>NC_133507.1:127412996-129912996 GCF_049354715.1 Callithrix jacchus | reverse complement strand
ATCATTCTCAGCAAACTGACACAAGAACAGAAAACCAAACACCACATGTTCTTATAGGCTGGTGTTGAACAATGAGAACACGTGGACACAGGGAGGGGAGCATCACACACTGCGGTCAGTTGGGGGTGGCTAGGGAAGGAACAGCATGGGGTGGGGATGGTGGGGAGGGATAACGAGGGGAGAAATACCAGATATAGGTGCTAGGGGATGAAGGCAACAAACCACTTTGCCATGTATGTACCTATACAACAATCCTGCATGATCTGCACATGTACCCCAGAACCTAAAGTACAATATATATATGAGAAAATTTTCTAGAATAACCACTAAAAGAATTAAATATAATACATATCTTCAATACTCAGTGGGGTGGCAGGGGATGGAATAAAATGAGAAAAAGGTCTCAATCAATCCAAAAAAGAGTTGGAGCTGCAGAAGTGGGAAACAGAAGAAGAGCTAATAAAATAGAAAGCCCAAATAAGATATTAGAATTAAACTCAAATACTGTATATTAGTAATTACAATTAATGTAATTGAGCTAAATTCTTCAGTTACTAGACAAAGATTATCAGAATGCATAACTCTATGGGTGTCCTGTTTGTAAAAGATACTCCTGAAATCTAAGTATACAGAACATTTAATAAAAGAATGGAAACCTGAGTTGTTAAAATGTAATAAGTACAGAGTGTCAATTTTAGATGGAAAATTTCTGGAGATTGATTGCACAACAACGTGAATATACTAAACACTACTGAAAAGTACAATTTAAAAAATTTTAATAGTAAATTTAATGTTATGTATGTTTTATCACAATTAAAACATTTTTTAAATGACTGGAAAAGATATACAAGGCAGGTACTAACCAAGAAAGAAGAAAACAAGTGTTATTTGTTAAATTTTCTTAATATAATAATTTTAAGTTGTACATATTTTTTAAATATGAAGGAAACATATCCTAGAGATAAAGAGGGCTACTTCTTATGTATAAAAGTTTTAATTCAACAGGAAATGTAATATTTCTAAACTTAAATATACCTCATATATTTTCAAAATATCTGAAGTAAAACTATCTGATAAATTTTTCAATGAAAAGTTGAAAACTTATCATCATAGTAGCATATTTTAAGATATATATATCAGGAAATAATAGGTCAAGCACATTTTTTAACACTTTTACTTTTATTGTACATACTTCATGTTATACTCTACATTGTTCACTCTTCTAGGTGAGATGATAAATGAAATATAGAGGAATGTTATTTTTAAAATACCCAAAACCTTTCAAGTTTTTGCTCATTAATTTCACCAGATGCTCTGAAATAATTTTCATCCATGGGCACAAATCTCATTTCTTCCTTCATAGTACCTACAATATGTACCAATTATAAGTAACTCACCTACGGATGGCAAAAGATGCAAAACAAGAACACAAAAATGGAATGCAAAAGAAAAATAACACATTTACATGGTAGTTTATAAACAAGCAAAGGCCTGAAAAATGAATTTTCGCAACTAAATTCAATTGTTTCCATAAGCCAATGTTGTATTACCTTACCTACAAATCATGTACCAATGGGTCAAGCACATTTAAAAAATCATATGGATGCAGAATATATGAACCACCCAACTAATAAGCTTAATGTAGTGGACACTGTAAAACATTGTACTCAGAAACTAGAGAATATACATACCTTTGAAGACCACATGGAACATTATCAAAATTGACAAGAATATAAGCCATTAGGTTTCAACACATTTTTAAAACTCAGTATCATGCAGACCACATTCTCTGATCATAAACATTGAGAAATCAATCACAATTATTTATTAGTATTTAGAGATGTATGAAGTAGATTTCAAACTGCACATTTTATAACAGAGGGAAAACTTTAAGATCATTTTCTGCTGCATTCATTTGGGAAGGCAGGGAGCAAAGTAAATAACACTCCACTTCCAACTTGAATTTGGAACTAATTAAGAGATTGCATAAAATGTCAGGCAGGAAATAAAATTATCATTTTACTAACAAAAAAGGTTTTATGGAGAACATGGTTTAGGTATATAAATGGGCTTGCTTATGTACTGCTCTAAATTGAGCTTACTACCTAAACTTGCAGGCAATGTCCACAGGGACAGAGCCTGCTCCTCCAAGCTTACTGTATGGTCAAGGGCAAATCTGCCCTCTACAGGCAGACGAATACTGAAGAAAGGACTAAGGAATAGGCTGATGTGCACATGCCCAATTGCTATTCTCAAACTTGCTATCAGGCAAGTGACTCCTTCCACAGAGAGGGAAAAGCATGTGGAGTAGAGATAAAAAGAGTGTTGTTATTCTGCTACACACCCCTCCGCATGGAAATGTGGATTGACTGATAAGGATATCTCTAACACCAAAGAAGGAGGGAAATTTGCTATAGGAGGTACAAGGGGAGTCAATTTTCTTGGCATCTTTACCTCCCTCCTGGAGTTGAGCTGTGATGTTGAGTTCACATTGTACTTTTGCTTTCAGCACAAGGACAATCTGCTCCTCTATAGTAATGGTGCCGTCAGAGTCCAGCTGTAAAAATGAACAAAATACGAACACTTCCATCATGGTTTTTAAAGCCAGGATACAAACTTTCATTACTTTACCTTTTAACCTAATTGAAAATGAGTTTTGATATCAAGCTTTTTGAAATAGACCTTTATCTGAATCAAAATTCAAAATCTATCAATGCATAAGATTTTAAAATAATTTTACTTTTACCTGATTAGTCTTTTTAAAAATCTTATACCAGAAAAAGTAAGAACATTTTAATATAGTTAGTAATTATATTAGAGATAATAGACTAAAAAAAAGAGATATCACATTAAGAAAAAAAAACAAAAAATAATTATATTACAAATAACATACTACAAAAAATAAAAATAATGTACAAAGAAAAAAATAATTTCCTGCAATGATATGCTTCCACCTACTATAATACAAATTATTTAGTACCAAGAGTGGTTGGTTCCAGAGGAACAGGATCTTTAAGAAGAAACAATCTGTATTTATCACCTATAGCTGTGTAACAAAACATACCAAAATATTGCTGTGGTTTAAAACAACAAACATTCATTTGTTTCACAGTTTGGGAGATGCTTAGCTGGGTGGTTCTGGCTCAGAGTCTCTCATGAAGCTACAGTCAAGACTTTGGTCATCCTGATCAATCAGCAATCCTGGCTCCCTGGCTGCCCCCTACCCACCAAGTTACCCTTAAAAACTCCAATCCCCAAATGCTTGGGGAAACTGATTTGAGTAATAATAAAACTCCAGTCTCCAGAAAGAAAAAAAAAGACTTTGGTTATGGATGCTGTCATTTAAAGATTTGTCTAGACTAAAGCGTGTGCCTTCAAAATGGCCTACTCACATAGCTATCAGCAAAGGAGTCTCAGTTCTTCAGTGGTAATTGGGAGGAAGCCTTAACTCCTCACCTCATGGTTCTCTCCAAATGGTGCTTAAGTGTTTTGATAACCTGACAGCTGGTTTCCCACAGAATGAATGATTCCAGAGAGAAAGATGCCTTTGATGACCTACCCTTAGATGTCACTCATGGTCAATTCCACCACATTCTGTTTGTTACAAGTAAGTCACCAACTGTCACTCAAAGGGAGATCAGTTAATCTTCACCTCAAATACCAAAAAAGTTGTAAATATAATCTAAAACAACCATAATTTTCTACATGTGGTCATCAATTTTCTAGAAAAATAATACTATTGTGTTTTCTGCAGATTTAATAACAATAACAGCATCCAGAACTTTGCATTTCTTTTCACTGTCAGGGACTTCAAGACTCTTAAATCAAATTAAATGATAAAACCATTAATTAACCTGAGTGACAGACTTTCAATACTAGAATTCTTTGCAAATACCAAATCATTGATTTCAGGCTGCAAACACACTTATTTTCTAGAACTATTCTTTTAAAAAAGTGGGAAAACAAACCTTTTTAAATTGTGCAATAAGATATTATGGATGAACATTAGAAACAAAAAGATGTTTACATCATTGACCATAGAAAGAATGCTTAGATTATTGATATTTATATTTATTTATTATTGGCTGAGCACAGGGGACTTTAGTGATGATGGTACATGACAAGGTGGGGCTCCCTAGGCCACTCCCTCTTGAAGGGGTCTGCATGGAGACTGTGAGGAGAGGAGATGCTCAGTGTGGTGGGTAACTGATTGTGGCAAGGACTCCCCAGCAGTGAGGGCCTCTATCTTCCTCTTGTGATATTGCTGGGGCTGGTGGTCCAGTGTTCTTACTCTTTGGAGGCCATGAGGTCCACCACCCTGTTGCTGTAGCCAAATTCATTGTCTTACCAGGAAATGACCTTGGCAAAATAGGCGTTGAGGGCAATGCCAGTCCCAGCATTGAAGGTAGAAGAGTGGGTGTCACTGTTAAAGTTGGAGGAGACAATCTGATGCTCAGTATAGCTCAAAATGCCCTTGAGGTAGCCTCTGTTGCCTGCTTCACCACCTTCTTGATGTCATCATATTTGGCAGCTGTTTCTACATGGCAACTCAAGTCCATGACTGACACATAAGCAGTGGGGACATGGAAGGCCATGCCAGTGAGCTTCCTGTTCAGCTCAGGGATGACCTTGCCCACAGCCTCGGCAGTGCCAGTAGAGGCAGGGATGATGTTCTGGAGAGCTCTGAGGCTGTCACACCACAGTGTCCCAGAGGGACCATCAACAGTCTTCTGGGTGGCAGTGATGGCATGGACTGTGGTCATGAGTCCTTCCACAATACCAAAGTTGTCATGGCCTTGGCCAGAGGCGGTAAGCAGTTGGTGGTGCACGAGGCATTGCTGACAATCTTGAGGCTGTCATACTTCTTGGGGTTCATACCCATCACAAACATGGGGGCATCAGCAGAGGGGCAGAGATGATGAACCCTTGCTTCCTCCCAGCAAGTGAGTCCTAGCCTTCTCCGTGGTGGTGAAGATGCCAGTGGACTACACCATGTACTCAGTGCTAGCATTGCCCCATTTGATTTGGAAGGATCTTGCTCCTGGAAGATGGTGATTTCCATTGATGACAAGCTTCCCATTCTCAGCCTTGACGATGCCATAGAATTTGCTATGGGTGAAATCATACTGGAACATGTAGACCATGTAGTTGAGGTCAATGAAGGGGTCATTGATGGTGACAATATCCACTTTACCAGAGTTAAAAGCAGCCCTGGTGACCAGACACACAATATGACCAAATCCACTAACTCTAGCCTTCACCTTCCCCATGGTGTCTCAGGGATGCAGCTGGTGGTATGAGAGAAGATGTGGCTGTCACAGACAGAGGAGCAGAGAGCCAATAATTATGACTTTAAATGACACATAAAAAGATAGACTTGTAGGTTAAACTGAAATTAAAGATACAAGAAGAAAATCTACCATAAGAATTTGTTTTAGCATCAAAAAATTATATTCCTGAAAATAAGTATATTATTTTCAAGATATTTATAGCACAAAGAGAAGCCCAGTGAATAGTCAGATATATAGTTTTGGAGATTTCTGGATTATATTCATAGCTCAATGCCCATATTTACTTTAATGATTTTTTTTAGGGAATGAGAGAATAAGCAAAAACTAACTTTGGGAATTGAAATACATATCATAATATATGTATTTATCAATATAATACCACACAGATTCTGAGTTATAAGTAGACATACTAAAAGTGAACCTAAAATCCCACATATCAAACAGAGAGAATGAACTAGAAACCGATGAATCATGGGAGTGGGCACAGAAGGAAAAATTGACTCCTTCCAATTCGTCCTCTAGAAATAGGCACCAATGAAGTTTTGTTTTGTTATGATTTGTTTTGTTTGTTTTGTTTTGTTTTGTGTTTTCCTGGCTTTTTTTTTTTTTTTTTCAGTAAACCCATTACTTTCTTTTACGCCAATCCTAGAAAACACTGGGTAAATTGTGGCCAAATTTTAGATGTGTAAATTTGACTCAGAGAATTTGACTTCAATTATCAAACATGAATATTTCAAATCACCCCTTCTACCATTTTTACTTGAAAATATTCTTTTTTATTTTTTTCTGTGCATATGCAGCCTTTTTATTGGGATAACCTTCTCAGGAACCTAAGTATCTTATAAACTATGGCTTCTAAAGATATTTTGTTTTAAAAAAATCTGATCAGTTTAGCCAGGAGCAAGAATAATCATTATGTGCTAAATTATGATCTGTTAAATTGATCTTTAGTCATTGCATTAGCCCATTGTCACACTGCTATGAATAAATATCCAAGACTGGGTAAGGAAAGAGATTTGACTCAATGTTCTGCATTGCTGGGGAAGCCTCAAGAAACTTACAATCATGGCAGAAGGCAAAGGAGAAGGAGGCACCTTCTTCACTAGGCAGCAGGACGAAGTGAGTGCAAGCAGAGGAAATGCCAGATGCTTATAAAACCATCAGATCTCATGAGATTTACTCACTCTCAAAACAGCATGGGGAAAACCTCCCCCACGATCTGATTACCTCCATTTGTTCCCACCCTTGACATGTGGGGATTATGGGGATTACAATTCTGGATGAGATTTTGGGTGGGGCATGGCCAAACCAAATCAGTCATTTCCAGTAAGAGCAAATAAGTATTTGTTTTTTTGTATTGCTTGCTTTTATTCTTTATATTGCTTTTATCTTATAGATACAAGTGTTCTTTAACATAGAATGACATTAAAATGATAGTGTACTTCAAAGGGAGAGCAGTTTACATTTTCAATGTCTATTACTCCAAAAGCAACAATTGCACCCAAAACAAAATGTTACATTTCGAAAAATAGATATTAGTAACTTTCCTTGGACAAGTGATCATTTATGATTTGAAATAAAATGTTGAATTCCAATCTGTCACATATTTGATAGCTAAAAGAAGCCCTAATTTGGTAATTTGTACTTTATTAAAAGTCCCTAAAGTTGTTAATATAGATATCAATTTTAATGTCAAGATATGAAAATCTTCATAACTAACCCAATATTCACATATATTCCATTTGTAAGTAACCATAAATCTATAAGTTAGATTAATTTAAGAGGTATTCTGGAACTTCCACTTCCAGCGTGATAGAGTTGATGTGCTTTCCCCAATTCCTCTCAGTAAACATAAACAAAAGTCATAGGTATTATATATAAAATGAATATAACAAGATTCTAAAAGGCAGAGAGAAGATAGCAGAGCCGGTCACAGATCCTGGAAAACAACATGGTGGTAAATTCCCTGGGTTTTCTTTCTGCTTTATATGCCCCCAACTTGGAGCAAAAGAAGCTGGAAACTCTGGAACACCAACAGGCACAGGTAAAAAATTTAAAAGTCTCAAGAGAAGCCTCATCTCTAGCTAAGAAAGAAAAAAGACAACCACAAAACCACAGAAAAAGCTGCAGCTCACAACTGGGACTTAGCCTGGGAGGGTTCTTGATTCTGCTTAGGAAAGAATTCAAAGGCAAGCTGGTGGTGACAGCAACTTCTATCGAACTGATGGTTTACAGCAGGAGGAGAGGTACTGTTCCTTGCAGAGCAGGGGTAGGCAGTCTGCCCAGAGTAGCAGCTCAGAGGCAGTTCTACAGTCATATTTATACCTACTTATATGTAAATTAAGGGGTAGATTATATAGAAATTTCTTTTAAAAAGAGTGGTAACTTCTGGGTCATTGGGTCATTGCTGTGAAAAAGGGCGGTAACTTTTAGTGTTGCCATGTCAATGGTAAACTGGCATGACACACTGGAGGATGTGTCTTATGGAAAGCTGCTTGTACCCTGTCCCTGCTTTAGCTAGTCCTCAATTTGTTCCAGTCTCTGAGGCCCACCTCCTACCTCAGTATCTCGAGTTCAGCTTTTTATTCCATCTCATTACATGTGATTTGCAGGTCATGAATCATTGCCTCCACAATGATGTACTTTCCTTTAAAAGGCACATCTTTTTGCTTTGCTTAATGTAGTGACTCTCTCACTCACCTTTTTTTCAGTTCCTATAGATTTTTTTTTCCAGTTCTGGCTCTACTATTACTGTGGTCTGATTCTGAAAATGTTTGTCTAAAAGCCTAAGAAAATGACATTTCCTCCAATATAACTTGAGCCTGTACTCTTGGCTTGTCTTGATGTGTCTAAATTGTTTTGGCTAACTGGGAAATTTTAAATGATTTCACTTTTACTGAAAGCCATACATTCCCCTGCTCAAGGTACTGGTTTTCTTGTTTACATTATTCCTCTATGATACGGTGTACACTCATAACCTTAGATACACACTCTTCTAGTGTCTAACTGAATTCAAGTATCTTGTCATCAGCTGCAACTTCCAGGTTATCTAAACAGTCTTTCCCTAAAGAGCAGAAGTCATACTAATAGAGTTTTTCTCTTTATCTTTTAAGTAATCAGTCTAAGAAATAGAGATTTTGTGTTTTAAGATAGTTTCTTTTGCTTTGTGCTGTCTTTACTAGGTTTGACTACATGGAAAAACTGTCATCTCTAATACAGGTCTAAATTTTTTTCTTTCATTATGCAACTTCTTGTATTTGGTTTTGAAGTCTTTTAATTATCATTTGGACTAAATAAATGACTATTATTTTTCAATGACATGTGCTTCTACTTTGATTAAATGTTTTAAATCTGTTAACATCTTTACAATCTTCCCCAAATTCAAATTCTAAGTTCTTTTAACCTAAAATTGACTTTGGGATTTTTCCAGCCAAGCCCCTTGATATGTTGGATTATATGAGAAGCTACATCAAATAATAAAGTGATACTAAATCTTCTTTAAGCTATGTTTATATTAGTATGTTATTGATGTGAACATTCTAAAGATCATATAAAATTTATAAAGGTCAGATGGTCCTGGTGTGGTACTACCAGTTATAATTCTGGTCATTACCTCAAATTGATGAATGCAATAGAAGCAACTGAATTTCTTCATCAGTTGCTAAAATCTGATCAGATTTTAACTACAGCTATTGTAAGTTGTTATTATCTACAGCAGCAGTCTCCAGCCATTTTGGCACCAAAGACCACTTTCATGGAAAGCAATTTTTCCATGGACTATGGTGGGGGATGGCTTCTGGATGATTCAAGCACATTATATTTATTGTGCACTTTATTTCTATTATTATTACATTGTAATACATAAGGAAATAATCAGACAACTCACTGTAACATAGAATCAGTGAGAGCCCTAAGTTTGTTTTCCTACAACTAGATAGTCCCCATCTTGGGATGATGGGAGACAATGACAGATCATCAGACATTAGTTTCTTATAAGGAACATATAACCTAGATCCCTTACATGCACAGTTCACAATAGGGTTTACACTCCTAGGAGAAATAGTGCCACTGCTGATCAGACAGGAGGCAGAGCTTAGGCAGTAATGAGAGCTATGTACAGGAGGCAGAGCTTAGGCGGTAAGGTAGCTGTATATACAGATGAAACATCGCTTGCTAGCCTGCCACTTACCTCCTGCCATGTGGCCCAGTCCTAACAGGCCACAGACCAGTAACAATCCATAGCCCAGGGGTTGGAGACCTCTGATCTACAGTGTTAATTCTTGACTTTTGCAATCAGATTAATAAAAAAGACCTAAAAAGTACCCTTCAGTACAGGTTTCCAATAACTTTGAGATTGAAGAACTAAATAAAAATTTCTAAAACTCTAATGAAAAAACTAATGGGTTCATGAAACTGCAAATAAAGATCAAGCAGAACAAAATAATTATATAAGATTCAATAATTCATAAAAATTATAACTTTTATAACTTTCATTTGAGACTTTATGAATTCTTAAATGTTTTGTTTTTCTGGTTTAAGAAAACTTTCTTTCTTAAGCTATCTATAATTTACAGCCATTTGGAAAAGTATACTTTTATTAACAAAGGTAAAAACATTTACTTTTTCTTTTGACTCAATCTCTCCAAAATTCAGAAACTATTCCTATTTTTTATTTTATGACAATATAGTTACTTACATAAGTTCCATAAAAATCTGTTTTCTTTATTACAGGATACAATTAGAAATATTAATCATATTACCAAGGTTTGACAAAGATGTCATATTTAAAATTATTTATAGGTACTGCAGATAAAATCTGAAGTCTGATTTGATTTGGCTTCCTTTCCTTAAAAGATTTTTTTAAGTCTGATCTGAGATTAAATCACTGCTCTTCCTATACTTATCTAAATAATTAGGCCAAATCTGATCAAACTATATTTATTTTACAAACAAATTAATCTTACTCTGACTATCTTTGATAAAAATTGGGGTGATTATGATACACCTTTTATTAGATTATAGCATTGTTTCTGAATTCTTGTTATCTACATGTAGACTGGACTGAATTCTAAATTCTCCTAGGTTCTGCCAATATCTGGCTACAATTCTCCAACTAAGAATAGGAGCCACTCTGTTCCTAAGGCCCTATAAGTTGAAATCAAATGAATTTCAAGGGAAAAATGTTGTACCTGGCGTGTGGACTGCACAGAGAGCTCACCAAGCCCAATGCCATAATCAGAGACATTAAAACTGCAAAACTGATGACAGTAGACAGCTCTTCCCAAGATCATTGGAACAAGACTCCATATTACAATGAGACTCTTACCCCTCTTAATTCCTACCTTTTTCACTTGAGAGAATAATGCCATAATTAAAATTTCACAATTAGTAACTATTATGGGTAATTTGACAGAATGTGACCTAAGAAATCCTTTAGTCCACCTACTGAGTAACTTTAACAACATCCCCAACATAGCTTTTTGGGTAGTGGTCCCATTCATAAAGTTGGCACTCTCTGCTCTAATTCAACCCAGCCATGGAATGCTATTCAATGGCTACAACTGGTCTCACCCACTTCCCCCACGGTCTTTCAATTTGCTTAGTTTGTTGCCCTCAGGCTTGGCCTCTTGGTTCAATGCCATTGTACAAAATAAATTTGTTATGCTCCTGTTGGTTTTACTCTGTATTATTTCCTTTAAACATTGGACCTAACTGTGGCCTGTCCCAATTCTATAGAAACAACACTCCTAATAGAAGAATGCTGGCCCAGTGATTCAAATGATGACGAATACTTACAGAACCAACAAAATTGAATGTGAACAGTGGACTCCGGGAAGATTTAGCCTGAAAGCCACTTTCTCCAGGTCGAGCTTGTTGCTCAAATGTGGCTGAAAGTGTTTTAATGCTGATTCCTAGTCGCCAATCACTTCTCCCCAGTGTGAGACCAGACCAACAATCCAGGACAGGTGCAACTTGGCACCAAGGGACAATCAAAAGCAACCCACAGGAGAGTCGATCAGTGATGCTTTCAGAGAAATGTGAAAGTTGTAAGATTCAAACTAGAGTAACTTGTGTCAAGTCTTGGCAAGTGGAGCAGGGCAGAACCATGAAGGCAGGGCTCTCACAAATGATTTGCTGGATAACAAGAACTATCGCAAGAAATTTTTCCAAACCACAGTTTACTACATGAATCCATTTACACAAGGGCAGCTAGCAACACAAGAACAGCTAACCAATTATACAAGAACATTTGCCTGACATGCTGTCTTACAAACCCAACCCAAAATTACAGGGGACCCCTACAACCTCCCAGTTTAAGAGCAAAGTAAAGAATTAAAGCATTCCCCCTCACAGGCCTGTAACAAGGCTTCTGGACACGCCCACCTTTTCTCCACAACCTGCCTGTGAGGAGCCTGGTCTTCCACCCCTCCTGACAGTAGCATGTTACCCCTCTACTTCTCTGCTGGTGGAGTATCAGAGAAGACCTAGTGGAGAGTCAGCCTAGCAGTAAGAAGGCTACTCCCATTGTAGTGTCAGTGGAGGCCACATGAGGAGCAGAACTCATACCCCCAGCCATCAGGAACATGGAGCAGCCCACCATAGGTGTCAAGGATAGCTGACTGGGGAACCAAAAAGTCTACTTCCATGAGCAGTAATAAGGTGATAACTCCACTTCCCCAACTATATTAGTACTAGATAAAGTAGAGCAAACAAAATTACCAGAGACTAAAAGAGAGACATTATATAATAATACAAGGGTCACTCCATCAAGGAAACATGGCTCTCTAAAATGTATATGCATCAAAAAAAAGGGCTGCAAAATATGTGAAGCAAAAACTGATAGAACTGAAAGAAGAGGCTGGGAACAGTGGCTTACACTTGTAATCCCCGCACTTTGGGAGGCTGAGGCAGGTGGATCACAAGGTCAAGAGATGGAGACCACTCTAGCCAACAAAGTGAAACCCCATCTCTAGTAAAAATACAAAAATTAGCTGGGCATGGTGGCACATGCCTATAGTCCCAGCTACCTGGGAGGCTGAGGCAGGAGCTTCAACCCAGGTATTGGATGTTGCATTGAGCCAAGATCGCACCACAGCACTCCTGCCTGGCATCAGAGCAAGACTACGTCTCAAAAAAAAAAAAAAGAACTGAGAGAAGAGATCAACAAATCTATAATTACAATTGGAAACTTCAATCCCCCTCTCTCAACAACTGATGGAACAACTAGACAGAAAATCAGCAAGGACAAAGAACATGGAACTCAACAATGCCATCAACCAACAAGATCTAATAGACATTTCCTGAACACTTCATACTCCAAAGTAATGGAGAATAAACTTTCCTTCCAAATGCATATAGAACAAATACCAAGGTAGACCATATCCTAAATTGTGAAACAAATCTCAACAATTTTAAAAGAATTGCAAGCATACAGAGTGTGTTCTTAGACCACAATGGAATCAAACTGGAAATCAGTAACAGAAAGATAATGAAACTCTCCAAATGCTTAGAAACCAAACACATATCTAAATAAACCATGGGTCAAAAAGAAAGTCTGAAGGGAAATCAAAAATACATTGAACTGAATGAAAATACACAAACATATCAAAATTGGTGGGACAGACCTAAAGCAGTGCTAAGAGAAATGCACAGCACTAAATACATCCATTAGAAAAAAAGAAAAATTTTGCAACAATAATATAATCTCCCACCTCGAGAACCTAGAGAAAAAAGAATAAAATAAAACCAAGCAAGTAGAAAGGACATCATAAAGATAAGAGGAGAAATCAATGAAATTGGAACAGAAAAATAATACAGACTGTCAGTGAAACCAAGAGCTAGTGATTTTAAATTACCAATAATATTGAAAAGCTTCTAGAAAGCCAATAAAGACAAAAAGGAAGAATACACAAATTAAACTATAGAAATAAAAAAGAGATAGTGGTTGCTAGGAGTTGAGGAGGAGTGGGAAGTGCAAAGGAAGAGGGTTTGTGTATAAAGAACATCAGAAGAGATCCTTCTGGGAAGAAAATGTTCTGTATCTTAACTGTTATCAATGTTATTATCTTGGTTGTGATATTTTACTGTAGTTTTATAAGATGTTATCATCTTACAAGTGATAAAGGGGAAACTGGGTAAAGGATACACGTGTTCTCTCTTATTAGTTCTTACAACTGCATGTGAATTTACAATTATCACTAAAAAAATTATTTTTTAAAAAGAAGCATTCTTCTCTCACTTAAAAAACACAAAACATTACCTAATTCTAGTAAATGAAAATCTACCGCAAGGTGCTCATAAGAAAAAAATGTATATAAAAATGTTTTAGATATAATTATTTTATAATTTTACAAAAAATCTTTCTTTCCTAAAGTGAAGTCTCCTTAATGAATATAATGTCCTCTTAGAAAGTTATTATAATATTTATACATTAAGTTTTACTTTAATTTGGAAAGGATTAAAATGATATATTTTTAAAAAATGAATTCCCTTCTAGGCTAGTGTGATGGTTAACTTTATGTAGCAATTTCAGTGGGCATAGGTGCCCAGATTACATTTGTTTCCAGTGTGTCTGTGTGTCTGTTTTCATCCAAGATGAGCATCTGAATCAGTAGACTCAGCAAAGCAGATTACCCTCCTGCAATGTAACTGGGCCTCATCTAATTTGTTGAAGGTTTCAATAGAACAAAAGGCAGAGGAAGAAGAAATCTGCACCCTTTTTTCCCCTGCCTGGCGACAATTCATCTCATCTTCTCTGGCCCTCAGACTGAGATTTACGCCATCACTTTATAATTCCTGAGCACTGAATCTTTTTACACTCTCATTCCTTAATGCATAATTTTTCTTTCTGTTCATCAGTGACACTTGACAGTGTCAAATGCTGTCTCTTGGTAAGGTTGGCTCTTGGAGTTTCTGTAATCATGACTTCTCTGTAGCTGTGCCTGAAATTGCTAGACTAGCATCACATGGGGAAAATGTACTATGATAACAATACTCCAAGATGAACGGAGGACCACTCTCTCAAGAGTCAAGTGGTAGCTCTCTATCATTTGTAATATAATTTAATGAGTTCAAATTGCCAGTCTTCTATATTGCTTATAAACATTCTGTGTGTGTGTGTGTGTGTGTGTGTGTCACTTTTTAAACAAACAAGGGTGAAATAACTACATCTGTGTTTATATTTCATATGATCAAATGAATTATGGAGAAAGAGGTGGAAGGATACACAGTATTATCTGAGTGGGATTGAGAGGAGATGGGACAGTGGTGAGAGAGAAAGAGAATGAGTTCATAAGACAGGAAAATAGTCATAGGAAAATAGAAAAAAATGGATTGTATAATGTCAAGTGAATATATATTATTAATATATTAATAATTTATTGCATGTTTTAATATATATTAGTCTATGTATAAAATTTCATATATGACATAATTGAAAGTATGTATTAATTGAATAGGCATATAGGCAAAGACTAAATGGAAATTTGGGTAGTTTTTACTTTTGATCCCTGTTATGTGTATATAGTAAAAATGTTCTTTTTAAAGCTATCACTGTTGATAACCTGAAAAAACCTGAATCGCTGATATGCTGGAACTCAAAATCCTGTATTCTTAACATATGACAAAATGATAAAATGAGACCCAGAATTTAGCCACTTATCTGTGGCCACCAGCTAATTTATAGTAAAACATGAACTAGAAGCCGGGTGTCCTATCTCCCAGTACAGTGTCCTCACATAGCATGACCTCTCCTTTCAAGGCTATTCTATGGCAGCTCTATCCAGTGATGGAGTTCATTTCATGGGGATATGAAATCAACCAATGACTATCACTTTAGAAATAGTGTTGACCTGTTTTGAGCATGACAAATCATCAAGAAGATCATTTCCTGACAGCAACTGGCAGCGAGAATCTGAGGTTACAGAAAATCAGGCCAAAGGCCAAATTCTGGATCTACACATAATAGCAACAGTGGCCAATGTTCTATTCATTTCTAACTAGTGTCACTCCCTCTAGGGAACACATCTGTCATGAAGCACAGCTGTGTGATCCTGGGAGACAGTAACAACTGGGAAAAGTAAAGTGGTAATATCCATCAGCAAGAAGGAAACAAATTTTAAGCAAAAGGAAAGAGGAAGATAGATATTAATCAAGTACTTATATTAATAAATATAATATCATAACAGTTATTGGTGTTATGAAGAAAATGTCCAATTGCTATCAGGAAAAAAGGTGGGTCCTGAAGGAGAAGTGGTAAGAAATAAAAAGGAAGATAAATCAGCCTCACAAAATTCTCACACACATACACACCCCCATTTTAAAGCCTTCAGGAGTTCCCACTAATGCTTAGAAATAATCTAATAATCATTCCATTAAAAATAATTTGACCTATCTGCTAATATAAGAGGAAAGAGCTGATATCTTTTGTTACCAGGCACCTTAAAGTTTTTTTATGTGTGTATATTTTTAAATTTAAGATTCACATTCTATGAGTAGATGTTACTATAATGCTTATTCTATGAGTAAGTCCTATTTTACAGGGAAACCAATGGAGACTCTAAGAAGTGAAATTAACTGCCTAAAGTCACATAGCTGTTTAAAAGTTTTATGAATAACCCAGAGAAAAGACAAAAACAAAACAGAGGGGAAAGAAAGGACAAGATGGTTTCTAGCAGATGGCAAAACCAATTGAAGCTCAAGACAGGAAAATAAATGAGGTGCATGAATGCTGGTTGAAAATATTTTCTTCTGTCACAAAGAATTGAGGAAGCCCTGGGAAAATGAAATCTGCTCTCTGTGCAATGGCAAGAAAAAGCCACACCTGGGACCCTTCCATCTCACTGCTTCTGGTCTATCAGGGCTGAAGAGACTACTCACAATCAATGCAGCCACCGAGAAACCCCATCCCTCAGGGATTCAAGGCTTCCTTAAAACTAGAAGACAAATGGAACCAGCCCTGGTTGTCAGCCGAAAAGGATGAGAAAAAAACAACTCTCTTATCTTTAACTAAAATAGTGTTTGTGGCAGTAAACACAGTATAGAGATAATCAACAATCGAGTTTCCATTTGATTTTGCCAAAGACAGCTCCTAGTTCCCACTTTGGAGACACTGCCTATATTCTTAGGACTCAGAGCAATCTCAGCTCACTGCAACCTCTGCCTCCCAGGTTCAAGTGATCCTCCCACTTCAGCCTCCCAAGTAGCTGGGACTACGGGCATGTGTCACCATGTCCAGTTAATTTTTGTATTTTTAGTAGAGACGGTGTTACACCATGTTGACCAGGCTGGTCTTGAACTCCTGACCTCAAGTGATCTCCCCACCTCAGCCTCCCAAAGTGCTGGGATTTCAGGCGTGAGCCCCCATGCCCAGCTGTCATCATTCTTAACTCCACCAGTTATAGCTTTGACAGTTCTGTTTATTATCACCACACTTCCCAATTAACGCCGGGTTGAGATACAGAGTGTAGGCCCACTTGATTTATTGATTTATCCCCTTCTATCTCTGTACCCCACTCCTACTTCTCTACCTCCCTTATACAAGCATTTATGTGACACACACACACCTTTTATCTGAATATGTTCATACGACATTTATTACTTTTAGGTGTATGTATTTTAATGTATGCTAATGATATCATAACACATATCCTATTGTTTCTGTGTCACATGTTATCCTGTATTTATGATCTCATCCATGCTGATTTGTGCACATTTAAACCATTGCTTTTTATTGCTGCACAATACCCCATTATGAACACTCAGATTGTCCCTAATTCTATAACACCACAGAATTACTGCAATTATCATTATAGAGCTGGATGAGAAATTCCTTGGGATAGACTCAGGGGCAGAGATTGCTGGGTCAGAGGACATGTGTATACACGATGTCACTAAGCAGTGCCCAGCTGATCTCCACAATGAGGGTACCAGTAGGAGAGGTGGACCCCAGAGGTAAAAGCCAGAGTATAAATCATGGCTGCTTGTGTGAGTTGAATATATTACCTAACATCTCATAGTCCCATTTTCTCATTTATAAAAGGGTGAACAATTACAGTGCCCATCTCATAAAGTTACTATGAGAATCAAATGACAGAAGAACTTAGCACAGTATTTGGTACTTGGCAAGTAAATAAATAGCATCACTGATTACCACTTTTCACCACCCGGAAAGAGATTTCTGATTTTCTAGTAGATGCTGAATCTTCATACTGGAAGGTCAATAATAGGAGTTCTAAGACCTGGCCATTTTTTTACAGCATGGGACTCCTCTAACAGGTAACCTTTCCCCCAGGATTCTCCACTGAGTTGGACAAAACTTTGTCAGATTTGCTTGCTAGTCTGTTTCCCTGTCCAATTCTTCTCCCTCTCCCTTTCATCTTTGACAAGCATTACCTCCTCCCCTAATAAACCTCTTGCACCCCAATTCCCTCTCAAAGTCTGTTACCAGGAGGATCCACTAACACAGTAAAGAAAACACTGAACATGTTTATATAAAGGTCCTCATTACCATGTGATAATCTGACTATAGAAAATGCATTGCTGGGCTCTGTAATGATGTATGAACGCATGAGTTTTGAACTGTGCATTGAGACAAAAGTATCTATTTGCCAAAGAAAAACCACAGAGATCCTTAAAACAATTGATAAGCACTAGTCCATATCATCTACTTTGTGGTGTGAACCAGTGTTTATTGAATAGTACACATTTACTCTACATAAGTTCACTCTACTTGGATGAGTTCCCTTTTGTTCTCTATCAATATAGAATAATTTTTCAAATATCTATGTTAACTAGGAATATATTCATCATTAACTAGGTACACTAAAAAACTTAATAAAGCCAGACTCATTCTTCATAAATACCTTGTCTCTCATACTTAAGCTAATAATATCAGCAACTGATATTTGACGTAAATAATACCCAGGATGTATTTAGTCTCTATTATACTCCAGGCTAACTAATGGAATTTCAGAGTAGAGAATGACTGTAACCTGAAGTAATAAGCCAAGAATTATAGAATTAAAAGAATCTTGGATCAATATGATTCTTTTGAAGATGAAGAAACTGAAGGTCAGAAAATGTGTCAGTTTATCAATGTAAATCACTTGAATGTAACCTCCAGATTTTGTTTAAAATGTCAAAAATTTGGCAAATGTAATATAATACCACAAACTGTCATTTTATGCAATTCAAAATCTATAGCTATAAATGGAAATCTGTGTAAAGCAATGATTCTCAACCAGGAGTGGTTTTGCCTTCCAAAGTACATATAGCAAAATCCAGAGACATTTTTCGTGGTCTCAGGGGGAGGGGTACTACTGGCATCTAGTAGATAGAAGAGACAGGGATGGCACTAAATACCCTGAGGTATACAAGACAATACCCCACCCCCACCAAAACAGAGTTATTATATATGGCCCAAAATGTCAATCATGCCAAAGTTGGGAAACCCTGGTTTAAAGTTATAATAAAAGTATTTGGTGTCCTGATTGTTTTGTTGAAAGCAAAAGAAAATATTCTGCCCACAATCCCATGGTGATTTCTTTCTTTTCTCTCTCTTTCTCTCTCTCTCTCTCTCTCTCTCTCTCTCTCTCTCTCTCTCTCTCTCCCCCTCTCTCTCTCTCTCCCTCTCCCTCTCTCTCTTATTTAGAGACAGGGTCTCACTTTGTTACCAGGCTGGAGTGCAGTGGCATGATCGTAGCCCAGAGCAGCCTCGAACTCCTGGGCTCAAGAGATCCTCCCTCCTCCCAAAGGTCTGGGATTATAGGCATGAGCCACCACACCAAGCCTTTTTTTTTTATTATTGTACTAAATAATACCTCCCCATTTCCTTATAAAGAATAATCTAGAACACTAAAAAAATAAATGGTTAGAGTTCAGTTGCCTCTTATATACAACAAGATGCCATTTTTAAGCATATTATCTAAATATCTTACAAGTTAGACATGCAGGAAATACAGTAGAGATTACCAGAGTTCTACAATGGTCATGGAAATTTATCACCGAATATTTTCCATGCATTCATATTCCTCTAGTAACTTGATGAATTTTTTCAGGTTTAAGTGTACCCTACTTTCAGGCATCCATTGCTAATTTTATTAGTCAATGTATGACACAGAAATTGTTTAGTTTATTAACAAACTTTATTTATTAACAAAATAAATCTACATGAAGCATCTTGGTCATATTAAGTAAAGCCCTCTGTTAGCATAGCACCTACGGTAGAAATCCCCTTTAAGTTTGAATGTCTCTGGTTATGACTATGACAGGTTTTTAAAGCTGCACTTACAGAATAATTGAAATTTAAACTAGTCATCTGAAAGCTGAGAACACAGTATTAAGTTTAGATGGCATCCATACGTAAATCATTGCTTTAAATTCTCACTGTGAAAGAATTTTTTATTGGGCCTTCATTTGACCGTCTAGGTGCACCCCCTACCGAACTAGAGAGAAAAACCTTGATTTTCCTTAAATTCACCGGGCTCTTGAACTGCATAACATCCAACACTACACGCATCTCTCTAGCTCATCTGAAAAGCTGACTGGAAACCCTGCATTTGATTTGACTCAAAAAAAAAAAAAATGTGTGTATGAATGGTGCCTTGCACATTAAAGAGGCTTTATTATGAAAGATCGCCCAGAAAATCTCTAAATGATACTAGCAGTACAAAAGTGACAGCCACCTCTTCTTAACATTAACAAATGAGCTGTATGTTGATATTTTTATTGTATCTCCTAACGTGAATGGTATGTGATTCTGTATCACAGACAGCCAATTATTCTTTCAGACAGTGATCACAATCGATCCTAGAAGTTTAAACTCTCAAAAGCGATAGTAAATTACCAACAGTCAAAAGTCATTTCAATTAATTAGATGGAGACCACGGAGTTTAAGAGTAAGAAAACTTCCTTCACCTTCCCAGCCTCACACTCCTGATCCTCGGCTCCGCTGTTCGGAAATAACCCCTTACTTTGCGGATGCCATGATGCTGGTCCGAACAGTGCCGGCCCAGGACATCACACCACTAAAGCAGACCTTTGAAGCTCCGCTAAATGCCTGCCTGGACCTGCCGGGTGCGCCTCGGTGCTTGCCGGGCGTGTATGGACGAGTGAACATGAACGAGCTCTGGCGCGCACCCGGCCTCCGCTCGCTAAAGCCTACTTCGCCCGAGGATCCGCGAAGCAGGTGTCGCGGGGCACTGGCTCTTACCTGGGCTCTGGCCAGGAGGCAGCTGCTGAGCATCAGCCAACCCCAGACGTGGAGCGACGCCCCCAGCCCGGCCATGCCCGGAACTGCTGTAGCGAGAAGCAGGGACCCTCCTCCAGAGCCCGGGAGAAGCTTCCAAGTCGCCAACTTGGCTGGCGCGGGGCAAACTTGCGGCCAGGAACGACGCGCAGCTGGGGTGGTCGGGCCCGGGCCACCGGCCGAGGGTGCTTGGGGTCTCGTCGGAGCGCCCGGTTCCTGCTGCGCCGCGGCTCGAGGTTGGTCCTGTCTTCCGGGGAGACTGGCCCAAGTCCTGTACTTGACTCGCAGCCGCGCACCGCCTGCGGCTGGAAGGGGGCGGCTCCCGCGCCAGGCGGATCCGGTTGCGCCCCGCGCGGCTGCGTTCGCGCTCCTCCTCGGAGTCACTGAGTCCCGCAGGCCATGGGAAGGGGTGCCAAGGATCCCACGGCGCTGCTGCCGCCACCCCCTACTCGCATTGCTTCCGCTTCCCTCCACTCCGTCCCGGGTTCCAGGGCCCTCTCTCTCTAGGGACGCCTGGGTCTTCGCGAAATGGTCCAGCGGTTCCCTCCGGTCCTGCATGCGCTGACCATCGGCCCCGGGGAGAGCGGCAGTGTAGCTAAAGGCTCCCAAGGCCAGGCGGGCCGTGCGTCTGGGCTGCTCGCTGGACAGTCGTAAAGCCCTCTAAATGTTCTGATTCATTTTCTCCTAATCATTATAATAATACTTATATATTATATATATATAATTATAATTATACTTATATATATTATATGTATATTTTACATATATATATATATATTTGAGATGGAATCTCTCACCCAGGCTGGAGTGCAGTGGCACCATCTTCATTCACTACAACCTCCATCTCCTGGGTTCAAGCGATTCTCCTACCTCAGCCTCCCCGTGTAGCTGAGACTACAGGCACAGCGCCACCGCCCCCAGCTAATTTTATTTTATTTTATTTTATTTTTTGTATTTTTAGTAGAGACTAGGTTTCACCATTCACCATGTTGGCCAGTCTGGTCTCGAACTCTTGACCTCAGGCGATCCGCCCACCTCAGCTTCCCAAAGTGTTGGGATTACAGGCGTGAGCGACCATGCCCTGCCCAATATTCTTTAACACTTAGTGTGTAGGTGTGTAAACACCTTCATTTGGGACAAAGCCTGTTCCTATATTTTCCTTAGAAGCATAATTATCAGGATGCCTGGGACTGCTTCAGACATTGAGTCTCCCAGGACCTGATACTGTTGGGAAGAGGCAATTCCCACAGATGAAGCACAATAATTCACAATGATCTGAGATTCCTCACAGAATGGCTTCATTTGCTGCCAAAATGAAAACTAGGTTTGCTTATAAAACATATAGATTATTGATTGCCAGTCAGCTCTAAAACATTTAAAGGAGTGACATATTTCTATTTCTACATGTCTGAAAATGTTCACTCCTATCTCTATTTCGATAGTGTTATTTATATCATGTATATGTATTATAAACACTCTCATATGCTTTTTGACAAATAACACTTATTTTCCACTGATTCCATCACTAATTTACGGTTTTTGTTTTGAGTTTTTTTTTTTCTGTTCTTTTTGGGAGGGAGGGTTGAAACTCTTTTTCAAAATAGAACCCTCTATAGTCACTATTATCTAAAATCTTCAATTTGATTACTTGATTAAGAATCAGTACACATTACATTATTCAAGCAAGAAAATAATGGTAATGGTAATAATACTGCTATATAACATTTTTTAAGTGCTACTACATTCAGTTACTATTCTAAGTACTTTCCATGAAATTAACTAATCTTTAACTCTGTGAGATAAGTGCTATTGTTATCCATATTAATAGATAAGGAAATAAACACTCAGTATTTGTCCAAGGTCCAGATATTCCATCACTGTGGCACTGCTAGTCATCTATTCTATTTATGCAATAATATTACAACAAATTTTTATCAGTTCCTTAGGACTCACAAAACCAGGAACACTTTTCTATGCATTTTTTTATTTCATTGTTCTACCTCCCAAAAATTGAGAATAATTCACTGTGCATAATGGCATGGGTTCTGGGCCAAGAGAAATTTCATGCTCCACTTTAGAAGTCTGGCAATGTCTGAGAACATTTTTGGTTGTGTCACAGTTCTGATATGTCACACATGCTATTGGCAGGTGGTGGGAATGGGCTATGGATGCTGCTAAACATCCCACAATTCATAGGACAGCCCCTTAAATCAGAGACTATCTGGCCCAAAATGTCAGTAGTACCACCGTTGAGAAACTCTGCATTACAGCAAAATGGGTACCCAAGACTACTGCTATTTAAGACTACTGCTATACATTCAATCAAATAAGATAAAACCAATTTTTGCTAAACATATGCTATTCACGTGGTCCATTCATACAAACAGGTACAAATCCACAGACTGCAGACTGAAAGTATTGAAACCCTTGAGGATATTAGACTGTAATAAATGAAAAATGTTAGGTAAAGTGAAAAAATACACAAATTGCTGTGATATCAAGATATTTGTGTCTCTGGCCATAAAATATATAATTGCTTATATCATGGGTAAATTAGGAATAATTAATTAGCATTATTTTTACAAGCTAATAACTAAAAAAAAACCTTTATGCAAAGTCAATGAGATGACTTACCTGCCAAATTGCTGCAAATGACATCTTGTCAATACTTAAATCAATGAAAGGCAGGTGACATGTCTTACCATCTCCAATTACAAAAGAAAAATGGAATTTTGATGATAAAAAGACTCAATCCTGAGCCAATCACAGTCCCAATGACATTTTCTGGTTATTTCTGGCAATGTTTGGCTTTGGTTTTTTGGTGGTGTTTATTTATTTGTCCGTTTGTTTTTATCTTTAGCAGGACCACCATGTCACATGATGATCAAGGTATCAGAATGAGCTGTGCTTGTTAAAATGCATATTCCTAGACTCAGGTCATTACTGAATCTCTAATGATTATCCTTGAACATGTATTTATGTAAATAATTGAATATTGTCTCAAAATAAATTTTTAATGAAATGTTTGTTAAAAATATATGTTCAAATTTAATTGTGAATATTTATAAATTGAACACATGGTCTTGGTGAAGTGTTTCCCTACTCTCTTGTCTTGGTTGGTATTATTTTTCAGAGTCTTGAAAATTTAGCAAAGATGGACATATATTATTGTTTTAATTTTTAGTTTATTCATAAGTTTGACTATTTTAGACATTCATTGGTCAATTGTATTACATCCTTTTAAAATATCTTGTTCTTGCCTCTTGAGAGTAGAAAGGCTTTGAATTCTGGCACTGCCATGTGCTAGCTGCATAACCCTGAGCAAATTACACATTGGCCTTTCTTTTTCTTAATTTCCTCAATTGTAAGATGGGAGAAATGAGAGAACCTCCTTTAATCAGCTCCAGATGCTATAACAAAATACCATAAACTGGGTGGCTTATAAACAACAGAAATGTATTTCTCACAGAACTGGAGGCTGGGAAGTCCAAGATCAAGGTGCTGGCAGATTCAGTGTCTGATAAAAGCCTGCTTCCTCATTGACCACTGCTGTCTTTTCATTACAGCCTCACATGGCAGAAGGAATGAAGAATTTTTCTGAGGTGTCTTTTATAAGGGCACTAATCTCAGAGCCTTTTGTGACCAAATCACCTCTCAAAGGCCCTACCTCGTAATACCATCACTTTAACGACTAGAACTTCAACATATTTATTTTGGGGGAATATAAACATTAACCCCTTTGCACTCTCTCAAAATTTTGTTGGAAAAGTTAAGTGAGTAACAAACACAAAGTCCAGGGAAATCCTCAATAATTATTAGCTAGTAGGATCAGTGTTGTTTGAGGATGATGAATATTACTATTATTATTTTTAGTCCTATGATCATAGCCTGTGAATGGGCAAATTACTGAGGCAAGTTTGAATATTCCCTACTTATGTAGAAAAGCACTGTCTATATTTACAATATAAAATATTTTTCTGACATAAATACCAAAATGTTTTTCAACTTCATTTTTGGCCTAATTTATAATATATTGATCAGTGCAGAGGTTTATTTTCTTTTAATTTATGTATCTAAATCTATCAATCTTTTCTTTTATAGTTTCTTCCTCAGCTTTTATGCAGAAAGAAATTGCATACTAAAAATTAGAAAATCTTTTTATCAGATCTTTTTTCTAGTTCTTTTCTACCATTTCATATTTTTTATTGCATTTTAGGTTTTGGGGTACATGTGCAGAACATGCAAGATAGTTGCATAGGTACACACATGGCAGTGTGTTTTGCTGCCTTCCTCCCCTTCACCCACATGTGGCATTATTCCCCATGCTATCCCTCCCCAGTTCCCCCCCTGCTGTCTCTCCCCTAATCCTCCCAATAGACCCCAGTGTGTAGTGCTCCCCTCCCTGTGTCCATGTGTTCTCATTTTTCATCACCCGCCTATGAGTGAGAATATGCAGTATTTCATTTTCTGTTCTTATGTCAGTTTGCTGACAATGATGTTCTCCAGATTCATCCATGTCCCTACAAATGACACAAACTCATCATTTCTGATTGCTGCATAATATTCCATGGTGTATATGTGCCACATTTTCCCATTCCAGTCTATAATCGATGGGAATTTGGGTTGGTTCCAGGTCTTGGCTATTGTAAACAGTGCTGCAATGAACATTCGTGTGAATGTGTCCTTATAGTAGAACAATTAATAGTCCTTTGGATATGTACCCAGTAATGGGATTGCTGGGTCAAATGGAATTTCTATTTCTAGGTCCTTGAGGAATCACCACACTGTCTTCCACAATGGTTGAACTGCTTTACACTCCCACCATCAGTGTAAAAGTGTTTCTATTTCTCCACATCCTCTCCAGCGTCTGTTGTCTCCAGATTTTTTAATGATCGCCATTCTAACTGGCGTGAGATGGTATCACAATGTGGTTTTGATTTGCATCTCTCTAATGACCAGTGATGATGAGCATTTTTTCATATGTTTGTTGGCCTCATGTATGTCTTCTTTTGTAAAGTGTCTGTTCTTTTCCTTTGCCCATTTTTGAATGGGCTTGTTTGTTTTTTTCCTGTATATCTGTTTGAGTTCTTTGTAAATTCTGGATATCAGCCCCTTGTCAGATGGGTAAACTGCAAAAATTTTTTCCCATTCTGTTGGTTGCAGATTCACTCAAGTGACTATTTCTTTTGACGTGCAGAAGCTGTGAAGTTTGATTAGGTCCCATTTGTCTATTTTGTAGCCAATGCCTTTGGTGTTTTAGTCATGAAGTCCTTGCCTACTCCTATGTCCTGAATGGTTTTGCCTAGATTGTGTTCTAGGGTTTTTATGGGGTTAGGTCTTATGTTTAAGTCTTTAATCCATCTGGAGTTAATTTTAGTGTAAGGTGTCAGGAAGGGGTCCAGTTTCTGCTTTCTGCACATGCCTAGTCAGTTTTCCCAACACCATTTGTTAAACAGGGAAACCTTTCCCCATTGCTTGTTTTTGTCAGGTTTATCAAAGATTGTATGGTTGTAGATATGTTGTGTTGCCTCCCATCCCTCTGTACTGTTCCATTGGTCTATATCTCTGTTTTGGTACCAGTACCATGCTGTTTTGATTACTGTAGCCTTGTAGTATAGTTTAAAGTCTGGTAGTGTAATGCCTCCTGATGTGTTCTTTTGCTTAGAATTGACTTGGCTATGCGGGCTCTCTTTTGGTTCCATATGAAGTTCATGGTGGTTTTTTTCCAGTTCTGTGAAGAAAGTCAATGGTAGCTTGATGGGGATAGCGTTGATTCTGTAAATTACTTTGGGTAGTATGGCCATTTTCACAATATTGATTCTTCCTAACCATGAACATGGAATGTTTCTCCATCTGTTTGTGTCCTCTCTGATTTCGTTGAGCAGTGGTTTGTAGTTCTCCTTGAAGAGGTCCCTTACGTTCCTTGTAAGTTGTATTCCTAGTTATTTTATTCTCTTTGTAGAAATTGTGAATGGCAGTTCGTTCTTGTTTTGGCTCTCTTAAAGTCTGTTATTGGTGTATAGGAATGCTTGTGATTTTTGCACATTGATTTTATATCCTGAGACTTTGCTGAAGTTGCTTATCAGTTTCAGGAGTTTTGGGGCTGAGACAATGGGGTCTTCTAGATAGACTATCATGTCGTCTGCAAATAGAGACAATTTGGCTTCCACCTTTCCTATTTGAATATCCTTTATTTCTTTTTCTTGCCTGATTGCTCTGGCTAGAACTTCAGTACTATATTGAATAGGAGTGGTGAGAGAGGGCCTCCTTGTCTAGTGCCGGATTTCAAAGGGAATGCTTCCAGTTTTTGCCCATTCAGTGTGATATTGGCTGTCGGTTTGTCGTAAATAGCTTTTATTATTTTGAGATACGTTCCATCGATACCGAGTTTATTGAGGGTTTTTAGCATAAAGGGCTGTTGAATTTTGTCAAAGGCCTTCTCTGCATCAATTGAGATAATCAGGTGGTTTTTGTTTTTGGTTCTGTTTATGTGGTGAATTACGTTTATAGACTTGTGTATGTTGAACCAGCCTTGCATCCCTGGGATGAATTCTACTTGATTATGATGGATAAGCGTTTTGATGTGCTGATGCAATCAGCTTGCTAGCATTTTATTGAAGATTTTTGCATCTGTGTTCATCATGGATATTGGCTGAAGTTTTTTTTTTTCTTGTTGAGCCTCTGCCAGGTTTTGGTATCAGGATGATGTTGGTGTTATAAAATGATTTGGGAAGGATTCCCTCTTTTGGATTATTTGGAATAGTTTCAGAGGGAATGGTACCAGGTCCTCTTTGTGTGTCTGGTAGAATTTGGCTATGAACCCATCTGGACCTGGGTGTTTTTTGTGTGGTAGGCTCTTAATTGCTGCCTCAACTTCAGACCTTGTTATTGGTCTATTCATAGTTTCGACTTCCTCCTGGTTTAGGCTTGGGCAGACACGAGTTTCCAGGAATTTATCCATTTCTTCCAGGTTTACTAGTTTATGTGCATAGAGTTATTTGCAATATTCTCTGATGATGGTTTGAATTTCTGTGGAATCTGTGGTGATTTCCCCTTTATCATTTTTTATTGCATCTATTTGGTTATTCTCTCTTTTCTTTTTTATCAGTTCGACTAGTAGTCTGTCTATTTTGTTGATCTTTTCAAAAAACCAGCTTTTTGATTTATTGATTTTTTGAAGGGTTATTTGTGTCTCTATCTCCTTCAGTTCTGCTCTGATCTCCATTATTTCTCGTCTTCTGCTAGGTTTTGAGATTTTTTTTATCTTGCTCCTATAGCTCTTTCAATTTTGATGATAGGGTGTCAATTTTGGATCTCTCCACTCTTCTCATGTGGGTACTTATTGCTATATATTTTTCTCTAGTGACTACTTTAAATGTATCCCAGAGATTCTGGTATGTTTTTTCTTCATTCTCATTGGTTTCGAAGAACTTCTTTATTTCTGCCTTCATTTCATTGTTTATCCAGTCAACCTTCAAGAGCCAGTTGTTCAGTTTCCATGAAGCTGTGCAGTTATGAGTTAGTTTCTGAATTCTGAGTTCTAACTTGATTGCACTATGGTCTGAGAGACTGTTTGTTATGATTTCAGTTGTTTTGCATTTGCTGAGGAGTGCTTTACTTCCAATTATGTGGTCAGTTTTAGAGTAGGTGTGACGTGGTGCTGAGAAGAATGTATATTCTGTGGATTTGGGGTGGAGAGTTCTGTAAATGTTTATTAGGTTTGCTTGTTCCAGGTCTCAGTTCAAGCCCTAAATATCCTTGTTAATTTTCTGTCTGGTTGATCTGTCTAATATTGACAGTGGAGTGTTAAAGTCTCCCACTATTATTGTGTGGGAGTCTAAGTCTCTTTGTAAGTCATTAAGAACTTGCCTTATATATCTGGGTGCTCCTGTATTGGGTCCATATATATTTAGGATCATTAGCTCTTCTTGTTGTATCGATCCTTTTACCATTATGTAATATCCTTCTTTGTCTCTTTTGATCTTTGTTGCTTTAAAGTCCATTTTTATCAGAGATAAGAATTGCAACTCCTGCTTTTTTTTTTTTTTTTTTTTTTTTTTTTTTTTTTTTTCTCTCTATTTGCTTGGTAAATCTTCCTCCATCCCTTTATCTTGAGCCTTTGTGTATCCTTGCATATGAGATGGGTTTCTTGGATACAGCACACTGATGTGTTTTGGATTTTTATCCAATTTTCCAGTCTGTGTCTTTTGATTGCTGCATTTAGCCCATTTACATTTAGGGTTAATATTGTTATGTGTGAATCTGATACTGCCATTTTGATGCTAGCTGGCTGTTTTGCCCGTTAGTTGTTGTAGATTCTTCATTATGTTGATGCTCTTTAGCATTTAGTGTGATTTTGGAATGGCTGGTACTGGTTGTTCCTTTCTGAGTGTAGTGCCTCTTTCAGGAGCTCTTGTAAAGCAGGCCTGGTGGTGACAAAATCTCTGAGTACTTGCTTGTTTGCAAAGGATTTTATTTTTCCTTCACTTCTGAAGCTCAGTTTGGCTGCATATGAAATTCTGGGTTGAAAGTTCTTTTCTTTAAGGATGTTGAATATTGGCCCCCACTCTCTTCTGGCTTGTAGGGTTTCTGCCAAGAGATCTGCTGTGAGTCTGAATGGCTTCCCTTTGTGGGTTACCCGACCTTTCTCTCTGGCTGTGCTTAGCATTTTCTCCTTTATTTCAACCCTGGTGAATCTGATGATTATGTGCCTTGAGGTTGCTCTTCTTGCTGCATATCTTTTCAGTGTTCTCTGTATTTCCTGGACTTGAATATTGGCCTGCCTTGCTAGGTTGGGGAAATTTTCCTGGATAATATCTTGAAGAGTATTTTCCAGCTTGGATTCATTCTCTTCGTAACATTCAGGTACACCTATCAAATGTAGATAAGGTCTCTTCACATAGTTCCACATTACTTGGAGACTTTGTTCATTCCTTTTTGCACTTTTTTCTCTAATCCTGCCTTCTCATTTTATTTCATTGAGTTGATCTTCAACTTCTGATATCCTTTTTCCTTCTTGGTCAATTCGGCTGTTGAAACTTGTGTATGCTTCGCAAAGTTCTTGTGTTGTGTTTTTCAGCTCTGTCAATTCACTCATATTCCTCTCTAAGTTGTCCATTCTTGTTATTATTTTCTCATATCTTTTTTCAAATCTTTTTTCAAGGTTCTTAGTTTCTTTGCATTGATTTAGAACGTGTTCTTTAATCTCATGGAAGTTTCTCATTTCCCACCTTCTGAAGTCTGCTTCCAACATTTCATCACACTCATTCTCTGTCCAGCTTTGTTCCCTTGCTGGTGAGGAGTTTTGGTCCTTTGTAAGAGGGTAGGTGTTCTGGTTTTGGGTGTTTTTCTCTTTTTTGCGCTGGTTTCTTCCCATCTTTGTGGATTTATCCACCTGTGGTCTGAGTGGTTGCTGATTTTCCAGTTAGGTCTCTGAGTGGACGTCCAGATTGTTGATGATGAAGTATTTCTGTTTCTTAGTTTTTTTTCTAACAGTCTGGCTCATCTGCTGTAGGACTGCTGAGGTCCACTCCAGGCCCTGCTTGCCTGGGGAACTCCTGTAGCAGCTGTAAAACTGTGAGGGTTGCTACCAGATTCTTCTGCTATCTTTGTCCCTGAATGATGCCCGCCAAATATCAGTCTGATCAGTCCTTTGTGAGTTGACTCTTTGGATATGTGGGGGTCAGGGAGCTGCTTGAGGAGACAGTCTGTACTTTATAGGAGCTCTAGTGCTGAGCTGTGAGCTCCGTTGTTCATTCAGGGCTGCTAGGCAGGTATGTTTAAGTCTGCTGCAGCAGAACTCATAAAGCCCTTTTTTTTTCCTCAGGTGCTCTATCCCAGAGAGTTAGGGCTTTATTTATGACTATCCGTTGCACTTTCCTGCCCAGTGAAGAGGCAGTCTAGTCACTGTCTGCCTGTAGTGGCTATGATAAGCTGCCATGGGCTCTGCCCTGTTGCCGTGGGCTCCACCCTGCTGCTGCATGTAATTCCCTGTAGTCCTGTTTATATGCGTGTGGTTAGAACTGCAGTGGTGATGGTGGCCAGCCTCTGTAGTGGTGGACTCTCTCTGTTATGGTGGGTTGCCTCGGCAACAGCAGGCTGTGTCAGCAAAGGCAGAGTACCTCTGTAGGGGTCGTGTGCCTCAGTAGTGGTGGACGCCCCTCCGCCACCAAGCTGCACTGTCCTGGGTTCAGCTGTGCTTGCCGTGAAACTCTCAACCCCGAGTGTTTCCAATTGCTGTTTCATTTGTTTTTGTGGGGGTGGGACCCACCAAGCCTTATTACCTGGCTCCCTGCCTCAGAGCCCTTTTTTTTTTTAAGTTGAATGGTTGACTCTCTCCCAGGTGTTCCAGTCACCTGCTGCAAGGGCACCGGGATCTGTGTGACTTCCCATGCAGTGCCCACTGCACCAGCTCAAACCACATTGCTGCCCGGGAATCTCCTGGCCTGGCTTTCTGTTTAAGTCCCGTTTAATCAGATGAATATGCTAATCTGCCTTCCAAAATCTCCAATTGCCAATTTAACAGGGCAGCCAAACCAGGGTATTTTGTACGGAGTGTCGCTGTGCTGCAGCCTCAACCCAAACAGCCATGCCGGCCCAAACTGCCGCACTGGCGGCCTGTGGGGCTCTTACACCTGGGAATCTCCTGGTCTGTGGGCAATAAAGATCTGTATGGAAATGCGACGTCCACTCACCCTCTGTGGATTCACTGGGAGCTGCAATCCTGATTTGGTCCTACAGTGCTATCTTCCCAGTCTCCTCCCATTTCATATTTTTACATTTAATGTTTCAAAGTATCAATTGTTTAGGTAATATAACAATTTCTCCAAGTAACTAACCAGTTAATGCAACACTATTTATTAAAGAATCCATCTTTTTAGACTGGGCACAGTGGCTCACACCTGTAATCCCAGCACTTTGGGAGGCCGAGTTGGGCAGATCACAAGGTCAGGAGTTTGAGATCAGCCTGGCCAACATGGTGAAACCCCATCTCTACTAAAAGTACAAAAATTAGCCAGGCAGGGTGGTGAGCACCTGTAATCTCAGCTACCCCGGAGGCTGAGGCAGGAGAATTTCTTGAACCAGGGAGGCAGAGGTTGCAGTGAGGTAAAATTGTGACACTGCACTCTAGCCTGGGTGACAGAGCAAGACTCCATCTCAAAAAAAAAAAAAGGAGAAGAAGAAGAATCCATCTTTTTAATGGGAAAGATATTTTGAAGAGAGGTGGAGGATGAAAGTTTGCTAATGCCTCTGAAATCACAACTTACGCTCCATGTAAGGCTGCTCTGATAGAAGAGGCTTAGAAATCAAAGCAGGATTTGCAAATGTTTGAATATAGCATCTCTCCAGTTTATCCAGGATAGAATACCATTCATCAAACTCAGATGTGAAACACCTCCATCAGATGGTTGTCAATCTTTCCTCTAAGTGCCTGACTGATAGATTTGTAAAGCTGAAGAACTGAGGCCTCTAAAGCTCAGACCTGAGGGAGGACTTTCTCACTGGAACTCAGGAAGTAGACAGATAACAACCAAGAAGTGTGGCCATTCAAACACGGGTCCTTCTCGGGGCACATCTGGAGAGAAAAGGTACTCCCCAAGGTGAGGTTTTCTGTCTTGACTCCAAACTAATGTGCAGTGGCTCGTGTGCAGGTGTCTTTCTCCCTGTTTAATTAGAAAGGTTGCTATTACTAATAACAACTTACTTCGTAAGGCCAAGTCACAATTAAATGGGATAATGACAATGTCGAAGAAATGCTTATCAGCTGTACAGAGTTATAGAAATGACAGTAAGCTAGGTATTTGCAGAATACTTTCATATACACTATTGCATTCAATTTATAATTATTAATATGCCAAGCCTATTATGAAAATACTCAGTAATTAATTTGTGGCTTACAGAAGATAATGGAAAGGAAGCAATAGCCAATCTTAAAGTTTCCCTAATGAGGATTAAAGAAAATTAACAAATTCAAGGCCCACCTTTAGTCAAGATAAAGCCCAAAGAAAATTAAGAAGTTGGACAATTATGTGCTTGGCACCATCCCATTTCCTCTCTCTTAAATCTACACTGTGCTACTTGTCAAATAACCAGTGTTCTTTGTTTCTCAAATAATTAGATGAGAACTTTCTTCTCAGTAGCTAACAGCCCCAACTCAAGCTTATCCTCCTAAGATTTGATGTTTTTCTCTCTGTTCTTCCTTTACACTCTCTGACTGTAGAGGTTTTTAAAAGTGTGAGTCCAGAACTCTTGGACTCACACTTTTCATTGAAAGGTGAGGGTCTATGTCTCCTTCCCATGATTACGGGCTCTGTGATTGCTTGACCTATAGAATATAGTGGAAATAAACCCTGTGTTTAAGAAACCGACAGCTTCTAGTTCTAGACTCTAGGACTTCCTTTCAGCTTGGAATTTAGCCACCATGCTGTGAGGAAGTCTAAGGTGCCCACAGAGAAGCCCAGTTCAGGAAACTGAAGATGTCAGGTCTCAATCCTAACTGCTGTTCCAGGCAACAACCAGTGGCAACTCATCAGCCCTATGAGTAAGCCACGTTGGTTAACCCAAGCTGAGCTGCCTCTGTTGATACTGACTTAAACAGAAAAAAGCCCTGCCCTAATTCTAGATTTCTGAGCTGTGTAAATGGTTGTCCTTACTTTAAGTCATTAAGTTTGGGAGTAGCTTGCTACACAGCAATAATAACTGAACACCATCCTGACATCTAACTGCTGTGCTTGCAGTGTGAAGATCTCATCTAGCTGCTAGCATCTGATGTTTGGTTTCATTGATTGTTAGATCACTTAGCACCAGGATTTAATCCTGTCCAAATGCTAACTGGACAAGTAGCCCCTTCTGCTCTTTGTACCTCCATTTTGTCTTTCTAAAATTAAATGACTTTCTCAGAGTTGACACATTCTTCTGTCAAGAATTTAGGACAGCTGTAAGTCTTCTCTAGAAATGCCACAGAATTTTAGTATGTGAAGAATCTCTTAACTTCTTCCCAATACTTAAATCATTCCTACATATGTACAGCATATTTCCTCAATCAAACAATTCTAATGATGAAAATCTCACTCCCTCCATGGAAAACATCTGACTTACCTAGCCAATATCATGGATTAAATGACCATAATTTGCTGGCTATAACAATACCTCATATTTTTAACTTATTACCAATTTTCTTTCATAAATCTGCTTTCTGCAAAATATTTGCATCAAGAAAAATATCCCTATGCCCCAAACAAGCCTTTGAGGTACATAAACTAAAATACCTATTTTAGTGGTAGTATCCATTTAGATGAAGAAACCGCAACTCAGAAAGAAGCTAAATGACTTGCAGAAGGACACATGGCAGCCAGTGATGACTTCAGCTTAGGTCTCCTGTTTCCACATTCATCACTTTTTCTATTATTCCACTGTGCCCCTATAGAATGTGTTTTAGCATTTCCATAGAACTTCACAGATGTACTAAGCATCCCCTCATTCATTTTCTCATTTCTCCCACAGAGATAACTCTCCAATAAAATTACATTTTTAATTCTTGTTAAACCAAAGGACAGTCAACATTGCAGGTAGTATGGCATATCTATGAGCAGGTCATGTTGAGTCTTTCAGCACACAAAGGCATATGTTCCCAAGAATGTACCAAATAACACAGAAAGAGAAATCTCACCTAGATAAGAAGAGTAACAACCGTTTAATTTGGAGATGAATTAGGAAAAAACACTGAAAACTTCAATCTAGTTGTTTCTTTATCACTTAAGTACAAGAAGCCTTGAAAAAGAAAATCTGATTAAGGATTTTTTAAGATGTAGGGAGCTAAGACATTTTGTTAGCAATTTATACTAGGTACTTTCTAGACAAGAAAAATCACTGTAAGAAGTAAATATTGATAAAAGAAAGAAACAAACAAAAAACAGAAACATACTGGTTTTGCCCTAAAGAATTTATATGATAGGCCTGGCCCAGTGGCTCATGCCTGTAATCCCAGCACTATGGGAGGCCGAGGCAGCCGGATCACAATGTCAGGAAATTGAGACCATCCTAGTTAACATGGTAAAACCTCGTCTCTACTAAAAATACAAAACTTAACTAGTCCTGGTGGTGCGCACCAGTAGTCCCAGCTACTCAGGAGGCTAAGGCAGGAGAATTGCTTGAACCCAGGAGGCGGGGTTGAAGTGAGCTGAGATTGCACCACTGCACTCCAGCCTGGATGACAGAGCAAGACTCCATCTCACAAAAAAAAGAAAAAAAGATTTATATGACAAAGCAAAATATCAACGTGGACAGAATAATGTAATATAAACATAGCTACAGGCTGCAGAGGGAGAGACTGATTAGTTTGGGGCTAAGGTTACTTAAAGAAGTCTTCCAGCAGAGTGAGAAAATCGGCAAAGCTTCTCAGATGCTATGACAAAGGGAAAAGGCATTTTAAGTGTTCTAAATGGCAAAAGCCCACCAAGAAGCTGGGTGTGCTATGTAATGTGCAAAAACAGACAGAAAACTGCCTTGTTGGTAACAATGGAAATGTGAGGAGGAGGAGCGGGAACCAGGAGTCTCTCAAAGCCTGGCTAAGACATGGCTTTTGCAATGGTATGGTAGCCTCTCATGTGCCACCAAATGGTTGAGATACAAAAATGTTTTTGTAGGAAAAAGTGTTCTGTTTGCTCTTGTAGAACAGGTGCAGTGGAGAGGAACCAGGGAGCTCTGTAAGGGGACAAAGTGTAATAACAACAACACACTGTAACTAGCATCTCGTAGGCACAAGAGTTTCAAGGAGAATGATCCTGTCCTGTTCCCAGTGCACTTCCAGAGCCTTGAAGATGACAGAAGTCCTCTAAGCCCTGTGTGGAGTGAGAGGATTTCCAGAGGAGTCCTCCCAACTGAGTGTGAGGAACATCTGCATGTGACCCAATGGAGGATGCTGAAGAGGGCATTCAAAGCAAAGAAGAACATGTGCAAAGCAGAAGACGTGCAAAACAGGAGGGATTCTGAAACAGCGGATTTGCCACGGAGGAAGAAGGGTGGCTGCAAACCCTGAGGAGGAAAAGGATATAGTTTAAAAAATACACAGGAAGGAAAGACACCATGAAGAAAATATTAACAGGACCTGGTCACTAAGCGGTTTGGAAGGTAAAAGGAATGACAGGGCTAAAAAAAAACGTTTTTGCAAGTCTCGGAGGCCAAGACCAAGACTAGTGTTGATAGCAGTGGGAAGGCAGGAAAGGGCACTGTTATTACAGGGGACAGATGTGAACCTTAACTCTCCTTATGTTCCATTTCAGGTAACATTGGAACATACAGGTGGCAGGTAGGAGAGAATTTGGAGGCTTTTGGAAAGAATGTGAAATTGGAGATTGGGTCTCAGGTAAGTGCTGAAAACAGACTTGGGAATATTTCCCATACAGGTGGAAAGTGAGACTGCGAAGAAACTTCATGTTATTGAGAATATCAATGATTTCTTCATAGGATTCATACACATTCATCCAATATTTCTGGCATAGCATAATCCTATTGTATACCTCCTTCTGATATTTGGAATATATAACCAATGAATTAGCATAATGATCATAAGGTAGGTCTGCTGACTCTCATGCATCATATCCAGTTGGTTTCTACTCTAGAACTATGAGGTCAACACTTGTCAAATATATATTGAGGTTTATTATGAAATTTGCTTTTACTCTCCACAAACAAAGCTTTTATGTTTGTGCAATTAAAGTTCAAGAGATACATATACATTGGGTTACTTACTGAGACATTAAATATAATGTTTATTAGTTGAATATAATGCATATAAATCATATTTCCAATAAAATATAAATATGCTTTAGAAATTAAAGAGACTATTTTAGCAATTATATAGTGAACTTTTACTGACCTAATTTGCAAAATGCTTAGATAAAATTAAGTTATTAACTGATTCATCCATGTCTAAAATGACTTTCCCTACATTAAAAGTGGCCAGGCATACTGGCTCACACCTGTAATCCCAGGACTTTGGGAGGCTGAGGCAGGCAGATCATGAGGTCAGAGTTCGAGACCAGCCTGTCCAACATGGTGAAATCCTGTCTCTACTAAAATGAAATAATTTAATTTAATTTAAGGCATCTGTATAAAAAGCAATAGACAGTACCAGAAACCTAATACCAAAATAACCACTAATATAATCTACTCTGAATCATCCCTTAGTGATCCAGAAAATGTTGCTATTTTTACTAGGTTGCCAGGTTAAACTAGACATCTGAAAAAGACATTCTAATGAGAAATTCAATATATCTTGCCACCCTTGAAAATATAAGAATACTCCACTGAAGGACATATCCTTTCATTGTAGGCAGTCCCCAAAGAGAGGTGCTGATGACTAATTTAATGACTGGGCAGATATTCATGCTGAGTATGTCTCAGGATATTATAGCAACATAGTACAAAGGAGAAATGGTCTACCAAAGCCAATTCTACCACTTATACTTTGAAGAATTTAGACATTACTATTTAGAATTTATATTTTATTTTGTTTTCAATAGTACTCTACTAGCCTCTGGACATGTACCCTCTACAACATAATATTTTAGTAAGTATTTTCTGAAAAACAAAATAGGTCAAATTGCTGAAAGAAGTAACTTGGGTTTTAGGAAGAGTTTAATTTTCCAGGTGCTATAACTGGAGACCTATTGAAATAGGTGTCTATACTTTCCATAGAGTTATTACTTTCCATAGGGTTATTAATGAAGGTTTAAGGCCCCAGAGACAGGGTAAGTATCAGTAAAAAGGGGTAGAAGGACATCATCACACAGGTTCATAGCTCCACACTACATGGTGGGAAGAAAAAGGCAAACAGCAGGTGTGAAAGGAAAGAAAAACCTCAAATAAATCTCATGGTAAACATGCTATGTTGCGAGTCCCCAGAACCATCACCATCATGCTTAATTATTTGCTAGAAAGATTCATAGGAATCAGAAGATGTTATCTCATGGTTATGATTCCTTAGAGTGAAAGGCCACAGATTAAATTCAACATGGAGAAAAGTCACAGAGGGTGATGTTCAGGCAGAGCCAGGAAAAAGTTCCAGGTGTCTTCTCCCAGTGGAGTCACACAGATGCACTTAATTCTCCCAGCAATGATGTATGACAACTTGTGCAAAGTGTTGCCAACCAGGGAAGTTTATGTGAGTCCTGGTGTCCAGGGTTTTTAATCATCTACTCAGAATCCACCCCAACCATAACCCCGCCCTAAACAAAAACAGGCATTCACCATAGATCACATTGTTAGCACAAAATACACAGTCAAATTGGTACAGCATAGCCAAGGCTGCAGGTATACAAACCACTCTTATCCAGCAGATTATGCTGAGGACTTAGAGCTCATCTCCCGGAAGCCAGCCAAGGGCCAGTCCTCAGGACTGGCCTTTCTTGGAGATGTGCCTGCAACCCAGACCTACTGAGTTAACCCTTCCCTGCAGACATGACAATGACCAAATTTTTCAGTAAATACACTAAGAATTTACTAGGAATGGAAAGATAATGGAGAGTCCAAACCTATATGTTGTTTTTAGGAGCACACATCTTGACTGTATAGGTTTTACTATAAATAAACTTAGAATTCACAGATTATGGATGATGTGGGAAAATAAGAGATGATGATGCAAACAGTAACATATGAAGAAGAGGTGTTGCATAACTGGAATTATTCCTTTTGTTTGAACAATGTCTCTGCACATATTGCTTATAAAGAAGCTTGTTGAGAATAGGGTTATTTTGGATATCTGTGCCAAATGATCTCAGACTTCTCCTAGAAAAGACTGTTTTATTTGTGCCTGGTGTTTGCCTGATCCTTTGAATTCTGAGTCAAGTTTGATGCTGGTTAAGAGCTAGAATTCAAGAGAGTCTAATTCTATAATTCCAGTATTTGCGTTATCACAAGAGATACAGGTAGATGCAACAACTGTTTTCTGCCTTAAGATTCAAACCATACAAAATTGAGATAGTAAATAAATTAATTTGTAATATAATAAGTTATGGAAAGAGAGAAATCATTTAAAACACTTTTAAGAGAATTGATCTAAATATGTTCCCCAAACCCCATCCAGACACCTCTTATAAGGCTCTAAAATGATTATCTAAGTAATGATACAGTGCCCCTAAAGAAGCTTTTCATTTTGAACACCAGAGTGTGATTGTCTTTCTTCTATGCCTTTGCAGTTTCATGGTCTAAGGACACACATCTAATTATCTACCAAATCACACCAGAAATGATTGGAACATTGATAATAGCTGCTTTAAAAAATAAACACTTCCATCCAACCATTACCATAAACTCATAGATGCTTTTTGCTCCATTTTCTTGCATGAGACATGTTTGACTTCCATGGCCATTCTAGCATCAGATCCTTGAAGAGAATGCCAAGGAGTGATAAATGTGACATGGACTCTATTTATACATTAAAAATGAAGTAAACATCACCATTTCACTAAGGATAATGAGGATATATCTGATCTGAAACTTAGACTACTTCATCCTGAGACAAAAGAAACTAATATTTTTTAATGAAATGCCTAGGGTGGCAAATACAATCTTTTCCATGACTTCTGTGGCTTAAAGAATATTAATATCAAAGACCCAATAAATTAATTTTCTATTATTTGATTTTAGTTTGAAGATACATGAATAAATTGCTTTCTAGTAATCATTATGTTATAGGGGTCATTAAAAAATTATTTTAAGCAGATAGAGAGGAAAAGGGGTCCTTGGGAACTTTTTTTTTAATTTTAAAGCAGCTCCAAAAATGTTTCTTGTCTAGCAGAAAAGCCCTGGCTCTTAGAGCCAGGCTGAAAGATTTGATAAGCAAATTCTGGCTATTAGAAACTGGGTCCACCCAAATATGGTGATTCCCAGCATCTTCTTCTTGTCCCGACATGTGCCTGGCAACATGGCCGCCTCCACATATCCCCACATATGTAGAACATCATGGCGCCCTGTATTTACATATTAAAAGGCCAGGATGGGAGGGCCTAGCCTTTTTCATTGGCCACTTGAATGATATACCTGGTCAAACCAATCCCCTGGGCCCTGTGTCAGTAAGACACCATCTCCTCCAGCCTCCTCATATAACTGGCTGCTTTTTACTACTCTTATCATTCCCTCTTGCATCTTGGAGCGCTCCCCCACCCCAACCTCCTCTATGTCAATACAAGGGGAGCCTCTTCCTTCTTTCTTGCCTATTAAATTATCTGCTCCCTAAAACCACTCCACATGTGTCCGTGTTGTTTTATTCAAACTGGCAGGAGACCAAGGACCCTGGTGTTCCTTCATTGGAGCCACTTCATTCTGGTGCACTGGCCAGGAATCCAAGGTACAGCCTTTGTCAGAGTGGTAAGTATGGGAGCGAGCTTAAAATCTGTTCTATCATTCCAAGGTGCTCTTGGCATCTATTTTAAAATAAAATCAAATAAATCAATGGGCATCCATCAGACAGGTAGAAACGCTTAGCAGTGGCTGCTGTACTAAAGACTTGGATGTGAGACTTGCTAGTGGAAACATGGAAAACCTCCCAATACCCCGGGATCATTGGGAATGTGGGCCATGTTTTGGACCAGCTTCTTTTCACAGAGAGATCTTGCCTTCATGCAAGGCTGGGAAAATCCTGAGATAACTGAGAATTTCTGGCCAGGGTACACCCTGGTGTGACTCAAAGGCCTCTGGACTGAACCCAGCCTCCCACAGCCCTTTCCAGGTGTTGGCAGAGAATCCTCAGCTATCCTGTGGCAAAACTCTCCTTCCTTCTCTAACCATGGTCTCATGATCTTTCTCTGTGTGAAATGTGCAGAGATCTTTAGAGCCTAGGAAAGTTATCCTTTTAGGCAAAATCAGGAAAATGCCATTGCAATCTTCAAGGAACAGAGTTCCTTTTTCCTGTATTGAGATTTTTGCTACCACGTCGCAGGCAAGCTCATAGTATTTCTAAGCCAACGGCACCACCTAGTGGAAATAGATATCTTCTACATGAGGGACTTTCTTTTTTTCACAGTAATACCGCAGCATCCTTTCGCACCATTAGAAATCAGACTCTAGGCCTCTTCTGCGCACAGGAAAGTCTTGCCTTTAGCAGTTAGGAGTAAGATGTCTTCCATAGCCAAATTTCAGACTCAACATTGTCCCATCAGCAGGAAAATGGCCATTCAGTTCCTTTAAGGCACTTATTCTGTCTCTTATTAAGACAGTACTTAATTAATAATGGGTTTAAAATCCAGAAGTTAACTGGAACCATTTTCCTAAGGGAAAATGCTTTAGCACAGGCCATAATAGCAGGATATAGAGTTCAATCTAGCATGTCCCGTCCCTTAAAGGAGCCTTGCTCAATTGCATAGTTTTTCTTGAGATCCATCTTTTTGGGGAGGCACACAGGTCACACAAGTCTAGGAGGTCAAATGGAAATAAAAGGCAGAGGACTAAAGCTGCTTGAGGAAGCGTGATTAGGCCCAAAAGTCCAGTTTCTCTGGTGCCATGGCTTGGAAGGTCATGCCTGCAGTCATGGGCAGCACATTTAAATGAGTGCCAAGATCCAGGAACCAGGGAGAGATTAATTGGGGGGACACCCCCTACTGTTTTCTTCTCCATCCTGGATCACATATCAAAAGAAAGGAGACTAAAGAACACTTATTCTCAGTTCTCTTTCTAGATGGGTTACAGATCATCTTCAACATGCACTCCGCTAGGGTATATTTTAAAAACACTGGGACTCCTTCGACCCTAAGACTTTGAAGAAAAAGCACCTTATATTCTATTGCACAAGGGCATGGCCTTCTTACTATCTTGGGGACAGGCAAATCTGGCCTGCTAGGGAGAGTCTTGATTTTCATATTATCCAACAATTAAAACTTTTCTGTAAACGGAAGGGCGAATGGACTGAGGTTGCCTATGTACAAGTTTTCTTTGCTCTGCAAGACAACCCAGACCTTTACAGGTTCTATATAATCAACCCAGGTTTTTTAGCAGCCACATCAGGCAAACCCACAGGAAATAGTTCCCCAGAGCTAAAGCAGGTTCAGAGGAGCAGTCCCAAAAAAGCTATTGAATGTTCCAACACTTCCAGTCCCCTTGCAATCATACCATGAGCTCCTCCAGCTCCACCAGCTCCAGTATATCCTACTCTCCCCATTTCACTCTCACCTCTGCAGGAAATGCCTGAGGGAAGTGGTGCCATGAAGGTTCACGTTCTTTTCTCATTAAAGGACCTTAAGCAAATAAAAGGAGACTTAGGCCAATTTTCTGATGACTCCGACAGGTATATAAAAATTTTCCAAAATTTAACTCCGGTGTTTGATCTCACATTGGAGGGATGTTATGTGCCTACTAAGTCAGACCCTCATTGCAGCTGAAAAGCAGGCAGTTCTGCAGGCAGCAGAAAAATATGGAGATGAGCAACATGCCTCCTATAACAGACCCAGGAGAAAAAGAGGAGAGAGAGAAGGTGAGAAGAGATGGAAACTCCATTCCCACTAAGAAGGGAAGCAGTTCCAGCAGACGACCCTGATTGGAATCCCAATGACTCAGGAGATGAATGTAAAAAGAAGCACTTTTTATAATGTAGAAGGCCTATGGAAGACCAGGGCCAAACCTCTCAATTACTCTAAACTGTTCATGATAGACCAAAGACCAGAAAAGAATCCCACAGCCTTTAAGAAAAGGCTGGGAGGCACTAATAAAACATACTTCTTTATCCTCTGATTTAGTCAAGAGATAGCTCATCCTGAAGGGCAACTTTATTGCACAAGCATCTCCCAGCATTAGAAGGAAGCTCTACAGAAGCAAGCTATAGGACAAGATAGCACCCTAGAAAGCCTCCTGAGAATAGAGAGTCTCACAAGCCCTCGGCCTACTGGTTCACTGTATTCTGTGTGTGAGTCCATTTATTTATCCATCAAGTGGCTAGAGACTATAGGACAGACCCTGACAGGTGGTGATCCCAACGTGATCAACATCACACTATAGCATGACTGTTAGGGCATCTCAGGAAAAACTCTAACCCGATATTTACTTTTAACCCTTAGCTGCAGGTGGGGGCTTACAGTTTACACATGGCTTTCTAATCATGCGTAAAAGTCCCACTCCTTTGTTAGGTAGAGATATTCTAGCTCTCGTGGTGGCCGGCATCCTTATCACCATAGGACAAACCCTTTTTCACCTCTGATGGAAGCTAACATTAATCCAGAAGTGTGAGCAACTCGAGAAAGAACAGGTCGAGCCATAACCACTAGGCCAGTCAAAATCTATCTTAAGGATCCCACTTCTTTTCCTAACCAGAGAGAGTATCCCTTAAGGCCAAAGGCTAGGAAATGGCTAGAAGCCATTATTTTATTTTATTTATTTATTTTTGATACAGAGTCTCACTCTGCCACCTATGCTGGAGTGCCATGATGTGATCTGGGCTCACTGCAACCTTGGCCTCCCAGATTCAAGTGATACTCCTGCCTCAATCTCCCAAGTAACTGGCACCTGCCACCATGCCCAGCTAACTTTTTTTATTTTTTGTATTAGAGATGGGATTCCACCATGTTGGTCAGGCTGGTCTCAAACTCCTGATCTCATGATCCACCTGCCTCAGCCTCCCAAAGTGCTGGGATTACAAGCGTGAGCCACTGCACCCAGCGAAGCCATTATTAATAACCTAAAGATGCAGGGCCTCTTCAAACCCTGTAATAGCCCCTGCAACACCCCAATATTAGGAGTGCAGAAACCCAATGGGAAATGGAGACTAGTTCAGGACCTTCCCCTCATGAATAAAGCTGTTGTTCTAATCCATCCAGTGGTACCTAATCTCTATACCCTGTTAATTCAAATACCTGAGAGAACTAAATGATTTACAGTCTGAGCTTTAAAAGATGCCTTTCCCTGCATACTGTAACATCCTGACTCCCAGTACCTGTTTGCCTTTGAAGATCCCTCCGGTCAGGCCACCCAGTTAACATGGATGATGTTGCCTCAGGGATTTTGAGATAGTTCTCATCTGTTTGGACAGGCACTGTCACAAGACATCTCTGAGTTCACTTATCCTCAAGTTAGGGTCTTGCAGTATGTGGATGATACAGTGCTCTGTGCCCCAACTGAGGAAGCTTCTCAGGAAGATGCTGAAGCTCTTCTCAACTTCTTAGCTAGCAGAGGATATAAGGTTTCAAAACCCAAGGCCCAGCTCTGCAAAACCTCAGTGAAGTACCTAGACTTAGTGCTGCCTGAGAGGACCAGAGCATTAGGGAAAGAGAAAATTAAGCCTAGCTCCTCCTTCTCCCTCCCCAAAACCCTCGGGCAAATAAGAGGATTTGGGGGCATTACAGGATTTTGTAAACTACGGATACCTGTGTATGGTGAAATAGCCTGTTCATTATATAACCTCATTTAAAAAAAAAAAAAAAACTCAGGGAACTAAAACTCATCTTCTAACCTTGGAACCTGAAGCTCAAAAGTCCTTCAAGCCTTGCTCAAGGCACCAGCTCTCAGCCTTCCTGTAGGGAAGGCCTTCAATCAGTATGTATCAAAAAGGAAGGGGATGGCCCTGGAAGTTTTAGCACAGGCCCAAGGACCAGCTCAACAGCCAGTGGGTTACCTATCAAGAGACACCTCAGAAAATTATCCCCAGAAACTCACCTTCCTTGGATCACTCTTCTTCCTATGGCCTTACTACAAATTAAAAATACCCCTTCAAAATTAGGTCTTAGCCCTTTTAAGATGCTGTATGGATGGCGTTTTGTTACCAATGATTTTCTATTAAATTGAGAAACCTCTGAGCTAGTCAAGCATGTAATCTCCCTGGTTCACTTCCAACAGGAATTAGCACAGTGAAAGCCCAACCCCAAGAAATTGAACCGCCTCTATTTAAACCAGGAGATTTGGTACTGGTGAAGACTCTCCCTTCCTTCTCTCCCTCCCTAAGCCCAAGCTGGGAAGGGCCTTACACTGTTCTTTTTTCAACTCCCTTGGCAATAAAGTACAAGAGTCTACTCCTGGATACATCACACTTGAGTCAAAGCCTGGAGAGCTAAGGGAGCAACCCCTGACAGCCCAAAAGAACGACCCGGATGCCAATGTGAAGAAATAGGAGATCTTAAGCTGAAAATCACAAAAGTAGCTAACTGAGTGAGAACTACTCATCTTACCCAGTCTCATCCCTCCCTCACCAAATACTTTTTGCCATTTCTACCTCTCCTCTTGAGCCAAATATTAAAACTTCTTTTTCATGGAAATTATTTACTATGCCACCATGGCGTGAATTGTTACACTCTACTATTTGCAGTAGGACTATATACAGTAGCACCCTCACGGTGGAATGTCAGAGAGAGAATCTCAATTACTGTACCATTTTTCTTATTATCCTCATAGCAGGAATAATGGTTACTAACAGAAAATAAACATGGGTGTTTTGCTATCACTAAGTCTATTAGGACTTTTTATCAGACTTTTATCAGACATCACACCCTTTAGATCCTACAATAGCTGCCATGACCCATTTGTACAAGACTAATTGTTGGATCTGTCCTAAGTGGTTCACTCAGTTCAACGGCACTGAGGAATCTTACAGTGACCTGGAACTCATTGTCCCAGGGTTCCCTTTGTTGGCTTTACCTTTAAACCTTAAAGACGTATAAGGCATAAATGGGACATGATATGGGAGCACTTTCAGCTGGGTGACTAACTCCTCTCAGGAGAACACTCCTCCCCATTAACAAAGAACACAAAGAACACTCTCCCCAAAGATAAGCTTCACACTCAGGCTGGGAAAAGTTGACCAAGAAATAGCAAATGTCTCCCTCTGCTTTAAAAGTAGCAGGAAAGGACCACACTTGGGAGACCTCAGATATGGTAACATCACACTTGTCATTGCTGGTAGTTCAAAAATTTGGAGAGGAGAGTGAAACAGGGGTGATCTAAAAGGATCAGAAGCTCTAGTGGGGGGCTTTCAGGATCCAGCCTTTCCTCCCAATGGGAGTGGCATGCCATAAATAACCATCTTGACCATAATGTAAAAGATAACACATGGGCCTTTCCAAACATGCCCCCTCATGGAACTTGAAACCCCTGTATAACATTTGCTAATAGTAGCAGCTTACAGATCTATGAGTGAAATGGAGACATCTGGAATGGTAGCCCTTGACACAAGGATCATTTGAGATATTGGCCAGGGCATATTCTGTCTCTAATTTTTCAAAACTCCATTTGTCAGGTGGACTCTTCTCACTTGGCATGTCAAATTCCAAATGGCATTGTAAATGACTATCCTAAATATGGTTATCCTATCCCAAGGATGCCCCTATTATATGTAAAGAAAGGAAACTTCTAAGATATCAGAAAAACCTGCTGGTGTCTCTCACAAGCCACAACTTAGAACCGTCCCTTCAAGGAACAGGACGGCTCTTGGATACACTTAATCCTCACAAAACATTGGAAGGGAACTTGTACTATCGTCGCAGTAGTTTTTCTGACTTACTATTTTTAAATCCTACTGAGATGGCAACATCATTGGGGAATATCCCTGACTTGGGCTCTTTTCTAAAAACTGCACTATCTCACATATGCTGGACAAATCTATCATTTCCGTGCCTTCATATGGAGACATAACTGAAAGGGAAGACTGCGAAGGACATCCACATAACAATCCCATCTTAAAGAAAATCATGGATGGGAAATTCTATAGTCAGAGGTATATTCTGGTTAATGTGCAGCCCTCTCTTTAAAAAGTCAATACTTAATATCTCTCTTATGATGCAATGAGGATGAAAGGCAACTCTAGGGGCCACAGAGGCACAACAGCAATCTGTAGTCTCTTTATCCTCAATAGCAGAACAGAATAAACAGGACTTAAATGTCCTTACAGCTGAAGTAGAAGGTACCTGCGCACTTTTAAATGAAAGGTGCTGTTTCTGAATTAACATCTCTATTAAAGTGTAGGAAAATCTACAGGTACTTAAAGATCAAATCAAAATTATTGACAGACTAAGGGAAAATGCAGCCTTCAGCCCCAGATGGCTACAATCCCTCTTTAATGAATTCCAGTCTTCTTTATGGAACTGGTTAACCCCTTTATTAAGCCCCTTCTTGCTTATATGTCTTGTATTAATATTTGCACCTCGTATACTCAATACCATATCTCGAGTTATTTTCTCTTGCCTAGAAGCAGTCAAACTCCAAATGGTGCTGCAAACCAAACTATGCATGGACGCACGATTCTTCCAAGGACCCTTAGATCCACCCCAGGAGGAGCCCTGGTTGCTCTTCCCCAGAAACAGTCATTTCCCAAAACCCCCTAACTACAATTATGGTGACCTTTCCTCATGGGGCAAATACTATAGGGGTTACTAAAAAATTATTTTAGGAAGATAGAGAGGAAAAGGGGTCCTCAGGAAGTTTTTCTTTTCTTTTAAAGCAGCTCCAGAAACGTTTATGCCTAGCAGAAATGCAAATTCTAGCCCTTAGAAACTGGGTCCATCCAAACACATTGATTCCCACCTTCTTGTCCCCACATTTGCCTGGCAACATGGCTGCCCCCACGTATCCCCACAGGTGTAGAACATCGTGGTGCCCTGCATTTGCATATTAAAAGGGTAGGGTGGAAGGGTCAGTTTTCTTGAGAGCTACTTGAATGACATACCTGGTCAAACCAATCCCCTGGGTTCTTTGCAAATCAGACACTGCTTCCTCCAGCCTCCTCATATAACTGGCTGCTTTTTGCCACACTTGGGTTTCCCTTTTTTGGCTTGGAGCCCCCCTCCCTCTGTCTTTGTACAGGAGAGCCTCTTCCTTGTTTCTTGACCATTAAATTCTCCACTTCTTAAAACCACTTCACGTGTATCCATGTCATTTTATTAAAACCGGAGCAAGACCAAGGACCCTGGTGTTCCTCCAGTCATCTGAGACATATCACTTATATGTATGAGTATTTTTATTCATTGGATAATAAATATATAATTTCACTAAGTTTCTTATCATACTTGTTTGGAAACCCAGAAAAATGTGAGTACCCGAGTCAACTCATGATGGCGCAGTGAGAACAACCCAGGATTGAAGCTCTCGGTGAATACATGGAGAGGGTGACTCAGGGCCGCATTTCCACACAAAACTTTGTTGCCCAAAGAATGGGGAAATTCCCAGGTATAAAAGAGGCGTGGGACGCCAGGCAGAGGTTTTGGCTGGTGCAGCCGGCAGCCAGTGCAGCCGACGGCTGGCACTGTAGGACAGCAGTGCTACATAGGCTCCGCACAAAGTGCACTGGTCCAGGTGCCCTGTTGAACCAGCAATCTGAGACTTGAGAGGGCTGAACTTGAGACTGAATGGGACTTGGACAGTGAGCCAGCCCAGGAGATTCCAGGAAAACAGGGTTTTGGGTAGTGCAGAGGGACAAACAAAATGGAGATTCCAAACGCTCCCAGTGGAGAGGTTCCCTTAGGGCACAGCTGAACCCAGTATGGTGCAGCTCCGTGGGGGAGGGTCATCTGCCATTACCTAGGCAAACCGCCCCTACTGGGGTACACGCCCATTGCTGACACAGCCTGCATTGCTGAGGCAACCTGCTACAACAGAGAGACTCCACCACAGGGCGTAGCCCATGGCAGCAGGGCGGAGACCGCAGCAGAAGGGCAGAGCCTGCAGCAACAGGGCGAACCTCACACCAGCAGGGCGAAGCCTCAGCAGGCAAATAGTAACTAGACTGCCTCCTAGCTGGCAGGACAGCACAACGGGCACTCAATAAGAAAGCCCCAACCCCCCCCAAGACGGAGCATCTGAGAAAAAAAGGGTTTTTTAATGAGTTCTGCTGCAGCAGAATTAAACGTAGCAGCCTAAAAGCCCTGAATGAACAACAGAGCTGAGCACTTGAGCTCCTATAAAGTACAGACTGTCTCCTCAAGCAGCTCCCTGACCCCTCTATATCCAGAAGACTGACATTTGGCAGGCATCATTCTCGGATAAACATAGCAGAAAAAGAAGCTGGTAGCATCCCTCACTGTTCCGCAGCTGCTATAGGTGCAGCCCAGACAAACAGGGCCTGGAGTGGAACTCAGCAGTCATAAAGTGGAGGGGCTAGACGGGTAGAAGGAACACCAAATAACAGAAATACTTCATCATCAACAATCTGGGCGTCCACTCAGAGACCCAATCGAAAAGTCAGCAACTACTCAGATGACAGGTAAATAAATCCACAAAGATGGGAAGAAACCAGTGCAAACAGGAAAAAAACACCCGAAACCAGAACACCTCACCTCCTAGAAAGGACCAAAACTCCTCACCAGCAAGGGAACAAAGCTGGACGGAGAATGACTGTGACAAAATGACGGAATCAGACTTCAGAAGGTGGATAATGAGAAAATTTTGTGAGCTAAAAGAACATATTGTAAATCAATGCAAAGAAACTAAGAACCTTGAAAAAAGATTTGAAAAAAAATTCGAGGAAATAATAACAAGAATAGATACCTTAGAGAGGAATATGAATGAATTAAAGAAGCTGAAAACACAATACGAGAACTTCGCAAAGCATGAAGAAGTTTCAACAGCCGAATTGACCACACAGAAGAAAGAATATCAGAAGTCGAAGATCAACTCAATGAAATAAAACGAGAAACCAAGATCAGAGAAAAAAGCACAAAACGGAATGAACAAAGTCTCCAAGAAATGTGGGACTATGTGAAGAGACCTAACCTACGTTTGATAGGTGTAAAAGAATGTGATGAAGAGAATGAATCCAAGCTGGAAAATACTCCTCAGGACATTATCCAGGAAAATTTCCCCCACCTAGCAAGACAGGCCAACACTCAAATACAGAAAATACAGAGAACACCACAAAGATATTCCACAAGAAGAGCAACCCCAAGGCACATAATCGTCAGATTCAACAAGGTTGAAATAAAGGAGAAAATAATAAAAGCAGCCAGAGAAAAAGGTCGGGTCACACACAAAGGGAAGCCCATCAGACTCACAGCAGATCTCTCGGCAGAAACACTACAAGCCAGAAGAGAGTGGGGGCCAATATTCAACATCTTTAAAGAAAAGAACTTTCAACCCAGAATTTCATATCCAGCCAAACTGAGCTTCATAAGTGAAGGAAAAATAAAATCCTTTGCGAACAAGCAAGTACGCAGAGATTTTGTCACCACCAGGCCTGCTTTACAAGAGCTCCTGAAAGAGGCACTACACATAGAAAGACACAACCAGTACCAGCCATTCCAAAATCACACTAAATGCTAAAGAGCATCAACATAATGAAGAATCTACAACAACTAACGGGCAAAACAGCCAGCTAGCATCAAAATGGCAGTATCAAATTCACACATAACAATATTAACCCTTAACATAAATGGACTAAATGCACCAATCAAAAGACACAGACTGGCAAATTGGATAAAAATCCAAAACCCATCAGTGTGCTGTATCCAGGAAACCCATCTCACATGCAAGGATACACAAAGGCTCAAGATAAAGGGATGGAGGAAGATTTACCAAGCAAATGGAGAGCAAAAAAAAGCAGGAGTTGCAATTCTCATCTCTGATAAAATAGACTTTAAAGCAACAAAGATCAAAAGAGACAAAAAAGGCCATTACATAATGGTAAAAGAATCGATACAACAAGAAGAGCTAACGATCCTAAACATATATAAACCCAATACAGGAGCACCCAGATACATAAGGCAAGTTCTTAATGACTTACAAAGAGACTTAGACTCCCACACAATAATAGTGGGAGACTTTAACACTCCACTGTCAATAATAGACAGATCAACCAGACAGAAAATCAACAAGGATATCCAGGACTTGAACTCATACCTGAAGCAAGCAAACCTGATAGACATTGGCAGAACTCTCCACCCCAAATCCACAGAATATACATTCTTCTCAGCACCACATCACACCTACTCTTAAATTGACCACATAATTGGAAGTAAAGCACTCCTCAGCAAATGCAAAGCAACTGAAATCATAACAAACAGTCTCTCAGACCATAGTGCAATCAAGTTAGAACTCAGAATTCAGAAACCAACCCAGAACCACAGAGCTTCATGGAAACTGAACAACTGGCTCTTGAATGTTGACTGGATAAACAATGAAATGAAGGCAGAAATAAAGAAGTTCTTCAAAACCAATGAGAATGAAGACAAAACATGCCAGAATCTCTGGGACACATTTAAAGCAGTCTCTAGAGGAAAATATATAGCAATAAGTGCCCATATGAGGAGAATGGAGAGATCCAAAATTGACATCCTATCGTCAAAATTGAAAGAGCTAGAGGAGCAAGATAAAAAAAACTCAAAACCCAGCAGAAGACAAACAATAACTAAGATCAGAGCTGAATTAAGGAGATAGAGACACGAAAAACCCTCCAAAAAATCAATAAATCCAAGAGCTGGTTTTTTGAAAAGATGAATAAAATGGACACACCACTAGCCAGATTGATTAAAAAGAAAACAGAGAACAACCAAATAGATGCAATAAAAAACAATAAAAGGGAAATCACCACAGATTCCACAGAAATTCAAACCATCATCAGAGAATATTACAAACAACTCTACGCACACGAACTACTAAACCTGGAAGAAATGGATAAATTCCTGGATTCCTGTGTCCTCCTAAGCCTAAACCAGGAGGAAGCTGAAACTATGAATAGACCAATAACAAGGGCAGAAGTCGAGGCAGCAATTAAGAGCCTACCACACAAAAAAAGCCCAGGTCCAGATGGGTTCACAGCCGAATTCTACCAGACACACAAAGAGGAGCTGGTACCATTCCTGCTGAAACTATTCGAAATAATCCAAAAAGAGGGAATCCTTCCCAAATCATTTTATGAGACCAATATCATACTGATACCAAAACCCGGCAGAGACCCAACAAGAAAAGAAAACTTCAGGCCAATAACCATGATGAACATAGATGCAAAAATCTTCAATAAAATATTGGCAAGCCAATTGCAACAGCAAATCAAAAAACTTATCCATCATGATCAAGTAGGACTCATCCTGGGGATGCAAGGCTGGTTCAACATACGCAAGTCTACAAACATAACTCACCACATAAACAGAACCAAAAACAAAAACCACATGATTATCTCAATTGACGCAGAGAAGGCCTTTGACAAAATTCAACAGCACTTAATGCGAAAAACCCTCAATAAACTCGGTATCAATGGAACGGATCTCAAAGTAATAAAAGCTATTTATGATGAACCAACAGCCAATATCATACTTAATGGGCAAAAACTGGAAGCATTCCCTTTGAAATCTGGCACTAGACAAGGATGCCCTCTTTCACCACTCCTATTCAATATAGTACTGGAAATTCTAGCCAGAGCAATCAGGCAAGAAAAAGAAATAAAGGGCATTCAAATAGGAAAGGTGGAAGCCAAATTGGCTCTATTTGCAGACGACATGATAGTATACCTAGAAGACCCCATCGCCTCAGCCCAATAACTCCTGAAACTGATAAGCAACTTCAGCGAAGTCTTAGGATATAAAATCAATGTGCAAAAATCACAAGCATTCCTCTACACCAATAACAGACTAAAAAAAAGCCAAATCAAGAATGAACTGCCATTCACAATTGCTACAAAAAGAATAAAATACCTAGGAATACAACTCACTAGGAACGTAAGGGACCTCTTCAAGAAAAACTACAAACCACTGCTCAACGAAATCAGAGAAGACTCAAACAGATGGGGAAACATTTCATGTTCATGGTTAGGAAGAATTAATATTGTGGAAATGGCTATACTGCCCAAAGTAATTTACAGAATCAACGCTATACCCATCAAGCTATCATTGACTTTCTTCACAGAACTGGAAAAATCCACCATGAACTTCATATGGAACCAAAAGAGAGCCCGCATAGCCAAGTCAATTCTAAGCAAAAAGAACACAGCGGGGGGCATCACATTACCGGATTTCAAACTATACTACAAGGCTACAGTAATCAAAACAGCATGGTACTGGTACCAAAACAGAGACATAGACCAATGGAACAAAACAGAGGCATTGGAGGCAACACAACATATCTACAACCATACAATCTTTGATAAACCTGACAAAAACAAGCAATGGGGAAAGGATTCCCTGTTTAACAAATGGTGTTGGGAAAACTGGCTAGCCATGTGCAGAAAGCAGAAACTGGACCCCTTCCTGACACCTTACCCTAAAATTAACTCCAGATGGATTAAAGACTTAAACATAAGACCCGGCACCATAAAAACCCTAGAAGGAAATCTAGGCAAAACCATCCAGGACATAGGAGTAGGCAAGGACTTCATGAACAAAACACCAAAAGCATTGGCAACAAAAGCCAAAATAGACAAATGGGACCTAATGAAACTCCATAGCTTCTGCATGGCAAAAGAAACAGTCACTAGAGTGAACCGGCAACCAACAGAATGGGAAAACACTTTTGCAGTTTACCCATCTTACAAAGGGCTGATATCCAGAATTTACAAAGAACTCAAACAGATTTACAGGAAAAAAACAAAGAAGCCCATTCAAAAGTGGTCAAAGGATATGAACAGACACTTTACGAAACAAGACATATATGAGGCCAACAATCATATGAAAAAAATGCTCGTCATCAGAGAGATGCAAATCAAAACCACATTGAGATACCATCTCATGCCAGTTAGAATGGTGATCATTAAAAAATCTGGAGACAACAGATGCTGGAGAGGATGTGGAGAAAAAGGAACACTTTTACACTGTTGGTGGGATTGTAAAGCAGTTCAACCATTGTGGAAGACAGTGTGGCAATTCCCCAAGGCCTTAGAAATAGAAATTCCATTTGACCCAGCAATCCCATTACTGGGTATATATCCAAAGGACTATAAATCGTTCTACTATAAGGACACATGCACACGAATGTTCATTGCAACACTGTTTACAATAGCAAAGACCTGGAATCAACCCAAATGCCCATTGATGATAGACTGGATTGGGAAAATGTGGCACATATACACCATGGAATATTATGCAGCAATCAGAAATTATGAGTTTGTGTCGTTTGTAGGGACATGGATGGATCTGGAGAACATCATTCTCAGCAAACTGACACAGGAACAGAAAATGAAATACCACATATTCTCACTCATAGGCGGGTGATGAAAAATGAGAACACATGGACACAGGGAGGGGAGTACTAAACACTGGGGTCCATTGGGGGGGAAAGGGGAGCACCAGCGGGAGGGGGAGCTGGGGAGGGTTAGCCTGGGGAGAAATGCCAAATGTGGGTGAAGGGGAGAAAGGAAGCAAAACACACTGCCATGTGTGTACCTACGCTACTGTCTTGCATGTTCTGCACATGTACCCCAAAACCTAAAATGCAATAAAAAATTTAAAGAAAAAAAAGGAAAAAAAATGTGAGTACCCTCTCAAAGACAGGACTAATAACAATTTGTTTATATTTCCAACACACATCCATTAAACACCTACTATGTGCCAGATGCTTTTCTAGGTTGTAGCAAAACAGTAGATAACAAAATAAACAACACTCCCCCAACAAAAAAAGAGAGAAAGAAAAGAAATCTATCCTCAAAAATCTTTAGGTTTTGCTCATTAATTTGTAATAAAAGTTAAACATTTGTAAGAAAACCTCACAAATGTGTGAGAAGACATCAATGTTTGGCACACTACGTTAAAGGTAATGAAAGGGTCAGCTTGATCGTGGTTCATTACTTTCCCTCGTGGGTCACACACAGCCTAGACATAGGGAAGGGACTATTCCAGTGTCTACATGTTGAAAACAACTGGCAAACTAACATGAGCTAACTATCATTTAGAGGCTGGAAATTAAGATGCATTTAATGATTTGTCCTCCAGTGTTTCTGTTATCTTTTGACATTTATGAGTTAATAAGCTGCTATGGTTTCTGCAAATATAACTGGCAGTAATTCACAATTGATTTAGTTAATTAAGCATAACAATTGTCAAGAGCTAAGAATAATTAGAAGAAAGAATTTTAATGAAATGATGCATAAGGCCATAAAGCTACACCAAGGAGTGTAGACAATCTGGAAATTTTTCTGTGTGTGTGTGTGTGTGTGTACATGTGCACACATGTGTGTGTATTAGTTTCCTTTTAATGTATCATCATTCTGTAAAGTATGGCATATTCCTAATGTTCAGATTAATGGAAAACACACTGTTAGAAACTTAGTCTTTTCCTACAGCTTGACTGTAGGAAACTCTGATGCTTAAATTCAGATATAATGAAAACATCTTCACAATATGAACACCGTATTATTGCTAATTAGAATCTCTTGATAATAAGAAGGGGCACTGATGCCGATGCTAAGGTTACATTGCTTTCTACATATGTGCTATGCCCCAGTAAGTCCAGCTACAGGATATTTGCTGCTTACATCCATGAGTGCTTACTTAGTGCCAGACCCTGGATTAGTATTCTCTCCCCTGGTGTAAGTGCTAAGTAAAAATACCCTTTATACCTCCTGGGGATAGAATTATAATCAAACATCAGGACAAGCATAAGTTCAAGAATAGGGGCAGTGAATTAGTATGTCTCATATCCTAATAGTTTGGTCATAGTCCTTGACGGTTTTCTTTCTAAAGTTGTATTTATTTCTCCACTTTTACTCAATCTTACAATGATTCTTTTCTCTTTTTCCCTTTTCTTTTTTTTTTTTTGTTTTGTTTTGTTTTGTTTTGTTTTTTTAGATGAATTTTTGCTCTTGTTGCCAAGGCTGGAGTGCAATGGTATCACCTCAGCTCACTACAACCTCTGCCTCCCAGGTTCAAGTGATTCTCCTCCCTCAGCCTCCGAAGTAGCTGGGATTACAGGCACCTGCCACTGCACCTGGCTTGTTTTTTGTATTTTTAGTAGAGACCGGATTTCATCATGTTGGTCAAGCTGGTCTTGAACTCCTGACCTCAGGTGATCCACCAGCCTCAGCCTTCCAAAGTGCTGGGACTACAGGCATGAGCCATCACACCCAGCCACCTTACAATGATTCTTATCTCAACATGTCTCTTCTAGAGTAACCACTATTATATAGTATTTCAAACCACACAACTCATAAAGACATAATGTTATGCAGAGATGGAAGGTTTCAGGGGTTACAATATCTCTGTACCAACACAGAGTATGTAGCTAGGGAGATAAATATTATGTAATAGGTTATTCTCAAATCTTGATGGAATGGGACACAGGTATCAATATGATGGAAGAAAGATCTCATTTTAGTGTTGAAGGATAATGTGGAATGTCACCGGAGGTTAGACTTTTTCAGAAGGATATGTGGAATCATTGCTTTGTGGCTGTTGGGATCGATGCCATTGAAGGGTGAAGTCTTAAGCCACTGCTAGTTAATTCATGAGTCCACTCAAAACTGTTTAGCCTATCTCCCCAGGAAGCGTGGTGCAATGTTTACAGACTAACACTGAGAGGGAGAGCCCTGCACCCACATCTAGGTTCTGCCACTGCCAGCATCATCTGTGATCCTGGAATAAGATATGTAATATGAGAGCACTAGTTGCCTGACCTTTGCATTAAAACGGGTTGTTGTGATCAGTGATTGAGACATAAGGGTCTCTGCACTTCAAAGAATAATCACTTACTTAAAGATTACAGCATTGTGGGGAGGAGGATTCAAGATGGCATGGTAAGAACAACCCAGGATTGCAGCTCTCAGTGAACGCGCAGAGGGTGAGTCAAAGCCGCATTTCCAGATGGATCTTTGTTGCCCACAAAACAGGGAAATTCCCAGGTGTAGGAGAGACATGGGATGCCAGAGCAGCTGTTTTGGCTCGTGCAGCCACTTTGGCTGGCGCCACAGCGCAGCAGCACTCTGCAACACTCCACACTTGTCCGGGTGCCCTATTAAACCAGCAATCTGAGACTTGGGAGGGCATATTTGCATATCCATCTGATTAAACGGGACTTGGACAGTGAGCCAGACCAGGAGATTCCTGGGAAGTGGCGTTTGAGCCAGCGCAGTGGGTCGCTGCATGAGAAATCACACAGATCCCAGTGCCCTAACAGCAGGCAACTGAAATACCTGGGAAAGAGTCAACCATTCAACTTAAAAAAAAAAAAATGGTGCTCTGAGGCAGGGAGCCAGGTGAGGAGGCTCGGTGGGTTTCACCACCAAAGGGACAAACAAAACGGTGATGAGAAACACTCTGGGTGGAGAGTTTCACTGCAGGCACAGCTGAACCCAGGACAGTGGAGCTCCGTGGGGGAGGGATGTCTGCCATTACCAAGGCAATCCGCCCCTACTGAGGTACACTACCACTGATGATGCAGCCTGCCATTGCCGAGGCAACCCGCCATAACAGAGAGACTCCGCCACAGGGTGAAGCCCGTTGCAGCAGGGCAGAGACCGCGGCAGAAGGGCAGAGCCCACAGCAACAGGGCGGACCCCAGGCCAGCAGGGCAGAGGCTCGGCAGGCAAATAGTGACTAGACTGCCTCCTACCTGGGCAGGAGAGTGCAACGGACACTCGCAAAGAAAGCCCCAACTCCCCGAGACAGAGAAACTGAGGGAAAAAATAGGTTTTATGAGTTCTGCTGCAGCAGACTTAAATGTAGCAGCCTAACAGCCCTGAAAGAACAAGGAGCTGACAGCTCAGCACTTGAGCTCCTACAAAGCACAGACTGTCTACTCAAGCAGCTCCCTGACCCCTGTATATCCAAAGAGTCACCACAAAAAGCACTGATCAGACTGATATTTGGCAGGCATCATGCTGGGACAAAGAAGGCAGAAGAAAAAACTGGTAGCATCACTCACTGTTCTGCAGCTGCTACAGGTACACCCCAGACAAGCAGCGCATGGAGTGGACCTCAGAAGTCGTACAGCAGAGGGGCTAGACTGGTAGAAAGAAAACCAAGTAACAGAAATACTTCATCATCAATATTCTGGGCGTCCACTCAGAGACCCAATCGAAAAGTCAGCAACTACACAGGCGACAGGTAAATAAATCCACAAAGATGGGAAGAAACCAGTGCAAAAAGGAGGAAAATACCCGAAACCAGAACACCTTGCCTCCTACAAAGGACCAAAACTTCTCACCAGCAAGGGAACAAAGCAGGACGGAGAATGACTGTGACGAAATGACAGAATTAGACTTCAGAAGGTAGGTAATGAGAAACTTCCATGAGCTAAAATAACATGTTCTAAATCAATGCAAAGAAACTAAGAACTTTGAAAAAAGATTTGAAAAAAGATTCGAGGAAATGATAACAAAAGTGGATAACTTAGAGGGGAATATGAATGAACTGAAGGAGCTGAAAAACACAACACGAGAACTTCATGAAGCATGCACAAGTTTCAACAGCCGAATTGACCAAGCAGAAGAAAGAATATCAGAAGTCGAAGATCAATTCAGTGAAATAAAATGAGAAACCAAGATTAGAGAAAAAAACACAAAAAGGAATGAACAAAGTCTCCAAGAAATGTGGGACTATGTAAAGAGACCTAACCTACGTTTGATACGTGTACCAGAATGTGATGAAGAGAATGAATCCAAGCTGGAAAATACTCTTCAGGATATTATCCAGGAAAATTTCGCCAACCTAGCAAGGCAGGCCAACACTCAAATCAAAAAAATACAGAGAACACCACAAAGATATTCTGCAAGAGCAACCCCAAGGCACATAATCGTCAGATTCACCAGGGTTGAAATGAAGAAGAAAATACTAAGGGCAGCCAGAGAGAAAGATCAGGTCACCCACAAAGGGAAGCCATTCAGACTCACAGCAGATCCCTTGGCAGAAACTCTACAAGCCAAAGGAGAGAGGCACCAATATTCAACATTCTTAAAGAAAACAACTTTCAACCCAGAATTTTATATCCAGCCAAACTGAGCTTCAGAAGTGAATGAAAAATAAAATCCTTTGTGAACAAGCAAGTACTCAGAGATTTTGTCACCACCAGGCCTGCTTTACAAGAGCTCCTGAAAGAGGAACCACATATAGAAAGGAACAACCAGTACCAGCCATTTCAAAAACACATGAAATGCTAAAGAGCATCAACAAAATGAAGAATCTACATCAACTAATGGGCAAAACAGCCAGCTAGCATCAAAATGGCAGTATCAAATGCACACATAACAATATTAACCCTAAATGTAAATGGGCTAAATGCTCCAATCAAAAGACACAGACTGGAAAATTAGATACAAATTCAAAACCCATCAGTGTGCTGTATCCAGGAAACCCATCTCACATGCAAGGATACACAAAGTCTCAAAATGAAGGGATGGAGGAAGATTTACCAAGCAAATACAGAGCAAAAAAAAAGCAGGAGTTGCAATTCTCATCTCTGATAAAATAAACTTTAAAGTAACAAACATCAAAAGAAACAAAGAAGGCCATTACATAGTGGTAAAAGGATCGATACAAAAAGAAAAGCTAACGATCCTAAACATATATGAGCCCAATACAGGAACACCAGGCTATATAAGGCAAGTTCTTATACAAAGAGACTTAGACTCCCACACAATAATAGTGGGAGACTTTAACACTCCACTGTCAATATTAGACAGATCAACCAGACAGAAAATCAACAAGGATATCCAGGACTTGAACTCAGACCTGGAACAAGCAAACCTGATAGACATTTACAGAATGTTCCACCCCAAAGCCACAGAATATACATTCTTCTCAGCACCACATCACACCTACTCTAAAGTTGACCACATAATTGGAAGTAAAGCACTCCTCAGCAAATGCAAAACAACTGAAATCATAACAAACAATCTCTCAGGTCATAGTGAAATCAAGTTAGAACTCAGAATTCAGAAACTAACCCAGAACCACACAGCTTCATGGAAACTGAACAAATGGCTCTTGAAGGTTGACTGGATGAACAATAAAATGAAGGCAGAAATAAAGAAGTTCTTTGAAACCAATGAGAACGAAGACACAATGTGCCAGAATCTCTGGGACACATTTAAAGCAGTCTCTAGAGGAAAATATATAGCAATAAGTGCCCATATGAGAAGAGTGGAGAAATCCAAAATTGACACCCTATCGTCAAAATTGAAAGAGCTAGAGGAGCAAGATAAAAAAAACTCAAAACCTAGCAGAAGACAAGAAATAACTAAGATCAGAGCTGAACTGAAGAAGATAGAGACATGAAAAACTCTTCAAAATATCAATAAATCCAAGAGCTGGTTTTTTTAAAAAGATCAACAAAATAGACAGACCACTAGACAGACTGATAAAAAAGAAAACAGAGAATAACCAAATAGATGCAATAAAAAACAATAAAAGGGAAATCACCACAGATTCCACAGAAATTCAAACCATCATCAGAGAATATTACAAACAACTCTATGCACACGAACTACTAAACCTGGAAGAAATGGATAAATTCCTGGACACCTGTGTCCTCCCAAGCCTAAACCAGGAGGAAACTGAAACTATGAATAGACCAATAACAAGGTCTGAAGTAAAGGCAGCAACTAAGAGCTAACACACAAAAAAAGCCCAGGTCCAGATGGGTTCACAGCCGAATTCTACCAGACACACAAAGAGGAGCTGGTACCATTCCTTCTGAAACTATTCGAAATAATCCAAAAAGAGGGAATCCTTCTTAAATCATTTTATGAGACCGACATCATCCTGTTACCAAAACCCGGCAGAGACCCAACAAGAAAAGAAAACTTCAGGCCAATATCCATGATGAACATAGATGCAAAAATCTTCAATAAAATACTGGCAAGCAGATTGCAACAGCACATCAAAAAACTTATCCATCATGATCAAGTAGGATTCATCCCGGGGATGCAAGGCTGGTTCAACATACGAAGGCTATAAACATAACTCACCACATAAACAGAGCCAAAAACAAAAACCACATAATTATCTCAACTGAGATTCAACAAAATTCAACAGCCCTTTATGCTAAAAATCCTCAATAAACTCGGTATCAATGGAACATATCTCAAAGTAATAAAAGCTATTCACAACAAACCAACAGCCAATATCATACCTAATGGGCAAAAACTGGAAGCATTCCCTTTGAAATTCGGCACTAGACAAGAATGCCTTCTTTCACCACTCCTATTCAATATAGTACTGGAAATTCTAGCCAGAGCAATCAGGCAAGATAAAGAAATAAAGGGTATTCAAATGGGAGAGATGGAAGCCAAATTGGCTCTATTTGCAGACGACATGATAGTATACCTAGAAGACCCCCATTGCCTCAGCCCAATAACTCCTGAAACTGATAAGCAACTTCAGCAAAGTCTCAGGATATAAAATCAATGTGCAAAAATCACAAGCATTCCTCTACACCAATAACAGACTTAAAGAGAGCCAAATCAAGAACAAACTGCCATTCACAATTTCTACAAAAAGAATAAAATACCTACAAATACAACTCACAAGGAACCTAAGGGACCTTTTCAAGGAAAACTACAAACCACTGTTCAACGAAATCAGAGAGGACACAAACAGATGGAGAAACATTCCATGTTCATGATTAGGAATAATTAATATTGTGGAAATGGCTATACTGCCCAAAGTAATTTACAGAATCAACGCTATACCCATCAAGCTACCATTGACTTTCTTCATAGAACTGAAAAAACCCACCATGAACTTCATATGGAACCAAAAGAGGGCCCACATAGCCAAGTCATTCCTAAGCAAAAAGAACACAGCGGGGGGCATCACTCTACCAGATTTCAAACTATACTACAAGGCTACAGTAATCAAAACAGCATGGTACTGGTACCAAAACAGAGATATAGACCAATGGAACAGAAAAGGGGCATCAGAAGCAACAGAACATACCTACAACCATACAATCTAATAAATCTGACAAAAACAAGCAATGGGGAAAGGATTCCCTGTTTAATAAATGGTGTTGGGAAAACTGGCTAGCCATGTGCAGAAAGCAGAAACTGGACCCCTTCCTGACACCTTACACTAAAATTAACTCCAGATGGATTAAAGACTTAAACATAAGACCTGGCACCATAAAAACCCTAGAAGAAAATCTAGGCAAAACTATCCAGGACATAGGAGTAGGCAAGGACTTCATGAACAAAACACCAAAAGCATTGGCAACAAAAGCCAAAATAGACAAATGAGACCTAATGAAACTCCACAGCTTCTGCATGGCAAAAGAAACAGTCACTAGAGTGAATCGGCAACCAACAGAATGGAAAAACATTTTTGCAGTTTACCCATCTGACAAAGGGCTGATATCCAGAATTTACAAAGAACTCAAACAGATTTACAGGAAAAAAAAAACAAACAAGCCCATTCAAAAGTGGGCAAAGGATATGAACAGACACTTTACGAAAGAAGACATATATGAGGCCAACAATCATATGAAAAAATGCTCATCATCACTGGTCATCAGAGAGATGCAAATCCAACACATTGAAATACCATCTCACGCCAGTTAGAATGGCGATCATTAAAAAATCTGGAGACAACAGATGCTGGACAGGATGTGGAGAAAAAGGAACACTTTTACACTGTTGGTGGGAGTGTAAATTAGTCCAACCATTGTGGAAGACAGTGTGGCGATTCCTCAAGGCCTTAGAAATAGAAATTCCATTTGACCCAGCAATCCCATTACTGGGTATATATCCAAAGGACTATAAATTGATCCACTATAAGGACACATGCATTCGAATGTTCATTGCAGCACTGTTTACAATAGCCAAGACCTGGAACCAACCCAAATGCCCATCAATGATAGACTGGATTGGGAAAATGTGGCACATGTACACCATGGTATATTATGCAGCAATCAAAAATGATGAGTTTGTGTCATTTGTAGGGACATGGATGAATCTGGAGAACATCATTCTCAGCAAACCGACACAAGAACAGAAAATGAAATACCACATATTCTCACTCATAGGCGGGTGAGGAAAAATGAGAACACGTGAACACAGGGAAGCAAGTACTAAACACTGGGGTCTATTGGGGGGAATAGGGGAAGGACAGTGCTGGGGGGAGCTGGGGAGGGATAGCCTGGGGAGAAATGCCAAACGTGGGTGAAGGGGAGGAAGGCAGCAAAACACACTGCCATTTGTGTAGCTATGCAACTATCTTGCATGTTCTGCACATGTACCCCAAAACCTAAAAAAAAAAAAAAGATCTGTAAGCTGCCCGACAAATACTGTAAAATAAATATCATAAAAATGCTCAGTGACATATAAGAAAACACAGACAACTAAATGAATCAGGAAAATGATACATGAACAAAATGGGAATATCAACAGAGAGAAATGCTAAAGATAAATAATCAAATAGAAATTTTGGAGCCTAAAAATACAGTAAGTAAAGTAAATAATTCATTAACAATGTTCAATTGCAGACTTGATTAGGTAGAAGAAAAAATCAATAAACTTGACAGATCATCAAGTCAGAGGACCAATAACAAAAAAAGAATGAAAAAAATAAAGAAAGCCTAAGGGACTAAAGAGTCAGTATCAAGCAAATCAATATGTACCTTATAACTGTATCAAGAAGAAAAGGTAGAAAAATGAAAAGAACACTTATTTGAAAATATAATAGCCAAAGAATTCTCAACCAAAGAGAGAGCTTGATATACAAATTCAAGAAGCTCAAAAGATGCTAGCCATAATACATCTAAAGAGACCCATACTGAGACATATTATCACATCAAACTGTCAGAAGTCAAAGACAAAGAATTGTGAAATATTCCAGGGAAAAGTGACTCATCACACACAAGAAATACAACATAAGATTATTACAGGATTTCTTAACAGAAACTTTGCAGATCATAGGGAAGTAGAATAATATATTTCAAGTGCTGAAAGAAGAAAACACCCCTGCCAACCAAGAATATGGTATCCAGAAAAACTTTCCTAGAAAAATGAAGGAGAAATTTAGATTTTCCCAAATAAACCAAGCTGAGGGAGTTAATTGCTACCAGACCTGCTTTGCAAAATGCTAGAGAGAGACCTTCAGGTGAAACAAAAAGATGCTAGACAGTAACACAAAACTACTTGTAAATAAGTACTTTAGTAAAAATAATACATGGTCAAATATGGTAACCTGTATTAATATAATTTTGTTGTACAAATTCACTTTTCATTTTTATAAATAAAAATTTAATGATAAAAAAATTCTAAAACTAACCATAAATCTATATGAATATACAATATATAAAAAAATTGTGATGACAATAACATAAAATGGGGGAAGTAGAGCTATACAGGAGTAGAGATTTTGTATGCAATTGAAATTATCATCAGTTTAAAATGAACTGTTAAAACATTAAGAAGCTTTATGTAATTTCAGTGGTAACTACATCCTGTAGAATATACAAAAAAGAAAATGAGAAGGAAATCAAATTATGCACTAGATGTTAAATCTTCCACCTGCAAGTGACACCCATCACTTCCACACCTATTTTAGTGATCAAAATAAGTCACAGCAAAATCTAACTTCAGGGGATTCCAAAAGGAGAAATTTTTGGTGAAAAGCACTAATAAATGACCAAAATACTAATTATTAATTTTAATTTCCTACAAGTTAAAAAAAACTAGTCACCAAAATTTTCATTACCACAATCTAATAACAATAATTACAGAATACATGCAATATTATTTTCAATATTTGCTCAGACATCTGTAATTACTACTATTCCTTCCTAAATTAAAAAAAAGTGCTTATTTTTTCCACCTTCTGTATATCCCAATGTTTCACAGGGAAGTAAGGTACCTTTGGGAATTGTATTTCTTCTGTCTATCATTTTTCTCTTCTTTAAGAATCTAAAGATTAATGCCTCTGGTCATAGCATTTTATGATCAGATGTTTTAATTTCTTGACTGTCTGTTCTCACAAGACACAGTTTTCCTTCAGTGTTTTTATTTTCCTGCCCTGACAACTGTTTGATTGTTTCTGGCATCTATTCCTCTATCTTCTTGTCTTAATATAGACACAAATAAAGCCTTGAGGGTTTGGCAATGCCTCTATGAATCCATTACTCTTGCTGTTTTATTGCTAGAGACCCTGAAAAATCATGAGTTACAGGACAATGCATTGACTGGGATCAAACATCCAGATGGTAAAATTAATATTTTCTGATTCAACTAGATGTTGGTGAAGGAGCAACATGGTTTGATGTCTGGAATCTATTTTGACAAGCTCCTACTTTAAAGAAACATTTCAGAATTGAAAAGTTTGCTAAGGATATTTGCACTTCAGTTCTTCTTAAGCAGTTCCGGGTTTAAGGTTATCAGACTTTCTCCATCAGCACTAGCCTTGGATTTTATTTTAGCATTTGGAGAGCTAATGATATGGCAACCAACTCTTCATTACACACACATCTTATTCAAATATGTGCACAATCCACTCTGCCCTGTGTGTGTGTGTGTGTGTGTGTGTCTATATGTGTGTAACCTCAGCATGGTCTCCTCATACAGCCAGCCCAACCCAATCTTTTTCCACTACTCTATAGATAGATGGCAAACCTAAACTCTGGGAATTATTTAACATGATTTGTCTTACTAGGCTTTCCGTTTTCTCCCTGTGTATTCTCTACACATCATTTGATTTTCAATCTAAAACTAGAAGATAACATGACACTTTTGTTTCTTAGCTCCTTCTCAAGAGGGTATTTTGACTGATTTCCCAGGGATTTGAGAATATTTTGCAACAGAGTATATTAATCTTCAGACACAAAGTAATCTAATGGTTTGGTTTTGTATTTTTATTATTTTCTAAATAATGAGAGAAAACAGAAAACTTCAAAACATGATTCCTAAAGAAATCAAAATCTATATCTATAAAATAGGGGAAAAAATTGGACCATTTTTATATGTAATGTGTATATGTGCAATTTTAATAAGTTTTATTCTAAACAACTATTGCATCATATTTTTAGCATTTAGAAGTGCTTGAGAATCATTAGAGAATTTTATGCCAGTTTTGACTTATCTTAGGACAATTGTTCATCTTATAAAAATATATGCAGTTTTCCCTGGTTTGTTTCTTTCCTTACAATCATGAGTGGTGGATGGAAATATTGTCCCTGACTCCACATTTGAGATCTGTGGCTTTCACATCATTGTAAGGACTCATAAAATTATTCTTCTTCCACCAAATTTTTTTCAGTAATAAGTGAAAAGCTCTCTGCTTTTCTCCATCATCCACAATCTGCATGTGAACCTCTCACACGTTTGCAAGATTGTATTCTCATCTAAGGGCCATTTCACTGACAGTTCCCTCTCTGCCTCAATAACCACACAGAACATTCCTTTCTCCTCTAAGGCTTTGTTCGAAAGCCAACTTCTCAGGGAGACTTCTTTTATTATGCTTTAAAATTGCTAACTTTTCCTTTCTCATATGCAAACCACCTCACCGCTCCCATGCTGCCAATTATTTTTTTTATTGTAGCTATCACAATCTATATCAGTTCAATTTCTTGTGTTTATAACCCTATTGGTTATAACCCTATTGGTTATAAACACAAGAAACTGATAGAGTGTATTGCCTATGAAAGACAAAGGACAGGGGATGCAGGAGTTTGTAGGGGAAGCCTTCAGACCACAGCGCAGGTCTGACTTGTTTCAGCGGTTATGTGGTTTTGCTGTGTCCTCACCTAAATCTTATCTTGAATTGTAGGTCCCATAATATCCACGTGCAGCTACAGGAACCACTAAATCATGGGGGCAGTTACCTACATGCTCTTCTCGTGATAGTGACTGAGTTCTCACGAGATCTGATGGTTTTTTAAGCGGCTTTTCCCCTTCTCATCGGCACTTTTTGCTGCCCCCATGTGTATGTAGAAAGATGTGTTTGCTTCCCCTTCTGCCATGATTGTAAGTTTCACGAGCCCCCGCCCTCCAGCCAAGCTGAACTGTGAGTCAACTAAACCTCTTTCTTTTATAAATTACCCAGTGGTATTTCTTCGCAGCAGTGTAAGAATGGACTAATACGGGAGGAGAGGAGGAAAAAAGTAGAATTGAACAAGAGCTTCAGATGAACTGCGACTCACAGAAGTTCTCAGCTAGCCAAGAGAGCTCCAAGATGGATATTAGAAGAGTCCTGTATTTGGCAGAAGTGAATACAACCTACTCCCCAGGTCTGCCCATTCGTGGGCTGGAGTAGTCCAACTGATGGACTCAGGACTGACACAAATTCCAAGGGCACTGCCTCTGAATCCTGTCACCTGGCTGTACTCCATGTTTTCCCTTGAAAAAAGATCAGATTGGCACACACCCGGAATTGCCGTACTTGCTATGAATACATTATGTATTTATTAAAAGTTTTTTATGTGTTTCCCGTTAGCACCAAGTAGGTGCTCAAAAAATGTCTAAGTAAACAAGTGAATGAATTTAAAAAATGAATCCAGTAGATAAATTTAATGTTGAAGGGACAAAAATAAATAAGATTCTTAGTTTCCTTAGGACAGTATCCAACCATTGTTTTTGTATTTCCACTGCCTTCCACATTGCTTGATACAAACTCAATAAATGCTAACCACTATGTAAATTAATAAATGATATTTTAATATCACAATGAAAATATTTTTTAAAAATGCAAGTAGTAACTTTGAATGCTTTCACTTCTGTAACATATCTCTTTTATGAGTAAATCCATAATGTTTCACAGTTTCAGCTATACAGTGAATCAATTGTGGAAGGTATCTCTCCAAAAGAATGTAATATTACCTCAGGAAGCTAAATCACATCTTATCTACACATGTAATTGAGGGGCAAAAGAGCAGCTTCCCTCTTAGAGGAAAATAACATCCTTGGGGATAAGATACTTAAATAGACAAAACTTATGAAGTGGCTTAAGTCATGCTGTATGTGGATTACATGGTAAAGAAAGATTGCTGATGGGATTCTAGGTCTCATACCTTTGGGCCAACTGTGTTCAATTAAACTAGGCTTCTTAGGAAGGAAAAAATACATCAGTAAGAAGCCCGTGGGGAGGGCTGAGAATTCACTGATAAATAGTACACTGTGTTTAATAAATAAGATAAGGATTAAGAGTAAACCTGAAACTGAATTGCATTTTTGTAGCTTGTGCACTTCAGAGTTCCGCTCTACAGAGCAATGCATGGTGAAACACTGTAATCATATGGGCACAGATAGTGCAGAGCAACAAGTCTAAAACTCCAAGGTCTACAACAGTGAACTCATCACCATAAGAAAGAAGTCAACAATCACCTCTAAAATATGCTGTGTTTCTGACTTATGTTTAGTAAGGGAAACTGGGAATGCATGTGAATAAATGTATTCCTGTGTTCCAGTCACCTGTAAACAGTTCTTTATATACTTAACCAACCCTTGACTTATAAAATGTCATTTTCTTGATGACCCAGATGTTCTAAAACTTTGGGTTTATAATAAAATATTATAATTGTTCTAAAAAAAAAGATTACAGCATTGTGACATCCTCTAGCTCTAATAGTATGATGGTTTAAATAAAGAAGCAAAATCACCTGAATGTTATTTTGCCTCAATTATTTTCATAATAGAAAATGGTCATCTAACTGGAAAAAACAGAGTCACATTTTAAAAGGAGGATTAACTTCTAGTGTATTTTATGGTTCTTTCTGAAACACCAGGAATTTTTCCTAAGGGAATCAAAGCAACAGAGTCTGAGCTTCAGTGATTAGACATCTGGGGACAAAGAGTATAGTATGGTGGAGACATTTAGGAGAGCGTGTCTTTTGTGAGTGCAGTGTTTTAAGTCAGGAACTGCCTGAGCTCATGTGATGTGATTTCATTTGATCTGGATGCCCATATGTGTATTTGGGAAAACAAGACTGTTTATTTATGATTTACCACCACCGTGTTTTACTCATACAACCTAAGGTACCCTAGACTCTCCCTGGAGCTTATCTGTAAAACAAAATATATGTTCTTTCTATCTCAAGGACTGTTTATTGAAAAATAAAATCTAATACTGTATATAAAATTGTTTTAAAAATATAAAGTGCTGTCCCTGCACACATACAATTATAGGGTGATCATAACAGTGCAAATAATGACCCAGATCTCAAAAAGCAGAGAACATTTATTCAAATTATTGTCCCTTTGTATATGAAAGTTTCAAAATTAAAAAGTAAAAAAGAATCTTAGAAAAGATAAAAATAGATTACAAATTGGCATTTAAACTTAAAATTCTGCTCATTATTAATGAACCTATTTCATATATAGAATATAAATTCTTGAGATTTTTCTATCTTACCTGTTATGAGCTGAATGTTTGTATTCTCCACCCCAAAAGATTCACATGTTAAAGACCTAATCCCTAGTGTGATGGTATTTGGAGATGACAGCTTTAGGAGGTAATTAGGTCACGGGGGTGGAAAGCTCCTCGTGGGATTAGTGCCCTTAGGAAATGAGAGCTCACCTTCTCCTTGCATCCCTCATTTCCTCCCACACCATGTGAGAATACAGCAAGAAATCTGCGATTTGCAAACCATGAGGAGCTGCAAAAGAGGAAGGGTCCTCTCACCAGAAACTAATCTTGACCTTGGACTTCCCAGACTCCAGAACTGTGAGAAAAAAAGTCCTGCTGTTTTTTTTGTTTGTTTGTTTTTTTGTTTTTTGTTTTTTTGAGACGGAGTTTAGCTCTTGTCACCCAGGCTGGAGTGCAATGGCACGATCTCGGCTCACCGCAACCTCCGCCTCCCGGGTTCAGGCAATTCTCCTGCCTCAGCCTCCCGAGTAGCTGGGATTACAGGCATGCGCCACCATGACCAGCTAATTTTTTGTATTTTTAGTAGAGACGGGGTTTCACCATGTTGACCAGGATGGTCACAATCTCTTGACCTCGTGATCCACCCGCCTCAGCCTCCCAAAGTGCTGGGATTACAGGCGGGAGCCACCGCGCCCGGCCAGTCCTGCTGTTTAAGCCACATAGTCTGTGGTATTTTGTTATAACAACCCAACCTGACTATTACGCATATTAGCAGGTTCTGTTTCTATCACAGACACACACACACACACACACACACACACACACACACACACATTGACTGATTGCAGTGTTCCAGGTATTGTGTTGAGTTCCACATATTTATGCCTTATAACTTAATTAGGTATTAACACAGATACAGTCAAGATACAGCACAAAAGATATGTGACACACAGATGTAATTATATAGCTGTACTGAATCTACATCAGTACCATATCCACAGCCATCTGCTTCATCATCTATGCATATCTACAGCTAAGCCCATCCATCACAGCACAGAGTGTTAAACATGTATACACATATCAATGTGAGCTATGTGAGCATGTCTCCTAGGAGGTTAAAATGATGCCAAGAACATGTGTATAATGAGCACAAGTCTAAATCTGACTTTCTCTAGAATAAGGTTATTAGGACACTGTCTTGAGCCAGATATATGGAATAAATTAAAGATTTGATCATTTGAATGTTTTATACAACTTTCTGTACCTGAAGAGATGGAGGAAACTCAAGAGTAGAGAACAGTAATTCAGCTGCTTAAAACTATTATGTACAGAATATGGTGATGATGAATGACTAGATTTCTGGGTCTCTCAGTCAGGATAGGGGTGAACAAGTTCTTCATATGTTTCAATTGAGGAGGGATGCTTTGGTTCATATGAAAATGCTCTTTGAAGTTTTTGCTCAATTGACCCAGTAGTAATTTTGACAATAAATTCTCTTTCAAAGCTGGTTTTCTTATCTTCTGTGTTTTATTCTGTGTCTAGGTCTTCACAGGTCCTTTTGAAGTTGAAGGTGGCCACATCAAGGTTGAAAGCCTGATTCCATTTCAAATCTAGAGCCCTACAAATACATTTGACTTAAGAGGTTGTCTGGTAACATATGGTTGAAAATTAATGAATGGACCAGTACAAAAAACATGACAGCCCAGAATAGAATTGCAGAATTTTCATTTTACATTGCTCACGTACCTCTGAACCAAGTCAGGCCTTCTAGATGACCACAGGTCTTTGTGCAGCAAAGTCTAGAAGTGGAAATGTTTGGTCAAAGCATAAGAACATTTTTAGAATTTCCATTATGTACACTAGTTGCCAGGAAAGGTATGTTGCTTCGTAATCCTATCCATAAAATTCATATAATTGTTAAGTTTTAATTTGACAAACAAGGGTATTATTATTCTAATTTGCATGTCTTTGAATATTAGTGAGGGGACCTTTTTGATGTGTTTACTGACCACTCTTACTGCTCGCTTTTTAAATAATTTGTTCATGTTCTTTACTCAAAAGGCCATTTTTTAAATCATTATAGCACACTATAATTTAAAAACACAGTTTCTTGGAACAGATCATTTCCCTGTATATTTTAAAGAAAGGTACTATACAAAGGTATTAACACTATCAGGTAGTAAATGTAACTGGAGAATGAGAAGTACGAAGAAAATTCTTCCATCCATTTTCTTAAAGCACAGGGCTTGTATTTCTGTTCTAAGAAGGGAGTGGTGGAAAAAAAAAGTGTTTTTCAAATGTTTGTGCTATTTCTGCTTATGCTTTTTTATTCTAATTCTAAGCACTGAAACAGAATTATTTTGTTGTGTATGACTTAAGAGATTGTCTGGTAATATGTGATTGAAAATTAGAAAATGGGCCACTGCAAAATGATGACAGCCCAGGATAAAATTGCATCACTTCCACAACTCTAAATTGCTCTGATACTCTGAACCAGGTCAAGCCTTCTCCTAGATGACCACAGATTTATTTTTTATTTTTTATTTTGAGACAGAGTTTCACTCTTGTTGCCCAGGCTGGAGTACAATGGCGTGATCTTGGCTCACCACAACCTCCGCCTCCCAGGTTCAAGCAAGTCTCCTGCCTCAGCCTTCCGAGTAGCTGGGATGACAGGCATGTGCCACCATGCCCAGCTAATTTTGCACTTTTAATGGGGATGAAGTTTCTCCATGTTGGTCAGGCTGGTCTCAAACTCCTGATTAGGTGATCCACTGGCCTTGGCCTCCCAAAGTGCTGGGATTACCCAGCCCAACCACAGATCTTTCTGCAGCAAAGTCTAGAAGTGGAAATGCTTGCTCAAAACATAAGAACATTTTAATTTCTGCTTTTGAAGTTATCGCCAAAATGTGTAATTGTTTTATGGGACTATGTGCCTTTTTCATTTAAATAATAGTTCATCTATCTAAGAAAAAAATTCTCAAAATAAAACTGTGTGTGTTTAAAGAAGCTAGCATTTAGCAGCAGCACTGAATTGACAATCTTTTTTACATGAAATTCTTATCAAGGGATTCATTCCTTGAGGGAGAGGTAATAGAATGGTAAGGTGTTTGGGGTTTACTGATCCTCTATACCAAGATCAGGCTAAGAACAGCTTTCATTGTTTCTTCTCAAATCTTCAGAGCCTCTAGTTAGCACTCCTCAAACTAAATATCATGATCCTTCACACTTTCATGCATTTCATTACATTATCATGCCCTATTCTTACTGGCTTTTCTGCAAAACACTCCTGAAAGCCACTGGCATAACTTCTTGATGTGAGATGTCCTCCCTGTCTCTTTCCACCAATCCAAACTCTCACCAATCCCTACCTTCATCCAGAAACCTGTTCTAACCAGTCCAGCCTACACTGAACTCTCACTTTGCTAAACTGCTGTTGCACTGGTTTTCTGTGCCACACATGCTATTGCTTAGTCACAAGCTCTCATTTGAGTATTTAGGTATTTTTCACATGGATATCTTCTCTTTTAAGTTAAATATTAGGCAGAAACACTTATACACTATTCCTAACTTCCACACAAAGGGTCATAACTAGAGAGCCTCATCTTCACTCATGCCCCTATCCTCCATTCACTCCTCCCAGACTGTTCTCATCATATGGCAAACAGAAACTCAGCATGAAGATCAGTATTGACCAGAGCATGCAGATCCCCACTGATGTTTGTTGTGGTATTAGGTTATACCTGAGTTTCAGCAGGGAAGTGATATTCAACTGTGTTAATTGTGAATCATCAATGCCAGCCGCCACACTCATGCATTATGTTGAAGCTCAACTATTGGCTGGCAATTGATATGTACTGCATGCATTACTTCAATAAAACATATTTTGAGATTATTTCCTAGGATTATCTACAGGCCAGAAGAAATTTAAATAAATAGCCAAGTGTTTCTTTGCTGCATAATATGGCCAGAATAAATCAAATTTTAGAGAACTGTTGGAGTTGTGATTGAATGTTGCATGAGTTTTACAAAAATCTTATTTAAACATTATTTAAAGCTCTCTTTAGTTACGACCATTTAAGCATGTCTGCCTTTTGCAACAATTCTACCAGAAAATTTAAGGAAGTCTTTACATCTTCCAAAGTGTCTTGGAGACCCTGACAATGTTGCTGTTTCTCAATTGGCAGTGTAACCTACTCCCCTAAATCTCTGCCTTGTAGCTACATGTGAGCTGTTGAGAAGAGATACGAGATACACTGTTATTTCATATCAAGGCCCCTTAATAAATTTCTGCCAACAGAACCTACTGTTATATTCTGAACAAATAATAAAAGGAAAATTGCCCTTACTTTAGATCCAAATTACATTTAATAAGAAAGAAAAATATTTAGCACCTCACAGCTTCTACCTCCCTTGAAGTAATTTTCCCACTGATGAATTTCTAGATAACCTAACAGTTTTACTAAAATAAAAGGTTTAGTATAAATTGAGGGATTGAGCTATGGCTCGATCTGCCCACTAAGAAAAAGTGAACTGGTTAGTGCACAGGTGCATTTCTTGGAGTTGACTAATAATGCAAATGATGTCAGACCCCCAGATCCCCCAAAGGGACAGCAGTAGGAAGACAGAGCAAGGGACTTAGAGTGGGATCAATGCTGAAGGCCCAGATTTATGAACCAGGGCACACTAACAGCATGCAGTGAGCCTCAGACACCATCACAGTGTGCTGGTCAATGACAGGATAATAAACTCTAAGTTGAGTTGGCAGCTGGGGTGACAGGTTCAGCCACACAGGAGTCTATAAGTACTGAGTAACATCAAAACTTCCCTGGAATAGTTTAAGTTCTTCCTGAAGTCTCCGAGAGTTCAGTAACTAGAGCAGAAAAGGGCCCAACAGCAGATGAATCTACCAATCTATTTGTGAGGAGTAGGGAGGATCAGACTCAGAAATGAGGTGGGATGGGAAAAGCAAAACTTTCTAATGCACGTTTCCTGTGCACCTGTTCCCTCCACACCTCCCATGTATTACCTAGGCAATTCCTACATTGACAGACTAGGACACTATTATTAGATTCTCTTAGGTTGTGGACATATAGCATCAAAATTGCTGGTGTGTTTCCTCTTTTCTAAAAAATCAAGTATGGTAGAAACATTTTGGAAAATAGTTTAACAGTTTCTTATCATTTTAAATATATGCAGTATTTGCCACATAACCTAGAAATTTCACTCCCATATATATACCCAAGAGAAATGAAAACCCATTTTCACACAAAGACATGTATGTGAATGCTCATAGAAGTTTTATTCATGATGGCTAAAAACTAAGATCTCCCAAATATCCATGAATGTGTATGGATAAACACACTGGGAAGGCCGAGCATGGTGGCTCACGCCTGTAATCCCAGCACTTTGGGAGGCTGAGGTGGGCGGATCACCTAGGATCGGGAGTTCGAGACCAGCTTGACCAACATGGAGAAACCCCATCTCTACTAAAAATACAAAAGAACTGGGTGTGGTGGCGCATGGCTGTCATCCCAGCTACTCAGGAAGCTGAGGCAGGAGAATCTCTTAACCCATGAGGTGAAGGTTGTGGTGAGCCAAGATTGCACCACTGCACTATAGCCTAGGCAACAAGAGCAAAACTCTGTCTAAAAAAAAAAAAAAAAAAAAACCAGACTGGTTATATCCACACAATGTAATATACTACTTAACAATTTTAAAACTCCTGATAAATGCAACACTATGGATAAATGCCAAACGCATTATGCTAATTAGAAGACGCCAGAGTCAAAGGCTATGTATTATTTCTTCTTGACTGTACATACCACTCCCCTAAATCTCTGCCTCAAAGCTACAGGTGAGCTTTTGAACAGAGACAGCAGATACACCTTTATTTCCCACTTTTATTCACATCCATGCTCTTTAACAAATTCCTGCCCAGTGCCCAAGAATCAAATGCGCAGCTATGATTCCCTTTATATGGCATCTGGTTATAAGACTGAAGTCCCTGATATCTTGCTGAGATTAGTTTAGTTCAGCCCAGGATAATCTCCCTTTTGATTAACTGAAAGTCAACTGATTAGAGTAAGTCACTGTCACTCAAGGGGAAGGGTATTGATTGTACAAGGGTGTGGGTGATTTGGGAGTCATTTTAGGAGTCTACCCACCACAAATAATTACTTGAAAAAGCTTCTATTGTTGTATTACTCTTTCAGATGCAGCAGTATATTAATTGGTAAGTCTGACTTATTCAAAATTTAAGTGCATGCTGGACACCATGGCTCAGGCCTATAATCCCAGCTACTCCTGAGTGTGAGGGAATAGGATCACTTAAGCCCAGGAGTTTCAGGCTGCAGTGAGCTATGACTGTGCCACTGCACTCCAGCCTGGGTGACAGAGCAGAACCCTGTGTCTAAAAAAAAAAAATTAAGTAAAGAATAGTTATTTTGTATTTTTTTTAAGGGAGGAAGGCAGGAAGGGAGGAAAGAAAAAAGGGAGGGAGAAAGGCAGGGAGGGAGGGAGAGAAGGGAGGGAGAGAAGGGAGGGAGGGAGAGAACGGAAGGAAGGAAATCAGGCAGTGAGAGAGACATTGCTAACCTTGATCTAGAGGTCTACAAGTTGATTTCTTTTTTTTTTTTTTTCTTTGAGAGAAGGAAAGAAAAAAAAAAGGAGTGAAGGAGAAGAAGAAAGAGGAAGAAAAGAGGGAGAAAGAATGGAAATGTTGCTTTATTCTAAAAAAATGGGTATTAATAATGGCCAATCAATATTTCATTTAAACCTATGAGTAGGTGTGATGTGGTATTAACAAGAATGTATATTTTGTGTATTTGAAGTGGAGAGATCTATAAATATTTATTAAGTTTACTTGTTCCAGAACTGAGTTCAAGTCCTGGATATCCTTATTAATTTTCTGTCTCATTGAGTCTAAGTCTCTATGTATCTGGGTGTTACGATAGTTAGCTCGTATTGTTGCATTGATCCTTTTACCACTTTATCTTTGTTGCTTTAAAATCTATTTTATCCACTATGAGAATTGCAACTCCTGCTTTTTATTTATTTATTTATTTTTGCTCTCCATTTGGTAGGTAAATCTTTCTCCATCCCTTTGTTTTGAGTCTTTGTGTATCCTTGCATATGAAATGGGTCTGAACGTAGCATACCATTGGGTTTTGGCTGTATCTTTTGATTGGGGGATTTAGTCGATTTAAATTTAGGGTTACTGCCATTTGATGTTAACCGGCTATTTTATCCATTCGTTGATGTAAATTCTTCTTTAGGTTGATGCTCTTTACTTTTTGGTATATTTTTAGAAAGGCTAATACTGGTTGTTTCTTTCTATGTGTAATGCTTCTTTCAGAAGCTCTTGTAAAGCAGGCCTGCTGGTAATAAAATCTCTGAGTACTTGCTTGTTCATAAAACATTTTATTTTTCCTTCAGTTGTGAAGCTTAGTTTGGCTGGATATGAAATTCTGGGCTGAAAGTTCTGTTCTTTAAGGATGTTGAATATTGGCCCCCACTCTCTTCTGGCTTGTAGAGTTTCTGCTGAGAGATCTGCTGTAAGTCTGATAGGCTTCCCTTTGTGGGTAACCTGACTTTTCTCTCTGGCTGCCCTTAGTATTTTCTCCTTCGTTTCAACCCTGGTGAATCTAACGATTATGTGCCTTGGGGTTGCTCTTCTTGAGGAATATCTTTGTGGTGTTCTCTGTATTACCTGGGGTTGAATATTGTCCTGCTTTGCTAGTTTAGGAAAATTTTCCTGAATAATATCCTGAAGAATATTTTCCAGCTTGGATTCATTCTGTCCGTCACATTCAGGTACACCTATCAAATGTAAATTTGGTCTTTTCACATAGTCCCACATTTCTTGGAGACTTTGCTCATTCCTTTTTATCCTTTTTTCTCTAATCTTGTCTTCTCATTTTATTTCATTAAGTTGGACTTCGACCTCTGATATCCTTTTCTGCTTCATCAATTCGAGTGTTTAAACCTGTGCATATTTCTCGGAGTTCCCGTATTGTGTTCTTCAGTTCCGTTAATTCACTTATATTCCTCTCTAAATTGTCTATTCTCATTAGGATTTCATCAAACCTTTTTTCAAAGTTCTTAGTTTCTTTACATTGGGCTACAACATGTTCTTTTAACTCACGGAAGTTTCTTATTATCCATCTTATGAAGCCTGATTCTGTTATTGGGATGCACTCATTCTCCATCAAGCCTTGTTCCCTTGTTGATGAGGAACTGTGATCCTCTTTAGAGGGAGAGGCATTCTGATTTTGAATATTCTCAGTCTTTTTATGCTGGTTTCTTTTCATCATTGTAAATTTATCCACCTGTCATCTTTGTAATTACCAACTTTCAAATTAGGTCTCTGAGTGGACGTTCAAGTTGTTAATTCCCAGGGCTGAAATATGAGCAACCCACTGCTCCGGCCAAAACAGCAGTGTTAAGACTGATGGTACTTTTCTGCCCGGGAATCTCCAGTCTGGCTTCGTTGTTGAGTCCGTAATAGGCGACTCTGCCTTCCTGGAGTTCCAAACGTCGGTCAGAAGGGGAACCAGTCCCCTTTACTCTGCACCAAGAGCTGCCACACCGAGGTGCCAGCAAAACTGCTGCGCCGGCCACAAGAGTTGCACTGGCGACCCATGCAGCTCCTCCACTGGGAATCTTCTGCTCCATGAGCGACAAAAATTTGTCTGAAAGTGTGGTGTCCTCTCATTCTCTGCAATTTCACTGGGAGCTGCAATCCAGAGATGTTAGCGATCAGCCATCTTGGATCATTCTTCTATTTTGTATATAGCAATAAGTGCCCATATGAGGAGAATGGAGAAATCCAAAATTTACACCCTATCGTCAAAATTGAAAGAGCTAGAGGAGCAAGATCAAAAAAACTCAAAATCTAGCAGAAGACAAGAAATAACTAAGATCAGAGCAGAACTGAAGGAGATAGAGACACGAAAAACCCTTCAAAAAATCAATAAATCCAAGAGCTGGAATTTTGAAAAGATCAACAAAAAAAAGAGACTCAGACTCCCAGACAATAATAGGGGGAGACTTTAACACTCCACTGTCAATATTAGACAGATTAATGAGACAGAAAATTAATAAGGATATTCAGGACTTGAACTCAGATCAGGACCAAGCAAACCTAATAGACATATACAGAACTCTCCACCCCAAATCCACAGAATGTACATTCTTCTCAGCACCACATTGCACCTACTCTAAAGTTGACCACATAGTTGGAAGTAAATCACTCTTCACCAAATTCAAAAGAATGGAAATCATAACAACCAGTCTCTCAGACCACAGTGCAATCAAATTAGGACTCAGGATTAAGAAATTAACTCAGAACCACATAACTTCATGGAAACTGAACAACTGGCTTTTGAATGTGGACTAGATAAACAATGGAATAAAGGCAGAAATAAAGATGTTTTTCAAAATGAATCGAATGAAGACACAACATACCAGAATCTCTGGGACACATTTAAAGTAGTGTCCAGAGGAAAATTTATAGCAATAAATGCCCACATGAGAAGCAAGGAAAGATCTATACCCTATCATCAAAATTGAAAGAGCTAAAGGAGCAAGAACAAAAAAACTCAAAACCTAGCAGAAGACAAGAAATAACTAAGATCAGAGAGAAGAACTAAAGGAGATAGAGACACAAAAAAACCCCTCAAAAAAATTAATAAATCCAGGAGCTGGTTTTTTGAAAAGATCAACAAAATAGGCAGATCCCTAGCCATATTTAAAAAAAGAGAGAAAAATCAAATAAATGCAATAAAAAACGATAAAGGGGTTATCACCACTGATTCCACAGAAATACACACTACCATCAGAGATCACTACAAAAAACTCTATGCACATAAACCAGTAAACCTGAAAGAAATGGATAAATTCCTGGACACTTGCACCATCCCAAGACTAAACCAGGAAGAAGTTGAAACCCTGAATAGAACAATAACAAGGGCTGAAATTGTGGCAGAAATTAATAGCCTACCAACCAAAAAAAGCCCAGGTCCAGATGGGTTCACAGCCAAATTCTATCAGTCAAACAAAGAGGAGCCGGTACCATTCCTTCTGAAACTATTCCAAACAATTCAAAAAGAGGGAATCTTTCCCAAATCATTTTATGAAACCAACATCATCCTGATAGCAAAACCCAGCAGAGACTCAATTAAAAAAGAAAACTCAGGCCAATATCCATGATGAATAGAGATACAATAATCTTCAATAAAATACTGGCAAACCGATTGCAACAGCACATCAAAAAGCTTATCCAACACGATCAGGTAGGCTTCATCCCGGGGATGCAAGCCTGGTTCAACATATGCAAGTCTATAAACATAATCCACCACATAAACAGAACCAAAGACAAAAACCACATGATTATCTTAAAAGATACAGAGAAGGCCTTCAACAATATTCAACAGCCCTTTATGATAAAAAATAAACTAGGTATCAACGGAACATATCTCAAAATAATAAAAGCTATTTACGACAAACCCACAGCCAATATCATACTGAATAGGCAAAAACTGGAAGCATTCTCTTTGAAATCTGGCACTAGGCAAGAATACCCTCTCTCACCACTCCTATTCAATGTAGCATATGGGAGTTCTAGCCAGAGCAATCAGGCAAGAAAAAAGAAATAAACAGTATTCAATTAGGAAAGGAGGAAGCCAAATTGTCTCTATTTGCAGATGACATGATTGTATATTTAAAGGACCCCATTGTCTCAGCCCAAAATCTCCTTAAACTGATAAGCAACTTCAGCAGTCTCAGGATACAAAATCAATGTGCAGAAATCACAAGCATTCCTATACACTAGTAACAGATTTAAAGAGAGCCAAATCAAGAATGAACTGCCATTCACAATTGCTACAAAGAGAATAAAATACCTAGGAATACAACTAACAAAGGATGTAAAGGACCTCTTCAAGGAGAACTACAAACCACTGCTCAATGAAATAAGAGAGGACAAAAACAGATGGAAAAACATTCCATGCTCATGGTTAGGAAGAATCAATATCGTAAAAATTGTTATACTGCCCAAAGTAATTTATAGGTTCAATGCTAGCTCCATCAAGCTACCTATGATCTTCTTCAAAGAACTGGAAAAAAAACACCTTAAACTTCATATGGAACCAAAAGAGAGCCCACATAGCCAAGTCAGTTCTAAGCAAAAAGAACACAGCTGGAGGCATCACGCTACCTGACTTCAAACTATACTACAAGCCTAACAGTAATCAAAACAGCATGGTACTCGTACCAAACAAGGATATAGACCAATGGAACAGAACAGAGGCCTCAGAGGCAACGCCACACAACTAGAACCATCTGATCTTTGACAAACCTCACAAAAACAAGCAATGGTGAAAGGATTCTGTTTAATAAATGGTGTTGGGAAAACTGGCTAGCAATGTGCAGAAAACAGAAACTGGACCCCTTCCTGACACGTTACGCTAAAATTAACTCCAGATGGATTAAAGACTTAAACATAAGACCTAACCCCATAAAAACCCTAGAAGAAAATCTAGGCAAAACCATTCAGGACATAGGCATAGGCAAGGACTTCATGACTAAAACACCAAAAGCATTGGCAACAAAAGCCAAAATAGACACATGGGATCTAATTAAACCCCAGAACTTCTGTACAGCAAAAGAAACAATCATTAGAGTGAACTGGCAAACAACAGAATGGGGAAAAATTTTTGCAATCTACCCATCTGACAAAGGGCTAATATCCAAAATCTGCAAATAACTAAACAGATTTACAAGAAAAAAGCAAACCCATTCATAACTGGGCAAAGGATATGAACAGACACTTTTCAAAAGAAGACATGTATAAAGCTAACAAACATATGAAAGATTCCACCAAAAAAAAAAAAGGTTAGAACTAATTTAAAAATTCAGTAGAGTTACCAGATTCAAAATCAACATACACAAAAAAATTAGTTACATTTCTGTACACAGTGAAAGCATCTGGAAAAAAATAAGAAAATGATTCCCTTTTCAATGGCATCAAAAAGAAAACAATACTTTGGAATTAACTAAGGAAGTAAAAAAAATAAAATGAAAACTACAAAACATTACTAAAAGAATTTAAATAAGAGATAAATAGAAACATCTCATATTCATGGATTAGATTTAATATTATTAAGATGTTAATAGTACTCAAAACAGTCTACAGGTGCAATGCAATCCTTATGAAAATTCCAAAAGCATTTGTTGCAGAAGTAGAAGAATTCATCCTAAAATTCATATGGAATCTCAAGGGGCCCTAAAGAGTCTAACAATTTTGAAAAAGAAGAATAAAACAGTGTGGTCCTGAAATAAAGACAGATATACAAATCAATAGAACAGAATAGAGAACCCGGAAATAAACTCATGTATACATGACTAACTGACCTCCAAGAAGAGCTCCAAGAGCACTAAATGGGAAAAAGATAGTCTGTTCAACAAAGGGTGCTGGGAAAATTGGATATTTGCATGCAAAATAATGAAGTTGGACCTTTCTCTTATATCACATACAAAAATTAACTCAAAATAGATTAAAGACTTAACCCAAAGACCCAAAGCAATAAAACTTCTAAAAGAAAAAGTAGAAAAAAATCTTCAGGACATTGAATGTGGATATGACATGTTCCACATTCTTGGATATTAACACCAAAACACAGGCAACAACAACAAAAAAAATGGACAAATGGGACTGCATCAAACATAAAAACTATTGCTAATCAAAGGACACAGTAATGAAAAGGCAACCGATAAAATAAGAGAAATGTTTGCAAATCATATATCTGATAAGAGTTAGCATCCACAGTATGTAAAGAATTCCTACAATTCAAAAACAAAATAATCAAATTACTCTATTTTTAAAAATAGACAAAGCAACAAAAATATAAATTGACAAGCTGTAACCAACTAAACTAAAGAGCTTCTGCACAGCAAAAGAAACTATCAACAGAGTAAACAACCTACAGAATGGGTGAAAATATTCACAAACTATGCATCTGACAAAGGTCTAATAATCAGAATCTACACAAAACTTAACAAGCAAAAAACAAACAAGCCCATTAAAAAGGGGTCAAAGGACAGGAACAGACACCTCTCAAAAGAAGACATACATGCAGCCAACAAGCATTTGAACAAAATGCTCTACATCACTAATCATCAGAGAAATGCAAGTCAAAAACCACAGTAAGATACCATTTCATATGAGTCAGAATGGCTATCGTTAAGAATCAAAAAATAACAGATGTTAGAGAGGTTGTGGAGAAAAAGAAATGCTTAGACACTGCTGGTGGGAATGTAAAGTAAATTAGTTCAGCCACTGGGGAAAGAGGTTTAAAGACTTCTCAAAGAACTTAAAACTGAATTATTACCCAACCCAGCAACCCCATTACTGGATATATACCCAAAGAAATGTAAATTGTTCTGCCACAAAGACACATGCACACATATGTTCATCACAGCACTATTCACAATATCAAAGACATGGAGGCAACCTAGATGCCCATCAACGTGGACTGGATAAAGAAAATGTGGTACATATACACCACAGAATACTATGCAGCCATAAATAAGAATGAAATCATGTCCTTTGCATTAACATGGATGCAGCCGGAGGCCATCATCCTAAGCAAGTTAATGCAAGAACAGAAAACCAAATACCACATTTTCTCACTTATAAGTGGGAGCTAAACATTGAGTACACATGGACAATAAGAAGGGAACAAAAGACACCTTCAGGGTGGAGGGTGGGAGAAGGATGAGGGTCAAAAAGCTACCTATCAGGTATTATGCTCATTTACCTGGGTGACCAAATAATCTGTATACCAAATCCCCGTGACACACAATTTCTCCATGTAACAACCCTGCACATGTACCCTCGAACCTAAAATAAAAGTTGGAAGGAAAAATAATAGACAAAGGACTTAAATAGACATTTTTTTCCCACAGATTATATATAAATGACCAACAAGCATATGGGAGGATGCGCAATACCACCAATCATCAGATATGTGCAAATCAGAGCCACAGTGAGACATCACCTTGCACCCATTAGGACAGCCATTACACATACACATACACACACACAAATAAGTGCTGGTAAGGATGTAGAGAAATGGAAATCCTGTGCACTCTTGTTGAGATTATAAAATGGTGCAACCACTATGGAAAACAGTATGGAATTTCCTCAAAAAATTAAAGGTAGAACCACCAAATCATCCAGCAATCCACTTCTGGGTATTTACCTAAAAGAACTCAATGCAAAGAGGCATTTGCATACCCATGGTTACAGCAGCATTATTCACAATAACCAAGAAGTGGAAGAAAGCTTTATCAGTCAGAATTCTCCAAAGAAACAGATATATATATATATGATATAATATCTATGAAGATATCACACATGAGACATCTATATATAGAGATATAGGTATATATATATGAGACATCTATCTATGGAATTGATATATAGGTATCATATCTATATGAAATATAGATACATAAGAGGAGATTTATTATGGGAATTAGCTCACATGATTATGGAGGTCAAGAAGTCCCACAGTATGCTGTATGCAAGCTAGAGAACTAGGCAGTTTATGTTGTAATTCAATTCAAGTCCAAAGGCTTGAGAATCAGGGAAACCCCAGTCTGAGTCCAAAGGCCTAAGAACCAGGGAAGCCACTGATATAACTTCTAGAGTCTGAAGGCCTGAGAACAAGAAGCTCTGATGTCTGATGGCAGAAGATAGATATCCCAGCTCAAGACTGGTGGGGGGGGGTGGGGAATTTGTCCTTTCTCAACCTTTTTGTTTTGTTCTGGCCCATCCACATTGATGATGGCAGATCGCATTTATTCACCCTGCCAATCCAAATGCTAATATCTTCTGGAAACAGCCTCACTAACATACCCAGAAATAATGTTTTACCAGCTATCTGGGCATCCCTTTGCCCAGTCAAGTTGACATATAATTAAACATCACACAACCCAAACATCTGAAGAAAGATGAATGGACAAAAAAAAAATGTGGCATATATACAAAGGAATACTCTTCATCCTTTTTTTAAAAAAAAGGAAATCCTGAATCATAATACACGAATTTTTGAAATTCGTGTATTTCAAAATATTTTTGAAATTATGCTAAGTGATATAACCAGACACAAAAAGACAAATACTTATGAACCCATTTATATAGTTAATGTAAGTAATCAAATTCATACAAACAAACAGTCATCTGGAGGCTGGGAGTGGGGGAAGAGGAGTTATTTAGTTTTGCAAGATGAAAAAGTTGTGGAGATCTGTTTCACAACGCGATTACCAGATTTTACAATTAAAAAAATGGTTAAGATGGTAAAATTGCCTTATGCACTTAACTACAAAAAATCAGAGCACTGGCTGGGTGCATCCTGCCCAGAGTCTGCAACTGGGGCACTCTGAAAGGAGAGCAGCTACAGCTTCCCACAGCTGCCTACAGAAACCCATGGCTGCCAAGCCTGGAGCAAGGACCACATCCAGATGGCCACCACCTGCCTCAACAACCATGAGGTGCGCAAGCTGTAAGCGTGGGGCCAAGTGGACCAAGGTGCCCAAACTCAAGGAGCAGAACAGACAGGTATGAGGCATCGACTGGACCTCAGAGAGTAACCTCATCGTGACCTGTGGCACAGGCCGCAAGGCCTCTGTGTGGACGCTGACAGGCTGAGCGAGTAAGCCCCCACGCACTGTGTGTGCTGAGCCCACAGGACAAATTTGCTGTGGGCGCAGCTGCATGTCATTGACATCTGTTATTTCCAGCAGGAGAATAGTGTGCAAGTACATCAAGAAGCCCATTGGCTCCACCGTCCTCAGCCTGGGCTGTCACCCCAGCAACGTGCTCCTTGCTGACGCCTCATGCGACATCAAGCATGGGATTCTCGGCCTACATCAAGTGGGTGGAGGAGCAGCCAGGACCTCCACCGTGGCACTCCAAAATATCCTTCGGGGTGCTGATGTCTGAGGCCAGCGGTAGCTGCAGCTGGGTGCTTGGGTTGGCCTCTCATCAGCAGGTGCCACACAGCCTGGGTTAAGGCCACGACAGCACAGCGTGCCTGGCTGATGCCAACAAAAGATGGCCTTGTAATCCTGGCCCCCACTTTCATCACAGAAGGCAGTCTGGTGGCAGCAGGCCACAGCTGCTTCCCGGTGCTATTTTACTGTGGCGCTCCACGGGTGGCTGGATGAATGAGCCCAGGTAGAGCTTGCTGCGCAGCTTGCAGCCCACCAGGCTCCAGAGCCCTGAACAAGCGGGAGGACTGCAGGGCCCGGGAGCAGCCTCCACTTGCCGCACAAGCACAGCCTCAGCCAGGTCTGGCCCAGAGCCGCGGTTCTGGGCCCCAGACATGCCCAGCGCCTGAGCAAGGACCTCAGGATCAAGTGACCTGCGAGGAGCACGCTTCCCCCATCCCAGCTGACCGGGAAGGGGCCCGCAGGGGCTCGGGGAGGCCACCACTCTGGACCCGTGTGAGACCCCGCGGGGGCTGCTCCCACGGAAGACGGAGGAACAAGTGGAGAGCTCTTCTTACCTGTTCAAGTCCCATTTTCTTAAAGAAATGCTTTTGTTTAGTGTAGAAAAAGAAAAAACACCATGCTGGTGACAAACTGCTTCAAAGCATAAAAAGATAATTTTCGAGGGAAAAATCATTTTTTAAAACTCTCCATTTTTAAAATTAAACCAGGAATTATCTCAGATAATTTCTCTCCTACCCAAGAAAGCTGTGGGTGGATGGGGACTGGAGAGTGGGCTGCCTCCCCAGCTGCATCCACTCCTCCTGCCCCACACGAGAACATGGAGGCAGCAACTGGGCGACCCACGGGTCTGCCACCTCCTGGTCTCCCTGCGCAGCCGGCCACCAGTCCAACCACCTTTCAGGGCACGCTCTACTCAGCCACCCTTGTCTGCATGAACCCAGGCAGGAGGCGGGCCTCCCGGCCTCGTGCCCACAGGTTTGAGTTGTTGGCAGCGGAGAGCCCTGCCCACCCACAAACTTAGCCAATCGCAAATGGAAGAGAACGTGACTTCCTTGAGGGCCCTATCGTAAGTGAGGCCAACGCCACCTGCCCATTATTGGCTGAAATAAACTGTGGATTTACCTGTTACAGATTCTCCAGTGGTTAAACAACCAGAAAGAGAATGAACAGAATGAACAGAAAGCGACACTGCCAGGACAGGTGAGGCAGAATAGTCTGGAGGCAGAGAACCTAACACTGATTCACACTGACTTTCTAGAACTAGAAAAGAAAACCCCAACTTTCCACACCCAAGTAGCAAAAAAACCAGAGACTACTCCCTTTGCAAGTACTCTCCCCGCTTTTCTGCATGGCAGATGGAAAACTGAAAGTATCTCTGGCCCCTTTCTGCAACCAGACATTGGCATAGGAGTGTAACTTTGTAACTTCACTGCAGCCTCTGATTGGTTGCTTTCCACAACCAGACACTTGCATAGGGTGTAACGTTTGCAACTTCAGCCTCTGATTGGTTGTTTTCCACAAACGAGACACTTGCGTAGGGTGTAACCTTTGTAACTTCACTTCAGCCTGACTGCAGGCCACTAATTGATTTACATAGGGTACACCAAGTAATCAATGGGAAATTAGAGGGTATTCAAACCCCGGAAAATTGTGTCGGGGGTTCTTGCACCCCTGTGGAATGTACTTTTTTTCCAATAACTCTCTGCTTCTGTAGCTTCATTCTTTCCTTGCTTCATGTGTTCTGGCCAATTCTTTGTTCAAAATGCCAAGAACCTGGACACCCTCCACCAGTAACAGAGAGACTAGGCTTGCACGGACCTCCATTTCCTTTTGTTGTCATTTCTTCAAGCAGATTCAAAACTAAGTGGAGTAAGTAGATGCTCAGTTTATTAAGTCTTTATTTACAGTACAAGTCTCCAAAAGTTCAAGGCAGTTATCTTTTAAATAACATGTCAATCATAAAAAATAGATAGAACCAACGTAGAGAAATATATACAATATAATACATTAAGTACTTTCAATATAGTTGCATTTTTCATATTACATTAAAAGAGGCTACTACAATTTACAATGTCATTTCTCTAGTTTAAAATTCAACCTGTCAAAAGACATAATGTACATTTTTTACAAAACGGACACAGCAGTATTAATAAAACTACTAATGATTGTAATTTTTATTTTTTCTATAATACACTGCACCTGTGTTACAAAAAAAAAAAGGCATTGCACTAGATGGTTGGAATACTGCATAAGTCAGTATATTAACACTTGAGGAATAATGAATGGCCCGACCCGTTATACAATCAGGCTCATTTACAACAGCTTTCCCTCTTGAAGCTCAGCTAACTTCTACAGGTAATTAATTATTTTCCTTAGCAGTTTTACACAAGTTCACTGCAAATGGGTGAAATGCCATGAAGCTGATGACCACAAAGTCATCACAAAAGCTGATGTCAATATAACCCTACTGTTTACAAGGCCTATTAAAAGCCAAAGCTAGAAAACCACTCACTGCTAAATCATGGAAAAAATTAGTTTGTAGGAAATTTTGAGTATCTATAAGGTATTCAATAGATTACAAAAGAGCTTGCAACAGCTTGTTCCCATTATTTTTCTTAGGTCCGAATTAGAAAAAAGTAAATCCTTCCTATTTTTTAATAAGTTTTGATGGCATCAAAAAGCTTCATATTTATAAATAAGATTTTTATACAAAGCAACATGTTACTGACATAGTTTTCTCTTGCTACTATCAATTATTCTTGGGACTCATCCGGTATTTTAAGGAAAGAAGTATTAAGATTTCTTACTCATTCCTAACTTTTCAGAATTAATATACTCTAGGCCTTGAAGGAAAGGAAAACAGTCACTCAATACTTAACACTGAGTAGCACAATATTTGAAATATCTCATGTCTATGATAGTGGCCTAAACAAGAGCAGCAAAGGACCAGACATACAGTTCCACCACTCAACAGAAAGTTAAATTTTATATTTCTCCTTCATTAATACTGTCCAATTTTAAAAGGAGAGATTACTCTTGCAAGGCAGCAACTATTGCTTCAGAATGAGTTATACTGAAAATTTCTGCCACAAAGTTACCTACTAAGCAGCAAGGCAGCAGTACTTTAAAACAGAGTTTTTTTCAAGTCATGGACATGGAAAACAAAACCAACAGGACACATTATTGTCAGAAGCCATTCCCATGGAGAATTCCTGCTATGCACATAGAACTGAAACTAAAAACAAAGAACCTGATTGCAGCTAGGGGATGACACCTTGTACTTCAAGTGTTCTTGACTAGAGGAGTACAGGAAATGGACAGGATAAATAACCCTACATATCCTCACAGAAACAATGAACAGAGACAAAACGGTGTTGGCATTTTAAATCAGATATAAAATCCATTGTTCCGGACATGAAAGAAGATGATAATGTCCCACATTTTTTTAAACCTCTGTATAGTTCCTTTAATAGTCTTTGATTTCAAAACTAAAATCATCAGTGTTTTGTATATCTTAAAAGGCACATACACATTTTTAAAAGGGGTCAAGTGGAACTTAGCATCACATTAGTCATAAGTCCTTGATCAACTTGCTTCCAGTTCAAAACAAACCACATTTTTAATAAGCACCAAATACTGAACTACTGCCTTCATTCTCTAAAGCAAACTTTCCATAACGTTCCTACTTAAAATATTCATCATACTGTATAACTAAACTTGTCCAGATGTCTTATTATGTGAAGGTTAATGTGCTATTATTACAGGCAGTCTGAAAACAGTGAAATCCTTACAACTTTATAAATCCCTAACTTATCCTTGTTACAAAAAAGAAGTGGAAATATTCAGGGGTTGCAGTATTTCCTCAAAGATAGTTTACCACTTCTGATCACTTTTTAAAATAAACAAAAATGCTATTAAACAAGACGTTCCTTACTAAGAATAACTTTGTTTTGTTTTGCTCTTTGAGATGAAGTCTCTCTCTGTCGCCCAGGCTGGAGTGCAATGGCATGATCTTAGCTCACTGCAGCCTCCATCTCCCAGGTTCAAACAATTCTCCTGCCTCAGCCTCCCCAGTAGCAGGGAGTGTGCCACCATGCCCAGCTAATTTTTTGTATTTTTAGTAGAAAGATGGGGTTTCACCATGTTGGCCAGGCTGGTCTCAAACTCCTCAGCTGATCTGCTGGCCTCGGCCGCCCAAAGTGCTGGGATTACAAGCATAAGCCACCACACCTGGCCTACTTAACATTTCTAAGCAATCAGAACTAGCCAATATACAGAAAATTAGAAAATGGGGATGTCCACAGTAGACATTTTTTGAATTTATAGATGCCACTTAAATTGCTGGTTATATTGAAAAGACACTTTACCTATAAAGAAAAAAAAAAAAAAAAAAACGAGTGTTTCCTTCTCACTCAATTTCTTAGATTAGGCCTAATTTATTTTTTATATTTTAAAAATCCTTCATTAATAATTATTCCATTAAGGTTTAGTGACTACAGACTCATTTTTTATTGATTTACTATGATACCCTGAAAATAGAGAAAAAACCCTGGAATATGAGCATATGCAAGTAAGTGCAGTTTAATATATCAATTGCACAAAAGTTTTAAACAAGTTTTAAAAGTATCTCCAAAAAAGACTTAAGGTTAAAAAAGCTGTACCCTCCTGTCATCCAGAGAAGACAGAATTTTAAAAATATCTAACATACTCGAAAACAGGCAAGATGGGAAGACAAAGAACATGACAGGATTCCCAGTTTAAGTCAAATTCCTCAATAAAACAATAAATGCCCACATGTTTAACTGGCCATTAATGGAATAAATCAGAATTTTTGTAAAGGTTTCAGAAATTATGATAATAAGTAACATTAAATTATGACAGAAAAACATAAAACAAATTCAGCAGCTCTACAAATGCTTTCTGAGTAATGTGTCAAATGTGATGCCAGGAGAGTCAATTTATGAGCCATTGTTTTCTTCTTAAAACAAGTTAGCAAATTCAACCCATTTTTCACCCTATCTACTCATCTCCAACTTTAGCCCTTGGAAACATGTCTGTATTTTAGCTTAAGTAAGAAAATTTTCATGCCACTTCCCAACCTACAGACAGCTAATCCACAGGAATCAAAAACCAAAGTGCAAATTCATGGATTTTTTCCATTCCATTACAGTCTACAGAGCCACAGAACTGAAAATTGTGCATACAGTAGTGAACATGATGAAATAAAACATGTAGCTTGTTTTTGCTCCTTTGTTCCTGTCCCCTTTTCCTTCACAGTCCATTTCAAAATATGTGCTTGATTTCAGCAATTCAGACCCAAGCCTGTCCAGTGGTCTGGTACCATTAGGAAATACTTGTCCATTGCCTCACAAAACCTAGTCCTGTACAACTCCGGAGACACCACTGTTGGCATTTTACCTAAGATTATGAAAGAGAAAAGGGGAAAAGCTGTTATATAATTGACTGGACAACTGAAGTCAACCAACCATGTTCTTTCATATAAACTGCCATAAAGATACACACGCCAGAGCAGTCTAAGTGAGCAAGCAGGGTTATCTGCTGTGCCACATGCCATGGAACAAGGTCCTGCCTGGTAGGAGTTTCTATTTAAAAACACTAGCTCTTGCCTATAGATGAGAGATATCTAAAAGCACAAAAGAGGCAAACTTAGAGAACGTGGAAGTCTCAACTGTTAATTAAAGAAAATCTCTTATTCAGAACATCTGGCTTTTAAAAAAATCTTTTTGAGAACCCCTGAGATTTTAACACAAATTTACACCCAGTATTTCCTGACCTATACAATTCTCATTATTGTTTGGTCATTTTAGAAATGACAATGAAATCAGAGATAACCACTTATTTTCTACAACTAAAAAAAGAACCAGTATTCACTTTTAAAATTTTAACTGGTAAGAAATACGAGAAAAATTGAAACAAAACAAAAATTCTGCTCACCTTGTCCTCCTAAAATTCCTGTTGATTTCACAACCATCTCAAGCTTTTTGTCCCATGTAAACGTTCGAATATAATCTAGGGATAGAAGGAGTAAAATTAGCAATAAAACTATGTTAATAAATAATCAGATGACAACAGCAGTGACTATTACTACTATTTCTATGACAGTTAACTTGTATTGAGCGCTAACAATATGCTAAGCGCTGTTCTCAGGGCTTTCTCCACATTAATTTGTTTAATCCTCACAACAATCACGAAGGGACTCATTTATAAGTGACTTTTTGAATTCACATATTTTTGGTAAAGATAATGAAAATGAGGAAACTGAGAAGAGACTAGAATAAAAAAACTGTTATTTTTGAAATTACGAATGCAAGTTTGTGAAAATATTCAATAAGCTATTATTAGACCAGGTTCAATAGAATCTTATTCATGAACTGTAAGTAGGGTACACACTGACTTACCTATAATTCCAACTACTAGTTCATTGCTAGTATCATCTCGCCCAACCAGCAAAGAATAATCTATAATGAGGTGGCTAGAAAGGAAATGGGAGTCACTATGGATGGAGGTTCTCAGAACAGCTTTGGAATGAGAACGAATGTACAGAGGGTTGTCTCGAACCATCTTTAGGAGATTTTCATCTAGCAGGACCACATCACAACTCTCTTTTCCAGTGTCAGTTTTTACATTCCGATTCCTAAGAGAGCCCTTCAAATCAAAAACCTAGCAGAAAGAAAATTCTTTGTCATTTATGTATGGGTTGCCACAAATGATTAATGTAATTAAATAGAAAAGGCGGAAAGACTCCTTGTAGTCACTACCATTACATACACTCTTAGATTTTATTGAAAAATTGAATTGCAATTTTTAAGTTTTTAAATGCATGGTGATATAATTGTGCAGTACATAAAATACACAGTAATATAATCCTATCATATAAAATTAACACCTAGATACTCAATTACTGAAACATTTCTGAAATACACTGGCCAATTTAATTCACTTTAAGATACATTAACAAGTATCTCCAGAAATATATCACTGGATCACAAGGCAGTGTTAAAAAAAGAAAGAGAGAGAGAGAGAGAGAGAGAGGCAAATAAACAAAGTTTTAATATCAAACTCCGGACAATTACTTACGCCAATGTAGAAGAGCATAATGTAGGAATATTTGAGTGGTAGCAAAAGCAGTGCAAAGGACTCAAAGGACAAAGGACTTGAGTACCAGAACCAGTACAACCTATAGTATATCCTCCAGGCCAGTGCTGGTCAGTTGCTTCTGGCTCACTATGACATTAGGGAACTAGTGCCAGAATATAAATCAATTACATTATTAAGCATATTGTTTAGTTCTCATAAAAGATGTTCTCAATGAAGAAACCAGTGCACTGAATTACATTCTAGCACAAGTTCCTTATCTCATTACAGTCTGGAAACAGTTCAAGGACGAGCACTTTGAAGAGCACTGTTTTAGAATCTAGACTAACCTGAATCTAGGAATAACTGAATGATTTTGATGAAGCACTTAATTTCTCTGGGTCTCAGCTTCTTAATCTTTAAAGATCTGCCTTCTTATTCTACCAATTCTGTGATTCCAGAATATTGGATATGCTGAATTTTAAGACCACTTCACAAGAATAATTCCTCTTTATTCTTTCTCTAAGGCTGAGCAAGTCAAAAGTTAAATATGGTCTAGTAATCAAAGTTCATACTTACTATAAAATAAGATGTTACCCTCTGATTCATTATATTTAAGAACCAAAAGTACAAAAGTTTCCAGTAGCTAAATGCTTCACATAATCCAATACCCTTACCTGTGCCATCTTTCTCCCATAGAAAAGGTTTTCCATGACAAGGAGATCTAACTTCTTCTCAGTGTTGTTCTGAGAGTTCTTATAACCAATTCTGTAAACTCCAAGAATTTTGGCCAATGCTGTGGGCCTCTAATCAAGAGAAGGTCAAAGTAAACTCTTATGAAAAAGGGTTATTTATAATTTAATACCAATATAAGGATTATCTATGTAATATATAAACATAATTTTCTATTAATATGACCAACCAAAGGACCTTGAAAAAAACTCAAATCCTTGAATCTCAGAAGTGAGTATAACAGCAATGCCAGTAAAAATATCAGACCCTTAACATTCTCCCAAGGAATAATCCAGTTGATCAAAAACTTTATTATGACATGTAATTTCCCCCAAGACCATGCAATAAACCATGATAACTTAAAAAGAAAATAACCCAAAACTATGTAACTCTTTCATGATTCTAAGGTGGCAGCTGGGTTGGGGTATGGGGCACTGGTGGTTGCTCAATGACAAGTGGGCAAACCTGGACCATTGGCTGCCTCTCTTTCCAGCTAAAGGAAGCATCCCCTCATTTCTCAATACACATTTCAAATTTCAGTCTTAGCAAAATTACCAACTACTGAATGTGCACCTAATTTCATCCAGTCTTAATGTCTTAAGTGATTTTTTTATATAAACTAATTAAAGGCAACTTGCTCGAGATCACTTGGAGTTAGTGAGGAATTAAATAGGAGAGGTGTCGGCAGAATGAGAAAAAAAAAGAACAAAGGCAGAAAATACATAGTTTAAGATCTCTGAATCCTGTAATACCTGAACAACATAACAGAGATCCATTTGTGTCCTGCATATATCTTACCATAGAGAAAACTGCCATTAGGACTGTTACAGTTTGGATATTTGCCCCCCACCAAATCTTATGTTGAAACGTTATCCGAAATGTTGGAGGTGGGGCCTGGTGAGAGGTATTTGGGTCATGTGGGCAGAACCCTCATGAATGGCTTGCTGCCCTCCTTGCTCTGAGTTCATGCAAGATCTGGTTAGTTAAAAGAATGCGGCACTTTCCCCCACCCCTAACCCCATTCTCTTGCTCCATCTCTCTCCATGTGACATGCTGGCTCCCCTTGCCTTATACCATGCCTGTAAGCTTCCTGAGGCCCACCAGAAACAGACACTGACAGCACTCTGCTTTGTATACAGCCTGCAGAACCATAAGCCAAATAAACTTCTTTTCTTTACCAATTACCCAGCCTCATGTATTTCTTTACAACAACATAAGAACAGGCTATCAGAAAGAATGTGAAAAAAGCCACCAAACTCTGATTATAGACCATGGTTTTAGATTTCTACCTTTTGTTGAACAGCATTTGTAATATAATTGAAGTAATGTGGTGCAAAGTCGAGGAAAGACTGGACTTCCAGACGAGGCATTTGCTTCAAAATAAATCTATCATCTAAAAGGCAGAAATTTTATGTGTTTATTCAATCACAACATATACGGCAATCTATAATACATCATTCCAAAGATCCTACATGATCAGGTTGCTTTATGATTTCAAGGAATATTTTCTAATGTCACAGTGAAAATTTTGATCAGAACACAATTCTCAATTAACTGAAAGGCTGGAAGGGATCCTGCAGATTCATATAGTCAAAGACCCTCTACTTTTGTCAGTTTTTAAGTTCAGTTCTAGATCTACTTTTTAAGACTACCAAATAAAACTTTATAAATCTAGTAGGTCATAGTTATGGAAGTTCTTAAGTAATATCCTTCCTGCTGCATTTTCTGAGGGAAAGAGATGGAGACTATTGAACCAATCAATAAATGATGAGAAAAACTCACCTTCAGTTGCATAGAAAGCAGCTCCTGATTTGCCTCCCCGGGCCTGCCAGGGCGATGAGTGGGAGAGGGAACGAATGAAATCTTCCTCACTGCTGCCCAGAATGACTTCACGCATCTTATGAAACTCTCCCGCATAGTAGAGCCGACAGTAAAACTTGGCATTAGCATCAGAAAATTCTATAAACAGAGGTTTTTTTTAAATGCTTTATGACTCAGAAAATATTTTTCCTCCCCAGCTCCCTCACCTCCTGCCCCAGCCAAATGCAACCAATTAAGTTTTTACATGATGGCAATTTTCATGTTAGATCTAAATCCCTATTTATCATAATTTTGTTAAAGTGATCTTCAGGGGAACTTAAAGAACATCCTATGACCCTTTTTACATATTTTCAAAAAAAAGAGAAATGAGAGAAATCACACAAAAAATATGAGTCAGTTCTATTTTTACGCTGGTTACCTACCATATTAACATCACTGTACATTTATATCCATTCTTAATAAACATCTTAAAATGTACTGTACATATTATTCTGGGTAATATATATCTGGTACCCATATACACAATTCTAAATGCAACTGTCAAAGCTCTGTGGCTCTATTTACATAAGTAAATGTTTAAATATTAGAAATAAAAGCATAATTTATAAATTATACTGTTCATTAAATTTCTTTGTAAATTAAGTAATGCATATTTTATAGATAGATTAAATATACCTCATGTCTGCATACAGACTTAATATTCATTTCAAGAACTGGGATATTTATCTAGTTTAAAGCTAGAGTTCTCAAATAATAGAGTTGACTCAACTGTAGTCCCTCTCCCCAAACCAATGATATATTATCTCATACTTACGAAGTTCCACATGAGGATTTATGAGTTGTTTCTTTTGTGTATCTCCTCCATCTACTTCATCTAAAAGGTTTAACATCATTAGTAAAGCCACTTTTGAGTAAATATCAGTTCATTTTGTCTTTTCCTTTTTCCTTGACGTAACAAAAAAACTTAGCAAATTAAAAGTAAAAATATCCTACTCAAGTCACTATCAAGCAAGCATTAGATATACAGTTAAACTGTCTAAATGATTACAATAAAAATGTATGAGTTTTTTGCAATTTCAGTTTGTAAATTAGAAAAACTGAGAATTTAGGTTGAATACTTTTTCTTACAACGGAATGATTCATACAATGGCAATATAGTAACTCAATTCTTAGATCAAGTCACTATCAAGCAAGCATTAGATATACAATTAAACTGTCCAAATGAAACCATAGCTTCTTTATTATATTTTTCCCCATGTGTGTAGAATGTTTCCTCAACAGTTTGCAGTGCTTTATCATGTACTAAGATACATAAAATGTGAATAAATTATTTTTTAAAACATAAAACTGTATCATATACTATATATATTATATATAATTTTATTAACATATAACATATATAATCATATAACATATAAAATTAACATAAAATTAAATGAGAAAGGCTCACCTTCAGTTGCACAGAAGGCAGCAACTAATATATTAATATATAATTTTATTAATACACTTGAGAAATATAACTTTATAAATATATAAACATTTTTAAACATAAAATAGAGTATAAGTCAGAACATTTTTTTCATATGTGACTGATTTGCCATGCAAGCTTACTACTTTCTGTGTAATTATTAGAGATTTGGAATACATCTTAGGATCTAGAAGAACAAATCATCCTGTGAGTTTCACATTTTAAAATGATTTTTGAAGTATCAAAGCCTTCCAATGATTAAATTTTAAACAGCTACAGCCCAATAGCAAGCAGCCTACAGAATACTAAACAGATATTTTAATTACTAGTTAAAATTTATTATAGCAGTTTTTTGTTTTTGAGACAGAGTCTTGCTGTCACCCAGGCTGGAGTACAACGGTGCAATCTCGGCTCACTGCAACCTACACCTCCCGGGTTCATGTGATTCTCCTGCCTCAGCCTCCCAAGTAGTGGGATTACAGGCATGCACCACCATGCCCAGCTAATTTTTATATTTTTAGTAGAGACTGGGTTTTGCTACATTGGCCAGGCTCAACTCAAATTGCTGGTCTCAAGTGATGCTCCAGCCTCAGCCTCCCAAAATGCTGGAATTACCATACTGGGCCCAGCAGTTGCTATTTTTAAAACTACTAATTCATGGACTAACCCAGAAGACACCAAACTTTCTGTATAGAGACAGAGTAAATATTTCACTCAGTTCTAACTACTCAACTTGGCAATATAAAGTGAAAGCAACCAGATGATAAGTAAATGAATGGGTGTGCCTATTTCCCAATAAATGTTTATTTACAAAAACAGGCCAGCATAGTCTGCCTATTCCTGATCTAAACCCATACCCAAACACAATGAGGTAGACATACACACACACACACCACACACACACACACACACACACACACACACACACACACATTTTTTTTTGGTAGAGACAGAGGTCTCGCTTTATTGCCCAGGCTGGTCTCAAACTACTGGCTTCAAGTGATCCTGCCATCTCAGCCTCCCAAAGTGATGAGATTACAGACATGGGCCATCTCACCCTGCACTAGACATAATTTTTAAATGTCAAAATGAAGGTGACATAAACAAATGCAACTTTAAAGTGACTTGAAAAGAAAGAAAACATTTGAGGAAGTAGTGGAATGAAAACATTTGAGCATATACTATGAGTTACATAAGGAGACAGATGTATTACATCCGGAATGTCACATAAAACTTTGGAAGACATTGTTCTTTCCACTTTACAGGGTATGGAAATTAAAGATTTCTGCTTCTACTGCACAGTACATGGTGGCAGTGAAATCCGAAACTAGCTGGACTCTCCCAGAGCCATACTTTTTCCAGTCTACCACACTGACAAGTGAGAACAGAGGAAATGCCCCAGTTTCAGCACTAAGAATTATCTATTTAAGGCTGTAAGAAATATATGCAACTAAAATAAATAAAGCCTCGAATAAGCACATTTATTCTTTAACACACCTTGAGGCTCAACGCCTTGATTCTCCGTCCCCTCCTTGCCCGTCTGCCCAACCTGGTAGTAAGCACTATCTGCTCCACGTAAGGTCTCTCTCTTCTGGGAAGAGAGATCGGGGCTTTTCCCTGCTGTCCCTCTGAAGAAGGACAACATTCCAGAAGCCTTTTTGGCTAAAAATAAGAAGTAACATATTAATTTTAAGTATAGGTCACTGCAAGTAGAAAATAAAAATTTTCAACTCATTTCTTTATTAGCAGTAACCAATGAAGCTAATCAATCTAAGTAATGCAGATACTTTAGTTAGCACATTGTTCCACATGTTACTTATTGTTCCACATGTTGCTTTTGCGTAATCAAGCACCCCTTTTAACAAAAACCCGTATTAAGAAAAACACAGATGGAGGGTTAATACTCAGCTAGATGAATATAAAAATATGGGAAATTCTCTAGAAAGCTTTTCAGAAATATCTTCAAAGGCAGTCACAGCTTAAGCGACAAGATTAAATTAGGGCTGAGTTCTTACATTATTGCAATATAGTTAACTAAATGAACACAAAACAATTTCATAAGCTGAAATAATTCAGTTAAAGGTAACATCTTTGTGCCATCTGTGTTCCTACAGTTTCACACAGAAAAATATATGATTTCCCTTTTAGCATCTTTCAAAAAATAAAAAAGGCCATTGAACAGCCAAGAATTTACTAAAGCTTGCTCTATACTTTGACTCCTAGTTTTGGGCTTCATTCCAATTTATTAATATTCCACTTATTAATATGATTCCAATTCTTGCAAATATATTTTTGGCTCAGTGGAAACCCTACAAGCCAGAAGAGAGTGGGGGACAATATTCAACATACTTAAAGAACAGAACTTTCAGCCTAGAATCTCATATCCTGCCAAACTAAGCTTCACGAGTGAAGGAAAAATAAAATCTTTTATGAACAAGCAAGTACTCAGAGATTTTATTACCACCAGGCCTGCTTTACAAGAACTTCTGAAAGAAGCATTATACATAGAAAGGAACAACCAGTATGAGCCTTTCTAAAAATATACCTAAAAGAGCATCAACATAAAGAAGAATTTACATCAACGAATGGATAAAATAGCCAGTTAACATCAAATGTCAGTAACCCTAAATTTAAATAGACTAAATCCCCCAATCAAAAGATACAGCCAAAACCTAACGGTATATCCAAAGATACACAAAGACTCAAAACAAAGGGTTGGAGAAAAATTTACCAACCAAATGGAGAGCAAAAATAAATAAATAAACAAAAAGCAGGAGTTGCAATTCTCACATTTGATAAAATAGATTTCAAAGCAACAAAGATAGTGGTAAAAGGATCAATGCAACAATAAGAGATCTTAATACCCAGATACATAAGACCCATAATGAGATTTAGACTCAACGAGACAGAAAATTAATAAGGATATCCAGGATTTCAACTCAGATCCGGAACAAGTAAACTCAATAAATATTTATAGAGTTCTCCATTTTAAATACACAAAATATTGATCAGCCATTATTAATACACATTTTTAGAATGAAGCAATATTCCTGTTCTCTCTCCCTCTTTTTCTTCCTTTCTTCCTCTCCTTCTCTCCTTTTTTTACTTTTCAACATCCTAGTTCCTCACCTCTACTCAATACATTCCTCTGAACATCTGATTCCTTGTGATTCTCCCGTCCCACTGAAACCTCCAATCCAAAAAAAAAAAAACAGACACTAGTATTGCCTCCTTAATATCCACTTCTACCTGGTTCCCCACTAACAGAACACAAACTTGTGGGAAGAAAGGAGCAGGGCAGGGTATGTAACTATGTGTACAGCACCAAGAAAGGATTATGATTTATATAAGCCAACCAGAACAATGCTCTTCCCTACTTTCTCTGTCTCTTTCACAGTCAGGAGTGGCCATGAACTTCAGTTCTGACCAATGAGACTAACGGAGGAGCCTCTGCTTTCCTAATGAAAGAGAACAGCTAACACCCTTCTTTCTGCCTCGAATGCAAACAAAAATGGAACACTTTTAACCATGAGGAAAACTTAAAGGAATCATAGAGAAAGTATTCTCCTAATGTTATAACAATGCTGAGCAGCTAAACAAAATGGCAACAATTGTCAACCTCCATGTTTGGTTATTTTAGAAAAATAAGCTGTCACTTGTTTAAATCCTTACAGTTGAATTTGGTGTTACTTGTAGCTGAATGTGTTCCTGACAACGTCAGGAAGACACAAATTCAAATCCCAGCTCCATCACTGTCTAATCTTGAGCAAGTTGCTAAATCTAAATTTTAACTTATTTTCTGAAAAATAAGGATGTCTAATTATTATTATGTGGCTATTATGGGTATAAAAGGAAGTAATGCATGAAAATTTACTTTCATAGTGACAGTAATACTGTAAAACTAAAAAGGAAAAAAATGTAACTTGCTGTTTTCTATCTTAGGTTATATATTTTACATTGAAAGCTCTTCTAGGAAGCAGATCCTCCTTTTTCCATAGACCAAAGAACTTTTAAAAGTTTCAAATTCAATACCTTGAACTTATATTTGAGATAAGAATCAAGGAAGAAAAACAAAACACCTATAAAGATGACATACAGAAACATCTAAATTTATATTTTAGAGATTAGAAGTAGCAAATCATTTCCAGATGGTACTTGTTTTTATGTATTTTCTTTTTCAAACCATAATTATAAGTAAATCTGATTATAAATATTCCTCCATGTGTAATCTTACTTGGTTGTGGTTCTGCTTCCACTGTACGGTTTGTCTGTCCTCCACTCATTTCAGGTAATCTAATAGGGCTGCTACTCTTTGGTCTGCTGTCTAAAGTACTAAAATGAAAAAAACAAAGGAAAAAAATAGTTTTATACAAGTCAAACAGAAAATAGTAGTACACTAATTACATTCTACACTAATTTACTTCCTACATAACCCCACCAACAATATCAAAAGTCTGATTCATAATTTACATAAAACACAGGCTAGAACCCAGAAGAAAAAGTCTGAAATATCTACTGGACTTTTATAGTCCAGTATATAGTTATAGTGTATAGTCCAGTATATAGTATATAGTTATAGTATATATAGTTATAGTGAATGCTGTAACTATAACAATGTATGGAGGAATAAATTATAATATGTTCCCCAAGTCCATTAACACTGTATCAGCACCCATAAGTCAAAAATTACAGAAAATATCAATTCCTTTCTCTCACACTAGTCACCATAATGATAATTCAGATAAAATTTTATCATGTTAGTAGAGATGGAAACTCTATTTCAGTAAGAATCATAATAATGAGCATGTGATAATTTCTGTCTATAAGTCTAAAATATGAAACACACCAAAAGAACTGGTTTGGATTTGGTTTTTTAAGTATTAGGACCTTTACTTATAAACAATTCACAGATACTTTGAATTGCAAAGTCAAGCAGTAGCTTACCAATTTTACAAATTATTACTTTTTAAATAAAAACACTTTTTCAAAAATGTCATTAAATCTGCAATATACATTTAACTGCTATCACAATTACCATAAAACTGGATCCTAAGGGACTGTTTAAGTTCTTTTGTTAAATTTGAACTTTGTTCTCTCAATTATTGGCTGAAATATGAGTGCCATTATCTGAATCCTAGAAATTTGTATACTGATAAAATGCTATAATAAAACTGAAGTTCAAGCATATAGAAAATGACGACATAACTAAATTAAAATAGATTCTACTCAATCAAGAATCACCTATTTGCTGGAAGCCCTTCTTCGGCACTGTTCCACAGAGTCGCTTTAGATAATTCCTCTAAGGCATTTCGGTATTCTTTACAACTGAGGGTAGAAATAGGTTGAAAAACGTTAAACATTAACGTCTTCTTTAAAAGTAAATCAAATCAAATGCTTTAGAGTAAGTTTTGCATTATAGAAGCACAATCATTATAAGTTTCCATAACGAAATAATTTTGGTTAACAAACCAAGCAATCAAGTAGAAGATTCATGAAAAAGGTCAATGTCTTCATAGATGGTAATACAAAACATGACCCAAAGACTCATGAACCAGCATCAACATGCTCAACAAAGATTTTAAAAGCCTTACTGACATTTAGATCAAATAACTTCAGGGGTTGAACAAGTAACTTAAATTTGAAGCCTCAGTGTTTAGTACAACAGAGAAAAAAAGAACTTGAGAGTGCTTTTCTACTTAAAGCACTAAGCTTTAAATAAAAAAAATTGTTTGTTCTATTAACCAAAAAGAAAAAAAAAAAACCTGACTCTTAGACTAGCAGTCTGGGAGCCCTGCTTTAGATAAATGCCATGCAATAAGACAGGCATGTTAGGATGTATTATTCTTCTAAGACATTGAAAAAAGATTATCTCAACTAGAATCCTTACTTCCTAATAGTACAAAAAATATTTTTGATTTGGTTGACTTTCCTACCTTGCTTATCTATTAATCTATTATGACTAATAAAGTGAGAAGCTTATACTATGTTCACAAAGGCCAAAGGCAAAGGTTAAAAATGTATCATATGGAATCTCATAAAGGGAAAAAGATTCCTTATTATCTATACAGTAAACTATAAACTCCATAAAGGCAGAGGCATGTAAATCTACCTTATTTACTCCTGTACACCTAACGCCTAATATATCACATTTTGCAAACATTCAAATATTTGTTGAATAAACTGACTCCTTGTGACCACCATCTAAAAAGGAAAATTAAAAACTGTAATGCCTTCCAGTGGGAAAAAAATTGCTTTAAACATCTTAGATTCTACTTAAACTAAGTTCAGCTACCACCAAGATATTCTTAAGATTTAAAAGCTTTGCCCTTTTAGACACACTATATAAATATTTCTAAAGTGAATATATTTTTAAGATATATGGTAACTGTATAAACTAAAAAGTCAGAAATGTCTATGGAATAAGACAGAAGAACAGCACTGCAGTAGGCCCTCCTCATTCATAGTTTCAGTTTCCATGGTTTCGATTACCCACAGTCAACTGCCAAAAACATTAAGATATTTAGAAAGAGAGAGAGCACATTCACATAACTTTTATTATAGTATATTGTTATAACTATTCCATTTTATCATTGTTGTTGTTCATCTCTAATTGTGGCTAGGCTAATTTATAAATTAAACTTTATCATAGGTATGTATGTACAGGAAAAAACATAATATTTATAGCATTCATTACTATCTGTGGGTTCAGGCATCCTCAAGAGTTCTTAGAACACATACTCCATGGATAAGAGGTGACTGCTGTATTCTAAGTAGAAAAATTTTACCTCGTATGTGGGATATTAACAAATAAGTGAAGAGTACAAAAAGGATATTCAGATGGTACGAGGCAGGCTGTTCCAAGTACTATGTCAGTAAGTAAACTAAGGAAAGGGATACAAGGGAACACATATTTTAACAGAATGGGTAGAGGATTCCAGGCTCAGTAAATAACTTACCTAGTCAATTTAGTTACTAGGAGCATACTTAGGAATCATTCTTACTCCTTTATTTGGGTAGGGAGAAGATTTTTATGTACAAAAAGAACAAGCTATCATAACTAAAGAACATATATTTTTGCTTATATTGAATCATTTTGCTTTACTCCATGTGAAAGATCCCAAAAATAAGGGATTAACAGAGATATCAACATAAGTCAAAGTCCCATGAATAATACCTGAGAGCAAAAGCAATGATGGAGCTGGGTTCCTTCTCGCAGACTGCAATGGGCACTCGTTCATGTTCGTACATTAAGTAGTGTTTATCTGGATCACTATTCAAATTTTTAAAATACATAAGTTAACTAAGTACTGTAGAGTTAAGAATATAATTAAGAAAGCCAAAATGTATTCAGACCTGATAACTTGAATCATTAGTAAAGAAAAAATATCAAGAGAAAGTTTTTGAAGGCAATTAGAAAATTATCAGAATTAATTAGGTTTCAAATCAGAGGGTTCTGCGATAGTCACTCCAAACAAACCTTTCCAACCTGCCAAGACTCTGGCCATACAAAACTCAAAAAGAATTTAAATGAACAGCAGAGGTCTAAGATATTTCGTTCCATTGTAAGCTAGAGAGAAAAGTCTTCTAGAAATTGTGGAGAAGATATACTACTAGTTCAATAATAAACAATGCAACACAGCCACTCTACTACTATCATATAAAAAGCCCACTATAGCTCCATTTCAACTTAAATTTTGCTCCTCTGACTCCAACCCTAACTCACCTGGGAATTGTTAGGCATAGTCGTTCATTTTATTTAAATGCTGCTTACTGAACACCAAATATGCCAAGGATATAATATGAAGAAAAACTATTTTTAAGGATCTTACATGTGTAAGACATTAACAATACAATGGTGAAAAAGAAGGCACCATCGAGTTTATACTGTAGAGGGGGTAAAGAAATAGACAATCCTATAAATAAATATCGCATCTGTGATAAGTGCTATGAGGGAATTGCTATAGAATGAATGTTTATCCAGCCTTCACAAAATTCACATGTTGAAATCCTAACTCCCAAATGTTACAGTATAAGGAAGTGGGGCCTCTGGGAGGTAATTTAGGTCATGAGAGTGGAGTACTCATGAATGGGATTAGTGCCCTCATAAAGACGACCGAACACAGCTCTCTCAGCCTCCTTCCACCACATGAGAATATGAAGAGACAACAGCAACCTACAACCCAAAAGAGGACCCTCGCCAGAATCCAACCATGCTAGCACCCTCATCTCAGACTTCTAGCCTCCAGGACTATGAGAAATAAATTTCTGTTGTCTATAAGTGACTCAGTCTACGGTAATTCATCATACAGGAATCATAAGAACATATAACATAAACCTACTCTGACTGGAGCAGAGGTAAGAAGGAGGGTCTAGTAAATTCTTCTTGAGAAAGAACAAGACTGAATAATTTAAAAAGATGTGTTTCACAAAAAAACAATTTAGAAAGAAGAGAAACCATTAAAAAGAAAAAAAAAACATATTTTAAAAAATTACAAAGGGCCAGGCCCAGTGGCTCAGTACTCTGGGAGACTGAGGCAGGCAGATCACCTGAGGCCAGGAGTTCGAGAACATCCTGGCCAACACAGTGAAACCCCATCTCTAGTAAAAATACGAAAATTAGCCAGGTGTGGTGGCGCACACCTGCACCCATCTACTCAGGAGGCTTAGGCAGGAGAATCTCATGAATCTGGGAGAGAGAGGTTGCAATAAGCCAGGATCGCGCCACTGCACTCCAGCCTGGGTGACAGAGTGAGACTCTAACTCAAAAAATAATAAATTTTTTTTAAAATGTGAGAGCATAAACAAACACCATAATCGAAGAGGTATCCCAGCCCAATCAAGAAACTGAGATATTCAGGTTTAAAGTAGAGAAAAAAGGAAACTTTTATATTTTACTATCATGAAACATATCACATACTGTACTGTGAGTCCTAACCATATCTTCCCAAAGATTATGAGCTCCTAAGAGCAGTGACTGTTCCTCATAAATCTTGTTCTACATCATAGGGCACTAAAACAAAGATATATGTAGCCATATATCTTTGAAAAAAGATAAACAAATAAGTGTTTCACTAAATAAAAGTTTGAATACTGACTGAATAAACACATAAGTCAGTTAAGAAAAAGCAGAAATCCTTATTAACAAAAATGTCCACCTTTTGGATACACTTGTTCCATAACAAGGGCAGCATTTGACAGCCACATGAGTCAACCAGTGGAAGAAAAATAAACTTTCACAGCCAGCCTATATTCTTTCCAAATCTGAGTGGGCCCCATACAAAAAAGATTAAATAAATACTTGTACAAGTCACTGTAATTCATCTTCAGTGCTAGAACAATGCCATGTCCCAGTAAATTATTAGATGAGCAATACCAACCTCATATACAACCAGCAGTATGTTTTTATAATTATTAAATCAGTAGATGTAGCCATATATCTTTGAAAAAAGATAAACAAATAAGTGTTTTCAGAACAACTAATTCTAGTCTTTGTAAATAACACTAGTTAGTGCCTTCTTCATCTACTCATCTACTATGTTATAATGATATGTTCTACAAATTACATTATATCAAAAGACATCTAACTATGATAAAATAAAAGTTACGATTGAGAAATCATGTATCAGATAAACATATTGAACTATGCAGAGAGCAAGTCTAGAGAGTTTTTTTAATTAAGAAAAAATAACACCCCCTGCCAAGAGCCACTAGTTTTAATAATACTTACAAAGGAAATGGAATCGGATTATAGCTATTTCCTGGAAGCAAATTTGCAAAGATGGCTTTCATGGTTGACTTTTCCTTCACTTGGCTGTCTGTGGATCCCAGCAAATGCCCATCAAACACATCTAAAATGAAAAATAATCTGTTTATATATTAATATTCAGGGAGAATAAACAGTATAAACAGCTAACTTTGGTTCTTTTCCCTTCTGGAATATGGACATATGTATACTATACCAATAATAGTTTAAAATTTCCGATCAAGGGAAAAGACCCCTATTGGATAAAACAGGAAACAACAGTGAAGCATACATAGCACTGACTGCAAGGGATGCTTTTTTTTTTTTTTAATGTCTCTGAAGCATTACGACTATTACATCTGAGTTAAACAGCAATTTTCAAGTTAATTTCAAAGTTTATACTATAATTAAGTAGTTACCACCTAAACAGAAAGCAAGGCATAAATCTGTTATTGTGAAGCAAATATCTGTCCTTAGAGAAATGGCTGTAATTCTCTTATTTTCTTATAAAGCAGTAGCCATGTGCTGTATGAAACTTAAGAAAGGAACATCCCCAGAAGGTAAATGAAGCTAAGTGACATGTAATACTAAGATATTTACATGTCAAGTAATGTAACTAAATGAAGTAATATGATAATAAGCTGCATCTAAAAAATACTCTCAGTAAGTGTAAACAGAAAATTCTAAGGGATAAGAGCATTATGTCAAAGAATCAGCAGTTTCTCCTCCTTGGTGACACATGTAAATCAATGACACATCTTTCAGTCTTAGATTCAATGAAGTATAGTAAAAGTGACTTAACCTCTACCTTCGGAACTGCTGGCTGTATCTAGCTCAGGGGGCCCTCCCACTGACTGCTCAGACATCACTTCAGGTGGTGTAGGCAATTGGAGATGAGTAGAACTGGTGGAGCTCTGGCTGGACAAAGTTGTTAAGAAGCGATCCTCTAAAGAAAAACGCAATCTTAAATGAGTCATTTACATACATTAAGTCCATGTCTAATAGTTTTTAAATGCTTATTCCTATTCCTACCTTCTAAAACACAGAATTTTCACTTTTTAAAAATCATCTAGGTCACGTAGCTCATGTCACGGAAATGGACACAAAAATCCAGAAAGATTATATGTGACTTGACTACAATCAAATCCTGGTGGCAGTACTGCAACTGTCAACCAAGACTGACGCCTATCCAATACTCTATCCATTATACCACAATGCCTACTTAAATACTAGTTTTGGAGTTTAACAGAGGATGGAATTAGGACACTGTGAGAAAGAACGCACATTTACTCTGGGAGAGAAAAAACAATTATAATAGAAAAATGCCAAGAATTGTAAGTTGAGCTCCTGGTTCTACAGTCAATGTAAATTTCCCCACAAAGTTTCTATGATGACACCAACTTATTCAATGAAATACTGTGAAAGACATCTTAAGTCTAGACAATATTTTAATGACATTAAAAATGTAAAAATTAAACTTTACAAGATTTTTGCAGTGAAACCTGGGAACTGACTTTGCAATAAGCAAAACAGAAATTCAATTTACTTTTTGTTTTTCCTTCCCTAATAGCAGCCTTCTTTATATTTCATGTATTTCTATAACCCGATTTATCTTATTACAATAAACTGTATGATAATCTTAATCTGATAGGATTACAAACGCTCTACAGGAAGGAAAAAAGTCTATGAACAATAGCAATAGAAAAACTGTTCAAACAGTTTAAAACAACATATACACTAAGAAATTCCTTTAAAGACAATGACAAGTGATCACCAGACTCAAGGACCAAACCTTTTTCTCCATTCTGAAGTCCTGGAGAAATATTCCGTGGAGATGCATCCATCGCACTTATCTGCAGAGAAGTAAATACTTTGTTGTTATGGAAAACATGAAAATCACATTCAAAAAAAAAATTTTTCATCCAGTGAATCTTAAACTTTTTGGTCTAAGGACCCATTTACACCCTTAAAAATTACTAAAATCCCCCTTAATGTTTTTAAATAGCTTTTGTTTACCTTACAAATTTTTACCTTACTAGAAATTCAAACTAAAAGTTTTTAAATATGCATTAACTCATTTATAAATAATAAACCCATTAATATAAGCAATATTTAAACATGTAACATGCCAATTTTCTAAAATTAAACAAAAAATGGTAAAAAAGTGGCACTGTTTTACATTTGACAAAATGTAGACACTGACAAAAATATCTTTAATGTCAATGTCTAGCTAAATAGAAAATAGCTAGATTTGTATTTGAATTCTGTATGTAATCTGTTGTGATATACTGTTATGATTGAAGTATACAAAGAAAATCTAGCTTTATACAGATATGCAGTTGAAAAATAAAATGGGCCAGGCATGATGGCTCGCACCTGTAATCCAAGCACTTTGGGAGGCTGAGGTGGGTGGATCACCTGAGGTCAGGAGTTAGAGACCAGCCTGGCCAACACGGTGAAATCCCATCACTACTAAAACTACAAAAAATTAGCTGGGCATAGTGGTGCACACCTGTAATTGCAGCTACTCAGGAGGCTGAGGCAGGAGAATCTCTTGAACCCGGGAGGCAAAGGTTGCAGTAAGCCGAGATCGCACCACTGCACTCCAGCCTGACCGATGGAGTGAGACTCCATCTCAAAAAAAAAAAAAAAATGTTTTTGCAGAGTCCCCGAAAGGGTCTTGGACTCTCAGGAGTCCTTGAACCACACTTTGAGAATTGCATTCTAAATAGTAGCTCACTTTCTGGAATTAGGCATCTAGGAATACTTAGGATAGACAAGACTACATTTCATACCTTGTTTTCTTCCCCTTGTCTCAGTCTTCCAGGACTTGGAGGAACTGAAGGTCTCTTTCTACCCTTTTCCTGTTGGAAAAGGTCCTGCAACCTGTGGCCAAAGGCAGAAAAAAAAAAAGGAAAGAAAAGAAAAGAAAAAGAATATGGCTTGTTTCTATCACCGTGAGTGCTGTTTAAAAATTTTCTCTTTACAACTTTGAAATCACAAAGTTTTCCTATTGGGATTACCACAGTCTTGGAAGTTATATAAGAGTAAGTTCTTATCATATCTAATTAATCAGGAGCATTTGCTGATATGACTATAGTTGTAAAAGAATAGCAAATTATTATAAAGAAAAATACTTCTAAAAATGTATATTTAAATAAAGGCATAAGATAAACATACCAATATATTTGGAACTGCTGGCCAAAAACCAACAGTCACTCATGGCATACTAATTCAGTTAAAAACAATTTAACAGCACACACATCTGAACAACATTGATTCAAATCATGTGAGAAACAGCATTAAAGACTGTTTTCCTCTGATTTTTACATCTTCACAAACTACCCAAAGAATAGCACATATATTTTAAAATATAAAGAAGGAGGGTGACAGAAAAAAAAACCTTCTTTAACTTGAGCATCAAATGAAACATCAATAATTAAAGATTTTTAAGATTTTAGATATCATATTGGAACAAATGTGGCAATAATATTAAAGAAAACCAGACTGCAAAATCATACCTGTTATTCCAAGCTTGCAGCACTTCACAGAGACTTTGTTTCTTGGCAATAAGTGACTCAAAGACCGACTGTAGTTGCTGAGGGGTATCTACAGAGGAAGACATGAGTCTTGCTTGCATCTTCTCAATCCAGTTCTTGAACTCCCCTTCTTCCATCTACAAGGAAGAGAAACAATTTCAGGAGACAGAGACACTATATAGACATACCCCAAAAGAAACTTCTAGTAAATTAATAATTAACTTTTGAATTTTCTACCAAAGAAATGAATTACCTCTTTCTGTGCAAAGATATCTTCCATTTTTTCCTCTCTTGTTTTACTAAATGTATCAGTTTTCAAAGATGCAAGTCTTTCATCAACAGCAAGATATACCTGTGAAACTCTAACAATAGAGAGAACATTAAACACCAGAAAGGGTGAATCGAATTTTCTATCTCACATAATAGAAACAAAAAGTTACACACAAAACATAATTGAAATAATGTTTTACCTAATTAAGAATTACATACAGTTTTGCAGAGCAAATAAGACCTAAATGGATGTACTTGAAAATTTTAAATTATGTCTAAAAGAGTTTGGCTTCTTTTTTAGTATCTTTCCATAACGTCTACAACTTTCTTTTTGTACACCAAGCATGTATAGCACACAATTAGAAAAGTTATTTACATTTTCAAAGAAAGTGAAATGAACAAACCTAATACTTTCAAATAGCTGTAAATAATTTTTTTAAAAAGATGATTTTTTAAAACTGAACTTACTTTTGAAAAAAGTCCTTCAGATCCTGAAGCAGGGACACTTTTAATGGGGCCTGACGCTTAATGAATATTTTGGGGAGTGGAACACATACTTCAAGAAGCCGAATAGGAGAATAACTGAGAGAAGAAAATACAAGAAGCGGTAGAAAAGGAAAAACAGTTTAATACCTTGAATAGAACCGTATCATGATGGTCAACTAAATCCTATGAGGCATAAGAGAAAAAGTTTCTATAAAATAGCATTTTAAAACAATCACAAAGATATTAAAGATAACTTTTAGCCATTATAATAAATATCCTCCCCAGTTTTGGAGGGATTTTATCTTTCACTGCACTGCAGTACCATCATTTACTCCTTGAAATTATCCTTACCTGCTATAAAAACAAAAATGATTGCTATAAACCATCCCTATTAATAAGGAAACTAAAAAGTAATGTATACCTACAATTAGATGTAGGTATACAGTTAGATACAGGTATCATTACCTTTCCAGCTGCTAAAGATTCTTCATGAGTCTTTGTTTCCTTTCAAACTGAGGGTTTATATTGACTAACAAGTGCCACAACCCCACTCACCCACAAGGTCCTAGATGCATGGTTAAAAGTTCTTGCTTAAAAAAGGAAATAAGCTCTAATTAACAAATATTCCTGAGGGTCTATTATGTGCCAGACACTGTTTTAGGTGCTGAGGATATAACATTAACAATTCCTATTCTCATAATTCAGAAAAACCAAAATTCAGGTAACAAACAAAACAAATACGTATCAGATGCTCAGTACTGTGGAGAAAAGTAAAGCAAGAAAGAGAAGAAGCAGAGTGCTAGGGTGGGAGAGTGCCAGGGCAGGTGAAATTTGAGCAAAGACTTGTAAGAGGCAGGAAGCAACAAGCAGATATCTGGGGAATGAGCAGTTCCGAGAAGAAAGAACAAGTTCCAGGTTCCCAGGCAGAAACCTACCTGACATACCTGAGGCCCAGTCAGGAGGCCAGTGGGGCAACAGCAGGATGAGTGAAGGGAGAGTAGTAGGAGGGAAGAGCAGAGAGGTCCTGGGCAGTCAGAGCAGGTAGGAGATTAAAGGCTAGTCAACAGACTTACTTTGGCTTTCACTCCAGGTGAAACAGGTACCCTTTGGAGTGTCTAGAGCAGAGGAGTGGCCTTATCTGATTGCCTCTTAAAGGAACCACTCTGACTGCTGTGTTGAGAAGAAGCTAAAGGGACCAGGCCAAAAGGAGACTACTATAATAATCCAGGTGAAAGATAACAGAGGCTCAGCCCAAAGTGGTAGTGGTAGATGTTATAAAAAGTGCTTAGACTCTGGATATATTTTGAAGGCAGAACCTGAAGGCTTTCTCAAATTATTTACTACCACAATGGCAAATATCAATTCTTTGAACATAGAATTTTAGCTCTACCAGAAATACATGATTATCCTTCTGGTTAATGTCTTGGCAAAAATTCTGACAGACTTCCAGATGCCATCAGATGCCAAAACAATGGTTAATAAGTTAGGCCAGGGCCCAACATGGTGGTGGTTCACATTTATAATCCCCACACTTAGAAAGGCCGAGGCAGAAGGATCACTATCACTTGAGCACAGTTCAAGACCAGCCTGGGTAACAGTGAGATCCTGTCTCATATTTTTCTAAAATTTTTATATTAAAAAAAATTTTTTTTAAAAGAGTGAGGCTGGTAGTAGGTCGACCAGGGTTCAAATATGACTTCATCATTTGACAGCTCTGTAAGTGAACAATTGTAAGCTCTGTAAGTAAGGATAATAATAACTATTTCATAGGGTAAAGAGTAAATAAAATAATATTGAAAGTTCTTAGAGTCTGGTCCTCTGCATTGGTAAGAGTGGAAATGGGGAATCCCACAAATTAATTCAATCTAGTAACAGTGAAAATGTTTAAAAAAAAAATTCTTAAGGGATTATCAGATCTGAGATCAGGTAAAGGTTCCTAGGATTTCTTACCTGAAAGATGCCACCATCTGGTTATAGGAGAAATACTGGTGATAATCATGATGGATGGAGTGACCACAGGGCTCAGCATTGGCTCTGCGAGTATACTGGTGCCCATAAAACCTAAGTTCAAGGTATTTTGCAAATGACATAGACCAGGACTCATTGGAAAGAGCAACAACTGGTGTTACCTGGAATTCAGCAAAAATAGTTTACCTGATCACATATTGCGAATTTAAAAAAAAAAAAAATAACATTTTCTTTTCTAATACAAATGTAATATGTATTGACTGCAGAAAACTGGGAAAAGAATGAAACGTTCAAAGGTGGGTGGAGTTGGGGGTGGTGGAGGAGAGCAGCATCATCAAAAATCCCACCAACAACATTAGTATACTAGTATATGTTTACTTTTGATTTTATATTATATATATATATACACACACACACACACACACACACACATATACATATATATATGTGCAGGCACACACAGTCAGTATATTTGTAAATAAAAACTCTTTCCTATTAGTTTCATATTATATAACTAGTTAGCAATCTATCTTGAATATTTTCCCACACAAAATATTCTTGTAGAACTTTTCAAATGGCCAGAGTATCCTATTATATGAACATATATTTAACCAATCCTTACTGATGTGCCTTTAAGACATTACAAGTTTTTCCATACTGAGATGATGCTGTGATGAACATCCTTGTATGTATTTACAACATCCACAATTATTCCCTTCGAATAATAAAGGTGGAAATTGGTAGGTCAAAGAGCATAAGCATTTATATGATCTTTGATAATTTTTGCCACATTATCTTCCAAAACAAGTGTACCAGTGTATATAGTCTCGAACAGTGTTTAAGAATATAAATTTCCCCCACTTTCTTACCAATCCTAGGAATTAGAATTGAAATTTTTGAAATGTGATCTCCTAAAGAAAAATTTTTGAAGAGATTTTACTGGTTTCATGCATACTTCTTTGACTACTCATGAGTAACATGATTAGTAGCCATTTGCATTAAATTGCATTGTCATGTTCTTTGCCCATTTTTCTACTATCATGGCTTACAGCAATTTAATATTACATAAATTTATGTTTAGTCATATATGTTGTATTTTTCCTTGACACTAGAAGTTTTTCATTTTAGTGTAATAAAACTTACCTTTTCCTTTCTAGCATAAAAAAAGCAGAAGTTTTATTTTAAAATAAAGTGTATATAGCAAAGCATATAAGACATAAAGATCAAATTTAAGTTATTCATTTAATACTATGGTCACTCTAGAGTTCACATATTCTACCACAAACTATTAACAGCTATCTAATAGGAACTAAAGCCTGTAAGGACAAGTATGAAACTAAGACTGAGAATTGCTAGAAATAATTTTATGTCTGTATGTTTGCTGCTGCAGGTGCAACTTTGATTTTGCTCTTCTCTACCACTGATTAATGTATGTCATGCTATTATTTTGTATGTAATTCCCATATGTGCCTTCCAAAAGCACACTTTGAAATAACCCAATTAAGGCCAGGCATGGTGGCTCACGCCTGTAATCCCAGCACTTTGAGAGGCCAAGGCGGGTGGATCACCCAAGGTCAGGAGTTCGAGACCAGCCTGGCCAACACAGTGAAACCCTGTCTCTACCAAAAACGCAAAAATTAGCTGGGTGTGGTGGCGCAAACCTATAGTCCCAGGTACTCGGGAGGCTGAGGCAGGAGAATAGTTTGAACCTGGGAGACAAAGGTTTCAGTGAGCTGAGATCACACAACTGCACTCCAGACCTGGGTGACAAACCAAGACTCAAAAAAAAAAAAAAAGAAAGAAAACAAAATAACATAATTAAGGAAATGAGTTAAATTTGGAACATTTTATCCAGATTGCAAGCAATCTGGATAAAAATTATATATTTTAAAAATACAATACTGGCACCAAACACTTGCCCCAGGGTTAGAAAAGTAAGAAAGGCACAAAGAAGAAATAAAACACATGTCCTTCTCTCAAGAACCAACATGAAAACCAATAGAGATCAATTTCAACATGGTCTCATCCATATATGGATAGAAACGTTGATATAGGCTCAAATTTATTATACAAATATCCTAATATACTGCAGTTATTGCTTTACATGTCTGTCTCCTCCTCTATAGAACAGAAGTCACTCCTTATTCTTTTTTTCATTCCTAGGGCCTAGCACAGTATCTGGCACATAAATGGTACTCAATAAGTATTTGCTGAAAGAATTAACAAACATAATTGGGAACTGTCAAGATACAACCTCAAGAAATCTTACTGTACAAGGCCCTTGTATTTTCTTTAATGACTGATACATTCCTAAGATGGGATCTTCAAAAAACAAATACTAGATTGAACATACAGCACTGGAAGGTAAGATAACAAAGACAAACAGAGCTCAATGACAAATAACAAATCCATTATAATATAGAAAACCCTCCCTTCAAAAAAAAAAAAAACTACACAAATAAATAAATGGCAAATAAAATATAGTAATAGGGTCTATTTACCTGTTTGCAGATTCTACACCAGGAATATGTAAGAATTGTATGTTGATATCCAGGTACTGGAGAATCCAACTCCTTCAGGATTATCTGCACACAGCCTTGGCCATGAACAAAGCGCCGAATGTGATGTACCATGGGGGTATCACAGAACATGCTTGGACACTGATAAGAAGGCCTTTGACAAACAAAAGAGCCCTTCTCACATTAAGCATAAACAGAGAAATCAGAACCACGGAATGGTGGATAATCTGCACAAGGTACTCATGCTGCTCTGAGCCTGCAGCTGAACATCCTGTCTTCAGCTATAGCATGGTGACAGTTTCCATTTGTTAAGAACCTTTTATTTGCCAAACAATTTTAAAACATTTCCTTTTACCCTCTGACAATTCTGGGGATTGTTATTCCCTAAACAGGGGACTAGTAAAGTGTTTTGTCATGTAAGTGGCAAGTGATAGCGCTAAGACTTAAACTGAGGTCTACATGATTCCAACACTTTACCCGCTTCTCACTTGAATCACTGTATAAAAACAGATTCCGAAAAATGTCGATGGTAGGGTAATTAGATGGGCAGAGATATGAGGAATGTTCTGGATAAGTTTTCTCAGATTAAATATGGAATAGACTACTTCTTTGAATGATATACTCTGATATGCACTATGAAAGTGAGGATCATACAACAGTCACTTGACATCCAACTCATGTTTACATTTTAGGTTGAAATTTTGGGTATCAAAAATGTGTAATGGAATGTAAGGAAGAAATGTGTTCTTACCTGAAACAGTATCTCTCTAAAAATATTCCTAATGTAAGATCATTCTTTCCATAAAATTCCATTGTTACAATCCTAAAAGAAGAGACAACCTCTTAGAAACGTAAGAATTACCATACACCAAAGACATTTCATGAGACCACAAATTATGATTACCTATTAAATGTACGGTACTTACAATGAAGTATGAAAGCAGGTAATATTTTTTGTTGTTATGGAATAGGTTTTAGCTCATCCAATAAAACGAGTTTAGACTAGCCACACTATAGCATCTTTTTCACTCCCAATCCACTAGTATCTTATAAAACAGATGAGGATGCATAAACTATAATATTAATTGAGTAAAACTGATTTGAGTTAGGAAGAGGTAAAGGTTTCCTTTACAAAGGCTTAAGCCCTGTCAACATAAGGCAGGACTCCTGTCTCCTCTTCTCTTGTCCATGCCTTTACTGAGCATAGAAAACAGCAGTTCTTGCTAAAGTGCCAGTTCCTACCTTTATACCTAACCTATAAGTGCTCACAAGACTGTTTGGCTATATAACTGGTGAAACCCGCATCTTATTCAAGCCTTGACCTACGGAGTTTATAAACTCCCAGAGAAAATTCTTATGGGCTCTGCCAATCCTAAGTCTGCCTACTGACGCTATACTACTGGAAGAACCCATGAGCTCACTGCTGGAAATAAGTGTTTCAGGTATCCGAAATTAAAACACAGAATATGCTTTGGCATGGAAACAGTGCCCCCCAAAAAACAGTTACGTTCCACAGTATGTTTAAAAGTAAAGGTGAACTATAAGGCTATGTACATCTATGTGACATTTTTGACAATAATTTGAAAAAAATAATTTAAAACATAAAATGTATTTCAATTTCTATCAATCTACTTAAAATTAAGTTTTAGACTAAAATCCATTAATAAAACCAAAGGTTGACTGCTTCTATAAAAATTATGCCTGAAGGAAAACCTGCCTAAATTGTACATACTATCATCAAAATGCTTATAAACAAGCTTTTGTGTGTCAACTTTCTCACTTTTTTAAGTACAGGTTGAGCATTCCTAATCTTAAAATCCAAAATCCAAAATGCTCCAAAATCTGAAACTTTTTGAGCACCAACATAACACCACAAGTGGGAAATTACACAACTGAAACCTTTGTTTTCTGATGGTTCAATGTATACAAACTTTGTTTTATATACAAAATTATTAGAAATCTTATATAAAATTTACTTCAGGCTACATGTGTAAGGTATATATGAAACATAAATAAACTTCATGTTTAGACTTGGGTCCCAGCCCCAAGATGTCCCATTAAGTATAGGCAAGTATTTCCAAATATGAAAAAATACTAAGTCCAAAACACATCTGGTCCCAAGCATTTCAGATAAGGGAAAGTCAACCTATACAGATTTCTCTTCTATGTCTCACATTTTTTCCACTCTTAAGGTACTCTCATTTACTTCCACTCATGAACAAACATGTATTTTCCCATTTACTTCACAAGTTTAAAAGTTCTATCAATTCATATGTGACCAGCAATGTGCCGTGTACCTAAAAACAGGTTCTAATGACTGTTTTTTTTTTTAATTGCTAGAATTCTGTTCTTAAGTGGAAGAGTGTAGGGGGAAAAGAATCCTACCATGGACTGACACAGGCACTAGGAGCATTGCTGGACTGGGCAGAAGAACTGCTGAAGAGCACACAAAGTCTCTGGTGGTTAATGGGATTCAGACAGTCTACCTAAAAAAGAAGGAATGGATGGATGAGCAAGCGACTGCAACCGCATTCAACCCCAATGCACCAAACACACTCCACAGTATTTGTAAAGCCTCCAATTACTGCTGTGGGGGCTCTGGTCAAGATTTAAAACTACAGGAAACTAAATATAAGGAAGAAGGGCAGTTAGTTTTTGAGAAAAGACCACCCAAAAAGTTTAAATTAAACTTAAAAATACAAAATGATGCCTAAATAGCTTGTTTTCTTAACTTCTTCATTTTTACAAAACTGCAATAAATTATTTTGGAAGAAATATTAAATACATCCATATTTAACAGTTTGAACTGATGGCTGAACATCAATCTGAGACACCCAGAAATCTAAATTCTAAGGTGATAAAGGTAACACCAGCTATCTGTTAAAATTCAAGTAGTATAGAAGTATATGAAGAAGTTCAGGAAATACACGAAACCACTCCTTCTATGATTCCACTAAACTTCCCAAGCTGAGCAATTTGACTCTGTGGTTTTAAAGTATCTTATTATTTTTGCTAGTTCACATACCCTATCCCACATACACACATCACTTCCTATCTAAGTACACACAGGGAGTTTTGTTTTTATAAATATGAAATAATGCAACACATATTAAAACACAACTTGCTTTTTTTATTTTTTTTGAGACGGAGTTTCGCTCTTGTTACCCAGGCTGGAGTGCAATGGCGCAATCTTGGCTCACCGCAACCTCCGCCTCCTGGGTTCAGGCAATTCTCCTGCCTCAGCCTCCTGAGTAGCTGGGATTACAGGCACATGCCACTATGCCCAGCTAATTTTTTGTATATTTAGTAGAGACAGGGTTTCATCATGTTGACCAGGATGGTTTTGATCTCTTGACTTCGTGATCCACCTGTCTCAGCCTCCCAAAGTGCTGGGATTACAGGCTTGAGCCACCGCGCCCGGCCTCACAACTTGCTTTTTAACACTTCAAATATAGCATGGGCTTTATCTAAGTCATTAAATGACTTGAGATCCTGCTCATCCTTTAACTGCTTTAATAAATGTCTTTGTACATATATTCTTATAAAATGAAAGCATCCTTATATAAGCATACTTAATTATTTCTGCAGGAATAGATTATCAAAAGTTGGAGTCCTGGGTCAAAAGTATATACATGTATGTGTAAATCAATACTTTCCTATTACTTTCTATAAATTTGTACAAATTTATACAAATATACAAATACATACATTTTATAAATTTATGTAACATTTATGAAAGGTGTTTTTCCATGCCATCATTAACCATGGGTCTTCTATCACTTTCCTTTTTGCTAATCTCACAAATAAAAAATTATTTAGCAACACTATTATTTAGCATTTCCTTGACTATTAGAGAAGTTGGACATTTTTTGTTTTATTAAACAACTGCATTTCCTCATCTAGCAATGGATTTGTTCATTAGCTTTATTGCTACCATTATCAATAATACATCCATAAACTTCCTTAATTGGCTCTCAATTTATGCCTAAAAAGAAAAAGGTCACTGTCTTAGTTAAATAACAAGGTAAAATGTTTTATGACTTAAAAAAAAAAAAAAATCTACCTTTTTTTAAAAAAACACATCTATTTCCTGCTTTTTTAAAAAAAACACATCCATTTGCTGCAATAAGCTTCCATCTCTGACTCCCTGACACAAGGTTCAAGGATTATAATACCACATCTAAGTCACGTTGTCAGAAATCTTAAGCAGCTCCACATTTCCCCTTACTTCAAGGACCTTAGCTTACTGTAAGCTCATCTTAAAGCCCTGAAACCCAGATTCATTACAATTCTGCTTCATACATATTAAATTAACACAGAAGCCAGCAGACTCAAGACAAAAACTAAAACAGCACAGGAGAAGAAGTATTTCACAAATCTGGATGCAGTTTGCCAAACTGATTTTTTTAGCCTGCCTTAGACGAGTCTTTCAATACATTCTAAACTTACACAAGCATCAAAAAGCAGTCTGGCTCACCTTTGTTGACCACAGAGCATCACTCTGAATAAGCCCTCTCTCTTCATCACCTTCGTTTTTGCTTCCTGATTTGCCACTTGAAGTGCTTGATGCATCCTTTGAATGAGCAAAAGGGTCTGAATTTTTTGGCTGAATTCTTCCTCCTCTGGCTCGATAATCGGCCAGCATTCTACCCAAGCTCCGGCTATCGCCCAGATGCTCAGCAATTCTAGTGCTCACTAGCTCATGTGAGGGTAAGACTTGAATAGACTTGGCCTGAATACTTCCATTCATGCCCTGAAGTCCAGAGAGATCCCTGAGCAGCTGTTTCTTCCTCCTGTTCTCCATTTCTTTGAATTCTTTATTGAGGAGAGGAGACCAGTAAACCTGCTCTGGAAAATAATCTCGGGTAGAGCATTTCATCCCCTTTTCAGTTAAAAGGAAGGGCTCTCTGAAGGTGATTACTGAGGAGATACAGAGGATCACATCTTTTAATTCCTGCTTAAAGGCCAAAGAGTAAGTCTTTCGTTTATCTTCAGAGGAGGTGACTTCCTCAGTAACATATAATCCAGTGTCATCCTGCAGAGGGTCTCTAAAAGCTCTCATCTGGCTTTTGGGATCCTGCAGCACATCAGTTTGCTGCAAAGTCTCTGGCTGCTCACTGCCTAACGCATCCTGTTGGTCATCCACAGGAAGTGGCAACAACGATTCCGGTACAGGTGGAAAGAAAGCACAAGGGAGACCCACCGGGCAAGCTATTGTGGTATGTTCTTGATGCTTCAAAGAGGCAATAGCCTGGGGCACATTTTTATTTTCCTGCTCACCCTTCTCAAACACAATCCTTGATTCCAGCAGACTGCTATCATCACAGGGCAGAGACTCAGAAGGGATGTCAGGATCCCAGGGGAGGGAACCTCCACCGTACTGCTCTTGTGCAGCCCCCTCATGCCCTCGTCCCTCAATCAGGGAATGGAATGAAGGGTTTTGCATTAACGTGGGAGGCATAGCAAATTCATCCATGAGGAAGGAAATTTCTAATTGAGAATGATAAGCGACACAGATCATAAATATTAGGATCTCCTTAACTCGAGCCAGCTCATAATCAGAGCCTCCTCTAAGCTTGATTGTACAGCCTAGGTGCTGTGGACAGCCTTCAAAAAACATCAGCGTCTTGGTTTGTTCTACAAATAATAACAAACAAAAAGTTAAGATGGTGGTGGTGGCCATCCAGAAGTCCATATAGAATTAATTTACTCTCTTAACATCTATAAAAGAAAAACTTTTACATGATTAAGATCATAGTTGCCTATCCTCACTTATCCACTATTAATAGATATTTCCTACTAATTAAACATTGTAGTACTGATAAGTCAACTCTTTTCCTCAGGTCAATTTATGCCAAAGATCACTCACCATTAGGCAACTGAAATATCTGCATATAAAATTTGTGACAAGTGCCCAGGTGTGGTTTCGTAAGTAGCTGGTCCATTGACATCACTAAATCACCTTGGGTCATACGACTGATTCGTTCCAAAACTTGCTACAAAACAGAAAAACATTATATTACAAAACTAGGGAAAAATTAAAATCTTGTAAATTTGATCTGGAAATGTAATGAAAACTTAAAAAATAACATTCACAATAAATAACTTTTAATTTAATAAATTTTTAATTAAAAAATTTTTAATAAATATATGATGAATTTTTAAATTCTGGATTTTTCTACACTTAGTTGCTTAGTAATCAATATGTGCCCACTGAAACCTAACTCATATTAATAACATTATCAAAATGCATTTAAGCATCATGGATTATCATAAGTTACTGTAGGAAAAGGGGGGAAAAAAACTTCCTAGAATTGGCCTTTTTTCTGCAGAGGGTAAACTTTACAAGGGAGAACATTTTCTGCTCAAGCAATTTTCCAACAAAAATGAAGGATCAACAAATACCTACTGATTAACCAGTGTCCATTTCAGTTTTGGTCCTATGGACACCAATAATAAGTATTACATAAAAGTACATGTTCTTCCAGTCTAAGACTCTCAATTTTAAATAATTCAATAGGTGCCATAATCTTCTGTTCCACTTTCAATACGTATGGTAAAGCAAAGAAAAAAAGATTCGTGTATACCTACCATATGTGCATATAAATTTAAAAGCTGTGATTAAAAAAAAAAAATACAAAAATAAAAACACTCACTGATTTTACATTAATGACCAAAGTAATGCCATGTTCCAATAACATGTCCTGGGCAATCCGAGAAACTGTTTTCTCAACTAGAACCAAGGTGGGTCGAACATCAACTATTCGCTGAACATAATTCTTCAAGAATTCCCTTTCCTAAGTAAGATAAATCAGAAATATTACAACTGGTAAAATTCATTATCTGGACATATTAAGATATCAAGATAGCTTGACTATTATTATCAATCTTAGCCTACATTTTATTCATCCACAAATAAGTCTGTAAGCAAATTAATTCAAACACAGTAAGAATCTCATCATTCTAAACTTGATTATGCTGACAAGAGTTTAAGGAGAAATTCCATTCTCCAATTAACTTTCCTTGAAAGATTTCCAATTCTTAATTTAAAAGCCAACAATCCAATTATCTAGTTCAGAGGTTAAAAAAACAAGAACAAGAAGCCTAACCTCACAACTTCCAAAATAAAAGTAATTTCTAAGTTGTTGGGTTTTTTTTTTTTTAAAGAGACGGGGTCTCTTTCTGTCACCCAGGCTGGAGTGCAGAGGTGCTGTCATAGCTCACTGTGACCTCAAAGTGCTGGGCTCAAGCACTCCTCCTGCTTCACTCTTCTAGGAGCAAAGGCACATGTCACCATGCCTGGCTAATTTTTTCTTTTTTTATTTTTTGTAGAGACAGGGTCTCACTATGTTCCCCAGGCTGGTCTTGAACTCCTGCTCTCAAGCAATCCTCCCGCCTTCAGCTCCCAAAGTGCAATCACAAGTGTCAGCCACTGTGCCCAGCTCTAAGTGGTTTTAATATGGTTATGAATTCTCTCCTCTACATTCTGAAACCAATATGAGTTATCTCTTTTTCTGGATATCTGAATAAATAACTCTAACAGATGCTATTTCACCTACTTCCAAATTCTAATTTCCCAACAGATCATATAATACCTAGCACAGCTACAGTTAAATATCTCAAACATAATTTCAATATATATTTATCACAAAGGTTTAATTTCAAAAGAAATGAATATTGTAAATAACAACCAGAGTGAAAACAATATAACTCATTAATTGCTTCATAATATTTCTGGGCTCCAGATGGGAGACAACTGAAGATGAGCATGTTTGCTACTCCTACTCCATGTGCCCAAAGTGTTTTCTGAGCAAGACTATATTAATGTCCCTTACCACCCACAATGGATGAGCCTACTCACTGCAATAAACTTGCCCTGTTATGAAGTATATTGCTTCCTGCCTTTGTTTTACTGATATTATTTCTTTTCGAATTCTCCCATTATTAACAAAATGGATTTTTTCCTAAATGTGTTAATTTCTTACTGTACTTACTAAACTGTAATTTAACAGCATTTAAAATAATTTTATTTGTGTAGCTTTAATAAAGTATACTCAGAATAAGTTGATTTCTTTTTTAAAGTTTCTGCCCGTGGTACAAAGATGGCAAATAACTTTCCTTCCAGTTCCAACTCCAATCAGCTATCATGACTACTCATGAAACAACATGTCAAAAAGGAGGCCTGGTCCAAGCTCAGCAAGGGAAGGGTATCAGGAGGTAGGCCATAGGCACAGCAGTGGGGAACCAAGAGATCTAGCAGGCCCGGCCTTTTAAGGAGAGTATAAAGTCACAGGCTGATTATCTCCCTGCCCTTTGTTTCTCCTCCTCTTTCTGACTATCTACGTTTCACCTTCTTCTCTGATTAACTATTTGACACTGGGTAGACAAAACACAAAAACAGAAAAAACTCAAATGAGCTGGAACTTTCTATCAATTCAGAAAAAGCTCAAATCAGCTGATACTTTCTATCAATTCAAACTAGGAAGTTTAACTGGGCAGGAGTTAACTGTATAATAAAAACTATGTTTGAAAGCTTTGATGAACAAGATGCTTTATGTTATGTGAGCTAAACCATGTTTCCTAAGTACACATCTGCCCAGAGCATAGCTCTCTAACAAAAAAGCTTTAGTCTGTTAACCTGACTGTAAAAATAAAGTAATAATAATGTGAATAAATTTAACTATAACTTTTTAAAATAAATAAACACCTATAGGTTTCATCATTTCCAAGACACAGAATTTTATGAATTTTAACATCTCTGCAATCAGGATGCATCTCAGTTAAGGCAATCCTGATCTGATCATGTGAAAGTCTTCTGCTGACAATCTTTTGTGGAAATTAACAAAACCTCCAGCATCAAATTATCTTAGGTCCCCTGAACAATAATCATTGTGATTCCCTTTATTCCTTTAGCGTTCTCTACTAACCTGTATAGTCAAAACTCATCGTTTTTAATGATAAAATAGCTGAATTCCAAAGAGAAAAGAGCCCCAGGTAACAGAGTTCTTAAGTAACACAGCAGAGTTTTATAAACACTTGCCTTTTACTACAACTCAGTTTCTCTAATTGTTTGTTATCTATGAAATCAGTACAAAAGTGATTGCTCCTACCACTCTTTAAAAAAATGTAGTTACCTAGAATTTTCAAGTAATGCTTTTCCGAAAGATTTCTGGAACCCAGTATAGTGTTTCCACTATAATATAATATACACATTCCTAAAAAGCTTCCATTTTGAATGACCACAAAGTAAAATTAACAGCATTTATGGAAGAAAAGGAGTTGGTGCAGAAAACTTTAAAACCTATGAAGGTGTAAAGTTTAAAACCAACTTTGTACCTTCAGCACTAACAAAAATAGTAACTAGTACCTCAAGAGGAATCATGGACAGCCCAGGCAGAGAGCTTAGTATGGCATGAGGCTGCCTCAAGTGAAATTAAATGCACAAAAACTATTGCAATGCTACAACTGGAAACGGAGCTCTGAGCAGTAAAGCTACTAAGAACCACGCAGGGATGTGGGTGTCCCTCCCTGGGGAGAGAGCCCTGCAAGCAAACGCTGACTTTTACTTTCTTAAAATAGAACTTAAAAGGCTTCTGCCTGTGTAGCAGCTGAACTGAGGCTGTTTTATTTTCTGGCTGAGGGTTATAACCTACTGCAGCTACTCTGGGCCTCTCTGCTTAGGAAAAACCACTTAGAAACCAACACAACTTCCATCTGATATTATTCCGTTTGCCAACTACATAAAAGCTAATTGGTGTTTCAGAAATGTGTTTTAGTAGCACAAACTGTATTAAAAACCAGAGATTCCATTAGAAATCTGGTAAGTTAGAGAAATACTCACAGTAAATCAATGGATTAAGTGGGAAAGGGAAACTAGTATTTGGATTTTAACCTTTTCTTCCTTATATTCTTGAACAGTCACCTTACCTTTAACACTTGAAACTTTAAAAATGATGAGTGACAGAGATTTTGGTAAGCTATCAAGTTTTCCTATCCAATTTAATCAGCAAGAATTAAGTCAAAATCAGTAAGAATTTACTAGCATGATGGTACACATACATTCCTCCAAATTATTACTTTCAGTAATAAATTCTTACCTGAAGCACAATAGGATCAATGCAAGTAAACTTAGTTTCTTCTCTGTAGAGATACTCAATGGAACACTTCAACAGAAGAATTTTAGGGTTTTTAATAGAAGAATTCATCTACAAAAAAAATGAACAGTTTGTTAAAGCTTTTAAAGGTTTGCATTTTACAGCTCTCCTTTAATTATAACTTTAAATCTAATAATGCTTATAATTCTTAGTAACTTATTATATCTCAGCATTAGTACACTCTCGTTTAGTTCTTATATGGTATTAAATTTTTTCAAAGCAAATAATTTGTTCAGAATGATGCAAAATTCTTCAAAAACTGGCTTTGCTTTCTTATTATTAATCTTCTATACTCTGAACTTTTTTATTTCTGATGTTGTAAGAAGAGATGTTATGCCCTGAGTGTGCACAGAGGGAACAGTAGTTAATGACAGGTTACTTCACAAAGTCCAATAAGCAACTTTAAAAGCATATTTTAGTCTAAAATTCAAAATAATTAAAATGCCTCCTGAACATATTTCTAATAGAATAAATTTCCGAACAAGGTGGCAAGCTGAAATACGTAATGTGAAGCTTAAAAAGAAAATCTGAAAGCATCTCCAGAAGCAGCTACTCAAATAATATACCCTAACCATGTGCTTAAAGCCACAGACAGAATAGCCTAAAGCCTGCAATTGCGGTTTCAGGCTGACCAAATTTATGGACCCCAAACTGGCAAACAGTTCTGAAAACAGTGACTCGCTAGCTGGGGAACTCAATTCAGGATTCTTTTACCAACTACAAACCAGACTATGTCTAATCAGTGGGGCAAGACAGTCATTCACGCATGTTTCCGCCACACTCATATACAAATTTTCTTCACTTTCTGAGAAGGGCACAACATGTTTACCTCCTAATTCAACAAATATCATTTAATTTGATTTAAAGTTCTCCTTTAAAGGGTAATGTGTGGTTTTAGTAAGACTCTCTGTGGAAATACTGACTGACGTGGGATTATTGCGATAAAATATTATTGAAGCCAAGCATATTTTCATTTATCTATGGTCACTAATAACTTTCAGGAATCTTAATGCCTTAGAAAAAATGTATTAGGCTCAACTTAGAAAATAGTGAAACAACACTACAGTTCATCCATCTGGTTGCTCAGGCTAGAAATCTGCCTCAGCTCTCACTATAACAAAATCAGTATCCCCAGAAGTGGGGCCAGGGTACCTCCGTTTTTAATGTTTCCCTTAGTGATTCTGAAGCACAGCAAGGTTTGACAACACTGCTATAGATCAATGGTATGTCAAAATGCAAGGACCAATAAATGACGCTGGAAACACCTACACTGCCTACTTTTTTTTTGAGACGAAGTCTCACTCTGTCACCAGGCTTGAGTACAGTGGCGCAATCTCAGCTCACTGCAACCTCTGCCTTCTGGATCCAAGCAATTCTGCCTTAGCCTCCCAAATAGCTGGGACTACAGGCACATGCCATCATGCCAGCTCATTTTTGTATTTTTAGTAGAGATGGGGTTTCACCATATTGGCCAAGCTGGTCTCAAACTCCTGACTTTGTGATCTGCCTCCTCAGCCTCCCAAAGTGCTGGGAATTACAGATGTGAGCCATTGTGCTCAGCCTAGTGCCTACTTTAAATACGGTACCGCCACTTCCCTAACATCCATACACTCCCACTGCCCTTAACCTACTGAAAATGAGAATTTCTAGGGGTTAGGCTAGGAACAGACATTTTTAACAAGGTCCACAGCTGACCTCAATGTATGTCCACTACACTTTCAGAATCAAAAGACTTCAGAATAAAGTTCAAGACCCATAATGTGATACAAAGCCCTTGCCTGCTTCCTCCAGCTTCATCTGCATTGCCCATATTACACCTTAGGAGCTCAGAGTTGCCTTAATGCCCCAGGTTATCTCACCCCATTCCTTTGTGCTAGTGCTACAAAGCTATAAGGTGAGAAGGCTAACAGAAGAAAACTGACAGTTCTGTAACTTAGCCATAAAAGAGATATCAGTTTTATAATGCTAAGCCTCTGGAAGGACTCCAGCCTATTAGAGAAACCCTGTCTCCCTAAGACATGGCAGGGTCAGGAGATAAATAATGCTAGTACGGTATTATTCTGTTGACCTAGAAGCCTGACCTCCCTCTTCCTCCTTCTGTCTGGTGAATTCCCATTATTCAAATTCCAACACATTCATCCTCAGCTCTGGGAAACCTTTCCTGAACCTCCCAAATTTTACCCCTATGGCAGACACAGCTGCCTTTCATTGTCCATTTTCCATTTCTTCCATCACTAAGGTACCCCAACTTGTTAGCTTAGCACACAGCCATGGTTTGCTGAACTTCACTACTGAACTGAATCACATTACCTTTTTATGTGCAATGTTCTTGGTACAAACAAAGCCATTGACAACCACAGAATCAAACTTCTTTCCACCTGGGATCTAATGGAGCAATTAAGAAAACAATAAAATTCAATGATAACATGCTTGGAATCTAGTCAGATGTATACTATTATTCCTTTCCTTTTTTAACCACTGTGTAATCAAATAAAAACAAAAAGTTTCAAAAATAACTCTTCCTTTCAACCAACGTTCAATGGCATCTCTGCATGACTGTTTTTCCAACCCCTGCTTTCTAGTGTACTATAACTAGGACTCAAAAGTACTCACTGACTGAATAAACTGGCGCCATGTGGCAGTTAACCGCTACTATTTAAATTAAATATCATAGGAAAAAAGCCCACACAGGACTCCATTAATATCTAAATCAGGGGTGTCCAATCTTTTGACTTCCCTGGGCCTCATTGTAAGAAGAATTGTATTAGGCCACACATAAAACATGCTATCACTGGCTGATGAGATTTTTTTTTTAATCGCAAAAAAATTCATAATGTTTTAAGAAAGTTTATGAACTGGTGCTGGACCACATTCAAAGCGGCCTTGGTTACCACATGCAGCCCACAGGCCACGAGTTGGACAAGCTCGATCTAAATAAAGCAAATACCCACTGCTTTTCATCAGAACAGTGATTATACTCTGTGAGAATAGGCTTTCTCATAACTGACGTGTCAAGAGGAGGAAGCAAGAAAGGAAGAACATGTATATGTTTGGGTTCCCAATTCATCTCCCATATAAGGCATCCTTTCCATTCCCCTCTCACTTCCTATGCCCGGCTTCCATGACTCCTGAGTGCACTGCTAACAAACAAAGCAGACACCAAAACCTCCTACTCCTCACCTAGCACCCCTCAGGGTAATGACTCTTTTTAGATTATCATGAAGAGAAAAATTACTATGAGTGTTGCTTCATCAGTTCCTAGCATTAGTAGCACATCAGCAGATCTCACTTTTTTGATGTGGACAAACTGACGGATATCCATGTCATCATCCTGGTTCTTCACATCAGGTCGGACTGTCTGAACAACCTGGCAGACCAATGACACGATGATGTCCCTCCAAGAGGATGACAGTGAGTCACTATGGAGCAACTGCTGGAGTAGTGCCATCATGTGGTTATGATTAGCTGAACTACAAAAATATAACAAAGAAGTTTGCATAGTTAATACTGCCAGAGACAATAATTCTGATGATAAAATGAGCAGTCCACAAAGAATTAAACATTTCAATTTTGGCTCAGAGTAAGATTTTTCTAGATCAATTTCATTCTTTCATTTTATTTTACCTTAAGGATTTTGCATATAAATGAAATCTGAGTATCTTCAACTAAGAAGTCGCCTGTAATTGACTGAAATGCAACTTTAACATGTAAAATGGGGACAGACAGGCACAGTATGGGGCTCTTGGTTTGTTTGTTTTTTCTGAGACGAAGTCCTGCTCTGTCACCTAGGCTGGAATGCAGTGGCACGATCTCAGCTCACTGCAACCTCCACCTCTCGGATTCAAGCAATTCTCCTGCCTCAGCCTCCCAAGTAGCTGGGATTACAGGTGCACATCACCATGCCCGCCTAATATTTGTATTTTTAGTAGAGAGAGTTTCACCACGTTGGCCAGGTTGGTCTCGAACTCCTAAACTTGTGATCCTCCCACCTCGGCCACCCAAAGTGCTGGGATTACAGGCGTGGGCCACTGCATCCGGCCAGGCTTCTTGGTTTTATAAGGAATTTACTCACAAGTCAAAATAGGCTTTGTTTCCTATGTAATCTAAGTATTTTTCACTTTATAAGGAAAAAGACCTCCCTTTTTAAGAGGAATGATGCACCCTGCTTATCAAGTCATTGAAGATAATAAACATGAAAAATTAAAATTAAAAATTTCATTGCCTTACAGCAACCTCTCCATGGCTTGTTTCTCCCCATTCTCCTCCCTCAGGAGCTCCAGGTTGTTATGATGCCAGCCCAAAGGTGTGAAAGGCAGCTCTTTGGATTTTTCCTCTACTCGACGATTAAATAAGGATTCTAAGTACAATATAAAATAAGAAGTTATTACTTCATTGTCATGTTTTATACCATCTACTCATGTATGTAGAAATTTCTCTTTATTAAATGCTTTAAGTTAGCCAACATAAATTATTGCTGTAAAAAGGCAAGAACACACAATAAACATATAAATAAAATGCATAAGAAAATACATACAAATACATAAATACACTAAAAATACAGAAATGCAAGAAATAAAAACAGTAGTAACTGGCAACAGCCAAGATCAGAAACAGAACTATGAAAATCAAATGTACATAACTAAGACTCTCAAGACAATAATTATAAGCACAATTATTATTTGCTGTAAAGAAAATAAAATGAAACTTTTGCTTTTCCTTTTATTTAATTTTTTAAAAGGAAGGTGTTAATTTTCCCTTTAAAATCACAAACTGGGCCCGGCACGGTGGCTCACGACTGTAATCCCAGTACTTTGGGAGGCCAAGGTCGGTGGATCACCTGAGGTCAGGAGTTCGAGCCTGGCCAACATGGCGAAGCCCCATCTCTACTAAAAACACAAAAATTAGCTGGGCATGGTAGCACATGCCTGTAAACCCAGCTATAAGGAAAGCTTAGGCAGGAGAATAGCTTGAACCTGGGAGGCAGAGGTTGCCGCGAGCCAAGAATGCGCCACTGTACTCCAGCTTTGAGACCCCATCTCAAAAAAAAATCACAAACTGAAAACTGCATTCAATAGAACTCTAAATGCTCGCAGAACACATGATAGTGTGGGTGATGAATTTTCAAAAAAGAAGCTCAGCTCAGACATCCCAAAACAACAGATGACAGTGTAAAAAGTCTACTATTCAGACAATCCTCAATAGTGTTTCTCTTTCAATATTGGCACAGAGGTTCTCAAACAAAATTTTAGCAAAACAGACTCAAAAAAATAAATATTAAAACATAAATAGCATTTATGTAGAGTTTTTGAAAATCTTTTAATAAGGTAAATAAAAATGAATCGAGACAAAAAATTATTAAATAATAAATGCTTAACAAAAAAAAGATGTTCACTAAATAACTGTTGAATAACGTGACCAAATAAGTGGAAAGAAAAAAAGTGGGAAATGCTTACAAAAATTCTCTAACCTGTCCCTTCTTAAAAGCAAAACAAACAAAAAAACTTCCACCAAACAGCCAACCAGATAACACAGTAAAGTATATGTCCATGACATGCGAAGTACAGGAACTGTGCATTTCAATTACATAAAGGGCCACTCTAAACTTCTAGCTGAACCAGATGCTTGGAGGTGAATTTAGAAGCACTGCCAAGCTAGCAGATAAGCTGCAGTGGCCTCCCTGTACTTGCTTGCCCTGCCCTCTCTCTTTGATCTGAAACCCTGGGAGCCAAGAAGGAAGGGAACTTTTCTCCCATTATCTGAGGCCTAACCAGCAGAGTACTATGGACCAATTAAGAATGTCTTTACTCTAGGAAGCTAAGCTAAGTAGGGAAGGAATAGGAGAAGGCTAATACTTTTCTATTCTCCTTTTGTGTCCAAAAGAAATTTATCAGCAGAGTTAGTTTTTTATTCTCTACTGCCTACTTCTCTTCCTCATTCCACAAGGCAAGCAGCATCCTTAACTGAATGAGATCTGCCTGTGGGCTTTCTGACAAATTTGACAATCCTTGATGATACGGTATGTAAATACTTAATATTATATTTACAATACACGAAAGTATAAACTGTATCTTTCAAATAATTAAGTTTGAATTCTACTTAAAAGTTTTAAACAATTAGTTTTCACATAAGAGATCACCTTCTCACAAACCAAGTCCAAGTTTACATTCTTGGTTCTCAACATTCTCAATCATCCTCAAATCATTATACATATTAAAAACTGTGTTCCCATGATACCACCATAGTCAAATACATTTTCAGCACCTTATCTGTGCCAATCAACATGCTAAGCCCTAACTATATCCTCATGAACAAAAAACACGCCATTCCACATACAGCTTTTTACAAAATTACCTTTGATGAAAGCGTCGCTTATTGAGAGCTGTTGTCCTCCAGTGTCAGAAATCAAATACTCTGCATACCAGGGAGACAACAGAGAGGAGGAAGGAAAGGAGAGACATATGACTATAATATGTCAGCATAATTATATACAGAATACACCCACACACAAAACATTACTCACACTAAACCCATCACTGCCTGGGAAATTCAAGAAAGCTTTAGGTCAAAATGCCTTTTTCTGCTTGTTCTACACACTTCATACTAAACTTAAGCAGACTTGCATTAATAACGCAATAGAGCCATGAAACAATTCTCCTTAATTCAAATGTCAGTTACAGAAACATTCTTCTCTTACCAAAACCAACCAGTTTATGAAAATTAAGATCCTCAGAGACTTGTATGACTATCATAAAAGATGACAGTTCTTTTATGTATAACTCCATGATTTAACAAATAATCACTTTGCCTATGCACAAAGGAGTTTACAGAGAACCCACCTGACAAAACAATATAAACTTTTTAAAAATTTCAGAATATAAGCTATAAAACAAATTAATACAAAAGTGACATTGGCAGGAATAAAGATAAAACTCATCACTATTTGTATTAGTTCCAAATGTTTTTGTTTTTCAAAACTTCTACCAAACACTGTCAAATTTTTGCTAGATATTAACTGAACACATTCTGAATGCTTTTATTATATTAAATATTTTTCTTACAAGTGAAACTTACTCTACTTCCCCATGAACTTTCTCTAGGTCTGTGACCAAGCATAGCTCAAAGGGGTTCTTTCCACTATGCAAATTAAAACACAACGCATATTAACTCCTTTAAAGGTAAAGGTTCTCCACAAAATTTTCTCCAAGTTCATTTATAAACAACTGGCTTTAAAGGTAACTATGTTTATGAGCCAATATGCTCAACCTTCCAACCAGGAAATAAAATATTTTACTTAGAAAGTTCAAGTGCACCATGCCAAATACAATAAAATCAAGTATGTGGGCAAGACAGATGTTATACTTTATTTCTACTCTTCCCTCACAGAAGTGAGTAACACCAAATCCTGTTAGTTCAATTAATGTATTGTTCTTTACCAGCCTTCTCACACTAAAGCTTAATCATATCCACATGAGACTCCAGAAATGGTGGATTCAAACCTACAGAAAATGCTGTATACTATCCACCTGAGGATCTGCCATATATGTATATGTTTCTTCGCCCCCAATCATTCAAAGTTACACACATCATGACACTTTACCACTAGTACATCAGCACAACTCTCATAAAAATAAGGGTATTCTTTTCTATAGCCACAATATTATTTACATATTTGAGAAAATTCACAATGTCTTAATAGCACAGAATTGGCCCGTACTCAAATTTATCCAACTGTCCCCAAAATGGTTTTAATCAACAGTTTTTTTTCTCAAGCCTTGATGCAATAAAGTTCACACATGGCATTTGGTTCCTGTATCTCTTCAGTCTCTTTTAATCTTGAACAGACTTTTTTCCTTTACATAAAATGAATTTTAAAAGAACCCAGATCAAATGTTCTGTGGAATGTCTCACATTCTGAGTATAGTCAATTGTTTTCTCATGGTGTTTTTAACTTGCTCCTCTATCCCATGTTTTCCTATACACGGAACTACATCTAGAGGTGTGTGGAAGCCATGCTTTTCACCTTCTTCTCTAGGTTCTACTTGCTAACTTCCCAAGGATAGTTCAGAATCCTGCTTGAAACACATAATACAATATATTTTAATCGTACAACTCTCCAAGACCAATAATGGAAAATTAAGCCAGTTTTATGATCTATTGAAAATAGGGTTTTCTCACCTAAGATAGAAAGCATAAGCAATTTTTTTTTTTAAGCACAAATATTCCAACCAATTTTATAAATCCATTTTTCCTCAGCCTTAAACAATATAGGACAATCCATAAGAAAATATTTAATAAGTAATCCATAAGAAAATATTTAATAAGTACTACCTGCAATTTCAGTGTAAAGATAAAAACCATTCCCACTTGTATTTATATAAATGGAATGAAAACCAGAAGCAGAAGAATTCTATTATTCTTTCACATAACTACCAGTCTCTCTGGAAATCTCTGTTTTCTGGTAATCCATGTTCATCTTGACTATAACACTGAGCAAACTATGACATTTCAACTTCACAAGAAAAAGTGTAAAGGTAATAACTCTTGTTAGTATGCTAAAAACTAACTAAGGAAGAACTATGAAAGCCAGCTACATTTATTAAGAGATTTATAAAGTCTTCAAAGTATAAGGCTGCAAATGACCTAAGAGTTCAATTTAATAATTATCTTCTTCCTAATGCTAGAACCACCTCTATAATATTCTCAGTGAGTAGGCTAAAGGATTATAATTTCTTTTTAATTCTAGATCTAGATTTTTTATTTCACAGATTTAGAATTGAAAGAAAACTTAGAAGTCCCCAAGTCTATGTAACTCATCACCCGATGTGGGCATCAGTCCTCAATAACCACGACAGGTGGACATTCAGACACAACCTGGACACTTCCCAGGCACACTGGCAAAAGTTCACTACTCCTAACTACTGAATCTAGTTCTTCCTTCAGTCATATGCAAAATAAATATAATTCCTTTCAGCTACTCTTCAGATACCTAAAGGCAACACCAAGCCTTCTTTTCTCCATTTTAAATTGTCCAACTTTCCTTAGCATGGTTTTCAGATGTCTTAGGATCCTGGCAACCCAGTTCTATTCATTCTATTCTAAATCAGAACTGAACACAAAACTTTAAACTGGGTTCTCATTCTAGACATTATATGGCCACTAATGAAATCTGTGATTGCCCTGGAGGATGTGGAGGGAGGGAGGTAGCACATCACACTAGCAAATTTGCAAATAACTAAAATTTAGATAGATCTTTATCACACAAATTATTAATAGTTGCTTTCTCCAAAGTACTAATAGTAAACGTTTTAAGCCTAATCACATTATTTTATGTTTAACTGTGTTAACTTTCATCTTGTTAGTCTCAGTCTATTGCCTGAGAAAATAAATATCTTTAAATGTCAATTCTGCTATCCAACACACTAGCTATTCTCTCCAGATTTTAATTATTTGTGGATCTAAAAAACATTAAAAGTGCTAACCAAAAAAAAGTGGTGAACTTAATACAGAGAATCAAATCTCTATAACATAACGTAGAAGCATCCGCTTCCTGCTGACATCAAATAATTAATTATCCTCTCAATATTTTGTAAAGCAAGCTACAGATCCATATGTTAATACTAGTAGTGGTATCATAAGTTCTTACATTCACCAAACACACTACACTCTGTGTGTTTCATATTGAAAGCTCATACTAAGTAGAAGGGTGGTTACCAGAGGTTGAGGGAGTGAAGGGAATGGAGAGATGCTGGTCAAAGGGTATAAAGTTTCATTCAGACAGGGGGAATAAGTTTTTGAGACATACTGCACACCATGATGACTAAAGTTAATAGTGTATTGTATATTTCAAAATTGCTAAGAGTAAATTTCAAAGGTTCTCATCACTAAGAATAATAAGGATTTTTTTTTTTTTTTTTTGAGATAATGTCTCACTCTGTTACCCAGACTGGACTGCAGTGACAAAATCATGGCTCAGTGCAGCCTCAACCTGCTGAGCTCAAACAATTTTCCCACCTCAGCTTCCCAAATAGCTGGGACCACAGGAGCATACTACCACACCCAGATAATTTTTTTGCATTCTTTGCACAGATGGGGTTTTGCCACATTGCCCAAACTGGTCTCAAACTCCTAGACTCAAGCAATCCATGTGCTTCAGCCACCCAAAGTGCTAGGATTATAGGTGTGAGCCACTGCGCCTGCCCCAACAAAAAGGATTTGAAATGACGAATATGTTCATTAGTTTGGTTTAATAAACATATCCATCATTTCAAATCTTTATTTATTCCTTAATCATTCCATATTTTATATATACATTGTAATATCTTTTTATATCCCATAAATATATACAATTATAATTCATCAATTTGTAATTTAAAAGTAAAGCTCAGACTCTAAAGCCTATGCTTCAAACAAATATAACCACTGCCTTTGCCTCTTTTAACATACTTCAAGTATGAAATTGTCCTCTTTGTCTACAAAGAGATCATTAAATGTCTTATTAACATCAACAAAGATAGTATCTATCATAGTCTTCTGATTTATCAATCTCATATCACCATAAAAAAAGGAAATGGGGTTGTTTTGGAATGACTTATTTTGGTTAACCAATGCTGGTGCCTAATCACCACCAACCCCTTTTCTAAATATCACAGTACATTCTGTTCACTACACTTCTCTATATTTTGCCAGCTTCCAATGTCACATCAAGAACCCACCTTTTTCAAAAAAACACTAATGCATCTATCACTATAGTCATCTAGACTCTCTCCACCTCTTTGAAACTCTTCAAAGATAACAAACTCTGGCTCCATGATCCCACATCAAAAGTCTTTCAATAACCTGGCATATAGTTTGCCTAAACCTAGCAATAGACTTACTTTAAAAATTCACTAATTCTCTAATCTCTTCATTATCCTGGACTTCACTTTCCTCTTAACCATGTGTATTCTTTCCTGGTAAGATTAATCTAAAAAGCGGAGAGGAAAAAAAAAAGCCTTTTTAAGTCATCAATCAGTATTACATAAACTTTCCCAAGTACCTGGCCTAGTTTTTCTTTCTACCAAACTTTAAATTTTTCTCAGATATCCTTGGTATTTTCTCCAAACTTCAGTGCAAGCTGGGCTTCTAGTATCCTGTCATTTTTCTTAAAAGTGCTGGCCCCTCTTTCAGATTCATTCTCCTATCAAGTTTCCACTTACAACTTTCATAGACAATCTTTTTAAAGGATTGAAAGCCAGGCACAGTGGCTCATGCCTATAATCCCAGCACTCTGGGATGTCAAGGCAGATGGATCACTTGAGGTCAGGAGTCCAAAACCAGCCTGGCCAACATGGTAAAACCCCATCTTTACTAAAAATACAAAAAAAATTAGCTGGGCATGGTGGTATGCACCTGTAATCCCAGCTACTTGTGAGGCTGAGGTAAAAGAATCACTTGAACCTGGGAGGTGGAGGTTGCAGTGAGCCAAGATTGCACAACTGCACTCTAGGTGGAGCAAAAGAGCCAGACTCTCTCTTTAAAAAAAAAAGGATTGAGATCAGGGAGGTTCCAAAGGAGTCATATTTGTGTCGTCTGCAGGTGCTTCTCCTGTCAATTTCCTTGGAGATGCAATCTGGAGTCGTAGCAAAACAATATCATTTTTGGAGCCTCCTGTTCCATTCGACTCTGAATGTTCTCAAGTTAGGTTTTCAAAAGTAAGTATCTGACTGTGCTCAGCAGTCTATCTTCGCTATTACAAATTCTATGATGACAGGTCACTTTCTTCAAGATTTTCAAAACTTCTTTAACATTTCAAAAGGTGAAATCATCAGCAAGTCAACAGTATACTTCACAATCTGCTTACAGCAAAATGTAATTGCCAACAGGTGTGTCCAGAGAATAGCTATTCATCATGTGTGTGCCCCTGACCCATATCTGTAAGTTTATATTCAAAACCTTAATAATATCCTCCATGTGACTACCATCTAAAGCTAATTCTCACACAATTGTCCTATCTGCTTTCCCATCCTTTCATACTCACCCAAATATTCTCCATCATTTTTCCAATTTCTGTTTTGAGGATATCCATAAAGATGTCTGTCTTACTCATGTTCAATGCTAGTCAAGTCTCCTCATTTATCACACCCTCTCTACGTTTCTTATTTTTAAATAACATATATCTTTTTATTACTATAACTCTTAAGTGCCATTTTACCACATCTGATAATGGCTAATAGTGACAGTTATGAGAAATTTGTTGGAGAAATATAAACTTGTATCAAATCATTTTAGTATAAATATTAAGTGCAAAAGCTTCTGTTTCCTGATTATATTTTTAGGCTCAAAATAGAGTGTGCAAAACTTAGGCAAGCATTTCAGATCTAAGTAAGGAGACAATTCAACTTTAGACAGTTATATGTTTAAAATACAAACTCCAGGTAAAATCATGGAATAAAGTGCTTCATCTTTATAATAATTTTTCAGTTATTATGACATAACAAAATCCCACAATTATTTATTTACTCATGTATTTTTTATTTATTCACTTTTACACAATGCCACAATAGGACTATAACTTAAATTTGCTTTTAATTATATCCAGTAGAGTGAACCTCATCACCCATTTTAAAAACAGGCATTTTCTTATGTGCTGCTATGTTAGATTTTAGTAGTGTTTACCTTCTTTCTCCTTTCACACCAAGTGTATTTTAAATATGGTCACTATTATTTTTGAGTCAGTAGACTAAAGCACCAAATAAGATAGCTAAAAATAATAAATTCATTTTACATTAGAGAAGAAATTATTTTAATAAATATAGAATATACTTAATAAGCATTATGAGTTATTATGGAGACATTTTGGAATATGTGAATGATTTTCCCCCAATCTAGTTCAAGCATCCTAATGGGTTTAGTGAAATATTATGTTATTGGGTAACAGCAAAGGCAAATAGGCTTTAAAATGTTAAATGAAGAAAGAGAAAAGAATAGAGCAGAACATCCATGTTATAAATGCAAAGAAATGCCACCTTGGAAGTTGCACATTATGGGAAGAACAGTCAGATGTAGTTCCTTTTAAAGACTACAAGCTTTAAACTGGGCGTGGTGGTGCTGAGGGAGAAAACAAGAAATAAAAGGAATCAACCAAAAAAGGTATGGGGAGGAGGTGTGGGAGAAATGAGAAAGGGTAGAACAAAACCCACACCAAATCCCCTTAGCCATATGGGACAGAGGAAGCCAGAAGGACAGGCTGGCATGAGATCCTATGGCCCAGCTGTCCAGCCTGTGTTTGGATTCCAGATGGTGACTACCTCCTACCTTTTTGGTCAGCAGGGTGAGGGGGCACATGTGGGTACTTGGAGGGCTTCTTGATATGGAAGTTCACGTTGTCCAGCTCCACGTTCAGGCTGATAGAAGCGGCTGAGTCACTGTCCACTGTGGACTGGAAACTGCTGACTGATGTGCGCTTGCTAGGACTGGCAGAATCTTTTAGTGTTGGGAAGGGGAAAGAAATATAGGGAGAGGAGGGGAGTAAAAATGGGTTTTATCAGGGTATTGGAGGAAAGGAGAAAAATGTTTTTTTAATATACAAGCCCAATGTGCAATACCAAAATGGATACAGTATTTTCATGTACTTCTGTGTAGACTTAATAAAAATTTGAACAAGTTAAATATTAAATCAATTTTTAAAATGAAGAAATATATTGGAGGTTCTGCAGAGAGAAAGTCTGATATCATAGTGAAGAGATGAGAAAGTTGTCTGCTGCCATATTATTAGTTCAGTTATTTTTAAGCTGCTGCAAACTACAGACTATGGTAAAATCTAGAAATGTCAGCCTAAACAAGTTGGTTTAAGAAAATACTGTATCTAAGACAAGGACTGCTGTCACATGTTTCCATTTAGTTGGAGCCATAAATCATAAAGCAGAATTATTTCAACAGACAAGATAATCATTTTATCATACATACACAGTAATGACCCATCAAAACTAAAACGTTAGAAAATTAAACTCACTAGCCAAATTATCGTCACCTTCTTCAGCTATCTGTTCTGTGTCACTGTCATCAAACTTTATGTCTTTAAACCAGGATGGCTCAGAATGTCCTTCCACAGAGTTCACCGAGTCGCTGTCTGGAGAAGGTGTCTCAGAAAATTCTGTACTCTGAAAAGATGAAGACAGGATCCAAGCAGTTGGCCCTCAATGGCAACAATGTTGAGGCCGTCACATTACAAATAAATTGAAGTCCAATATTTCTACCACCTAACAATTGAATTTATATATTTATATATAAATAAACAAAAACTAAGTTATAAACCAGAATCATTCTGACGATTTCACTCTTTAAAATTGTAATTTTCATTAGCTAGAAGGCTTAGGTAGTAAATTAAAAACAAAACTTTTTTTGACACAGATTTCATAGTGCTTCATTTCATGTCTTAGTCCTGAGAGTGAAGATAGCTTAGAATTTATTTTAACTCTGGGGCAACTCTATCCAGAACACATCTTGGAAAGTAACTTTTAATCAATCATTACAGCAGTCTTTGGAGTCATTTGTCTCTTCTAACCACTGACTTTCCAATTTTAGTTCACAAAGGTGTTACTAAACATTACACATTTGACCCCTGAAGAAGGGTTTAAACTGCATGGCTCTACTTATACGTAGATTTTCTTCTGTCTTTGCCACCCCTGAGACAGCAAAAGCAATCTCTTCCTTTCCTTCCTCCTCCTCAGCCTACTCAACATGAAACAAGGATGAAGACCTCGTGATGATCCATTTCCACCTACTAAAGAGTAAATATAGTTTCTCTTCCTTATGATTTTCTTCATAATATGTTTCTCTAGCTTACTTTATTGTAAGAATATGGTATATAATACATATAACCTATAAAATATGTATTAATTGCCTGTTATTGATAAAGATCCCAGTCAACAGTAAGCTATTAGCAGTTAAGTTTTGGGGAAGTCAAACATTATCCATGAATTTTCAACTATGCAGGAGGTCAGTATCCCTAACTCTCAAGGGTGAGCAATGCACGTGTGTGTGTGTGTGTGTGTGTGTGTGTATAACCTATATATTATATATATATCAAATTACAGAAACCAAGAGTAAAAGTGTATCTTTTCTTTAAAGTTCTATTTTTAAATAATTTCTACTTCCCTAGAAGTAGAAAAAATACATATTCATCAGTATACCATTGTTATACAATAGTGCTAGTCAAAATTATCTCAATAGATGCCATAAAATTTTTCATTTTTTATACTCTCAGTTCTAAAAACATAGGCATAATAAAACTGAAAACCATTAAAGTTAAATGATAAGCAACTTATGATACCATAAAGCCAAATTTAACAACTACCACACCAACTGAATAGAGTATTTGATTCTCATTTTTTCCTTTTTAGTCTGATCAAATTTAAAGTAAACAATAAAATGTTTGATTCTAATGGCAGCATTTTCATCAATGCTGCCTATCATGTAAAAAATGTTTTCACTTTCCTCAAACAGAAAAAAATGTTAGAAAAATTGTCTTCGAGTAAAGTACTCTTTATTCCCACTGATGAAGAAAGACTATAAAATAAGCTTGCTACATTCTAATGGGCAGTAAACACTGAAAAGTACCTGCAGTGGTCTATACAGCGCATATTCATCTCTGAAAAGCTGGTCATGATGGCTAACACAATCCAGCCAACGTCCATCAACCATTGCTTGTCCAATTGCTATAGCTTGTGCCCTGAATCAAGACCCACAAAAATGAAGTTTTAAAAGTCAGTCAGAATAGTTTTATAAATACCAGATAAGTTCTAATCAGAGTTAGATTTTCCATGGCCCTTGGATAAGTAAAGGATAAAACAAGAGAGACTTAAAGCAAATTAAAAGATTCTTCCAGGTACTATAGTAAAGAAGAAGAAACTACTGGTAAGGCAAGTCCTAACAAAACCTACTTTTAATAACAGCAAGCATGGACTGAGCGTTCAATCCATGCACAACCCTGTGCTTAACAGAGTAAACAATGTTGAGAAAAGCTCCTACCTTCAAGGAGCTTCGTTTTAATAAGAGAATACCAAATATTACAGATACAGGCATAAAATATATGTATGTAGATATGTGTGTATATATATGTGTATCTACATGTATATATGTGTATGTGTATATATACATATCTACATATATGTGTGTGTGTGTGTGTGTGTGTGTATATACATGAAATAGACAATGATACATTACATTATATGGCATTTCACAATTTATAAAGCACTTCAGCCAATATTACTTCATCCCTACAGTTTATTCACAGAACCACATAATTTTCCTCATGTTGTAGAAATCTCAAAGAAATTGAATAACTCGACTAAAAGCACAAAGCTAAAAAATATATATAGCCAAAATTACAACCAGGGCTTCGCTACTTAAAGTTATTTCTCTCTCTACTTTTTTACATACCGTTTTCTTACCATGAGAGGAAGAGTAGCTAATCTGAGAAAATAGTAAAAGCTAGGGGATACATTTATTTGAAAAGCATGACCTGTTACTCTTTTTATAAATGATTTATGAGGCAGGCAGGACCTGACAGGCATAGCTTATGGACGCAATACTCAACACAGGTTACAATGTCTAGATTAGCCAACAGTAGCAGGGGAATTCTTTGGCCTTAGGTTCCAGCTACATTCTCCAATCCTGCTTTAGTAGAGTTCTTCTGCTTTTAATAAGGTAAATTATGATCCCATTTGGCTCCTTGTACTCCTTGCATCTGTTCTCTACTGGTTAAAACTCAGATTGTTGGAGGGTTAACTAATTAGCAACCTAAACCATCAATTACAAAAAACAAAGAGCATCCTAACTCTACAAAGAAATCTGTAACTCTTATTATCTTCAAATATGTTTTCTCATTCAAAATAAATAAATAATATTGAAACCTCTTTCTAAGATCAGAATACCTTGTGGCAATGTGCCCATTTCGGATTAGCCAGTTGACTAACTCCTTTCCTACAATGCAGTTTGGATGCGTTCTCAACCAGTAGCGGTGATCCTGAAACTCCATTCCACTGCTGTGATGGCAGATTTTTTTCCACAGGTCCTTTAACTGAACACTGTCCTGCAATCACATTAACAGCAAGTAGTTACTCTTCAGAAAAATGCTATATGCCTTTTCAGATGTTTTCCTGTGATTTTTAGACTCATAAAAGGAAACCCAATTTGGACTTCTTTACAGTAGCTAACTCACATGATTTAATACAAATGACACATACGTGGGAACAGCTTGAACTCAGCTCATCTAATTCCAAATATAACTTTTTCTCTTGAAAACCAACTATTCCAAATACTTCTTTTTTCAGTCAATGGCACATATTATCAACCTCCTCCTTATGTATTCTTCTTTGAAAATGGGGCAAGGCAGAGGGAGACAACAGTCAATCACACTAACCTAAGGTAACTGTTCCTAGAGGCTTTCCCTCCACCAGATTCTCACCATGTACCCAACTGCCAGGTTAGCTTTTTTATACTCCCTGCTCAAAACAATTCTGAATGTTCTTCAGCAATACAGGTTCAAATCTAAATCTCTAAGTACAGAATTCACTGCCTTCCACCAGGCAGTCCCAAATAACTTTCCTTTCTCATTGCCCCCAGACTCCTACTTAAATTCTCTCCCAATTAAAAAATCCTACTTCTGGCCATGGAAAATGCCACACTTATTCTCATCTCTGTACCTTTCTTGACAACTTCAAATAAGGTTCACCATCCTCACTGCCTATCCAAAACTATTCCATCTCTCAAGGTCCAGTTCAAGCCCTTCGATTTAAGCCTTTTCCTGATTTCCTCACTAGTAATGAGCTTTCTATTTTTTGAATTCTTATATGACATACAATCATATTATTTATCTGATACTCTTTTATTATTAAAGTATTACTACTTCCACTATTGAGGCTCTTCCTAATGATCTTATTTTTACCTTTTGTGGGTTTGCTGGTTTGTTTGTTGTCTTAGAGACAAGGTCTTGCTATGTTGCCCAGGTTGGAGTGCAGTAGCTGTTCAAAGGCATGATCACAGCACCCTACAGCCTCAACCCCCTGGCCTCAAGAGTCCTCTCGCCCTAGCCTCCTAAGTAGCTGGGATTATAAGTGCATGCCACCATACCTGGCTCTTATTTCTACTTTTAAATTATAAGCTTGAGGACACAGCTATATCTTCCATTTCTCTGAGTCACTCTTAGAATTGAACTCAGTATTTTATGCACAGATAAATTCAATTATTATTTTTTCACGTATAGTATTAAATGTCTGAAAAATGCTATATGAGTATAACAAACATGCTTCAAAGCTTAAATAGCAATATGGGACCTAAGCATTAAGCTCTCTTTTTATGTAGGCAATTGAATTCTGATTTTACCAGATAAAAGGGGTAAAGAAAATTAATGCAATGAATATAGAATACTTGACCTATCACTCAGGTAATCCCAGTACAACTGAAGCTAATACTTCTGTTTAACTGATATGCTATTTCATTTATATATCTTTTTTAAAAGACTCAATGACAGGCCAGGTGCAGTGACTCACGCCTGTAATCCAAGCACTCTGGGAAGCTGAGGGGGGCAGATGACTTGAGGTCAGACCAACCTTGCCAACATGGTGAAACCACATCTCTACAAAAAATACAAAAAGTTAGTCAGGTATGGTGGCATGTGCCTGTAATCCTAGCTACTTGGGAGGCTGAGGCACCAGAATCACTTGAATCCAGCAGGCAGAGGTTGCAGAGAGCCAAGATCGCACCACTGCACCCGAGGTTGGGGGACATAGTGAGACTCTGTCTCAAAAATTAAAAAAAGATTCCGTCACATAAACACTCTCTATGCTCAAAACCAGCAATGGGTCAAGGATACTGGACCAGTACCAGAAGAATTTTGCGTTCATCTTCAGTGGTCTCTGTCCTAACATATGTTCGGTTAGCCTGGGGACTGACAGATGTCTCATATGTAGGTACCATAGGAGAACCAGATCTATCCAGTGACAGGTTAGTAATGCTGGCTGATCTGGAAATAAAAACAAAAAGTGAAATCACAGGTGTAAATTCTTCTTCGATAAATAAAATTACAGAGAAAATTCATTTTTAAATAAATATTTATTTACCAATGTTAAGGGTACTTTTAAAAGTAGTTATGATGGTTATGCATGATGTTATCATTGAAGGAAATTTGGTAAAGGATACCCAGAAACTCTGAATGATATTTGCAATTCTATGTAAGTCTGTATTTAGCAATTCTAAAAGTGTGTGTATAAAACTACTTGGAAATAAGTTTAAAAGGAAGTAGTTATGGAAAAATTACAGGAAAACAATTATATAGCTCATATATCAGTAATATTTCAAAAGAAATAGACACAAAGTCTTCTTGTTAAAATGCTGCAAGTTAGTGGATTTTTTTTAACTGACAAATATAAAGAATGACAACTAAATGCAAAATAATCTCCAGGATCAGGGTCAGGAAACTATGGCCCACAGGCCAAATCTAGGCTTCCTGTATTTGTATAGCCCATGAAGTAAGAAGGTTTTCATAGTTGAATTATCTGCAATGCAATCAATCTGATGAAAGGAACACTAATTTTGAAGCCCAAATAAGCAAAATGTTATTCCCCAAGAAAAGAATTATTTTCTTCTCTCTAGTAGACCTATATTTGAAATATTATCCTCAAATATTATTACATTATTTTGTCAGTTAAAAAAAAAAAATTACAATAAATGTGTTTTTTCTCGTAGTATCAGTATTCATACATATCCTTAATTCTGACTCTTGGCAAAGTTACCAAACAAATGACTTAGAAGTGGAATACCAACAGCATCAAACAAGCTTTAATTCATTTAAAAGAAAAAGTAACTAAAAATTTAGTTAACTTCTGTCTAGAAAAAATTAAACCCAATTTTAGCTTCCACGTAAAGAATAAAAGGCAAAAATACCTATGATGTATTAGACTATATAACTCCTTCATTACAGCAGAATCTGTACTTCCCAAATTTAATCTTCACAGCATCCTATGAAATATGTATTGCTAGCTCTATTTTACAGATAAAGATATCAAGAATAAGAGATTAATCTGTCTAAAGTAGCTGGACTAATATGTTTAAAACCTAAACTCAACTAATATGTATCAGGGCTGCCACCTACAATTAGGTGTCAACTGAAAACCAAGATTTCCCTGTATGAAGATAAAATATTTTTTAAATAATTTAAATTATTCACAGGTTTAACAAAGTGTCAGCTGATAGGAAAACACTGATATCAAATAGTCGATAAGCAATTTTTTTTTTGAGACAGAGTCTCTTTCTGCCACCCAGGCTGGAGGGCAGCGGCGCAATCTTGGCTCACTGTAACCTCCGTCTCCCGAATTCAAGCAACTCTCCTGCCTCAGCCTCCAGAATAGCTGGAACTATAAGCACATGCCACCATACCAGGCTAATTTTTTGTATTTTTAGCAGAGACGGGGTTTCACTGTGTTAGCCAGAATGGTCTTGATCTCTTAACCTTGTGATCCACCTGCCTTGGCCTCCCAAAGTGCTGGGATTACAGGCATGAGCCACCACACCTGGCCAACAAGCAATTTTTTTAAATAATCGGTTATTTATTTCTTGGCCTAGTCTTTCAGTGAAAGCTTGCTATCATGTCTTAATTAATTTTAATCTCTTTTCCAATGGGTGCATCATCCATACATTCTACTTCTCTATCATTCTAACTATCCCTGTATATATTCTAATATAGTGGCAACAAGAATAAAAGAAAATTAGTCAATTTTGCTGTCAAAAGCTCTAAAGGGAGGCTAGTAACAAGAATACTGATTAAAATTATATTTGGAGACAACATTCATTGACTAAATTACATCTTTCCTAAGACTTACAACAATCTTAGCATTAATTCAAAACACAGAGAAAGAAACTGTAAATTAGCATAGTTATCCCAAAACTTCTAAACATGCTAACAGGAATACTGTAATTTTCCCTATCTTTTTAAAAAGCCATCTCTTGCCTCCACATCCCTCTTCTGCATTTCCCTCTACTTTACAGCAAAACTCCCGTCTCCAGTAATTCTTCCATTATCTCTTGAACCCCAAACAACCCACTAAAACTGCCTATCAAGATTACCAATGTTGGCCGGGCATGGTGGCTCATGCCTGTAATCCCAGCACTTTGAGAGGCCAAGGCAGGAGGATCACAAAGTCAGGAGTTCGAGACCAGCCTGACCAACATGGTGAAACTCTATCTCTACTAAAAATACAAAAATTAGCTGGGCATGGTGGCACATGCCTGCAATCGCAGCTACTGAGGCAAGAAAATTGCTTGAACCCAGGAGGTGGAGGTTGCAGTGAGCCAAGATCATGCCACTGCACTCCAGCCTGGGCAACAGAGCAAGACTCCCTCTCAAAAATAAAAAAAAAAAATTAAGATTACCAATGTTGTCGTTAAATCCAATAGTCAGTTTTCACTCCTCATCTTACTTAACGTATCAGCCACATAACTCCCCTTCTTTGAAAAACTTTCTCCACTTGACTAATAAGATAAATACCCTCCTGGTTTTCCTGTTACCTCACTGGCCTCTCCCTCTGTCTCCCTTTCTGGTTTCTTTTGATTTCTCCCATCTCAGTCCTTAGTCTTTATTTCCTCTTTTTTCACACTCATTCTTTTGATGATCTCCATCCAAGTTCATAGCTTGAAACACCATAATGACAACATCCAAGTTTGTATCTCCAGCCTGCACCCCTCTCCTAAATTCTGGACTCATATACCCAACTATTTGCTATATTGGGAAGTAGTATAGTATTATTTGAAAGTAAATGTGGATTACCTGTAAGTTATTGCAAACTCTAGGGCAATCACTAAAAATGTAAAAAGAATATAACTGATATGCTTTTAAAAAGAGAAAATAGAATAATTTAAAATGCTCAGTTAAAAACATAAAGGTGGAAAAGGTGTGGAAGACAAAAACAGGAAGAAAGAACAAGGGCAACAAGTAGAAAACAGTAATAAATGTGGCAGATATTAATCTAACTACATCAGTAATCACCTTACATGTCAATAGTCTAAATACACCAACTAAAAGACAGAGATGGTTAGAATGGATCAAAAAACAAGATGGATTAAAAACGCATTGTACAAGAAATCCAATTGAAATACAAAGACACATACATATTAAAAAATAAGTGAATGGTCAAAATGTCACTATTTATCCCATAAATACGTACAATTATGTGTAAATTTTAAAAATTAATTTTTTTAAAATTTTAAATGAAATCAAAGGAGGATACATGAAAAAAAGTAAGTAGATAGAGAAAGATATACCATGTTAACACTTATTTTAAAAAAAAGCAGAAGACAGACTTCAGAGCAAGGAAAGTTATCAAAGATAAAGAGGGATATTACATAATGATAAATCAATATTCCAAAAGATATAACAATCCTTAATATGTATGCTCCTAACAATAGAGTACCAAAATATATGAGGCAAAAACTGATAGAACTACAGGAGAAACAGATGAATCCATTAGTACAGTTGGAGACTTTAACCCCTCTATCAGAAACAGACACATCTCCAGCAGAGAGAAAATCAGTAACAACAGAGCTGAACTCAACAACACCAGCGATCAGGTGGGTATACAGGACATCTTATAGACTGCTTGATCCAACAACAGAATACTCATTCTTCTCAAGTCACATGGAATATTCACCAAAACAGACCACATTCTGGGCCATAAAACACACCATAACAAATTTAAAAGAGTAGAAAACATACAATATCTGCCTTCAACAACCAAAACTGAATCAAACTAGAAATAATTAATAGAAAGACAGCTACAAAATCCCAAAACCCTTGGAGATGAAACAACACACTTGTGAAAAATAAAAATGAGTCAAAGAAGAATATCAAGAAAAATTTTTAAATATTTTTAACTAAATGAAAATTTAAAATACAACCTATCTAAATTTGTGGAATGCAATGAAAGCAGTGCTTAGCAGGAAATTCATAGCACCAAGTGCTTACATTTAAGAAAAAGATCTAAAGCCAGGCAAGGTGGCTCACGCCTGTAATCCCAACACTTTGGGAGGCTGAGGCAGGAGGATCATGAGGTAGGAGTTCAAGACCAGCCTGGCCAACATAGTGAATCCCCATCTCAAAAAAACAAAAAAAAAAAGAAAAAGATCTAAAATCAATCAACTAAGTTTCCACCTTAGGGAACAAAGAGGTTAAAAAGCATATTAAATCCAAAGAGAACACAGGAAAAATAAAGATTAGAACAGAAGTCAATGAAACTGAGAACAGGAATCAATAGAGAGAATCAACAAAGCCAGTTCTTTGAAAAGATAATGAAATCAGTAAGTCTCCAGCTAGGCTAAGAAAAAAAGGGAAAACCCAAAGTACTAATATCAGAAATGAAAATCAAAATAGTCCTACTTCTCTTAAAGAAACTGAATCAGCAATTAGTAACCTTTCAAAACAGAAAGCACCAGGCCCAAATTCATTCACTGAATTCTACCAAACATTTAATAAAGAAATATGTCAATTCTCTACAAAATTTTCCTGAAGATAGAATCAGAGGGAATACTTTCTAATTCAGTCAATGAGGCCAGCATTTCCCTCATACCAGAACCAGACAATGACAAGAAAAAGAAACCATAGCCTATTATCCTCAACAAAACAGTAACAAATCCAATCCAACAATGTATAAAAAACTGTATACACCACGACCAAGTAGGATTTATCACAGGTATGCAAGCCTGGCTCAACATTCAAAAATCAATTAATATAACTCATCACATCAATCAGTTACAGAAGAATAATTACATAATCATATCATTGATACAGAAAAAGCATTTGACAAAAACCAACACTCCTTCATTATAAAAACTCTCAGTAAACTAGAAATAGAGGAAATTTTCCCAAGTTGGTAAAGAATATCTACAAAAAACAACACACAGCTAATAGCGTATTTAATGGTGAGAAAACTCAAAGCTTTCCCACAGATCAGGTACAAGGAAAGGATGTGCCCTCTTACTACTCCTTTCCAACACTGGACTAGAAGTCTTAGCTAATGAAATAAGCCAGGAAAAGAAAATAAAAGGTACACTGACTAAGAAGGAAGAAACAAAACTTTGTTCACACATGAGAAGATTGTTTATACAGAAAATCCAAAAGAACTAACAAACTCCTGAAATTAATAAGTGATTATAGTAAGGTGGCAGGATACAAGATTAATACAGAAAAGTCAAACCACATGAGATAATACAACACACTCATTAAAATTGCCAAAATCCAAAACTGACAACATCAAATGTGACAAGGATGTAAAACAACAGGAACTCTAATTCATTGCTGTAGGAATGCAAAATGGTAAAACCACTTTGGAATAAAGTCTAGCAGTGTCTTACAAAATTAAACATAATCTTACCATAGGACTTGGTGATCATGCTCCTTGGTATTTATCCATATAAACTGAAAATTATATCCACAAAAAAACCTATACTCAGATGTTATAACAGCCTTGCTCATAGCTGATAAAACTTAAAGCAATCAAGATGTCCTTCAGTAGGTGAGTAGATACATAAACAATGACAAATCTAGACAACGGGATGTTATTCATCACTAAAAAGAAAAGAGCTATCAAGCTATAAAAAGACATGGAGAAAACTTAAATGCTTATTAGTAGGTGAAAGAAGCCAATCTGGAAAAGTCTACACACTGTATAATTTCAACTATATGACATTCTGGGAAAAGTGAAACTATGGAGACAGTAAAAAGATTAAAGATTGTATGGGTTGGGGAGAGGAAGGGATAAACAGGAGGGAGCCCAGTAGACTTTTTGGGCAGAGAACCTATTCTGTAGAACACGACAATGATGCATGCATGTTATTATACATTTGCCCAAACCCAAAGAATATTCAAGACCAACAGAGAACTCTAATGTTAACTATGGACTTTTGGATGATAATGATGTGTTAAAGTAGGTTCGTTGATTACAATAAACTTGCAACTCTGGTGGAGGACACTGAAGGTCATGAAGATTGTGCATGTGTGGAGACCGGGGATATAAGGGAACTCTCTGTACTTTCTGCTAATTTTTTCTATGAACCTTAAAACTGCTATAAAAAATAAACTTTATTAACTAAGAAAATATAAAGGATAATGATGTCTGCAGCTTACTCTCACATGGTTCAGAAAATATGCATATTATGTATATACAATATAAAAAACGACGGCCAGGTGTGGTGGCTCATGCCTATAATCCTAGCACTTTGGGAGTCCGAGTGTAAGAATCTCTTGAGGTCAGAAGTTGAAGACTATCCTGAACAACAAAGTGAAACCCCATCTCTATAATTTATTTAAAAATAATAAAATAAATAAAAATTTAAAAAAAGAAAAAATTAGAAAGCAAAAGGGCAAAATATAAATTAGCAAATCTTAATGAAGAATAGATGAAGATACATTTTTCTGTCCTTGCAAATTTTCTGCAAAGTTGACATTTTTTCAAAGCAATTAAAAATTAACAAAAAATGTAAAACTCTCCAACAGCTTCCTATCTCACTCAGAGTAAATGACAGAGTCCTTAGGATTAACTCTAAGACTGCTCTATTCCATTACCATAGGATTCTTTGTTATTCCTTGCCAGGTGTATTTCCTCCCAGAAAAAGTCCTCCTCCACAAAATGTCCACATGGCTCATTCCCTCACATCCTTCATATCTTATTTAACTAGAAGAGAAAGGATAGTGTAGGTTCCAAACTCAAAAGTCAGTGGAGAATATTGCCAAGAGTCACTGAGAGAATGGAAACAAGAGCTGAATACCAAAAAGAAAACACTAGTTTAATTCAGCTTTTAGAGCTAAGAAAGTATATGACGATCAATCCCACCCTTTTAATACATTTGTTCTTCTTATTAGCATGAAAAGAAATAAACATCAGAGAATACTGTTTTCATTTGTCAGTTTACCTATTTCGAGCAGGAGATTTCCCAGCATCCTCTTGCACAGATACAAGTCTTGTTGAAAGAGGAGTATTTGAGGAATCTGGATGAATCAAACTATAAAGAAAACAGGAAAATACTAAAATAATTCAGGACAGTAAGAGGGAACTTCAGTGAGGTGCTTTAACATTAAAAGCAGATTAAAGCTTTTTCCCTGCAATAATGAGATTATGGGTCATTTTGGTTCTTCCTTTAATTAGGGTGCAAACGGTATGAATAACAGTTTTTGCAGTGCATGGCTTTTGTCTTAAGAATACAAAATGCCAAAAGGACAATTTTTAAAAGTTTCTAAGTGCATGGAATATAAAAAAAAATTAGTTGGATGGTTGACTTATGAAACTTCTCACATTATAAACACAAAATGATAAGTGATTTTGGAGATAAATCTGAGTTCAAATATTTTATTCTCAGTCCCCATAACCCACTAGAATAGCATCATAGAGTCAGACAAACGTAGGTCCAAGTGCAGACTCTACCTCTTACTAGCTGTGTGACCTTGAGTTCATTATTTAGTCTCTCTAAACCTCAGCATCCACATCTGCCAAAAGCAGAAAAAAGTGCCTACCACAGAGATATGCTGACTAAAAGAGAATGAACATAAAAAAAAAAAAAAATAAGAGAATGAACATTAAGCAATTAGCACAGAACCTAAAACTTAACTATTATTCTACCTTTGACATCTATTGTACATCTCTCAGGAAGCTTTCCTACCTGATTTGTTTTGTTAAATCACATCTGCCAATTACAACAGAGCCAGTCACAAATAAAAAGTATTACTAACGAAAGTAAGCAAAAACTTTAAAAATCTCTAATTTGTAGAATCAATGTTTATAATATAGAATCAATTTTTTAAATTTATAAAATATATGTAAAGTATAAAGAATCACAATGCCATAAACACCAAAGTACTCATCAAGCAATGTAAGAAAAGGCTGGGCATGGTGGCTCATGCCAACACAAAGTGCCAGCACTTTGGGAGACCGGCAAATCACTGGAGGCCAGGAATTCAAGACCAGCCTGGCCAACATGGCGAAACCCATCTCTATCGAAAATACAAAACTTAGCCAGGCATGGTAGCACACACCTACAATCCCAGCTACTCAGGAGGCTGAGGCACAAGAATTGCTTGAACCCTGGAGGCAGAGGATGAAGTGAGCTAAGATCACCACTGCACTCCAGCCTGGGCGACAGAGAGAGACTCCATCTCAAAATAAATAAATAAAAACTAACATAAGAAAAGAACACTACCACTGACTGGGAAATTCCCCTACCCAGTCCTAATCCGTTCCCTTCTCTGCCATCAGTAAAGCCACTGCTATAAATTTCACATCACTGCCTTTCTTTTCTTAAAGTCTTACCACATTTGTGTCCCTAGACAGTGTACTAGTTTTGCGTATTTTTAAATTTTATATAAATTAAATTTTACTGGTTACATGATTAGATAATTTTCTTTTCTACTCCACTGTCCCTGAGATTCATATATATTGAATGTAGCTGTAATTAATTCATTTTTTACTTTATTTAAGTTCATTACATACTAATTTATCAATCTCTTTAAGGGGTAACTGAGAAACTAACCTATCACAGAGATGTTAGTCAAAACTATAAGCTCTTTGAAATGGCCAGATTTTGTATTATGCTTAACAAAATAATTCAGCTAAAGAAACACTCAGAGGCCGGGTGCAGTGGCTCATGCCTATAATCTCAGCACTTTGGGAGGCTGACATGAGAGGATTACTTGAGATCAGGAGTTCAAAAACAGCCTGGTCAACACGGCAACACCCTGTCTCTAAAAAAAATAAAAAATCTTAAAAAAAAAAAAATTAGCCAAGCACAGTGGCATGCACTTGTAGCTAGTAGCTAGTAGTTCTAGCTACTCAGGAAGCTGAGCCAAAAAAAGTGTTCAAGTCTAGGGTTTCCAGGCTGCAGTGAGCTATGATCACACCACTACACTCCAGCCTGGGTGACATAGCAAGGCCATCTCAAAACTAGTAACTAATAATTTTTAAAAATCAGAAACTGATAAAACTAAAATTGTAATTCAAACAATTCCAGGTAACTTCCAAGAGTCAGCACCCTCTACTACTAGGCAGTGCAGTATACTTACAGAAAAACATGATGTGTTCCTTCAGAAGGAAAACAAAAAAATCTAATCTCATTTAGAAATATGAATACAAATTGTACGAGCATTCTTCTCATGGAAGGCTACGTTAGAAATTAATAATGTTAATGACTCCTGTTGCGTATTCAACAAATATTATCAAGATTATATATATGCCATGCACTGTTCTTGGTGCCTGAGGTAGGACAGTGACAAGAAAGGTGTAAAGTCTCCTCTCATGGAGCTTACATTCTAATTAGTTGATATCACTATCTATAAACATCTGCAAACATTCTGGAGGCAAACAAAGGAAAAAGGAGAACATAGTAAATTGACAGGAAGTAATTCAAAGAAGGTTAAGTGTTAACTGAAAGCACTCACAGGTCAGAGGATTTTAAATAAAATTATATTTAAGGGACAATACCTTTGCCAGGCCAAATCATCCTCTAAAAATATGTTACGACTGGCTTTCCTACTCCCAACAGGTGTTCGGGGTTCACTTGGATCAAGTACAGACACAGAGCAAGCAGAATCTGAAAGGGCATTCAAGTCTTCCCCAATAGAATTACTGTCTGTGGAATGAGCATAACTTAAAGCTATTTTTCTACAATATGTACAAGCTCGGAGGTCTCCTAGGAGAAAAAAAAAAAGAAGGAAAATGAAGGAAAAGATAGCATGATATATTGCTTGGCATAACTGTTTAATTCCCTGGGTCAACAGTTCACCTGTTATTAGGTGGACTCTCAAAAAAATTTATTTATTACAGACTCTCAAAAAAAATTTTTCAAAAGTGAAATAATTTTGTTAGCTCTATTATACACAATAAAGAGCCACTTTGAATTCTGGAACTAAAATTAAAAAGTTGAAATAAAAAAAAAGAGCCATAAATTCATCCAGGTATCCAAACTATCACAAACATTTATAACAAGTTTAAAATATATATCCCAGGCTGGACATGGTAGCTCACGCCTGTAATCCCAGCACTTTGGGAGGCCAAGGCGGGCAGATCATCTGAGGTCAGGAGTTCAAGGCTAGCCTGGCCAACATGGTGAAACCCCATCTCTACTAAAACTACAAAAATTAGCCAGGTGTGGTGGTGCCTATCTGTAATCCCAGCTACTTGGGAGGCTGAGGCAGGAGAATCGCTTGAACCCAGGAGGCAGAGGTTGCAGTGAGCCAACACTGTGCCATTGCACTCCAGCCTGGGCAACAAGAACGAAACTCCATCTCAAAATAAATAATTAGCCAGGTGCAGTGTGTGTGCCTGTAGTCCCAGCTACTCGGGAGGCTAAGGTAGGAGGATCACTTGAACCCAGGAGTTCTGGGCTGTAGTGCACTATGCCGATCAAGTGTCCACACTAAGTTCAGCATCAATATGGTGATCTCCTGGGAGCGGGGGACCACCAGGTTGCCTAAGGATGGGTGGTCAGAAATGGAGCAGGTCAAAACTCCCGTGCTGATCAGTAGTGGGACTGCGCCTATGACTAGCCACTGCACTCCAGCCTGGGCAACATAGCGAGACCCTGTCTCAGAAAAAAAAATTAATTAATTAATTTAATATAATGTATATCCCAATGATACTAGAAAACTTTGCTTAAAAGAGTATTTTTGCCCAGGTCATAAAAGTGAAATAAGGAATCTAGGCCAGACACAGTGGCTCACACCTGTAATCCCAGCACTTTGGGAGGCCAAAGCAAGAGGACTGCTTGAGGACAAGGGTTCAGGAACAACGTGGCCGACATACCGAGACCCTGTCTCTATAAAAATATAAACATATATAAAATAAAATTTTAAAAAGAAATCTAACAGAGTCTTGAGTTTCAAGGAAAAACATTTTTAAATAGAATAAATAAACCAACACAAATAGAAACAACATATTTTCCACAGGCAAATTAAGGAGGAAAATACTATTAAGGTCTTTATTGTGAAGCCCTGAAGAGTACCCTCCACAGAATTTCAAAAGCAAACTAATAGAAAATGAGCTTACATACAGTATAATATATGGGAGTAAAAACTATAAAAGAATTCTTATAAGAAAAGTTAGAGCCAGGCACAGTGGCTCAGGCCTGTAATCCCAGCATATTGGGAGACCGAGGTGGATAAATCACCTGAGGTCATGAGTCCGAGACCAGCCTGGCCAACACAGTGAAACTCCATCTCTACTAAAATTAGCCAGACATGGTGGCAGGCGCCTATAATCCCTGCTACTCAGGAGGCTTCAGTGGGAGAATCACTTGACACCCGGGAGGCAAAGATTGCAGTGAGTTGAAATCGCACCACTGCACTCCAGCCTGGGCAACGAGAGCGAAACTCTGTCTCAAAAAAAAAAAAAAGGATAGATATGAAACATTCTTGGGAAGATAAACAAGGTTAATACTTCTAAATAAGTATTTTTTGAAAGTGCGGTCCTGCCCAAATATAAGCTTGCATTTCTACCCTATTTTTCTATACAATGCCTTGAGTGATTATATAACATTTTCGGTATTAAAAAAGGAGATAAAATAATTAAACCTTACTAATAACATGTTGTTTAACAATTCTACCTAAAATTTTCCCACTAATATTAGAACATTGAAGTGATACAAAATAAAAGACTTCTAAAAGTTAACTGTATTGTGTTTTTACCATAATCACTACCAAAATGGCCTTTTATTTTTTCATTTTAAGACTATTATTATATACTACTCAGTTTTATTAAATTACAAACGCAGGCCAGGCATGGTGATGCACACCTGTAATCCCAACACTTTGGGAGACCAAGGCAGGCAGATTGCTTGAGCACAGGAGTTTGAGACCAGCCTGGGCAACATGACAAGATCCCACATCTACAAAAATACAAAAATTAGCCAGGCATGGCAGCATGCACCTGCAGTCCAAGCTACTTAGGAGGCTGAGGTGGAAGGATTGCTTGAGCCCAGGAGGTTGAGGCTGCAGTAAGCTGTGACTGCACCACCACACTCCAACCTGGGTGACAGAGTGAAACCCTGTCTCAAAACTAACAAAAAAAAATTATACATGTAAAAATCAAAATTTCACTTGTTGTATTACTAATTTCCAACACAATTTAACAAATGAAACCTATTAAAACTCTAAAGAAAAATATAACCACTTTAATCGGCACCCCCTACCCTCTACCCCAAAAAAGTAAACTACAATCCAGGATAAATCAAAGTGCTAGGACATACTATTCTCAGCTGACCAAAGTAGAACTGCAGCTCAGAAGTGAAATCACAGCGAAGCACAGTGGCTGGCAACTGTAATCTCAGCACTTTGGGAGGCCGAGGCGGGGCAGATCACTTGAGGTCAGAAGTTCGAGACCAGCCTGACCAATATGGCAAAACCCCATCTCTACTAAAAATACAAAATTTAGCTCAGTGTGGTGGTGCACACTTGTAATCCCAGCTACTGAGGCTGAGGCAGGAGAATCGCTTGAACCTAGGAGGTGGAGGTTGCAGTGAGTCGAGATCACGCCACTGCACTCCAGCCTGGGTGACAGAGCGAGACTTCATCCCCAAAAATAAGAAAAAAGAAGTGAAATTACTCCCTACAGAAAGACTTTCAATTTACAACAACAAAGACTTCATTTGTTTGTTACACACTATAAAGGAATTCTCCCCTAACCAGTCAGCTATTAGAACTAGATCTGTCAAATCAATAGAGCCAAATCTGATCAGAAAAGTTTTCATTCCATGAACAACTTTCATCATCAAGAGCCTATTAAGCACATGCCTATATAGTATGATGGGAATACAAAGACTGATGAGATACAGCCCTGCATCAAAAAATTCATAGTCCACTGGAAGCAACACACATATAATCAAAAAGCTTCATGACAGATGCAGACACTATTACTATTACCATCAATAACAACAGTTTACTGTTCATTGATCCCTTTCCATGTGCTAGACATTTTTCCAGGTTTTTACATTTATTTAAGGTCACAATGTATAATTGTGCCTGGCATACATTATGCCAGGGGTCCCCAACCCCAGGACCATGTACCGCTCCCCATCCATAGCCTGTTAGGAACCCAGCCGCACAGCAGGAGGTGAGTGGCAAGCAAGCAGCGCAAAAGCCATACACAAGCGAGCATTACCTCCTGAGCTCTACCTCCTGTCAGATCAGCAGTGGCATGAGATTCTTATAGGAGCGTGAACCCTACTATGAACAGCACATGTGAGGGATCCCATTTCCACATTCATTATGAGAATCTAGTGCCTAATGATCTAAGGTGGAATACTTTCATCCCAAAATTATCCCCTATCCCCTACACCAGTCCACGGAAAAACTGTCTTCCACAAAACTGGTCCCTGGTGCCAAAAAGGTTGGGGACTGATATATTACCCCATTTGTGATGATTAACCTTATGTGTCAACTTGGCTAGATTAGTTATTTGGTCTAGCTGAGATGCTGTGAAGGTATTTTTTTGGATATGATTAATAGTTACAATCAGCTGACCTTAAGTAAAGCAGACTGTCCTCTAGAATGTGAATGGGTCTCATCTAATCAGTTGAAGGCCTTAAGAACAAAGACTAGTTTTCAGAAGAAAAAGAAATTCTGTCTCAGCACTGCGAGATAGAAATCCTGCAGGAGTTTCCAGCCTACTCATCTGCCCTGAGAATTTCAGACTTGCCAGCCCTCAAAATCACTTGACCAATTGTTAAACACAAACTTCTCTATATAGGTAGGTAGGTATGTGTGTATGTGTGTGTGTGTGTGTGTGTGTCCCACTGGTTCTGTTTCTCTGGAAAACCCTGATACATATTTTGGTACCAAGAATGGTTTTAGAGAAACAGAATCTTAACAAGTTTTCTGAATTGGTTCTTATAAGATTTCTGGAATTGGTTCTCTATGCTGATGAGATTTAAAGGCACTAATGACTCTGTTTCCAGTAGTAAAGAAAACATTGACAGTCCACTGTGTAAAGTGGCAACAAAGACATGTAAAATATCACCTATAGATACTCCATCAAATGTTAACACTTACAAAAGGCAAAGTTCTGGGTGACCATGTATTTAATACCTTAGAAAAGTTCTGTCAAGCTAACAAATACAATGACATGGGCTGGTTCCTCCTAATCGCATTAAGACAAAAGTGAAAAGTGAAATGGATTACCTTAGGGATTCAAATTCCCAGCTCAAGAACTGTATAAATTATCTGAAAGTTTCTATGTCTTCCTTGAAAGAAAGCCTTACCTCTTGCAGCTTCAGTGCTAACACTGCTAAAAATCAAAATGACATTCTCATCCTGCAATTGGCTAAATTAAAATGCAAACTGAATCACAAACCTGAAGTTCGTCTGCTATTAAAGTGAGGGCACTGATTGGGAAGGAGTAGAAATATACAGGAAGATCCTGATGAAGCTGGGGATATTAAACACCAAAATTCTGAATCTTCTTTGCCAGTAGAAGCAGTCTTTCTAGCTTATTTGAGAAGATTAACCTTGCTTTGACCAGATATTCTGTAATAACCTCCCCTGAGTTAGCTGCCTTGCAAGACCCTGCTAATTTTACTCAGATCTACTCCTGCTACTCCTCTTTGCTACCAGACCTAAAAAGAAACTCAAATCACAGCAGACCCTGAAAGGTGAGATACAAAGTGTGACCCATGAGAAGGTGTACTACCTCTAGAAGAACTACATGATTTTTTCCAATTTATACAGATAGAAACCCAGGAAATACATGAAGGAGTGGATAATGAAGGTATGGGATAACAGTGCAAAGAACATAAAGTTGGATCAAGTTGAATTTACTGATATGGGGCCACTAAGCAGATTCTACATTTATCGTTGCAGCTCAAGGGGTTAAAAGGGTCTCCAACAGTATGTTTAGATGACTGGCTGAAACACACACCAAAAGGTGGCTTACACCCAAGTGTCAGGAATGCCCTAGCATACTATAGAGGAAGGCATCCAAAGGCTAGGGGAGACTGAAACTTTAAAAGTAGTTTTACCATGTAAGACTTGCTGACTCACCCAAGGAGGATAGACCTCTCAACCACAACTATGAGAAATAAATTTGTGAGGGGAGGCCCAGCATCCTTAAAAAGCTCTGTGGTTGCTCTTCTTTATAGATCAGAAATTACAGCAGGAACTGCTGCTACTGAGTCAGGAAACCTAAATGCAACAGGGATCACTAGATCCCAGGGTGGAAGGGGCCAACCAATAGCATTTTAATCACCAAAGACAAGGTGGGCATGGTTACTGTAATAGACAACAGAATCAAAGCAATAATCAGAATAGCCTGACTCAGAGACCTATGGCATTGGCTAGTTGATCATAATGTCTCCACAAGTGGATGGGCAGTCAACAAAATTCTTATTTGATTTGTATAAGGGAAACAACTCTACATCAAGCAGCTATAAGTCTAACTTGAATCATAAAAAGTCATATGACCCCCTCAATCAATTCCCAGACTTGAGCCATTTATAGATGACCCAAAACTCCTTGAATAAAGAGGGGACTGGTCATTCTGAGGAAGAACCCCACTACACTGCCAGAAATGGATTCTGTTAATCACCAGCCATCCCCAAAGAGACCTGTGCTTTTACTAAGGCGATCAGACATTGAGGAGAAGGAAATGAATGATCAAATTTTTCAGGGGTTATTAGATACTCACTCTCCACTGACAGTCATTCCAAAATATCACTCTGGTCTCTCTGTCAGAGTAGGGGCTTACAGATGTCAGGTGATCAGTGGAGCTTTAGCTCAGGTCCATCTCACTGTGAGTTTAGTGAGTCTCCAGACTCACTCGATGGTTATTTCCCCAGTTCTAGAATATAGAGTTAGAATAGAAAACTAGCAGAATCCCTACATTTGTTCCCTGACCTGTATTATGGTACTTCTGCCTCCAGAACTCTGAGACATACATTTCTGTTGTTCTAAGCCACTCAGCCTGTGGTACTTTGTTTCGGCAACCCTAGGAAACTAACATACCAACCACAGACAGGTTTCATCCTGAGGGTAATGGGAGCTCTGAAAGAGTATAATGCAAGGAAATATCTTGATATGATCAAATTAGCATTTTACAAAGAATACTGACTAGGATATGAAATACGAATTACAGGTAGGGAGAAACTAAAGGTAAAAAGTCTTTTAAAAGCTGTAATCTTGGTTACTATAGCCTTAGAGTACAATTTGAAGTTAGGAAATGCGTTTTGCTTAACATTTCTTTGGCTATTCAGCCTCTTTTTTGGTTGTATGCGAATTTTAGAAGAGTTTTTTCTAATTCTGTGAAAAACATTAGTAGTTTCATACGAATAGGCTATAATACAAAAACAGCATGGTACTGGTACAAAAACGGGCACGTAAGCCAATGGAACAAAACAAAGAACCCAGAAATAAAACCACACACTTTACAGCCATTTGATCTTCAACAAAGTCAACAAAAATAAACAACAAGGAAAGGACTCACTATTCAATAAATGGCACTGGGATAGCTGGCTAGCGATATGCAGAAGAATGAAACTGGCTCCTACATTTTATCATATACAAAAATTAATTCAAGACAGATTAAAGGTTTAAATGTTAGACCTCAAACTATGAAAGTCCTAAAAGAAAACCTATGAAGCACAATTCTGGGCATCAGCCTTGAGAAACAATTTATGACTAAGTCCTCAAAAGCAACTGCAACAAAAACAAAAATGGACAAATGGGACCTAATTAAACTAAAGTGCTTCTGCATAGCAAAAGAAACTATCAACAGACTAAACAGACAAGCCGCAGGAGAAAATATTTGCAAAGTACGCATCTGACAAAGATCTAATATCTAGAATATATAAGGAACGTAATTCAACAATAAGAAAACAACCCCATTAAAAACTAAGCAAAAGACATGAACAGACACTTCTCAAAAAAAGATTACAAGTGGCCAACAAACATGAAAAAATGCTCCACATCACTAATCATTAGCAAATCAAAACCACGATAAGATACCATCTTATGCCAGTCAGAATGGCTATTACTAAAAAGTCAAAAAATGGATGTTGGCAAAGCTGCAGAGTAAAGAGAATGCTTATACACTGCTGATAGGAATGTAAGTTAATTCACCACTGTAAAAGGCAGTTGAAGATTTCTCAAAGAGCTTAAAACAGAACTACTACATTTGATTCAGGAATCCTACTGCTTGGTGTATATCCAAAGGAAAATAAATCATTCTACCAAAAAGACACATGCACTCATATGTTCACCGTAGCACTTTTTATAAAAGCAAAGACACAGAATCAACCTAGGTGCCACCAATGGTGGAATGGATTTTAAAAATGTGGTATATATACACCACGGAATACTATGCAGCCATAAAAAAGAACAAAATTACGTTCTTTGCAGCAACATGGATGCTGCTGGAGGCCATTATCCTGAGTTAATTAACACAGAAACAGAAAACCAAACACTGCATGTTCTTGCTTATAAGTGGGAACTAAACACTGAGTACATAAAGATGGTAACAATAGACAAGGGGACTACTAGAGCCAGGAGGGAAGGAGAGGAGCAAGGTTTGAAAAACGAACTATTAGATACCATGCTTACTACTTGGGTGACAGGATCAATCATATGCAAAATCTCAGCATCACTAAATATACCCATGTAACAAATAAGAATCTAAAATGAAAGTTGAAATATTATCAAAAAAAAAACACACAAATAATTTTCAAACAAAAAAGCTGTTGTAAAAGCTAATGGGATTCTGGGTGACAGATAATGGGATTCTGAACTCTGTAGTAGTTTGAGTAGAAAATATGACAGAAAGATCTTCACAGTAACAAAAATAACATGAGAGAGATGTTAGGGGTGTTCTTTTTCAGGTAATTTCTGCCTACCTTCCACTCCCAAATCAATGTATAAATCAACATACCATTGTTCACTTTTTTCTGTTTCAAAAAACAACTTCGTTTTCTGTATTGCTGAAATTTGACTATGTTCCTTATGGAAGAATCTGAGTAAGACACAATTCACTGCCAAAGCAGTGTCATGTAAGTCAAGGACGAGCTGTACTTTGTAAAATGAAAACTCTCACAGTGATTCAAATTAGTAATCTACTCTAACCATCTTGTCTAATAAATTTTAATGTTCCTATAGTTTTTTGCTAGCATCTACATTTTTACTCTAGTTATTTATCATCAGTCCCATCTACTGTATTATTCAGTAGTAAAGTTCTTAAAAGCAAAGCTGTGTCTCCCTCACCTTTGTTCCCCATGTCTTACACATAAAGCCCAAAATGAAAATTGGCTTAATACTATCCTGTATTATAAGTGTTTTATAGTTATGACCTTTAAAAATTGTAAACTGGCAATAAAATGCATTTACCTGTATAGCCCATAAATTTTCCAGGGATTTCTTGATTACAGCAACGACTGCAGAAAATCTGCCCACATAGTCGGCAATGGTGTCTGCGCCTAAAGGTTGTAAATTTCTCACTACAGTCATAGCACTCTTTACATTGGCTATCTGGCATCCAGTATTGTTTCAGGTCACTATCCTATAACAATAAAAATGGGTGAAGGCGTCTTGAAAATATTGATTATTAATATGCAATGGCAAATGAAATCCTCCAAGGTTTCTTTTGCAGAAAATAACAAGCTAATTCAAAAATTCACATGGGAATACAAAAGGTCAAAATAACCAAGACAATCTTGAAGAACAAAATTGAAGGAGTTATATTACCAGCCATCAAGACTTATTCTAATGCTACAATAACTTTAGACAGGGTACTGGTACAAGAATAGAAAAAAATAAAGGTATGGAACAAAAAAGAGAGCCCTGACATACCCTTACACACATATGGACTTATGATGAAATTTATAATGCAATCAGTGAAAGATGGTCTTTTCAAAATGATACTACTGTATCCAACTGGACATCCATAAGGAAAAATGAAAGCCTGACCCTATACTTGACAGAAATAATAAAGCTTCTTGAAGAAACCATAGGAGACTATCTACTGCCCTGAACTAGATAAATACTTCTTAAACAGAAAACAAAATGCACTAAGCATAAAGGGAAGAAAACTGATAAATTAGACTACAATAAAATTAAGAACTTATGTATAAAAATAGGGTGCTCACACCTGGAGGAAGGGCTACTTAAACTTTCTTTAAAGTGGCTTTATGCCATCTTCAATAGGTATGGCATGATCCCCATAAGCGCTTCGTAAGTAATCTTCCAAAGCCTCTAGACAGTACCTGGCTTTTCCCCTCCATGATTTCCTTGAGGCGTTTTAATACTGTGCTGAGGCTTCGAAGCTGAACAGCTGTACGAGGGTCATGACCTCCAAAGGTAGGTTCTGCTTTCCTTCTTGTGTCTGAGTTGGATTAAAAAAAAGCAACCTTGTTAATAGTCCCTAGCATCTATAAACAACAAGGTATATATGTGATGAAAACTCTCTCTTATTGTTAGAATATAATTATGTTCTCCCATCCAGTTATAGGAATTGAGAGTTAAAACGAGTCTTTATAAAGGTAAGAGGCTACTGAAAGTATTTCTTGTCATGTAAAATGCTGTTTTACAAGCAAGTAAAGGCTGCCTAAGACAAGCATTGTCTGAGACCACTGATGGTTTTCAGGCCTGGAATGGGAACATCACTTAAATGGTCCAAAATTCATTAATGACTTCTTAAGCCCCTTGGTCCAACCTATAATAAATGCATGCTAGAAATTTAGCAGAAGAAAAAGCAATCAGGGAGGGTAAACTTAGCTTGGTCCCTAAAGTCAAACAGATAAGCAATAGGATCAAACAGTTCAGTTCTGTCTGCAGACCATATACCCAAAGTCTCATGCAGAAGGTGATCAGAAAAAGTTTAATAGCCCAGCCTTCAAAGATTCTGACACACTTCACAACATCCAGAACGGTAATTTGCCATGATAAAACTTGACCAATGGTCCAAGCAGATTAAAACTGCCAGAAAAATTGCTAAAATTCCAATCCTATTCCTCCGTGTCACTTCCACAACTCTGCAGCTCCAAATTGGAAAAGATCATTTACATCTAACATAGCAATACTGAAGCCAAATCTATCACTAATAAGCCCAAATTCCAGACTTGTGGCCAAAATAGGTTATGCCCACCAAAGTTGTCACCTATTATTTCCTTAACTTATACCAAAATTACAACCAAAGTTTCTGCCTATCTCTGACAGTTACAAACCTAAGGATGAAGCAAAGATGTTCTGACAAAAAGGATGAACATCCTATTAGCTTAAATCCGTCAACCTATAACCTAAGGCAAAGTAAGCTGGAAAACACCCCACTCTGAATCTTCCTCAAACTCACCATTTACTAGATTTGTTATAGTTGTTGTTTTGGCTGGGTAGCGAAAAAAAGAATTACAAAGAAATGAGAGGTTGGGATCTAAAGTTTACTAAGAATTTCCCAAGATAATGTAATCACTGAAGTAACTATCAAAACTGTACCTATTTTAGAAAACTCTGGAAACCATCATCTTCTATAAAGTCATATCTTAGTTTCAGCACATACCTCAGATGTGTTGCTACTGTATTAGAATAACTAAACTTTTCTTGCATCTCAAAAAAGAAAAGCAACTCTCCATGATCTACAAGTTGAAAAAGGAGCCGGATGAAGCTACTGCAAACATAACAGCTGTGCTCCCGTGCAGCAGGCAACAATAGTGTGAAGTCCCTTACATTTAGCCAATTAGCCGTATACGAAAGTATTAATAGCATCACCCACTGAAAAAGGATGAACGAGACCCTTCTTGGAACCAAGAGAAACACAGATGTTGGCTGAAGATGAAAGAAACCCAAAGAGAAAATCTGGTCTAGCTCTATGCCCTTAGGCAAATAGCCTTGGCTACTTCTCTTGCAAAAAGAACATTAGAAAATTAAATAACTTTCCTAACGTCTGAAAGCTAATAAACTGTAGAATTACAAGCATTTTTAGTAGGAAAAATAACTTGATTGGCCAAACACCACCAGGTTTCTGAAGCTCAGATGCCTTCGAGGTAGAATCAAATAATCAAGACAACTGAAAAAGACAATAAGGAAACTAAATATTAAAGGCTCAACATGGAGATATTAAAGTTCAAGTTGGATCATAACACCAATGGCAAGGTTTTCCAATTTGTAACTTCTAAAAGATTACATTCTAGTCCAACTTGATTTTAGAAATTAAAAAAAAAAAAACCCTACACTCAATTCAGCATGGGATTTAGTCAAAAGAGTTCCCTCAACAAAAAATAGTGTTGCTGTGGGTCAGGCACAAGATCTAAGGAGAGTTTGCTGAGGTTAAAGGTTAAAATAGAGATTATCTGGAATAAAAGGAGAACTCCTTGCTGTCCCACTCCCCATCTTCTGATTCTTCCCTCCAAATGGCTGATGTAACCCAGGCTGAGGCTCACTGCCCTAGAAAACCTGTGCAGGTGATACAGTCAGCTCTGTGCCAGTCTTTGGGTAGAAACTCTTCTTTTGCTTGGTCTCTCTTTGTTCTGGCTGAGTCTCAACTCACAATAAAAGGTCCTTTTGCCAACCACCATTACCTGGGGGAAGATCAACAGACCAGACGGGATCTGGTGTTCAGGGGCATCTAGTCCCCAGTGCTGCATCCCTTCCCTTCTATCATGCTGCCTTCCATTTCCTTTCTTCTGTCACCTTGATTTGGACAAACCACTCCACCAAGTTTAAAAATCTGACAGAAATAAAACATAAACCTCCTCTCTTTATCTAACCTCTCAATTCTGACACCAATCCCCAGCCCATACTCATCAGAAGAGCATGAAAATGAAGGACATGACTGTGTAGTAGACCAGAATGGAAAACGGACAGATGAGAGGAGCTCAGCTTATTCAGCCACACTGACGGTTAGCACCCCAACAAGGACAGAAGGCCAAGAGCAAGTGGCAGCCCACTAATGGAGGTGACTGAGTTCTGCAGCCAGAGGCATGCATATCACATTTCACTAGCATCCCAAGAACAGATGCAGAATTCATTCACAAAGTAGAAACTAACCTGTGTTCTCCTGGGGATGTTGCAAACTGTTCTCTGCTGAAACCCAAGCAAGTAATTAATCAAAAAATAGTCAAGAGATATGTGCCTTGCCTAAATTAAATTTTAAAGACTCCTTTAAGAATTTTTCCAGGTGTCAACAAATTCTTTCACTTCCTAGGTAACGGTTTTATTTACTCTGAACAGTACCTGACTATTTCAAATAGTAGGAAAGTTGTTTATAGTCCTGCTATAAACAACCTAGGAAACACAATGACTGTGGAAAAATCTAGTATACAGAAGGGAATAAAATAAGAACACTGTTTACCTAATGCTGAAGAGCGCCGCTGGAGTTCCTCATTAAGCTGTTTTTTATAAGGTGTGGGTGACCTAACAGATTGTGTCCTTGAAGGGAGCTGAGGGCTGGTCCAACTTCCACTCAAAGGCTGCTGTTCTCCCTGGACTCCTTCTGCTCTCTCTGTAGCAAGGGAACACTTGGCATTACTTGAAAAACTAAGACTGAGAGTTCAGCAATGAGAAGGAAGTAGATGACATTTTCAGGCAACAATGTATGAATATATTATATGCATAATTTAAAAAATATTTTTCCGTTTTCATTAATTTAATTTTAAATACAAACAGGTTCTCCCTATGTTGCCCAGACTGGTGTTGAACTCTTGGCCTCAAGTGACCCCCGCACCTCGGCCTCCCAAAGCGCTGAAATTACAGGCATAAGCCACTGTGTGCCCAGCTTAGATTTTAAAAAAAGAAAATTCAAAGAAAGGGACAGAATTACAGGCCAATAATCACACCTGTGGTATATATGATCTTCTATTTGTTTTACTTTCATCAGAAATTTCTTGAGCATATTGATGGAAACAAAATGCAAACTTCATATAAAGGCAGTGATTTTTTTTTTTGGTCTGTTGATGGGATAGATCCCTTACACTATTAAAACAGTTCCCAGCACAAAGGAGGTACTCAATAAGCATTTGCTAAATAAATAAAAATGTTATTGTCTTATGATAACTCAGTGTAATGTGGTATCATAAATGGGATTCTCGAACACAAAAAGAATAACTGGTAAACGCTCAAGAAATCTAAATAAAGTAGGTAATTTAGTTAATAATCTAAAAATAATAGTTCATTAATTGTAACAAATGTACCAGACTAATATAAAATGTTTATAAGGAAAACTGGGTATGGGAGTATATGGAAATCTATCTTCCCAATTTTTCTGTAAATATAAAACTGGTCTAAAAAATAGTTTATTTTTAAAAATATCATTGCCTTCAAAATGAACTAAAGGGTTTTTATAGCACTTTAAATATGATCATAAATAAAATTCAGTTAATATTACTAAAGGTTCTACTGGCCAGGAGTGGTGGCTCATGCCTGTAATCCCAGCACTTTGAGAGGCCAAGGCTGGCAGATCATCTGAGGTCAGGAGTTCAAGAACAGCCTGACCAACATGGAGAAACCCTGTCTCTCCTAAAAATACAAAATTAGCTGGGCATGGTGACACATGCCTGTAATCCTAGCTACTTGGGAGGCTGAGGCAAGAGAATCACTTGAACCCAGGAGGCAGACTTTGTGGTGAGCCAAGATCATGCCATCACACTCCATCCTGGGCAACAAGAGTAAAACTCTGCCTCAAAAAAAGTAATAAAATAAAATAAAATATTCTACTAAGTTAATTAAAACTAGTAACCTCCTCAAATTCTTTACAACAAGAATTACTTTCTAACATACTTCAAGTAATACAGACAAACAAAAGACGAAATATATGGGCCATGTTTTTTAAATTCTTATTCCAAGTAAAAGACATATTACTTAAAAATCGCTTATTTAAAAAGTATCTTTTCATTTGATGTCATGACATGTACACCTTAATCTAATATTTTAAGTCAGCAAGAGGCCTACTGACAGCTTCCAATTTCTGAACAATATAAACCTTTCCTTCCATGTACTGCTCCTTTTAGTTTCATTGCTTTAAATATTTTAGCTATTAATCCCCAAAAGAACAAAGTCCATTCTATGAAATAAGTTGAAGTATATTAAGAAAAAAAGAATACTGATTTTTCTATTAAAAGAAACCTTCTTTTAACATTTAGTTTTTAATTCAGACCTTTAGTTAACAATAATTAATGATATTACAGTAAAAGTTCTAGCTTTCTCTTCAGCAGTAAACCCTGGTGACCTACAATTAAAGCTATCAGCTTGTTAATATTTCACTTTCTTACAGACCCGACATTAAAGCTGAACAGAGTACTAACCACTATATGATGATCATGGTGAGCTACTGGAAACAAAGGAGTATTTCAAAGAATCAAAGCTCTTATCCTTAATAAGTCTTACCTTTGTTAAAACGAAAGAGATTTACAAAAGAACTATAAGCTGATTTAAAAGGGGGCTCATCTTGATCAGGAGTCAAAGGTTTAAAGTGTGTGAGATGAGAAGGACTAGTGGGAGATCGAGGCAAATCATTAGCAGAGTCCAGTGTTGGGGACGTCTTATCATCTGTGGCCATTTCATGAGTCTGAAAAACACAAGAAACAAGCAAATATATAAATTCCTGAGGAAGCTCAAAAGTTGATTCCAAACAGCATCCAAATATCTAGAAAATCCTATTCTGTGAAAATTCAGATCTATGAAAACAAACCATAAATAAATCTAGTTTCATATATTCCAAAGGACTGAACACACTGCTGTCTAAATCATAAGAGTCTCAATCACCTAAAACTATTATCTGATAGCCAACTTAATTTGAAGCATAACTATTCAAATTATAGAAAATATTTAAATTAATAAAAATTTGGAGGTAAAGCACTAATGTGTGCAGTCAGAAAGAAAAATAAGCACTTTCACATCATTTCTACTGCTTTCATTTTAAGATGTTTTGGAAGAAAGGATATAGAACAGCTTTTTAAAGTTACAAAGGGAGGGCTAGTTATACAACACACATAGAAATTCTTCAGTCTTGTTTTACTTATTTCAACTTTTTTTTTTTTTTTTTGAGATGGAGTCTTGCTCTGTCACCCAGGCTGGAGTACAATGGCAAGATCCTGACTCACTGCAACCTGCGCCTCCCAGGTTCAAACGATCCTCCTGCCTCAGCCTCCTAAGTATCTGGGACTATAGGCATGCATCACCACGCCCGGCTAATTTTTTGTATTTTCAGTGGAGATGGGGTTTGGCCAGGTTGGTCTTGAACTCCTCTACCTCAAGTGATCTAAGCCCCAGCCTCCCAAAGTGCTGAGATTACAGGTGTGAGCCACTATGCCTGCCTCAACTTTTATATTTTAAAAAATAATATAAAAATAATTATATTTCTAAGACAAGAACATGAAAATCATCCTCTAACGACATTTCTACAAAACTTTTACCTGAAGCTATGCTTCATGATCTGTGACGACTTCAAATCAACAAGTTGTTTCCCTACTATATCTGCTTGCTCCTGAACAAATGAACCTGGTTTTTCTTCCCTTTAAGCCTCAATTCATATTGACATTAATGCAGATCTTCTTAAAGGGCTTTTTTTCTAAATAACCAAAAATCATATTTCAACCAAAGCAGTAAAGCTAACCACATCACCAGATGGAAGTTACAGAAAAGCAGTATTTTCTGCCATATTTATTTATATTTCAAAGAGAAGAACCATGGATAACTCTAATTATTAAAACAGTGCCCCCGACAGACCCCAAAGTAGATGGGTACCCCCATCCACACACTGTCCTTTGGCCACCAGACATCATGCTTCTAAGAAGGATGTTCTTTCTGGGGAGGAAGCAGCAGGGCCCTACCTCTCCAAACCTGCTGCCAACCAGCAGCAGCAGGGGTCTCTCCAACCAAAATCAAAGCTGAGCCAGCTATTCCCCCAAACCCCTGAGAAAGCCCAGGAGCCCTTAATCAATCTCTCCAAAGTGGTGATCAGGTTTAACAAGGACCAGTTGGAGGAGCTCAAGGAGGCCTTCAAGCTGTTTGGCAGAGTGCGGGATGGCAAGATCCTGTACAGCCAGTTTGGGGACATGATGGGGGCCCTGGGCCAGAACCCCACCAATGCCAAGGTGCTCAGAGTCCTAGGGAACCCCAAGAGTGATGAGCTGAAGTCCCAGCATGTGGACTTAAAGACTTTCCTGCCCATGCTCCAAGCAGCAGCCAAGAACCGGAACCAGGGCACATATGAGGACTACTTGGAAGGGCTTCACGTGTTTGACAACAGCAAAGTTAGGAGAGCTGAGCTCAGACAAGCCCTTACCACCCTGGGAGAGAAGATAGCTGAAGAGGAGATGGAGACTGTTCTGGCAGGACATGAGGTCAGCAACGGCTGCATCAACTACGAGGCCTTCCTAAAACATCCTAAGCGTACTGAGCTCTGCCGATCCTTAGGGCCCAGACACTGGCCTCCATAGGCAGAAGCATGTTTTGGCCACCAGAAGGCCGCCTATTGTTTCAAAATAAAGACAAGGTCCTCCCTTGGAAAAAACAATACATATACTATAGTTTATAATCTAGTCTCCACTTTACAAAGAGGACATTACACTCTTGGCAAAATGCTTTTAACATTCAAAATTATATCTACCATCTCATTTTATTCTTTTTTTTTTTTTTTTTTTTTTCACTCTTGTTACCCAGGCTGGAGTGCAATGGCACAATCTCGGCTCACCGCAACCTCCGCCCCCTGGGTTCAGGCAATTCTCCTGCCTCAGCCTCCTGAGTAGCTGGGATTACAGGCACGCGCCACCGTGCCCAGCTAATTTTTTGTAATTTTTAGTAGAGACGGGGTTTCACCATGTTGACCAGGATGGTCTCGATCTGTTGACCTCGTGATCCACCCACCTCGGCCTCCCAAAGTGCCTCATTTTATTCTTAACAGTCCTGGAAAGCACACACAGCTGGCTTTATTACTACATTTTACCTTTGAGGCAACCAAGGTACACTGAACCTAAAACAACTTTCTTGGGGGTCATACAGATACAACTGTCACTATACCCCAAGTCTTACCCCAAAAGTATTCCTCAAATCAAAATTACTTTTGTAGCTCTTCACACTTTATTTTTAGCCTATCTGCATTCTCTAACTACTCAAGACTTTGTGAGATCAATAATTTAATGAATAAATTAATTAAATCAGAAAAATCACTGACTTAAACAGAATTTTGGCAATAAATGTTTATTGGGGGAGGGAAAATAAAAAGAGGAAGAGGAAGGGGAAGGAAAGAAGAAAAAAGAAGGGGAAGAAAGGTTTCTAATATCTTCTATTGAGAAGAATAATCAATCCTTCTGAAGTGTCATGACAATTCGTCAAAAAGTGTTGAGAAGTAAGCTGATCAAGTATACACTTAAAAAAAAGTTTGTGGTTTTTTGTTGTTGTTATTGTTGTTTTAAAGAGCCCAGGCACTGTGGTCTCATGCCTGTAATCCCAGCACTTTGGGAGGCTGAGATGGGAGATCGCTTGAGGCCAGGAGTTGGAGACCTCATCTCTATTAAAGAAAAAAAACAAAAACAAAAAACGAGAAGAAGAAGAAAAAAAGCACTGGAGAGAAAGGATGTGACGACAGTAACAACCACCCCTAGAAAACAGCCTACATTCTACTTTGACACAAGGAATGTCAGAAGCAGAGATGGCATTCTGCCTAAAGAGTCTTGGAATTACTTCTAAAGGTTATCTACACAAAAATTATACTTGGCTTTAGAAATATGAAAATAAAAATTCCCAGGAAAACACTCAGCGAGTGTAGTCTCTGAAATACAAACTCAATCATATAGTTAATCCTAATAATTACATAATGACACGAGGGCCCTGAAAAAATTACAACTCTCACTCTTCAGCAGCTTAACGACTCTTTAAAATATAAACTAGGACTGTTTCCTAACTGAGAGGTAATCGGTCCTATTAACCTACCTATCCAATACCTTCTAATATATCACCAATAATTCACCCTTTCTAATTAAGGCTACTAATATATCCAGTACTACAAACTATCAGAAGCCAATTAGTAAAGGCCGGGCGTGGTGGCTCACACCTGTAATCCCAGCACTTTGGGAGTCAGGAGAATCGCTTGAGCCTGGGAGACAAAGGCTGCAGTGAGCCAAGACTCACTGCACTCCCGCCTGGGCGAGGGAGGGAGACTCCAGGCACAGTGGCTGACACCTGTAATCCCAGCACTTTGGGAGGAGGCTGAGGCGGGTGGATAGCCTGAGGTCAGGAATTCCACACCAGCTTAGCTAACGCGGCGAAAGCCTGTCTCTACTAAAAAAAACAAAAATTGGCCAGGTGTAGTGGCACGCCTGTAATCCCAGCTACTGAGGCTGAGGCAGGAGAATCGCTTGAACCCGGTAGGCGGAGGTTGCAGTCGGCGGAGATCATGCCATTGCACTCCAGCCTGGGGTACAGAGCGAGAGACTGCGTCTCAAAAATACATACATACATACGTACATACTGAAAATTTATTTAATGATTTCGGAAAGCTGAATATTGGAAATGTTAGCTTCTATCAACAAAGATTTCTTGTTCAATTTTTGACCTGCACGCCTAAAGAAACACTAAAGGAAAACCAGAGCATGATTCAGAAAGCAGAAAAAGGGAGGACACAGGGAATTAGTCTTGCTCCGCAGAAGAGATTTAGCCTACACAATCTTTGTCACAAACACAAAAGAAAGAAATAAGAACACTTTTTGTAAGACTACAGACAGAGTGGGAGTGATGGAGTGCCAAAAAGAGACTCAAATCATAAATAAGCACACTATACCAAGCGACTACCTCTATTGCCAACATTAGACACATTTTACAACACAGGATGCACTGCGTCAATAGTAGATAATGTAACATATACACACAGCAGATACACACGAATAACTTGCTTTATACAGAATTCTAGCACTTCTTAAATTTCTTGATTGTCTTAGGAATAACCTCTGATTGGGCAGAAAACCCCTAAGTCCTAAAAGTATCCAACACATTCCATTCTCAACCTTTTGTTGGGAACCTTCTAAGCAAAGGGTAAACACTAATTGGGAAATAAGCCTCCTCCTCGAGACTCTGAAACCGAAGTTGAAATGGAATCGTCTCAAATAGCAGAGGCAAGCATTTAAGAAGACAAGCACATACTTTAACCCCCACGGTTGGTATCGTTTCTGCAGATCATGAACTTTCTTTTCTAACCTACGGATGCGCCTCTGACAAACTCAGAATTCTTGCACTGAGAGGGAAAAAGCAACAGGACTCTTCCCCTCCTAAGTTCAGGCACAAAGCGTCGAGAGAGAGGCAAAGGAACTTCTAAGGTTTCCAAGGAAATCTCAAGGGCCCCACCCGACTTCTGTCCCTACTCGCCAGACGAGGCAGCCGGGGAATCGGAAGGACCAGCTAATTCTAAAGGCAGGTTCTCTGTCCTTCCTTGCTCAGCCGCAGCCAGGCCCCAGCCCCCGGCTGAGGAGCCCCGGTTCTCGCCTTCACATCAGCTCTGGCCCAGGAGTTAGTTCCCCCATACCGGCCTCTCTCCCATGCTCAGCTCTAGCCAGCAGCGCTCCAGGCCCCAGCCCTTACCTGCGCCTCCCGCCCCGGCCTCGCCGGCTGCCCTCCACCCCATTCACTGTTTCACCAGCTCAGACCCCAGAAGTCGGCCCCCGAGCGCGGCGATGTGCTACTTAGGCCGCGGGCGGTTGCAGCAGGAAGCGAAGCTGCTTACCTGGTTGTTGCGGCTTCTCGCTTCCCCTCAAGACTCCGCCCTCTGTTTGCCTGTCCCCCAATCCTCAGTCTTTCCCGGGGGCCGGCTCCTCCCAGCCCGCACGACGCTCGGATCAGATGCTCAGGCAGAAGGAGTCTGGCCCAGATCGAGTCGTCCAGATCTTTTGGCCGAGATTAGGCCACTTCAGTCTTCCAGGAAGAAGCTAGACGGACTGCGCGCGTGAGCGTCACGCGTGCGGGGTCACCGGTTGGGTGCTTGGTATTCTGGGCACTGCACAGGTACTGGCTGGACTGCGGTTACCGTATGTGTTCGATGCTCTGGGCACTCATAATATGTTACTACGTTGTTGTAGACTGACAGTTCACTTGTGTAGCCCAGAACCAGAGTTAGACTGTTTCCAGACTTGCATGACTCCGCCAATAACCAGCCATATGATCTTAAACAAATTGGTCATTTCTTTAGGCCTTAGACCTCTGGTATGTAAAGTCAGGTTAATAATAGGACTCACTTCTTAATACTTTTTTGAGGATTAAGTAAATGCACTTAAAGCGAATGGTCTGGTGCCCTGACCCAGAGTAAGTGATCTTGGCTTTCTAGTTAATTTTTTCATTTAGGTGTTGTGTTGCAAATTCTGATGCAAATAAAGTTACCAAGCCCTGTCTTGCCCAGCTTGTCTAGCGTTATTCGTCCTTTCTGTCGTGCCGAGAGCGCAGTGCAGTTAATGGCAGAAAACATGCTAAAACCCGCCCACCGCAGCTGTGGGGCTTGGGAGGGGAGGATGGAAAGGAGACGAAACCTAAAGGGAGGTGCTATTTTAATTAAATTCTGTGCGTCCTTTTCCTCAAGAGTTTTGTCAAATCCCTACCCAGTTTTCCTGGAATAGGCAAGTACCATTGAAACCTGCAGGTTGATTTCAGTGCAAATCCCTGTCACTATCGACAGCTAGGCCCTCAGCATTCTTTATGGGAGACTGTAGTCAGCTTCTCCCATTCCTCATTACTGCTGTGCCAGACCACCACCCCGACCCCCACATTACGTTGACTGTCATTCTCAGCAGAGAATCTTATTTTATACCCAAGTGAAAAATCCCAAGTTGTCTGTGCCTGACACAACCTAATTCCCCACCACCACCACCACCACATTTACCTACGTCCACATCTGCCCTGGTCTGCCTTTCTCCCTCATTTCTCTGAGGAAAGGGCCTCTTCTTCCCCAGCTCAATCCTTTTGGCCCCCAATTCACCCTCTCCTGTCTGGGAGCTTGCACCATATCTGCAACCTCCACTTTTCCAGTGACTCTTCCTCCTCAGCCCATAAAGATGCTCAAGTCTCTGTCTTGCATTGAAAACATTTAAAAAACAATTTTTTCAGGTAATCAAAAAAGGCCCTCGTAATTATCCCCCGTATGTTAATATTTCATAAACACAATGAAATATAAAATAGGTACAGAGGTCATATGAAAAGAATAAATCGCCCAGCCACGAAGACTGTAGTGTTTATAGAAACTCCATGTATGGTTAAAAAAAAAAAAAAAAGTGCACTCCACAAATATTTTTGTCTCTAACCTGCAATGTTAGTTATATAAGCACTGCACTAAGGATAAAATTATGAACATATCCCACTGCTTTACTTGCCTAAAAAATAAAAATACATGTGAATGGTTCGTGTCCTCAAGAAGCTTACAGTCGCTCTTCCGGTCCTAGGAGCTTCGGGAACCGCGGCTTGGGTGCAGACATGGCCAAGTCCAAGAACCACACCACACACAACCAGTCCCGAAAATGGCACAGAAATGGTATCAAGAAACCCCGATCACAAAGATACGAGTCTCTTAAGGGGGTGGACCCCAAGTTCCTGAGGAACATGCGCTTTGCCAAGAAGCACAACAAGAAGGGCCTAAAGAAGATGCAGGCCAACAATGCCAAGGCCATGAGTGCACGTGCCGAGGCCATCAAGGCTCTCGTAAAGCCCAAGGAGGTTAAGCCCAAGATCCCAAAGGGTGTCAGCCACAAGCTCGATCGACTTGCCTACATTGCCCACCCCAAGCTTGGGAAGCGTGCACGGGCACGCATTGCCAAGGGGCTCAGGCTCTGCCGGCCAAAGGTCAAGGTCAAGGCCAAGGCCAAGGATCAAGCCAAGGCCCAGGCTTCAGCTCCAGTTTCAGTTCCAGCTCAGGCTTTCAAAGGTGCCCAGGCCCCTACAAAGGCTTCAGAATAGATATCTTTGTCTGCCAATGTGAGGACAGAAGGACTGGTGTAACTCCCCTGGGGCTGCCATCTGCATGGGGCTGGGGTCCTCCTGTGCTATTTGTACAAATAAACCTGAGGCAGGAAAAAAAAAAAAAAAAAAAGAAGCTCACAGTCTAATATCTATATTAGCTTACAGTTTAATTTTTGTGGAAAAGAGATGGAAAACTGGGCTACTGTTTTGGGGGAAAAAAATCATTTTCGATTCTCACTTCATACTAGACATTCAAAATTAATTCCAGATGAATTTTATCTGTAGAGAGATTATTTGTCTGTGTAAATAGCCTCCTCAAAAACTTTCATCCAAGCACAGATTTAGGATTCTTGCTGAATCAATCATTGTTTGGTAGTATTATACTTCTATTCCTCTGTATGTATTAGTTTAATTTTACTGCAACTAATAGCTTTCCATCTTTTTCTTTCTTTCTTTATCTTGGTTAGTATGAATTTGGACTCATTTTTTTTTTCTAACATGTCATAATTCATTACTGCCACTATTCATTGCTATGATCCAGATGTCCCTGCTTTGGCCGGTGTGAGCCCGTTTTTACAGACTCCTGAGTCCATTGGACATGCCTCCATTACATTTTGAGCACATCTTTTTGTTCTTTTTCTCTCTCCACCACCCTTTACCCCTGGCCACCACCATTCTACCCATTAGTTCTGAGTTCAATATTTTTTGATTCCACATATATAAGATCTTGTGTGCCTCGCTTATTTCACTTAATGTCCCCAGGTTCATCTATGTTGTCACAAAAGACAAAATTTCCTTCTTTTTTAAGACTGAAAATTATTCCACAGCATATATATATATATATATATATATATATAATGTACACCACATTTTCTTTATTCAGTTGTTCGTTGATGGACACTTAGGTTGATTTCTTATCTTGTCTATTGTGACTAACGCTGCCATAAAGATGGGAGTGCAAATACCTCTTCAAAATTGTGATTTTGGTTGGGCACAGTGGCTCATGCTTATAATCCTAGCACTTTGGGGGGCCAAGATGGGAGGATTGCTTGAGGCCAGGAGTTCGAGACCAGCCTGGTCAACATAGCAACACCCCATCTCTATAAAAATATTTTTTTATTTCAATTAAAAAATATATATATAGTGATTTTATTTCCTTTGGATATATATCCTGTAGTGGGATTGCTGGATCACATGATAGTTTTAAGTTTTTTAGCAACCACCATACTGTTTTCCATAATGGTTGTACTAATTTACATTCCCACCAACAATGTGAAAGGGTTTCTTTTCTCCATATTCTCTCCAACCTTGTTATCTTTTGTCTTTTTGATATAGCCATTGTAATCGGTATGAAGTGATATCTCTCATTGTGGTTTTAATTTGCATTTGTCTGATGATTAATTACGTTGAACATTTTTTTTCGTATACCTATTGGCCATTTGTATGTCCTCTTTTGAGAAATGTCTATTCATAATCTTTGCCCATTTTATAATCAGATTTTTTACTTTATTACTATTGCGTTGTTTGAGGTCCTTATATATTTTGGATATTATCCCTTTATCAGATGTATGGCTGGCAAATATTTTCTCCTGTCCTCTATGTTGTCTCTTCAATCTATTGATTGTAACCCTTGCTCTGTAGAAACGTTTCAGTTTTATGTAATCTCATTTGTCTATTTGGCTGTTGTTGCCTGTGCTTTTGGGGTCATATCTAAAAAATCACCACTCAAACCAATGTCATAGAGCTTTTCCCCCTCGTTTTTTTCTCATAGTTTTACAGTTTCAGGTGGTACACATAAGTCTTCAATTTGTTTGAGTTGATTGTTGTATATGGCATGAGATAATCCTCTAATTTTATTCTCCTGCATATGGATATCTCATTTCCCCATTACTACTTATTGAAGAGAATATCCTTTCCCTATTGTGTATTCTTGGCCCCTTGTTGAACAATAGGCTGTAAATGGGTAGATTTATTTCTGGACTCTTTATTCTTTTTCTTTTATTTTTTAATTTTTAAAAAAATTAGCAACTCTGTTAACTGATGGACTCTTTATTCTGTTCAGTTGGTTTATTTGTGTTTCTGTGCCAGTACTGTGCTGTTCTGATTACTATAGCTTTGTAGTATATTTTGAGATCAAGCAGTATAATGCTTTTAGCTTTGTTCTTTTTGCTCAATATTTCTTTAGCTATTCAGCCTCTTTTGTCATTCCATAGGAATTTTAGAGTTTTTTTCTATCTGTGTGAAAAATTTTATAGGGATTGCATTGAACATGTGGATCACTTTGGACATTTTAATATTCTTTCAACCGATAAACATGAGATGTCTTTTTATTTCTGTCTTCTTAAGTTTCTTTCATCAATGTTTTATAGGTTTCAGTGTACAGGTCTTTTACTTCTTGGTTAAATTTATTTCTAAGTATTTTAATATGTTTTTGCAGCTATTGCAAATAGGATTGTGTTCTTGATTTCTCTTTCAGATAGTTCATTGTTAATATTTAGAAACAGTATTGAATTTTGTATACTGACTTTATATCCTACAACATTACTAAATTTGTTTATTAGTTCTAATAGTTTTTTGGTGCAGTATTTAGAGTTTTTTTAAATACATAAGATCATGTCGTCTGCAAACAGGTACAATTTAATTTCTTCCTTTTCAATGTAGATGCCTTTTATTTCATTCTCTTGCCAAATTGCCCTGACTAGTACTTCTAGTACTATGTTAAATAGAAGTGGCAAGAGTGGGTGTCTTGGTCTTGTTCCCAACCTTAGAGGAAAAGCTTTCTCTTTTTTACTGTTGAAATGATGTTAGCTGTTGGTTTGTTATATATGACCTTTATTGTGTTGAGGCATATTCCTGCTATACCTAATTTGTTGAGAGCATTTCCTTACTTTTTGACCCAGCAGGCTCATCTTGAACTTTCCCTGCCCCCAAGCCTAGAATCAATCAGCTCTCAAAGGAGCGCCAATTCCTTTCAGTAAGGATGCAAAGATGTTTGTAAAAGTTATGAAACTCAGTTCCAGCTAGAATGCAAAGAAATTAGCAGTCTCTTACATGGCATGTGAAAATATACACTGGTATATTCCCCCCTAGAAAATGATTTGGTGGATTTAACAAGCACCTTAAAAATATTTATACTTCATGATCCAGTAATTCCCATTCAAGCAATCTAGCCCAAAGAATTGATCTGTGTTTAAAAAAAGTAAGATAAGGACATTTGTCACAGCCATTTAAACATTAAAGAAACAAAAAGAAAACATCCAATACAAACCAACACAAAAGACATGAAAACAATATAATCAAATCCATTCTAACCAACACAACTGACGTGGAAGTAATACAAATGATATTCTAAAATATGCATACATCAAAAGCATGTTGACTAAGACTTTTAAAAGCATTTTCCAGCCAGGAGAAGTGGCCCATACCTGTAATTCCAACACTTTGGAAGGCCAAGGTGGGCAGATCACTTGAGGTCAGGAGTTCAAGAACAGCCTGGCCAATAGGGTGAAACCCCATCTCTACTAAAAATACAGAAATTAGCCGGGCATGGTGGCCGGTACCTGTAATCCCAGCTGTTTGTGAGACTGAGGTAGGAGAATCACTTGAACCCTGAAGGTGAAGGTTGCAGTGAGCCAAGATCATGCCATTACACTCCAGCTTGGGTGACAGAGCCAGCCTCCATATCAAAAATAAAAAAGTGTTTTTCTTCACTTTACCATCAACCTTCTTGAAAAGGTTTTCTTGTCTCCCTTTCCATTCATGCTTCAATCCCTTGTAGTATGGCTTCTATCAGAATCATTCTCATAGAACCATTCTACTAAAAGTGCATTCAAGAGGTCCTCCTTTTGCCAAAATTATTTTCAGGCTCTTTTTTTTTTTTTTTTTAATCTCTCTGTAGTACTCCCCTCTTTTTCAAAACTTTTCTGTCTGTTGGCTTCTATGACATCAGACTCTGCTGAGTCTTTTTACTCCCCAGACTCTCCTCATTTTCTTTGTGGGGGGCTCCTTTTCCTCTACTTGACCTTTAAATATAACTCTGTCTCTCAGAGTTCTCTCTGAGGTTGGCTTTTCTCATTACTTTGAAGTCCTAGGTAACATAGACTCTGTCTTCAACTGTTATCAACACACACTAAAGATTCCCAAATTTCTTTTTTTTTTTTTTTTTTTAATTTTTTATTGGATTTTAGGTTTTGGGGTACATGAGCAGAGCATGCAAGACAGTTGCATAGGTACACACATGGCAGTGTGCTTTGCTTTTCTTCTCCCCTTCATTGACATTTGGCATTTCTCCCCAGGCTATCCCTCCCCACCTCCCCCTCCCACTGGCCCCCCAATAGACCCCAGTGTTTAGTACTCCCCTTTCTGTGTCCATGTGTTCTCATTTTTCATCACCCGCCTATGAGTGAGAATATGCGGTGTTTCATTTTCTGTTCTTGTGTCAGTTTGCTGAGGATGATGTTCTCCAGATTCATCCATGTCCCTACAAATGACACAAACTCATCATTTCTGATTGCTGCATAATATTCCATGGTGTATATGTGCCACATTTTTCCAATCCAGTCTATTATCAATGGGCATTTGGGTTGATTCCAGGTCTTTGCTATTGTAAACAGTGCTGCAATGAACATTCGTGTACATGTGTCCTTATAGTAGAACGATTTATAGTCTTTTGGATATATACCCAGTAATGGGATTGCTGGGTCAAATGGAATTTCTATTTCTAAGGCCTTGAGGAATCGCCACACTGTCTTCCACAATGGTTGAACTAATTTACACTCCCACCAACAGTGTAAAAGTGTTCCTTTTTCTCCACATCCTCTCCAGCATCTGTTGTCTCCAGATTTTTTAATGATCGCCATTCTAACTGGCGTGAGATGGTATCTCAGTGTGGTTTTGATTTGCATCTCTCTGATGACCAGTGACGATGAGCATTTTTTCATATGATTTTTGGCCTCATATATGTCTTCTTTCATAAAGTATCTGTTCATATCCTTTGCCCACTTTTGAATGGGCTTGTTTGTTTTTTTCCTGTAAATCTGTTTGAGTTCTTTGTAGATTCTGGATATCAGCCCTTTGTCAGATGGGTAGACTGCGAAAATTTTTTCCCATTCTGTTGGTTGCCGATCCACTCTAGTGACTGTTTCTTTTGCCGTGCAGAAGCTGTGGAGTTTCATTAGGTCCCATTTGTCTATTTTGGCTTTTGTTGCCAATGCTTTTGGTGTTTTGTTCATGAAGTCCTTGCCTACTCCTATGTCCTGGATAGTTTTGCCTAGATTTTCTTCTAGGGTTTTTATGGTGCCAGGTCTTATGTTTAAGTCTTTAATCCATCTGGAGTTAATTTCAGTGTAAGGTGTCAGGAAGGGGTCCAGTTTCTGCTTTCTGCACATGGCTAGCCAGTTTTCCCAACACCATTTGTTAAACAGGGAATCCTTTCCCCCTTGCTTGTTTTTGTCAGGTTTATCAAAGATTGTATAGTTGTATGTATGTTGTGTTACCTCCGGTGCCTCTGTTTAGTTCCATTGGTCTATATCTCTGTTTTGGTACCAGTACCATGCTGTTTTGATTACTGTAGCCTTGTAGTATACTTTGAAATCCGGTAGTGTGATGCCCCCCACTGTGTTCTTTTTGCTTAGAATTGACTTGGCTATGCGGGCTCTCTTTTGGTTCCATATGAAGTTCATGGTGGTTTTTTCCAGTTCTGTGAAGAAAGTCAATGGTAGCTTGATGGGGATAGCGTTGATTCTGTAAATTACTTTGGGCAGTATAGCCATTTTCACAATATTAATTCTTCCTAACCATGAACATGGAATGTTTCTCCATCTGTTTGTGTCCTCTCTGATTTCATTGAGCAGTGGTTTGTAGTTCTCCTTGAAGAGGTCTCTTACGTTCCTTGTGAGTTGTATTCCAAGGTATTTTATTCTTTTTGTAGCAATTGCGAATGGCAGTTTGCTCTTGATTTGGCTTTCTTTAAGTCTGTTATTGGTGTAGACGAATGCTTGTGATTTTTGCACATTGATTTTATATCCTGAGACTTTGCTGAAGTTGCTTATCAGTTTCAGGAGTTTTTGGGCTGAGGCAATGGGGTCTTCTAGGTATACTATCATGTCGTCTGCAAATAGAGACAATTTGGCTTCCACCTTTCCTATTTGAATACCCTTTATTTCTTTTTCTTGCCTGATTGCTCTGGCTAGAACTTCCAGTACTATATTGAATAGGAGTGGTGAAAGAGGGCATTCTTGTCTAGTGCCAGATTTCAAAGGGAATGCTTCCAGTTTTTGCCCATTCAGTATGATATTGGCTGTTGGTTTGTCATAAATAGCTTTTATTACTTTGAGATACATTCCATCGATACCGAGTTTATTGAGGGTTTTTAGCATTAAGGGCTGTTGAATTTTGTCAAATGCCTTCTCAGCGTCAATTGAGATAATCATGTGGTTTTTGTTTTTGGTTTTGTTTATGTGGTGAATTACGTTGATAGACTTGCGTATGTTGAACCAGCCTTGCATCCCCGGGATGAATCCTACTTGATCATGATGAATAAGTTTTATGATTTGCTGTTGCAATCAGCTTGCCAATATTTTATTGAAGATTTTTGCATCTATGTTCATCATGGATATTGGCCTGAAGTTTTCTTTTCTTGTTGGGTCTTTGCCGGGTTTTGGTATCAGAATGATGTTGGTCTCATAAAATGATTTGGGAAGGATTCCCTCTTTTTAGATTGTTTGAAATAGTTTTAGAAGAAATGGTACCAGCTCTTCCTTGTGTGTCTGGTAGAATTCGGCTGTGAACCCGTCTGGACCTGGGCTTTTTTTGTGTGGTAGGCTCTTAATTGCTGCCTCAACTTCAGACCTTGTTATTGGTCTATTCATAGTTTCAGCTTCCTCCTGGTTTAGGCTTGGGAGGACACAGGAATCCAGGAATTTATCCATTTCTTCCAGGTTTACTAGTTTATGCGCATAGAGTTCTTTGTAATATTCTCTGATGATGGTTTGAATTTCTGTGGAATCTGTGGTGATTTCCCCTTTATCATTTTTTATTGCATCTATTTGGTTGTTCTCTCTTTTCTTTTTAATCAATCTGGCTAGTGGTCTGTCTATTTTGTTGATCTTTTCAAAAAACCAGCTCTTGGATTTATTGATTTTTTGAAGGGTTTTTTGTGTCTCAATCTCCTTCAGCTTAGCTCTGATCTTAGTTATTTCTTGTCTTCTGCTGGGTTTTGAGTTTTTTTTATCTTGCTCCTCTAGCTCTTTCAATTTTGACGATAGGGTGTCAATTTTGGATCTCTCCATTCTCCTCATATGGGCACTTATTGCTATATACTTTCCTCTAGAGACTGCTTTAAATGTGTCCCAGAGGTTCTGGCACGTTGTGTCTTCGTTCTCATTGGTTTCGAAGAACTTCTTTATTTCTGCCTTCATTTCATTGTTTACCCAGTCAACATTCAAGAGCCAGTTGTTCAGTTTCCATGAAGCTGTGCGGTTCTGGGTCTGTTTCTGAATTCTGAGTTCTAACTTGATTGCACTATGGTCTGAGAGGCTATTTGTTATGATTTCAGTTGTTTTGCATTTGTTGAGCAGTGCTTTACTTCCAATTATGTGGTCAATTTTAGAGTAGGTGTGATGTGGTGCTGAGAAGAATGTGTATTCTGTGGATTTGGGGTGGAGAGTTCTGTAAATGTCTATCAGGTTTGCTTGCTCCAGGTCTGAGTTCAAGCCCTGGATATCCTTGTTGATTTTCTGTCTGGTTGATCTGTCTAGTATTGACAGTGGAGTGTTAAAGTCTCCCACTATTATTGTGTGAGAGTCTAAGTCCTTTTGTAAGTCCTTAAGAACCTGCCTTATGTATCTGGGTGCTCCTGCATTGGGTCCATATATGTTTAGGATCGTTAGCTCTTCTTGTTGTATCGATCCTTTTACCATTATGTAATGGCCTTCTTTGTCTCTTTTGATCTTTGTTGCTTTAAAGTCTATTTTATCGGAGATGAGAATTGCAACTCCTGCTTTTTTTTTGCTTTCCATTTGCTTGGTAAATCTTCCTCCATCCCTTTATTTTGAGCCTTTGTGTATCCTTGCAAGAGAGATGGGTTTCCTGTATACAGCACACTGATGGGTTTTGGATTTTTATCCAATTTGCCAGTCTGTGTCTTTTGATTGGTGCATTTAGTCCATTTACATTTAGGGTTAATATTGTTATGTGTGAGTTTGATACTGCCATTTTGATGCTAAGTGGCTGTTTTGCCTGTTAGTTGTTGTAGATTCTTCATTATGTTGATGCTCTTTAGCATTCAGTGTGATTTTGGAATGGCTGGTACTGGTTGATCCTTTCTATGTGTAGTGCCTCTTTCAGGAGCTCTTGTAAAGCAGGCCTGGTGGTGACAAAATCTCTGAGTACTTGCTTGTTCGCAAAGGATTTTATTTTTCCTTCACTTCTGAAGCTCAGTTTGGCTGGATATGAAATTCTGGGTTGAAAGTTCTTTTCTTTAAGAATGTTGAATATTGGCCCCCACTCTCTTCTGGCTTGTAGTGTTTCTGCCGAGAGGTCTGCTGTGAGTCTGATGGGCTTCCCTTTGTGGGTGACCCGACATTTCTCTCTGGCTGCCCTTAGTATTCTCTCCTTTATTTCAACCCTGTTGAATTTGACGATTATGTGCCTTGGGGTTGCTCTTCTTGCGGAATATCTTTGTGGTGTTCTCTGAATTTCCTGCAATTGAGTGTTGGCCTGTCTTGCTAGGTGGGGGAAATTTTCCTGGATGATGTCCTGAAGCGTATTTTCCAGCTTGGATTCATTCTCTTCGTCCCCTTCTGGTACACCTATCAAACGTAGGTTAGGTCTTTTCACATAGTCCCACATTTCTTGGAGACTTTGTTCATTCCTTTTTGCGCTTTTTTCTCTAATCTTGGTTTCTCATTTTATTTCATTGAGTTGGTCTTCGACTTCAGATATTCTTTCTTCTGCTTGGTCAATTCGGCTATTGAAACTTGTGCATGCTTCGCGAAGTTCTCGTATTGTGTTTTTCAGCTCCTTTAATTCATTCATATTCCTCTCTAAGTTATCCATTCTTGTTATCATTTCCTCCAATCTTTTTTCAAATCTTTTTTCAAGGTTCTTAGTTTCTTTGCACTGATTTAATATATGATCTTTTAGCTCACAAAAGTTTCTCATTATCCATCTTCTGAAGTCTAATTCCGTCATTTCGTCGCAGTCATTCTCCGTCCAGCTTTGTTCCCTTGCTGGTGAGGAGTTTTGGTCCTTTCTAGGAGGCGAGGTGTTCTGGTTTCGGGTGTTTTCCTCCTTTTTGCGCTGGTTTCTTCCCATCTTTGTGGATTTGTCCGCTGGTCGTCTGCGTAGTTGCTGACTTTTAATTGGGTCTCTGAGTGGACACCCTGAATGTTGATGATGAAGTATTTCTGTTGCTTGGTTTTCCTTCTACGAGTCTAGCCCCTTCGCTGTACGACTGCTGAGGTCCACTCCAGACCCTGCTTGTCTGGGGTGCACCTCTAGCAGCTGTGGCACAGCGAGGGATGCTACCAGTTTCTTTTTCTGCTATCTTTGTCCCAGGATGATGCCTGCCTAATGTCAGTCTTTTGGATATAGAGGGGTCCGGGAGCTGCTTGAGGAGACAGTTTGTACTTTATAGGGGCTTAATTGCTGAGCTGTGAGCTCTGTTGTTCATTCAGGGCTGTTAGGCTGCTATGTTTGATTCTGCTGCAACAGAGCTCATTAAAAAAACCCTTTTTTTTTTCTCAAATGCTCTGTGTTGAGGGGTTTGGGCTTTATTTTTGGATGTCCGTTGAGGTCCTGCCCAGCTAGGATGCAGACTAGCCACTGTTTGCCTGCCGTGGCTCCGCCCTGCTGTTGTGACGCTCGCCCTGGCTCTGCTGTTCTGCTGTTCTCCACCACGCCCTGCGGCGGAGTCTCTCTGTTGTAGCGGGTTGCCTCGGCAACGGCAGGCTGCGTCAGCAATGGGCGTGTATCTCAGTTGGGGTGGGTTGCCTCGGTAATGGTGGCCGCCCCTCCCCCTCAGAGCGTCTTGGGCCGTCTGCACGGGGCTTGTTTGAAATCGCGGTTCTGTTCGTCCCACTGGGCCAACCCTAACGCTCTGTCCCGGCAATCCCCTGGGCTGGCCCACTGTCCAAGTCTAGCTCAGTCTCAAGTCCCGCCCTCTCATGTCTCCGGTTGCCGGTTCAACGGGGCACCCGGACAAGCACGCCCTGTGGGGAGTGCTGGGTAGGGCCGGCCGCCGCCACCCCGGCTGCCGGCTTCGCCAGGCGGAATATCTGCCTGGCGTCCCGCGTCTCCTCTTCACTTGGGAATTTCCCTGTTCCGTGGGCAACAAAGATCAGTCTGGAAATGCAGCTCAGACTCACCTCTCCGCGGACACAACGAGAACTCCAATCCTGGGTTGTTCTCACAGCGCCATCTTGAGTCCTCTCCCCTCAGACTTCTTAACAGCCATACTTTTCAGATTCCCAAATTTCTTTCTCCAGCCCACTCTTTCTGAACTGCAGATGTGGCCAGCTGCCTTCTGGGCATCATCTTGCTGTCCCTTGACATCTCAAATTTCACAAATGTTAAACTTAACCCACGATCTTGGCCATCAAATCTGTGACTCTATGCATATTCCTTCCTTGTTGAACAGCACCCTGTCTCCCAAACTCCAAATTCAGAAGTCCCTTTTGCTCTTCCCTCTCTCATAATCTTCATGGACACTCAATGACCAAGCTCTATTCATTCTACCTCATTTTTTTTTTAGATAATCAAAATCAAAATACAACCACATTTTAATATTTATGAGAATCCCCTGTTATCTGGATGAGTATCTCAAAACCAAATGCTAATGGAAATTTCATGGCCCATGTTTCCACTTGTGTTTGCAACAGTATTTGGGGCCAGACTATTAAAATATTCAGATTCTTTTACTGGCTAAATGAAAGACGAATATGTCAACACATACATTTGAAAGACATATATCTCAACACATACATTATTAACCAAATAGAGAAGAGTGCTGGGCTAAATGAACCATCATCCAGTAAAATAGGCTGGCTCTGTGAAAAAGAACATGCACATAAGCTGTGAGCTTCATCTTCACATTTCAAGAAGTAATTCAATTTCAGCTAAATGTTATTTGTTTTATTTAAGTGATATTAATGGTAATATATTGTTTTATAATTTTCTTTCTAGTCATTTTATATATAAAATTTTTATTTTACTGTTGAATAAGAGCTGTCAGCATAAGGAGCATATGTCTAGTTTTATGCACATTTATAGCAATATTTTAATGTCAATCCTAGGAATCTAGAAAATATTTTTTTTAAAAGATAGGGTCTCATTTAGTTGACCCAGTGAGAACGCAGTGGTGCAACTATAACTCACTGCAGCCTGCAGCTTTGAATTCTTGGGCTCAAGTGATCCTCCCACTTCAGCCTCCCAGGTAGCTAGAACTATAGGTACAATCATGCCTGGCTAATTTGTGTTTGTTCATTTGTTTAGATAAACAGGGTCTCCCTATGTTGCCCAAGCTGGTTGCAAACTCCTCACCTCAAGCAGTACTCCTGCTTGGCCTCCCAAAATGCTGAGATTACAGACATGAGCCACTACCTGGCCAGATTTTTCAGTGGAAAAAGAACTCCTCCATTACTGGCTTAGGAAACACTGTTTTAGATGCTGAGACTCCAATAACTGCCACCTTTACTACTACATTGGCTTAAAGCCACCTCAAGCAAGTGTTTAGGATTTAACATATTTTATGATGGAATTTATATTGGTTCTATATAATATCCTATATCTATTCATTTTTTAACCTTATTTTTCTCAATTATAGTCAATGTTTTTATTGTGCTATATTTGATAATATTTTTATGACTGCCTTACATTATTTTGAGAACAAGAATGGATATGAATGCTTACTTTCATTAGTGAGCAAGAGGTAAGAAGCAATGTGAACCTGATATAATATAAAGTAAAATTTACAATCTCAGGTGTCTTAGGACATCAGATTCGAGATGAGAATTAGCTCATATACCTCTCTAATCAGTTCTACAGGAATAAATGGAGTGGCTGCCAATATCCTTAAGCTACCTCAAAAACCAAGTTAGCAGGGTGTATGCTTTTCTCTTTTCTCTCGGGAAAAATACCAGTGTCCTCTGGCATCCAAAGTGCACCTTGAATAGTACCATGTCGATCAATCTATCATCAAAGAATAATGTACTAATTCACTGTTAGATATAACTTTTTAAAATGGATTTTGGAGACTGGGCGAGGTGTCTCACACCTGTAATCCCAGCACTTTGGGAGGCCGAGGAGTAGGATCACTTGAGGTCAGGAGTTCAAGACCAATCTAGCCAACAGGGTGAAACCCCGTCTCTATTAAAAATAAAAAAATTACCTGGGCATGGTGGTGTGGCTGTAGTCCCAGCTATTTGGGAGGCTGAAGCGGGAGACTTGCTTGAACCCGGGAGGCAGAAGTTGCAGTGAGCCAAGATTGCGCCACTACACTCTAGCCTGGGTGACAGAGCGAGTTATTTATTTATATTTATTTATTTATCAAATAAGTAAATTTTGGAGCATTGAATTCTGGGCAGCAATATACAAGTGTGCTATTATCATACAGATCACAATATAAAATACTCTTTATTTTCATGTTTTAGAGAGCAAGGAACACAAAATATAATCTCCAGAGAAGACTAGAATTCTTCACATCTCTAGTCCAGCTTCATTGTATCACAGATAATAATCCCCCTCGACTGAGCACGGTGGCTCACGCTTGTAATCACAGCTTTGGGAGGCCAAAGAGGGCTATCATTTGAGCCCAGGAGTAGGAGACCAGCCTGGGCAACACAGTGAAACCCCGTCTCTACTAAAGGAAAAAGAAAAGAGGGGAAAAAAAATTAGCTGGGTGTGGTTGTGTGCACCTGTACACAACAGCTCCCAGCTACTCTGGAGGCTGAGGTGGGAGGATCTCTTTGAGCCCGGGAAGTCAAGGCTGCAGTGAGCGGTGATCGCTCCACGGCACTCCAACCTGGGCGATAGAGCAAGACCCTGTCTCTAAAAAAGAAAATAATAAGAATCCCATTCATTATCTTCTAACGCAAACAACCAATGGAGTTTCTAAAGACCTAGACAAAGGTATTGGCAGTGCCTACTTGTGTAACTGTTCCATCTTTTGCTTTCGGCAGCGCCGCAGCCCCCTCCCAAGCTGGCCGGGAGCACTCTTTCTTCAGCCAAAGGCACGTTCCAGCACCGCACCGCTGGGGTGCTCCAGGCAGGGGGCTGGCCGAGCTGCCACCGCCTGGGGCTCCCTGTCCCGTTTGCTTTAATGCCGACCTCGAAACTCACCCCGCGGTGCTCTGGGCTGTTACGAAGTTCTGGGTAGTGCAGCCTTAGCGCACTCCGCTCCCCGGCCTGCAGGTGGCAAACGCGTCTCTCCAGTGCCCAGAGCCGGTACTAAATCCCTGCGGCGCTGCAACCCCGACCCCTACCAGGAGCACCGGGAAAGTGGCAACAGGGACTCTGCATCCGGCTGTGGCCACGCCCCTCTCCCTGACTCTACCCACCCCACGGGAATCGGCGCTCGCCGATTGGAGGCGTGATGGGGGCGGGGCTCAGGGAGGTGGGCTGAGGAGGCGGGGCCTGGGTGGGGACAAAGCCGGGAAGAGGAAAAGCTCGGACCCGCCCTCTGGTCCCGGCTTTCTGCAGAGGCCGCGTCAGAATCTGAGGCAGTGGGAACCCGGTTTGGGATTGCTAGCCTGTGCGCGTGAGTCTGAGCGTGTGAGCGGCTGTGGCGACCCAGCTCTTCGCCAGCATATCATCCCGGCAGGTAACCGTAGGCTCCGAGGGGCGTCCCCGGCCCCTGGCTGTAAGGGAAGGTTGTAATTCCATCGAAGGCAGGAGTGGGGAAAAGGAAGAAAGTGCAGATCTTGGGTATAGAGGGAGAAACTTAGCGTTGAGGCCTGCGTGCAAGAAGGGAACAAATCCAGGTATTGAGAATAGGAAAAGAAAAAGGGGAGGGAGAAGATGCTGGATGCCTGGATATGCAGAAGGCCTGCTTTGGGGCTTCGGAGGGAGAAATTGGGCTGTGGGGAAGTTGGATGCAATGACAAGGGGAAAACCAGGTCTGCACTTGGGTTGGAAAAGCGAGCGGTGGCGGTTGCAAGAATACATGTAGAAGACTAAGCCTTGGGTGTAGGAGGAAGAAAACGGGCAGCAGCTGGGGGCTGGATGCAAAGAAGTCTGTAAGCCGAAAATGGGCGTCTGCAGGGAACTCAGGCGGCGGGAATCGCTGTGAGGCCGATCCCTAGCGTCCGCCAGGGGGCGTGGTGGGGGCGGAGCTCCAGCGGCCTTCAGAGGGGTCTCTAGGCCACCCTGGCCGAGAGGGAGTTCTGGGAGACGCCCCCGCCGGTTCCTAGTGCCTGGAGTTTAAAAGTTCTAGGCACCGGAGAGGGAAGGGGCGGGTGTGGAGACCCAGAAGGAGGAACCGATCCAGCCTTGGTTGCAGCACTCTTTCACAACGGCCACAAGGATGGCTGCAGGCCAAAAGCCTGCTATCCACAGCGGCACTCAAGGACATGCAAACCCCAAGACCTGTTAACGGGTGACAAAGCGGGTGCACACCGTCATACGCACAGACATAATTGTGCTCCCATGACTTTTATTTAGAAAGTGCCTGCGGGCCTAAAACTGCCCTTTGCCCCTCTGAGTACACTCAGCACTGTACTTTAAACTAGATAAACTGGGCTGTCTGGCTGGTATTAAAAACAGCTAAATTCTCCTGTGGGTATTCTGTGTTAAGACTTTATATTCCTTGTTTTGTATTAGGAGATAAACTATATTCATTTGAGTCTGCAAGTCTGGGAGGAATTGGGGTGATAAGAAATTCATTCACTGCCAAGGTGAGAATTAGCAATTTTCACCCTTCTGTACTTTCTTTGATGTGGTGGTACAGTGTTTAACTGGTCTTGGGGGCAAGCCAAGGCTCTGCAGGGGAGTGAGTCAGGAATATTTCCAACAACAAATTATAACAGCTTCCTCGTTTTTTTCGTCCAGTGTTTTCTCTCCAAGAGATTCTTTTTGCCCAGATTATTGTAGTTCATGAACTCGGCAAAAAACAATCTGGCCAAAAACTTGGGGTTGATGCAAATAATATTAAATGGCTCTTTTTTAATTAAACTACTCTGTATTGTTATTCCAAGTTTATTTTCTGGAATTACACAAGAATACAAGTATGTTAGGAGATAGGATTCAGCTACTGGTGCCTATTAGGAACAAACAGCCCTTCTTTCTGAAGTTGGGGTTGCGGTAGAGACAAAATCTGAGGGGCAACAAGGGTGGAGAAGTCAATCCAGTGGTGCCTCCAGCTCATCCCGTGGAAATCAGATCCAGAAGAAATACAATTATGCTCCACATGGTAGTAACAATAAAGCTTTACTTTTTTAGTTAAAAGTTGGTAACAGGACCGGGCGCGGTGGCTCAAGCCTGTAATCCCAGCACTTTGGGAGGCCGAGGCGGGTGGATCACGAGGTCAATAGATCGAGACCATCCTGGTCAACATGGTAAAACCCCGTCTCTACTAAAAATACAAAAAATTAGCTGGGCATAGTGGCACGTGCCTGTAATCCCAGCTACTCGGGAGGCTGAGGCAGGAGAATTGCCTGAACCCAGGAGGCGGAGGTTGCAGTGAGCCGAGATCGCGCCATTGCACTCCAGCCTGGGTAACAAGAGTGAAACTCCGTCTCAAAAAAAAAAAAAAAGTTGGTAACAATTTCATGACTAAGTAATGTAAGGAAGACCTGAAGTGTTTGAAGTATGCATTATGAGATAAAGATTATTGCAGCGAATACAATTGCTTTAACTGAGAAGGATATTGTGAACTAAAAAAAAAAAAAATCACTCGACATTTTAGGTGCAATATTTGACCTCCATTAACCGTATTTGCCATGGCCATCAAGGAAAAATAGCCATGTCATAACTGTTGCACAATACTATATAGGAGCATGGCCATGGAAGTATAGTATCAGGAAACAGATAAGTTCACTACCTCCTTTTTTACTTTGCTTTAAAATAAGGATGGGTGTGACAGTGGAATCAAACATGAACAAAATCATATACTTTCAGCTGCACTATAAATTATACTTGACATTACAGATGGGAAGTACTTGACATTACAGATGGGAAGTAGTTGACTCATGAGTCATTGACTCATTCTGTTCATTTCTTTTATTCTAGTTCAGTTCCAGAAGGTTCCCCAAAGGAATCTCCTAAACACTAGTAAGCAGAATTCTAGAATTACAAATTTGGGAAGTGAAAATGGTCCTGAGGATTGGAAATACATCCAGGCTTGTCAAGAAACTGAGGCTTACTGTCTGCTAATCATTACATTTTTATTTAAAGACCACATTACTTTAGCTCAGTTTTTTAAGACAGACTGTTTTAGGTCTCTTATGTAATAATTTTTTTAAGTCAATTCTCTTGACTTTTCTAGTCCTTAAGAGAATAAAAGCAATGTGCATTTGTGTTGTTGGATTAAAAAAGAATTTCCAATAGAGCATCATTAGAAGAAATAGATGACTTTTAGCAGGCTCAGGGGTTCTTCTGCCTCTAGAGACAAGCCGGGCCATGGTCTTCATTGAAGCCTCACAGTTTCATTTCTTCCAAAGAGTCTGCCCTTGCACTGTCTGAGAATCTGATTGATTTGTATTGCTACCCCTACACCCTATCTTTAAAGTGCTGTCTTCCTAGGACAGTGCACAGATTGTCCTATCCCACTCAGTAGCAGCTTGCCCTTGCCTCTGAACAGCCAGAAGAAGATGACAGGGACATGCTTAGGTCTTGGGCAGTGGCTCTACTGTATCCAGATTTCGCTAATTGAGAAATCACTTTGTTTTATTTAGCCCCACATCTCCAATGTCTGTGTTATTGCTAGGAAAACATAGATGTGCCAGGAATTCTTCATCTCACTTTCAGACTTAAAGTTTTCCTAAAGATGGGTCACAAGAATCAGGCGAATCTCCTTATGGCTAGTTATTTTATTAAATAACAAAAACAGCCTCTTTGAAGAGGGGAAATACTAGCACTCATCATTCTGCTTATCTTGAGAGCCCAGTAAAATAAAGAGTTGGACTGAAGTGTTCAGTAAACATGAGAGTATGGAAATAATCTCATTTCATAAGACAAACCAGTAGTTGAGAATAATGATTGCATTATGAAGGGCATGTTACAGGGTCAGGCTTCCCGACGCTCCAGTGAGGTGGTCTTGGGAAAGCTATTTCTCTTTTAACTAAGTAAAATGGGAAAATAATGTCCATTTTTTAGAATTGTTATGAGGGCTAACTCAGAAACCGCATGTGAAACATAACACAATACTTTGTACAGAGAAGGTGCTCAATTCTAATAGCAAATATAATTGTTCTTACTACCTTTTTATTCAACTGCACATAAATCGAATTGTATGAACTGTTCTTTTAGTAGTTACCACATTGTTTATATATTTTGCTTCCACTTTGTTATGAAATAAATGACAAGGCCTGTATTTTTTTTTTTTCTTTTTAGGTTTATTGAAATCAAAATGTCCAAAAAAATCAGTGGTGGTTCTGTGGTAGAGATGCAAGGAGATGAAATGACACGAATCATCTGGGAATTGATTAAAGAGAAACTCATTTTTCCCTATGTGGAATTGGATCTACATAGGTAAATCAGTTACCCCTCCGTGTAGCAAACTCAGAAAGTATAATCTGGCTGGGCATGGTCGTGCACACCTGTAGTCCCAGCTACTTAGGAGGCAGAGGCAGGAGGATCCCTCGAGATCAAGAATTCAAGTCCAGCTGGGCAACAGAGTGAGACCCCATCACTGAAAAAAAAAAAAAGGAGTGGGGAGGGAAAACAGTAAGAAAAAAAAGAATGTAATCTAAATTATTTTGAGGTGAAGTTAGCTTTTTTTACATAGATTAGCTATGTTTTGTGAATAAAGCTTTTTAAGCCTAAATATATTCAGATGAATCTTCTATTTTAATTTTAACATACTGCTAGAAAAACTGAATTTGTCATCTAAAAGTCAAGAATTATAATGGAAAGAATTGTTTTCAGATTCTTCTAACCCTCTGTTTCCTGTGAAGGTTTTATTTGTAATAAAGCAGTGGCTAAGAGTCGTACAATGTATTGAGAAAAGGAAAATAAGAGGATGTAAGAAACAGGAAACTAAACGCAGTTAACACAATTTTGTCATTTCAAACTCAATCTTCTGTCACCCTATTTAGTCAATGGACCTGTTTCCTTTTCATTCCTCACTTTTTGCCCTTTTCATACAATTGTAGTACAGAAAGAATTCATGAAGTTACTTAACTGAACCCCTCTTTTCCAGCAAAAGTTCCCCTAAATCCTGTGTCCCTTTACCCTGCGTGTTAAGTGCTTGGGGACAGATGTAAAAGTCTATGTAATTCTCTCAGTTTTTTGCTGTGTTTTTCATAAACTTGCTTCTGCTCTTTGTACCTTTAACTAGGTAGAGACAGAATTTTTAAAAGGGTAAAATGGCTGAAGAATGGCATAGTAAAATATTGAGCAACACATTTCAGCCAAACTATTTGCAACTCTTAAGTGTGTTTGCCTCAGCCCAGAATTAGTCATCAAAATTCGTCCTAAGGACCTGTTCTTTGAGTGGAGACACTTAATTCACATAATTTCATTAAATATTCTTTTGAATTGTTCTAAACCTAAGCTGCTGATGTCTATATTGCAATCACAATAAGATATAAATACTTGCAGAAGTCAACCAAGCATACAGGAAATTAGGCATAAAAACATCTTCCAACTAGGTTAAAAAGAAGCATTTTAGGAATTCCTGTTTCAGAGCTTTACATGACAGTAGGTGAACTTGCTGGGTTCTTGCCCTTATAAAGGCTGCAAAGAGGCTTTGAGCCTCTTTAGCTTAGAATCCTGAGTAGTTTTAAAGGGGAGTCACTGTGCCTAGGAGGAAAGAAGTTGGTGGCTGCAGACTAAATAATTTTTGGAGGCCCAATCAAGTTTTAAATGTTGCCAAAATTGCTATTATCATCATCACTAACTGGTTCTTTTTGAGGAAAATGGAGCGATAGTTTGTTTTATGTAGGCTAGACAGTGGACTGGGCAATTTGTTCCTTCTTTTCTTAGAAATGTTAAGAAGACAAGCAAAAAATCTAGTAATTTGCTCGTTGATTTTTCTCCTGAGAAATGGTTCCTAGGAACATGAAAACTGCTGAGTATACTTCTTGCTGGAGTTGGGACTGGATCAGCATTTCCTATGCAAGAAGATAACAAAGGACATGACTTTGCTAGATTTATATGAATTATCTCAAGTTGAAGCAGTTGGGAATGATTTTTGTTTGGAAATGTGTCAAGATTACTATCTCTTTGTTTGCATCATGAGTTGGGTAGGATATCTAAGAAAGGAAGATAAGGGAACTAAAAAGAAATCTAGAGGCTTAATAGTTCAGCACGTTTTGAGAGCTGAAAAACTTTTCTTGAAATCCTTGCAGAATAGAAGAAATTGTTAGTTTGTTTTCTTTCTTCTTAACCAACTATTACAGGCTTCAGATAAAGCTTTGCAGTCATTTTCTATGCTCCCTAGACAACCAACATTCTTTCTGCTCTGAATGACCTGCCATCTTAGTGTTGGTGTATATTAAGCTGTAACTCTCTGGTATATATAAAACCATCGATGGATTCCATTACGTATCCAATAAACTATAGGTTTGTTTCCAGAACAAACACTTGTTCAAGAATTGGAGAAACAGCTGGGCATGGTGGCAGGTGCCTGTAGTCCCAGCTACTCAGGAGGCTGAGGCAGGAGAATAACTTGGTCACCGTGAGCCAAGATCATGCCACTGCACTCCAGCCTGGGTAACAGAATGAGACTCATCTCAAAAAAAAAAAAAAAAAATTAGGGAAAGGTTCACCTTATGACTAACTGGCATTAATGAGGGAGTCATTAACATTTTTGGCATCAACTGTCACATCTTTACCTCCCCCCACTTTAATGCCAAAGTACAAAAAAATCCTTTTGGCCCTCGCGCCCCCTTTATTTTTAAAGAACAATATTTATAAGGGAAAAAGGTGGTGCTTAGGCTTACATTTAATTATACTAATCATATGGAGAGAAACCAGGCTGTTATTGCCTCTATATGGTCAAAAACAGGAGTCAAAGGGCAGAGTTTGATGGTTTCCATTCAGTTTTCCTGATAGACAACTTCCCATTACAAAAGAAGGGGTGGCAGCCCAGCAGTCCAGCCTCTCTTAGTTCTCTTTTTAGTTGGCACCCATCTTCTGTGTTTAGCGTGTGCCAGTGCTAAAACTTGGAAGATTTTGGTGTACTTAGAACCTGCACTTTCTGCAAAGTGAGCTCTGTATGCCATCACTGCGGTTATACATTATAACTATAACCTATTTGTCTGAAAAAATATGCTTCTAATTTTTCTCTTTCAAGCTATGATTTAGGCATAGAGAATCGTGATGCCACCAACGACCAGGTCACCAAGGATGCTGCAGAAGCTATAAAGAAATACAACGTTGGCGTCAAGTGTGCCACTATCACCCCTGATGAGAAGAGGGTTGAGGAGTTCAAGTTGAAACAAATGTGGAAATCGCCAAATGGCACCATACGAAATATTCTGGGTGGCACAGTCTTCAGAGAAGCCATTATCTGCAAAAATATCCCCCGGCTTGTGAGTGGATGGATAAAACCCATCATCATAGGTCGTCATGCTTATGGGGATCAAGTAAGTCATGTTGGCATAATTTGGTTTTCCATATTCTTCTTTAATGGCCCAGAATTTCCAACTTACATGTATTTTATTCTTATCTTTTGGTATCTACACCCATTAAGCAAGGTACAAAATTGAGAAATGCATATTTGTATAACTGCATATTTATACACATTTAGCTAAAGGTAAATACAAATAAACTTACAAATAGGCACCCATCTCAATACATCATTTTTTTTAGATGTACTGTTTTTTTTACTTTATCCTTTTATTCAGTTATACCATATGATATTGCCATTTTTATGTTGGTAATTTCATATGGTTCAACCAGATCTGTGGTTTTCAACGTTGGTTGCACAATAAGATCCCCTTACAAGTTTTTTGATGGTTTTGTTTTGCTTTGCTTGATTTGTTTCTTTGTTTTAGTTCCAGTGCTTAAGTCCCACCCTATACAAATTAAAATCTGAATTCTATGCGGTTCAGGCATTTTTAAAGCTCCCCAGGTTAATCTAATGTGCAAAGTTGAGAATCACCAAAGATTGTATTAAACATGATCTCATTATGCATAAAAGAAAAAACTGCTTCGTACCATGGCTCACATCTGTAATCCTAGCACTTTAGAGGCTAAGTTGGAAGGACCGCTCGAGGCCAGGAGTTTGACACTAGTCTGGACAACACAGCAAGACCCTGTCTCTACAAAAATGAAGTGTTTCAATAATTATGTCAGTTGCTCATGGAAGATCCAGTTTTGTTGTTTATTCATATATAAAGTGAGTAGGCAAAGCTGAGTGCAGTTGCATGTGCCTGTACTCCCAGCTACTTGGGGGGGATCCCTTAAGCCCAAGAGTTCAAGGTTACAATGAGCTATGATCACACCACTGCACTCCAGCGTAGACAACGGAGCAAGACCCTGTCTCAAAAAAGGAAAAAAAAACTGACTCCGTAGCTGAAAGCAGCCTTACTAAAGCATTCCTTCCTGCCTGGAAAGAAAGTATTGCTGCTTTACTTCTGTACCAGTAGGCTCATTGCCAAAGTAAGCAGGAAAAACTGCCAACTAAACAAAATCAAAGTTCAGTGTTGAAACTGAGGTTTCAGACTTTGATAGAAAGTAGTTTATGTCTTAAAAGAACCTTAAAAACAGAAAGCTCTGATGTTGAAATCCAGAGGTTTTAATGTAGCCATCACTGAAAACAGTGTGTTTAGGATAGACAGTTTAGTCCTTATGGTGTCAGTTAACTTTGTTCCATTCTGTGACTAAAACTATCCTTTCATCCTTGCCAGAGTCTTCACAAATACTCCCAGGGGCCCAGGCAAGGGAATGTCGATGGCAGTGGTGCAAACTCGCTAATCCTGCAAACATCACCCTAGATTCTTACCAATTCAGTCGTGCCTTTTTTGTGTGTGTATCCTCTTTGTTTTTTTGTTTTCTTTTTTTAATTATTTCAGCATCAGTCACTTGTAAAAATGGCCATTCTATTTATTAAAGTCAAGAAAGAAAATTCCAAACCTCAGGTTGATTCAGACTGTTTAAATATGCATAAACGTATACAAAGCATATATGGTGCTTTGGTGCCTCCGTTTCTCACTTTTCAGAAATTGTAATAAATTACCACCTATAGTAAGGGACTTCGTATGTCAAAAATGTTTTGTGTAAAGTAGGTATTTAATCTTTATTGTTACTTACTGCTCTTTTGCCAATCATTATTAGTATTTCTCTACACATATAGATGTGGCTGGCACCTGCTGGTACCTAACTCTGCAAGTATCCAATTCAAGTCACTGAAGAAGATACAATGCAGCAAAGACCTGTGGATGTCTAGTGTATACCAGGCACATTATTCCACTGAGTAGCTGAGGCCCATGAGGGAGGTGTCTGTCCTTGAACAGCCCTTTCCTAAAACTCATCATCATCCCATTGTAACTGCTGCCAGAATGATTTATTGCTCCATAGGAACAAGTCATATAACACTAGTAACAATTGTACCATGAGAGACTGAGCCCTGATGGCCTAAGTAAGGACAAGACCTCGAGTCATTTGACCTTGGATGCATTATTTCTATCATATCATATTTCTCTCCTTGTCAGATTGATGTAAGAATCAAATGAGATGCTGCAAGTCAAGCCCTTAAAACATCTGGCATAGAGTAAGGACAAAGCTTTAGCTACCTCAACACTACAACTAGATTGTTACCATCACCCTCTAGGGAGAGTTCCCTGACTTCCATGCCATGGTCATATCTTTTCCTCTGTCATCCTATAGCTTTTTCTTTTCTTTTTTTTTTTTTTTTTTTTGTCTATACCCTCTTTTGGCATTTGAAAGCTCTTATATTGCTTTTCACTTATATATGTCTTTATTGGGTTGTAAACTTCCTAAAGGCTTATGTTATTCTCTGTCCTCTCCAGATCAGTGCTCAGGAAACTTTCCTGTACATCACATAAGCACCTGCTAAATATTGATTTGGGGAAACTTCTGGACCTGTTTATCCCCACCTCCTAAAAAAAAAAATTTTTTTTTTACAAACTGCCCTACTTGTCTAGGTGCCTTCTAGGTCTATATTGTATGAATATTTTCCTTATAATTCCTGCCTGGGTATTTTTCTCTTCTTTATACCTTTTTTACCCCCTACACAGTACAGAGCAACTGATTTTGTTGTTCCTGGGCCTGGAAAAGTAGAGATAACCTACACACCAACTGACGGAACCCAAAAGGTGACATACCTGATACATAACTTTGAAGGTATGTATGATTGTAGCATAAGCTTCATCTTTTTTTTAAAAAAAGCAAATGATTTAGATCACATTTTTATTATTTTTTTAAAGTTAGTTATGTGGCTGCCTAAAAATACAATCTGAATCTACAGTGTTTTTACAAAACCCAAAATCTGACATGAAGAAGTAATTTGCTTTCATGGCTTCCTGTGGCATGAATAAAGGCACAAAAGTGTTAGCCACTTAATTGGAAATGCCTTTAGACAAAGACAAGGAGATAATTATGCATTTATCTTAAACACAGAGAGAAGGTTGGCGGAAATCTGTTATGTATGAATTATATACATTAAATATTAATATCCCCAAATCACCCAGCATATAATCCTGCCCTTTGCTCTGATAGGGTTTGTATCTGGAAGAGGTTGCATTATATATTTAATAAAAGTTTTCTTCTTGCTCTCTGGGTATTTCTCCTGCCAAAGTGGAACATTTGCTTTTTGCCTTTTTTTCCTAGCTACGCTGCTACCCTTGAAGGTCCATTATGGCAAATCCCACCCAAAATTTGTTGAAAGAACTAGTGGGCCCTTTTCCTTCACTACTGAAGTTGTTGAAAGCACTCACACAAATGCAAAAACCCAACACTCACCTAGCTTTTGTTTTTCTTGCCTCTTCCAAATAATACTACTTATTGGAATCTGGTCCTGCAGGCTTCAGCACCTTTTACCCTAAGCCCATTAATTCTGGGCATTGACATGGATTCAAGTTCTATCTTTAATAATAACAAAGTTCAATAAGAGTTGTAAAACAGGAACATAATTATTTCTATCAAGTACAGTAGGAGTGCTCAGTATCCTCCAGGATATTGTAAGAATTTTCATTCAGTATTTGAAATGCAAGTTTTCCTCAATAACTAAGGATTGACTACACCCTTAAAGTTTAAAATAGATGTTGAGAATTGTAAAGGTAGGCGTGTTACTCCATTCTTGCATTGCTATAAAGAAATACTTGACACTGCGTAAGTTGTAAAGAAAAGAGGTTTGATTGGCTCACGGTTCTGCAGGCTATACAAGCATGGCTCCAACACCTGTTCCTGGTGAGGGCCTCAGGAAGCTTCCAATCTTGGGAGAAGTTGAACAGACAACAAGCATGTCACATGGCAAGAGTGGAAGCAAGAGAAAGAGAAGGGGGAGGTCCCAGACTCTTGTAAACAACCAGATTTCAAGTGAATTAACTGAGCGAGAACTCACTTCATCACCAAGGGGGATGGTGGTAAACCATTCATAAGGGATCCAGCCCCATATTCCAGTCACCTCCCACCAGGCCCCACCTCCAACATGGGGAATCACATTTCCACATGAGATTTGGAAGGGACAAATATCCAAACCTTATCAGTATGTAAACAAGGGTTTCAAAATTATTTGCCTTTTCTTACATGTATTTCTGGTTCATATCAGTTTTTGGTATTCTGCATCTCCCGGATTTTAGACTGATTTTCATTTCTATTGTCCTTCCAAAACAAGTTAGAGCATCCTTATCTAGAACTGACTTTTCTCTCATTAAGTGCTTCAAAAACTTGTGGAATATTCAGGTTGGAAACCTGTCTGGGACTTCTGAAGTCTCAGATGTGCGAGCTGAGAAGTAGGTCATCTGGTTGTGGTGGGTGACTTTAGCCTTATTACAACTACATGCATTTACCTTTCTCCCTTTTTTTCCTCTCATTGGTTTCTCCTCTACAGAGGGTGGTGGTGTTGCCATGGGGATGTATAATCAAGATAAGTCAATTGAAGATTTTGCACACAGTTCCTTCCAAATGGCTCTGTCTAAGGGTTGGCCTTTGTATCTGAGCACCAAAAACACTATTCTGAAGAAATATGATGGGCGTTTTAAAGACATCTTTCAGGAGATATATGACAAGTAAATACAGTTCTCTTTTTAACTTTTTCTTTATTCTCAAGCAAGCTGACATTTCTCATGTAGAGTATATATCTCCCTAACCCTATGATTCTAGAGAAAATTGAGTGAAAATCGTCACTCTCCCTTAAAGATAAGGGCAAAATTGAGGTTTACCAGGAACGAAACAAAACCACTCTGAGTTGCTTTTAGAAGATAAACATGTTCTTAAATAAGCACCCCACATGAATTTTTTCAGAGTCAGCTTCTTTAATGTTTAAATAAAAGTACCTTGTTAATGATAGGAAGTTGTAATTTTCTTGTGGCAGTTCCTAAGTTAGACCCATTTCCATTCTTTTGAAGCCCATTGTTAGAATTTTAAATTCTGTTTTAGTGGAGCCATTTGAACTTAAGTCTAAGTTTATAACAATGCTGGCTTCCACAGCACAGGAGGTGAGCATGTGTTAATATTTAAGATGGCATAACTCCCTTTAGGTGCAAGTGTTCAGGCTAAGGCTTGGGTTTTAGATGAGAAATCTTTCCTGAGGCATTTTGATTCTTTCTCCTGCTACCCATCTGTACCAAGCCCAGAAACTGCCCCAGAATATATTTAATTTCCTGAATGACACCAAGCAGTAGAACAGTCTTTTTAAAAATACATTTTTAAAATAAGTTGAATCTCAAGAATTTGATCTATCGTATAATGAAAACTGAAAAGTAAAGTAGTCCTTGGGATACTCCACTGTCTCACTTCCTTCTCACGGCTTCCCTGCAAGGTGGGTAAAATTGTTCTTATAGATGGCCAAATTGAGTTTCACAGTTAGAAAATGACTGGGCTGGGATTTGAGCCAATGTCTGTCCGAGTCCTGAGTTTCTGCCGCTTCTACTAAAATATGCTGCTTCCTGTGTGTCCCATCTTTCCTTTGGGAAAAGCAGATGACAAAATCCATTTTCTTTATTATTTATCCCTAACAAAATCCATTTTCTTTATTATTATTCTTTTTTGTCTCTTGTTTCTTAGGCAGTACAAGTCCCAATTTGAAGCCCAGAAGATCTGGTATGAGCATAGGCTCATCGATGACATGGTAGCCCAAGCTATGAAATCAGAAGGAGGTTTCATCTGGGCCTGTAAAAACTATGATGGTGACGTGCAGTCAGACTCTGTAGCGCAAGGTATGGAGATGGAGCCTGGCTTGTAGTAACTGGGTCATTCCAGGGTATTTCTCTAATTTGGGAAGGGGAGTTTTATAGTCCTTTGTTGTAAAATCGTGGAATGTTAAAACTCCAAGTCCAACATCTTGTCTGACAGCTAAGGATATTAAGCTCAGACTAGAGAAGTGATTGCTCAAGAACACATGGGAAGTAAATGAGTGGATTGACACTCCTGGCTCCAGCCTTAGATGTTAACACAGTTTCTCTCGCAACCTTTTCTCCACTTGAGGTTTTAAAGCCTACCTGATCTGCAAATCACTTCCTTTACCTGCCCTCATTGTCCTTTGGTGAAAATGTAAAAAACCAGGACACTCAGGCAAGGAAAGATAAAGTGAGGAGACTGATCATGTCATAACCAAGCTTTGGTGCCTGCAAAGCTCATTTATCTGGTAGCAGGACCTACTCATGTCCCTCTACCAGCTGCTGTTCTGGTAGACTATAAAACAAATGTGTTTGGCCAGGCACGGTGGCTCCCGCCTGTAATCTCAGCACTTTGAGAGGCCAAGGCAGTGGATCACTTGAGGCCAGGAGTTTGAGACCAGCCTGGCTAACATAGCAAAACTCCATCTCTACCAAAACAAAAGCAAAAAAAAGCCAGGTGCATTCACATGCCTGTAGTCCCAGCCACTCAGGAGGCTGAGGCATGCAAATTGCTTAAACCTGCGAGGCAGAGGTTGCAGTGAGTGGAGATCGCACCACTATACTCCAGCCTGGGCAACAGAGCAAGACTCTGTCTCAACAACAACAACAAAAAAAAACAAGTGCTTTTGTTTACTGCTTAGCTTACACACAAAGAAATTGAGCAAAGAACCCAGGGCTGTTTACAGAAATTCCAGGAAAAGTTTTGTATATGGGGTAAGGGCCAAATCAACAGAAACACAGCCCCTGATTTCCTCAGCACCAGGTTGCCTTTTAGTTTCTGTTGCCGATGGTAGCTGTGTGAACTTGAATCTCTCCAGAGGAATGTTTGTTAACTTTAATTATGTTTGCTTTTCCCAAGAAGTAGGCATGTCCTCTCAGTTTGAAAATCAGTAGACCAACAGGGTTAAAGATAACTTTTATCTGACAATAAAGAAGTTACCCAAGTTCTGTTTCTCTACGTCCCCACAATCATTTGTACTGAATGCAACAGAGGAAGGAGTGTTGTTGCTTTCTGATGACTCCATAGTTGATTATTAACTTCACAGATGATGTTGGGAGGTAGCAAAAATGGAGAAAAGAAAATTAATTCTATAGATACAAGAGTTGTAAATGTGGTTCTTTCAATAAGAAACCACAGAAGAGAATTGTTATATTGAGGGTATTAGAGCAAGGAAGGGTAAGTGGGATGTTCTTGGATCCAACAGATCCTGTTTACCTGCCTTTTTTCCTAGTCCCAGCAAGTGTATGAACAGCTTGAGGGTAGGAGACAGCTCTCATCCATCTTTATTTCCCCAGAACGGCAGACCATTGCACATAAGAATAACAATAATAGAGTGAGCTCTTAATCTGTGTCTAGTATTATTCTAAGGAATATAAATACATATTATTTTCATATATATTTATGAATATATGTATATTTATCTAATCCCACAGCAACCTGGTGAAGTAGATGCTGTTATTACTCCCATTTTACAGATAAGAAAACTGAGCCACAGTAGCTGTAGAACTAGGGTGCAATGCAGGCAGTTGGACCCTGAGCCCTCCATCAGGGAGTGAGTACCCCTGAGATAAGTAACAGAAAAATGCAGCCTTTCCAGACCCATTGGCTCTGACATCTGGAGCAGGGATCCTGCCTTCTGAAAGGCAGAATTATTGGTGATTCCATGTACTCATGGTTACTTTGTTTACCAAGACCTATCAAGATTGAGTCATTAATGCTCTCATCTCCGAGAGACTGGGTGCTCTTCATGTAGTTGGACCCAATGCTTAATGCTCCATCACTTACAGGGTATGGCTCTCTCGGCATGATGACCAGTGTGCTCGTTTGTCCAGACGGCAAGACAGTAGAAGCAGAAGCTGCCCACGGGACTGTCACCCGTCACTACCGCATGTACCAGAAAGGACAGGAGACGTCCACCAATCCCATTGGTAAGATGGTGTTTATGTTGATTTCTCATCAGAGTGCCCTCCAGAAGACATCTCCGAAGCAGCTCAGCTGTGTTCCCTTGTCTGCTCAGTGTTTTGTGTGCAAAGTCATCACCAAGAAGCTGATTTGTTCTAGTCATAAAATCTATTTGAATATGCTTCTTAAAATACACAATACATGCTTTTCTGTTTGTGGGAGAACATAGGTTATAGAGAAGAATGTTATTAAGAAGCATTTTCCTTCACCTCTGGTGCAGTGAAATGTCACATAAGCATACAAATCTAAAAGTCACATGGATAGATCCTTTCAACAAGTTTCAAAGACAGCACTTTAAAAAGAGATTACTATAGTGAACCAGCCCCACACCCCCCCGTGGGTGCCCCAAGTTTGGTGGCAACAAAGAAACTAGAAAAAGACAGATTAAGAATGAAAGTGGGACCAGGGGACCATGACTTTGTACTGGAGGCAGTGAAGGCCCCAGTACAGTGAAGGCTCTGGTTTCCACAGTATTTATTGAACACAATCACTTTTATCTATAGTGCAGGTGGTAGGGTGAATCGGTGAAGGGTGAATCGGTGAAGGGAGGCTGTGTATCAAACATAAAATTGATAGCAGTGGTGGTTTACGTGAGTTTCTCAAGAACTAAAAGCATATGCTTATCAATAGACAGTGCAGCTAGTGGGAGTGGGCTTAGCAAGGAGCCTACATGTCTGGCTATATTCCAGTGCTTCAAGGGAGTGTTATGTCCTTGGGCACTGGGCACTATGTTTAGAATATTAGAGCTTAGGTCACTCTGTTCCTGGGAACATGCTGGCATAGAGAGGCCTTCCTCGCCAGAGGCCTCCATGGCCTTCTGCAGTTTATTGTTCCTGATTTCTTTTATTCGTTACTTATAACCAGTTTATGTAGGCACACTGTAAACGCTTTCTCCATTGCTGCTTCCCCCAACAATTACAGCCTGGAAAAAGGAATATAGACAAGAGATAGAAGAGATTGTGACCTTTTTCAAATTAGAAAATGCCTTAAGTTTCAAGCACTAGTACCATGCCATAAAAATGTGTTTTCTTAAAGTTTTTGTTTGGTAAAATATTTCCAACTCTCCTAAAACACCTAGCCTGTGTGGTTAGTACCAAAACAAAAAACTACTATATTTTTGGGAACTATGAAACATTTGGAAACCTCTATAACTGGGGTGATTGGAGTGTTGGGATTTTTCTCCCTCTTTCAGCTTCCATTTTTGCCTGGACCAGAGGGTTAGCCCACAGAGCAAAGCTTGATAACAACAAAGAGCTTGCCTTCTTTGCCAATGCTTTGGAAGAAGTCTGTATTGAGACAATTGAGGCCGGCTTCATGACCAAGGACTTGGCTGCTTGCATTAAAGGTTTACCCAAGTAAGTATAAGATGCCCTAGCCTCTGTGGCCAAATTAGCACTTATCCTCACGGGGCTCAGAGCATCAGTGCTTTCTGGAATTATGTAAATTGTTATTCATCATCTAGTTCAGGAGTCAGCAGACATTATCTGTAAATTGTCAGATAGTGAACATTTTAGGTTATGTGGGACATACAGTCTTTGCAACTACACAGCTACTCCACTTTGCCTTGCTATTGCAGCAGGAAAGCAGTCATAGACAATACAGAATGAAATGATATGGCAACACCCCAAACTTTCACGTTCGGTACCAGGCTCAATTTGGTTCACCTGCTGGGCTGTAATTTGCTAACATCCAATCTAGTTGACAATCATTGAATGAAAAGGTTCTATTTAATTTTAAGAAGCAGATTATAGACAAGTAGAAACAAAGGTACTTCAGAGACTATTTTATTCTACTTCTTTATTTTCATTAACTTACCAATGAGAAAAGTGAGCAGCACAAATTTAAAGCGTGCAATTGATCATAGTCCCTTAAATATCTATAACCAATATTTGGGCAAATATTTGAGACCCCATACATTACAGAGAATTTTTCTGAGAACATGGTAGCCAGTATGCTGGGGGGATTGGCTCCACATCTCAACCGGTGCATCCACAGAGGTCTCAACTATGGTCTGTATACCCCATAATGGGGATATACTTGATCACTGTATGTTTCTTAATTTAAATTTTCAGCAAAAAAAAAAAAAAAAAAAAAATGCAGTATTTGAAATGGTCTTATCAGGGGAATACCTTTGTAGCCTATTAGGCACCTATCAGCAGGATTATGTTATCTAATCCATTGTCTTTTGTTTTTCTTAAGTAAGACACTGATAGAAATAACAGCATTAAGACTTTTTTTTTGAGACAGCGTCTCGCTCTGTGACCCAGGCTGGAATGCAGTGGTGCAATCTCAGCTCACTACAACCTCCACCTCCTGGTTCAAGTGATTCTCCTGCCTCAGCCTCCAAGTAGCTGGGATTACAGGCATGTGCCACCACACCCGGCTAATTTTTTGTATTTTTAGTAGAGATGGGGTTTCAACGTGTTAGCCAGAATGGTCTTGATCTCCTGACCTCATGATCCATCTGCCTCAGCCTCCCAAAGTGCTGGGATTATAGGCATGAGCCACTGCACCTGGCCATACTATGACTGTTTTAAGGACATGTGATAGTTTGTAGGAAGGTGGGTAAAGGTTTGCCTATGCCCTGAATAAGTTTTGCTATGTTTGAGAATAAGGAAGAAGTGGGATGATTTTGATCTTAGCAGCATTAGTCTGAACTGAAATTCCATGATAATTTCACCCTCAAAGCTACATGGCAAGAGACCTAACTTAATATATGTGGATGAGACTCTACTGCAGGCTGCCTAGAGAGCCTAAGTACTGAGCCTGTGTCAGTCCCAGGAACCTAAAGGCAAAATCTATAGACAATGAACAAGGGGTTTCACCATGTTAGTCAGGCTGGTCTCAGTGAACACAATCATTCTCTATAGATTTTGTAGATTACTAGCATAAATGTGTTTTCTTCCTGAACAAGTAGAATACTATTTTAAGTAGCATTTCTAGGATTTTACCTCTACCTGCTACCATATCAGAGACAAACTAAATTTTCTCTTTTTCCTCCCCTAATAGCGTGCAACGTTCTGACTATTTGAATACGTTTGAGTTCATGGACAAACTTGGAGAAAACTTGAAGATCAAACTAGCTCAGGCCAAACTTTAAGTTCATACCTGGGCTGAGGAGGATAAGTGTCTTTTGGTAACTAAGTCTACTGGTTTACATTTTTCTGTATCACACTCAAGGATAAAGGCAAAATCAATTTTGTAATTTGTTTAGAAGCCAGAGTTTATCTTTTCTATAAGTTTACAGGCTTTTTCTTATATATACAGTTATTGCCACCTTTGTGAATGTGGCAAGGGACTTTATTAAAATTTTGTTTTCTCATAGCAGCCTAGGAATTCAGTGAGTACTCATTTGTATTCACCGTCACTTTTTCCTCATGTTCTAATTATAAATGACCAAAATCAAGAGTGCTCAAAAGGGTAAATGATAGCCACAGTATTGTTCCCTAAAATATGCATAAAGTAGAAATTCACTCCCCTCCCCTCCTGTCCATGACCTTGGGCACGGGAAGGTTCTGGTGTCACAGATGTCCCGTTTCATGAGGTAGAGCTATACATTAAACTTGCATATGAGTGGAACAAGGTATGAGTGTAACTCAGATGTGTTGAAGATACTGCAGTCATTTTTGTAAAGAGCTTGCTGAATGTTTCCAATAGACTAAATATTGATTAGGCCACAGAAGAGTTTGGAATCCAGAATAAATACTACCAGGAGGTTTGTCCTCTCTTTCTCTTTCTCTTTCTCCTTCTGGCCTGGCCTGGCCTGAATATTATGCTACTCTAAATAGCATATTTCGTCCAAGTGCAATAACCTAAGCTGCATCTTTTTTGGACTTCTGGCCCGTTTCATTTCTTTTATATAAATGTGATTTCTCAGAAGTTGATATTAAACACTATTCTAGTCCTTATCTTCTCCTGAACTGTTGATTTAATTAAAATTAAGTGTCAGTGACTATTCGTCTTCGTTTCTGTTTATTGGATGCCAACCACCATGCTACATCCTAGCCATACGCATATAATCTGAAAAAATTCTCTGCTCTCAAGAAGTTTACCATGGTGGAAATAGATAAGTAAACAGTAAGATGTAGATCCTGCAGTGAAAGGATAGAAGACCAAAGATGGAATTAAAGGAAGAATTAAGGAATATTAGAAAATAGATTCTGTCTATGCACATGCTAAGGAATTTAGTCATTATCTTGTAAATTATTAGGGAGCCAGTGAAGACTTTTAAGAAATAAGGGACTTGATCATATTTTTTATTTTTTGAGACAGCGTTTCACTCTTTGCCCAGGCTGGAGTGCAATGGCATGATCTTGGCTCACTGCAGCCTCCGCCTCCCAGGTTCAAGTAATTCTCCTGCCTCAGCCTCCCAGGTAGCTGGAATTACAGGCATGCACCACCACACCTAGCTAATTTGGAATTTTTAGTGGAGATAGGGTTTCACCATGTTAGTCAGGCTGGTCTCAAACTCCTGACCTTAGGTGATCTGTCTGCCTCAGCCTCCCAAAGTGTTGGGATTGCAGGCATGAGCCAGCATGCCCAGCCATATTTTTATTTTTTAAAAATAGCACTCTGGGAAACTTTTACAAAGAACGAATAGAGGCTTTGGGAGGCTGAGGTGGGCAGATCACAAGGTCAGCCTGGCCAATATGGTGAAACCCTGTCTCTACTAAAAATAGTAAAATTAGCTGGACGTCATAGCATGCTCCTATAGTCCCAGCTACTCAGGAGGCTGAGGCAGAAGAATCACTTGAACCCGGGAGGTGGAGGTTGCAGTGAGCTGAGATTGTGCCATGGTACTCCAGCCTGAGCAACAGAGCAAGACTCTGTCTCAAAAAAAAAAAGAATGGATAGTGGGGGGTGGGGAGGAGAGTGTTAGATACGGTTGAGGAAGGAGGACCAGTTAGGAGGCTGTTGGCAATACTTTAGATAGGAAACAATGAAGATCTGACTGGAACAGTGGCACCAGGAGGAGAACAGGATAATCCCTAGGACGTTGAATGATGGATCTTGGCAAGACAAGGATATGTGGGAATGGAGGGACAGGAGCAAGGCAAAGATGCTTCCCACTTTCTGGCTTCACACCTGGGGAAAGGCTGGTCCACATCCTCGCATCTTTGGGAGGGAGGCTCTGGTGAGCTTTTGCACTGTCACACATCAAAAGTCAGTGAGTTGGGGTGGAGATCCTTGGTAATTCCTAGGCTGCGTTCCTGGTAAGCTTAGCTGGGCCCCAGACACTGTGCTCACAAATCCCCTTGAAGGCCCAATGAAATGTGGAGCCTTTCAGAATCCTATAGCATGGAGCTTATTCAGAATGCGCTTTTGACCAATTTCCCTCAGTGCTACCCCCAAAATATACCCCAATCCAAGCCCACAGTCTTAGAAGAGCCCTGTTGAGAGGAGATCCTCATGAAGTAGGGTAGGTCCATGTGGCTTGGGCAGTTTATTCCTGACCAAGTTGAAGTTAGAATCCAAACCACATGAGCTCTCCTGGAAGGGGAAATAAAAATCAATTTTCACATAAGATCAACCAGTGTCAGGTAACTCAGGCAGTAAGAAAAAAAAGCATTGCTCCTAGTTAACATTAAGAAAGGCAATAAATGTTTTCATCTCTTCTATAAGATTTTTCGGTAAGAGATTTTATAACCCATATAATCTCTAGTTAGTAAAAGGAATAGAGAGCTAGGTAAATTAGAAGACATATAATCATTGATTTTCAGCTTTGGTGGCTTTGAGCTGATATATAATGCCTCAATATAATGACATGCCAATGACTCGTTTTAACATTAATGCCGGTAAGTTTTTTTAATAGGATAGATTGGGATTGAAAGGAAAAGGAATGTAAATTCTTTTTATATGCCTTCATACTATCTCATTTAATTCTCACCAGTCTTAAAAGGTTGACTGTATACCACTGGGTTTTTTTGTTTGTTTGTTTGTTTGTTTTTAATGAGAAAGCAAAAAATTAGAGATGTTGCTAATAATTAACTTAAAGGTGGAGCTTTTCTAACAAAAGCCCACAGGTCTTTTTCTCTTTGGAAAATAGATTTTTTTTTTATGAGGTGAAGTCTCACTCTATCACCCAGTCTGGACTTCAGTGGCACAGTCTCAGCTCACTGCAGTCTCCACCTCCTGGGTTCAAGTGATTCGCCTGCCTCAGCCTCCCAAGTAGCTGGGATTACAGGCGCCAGCCAACAAGCTCAGTTAATTTTTATATTTTTAATAGCAATTGGGTTTTACCATGCTGGCCAGGTTGGTCTCGAACTCCTGACCTCCCTCCTTGGCCTCCCAAAGTACTGGAATTACAGAAGTGAGTCACCACACCCAGCCAAAAACATATTATTGCCCTTTGATGTCCAATATACTGGTTAAATGTAGTGTTCTTCAGATTTTTAGATATTTGGCTTCTTATAAAATTCTAATTGTTTTAACATTTTAAACTTTACATCTAAAACGATTGTCAAATAAAATGTGTTTTGCACTCTCCTCCTCTCATCTAAACTTATTACTCAGCTGGACACAGTGGTTCACACTTGTAATCCCAGCACTTTGGGAGGCCGAGGCAGGCAGATCACCTGAGGTCAGGAATTCGAGACCAGCCTGGCCAAGGTGGTGAAACCCCATCTCTACTACAAACACAAAAATTAACTTGCCGTGGTGGCTGTAGTTGCTTGGGAGGCAGAGGCAAGAAAATCACTTGAACCTGGGAAGCAGAGGATGCAGTGAGCCAAGATCACACCATTGCACTCCAGCCTGGGCAACAGAATGAAATTCCATCTCAAAAAAAATAATAAAAAGTTTAAACAATAAACTTACTACTTTTTTTTTAGATTTTTGACTGGTAACCTCTTCATAACTGTTAGAGCATCCATTTCCTCATCTATTAACAAGATTTTAATAAATTTTAAAAGTGTTTTGGGCCAGGCATGGTGGCTCATGCCTGTAATCCCAGCACTTTAGGAGGCCAAGGTGGGCAGATCACTTGGGGTCAGAAGTTCAAGACCAGCCTAGCCAACATGGCGAAACCCCATCTCTAATAAAAATACAAAAATTTTCCAGGCATGGTAGTGCTCGCCTGTGGTCCCAGCTACTCAGGAAGCTGAGGCAGGAGAATCGCTTGAACTGGGAGGCAGAGGTTGCAGTGAGCTGATATTGTACCACTGCACTGCAGCCTGGGCGACAAAGTGAGATTCCATCTTAAAAAAAAAGTGTTTTGTTTCTACTACTTTAATCTAAGTTGCAAAATATATCAGTGGTCATTTTGGACCAGAACATTCAGAAGCTAATGGTTGATTATATAACAACTGGAGGATCAGAATTGTTGACCTGGAAAATCACTGTTCTTTAGCACAAAACTGAAGGCAGCAGGATCCAGGGACAGGGAAGGTATGAGTTCCAGACTTCAAAACTCTAAATTGTAGGTACTGTTTTCAGGAAGAATTTCTAACTGAAAATATTTAAAATGTAATCTTAGCAATCAGAATCACAGCTCCGCTGTGTTCTTGCTTGATATATAAAATCCTTCTACAACACTAGTTGTAGTGACTAGTGACCTATCATCTACTTAAATATTATATAATAAACATTTCCCCCAAATTAAGGGTTTTGGCTCTTCTTGTTAAGAAGGAAATTAGAAACTAATATAAAGAATGATAATGAAGGCTTTGGATATTTATATCATACTGATAAAAGTCTCATACTCACCTAAAATTAAAGATTTTCATAATCCCTATTTTTAATATTAGGGAGAATGTAGCTTCCAAACTGTAAATTATTCTACAACAAGAAACTCAAAGAACTATGAATTTGGATGATATCTCAGACTCTGCAGGAGATAAATTTTGCAGATATTGTAGCACTGTTTATGAAACTGGCCCAATTGTCCCACACAACTAATGTTTATGGTTTCTTCTGAATAAACATAGAAATTGACCCTCCTAGTCTTAAACTTGAAAAAATTACATTTATCTTATCTGAGTTCCTTTCCCAGGAAATAAACATCAGGCCTCCCAGATAGCATCAAGGAATTGAAATTTACCAGATCATTGCTTCTGGACAAGGAGACTGGATTTTACAGGAAAATACACAGATGGACCTAGCAGAAGATTCAGAAGCCTGACTAAAGTTTGGTCAAACACAATTGTATCTTTGTCAAGTGATATAGCATCCTTCTTAGTATACAATAATAGGGGAAGGGAAGAAAGGATGCACAGCGTTGGCCTGTCCTCACGTTGATGAAATTAGCTTTATTTGGTGAAGGTGGTAGCTGCCTTGTGACTTTACTGTTCTCTCCTTTGTAAATTTAAGTAACATGTAGGGAGATGCTGTATATGCACACTGCTCATCATCAAGCTTCACCCATTGTTTCAGCATCCATTCATGATTTTATAACTACATCATACCTTCTATAATTATTACATACATTAGCATAGAAATAGAGTATATATTTATATTACCATAAAGAATAGCTTTCCCTTCCTTCCATTCATCTATATTGGTATTACTAATGTGTATTCACAGATTTTTTTTTCTTTTTTTTTTGAGACAAGGTCTCGCTCTGTCACTCAGGCTTGAGTGCAATAGCATACTCACAGCTCACCACACCCTCAACCTCCCAGGCTCAAGTTATCTTCCCACCTCAGCCTCCCCTAGTAGCTGGGACAACAGGCATACACCACCACACCCAGCTAATTTTTGTGTTTTTTGTTGAGATGAAGTTTTGCCACATTGCCCATGCTGGTCTCAAACTCCTGGGCTCAAGAAATCTACCTGCCTTAGCCTCCCTCCCAAAGTGCTAGGATTACTGGCATAAGTCCCCACACCCAGCCTGGACTCACAGATTTTATCCAATGGACTGTAATTTACCACCATCTTCATGTATTTTGATGCTTAGATTCTCTCATATTTGGCCAGTGGGAATGCTATCAAGCTGGGTCCTGTCAGGATTGTAACATATTTTACACACAGTTAATTTGGGTATGCAGTCTTGTATATTAAGCCACCTAGTAGTATTTCTTCAGTAAGGCTTCCACTGTGAAGAGCTCTCACATGCAATCCTCCTTGTCTACCAATAGAATATATTTTATAGGAAAGTCCATGCCTTCCTTTCCAGATCTAACCACACAATGTCTCAGCAGAAAGTATTGTTGAAAGACTGCCTGTTTCAAGATGGATGTCCAGAGACTGGAGCCTTACTTTACTTAAAAGAAGTCTGGGGTAGAAGCAAAGGAAGGTATTAGGGCACTAGGGTTGTCACCACTTCCTGACCTTTTGGGAAGATGGGGATATTGACTTTCAAAATTCTATTACTGAGACTAAATTATTGAGTCTACATGATGAACATTTAGGTAATAAATAATGGGAAAAGAGACAGAGTATGATTGGGATAGGCACATGAAGGACTTCTAGGGCAGATGGCTGTGTTCATTCCTTGATGTGGGTAATGATGGCAAGAGTACCTTGTAATGGTTTACTACATTATACATTTGTTTTGTGTGGTTTACTGCATCCTTTTTTAATAATAAAAGGTTTTTTAAAGTGTATTAGGAAACTTATTTTTAATCCCTTGGACTAATTGCATAGGATCACATTCTTCTGGAACAAATTCATAAACTTTCTCTGCAGTATCAGCTTACCCTCCTGACAAAGCCTCTTGGTTTCCCTTCAATAGATGACACAATTTCAGTCAAACCATCTTTTTTTTTTCCTTTTTTTTTTTTTTGAGACGGAATTTCGCTCTTGTTGCCCAGGTTGGAATGAAATGGCACAATCTGGCTTGTGGCAACTTCCACCTCCCAGGTTCAAACTATTCTCCAGCCTCAGTCTCTCAAGTAGCTGGGATTACAGGTGTGTGCTACCACACTCATCTAATTTTGTATTTTAGTAGAGATGGGGTTTCTCTATGTTGGTTAGGCTGGCCTCAGGTGATCCACCTGCCTCAGCCTCCCAAAGTGCTGGGAATACAAGCATGAGCAGTCAAATCATCTTTTTAACCTTTCCAAATATAAGCTAGGAAGCCTCTCTCCAGGAAGGTGCTCGGCCCTGGAACTTTAATTGGACTGTATACTAAGTATTATGAGTAAAGACGTTTGAGGGTCTTTAGTGGGCTCTTTGGACCTACATTCCTTTATCTGGATGAATTCATAATACTTTCTTAGTAGTAGTATTTGGTTTTAAAACATTTATTTGATTTCTACATGAGAATTATCCTTTTCCTAGTTGGTCTTGCTTTGTTCTATTTGGAAAATAATGCTTTGCACATTCTTTATATGTTCAGAGACTAAGCTCCAAGACATTCTAACCAAATCACATTTTCCTATGTTCAAGTCACTAAATTTTTACCAATTTCAAAATTTTCTCCTCCTCTTTTTTTCCACTTCAGGAGCTTTTCAGTCTTTTCCTATAGGGTTTAACTCTGAATTTTTTGAGCAAATTCCAAAATGTTCAAAATATATGATTAAAAACTAAGAAGTTAACTTTGACCTTGAAATATTATTCTAATATTCTAGAGCTAGCCTCACCTATTTAAAATGTTCCATATTTCCTGGCTACAGTCTTCTTTTGATCCTGTTTCTATTTTTATTGTTTGAAATAGCCTGCATGTTGGTGACTTATTTTTTCCTGCAAATTAATTACCATGCTCTTGTACTATTCCATGAAGACTTACAACTTGGAGTTCAGCCAATGTTTTGAATCTGGCCTTTCCATCATCTACTTCCTTATAGAAGGGGTTTTTTCCTTTCTTCAATTTTTGAACCTAATTCATCCAATAAGTAGATTGAAGTATGTCCACTAATCCTGACACTATCTTGGTAAATCAATGTCTCATAGGACCCACAACCTCTAGGTGAGGGTACCTTTTATAGGTCAGGCTACTCCAATTTGCTGAGCGTCAGACAGCTTAAGTTTTGAGTCATTGGTTTTGTTACAGTGTTTTAGTATGATTCTTTACTATTATAATGGGAATGTTTTCAGAACTTATTTGTAGTTAACTTGGGTCTCATTTTCTATGAGTGGGTTCTTCAAATATCCTAAAGCTGTGGTAAGATAAGCAACATCTTGATCTGTACAGTGAGTGTTTTTTGTCTTTTTTTACTCTGAACACACAGTACTCATGGTTTATTATATAAATCCAAACCTGAAAAGTTGAAATTTCCATTCCAGCTACTGTCAAAAAAAGCTTAGTTTTTGGAACACGGGTTTGAATCTTGTTTTATCCACTTTGTGTAACTGGGGACCTTAATCGTTTATTTTCCGCACTCCTTCAGTGTTACTGTTAAACTCCCAAGCATTTGATGAGACATTACACAGCTAGGTCTGGTTGCCTGACAACCTTGGGATGTAGCAGTCAACATTCTGCATAGGTCCAAGTTCTTAGGCAGGACTGTATAGGGTAATTACCCAGGAGGCTTTCTAATTACCCTCCGACCCCAGCGTAGGGGACACACCTTACAATCATCAAGTTTATACAGGCAACCTGGAGAAAGCATCTGCTCTGATCCTTCCTCCTGCCAGCACAGTGCAGTTTTCAACACTGTACCACGAGGTACCATCTTGTTAGGTGACAGGGAAAAATCCAGCCTGTGTCATGTCAGAATAGGTTGAAAGCCAGCATTATAAAACCGAGACCATTTTTGCAGAGCACATTCCCAAACTATGGGCAAGACCAACGGCAGTTAAAGTTCAGCTTTTTATTGAACACATTATAAAAGAGGTTTAGTCAAAAAGACCAAAGCCCGTGTCATCAACAGACTCCTCGGATTCTTCTTTCTTTGCTTCCACTTTCTTCTCCTCAGCTGGAGCAGCAGCAGTGGAGGGGGCAGGACCTCCTGCTGGTGCAGCACCAGCTGCTGGAGTAGGCCCACCAGCCCCTACATTGTAGATGAGGCTCCCAATATTGACGTTGGCCGGGGCCTTTGCAAACAAGCCAGGCCAAAAAGGTTCAACATTTACACCAGCTGCTTTAATGAGGGCATTGATCTTATCCTCCATGACGGTCACCTCATCTGCAGAATGAGGGCCGAGTAGATGCAGGCGAGCTCAGAGACGGAGGCCATGGTGCGGGTGAGTGTGAGGCTAGCGCTGCCGGACGCCATGCTAGTCGCCGGATGAAGTGAGGGCCTCACCCCAACGCGGCCTTAACTTCCTCGGAAGAACCGACCCTTTTCCACAGTTGTGATTACCTTACGTAGTTCAGTGGTATGATTGCCACATCGCTCGCATACACTATTTCCTCTGGCAATTAATGGAAAAGTATCAGGCCTGACATGACTGCCTCACAAACTCCCTCTGAGCACAGGGGAGAATTTAAGGCACGTGGCACCTCTAGAATGACAGTATATTAGCTTCCATGTTATCCATTCAGTGGTCAGAGATTTCACTGATAATCTCCAAAATAAAATGAAGGAAATGTATTTTAAAGATCACTCTTTTTGAGTCTGGGAATGAATCAAGGGACGACTGTCAAAAATACAGAAGTTCCAAGAAGATTGCTGGTTCCAAAGCAGTAAGCTCAGTTATGAACACAATCAGTCTGAGATAGGCAGAACCCCCAACTGGAAGATTTCAAGCAGTATTTGAAGATGAAGGATTGAAGCCAGGGCCAGAGATATGGACAGCAGCTGAAGTCTGGAAAAGACACGCTCTCTGACGAGAATAGCGAAACAAGAACAAAAGGTGTTCAGTGATTGGCTACACTTTAGAAACAGGAAGAATCAGTGAAGGACTCAGAGGGAACAACCTGAAAGAAGACAACCAGGGAAGATCAGTGTCAAACAAAGTCAGAGAAAAAGCCAATTCGTGCAGGAAGGAGTAAACATCCAGCTCAAATATTACAAGAGGGCTGAAGATGAAGGCAAACTGCAAAACTATCACCAGCAACTCTGGAGAATCATATTCTAAAAAGCATCTGAAGATTTTTAAACAAATAAGGTTTATCACATTCCCATCTTCTGAACTGATTTTCTTTTTTCTTTTTTTTTTTTTTTCTAGACAAAGTGGTGAAATTTTTTTTTGTTGTTGTTGTTGTTAATCAATGAGAGCTTGTTACGTTGCTCAGGTTGGCCTTGAACTCATAGCCTTGCCTCCTCAAGCACCAGGACAACTGGCCAGAGCCACCACGGCTCCCTTCTTCTTTTTTTTTTAAGATGGGGTCTCACTCTGTTGCCCAGGCTGGAGTGTAGTGGCACAATCTCAGCTCACTGCAACTTCTGCCTCCTGAGTTCAAGCAAACCTCCTGGCTCAGCCTCCCAAGTAGCTGGAATTACAAGCATGTGCCACCATACCTGGCTAATTTTTGCATTTTTAGTAGAGATGGGGTTTCACCATGTTGGTGAACAGGCTGGTCTCAAGCTTCTGACCTCAAGCGATCTGCCGGCCTCGGCCTCCCAAAGTGCTAGGATTACAGCACTTTGCCCAGGCTGGAGCCACCGCACCTGGTCTTCTGAACTGATTTTCTTTACTATCTGATCAGCAATCACTTTGAACAAAGGTCGTAAAATAATCAACAGTGAGGTAACAAAATATAGGGTATCACATAAATAATTGAATACACTTCTAAGAGAAATTCAGCTCCTACTGAAATTCCAAACCTATGCATTTATTCGACAAATACTTTTTGAGTGTGCATTGTGTGCCAGGGACTGGCCTAGGCAAGCAGTATTTGAAGCGTGGTAAGTTAGACTTAAAGCTTGATACTACACCATTCACATACTACCAAAAAGAGAGGGGAACTTATGCATCATTCTACATTGGCATTTGGGGACCATGTATGCAAACTACACAGGCAACTTTTAAAAACAAATATAAAACTTTATTATTTCAATAATTATGTGAATTGCTCATGGAAGATTCAGTTTTGTTGTTTATTCAGATACAAAGTAGGAAGGCAAAGGTACCTGCAGTGGCACATGATGCATGCCTATGTTCCAGCTCCTCTGGAGGCTGAGGTGAAGTATCACTTGAGCCCAGTAGTTTGAGTCCAACCTGGGCAACATAGTGAGACACCCTCTCCAAAAAAAAAACAAAAATAAACAAAAAACTTCAAAAGTAGCCATTTTTGAAGTTTAGTCTCAATGGGCTATGTCTAAAATATTGTTTCCTTAATCCGATCTATATAAACCCTATGAAAACATCAATTTCTTAAACACTGTTTTCTTAATCTAATCTGCATAAACCTTACGGAAAATGAATTATTTGTTAACATTTGTGGGGACTGAGTGGACTAGGAAAGCAATACAAAGGGGAAAAAAAGAGAGCCTGGCCAACATGATGAAACCATCTCTACTAAAAATACAAAAATTAGCCAGGTGGTGGTGGCTCACACCTGTAATCCCAGCTACTTAGGAGGCTGAGGCAGGAGAATCACTTGAGCCTGGGAGACGGAGGTTGCAGTGAGTTGAGATCGTACCACTGCACTCCAGCCTGGGCAACAGAGTGAGACCCCAGCACTGCACTGCTGAAGCTCAGGGCTCCTGCTAAGCTAGCCCGGCTGTGCCTGGAGAAGGAGGAGAAGATGGCCACTAGGACAGGGAGTAGCATTGGCAACTCTCTCATTAGTGGAAATGCCTCAGCTGAAGGCCCAAAGGGAAACCATAGGGAAACCACAGTAATCACTGGTGTTAAAGTTGTCATGAACCATCACTTGAAAGAAAGCAGTTTTACAAAAGGAGCATCTAAGAAGTACATCCAAGATTACCGACAATCAATCAAAGGCAAACTTGAAGAACAGAGACCAGAAAGAGTAAAACCTGTTATGACATAGGCTTCAGAACAAATCAAGCACACCTTTTGCAATTTAAATATATATATAACAGTTTTTATTAATGAAAACATGAATCCAGATGGCATGGTTGCTCTACCATGAGGCTGGTGTTGTTATAATAGGTAGCTAGTTAGGCATGAGCAGGGAAGGAGAGGCTCCCCCAACCCCTCCCAGGAATGTCAGGGAACCATTGGGTGATGGTTAGGCGGTTGTTAACTGTCTCTCTAAAATAATAATTTGTCACTGCCGGACATGATGGTTCACACCTGTAATCCCAGCAGCACTTTGGGAGGCCGAATCGGGGGGACCACCTAAGGAAAGGAGTTTGAGACCAGCCTGGCCAAAACGGTGAAACCCTGACTCACTAAAAATACAAAAAACTTAGCCGGACATGGTGGCACATGCCTGTATTCCCAGCTACTCCAGAGGCTGAGGCAAAAGAATTGCTTGAACCCAGGAGGCGGAGGTTAGATGATACAGCGGGACTCCGTCTCAAATAATAGTAATTGGTCGCAGCCAGCTCCAGGAAAGGCAGTCTCCCAATAGACAGAAAAAAACCTGAAACTGGTGATAAGGAGTTTCCCAATAAGATCTCAGAAATTGAGTGAGTGGGCTCAAGTTTGCACATTAAGAGGCAGAATGGGGGCCAGGCGCGGTGGGGGCCGGGTGCGGTGGCTCACGCCTGTAATGCCAGCACTTTGGGAGGCCAAGGCGGGTGGATCACGAGGTCAAGATATCGAGACCATCCTGGTCAACATGGTAAAACCCCGTCTCTACTAAAAATACAAAAAAAATTAGCTGGGCATGGTGGCGCGTACCTACAGTCCCAGCTACTCAGGAGGCTGAGGCAGGAGAATTGCCTGAACCAGGAGGCGGAGGTTGCGGTGAGCCGAGATCGCGCCATTGCGCTCCAGCCAGGGTAAAAAGAGCGAAACTCCGTCTCAAAAAAAAAAAAAAAAAGAGGCAGAATGGCAGAGTTTAACTGCTATAAGACCACCTAGAAACATTTGGTTGGTAACGGAAGAATGCCTCAATGAGCATGCGTACAACTCCAGTAAACACACATGCTCCCCTCCCAAGTGCTAGCAGGCCACTGCACATGCGGACAGCCCACCCCAAGGGAAGAATCCAGGGAGAAGGGATGCAAGACATGCCAACATATAAAACCCCAAGTCAAAGGTCAAACGCTGTGCTTGATCTCTCAAGTTACCTGCTTAGCCCTCTTCCAAGTGTACTTTACTTCCTTTCATTCCTGCTCTAAAGCTTTTTCATAAACGTTCACTCCTGCTCTAACTCTTGCTTCGGCCTTCTAACTCAAGAAAGATTGAAGTCTTCCTTCTGAGGAGGCAAGAATTGAGGTTGCTGCAAACATGTTAGGATTTGCCACCGGTAGCAGTATGACCCCATATATTATTTTCTTTCGTTTTTAAATACTTTTCAAAATTTTTTGACTCAATCGTTAGTTTATTTTTATTCCATTTATGTTTTGTTTGTTTGTTTGAGACAGGGTCTCTCCTTCTGCCACCCAGGCTGGAGTGCACTGGTACAATCTCAGTTCACTGCAACCTCTACCTCCCAGGCTCAAGTGATCCTCCTGCCTCAGCCTCCCAAGTAGCTGGGACTATAAGCACAAGCCACCAAGCCTGATTAATTTTTGTATTTTTTGTAGAGATGAGGTTTTGCTATGTTGCCCAGGCTGGTCTCAAACTCCTGAGATCAAGCAATCTGTCTGCCTTGGCTTCCCAGAGTGCTGGGATTATAGGCGTCAGTCACCATGCCCAGTGATTGTCTTTAAGGATGGCTTAGAAATGGAAAAATGTTAACGAATTTGACAGTTACTTTGGACCTATCACCTGTTGTCATAACTGGCTTCTGCTTGTCATCCACATAACACCAGGACTTCACACAAATGGAACTGATATCATCTTGAGCTCTTCACTTATTTTGACTACAATTTATTTGGAGTGGAGACACTGTCTTTAAGAAAACCATGTCATGTAGGTTGTCTAACAACTAAACGCATTTAAACTTATTTGAAAGAATGCCTTTTAGTTTAATACATATTTAAACTAAGTCCATCTTGTAGTGTTCCTGCAGAAGCTAGGTCTGACTGTAAGCCACTACTAGAAAGAATAAAACTGTCAACTGACAACTTCTACAGTGGAAACTACTTATGAGACTGGAATATAAAAAGCAAGAAACAGGCTGAGCATTGTGGCTCATGCCTGCAGTCTTGGCACTTTGGCAGGCTGAGATGGAAGGATCGCTTCCCTTCAGGAGTTTGAGACCAACCTGGGTAGCACAGTGAGACCACATCTCTAAAAACATATATATATGTAATAAAAACATATATGTATTTTAAAAGCCCCAAGAATCAAAAGTGTTAACTCTGAGTTGCAGTAAAGGGAAAGACCATGCTCATAGCAATGCCAGCATCTCAAGTGGAGCCTTATACATTTCATCACTTACAATGGAAGTAGTTAACTCTGAAAGAGACCACCAAGAGGGTAAAAAGAGACCAACTTAGCTGGGACAGAGAGAAAAAGAACTTTCAGTAGGGGGATCAGGAGAGTGGCAAGGTCACCTGTGGCTCTTTGTAAAGCAGAGTTATTTGTTAAGTCAGGAGTTCTTGGTTCCATAGCTGCCAGAACATTTGCTCTACTTTTCAGGCATCTCTACAGTATTTTCCCCCACAGTCTCCAGGGTGAAATGCATATTTGCATTCCAAGTCATGCTGAATGGGAAAACCTTAATGAAAAAGGCCACTAATCACAGATACATCAGGAAATATACTATAACAGTATTGTCACCGCTGTAGCAGGAAGGCATGGTGAGCCTTCCTGGTTATTGTTTCCTGGTTATTGTTTAATGTTGTTTTGTGATAAATGAACAGAGTTAAAATTGGTAATGATGAAACTGTTTCATCATATTTCTCTTTCTCGTGTGTGTGTGTGTGTGTGTGTGTGTGTGTGTCTAGACCTCTTCTTTCCCCAGCATCCCTCTCTAATTCTCCTCCCATTCAACATATCAGTCTTCTTTCTCATTCATTTCAGTTATTTATTTGTATTTATTTTGTATGTATTTTATTTATTTGTATTTTTAGTAGAGATGGAGTTTAACCATGTTGGTCAGGCTGCTCTTGAATCCTTTACCTCAAGTGATTCTCCTGCCTTGGCCTCTAAAAGTGCTGGGATTACAGGCATGAGCCACCATGTCCAGACTCTCTCATTTATTTCTGTCCAGGGATTAAGTATTACTAACAAGATGAACTAGGCTGAGTCAGCCATAGTGAATCCAGATCCTAAGATAACCTCAAAAAACAAGCAGATCAGGGCAAGGACTGGAACCTAAGGGCTAATGATTTGTCATTTTCCGAAGTCTGAAGTTCTAGGTATTTTTCCAAATTCTGCCTGAGGATTTCTATTGCAATTATGCATTGCTGCTCTGCCAGACAGCTGCAGTCAGCACCTTTGGGCTCACTTGGTTTCTGACCTCCCTTGGTTTTGGACCAGGCACTAGCCCTTGAGGAAAATTCAGACTCCTTGAAGGTGGTCTCACAATCCCACACTCATTCTAATCAATGTTGCCACCCCTTCTACCTACTCTTTTTTCCAAACTTTGTCTGCTGCCCCTACACATAAGGACACTGACGATAACTATGCTTTCAGGAGGAAAGGCTTGGTGGGAATTATAGGGTGTTATTATTATACAGTATAGGGTAATTGTTGCTTTTATAACCTGCTTCAAATAATGTTTTTTATTCAATACATGACATAGTGAAAGGGGATCCTTAAAGATACTTTGATTTAGCACACTTTATGCTCAAACTGGAAAAAACAAAGCAGCAAGGCCTTTTATAAGGCTGTGTATTATAATAATGGACTTCCAAAATAGCTCAAGTGTTGTTCAAGCAATAGATATTTTCCATGAAAGAATGTTCTTTGACCCATAGAGGCAGATTAACACCCGCAAATACCTTTGGCTCTGAAGACTTTTATCCACATACATAGAAGGAAAAAGTTACTATCTCTGATAGTATGGCAGAAGGTATGGCGGGGGACAACTTAATAAAACCATCACTTACTTCTATTTAGAATGTATGTTTACCCCACAGGGAAATCAGAGAATAGAGGGCATCTCAGGATGTACCCAAGATAGAAGCCATTCTATTGCCAAGTTCTAGTGGCTTAGTCTCAATCTCTGGGGATAAGAGGCAAAGAGTCATTCAGTGTCTTTTTGAAATTGATCCCATCTATGTGGGCTATTCCATAACTTCTTTGCCCTTTTATTACAGTTTAGATACACAGTAGCTAACATTTATTTGCCTCATATAAGCAGTAGACTTTTTTTTTTTTTGAGATGGAGTCTCGCTCTGTCACCAGGCTGGCATGCAGTGGCATGATCTCGGCTCACTGCAACCTCTGCCTCCCAGGTTCAAGCAATTCTCCTGCCTCAGCCCCTTGAGTAGCTAGGATTACAGGTGTGTGCCACCAAGCCTGGCTAATTTTCTTTTTCTTATTTTAGTAGAGACTAGTTTAACTGGTGTATGATATACACATACTGTTTACTAGTTTAGAACACCCTGAGCAGTTTTCTGCTTGTGAGGCCAGCTCGGTTTTCCTCGCTGTTGCTCTCAGCAAACAATATAGTCCATCATACGCTCAGCACTAGAGGAAACACCCTTTCACTTATTAATATTAGCTGAACTGGCTGAATTAAATTTACTGAATAAAGATTTTGTTGCAAGCACTGGGCTACCTTTCCTACCTATTAAGTTGATCTGTATCCCCCATAAAACTGTTAATTAATATTACACACAATGTGCAGGTTACCTTAAAACATTTAGCATATTGCTTTAATGCCCATGGCTAGCGAATGGCTTGTTACATGCTGCCAGGCGTCTTTTATCTTTTTTTTTTTTTTTTTTTTGAGATGGAGTTTCACTCTCGTTACCCAGGCTGCAGTGTAATGGCGTGATCTCAGCTCACTGCAACCTCCGCCTTCTGGGTTCAGGCAATTCTCCTCCCTCAGCCTCCTGAGTAGCTGGAACTACAGGCATGTGCCACCATGACCAGCTAATTTTTTGTATTTTTAGTAGAGACGGGGTTTCACCATGTTGACCAGGATGGTCTCGATCTCTTGACCTCGTGATCCACCCGCCTCGGCCTCCCAAAGTGCTGGGATTACAGGCGTAAGCCACCACGCCCGACCTCTTTTTTTTTTTTTCGGCCCATCATAAGTTCGTGGCTGAGGCCCCTCTAAGGAAAAGCAGATAAACAAGAGAAAAGCCTACAAATTTATTTAATATAAGTTTTATGTGACATGGGAGCCTTAATAAGGAAATGAAGGCTGGGCACAGTGGCTCATGCCCGTAATCCCAGCACTTTGAGAGGCTGAAGCAGACGGATCATGAGGTCAAGAGATAGAGACCATCCTGGCCAACATGGTGAAACCCCATTCCTACTAAAAGTACAAAATTAGCTGGACGTTGTGGTGAGTTCCTGTAGTCTCAGCTACTTGGGAGGCTAAGGCAGGAGAATCTCTTGAACCCTGGAGGTGGAGGTTGCAGTGAGAGGAGATTGCGCCACTGCATTCCAGCCTGACGACAGAGCAAGACTCCGTCTCAAAAAAAAAGAAAAAAAGGGAAATGAAGACCCAAAAAAAGAGTTAAATTTGTATATTTTTATGGTATGTTTGATTAATGGACAGTCATGGAGAAATATATTGGGGAAAAGGGGTATAATCTACTGGCAAAATACTGGGGGGAATTTAGCAAGGCCTGTTTGTTCTGATTCTTTTCTGTGACCTGGTGTCTTCAGAGATAAGGATGTTCCTTTCCTCCAAGTATGGAGAGGGCACCTCTCACAGGAGGGTCATATGACCTGCTTCAGATGTAAGTCAGAAATCTCTTTCCTAGATTTTATGACCTGCTTGAGGGGAGAAATGGAGGGAAGATGAGAGTGACCTTCCTGCTTCTGCCATTTTCTCAAATTCCTTTATCTTAAAATATTCAGTATGCCAAGGTACCCTATTTTGGGGTAGAGAATTCTGAACCCCATTATGATCAACTCCTGCAGACTCCAATTATTCAACCAATAAGGCTAGAAAGCTTCCACAAATGAGAAGGCAGAACTGTTAAGATGTTAAGATGATGATGCTCAGGACAGGACATGCTCACCCAAAATATGGAACTAAGGAATCTGAGAAAACAGCAGAAGCAGGAAGTTCTCTCTGGCCTTCCCCTACCCTTCTCCCCAGAAGCAGGTCATGAACCCTAAGACCTTCTTCCTGGAGGAAAGTAGTGAAGACACAAAGAGGCCAGGAAGATCTGAACAAACAGGTCTTGCTAAAGCCCCCCAGTTTGTTACTGGGAGATCATGCCCTTTTGTCCTCCAGTCATACTTCTGCACAACTCTCCATAAAAATACACAGATTATTCATTAGTTTTCTGGGAAAGGGGTGGGCAATTCCTGGAACTAAGGGAATTCCTCCTGCTTTCAGACCGTATAGGGTAATTTCCAGACTTTGCTATGACGTTTGTAAACTTTCTTGGTCCTGGTGAGGGTGTCTTTTAGCATGCTAATATTTCATAATGAGCATATAATGAGCAGTGAGGACAACTAGACGTCACTTTTATTGCCATCTGGTTTTGGCGGGTTTTGACTGGCTTCTTTACTACATCTCATTTATCAGCGGGATCTTTGTGACCGGTACCTTGCAAAACCAGTCCTGCTGAACTCCTGACTCACTGGCATTGCAGCAAGGCAATGTCCTCACTACCTCCATTAATGTTGGGTCTTAGCAATGACCAGCCCCTGATAGGTCATTGCACATGTGGAGCTTCTCTGCCTACAAGGACTGAAGAAGGGTTGGATGAACATTTGGCTGAGTTGGACCAGCTGTGGCAGCCTCCGCTGGGGACAGGGGTAAGGGAGTTAACAAGGATGAAAAAGCCAAGCAAGGTCAAGGCTAAAGTTCTCCAAGGTTGCCTTTGGGTGAGAAGCTCTCTTGAGCAAGAAACTGTGGAACACCTTTTAATGAAGGCATCAACAATAGGGATTCAAAAGCTGAAAAATAACTCAGTTTATTTTCTATTTATTCTTTTTTTGAGGCAAGGTCTCATTGTCACCCAGGCTGGAGTACAGGGGTGTAATCATAGCTTACTGCAACCTCAACCTCCTGGATTCAAGCGATCCCCCCACCTCAGCCTCCTGAATACCTTGGACTACAGGCATACATCACCATGCCCAGCTAGTTTTTTTTTATTTTTTATAGAGACAGGGTTTTGCTATTCTGCCCAGACTGATCTTGAACTCTTAGGTGCAAGCAATCTATCCATCTCAACTTCCTAAAGTGCTGGGATGACAGGCGTGAGCCACCACATCCAGCCTACAGTTTATTTTTAATTATAAACAAAATATTAGAACAAATTGAAAATGGCTGGGCATGGTGGCTTACAGCTGCCACCCCAGCACTTTGGGAGGCCAAGGCAGAAGCATCACTTGAGCCCAGGTGTTTGAGACCAGCCAGGGCAACATAGTAAGACCTCATTGTTACAAAAAAAAAAAAATTAATTAAAAAATAAATAAATTGTAAATAGTCACAGTAAAGGACAGACTGAATTCTTAAATCTCTCCATAGAAAATACTATGAAATCTTGGTCCTATTAAGAGATAATCAAAAAGTATATAAGAAAAAAAGAAATTTTAGAGTATGTTAGGCAGTTAGTAATCATAAAAATATTAATACTGATTTTTTGTTTGTGATATTTGTCAGCTCTTTAAAATTTGTAACTTGTAATTAATAGTTATAAATAAATATTCAATTTTGTACTAGTTTTATATTTACAATTCTGCATACTTTTTATTCTAGAGGGTCCCCATATTGTATAAACTTTAGGCTCACAGAACCTAAAAGCGTCTAGATACAATATAAACTAAATATGGAATGGAACAACTAGTTAGGAAAATTCCAAATCTAGGGGGTTTTTTAAGCATCTTTTATAATCACACCTCAGGTAATCAAGTGCCTTACATGGCCAGTGGGAAGGAGTGGAAATAAAGATTAAGAGGTGTCAACAACAGACGCCCAGCCGTAGATGGGCCAGAAGAGCAAACTCTGCCCCAGCCTAGTGGTATAGAGGAGACACAGACAAAAGGCATTAGCAATCTGGAGACAACAGATGCTGGAGAGGATGTGGAGAAATAGGAACACTTTTACACTGTTGGTGGGAGTGTAAATTAGTTCAACCATTGTGGAAGACAGTGTGGAGATTCCTCAAGGACCTAGAAATAGAAATTCCATTTGACCCAGCAATCCCATTACTGGGTATATATCCAAAGGATTATAAATCGTTCTACTATAAGGACACATGCACACGAATGTTCATTGCAGCACCGTTTACAATAGCAAAGACCCGGAACGAACCCAAATGCCCATCGATGATAGACTGGACAGGGAAAATGTGGCAAATATACACTGTGCAGCCATCAAAAACGATGAGTTTGTGTCCTTTGTAGGAACATGGATGAAACTGGAGACCATCATTCTCAGCAAACTGACACAAGAACAGAAAATCAAACACCGCACGTTCTCACTCATATGTGAGTGTTGAACAATGAGAAAACATGGACACAGGGAGGGGAGCACTACACACTGGGGTCTGTCGGGGGGACATACGGGAGGGACAGTGGGGTGTGGGGAGTTGGGGAGAGATAGCATGGGGAGAAACGCCAGATATAGGTAATGTGGAGGAAGGCAGCAAATCACACTGCCATGTGTGTACCTATACAACAATCTTGCATGTTCTTCACATATAGCCCAAAACCTAAAATGCAATAAAAAAAATTAGCAAGCTTTAAGCAAGGGAGCAAGTGTTTAAGACAAGTAGGCAGGTGTGTGAGCAGGGATATCACTTATCATTAGAGAGGTGGTAACAGCTTGAGCCCAGGTGATGCTTCTTCAGGATTGCCACTGTTTTGTGTTGACATTCACCAAGTAGAATGACCTTCAGGTCTTTGGGGCACTCGAAGTACATAGGAGCCAGAGTTTCAATAGCTTCCCCAGCAATCCTTGCTTAGTCAATTGATTCCTATGTCTGCAGCCAAATACTATAAAAAACTCTGGGGGAGATAAACTCCTCCCATCCTCTTGGCTTTTCAATGAATCATTTAGATGGGAAACATAAGCCTATTCAGGTAAAAAGACACATGAAATCCAGGCCAGGATCACAGTCCTATCCCAAATATATGACTTTCTGCCCTCCCTCAAATAATGGGTGGGCATGCGGGAGTGTAATTTTTTTTTTTTTTTTCTGCTAACACCTGGCACTTTATTAGTGGGGAAACTCCCCTTGGTCTGGCAAAGAGACTGGGATGGACAGGACCAGCGGCCATTCTCGAGGGGGTATTTTCTGGACTATTAGGTGGTCCTCCTTGTAGGTTTAGAGGAAACACCCTCACTGATGAAAATCCCCCAGAGAGCAGCGCTGCAACTGCCAGGCAGCCGGGGTAGGAGGGGCGCCCTGGGCACAGCTGGGCCCTTGGGACAGCAGGGCTTCGATGTCAGGCTTGATGTCAATGGTCTGGAAGCGGTGGCTGTACCAGCGCACAGGAACACCGTCAGGGCCCACCAGGAACTTCTCAAAGTTCCATGCAACATCGTTTCGGCATACCGGAGACCAGGTGATGAGCTTGGGGTCGGTCATGAGCGCAGAGGCGTTGTTGCTGGGCGCTGGCAGGGCCTCCCGCAGGAAGGCCAAGAGAGGGTGCGACCCCTCACCGTTCACCTCGCACTTCTCGAAGAGCATGAAGTTGGGCTCGAACCCACCACCAGGTCGGACGTACTTGAGGGAATTCAAAATCTCTTCGTTCTTGGCGTTCTCCTGATGTCCAAACCGGTTGCACGGGAAGCCGAGCACCACCAGGCCCCGGAGCCCGAGGCGCCGCTGCAGTTCGTTCACCTGGGTGTAGTCCCGGACCGTGGTGCCTCAGAGGGACGCCACATTCTCGATAAGCAGCACCTTGCCCCGCAGGGAACCCAGGCTCACAGGCTCCCCGGCCAGCGGGCGCCCCGAGAAGGTGTACACCGACTGGGCAGCCGCCGCCGCCGCTAGCCGAGCAGCACACAAGGCGCAGCTATTCGAGGAGCTAAGGGAGCGCCCCGAACCAGCCGCGGGAGTGTATTTTTAAAACAAATGATTTTAATTCATTCACAGTTTCCTAGCAACCAGGAAAAAGCAAGTTTTCCTGATGTCTGTGAGCACCAGCCTGAGATGCGCAGATGCTCCAGCATGCCTCCAGAAGCAGAGAAAGAACAAAAGCACTGGAATCGGTCTCCGGTTGGTGAGCGGTTCTCAAAGGGGAATCTGTTAAGAGCAGGCACCTAATAGTACAGCCCCAGACACCTGTACCACAATTGCAGGGGTGCAGCAGGGAACATGCATGGAATGTGCAGATATTCTCCAGGGAATTCTATTCCTATAGAATTTGGGGGCTCTGACTTCTAGGGAATTGTTTCTATGAAACGGCTAAAGCCTGAGACAGCTGACATCTTTCCAGTACCTCTTTTGTGTGTGCTTTCAGCCAGCCTTCTTGTTTTCTTTAAAGCTTTATAGGCAGAAAAGAGGGGTAACTGTCAGAATTCAAATCTAGCTGAATTAGAGTCTGTGCTAATGGCCTTCTTTAAAACACGCATAGCTGCTAAACACATATAAATCACTGACTTCTACAGCTGTAAGGAATCTCTCCAATCATTCAATGCTTGCTTTACAGAGGAAGAAATGAAACTAGAGAGGCGAATTAATTTGTTCAAGGTGCACAACTAGTTGGTTACCTCACAGCCTCTTCTGACCTACAGCCTAGTAGTTTGGGAGTGGGACATACTCATATTTTAAAGATTTAAATCTTTGCATATTATACCACATTGAATGGCGGTAGTGGTGACAGGGGATGGGGAGGATGAGGGATGATCTAAGAGGAAGCTGTTACAACTGAGCAATGCAGATATTATAACTTATAAGTCTGAAACTCAAAGGGCTTACTCAGAATTACAAGACAGGAATGGATTAAGGCACATGCTAAGTGTGCCCACTCCCTGTCAAACAATTGAGCTAGGTCAAATAGTCTAGCAACAAGTGTTTTTCCAAATTATTGAATCAGGAGCATTGTAATGCATGCCAGACCTTATAGAGTTACAGAATGTTGGGGTAACAAGTGCTCCGGGCAGTGTTAACCAGGCCCATCATTTTTTGGATAACACCTGAGGCTGGGAAGCAGAAGATGCACAGCCACATCAATGAGTGTGGCTTTCCTGGGTCCAGGGCTCGTTCTTCTCTAGGCGATGGGGCCACCTCTATGGCTTGCTGTATCCTCTCCCAGCTGACCCTGTAGGGAGCAATATCATTGTCTTGATACTTATTCAATTTCCTGTGAAATGCTCTTACTTTCTTCCCCACTGTCACCTTATCCACATCTCATCCACTCCCCAAAAACTAAAGCAGATGTAGCGGCAGCAAGAATGATCCAAAATAATGAAGTTAGCCTAGGGAAGAATTCATTTAGATTAGTGACATCCTGTTTGCTCTTTGCTTACTGTTAGTAGAGCTGAATTGAGTGAGGCTTAGTGTTTATATGGCACCATTTTCAAAAAACCATTTCTAAAGTTTGTTTTCCAATCATCTTTAGAGTAGTGATTTAAAAACATATACAATTTTAAAAGTACAAAGGGTAGTATAATGAACATCCATGGACTTAGAATTCCAGAGTCAACAACTATTAACATTTTGATAGATGTGGGTATTAGGGTTCCACAGAGAAACTGAACAGACAGGATGTGTGGATACACACACACACACACACACACACCCTATTAGGTGCAGTATAGGCTTAGCTCTCTCTCTTGCTCAAATATTTCTATTTTACAGAGTTGGCTCTCATGATTGTGGAGTCTTGGCCAGTCCAAAATCTGATAGTGGAGGCCGACTGGCCGCAGAATCAGGGAAGAGTTGGAATTTGAATCCCAAGGCTGCCTACTGGCAAATTCCTTCTGGCATGGGGGAGGTCAGTCTTTTGTTCTATCAAGGTTTTTGACTGATTGGACAAGGCTCACTCGGAGGGCAATCTGCTTTCAAAGTCCACTGATTTAAATGATAATCTCATCAAAAAGCACCTTCTACAGAAACATCCAGGATAATATAATGTTTGAACAACTATTTGGGCATAGTGGCCCAGCCAGAAAATAAATTTAAAAATAAATAAAACATCACAGATAGAGTTGATATCCTATTTATACCTCTCCCTGAGTACCCCATTCAATAGGGATGATTTTTGATAGCCTCCTTTTTGGTGACTTCAGACCCCTTGTGACCCCATCACCTGATCTTCAATTTCTGATTCAATGTCAGGGTGGGAATTGAAGACATATTTGCCATAACCACATATTCTTTCAAGGACCTCCTGGCCATAGGAGGTTATAGATGGATTCTATGGAAAACTCGATTATGAGCCACTGAGCCAGGGTGAACTCATTGGGAGTTGAATGGTCACAGAAAAACCCAAATGCATTCAGATCTAGATGAATCACATCCACCTAGCTTGGATGGTTATGCCCAAACAGACTCATCAGCTATTACACGGATGATTTTGGTTTTACTTGTTAGATTATTGCAAGGAAGTGTAAATTAAGAAAATAAGTGTTGGAAAAATTTGGAAGGAACAAAAGGTGTCAAATAAACACAAAGTACAGTGCATGAGCCTCCAAACAGCTTTCTGACCCCAAACCTGCTGAATAAGAGGCCTGAATGAGATGTTCCTTCAGCTCCCTTCCAGAGCCTAGGACTCCATGACTGGTATTTGGAGTGATAGCATCCCTAACTCAAATTCTCTCTGATTTGCTGCTGTAGCCTCTAGGCTCAGAGAAGCTGGGTCTTCCCACAGGATATCAAGTGTAGTGTTAGCTGCCGATACCTGCTCAGCCGGCTAAGCCTTTAACCATGGAAAGAAGGCTCATAAAGAAGGAGATGAAAAAGCTCTTGTAAGTATGATTGAGAATAACTTTCATTTATGACACTTGGCATTCGGTGGATTTCATGTCACAGATGGCTTGGGTATTGGCAGCAGGTAAAAATCTAAGGAAAGATCTATTTCTGTACGGTAGGAGAAAGCCAGAGGATGATATGGCCTCTTTTGGTTTCCTGCCACGGAGGCCTCACATGTAGTGCAAGCCAAGGATGCTGAAACTCTTGGGAGGATGTTTCTGCCGGCAGCCTGCACATCCGAGGCATCCCATTCTAGAGCCCAAGAGCTGAGCCTGTGTCCCAGTCAGCCTGTGTATGCAGGATGTGCCGTTGAAAGGGGCTGGCCCTGCTGGTAAAAGGTATAGGAGAGATTCCTGAAAAGGCCCAGCGTCTAAATTGCAGCCTCTGCTCTGCCTCTTCTATTGTCAGCCTTATTGACTAAGAAATTCATCTCCTTTTTCTCAACATCTGAACATTCTTTTGAAAGAAATGTTTTCCTCCCATGGTAGTTTTTCTTTGACTTGTACTTAACAAATGTTGGTGAAAGATCACAAACCATGTAAAAAGAAAAAAAAATCACAAACCATATAAAATTTCTGTCTCATATGTGTTATAGACACAATAGTAATACCATTTTCATCAAAGGCCTTATCACAGTCCCCATCAAATATCTTTCCTTGGCCAACTAAGACAATTTTACTTTAATAAGTCCTTAAGAAATGCTGGAAGAAACCTATATGTGTATACACATATATGTAAATTCATATATAGTAGCCATGTACACATATATGTGTATGCACATATATGTGAATTCATATTCATCTCTTGCTTTTAAGCAGAGATTATATTGGCATCAGACTTCCGGAAAATGAATTTCACCCAAAAGGAGGAAGGCAACTTACCTTTCTAGATAATATGGTAAAAAGGCATGCTGACCCGAGTCATATTTGTATTATATGTTAGAGGCCAATAGAATAGTAAAGAGCAAACCATGATCAGGAATGTGAACTCTTCTACACATCTCACCCAAAGAATTGGAATGTCAAAAGTGATAGAAATACAATTTTATATCCAAAGAATACATTTAGTCTACTTCAAAGTATCCTGAAATTTCACAGCAAAATTTTAAGAATTTTTATCAATCTAGTTATGCTTAATGACTCAAGAAGAGCTTTTAGAAGCCAGAAACAGACTTATCCTCCACCTTATATAAAACTGTGAGCTGTGCCAAAATCAACCTGGGAGATACCATAGTCCTTTTCCTGCGCCATTTCCTCTCTCTGACATGCCCAGGGTAGCACCTGTTTCTCTTCTCCCCTCATGGTGCTCATTTTACCTTCTTTTATTAAAAGTCACTGTCAGGAAAGTATCCGCTAAGGATAAACTAAAGTGGAATCACTAATAAGTTGTTATGCGTTCCTCCTCCTGAGGGTATTTGCATTCTAAAGAGAAAATGCCTTATGACAAAAGAATACTTATCTATAGAATTTTACCTATCTGGAATTGATCAACTTTGGACATGCTGCTTGAATTTAACATGGGAAGCAAATGATTATTTTAAACAGTGTGTCTCAATCCTTTCAGTCTTGTAAAACCATTTCTGTGTGTGGGTATTTGGCATATTCTTTGCTTTCCTGTAAATTCTGTTCCAGTTGAGTTTAATATTTAGATAAATGTGATTTCAGTTAATTGTGGTTATACATTTTAAACTGCAGCATTGTTGAATTATCATGTAAACCCAAACTGAGTATTAACTCAGCTACCAGAGAATCAACAGCTTCTCTTGTATTTTGGTGGGGGAGGGAGGGATGGGGAAAAAAGCCTCTTTCTGCAGACTGAGCCCATGTCACTCCAATGGTTCAATGCTGCTCTCTTCCTTTTAAGGGGAGATTATATTGGCATCAGACTTCGGGAAAATGAATTTGACCCAAAAGGAAGAAGGCAACTCACCTTTCTAGATGATATGGTAAAGAAAGGCATGCTGATGCGAGTCATATTTGTGGTATATGTGTATTAAAGAGAAAGAAAAGGATGTAATTTATACAATAAACAAAGCTAATTTTTACACCCATCCCCTAAATGTCCCCTTCCTCACCTTCTCCTCACCCTAAGATTGTTCATATGGTCATTTCAACCCACTATCCAGAAAGCAAAAAGAGAATGAGAAAATAAAAATCATGAGAGTTATTTGCTATTCAGAAGATTAAAAAGCAAAATTAATGCAGGGTAAAATGTTACATCCATCTAGTTAAAATTTTGACAATATTAGCGATCATGTAGTTCTCAAAATAATTTCTTTACTGCTTGCATTAGTGGGGGAAAACGAAATAAATTAAGTAACCCTATAAATCCTTGATGTTATTTATTTTGAAACCCAGACTCAGGATCTGAAAGTTCACATCACAGAAATTAAGGAAGAAACCATGTAAAGATCGAATTCAAAAGAAATTAGAAAACCCTCAGTTTCTTCACTGCCGGTTTACTATCCCTGCACTGATAAAAAAGACTCTCTCCCTCCAGACTCTCTCCCTCCACTCCCGTCTCCTCTCCTCTGACTAAAGTAGAGGGAGGCTCACTGACTTTCAAACTACCCTGGAGCTCAGGAAATAGTTAAGCCTTATTCTGTCTGTACACATATTGAACAGAGATTTAAGTAGATGAGAGCAGTGCTTCTAAACTTTAATGAGATTGTATTACAAGGCTGTTTTGATTCAGGAGGTGAAGAGGGGGTCAGGAATTTGCATTTCAAATCAACAAACAAGTGATGCCAAGGCATCAAACTTTGGATCAAGTTGCAATTGGTCATGGTCCAATTCTTCCTGTTTATTTATTCATTTAGGTTCACTGTTCAGTTTGGTTCAGTGACTGGAAGAAATAACTTCACTGTTTAGGAAATGTTAAAAGTTTAGTACTCCTCTACAATAATTAAAAACAAAACCAATCTTCCCTTTCCTGTATGTGGAGACTGAAAAGAGAGAAGGAATATTTTGATAGACAAAGGCAAATATGCTTATGGAACAAGAACTCTTAGGATTACTAGGAAAAGGTAGTCACTATGATAAAAATGAGCATCGCATTGGTTCTCAGCACTTTTTTTTTTTTTTGAGATGGAGTTTCGCTGTTGTTACCCAGACTGGAGTGCAATGGCACGATCTTGACTCACTGCAACTTCTGTCTTCTGGGTTCAAGCAATTCTCCTGCCTCTGCCTCCCGAGTAGCTGGGACTACAGGTGCACACCACCATGCCCAGCTAATTTTTGTGTTTTTAGTAGAGACGGGGTTTCACCTTGTTGACCAGGATGGTCTCAATCTCTTGACCTCGTGATCCACCTGCCTCGGCCTCCCAAAGTGCTGGGATTATAGGTGTGAACCACCGCGCCCGGTGGGTTCTCAGCTTTTTACTATATGTAAGTGTGAGACTCTCAGCAAGTCACTTACTCAGGACTACCCCCCTACCGCCCCATCCTTGCCTCATGCTGATTCCTCTACCTGTGATGTCCTTCCACATCTATAGACATTCTCATCCCACAAGCCCTAGCTCCAATGAAGCTTCCCTCTCTGAAGCTTCCTGGGATTCTAGCTATCTCCCAAGGTAGACATAAAACAGCCCATCCCTCCAAATTCCCACCACACTGCCCCTGTACTCCTGGAAGCACATTTCTGACATTCTACTCACAGAATCAGAAATTGTTCCCTGCAGCCCTCTTCCCTCAACCTTACCTCTTTCTATTTTAAAATTTAGGGAAGGCTCACGCCTATAATCCCAGCACTTTGGGAGGCCGAGGCAGGTGGATTATGAGGTCAAGAGATCGAGACCATCCTGGTCAACATGGTGAAACCCCGTCTCTACTAAAAATACAAAAATTAGCTGGGCATGGTGGTGCACATCTGTAGTCCCAGCAACTCGGGAGGCTGAGGCAGGAGAATTGCTTGAACCCAGGAGGTGGAAGTTATGGTGAGCCAAGATCGTGCCATTGCACTCCAGCCTGGGTAACAAGAGCGAAACTCCGTCTCAATCAAAAAAAAATTCAGGGAAACCGAAGCTCAGAGAGCATCAATTACTCACCTAAGGATATTCCGTGAGTTTTTGGCAATACCTAGATTTGAGCCAAGATTTCCTGATTTCCAGTTTAGTATTCTTTTCACTGATCTCTCCTTTTTTTTCCAAACCACAGAAACCAGATAACTGCTGTAGTGGGAGATAAATGTAATATCTGAAGATCCCAAAATACTTCTGGCTGATTCACCCCTGTGAAGTCTGAGAAAAAAAAAAATCTGGCTGAGCATCAGGTTATTAGAACTAATGATCCTTCCCATTTGGACATGACAGACTAGAATAGGCTTAGCAGTGCCATCGTCACTGGGTCCAGGGAGTACTTCGGCCAATGTCTAAACCTGTTTCTTTGCTCTCTGTGCTTCTGCTCCCAGGCACACTATGACTTGGCCATCAAGGTTGCTTTGCAATGGCTGGATCCCTCAGAAGACTTAGCTTGGCTGGAGTGGGAGGAAGTGTAAGTTGAAATGGGTTTGTGGCTATGATTAACGATAGAGGAAGTTCTAGCCCTAACATCTTCCATCTTGAAGCACTCTGATTTGAAAATACTACAGGGTGTACCCCTCTTTAACAAGACCCCTGAGGAACCTCCACAGTTGCCAACTTGAAGAAGTTATATGTTTCCATGTTTTGCATCTCTGCTAATTGACTTATGTGATGAAAGACTTTCTTGCACAGAATATTGTGTCTTAAGGGGCCGGGCATGGTGGCTCCCACCTGCAATCCCAGCACTCTGGGAGGCTAAGGCAGACTGATTAGTTGAGGCCAAGAGTTCAAGACCAGCCTGGCCAATATGGTGAAACCTCGTCTTTATTAAAAAATACAAAAATTCCCCCAATGTGGTGGCGCACACCTGTAGTCCCGGCTAGTCAGGAGGCTGAGGCAGGAGAGGAGAATCGCTTGAACCCAGGAGGCGAAGGTTGCAGTGAGCCAGCCTTGTGTCACTGCACTCCAGCCTGGGCAACAGAGTGAGGCTCCATCTCAAAAATAAAGAATGCTCTGTCCTCAAAACATGCCTGCTTTATTTGTTTGTTTGTTTGTTTGTTTGTTTGTTTGTTTGTTTGTTTTGGAAACAAAGTCACCCTGTCACCCAGGCTGGAGTGCCCTGGTGTGATCTGGGCTCACTGCAACTGGGTTCAATCAGTTCTTCTGCCTCAGCCTCCTGAGTAGCTGGGATTATAGGCATGTGCCATCACACCCAGCTAGTTTTTGTATTTTTAGTAGAGACGGCATTTCACCATATTGGTCTCAAACTCCTGACCTCAAGTGCTCCGCCTGCCTTGGCCTCTCGGAGTGCTGGGATTACAGGAGTGAGCCACCACACCCATCCAAAACAGTCAGTTCTATGGGTTAAAGTTGTGATCTCTTCCTAAGCACTACCAAACACAAATTCTTCAGCATTTAGGCAGGTGGGTACCTGAGTTGAGCTGTTCAAAGCACAGAATACTTTTCTTTCTGGGATTCCCGGCATTTTCTCTCATGTGTAGGGAGTGTTCGGGCAGACTCACTCAGCCAGTAAGAACACAGAACCAGTGAGAACAGGATCAAAGAGCTTATTCTGGAGGCCTGTTATTTTTTTCTACTCAGTGGCTGTGGACTACACACCTGACCCTAAAGAGGTGTAACAGTTAGGGTTTAGCTGTAATGAGAGAAAATCCAATCTGAACAGCCTTAAGCAAAAAAAAAAGAAAGAAAGAAAAAATTGGGGGTAGATTTTATTACCCTTGTATCTGAAAAGTCCTTGGGTAGGACTGTATTAGGCATGGTTTAATTCAAGACTCAAACAACGTCATCAGGATCTACCTCTTGACTCTATTTCATCAGGGTGGACACCATTCCTAGTTTCAGCCTATTTCACTCTCCGGGGAAGGGTGAATATATATACATATATTTTTAGTCACATAATTGTGTCTCTGTGGCTGTTTCCTGACTTGTCTAGGGGTAGACAGTGGCAAGGCAGGGGAGGTGGAATACACTGCAGCTTAGTCCAAGTGTGTTTTTCATCTTTGGACTTTAGGGGTGTTGTCGGCTTCCCTAGAAGCATATAGGCTTACAGTGGGGTTAGGTTGTTCCCACAAAGCAAATTGCCACACCAAGGGGAAAGGGTAATGACTGGCAAAACCACAAACACCTCCCACAGTGGCCAGTCTGCCAATCTTTGATTGCTGTGAAAGTGTGGATGAGGCCAAGTTCATCACCATTAATGAAAGATTAAAAATTCAAAGTGTGGGTTTCACCAGTGGAGGAACAATCACATCAGTTTTATTAATATAAATAAGCTGATAGCACACAGCCACTGCAGATTACTTACGGATTCTCATCACAACCTTAGCAAGCACCAAAAAGAATAGGAATAAATCCCCCACTTGTATTCCCTATTTCCCATTAGGAAAATGCCATTCCATGGCAGACCCATATATCCAAATCGTAAAGAACGAGAAGCTATGATTTTATCATCTTATGCTGGAATCTTAATGGTAAGGAAAAGAATACTATTTTACTATTTGAATATTTCATATCTACTCTGAGTGTATTTATAGTAATGAATATTTACATTATTTTTCAACCAATGTTTCTAAATGTTTAGGATTTACTAATAGCAAATGTTTCATTTTTTTTTTTTTTTTTTTTTTTCTGAGACGGAGTTTCACTGTTGTTACCCAGACTGGAGTGCAATGGCACGATCTCGGCTCACCGCAACCTCCGCCTTCTGGGTTCAAGTAATTCTCCTGCCTCACCCTCCCGAGTAGCTGGGATTACAGGCACACGCCACCATGCCCAGCTAATTTTTTGTATTTTTAGTAAAGATGGGGTTTCACCATGTTGACCAGGATGGTCTCGATCTCTTGACCTCATGATCCACCCGCCTCGGCCTCCCAAAGTGCTGGGATTATAGGCTTGAGCCACTGCACCTGGCCCAAATGTTTCATTTTTAATGTAATTAAAAGACTTTGACTTTTACACTGTATATGAAAACATTTATTATAGAGGCAAAGAAAAAAGATATGCTGTTCATTGTGGGCTTGCAATATATGGCCTTTTTGTGTGTGTTCAGGAACGCTTCTATACCTAATTCCCTTTTTTCCAAAGATGAAAGAATGAGAAACATAACTAATCAATATCTGGGAAACTGATTCACCCAGTGATCAGAAGTTATTTGCTGTATTTAGTACTCATGATACCCAAGCACAGTTTTAGACATACTTGAGCTATACCAGCTTTGTTTTGTAATAAAAGAAAGCCATATATAATCATACTTTGTTATTCCTGTTTTTGTTTAACAGAACAGTATCCCAATTGAGGAAGTGTTTAACATTTATGGGGCTGATTCTTCTGCCAATTCTGGTACCATCAAGGTAAGGGTGACCTGATATTGTCAACATAAAGGATTTTTAGAGAGAATTTATTTAATGTAAAAATGTATAATGTCATGTTTTCGGACATCAATTATGAAATAACAGTTTTATATCAAAAGGTACAAAACCAGACATAACCATTTCTTACTTAAATAACATGTTTGTAAAATGCCTTTCATATGTAAAAGACCATGTGGTAATAACAAATGTATCTGTGTAAGGCTGAGAAGGGGAAGCAAAGAAAATACCAGGCTTGGGGGCCAAATTTTACTCTGTTGTGATTTTGGGTTTTTTTGAGACAAGAGTCTCCCTCTGTCACCCAGGCTGGTGTGTAGTGGTGCAATCTCGGCTCACCACACCTCTGCCTCCTGGCTTCAAGCAATTCTAGTGCCTCAGCCTCCCAAGTAGCTGGGACTACAGGCGCGCACCATCAAACCCAGCTAATTTTTCTATTTTTTGGTAGAGACAGTGTTTTGCCACAAGTGATCCGCTTGCCTTGGCCTTCTAAATTACTAGGACTACAGGTGTAAGCCACCACACCAGACCTCTGCTCTGTTTCTGATTAATGTAATTTCTCACTTACACTTTTTGTAATGTAGATCTGATATGTCCACACTCTTCTCTTCTATGATGTACTGTGTCTCCTAGAACTAAGACAAGATCCACAAGGCTCGTTCTCATGATGAATTCCCTATTTTATTGTTGATACATCTTCCTTTTCCACAACACTACTTTTTTAAAAGACTGGTCCACTACTGATCTCAAATTCCTGGGCTCCAGTAATCCTTGAAATCCTGGTCTTAGCCTCCTAAGTAACTGGACTACAGGCGTGAGCTCCACTCCCAGCTCCTCCCATGAAACTACTTTGAAATCACTAATAGTAGAAGCAGCAATGACCTGGGAGTTCAGAGAGATGGGTTTGAGTTCTGACTCCACTACTATGAAGCCCTAGATGCGTCCACTTCCTGCTTTGGGCCTCCATATGACTGATCTTAAAAAAAAAAAAAAAAAAAAAATGTGTTCTGGATAATTTTTAAGACCACTTTCATTTTTGCCATTTGTAAATGTACGACTATTAAGCAAACATTTAAATATGAGCTGCTATTTAGAGGTGAACTACCGATCCCTTCACCTTTGGATACCTCTAGAAGAGGGAATAGGAAAGGGAAGGTGGGGTGGCGAGAGGCATGCAGTGGAAAGAGGGAAGGGGGAACCAACGTCCTCATGCCCAGGTCTTCTACTCACGCTGTGGCCTTCCCTGTGCCCACGTGGATTCAGAAGGGAGGGCAGGGCAGGGGCAACATTGTGACCACGGGAATACCTGCCTCCCTTGCTCCTTTACTGCACATCGCAGTGCAAGCAGTGGGGTCATGCAGAGGTCAAGAGCTTACCAGGTCCACCTTAGAAGTCAAGTGTTTACACTGAAACCAACCTTCCTATTACCTTACCCATATGTTACCTGGCTATAGTCCTGAGACTCAAATGCCCTTGATCACTGTGAAAATCAGAACTTTCTCTTTGATCCCTCTAGTTTCAACTCACTTCATTCATTCATTCATTCATTCATCTGTTCATTCGGTATAATTTTAGGTACAGAGGATGCAGTAGTGAGCAAGTCAGACAAGATTACTTTTTAAAGACTTTTTTTGTAGGCCGGGTACAGTGGTTCACGCCTGTAATCCCAGCACTTTGGGAGGCAGAGGCAGGTGGATCACCTGAGGTCAGGAGCTTGAGACCAGCCTGGCAAACATGGTGAAACTCAATCTCTACTAAAAATGCAGAAAATTAGCCGGCAGTGGTGGCAGTCGCCTGTAATCCCAACTACTGGGGAGGCTGAGGCAGGAGAATCACTTGAACCCAGAGGGCGGAGGTTGCAGTGAGTCCAGATTGTAAACTCCATTTTAACAGAGCAACAGAGCTAAACTCCATCTAAAAACAAACCATAAAGGTGCTAGAAGGGGAAGACAGGCCATGTAGAGGTGGACCAACCAATCTCTACCTATTCATCTGATCAGTCGTTTATTCATTGAAGAGCCTTTGTTCAGCACCTTCACTGAACATCATAGATGCTGACTTCTCTTTTTCATTTTGGTTTTTTTTGAGACAGAATTTCCCTCTTGTTGCCCAGGCTAGAGTACAATGGTGTGATCTCGGCTCACTACAATCTCCACCTCCTGGGTTCAAGCAATTCTCCTGCCTCAGCCTCCCAAATAGCTGGGATTGCAGGCATGTGCTACCACACCCAGCTAATTTTGTATATTTAGTAGAGATGAGGTTTCATCATGTTGGTCAGGCTGTTCTCAAATCCCTGATTTCAGGTGATCCACCCGCCTCAGCCACCCAAAGTGCTGGGATTACAGGCGTGAGGCACTGCGCCTGGCCACTTGTATTTGTTTATTGCTACGTGATGTGAACAATGGCTCATTTATATATATATACATACTATTATATATATATACATATACACATTTATATATATAAATACTATTATATATATACATATACATATTTATATATATACTATATATACATATACATATATACTATTATATATGTATACATATATATATACATATATGTGTGTATATACACACACACACACATATGAAACCAAGAGGCAGGATGTGTGATGTTAAGCACTAGGATTCCAAAGCCTGGCTTCCTGGGTTTGAATCCCAGCTCCACCATTTACAAGCAGAATAATCCTGGGCAAATGTTCTAACCTCTGTAATTCTCAATTGTATTTGTAAAAACAGGGATGAGAAGATGGGGGTTGTTGTGGGATGAAGTAAGTTAGAATAATGAAGCCCTTTGTGTCTGGCACATGGTAACCTCCAAATAACAGCTTTAATTAAAGTTCTTGTACTCAGGGGATGGGTATCTGATTTATTCTGTGTTCCTCTAAATCAGGATTTCTCATTTTGGGCCAGATAATCTGTTGTTGTGTGTGTAGGGGGTGGAGGTCTGGAGCTGTCCTGTGCACTGTGGGATGTTTCACAGCATCCTTGGCCTCTACCCATTAGATGCAAGTAGCTTCTCTCCTGTTGTGACAATTAAAAATGTCAGCCAGATGTGGTGGCTCATGCCGGTAATCCCAGCACTTTGAGAGGCTGAGGCGGGAGAATTGCTTGAACCCTGGAGGCAGAGGTTGCAGGGAGTGGATATGGTGCCGCTACCCTCCAGCCTGGGTGACAGAGCAGGACTCTGTCTCAAAAAAAAAAAAAAGGCTCTAGACTTTGCCAAATGTCCCCAGGGAGGCAAAATCACATGAAATAGAGAACTACTGCTCTAAATATTCAAAAATTAAATAGCTAATCAAGCATCTACGTGTATTATTAATACAGTGTAGACTCTGCCTCTTTTTGGAAAACCAGTGATCACAGAGGGTGTAATTTGAGTTACCAACACACCAGAACCTAAGAGCCTAAGGATCTACCCGTGAGCTTCACAAATTCCTCCCACCTCCAGAACACCAGCTCAGACTGTACTCTTGTAATTACACATCAGCTACACGCAGGGACTTTTGCCACATCTTGAATAAGGAATTAGCAGGACCTCTCCATGGAAATATACCATTTCAAAGACTGAACTGTAAGGCAATTTTAAAAGAGTCTTTTTGGGATTTAACATAATTTTTAAAAAATGGTTTTAACTAGAAAGAGGAGTGTTGTTGTTGTTGTTGTTGTTGTTTTTTGAGACTGAGTTTCACTCTTGTTACCCAGGCTGGAGTGCAATGGCGCTATCTCGGCTCACCGCAACCTCCGCCTTCTGGGTTCAGGCAATTCTCCTGCCTCAGCCTCCTGAGTAGCTGGGATTACAGGCACACGCCACTATGCCCAGCTAATTTTTTGTATTTTTGGTAGAGACAGGGTTTCACCATGTTGACCAGGATGGTCTCAATCTCTTGACCTCGTGATCTACCTGCCTCGGCCTCCCAAAGTGCTGGGATTACAGGCTTGAGCCACCGCGCCTGGCTAGAAAGAGGAGTTTAAAAAAAAAAAAAAAAAAAAAGATATTGCTAAAGATACTGCATATATCTGAATGACCTCTGATTCCTTCCAATGAAACGTCTCCTAAGCAACAGCTAAAATCCTTCCCAGGCAAAAGCTTAAAACCCTGTTGAATGCTAATCAGATTTTGTAGAATTTCCTGCAACTGGAATTGGCCGCATGACACAATATGGGTACTGTGCTAGGCTTCATGGCTGTCTCCAGGACTATGTGCTGCCCCCTGATGGTAGAAAGGCGTCATAGGCGCAGGGTTACTCACCAACTGTTAGCTGAGAGGGAGTTGGTTTTTGCTAGCTTTTTTCTGCTGAGGATTCTGGACTCCCAAAAAAAATTCAACTAAGGGCCTTACACAAGTGATGGTTATTGACAACTAGCCCGGATAAATATAAAATGTCTTACTCTTTTTTTTTATCCCAAGCTGGAGTGCAGTGGTGTGATCTTGGTTCTCTGCAACCTCTGACCCCCGGGTTCAAGGGATTCTCCTGCCTCAGCCTTCCAAGTAGCTGGAATTACAGGTGCACACCACTGTGCATGGCTAATTTTTTGTATGTTTAGTAGAGACCAGGTTTTGCAATGTTGGCCAGGTTGGTCTTGAACTCCTGACCTCAAGTGATCCAACTGCCTCAGCCTCCCAAAGTGCTGGGATTACAGGGTGAGCCACTGTGCCAGACCATGTCTCACTCAATTTTAAACTGAAGAAAAGAGAGCATAAATCTTCCTTCAACAAATCAAACAGAAATAAAAATACTCTCTAGCTCCATCTGATGTAGAAAGAGGGAGACAGAGAGAGTGGAAATGAGCACATAAGAGAGAGGGAAGAGACAAAGGCAGGTGGGCAGACAGCACTAGAACCTCTGTTTGCTTGCTTTTCTTTTTTTCTTTCTTTTATTTTTTGGAAACGGAGTTTTGCTCTTGTTGCCCAGGCTGGAGTGTAATGGCACAATCTTAGCTCACCGCAATCTCTGCCTCCCAGGTTCAAGCAATTCTCCTGCCAGCCTCCCAAGTAGCTGGGATTACAGGCATGTGCCACCACGCCTGGCTAATTCTGTACTTTTTGTAGAGACGGGGTTTCTCCATGTTGGTCAGGCTGGTCTTGAACTCCCAACCTCAGGTGATCCACCCACCTAAACCTCCTAAAGTGCTGGGATTACAGGCATGAGCCACTGAGCTTGGCCTGCTTTCCTTCTTTCTTCATGAAGCTGGACCCCGGCGTCTTACTGGCTGTCGTTCAAGTCCATCCTAACTGACATCCAAGTCCAGAGCATGTCACAGGCAAACAGACTGATGTCCAGTCCCAGCTTTGTCACTTGCTAGCTGTGTGTCTTCGGATAAGTTATTTCTCTCTGATTCCCAATTTTCCCATATGTAAATAGGCGTGTCTAAACAGGCATGATTACACTTACCCACACACACTTGATCACTCTGAGGACTCAGTGAGACCACAGGTATAGAGCACATGATGGTGGTACCAGGGGACCTTCCATATTAGTGCTGTTATTTCCAAGTTCACCCCCACTTGGAATGGCCAGCCTCCTTCCTCCTGATAGCAGCCTGGTCCCTTTGTGATAGGCCTGGCTTCCACCCTCTCACACTTACTCCAATAATTTGCTAAGTGTAACTCTGACTGAATTGTGCAGAAATTTTTAAATGTTTTCATGGTAAGGGGAGGGACCTATGTTTTAGACAAATGTTCAGTATTGACAGATCTTAATCATGAGGAATTGGCCGGGCACAGTACTTGTAATCCCAGCACTTTAAGAGGCTGAAGCAGGAGAATCACTTGAGCCCAGGAGTTCAAGACCAGCCTAGGCAACATGGCAAAACCTATCTCTACCAAAAAATACAAAAATTAGCCAGGCGTGGTGGTGTGTGTCTGCAGTCCTCGCTTCTTCAGAGGCTGAGATGAGAGGATCATTTGAACCTGGGAGGTAGAGGCTGCAGGGAGCCATGATCTCACCACTGTACTCCAGCCAGAGTGACAGAGTGAGACCCTGTCTCAAAAATTAATAATAATCGTAAAAGAGGGATTAAAAACAAACTTTTAATATTATGTCCAAATGAATACTTAACAATATATATTTAAAGAACAAGGACCAAGCAAACAAACAAATCCAAGTGTATAAAGGGAACAGTATCAACAGTTTTAAAGCTCTCTGTGTACCCTCTCCTGTCTCATACCCTTCCTTTCACCATAGGTTACCACTATTTTGAATTATGTGTTTATTATTGTCTTTTGCTTCTTTATGGTTTTACCACATATTCATCTCTAAGCTATATATTGTTTAATTTGCACATTTTTGAGTTTCTTATAAATAGGATATTAGCAAATCTGTTATTTAATGACTTCCTTTTTTCATTCAACATTATATTTCAGAAACATTCATATTGCTGCACATAGCTATAGTTTCTTGTCATTACATACAGTATTCCACTCTAGGAATATACTACAATGTTGTCATATATTTTTCCTTTTCAGGCACTTGAGTTTTTTGTTGGTTTTTTTTTTTTTTTTGAGACTAAGTTTCAGTCTTGTTGCCCAGGCTGGAGTGCAGTGGCACAATCTCAGCTCACTGCAACCTCTGCCTCCCAGGTTCAAGTGATTCTTCTGCCTCAGCCTCCCAAGTAGCTGGGATTACAGGCATCCGCCACCACACCCAGTTAATTTTTTGTATTTTTAGTAGAGACAGGGTTTTGCCATGTTGGCCAGGTTGGCCTCAAACTCCTGACCTCAGGTGACTCACTGGCCTCGGCCTCCCAAAGTGTTGGGATTACTGGCATGAGCACCTGGCCGAGTTATTTCTTGCAAAACAAGAAGAGTTGCACAGCAAATGAGTTTCTGAATGTTATATGTTTAGGAGTGAAATTGCTAAGCCATGGACATAAGCATCTTCAACTCTCTACATAAAGCTAAACTGCTTTCCAAAATGGTTGTAACAATTATACTTCTACCAGCAATGCGGGTTATCTACATTGATATTTGCAGGCTCCTTCAGTTTCATCAGTCTGTTCAGTGTATTGTGGTATTTCACGGTGGTTTACATTTGCATTCCCCTGATTACCAATGGACAACCATTCATACGCTTCTTCTTCTATAAAGTGCCTGTTAAAGACTTTTGGCCAGATGAGTGAACCAACAATTCTGCACTGGGTGGGCAGTGGGAACAGTGCCAGTAAGGGAGAGGGGGCGTGGGAGGACATCAGGATACATTTCTCAGAAGGGGTGATATTTGAGCTACATGATAAAGAAGAGGTAGGTGTCTCTAGGCAGAAAAGGAGGAAATGGCTAGAATGGAAACTATATGAAGAGTGTCAATGCATGACAGAATATTCTAGGCAACGGGAACCAAATACAGGACCAAAAGGCCATGTGTACAAGTTTGCGTTCATATGCTTCACTTGCCCCATCAATAGACCGTGAGTATCTAAGGATTCTCAGTTGATCAAACAGGCCAAATCCTGTAAATGGCAGGTGTTTATCCTGCAGAGAATGGACAGTTTTTTAAAGTAGGACTGTTTTCCTTTCAGGTTCCCCGAGTTTCATCTCTCCACCTCTCCTTGCACCCCTTTGCCATGTTAACAGCACCCAAAGCGGCAGAATACGCCCGCAAACAGAGTAAGCCTGTTTACTTTCATCTGCTTAGAGAAATGTAAGTAAAATTAGGATATGGGCTCACAAGGTAAGGTCGAAGTTGTAATGGGAATTAGATTTCTGTGTCTGCTTGAATTTAAAAGAACCAGGAGCTCTAGGGCTTGATTTCCCTCCATTGCTGAAATCAAGGAAGTCTTATTTCTCAGATGCTCTTTGGTGATGGAAGCAAAGCACTCCTGATGCAAAGGACTAAGACTATGAGTGGGCTGGACAGGGCAGCTCACACTGGTAATCCCAGCACTTTGGAAGGCCAGGCTGGGAGGATTTCTTGTGCCCAGGAGTTTGAGACCAGCCTGGGAAATTTAGTGAAACTTCGTCTCTACAAAAATAAGTCCAGAGTGGTGGCTCACGCCTGTAATCCCAGCACTTTGGGAGGCTGAGGCAGGTGGATCACCTGAGGTCAGGAGTTTGAGACCAGCCTGACCAACATTGTAAAACCCCACCTCTACTAAAAATACAAAAATTAGCTGAATGTGGTGTCGGGCACCTGTAATCCCAGCTACTCCAGAGGCTGAGGTGAGATAATCAATTGAACCTGGGAGGTGAAGGTTGCAGTAACCTGAAATCACCCCATTGCACTCCAGCCGGGCAGCAAAAGCAAAACTCCATCTAAAAAAAAAAAGCAAAGAAACAAAAAAGAAAACAAAAATAAAATAACTGGCCATGGTGGCGCACTCTTCTAGTCCCACCTACTCAGGAGGCTGAGGTGGGAGGATTGTTAGAGCTCAGGAAGTGGAAGCTACAATTGGCCGTAATGGAACCATGCACTCCAGCCTGAGTGACAGAGTGAGACCCTGTCTCAAAAATAATTAATTAATGAAATGAAATGAGACTGTGGATGAACACATTTTTTTAAATTTTATGTATAGTTATGGTTACTATATCTATCTGTAGGTGTCAAGTCAAGAAAGGGAACAGCAAACAAAAATGCCACCAGCAGCTCTACGAAGGAAGCAAATGCCACGGAATGGAAACCATCGCAGAGGTTTTCAGACACAGCCAAAGAACAAAGTAGGTGTGAAATTGTGAATTGGACCAAACTGATACTAGATATTTTGGAAATACTTTCCTGATAGTGTGGTTAAAAGTCTAGCCTTTGGAGTCGGATGCTCTGGGTTTGAATCTAGAGCCCACCATTTACCAGCTGTGTGACTTCAGGAAGCTACTTAGACTCTTGTGTGCCTTAGTTTCCTCCTCTGCAAAATGGGAAGAATAATGATACCTACCTACCTCTTCAGGTTGTTGGGAAGACTAACTGAGATTATTCATGTTAAAAGGTTCAAACATGCTTAACACAGAGTAAACCCCAAATAAATACTAGCCATTATTATCTTTTCAGCATTTGAAAAATATTATTCACAAGTTAATTGGCTGTTAACTCCGTAGATGCAAATAAGTATGTTGAGGAGAAAGTTTGTATCAGTATCTGTATCCCAAATGTTCCTATCCTTGATCCCTCTCTCAGTAATAATAACTTTCTTTTATCCTGTTTAATGTCTCCCCTGCTCCTGCCCTGTCCATCTAATTCCTGATTTTTATGTGGTGGAATTCGGAGAATGGTCAGAGATGGAGAGGACTGGAAAGAAAGGAGAAAGGGAGGAGAGCTCTTTGTTCTTCCAGCTCTGGGTTCTCAGCTGTAATGTGTAAAGTGAAAAGAAAATGTAAGAAGTCAGAGAGACTTCCCCGATCAACATAATAAAAGCTGAGAAGGGAGAGAATCGGAAAAGTGGTACGGGGTGGGTGTCTGGGATAGTTTAGAGTTTTGTTGAATGAGAGGTGTTAGATACTCTGGAGTGCTGTAAGGTAGAAAAGGGGGAAAGGAGCTTGGAGAACTGATACACTGACTTGTGGTTGGGTTTACATCAGGAAACAAGTGAAGTTTGAAAATTATTTAGTTTGGCTGTTGTACCTTGCTTTTTTTTTTTTTTTTTTTTTTTTGGTCTTTTTGTTTTTTTCCTCTTTGTGGAGAACGGGATCTCGATGTATCACCCAGGCAGGTCTCAAACTCCTGGGCTCAAGCTATCCTCCCGCCTCTGCCTCCGTAAGAGCTGGGATTACAGGTGTGAGCCACAGTGCCAGACCATACCATGCATTTTTAAATTGAATCTCTGAATAGACTGGACTACATGAGGCTTAGGATTTATTTGCATTTCAGAGGCAAACTATCTTCTCTGTCCCTTTTATCTGATTAATTAGAAATGTAATCTTATCATAGCAACTGCTTTAGGAAGCGACTGAATTCGTTGGTCATATCAGGGTCTTAATAAATGTTATTCTGATAACAGAACTACTGTAACTATTTGGAAGTTATCACAATATTCAATTTTCCTTTAAATGCATTTGCTGGCCGGGCACGGTGGCTCAAGTCTGTAGTCCCAGCACTTTGGGAGGCCAAGACAGGTGGATCACGAGGTCAAGAGATCGAGACCATCCTGGTCAACATGGTGAAACCCCGTCTCTACTAAAAATACAAAAAATTAGCTGGGCATGGTGGTGCGTGCCTGTAATCCCAGCTACTCAGGAGGCTGAGGGAGGAGAATTGCCTGAACCCAGGAGGCGGGGGTTGCGGTGAGCTGAGATTGCGCCAAGCTGAGATTGCGCCATTGCACTCCAGCCTGGGTAACAAGAGCGAAACTCCATCTCAAAAAAATAAAAATAAATAAATAAATAAAATAAATGCATTTGCTGTAATAAGATTTGAAGGTATTAGATTTTCTAGAACCATACCTTTGTATCTGAAGAATTTACTGAAGAATTTGAAAATCAGCTCTTTTTTTAATACATGTTTAGAAACAGCAAGTTTTAGAAAGCAAAACAAAGCAACAATGAAAAAACAGTAACAACTCCAGAAAGAACGCACACACACACACACACACGCACACACAAAATGCAGACTTTAAACTTAATCACACACAAGAAAAATCTCTGAAACCAGGCTTTATAGACCCCCAACAAGCCTCATCAATGGACCCCATGTAGGAAAAACATAGCTCTAAAGATTACTCATTGGTATCTTATTTTTAAATATAATTTTGTTCCGTGTATATTTTCTTCCACAACCCACTGAAGATTGTTGGATTCCTGATGGAGGCATACCTTTTATTTCCTTAGTATTTCTCACACGTATATAAAGTACTTTGCAGGCAGCACGGATTCAGTAACTATTTTTGTTTGGTGAATTGTCAGTAGGTAGTAAGGAATAGTCCTTAGGTGACCATTCTCAAATCTCTGGGCCCTGTGGATAGTGATCTAAGGCTCAGTTCTGGGACCAGACCTTTCTATAGGCTAACTGATGCTTGCTAACCCAGGAGTGTCAAAAGAACAAATGCCATATTGCAGTAGGGCCCCAGGTCCTGAGATGAATCCCTTCCAGAAAGGCCCTTTCTTAATAATCAAATGACAGAAAATCCATTTGTGTTTTTTCTTTCATACTTTATTATTTGTGTACTTTAGGCATTTTTCCGGTCCTGGGTAATGTATCTTTCAAACTAGCTTTAGAAATTATAATAGCGATACATGCTTATAAGTAAAATGTTCATGCCATACAGAAAATATAAAATGAAAAGCAAAAGAATTCCCTCTTCTTCACACCCCTTTCACACTTTTCAGAAATAACCACTGTTAATACTTCTTGTGATATTTAAATATTTGCTACACAAATACATGTAAATATATATATGTATGTCTCACTGGTTTGTTAGAACTCTTTCTATATTAAAGGAATAACTATTTTATTAAATGGATGAAAAATAAGCTTTCACAGCTTGGTGTTTGAAGATTTTCATTTTAAATATTTGAGCTTAACGTTTTTCTTTTATGGGCTTGTGGATATTATATGTCTTTACGCTGAAGAACAACTTTTTTAACATCAAGATAAAACAATGCCTTATTCAGAATTTTTTATTTATTTCCAGCCACCAAAATTCGTCAAAGAGTAAGAGAAAAGAGGAAATTATTTTTTTTAAAAAACTCTCGGCCGGGCACAATAGCTCATGCCTGTAATCTCAGCACTTTGGGAGGCCAAGACAGGCAGATCACTTGAGGTCAGGAATTCAAGACCAGCCTGGCCAACATGACAAAACCCTGTCTCTGCTAAAAATACAAAAATTACCTGGGTGTGGTGGTGCATGCCTATAATCCCAGCTACTAGGGAGGATGAGGCACAAGAATTGCTTGAACCCGGGAGGCAGAGGTTGTAGTGAGCCGAGATAGCACCAGTGCACTCCAGCCTGGGCGACAGAGTGAGGACTCTATGTCAAAATAAACAAACCCTCAGTGCTCTGGGAAATCGCTTAAACAATTTTTTTATTGCATTGTTATTAGTAGCTGATTTATTAGTGAAAATAGTTACGAACAACAACATTTCCTAGGAAAGTGTCAGTAGTGGGCACATTACTAGGAAGTAAATTTGGAACGAATAGGACCATACTAAAGAGCTAGAAGACAGCACACTTCTTGAATCCAAGCTACCCACCTCATAACTTGAGTGTTACCTAATCTCTCTGTGCCTTAGTTTTTCATCTCTTTAAAAAATCATAATAGTGCCTACCTCCTAGGGTTGTTATAAGCACTAAAATAAGTTATATGCATAAAGGCTTAGAAAAGTGTAGGACAGTGGCAAACAATAATATAGTCGCTCCCTTTATCACCACTCATGAAACAATCACACTATCATGGAAGGAAACGAGACATAGAGAGTGGACAATTTAAATTCAAGTCTAAAGCAATACATCAGAAATTCAAAATAATATCCTAAAATCATAATACATAACTGCTGAAAGGCCAAAAAATGATTTGCTTTGGGTAGGATTGGTTAAGAGAAGTATAACTTTTTAATGTGAAAATAATTTCAAACTTAGAGAAAATTTGCAAGAATAATATGAAAAAAACCCACATATTCCTTTTTTTTTTTTTTTTGAGTCAGAGTCTCCCTCTGTTGCCCAGCCTGGAGTGCAGTGGCACAATCTCAGCTCACTGCAACCTCCACCTCCTAGGTTCAAGTGATTCTCCTGCCTCAGCCTCCCAAGTTGCTGGGACTACAGGTACGTGCCATATGCCCAGCTAATTTTTGTATTTTTGGTAGAGATGGGGTTTCATCATATTGGCCAGGCTGGTCTCAAACTCCTGACCTTGTGATCCACCCACCTCAGCCTCCCAAAGTGCTGGGATTACAGGTGTGAGCCACGACGCCCAGTCACTTATTCCTTTTATACAGAGTCACGAATTGTTAATGTTTTGTTTTATTAGCTTTATTATATTTTCTCTGTCTTTGTCTCTCTGTATATAGATAAATATATATATAATTATTTTGCACCATTAGAAGTTATACACACTCTACCACTTTACCCCTATATGCCTCAATGTGTATTTCTTAAGAACAAAGTCATTCTCTTAGATAACTCCAGAATAGTCACCAACTTCAGAATATCTATTATTAGTACTTTTATTTAATCTACTCTCTATACAGTAGATATTCTTCAGAATATCTATTATTAATACTTTTATTTAATCTACTCTCAATTTTGTCAATTGACCCAATAATGTTATTTGTAAGCATTTTTTCCTTCTGTATAAGATCCAGTATGGGATCGCAAATTGCATTTAGTTGGGAAATATAACTCAATTTCCAAATATCAGAATAATTTCATGGAAATTCCTTTGTAATTAATCTAATCTATCTTTGTCAGTTAAGTTAGTATCTGATATTTGAACTAAACTTCCTATAGATTTAAAGCTAATATCTGTGTCCATGTTAAATTGATGTGCTCGATACCAAAATCATCTTTTATTCTGTAGGTCACTTAGAAAATTGGAAGTGTACCATGGAACTTCATAGTAGAGTCTCTGGGAGCAGACAAGAAGCATCATCTTAAAACCGCAGTTCCTGCCAGTACATTTTTCTTTACAACTAGTTTTTGATACAGCTGCATTGAAGTGTTATTTTTGATGTTGAGCTTTTTTCTTTTAGAAGCATATTGCATGGCTACATTTTGTTTAAAAAATCTATGATCTTATGCTACTTCACTGTGACTGGAAGACTGTTGAGAATTCAGAGAGTATATAGCATTTCTGTGACGGAGCAAGATGGCTCTGTGGCACATTTTACAAACATATGGCACTGAACATTGCACAGTGTTGGAGAAGGAAGCAGTTTTCCGAAGAGTTAATCCAAAATAAAATTAATCTGTCATTGATTGCCTTTACTGTGTTCTCATATGAAAATATTGTTAAATCATTTCAATAAAGCATTAAAAGAAAAATGACTACAGGCTCTCTCTCAGTAGACTATAATGACTACTAGGAGGGAAAATATTCTAGTCTTTTAGTACCTTTCCAAAATGCTGATTAGGCACATAACTTAGCCTGTCAATGTATGTAATAACAACTTGAGCTCATGAATATCAGTATGCATGATACATTTCTTAAGGTTTGGTGTGCCATCTGTCTATAGAACAGTCTTCATCAGCATGTGCAGAAACATAGGCAGGGGTTGTAGACTTTCTTTTTTCTTTGAGACAGACTCTCGCTCTGTCACCAGGCTGGAGTGAAGTGGCGCAGTCTTGGCTCATTGCAACCTTCACCTCCCGGGTTCAGGAGATTCTCCTGCCTCAGCCTCCTGCATAGCTAGGACTATAGGTGTGTGCCACCACACCCAGCTAATTTTTGTATTTTTAATAGAGACAGGGTTTCACCATGTTGGCCAGAATGGTCTCCATCTCTTGACCTCATGATCTGCCTGCCTCAGCCTCCCAAAGTGCTAGGATTGCAGGCGTGAGCCACCACGCCCGGGCATGGTTTGTAGACTTTCTGAAAATGGTGGTGTATTCTCACATGGGGTTGTGGCTGGGAGACCAATGCAACCTTTTCCACACTGGGTTTGATTATGGTTGTAAGTAAGATTTACCAGTAGGCCTGCAGATAATTAGTGGGGACACAAAGGGAATACGACTTGTGATCCCTGCATGCACTGCCAGGTGTCTAACTTCATAGGACTTTACCCAGTTTTCTTTTGTCTAGCTCTGCTAGTAATGAGGAAACATTTTTTCCTTGGTAGCTATTGCTGTCTCTCCTTTTACCACCTGCACATTTGCCTTACATACTGCCTGAGGATTTTCACAAGTGACATTGTGAATGTGTTTGCTAGCTGGGATCAAATACCCTTTTAGAATCCCTCTGTGGGTCTAAAGCACAAAGGTGCTTAATTTCATCTTGCTACATACATGTGGAATAACAAAAGACAGTCTGGGGTTTGGAGTCACCCTCCACCCTTGCACATCTGAGGAGTGCTTCTAAATCAATAGGTTGGCAGCAATAGAGAATTCTCTTAGGCAGTCACTTGTATTCAATGAACCAGTGACACTATTGAAAGGAAAAACACAGGCAAATCATCATGCTAATTTTAAAAAACAAAAGCAATGCTAGAAGGAGGGAGGCAGGGGGAGATGGAAGGGGAGTGGAAGGATCCTGTGGATGCTTCTACTCTTTCACCCTTTCATAGACTCTCAGGGTATCTTTTTACTTTAAGCTCAAGTAGTGTTTAATCTCTAGGCAAAATATACCTATTTCAAGTATTTACTGATTTTCACCATCATACATTTAAAAATTGATTTTATTATATTTTCATGTCATGAAATTGTTATATTTATAATAGTTTTTTGTTGTTGTTGTTTGTTTGTTTGTTTGTTTGTTTGTTTGTTTGTTTTTTGCTGTCTGGCTGAAGATGGCAGATATAATAGAAATTAAGAAAATAGCAACAGCAGCCAGGCATGGTAGCTCACGCCTGTAATCCAAGCACTTTGGAGGCCAAGGCAGGCCGATCACCTGAGGTCGGGAGTTTGAGACCAGCCTGACCAACATGGTGAAACTCCATCTTTAAAAAAAAGAGAATAGCAACAAAAAACAAAATATAAAAACACAAAGCTAAGATCTATAATCTTGGCATTCATTGACTACCGTGATGGATATGTTGGTATAGTACACACTACTAATCTTATGTTTTCCCTACATAAATATATGCAAAATATTTTTATCAAAACCATGTCATACTGATGAAGTCATTTAAGAAATATAACTGTCTTTCAATTAGAGGATTTTCTGTTTGAGATTTTTTTTTGTTGCCTCTTCACACTTCAAGTCCTTCTGGAACACACATACTTCTCCTAAGTGGCCTTGGATGGAACCACCAACCTCCATCTCAGCAGTTTCCGCAGGCAAACACTGCAGAATGCTAGGCATGTAATGTATTTCTAGTGAGCTGCATGGGATGAGAAGTGCACCCTTTGTCTCCAAGGTCATAATGGCTCTGCTGACTTTAATACCTTTCACTAGAGCTAGTGAGGACGACTGGAAAATGCCAGAGAGGGAGCATGAGAGAGCCCCCTGCCCCATGATCTCAAACGAAAAAAAAAAAAAAGAGAACACAGAAATCCCCCTATGCACTACCCCCCGGTCCCTTTTGTGTTGTTTTTGCCAACACAGCAGCTTTCCTGCTATATATACCAGCTGTCCCTTTGTCCCCATCATACTAGATGCTAATCACCGGCTGTCAACAACCATGGGGAAGGTGAGCCTGTGGAGGTGCTGTGCCATGTCTATTGGGGGTGTGGCATGTGGGGATGTTCCTTCCAGCACTATCTACTGTCACTTTGTTTCTACCTCAGATCACCTTCTACGAGGACCGAGACTTTCAGGGCCGCTGCTACAATTGCATCGGTGACTGCCCCAACCTGCGGGTCTACTTCAGCCGCTGCAACTCTATCCGAGTGGACAGTGGCTGCTGGATGATCTATGAGCGCCCCAATTACCAGGGCCACCAGTACTTCCTGCGCCGAGGCGAGTACCCCGACTATCAGCACTGGATGGGCCTCAGTGACTCGGTCCGATCCTGCCGTATAATTCCTGATGTGAGTCTTGCTTCAACCTGACTGAGGTGAAAGAATCAATGATCCATGGCCATCAATTCCTGTTTATAAAAGGCAGTTAGTTCCAAATCAGGATGAGTATTCACAGTAAGAATAGCAGACCTGACCCTCAAACATTAAAAAAAAGGAAAGTTACAAGAATCTCTATTTTTCTTACTTAAGGACATCAATAATTGTTTCAGGGCATGAGAAATCACGACAGCCTTTAAATTAAACTTGGTAACATCTAGGTGGTCCCTAACTTCTACATAAAAGTCACCTTACTCAGTAGTAAAAAAAAAAAAAATCTGTCTAGTTTATCTAGATAGTTATTGTTATTATTATTTATGAAATGGAGTCTTGCTCTGTCACCAGGCTGGAGTTCAGTGGCTCGATTTCTGCTCACTGCAACCTCCACCTCCCAGGTTCAAGTGATTCTCCTGCCTCAGCATCCAGAGGGAGCAGCTGGGACTACAGGCATGCACCGCCGCGCCTAGATTATTTTTCTATTTTGAGTAGAGATGGAGTTTCACCGTATTGGCCAGGCTGGTCTCAAACTCCTGACCTCATGATCCACCCGCCTCAGCCTCTCAAAGTGCTGAGATTACAGGCCTGAGGCATGGCGAATGGCTAGATGATTACTTTTTAACTATTAAAAAAAAACTTAACAGACTGTGGAAGAACAATATAGGTATAATGTATTCTGACTGCATTGGGAATTTTTTCACTACATTCTAGGACATACTAGAACCTAGGAAAATATGTTTCAATTTGTGTGGATTTATAATTTCCAGAAGTCATTATCAACTAGTTTCTTACAAATATCAGAGACAGACAATTAACTAGGATTTCATAGAACATGGTCCTCCCCAAAGTATTGCTTAACGTTTTTTAATAACTTGCAACGTGTGTTTACACTGATGGCACTAAATTATGTGGTGTGACAAGGAGATTCAAGAATTGAAATCACAGCCAGGCTCGGTGACTCACACCCATAATCCCAGCACTTTGAGAGGCCGAGCTGGGCAGATCACTTGAGGTCAAGAGTTCAAGACCAGCCTGGCCAACATGGTGAAACCCTGTCTCTGACAAAAATACAACAAAATTATCCAGGCATTGTAGTGTGTGCCTGTAGTCCCGGCTAAGTGGGAGGCTGAGACAAGAATTGCTTGAACCTGGGAGGTGGAGGTTGCAGTGAGCTGAGACTGTGCCACTGAAGTCCAGCCTGGGTGATAGAGCGAGACTTCATCTCATAAAAAAAGAAAAAAAAAAAAACGAATTTAGGCTAGAAAAATTTGCAGATGCACAAAGATATAAATAAAATAGGCATTTCTTTGGAGCAAGAAACTCAAATGGCACAAATGACTTGTCAAAATGTCACTTGAAAAGACATGTGGGGCCAGATGGGGTGACTCACGCCTGTAAACCCAGCACTTTGGGAAGCTGAGGCAGGCAGATCGCCTGAGGTCAGAAGTTCGAGACCAGCCTGACCAACATGGAGAAACCCTGTCTCTACTAAAAATACAAAAGTAGCTGTAATCATAGCTACTTGGGAGGCTGAGACAGGAGACTCGCTTGAACCTGTGAAGCAGAGGTTCCAGTGAGCCGAGATTTCACCATTGCACTCCAGCCTGGGCAACAAGAGCAAAACTCAGTCTCAGAAAAAAGAAAAAGAAAAAAAGAAGGCCAGGTGCAGTGGCTCACGCCTGTAATCCTAGCACTTTGGGAGGCCGAGGTGGGTGGATCACCTGAGGTCAGTAGTTCAAGACCAGCCTGGCCGTCAGGGTGAAACCCCATCTTATTTTAAAAAAGAAAAGAAAAAAAAAGACCTGTGGACTCAGTGTAAATATAAATCACTGTAAATTGTAACTGCAAAAAGTGACTTAAAGCAAGCTTGCCAAGACTCAATTGTATGAAGTCAAAATGGAAACAAGAGTTGAAATCCTCTCTACAGACTTATTGACCTCAATTGTGATGATGGTTGCTTACAAAGAACACACTTTAATTCCCTGTATTTTAATGTTTGCTTCTTCCACAACATCTCCAGTTTATTGATTAGGTCAGATTTATTTTAACAGTTTTCCTAATTTTTTAGAATAACAACATAGAAAGTGGGATTGGGGAGAAACACTTTATTAACTGGTTTAAAAACCATGTTTCAACCAGGTACAGTGGCTCACACCTATAATGGCAACACTTTGGGAGGCCAAGGTGAGAGGATCACTTGAGCCCAGGGATTCAAGACCAGCCTGGGCAACATAGTGAGACTCCATCTCTACAAAAAATTTTTAAAATAAATTGGCCAGGTGCAGTGGTGCACACCTGTGATCCCAGCTACTTGGGAGGCTGAGGTGTGGAGGATCACTTAAGCCCAGGAGGTGGAGGTTGTAGTGAACAGCGGTCCTGCCACTATACTCCAACCTGGGCAACATAGCAAGAACTTTATCTCAAAAATAAAATAAAAACCATGCTTCATGAAGATGCAGACTGATTATGTCACTTTCCTTGACACCCAAGGATGCACGCTGTTTATTTTTCTTCTTGTGTTTATTGCCATGATAGACCAGCTCTCACAAGTTAAGGCTGTATGAGAGAGATGACTACCGAGGCCTTATGTCTGAGCTCACTGACGACTGCGCCTGTGTCCCTGAACTCTTCCGTCTCCATGAGATCTATTCCCTCCACGTACTGGAGGGCTGTTGGGTCCTCTACGAAATGCCCAACTACCAGGGGCGGCAGTATCTGCTGAGGCCAGGGGACTACAGGAGGCACCACGACTGGGGTGGTGCTGATGCCAAGGTTGGCTCCTTGAGACGGGTCATTGATTCGTACTAAGCTGCAACTGCCTTGTTATGATCCACAAAGAAACACAATAAATATACAAATTGTGCCCCCCGCACTCAGTGGCTCTTGCTTATCTTTATTTTTTTATTTTGTATCTTATTTGTTTTGTTTTGTTATGGAGTCTTGCTCTGCCACCCAGGCTGGGGTACAGTGGCATGATCTCTGTTCACTGCACCGTCCACCTCCCGGCTTCAAGTGATTCTCCTGCCTCAGCCCCCTGAGTAGCTAGGGTTACAGGCATGTGCCACCACGCCTGGCTAATTCTTGTATTTTTGGTAGAGATGGGGTTTCACCATTTTGGCCAAGCTGTTCTACAGCGCTTGACCTCAAGTAATCTGCTTGCCTCGGCCTCCCAAAGTGCTAGGGATTACAGGCGTGAGCCACCTAACCCGGCCTTTATCTTTAAATAATAACTGAATTCTAATAGATGGCAACCCCTGGCAACTTACCTGACCCTGAAAGATGTTTTGAATGCCTACTCATTTCCTAGTCAGGCAATGGTATTTACAGAATATCCATTCCTGTTATGGAAAGGAGAGAGGAGTGACAATTTCTGTCTTTCATGATCTACAATCTGAAGGAATGAAGAAAGATGAGCATAACAAAAAATGCTTCAGAAGTCACACAAAGGAAAAAGTGTAGGACCCATAGTGGCTTGTGGCTGAAATGCCAAACACAAGGGATTGCTGGAGGAATTAGGGAAGCTGAAGTCTCAGACAAGGTTAGTCAAAAGAAAATGCGGGGAGAGGCACTGTGGCTCACACCTCTAATCCCAGCACTTCGGGAGGCCAAGGTGGGCGGATCACCTGAGGTCAGGCATTCAAGACCAGCCTGGCCAACATGGTGAAACCCTGTCTCTACCAAAAATACAAAAATTAGCTGGGTGTGGTGGCAGGTGCCTGTAATCCCAGTTTATTTGGGAGGCTGAGGCAGGAGAATTCCTTGAACCTGGGAGGCAGAGGTTGCAGTGAGCTGGGATGGTGCCACTGCACTCCAGCCTGGGCGATAGAGCCAGACTCCATCTTTAAAAAAAAAAAAAAAAAGAAAGAAAGAGAGAGAAAATGCATGAAGAGAGGAAGTGTTGTGTTTTGGTTTTTTGAGACAGGATCTCACTCTGTTGCTTAGACTGGAGTGCAGTGGCGTGATCTCAGCGCACTGGAACCTCCGCCTCCCAGGTTCAAGTGATTCTTCTGCCTCAGTCTCCCAAGTAGCTGGCATAACAGGCACGCACCACCATGCCTGGCTAATTTTTATATTTTTAGTAGAGACGGGGCTTCACCATCTTGGCTAGGCTGGTCTTAAACTCCTGATCTCAGGTGATCCACCCGCCTCGGCCTCCCAAAGTGTTGGGATTACAGGTGTGAGCCACTTCGCCTGGCTGAAGAGAGGAGTTTTAAAGAGAACTTTCAAGTAGAGAAGGGCAAGCCTACTTCACTAGGTAATCTGGTTGGAAAGGTATTAAACCAAAAGTTAAACAGCCTGATTCCCTATCCTACCTCTGCTACTTACTAGTGGAGTAATCAACCCAGCCCAGTTTTCCAGGGACTCTCCCAGTTTTAGCACTTAAAGTCTTCCATCCCAGAAAACTCCTCAGTCTCAGGTGAACCCAAATGGTTGGTTACCCCACTTCCTAGCTTATCTCTTTGAGCAAGTCACTTCTTACCTTCTCTGTGCCTAAATTACCTTACTGAAAACAAGTGATAATAAATTCCTGCTTCACTAAATCCCAGGATGATGACAATGAAATTATGGGAAAAGATTGTGAGCAAATTTTGTTACCTTTAAATCGTTATACAAATGTAAGAATTTAATATATCCACAGTGTCTTCTCAAATTCAGTATCACAATGTGGTCATCTTTGTGTTGGACTTCATTATGAATTTTTATCAAAACTAAATTATTGAAGACTCTGGCTGGGCACAGTGGCTCACAACTATAATCCCAGCACTTTGGGAGGCCAAAGCAGATGGATTGCTTTAGCCCAGGATATCAACACTACCAGCCTGGGTGGCAGAGTGAGACCCTGTCTCTTAAAAAAAAAAGAACTATATGCAGAGTGAGCGATTAATATTTGCTATCCTACATATCTCTGGGATTTTTTCCACTATAATAGAGCTGCACATTCTTTGTATATGAATTTTACATCAGTGGAGTTCTTTATGAAACAAAAAGCAAGATGAAATACTACTTCACATTTACTAGGATGGCCATAATCAAAAAGAAAGTTAATCATGTGTTGGTGAGGATGTGAGAAAATGGAAAGACCCATACATTGTTGGTGGGAAAAAAATGTAACCAAAACAAAGTAAAATTATGTCCCTGCTTTGGAAGATAGTCTGGTAGTTCCTCAGAAGGTTAAACATAGTTATCATATGTTTATATCATACTTTATATCATAGTTATCATATTACCTAGTAATTCTATTCCTAGGTATATACCCAAGAAAAATTAAAACATATGTTCAGCACAAATGCTTGTACACAAATGTATGTAGCAGAATTATTCATAATAACTAAAAAGTATAAGCAACCCAAATGTCCATCAACTGACGCCTGAATAAAATGTGGTATATCCATAAAATGGAATACTATTAGGTCTTTAAAAGGAACTAAGTAACAACTCATCTCACGCCTGTAATCCCAGCACTTTGGGAGGCTGAGGCGGGTGGATCACGAGGTCAGGAGTTTGAGACCAGCCTGACAGACAAGGTGAAACCCCGTCTCTACTAAAAATACAAAAGTTAGTCAAGTGTGGTGGTATGCACCTGTAATCTCAGTTACTCAGGAGGCTGAGGCAGGAGAATCACCTGAACCCAGGAGGTGGAGGTTGCAGTGAGCCAAAATTGCACCATTGCACTCCAGCCTGGGCAACAGAGCAAGACTCTATCGCACACACAAAAAAGGATTTAAGTATCAACTCATGTTACAATATGGTGAACTTTTAAAACATACTAACTGAAAGAAACCCATTGGAGATTACATATTTTATAATTCCATTTATATGAAATTTCCAAAATAAGCAAATAGACAATAAAGACTAGTGGTTGCCTACCTGTTGGGGTGGAAAAATGGAGTGATAACCGGGGAGAAATAGGGAATGGCTGCTAATGGGTACAGGGGTTTTTCTGGGGGGTGATGATAATGTTCTAAAATTGACTGTGGCATTGGTTGAACAACTCTGTAAATACACTAATAGCCACTAAATTGTACACTTTTAATTGATTTGCGTGGTATGTAAATTATATCTCAAATAAAAAATATTCAGTTGCAATTCCAGAATGTTAGTTTCTTTCCCAAATTTATGTAGGCAAAAATAGGCCAGGTGCGGTGGCTCTTGCCTGTAATCCCAGCACTTTGGGAGGCCGAGGCAAGCAGATCACCTGAGGTCAGTTCAAGATCGGCCTGACCAACATGGAGAAACCTCATCTCTACTAAAAATATAAAACATTAGCTAGGTGTGGTGGCACATATCTGTAATCCCAGCTACTTGGGAGGCTGAGGCAGGAGAATCACTTGAACTCAGGAGGTGGACGGTGCAGTGAGCCGAGATCATGCCACTGCACCCCAGCCTGGGCGACAAGAGCAAAACTTTATCTCAAAATCATAATAATAATAATAATAAAGTAAAATAAAATAAATATGGTCTGTCCCAGCTGACTTTTTTGTAAAAATTTATAAACTGATTTTAAAATCTATATGGAGTTGCAAGGGGACCCAGAATAGCCAAAACAGCCTTGAGAAAGAACAAAAAGCAGGAACATTCACACTTCCCAATTTCAAAATTGACAACAAAACAATGGTAATCAAGATAGTGAGGTACTAGCATAAGGACAGACATACAGATGGATGGAACAGAATTGCGAGTTTAGAAGTAAACCTATTATATGTTTATGTTCAACTGATTTTTTTTTTATTTTACATATCCCTGGGTGGAGATTTATCAACTGATCTTTGACAAAGGTGCTAAGATCATTCAATGGGGAATAAATAATCTTTTTAATAAATAGTGCTGGGACTACTGGATATCCACATGCAAAATGAAGCTGAACCCCATCTCATACCATATATGAAAATTAACTCAGGACAGGGTGCAGTGGCTCAAACCTCTAATCCTAGCACTTTGGGAGGTTGAGGCAGGCAGATTGCTTGAGCCCAGGAATTTGAGACCAGCCTGGGCAACATGGTGAAACCCTGTCTCTAACAAAAAATACAAAAAATTAGCCAACTGTGGTGGTGCACACCTGTAGTCCCAGCTACTCAGGCGACTGAGGTGGGAGGACCACTTGAGCCCAGGAAGTTGAGGTTGCAGTGAGCTGTGGTCATGCCACTGCATTCCAGCCTGAATGACAGAGCAAGACCCTGTCTCAAAAAACCAAAACAAAAACAAAAGAAAAGAAAAAGAAAGAAATAAGCCTTCTACCAATTAATCAATTGGCCAATGCATTAGAATATATTGGAACTCCTGTTAAAGCACAAGATATGTAGCACTGATAGGGTTATTTGGGTGCCAGACCTTGCGGAAATTTTAAAAATAGCATGACATTGGACCTACTATGACAAGTGTATAATTTAGAGAAGATATAAGATCTGCACACCTGAAAAGATTGCATCTGAAACAAACCATCAGTGCATGAAGAGACCATTAGCTTAAGCCTTGAGTTCAATTCCCAGTTCTCTCACTCACTAGCTATGTGTACCTTTCCAGATGTGTTTCTCCCTAGTGATCAGTACTGTGATTAGACTTCATGGACCGGGACCCCCCGACTGGACTGGATACTTCAGAGAACTTCATTCTGGCTTCCTCTAGCTGAACTCTTCCCAGTGGGGCAGGAGTCTGTGGGGCTATGGGACATATCCACACTTCTCCTTCTAGACCACATTCTTCATACCTGGATCTTCAAAATTTCCTCCATTTAGACCCAAGCTCACTTCTGAGACCCAAGAGGGAGTTTTCACCAGGACTAGCCTCCCAGGGACACTGGTAGCCACAGGCAGCTGTTTGAGGAGGGGGCATGTAGATAGAACTTGGACATGTGAGAGAGTGGGAAGAAAGGAGGGTACTTCATAGAGTAGGGAGGAGCTCTATTATGCTCTAGGCATAATATCTCTCAAATATTTTGGGAAGTCCTGATGTTAATTGGACTGGGTTGGCTACATGATGCAGCTTGTATAAGATTCCTGGTACAATGTCTAGAATTTACTGGACACTCACGATACAGTAGGCTATTATTAAGTATTATTATATTTATCATTGTGAGCCAAATTCGTGCTCCAAAGTCTGCTGCAGGTTCAGTCCTTCCCATTTAAGCAAAAGCAGACATGGCGTAGTTCAGCAGGGCCGTGTCAATGATGCAATGATGTACTGATGAACTCAGCAGGTTTCATGTAGAAGACATATAGCTGGTTACCAGAGACCCAGGAAAAGAAGTCTGTAATAATCAGATTATAAGCTATAATATTTGTGTTAGGGGAAGGAGAGAGGGTAATGAATTTTCCACTGAGACCTCTAAAAGACCTCAGTTAATTTTAATGGCTTTTAAATGAATGACTGTTTATGGAAAAAGCCAGGGTTTTGTGAGATCTATTCAAATATTTTGAAATACAAAATAGAGGGCCTACATGGGTAAATTTTTCTGATTTAAATAAGGCCTGACTTTTTAAGAAAAGGTTTTGCACTTATTTTTAAAGGAAAAAAGCTTGTGTATAACTTAGTTAAACTCAGTATTCAAATACTTGTGATAAAAGGCTCAGGCACTGTCTTCATTCCCCATTCATTTATTTATTTTTTTTTTGAGATGGAGTTTCACTCTTGTTACCCAGGCTGGAGTGCAATGGCGCAATCTCGGCTCACCACAACCTCCGCCTCCTGGGTTCAGGCAATTCTGCTGCCTCAGCCTCCTGAGTAGCTGGGATTACAGGCACACGCCACCATGCCCAGCTAATTTTTTGTATTTTTAGTAGAGACGGGGTTTCACCATGTTGACCAGGATGGTCTCGATCTGTTGACCTCATGATCCACCCGCCTCGGCCTCCCAAAGTGCTGGGATTACAGGCTTGAGCCACCGCGCCCGGCCCATTCCCCATTCTTATAACACAAAGAGATGTCATCAGCCAATACAGCATGTTTGGCTGCATTCAAGACCTAATGTCTCATTCCATGGACCCACCCATCTTCTAAAATACAAGGAAGTGGCTGAGAATGTCTTTCATTATTTCGTTTCACAAAATCACCTTTTCTTTTTCATTTTCACATGCTTGGTCAGCCCACCTCTCCTGTCCCTCTTCATTAGCCATGCCTGTAAGTTCTGCAGCCTCACTCTGACAGCTCTGGTTGTGTGCTTACCCATCCTAGTTGCCCGCTTCCACCTCCCAGGGACGTCACCACATGGTCTGTCTACACCAGCTGGCAGGCTTCTGGTGGCTTATTTCCCTTCAGTCTTCCCAGGTCACCAGAGACTGGACAGAACAGAAGGGAGAGTATCAGAAGCAGTGGATGTAGTAGAGGAGTGAGCAGGAGAAAGCCCATATCTGAACATAATGTGGCTTCTGTGTCTTTGAACTTGACATGGGGTAACCTCATATGGGAGAGCAACTGTTTTCCAGAATAGAATAGGAATCACCAGGGTTCTGTTTATCTGCCCAATTAATTAATAAGTCATTATGGGGAATAGAGAAGTGTAGCATGATCCTTATTCTTAAGCTTAAAACTCTTTTGAAGAGAAGAAACCTGGAAAAGAAGAAACTGCATGAGGAAGATAATATTTAAGAGACGCTGGGCAGTAATGAGGTGATGCTGATGTCCAGAGAAGGAAGAGATGAATAGGAGCTGGATCTGAGAACAGATTTCCTAGGAAGAGGACCCTGGATGGCCTTGAAGATTGTGCAGAATTTGGCAAGCTTTGGGGGAAGGGAAGGTGTTCTAGGCTTAGGGAGCAGCTCCCATCCATAGGCCCAGATTATCATGGACACCCTGAATCTAGAAGGCAAAATAAGAAAAAAGTTCTTTTTGGTTAGCTCTTCTTGGCTGCCAAAATTTAAATCAGATGTACTCACAGTTTTCAGGGTGAATTTTGTCTACTGTCACTGCTCTGTACTTAACCATAAGAGTTCAATAAAACAGTAAGAATGAGGACATTCTTTTTCTGACTTGTTCTTTATATTTTGGCCTTCCTTTTCAAATGCTTCGAAGACCTCCAAAGCACTATTAAAGAAAGGATACACAGCTATAACACAATGAAGAATGAAAGTTAAAATATGCATACACACACACACACACACACACACACACACTCTCCCAAGTCTCTGTTACAACTGTTACAAGCTGATGAACAATCCTGGCTTTTGAATTCTCGGTCCTCTGGCCACAGTGAGGTGAGTTTAGAACAGGGGCTTGTTATGAACTCATGGTAACGTGTTCTGGGGAGGATTTCCCTACTATTGGCATATTCCATTGCAAATGACCCCTTGTGAGTGCAACAGTGACCACTCTGATCTGCAGTCCTGCTTCAGCTGCAGCAACCTGGTGTATACAGGTAGACAGCAAGGGCTGGATTCTCTGCTGGGACAGATGCATCAACCGCCAGCACAGGTGGGCTCCAACAACTCCATCTGCTCAGACTGCACTGTGCCCACATAGGTTACTCTTCCTCATGGTCATCATTGACTGTGATATTAAACAGAAGATCTTTGCTAAATTAAACCAAAGTGTTCCACATATGAAATTATCTGACACAGAGTAATGGCTCACATCTGTAATCCCAGCACTTTGGGCATCCAAGGAGAGAAAGACCCAGGAGTTTGAGACCAGCCTATGCAACATGGTGAAACCCTGTCTTAACAAAAAAAATATAAAAATTAGCTGGGTATGCTGGTGCATGCCTGTATACACAGCTACTTGGGGGGCTAGATGGGAGGATGGTTTGAGCTCAGGAGGCTGAGGCTGAGCTGTGATTGTGCCACTGTACTCGAGCATGGGTAACATAGCAAGACTCTGTCTCAAAAGAAAAAAAAAAAGAAATTATCCATTGATCACATTTAGTCTCTATACCATAAACAAAAGTGTAGGCAATATGACAGAGCCCAGAAACAGGCCAGGCATAGTGGCTCACATGTATAATCCTAGCACTTTGGGAGGCCGAGGCAGGAGAGTCCCTTGAGGATAGGAGTTTGATGCCAGCCTTGGCAACATAGGGAGACCCTGTCTCTACTTTAAAAAAAAAAAAAAGGCACAAAAACGCATAAAAAATTTTTTTTTTTAATTTCAACTTTTTGCCAGGTGTGGAGGCTCATGTCTGTAATCCCAGCACTTTGGGAGGCCAAGGCAGGTGGATCACGAGGTCAGGAGTTCGAGACCATCCTGGCCAATATAGTGAAACCCTGTCTCTACTAAAAATACAAAAAATTAGCCAGGCGTGGTGGCACATGCCTCAAATCCTAGCTACTTGGGAGGCTGAGGCAGGCAAATTGCTTGAACCCCAGAGGCAGAGGTTGCAGTGAGCCAAATCATGCCATTGCACTCCAGCCCAGCTGACAGTGTGAGACTCCATCTCAAAAAAAAAAAAAAATTCCGCCAGGCACAGTGGCTCACACCTTAATCCTAGCACTTTGGGAGGCCAAGGCAGGCAGATCACTGAGGTCAGGAATTTAAAACCAGCCTGGCCAACATGATGAAATCCCATCTCTTCATAAAAGACAAAAATTATGGCCGGGCACGGTGGCTCACTCCTATAATCCCAGCACTTTGGGAGGCCGAGACAGGTGGATCATGAGGTCAAGAGATCGAGACCATCCTGGTCAACAAGGTGAAACCCCGTCTCTACTAAAAATACAAAAATTAGCTGGGCATGGTGGTGCGCGCCTGTAGTCCCAGCAACTCGGGAGGCTGAGGCAGGAGAATTGCTTGAACCCAGGAGGCGGAGGTTGCAGTGAGTCGAGATTGTTCCATTGCACTCCAGTCTGGGTAACAACAGCGAAACTCCATCTCAAAAAAAAAAAAAATGACAAAAATTAGCTAGGCATGGTGGCGAATACCTGCAGTCCCAGCTACTAGAAAGGCTGAGGCAGGAGAATCACTTGAACCCAGAGATTGGAGGTTGCAGTGAGCCAAGATCGTGCCATTGCACTTCAGCCTGGGTGACAGGGTGAGACTCTGTATCAAAAAAAAAGAAAAAAAAATCAACTCTTATATTAGATACAGGGGTATATGTACAGCTTTGTTACATAGGAATATTGCACCCAGGTGGTGAGCATAATATCTAATAGGTAGTTTTTCAGTCCAAACACCCCTTCCCCCTACCAGCTCTAGTAGTCCACCATGTCTGTTGTTCCATGTTTATGTCTATGTGTGCTCAAGGTTTAGCTCCCACTTAAAAGTGAGAACATGTGGGATTTGATTTTCTGTTCCCTTGAGATTATGGCCTCCAGTCCCATCCATGTTGCTGCAAAGGAAAGAATTGTGTTACTCTTATGGCTGGGTAGTATTCGATAGTGTATACGTACCACTTTGGTTTTTTTTTTCTTTAATCCAATACAGCATTTATGGGCACCTAGGTTGATTCCATGTCTTTGCTACCATGAGTAGCATGGTGATGAACATATAAGTGTGTGTATCTTTTTGGTGTAATGATCTATTTTTCTTTGGGAATATACCCAGTAATGGGATTGCTGGGTTGAATGGTAGCTCTGTTTTAGGTTCTTTGAGAAGTCTCCAAACTGCTTTCCACAGTGGCTGAACTAATTTACATCCCATCAACAGTGTATAAGTGTTTCCTTTTCTCCACAGCCTTACCAGCATCTGTTGTTTCTTGGCTTTTTGATTATGGCCATTCTGACTAGTGTGAGATGGCATCTCATTGTGGTTTTGATTTGTATTTCTCTGATGAGTAGTGATGATGAGCATTTGTTCATCTATTTGTTGGCCACTTATATGTCTTCTTTTGAGGAATGTCTGTTCATGTCCTTTGCCCATTTTTAAATTAGGTTATTTGTTTTTTTCTGCTTGTTGAACAGTTTAAGTTCCTTACAGACTGTGGATATTAGACCTGTGTCAGATGCATGGTTTGTAAATACTTTCTCCCATTCTGTGGGTTATCTGTTTACTTTGTTGATAGTTGCTTTTGCTGTGCAGAAGCTTTTTAGTTTAATTAGGTCCCACTTGTCAATTTTTGTTTTTGTTGCAATTGCTTTTGGGGACTTAGCCAAAATTCTCTGCGAAAGCCAATGTTGAAAAAGGTATTTCCTAGATTTTCTTCTAGAATTTTATATTTGGTGTTCTTATATTTAAATCTTTAATTCTTCTTGAGTTACTTTTTTTTTTATTTTACATTTTTTTGGAGACAGAGTTTTGCTCTTGTTACCCAGGCTGGAGTGCAATGGCACGATCTCGGCTCACCGCAACCTCCGCCTCCTGGGTTCAAGCAATTCTCCTGCCTCAGCCTCCCGAGTAGCTGGGACTACAGGTGTGCGCCACCATGCCTAGCTAATGTTTGTATTTTTAGTACATGGTGAGACGGGGTTTCACCATGTTGACCAGGATGGTCTCAATCTCTTGACCTCGTGATCTACCTGTCTCAGCCTCCCAAAGTGCTGGGATTATAGGCGTGAGCCACCGCACCTGGCCAAGTTACTTTTTTTTATATGGTAAAAGCTAAGGGTCCAGTTTCAATCTTCTACATATGGCTAGCCAGTTATCCCAGCACCATATATTGAATAGGGAATGCTTTTCCCATTGCTTTTGTCAGTCTTGTTGGAGATCAAATGGTTGTAGGTGCCCAGCTTTATTTATGAGTTTTCTATTCTGTTCCTCTGGTCTATGTGTCTGTTTTTGTACCTGTACCATGATATTTTGATTACTGTAGCCTAAGAATACATATAGTTTGAAGTTGAATAGTGTGATGCTTCTGGCTTTGTTCTTTTTGTTTAGGATTGCTTTAGCTATTTGGGCTTTTTTTTTTTTTTTTTTTGGTTCCATGTGAATTTTAGAATACTTTTTCTTTTCTAATTCTGTGAAGAATGACATTGGTACTGTGATAGGAATAGCGTTGAATCCATAAATTGCTTTGGGCCATATGGCCGTTTTAATGATATTGATTCTTCTAATCCATGATCATGGAATATTTTTCCATTTATTTGTGTCACCTCTGATTTCTTTCAGTAGTGTTTTATAGTTTCCTTTATAAAGATATTTTACCTCCTTGGTTAGCTGTATTCATAGATATTTCATATTCTTTGTGGCTATTGTAAATGGGGTTGTGTTCTTGATTTTACTCTCAGCCTGGATGTTACTGATGTACAGAAATGGTACTGATTTTTGTATATTGATTTTCTATCCTGAAACCCTGCTGAAATCATTCATCAGTTCTAGTAGCCTTTAGAGGAGTCTTTAGGGTTTTGTAAGTATAGAAGCATATCATCAGTGAAGAGAAATAGTTTGACTTCTTCTTTTCCTGTTTGGATGCTGATATGGCTTAGCTGTGTCCCCACCCAAATCTCATCTTGAGTTGTAATAATCCCCAGGTGTCAAGGGTGGGGCCAGGTATGAATCACACTGAATATGTTAGGTTTTACACAAACCAGGGTTGTTCATTTGATCTCTTTAAGAGTTAGAACTTTCAGCACATAAAGACTGTTTACATTGCTTTAGGGAGCCCACTGGGTGAATGATCCTCTCTTGAATACTGACTAGACCTCAAGCATGAGTATGACTAACCAATAGAGAGTCTAGAATGATTTTTTATTCAGTTTCTCTTCACCAAAAAACAAAATTATTAAAAGGCTAAATGTGACCACCTTAATCAGTATTACTAATCACTTTATTTGAAAGATTACTTAGAAGAAAATGAGAGAATGCTTCACAGTATAAATAATACTGTACAACCACACATGGGTTTTACATATAAAAAAGCTGATGATAAAACACCCAAATGTTAACTGCAGTTATCTTAGCTTTATTTTCTTCTTGTAATGGACACTATGGTGCTGCCTGGACTTCCACTCTAGACTGAGGCACTCCTTCCCTCAGATGCTGACAGCTTAAAGCTGAGATTGTCTCCAAGAATTTTCCTTTGCTGGTAGGAGCTGCTTTGCCCAAAGTTACATTTCTCCACGGTGGCAGCCCACATCCAGTTACTGGGCAATGCAGGGGCAGAGATTTCCAGCCCACTTTACTAAGTTCCCTGACAACTCTAGCCCTAGCATTCCCTGTGGGACCAGATGAGGTCACCATTATTGCATTAGCTCTCTCTCAGCTCCCATTCACAACTGCCTGCAGGGGTCCCTTTTGACCACCTGGTAGACGGAGGTTTGGGGGCGGGGAAGGCTGAGCTTGGTACACTAACAAATTGGCATGGTATTTGGGTGCAAGCCCAAATTAGAATGCTGCTGCACAATAGCCCACTCAGGAATTGCCCTAAGGACAAGCAGTGAGGGAAATCCTCCCAAAGGGCAACCTTTAGGCAAGGTTGCCTAAGGCAGGCAGCACCTAGCTGCTCACTCTGTGCAGAAGGAAAAGTAGCCCGAGGTCAAGCATATATGGATTATTGAGCAGTAATGTGTGGCTTGCATGGCTGGTCCAGGGCCTGGAAGGAGAGAGATTGGAAGATTGGGGACAAGAAGGTCTGGGGTGGAGGAATGTGTAGGGAGATATGGGCATGGGCACAAAGGGCAAAGATCGTTGTATCCTGTGTGAAGGCCCTGTGTAGGGCATCCATTGAAGAGGCACTGAACAACCACGTAGACAGGATGATTTGGTCATTTGATACCAGCCAGCCTCTGCCACCAGCCACCCTGCTATTGGCAGTGAGCTCATTAACAGAGAGTTCATGGTGGTAGGGATGAAGGCTGTGCATTAATTCCTACTTTCTAAAGTGAATCCAGCTATTTCCACAGTAGAATGTCCAATCTGCCAGCAATAGGGACCAATTCTGAGCCCCAGTTTGGTCTCATCCCTTGAGAAGACCGATCAGCCACTGAGTGGTAACATTTGAGACAGAGCAGGGACACCAAACAGCAGGCAGGACTCTGGACAGCCACCAGCAGAAGGAGGGATTTAGGCCCTTAGGAAGATCTCAGATGGGGAGGAAGGCCACAACTATCTGTTTTTGTTCAGGTCCAAATATGGAGGGCCTGCAATGTGCCAGCCCTCTGCTCTAGGGCTCAGGGGTAGAAATGAACAGGAAATAATACCCAGCACCCAGAAGCCTACAAAATTCCAGGCAAGTATCAGTTTTATTCATGATAAGTCCCCAAATACCAACAAAGATGATCACAAATTTTTTTTTTTTTTTTTTTTTTGCGACAGGATCTTGCTCTGTTGCCCAGGCTGGAGTGTAATAGCACAGTTACAGCTCACTGCAACCAGACCTCCTGGGCTTAAGCGACCCTCCCACTTCAGCCTCCCTACTAGCTGGGACTGCAGGTGTGCACCACCATGCTGGGCTAATTTTTGTCTTTTTTGTAGAGACGGGGGTCTCACCATGTTACCCAGGCTGGTCTCGAACTCCTGAGCTCAAGGAATCCACTTGCCTCAGCCTTCCAACGAGCTGAGACTATAGGCATGCGCCACCTCACCAGGCTGATCACAGAATTTTGAGTTTGAACTAAGCTTTATGGTTTTTAATGCACTTTCACAGATTACTTCACTTGATTCCCTCTTCTTTAAGATTCCTTATTATTTAAATTCTGGCTTTTAAAACGTTTTTTAAAAAATACCACCAGTCCCTGAGCAGAATTCCTTACTTAGCTTAATGACGTTTGAGAAGTCAGCTAAGCAGAGTAACCTATAAAATAAAAGCATAGAGACAGAATTTCTCCCATCCTTTTGCTCAACTAAGAGTGTACTCTATTCATTTCGATGGCAACAACAGCTTTAGTGAATTAGAACAACGCGAACCTACCAGAAAGAATGAGAGTAAACCATTCAGCCAACCCCAATGACCAGGGGAGGGAGAGCAGCAAGCTTGCAAATCCCCTTACTCACCAAAATGGGTCCTTTTGTGTGATTTCCTGTGGAGGCAGCAGTCCGGGCTGCTATATATACAGTGACGCTCCCCCAGTCCCACACAGCACCGAGAGCACGTCTGCTTGCTTCCTTCAGCATGGGAAAGGTAAGTGCTGGGTACGGGATGCACTACCCTGAGGTAGTGGTCTCAGTGGGGACCAATCGCTCCTTGCTCCCACGTCTTCCACTTTGCAGATCACCTTCTATGAGGACCGGGCCTTCCAGGGCCGCTGCCACGAATGCACCACTGACTCCCCCAACCTGCAGCCCTGTATCAGCCGCTGCAACTCCATCCGGGTGGAGAGCGGCTGCTGGATGATCTACGAGCGCCCCAACTACCAAGGTCAGCAGTACTTCCTGCGGCGCGGGGAGTACCCGGATCACCAGCAATGGATGGGCCTCAGCGACTCCATCCGCTCCTGCCGCCTCATCCCCCCGGTGAGTGTGGCCCTGTCTTTGCCTTCCATCTTTTTGAAAATAAAAGCTATTTAATGATATTATTCTTTGTTGTTGTTGTTGAGACAGAGTCTCGCTCACTGCAGCCTCACTTCCTGGGTTCAAGAGATTCTCCTGCCTCAGCCTGCCAGGTAGCTGGGATTCCAAGCATGCACCACCATGCCCAGCTAATTTTTGTATTTGTGGTAGAAATGGGGTTCACCATCTTGCCCAGGCTGATCTCGAACTCCTGGCCTCAAGTGATCTGCCTGCCTCGACCTTCCAAAGTGCTAGGATTACAGGCATGAACCACCGCCTCTGGCCTATTTAATCATATTATTCATAAACCAAATAGTTCCAACAAGAGGACAGAAAGCGGAAGTGACAGTAAAAGCCGGCCAGTCTAGAACATGTCTCAGTTGGGAAGCCATTCCTCATAAACTCTGTGTTTTTTTAAATCACATGCTCCCAGATTTTATATTTTAAACGTAATCAAAAAGTTAAAAGATCACAGACTAATTAAGAAAAATCAGGACATGGAGGAGACTAAATTTACCATTGGTTCAAGATAAAATGTATTAAATGTTCATTTCAAGCCATAGCAAGTCAGAAATCAAATATATCAAAATGTATAAATATAATCTGGAGCTGTTTAATTGATTAAAAAATACTTCTGTTTGCTTTGTCTTACTTTTCTACTTGATTATTCCTCCTAGTGAAGATAGGATCCTGTCTTCTGATTTCTATTCTAATTTAATGGTCAGTACCTATTAGCTCAGTTAGAGGTATAAATTAGAGAAAAGGCCAAATCTGAAACTAAAGTTTGAGATTCCACATTTTCTGGGGAATGATTGCAGGGTTCTTAGAACTGTAGCATGTGGGAGGCATGGGATACAGTGTCATCAAAACAAACTGAATGAAGGTGATCCTTGCTTCTGAGGGAAATGAGTAAGTTGAGAGCAGGAGTCTGGAAAGGAAACTTAAAAGTCAGACAGGTTGAAATTTGAATTGAAGACTAGGCACAGTGGCTCAAGGCTGTAATCCCAGCACCTTGGGAGACCAAGGCAGGCAGATCATGAGGTCAAGAGTTCGAGATCAGCCTGGCCAACATGGTGAAACCTTGTCTCTACTAAAAGTACAAAAATTAGCTGGACATGGTGGCAGGCACCGGTAGTCCCAGCTACTCAGGAGGCTGAGGCAGAAGAATCGCTTGAACTGGGGAGGTGGAGGTTGCAGCGAGCTGAGATTGAGCCACTGCACTCCAGCCTGGATGACAGAGTGAGATTCCATCTCAATTTAAAAACAAATTTTTGAACTGAAACTGGGGTTATGAAAGCAGAGATAAGGAAAACATGTCATTTTGTTTTACAAGAGCTTGAGTCTTTGCTCCATATGTTACATAAAAACAAATACATTAGTCTTACAGAAAATAGCTAAATGTTGCTATCTTTTAAACAATGGTAATATATCAAATGATCAGGGCTCTGCGGCTCAGGTCTGTAATCCTAACACTTTGGGAGGCTGAGATGATTGGATCACTTGAGTCCAGGAGTTTGAGACAAGCCTGGCCAACATAACAAGACCCTGTGTCTACCAAAAAAGATACAAAAACTCAGCCAGATGTGATGGTGCACACCTGTATTCCAACTACTAGGGAGACTAAGGAGGGAGGGTCACTTGAGCTCAGGAGGCTGAGAGGGCTGTGAGCTATGATCATGCCACTGCACTTCAGCCTGGGTGACAGAGGGAGGCCCTGTCTCAGCAAATGAGTGTGTGTGTTTGTGTGTAATACTGAATGCCAAATATCTGAGACAGATCTCAGTCGATTCAGAAAGTTTATTTTGCCAATGTTAAGGACACACCCATGACAGCCTCAGAAAGTCCTGAGACATGTGCCCAAGGTGGTTGGGGGTACAGTTTGCTTGTATACATTTTAGGGAGACTTGAGACATCAATCAACGTGTAGGATGTAAATAGGTTCAGTCTGCTAAGGCAGGAAGTAGGGGCTTCCTGGTTAGAAGTAGATAAGAGAAAAAAGGGTCTTTTGAGTCCTTGATCAGCTTTCCACTGAATATGCAAGTTAGTCTGGCTCAGTGAATCTGCATCTTTATATACATAGTAGGGGAGAGGAAGCAATCAGATATGCATTTGTCTCAGGTGAGCCTCCGAGGGATGAATTTGAATAGAATGGGAGGCAGCTTTGCCCTAAGCAGTTCTTAGCTCGGATTTTCCCTTTAGCTGCGTGATTCTGAGGTCCCAAGATTTATTTCCCTTTCGCTATTTGTATATAATATGACACTTAGCTTTCTAATGATTCTCAGTTTTCTCCTTTGAGAAAGCCTTTCTCAAATAACAGGCACTAAAGTGATGTGATAAATTTTATTGTAAGCAAATCTTAACTCCCAAAGACCTCGATCTGCCGATGAATCATTAGACTCAGTGGTGGGTGACTGGGGGTGGAACAGCCCCTTCACTTTGCAACATGGTTGTTCTGGAAGCAAACTTGGCCTGGGAGAACTTTCTCGGCAGCTGTAGCAGGGGAGATGTAGGGACTGGAACTTGAATTTCAATCTATTTTTGTTCGTTTCTTGCTTTTCCGTCTGCTACTCCAGCACTCTGGCACTTACAGAATGAAGATCTACGAGAGAGATGAATTGAGAGGACAAATGTCAGAGCTCACAGATGACTGTCTCTCTGTTCAGGACCGCTTCCACCTCACTGAAATTCACTCCCTCAATGTGCTGGAGGGCAGCTGGATCCTCTATGAGATGCCCAACTACAGGGGGAGGCAGTATCTGCTGAGGCCGGGGGAGTACAGGAGATTTCTTGACTGGGGGGCTACAAACGCCAAAGTTGGCTCTCTTAGACGAGCCATGGATTTGTACTGAAGTATTTAGATTCTCCACTTTTCTCCTTTAAAATCTAATAAAATATTTAGCTTGTGTTTCTGGCACTAATAGAGTCCTGTCTTTCTTTCAACCTGTTAAGCATTTATAAGCGATTATGGCACTCGGCTAACCGTAATAACATGTTTTCAAGATGGGAAGCAATCTTTCATAAGGGGAATAATCCAGAGATACTATTGCCAGCACTCTTCTAATGACTAAAATGTGTAGGCGCAAATAAAAGCTCAGTTCACTTGGGCTCAGGCCATTTGTAGTTAGTCTCCCAAGGCTAGGTTTGCAGCTACAGTGGTGAGTTCGCACTTTTTGAAACACCGCCAAGTTATCCCTCCAGGTTAGCCCTATTGTCTTCCCTAACAACCCAAGCCTTAGCTAGTGAGGAAACTTGTTCTCAGCATCTAGACTCTTACATCAGGTTCATAAACAAACACATAAATGAACTGGTCCGCTCTTACCTATGGCACTCCTATCCTTCTAACACCATGCCTTTCCTCTCCCTTCCCTTGCCAATACCTCATTCCATGATGAGATTTCCAATCCAAATATAATTCACTGTGTTTTACTATATGTGCTTTGTGAAAGAATTTCAGGACATTTACAAAACCCACATGCATGTGGCAAAACTCAGCCTCATGTCATTTCAATAGAGAGTAAAGTATGATGACACACAGAAAATAATGCTAAGTGGAAAATAAGGAATTGAAATTTTCTGGAGAAATTCGTTTGCCTGTATGTTTGTTTTCTTTGGTTTTTAAAAATGCGTTAAGATTAGCCAGGCACAGTGGCATGCACCTGTAGTCTCAGCTACTTGGGAGGCTGAGGCAGGAAGATTGCTTGAGCCCAGGAGTTCAAGTCTAGCCTAAGGAACAGAGCAAGAGTTCCTCTCTTAAAAAATAAAAAGATAAAAATTAATTAATTAATTAAGGTTGCTAATAAAAAAGTATGCTACAATAAATTTTTAAAATTAAAAAAATTATGATACAATAAATTTTAAAAATTCAAAATAAGTGGCCAGGTACGGTGGTTCATGCCTGCAAGCCCAGCACTTTGGGAGGCTGAGGCAGGTGGATCACCTGAGGTCAGGAGTTCAAGACCAGCCTGGGCAACATGATGAAACCCTATCTCTACTAAGAATACAAAAATTAGTTGGGCATGGTGGCACATGCCTGTAATCCCAGCTACTCGGGAGGCTGAGGCAGGAGAATTGCTTGAACCTGGGAGGCGGAGATTGTGGTGAGCTGAAATCGTGCCATTGCATTCCAGCCTGGGCAACAAGAGCAAACCTCCATCTCAAATTAAATAAATAAATAAATAAATAAGGAAATTGGGTCTGAGGAAAAACAAGAGTAGGAGAGACAAGACAGAGCCAAGAGTAAGGTTCGAACCTGCGTTGTGTGCTGTGAGGTGCTTTGTTCAGTGTAGATAGATCCAGATTTGGATCCAGCAGCCAACAAGGCAGAGAAGGAAACGAGATTCGACAAATTAATTAACTATTCAAGATAAGCCTAACCATCGTCAGTAACGAAACCTAAAAGAACATTTTCTTGTGGGTCCTCATAAAGAGGGTACTGAGGAAGCACCATCCTCAAAAACATCCTGCAGAAATTAAATAAGGTTTCGTGGATGTTTCATATAAGGTTCATCACTAAAACAAACTAATGGCTTCAGATCAAAATTTATCAGAAGTACTCCATCCTTTGAGATTCTAATGAATTGCCTCAAATCCCATCTTATGTCGGGGTGGGAGCTTTGCGTATCCACTTCCACCAACATATCCATAACCCGATGTCTTTTATAATTCTGGAGAAGGAATGAGTGACTTATGCTTCTCTCAGGAGCCCTTCACTCTGAACTCCTGCCTTGGCATTGGATGGGTCATCTTGCTTCCCACACATGCTACTATTCTGTCCTCATGTACCGCACTGACCCACATAGGGGACAGAGCTCCTTTTCCTCTAACTTCGGAACCATCTCTCACATGAGGCATTGATGTGTGCAGCTGCCTTTATTACAAAGAGTATGGGAGCACACTGCAAGTTTACATCATAACAGTACATTGACACAAATTTAATATTAGATTGCCCTGCTTTCTATGGCCTATAGGCTTCAACTTACTGCTGGGTGATCAGTCTCCCTTTCTTGTTCCTTTCTTCTTGACTGTTAGCCATACCCACAAGGCTGTTCTTCTCTTTTCTTTTCTTTTCTTTTTTTTTTGAGATGGAGTTTTGCTCTTGTTGCCCAAGCTGGAGTGCAATGGTGTGATCTCAGGTCACTGCAACCTCCACCTCCCGGGTTCAAGCAACTCTCCTGCCTCAGTCTCCCAAGTAACTGGGATTACAGTCATGTGTCACCATACCCATATGATATTTTCTTATTTTTAGTGGAAACGGGGTTTCACCATGTTAGCCAGGCTGATCTTGAACTCCTGATTTCAGGTGATCCACCTGCCTCGGCCTCCCAAAGTACTGGGATTTCAGGTGTGAGCCACCATGCCCAGCTGAAGGGCTGTTTATTTTTATTTTTATTTTTGATGGTTTCTCACTTTGTCACCCAGGCTGGAGTGCCATGGTGTGATTTCAGCTCACTGTAACCTCTGCCTCCCAAGTTCAAGCGATTCTCCTGCCTCAGCCTCCTGAGTAGCTGGGACTACAGGTGCATGCCAGTATGCCCAGCTAATTTTTGCATTTTTTTTTTTTAGTAGAGACGGGTTTCACCAAGTTGGTCAGTCAGGCTGGTCTCGAATTCCTGACCCCGTGATCTGCCCACCTCAGCCTCCCAAGTGCTGGGATTACAGGCGTGAGCCACTTCACCCAGTCCTGGGCTGTTCATTTCTTATAGAAACTTCTTCCAACTCATGTGCTCAAAGGTCTCTATATCCAACACCCAAGGGGCTTCTAAACAGACTAGCATATAATTTGTTTCTTAAATTTTATTTATTTATTTATTTATTTGAGACAAGAGCTCATTCTGTCACCCAGGTTGGAGTACAGTGGCATAATCACAGCCCATTGCAGCCTCCCTCTCAAGGGCTCGAGTTATCCTCCTACCTCAGCCTCCCAAATAGCTGGGATTACAGGTACACACCACCACGCTCAGCTAATTTATTTTATTTCTAGTAGAGATAGGGTCTTGTCATGTTGCCCAGGCTGGTCTCAAACTCCTGAGCTCAAGCAATCCTCTTGCCTGGGCCTCCCAAAGTACCAGAATTACAGGTGTGATCCACCAAACCCAGCCATAAACTTGGTCATTTGTTTTAGTTTTAGGTTTTGTTTCGTTTTTTTGTTTTTGGTTTTCTTTTTTTTTGAGATGGAGTCTTACTTTGTCACCCAGGTTGGAGTTCAATGTGGCGATCTCTGCTCACTGCAACCTCTGACTCCTGGTTCAAGCGATTCTCCTCCACAGCCTCCCAAGTAGCTGGGACTACAGGCATGCATCACCATGCCCAGCTAATTTTTGTATTTTTAGGAGGGATGGGGTTTCACCAGGTTGGCCAGGCTGGTTTCAAACTCCTGATATCAAGTGATCCACCCACCTCTGCCTCCCAAAGTGCTGGGATTACAGGCATGAGCCACTGTGCCTGGCCTGCACTGGGTCATTTTGGAGAATGAAAGTATATGCTATTCATAATTACAGAGGCATGAACCAGAACTGTTCTAGGCAAACTAGGATGCATGCTTAGCCCCGCTGTATGTGTGTATATAGAAAAAGTACAAATATATATAAAGATTTATTTCCTGAAAAAAAACAGAATCTAGAATTATGTAGTGTTAACTCTTCCTAAATCTCAGCTTTTTAACCTTTAGACTCACAACAATAGTGATGGCTTCCTGGAGATATTAATCAGAGTCCTCTGTTTGTCAACAGTAACATGTCAAACATAATTTTAAAAACCAAAAGTTTGGAGTGCTGAATTTTATGCTATTTTCCTAGAAGACATAAAATCACATGTTTTGGCCGGGTGCAGTGGCTCACACCTATAATCCCAACACTTTGGGAGGCCAAGGCAGGCAGATCACTTGAGGCCAGGAGTTTGAGATCACCCTGACCAACATGCCGAAAACCCATCTCTACTAAATTTAAATACAAAAATTCTCTGGGCATGCTGGCACAAGCCTGTAATCCCAGCTACTAGGGAAGCTGAAGCACAAGAATCGCTCGAACCTGGTAGGTGGAGGTTGCAGTGAGCTGAGGTCATACCACTGCATTCCAGCCTGGGCAACAGAGACTCTGTCTCAAAAAATAAAAGTAAATCACAGTCTTTAGGCATGGAAATTATTCTAAAACATCTGAACTGGAAGAGATTGGAGTTCCTAAATCTCTTGGATCAAGTCATTATTCTTAGAAATTGGCTACTCCTGGCTGGGTGCTCATGCCTGTAATCCCAGAATTCTGGGAGGCTGAGGTGGATGGATCACCTGAGGTCAGAAGTTCAAGACCAGCCCGGCCAACATGACGAAACCCCATCTCTACTAAAAATACAAAAATTAGCCGGGCATGGTGGTGCACACTTGTAATCCCAGCTACTCTGGAAGCCAAGGCAGGAGAATTGCTCCAACCCAGGAGGGAGAGGTTGCAGTGAGCCAAGATTGTACCACTGCACTCCAGCCTGGGAGACAGAGTGAGACTGCATCTCAGGTGAAAACAAAGAGAGAGAGAGAGAAAAATAGGTTACTCCTATTCCTGGGATACAGGCAAAGAAAAAGATGTCCTCCTCCTAATTCCAACATAAGGAGAAAGTCAATACTGGGGAGTGGCCTGGGGAATAAATTATGCCCAAAATAACTGCTAATTCTACCCTTCACCTCTTCTCTTCCTCCTCTGTTTAAAATAAATCCTGGGACCTCAAAGAGTGGAATGGAAGAAAAGATACCCCACAGAATCCCACCAATCTTTTCCCTATTGAGATGAACCAACAATCTGAGATAATCCCAGTGTCAGCCTTCGTACTCGACACTCCAAACAGTGTTTCCTGCGTATCCTAGTTTGTAACGCTAAGTCTGGGTTTAAGCCTTTTTCTTCTTTTTTTCACTCTTTCCTCCCTTTGAATTTATGATGTCCTCTTGCCTATTTAATCTTATAAACGTCCACCAAGCAAAGATACTAAAGAAGCAGCTATTACATAAAGAAGTGCCAAGTACTGTCGTGCTGAATCCCTCAGAGAGTTCCCCTCATTAGGGGCTGCTTCTACAATTTTCCTGCCCTGCTACCTTGGGGTTAGGTCCTGATGTTAGTATGTGTCTCATTCTCACCTTTTCCGTCCTTGGAAGTTCAATTATCTTCTTCTTTGTGGGTTTGTCAAGGCAAAAGTGTCCATCACAACCACCTGTTGCTTAAACAAGAAGAAATGCATTGTCAATTTTTTCCAAAAGGAATATTATTAGGACTCAAGCAAAGGTGGGTCAATGATTACTCCCTGTCTTCTTGTCCTTTACTGCACAGTCACCAAAGACTCATTGAGAGAGTCATCCAGAAGCTAAGGCCTCTGTTACAGTGATCCGTGGTCCCTTATTCAGTCTTTGTTTGGGACATTTTGGTCTACATGGTTACCACCGAAATGACCTCTGCTCGTTTAACCAAGCACACACAGTCAAACACACACTGCGTAACTATGTTTGGTCATTATGGCATATACAATGATGGACCACATCTATAATAGTAGTCTGTAAGATTACAATAGAGTTGTAAAATGCCTATCACCTAGTGATGTCATAGTGTGACACATCACTCACGTATCCGGTGATGCTGGTGTAAATAAACTGCCTGTGCCATCAGCAGTATAAAAGAATAACATATACAATTATGTACAATAGTACATAATATTTGATCATAATAAGCAACTGTGTTGCTGGTTTGTGCATTTACTAATTTACTATGCTATACTATGTTCTTTTTTTTTTTTTTTTTTGAGATGGAGTTTTGCTCTTGTTGCCCAGGCTGGAGTGCAATGGCGTGATCTCAGCTCACTACAACCTCCACCTCCTGGGTTCAAGTGATTCTCCTGCCTCAGCCTCCTGGGTAGCTGAGATTACAGGTGCACACCACCATGCCCAGCTAATTTTGTATTTTTAATTGAGACAGGTTTAATAGAGATGAGATTTCACCATGTTGGCCAGGCTGGCCTCAAACTCCTGACCTCAGGTGATCCGCCCGCCTCAGCCTCCCAAATTGCTGGGATTACAGGTGTGAGCCACCATGCCTGGCTTACGGTATGTTTTATTGTCACTTTAGAGTATTCTCTTTCTATGTATATTAAAAAAGAGAGTTAACTGTAAACAGCCTCAGGCAGGCCCTTCAGGAGGTATTACAGAAGAAACGTCATCATAGGTGACAGCTCCATGTGTGTTTTTGCCCATGAAGATCTTTCAATGGAAGAAGATGTGGAAATGGAACAAGATGTGGGGTTTTTTCTTTTTTTTTTCTAGTCAAGTGAAGCAGTGGGAATGGAAAAGGAACAAAGAAATTTGTAACTGGTTGTGATCAGTTAGTTGTAAACACCACTGCGCTCGGCCCAGCATGTTTGTGCTTTAAGTTAAATATTACTACAAGAGTCAAAAAGTTTTAAAATGCTAGAAAGTTTATAAAGTCAAAAAAGTTATAGTACGCTAATGTTAGTTTATTACCGAAGAAAGAAACACATTTTAAAATCAATGTAGTGTAGCCTAAGTGCACAGTGTTTATGAAGTCTACGGTAGTGTACAGTAGTGTCCTGGGCCTTTACATTCATTCGCCCTCACCCTCACTCACTGACTCACCCAGAGCAACTTCCAGTTCTGCAAGCTCCATTCATGGTCAGTGTCCTCTACAGGTGTAGAATTTTTTTATCGTTTCATATTTCCATATTTCCACTGTACATCTTCTATATTTAGATTTGTTTAGATATACAAATACTTACTAGTGTGGTAGGCCGATCCATCTGGGTCTGTGTAAGTACACCCTCTGATGTTCACACAACAACGAAATTTCTCAGAATGTACCCCATTCATAAGAAATGCATGGGGGAAGAGGAGACTAGACAATGGAGGCAGGTGCTGGGCTCAGTGGCTCTCTACTGTAATTCCAGCACTTTGGGAGGCTGAGGCAGGAGGATCGCTTGAGCCCAGGAGTTCAAGACCAGCCTGGGCAGCATAGTGAGACCTCATCTCTGTAAAAAATAAACCAAGTTAGCCAGGCATTGTAGCAGGCACCTGTGGTCCCAGATTCTCGGGAAGCTGAGGTGGGAGAATCCCCTGAGCCAGAGAGATAGAGGCTGCAGTCATCCAAGATCATGCTACTCTGCTCCAGCCTGGGCAACCGAGCAAGATGTTATCTCAAAAAAAGAAAAAAATTAAAAAGCTAGAGAATGGAGGTGCAAGTGAGCAGCAGTGGTGCAGGCGAGCATGCAGTCCAGGACCCTGACTCTGCCTCCAGCAAGGCTCCTGGCAGGGATGACCACTACAAGCTACATGGTAAGGGCCCAGGTCGTAAGAAATGGGCACATCTGGATGTAAGGGTGGGGTTGAAAAATACAGGCAAATAAAGCTGAAGGAAATTGTCAGGAATAAAGACACTGTGGGCAGGCTGGAGGTCTTTGCAAGAGAAGGGAATATGCCTCACATCATTTTGCTATCCCCCTGGGAAATGACAAAGTTATAAGCATTCTGGGCCCAACACTGGAGGATGCTACATTGGAACTCAATGCTTCCAATGGCAAGGGCATTGACATTGCGAGGGATCAAATCAAAATGTTTGCTCAACAAAAAGTCATCCTTTCCAAAGGTTAACATAAGATCATCATCCTGGATGAAGCAGACAGTATAACCGATGGGGTCCAGTAAGCCTTGAGGGGAACCATGAAAATCTGCTCTCGGCTGGGCGTGGTGGCTCAAGCCTGTAATCCCAGCACTTTGGGAGGCCGAGGCGGGTGGATCACGAGGTCAAGAGATCGAGACCATCCTGGTCAACATGGTGAAACCCCGTCTCTACTAAGAATACAAAAAAATTAGGTGGGCATGGTGGCGCGTGCCTGTAATCCCAGCTACTCAGGATGCTGAAGCAGGAGAATTGCCTGAACCCAGGAGGTGGAGGTTGAAGTGAGCCAAGACCACGCCATTGCACTCCAGCCTGGGTAACAAGAGCGAAACTCTGTCTCAAAAAAAAAAAAAGAAAATCTGCTCTAAAATGACTCACTGTATTCTTGCTTTTAATGCTTCAGATAAGATCACTAGAAGGCCAGTGTGACAGCGGCACAGATGAAGGATCAGAGAGAGGCCAAATTGGGGCTTGGACATCATGAAGAAGCTGTCGTAGTACTCTAAGGAGAAGGTAAAGGAGAGTTTTGAATTCTGCATTTGTCTGTCTGGTGGTTCTTAGCTCCAGCTGCAGGTCAGCATCTCCGGTGGAGCTTTAAAGAAACTGAGAATGGGCCGAGTATGGTGGCTCATGCCGGTAATACGAGCAATTTGGGAGGCTGAGGCAGGCAGATCACCTGAGGTCAGGAGTTTGAGAGCAGCCTGGCCAACATGGTGAAACCCCACCTCTACTAAAAATACAAAAATAAATAAATAAATAAATAAATAATTAGTGGGCATGGTGGCACACACCTGTAGTCCCAGCTACTCGGGAGACTGAGGCAGGAGAATCACTTGAACCCGGGAGGCGGAGGTTGCAGTAAGCCGAGATCTCGCCACTGCACTCCAGCCTGGTGACAGAGCAAGACTCCATCTCAAAAAAAAAAAAGAATGAAACAGCAAGTGTCCTGTTCCTACCCCAGCCAGACCGAATTGTCATTTGCCCAGAAGAGCCCAACATTCAGCACACTGTGATTCCAGAGTCTTCCTGGGCCTAGACTGACTCATCTCAGGGCTTACGGCACATGGATGTCTGCCTGGGAGGACACTCTCCCCTTCTGGAAGCCATGGCCAGCCAAGGCCATGCCAGGGCAGTGCCAGCCAAGACCTCTGTCTGATTTGCACTTCTGTTGGGTGATTTGGGGAAGGAGCTAAAAAAGCTGGGATTCACTCTAGATCAGATGTTAGCAGAAAACAGGATTAGTTCTGTGATTACTTATCTCAAGAAATCTTACCCGTAGGGAGGGGCGACTAGAACATGGATAAACCCGTGATTCATAAAGAAGTAGCAGTTAGTCATTTTGGCTGAGAGAGTGGGGCTTGGGATTTTGAGAGTGGAGCATTGACTTTGTTTTGGTCTGGGCTTACTTTATCTCATTTCATCTCTCAGAGTAGTCTTGTCTGAAGCTGTTATTCTGTGAGACTGTTTATATCTAACAGGGGAATAACATGTCCTCACTGTGAGTGCCAGGCAGCATCCGAATGTCGAGGCTGCTCCTTTTTCTCACTTTTTTTCTCATTAATCAGACTATAGTCCACGATATAACTCATGCTTTGAGTGGTTATGTCATTTGCCATGCAGCTAATCAGCGGGCCTTCTGAGTGCAGGCAGCCTGAGTCCAAGGCTCACACTCTTGCCTGTGAAGCTTTATGACCTCCCTCATGTTTGGAAAAGGAAAAGCGATCCATAAAGCAATACTTTACACTTTCGTTAATACTCTGACATTTAGCCCTGTTTTTACCACATTTCTCTTAAGAACCTGCTGCCCAAGAAGAGTGGCGCCACCAGCATGGCTGGGCTATGTGGATTATGCAGCTGCATCCTCGTAACCAAAGAGCTAATAGGGTAATGCCAGCCTCTGAAGGAAGCCTCACTACCTTCCCCACCCTGTTCAGAGCCCACTGGATCCCAGTGCACAGTCCTCTGCTACACAAAGCTGACCGACGCCCAGACCAGTGCCAGGTTGATGAATGCTAGAGAGAAGGGTACAGTGCTACACACTGACTATGGCATAAAAGCCGTCATCTTCATAGCCCAGGGAGATATGAAGCAGGCACTGAACATTGCAGTCCGTCTTCCAGGATCTGGCTTCAGTTACAGTGAGAATGTGTTCAGTGTCTGGGATGAACCCCATCCCTTGCTCGTGAAGAAGATGATCAAGCATTGGGTGAATGCCAACGTCAAGGAAACCTACAAGATTCCTTCTCGCATATGGCATCTGGGCTACTCTCCAAAAGATGTCATTGGCAACATCTTCCCAGTGTGTAAAACTTTCCAAATGGCAGAATAACTGATAACGTGGAGTTTGTCAAGGAGATTGGCTACACTGGTATGGAAGCAGCAGAGGAGTCAATTCCCTTCTGCAGACGGTGGGCTCCTAGCCAGGCTGTGTCAGAAGACAATGGCTCTAGTGGCCAGTTAGAGCAGAGACTTCATTGATTGAGTTACAACAGTCCTCATCCCTGAAATACAAGAGGCACAGCCTTCTGAAGGGGGGCGTGTGTGGGGAATGCCACCTTAGGCTGGTGCCAGCATACACCATACTTTGTTATTCGCATCCAATAGTACCGAATATTAAATGCATTTAATAAAAAGATCTCCCAAACAGGCTTTGTGTGGGCAGACAAGAACATTTTGTTTCTCGTTTGGGTGCAAGCAGGCTGAATCAGAGAAAGGACAGGCAAAGGGAGTAAGAGTGGAAATTGGTTTTATAGGTTGGGGTAATTTTCGGGGGTGGGGGTGTTACAGAGGAAGATCAGTTACAGTGCTGGGGGGTAGGGGCAAGGAGTATACATGACCACAAGTTCAGTTACAGTGGCGGGTTGGGTAAGGCGGAAGAGCAGTTAAGATGGCAGGATGGGGTAGGGCGCGGTGGCTCAAGCCTGTAATCCCAGCACTTTGGGAGGCCAAGGCTGGTGGATCACGAGGTCAAGAGATAGATACCATCCTGGTCAACATGGTGAAACCCCGCCTCTACTAAAAATACAAAAAATTAGCTGGGCATGGTGGTGCGTACCTGTAATCCCAGCTACTCAGGAGGGTGAGGCGGAAGAATTGCTTGAACTCAGGAGGCGGAGGTTGCGGTGAGCCAAGATCGTGCCATTGCACTCCAGCCTGGGTAACAAGAGCAAAACTCTGTCTCAAAAAAAAAAAAGATGGCAGGAACAGTTAAGATGGCAGGATGGGGTGAGAGGTATCCACATTTGTCATAAGAGCAGTTAAGATGGCAGGATGGGGCAAGGAGCATTTACATTATCATAAGAACAGTTAAGATGGCAGGATGGGGTGAGAGTCTTGTCCAGGGAAGCTCCGCTGGGCAATCAGGGACAATGGCAAGCGCAGGCTGGGGTGGGAGATTATTAGCCAAGGCAGACAGGACTTCAGACTTTCTGGTTCCAGGCTTGCATATGGAGACCTGACGTTTTAAACTCTCGTGATTTTTACTTTGCTTCTAGCAGATCTCTGCTCCAGGAGTGTTTGCGTTCAACCTCAGACTCACTGATAAGGTGACGGCACGGGGCAGAAAGGCCCAGAGAAGCTCAGGGCGGGCACCTGATCTGTGTGTGAGTTGACATTTTAGCTAATAAAGCCTTGTGGTGTTTGTTGTAAGGTGACCACATGAGGCCTTGGGGAAAACCAGCTTCTTGTCTCTGCCCCTGCTTGTTCCTCTGCTTTCTACTTGTGACCCTGGCAGCCTGCAAGTAGGAAGACTGACTAGATAGTAGACTGGACTAGCTCATCTCAATTCTTCTAGAAGCATTAAGGGACCAGTTCCTTGGGGCAAGGGCAGAAGTTTCTGTAATTTCCTGTTGAAATAGACATCTCAGAGTCTGGGCAATGAGCTTGCTGAGGGGCTGCTGACTGGCCTCTCACAACACAGGCCCCCAGGGCAACTCCAGCATCATGCCTTTCCCAGGTTCTCCAGGGAACTCTTTGCCTTTGCTTTAGAATTCCCCAGTGAATTTTATTTTATTTATTTTTATTTTTTTGGCAGGGAAGGAGGAAGGGAGGAAGGCAGGAAGGGAGGGAAGGAGGAAGGGAGGGAGGAAGGAAGGGATGAAGGAAGGAAGGGAGGAAGTGGGGGGAGGGAAGGAGGGAGGGAGGGAGGGGAAGGAAGGAATTCAAGCAATGAGAGAGACATTGCCGACCTGGATCTAGAGGTTTACAAGTTGATTTCTTTTTTTGAGAGAAGGAAAGAAAAAAAAATGAGTAAAGGAGAGAAAGAAAGAGGAAGAGAGAGAGGGAGGGTGAATGGAAATATTGCTTTATTCTGAAAAAAAAAAAATGGGTATTAATAATGGCCAATCAATGTTTCATTTAAAGCTATGAGTAGGTGTGATGTGGTATTGACAAGAATGTATATTTTATGTATTTGAAGTGGAGAGCTCTATAAATATTTAAGTTTACTTGTTCCGGATCTGAGTTCAAGTACTTGATATCCTTATTAATTTTCTGTCTCATTGAATCTAAGTCTCTATGTATCTGGGTGTTAGGATTGTTAGCTCTTGTTGTTGCATTGATCCTTTTACCACTATATCTTTGTTGCTTTAAAATCTATTTTATCCACTACGAGAATTGCAACTCCTGCTTTTTATTTATTTATTTATTTATTTTTGCTCTCCATTTGGTTGGTAAATCTTTCTCCATTCCTTTGTTTTGAGTCTTTGTGTATCCTTGCATGTGAAATGGGTCTGGATGTAACATGCCGTTGGGTTTTGGCTGTGTCTTTTGATTGGGGGATTTAGTCGATTTAAATTTAGGGTTACTGCCATTTGATGTTAACTGGCTGTTTGATCCATTCATGAAAATTCTTCTTTATGTTGGTGCTCTTTACTTTTTGGTATATTTTTAGTAAGGCTAATACTGGTTGTTTCTTTCTGTGTGTAATGCTTATTTCAGAAGCTCTTGTAAAGCAGGCCTGCTGGTAATAAAATCTCTGAGTACTTGCTTGTTCATAAAAGATTTTATTTTTCCTTCAGTTGTGAAGCTTAGTTTGGCTGGATATGAAATTCTGAGCTGAAGGTTCTGTTCTTTGAGGATGTTGAATATTGGCCCCCACTCTCTTCTGGCTTGTAGAGTTTCTGCTGAGAGATCTGCTGTAAGTCTGATAGGCTTCCCTTTGTGGGTAACCTGACCTTTCTCTCTGGCTGCCCTTAGTATTTTCTCCTTTGTTTCAACCCTGGTGAATCTAACGATTATGTGCCTTGGGGTTGCTCTTCTTGAGGAATATCTTTGTGGTGTTCTCTGTATTACCTGGGGTTGAATATTGACCTGCTTTGCTAGTTCAGGAAAATTTTCCTGAATAATATCCTGAAGGGTATTTTCCAGCTTGGATTCATTCTCTCTGTCGCATTCAGGTACACCTATCAAACATAAATTTGGTCTTTTCACATAGTCCCACATTTCTTGGAGACTTTGCTCATTCCTTTTTATACTTTTACCTCTAATCTTGTCTTCTTGTTTTCTTTCATTAAGTTGGACTTTGACCTCTGTTATCCTTTCTTCTGCTTGAACAATTTGAGTGTTTAAACGTGTGCATACTTCTCGGAATTCCTGTATTGTATTCTTCAGTTCCATTAATTCACTTATATTCCTCTCTAAGTTGTCTATTCTCAATAGGATTTCATCAAACCTTTTTTCAAAGTTCCTAGTTTCTTTACGTTGGGCTACAACATGTTGTTTTAACTCACAGAAGTGTCTTATTATCCATTCCTTGAAGAGTGATTCTATCATTGGGATGTGCTCATTCTCCATCAAGCCTTGTTCCATTGTTGATGTGGAACTGTGATCATCTTTAGAGGGAGAGGAGTTCTGATTTTGAGTATTCTCAGCCTTTTTATGCTGGTTTCTTCCCATCATTATAACTTTATCCTCCTGTTGTCTTTGAAATTACCAACTTTCAGATTAGGTCTCTTGATTGGATGTCCAAGTTGTTAGTTCCCAGGGCCAGAACGGTGACGTTAAGACTGATGATGCTTTTCTGCCCAGGATTCTCCTGTCTGGCTTCCTTCTTGTGTCAGTAATGGGCGACTCTGCCTTCCCGGGGCTCCAAACCTCGGTCAGAAGGGGAACCAGTCTCGTTTACTCTGCTCCAGAGCTGCCGCGCCGAGGTGCCGGCGAAGCCGCTGCACTGGCCACAAGAGTCACGCTGGCAGCCCGTGTGGGTCCTCCAAGCCTCGGTCAGAAGGGGAACCAGCCCTGTTTACTCTGCTCCGAGAGCTACCACGCCGAGGTGCAGGCAAAACCGCTGCGCCGGCCACAAGAGTTGCGCTGGCGACCCGTGTGGTTCCTCTACTGGGGATCTTCTGCTCTGTGAGCGACCAGAATTTGTCTGAAAGTGTGGCGTCCTCTAGTTCTCTGCACTTTGACTGAGAGCTGCAACCCTGAGCTGTTATTGATCGGCCATCTTGGATCGTTCCCCCTCCCCAGTGAATTTTATATTACTTTGTAGAATTGCCTTTTTATTTGCAAGAGTATTATTTTTTCTCATTTTTTAAATTAAAATTTCAATTGTATATTAAAAAAGAGATGCTGGACTGCATATGATACCATCAAATATTCATCGCTGAGAAGCAGGAAGGCTGGTGGTAAAATCAACTGCTGGCTGGACCTCAGACACCAGCAAACTCTAGAAATGGCTACTGCTGTTGTAACATTAATTTCTTATCTCTAAAGAAATAAAAATTAGAATTACTCAGGAGTGGGAAGACTTAGGTCACAACACAGCATTCCCGATTTTTCCCTTTTGCTTATTATCTCCACTGTCATAAAGGCCCATTACGGCTGGGTGGGGTGGCTGACACCTGTAATCCCAACACTTTGGGAGGTCAAGGCTGGAGGATCATTTGTGCTCAGGAGTTTGAGACCAGGCTAGGTAACATGGCAAGACTCCATTTCTTTTCTTTTCTTTTCTTTTTTTCTTTTGAGACAGAGTCTTGCTCTGTCACCAGACTAGAGTGCAGTAGCACAATCTCAGCTCACTGCAATCTCCACCTCCCAATTCAAGTGATTCTTCTGACTCAGCCTTCCAAGTAGCTGGGACTACAAGTATGTACCACCACACCTGGCTAATTTTTGTATTTTTTAGTAGAGAGGTGGTTTCATCATGTTGACCAGGATGATCTCCATCTCTTGCCCTCATGACCCACCCACCTTGGCCTCCTAAAGTGCTATGATTATAGGCATGAGCCACTGCGCCCGGCCTCTATTTTTTTTAAAGCCCTGTTAAATCAATCAAATGCAGAGTGCCTGTGTCATCCTACACAACAAAAGTTGCCCATCCTGAACTTTCATGTGAGCGTATTATGCCTGTGTATATTGAGCATTTGAAATAGGCTCCACAGACTATTTCAAATAGTCTGGTGAATTTATAACAATAAATTTCACCCTAGGAATAACATTCACACATCCTTCACCCAAGGCATTTATTGAGTAACCTTTATGTGCCAGTCCACTATGCCAATTAGGGAGATCATAAAAATAAAGATGGAATAGTCCCTGCCTTTATGGGGCTCTCCTGTCTATTTTGAGAAACTGATGTCTAAACAAAATAATTAGATAAGTGGTAGTTACCATTGGAGAGGTATGAACATGAGGAGCTACGGAGGCAGTGTTTAATTCAGCCCAGATTAGGAAGGGTTCAGGAAAATCTTTTACCGAGAAACTGATGCTTGAGCTGAGCTGAAGAAAGGGTAAAACTTCTCTGGTTGAAAAATAAACTGGTGTCTCAGAGAGAAGGATCAATATGTTGAAAAACAAGAACAATATGAAATAACGTTGTGCGTTTGGGAAATGAAAAGCGGTTCGGCGTGATCGAATAGAAGGTGTGGGGACAGACAGAGGAGGCCAAGTCGGGGATGTCATGCTAAGGAATCAATATTGGATCCCGAAGACAGTGGGAGTCCATGAAATAAATAGTTCAAGCAAATGAACAGCATGACTTGCTGCGTTTTGATTCTCATCACTCCAACATCTGGCTGAGTGCAGTTTGGAGGAAGACACGGCTGGACAGAGTCAGGAGGCTGTTGAAAGTCCAGCTGAGATATGATGAGACCCTACGTAAGGCAGCTACAATGGCAGGGGTTTGGGGGACTGGTGGTTGGGGCAGAGTAGAGAAGGAGAAAGATTTGAAAATAGGTCGGAGAAATGCAAGACTATGCCATTCTGGTACAAGAGCAACGTTCTGTGATATACATTTTCTGGTTCCTTTATTGCTTTTCCTGTCTTCTTACCAGTGCTGTAAATTTAAGTGCTGGTATCTCTGCTCTGATTCTCTCATTATGTACATATGAAACTTTGTAGAACAAGAAAGAGTGCTACAAAGCAGAGATTACATCTGCCTTCAGGTTTAAAGAGAGTGTTAGGCGGGCACAGTGACTCACACCTGTAATCACAGCACTTAGGGAGGCCAAGGCAAAGGATTGCTTGAACCCAGGAGATCAAGACCAGATTGGGCAACACAGTGAGACCTTGTCTCTACACAAAGAAAATACAAAAAATTAGCTGGGCATGGTGGCGTGCACCTGTAGTCCCAGTTACTCAAGAGGCTGAAGTGGGAGCTTGAGCTTGACTATGGGAAGCAGAGATTGCAGTGAGCTAAAATTGCGTCACTGCACTCTAGCCTAAGCAAAAAAGCAGAATTCTGTTTCAAAATAAATAAAATAAAGAGAATATTAGTACAATTCCTAATAAGGCATTACCTGGGGATGGCTAAAACATGTGATTTCCTTATCAAAACATGAAGGGATAAACCACAGTAGTGTTTTGGCCCAAGAACTATTTGGTGCTTATTAAAAATACAGGTTCTGGGCTGGGCATGGTGGCTCACACCTGTAATCCCAGCACTTTGGGAGGCTAAGGCGGATGGAATATTTGAGGCCAGGAGTTTGAGACCAGCCTGGCCAACAGAGCAAAACCCCATCTCTACTAAAAATACAAATATTAGCTGGGCATAGTGGCATGCGCCTGTAATCTCAACTACTCGAGAAGCTGAGGCAGGAGAATCGCTTGAACCCGGGAGTTGGAGTTTGCAGTGAGCTGAGATCGAGCCACTGCACTCCAGTCTGGGTAACAGAGAGAGACTCCATCTTAAAACACAAATAAATAAAGAAATAAAATAAAAAATAAAAACATCGGATCTGAGGTCTTCTCCTGATCTAATGATGCAGGATTTGGCCAAAAGGTAGAGAGGATAATTTGCATTTTTAACAAGCAAGGTGATTCTCATGCACTCTAGAGTTTGAAAACCACCTGAAGATTTCTAAAGTCCCTTCCAAGCCTGATTTTTCTCTAATCATAAAATGACTTCATAGAGGATAAATTTTTTCAGGAATCTTTGAGAGGATTAAATATCTTTGAGAGAGATAAACAGGATGAAGTCACCCTTAATAATGTCACTCAATTACTAATAACAACAGTTAATCAGTGTTCATTTGCCTTATACACATAATCCCACTTATTCATGTCAATGTCCTTTAGCTAAAGGCCACCAGGGACACGCTTGTCTTTAAACAAGTTGGATTTATTACTTGTTACAGCAAGGGAGAACATGCTCCTTGGGGAAGCGTGGAATGTCTCAGTAAGAGGGCTTAGGAAGAAATTGTTATAGGATTTGCACTTTAGTTGTGTGATTTAGGAAAGGAGCTAAAAAAGCTGGAATTCACTCTAGATCAGATGTTAGCAGAAAGCAGGATTAATTCTGTGATTACTTATCTCAAGAAATCTTACCCGTAGGGAGGGGAGACTAGAACACGGATAAACCTGTGATTCATAAAGAAGTAGCAGTTAGTCATTTTGGCTGAGAGAGTGGGGCTTGGGATTTTGAGAGTGGAGCATTGACTTTGTTTTGGTCTGGGCTTGGACAAAGCTAGGAAGTGGCTTTACTTTATCTCATTTCATCATGGTCTTGGAGTAGTCTTGTCCGAAGTTGTTATGCTGTGAGACTGTTTATGTCTAATAGGGGAATAACATGTCCTCACTGTGAGTGCAAGGCAGCATCCGAGTGTCAGAGGCTGCTCTTTTTTCTCACTTTTTTTTTCCTCGTTAATCAGACTATAGTCCACGAGATAACTCAAGTGGTTATGCTATTTACCATGCAGCTAATCAGTGGGCCTTCCGAGTACAGGCGGCCTGAGTCCAAAGCTCACACTCTTGCCTGTGAAGCTTTATGACCTCCCGCAAGCTTGAAAAAGGGAAAGCGATCTATAAAGCAGTATACGGTACTTCTGAGTCTTGGGTGCAGTGACCACAGAAACCTTTCCCTTGCGTGTTATTACAAATTCACTACCAAGGCCTGATTTCTAGTTACATGACATGCACCCATGAAAGGCAAAGTTAAGAGCTGTCTTAAAGCATTGAGTTAACAAAGTCAAAACTAGCCGAGATAAGAATCTAGATTTATGTCCTGCACTGGACTGCAAAATTGTGTAAAGACAAAAATGTAAGATAGAGCAGTCTCTGCCATCCAGCGAAATGAGTCAGTGCTTGTGGCGTTCTACCTCAACAACCTCTCTGGAATCCTGGAGAGATTCTATAATGACATAGATCTTTCCCAGAAAATTCACAGAGAATAATTGAATCACATAGGGAGAGTCACGAATTTCACGCCGAAAGTGCAGACTGATGCACAGATAAATTTAGAAAACACTAAGAATCCAAATAAAAGCAACGCAGAGCAGTAATGTACAGGACAGCTTTAGAATATGCCAGAGAACAAGGACACAATCTACAGTCATTTCCAGTGAATGCAGCATGTTAAAGGGATGCATAAAATCCCCTTACTGCCGAGGGCCCCTTTTGTGTTATTCTTGCCAACGCAGCAGCCACCCTGCTATATAGGCTGGCTGCGCGGCCACAGGCACCATCACACTGAACTTTGCGGCCCCATCGCACTGAGCTTGCATCATCCGTCTTCACCAGCCATGGGGAAGGTGAGCAGAACACAATTAAATAAAATGAAAAAAACTGCCTTTATATAATACCTGTTAGGAGCAAATAATGTAACTCGGAATGATTCTTCCTTTGCAGATCACCTTCTTCGAAGACAGGGCCTTCCAGGGCCGCAGCTACGAGTGCACTACCGACTGCCCCAACCTGCAGACCTATTTCAGCCGCTGCAACTCCATCCGGGTGGAGAGCGGCTGCTGGATGCTTTATGAGCGCCCCAACTACCAAGGTCACCAGTACTTGCTGCGGCGCGGGGAGTATCCTGACTACCAGCAATGGATGGGCCTCAGCGACTCCATCCGCTCCTGTTGTCTCATCCCCCAGGTGAGTTTTCTAGATTTCGATCCTGCTGCCGGAGTGTCCGCACTGCATTGTCAATGTGGATTAGGCGGAGGGAGGTTTGCATTTAAAAACACCTAAGGGCTGGAAGGACATTGAACACCTGCAGAAGCCAGATAGAGAACACGCACAAAAACAGCAGAGAATATAAGGAAGAACGCACTTAGAGGAAGGATCTGTTTTCCTTTAAATTTTTGCTACCGATAAGTCAATCAAAAATGGCCTGTAACAAATGTAATATACCATAATGTGATATAAAACAAAACTTGCAAACGGGAAGCTGATTGGGCATACAAAGACAGTATTTTTAACAAATTGTTTTGCCTATTGTAAAGGAATTTCTGATGAATGAATTAGATAGGTTCCATTGTGGACTAGTAAGTAAACCTTCACAACTGTATTGTTAATATAGGCTAGCCAAAGGTGTATCCCACTTTGGAAAAGGTAATTTTTCTTAATTTGGAAAATCAGTTAAATTCTCTTTCCAAATGACTATTTAAATTAACTTTACACCAAAGTACAAGATTTTTAAAATTTTACTTTAGTGGTAAATTTATATGTTTATAAATTTGAGAGATAATATTCTTACTAGAAGAATGCTAGTCAAAATAAATTATTTCTATTTTTCCCCCAAATGTAGTTTGAATTAACACAGGTAATTAGGAATCAAGATATTTGAGTTCTTGATGGTTTCCAACTCAGAGTTTGAACCTCTTAAAAATTCCGTCTCCTGAATAAGAATGAATTTCAGGTCCAAAGTGCAGGTCAAATAGAAAATGAGCAGGCCAGTATTTAAGTGCTAGCAGAAGATAGATCCACGCACAGCATCACAGCAATCTGCTACGTTTTACATTGTCTAAATTTTACATGGACAATTCCATGCCCCAACATACCAAGTTCATCTGTTCTTTGGTTGAACAAATTCTAAAAGAGACTCATTTGCTTTTTTCCATCCTGCTTTCTGTGGACTGAGTAGACAGGCTCCCACAGGCTGCGGCTGTATGAGAGAGAAGACCACAAAGGCCTCATGATGGAGCTGAGTGAGGACTGCCCCAGCATCCAGGACCGCTTCCACCTCAGCGAGATCCGTTCCCTCCACGTGCTGGAGGGCTGCTGGGTCCTCTACGAGCTGCCCAACTACCGGGGGCGGCAGTTCCTGCTGAGGCCCCAAGAGTACAGGCGGTGCCAGGACTGGGGGGCCATGGATGCTAAGGCAGGCTCTTTGCGGAAAGTGGTGGATTTATACTAAAATAGCTTGACACTCCCAATTTCCCACTTTGGAACCTAATAAAGTATTTAGTCTGCATTGTTGGCAATTGCTGACTTCTGTCTTTCTTTCATTGTGCAAATCAGTTCACCTTTAAATGCTCCTTGTTAAAAGTTAAGTAGTGAATGGAGATGAAAGCAGCGTCTGTTGGAGAAGAGCTTCAAGGTAGAATGAGTTTGAACAAGGCTCGGAATTTGGGGTGGAAGCAGGGTGTCACCTGCCTGAGAAACAAAAGGCAAGGCAATGCCAGAGAGCTGGCGGAGGCTGGCTGGCGAGAAGAGAGGCATTCAACTAAGCACCTTGAGGAACAAGAGTTCAGAAGTTTCCTTGTGACCCAAAATGTGGGTCAGACAAAGGGTAAAGTCAGATGAGTGGTGAGAGCAAACTTAACTTGGCCAATAGCCTGATTAGACTATATAAAGGATTGTCGTTTTGTTACTCTCAGGCACGGTATTTTATAACTAATGCCAGGGCCACCCTGGCCAATGACATACCTTTGAACAAAGTTAAAGACCATTCGTCTTTGTTTGAAAATGGCTCCTGTCCAGGACTGCAGCTCTCGGTCAGTACTGCCCCTGGCCCAAATGCTGTGTCAGTTACAGAAACCGCACATCAGTACATGGTGTCCAGCTATTGCAAATAAATTAATAAGAGATACACATCAATCTTTTAGAGAGACTTGCATGGTATAGTGCACCTCAAACATAAAAAGTTCTGTAACTACAAAAAACATCATTCTGTCATAAAGACACATGCATGGTATGTTCATCACAGCACTATTCATGACAGCAAATACATGGAATCAACCTAAATGCCCATCAATGGTAGGCTGGATTTTACAAAGTGTTACATATGCACAGTGGAATAATATGCAGCCATAAAAAAGAATGAGATTCTGTTCTTTCGAGCAACATAGATGGAGCTAGAGGCCATTATCCTAAGCAAATGAACACAGGAACAGAAAACAAAATACCTCATTGTCTTGCTTGTAAGTGGGAGCTAAACTTTGAGTACATGTGGACACAAAGAAGAAAACAAGAGACACTGGGGCCTGTTTGAGGGTGGAAGTTGGGAGGCTGAAGAGGATTGAAAAACTACCTGTCAGTTACTATGCTTATCACCCAGGTGATAAAATAATCTGTACACCAAAGCCCCACAACACACAATTTACCTTTATTACAGTTTACCTGTATATTAATTTACCTGTATTACAAACCTGGATGTGTGCCCCTGAATCTAAAATGAAAGTTAAATAAAGAAGTCCTTTACCTACAAAAAAGGCTCAAATTTAAAGGTGATTAGTCTGGGCGTGGTGGCTCAAGCCAGTAATCCAAGCACTTTGGAGGCCAAGACGGGTGGATCACCTGAGGTCAAGAGTTCAAGACCAGCCTGACCAACATGGTGAAACCCCGTCTTAAAAAAAAAAGAAAAAAAAGAGTGAAACTCCATCTCTAAATAAATAAATAAATATTTTTTAAAAATTTAAAGGTGATTAAAGAAAGCCATAATTTTTGCAGCCTTTGATTAAACTAAAATCCACTTGCTCATAACCAAAGCCCTAAAAAGTAAAAAAAGAAAAAGGGAAAAAAAAAGAATTGCAAGTCTTTTTTTTAATTAATTATTTGTTTGTTTGTTTGTTTGTTTGTTTAGAGACAGGGTCTCACTCTGCAGCCAGGCTGGAGTGCTGTGGCGCAATCTTGGCTCACTGCAACCTCTGACTCCCTGGTTCAAATGACTTTCTTTCCTCAGCCTCCCGCGTAGCTGGGATTGCAGGCATGTGCCACCATGCCCAGCTAGTGTGTGTGTGTGTGTTTGTTTGTTTGTTTGTTTGTATTTTTAGTAGAGATGGGGTTTCACCATGTTGGTCAGGCTGGCCTCAAACTCCTGACCTTGTGATCTACCCACCTTGGCCTCCCAAAGTGCCGGGATTACAGGGATGAGCCACTGCGCCCATCCAAGTCTTTTCATCAGTAAAGAATTAATTTATTTTAACTTAAAATTTTCTCTTCAAAGTAAAAGCCTCCCATAATCTTACTACTGTAGAAATTCTACAAAGAAGTTGAGGGGAGTCCTTCTGATGCCCCTCATTGCTCTTGTTTATAGTTGGTGGGCACCCCTCTGGGGTTTTCTCCTTATTGACATAGCTCTCTCAAAAAACACATGCTTCTTTTCTTTACAAAAACGGAATGATGCTATACATAGTCGTCTACAACTTGGTTTGAAAATGCATTATAATATGAACCTATGTCTAGGTCAGCACCTGATTCTGTTCAATGATTGAACTGCATCCTGTTGTTTGGAGGTCCCCTAGACCATTTCACCATTTGTCCACTTAGGTGATTGGGCTTTTCCAATGTTGCTTTTACCAACAATGCTGCAAATCATAACATTGCACATATATATGCTAATCCTGATGCGCCATAATTTTAAAAAGACAGTGATCTAGAAGTGAGACTACCAGCTCATAGTGCAAGTTTATTTTATTATTTTTTTTTTTTTTTGAGACACAGACACTCTATTTTGTCCAGGATGGAGGACAGTGGCACAAACACAGCTCACTGCAGCTTCGACCTACCAGGCTCAAGTGATCCTCCCACCTCAGCCTCCTAAGAAGTTGGGACTACAGGTGTGCACCACCATGCCTGGCTAATTTTTTCATTTTTTGTAGAAAGGGGGTCTCACTGTGCTGCCAGGCCTGGTCTTGAACTCCTGGGATCAAGTGATCCTCCCACATCAGCCTCTGAAAGTGCTGGGATTACAGATGTGAGACACCACACCCACCCACAAGTTTAGTTTCTATTTCAATAGCCTCCAGTTATTAGGCACTAGAGACTTAACTTCCTTGAGTTAGGATCCTTACCAATCTTAAAACACCTACTATGCACCTGCTGTATGTAGCAATGGAGATGTAGAAAACAATCAAAACAAACAAACAAAAAAGATATTTCTCTACCACTGCAGAGCTCCACATAGAAAGAATACTAAATATTGGTTGGGCGCAGTGGCTCACACCTGTAATCCCAGCACTTTGGGAGGCTGAGGTGAGTGGATCATGAGGTCAGGAGTTCAAGACCAGCCTTGCCAAGATGGTGAAACCCTATCTCTATTAAAAATACAAAAAAAAAAAAAAAAAAGGTAGCCAGGCATGGTGGTAGGCGCCTGTAATCCCAGCTACTCAGGAAGCTGAGGCAGAGAATTGCTTGAACTGGAGAGGTGGAGGTTGCAGTGAGCCAAGGTCGCACCACTGCACTCCAGTCTGGGTGACAGAGCAGGACTCCATCGAAAGAAAAAGAAAGAAAGAGAGAGAAAGAGAGAGAGAGAGAGGAAGGGAGGGAGGGAGGGAGGGAGGGAAGGAGGGAGGGAGGGAGGGAGGGAGGGAGGAAGGAAACTAAATATTAATACTAAATAAGATACCAAGTACTAAATAATATATATTTAATCATTTTGTTTATCAAATACTTTTACATATTTCTTACAGTATATGTTTAACATTTTGGAAGAAAAAAGTGTTTTCCTGGCATGAGATACACTACACATTCAACACTTCCTTACACATCTTACCTTTCTGCAATACTTTTTTTCTGCTTTGGAACAGCATCTCCACAGAACACACAGTTTCCTGTGAATGGAAAACCATCTGTTCTTGCCACAACAGAGAGCAGATGAAGGGTGGCATTACAGGAGCAGCTACTTCCTGCCTTTGGCTGGGGCACAGGCAGCCAAGAAGTTAGTCACAGGGAAAAACTTGGGGGTAGTCCCAGGTTCTCTGCCACCTCCACCTCCTGCCTCCATCTGGCCCTCCTTCCCGCTCTCCCCTCCTCCCAACCTACCTCCGCCTCCTAGCTTTCTACTTCTTTGTTCCTTTCTCTAGCCCACTGGTCTCAGGGTATAGGATATGTGAATCTCCCAATGTCTCTCTCGGTTTTTAGGGGTGAAAGAGACTAGCTCAAGTTAGGGTTTTGCTACATACAGTCAATATCAATAATTTGTGTAGTTGGTATAAATGCCAGTCTAAAAATAATCCATGCATTTTGTAAATGACTTATTTTGTTTCTTTCTCTCATACAAAAATGACAGTCAGCTTGCAATCCATCATGAAATAACCTTTTTCTTCTTTAGAATTTCAAAAGGGAAGAGGTAGGGAGCTAGGTTCCCATCACTGGTACAGTCAGTTTTGATCCTTTACTGGTAAATTGCGTATCTTTAGTGAAGGATTCTGGGAACAATCAAGATTAATGTTAGCTAATTATGGTGGTGGCAGACACGGATGAAGATGCTTGAAAAGTAGTAGCTTGAAAAAAAAAAAGAAAGAAAAGAAAAGTAGTAGCTTGGCCGGGTGCGGTGGCTCATGCCTGTAATCTCAGCACTTTGGGAGGCTGAGGTGGGCAGATCATGAGATTAAGAGATCAAGACCATCCTAGCCAACATGGTGAAACCTTGTCTCAACTAAAAATACAAAACTTAGCCAGGTGTGGTAGCGTCTGCCTATAGTCCCAGCTACTCGGGAGGCTGAGGCAGGAGAATCGCCTGAACCTGGAAGGCAAAGGTTGCAGTGAGCCAACATCATGCCACTGCACTCCAGCAGGGCATCAGAGCAAGACTCCATCTCAAAAAAGAAAAATAGTAGCTCATTTAAAATGAAAATATCATGTGACACAATTAGAGATGACAGTTTTATAGCAAAAGCTGTATTAATGAGGAACACGATCTTGAAGGCAAAAATATGGCTATTTCTTTGAAGGGAAATTTGAACCCAGTATTACAAAACTTCCTGTTTCTTTTACTAAAAGTGCTTGAGACACACATTAAATCTTTTAAGGATGAGAAATTTTATAAATGAAGTATATAGGAAGTAGCACTTTCTGTTTCTTCAAACCCAGGCTGAAATAAAGCCTTCTCTCTTCCTGGTCAATGGAAAAGTCAAGGCCAAAGTCCCTTGCTTTGGTCTTCCAGATGCACCTGAAATTTCAGCTGCAACTGCATGTCAACAGAGGCGGTGGTTCACACAGCCATCCCCATCATGCTCCTCAAGGTTTCCCTGAACCACTCTGCCCATGCTCTCCGGGACTCTCTGCATCCTGGTTCTTTCTCATATTTTACTGTGTCTGCATCCACACTCTCCCCACAGAAGCCCGGACTCAAAACCAATTCAGCAAAAGAATGATTATTTTATTTTTTGTATTTTTATTGATATATCATAGTTGTACATACTTTTGGGCTACATGTGATATTTTGATACATGTATACAAAATATACAGTGTACATTACACATATGCAACATATAATGATCAAAGCAGGGTGATCACCTCAAAGATTTATCTTTTCTTTTTGTTGGGAACATTACAGTTCTTCCCTTCCAGCTGTTTTCAAGTGTACAATAAATTGTAATTTCCCTATTATAGTATCCAATACTAGAACTAATTCCTTCTATCAAACTGTATTCTTTTCTTCCTTTTTTCTTTTTTCTATCAAACTGTATTTTTATATTCATTAACCAACATCTCTTCATCTCTTCATTTCCTGCTACCCTTCCTAACCTCTAGTAACCACTTACTCTCTCTCTCTTTTTTTTTTTTTTTTTTTGAGACAGAGTCTCTCCCACTGTTGCCCAGGCTACAGTGCAGTGGCGCGATCTCGGCTCATTGCAACCTTGGCTTCTTGGGTTCAAACTATTTTTGTGCCTCAGCCTTCCGAGCAGCTGGGATTATAGGCACACACCACTACACCCAGCGAATTTTTTGTTAGTAAAGATGGGGTTTCACCATGTTGACCAGGCTGGTCCTGAACTCCTGAACTTAGCCTCCCAAAGTGCTGGGATTACAGGTGTGAACACCACGCCTGGCCCATATTTTGCTCTCTGCCTCCATGAGATCAATATTTTTAGCTCCCACATATGAATGAGAACATGCTATATTTGTTTTTCTGTGCCTACCTTATTCCACTTAACATAATGACCTCTAGTTCCAACCAGTAACCACTGTCAGTTGCTGCAAATGACAGGATAGCATTATTTTTATAGCCAAATAATATTCCATTATGTGTGTGTATATGTACATATAAACTAGATATATACTATATATATAGTTTATCTATACTATATATATACTATATACTATATATATAGTTTATATATATAACTACATATACTATATAGTATATATATAGTATATATATAACTACATATAGTATATAGTATATATATATAGTTTATATGTATAACTATACATAGTATATGGATATATATAGTTATATGTATAATTTGTATTTCCTTTATTCATTCTTCTGTTCATGGACATGTAAGCTGGTTTTATATCTTGACTTTTGTGAATAGTACTGCAATAAACATAGAAGTGAAGACATCCCTTTCTTTTGGATGTATATCCAGCAGTAGGACTGCTGGATTATATGGTGGTTCTATTTTTATTTTTTAGAATCTTCCATACTGTTTTCCATAACAGGTATACTGCTTTTTGTTCCTACCAAGAGAATACAAACTTCCCTCTTTTTCCACATTCTTGCCAGCATTCGTTCTCTTTTGTCTTTTTTATAGTAGCCATTTTGACTGGGATGAGATGATATGCCCTTATGATTTTGACTTGCATTTCCCTGGCAATTAGTGATGTTGAGTATTTTTTATATATACCATTGGCCATTTGTATGTAATAATTATTTTAAAGTTATTTTTACTATTTTTATTTTAAAATTTTAATTAAAATGATAATGCGTATTCCTTAGATTCTAGATGCTTTTTTTCTACTCTGTAAACGCAAGCAAGTTTGCAAACACGTGCATTTACATAGTGAATAAGAAGCAGCCAGAAAATAAGAATTAAAATAATTTGTATTGCACATAGTTGGTGTTTAATTCATAATTACCCCTTACAGAGATGTATGATTCAAAAACAAGACAAAGTACTTCCACGGGTTGACACAGGGCTGTGAACAGTTCTTTGAACATGAAAGAAGCTGGACACATAGGTCATTTTCCACTCCAGTGCTCTTTCCAGTCCATCAGACTGTTCTCTTCCAGGCCAATAAGTACTTTCTAAAGTCTTCTTAGAGTCCAGCTTCTAGATATTTATTCCTTCCTCTCCCTGCATCATTCCAGCCAGAGCTCCCCTTTGTGTTCATGCAATTAATTTCCTTTGAGTCAAAGGCCTCTTGTACTCTCGCTCATTCACAGAACAAATGTGTATTCTAGATCCTACGAGAAATAAGTTTCTTAGGAATTCAGTTTTATTTTATAACAAGCTAAGAGATCTTGTCTTTTTGTTTCAAATGTATTACTTTTTCTAATTTCCTCAAACTTAGATATTTCCCTTTTTAGTTCTTTCTGAGATTAAGCATCTTAGAACTAGGCTCTCTTTTGAATCACAGCACTACCATTAGCTAAGAGAAAAACATCTAATTCTCAGCTGCTTCCAGGCATGATTGCAACAAAATCAGACCCAATATTTAATATTCATGTTTGCTGTGTGTTTTAGTATCTTAAAAGATCAAAATTCTGTGAACTCTCTTGATAAAACTTTCCAATTTTTTAACCCTTTCTTGATGAGGGTCTCTTAAAGGACTAACTTGAAATTCTCAACGTTGAGTTAAGCCCATTTCCTTCCTACTAACAATACCAACAGTATTCAATATTGTGGCATGTAAGTAATGCTGTAGTTCTGACAGACTAATTTATATTTGCCTTATTAATAGTCTTTGCTTTTTTTGCTCCCCGACTTAAACTTTTTTGTTTTTCCCCAACCTATACAAATAAGTGTTAACTATATGCGAAATAGCTGAAGCTCCACTTCTATTATGAAATAGACAGTGTCCCAAATTACCTTTTTTCAAACATTTTCAACAGCATCAGCCAGTGATAGGAATCCCAATACTCCAGAGAGAATAGGACCAAAACCTACAATGAGCCCCGTGGACTAGGACAGCAAAGAGAAAAAAAGAGAACACGAAAAATGCCCTTGCTCCCCTCGGCGGGCCCCTTTTGTGCCGTTCTTGCCAACGCAGCAGCCCTCAGCTATATAGCCTCGCCGCGCGCCGCCCCACCCGCTCAGACCCGCCGAGCGCCTAGCCAGCCATGGGGAAGGTGAGCCCAGCCCGCGCCCCGACCCCGGAGCTCCGCGCATCTCGGGGACCGAAGACTAGGGCGGGAGCAGGCCTGTGAGCCCTCGCCTTGCCTCGCCTTGCCTTGCAGATCACCCTCTACGAGGACCGGGGCTTCCAGGGCCGCCACTACGAATGCAGCAGCGATCACTCCAACCTGCAGCCTTACTTGAGCCGCTGCAACTCGGTGCGCGTGGACAGCGGCTGCTGGATGCTCTATGAGCAGCCCAACTACTCGGGCCTCCAGTACTTCCTGCGCCCCGGCGACTATGCCAACCACCAGCAGTGGATGGGCCTCAGCGACTCGGTCCGCTCCTGCCGCCTCATCCCCCACGTGAGTGCAGCCTCAAGTCAGGACCAAGGCCCTCAGGACACTCACTGGGTGGTTTCAAGCAAATGCTGAACATTAGAAGTAGTGATCATTCACAATAACTGAGAGTGGATAAAAGATGAACTATAGTGGATTAAATCAATAGAGTTTGCGCCCCACAAAAGCAAAGTGTTACCCAGATACCAATGAATCACAATTAATCCACAAACACTTATTGAGTAAGAATGTGTCGCCCGCCCTAGGGGTTGTATAAGACTTAACTCCTATTCTGGAATCATTTAGAATGGAGTAGCAGAAAAACCACTACTACCTCATAGAAGAATAGCTGCCAGAGGATGCGGCAGTCAATGGAGAACAACACAGACATTTTAGACATGTGCCACATATATCCCATATGTGTGTTAGAACACTACAGTTTATGAAAAATTCGTCCTTGGACTTACTGATTTTTTTCCCTATTTTTCCTCATTGTATTCACAAATTACCGACAGAATTAATTGTTGTTTAATATATTATCTTATTGAAATATTTAACATTTTAAATAGGCTTATATGTTTAATATATTTCATTTACATCATATTTAAAATACATTATATTATAACATATTTAATGAATATAATTTAAGATTTAATAATTATTCATTTAATATATTTATATAATATATAAATTATATTTTAAATATAGTAATATATTTTAAATATATTTCATTTACATTATATTTATTTATAGTTTTTATTTTATTTTATTTATTTTTTTTTTTTGAGACAGAGTCTCACTCACTCTGACGCCCAGGCTGGAGTGCAGTGGCGCTATCTCGGCTAACTGCAACCTCGGCCTCCCAGGTTCAAATGATTCTCCTCTCTCGGTCTCTTGTGTAGCTGGGGTTACAAGAGCACACCAGCACACATGGCTAATTTTCGAACTTTTATTTTATTGCATTTATTATTAACTTTTTTGACGATGTCTCTCTCTGTCCCCCAGGTTGGAGTGCAGAGGCATGATTTTGGCTCGCTGCAACCTCTGTGTCCAGGGTCCACACGATTCTCGTCCGAGTAGCTGGGACAGGCGAATGCCACCACGACTGGCTAATTTTTTCTTTTTCTTCCTTTTTTTTTGAGACGAAGTCTCACCCTGTCGCCCAAGCTGGAGTGCGGTGGCACAATCTCGGCTCACTGCAAACTTCGCCTCCCGGGTTCAAGCAATTCTCCTGCCTCAGCCTCCCAGGTAGCTGGGACTATAGGCACGCACCACCATGCCCAGCTAATTTTTTATATTTTTAGTGGAGACAGGGTTTCACCATGTTAAAAATTCACTAATTTTTGAATTTTAAGTACAGAGGAGGTTTCGTCATAGTGGTCAAGCTGGTTCAAACTCCTGACCTCAAGTAATCCACCTACCTCGGCTTCCCAAAGTGCTGTGACTATAGGCATGAGCCACTGTGCCAGCCCTTATATTTATGTATTTTATAAATAGAAAATACTTATATTTTAAATATATTTTATTTATATTTTAAGTAATTTTTAAATAAAATATAATCATTTTTGAATAAATATGATTTTAATTTGTACTTATAAAATATAATTTTTAAAATAAATATAATTATTTTTAAACAAAACAATTTTTTAATTTTTTTTCTTTTTTAAATATAATTTTATATATTTTATATTTTAAATATAGTATATAATTATATATTAGATATTATGTATATTAAAATACATTATTTATGATTTAATGTTTATCTTAATATTAAAACATCTCTTCAAAATGGCATACAATAGTAATAAGCTGTTACAGATTTGGGTTTGTGTGTGGTACAGGATACTAAGCAGAGGAGTCAGCTCATCCTGAGAAATAGTGGAATATATTAAGGCTATTTCTTTCTCAATTTCTTTATAACACTTTATAATCTTGAAAAGGTACTGAATCTCTGCCTTCAGTAATGAGGAGTTTATAAATATTCAGAATTAATTAAATTTTGCCGTGTATTTCAAAATGGTCCTCACCAAGCTGAACTGCCTAACAATGTATTGGAATCATTTCACAGTTGCTTTTCTCCTCTTTTCATTTCTGGGTCTGCCAGGCTGGCTCTCACAGGATAAGACTCTATGAGAGGGAGGACTACAGAGGCCAGACGATAGAGTTCACTGAGGACTGCACCTCTCTTCAGGACCGCTTCCACTTCAATGAAATCCACTCCCTTAACGTACTGGAGGGCTCCTGGGTCCTCTACGAGCTGCCCAACTACCGAGGACGGCAGTACCTGCTGAGGCCGGGGGACTACAGGCGCCACCAGGACTGGGGATCCATGAATGCCAGAGTGGGCTCTCTGAAGAGAGTCATAGATTTCTGTTGAAATATGTACTCCTTCATCATTTCTCAATCTGGAAATTAATAAAATATTTTCTGTGTGTTCCTGGCACTGATTGCTGGTGTCTTTATTTTGCCCTATTCTATCTTATTTACACATGAGGCAAATGTCAACCAAGATGTGTAATACATAGATAACGAAGGAAATTCTCACAACAGAGAGACGTCTTCATATTACTATTATTATTTAAAGACGGGGTTTCACCATGCTGGTCAGGCTGGCCTCGAACTCCTGACTTCAGGTGATCCACCCGCCTCAGCCTCCCAAAGTACTAGGACTACAGGCGTGAGCCACAGCCCCCGGCCAGATGTCTTCACATTAAGCAGAACTTAACAGTTTGCCAAAGTTTCATAATACATTATCTCATTTGATTCTGTGGCCTTTAAACAGTTTGCTGCTTCAAACCAGATTATCAGAAATCTGTTTAGATTTCAGTTTTTCTCTGACGAGGGAGGACCTGCAAATGTAGGTTCAGATAGTGTGACCCACTTTTTCAATCAGGGATTCTGAACCTGGGTATCATAATGTGCATCAGTTTTTGAATTCTCTACAATTGTATGCAAAAGTTGAGTTCACAAATCTCTGTCTGACTCCTTTACTGCAGATGTGGCCATGTGACCTTCTTCTGGTCATCAAATTTTAAGTGCAAAAATGTTGATAGCGAGGGAGAAGAGATGATTCTGGAAAAACTTCTTTTTTCTTTTTTGAGACTGAGTTTCACTCTTGTGGTCCAGACTGGAATGCAGTGGCGAGATATCAACTCACTGCAAGCTCCACCTCCTGTGCTCAAGCGATTCTCCTGCCTCAGCCTCCTAAGTAGCTGGGATTACCACCACGCCTGGCTAATTTTTGTATGTTTAGTGGAGATGTGATTTCACCATGTTGGGCAGGCTGGTCTTGAACTCCTGATCTCAGGTAATCCACCTGCCTGGGCCTCCCAAAGTGATGGGATTACAGGCATGAGTCACCACGCCCAGCCAAACTTTTGCCTTTCTAATGAAAGGGAGCAGACGCCCCTGGTGCCACAGTTCCCTTTCATTTCTTACACTCAAGAAATAACAGAGTATGTCAGAAAGGCCAGGAGAATTTCAGAGATGTTGGCCTTGATGTGGCTGAGCCCCTGGACCATGCTAACAACCTTTTACCCTCAGACTTCTTGTAAAGGCAGTCAAATAAACCACATTTTGTTTAAGCCGCTGTATCTGGGTGTTCTGTTATCTGCAGTTCAACACACGTTTCTAGCTGATGAAGAGTGTATGTGAATTTTCCTTAGGTAACTGTATAGAATTTTATTTAGAGACATTTCTAATTAAAAAAAGAGAGAGAGAGAAAGAAAAGACAGGAGCTAAATGATGAGAACACATGGACACAAAGAAGGGAACAACAGACACTGGTTCTATTTGAGGGTGGAGGATGGGAGGAGGGAGAGAACCAGAAGAAGTAACAACTGGGCACTAGGCTTAGTACCTGGATGACAAAAGAATCTGTACAACCAACCCCAGTGACACAAGTTTACCGACATAACATGCACGTGTACCCCGGAGCCTAAAATAAAAGTTGAAAAAAAAAGTGGGGGAGGAGAGAAAAGAAAGGAAGGGAGGGGGAAGAGAGAGGCAGAAAGAGGGGCCATTACAGAACATTGCAGTCATAAGATAAGATGGTTAACACATTTTATTTTATTTATATATTTATTTACTTTTTGAGATGGAGTCTTGCTCTGTCTCCATGCTGGAGTACAGCAGCATGATCTCGGCTCACCGTGACCTCCAACTCCCCAGTTCAAGCGATTCTGCTGCCTCAGCTTCCCAAGTAGCTGGGATTACAGGCACGCACCACCACACCAAGCTAATTTTTGTATTTTTAGTAGAGACGGGGTTTCACATTGTTGGCCAGGATGGTTTTGATCTCCAGACCTCAGTTGATCCGCCTGCCTCACCCTCCCAAAGTGCTGGGATTACAGGCATGAGCCACCGTGCCCTGCCTAACATTTTAAATCCGTAGATCATCTAATCTAAATAACTCATTTTATGTACTGCAAACTAAGATCTAACTCTAATGTCACACTCAATAACGAAGGTGGAATCAGAACTTAGAATGACAGCTCAGAAACGGCTGGTTTTCTATTATAAAATCTATTATGGAATCTTGTCAAAGTAATGACAACATTAGCTCATAGATTCTTACCATGAGGTCATTGCAAACAACCAACCAGGAATTGAATTTAAAATATTGAATAATCCAAAGCTGTTTTCTCTCTGAACACGCATGTGCGCGCGTACGGGCACGCGCGCGCACACACACACATACACACACACAGTTATATATATTTACATAGCCTCATGCAATATACATATGTATGAGTTAGTATACTACATATAAGGCTGTCCTACAGTATCTTCACTTATATTGGTTCTTTTCCTATCTTTTATTCTGTCTTATTTGTACTCTCATTGCTAGAATTTTAGAAAGGAGGAGTCATTGTGTAAGTGCTTAGAGACTGCTCTGATCTTGTTATTTCCCTGATTAAAAATCTTTGATGTTCCTCCACTTCCCATACGAAAAAATTCAAATTCCTGAGACCCAATCCCCAGCCTGACTACCTCATCTCCTATTTCCTGACCTCAGCTGTCCTTCCTTCCCATCTCATCTGAGTCCTCCAAGCACACCAAACACTTTCACATCTCTGCCCTTACTTACATCTTTTCCTCACTAGGATTTCTCTTTGGTACCTTCTCCCTTGTGAGTTACTCAACCTTTAACCAGATCAAAACTCACCCTAATCCCACAGCCAGAAATGTATCTGACTTAGAATGCAGATCTGACTTGGACTGAAAGTAGCAGCAACTTCATGTCAAATAGGTAAGCAAGATGGAAATCTACTAGCTTATATGGCAGGAAGTCCTGGGAGCACAGCGTTTAGGGATGGTTGATTCAGCAGCTCAACAACATCATCAGGGCCCCAGGTTTTGTCTGACTCCTGCGGTATTTAGCATCTGAATCATCCTAAAGCTGGTGTCCCTGGTAATCACAGGATATCTATTAGCTGCAACGGGGGCAATATACAAGGAAGGTTGAGTGAAGAAACACAAGAGCAGTCTTTGCCTCTAGCGCAATTGTGTCCAGAGCACAAATTCCCAGTATTGAAGAGGACCTTAAAATGTTATCTGATTCTTCAGTGTGAGCTTTGGTGTTATAGGGAAATCAGAGTGAACTGAATAAGAGGAGAAAGAAAGATAAAGTCCAAGGAGGGAAGGGTACAAATAGAAAAAAAAAGTTTTAAGATGTCAATTATATTAAATATTCTTTTATTTCGCTTTAAGAACATTTAAGTGAGAGGACTATAAGATTTTTTTTTTTTTTTGAGATGGAGAGGACAACAGCTAGAGAGTGCAGTGGTGTGATCTCGGCTCACTGCAACCTCTGTCTCCTGGGTACAAGTGATTCTCCTGTCTCAGCCTCCCCAATAGCTGGAATTACAGGCACATGCCACCACGCCCGGCTAATTTTTGTATATTTAGTTAGAGATGAGGTTTCACCATTTTGGTCAGGCTGGTCTTGAACTCCTGACCTCAAGTGATCCACTTGCCTCCGCCTCCCAAAGTGTGAGCCACCACGCCTGGCTGGCTACAAAAAATTTAAAGTAAATTTTGTTTTGGACACTCTTTAACTCCTTTATAATCCATGGAATTCACCCTGTCTTGGGAGGCAATTCAGATGGTACCAACTATTAGCAAACATTTACACTTCTTCAGTCCTTTGTGATAATGAGGAGTTGAATGTCACAAGAACAGCAGAGGAAGAAATATGAACTAACTTTTGAGCCTACTTCTAGGAACCTATCCTAAGAAACAAATCCTAAACATGAAGAAAGATGTTATGCACAAACTATTCACTCAATCTTTATTATAATAAAACAAATGAAAACTGATAATTTTCCAATAATAGAGGAATGATAAGTAAATGACAGCACATGTACTTAATGAATGTTTTGGTGTTTTCTAAAAAAATTATTTATGAAGCAGTAACCAGAAAAGGTATTTGATGTAATGCTCACTGAATTTAAAAGATTCAAAATTTTAACTGCTTCCTAAACATCCCTCCTTCCCCCCCATTTTTTTCTTTTTTCTTTTTTTTTTTTTTTTTTTGAGTCAGGTTCTGGCTCCGTCTCCCAGGCTAGAGTGCAGTGGTGTGATCTTGGCTCACTGCAACCCCTGCCTCCTGGCTTGAAACCATCCTCCCACTTTAGCCTCCGGAGTAGCTGGAACCATGGGCATGCACCCAGCTAATTTTTGTATTTTTGGTAGAGATGGTTTCACCATGTTGTCCAGGCTGGTCTCAAACTCCTGGGCTCAAGCAACCCTCTTCCGCCTTGGCCTCCCAAAGTGCTGGGATTACAGATGTGTCACTGTGACCAGCCAACATCACATTTTTTCACCAAAGCATAACAGAATTTTAACAACAGTTTTAAAATGAGCATCCATTACTCTCTTTGTTCTGACTTTAAACTTAAAATTTTTATCACAAAAATGTTGAAAGATAAAGAAAAGTTATAAAGAAAGTTTAATAAAAATTACCCCAATTACACTCTTTATGGAAATAAGCATAGAAAAAGTACAGAATAATCTGATTTTGGTTCACATGATTTTAGGCATATATATAACTGATTTATAAGGTTTTAAATGTTTTGTAACCTACTTTGTTAACTTCTTTCTTTCAGCTTTTATTTTTATACAGTTTTAGACTTGCAGAAATTTGTCAGAAGAGTACAAAGAATTCTTACATACCCCTCATCCAGATTTCCCAAATGTTAACATCTTACCACATTTGGACCTTTGGGAAATCTTTTCCTTTCTCTCTCTCTCTCTCTCTCTCTCTTTCTACACACACACATTTCTTTCCTAAACCTTTGAGAACCAGTTGCAGACATAATGACTCTCTTATCCATATGTACTGAGAACACTTCCCTTTTTTTTTCCTTTGAGATGGAGTCTCACTCTGTCACCAGGCTGGAGAGCAGTGGCGTGATCTTGGCTCACTGCAACCTCTGCCTCCTGGGTTCAAGTGATTCTCCTGCCTCAACCTCCTGAGTAGCTGGGACTACATGTGCACACCACCATGCCCAGCTAATTTTTTTTTTCTTTCTTTCTTTCTTTTTTTTTTTTTTTTTTTTTGTATTTTTAGTAGAGACAAGGTTTCACCATGTTGGCTAAGAGGGTCTCGATCTCTTGACCTTGTGATCCACCCACCTCAGCCTAACCAAAGTGCTAGGATTAGAAGCATGAGCCACTGCACCTGGCTGAGAACATTTTCTTACAACCACAGTACAATTATCAAAATCAAGAAATTAATAGATAAAATATTTTTCCCTTATTGCTCATGGAATAATTATGTTGTAGTAAAAAAAATCTAATGTTTCCATATAAAAATATACTATATATATATATATATATACTATATATATATATAGTATATAAAAATATACTATATATATATATACATATATATATATGTATATATATATATATATGTAAAATTTGCCATTGTAAACATTTTAAGTGTGCAATTCAGGGACATAAAATGCATTTACATTATTGTGCAATCATCAGTACTATCTATCTCCACAATTTTTTCATCCTCCCAAACTGCAACTCTGTAGTCATTAAACAACAGCTCACCAATCCTACCTCCCCCAATCCCTGGTAACCACTGTTCCACTTCCTGTCTTTATGCTTCTGACTATTCTAGGTACCTCAAATAAATGGAATCATACAATATTTGTTCTTCTGTGTCTGATTTATTTCCCTTCAATGTTTTCAGGGTTTATCCATATGGCATTCCTTATTAGAAATAAGGAACATCCAACTATGTTTTTTGCAAGACTGATTTGTTTATTCGGGGTCCCTTGAGATTCCAAATTAATTTTAGGATAGATTTTTTCATTTCTGTATAAGAAAATCATTGAGATTTGATAGAGATTGCATTAAATCTCTAGATTGCTTTGAGTAGTACTGACATCTTAAAAATGTTGTCTTCCAATTCATTAACAGGATATGTTTTCCATTTATTCTTTAATTTCTTTCAATATTTTGCAATTTTCAGAGTATAATAAACTAGGTTTTTTTTTTAAGTTGACATATAGTAAGCATTTTCCATACCCTTAAATAAATTCTTCGACAACATGATTTTTGGTAGCTTCATAGCATCTCGTCAAACAGGTGTTCCATGATTTATTTAATCAATGACCTATTCTGGACATTTTATTTTTATCCAATTTTCTATATTTTAAACACCATTCTGATAAAATATCACTGTGCATAATCTTTGTATGCACCTTTATTTCCTTTAGATGAATTCGTAGAAATGGAAATATTAGATCACACGTGTGAGAATTAGGAGTTTTTAAATATACATCAACAGTGCTACTTTTTTTTTTTCTTTTCTTTTTTGAGACAGAGTCTCACTCTGTCACCAGGCTGGAGTGCAGTGGCGCGATCTCGGCTCACCGTAACCTCCTCCTCCCAGGTTCAAGCAATTCTCCTGCCTAAGCCTCCCGAGTAGCTGGGACTACAGGTGCGTGCCATCACGCCCAGCTAATTTTTGTATTTTTAGTAGAAACGGGGTTTCACCATGTTGGCCAGGATGGTCTGGATCTCTTGACCTCATGATCCGTCCACCTCGGCCTCCCAAAGTGCTGGGATTACAGGAATGAGCCACCGCGCCCAGCCAACAGTGCTACTTTTTATACAAAACTATGGCTTAAAATCTTTTCTTCTTTCTACTGATTTATAGTTTCTAATTTTCCACAAAAGTTATAATTTTTAAAAGAGAAAGATGTAAATGAGGCTTATTAAACTTTACGGATCATATAAAATTGGTCCCAAGAAAACTATTTTTTAATATTAGACTTGGATAGCAAGAATCTAAGGAATGAGATTGGGTGCACCAAAGTTACTGTAAATCAGTGGTTCTCAATGGGGGATGCTGGTGGATTTGCTTCCCAGGAAACCTTTGGCAATGTCTGCAGACAGTTCTGCTTGTCACAATGGGAGAGTAATGCTACTGGTACCTGGCTGGTAGAGGCCAGGATGCTGCTAATTGTCCTGCAAAGCACAGGACAGACTCCCCACCCAGCAGATAATTTTTTGGCCCCAAATGTCAGAATAGTGCTGTGGTTGAGAAACCCTGCTGTGAAGAGAATGGAGGCCAGGTGCAGTGGCTCACGCCTGTGATCCCAGCACTTTGGGAGGCTGGGGCGGGCAGATCACCTGAGGTCAGGAGCTCAAGACCAGCCTAGAGAAGATGGTAAAACCCCATCTCTACTAAAAATACAAAAAATTAACTGGGTGTGGTGGCAGGCACCTGTAATCCCAGCTACTTGGGAGGCTGAGGCAGAAGAATTGCCTAAACCCAGGAAGGGGAGGTTGCAGTGAGCAGAGATCGTGCCATTGCTCTCCAGCCTGGGCATCAAGAGCAAAACCCCATCTCAAAAAAGAGAGAGAAAGAGAGAGGAACACCAGGTGGTGCTGTAGCTCTCAGCAAAAGGAAGGAAGACTCCAGCCCCTGGAGTCATCTTAACTGAAGAGCCACCAGGGTCTTGTCCCATGGTGAAGAAGGCAGAATCTTTGCAAGATTGTAGAATTTTCAATGTGGTATATTTGCATGTTAACTTGCATTTGTCAGCAGCTAGAACCAACTAAGCTTGGCCTTTAGTTAGCAAATAAGGTAGTGAAATAGAAAGTTAGCAGTGTAATAAACGCCAGTGGGTCACTTCATGAATCCCAAAGTTGCCGGTTTCATTGCCTATGCTGAAGCAGGCTCCGTGCTGAAGCCGAAGACCTTCCTGGTTCCACCCCGGGTCCAGGTTTCAGAGCTGAGGCCAGGTGCCTAAACAGGGCTTCCTCAAGCCCAACCCCGGACATCCAACCTCCTGTATTAGTTACCTGATACCCTGTTTATCAGCAGGTAGGATCACAGAGAGGTTCTCTTAAAGGAGAATCAGATCCTACTGTAAACACCCCGAGGAGAAGGGAAGTTCATCCTCGAGTTTCACATTTTCCCACCAAGAAGACTGTAAACACCTCACGCTGTAGTCCATTTCGACCTTCCACTTGGTCACTATTCTGCGTTGATGCTCAAACTGAACTTGTAAAAGGTAAATAAAACATTTAATTACAATTATTAACTCTTAAGCACTTGCTCAATTCCAATTTCCTAAATAGGCTTTATGTAAAAGTCCGAATGGCACTGACAGTTTTAACCAGATCATCAATTCGAAAGCTTTAGAGAGTCTAAAAGAAAACATACAATAAATTTCCCACCCCCACCCCCACTCCTAAAGTCATTATATAGAAGAGAGAGCGAGAGGGAAAAAATGCCCTTGCTCCCCTCCACGGGCCCCTTTTGTGCGGTTCCTGCCAACGCAGCAGCCCTCCCGCTATATAGCCCCGCCGCCCGCCGCCCCACCCGCTCAGACCTGCCGCCCGCCTAGCCAGCCATGGGGAAGGTGAGCCAGCCCGCGCCCCTGGAGCTCCCTGCATCGCCGGGCCTGAGACTGGGGCGGGAGCAGGTCTGTGAGCCCTCGCCTTGCCTCGCCTTGCCTTGCAGATCACCCTCTACGAGGACCGGGGCTTCCAGGGCCGCCACTACGAATGCAACAGCGACCACCCCAACCTGCAGCCCTTCTTGAGCCGCTGCAACTCGGTGCGCGTGGACAGCGGCTGCTGGATGCTCTATGAGCAGCCCAACTACTCGGGCCCCCAGTACTTCCTGCGCCGCGGCGACTATGCCGACCGCCAGCAGTGGATGGGCCTCAGCGACTCGGTCCGCTCCTGCCGCTTAATCCCCCAGGTGAGTGCAGTCCTGCCAAGTCCCTTCGGTGCCCTCGAGTCGCATCAGTGATCCACATGGATGATTCAAAGGATAGGCGATGGAATGGGATGGAGTTTTCTTTTTTCTGTCTCTAACCATATTCTCTTTTTCTTTATTAATATCCACAAGTCTTCCTCCCACTGAAAACGTGTGTGATGCACCGCTTTCAATTCGACATTTTATTTGTTTTGCTAAAGTCAAATTCATCTTCACTGGGAATAAGTTGTGCATGGCATTAGCTCAGAGTGTCTATGCCACAGGTGACAGATGAGCAACAGATTGATTTCTTGCTCTCAGGTGGCCATAGGCTAAGTGGCTATTTCTTACTTCATCTGTAAAACAGGGCTGATAAGAGGAGCTCCTTTCTAAGGCTGCAGTGAGGGTGGAAGAAGGGCGCCTGGCACAGGCCAACCCCCACCCCAGAGTAGTAACTATTATTACGAACATCAAGGGTATCTGAAGTCCTGCCTTCTGATTAGACAAACCGGTAACCAACATTGAGATTCCAATAGCTCCTGCAGGGCCCACTGTTACCCAAATGAAGCCCCAGCAGCCTGGAATTTCACAGTTAGGGATTCTCTAAGTTGACTGTGACAGAGTCCTGGGAACATGCACCACTTTTGTGAAGTTTGACATCACCTCACACGGGCTCGATAGGTACCCAGTCTGCCATTAGAAGCCTAAAAACTTAGATTTCCAGTTTCAGTTTCAAGTTCCAACTCTTCTAATTACAGGCTGTAAGATATATACACACACATACACATGAGCCATTGTGTCCAGCCCCTAAAGAATATTTCAATGTAGAGGAAGAAAAACATTGAGACAATGGAAAGGAACAAACAAATGAAGAACAAATGCTCAAAACAAGAGATATGGCCAGGCGCAGTGGCTCATGCCTGTAACCCAGCACTTTGGGATGCCGAGGCAGGCAGATCACCTGAGGTCAGGAGTTCAAGACCAGCCTGGCCAACATGGTGAAACCCTGCCTCTACTTAAAAAAAGAAAAAAAAATTAGCCAGGTGTGAGGGCACGCACATATAGTCTGAGCCACTCTAGAGACTGAGGTAGGAGAATCGCTTGAACTTGGGAGGCAGAGGTTCCAGTGAGCTGAGATCTTGCCACTGCACTCCAGCCTGAGCAACAGAGTGAGACTATCTCAAAAAAAAAAAAAAAAAAAAAAAAAAAACAAGAGACAGGAACAGCTCAGGAAAAGCAGCCTAAGTTTCCATTTTTCTGAAGGTTTCGCACTCTTGAACCTGTATCAGCCTCCTTCATGATTTGTCTGTCATCTCTCTGTCACCAAGGCTGGCTTGAGTGGTGTGATCATAGTTTACTTCAACCTCAAACTCCTGGGCTCAAGTGATCCTCCTGCCTCAGCCTCCTAAGTAGCTGGGGCCACAGGTGCACACCACCATGCCCGACTACATATATATATATATATATATATGGGTTTTTTTTTTCCTTGTAGAGGCAGGGTCTCACTGTGAACTGGATCGTCCATGCTGGTCTTGAACTCGTGGGTTCAAGCAATCCTTCCACCTTGGCCTTCCAAAGTGATGGGATTACAGGCATGAACCACCATACCCAGCTGTTCCTTCACAATCTTGAACTTCCATTTTTGATTATTACCTAAAACTGATTCATGGCCAGGCACGGTCGCTCACGCCTGTAATCCCAGCATTTTGGGAGGCCAAGGTAGGCGGATCACCTGAGGTTGGGAGCTAGAGACAAGCCTGACCAATGTGGAGAAACCCCATCTGTACTAAAAATACAAAATTAGCCAGGAGTGGTAGCATGTGCCTGTAATCCCACCTACTCAGGAGGCTGGGGCAGGAGAATGACTTGCACCCGGGAGGCGGAGGTTGCAGTAAGCTGAGATCACCCCATTGCTCTCCAGCCTGGGCAACAAGAGCGAAACTCCAACTCTAAATAAATAAACAAAACTGATTTGTAGGAGCACGTGTTGGAGCTTAGACGGCTCTTGCTCTTCAGCACGTCAGAGCAGCAGGACTTAAAGCAGAAAGGCACGGATGCAGGATTGCTTGGGCTGGGCTTTCTTCCTGAGTTGCCACCAATCTAAGCCTCATTTGGGTAAAAGCAATTCAACCTCCTCTCCCTCTAGCTTCTTCTAATGGTATTGAGATTCAAAATAATATCTTTTGCCAGGAATACATTTGCCTTTTTGTTTTAAAATCTCATTATTTTGTGTGTCATCCAAGAAGAGCCCCAAACCACCATAAATTTATGAAGCTGAGAGAACAAAAAAAAATACATACAATATTTAAAAGGGGTACAGAGCATGACCAGTGTGTCTATTCATGTAGATTGTACCAGAAAACCCCAGGGAGCACCATTCATACCAAATAAATGGGGAATGGCGCCCTCTTGAGTTTCACAGTGGGCAACTTACCCAACTATACACAGCAGCCCTGGTGTTGGCAGTCTCTTTCTTTTAGTCTGGTCACTTTTGATACCAAAAAAAAAATTTTAAGTCCATCCGACAGGAAGTCAGGTTTTCTGACGTCCCCTCATCTGCTGTTTGCTGAACCCCCAGGCCAGCTCCCACAGGATCAGGATCTATGAGCGAGAGGACTGCAGAGGCCAGATGGTGGAGATCACCGAAGACTGCTCCTCTCTTCACGACCGCCTCCACCTCAGTGAGATCCACTCCTTCAACGTGCTGGAGGGCTCCTGGGTCCTGTACGAGCTGCCCAACTACCGGGGGCGGCAGCACCTGCTGAGCCCGGGGGACTACAGGCGGTGCCTCGATTGGGAGGCCACGGATGCCAAAGTGGGCTCGCTGAGGAGAGCCGTGGAGCTCTACTGAAATATTTTTACTCTATCCTGTGCTCCATCTGGAAACTAATAAAATATTTCTTGTGTGTCCCATGCAGTGATGTATCCTCTGTTCCTTTCAGCCTCCTTGTAAGGGTTCAGCAAAAATCATGCTGGGAATCATGGGGATTTTCTTGCATGTATCACTGGAAAGGGGTTAAGAGCACAGCCTCTGGGGCCAGAATGCCTGGGCCCAGCTCCACTTACTAGTTCCAGATGTGGGGCAAGTTACTTAGCATCTCTGTCCAACAGTTTCCTAATATGTAAAAATGGGGATTAATAGTACTTTTCACCTCACGAGGACTGAGTGAATATTTATAGTTCTCTAACAACAGTACCAGGTATGAAGTAAATGCATATAAGTATTTGTAACATAACTGTTGGTTAGTATTCAGTGTTTGGACCTTATAAATTAGTGTTTCTCAAAGTATTAATAATGGGTTAAACATCACCTTCTTAAAATGGATTACTTGAGCCCACCACCTTCCCCACTGTAATTTTTATGTAAATGAAATTTGGGAACCACAAAATTCTTTCTTGTTGTTGTTTGAGAGGGAGTCTCACTCTGTCACCCAGGATGGAATGCAGTGGCATGATCTTGACTCACTACAACCTCGGCTTCCTGGGTTCAAGCAATTCTCCTGCCTCAGTCTTCCAATTAGCTAGGACTACAGGCACATGCCACCACATCCATCTAATTTTTTGTACTTTTAGTAAAGATGAGGTTTTACCATGTTAGCCAGGATGGTCTCATGATCCACCTGCCTCAGCCTCCCAACATGTTGGGATTGCAGGCGTGAGCCACAGTGCCCGGTCTTTTTTTTTTTTTAAGACAGGGTTTACTCTGTCACCCAGGCTGGAGTGCTGTGATGTGATCACGGCTCACTGAAGCCTCAACCACCCCAGGTTCAAGCGATTCTCCCACCTCAGTCTCCCAAGTAGCTGGGACTATGGGCACATGCCACCACACCCAGCTAATTTTTGTATTTTTTGTAGAGACAAGGCTTTTTGCCATGTTGCCCAGGCTGTTCTCGAACTCCTGAACTCAAGCTATTTACCTTCCCCAGCCTCCCAAACTGCCAGGATTATAGGCATGAGCCACCATGCCCGGCCTTGAGAATCACAGTTTTAAATCCACTTTCTTGTAGTACAGAATCACATCAAAAAAGATTAACACCTCCATTCAGACACTGTGCTCTGCATTGGGAAACAACTATGAATAGGCCACCAGGAGTCCACAGTCTAGGGGAGGGAACAGAAGATAGAAAAGAATTTTTGAAATCATGATCCCAGTAGCATAATAGATGGATGCATGTCCACAGGGCTGTGGTGCATGGAGGAAGACGCTCAAGACTTTGTCAGAGTATAGTGAGATGCTCCAAATACAACCTCACCCATCGCTAGAAGGGCTTTTAGTACTCCCAGTATCATACTCAGAACTGTGAGCAAATATCAAAGATATTGCTCCAAAATTTCTCTGGTAAAATTTCTAACATTTTCTGAGAAATAGAAATTGAAACAGAGTCATCATACTGACATGAGAGGCGTCATAACAGAGGGATTTGAACTCTGAACTGGGGTAGGATTTAGACTGCTTGGGTATGAATAGCAACCATACCTTGCATGACCCAGGCTAGAGTCTTAGGTTGAGTTCCTCCAGACACAGGTCATGATTTACTGGGGAATGAGCTCCCAAGAGGAAAAGTGAAGGAGTAGGGAAGCAAGACAGGGAAAGGGAAGGAAGCCAGCTGAGGCTGGTCCTTTGGGAGTCCTGGAGCATGAATCACACTTCAGACTCTCCCTCCTTGAGGCTGCGGATCTGGGTGCTTGTGTTCTCACACCAGTTTCTTCTGTCACTGGCCATGGGGGAGGGGGCACAAACTCCCACAGCCCTTCCACTGTCTCTCCATGGTGAGGGGTAATGTGCAGAAGGTTGTAGGGCAAGCATTTGCAGCCTAGCTCACAGAAGCAGGAGTCTGAGCCCACAGAGCTGGTAAAGAGGACCCAGGGGCATCGGGGTGGGGCATACCTGGAAGTATAATAGGGATCATAAACCAGGCGCAGTGGCTCAAGTCTGTAATCCCAGCACTTTGGGAGGCCGAGGCGGGCGGATCACCTGAGGTCAGGAGTTCAAGACCAGCCTGACCAACATAGTGAAATTCTGTCTCTACTAAAAATACAAAAATTAGCAGGGCATGGCAGCAGGCACCTGTAATCCCAGCTACTCAGGAGCCTGATGCAGGAGGATCACTTGGACCCAGGAGGCGAAGTCTCAGTGAGCGGAGATGGCACCATTGCACTCCAGCCTGGGCCGCAGAGCCAGACTCTGTCTCAAAAAAGAAGGGGGGTTGGGGGGAATCATAAAATGGTCTACCTTATATGGTGTGGGGTTAGAATGATAAAATAGCCATAAACACTTAACACACTGCCTGGCGCAGAGTAAGTACTTACCAAGTGTCGATTATTACCATTAGGTTCTATGGATTTAGAGGAAATGGGTATAAAGGTGGTGGAAATGTCATGAACTAATCTCGTGCCACAGGGAAGAAAGCATGGCGCATAGAAGAAAACACTGAATAATTCGCCTTAGCTAAAGTATCGGGCTGAGTGGGAAAAAGCAAGGGAGAGGGTAGTCAGATGGTTAAAGCCAGATTTGAGAGGAAATGACATTATTGATCAGATCTTAACTGAGACAGAAGAGATGTTATTAGAAGGCTCAGAGGAGGATCTAGAACCTGAGCTCCAAAGCAAAAAAGATTTTTTAAAACACACACACACACAAAGAAGAACGATGGAACAAGCAAAACCATTTCACATCCATATCAGCAAAAAACAATACAGGAGAAACATTGGTACATACCAAACACAAACATAGCTGCTTTCTCCACAAGCAAAGCAACCATGTTCCCAGAGCTGTGAATTTGAAGAGGTTGTTATATAAGAATGAATACGTGCTATTTAAAACCCTTGCCTTCTCACTGTCATCTCTTTCCATCTGAACTATTCCAGTAACTTTTTAGCTCAGTTGGCCAGGTGCAGTGGCTCACGCCTGTAATCCCAGCAGTTTGGGAGGCCGAGGCGGGTGGATTATGACGTTAGGAGTTTGAGACCAGCCAGACGAACATGGAGAAAGCCCGTCTCTATTAAAAATACAAAAATTAGCTGGGCATGGTGGTACACACCTGTAGTGCCAGCTACTCAGGAGGCCGAGGCAGAATTGCTTGAATCCAGGAGGCAGAGGTTGTGGTGAACCTCTGCCTGGGCAACAAAGCGAGACTCCATCTCAAAAAAAGAAAAAAAAAAACTTTTTAGCTCAGTTAACCAAACCTAGTTCCTTCCAACTTTCTCTTAACAACAAAATTTTTCCCTCTAAAAGCGAAAATTAGAACATTGAATACAATGTTTTGCAATACGGGTTGTTTCTGTTACTATCAACCGCTAAGGTTATTTGAAGAAACTTTACAACAGAAAGAAAGAGGAAGGGGAGAAGAAGAAAAAAGACAACAGCTAGCAAGTTACAGCAGTCACTTAGGCAAGGAAGAGTGGTGGCTTAGGGCAAGTTATGGCATTGACAGAGGTGAGAGGTAGTCGGATCTTACATCTATTAGGAAGGGAGAGCCAACAAAAATTCTGGGTGAATTGAACGTGGGTGTGAGAGAGGTTTGATCTGAGCAGCTAAAAAAATGGAGTTCCTCCCGCTGATACAGGGAGAAGCACAGTCGGAGCAGGTTTGGGAAAAAAATCAGACATCTGATTTTGGATAAGAAGAGTTTGAAAATGTCCATGAACGTGCAAGTGGAGTTAGTAACCAGGCAACTGGTTGCACTAGCCTGCTCAAGAAAGGGGCATGGGGGGAGATCTGTGCTTCCAAATCATTAGACGGTAGGTGGATTTTAAAGTCGTAAGTTTGGATAGGGTCCCCAAAGGACTGTGCATAGTTGGAAAAGTCCCCGGAGCACCTCAGCTTTAAAGGCACAAAGCAAAGAAGAATGAATGCATCAGAGAGAGCTAACTACTGTAACACATGATGCCCAAAGTTCAGCGGCTTAGAGGTTGCAGTGAGCCCAGATTGTGCCATTGCATTCCAGCCTGGGCAAAAAGACGGAAACTCCATCTCAAAAAAAAAAAAAAAAAAAAAAACAGTACTTAACATGATGAAAATATAACTTTCATTTAAAAAAATAAAATTAAATTTAAAAAACTAAAGTGTTTTTTCTTAATGGTGATAACTTTTAAGCCAGTTTTTTAGATCCAAGAACATTGAGATCAGCAAGAACAATGTCAACACAATTAGATAAATGGAATCAAAGCTTTTTTTCAATCATTTGCCCATTGTATTAAAAATTACTGCCTACCAGGTAATCAAAAAAATTTTGAAAACTGTAATGAATACTAAAAAATATCATGTTGCCTATACACTCATATTTAGAATTATTACGAAAGAGAATAAGATGTTGAAGCTTTAGTAAGCAAAACAACAAAAGCCAGGCAAACAATCAACACCCTGAAAGAAGTCAGGGCAGCCTTTCTCCAGCAGGCATGTAGGCTGTGAGAATCAGCTGGGCAGCTTTTAACACGCAGACTCCCGGACCTCCTGAACCAGCAACCTCCACAGAATGCCCTGAGCATCTGTGAGGCTTAACCAGCTTCTCTGGGAAGGGTTATGACATGAAACATTTGGGACCCACTGAGTAAAAGCCTTTCCTCTCAAAATGTTTTCTGAAAATCAGCAGAACAGGGCATGCTTTGGGAGCTTGTCAGAAAGGCAGAATCTCAGGCCTCACTCCAGACCTGCTGCCTTGGAATCTGCATTTTATTTTATTTTCATATTTTTTAGAAACAGGATTTTACTCTGTCGCCCAGGCTGGAGTGCAGTGGTGTGATCATGGCTCACTGTAGCCTCCACTCCTGGGCTCGAGTGATCCTCCTGCTTCAGCCTCCTGAGTAGCTGGGCCTACAGTTGTGCATCACCACACCCAACTTAAAAATTTTTTTGTAGAGATAGGGGTCTCCCTGTGTTGCTCAGGCTGTTATTGAACCTTTGGCCTCAAGGGATTCCCCTGCCTTGGCCTCCCAAAATGCTGGGATTACAGGCATGAGCCACCACGCTCAGCCACCCATGGAGCTTTCTAAAAATGCTGATGCCTAGGTCCCACTGAGACATTAATTCTGAAATAATTACACAATTTTCAAGTAATTTCTTTCCCCTGATTTACATTTTATTGACTTATGTATACTATTTTACTTATTTATTTTGGATATCCAAATATTCCTAATATTTAATCATGATAAAACTTTATTAGAAAACAAGATTTGGATCCAGGGCCAAGATGGGACTCCCTGCATCTTTCCAAATCAAACAACCACCATCCACAGGCAGAGCAACTATGGATTGCAAATATTCTTTCCTGGGCCAGGACCTGGCCTGGCGACAGAATCAGGCAGCAAACATGACTTGGACAGATGGACGCAGTAGAGAGAGCCACAGAGAGACCCAGTGTTGGTGATAATGGGGCTAAGACCCATTCCAAGCTGAAAGTTCTGTTTATTAGGCCACAGAATCACCTAAACACCAGGGAGACATTTACCTTGCTTAGGAACAAGATCGTAAGAATATGAGGCCTACACAACTCAGCTGGGCTTCAATTCACATCAGTGGAATTTATTATTAACAAGTGTTTCCATTAATGTATCATGAAACTCCTTTTTCTTTGTACTCTGCTTCTCACATCTTTATTTTTTATTTATGACTCTACTATTTCTTTTTCTTTTTTTTTATCGAAGAGTTGGAAGCCTTTTGTGCCACACAGAGACTAAATGGATAAAAATTCCATAAGTGCCAAAAATTCCATTAAGTGTTTAAAGTAGCTTCCATCCTTTCCATTTAGAAAACGTTTTATTTGATCTGGATAAGAGCTCCACCCTGTGCTGGCCAGAAGGAAGGCAAGTATGATTTAAAAGCCTTTTCCAAAATCACAAATAGTAAGTGATTATTTTGCACGTTTAAAATATACTCTGCTATGCAGTATATGCAGGTTAAGCTTATAATTTAGCCAGTGGTTATTAAGCAAATGTAAACTTTTAAAAGAAGTGTTTGAGATCGCTGTGACACATCCCAAGCATTTCCTAAGAGATAGTGAAGAGAGGCATGCCCATTGCTCTTGTGCTCGCCCCAATGGGTGTGGCCTTTTTCAATGGACAATCCAGCATCTACACTGTGCTTTTTAAAAGAGCTCTGTGTTAGCCAGGCTCACACTTGTAATTCCAGCCCTTTGGGAGGCTGAGACAGGAGGATCACCTGAGGTCAGAAGTTTGAGACCCAACTGACCAACATGGCAAAATCCCGTCTCTACTGAAAATACAAAAATTTAGCCGGGCATGGTGGCTTGTGCCTATACTCTCAGCTACTTGGTAGGCTGAGGCAGGAGAGTTGCTTCAACCCGGGAAGTGAAGCAGCAGTGAGCCGAGATTGCACCATTGCACTCCAGCCTGGGTGACAGAGTGAGACTCCGTCTCAAAATAAATAAGTAAATAAATAATAAAAGAGTGCTAGGTCTTCTTCCTCCATTTCTCAACGTCTGACAGGCCCACATGTAATTTACGAAACAATGAATTCGTGAATAAAAGAGACCCCGCATCCGTGTTCAAGTATTTCCTTCACTTCATCTTCAAACTCAAATCTCTATTTGTGGTTTCTCTCAACCGCTTAATATCCTGTATATTTTTTTCTTACCATTGTACATGAATAGCTTTTCTTTTACAGAAATCTTTTATTAAAAAAAAAAATGGAAACCTATTCCAAACATTGTTGGCTGACTTCCATGGTTCTTCCTTCCCTCTCTTGGTGTCTACAGACATATAAAGCTATCCCATCCCCCTCATCTTAAGCTATCTCAAATTCAACTAATTGTATTCAGAGATAATGGACAGTGTGCAGTATTGTTCCTCTACTGCCCATTTCTGCATTTGAAAGCCACAACCTTGACTCTAAAATAACACCCGCCAGGCACAGAGAGAAACTTCTCTTTTTTTTTTTTTTTTGAGATGGAGTTTCCCTCTTATTGCCCAGGCTGGGGTGCAATGGGCAAGATCTCGGCTCACTGCAACCTCCACCTCCCAGGTTCAAGCAATTCTCCTGCCTCAGCCTCCCAAGAAGCTGGGATTACAGGCATAAGCCACCACGCCTGGCCAATTTTTGTATTTTTAGTAGAGGCGGGGTTTCTCCATGTTGGCCAGGCTGGCCTCGAAATTTCAACCTCAGGTGATTTGCCCACCTCTGCCTCCTAAAGTGTTGGGATTACAGGTGTGAGATGCTGTGCCTGGTCAGTGTTAACATGGCGAAAACCCATCTCTACTAAAAATATGAAAATTAGCTGGGCGCTGTGGTGAGTGCCTGTAATCCCAGCTACCGGGAGGCTAAGGCAGGGGAGAATTGCTTGAGCTGGGGAATCAGAGGTTGCAATGAGCCGAGATTATGCCACTGTACTCCACCCTGGGCAATAGAGTAAGACTCCATCTCAAAAAAAAAAAAAAAAAAAAGAAAGGAAGAAAAAAAAAAGAAAAGAAAATGCTTTAGAAAAAAAGTGGGAGGTAGGTAGAGCAGATACAGGTACCAACCCAGTGGTGTTCCTAATGACAGAAGCTCAAACTATTTAAACTGCCATATCTCGGGCTGTCCAGAGCTGATGAGAATTCATTGCAATTGCTGCCCTCCAGGAAGCTTTTAAAAACTGGTAACACAGTAGGAAGGGATCGCTTTTCTACCCCGTTCCTCATTGGAGCTATCAATTTTAATGCCTCTATTAGCACAAACAAAACATTCTCCATGAGGTATAATACACATCACTATAATTTCAGAGATAAAATCTAATTAGAATGTTCAGATGACTCTCCACTGAGGTTTTATTCCACAGGAAAATACTGAAATTCTTTTTTTTTTTTTTTTTTTTTTTTTTGAGACAGGGTCTTGCTCTGTTGTCCAGGCTGGAAGAGTACAAGGCAAGATCATGGCTCACTGCAGTGTCAACCTCCTGGGCTCAAGCAATCCTTCCATGTCAGCCTCCCGAGTAGCTGGGGCCACAGGCACATGCCACTGATGGTAGCAGCAGCCCATCTAGAGTGGTCACTGCCAAGATTCTGGCTGCAACAGGAAGATGGGCCTGGGCCTCCCTCTCCACAGAGCAGGCAGGAGCCCCACCCTCCCCATGTACTGCTGCAGTTGCCTGCTGTGGCTCCAGACCCCAGTGTCTCTGTGCTTTTGGGGGCCCAGAAAGGCATCCCTACCCCCTACGGGCTCAAAAGTGCCTGTTCCCACTGTCTGGCCTCTCCCAGCTCCCACACCTGCCCTGATCATGGAGCAGAACTGAAGCTGAGCCTGGGAGTTGTTGCGGCCCAGCAGCGTGGGCACACACTCAGGGCAATGCTGACATGACAGCCCCCTGCCACCTTGGCCCCCTTCAGGCTATGGGCACTGATGAGTATAGGAGGGAAGCCAAGGAGGGGCTGAGGGCAGCTCAGCACTGGCCTGCAGGCACTTGGCATGAACAGCCTATACTCCATGAATGGAGGTGGGAGGCAGACAGGCCCCTGGGCAGAAGCGAATGGGAGTGAAGCCCCACCTTCAGTTCAAAGAAGGCCTGAAGCCTAGGGGCCTGAAGCTACCCTCTCTAGGACCACCTCTCTGTTGAGAGCTTCATACTCATGAGGATGATCTGCTGGCGGAGAGGAGCCACCCATTCCAGGCCTCTTCTCTGCTGATTGCTGAACACTTGACAGGTTGACCTGCCTACAGAGAGGAGCCACCAATTCCAGGGCCTCCTCTCTGCTGAGAGCTGAAGACTCAACAGGATGATCTGCCTACAGAGATGAGCTACCCACTGCGATCTCTGAGCTATTCTAACACCCAGTAAAGCTCCTCTTTGGTTTTTTCACCCTCCACTTGTCTGCATACCTCATTCTTTCTGGATGCAGAACAAGAACTCAGAAAAAGGCACCAATGGCCACAGAGGTTTCCAGCCAGAAAAGTGACACCCAAAAGATCTCGCAACACCACCACTCCTAGCTAATTTTTGTATTTTTTGTAGAGATGGGGTTTTGCCACGTTGGCCAGGCTGATCTCAAACTCCTGGACTCAAGTGATCAGACTTTCTCGGTTTCCCAAAGTGCTAAGATAATAGGCGTGAGCTACCATGCCTGGCCAAAAAAGACTTATATTCTTTAATCATCTGGAATCTATTTCCAGATATGAAAAGCTGGCTTCTTGGTACTGTCTAATATAACCTGTGCAGCAGTGAGCAAGGACTGAGCAGCTGCTGAAAGGACCACAGCTTGGGAAGGCTACTCTGCTGTTTTTACAGTGTATTCTCCTGCCCTGCAGCCACAATAATAATTGACAGCATTCCTAGACTGTTTCCAGGGTGTTGGGCATGGCGCCATTTACTTCACATCTGTCTGACTGTTCAGTATTTTTATAACAAACTGTGAGTCAGAGACCAGTAGTATCTGCATTTAACAAGGATGCATGTTCAGAAATTAGAGGATTAATCCAGTGCCATGTACAAATAAAAGTTGCAGAACCGGGACTGGAAGCCAGAGTTTTCTGACTCCAGAGTTCCTACATTTCAGCATTAAGCAATACTGCCTCTCTGTGGGTAAGGAGACACTTGAACGTAGACAAAGGGCGTGGGGGTGGTTGCAGGAATATGTGTCTACTTTATCCTGGATGTGACATTTCTAGCAGTAATTTACTCAGTAAAAGGAACAGTGGGAGCAGTAAATATGGACATCAGGAGCTTGGCCAGGTGCCAGGGATCCACACCTATTGGGCTACTGCTCAAGTCTGGGCATCCATCCCAGTAGGGACCTCAGGCAAGAAGCTGAAGCCAGTGAAGCAAAATGCCATTCCCATTGGAGGGACTGGCTAGTAGGCAGAAGTAGCTTAATGTCCAGGCAGGCATCTGTGATTTTGCTCCCCTCTATTACTTCAAAGAACACTGACTATACTGTATGTTAGCAGAAAAAGACCCCACACCTAAGTAGTCATGGTTTCTAATATGTTGACTAGCAGATTTTCTCATCAGTTTTATAATTAGATGGGCCAAGTCTGCAGGTAAGAGGCATCGTTGGTAGCTGAGTGGACTAAGCAGGTAGAAACTAAGAACGCAGGTTAAGAGCTGCTGTGACAGCCACAACATGAGTTTAGCTCATCCTTCAATAATGATTGAGTACCTTCTATGTCTCAGGTCTTAATGCTGCTGAGTTAAGCAGAAACATTTCAGGATGATAAGATAAAGTTGCTGCCACTAAGGAAAAGGCAGAAGGAATAGCATTGATTGAGCTCTGACTCCGTGCCAATCACTGTGTCAGGTTCTGGGAGTGCAAAAAGGACTAAGTCAGAGATTTTCCCCTTAAAGAGCTTAGAGTGTAGCCAGAGGAACCAGACCCACAATTAACTCCATAAAGTAAAATGTGGTTAGCTTTGAAGGGCTGCAGAGGCATGGAGAAGGAAATACACAAATTCACCCTGTGTAGGTAAAAGAGGATTTTCTATCTCCCAAAAAGATGACATTTGAAATGGATTTTAAATTCTGAGTAGGTATTTAACAATTGAGAAAGCAGGAGGACATTGTTGGCACCAGAAATGAAAAAGACGTGAACACAGAGAGGCATGGCGGGGCATGGTGCATAGCAGCCAACATGGCTAGAGTACAAGAAATAAGGGGTAGATAGAGGTGAAGGGCATAGAAGACACTAGAAAGTGGGTAGATCAGGGTTTTAAGTACTTGCAGGTAATAGGGGACCACTGAAGGCTTTCAGCAGGCCTGATGCAATCAGGTCTGCTTCCTTAAAGACAAAGAACTGACAAATGAGAGGAAGGATGGAAACAAGAAATTCAGGAAACCACAAGAGTGCTTGCAGAGAGCTGGGCCAACTCCAAGTGTACCTGCCCCTTGATAGGGGTCAGCTAGACATAGCCTGTTCCTCCCATTTTGGAGAAATAAGACCTTAGGGTAGCCAGATATACTCACTTTTTATGCAAATCTAAAATTGTACATTCAGTGGTAACTACCTACCCCAACACTGATTTTTAGTGTTGCTTAAACATCTTTAAATCACCATAGAGGACAAGCAAAACATCCTCAGTTTTGTACAATTAGGAATATAGGAGAGATTTAAAATCCAGACAGGGCCAGATGCAGTGGCTCACGCTTGTAATCCAAGCACTGTGGGAGGCCAAGGCAGGCAGATCACAAGTCAGGAGTTCAAAAGAGCCTGGCCAACATGATGAAACTCCATCTCTACTAAAATTACAAAAAAGTTAGCCAGGCCTGGTAGCAGGTGCACATAATCCCAGCTACTTGGGAGGCTGAGGCAGGAGAATTGTTTGAACCCAGGAGGGAGACATTGCAGTGAGCTGAGATCACGTCACTGCACTCCAGCTTGAGTGACAGAGAGAGACTTCGTCTCAAAAAATAAAAAATAAATAAATAAAATAAAAATAAATCCAGGCAGTATGGTTTGGTAATTGATTCCTGGAGCCAGACCAACCTATGTTTGAATTCTGGTTTTCTCACTAACCAACCAGGAGGCCAGGGGCTCCTGGAGGCTCCCAGGAGGCCAGGGGCTAGTTAGACAGCCTCATTTGTTATACAAGATAGTTGACATCATTGCTGTGAAAGATAAATTAAGGAATGCACATTAAGCATTTAGCACAGGACCTAGCACATAATAAGTACTCTATAGTCTGGGCACTGGCTCATGCCTGTAATCTCAGCGCTTTGGGAAGCAAGGTGGAAGTATCATTTGAGACCAGGAGTACAAGACCAACCTGGGCAACATAGCAAGAATACACCTCTGCATAAATAAATAAATATATAATGAATAAAAAATTTAGGTGCTCAATATATGTAAGTTTCCATGATTTTCTACATTGTATATTGTATTATTATTTAGTTAGTATATTATTCTCCTTTTCATAAGTTAGAATTGAGTTTTTATTTAGATTCAAAGCACCAAAAATAACCACTGCAATCTTAAAAACAACAACTCATACGCCTGGTTTTGATACCCATAGTTAGAAGAAAAGCAAGAGAAAATTGGCTGGGTCGAGTGGCTCACACCTGTAATGCCAGAACTTTGGGATGCAGAAGAAGCAGGAGGACTGCTTGAGGGCAGGAGCTCAAGGCCAGCCTGGGCAACATATTAAGACTGTATCTCTACAAAAAATCTTTAAAAACTTAGCTGGACATGGTGTTGTGTGCCTATAATCCTACCTACTCAGGGGGCTGAAGCAGGAGGATCACTTGAACACAGGAGGTGAAGGTTGCAGTAAGCTGTGATTAAATCACTGCACTCCAGCCTGGGCGACAGAGTGAGACCCTATGGAAGGAGGGAAGGAAGGAAGGAGGGAAGGAGGGAAGGAGGGAGGGAGGGAGGGAGGGAGGTGCTTAACTGTCATTATTTTTATCCTCCCTATGGAAGGAGGGAAGGAAGGAAGGAAGGGAGGGAGGGACTTAAGTGTCATTATTTTTGTCCTCCCTATGGAAAACAAGCCAGAAAATACGGACTAGAAAGTCAGTGAGTCTTTCTCCCAAGAATATTTGCTAATATTTGCCTTTTCTAATGAGCCTCATTCTTTCTCCAACTTCTTTTCAAGTCTTCCAAATAAGTTTTTAACTTAGAAATGTTTCTGGCTTAGAAACTTATAAGGCTCACACCTGTAATCCCAGCACATTGGGAGGCCAAGGTGGGGTGGTGGGAGGATTGACTGAGCCCAGGTATTTGAGACCAACTTTGTCAACAAAGTGAGACCTCCCTCACTTCTAAAAAAATTAAAAATGATAATTAATTAAAATCAATCAAATTTAATTAAATAAATTTTTCCACCTTATATTTTCAACAATAATGAAATTTGGTTAACATTTACAATTGCCCAAACTAAATTTATATTTAAAGATAAAGTGGACTGCTTCATAAAGTCTAAGTGAACAGAAATCTCCCTTGCTAAAGATAAGGGTTCAGTGCTTTACATTTAATCCTCAAGATAAAATAGATCCAATCTTGCTTTGAGAGCACCCAGTAGATGAGCAACAGCTGCTATGTTTAACCTACACATGACCTTCATTTCTGTCTTCTAGCAAAATAGGAAAGTAAAATTAGCCTACATGTAATCAGAATACAGATAACTGAACTGAAATCACTGTTATAATGAGCTGGACAGGACTCTTTCAATTTCGAGTGACTAAAACTAACTCACACAAGCTTAAGCAAAAAGAGAATGTATTGCTCCATGTAATCAAAAGCCTTCAGGCATGGCTGGATGCAGGGGCTCAGGTGAGATCGTCAGGAGCTGGTCTCTGTGGCCCTCCTTCCTCTGCTCTGCTTTCCTCTAGGTTGGTTTGACTCTCAGGCAGGCTCTTTCCATATAGTGCTTGTGGTAGTTAATTGTAGGTGTTAATTTGTCTGGGTTAAGAAACCCAGGTAGCTGTGAAAACATTATTTCTGATATGTCTATGAAGGTGTTTCCAGAAGAAGTTGGCTTTTGAATCAGAGGGATAAGGAAGAGTCATCATCACCCAATGTGGGTGGGCACCATCCAATTAATTAAGCGTCTAAACAGAGCAAAAAGGCAGAGGAAAGTTTAATTTGCTCTCTCTTTTGCAATTGGGACACCATCTTCTCCTGCCTTTGGACATCAGAACTCCAGGTTCTCTGGCCTTTGGACTCCAGGATTTACACCAGCAGTCCCTCAGTTTCTCAGGCCTTTGGTCTCAGACTCAGAGTTACAGAGTTACGCTAGGTCTCTCTTGGTTCTCAGACCTTTAGATTTGGACTGAGCCATGCTACCAACGTCCCTGGTTCTCCACCTTGCAGGTAGCCTGTCAGGGGACTCCTAAGCCTTCATAATCATGTGAATCAATTCCCATAATAAATTCTCTTTCATCTGTCTACCTCTCTATCCATCCATCCCATTGGCTGTGTTTCTCTGAAGACCCCTAATTCAGTGGTCTGCAACTGTTTTAGCCTTCGAATGCTCTAAATAGGGAAGCAAACCCTGGAGTTGGGAGATAGAGTCAATGAGAATTAAGACTCATGGAATGAGAACGAGGAAGAGGTGAAGTGTAGGTCAAACATAACAGCTGTTGCTCATCTTCTACTGGGGTCTCTCTAAGGAAAGTTGGATCTAAAGTATTTTGGGGATTAAATGTAGAGCACTGAACACGTATCTTTAGCAAGGGTGATTTCTGTTCATTTAGACTTCTTGAAGCAGTCCACTTTATCTTTATAAAATTAGGTTGAGCTATTGAAAATGTTCATAAAACTTCATTATTGCTGAAAACATAAGCTGGAAAAGTTTCTTTATTCACAAATTTAATTAATTGATTAAAATTAATTAATTTGTATTTATGTATTTTTATTGAGATTAGGTCTCTTTAATAAGGAAAAGAGGAGCACTTGAAGGCAAAATGGACCCCAAGAAGGAAAATCAGACAAAACAACTGCTCACCACCTGAGTATGCCCACTACGAAGTCCAGAGAAAGCTGGAAACTTGCTTCAGGCCACAGCATGTAGCTGACACTCCCGCTAACAAACAGGCAAACTAGTCACTGGCTCCCTCATTCCCTAGGAACACAGACACAGACAGTGGAGTCTACAGAGAGCATTTCTGATTTCCCAGTCAGCACCCTATCAACTGCAACTTCGTGAAGCAGAACATGGTTCTTCTTCCTTGAAATTTAGACTGTTTAAAAAAAATGTACTGGAAAGATTTCAGGTTAGATAAGCACTTCCTGTTGGTAAAGGTGAGTATTGGAATGGAATTACTGTGTAAAGTTTTAAGATTTTTCTATTATGAACTGTGGAGAAAATAGGGCCAATGAACTTACTGACCTCTTAAAGGCAAGTCTTAGAGTAATCTACAATTAATCCCGCACCTTTGGATGGCCAAATCTCTTCAGGGTTCTCCAGAGAAATAGAACCAACAGCAAATGTGTATGTAAGAGAAGATTTATTGTGAGGATTGGCTAATGTGATTATGAAGGCTGAGAAGTCCCCCAGTTTTCTGTTTGCAAGCTCAAGAATCAGAAAACTGGTTATTCAATTCCATCAGAAGTCTGAAGTCTAAGTCTGAAGGCCCGAGAAAGAGGAGAGCTAATGGTGTGTGCTCCAGTCAGATCCAAAGGCCTGAAAACCAAGAGCACTGATGTCTGATGGCAGAGAAAGACAGATGTCCAGCTCAAACAGAGTGAATTCACCCTCCTCTACTTTTTTTGTCCTATTTGGGCCCTTACTGTATAAAGTTATCTATTTAAATGATAAAATTACTATATCGGTGAAGTTAATTTTCTTTACTGAGTCTACTGATTCAAATGTTAATCTCTTCCCAAAATGCTTTCACAGACATACCCAGAAACATATTACCAGATATTTGAGCATCCTTTAGCCCAGTCAAGTTGACACATGAAATTAAGCAACCCACTACTATATACCTAATGTAGTCTTTCAGTCTATTATCTCGTTTTGAAAACCAGACTTTGAACTTCTGTAAAGCGCTATACTATTCTGAAATCAAAGCTTTGTAAAGCTGTCACTTTTAATGAGCAGTAGGATGATGCATCAAGAAGTTAGATTTGGAATCATGAGCTTGGAAGCTAAGTCTCAAATGTGCTTCCTGTTATTTGCCTTATTTTATGCAATGCTGAACCTCAGTGTCCTTATCTCTCAAACACCAACAGAAATTCCTACCCTACTACCTTGCCAGAATTTTTTAAGAAGCAAATGTGATAATTGCTCAGGAAGCCAATATTTAAACTAGAAAGCGTTCTACTTTTTGTAAGGTAATCACATGGAATTACTCTATAATTAAACGACTACTTGCAGAGTCATTCAACATCAAGCCAGATCCCTTCACTCTCCTCCAAGTGGGCAGTTATTAATATTTAAATATGTTTTAAAATGCTGAGGGAAGCTAATTTAAGACTTAGCCTGCCTTTCTTTTAGAGAAATAAAACTATGTTTTCTTCTTTCGTAAAGATAGTTATGAATTCATGGATTTTTATTCCTTTTTGTAATAAATCCGTTTGCCTTTAGATTTTGGAAGAGTGTTAGGAGATTTTAAAGAAATCTTTTTTTTTTTTGAAACAGAGTCCACTTTATCGCCCAGGCTGGAGTGCAGTGGCACAATCTCAGCTCACGCAACCTCTGCCTTCCAGGTTCAAGTGATTCTCACGCCTCAACCTTCCCAGTAAGGAATTGCAGGCGTGTGCCACCACCCTTGCTAATTTTTTTTTTTTTTTGAGGCAGAGTCTCGTTCTGTCTCCCAGGCTGGAGTGCAGCGACACGATCTCAGCTCACTGCAACCTCCGCCTCCCAGGTTCAAGCGATTCTCCTGCCTCAGCCTCCCAAGTAACTGGGACTATAGGCACATGCCACCACGCCAGGCCAAGTTTTTGTATTTTAGTAGAGACAGGGTTTCACTGAGTTAGCCAGGCTTGTCTCGAACTCCTGACTTTGTGATCTGCCCTCCTCAGCCTCCCAAAGTGCTGGGATGACAGGCGTGAGCCACCGTGCCTAGTGGAAATCTGTATATTTTATTCCTGGCTGCCATTTTTTCTATTTTGAATTTCCAAATCCTTTAATTGATATACATCAGTCTTTGGTGTCTAGTAAATTCTCTACAATTTGATTAGGAGACTTCTTCCTCTTCCCCCACTTCCTCTGTTTGCTCTCTCTATAGGGACGTCAATGTTGCATCTTCTCATTCATCAGTCCATCCCTCCAGGACACTCTACAAAGAAGTGGTTCTCAGTCTGGCTAACGTTTGAATCATACGGGAAGCTTTTCAAAAAAAAAATCCCACAGGTGTGGTGGCTCACACCTGTAATCCCAGAACTTTGGGAGGCTGAGGCAAGTGGATCACCTGAGATCAGGAGTTCAAGACCAGCCTCACCAACATGGTGAAACTCCATCTCTACTAAATATACAAAAATTGGCCAAGAGTGGTGGCACCTGTAATCCCAGCCACTTAGGAGGCTGAGATAGAGGAATCACTCGAACCCAAGAGGTTAAGGTTGTAGTGAACCAGGATCCAGCCACTGTACTCCAGCCTGGGTGACAAAGCAAGATTCCATATAAAAAAAAAAAAAAAATCCCAAAGTTTGATCTCACTCAAAAGTAGGACTTAGTCCGAGGTAGGGCACAGGATTCCTGTGTTTGTAGAGTCCCTCAGCTGATTCAAATGTACAGTCAGAGCTAGAAACCATGGGGGCAATTTGCCTTCTAAAGTTTTTAAATACAGTAGCCACCATTGTGAACAAGGCAAATACTCTTTGCTAATTGTATTTCTAGTTTTAATCTTTTTCTTTATGTCTTGGCTACTGCATTCTATTTGTAATGTTCTTGGGTTCTCAGAGTTATATAAATATTAGTACAGAAAAGAACAATATTCCTTCATAGCAACAAAATGCATGTTCCCATCTGTACACATTGCTAATTTTATTTTTTAAAATACATGGAGTTTTTTGAATATCTGAACTTATCCCTACTTTTTAAAGTTATCTAGAACTTCTAACAGTGTTCAATATTAATTTTATTGTTATTACAGATTCATGGTTGCATTCTGTGGTACAACAGTTATAATTTTTTTTCTTTTTAGATGGAGTCTCACTGTGTCACCCAGGCTGATATGCAGTGGCACCATCTCAGCTCACTGCCACCTCCACCTCTAGGGTTCAAGCGATTCTCCTGCCTCAGCCTCCCAAGTAGCTGGGACTACAAGCACGCACCACCATGCCTGGTTAATTTTTGTATTTTTAAGAGACATTGGGTTTCATCATGTTGGCCAGGCTGATCTCAAACTCCTGACTTCAGGTGATTCACCTGCCTCAGCCTCCTAAAGTGCTAGAACTACAGGTGTGAGCCACCATGCCCAGCCATAATAATTTTTATTAATATGATCCTCATTCTTTCATGCATTGAGCATATACCATATCAGAGACTTTGCTTTGCTCTGAGAAGACCAGGATGAATAAGACATGTGTCAAAGTGGTGACAGAGGCCTGGGGAAAACAGGCATGTAAATAAGTCAATTTAGAGCAATAGAACAAGTGTTCCAGAAATAAGTAGAAGTTCAATGACATCACAGAGTCCCCTAGGTTTCAGTTCTGTCTGTAACATTCCTGTCCAGACTTTTCACAGAACTTTAAATCCACTGGAGGAGGGGCCAAGAGCAACAGCAAAACCCCAGACAAGATATGGTGATGCTCAGATCAGGATTCAGAGCGTGTTATTATGCACAGGGACAATTGCCACAGCCTCCTCCTTGGTTTTCCTATCTCAATCTTCTCCCCTTAAATCCATCCTCCACATGCAGCCAGACTAACTTTTTTAAAAGCAAACCTGATCATGTTGCTACCACCCCAACCCCTGCTTACAACAATTTGTGGCTCCCTGTGATTCTCAGGGAACCATCCAAGCTCCCTTATTTGAAGGTCCCTGCCTCCTTTCACTTGTCACCCTTTCCTCTTTGTCCTTCTCAGCATACCTGCCAATTTCCTTCTATTCAGGGCCTTTGCACATGCTCTCTCTACCCTTAGCTAACTCCTAACTCTTTCTTTGGCTCTCCACTTTTTCTAACTAGGCCATTTCCCTTCATTTCACTCTGTCATGGTACCATGTACTTTGCCTTCATAAAACTTAGCATTAGTGAAAACTGGTGACTTTCCTGAAACTCTTTGATCACTATCTGTCTCCAACAGAGCCGAGATTGTGTATGATTTTGGCCTGCAGCATAGATCTCTGCACTGAGCTCAGAACTGGGCCCACAGCAGGTATTCAAGAACTATGTTCTGATGAATGAATGAGGAGATGAGGAGGTCTTAGAGGTCCTCACAGAGGAACATGTACACATCATCTGCATGTGCTCAGGGATCATCAAGAAGCATGGCATCAATGGAACACAGAGGATAAGGCAGGGATCAGAAGAACATAAGGCTAAACAGAAAAGCTGGGACCGGCTCATGAAAAGCCTCACAAATGCCTCTATTCTCAGACAGTATGGAACTACCACATAATAGTAAATGAGTAATACTATCATGAAGGTAAGTTGTGGAAATGTAATTCTGGCAGCTTTGTGAAAGATAGGTTGGTGCAAAGAAGCCCTGAAGGCAGGGAATTCAGTTAGATGATGATTACATTTCAGGATAGTTTCCTATTTCCAGCTACTCTAGCCATTCAATCTAGTGGCTTCTTCAGTTTGACCCTTAGCAATCCTCCTCCGACACAATTCTGTTCTCTGTTGGCTGCTCATTTTCTTCCTGCCCTGTTGTGTAAATACCATGGACAATTTGTCCCCAACGCCTTTCCACCAAATTGGCCAGATTCACCAGTATTTCCTCACAAGGACTATTCAAACACAATCACGACGTTAAACTTGGTCAAACTATTTCTAGACTTCCTCAATTCTTTCTCTTTCCTTTTAGTCAGGTTTGTATTAGTGGCAACTGGAACCCCAATGTTGGATGAGATGACTCAAAGAGAACCTACAGTGTGCAGAGAGAAAAGGGCTTAGGAAAGAAACCTCAGGAACACCGACATTTTGGAGCAGAAAGATCCAGTAGCTGAGACCGAGACAAAAAAGGAAAAAACAAAGGAATGACATCTGGGACACTTCTAGAATATAACTAAAAGCTAAAGGAGAAAAGAGTTTCATAAAGGAGAGAGCAGTCAATGGTGTCCAAAGTCACAGATATGAGAAGCAACATTTGGGATCTAAAAGATCCCAAACGAACTGCGTTGATAGGAGGGCTTTGTTAACCTTAGCTAAAACAGTTTCTTTGCAAAAGTGGAGGCAGAAAATGATTTCAAGTGTGTTGGTGAGATATGAAGATAGCAAGTGGAGAATACTCTTCTGAAATTTTCACAGAGAGAAGGGAGTGGTTGAGGTTGAGTGAAACCACAGGAGGGGACATCAAAGGCCATGATGGTAGTGTAAAGTTTGAGAGAATAGATTTTGGTACAAACTCAGCCTGCCTGAGTTTGAATCTCCCACTTACTATGTGGCCTTGAGCAAGTTGTTTGAATTGTGCCTCAGTTGCCTCTTCCCTTGAATAAGGATAATAATAATAATATCTCATAGGATTGTCATGAAGATTGATGGAGTTAATATTTGCAAATGCTTGGATCACTGACTCATGACAAGCACTAGGTGAAAGCAGCAGCTATTTTTTTCTGTTTATATAAAATTTAATTTTTACAAGGTTTTTTTTTAAGAATTGGGGTTTTTGTTTTATATTTCTATAGGTTTTTGGGGAACAGGTGGTGTTTGGTTACACGGTTAAGTTCTTTTGTGGTGATTTCTAAGATTTTCATGCACCCATCACCCAAGCAGTATACACTGTACCCAGTGTGAGGTCTTTTATCCCTCACCCCCTTTCCATACTTCCCCTGAGTCCCCAAAGTCCATTGTATCACTCTTATGCCTTTGCTCGTAGCTTAGCTCCCACTTAACAAATGAGAACATACAATGTTTGGTTTTCCGGTCCTGAGTTCTTTCACTTAGAATAATGATCTCCAGTTCCATCCAGGTTGCTCTGAATGCCATTATTTCTTTCCTTTTTATGGCTGAGTAATATTCCATAGTATATATATATACCACATTTTCTTTATCCACTCATTGATTGATGGGCATTTGGACTGGTTCCCCATTTTTGCAATTACCAACTCTAGTGCTATATACATGTGCGTGCAAGTGTGTCTTTTTCGTATAATGACTTCTTTTCCTTTGGATAGATAGCCAGCAGTGGGATTGCTGAATCAAATGTCTTTAGGGAATCTCCACAGTTTTCCGTAGTGGTTGTACTAGTTTACATTCCCACCAGCAGTGTAAAAGTGTTCCCTTTTCACCATATCCATGCCAACATCTGTTATATTTTTATTTTTTAACTATGACCATCTTGCAGGAGTACAGTGGTGTTGCACTGTGGTTTTGCTTTAAATTTCCCTGATCATTGGTGATGTTGAGCATTTTTTCATGTTTGTTGACCATTTGTGTATCTTCTTTTGAGACCTATCTATTCATGTCCTTAGCCCACTTTTGGATGGAATTTTTTTTTCTTTCTGATTTGTTTGAGTTCCTTGTAGATTCTGGTTATTAGTCTTTTGTCAGATGTATAGCTTGCAAAGATTTTCTCCCACTCTGTCAGTTACCTGTTTACTCTGTTAGTTATTTCTTTTGCTATTTAGAAGGTTTTTAGTTTAAGTCCCATCTGTTTGTTTTCATTGCATTTGCTTTTGGGTTCTTGGTCATAAAGTCTTTGCCTAAGCCAATGTCCAGAAGGGTTTTTCTGATGTTATCTTCTAGAATTTTTATGGTTTCAGTTCTTAGATTTAAGTCTTTGATCCATCTTGAGTTCATTTTATTATAAGTTGAGAGACGGGGATTCGGTTTCATTCTTCTACATGTGGCTTGCCAGCACCATTTGTTGAGTAGGGTGTCCTTTCCCCACTTTATGTTTTTGTTTGCTTTGTCTGTATTTGGCTTTATTTCTGGTTCTCTGTTCTGTCCCACTGGTGTATGTGCCTATTTTTATGCCAGTACTATGCTGTTTTGGTGACCATAACCTTTGGTATAAGTTGGGTAATGTGATGCCGCCAGATTTGTTCTTTTTGCTCAGTCTTACTTTGGCTATGTGGGCACTTTTTTAGTTCCATATGAATTTAGGATTGTTTTTTCTAGTTTTGTGAAGAATGATGATAGTATTTTGGTGAGAAGTGCATTGAATTTGTAAATTGCTTTCGGCAGTATGATCATTTTCACAACATCGATTCTACCCATCCGTGAGCATGGGATGTTTCCATTTTTTGTGTCATCTATAATTTCTTTCTGCAGTGTTTTGTGGTTTCCTTATAGAGGTCTTTCACCTCTTTGGCTAGGTACATTCCGAGGTCTTTTACTTGTTAATTTATTTTGCAGCTATTGTGAAAGGGGTTGAGTTGATGCATAGCAGTGCTACTAATTTGTGTAAATTGATTTTGTAGGCTGAAACTTTACCAAATTTATTTATCAGTTCTAGGAGACTTTTGATTGAGTTTTTAGGGTTGTCCAGGTATGTACTCATATCATCTGCAAACAGCAACAGTTTGATTTCCTCTTTGCTTATTTGGATGCCCCTTATTTCTTTCTCTTCTCTGATTGTTCTGGCTAGAACTTCCAGTACTATGTTGAATAGAAGTAAGGAATACTTTCAACTTTTCCCCATCCAATATAATGTTGGCTGTGGGTTTGCCATAGATGGCTTTTATTACCTTAAGATATGTCCTTTCTATGCTGATTTTGCTGAGGGTTTTAATCATAAACGGATCCTGGATTTTGTCAATTTGTATGTGTATGTGTCTATTGACATGATCATGTGATTTTTGTTTTTAATTCTGTTTATGTGGTGTTTCACATTTATTGACTTGCATATATAAAATCATCCCTGTAACCCTGGTATGAAACTCAGTTGATCCGAGTGGATTATCTTTTTGATATGCTATTGCATTCAGTTAGCTGGTATTTTGTTGAGGATTTTTGCATCTATATTCATCAGGGATATTGGTCTGTAGTTTTCTTTTTTCATTATGTCATTTCCTGGTTTTGATTTTAGGGTAATACTGGCTTCATAAAATGATTTAGGGAGGATTCCCTCTTTCTCTATCTTTTGGAATGGTGTCAACAGTATTGGTACCAATTCTTCTTTGAATGTCTGATAGAAGCCAGCTGTGAATCCATCTGGTCCTGAACTTTTTTTCTTGGCAATTTTAAAATTACCATTTCAATCTCACTGCTTGTTATTGATCTGCTCAGGGTTTCTATTTCTTCCTGGTTTAATCTAGGAGGGTTTGCTGGAAACAGGTTTATAATGTCAGGAAAAATCCACACCGAGACAATGGATCACTCAGCAAAGCTAGTTTACTTCTTGCAGGAAGGGTGCAACTTGCCAGCAGTCTTGCCATGAGAGCACACCTGAACAAAGGAGACAGGGACATTGATAACTTTCATAACCTGAAACAACTGCCCTACTGCTGTGTCCAGTTTCCATTGGCCGGAATGGGACCTCACATTCTATGCTTGACCTGATTGCCTAAAAACTTGGAAATTTTCTAAAGAGGTAAAGGCAGAGGAGAACAAAGGAAAAGAGAAAGTAGCTTGAGGAATTCTTAGAGAAGCTATAAAATTTCCAAATAAGGAAGGGGAATAAGCTAAGACCTAAGACTTACCTGGGCTTGTCCAGGCATGTTGGGGCAAATATCTAGGTTAAAGTGTAAGAACTAAGAACATGGAATGTATTTGTTTCTTTATTATAACTAACAGCTACTTTAAGATTATTAACAAAAGCTGTAAAGTAAATTAACCTTTGAAGAAACTGTTATTTATTTATAATGAACTAGAAGGAAAGCTTTGAAGAGGAACCTTTTATTTATTCTTACTTCTCACAGGGTTGTATATTTCCGGGAATTTATCCATCTTTTCTAGGTTTTCTAGTTTGTGCCTGTAAAGGTGTTCAGAGTAGTCTTGAATGATCTTTTGCATTTTTGTAGTATCAATTGTAATATCTCTCATTTCATTTCTAATTGAGCTTATTTGAATCTTCTCTCTTTTCTTGGTTAATCTTCCTAATGGTCTATCAATTTTATTTATCTTTTCAAAGAATCAACTTTTTGTTTCATTTATCTTTTTTATTTGTGTGTTTCAATCTCATTTAGTTCTGCTCTGATCTTCGTTGTTTCTTTTTTTTTGGTGGGGACGGGTTTGAGATGGGGTTTTACTGTCTCACTCAGGCTAGAGTAAAATGGGGTGACCTCGGCTCACTGCAACCTCCACCTCCCAGGTTCAAGCGCTTGTCATGCCTCAGCCTCCCTAGTAGCTGAGATTATAAGCATGGACCACCACATTCAGCTATTTTATTTATTTATTTATTTATTTATAGTAGAGATGGGGTTACACCATTTTGGCTAGGCTGGTCTTGAACTACTGACCTCAAGTGATTTGCCCACCTTGGCCTCCCAAAGTGCTGGGATTACAGGTGTGAGCCACCATGCCTGGCCTGTTCTTTGTTATTTATTTTCTTCTGCTGTGTTTGGGTTTGATTTATTCTTGTTTCTCTACTTCTTTGAGGTGTGAACCTAGAAAATCTGAGACAAGTCTCAGTTAATTTCGAAAGTTTATTTTGCCAAGGTTGAGGATGCACCTGTCTTAGGAAGTTCTGAGGACATTTGCCCAAGGTGGTTGGGGCACAGCCTGGTTTCATACATTTTAGGGAAACATGAGACATCAACATATGTAAGAAGTACATTGGTTCCACCTGGAAAGTCAGGACAACTTGAATCAAAGGCTGGAAGATTCAAGTTGTCCTGCCTTTCCAGGTCCCAAAGGCGGGGGACGGAGTCTTCCAGGTCACAGACAGGTGAAACACAAACATTTGCATTCTTTTGAGTTTCTGTTTAGCCTTTCCAAAGAAGGCAATCAGATATGCATCTATCTCAATGAGCAGAGGGATAGCTTTGAATAGAATGGGAGGCAGGTTTGCCCTGAGCAATTTCCAGCTAGTTTTTCTTAGTGATTTGGGGCCCCAAAATATTTTCCTTTCACAGGATCCATTGATAGTGAGCTAGTGTGATCTTTTGGGAGTGTAAAGTACCTTGTTTTATTGTATTGCCAGAATTATTCTTCTGGTTCCTTCTCTTTTGGGTAGACTATGTTAGAGGGAAGATCTGGGGCTCAAGGACTGCTGTTCAGATTCTTTTGTCCCATAGGATGCTCGCTTGATGTGGTGCTCTCCCACTGCCCTTGGGATGGGGCTTCCTGAGAACCAGATTGCAGTGATTGTTATTCCTCTTCTGGGTCTAGTCACCCAGTGGAGCTACTGGGCTCTGGGCTAGTACTGAGGAGGGTCTGCAAAGAGTCCTGTGATGTACTCCATCTTCAGATCTCTCAGCTGTGGATACCAGCACCTGCTCCGGTGGAGGTAGAAGGGAAGTGGAGCGCACTCTGTGAGAGTCCTTGGTTGTAGTTCGGTTTGGCATGCTGGTTTCCTCAAATGCTAGTTGTACTGGTGGTAAAGCTATCATGTGGACAGACTTAGGACCCCTGGTTAGCCAGGATGTCACAGGCAGTGGAGTTAGCTGTTGTTTTCTCCTTTCTTGGGGCAGGGTTATTCTTTGATGAGTTGCTGTAACGGTTTGTATTGGTTGGCCTCCAGCCAGGAGGTGGCGCTTTCAAGACAGCGTCAGCTGCCATAGTAGGGAGACACAAGCTAGCCCTAGGGTCTCCAGGATGAGTATCCGAGTTTCTCAGGTGATGGGCAGGGCCATAGAACTTCCCTGAGTTGTATATCTTTTGTTTTTGGCTACCAGGGCAGGTAGAGAAAGACCATCTGGTGAGGGCAGAGTTGGGCGAGTCTGAGCTCGTACTCTCCTTAGGCGGGGCTTACTGTGGCCACTGTGGGGGATGGGGGTGTGATTTTCAGGCCTACCGAGTTAGATTCTCAGTGGAATTATGGCTGCCTTTGCTTTCATACAGACAAGTCGCCAGGGAAGTTGGGGAAAACTGGCAGTGACAGGCTTCACCCAGCTCCCACTCAGCCAGAAAGGCCAGTCTCACTACCCTTGTTCTTCCTCAACAGCACCAACTTTATATCTAGGCAGCCAGTGAGCAGGGCTGGAAACTACTCCCCCACCCCATACAAGCCTGGGAGCTAATAAAGCAAGCAGGGCTTTCAGGCTCAACCACTCCTCAGAAGCACGGCTTCTGTGCTCCTATCTGCGTTTGTTCTGCTCTGCAAATTCATGCTCAAAATCACTATAAAGTTCAGCTGGAAGTTTCCTTCTCCCTGTGGGCTTTCCCTAATTCCACTGGCAGCCCCCTCCCCTCAAGGGCCCCTATGAGATAAAGTCAGAAATGAGTTCCCTGAGGACCAGGAGTGCCTACAGGGCTCTTCCTGCTACTGCTTCTACGTTTATATTTTGCTCAACTCTCTAAATTCGCCTCAGCTCTAGGTAAGGTTAAATCCTTCTCCCATGATGTGGGTTTTCAGGCCCTCCAGTGAGGATGTGTGTTTGGAAGCGGACTTTCCCCCTCTCACACTTCGGGCACTCACAGTTTTTCAGCTGTCTCTTGGAGTTTGCAGCGGCAAGCCGCTTCTTTCAAAGGTCAGTGAATTCTTTCAGTTTTCTGGTATGTTCCTGCGGTAGTTCTTGGATTAAAAGTTCACAGTGTGAGTCTCCACATGCCATTCTGTCTGTCCACGTCAGTCCTGGCCCCCATCTGGCAGCTATTTTTATTATGCCTTCTCTTGCCATTCTTGAGAATGTCCAGTGAATGTCTTCCAAGGAAAAACTTTGTATACTCTATTTTCTACCATGTTCTTTCATAATCAAATCCTAAATTATCTTTCTGGGCGTGATGAATGAGACAAACATATGTCTGGGATACTTTCCCATATCACTTTGAAGTAGTCAGCATCCAAAAAGAAACAGATGGCACACTCAATATGGATAAATTGAGGATATTTTAATAGAGGGTCTATAATGGTGTAGGCCAGATTAGGGAAACCAGAAAGAGAAAGTGTAGTACCCTGGAGCTAACAGTAGGGGGAGCTATTACTTCCTCCCAACCCCCTAACCTAAAGCTCAAGGAAAAAGAGCAATTGTTGCAACCCAGAGAGCCTAGCCATTTGGAGAGGGCTTCTGACAAGAGCGGAGGGCTTCTGACAAGAGCCGTGGCCTTCAGAAGAAGGATGCAGCCAACCTGTGGAGACAGCAATAGGGAAACAGGTGAATAAATATCCTGGCCTCAGTCTTCTCCCACTCTCAGATCCCTTAATGATATTCACTGTTGGCCAAACTCAAACCACAGGCAAACAAAGCAGCTGAGGCCCCCCCCCCCAAAATCATGCTGTTCTTTGTTAGATCTTGGAAAGAGTGACATCCCTACTCCATTCTAGCTTGCCACTTTTTTTTTAAGTTTGTTTTTGTTTTTTTGAGACAGGGTTTCACCATGTTGGCCAGGCTAATCTTGAACTCCTGACATCAGGTGATCCGCCTGCCTCAGCCTCCCAAAGTGCTGGGATTACAGGTGTGAACCACCGCGCCTGGCTAGCTTGCCACTTTTTAGGTCTTTTTTCTCAGCCACACAAGGATGACGCAAACACCCCTAAAATGCAGTGTGGGCAAGTATTTTTAGTGGGCAAGTATTTTTTTGAGACGGAGTTTCGCTCTTGTTACCCAGGCTGGAGTGCAATGGCGCGATCTCGGCTCACCGCAACCTCCGCCTCCTGGGTTCGGGCAATTCTCCTGCCTCAGCCTCCTGAGTAGCTGGTATTACAGGCACATGCCACCATGCCCAGCTAATTTTTGTATTTTACATAGAAACGGGGTTTCACCGTGTTGACCAGGATGGTCTCGATCTCTTGACCTTGTGATCCACCCGCCTTTGCCTCCCAAAGTACTGGGATTACAGGCGTGAGCCACTGCACCCGGCCTATGGGCAAATATTTTTGATGGAAGTCTACAAGTACTGAGTTCAAAAGTACCTAAGTGCTTACTTCACTCAAACAACCTCTGGACCTAAATATCTCTTTCCTAGTTTAGAAACTAGTAATTAGCAAGTTATTAAGATCCAGGTTAAAAGTAAAAATTGGCTGGGCAAGGTGGCTCACACCGAGACCAGCCTAGCTGACATGGTGAAACCCCATCTCTACTAAAAATACAAAAATTCGCTGGGTGTGGTGGCAGGCGCCTATAATCCTAGCTACTTGGGAGGCTGAGGCATGAGAATCGCTTGAATCCGGGAGGTGGAGGTTGCAGTAAGCCAAGATCACTGCACTCCAGCTTGGGTGACAAAGTGAGACTCTGTCTCAAAAAAAAAAAATTGACTTAATTGATTTCATCATTGAAACTGGTGCTAAAGTCTTTAGACTCATTTAAATATTGAATTCATAATGCAAAAAACATTTATTCAAAATCTACTATGGCTCAGGTCTTCCATGCATGCTAAGGTTTAAGGACACAGGCACATAAGTCATCAAATAGCATATTTATTCACTCAACAAGTGTTCCTCGAGAGCTTTCTATGTGCCAAGTACTATGTGAGATTTATAGTCTAGAGGGAGGGAGGGAGAACAATAACAACAGTAAATGAGTTAATTATAAGACAAGGTGATAGTATTGTAATAGTTGTTTGAGTCTGTAGAGTTATAAAAGCAAAAGAGAATAACTCTCATGACTTGCTATGCTATGAAGCTAATGTCTGAACAAATACCACATAGAATGTGGAATTCCTGAAGACCAAATTCTTTATATACATAATTTTAGAAAATATTTTTAAATGAGTCATTTTAGAACAACTGTGTAATATTAATGCTTTGCATTTATACCACTCAAAAATTTTTGCTGGGCACAGCAGCATGGACCTCTAGCCTCAGCTTCTCAGGGAGCAGATGTGGGAGGACCTCTTGAGCCCAGGAGTTCAAGGGTTAGCCCACTATGATTGTGCCTGTGAATAGCCACTGCACTCCAACCTAGGCAACATAGCAAGACTCTGTCCTTCAAAAATAAGTTTTAAAATTAAAAAAATGCTTTAAATCTTCACAAGGCATTGTAATGGTTAATATCATTTATTAATTAACAATTATTCAGCACTTATAAGCTAGCAATTTACCCTAATTCATATGGTTCTGAAATAACAGAACCCAAGTTTGAACCCAGTGTGATTCCAAATCCACGCTAGTTTTCCTCCATAGTAGAGACAAGAAGAGGAAAATATGTGAAGAAGAAAAATATTCCCATAAACGTGATGAATTGCTGGGCATGATGGCTCATACCTGTAATCTCAGCACTTTGGGAGGTTGAGACGGGCGGATCACCTGAAGTCAGGAGTTCAAGACCAGTCTGACCAACATGGAGAAACCCCATTTCTACTAAAGATACAAAATTAGCTGGGCATGGTGGCATGCCTGTAAGCCCAGCTACTCAGGAGGCTGAGGCAGGAGAATCACTTGAACCCAGGAGGTGGAGGGTGTGGTGAGCCGAGATCATTGCACTCCAGCCTGGGCAACAAGAGCAAAACTTTGTCTCAAAACAAAAACAACAACAACAAAAGTGAGGAACTGAGCATTTCTGTGGAAGAGGAATGAAATCAGGATGTATCGAGTCAGGACAATAGAAGCCACTCTTTCAATCCAAGGGAATTTAATTTGGAAAATAGATCACAAAAGTGGGAGAAGAGCTGAGATGCCAAACGGGGTGGTGATGTAACCCAGAGATTAGCAACAGCAAGAATCAGCTAACACCCATGCGCTGGAGGAACAGTAGGAAGAGATGCTATTCTCAGAGTCGAAAAGCTAAGATTGTCTGGCTGGAAATAGAGCTATTATAGAGGCTCCCTTGCGGGGTCTGAACTGTGGAGGGAGGGCCTTTCAGAGGGAGTTAGAGCTTTGAAGGAGACTCTGCTGCTGTGGATGCATCACAGGAAGCACAGAGAGGCAGGAGAAATACCCATCAACTCATGCCTGTCCCCAGCAGAATATACAAAACTCACGGAGCAAGGAAGCCTGCAAACTAAAGTTTCCCACAATGCAGAATGGGGCAGGGTGAGAAATCACACTGGGCAGTTGATGGGCCCAGAGCTTCCAGGAAATATTTATGTAATTTATGTAACGTAGTCTATGTAACCACTTACCCTATCAGTAATATCCTTTTTTTCAACACTCTAGGTCTTACTTATTGGTGTTAAAAAAAACAAAAAACAGAGGGCCAGGCACAGTGGCTCATGCCTGTAATCCCAGCACTTTGGGAGGCTGAAGCAGAAGGATGGCTTGAGCCCAGGAGCTTGAGACCAGCCCAGACAACACAGCAAGACCCTCTCTCTATTTAAAAAGCAATTTTTTTTTAAGAGACACGGTTTCACCATGTTAGTCAGGCTGGTCTTGAATTCCTGACCTCAAATGATCCACCCTCCTTGGCCTCCCAAAGTGCTGGGATTATAGGCATGAGCCACCGTACGTGACCCTAAATTTTTTTTAAAAGTGACCAAACAAGACTTGCTGAGTTCCCCCCCATTTCTTACCATTAGAGCACACCCTTTTTGCCCTGTCACATTTCTCCACAACGGTCCACTCTTCATTAAACCTACTATAAACAGCGCACATATTTAACTACTGCTTTGGTTCTTCACTTCCTTATGAAGCTTCCCATGTCATGAAAAACTTAAATAAGTTTGTTAACGTCTCTTTTGTGCTAAGAGTCAGAAAGAGTAGAGGAAAAAGTAGTTTGTTCCTTCCCTACATAATTCTGTGGGACAGATATTGGCATGTCCATTTTAACGGATGAAACTCAGAGAGTGAATGACATACCCAAAGCTCAGAAATGGTGATTGACTGAGTAAAACTTAATCCTTTTGTGGCTTATGAGCACAATGATTTGGTGTTCATGCCTAAGTGTGACACGTGCCTCCCTCTGAACCTTGCTGCAACGTTAGCACATCACCTGTCTAACCTAAACAACAACAAAAACTCAGTCCTAGTTTTTCTGATCATAAGTGTAGTGCCCTTGTCACCTCAACACAACCACCTCCCTCATAAGAAGCTTCTGTATTCCCTTCCATACTGGGAAACCACTGATAAAGTTGAGTAAACTTTATCTTGTATTATTCCAGCCATCTGCCTTAAGGTTTTGGTATAAACCTTAAGGCTTTCCCAAGGAAAAAATCACTATTAACTTTTTCTGCTCTTTTTTTAGTTTTTTATTTGTTTGAGAGTCTTGCTCTGCTGCTCAGGCTGGAGTGCAATGGAGCGATCTCCGCTCACTGCAACCTCCGCTTCCCAGGTTCAAGTGATTTTCTTGCCTCAGCGTCCTGAGTAGCTGAGATTACAGGCATGTGCCACCACACCTGGCTAATCTTTATATTCTTAGTAGAGACGGGGTTTCACCATGTTGGCCAGGCTGGTCTCAAACTCTTGACCTCATGATCTGCCCGCCTCAGCCTCCCAAAGTGCTTGGATTACAGGCGTGAGCCAGCATGCCTGGTCCTTTTCTGCTCATCTTTACCAAAACATTGAAATGTGATTCCAAGGTGAGGTGTGGTGGCTCCCACCTGTAATCCCAGCACTTTGGGAGGCCGAGGCAAGCAGAGTGCTTGAGCTCATGAGTTCAAGACCAGCCTGGGCAATAGGGTGAACTCCCCTCTCTACAGAAAAAATATAAAAATTAGGCAGGCATGGTGGTGCACACCTGTAGTCCCAGCTACTCAGAAGGCTGAGGCATCACTTGAACCCAGGAGGTAGAGGTTGCAGTGAGCAAGATCATGCCACTGCACTCCAGTGACAAGAATGAGACTCTGTCTCAAAAAGAAAATAAAGAAAAAGAAGCCAGATACAAAACAGTACGTATTATATTATTTCATTTTTATAAATATAAAAACAGGCAAAAGAACTCTATACTGTTAAAATCACAAGGGCACAGGTGGGTTTCTGGTGACATTCTATTTTTTAATCTATATACTGGTTACAGGGATATGACCAGTTTTTGAAAATTCATTGAACTAGACACTTGCAATTTGTGCACTTTTCTGTATATAGGTAATGCTTTAATAAACAGGTTTTTTGTGGGTTATTTTGAGACCAAGTCTCATTCTGTCACCCAGGCTGGAGTGCAGTGGTGCGATCTCGGCTCACTGCAGCCTCTGCCTCCTTTGTTCAAGCGATTCTCCTGCCTCAGCCTTCTGAGTAGCTGGGACTGTAGGCATGTACCACCACGCCCAGCTAATTTTTATATTTTCAATAGAGACAGGATTTCATCATGTTGGCCAGGATGGTCTCCTGACCTCATGATCCACCTGCCTTGCCCTCCCAAAGTGCTGGGATTACAGGTGTGAGTCACCACGCCTGGCCAACAGAGTTTTTAAGAGTAGCATAAGTTGCTTAGAAAAACTTTCCAAGACAGATGCTTTGAATTTATATTTTCTCCTACGTGCTGCAGTCAGCTGAAGTGTGAAAGGCTCACTCTTGACATTTGGGCCCTTCATTCCCCCTTTATTCATCCATCGAACACATATTTATTGAAGAATGGTGTCAGCCACTCAGAGGCAGAGTCCCTGTCCTCATGCAGAGTACAGCCTGTGTAGACAGGGAGGAGACAGACGTCGATCAAATAGTCATGCAAACACATATCAGAGATGGTGAGAGAAAGGGGGGATGCTGAGAGGCCTCTCTCAGACCTACAGGATGAGTAGTCTCTGCCAGTAGAGGATATCACAAAGGGGACCCTCGTCTGGTGGCTTTTAAACGTTAGGCTTAACTAGTCCAGTAGAGGGCGACCACAGACAGGCATTTGTGGCAATACCTACCGCATCAGGAAAGCGGAAAGCTGAAGTTTTGCTTACAATCATCTCTCATTGATGGTGTTGAAGCAGCGCATATTACTCAACAGAAACTAAGAAGCCAAGTATAAATTTACAAACATCAATGTTGCTGTCTAGCACTGCCCAGCAGTATGATTCAGATTCCTGCCAAATGCCTCGTGACTTTAAAAATGATAAACCTCATTGGCTGCAATACTGCCACTGCACAAAGCTACAATTAAAGAAATATAAATAAAAGCCCTTTTCTTGATTTGCACACATCCTCAAAGAGCTGCCTCAAGCACAGATACACACATGACATTTTCTTATTAGTACCCCCCCATGCACACACACCACACACGCAAGTGCCTCATATCTGCTGTAATCCACATCCCCAATGGAAAGCATTCTACTTTTTATTTGCTTCATGGTATTACTGGTTTTAGGTAGCTGATGAGCAAATATAATTTTATATGTTGCCTATAGACATGAGGCAAAAACAATCAATAATTTCCCACATCCCATTAAATGACCAGGGATGTAATCAGGATTAAAAACCAAGATGTTTCCAGTATACTTAAGGGTAGATTTCTTTAACATCTGCTGTATATCAGCACTGGCAACAATCTAAGGTATGTCACGTCCTTCCTTTAAAATTAATTCCCACTGCAGGCAGGGTGCAATGCCTAATGCCTATAATCCCAGCACTTTGGGAGGCCAAGGTGGGTAGATCACCTGAGGTCTGAAGTTTGAAATCAGCCTGGCCATTATGACGAAATGGTGTTCATGCCCATCTATACTAAAAATACAAAAATTAGCCAGGCATGGTGGCACACACCTATAATCCCAACTACGTGGAGGCTGAGGCATGAGAATCACTTGAACCCAGGAGGTAGAAGTTGCAGTGAACTGAGATCGTGCCACTGCACTCCAGCTTGGGCAACAGAGCAAGACTCTTTCAAAAAAGAAATACATTCCCAGTGCAATTAAAATTTTTCAGTTTTTTTTTTAAATGAAAGCAATTCTCTGACAAGTAAAGGTCTGTATGGTCTAGCCACTGCCCATCTCCCAGACTCATCTCCTTTCCTCCTCGTTACGTTTCAGACTTTGTGATTTCCACAAAATCACCATTTTCCATTTGCTGTTTCCCTTGCCTGAAACGTTCTGCTCCTATCATCTAACCAGAAGCTTCTTGTCATTCAAGTTCTAAAAGGAAAAGACCTTTTAGACCACCCATTCCTGTCGCCCTTCCCAATATGCAAAACAGAAGCCTGCTTTTTGGCTGGAAATTTTTTTTTTTTTTGAGACAGAGTCTCACTCTCTTGCCCAGGCTGGAGTTCAGTGATGCGATCTCAGCTCACTGCAACCTCCACCTCCTGGTTTCAAGCAATCTTCCTGCGTCAGCCTCCGAGTAGCAGGGATTACAGGCGCACACCACAACACCCAGCTAATTTTTGTACTTTTAGTAGAGACCAGGTTTTACCATGTTGGCCAGGCTGATCTCGAACTCCTGGCCTGAGGTGATCCATCTGCCTTGGCCTCTCAAAGTGCTGGGGTTACAGACTTGAGCCACCGCACCTGGCCTAGCTGGAAACTTTTCTGCCCAGTATACGCAGTATATTGTTCAGTGAGCTGATCTCAGCTCACTAGCAGCAGAATGTGGCCATGGTGGGAGGATGGCTTGAGCCCAGGAGTTCAATGATACAGTGAGTGAGCTATGATTGCCTTACTGCACTCCAGCCTGGGCAACAGAGTGAGAACTCATCTCAAAAAACAAAAGTGGAAAAAAAAAAGGGGAAGCAAACAGCTCTTCTTCCAATTTTCCCCTCAAATGCAGATGTGATCACTGGAGCTCCTGAAAACACCCTGGATGCTGAGAAGGCAGTGAGGACGGGAGGAAGAGCAGGTAGGGGCCTGGCTAGTAGCACTGCGGGATGGGGGTGGAGTATGTAATACCAGCCTCTAGATAACTTTGATGTCAGAAAAACAAACAAGTTCCTAACTAATTTAAGTCACTGTTATTTGCAGCTTGGCTATTACATACTGCCAGACCTCAATACTAACTAAAAATGCCACGACCATCCCCCGACACATCACCTTATTTCTTCAGTGTCATTTCACTACTGGAAACACCTAGATCATTGTGTTTATCTGAGGGTAGGGATCAGGTCTGTCTTATTCATCGCTGTGACCCCAGCACCTGCTGCAGTGTGATGTTTCCACACCTTCCCAGAATTTCTCGGGAAATTGATACTTGTCTCAATCCCAAGAAAAATCAGTTTAAAATGCAGGGGAAAGTATTCTAATTCTTCTTACAAGAAATAAATTGTGGCCGGGCGTCGTGGCTCATGCTTGTAATCCCAGCTCTTTGGGATGCTGAGGCGGTTGGATCATGAAGTCAGGAGTTCGAGACCAGCCTGGCTAACATAGTGAATCCTGGTCTTTACTAAAAATACAAAAATTAGCTGGGCGTGGTGGCACATGCCTGTAGTCCCAGCTACTCAGCAGGCTGAGGCAGGAGAATCGCTTGAACCCAGGAGGCAGAGGTTGCAGTGAGCTAAGATCGTGCCACTGCACTCCAGCATGGGTAACAGAGTGAGACTTCATCTAAAAAAAAAAAGAAATGAAAGAAAGAAAAAATACAAATCAGGTTGATGTGCCTCCTCAGAAAAAAAGAAAGAAAGAAATTGTAATGCTGTTTGTGGAAATGTTACCGGTCAGAATTCCATCAATATCAACAGCTAGTGATGGTGCAGCAGTAACGAAAAAGTTTGGAAAGTTTTCAGCAAGTGCGGTTCTTCTCCTTGCTGTAACAAAAGTGTCTTACTCAAAAGCTGGAAGATACAGCATCAGAAACAGCTGGCAGAGGAGGTGAACACAGTGTAGTCTGTCCGTGACAAGGACGAAAGCAATTACTCTGATTCAGATAATGTGGCTGGCCAGTCAGTAAGATCTACAAGGTGGTGTCTTTCTGGCAATTTTTAGAAAAAGAAAAATTGTAAAGCTGTTTACATTTCCTCCAATAAGAAATTCTCTTTTGCATAAAGAATGAGAAAAAACCAGTAACTCGCACCTGTAATCTCAGCACTAGGAGGCCAGGATGGAAGAATAACTTGAGCTCAGGAGTTTATTTTTGTGAGAAAGTGCTTGCAAATAATCAGCCTTTTTCTTATCAGAATTGTTTATTAATATAGTTTTCCCATTTTAAAATCAGATTTTTGATCCTTTGTCCTTCCATTTATTTAGAGTTCTTCACATATTAAGAATATTATCATTTTATCTATAATATATCTCATTGCTTATTGTGTTTTCTTTTTCTTTTCTGGGGGAACAGGGTCTCACTCTGTTGTCCAGGCTGGAGTGCAGTGGCACAATCACAGTTCACTGCAGGCTTAACCTCATGGGCTCAAGCAATCCTTCCACCTTAGCCACCCCAGTAGCTGGAACTAAAGGCATGAACTACCACACCCAGCTGATTTTTTTTTTTTTTTTTTGAGATGGAGTCTTACTCTGTCACCCAGCTGGAGTGCAGTGGTGCGATCTCAGCTCACTGCAGCCTCCGCCTCCTTTGTTCAAGTGATTCTCCTGCCTCAGCCTGGGATTACAGTAGCTGGGATTACAGGCACCTGCCACCATGCCCAGCTAATTTTTTGTATTTTTAGTAGAGACAAGGTTTCACCATGTTGGCCAGGCTGGTCCTGAACTCCTGACCTCAAATTATCCACCCACCTCAGCCTCCCAAAGTGCTGGGATTACAGGCATGAGCCACCGCGCCTGGTTTATGCTCATTGTTCTTGACTTTGTTTATAGTGAGGTATTTAGCCATGCCCAAAAAAATCATTTTTATTTTTAGTGTAGTCAAATATATTAATCTTTTCTTGTATTGCCTCTAGATTTTGAGGCTTTCCCCATACAAAGGTTAAAGAAGAATTCACCCATGTTTTCTTCTAGCACTTGCGTGATTTTGTATTTTACATTTAGATGCCTGTTTTGAATTTATTCTTGAATATGGTGTGACGCATGAATTTAATTTTATCTTTTTCCAAATGTACCATCTGTCCCAGAACCATTTATTTAAAAGCTAATCTTTGTAGAACTTGAGGATAACTGATTCAAAAAAATTATAATAAAAGTTTATCTTTGACCCAATTGTTTGAGAGGCCAATTCCTCATATAGTCAATTATCATATGTGTTTCTATTTCTGGGTTTTTTATTCTGTGGCATTAGTCGACTTGCCTAGCCATGGGACAGTACCACTGTGTTTTAATTATAAAAGGCTTTATAGTATGTTTTAATATCTGAAAAAGCTAGTCTACTTCAAAGTTTTGTGTGCTTTTAAATGTTTCCTTGGCTATTTTTAAATGTTTCTCCATATAAACTTTAACATCAGCTTGTATGGCTTAATTTTAAAATCTTGTTGCTATTTTTATTGGGATTATGATCATTAATAAATTGACTTGGACAACTGACATCTTTGTGCTGCTGAGTCATCCTATCCAAGAATAGTAAATGTTTTAATTATTAGGGGCTTTATAGAATATTTTAATATGTGGCAGGTTACTCCCTGCTAAAATTTTTTCTTTTTTATTGATTTATCAACTATTCTTGCTTATTTTCAAAATATAAACTTAAGCATCAATTTATTTGGCTCCATAAAAATGTTTGGTGGTATTTTCATTGGAATTGTGATAAATCAGGAAGAAGTAACAAGGCCCCCAGGTCTGATCACTTCAAAATAGATGTTTTGAATGTAAACACACACACATGCACATACACACACACATCAGAACCTAAAAATTCATTCCAGATGTGGAAAGGATCAATGTAATTCAAATCAGCAAATATTTACGTATTACCTGCTACTTAACAAATCACTATAATAAAACATAACATGAGTCACTGTCTCTGTTCTCAAGAAGATAAGCACCTGAAGGGGGCGATAAGGACTTAATGATTATAATGAGCCTCCATAGTGTTTAATGCAGTGTCTTTTGGGGTGATCATCTCTCTGAGCCACAGAAGTCTACAGCCCAAATATCCATGTGCAGCACTTGCATATATCCACAGCAATCCATGGCAAAAATGCAATTAGCTTTTTCTGGCATATGCTGCATGTTATTATAACTTCTTATTCTCTAGGGATCTTGATCACGACTAACATTGATCCTTACCCCCAAAATGTTCTCTCTCATAAGAGAAGAAAAGAGTAAGATAAGACCATTCGCTTATTCTATAAATATTCCTTCAGTACCTTCCATATGTGAAGAATTGCTGTTGGAGCTAAACTCATAGTGGGTTACAAGAAGATAACATCCCTCCTAAAATGGAGATTCCATTTTAGAGACAGAAACAGTTCAAGCAGAAACAAACAAGTCAAACAATACAACATAATTGTAGGGTGAGGAGGGCTATCTGGAAGAAGAAGGCAGGGAAAGAAGACAAAGGGCAAGGTGCCATTTTGGATAGGATGTGAGGGAAAGCCCTCCTGGGGAGAAAGAATCTGGGCAGACTTGAACCACATGAAGGTCCTTGGAGAAGACCCTGCCACATACAAGAGACCATCTGCAGAGCACGGGGGCCACACAGCCAGAAGAGAAAGCAAGGGAGAGACAGGGAGAAAAAAGGCTTGAGGGGCACAGTGCCTAGATCAAGTAGGCACTCCAAGTTCCCCAAAGGAGTCTGGATTTTGTTCTGTGAGAAAGGGTGCTTTCTAGCAGGGGTGTGACACGTGTGAGTGATGATTTATTTTTACATTTGGCTGCCATGGAGAAAATGGATTATCAAGAGGGGGAAAATGGTAGACTAGTCAGAAGTCACTGTGCTGATCATGGGGGAGAAATGACAGGAGCTTGGACCAGGGTACCACAGTGGAGAGAAAAAGAAGAAGAATGTGGGAATCTTTTTTGGAAGATAAACTAACAGGACTCTTGAGTGGACTGAATTTGGGAGTGGAGGGAGAGGAAGAGCACAAGGTAGCACTCTGGTTTTTGGTTTGAGCAACTGGGCAAATACCAGTACTATGTATGAAAAAGAGGTAACTACTGGAGAAGGAGCAGTTTGGGGGCAAAGCTGTAGAGATCCATTTTAGACACATTATGCAAGATACTTATTTACCTCCCGCTAATTTTTAATATCCTAGCATAAGTCATATTGTCCTTATCTATTCTTCTCTCATCTCCAATTAGAGTTGTCTCCAGGACAATGTTTAACCTAGATGTAAAAGAAGAAATGGGAAATCAGTATTTGATCATTTCTCAAGGTCTTAAGCGTTATCCTTCTACAAAAAGGAGTAAATAGTCCAGGCGCAGTGGCTCACACCCATAATCCCAGCACTTTGGGAGGCTGAGGTGAGCAGATTGCTTTAAGCTCAGGAGTTTGAGACCAGCCTGGCCAACATGGTGAAACCTCATTTACACACACACACACGCGCGCGCACACACATGCACCAGCCAAGCATGGTGGCTCATACTTGTAGTCCCCTTGAGGCTGAGGCTGGAGAATCACTTGAATCTGGGAAGCAGAGGTTAAAGTGAGCCGTGATCACGCCACTGCACTCCAGCCTGGATGACAGAGTGAGACCCTGTCTCAAAAAAATAAAAAGGATTAAATAACATGGTCGTTGACAGCAAAAGCTGTTTGGAGCTAGTCAATTATAAAATCTGGATATGCGTCCTCACCCAAACCTCATGTTGCAATGTAATCCCCAATGTTGGAGATGGGTCCTGGTGGGAGGTGTTTGGGTCATGGGGGCAGATTCCTCATGGCTTGGAGCTGCCCTCGAGATAGTGAGTGTGTTCTCATGAGATCTGGTCATTTAAAAGTGTGTGGCGCCCCTGCCCTCTCTCGCTCTCTCTTGCTCTTGCTTTCCCCATGTGAAGTGCCAGCTCCCACTTCACCTTCCACCATGAAAAAAAGCTCCCTGAGGATTCCCCAGAAGCCAAGCAGATGCCAGCACCATGCTTCCTGTACAGCCTGCAGGACTGTGAGCCAGTTAAACCTCTTTCCTTTATAAATTACCCAGTCTCAGATATTTCTTTATGTTAATGCAAGAACAGCCCAAGAATGGCCTGATAAAGTTGATTTCAACCACAGTCAAGGAGGGAAAAAAGTGAGTGGAGGTTAAACAAAGTTGTTCGCCATTTTTCACAGGATCAGGAGCAGAGATAAACTTGCAACTGGCTCTGTTCAGGCTGGTGGTGCATGATCACAGTGCTGTGGTTTCCTGGTGGGCCTCATAGGTTGAGGCCTCAAAGATATAACCAGGCCCTGTTGTGATCTCTCCATTGGAAACGTGCCTTTTTTCAGCATCTGCTATCCACAAGACACTGTGCCAAGGACTTTCACCGTGTCTCGTATGGTGGCCCTACTATTGTTCTTAGACAGCTCTTTATTCCCAGAGGGTTTCTCTTGACTTCTTAGATACAACTGATCATTTGAGTTTTGCTTGCAAAATTGTGAAAAGTCTTTAAGTACAAACACACACCTCAATGAGACCATAAAAGGCTTAAGGCATGTGCAGTGCTTTGAGGAGTTCAGGTGAAAAGCTCTCAGTAGTATCAATTATTATTCTTTTACTTAAAAGTAGCTCCTAAGCAAAACAATAAGTAAAACATGAGTTCACAAAAGGCTGTGAGAGGGATATACTTTATAAATACCTCGGGTTCTGCAGTCAATTCTCCCTGCCTAGGTGAAAATCCCTGATATTTTGTGAATGATGAGGGGACACAGGGATTCCAGTTCCCAGCACTAAGTCATAGTAGACAGAACAGGGCAGAATATCTATAGCTACTGTGAATGAAATTATTTTGAATTTTGTGGGAAAAGAACAGTGGGATTGGGCCAGGAAGGAATGGCTTAACATTTTAAGCATCAAATGTGCAAATATATTTTTTCCAAAAATATAAAGCCTTCTTTTATTGTAAGAAAAATAAAACAAGTTTTATATAGAAAATTTTAAAATACAGAATTTGCAAAAACTTTTATTTTTTGAAACAGTCTCACTCTGTCACCCAGGCTGGAGTGCAGTGGCATGATCTCGGTTCACTGCAACCACTTCCTCCCGGGTTCAAGAAATTCTCCTGCTTCAGCCTCCTAGGTAGCTGGGATTACAAGTGCCCACTACCATGCCTGGCTTATTTTTGTTTTTTAGTAGAGATGGGGTTTCACCATGTCAGCCAGACTGGTCTTGAACTCATGGCCTCAAGTGATCTGCCTGCCTCAGCCTCCCAAACTGCCAAGATAACAGGTGTAAGCCACCATGCCCAGCCAGAATATTATTTTTTAAATGACATTTAAGTTAACTTTAACCACTACTGAGATAATCATTGTTAATATTTTATTTATATACTACAAATATATATGTGTAGGTGTGTGCATATTTATATATGTCATCTTTTAGAAATATTGACTTCTATGAGTGTATTCTTTAAGAGAACACGATTTGAAAACTAAAAGATCAACTTTTGAAAATCTTTGTTATCGGGAAAGCAACCTAGCACAGATATAATAACAATTACTTGTATTTTATAGCATCTTATGTGAATTATCTCTTTTATTACTAACAATAGCTATTGTTATTAACATAATAACAATTATTATTGATATATTAGTGAGAGAAGAAAGAATAGCTTGCTAGGAGGCATAGGTGCCAGTTCCGAGTTATGATTAGATACAAGGCAGTGAAATTCTTTGAGCTTGAGTTCCCTCAAGTATATAATAAGCTTCTTGGACTAGATGAAGCCTGTTTTAAAATCCTACACAAGTCTTATTTTAGAATATGGGCACTTACTGAGATGCATTTGCTGAAATGCAAATTTACTTTCAAATATTTTCTCTAAAATGCACCTGTTTTCAAGCTAAGAAAAATGGATCACATTTTGAAGAAAATTCGAAGGCTTTGAAGATGGGGCCTATTTACAGAGACCAATTTGTTTCTCTGCATTATTTTAACATGCAACTCTTCTCCGGTCCCGAAGCTTCCTAAGTATCTGAGGCTTCGAAAAGTGGGGGTAGAGAGAGCTTATTACCATGGAGATAGATGGGAGCAAACGGTCACATCATCAAAAGCAAACTAGAAATGTACAAAGCTTTTGTGATGCTGATCCTTTTTTTTTTTTAAGTAAGATGAAGAAGAAGGGAAAAAGGCACAAATAAAAGGACAGATCTCTCTCATTAAATCCAACACTAATTTAGTAATCAGTGAAATAAAGGTACCCTTGAAAGCCTGCTGCCAGAAAATACAGTACAACAAAGAAGCACAAAAGGTTGCTGGCTGCCAGGTATAATTTCCAGGTACTCCAAGTGCATTTGGACTCCCTGTTCTCTTAGCTTTGCTTTGCAGATTGGCCATCTTCGTGGTGGACTCGAACTATCCATTTAGTAACCCTAGTGTGTTATCCAAATATTTAGAAGAAGAAAAATTGCAGGAAAATAACCTTTAATTTTACAATTCCCCAAAGGAAACTCTTCCAAATTAAGAGATCTGAGAAGCTAAGAATGAGTGTTCATCTATTTTTCTGTTTATTACCTATCACTTTCGATAATCTGGAAATAATTTTGACAGCAGGAGAAGAGTTGAAGTTGGGGTAAGAGTCCAAATTTTCACAAAGTAGCTTACATCAGAATGAAGTCGCCGTCGATTAGATTGCTTGCACATAGATATGCGAGCTATTATGTCTACCATTACATAATCTTACTCCAGCGAGGCTGCCAAAAACCTGTAGGCAGGATAGATTTACACTCAGTTCTTCATAAGTATCCAAAAGAAAAGAAATCACTTTTAGAATGATTACATAAGTTAAAGAACATGGCCAAGTTTGTGCCTTGAACTTTTAGTCTATCAATTAGCAATAGTAATTGCATACTGCTGGAATGTTTTAAAGACTGAAATGGTGTTTTAAAAGTGTTTTGTGCTATCAGAGGGAAATGCAACTCACATTATATTTTAAAATGTGAGTTATGAAGAAAATAGTCTCTTTTTCTTCCTTATTCCCCCTTCCCCCTCCTCTATCTCCTCCTCCTCCTTTTCCTTTTCCTCTTCAGATTTTCCCTCTTTGCCTACAGCATTGAGGGACTATTCACATTATAAAGACATTGATTTCTTTAATTGATCTATAAATTCAATGCAGAGCCAAATAAAACACCAAGATGATTGTTTTCAACCTGACAAAAATTATACTAAAATTATTTAAGACATATAAATGGGCAATTAGAAAAATTCTGAAAAACAAGATTAGTGAGAGGGTAATTAATACAGCTATATATTAAAAAGCATCATGGAGTTATAAAAATCAAAATATTTTATTCTAGAGAAAACAGAATAGCTAAATAGAATAGAATTGAATGGAATATAAGAGAATGAACAGAAATAAACCCAAATATGTATACAGATTTAATGTGTGAAAAAGGTAGATGAGTCAAATTTATAGGGGAGGGATGGGAGAAGGGAAGCTGTATTAGTCAATAGATAGTAATGAGAAAACCGGCTAGGAATGGAAAATAAAACAAAATGGGTCCTTTACCATCTGTCTATATTCCCAAAATTTCCAGAGGGTTCAAAGATAGCAATGTAATACATAGTCTATGGCCATAACACTCTGAATGCGCCCAATCTTATCTGATCTCAGAAGCTAAACAGGCTTAGGCCTGGGGGTCTTCTTAGTATTTGGATGAGAGAAATGTAATATATACAAATAAGTGTCTATATGTGTATATATATGTATACACACATACACATAAGTATATGTACACACATATATATATACTTACATGTATATACTTGTTACATATACTAGTTTTGAACTACTATTGTGTATATTAGATTGTATAGATTGGTGAATTTATATATAATCTGGGACATAAAATATATATAATCTAGGAGTTGTATATAATATAGGAGTTTTAAAAGACTGGTCAACTTATATATAATCTAAGAGTTTTGAATGAATTTATTTATATATAACAATATATATAAATAAATGAATTTATTCATGTATTGGCGAATCTATTTATATAATCCAGGGTAAAATAATTTCTAGGCTGGGTGCTGTGGCTCATGCCTGTAATCCCAGCACTTTGGGAGGTTGAGGTGGGAAGACTGCTTGAGCTCAGGAGTTCTAGACCAGCCAGGCATGGTGGTACACACCTATGGAAGCTACTTGGGAGGCTGAGGTGGGAGGATGGCTTAAACACAGCAAGTTGAGGCTATGATGAGCTATAATTGTGCCACTGCACTCCAACCTGGGCAACACAGTGAGACCCTGTCTCAAAAAAGAAAAAAAGAAAAGAAAACATAAAATAAAATAACAAACATAATATAAAAAGACTTTTTAGGCAAGACACACAATTCTAAAGTCTTAAAGGAAGAGAGAAATAAATTTGAATATATACAAACTGGAAAAAATATTGCAACATTTGGCAAGCAAAGAAAATTATTAATATACAACTTCTCGTACAATTCGGTGCATAAAAACAAATCAAAAGGAAAACAGTCAAATATATGAAAATATTTATCTCATTTACAATTAAATAGCTGCAATTAAAAATTATGAGTATATCCATATAATGAAATATTATCTGGCAATAAAAAGCAGCATTATTAAATAATAGCCAAAAAGTATAAATAATCCAAATGCTCATCAACTGATGAATGGATAAACAAAATGTGCTATATGTATACAATAGACTATTAATATTCAGCCTTAAAAAGGAGTGAAAAACTGACACATACTACAACATGGATGAGGCTTGAAGACATTATGCTAAGTGAAAACTCCCAGGAACAGGAACATACGTTTTATGATTCCAATTAATGCTCAGAATACATCAATCCAGAGAAACAGAAAGTAGATTCATGGTCACCTAAGGCTAGGGGTTGGGAAGAGAGGAAAAATGGTGAATGACTGCTAATAGATACAGTTTTGGTGGAAGGTCATGAAAATTGATTGTGGTGATGCTTGCACTACTCTGTGATATACTAAAACCATCAAATTGTGCACTTCAAATGGATAAATTGCCTGGTATATGAATTATATCTCCATAAAGCTGTTTGTTTTTAAAGTTTATGTTAAAAAAACAATGAGGTATGTTGAATTTATCATATTACAAAGCTAGATAATAATAAATGTTGTTAGAATACAGACACAGTCATTCTCACACTCTATTGGTAGGAGTGCAAATTGGTACACATTTTTTAGGACAATTTAGCAATATCTTTCAAAATTTAAATACACCACATCCTTTAATTCTGCAATTCAGAAAATTAACATATGGATATACTAGCAAAAACTTACCAATATAAATATACAAGTATATTATTTATAATAGAAAAAATCTGAAAATCTGGAGCTAGCCATTCAGGGGAATATTATACAGCCTTTTATTTGTTATATTTTATTTTATTTTGAGACAGACTCTTGCTCTGTCACCCAGGCTGGAACATAGCGCAATCTTGACTCACTGCAAACTTCGCCTCCTGGGTTCAAGTGATTCTCCTGTCTCAGCCTCCTGAGTAACTGGGATTACAGGCATGCACCACTATGCTTGGCTAAATTTTGTATTTTTAGTAGAGAAAGGGTCTTGCCATTCTGGCCAGGCTGGTCTCAAACTCCTGACCTCAGATGATCTGCCCACCTCAGCCTCCCAAAGTGCTGGGATGTCAGGAGTGAGCCACCGTGGCTGACCTTATATAGCCTTTTAAAAATGTTATAGTTAGGAGAACGATCCAAGATGGCTGATCAATAACATCTCAGGATTGCAGCTCCCAGTGAAAACGCAGAGAACAAGAGGACCCCACACTTTCAGACAAATTTTGGTCACTCACGGAGCAGAAGATTCCCAGTGGAGGAGCTGCATGGGTCACCAGCGTGACTCTTTGGGCCAGCACAGCGGTTTCGCTGGCACCTCGGCGCGGCAGCTCTCGGTGCAGAGTAAACGGGACTGGTTCCCCTTCTGACCGAGGTTTGGAGGAGCCACATGGGTCACCAGCGTGACTCTTTGGGCCAGCGCAGCGGTTTCGCTGGCACCTCGGCGCGGCAGCTCTTGGTGTAGAGTAAAGGGGACTGGTTCCCCTTCTGACCGAGGTTTGGAGCTCCGGGAAGGCAGAGTCGCCTATTACAGACTCAAGAAGGAAGCCAGACTGGAGATTCCCGGGCAGAAAAGCACCATCAGTTTTAACGCCGCTGTTTTGGCCTGCGCAGTGGGTTGCTCATATTTCGGCCCTGGGAATTAACAATTTGGACATCCACTCAGAGACCTAATTTGAAAGTTGGTAATTACAAAGACGACAGGTGGATAAATTTACAATGATGGGAAGAAACCAGTGTAAAAAGGCTGAGAATACTCAAAATCAGAATGCCTCTCCCTCTAAAGAGGATCACAGTTCCTCACCAACAAGGGAACAAGACTTGATGGAGAACCAGCGCATCCCATTAACAGAATCAGGCTTCAGAAGATGGATAATAAGAAACTTCTATGAGTTAAAAGAACATGTTGTAGCCCAATGTAAAGAAACTAAGAACTTTGAAAAAAGGTTTGACGAATTCCTAATGAGAATAGACAACTTAGAGAGGAATATAAGTGAATTAATGGAACTGAAGAATACAATACAGGAACTCTGAGAAGTATGCACAGGTTTAAACACTCGAATTGTTCAAGCAGAAGAAAGGATATCAGAGGTCGAAATCCAACTTAATGAAATAAAATGAGAAGACAAGGTTAGAGAAAAAAGGATAAAAAGGAATGAGCAAAGTCTCCAAGAAATGTGGGACTACGTGAAAAGACCAAATTTACGTTTGATAGGTGTACCTGAATGCGACAGAGAGAATGAATCCAAGCTGGAAAATATTCTTCAGGATATTATTCAGGAAAAATTTCCTAAACTAGCAAAGCAGGATAATATTCAACCCCAGGTAATACAGAGAACACCACAAAGATATTCCTCAAGAAGAGCAACCCCAAGGCACATAATCGTTAGATTCACCAGGATTGAAATGGAGAAAATACTAAGGGCAGCCAGAGAGACAGGCCAGGTTACCCACAAAGGGAAGCCTATCAGACTTACAGCAGATCTCTCAGCAGAAACTCTACAAGCCAGAAGAGAGTGGGGGCCAATATTCAACATCCTTAAAGAACAGAACTTTCAGCCCAGAATTTCATATCCAGCCAAACTAAGCTTCACAACTGAAGGAAAAATAAAATCTTTTATGAACAAGCAAGTACTCAGAGATTTTATTACCAGTAGGCCTGCTTTACAAGAGCTTCTGAAAGAAGCATTACACATAGAAAGAAACAACCAGTATTGGCCTTTCTAAAAATATACCAAAAAGCAAAGAGCATCAACATAAAGAAGAATTTACATCAACGAATGGATAAAACAGCCAGTTAACATCAAATGGCAGTAATCCTAAATTTAAATCAACTAAATCCCCCAATCAAAAGATACAGCCAAAACCCAACGGCATGTTACATCCAGACCCATTTCACATGCAAGGATACACAAAGACTCAAAACAAAGGGATGGAGAAAGATTTACCAACCAAATGGAGAGCAAAAATAAATAAATAAATAAAAAACAGGAGTTGTAATTCTCGTATCTGATAAAATAGATTTTAAAGCAACAAAGATATAGTGGTAAAAGGATCAATGCAACAACAAGAGCTAACGATCCTAACACCCAGATACATAGAGACTTAGACTCAATGAGACAGAAAATTAATAAGGATATCAAGGACTCGAACTCAGATCCGGAACAAGTAAACTTAATAAATATTTATAGAGCTCTCCACTTCAAATACACAAAATATGCATTCTTGTCAATACCACATCACACCTACTCATAGGTTTAAATGAAACATTGATTGGCCATTATTAATACCCATTTTTTTTTAGAATAAAGCAACATTTCCATTCTCTCTCCCTCTTTCTCTTCCTCTTTCTTCCTCTCCTTCACTCCTTTTTTCTCTTTCCTTCTCTCACAAAAAGAAAAAAAAGAAATCAACTTGTAGACCTCTAGATCCAGGTCGGCAATGTCTCTCTCATTGCCTGATATCCTTCCTTCCCTTCTCTCCCTCCCTCCCTCCCTCCCTCCATTCCTCCCTCCCTCCCTTCCTCTTTTCCTCCCTTCCTACCTTTCTCCCTTCCTCCCTTCCAAATTAAAAAAAAATGTTATAGTTACATGGGCTGATATGAAAAGGTCCCTGAGAAAACAATAAAAATAATATTTACTGAGCTTTTGCTATGTGCCAGGCACTCTTCTAAGTCCTTTACATTCAATAACCCACTTAATCTTCTTTGCAACCGTATATTTAATATGATCATTATCCTCATTTTCTAGATGGTGACACTGAGAGGCACAAATATGTTTAATCAACCTGCCTAAGATTGCATAGTAACTAAGTGGTAGACACAGAATTCAAACCCACTTGAATAAATTTAAAAAGTATAGTCCTATATAAATATGGCTTCATAGTTTTTTCTTTCTAGAAGCATAGGTAAGTACCTGTTGAAGAGAGAGGTACTGAATTGCCTCCTGATTGGTTACTAGAAGGCAGATCAACAAAAGCTACAAAATGAGGTGGGTTTCTGTTTATTTGTTTGTTTGTTTTTAATGGAGGGATGCAAGTGAAGGGAGTTGTTAGTGTTTACTTTGTATGTTTCATGGTCTAATGTCTCCATTGCTGATTGGAAGCAGATTGCTGAATCCATAACTCAGTAAAACACAATAGGATTTGCCTGACATTTTTAGCTATGAAAATCAAAGGTCAGCGGGGCACAGTGGCTCACGCCTGTAACCCAGCACTTGGGAGGCTGAGGCAGGCAGATCATGAGGTCAGGGGTTTGAGACCAGCCTGACCAACATGATGAAATCCCGTCTCTACTTAAAAATACAAAAATTAGCTGGATATGGTGGCATGCACCTGTAATCCCAGGTACTCGGGCAGCTGAGGCAGGAGAATTGCTTGGACCCAGGAGGCGGAAGTTGCAGTGAGCTGAGAGCACGCCATTACACTCCAGCCTGGGCAACAGAGTAAGACTCCATCTCAAAAATAAAAAAAAAGAAAATCAAAGGTCAACCTAACATATCTAAAACTGAATAACTAATTAAACTTCTTTTGTTCTTTTACTTAAATGAAATAACTAGTTTATAGATCTAATTCTCCCTTTTTAGGGTGTTAATTCTTCCTTCCTAGGGTGTCTAAGACCTGACACTTCTTTTTCAGTATAACTACATTATGTCTAGACTGCTGTAATCTAGCTAGAAACACCATTGATGGTGTGCATTCAACATTGGTTTTATCCCATTACTCTCTTTCACAAAAGCCATCAAACTCCCAATATTAATTTATTCTCACACTGCTATAAAGAAATAGCCAAGACTGGGTAATTTATAAAGGAAAGAGGTTTAATTAACTCACAGTTCCACATTGCAGGGGAGGCCTCAGGAGATGTACAATCATGGCAGAAGGCAAAGGATGAGCAGGCACCTTCTTCACAGGGTAGCAGGACGGAGCAAGTGCAAGCAGAGGAAATGCCAGACCCTTATAAAACCGTCAGATCTCCTGAGACTTACTCATTATTATGAGAACAGAATGGGGGAAACCACCCCTGATCCAATTACCTCCACCTGGACCTGCCCTTGACACATGGGGATTATTACAACTCAAGGTAGATTTGGGTGGGGACATGGAGCCAAACCATCAATCCCCTCAGGTAAAGATTTCATCTTCAGCTTGGGCTTCACGCCTTTCTTGGTCTGTTCAAATCTTTCTTTCCAGGCAGGGCGTGGTTGCTCACAACTGTAATCTCAGCACTTTGGGAGTCCAAGATGGGAAGATCGCTTGAACCCAGGAGTTCAAGATCAGCCTGGGCAAGATGGCAAGACTCCATCTCTATTTAAATTAAAAAAATAAAAGTCTTTTCTTTCCAGTAATATTTCCCACAGCTTCACCCTCCACACCAGCATTTGCTGTATGAGATTTTGCTTTATCCCTAAATTAGCCTGTCCTTTTCTTTCTGCCCATATCCATTATAATCTAACTTCAAAGTCCGACTTTAATACAGTGTTTTACCTAGAGCCTTCCCTAACCGTCCCAACTCTAATAAGAGTAATCACAGTTATGGCAATTTCTTTGTAAGCTCATTCAGGCATTATTTATGGTTTACCTGGCAATGAAAGAAATGCCAATGTGTCCATTGTATCCTCTCACCTGAACGGGATCCTCACTCTGCAGATTACTCTCTCTCACCCCTGTATCCTCAATCTCTCTCTCTTTACTGGCTCCTTCCCATCTCCATTTTAAACTTTTCAAGAGTATCCAATTATAAACAAAGCAGAAAGTATGTGGCAGTGAAAGTTGTGGTCCCGCAAAGTAAAGTGGTGAGAATACTGAATTGCAAGCCCCAGAATACTGTAGCAGTGAATTCTGGGGCTTGCAATTTTCCATGCATGGCATTAAGCTCCAGGTATTAGAAAATCAAGCAGTGGGCAGGTGTGGAGAGGGAGATAAACTGTAACAAGTATTTTGGAAAAACAGTTTGACATTAAAGAGTTGAAGATTAGAGTGTTCCCCCGGGCCTTATCTGCAGGGAACATCTTCCAAGGCCCCCAGTGGATGCTTGAAACCACGGAGAGTACTGAACCCTGTGTATTCTATGTTTTTCCATATACATACATACCTAAGAATAATAGGGTAGGCACAGTAAGAGATTGACAGAAATAATTAGTAAAATAGAACAATTATACCAATATGCTATAATAAAAATTGAATGAATGTGGTCTCCCTATTTCAAAATATCTGATTGAACTGTACTCACCTATTTTCCGACATTGATGGTGGGTAACTGATATCTCAGAAGGCAAAACCACGTGTAGGGGGGACTATTGTAATGTCATTGTGACCAAGCAATCCCTTTCCTAAATATATAATCTATAGAATTCCTTGAGTAGGTGCACCATGAGACATGTACAAGAATATTTACAGCAGCATACCTATTGTAGTCAAAAACTGCAAACAATTCGAATGTCCATCAGGAGTAGAGCAGATAAATAAAAATGGTTGTATTCTCATACACGTAAGTGTATTGTACTGCATATGAAATGCTTAATAGTATTCTATCCAAGAGAATACTACTGAGTGGTAAAAATGAATACACCGTAGCTACATGTAACAACATGGATGAATCGCATGAACATCTGAGGAAAAAAAGAAGGAAAAGCAACCCCTAACATCCAGGAGCTGTGCTCATGCTAACAGATGGCCACTCACAACTGAACATTGGCGATCACCTGCTGAAAGTCAGTAATTTCATGTAATGTAACACCAGATAGGGCCACGCTGTGACCATGATAAAGACAAAAACAAGATTACTCTGTAATCACATCTGACCACAGATAAAACATGGGTATTGCCCAGACCACTAAAATGACTAAGTATCCTCTTATTCTAGGTAATATAAGGCACTGCTGCTTCTTTCCCAATTAGCCTTGGTCTAGTGTTCCCTTCTCCTATGTAAGATTTAATTTGAGACTCAGTGGTATCTAATCCAGAATACAGTCCTTGTTTCTTAAACTCTCCCCAGAATTACCTAACAGAAGCCCAAATCCTACAATGAGTCCTGACACTCTTACTAAGATGTCCTGACACCCTCTTACTGATATGTCCTGACACCCTCTTACTGAGATGTCCTGACACCCTCTTACTGAGATGCCCCCTTCTTCCCCATGCTGTGCTTCCCTCTCACTATAATGAGTAATGAATTCAGCTTCTTCAACTGTAGGAGTTTCCTGTTGAACTGGAGGGCACTGCCACATTAAACTGAAAGAAGCTAGTCCTCCCAAAATATAAACTTCCTTGAATAGGAATGAGAAAAATACATAAAAATAATCATAAGAAGAAAGCAAAATATAAACTTGCATTCAAATTTCTTGAAATACTAATTACATTATTTAGGGATGCTTATCACATAAGCAATACAACTATAGAAATAAAAGCAAAGAGGCCAGGCCCTGTGGCTCTCGCCTGTAATCCCAGCACTTTGAGAGGCCAAGGTGGGTAGATCACTTGAGGTTAGGAGCTCGAGACCAGCCACGCGAACATGATGAAACCCCATCTCTACTAAAAATACAAAATTGGCTGGGCATGGTGGTGCACACCTGTAGTCTCAGGGGAGGATGAGGCAAGAGAATTGCTTGAACCGGGGAGGTGGAAGTTGCAGTGACCCAAGATGTGCCACTGAACTTCAGCCTGGGCAACAAGAACAAAACAAACAAAAGAAAAGAGGAGAGGAAAGGGAAGGGAAGGGAAGGGAAGGGAAGGGAAGGGAAGGGAAGGGAAGGGAAAGGGAGGAATAAGGAAGGAAGAAAAAAGAAAAATAATAAAAGACATAAAAGCAAAGAGAGGATTATGACAAACGTTGGAATAGTGTTAGCTCTGAGGGGAAGGAAGGGAGGGGCATAATTGAGCCATGAGCACCAGTGAAAGCTGCTTCCAGGGAGCATGTAGGTGAAAGCTGGCTGAAACCTGGAAACCGACCTGACAGCTACGGAGGTGACCTCTTCTCCGGATGTGTCTGAGAAGAGGGCTCCAGCATTATTCCACTTGACAGAGAATGGATTCAAGAGCTTGTTTGATGATAAACCTTCAGTCTAGACATAGCTTACCTTATTCAAAGATGAGTAAAGAGGGCAAAACACTGCAGCCTCAGAAACACTTTTGCAGACTAGGAAAAAGGAAACAACCTCCAGAAGGTTCCAGGGTAGGGCTTGCCCCAGGAATTGATCTACTGAAGAATACAGAAGAAAACTTCAGGGAACTGGTAGCCTCCAAAGAAACAAGATGGAGGGTTTTTTTGTTTGTTTTTGGGGAGAAGGGTTATGAGTTATTAAAAGAAGGGAATAAAAGAAGACATTAGGATGAAATGAAAATGCAATGCATTCATCTGTTGAGGCTACTCTAACGAAGTGCCATGGTCTGGGTGGCTTTAAAGAACAAAAATTTCTTTTCTATCTTTTTTTTTTAGATAGAGTTTTGCTCTTGTTACCCAGGCTGGAGTGCAATGGCATGATCTCGGCTCATGGCAACCTTCGCATCCCGAGTTCAAGCAGGTCTCCTGCCTCAGCCTGCTAAGTAGCTGGGATTACAGGCATGCGCCACCATGCCTGTATCTTTTTAGTAAAGACAGAGTTTCTTCATGTTGATCAGCATGGTCTTGAACTCGTGACCTCGGGTGATCGACCCACCTTGGCCTCCCAAAGTGCTAGGATTATTGGCGTGAGCCACTGCGCCCAGACCAGAAATCTATTTCTGATTGTTTTCTGGGCTTAGAAATCCAAGATCAAGGCACTGGGAGATTCGGTGTCTGGTGAAGGCCTGCTTCCCCTTAACAGCTGTCTTCTCACTGTAATCTCACATGGATGAAGAACCCAGAGGGATCGGGCCTCCCTCAGGCCTCTTTTATTAAGACACTAATCCAATACATGAAGGCTCCTCCCTTATGACCTAATCACTTCCCAAAGGCCTTTTACCTCCTAATACTATTACCTTGAGGGTTAGAATTTCAACATATAAACTTTGGAGGAATGCAAGCATTCAGATCATACCATGTAACATTTTTTTTTCAGATAGGGTTCAGTGTCATAATCATGGCTCACTGCAGCCTCAAACTCCTGGGCTCAACTCTTCCTCCCTCCTCAGCCTCCCAAGTAGCCGGGGACTATAGGCATGAGCCACCACACCCAGCTAATTTTTTATTTTATTTAGAAATGGTGTCTCACCCTGTTGCCCAGGCTGGTCTAAAACACCTGAGCTCAAACAATCTTCCCACTTCAGCCTCCCAAAGTGCTGGGATTACAGGCATGAGCCACCATGCCTCGCCACAACAAGATTTTTATTAAAGGAAGAATGATATAATGAAGGAAGATTGCAAGGAAATTCTTGTGTGCTGGAATTTAAGGCAAAACTAAACAAAACACTACAATGTTGGAAGTATAGCAAAACGAATGCTGTAGTGATAAGGACAAGTTAAATAACTTTCGCAAAATACAGCAGAAAATAAAGGCCAATGAATGGTAAAAATAAGATGATAGAAATGAAGGATAAAGAGCAAAAAACAGAGTCAACTGACATTTCTTAAGAACTCAGAATCAGTGGAAAGACACACTCACCAGAGATATGAGAGGAGAGTGATTCTCTACTGGAGGGTAGAGACGAGAGTATGTGATAACAGCCTCTGTGGGCACATGATGAGAACACCCTGGAAAGGCTGGTGTGCTTTTAAATTGCAGTAATTGCTGTCTGCTAATTGGCCTGTTTTGTGTGCTTCAGTTGAGTTAGAAAAAAATAAGTCAGGCCAGGCGCAGTGGCATGTGCCTGTAGTCCCAGCTACGCAGGAGGCTGAGGCTGGAGGATCACTTGAGTCCAGGAGGTCTGCTGTAGTGCACTATGCCAATTGGGTGTCCACACTAAGTTCGGCATCAATATGGTGACCTCACAGGAGCGGGGGACCACCAGGTTGCCTAAGGAGGGGTGAACCGGCCCAGGTTGGAAACAGAGCAGGTCAAAACTCCCGTGCTGATCAGTAGTGGGACTGCACCTGTGAATAGCCACTGCACTCCAGCCTGGGCAACTTATCCAGACCCCTTCTGTAAAAAAAAAAAAAAAAATTTTAATTTAATTAAATAAATAAATAAAAGAGAAAAAAAAGTCAGAACCACTGTACAACAGAAGTCTGATAGAAGAAAATGAATATGAATGAATGAGTGAAGTTGTTTAATTAGATCAAAAGTAGTAATCTATGTACCAGGTGAAATAGATCTCAGGACTTTGAACCCAGCCTGGGCAACATAGCGAGACCTCATCTCTACAAAAAATACACAAAATTAACCAGGTATGGAGGCATAAGCTTATACTTCCAGCTATTCCAGAGGCTGAGGTGGGAGGATTGCTTAAGCCCTGGAGGTTGAGGCTGCAGTGAGCTATGAATATGCCACTGCACTTGAGCCTGGGTGATACAGTGAAACCTTGTCTCAAAAAAAAAAAAAAAATCAAGAAAAACGTACACGTAGACATATTTGATCAAAATTTTTGAACCACAGAATTAAGGGGAAAAAAGCTACCATATTCTCTCATTATAAAAAGAGAAATCCCAAAATAAACAAAAAATTAACATTGTCACAAGCTTCTCTTTTTGTGTCACATAAAATAACTGAATACAATGAAACAATAGTTACAGAGTGCTGAAAAATGAGGTTGAAGTAATACTCAGCCACATTTTCATTCAGGAAAAGGCAATATAAAGACTCCTCCAATTCAAAAGCACTTGGAAAAATGCCACCTCTGTACTCTTCTTTAAAAATTACGTGAGATGGACTCTAACAAACTTATAAATTGGTAAGTCATGGAATGAAGCAATTGGTGGTGAGTACTGATCAACTAAAATTGAGATAGTTATAATACAAAAATTAACTGAGCATGGTGATGTGCACCTGTAGTCCCAGCTACTTGGGAGGCTGAGGTGGGAGGCTTGCTTGAGCCAGGAAGGTGGAGGTTGCAGTGAGTCAAGATCATGCCACTGCACTCCAGCTCAGATGACAGAGCTAGACTGTGTCTCAAAAAAAAAAAAAAAAAATAGAGATAGTTTTAATCAGCAGATTCCCATTCTCTATATACAAAATCAATTTCAGAAAAAAAATCATTAAGTAAAACAATAATAGTTTCTCTTTCAGAAAATAAATGCACAAAGTGAAAAAGTTTTACTAAACTTTGTTCTAGTAAAAATTATTACATTACAAAAAAGGAAAATATGGATTAATGCTTTTTACTTACAATGACGGATTTTTGTTTTTGTTTCTCATAAAAGGAAAATCTTGTAACCTATTTACATATTTATTGATCAGTCACAATAATGAGTAATAGCATTACAGTTTGATAATAATTACAAAAGACCAACATGTTAAAAACAAGAATAAATTCCAATTGTAAAGATTTTATTCAAATTCAGTACAGTATTTCATGTATAAATGAAAATTTGTAATCAAATTTTTGCCAATCAAATACATTCACTTTGTAGTTGGCGCTGTTTCACTGTTTCATACTATAAATATCAAGTCCAAAAGGTCACAAAGGACAGAATTAAAGTTAACTCATACTCTGATTCTTTTTCTTTGTAATCACTATTATTTCAAATCTACTGTTTAAACACAGGCATTTGTAGTACACTAGAGTTGGAATCACAGCTAGGTCCCCAAAGTGAGCTAGAATCATCCTGGACCATTATAAAGTTACTTTTAAAAGGAGCCTACATGGCTGAGTATGTGGGAAACTGAATGTATAACTGGAAATTCTTGTAATTTGCTTCCATGTGGAACACTGGGCTTACTGAAGGATAAGTATTTAAATGTGCTAAATTGAACTGTATATTATTAAAACTCAGTAATCTCAGCAATTGTTCAGATTTAGGCCAAATTCTTTTTCAGGGAGGAGTATTTTGTCTTTGACTTTGTTTACATTTGATGGCACATGGTGATAAGCGCAGCCCAACTCTCAGTTGATTTTATTATTACTCCCAACACCCTTGGTCTACCACTAGCTTTAATAATTCTGGTAGGCCAGGCGTGGTGACTCACACCGGTAATCCCAGCACTTTGGGAGGCTGAGGTGGGTGGATCACTTGAGGTCGGGAATTTGAGACCAGCCTGACCAACATGGAGAAACCCCATCTCTACTAAAGATACAAAATTAGCCGGGCGTAGTGGCACATGCCTGTAATCCCAGCTACTCAGGAGGCTGAAGCAGAAGAATCGCTTGAACCTGGGAGGCAGAGGTTGTGGTGAGCCAAGATCGTGCCATTGCACTCCAGCTTGGACAACAAGAGTGGAAATCCATCTCAAATAATAATAATTCTAGTAAATCTGACTGGAAAACTGAATGCCAGATCCTGGGTCTGTCTTTTTCTAATTTTTCTCAAAAGAAAGGACTATGGTTTAATCATTTAGGGTTATGCTCCCATATGTTAGTAAGGGAAAGCCATTGCAAAGGTTGAAGCAAGTGAGGGAAATCCTTTTCTTGCATAACAGACAGCTGAGGGTTAGTAGAACAGCTGCTCATTGCCAGCAGTGATGTATGCTCTCCCTGGCTTTTGGCTCTGACATCCTTCCCTTCCGTCTTTCTTCCTTAAGCTTGTGAAACAGCTGCTGAACCTCAACGTGTCATGTGGACTTTCTGCTCAGGAAGAAGCAGAAGAAGCCAAAGAAAAATGTTCACAAAGCTGAATCTGTCCCTTTTCATGAGGAAAACAATAGCTTTCCTAGAAGTCTCATCTACCAGGATTTTGCTGAAATCTCATTGACAATACTGGCCATCCCACCATGGAAGAGAGAGCAAGAAATACAGCCTTTTTATTTAGCTGGGTTTATTGCCACACCAAATAAAATTGGGGTTCTTTTGGTGAGAAGGAATGAATATTGTTTAAGTAAACTGCCTGGCAACTAAACGCTAGCTATTGAATTCTTTTAGTTGTGAAAAGGTACTGAAATAAACTTGGGATATACTTGAATTTCCCATAAGGAGAAATTTGTGGTGGAGAATCACTATAATTTTAAACAGTTCCAGTGCTACAGCATGAGAGAGATCCATTAAGAAAGATGCTTAACTATGGAGTGATAGAGACTGCAATTGCTTTGGGCCAAAATCATTTCATCTTTCTACTTTTTGTATTTTTCCACTTAAGTCGCCTTTCTTTTTTTGTGACCAAGAAAGGTGTTAGAAACAGATGCTTGGAGTTGCAAAGAAAAATCAGCACTGAGACAAAGGATCTCTCAGCTTGCAATTATTACTTCCTGTAGGACGTGTATCCTTGCTAGCCATCTTGCCACGAGAGTACAATGAACAAAGGAAAAGCAGACATATTCATCATCCCTTATGCATTTGAGTTTGTCCTTACTGCTGTGTCTGATCTCCACTGGCTAGAGCCAGATCTCACAATCTAAACCAAAACCCGATTGGCTAATAATTTAAAACTTTTTTAAACAAGTAAGGGGTGTAAAGTGTGAGCTGGGATATACCTGGGAGCATGTCCAGCACAGGTATCTTGGTTAAAGTACAAGGACATAGAACACACTATGTGCCTGTAAGCATGGCATGTCTAACAGCTACGTAGGATAGCGCTTAAAAAAGAGTTATTAGCAAAATTATTCTTTAACAAGTAACGAAACTTAGAAGAGGAGCTTTTACTTCCCGCAAACGGTTAAAATATATTATCATATTCAATCACCATGAATACATATCATAAGGTCTAGAGACTATTAAAACCAGAAGCACACTACTCCAAAGGCAAATATTGACTCTTCTTTTTCCGTCCACTTATCTTTCAAATTCTTGAATCTGCCTGGAGTAGAAAGCAGCAGTGGCCCCAGTAGCAATATTAACTATTTACCATTTGCTTAGGTCATTGGTCACACCTGCACAGCAATCCTGAAGGGAAGGGCATGATGGAAGTGATGGTCGTTCTTGGGGTGTTTTTAACGCCGAGGCTCCCTAACGCTGAGGAGTTCTCAGGTTCATCTAATCCAGCTACTTCCTTGTAGTAGTAGACCCACGTTTTCTTAGTTTGCCCTCAATGAGGTGAATAACATATTTGTTGGTGAATATTTTTAATAGCAGATACCTGTTTTCTTATTGTCTCCCACCTCAGAAAATAGCCGGGTCTGAAGGACGGGCTCAGGAAAGAGGAGCTCCCCTCTAGGGAGGGGACAGTGTGAGGCTGAGTCTCCGCTACCTAGCTGAAGAAACTGCCACTTTTTGGAGACAAATTTGTGCAGTTCATAGTCTCTCTAAAAAAAAACACTTCTCAAAAACTTTGGCTGGGCACAATGGCACAAGCCTCTAGTCCCAGCTACTCAGGAGGCTGAGGGTGGAGGACCACTTGAACCCGGGAGTTTGAGTCCAGCTTGGGCAATATAGTGAGATCCCATCTCAATAAAAAGGGTCTGGGCCAGGGTCTTCCATTTTGCTTTTATATGCGATTTCATGCTAGATAGATATAGATATAATTGATGTAGATATAGATGTGGATCCAAATAGAAATAGATATACATATACATATAGAAATATATATAGATAGATGTAGGTAAAGATAGACACATACATATAGGTAGGTATAGATATGGGGGACAAAGTTTACCAGGAGAAGAGTTGCAAACCACTTTGAACACCTATACCTCCATTCCAGCTGTTCATGACAAAGTTTGTGCACACCACGTATCATGGCCATCTTCACAGCTGTATTCTCAAACACCCCATCACCATATTCTTCCCAGACAAAGAACCAACAGTGATAAATTATGGTACTTCATTAGGCAATATGTCATTATGCAGTGAAATACCACTGGGCCATTTAAAAGAACGGGTTGGGGGCTGTGGCTCACACCTGTAATCCCAGCACTTTGGGAGGCTGAGGCAGGAGGATCACTTGAGGTCAGGAGTTCAAGGCTAGCCTGGCCAACATGGTGAAACCCTGCCTCTACTAAAAATACAAAAATTAGCCTGGTGTGGTGGTGCATACCTGTAATCCAAGCTACTCAGGAGGCTGAGGCAGGAAAATAGCTTGATCCTGGGAGGCAGAGGTTGCAGTGAGCCAAGATAATGCCACTGCACTCCAGCCTGGGTGACAGAGTGAGACTCAAAAACAGAAAAAAAAAAAATAATAAAGAAAGAAAGACTGACAGAGATATGGGGGATGTATTGTAAAGTGAACAAAGGAAGTTGCAAAGCTGTGAATAGAGAATTCTGTGTGGTATTTTTTAAGGGTGGCAGGGGTTGGGAAGCATAGTGCAGAAGAGATGTGATTAGAGTATGGATTAGAAAACTTCTGAGGGAACAAATATCAAAATGCCATCCATTTATTCTTTTCTTTGGTTGGGGAAAAGATCATTTTCCTACATTATATGCTTCTCCATTGCTTTATACTTTAATACAAAAATGTATAACCTTTGAAATCAGGAAAATATGTTGATTCATATCTTAGGTGCAACGTGTTTTTAAAATTCACTTTTGGCCAGGTGTCTGTATCCCAGCACTTTGGGAGGCCGAGGTGGGTGAATCATCTGAGATCAGGCGTTCAAGACCAGCCTGGCCAACATAGTGAAACTCCAACTCTACTAAAAATACAAAACTTAGATGCGTGTGGTGGTGCACGCCTGTAATCCTAGCTACTCAGAGGCTAAGCCAAGAGAATCGCTTGAACCTGGGCGGTCGAGGCTGCAGTGAGCCAAGATTGCACTACTACACTCCAGCTTGGGCAATAGAGTGAGACTCTATCTCAAATAAATAAATAAATAAATTCACTTTTTTACACAATCTGGCCTTGCCTTTGCTACTCGTTGTTACTTCATACCACTCCCAGACTTTCAGCTTCAATCAGTTTCCCTCCTGCCATGTTCATTTCCTCACCTCTACTCCTGTTATTCTTTCTGCCTGTAACACCCTCCCCTAAGCCCTTCATTATTACAAATTCTACCCAAATGCCTTTCAAGGGCAGCCCAGCTTGGATTCAATTTTGGATTGAATTTTGATTCAATTTTTGAATCCAAGAGTCTCGTTGAAACTCTTCTTCCAAATCAAGTGCAGTGGCTCACATCCATAATCCCAGCACTTTAGGAGGCTGAGGTAGGACAATTGTTTGAGGCCAGGAGTTCAAGGACAGCCTGGGCAATGTAGTAAGATCTTATCTCTATTTTTTTAAATGGAAAATATGTAGAAACCCTTCCTTCAGTTCTCATTCCACTCCGACCACTTCTTTTCTCAATTTTTATAATGCCTTTCAAATGTGTGTTTAGGAATCCCCTGGAGAGATTGTTAATGCTCCTGTTTCCCCATCCCCAGACGTTCTGATTCAGTAGGGTGGCGTAGGGCTCCAACATTTGCATTTCAAACAATATTCCCAAGTGACACTGACGCTGCATGCAGGTTGTGGATCACTCTTCTAGAGGCACTGGTCCAGAACTCAATGATTTAGGACATATATTCTGTTGCTTAATTTTATGAAGCACATATCTCTTTCATTAGACTGTCAGCTCCTTGAGGGCAGGAATCTTGTTTCACACTCCTCTATCCTCTGCAATGCAAGAGTGCCAAGAGATGTTCATAGAATACCTATTGAGACTTGGAGCTTTGCACATTTTCTCCAGAACTTAGATGGGGTAAAGATTATTTAAGTATTTGCAGCAGTCTCTTCCAGGAGTACCAGCTCTGGAAAATATTCTGCCACTGACTCTGAACTTGAATACATCTGGAACCCATGAGTGTGACCATGTGACTTTATGTTCACCTGTCTTGGAAGAATAATTCTCTATGGGCCTCAGGTTTTCTGAAAACACAACTTTATAGTAAGACATTTGTTTTGGTCTCCAGACTGTCCCTAAATTGGGGCAATCCTGAGGCTGAGTGATGCAACTTGATTATAAGACAGCAGTCTGGGTCTAGGTGCCCGTACTAAGTGGAAAATGCAAGTATGCAATCCATTTCTAGCTTTTTTTTTTTTTTTTGAGACAGGGTCTCACCCTGTTGTCCAGGCTGGAGTGCAGTGGTGCGATCATGGTTCACTGCAGCCTCAACCTTCTGGGTTCAAACAATCCTCCCACCTCAGTCCCCCAAGTAGCTGAGACTACATGTGTACACCACCATGTCTGGCTAATTTTTAAATTTTTTGGTAGAGATGGGGTCTCACTATGTTGCCCAGGTTGGTCTCAAACTTGCAGGCTTATAGCTTTATACTTATAAAAGGAGTGGTAGGATACATGGCCTCAGTCAGCCCAGTGTATGAATGCCTGATCCCATTCAGTGTGAGTCATAGTACACTTGACTGGCTGTTTATGGCCTGATGGCCTTCTCTCCAGGACAGCCGAAGGCAACAGAATACACACCCAATCAATGCTATTACTCTGCATCAACTGAAGCCCACCCTTCCTTCTCCAAACAGTAGAGAAAGTCCCCAGTTTTCTTGGGGACCATAAATAATGGTAACAATTTCACCCACCTGTCTCTGTGCCGGCATGCCTGGAGTGCTGAGGCACTCTAATTCTTGAACTTCTTCCTTGGATAGACCCTCTGTTTTCTTTCCCACTGGATCTTGAGAAGACAGGAGGCATCATTAAAGCTTGTGTGTGTTTGGCTGGGCGCGGTGGTTCACGCCTGTAATCCCAGCACTTTGGGAGGCCGAGGTGGGTGGATCACTTGAGGCCAGTTCAAGACCATCTTGGCCAACATGGTGAAAGCCTGTATCTAAAAAAAAAAAAAGAAAGAAAGAAATCTTGTGTTTACTTGTGCCTTGTGAGTCGGTTACTGTATAAAGATCCTCTCCATAGGGGAATAAGAACGTGCTTCTAGTTCTACTCCTGAAACTAGAAAATTAGTCTTTACTCTCATAGGAAAGGAGACCTGGCCCTTTATGATGATCTGAGAAAATATGGAATACAGTTAGTTCCCAAATATACTAGTCATAGGAACCTCTCAAGGAGCAAACTTTGGTTGTTAAATTGCAAACAGGCTTGGAGGAGAGGAGTACAGTATTTTGAATCACTGTACTCAGAGCAACAAAGATTGACTAAGCACTCAGATCACGAACATTGTTCTGGGCATTGAGGACAGAATGGTACAACAAAAATAGACATAATTATTGCTTATGAAGCATATGGTTAGTCTTGCTTACAGTTTCACAGCAAGGTAATTATTAATATAAAAGCATTCTGATAAGTGTTAATATGTAATTACTGTAATTGTGAAGAAGAGCACATGGTGCTGTAATTGTATGATATAGACATCATCAGCCTAGAAAGGTCACTAAGGGACAACTTTCCTGAAGGGATGACTACTGAGCTGATTGCTGAAGGATGAGGGGGAACTACTAGGGCAAAGAGTGTTCTAGTCAGAATGATTTGCCAAGGCCCTGTGGCAGGAATAAGCATGACCTGCTCATGGCGTTGAAGAAGGCTGTAGTGGCTGAAGCAGACAGCTAGGGGGAGCATGGTACAAGATGTTGCTAGAGAGGAAGAAAGGACCAGACACTGCGTCTCTTAAATCACAGTAAGAATTCTTATGAGCAATAGAAGCTACTGAAATGCTTAAGCAGATTTCTGTTTTGAAAGAGTTACTCTGGCTGTTGGCTGTTGTAGAGTTAATGGATTGGAAGGGCCAATAGTGCTGCTAGGAGGTGATTGCAGGACAATTGCAGTCACCCAGAGGAGGGAAGATGGAAGCTTGGTCTGGGGTTGAGAGATGGGAAATGAAGAGAGATAGACCACTCTGCACAGAAGAATTTCCCGTATGTGATGCAAGCTTCTAGGAGAGCTAGTGTTGGAAGCCTTTGTCATAAAGCTAGCTGATTATGGAGCAGTAGTTTGAATTTAGGCAGCCATATTAGGTTTGTAAGCATGTGATTGACTTCTAGCTTCGTGTTTTGAAAGTAATAATGGGACAGGCAGTTTTTCTAGAGAAATGAAGTCCTGGAGAGTGACTAGAAGAAGCCAGCTCAAGGAGAAATTCCTCAGGAGTGCCATTCTGCTTTATCACCACTGAGTGCTGCTGTTTCCAGTGACAAGTTCCCAAGAAACCGAAGGGCCAAGAACTGTAAGAAGACTGGGGGGTACAGCTCAGAGCTTTAAAAAGTGAGGAAGACAAAGATGCTTGCTAATTTTGAAAACCCAAGTCCTAAGCTGCAAGGGTCCCAGTCAAATTTTTGGGAAGGTCATTTTGTAGTATGGTAACTTCGGGCTTTACTGTCAGCATCTCTAAAGACAGTCCCCAGTAATAAAGGGGCCAAAAAAGGTTTTTTTAGAACCATTAGTGTACCCCCTCCTGTACAGTCCCATTAGCAGACCTTATTAAGCCAACCCAGACAAAGAGCAAAGATGCCCCAGTTAATGGAGAGTCTCCGATAATTACTCTGCTCAGCCGCTTCTTTTAGGGTCTGAATGGTCTTTAAATAATGTTTCTCTTGCTGTGGTCACAGACAATGACCTAGCAGTCTGCTTTAAGCGGTGCCAATCCCATTAGCGGAAGAATAGCAAAGCTCTGTGTGTGTCTGCGTGCCAAGGAGCGAGTGTGTGTGTGAGTGTGTATGTGTGTGTGTGTGTGGTGATGAGCTCAGCTTATAGCAGGGATCAGGCTCAAATGTTGCTTTCTTCCTCTTTTTCTCCCTTTCTCTACACACCCACCCCTCCCAGGAACCAAACACGCCACTTTGTCTACTGGATCATCTGCCTATTGAGTGAAAATGGAAACAGATTCCCTTAAATGCTTGCAGACGATGTTTCTCATTCCCACTTACTAAGCGCTTCTCTGTAGGATGTGATTCTCAACATGCCCCTGTCCACTAAGAACTTCAAGTCCCGGAACCACAAGAACGCAAACAACGAAAAGTCACCCCAGTAAATGTGTGCCATTCAGAGTGGAAAATGTTTAAAAGCTTCATAAATGTGGAAGAAAAAGATTGAGGGTACAAAAGTTACCGGAAGGAATGCCAAGATCTTTGGAATATTTTTCTCTGTGGCTCTCTCTCCTGCTGCCTTGCAACTCTTTTTTCTGATAATGAGAATACTTACTTATATTTAAAGACAGATTATATCCTGGACAGAGAATGTGGAAACGGGGCAACATTAATTTATTTAGGAAGGATCAAGTGCTCCAACATGAAAGTGTGAATAAGCTCGATCATGAAGTGTTTCGTAATCAAAATGTACAAAACAACATTCAGAAACACTGCGGTAAATGGAACCTGGTTGCAACCAGCTCTTAGCCACCGTTGTCTGGAGGACTCTCTCAGAGGCTCCAGAATGGTTTGGTTCAACCGTTTGAATAAACTGTGAGAACAGGCTAGCATAAGTAGGTAGGATGACTCCAGTCACACAAATACATGGCAGTGAGTTCTTTGCAGCTCGTTAAGTATCACAAGGCCTCTCCTTACCACATACCCACCCATCACTCACATCAAATGCCTCCTAGGAGGAATGATTATACTGAAACCAACAGGATAAAAGAGCCATTTTCTGGTTCTGGATTCTAGAAAGACACCCTAGGCAAAGAAATAGTCTACTTGGGAAAACGGAAAAGATGCTCCACTCAGTTCTTACTTTCTTTAACTTTGATCTGCATTTGTTGTTGTTGTTGTTGGGACAGGGTTACTCTGTCACCCAGGCCGAGTGCAGTGGCACATAAACACAGCTCATTGCAGCCTTGAACGCCTGGGCTCAAGGGATCCTCCCACATCAGCCTCCCAGGTAGCTGGGACCACAGGCACACTCCACCATGCCCAACTAATTTTTTGAATTTTGTAGAGATGGGGGTCTCCACCATGCCCAGGCCTATGTCAAACTTTTGGGCTCAAGCAATCCTCCTACCTCAGCCTCCCAAAGTGCTGGGATTATAGGCATGAGCCCCTGTGTCCTCATTATTTTTAATTTCATTTTTTAGTTTGGATTCAGGGAGTGCATGTGCTTGTTAGTTACATGGTATATTGCATACTGGTGCATATTGGGCTTCTAGTGTACGCATTGCCCAAGTAGTGAACACTGTACTGGAAACGTAATTTTTCAACCCTCGCCACCTCCCACACTTCCCTCTTTTGGTGTCCCCAGTGTCTATTATTTCCATCTTTATGCCCATGTGTACCCATTGTTTAGCTCCCACTTATAAGTGAGAACATGAAGTATTTGGTTTTCTGTTTCTGAGTTAGTTCCCTAAGAATATTGGCCTCCAGCTCTATCCATGTTACTGCAAAGGAAATGATTTCATACTTTTTTATGGCTGTGTGCCTTTCATTTTAAAGGCTGTGAACAGCTTATGTGTGGGGCTTCTTCTGCATAATTTTTTCTTTCTTTTAGGGACAGGATCTCACTCTGTTGCCTGGCTCCTCTATCCTCCTATCTCAGCCTCCCGAGTAGCTAGGACCTCAGGCGCCTGTCACCACACTCAGCTTCCTTCTGTATAATTTAATTTAAATTTCTGATGTTATTTACTGTCAAATGCATAAACTTACAATCATATGAGACAGATTAGTTCTTGGACATGAATCATTAACAACCTATCTGTTGGATAACAACTATTTGCATAATAATGAATTAAAATGTGTGAAATAAGGCTAGGTACAGCAGGAACTGAGGAACTCAATGTTTTGAGTGTCCGATTATTTTGTATCAGTGATTCCAATCCTGGTAAAAGGAATGAATGGTATAAAAGCTCATCTGGGTCTTTGGGTAGTATTGGGGGAAGATTTTTAGAAAGGAAAAGAGATGAGGCTGTTGGAGATAGGAGTGGAATTTACCTAAGATTTTTTTTTTTTTTGAGACAGAGTCTCGCTCTATTGCCAGCCTGGAGTGCAGTGGTGTGATCTCTGCTCCCTGCAACCTCCATCTCTTGGGTTCAATTGATTCTCCTACCTCAGCCTCCCGAGTAGCTGGGACTACAGGCGTGCGCCACCACTCCCAGCTAATTTTTGTATTTTTAGTAGAGACGGGGTTTCACCAGGTTGGCCAGGATGGTCTCAGTCTGTTGACCTCATGATCCACCTGCCTCAGCCTCCAAAAGTGCTAGAATTATAGGCGTGAGCCACCACACCTGGCCAAGGTAAGATTTTTTAAAAAACAAAAAGACTTGCCAGGTGCAGTGACTCACACCTGTAACACCACCACTTTGGGAGGCCAACGCAGGAGGATCACTTAAGGCCAGGAGTTTTAGACTAGCCCGGGCAACGTCCTATCTTTACAACAAAAACGCTTGTAATCCCAGCTACTCAGGAGGCTGAGAGACAAGAATCACCTGAATTCAGGAGGTGGAGGTTGTAATGAGCAGAGCCGGGGGTGGTGGCCTGATCCTGTAGTCCCAGCTATTCAGGAGGCTGAGGTGGGAGTTCAAGGCTGCAGTGAGCTGTGACTGTGCCACAGCACTCAAGCCTGAGCGACAGAGCAAGGCCCCATCTCTTAAAAAGAAAAATAAAAGGATATGATGTGTGTTTCATGAAAGGGTCTGTATATGCAAAGCAACCCCCAAATGCAGAAGGAACCAAGAAACCAAAGAACAAGGCAGACGAATCCAGTAGAGGGTGATTTATTGGGGAACTTACGGACAAAAGCATGTTCTTGGGCAGCTGCAAGACAGGTAGATTTCCACAGTTATCTCCCAGGCCCAGTGCTTATATAGCAAGGGTATATGTGCTTTAGAAGGAGTGTGTAAAGACAATTGAAGTCAACCTCAGGAAAAGGGAAGAATGCTATGTGTGTCGTAGCCTAAGGGCAGGATTTGATAACATCAAGACTGTTTTGGCCTGAGAGCAGGATTTACAGTTTGTATACATCAGTAGATAAAAATAGAAATCTTAGAGGCATTCCCCAAATGGGTTAATCAGAAGTCAACATGGCGGATCAGCATCCAAGATGGACTCACTTTTGTCTCCACAACTAGTTCAGTGAAATTTGAACAAGGGAGGGTTCTTTCCAAAATGCTCTTTGCTTGTAGACAAATGACTATGTTTACCTTAATTGTCATAGACATTTATTTGATTTCTGTTTGAATATTGCTCTTAGATCTTAAACTGAGGGATGATTATAGGCCCATCCCCTAACAAAGATTTTGAAGCCTAGTATTTCTTTATCTTAAAAACAAAAACAAAATAAGAACAACAAATCCTTAAACGTCACTCTTGAAACCCAAATATAATTCTGATTCTTGATTATCTTCAACATTACAAATATAAATTGCTCATTCGATCTTCCTAAAGGCCATCATTGTGCTTGGTATTGTGGAGAGTAGTAAATATAATTCCTAATCCTAGACTGTGGCTAGGATTCTAATTCAGATGTCTTGATTCTCTTTTATTTATTTGTTTTTAATTTAGAGATGCAGGTCTTGCTGGACCGGGCAGGGTGGCTCATGCCTGTAATCCCAGAACTTTGGAGGGCTGAGGCAGGTGGATAATTTGAGGTCAGGAGTTCGAGACCAACCTGGCCAACATGGCGAAACCCTGTCTGTACTAAAAATACAAAAATATTAGTGGGGCGTGGTCGACACATGCCTGTAATTCCAGCTACTTGGGGAGCTGAGACACAAGAGTCACTTCAATTTGGGAGGTAGAGGTTGCAATGAGCAGAGATCGTGCCACTGCACTCCAGCCTGGATGACTGGAGACTCGGTCTCAAAAAAAAAAAAAAAAAAAAAAACAACAGATGGGGGTCTTGCTGTGTTGCCTAGGCCAGTCTTGAACTACTGGTCTCAGCAATCCTTCCACCTTGGCGTCCCAAAGTGTTAAGAGTATAGGCGTGAGCCACCATATCCAGTTATAGATGTCCTGATTCTCAATCCAGTGCTTTTTCTAGAATAGCAAAGCCTCTCTTATGACGTAAGTACCTTATCAAAATCCCATATATATATATAAAATAGAATATTACATTAAAAGAGTTGATCCTCAGTAGACCCTCCATGAGCTGCCATCAGACCTGGGCCATCAACTGTTCTCTGGCCCCCCTCTGGCCTAGAAAATAGCAACCTGGAGGCCCCTCCTTCTAGATCAGGTACATGGGGCTTCAGAATTCCCAGGCTGGGAGCCTGCCTCCAGGGCTGCATGGGCCTTTTCCCCAGGGCTTGTCATCCTGGGGGCTGACCCAGCAGTCAGTATGTCTCATCATAGGCCTGAGGAAAGGCTTGGTCTGGGGAAGCAGTCTGTGAAGTTAGGACATGGCAGCTGAGATATCCACATACACATGTGGGTCCTTGTGGTGCAAGACAGGGCCTGGGCTGGGAAACTGAGGGCACCCATCTGTTTTCTTGCCCTAATCCTTGTAAATATCAGGGGTATGCCTGCTATCAAGGACCTGTTCTGAAGAGGTGAACCTTTGCTCTTTGAAAGTTTTCTGGCAGTTTTGTTTTGAGCACGTGTCAAAGTTTTGTTACACTCTGGTTGCCAGGGCAGTTCAGCTTGATTTTTTGTTTGTTTGTTTTGTTTTTCCTTTTTATTTTTTTTGTGGAGAATGAGGGTCTCGCTATGTTTCCCAGGTAGGTCTCAAACTGAGGCTCAAGCTATCCTCCTGCCTCTGCCACCCTAAGTGCTGGGATTGCAAGCGTGAGTCACCACCCCCAGCTACCAGGGGTTCAATCCAAAGATTCACTCTTGGTAGGACATTTTGTAAGAAGGGAAGATAGGTCATCATTTCTGATTAAAATGCAGTAAATTCTTTTTTGTCATTTTTATTTTTTGCCCTACTCTGCAATATGATATCTCCATTTTGCTGCATGTAATAAAAGGTTATTTATTAGAAGCCAAATATTACTAAACCCTGTTATAAACTGTCACTATGGACTAGGCATGATGGCTCACACCTGTAATCTCAGCACTTTTGAGGCCAAGATGGGCAGATCAGTTGAGGTCAGGAGTTCAAGACCAGCCTGGCCAACACCGTGAAACTCCATCTCTGCTAAAACTACAAAAGATTAGCCAGGCATGGTGGCACACACCTGTATTCCCAGCTACTCCCGAGGCTGAGGCGGGAGAATCACTTAAACCTGGGAGGTGGAGGTTGCAGTGAGCCAAGTTCACAACACTGCACTTCAGCCTAGGCGACAGAGCAAGACTTGGTCTCAAAAAAAACCAAAAAACAAAAAGCTCTCAACGTGAATTAACTCATTTCAACAACACTTTGAGGTAGATATCATTATTGTTATTATTATTATTATATCATCATCCCCATTTGACTTACAGATAAACTGAGGCACAGGGAAATAAAGCAGTTTGTGCAATGCCTGAAAACCAAAAAGTGGTAGAGCAAGATTTAAACCACAGTGCAATGCTGTTCTATTCAATCTCCTCTGCTTTTCTACCACTACTTGTCCTTCAGGTCAGGCTCACACCTTCCCTTTTTTAGAGGCCTATCTGAGCAGCTCTGTCTGATTTTCTGAACTTCTGGACTTTCCTTTGCCTTCATCCCTTGCTGGATGTTTACTGTTTGGGACTGCTGGAAATCTTAACAAATTTGTATCTATTAGCTCCACCATCAAAAAGTGAAAGGTCTCAGAGTATGTCCTCCAGGTTGAAAAAATGTTTTAGGTGAAAAGTGACTAGGCTTTTCATTGACAGTTGGGTGGGTGGATGACTGGTTTCCCATAACAAGCACGATGGACTCTATGATGTACTGCCTAGATCCCCCATCAAAAACGGACTTGTTGCTCCAGCTCCTGGGAGTGCTGTCAGCAGATTGCCATCAGTGGCTGTTCTTCTCAGGGACTGTCTCAGCTTCGCAGAGCCACCTCGCTCAAGGCCATCCGCCTTCTAGAGTGTCCCATATCCAATGACTAAGTGATGTAAGAATATAAAATCCCGGCCATCTGGGTCATTGGTGTGCTGGAGTCAGCTTCTACTGACTCTTAAGTTTTGAATATGTGCATTTCCAATTCTGTGTTCTGTGATAATACATCCAGAGCTTGAAACTAGGCACGGTAGTGATTTTTTATGTTGTGAAAATTGGCAAACACGGCTGGGCGCAGTGGCTCACACCTATAATCCCAGCACATTGGGAGGCCGAGGCAGGTGGATCACGAGGTCAAGAGATCGAGACCATCCTGGTCAACAAGGTGAAACCCCGTCTCTACTAAAAATACAAAAATTAGCTGGGCATGGTGGTGCGTGCCTGTAGTCCCAGCTACTCGGGAGGCTGAGGCAGGAGAATTGCTTGAACCTAGAAGGCGGAGGTTGCGGTGAGCCAAGATCGTGCCCTTGCACTCCAGTCTGGGTAACAACAGCAAAACTCCATCTCAAAAAATAAAAGAAAGAAAGAAAGAAAATTGGCAAATGCTAGCAAATCAGAACTTTTACTTTTTCAGTTTACCAGCACACCACTGTTTTTGGTTCCACATAAAACTATGCTGAAGGCACATTAAGACTGAGACAGGCTTTCTTTTATAATGCTTTAATTTTCTGGACATTTCTCTCTCTCTCTCTCTCTCTCTCTCTCTCTCTCTTTTTAGACCAAGTCTCATTCTGTTGCCAGGATGGAGTGCAGTGGTACAATCTTGGCTCACTGCAACCTCTGCCTTCAGGGTTCCAGCAATTCTGCCTTCTCAGCCTTCCAAGTAGCTGGGATTACAGGCGTGTGCCACCATGCCCAGCTAATTTTTTGTATTTTTAGTAGAGACGGGGTTTCACTGTATTAGTCAGGATGGTCTCGATCTCCTGACCTTGTGATCCACCCACCTCAGCCTCCCAAAGTGCTGGGAATACAGGCATGAGGCACTGTACCCGGCCCTGGACATTTCTCTTATAGTCACCCAATGGCTTCTTCCTGCCCACTTCACAGACAAAATCAATACACTAAGACCTTGGCATTGCAGTAGATAAAGAGTTTAATTGACATGAGGCTGGCTCATGCAGAGGAACTGAAGTTATCACTCAAATCAATCTCCCCAAAGGCTGGAAAGCTAAGGTTTTTATGGACAATTTAGCGGGCAGGAGGCTATGGAATGGGTGCTACTGATTGGTTGGGGATTAAATCATCAAGGTGTGGAAAAACGTCCTGGTGCACTCAGTGCCACTCTAGGTGGGGCCATATGACCAGTTGAGTTATGAGTCACAAATCCAGGTGAGGTGGGTCTGAAAACCAACTACAAACCCAGTATTAGTTTCTACAATAGTGATGATATCTATAGGAGCAAGTGGGGAAGTCACAAATCTTGTGGCCTCTGGCCACATGATTCCTGGCAGTGAAGGATTATAGAAACGACATCTACATTTTATCAGAGTCCAAGCCTTTTCAATAATCCTATTTTGTGGCCTTTCATTAGTCTTACACAGGTGGTTTCCTGTCCTGAGCAAGGAGAGGGTTAGTTTTAGGGAGGGACTATTATCATGCTTTCTTTCAAGTTAAACTATAATCAAAATTCCGGTCAAGGTTTTCCTGGCCTATGGCCAGAAATGACCAAAGATATTTGGAGGTCAGAAGCAGGATGGAGTCAACTATGTCAAATTTCTCTTACTGTCATAATTGACACCACAGAGGTGGCTTCACTCATCTGTAAGCTGCTAATGGAGGCCTCTGGATAGTACTGACCATTATACAAGCCACCAAGAATCAATGAACCCCATACCTAGAGGACAGTGAATTCCTGCAGTAAATGCTTGCGGAAGCTGAGTAGGGTGGCTCAAGCCTGTAATTCCAGCACTTTGGGAGGCTGAGGTGGGGGGATCATCTGAGGTCAGGAACAGCGTGGCCAACATAGTGAAATGCCATCTCTACCAAAAATACAAAAACTTAGCTGGGCATGGTGGCAGGCGCCTGTAATCCAAGCTACTAGCGAGAGACAGGAGAATCACTTGAACCTTGGAGGTGGAGGTTGCAGTCAGTGGAGATCGTGCCATTTCAATCCAGCCTGGGCAACAAGAGTGAAACTCCATCTCAAAAAAAAAAAAAAAAAAGTAAATGCTTGTGGAATGACCATATTCAAATTGCTCTATTAACGTTTTCTGTAAATTCTATCACTTATTCTTAATCTTTCTAGTTGAAAAAGCCTTGGTAGTTGGTGGTAGTGTGGGAAATCATTTGCTTTTTTTCTGTTAACTTACATGTAGAAATAAGTCAAAAGAGTTAAAGATATATATGGCCTGGCCATCAACTAATCAAAAAGAATCCTAGGCCGGGCGCAGTGGCTCACGCCTGTAATCCCAACACTTTGGGAGGCCAAGGTGGGTGGATTAACTGAGCTCAGGGGTTTGAGACCAGCCTGGCCAACATGATGAAACCCCATCTCTACTAAACATACAAAAGTCATCTGGGTGTGGTGGCATGCACCTGTAATCCCAGTTATTCAGGAGGCTGAGGCAGGAGAATCACTTGAACCCAGGAGGCAGAGGTTGCAGTCATCCAAGATTGTGCCACTGCACTCCAGCCTGGGCAACAGAACGAGACTTCATCTAAAAAAAAAAGGAATCCTGGCCCTAATGTGAGAGCACTGTCCTAGAGATAGCCACCATATCAGTAAAATAGAGTCAGATTAAAATCTTCTGTGTGTTGGACTTTAGGATGTTGGGGGTTCCTTGTAAAGAGACCTTAGGATACTTAGAATGCTTAGAGACAGAAGCTAATGACCAACTTGTATGGAACTGTTTCGATATTTTAACGGCAGGTATGTTCTTGTGGGTGCCTGCCAGGCAAACAGTAGGTTCATTTATACTCTCAAGGAATGACTCTATTTGTGACTTCAATATTTGACGTCTCCAAGCTTTCAATTTACCTAACAAGACAAACAACAGTAATTATGCTATGTTGTTCTTAATAAATAACCTAATCATTTTTACTTGGGCTTATTTTGGAAGATAGGTGAGGTATACATGGCTTGCAGACTTGCAAACTTGGAAAGCTATAAATAGCACTAAAAATGTTCTGATTAAGTTTAAACCGCATTTTGATGAGATTTTTGTTTATTTCTCGGAAAACAGCATTGATTTTTTTGAATCCTGGCTTGAGCATTACTTTAGTAAATGAAGGCTAAAAGGAAATGAAGGTAATAACGGCACTTCCTCACATGACATTTGTTTTTAACATTTATTGAGATTATTTACTAACTACCATAATACTTGTTGAGGAAAATGCAAAGATAAACAAGATAGGAGTGCCTGCCCTGCAGGGAATTCTGAAGGGGGATATGATGGGGGAACCTTTGTATTTGTCAACGAGCCTCAATAGAGCTGGAAAAAAAACAATTAATTAATTAAAAATGGAGAACCTAAGGTTGGAAAAGAAGAGTTTCTAGGAAAAAAGAAAAAAGTCTTTTTTTGTTGTTGTTGCCACATCTATTGCAAGAATGAAGACCATTCTCAGGAACCAGACTGTTGACATTCCAGAAAATGTTGACATCTCTATGGAGGGACCCACAGTTATTGTGAGGGACCCCAGAGGAACCCTGCGGAGGGACTTCAGTCACGTCAACGTAGAACTCAGCCTTCTTGGGAAGGAAAAAAGAGGCTCCGGGTTGACAAATGGTGGGGTAACAGAAAAGAACTGGCTACTGTTCACACTATTTATAGTCACACACACAACTTGATCAAGGACATTACACTGGGCTTCCGTTACGAGATGAGGTCTGTGTCTGCTCACTTCCCCATCAACATCCAAGAGAATGGGTCTCTGATTGAAATCTGAAATTTCTTGGGTGAAAAATACATCCCCAGGGTTCAGAGGAGGCCAGGTGGCACTTGTTTGTATCTGAAGTCCAGAAAGATGAATTAATCCTTGAAGGAAGTGACATTGAGCTTGTTTCAAATTCAGCTGCTTTGATTCAGCAAACAGTTAAAAACAAGGATATCAGAAAATGTCTGGATGGTACCCAGGTCTCTGAAAATATACAGTTCAGCAGGCTGATGAATAAGATCTAAGAGTTGTCCAGCTATAGAAACAAGATGCTGGATGACTCCTAAAACCAGTTTGTGATATTTAAATGATGCAATAAAAAATCTATTGATTTTAGGGGGAAAAAATAGGTGTCTGGAAATAAAGAAAAGGGTATGTGGGAAATAAGTCTGGAAAGGTGGAGTGTCAGTTGTAAATGACAGAAAGCAACACAGACTCCCTTGAGATAACACGGACTTAATTGATAATAGAACTGTGAGGTCTAGGAGGTGAGGTTAGCTCCAGACCTGAGGAGATCCTGGGACTCAAGCAAGATCATTAGTTCTTACTTTCCCAGCACACCTTCCCACTCCCCTCACACAAAATCTTCATCCATCCCTTGGTGTTACTCTCCTCTCCCCTGTCACCTTCCTTCCCTTCTTCTGCAGACAGGCATTCTCACATGGTAGGAAAGACGGCCATCAGAGGCCTCCAGTTCACATCCTCACAGTCCTGTAACCCAATAGGTAAGGCTCCTTCCACAGCTTCAGAAAGAAAAACTCCAGGGAAGGACTCTGATTGACTGGGTCACATGCCCACTCTGGCTCAACTGCTATAGCCAAGAGATTGGGGTACCATGAATAGTAGAATTGGCCTAGCATTGATCACATACTTACCCTGTGTCTTCCAGGTAGGGGAAGTTCTCAAAGGAAGTAGGAATGCTGAGTACAGAAAAACAGAGATGTCCCCATTTATAGGAGGAAGCCAGTCATGCAGAGAGCCTCAAGGTTGTTAAAATGCATCCTCTGAAGGAAGAGACCCCCACAAACAGGCTTTGTGTGAGCAACATGGCTGTTTATTCAACTGGGTGCAGGCAGACTGAGGCCAAAAAGGGCATCAGCAAACAGTGGTGGGATAGGAGTTGGAAAGCTCAAGCTATGAAGTCTGAACTCCTGGCAATATGAGGCCATTAAAAATATTGAAATAAGAAGGTGGCTGTAGATTAACAATTGGACTAGATCATCTTCTAGGTTTCGTTTCATTCCTTTTTTTTTTTTTTTTTTTTTTTTGATAAGATCTCACTCCGTTGCTCAGGCTGGAGTACAGTGGTGTGATCATAGCTCACCACAGTGTCCAACTCCTGGGCTCAAGTGATCCTCCTGCATCAGCCTCCTGAGTAGCTGGAATCACAGACTTGTACCATCACACCTGGCTAATTTTAAAATTTTTTGTAGAGATGGAGTCTCACTATGTTGCTCTGGCTAGCCTCTAATTCCTGGGCTCAAGTGATCTTCCTGCCTTGGTCTCCCAAAGTGTTGGGGTTACAGATGTGAGCCACTGCACCCAGCAAACCTTAATTACTGAGCCACAGCATGTAATCACTGAGGCTCCACTCTATGTTAAAAATCATTCTGGGAGTTGGCGGAGGTGCAGGTAAAAAATAAAAATAAAAAAATAAAAACATTCTGATTATTGAAAGAAAGGCCTTCCTGAATGTTAGTGTGTAAGGAAGTAAAAAAGATGGTTGCCCTAATATAAACTATGAACTTTGGGTGGTAATATGTGTCAGTGAAGATTCATTGATTGTAATAAGTGTACCACTGTGGTGCAGGGTTGATAGTGGGAGAGGTTGTGTGTTTGGGGAGCAGGAGATACTTGGGAATCCTATACTTTCTGCTCAATTTGCTGTGAGCCCAAAGTTTCTGTAAAAAATAGTCTATTAAAAGCCAAAAGAAGATAGTGGGGCTGCTGTTAGCAGATAACCTTACGAATGGAGATAAAAACTTAAATATTTTACATTTAGAGAGGCAAAATGTCCCCAGCTGACATACAGTCACCAGCCGGTGGCTTCCCAGCTGAGATTACTCTCAGCCCTAAATCTTTCATCCTTTTTCTGGGATCATACCCTTAATTCTGGTGCTGAGGATCTGTATTAGTGAGAATGAATAAATTCAGTCATTCTGCAAACACAGCTTTTTTTTTTTTTTTTTTTTTAAGATGGAGTCTCATTCTGTCTCCTAGGCTACAGTGCAGTGGTGAGATCTCAGCTCAACGCAGCTTCTGCCTCCCAAATTCAAGTGATTCTCTGCCTCAGCCTCCCAAGTAGCTGGGATTACAGGCGTGTGCCACGACACCCTGCTAAGTTTTGTATTTTTAGTAGAGACAGAGTTTTGTCATGTCGGCCAGGGTGGTCTCAAACTCCTGACCTCAAGTGATCTGCCTGCCTCAGCTTTCCAAAGTTCTGGAATTACAGGCATGAGCCACTGTGCCCGGCCTTTTTTTTTTTTTTTTTTTAATTAGAGTGAAAGTTTATTTAAAAACTTTAGAGTAGTAATGAAGGGAAGGAGAAAAAGAAAAGAACACTTGGAAGAAGATCAAGCAGGTGACAGGAGAAACCAGGCACCTGTTACTTGCTTCTTAAAGAGCAAGGAGAAATTAGCCAGGCTTAGTAATGGGATGGGCCAGGAGTGAGAAATCTCATCAGAGGCAACAAAGATCAGATGTACCAGGTCCCAAGGCAAGTTTAGGTAATTTAAAATATATATATATATACCTCTGGCCAGGTGAGGTGGCTCACACCTGTAATCCATCACTTTTAGAAAGCAAGTAAGGAAGATCACCTGAGGCCAAGAGTTCAGGATCAGCTTGGGCAACACAGGGAGACCTTGCCTTTCCCCCCCAAAAAAATTAAAGAAATTAGCCACGTGTGGTGATGCGTGCCTGTAGTCCTAGCTACTAAGGAGGCTGAGTTGGGAGGATCCCTTGAACCCAGGAGTTCAGGGCTGCAGTGATCTATGATTACACCACTGCACTCTGGCCTGGGCAACAGAGTGAGATCCTGTTGCTAGCAAAAAAGAAAAAAAAAGTACCTCAAATTGCAAGGTTTAAAGAAAGCCTATTTAAACTTTGAACATCAACCAAAGGAATTTTTTTTTAACTCAATGGTTAAAGAGTTGCTTATTAATCTTCTAAGGGATGTGAATAGGAATCAGGTTTTTAGATTTCTATAATGTTTCATACCTTACCCCTCTGACCTGTTTTTTGTTTTTGCATTCCTTTATTCATTCCTTTATTCAGATACATATAGAGTGGGCCTGTGCTAGGTGCCTACTAGATTGTGGTGAGTGAAACTGATATAGTGCCTGCCCTCAGAGAATTTATAGGTGAGATGGGTGAGAGTGGGAAAACCAATAAAACAGATAAATAAGTGTGAACTTATAAAGTGAGAAAATGGCTAAGAAGTGTGCTCTGATGGAAAATACGCGGGAAACTGCAAGGAAGGTCTGTCCAATCAGACCATCATATGCCTGCTAAGCCACCACAGTCAGTGTGGGTGGGTGTGGGTGGTCTTATTAGGCCGTCCTGCCTGCGTGCACACACATGCACGCACGCTCTCTATTTTGCTGGAAATCTACAAGTGGGGGTGAAGACCTCACCTCAAAACCACCACTTTCAACCTGCACAGGAAAATACAGTGAAAACAGATTTTCACCAAAGCCCCAAAACTGGAAATGAGAAGTGTTAACGTGCGAAGTAACACTTCTCATTTCCAGTTTTGGGGCTCTGGTGAGAGAAGAGACCTCCCAAACAGGCTTTGTCTGAGCAAGATGGCTGTTTAATCACCCTGGTGTGGGTGGGCTGAGGCCGAAAAGGGCATCAGCCAAGGGTGGTGGGATAGGAGCTGGTTTTATAGGTTGAGGTAGGCAGTGGAAAGTTACAGAAGTTACGGTTTAGGGTGGATTTTTGCAAGCTGGGAGGGGGTCTTAGGTTGCCTGGTGGGAGGGGGATCCTGGGATGTGGAGTCACAAGGTTGACCAAGGTCAGTTACAAAGCCCAATGGCCTTATCGATTGGGGCAGGACAATAGAGAATGTCTTAAAATTCAGTAGGCACTGTAGGGGTTGATCACTTTTTCCTCTTTTCATGGTCTTCCAGTTACTTTAGATTTTCCAGGAACTCATCTGGAGTGTCCGTGCAGGTCACAGAGGTAAACATGGCGTCCATGGGGCCATCAGTTGGCCTAAAAGACCTTACAAGAAGCAATCTCCAGGTTCTACTAGTCCCAATTTTTTCTTTTTTTTCTTTTCTGAGATGGAGTCTTGCTTTTGTTGCCCAGGCGGGTTCAAGCGATTCTCCTACCTCAGCCTCCCCCTAGCTGGGACTACAGACGGGCGCCACGATGCCCAGCTAATTTTTTTTGTATTTTTAGTTGAAATGAGGTTTCACCACGTTGGCCAGGCAAGTCTCCATCTGACCTCGTGATCCGCCCACCTCGGCCTCCCAAAATGCTGGGATTACAGGCGTGAGCCACAGCGCCTAACCAATAGTCCCACTTTTGGAAAGAATTTATTTGAGTAATTAATTCTCTTAGACAAAGGAGCTGCTAAAAACCAGCCCGACCCTGACATGTTCTAAGTGACATTTTCCAATCGCAAACATCGATTTTGGCGTTGGGTGGAGCAGTGAGGAGACTCCGCGGCACACGCCATTGCTTTCACAATGTGTATGATAGGAACTGTATATGAGAAAGCAAAGAAATAAGGAGGCCTGGGGTCAGGACCGGCCTGGTTGCCAGGTCTCCCTCAGGCAGGAAAGACGCGTCCTCGCAGCCTGGAACTTTGTGTGTCCGGTTCTGGCTGCCCGGGCCGCCGGGGAAGCATTTCAGAGTGGGACCGCGAGAAGCCGCTTGTAAACAGAGCCGGGCCGGGATGGTCTGCGTCCGGGCGGGCTGTCACTGTGAGGCGGGCGGCAGGCTGCAGGAGCCAAGCCCAAGCCGGGAGCGGACTGCAGGCCCCGCAGGTGAAGGAAGAGTAGAAGCCGGCGCCCGGGTGAGCATCCTCTGCTTCTGTGCTGCCTGGCCGGCCAGTTTGGGGGATGGGGTGGGGACGACAGCATTGTAAATATCCGAGCAGCTTCCAGGGGTAGCGGTGATTTTGCTGTTTCTTCCATGCTCTGGTTTTTATTTCGTGCTGGTGATTGTACCACATTGCAATGGCTAATGGGTGAGGGAAGATTACATGATGCGTTGTCTGCTTATTTTTGTGAATCAGGTATATTATAGGAGGAGAAAGTAGTTGAAATAGTAGGTGATCTTGCTGAGTGCGTTATTAGTAACCCCTGCCATCCCCGCCTGGGGGTTGTAAAACCAAACCCCAGCAGAGCTTTTAATGTACATCAAGCTGGTGCTTCGAAAAAACGATTGTTCTTTCTGTCGACTCTGTCCGTTTTTAATGTATAGTAAATGACACCATATGACTGATGACAAGCATAATTTGGTTTTATAGAAAAGAAGCTAAAAAATTAAGTTAAAGAAACCTCACATTTATCTCTTAAAAATAAATTACTTCTGAGATATATATTAGGATGACAAATTACGACTGGTCTAGATGTATACCTTGCAAAGCAAGACAAAATTAAATTTACCAGGTTAAACTGAGATTGAGCCATGTTGTTGTAAACTTATTTAGAAGTTTATTTCTTGATTCTTTTTTCTTCCTTGGAAGGAACCAGAGAGAAACAGCTCTATTTTTTCTTTATATTTTAATTTAAGTAATCGTAGTGAATTGTGATTTGTATTTATAAATTATTTTATTATAAAATACTACATGTAAATTATAATTGGCATACTTAAAATACAAGCCAGTTTTTGTTTGACTGACTTTAAGAAAATGCCTTAACAAAAGCTGGGCTATACGTATAGTCTCTAAAAAGGTAATAGACATTTGTAATCTTAGTCACATAGTCTTTTAGACAGGAGATGAATATTAAGTTAAATCGTACCTATAATACATAGCTATACATAGAAGAAATGATATTAATACCTGATGAGTTTTCCTTTTCTCTCTCTTTTTTTTTAGACAGTGTTTTCGCTCTTGTTGTCCAGGCTGGAGTGCAATGGCGTGATCTTGGCTCACTGAAACCTCTGCCTTCTGGGTTCAAACAATTCTCCTGCCTCAGCCTCCCCAGCATCTGGGATTATAGGCACCCACCACCACACCCAGCAAATTTTTTGTATTTTTTGTAGAGATAGGGTTTCACCATGTTTACCAAGCTGATCCTGAACTCCTGACCTCAGGTGATCCACCTGCCTCGGCCTCCCAAAGTGCTGGGATTACAGGTGTGAGCCACTGCTCCTGTCCCGAGTTTTTCTTTACAATGAATATTTTTACAGTATACTGGGTTACAGCAAAAACTATAAAGCCGGGCTGGTTCAGACTGAATTCCTGCCCGGTCACTTCCTAGTTGTGTAATCTTGGGCAGTTTACTTAGCTTTTCTGTGTCCTAATCTGTAGACTGGGAATAATAACAGTACTGACCTCATTAGGGTTTTTATTATTGTTATTGTTATTTTATTTTATTTTGAGACAGGGTCTTGCTCTGTCACTCAGGCTGGAGTGCAGTGGCGTGATCATGGCTCACTGCAGTCTCGACTTCCCAAGCTCAAGAGATCCTCCCACTTCAGCCTCCCATGTGACTGGGACCATAGGCACATGCCACCACACCTGGCTAATTTTTGTATTTTTGGCAGAGATGAGGTTTTGCCATGTTGCCCAGGCTGGTCTTGAACTCCTGAGCTCAAGGCTTAGAACAGTACCTGGCATATAGTAATTGCTATATACATGTTTGTTAACGAATATATAAAATAAAAATATGCCAGTATTGAAAGTGGAATGGTGATCACCAGGGCCTGGAGGGAGGGAAGCAATGGGGATTTGTTGTTTAATGCGGCGGTCCCCAACCTTTTTGGCACCAGGGACTGGAAGACCGTTTTTCCACAGAGGGGGTAGTGTGGGGTGGGGGAGTAGAGGGGAATAATCTCAGGATGAAACTGTTCTACCTCAGATCATCAGGCATTAATTAGATTCTCATAAGGAGCATCCAACCTAGACCCCTTGCATGCACAGTTCACAATAAGGTTCGTACTCCTGTAAGAATCTAATGCTGCTGATAATCTGACAGGAAGCGGAGCTCAGGGGGTAATGCTTGGCTAGTCCACCACTCACCTGCTGTGTGGCCCAGATCCTAACAGGCCATGGGCCAGTACCAGTCTGCAGGCATGGGGGTTGGGACTCCTGGTTTAATGGGTATAGAGCTGCAGTTCTGCAAGATGAAGAGTTCTGGAGACTGGCTGCACAACAGTGTGAATGTACTTAATACTGAACTGTACACTTAAAAATGGTTACAATGGGACTGGATATGAAGGCTCAGGACTGTAATTCCAGTGATTTGGGAGGCTGTGGTGGGAGCACTGCTTGAACCCAAGAGTTAGCAGTTAAGGGAGGTATGATTATGTCTCTGCAAACCAGTCTGGGCAACCTAGCAAGACCATGTCTTAAAAAAAAAAAAGGTTAATATGGTAAATTTTATATTATATGTATTTTACCACAATTAAAAAATTTTAAATACTAGTGTGAGCAAAGTTATGTCTTCAAACTTTTATTAGCATGCTGCAACCCCATTCATAGTTGCCTTTGCCATTATGGAAATGCAGCTTCTGGCCGTCATTCACTTTTTTAGTAGAGTCATGTAATTGAGATTTAATTATAGAGAATACAAACAAATGATAAGAACGACACTTAAGACTATGTGAGGGGGCCGGGCGCGATGGCTCACACCTGTAATCCCAGTACTTTGGGAGGCCGAGGCCGGTGGATCACGAGGTCAAGAGATCCAGACCATACTGGTCAACATGGTGAAACCCCATCTCTACTAAAAATACAAAAAAAATTATCTGGGCATGGTGGCGTGTGCCTGTAATCCCAGCTACTCAGGAGGCTGAGGCAGGAGAATTGCCTGAACCCAGGAGGCGGAGGTTGTGGTGAGCCAAGATCGCGCCATTGCACTCCAGCCTGGGTAACAAGAGCGAACCTCAGTCTCAAAAAAAAAAAAAGACTATGTGAGGCAGAATTCTAAAAATGCCTCTCTACTAAAATTGCTCTCTGTAATCTGTGAAACCTGTGCATATAATATCACTTTCCTGATTATGTTATGTGGCACAGTTGAATTTAAAATGGCAAGATTTTCTGGGTTGGTCTAATCTAAATAAAAGTAGAGAGCTTTCTCTGTCTGGGAAATTGGAGAGACTTAAAGCAGGAGAAGGACTTGGCATGCTGTTGCTGTGTTGAAAGTGGAGGGGAACTGTTGAGGAGGAATTTGGGCAGCCTTGAGGAGTACTGGAGGTCTGGAGTTGCTGAGGGTGGCCCCAGCTACCAACCAGCATAGAAAGAAATGGGGACGTCTGACATGAGGAACTAGAATCTGTCAACAATCCCAATAAGCTCGTAACTGGATTCTTTACCTGAGTTTCTATTAACAGATAAGAGCTCAGCCTGGCCACCACCTTGGTTCCAGCCTTGTGTGAGAGTTCTGAGCAGAGAACCCAGCCAAGCCCATCCAGACTTCTGACCTTCAGAACCGAGAAAATAAATAGGTGTTGTTTTAAGTTACTAAGTTTGTAGAAATGTGTTATGCACCTAATACGGAAACAAAAATTGAAATAATAGCAAAGTATCATTTTTTCCAAATCTCAAATTAACATAAATTTTAAAAATCGTCCACACCAGTTAGTGTGCAGCGCACGAGACACTTGCAAACTCTAGGAGGGATGCACAATTGCTGTCACCTTTCTGAACAGCTCATTGGGTGAATGTAGGAAAAGTCTCAATGATGCTCCTACCGTTTGACCCAGTAATTCCATTTCTATGGTCCATCCAAAGGAATTTATCAGAAATATTTTAAAAGTTAATGTTCAGAGATGCTCAATATGACTTTAATTAGAAAAAAATGTAATAACCTAAATGCCCCAAAATGAGAACTATGGTGTTGTCAAAAGATACAGTGTTATATAGACACTAAGAAGGATTTTTTAATGAAGAAGTTTAACAGCGTGGAAAGGTGTTACCAATGATTGCTAGGTGTGGAGAAGTGTGACAGAAAACGGTATCTATAATAAGCTCTGAACTATGTTTTAAAAAAATCTGGCTAGGCACGGTGGTTCATGCCTGTAATCCTAGCACTTTGGGAGGCCAGGGCAGGCGAATCACGAAGTCAGGAGTTTGAGACTAGTCTGGCCAACATGGTGAAACCCCGTCTCTACTAAAAATACAAAAAATTAACTGGGTGTGGTGGCAGGCACCTATAATCTCACCTACTCAGGAGGCTGAGGCAGGAGAATCACTTGAACCCAAGAGATGGAGGTTGCAGTGAGCCAAGATCATACCACTGCACTCCAGCCTTGCGACAGAGCAAGGCTCTGTCTCAAAAAACAAAAGAAAACAAAAACCAAATCTACATAAGGAAAGGGCTGAAAGGGCCACGATGGGGCAGTGCTTTTTTCCAGTGGAGGGTGAATAGGCATTGTTTATTTTGCCTTTTATTTTCTTCCATATTTTCAAAATGGCAAGCAATGAACATGTAGTACTTACTTATAATCACAAAAGTCAATAAACATTATTTTAAAAGCTGTTAAGTTTCTACATTGTGGGAAATACAATGGCTGTAAAACATAGTGCAGTCAAATACTGGAGATAAAATCCATTAATAAGTATGTGGCAGAAAGTGATTTTTTAAAGAAAATAAGATAGAAAACAAATTATTGAAAAGATTGAAAATAAAGTTGGAAACTATTTCATAGTAGGGCAGTAAGTGAAAGCTTCATGGTAGAAGGATCACTGAATTTCATATAGAAGTCATAGAAAAAGAAGGCACATGTATTTGTTTTCTCATAGATTGATGGACTTAGGTTTGGGCTATGGACCCAGGTTAATAATACTAGTGGGAAACAACTGTGAAGAATATGTAACCATTTGCAAAAAAAAAAAAAATGGTGCCTGATTAGGAAAACCAAGCTGGACCTAGCCCAATAACACCTGAATTTAAAAAATCCAAAGCTAATATTTACTGAATATTTATGAGATACTTGACATACTCTATTACAGTTTAGTCTTGTATATAGCCTTTGCTTAAGACTTGAAGTCAGTCATTTGCATATTTAAGAAGTAGGCAGATAGACAGGTACTAGTTTAATGAGTAGTTTCAAAAGACCTGACTTTAATGGGAACTTGGAGAAGATTAGATTGTTTGGGCAGATTTTTTTAGGATTCTTTAGATAGTTTCCAGGAGCACCAAGCTACTGCTGCTGTTAGTTTTATTTTACCATTGTCCCCCTATCCTATTTCACGTCATCCTGTCCTCCAACATCCTTAGAAAAGTACAGTGTCTGTGGCCCCACTGGTCGCTGGCCAAATGCTGATTTGCTTCAGCAAGTATTAACCCCTTAAAAGAAAAGATATGGTGGGATATCCAGCAAGGAGTTGTTTTTTTCTTCTTGCTTTCTTCTTTTAGATTACATTTGGTATTTGGTTCATAAGGAAGTGAACTATGTCATAGCTTGGAGTTTCTGATGCAGGCCAATTAATTCAGAGAACTCAGTGCTGAGTGAGAGTGTGATAAAAATGACCACCAGCAATAAATTCCATGCATTATGTTTGCTCTGTTTCATTGGCTGCTATGGATCATACTAGACATTGAAAAACATGTCTAATTTACCCTTGTGCTGACAAGGTAAAAGTTTTATTTGTTCTGTATGTGTAATTAATCTTAATGACAGTATGAGTTACGAGCAAAAACCAAAGTCAAAATACGGAGGCCATTGCACTGAGATGTCAGGCACGCTGTTTTCATTAACATTTGGTTTTTCATACACTTGTTAATTGTTGAATTATGTGGTTCAAATAGAATCCCCCAATTATATGCCACATTTATGAGCATGGTAGGGATTTATTTACCCAGTTCTCCTGACTCATGTAACCAGTTTATAATTTAGTACAAACTAAAGCTGTCCTGTCTGTCATTATCCAGTTTACCTGTGAATGCTTATCTAACTGGAACATTGTTAAATATCCAATTCACCTTGTGTTCTCTAGATGTGGTTATATAAATGTTTATTTTTTAGTTACAGAACAAGAAACATGTAGTACAGGTTAGAAACATCAGAAATATAACTAGCAGATCTTTTGCTCCAGGAATTAGCTGAATGCTCTGCTTCTATAGGTTCTTGATCCACTTTTACCAGTGCTCTAACTTTTCCAGAACAACTTCTCTTCCACCTTCAGGGATTCATTGATTTGTTGATTCAGCAGTAAAGAATGGAGCACTTGTTTTGTGCCATGGCATAGTACTTGGAGCTAGGAATGCAACTTGAACAAGGCAGGCACAGTCCATGCCTTCGTGAAGCTTACAGTCTAGTGGGGGAGACAGACAGAAAACAGGCCATTTGAAAATAACTTGCGGCTTGCTTCAGCAGCACGTACACTAAAATGGAAATGACACAGAGAGTAGCATGGCTTCTGTACAGGGATGACATGCAAATTTGTGAAGAGATCTTTCAGGTAATGTTAAGATATGTATGGTTTATACAAATGGCAAAAAATTATAAAGTAAAAACAATAGTTTGAGATATAATAATGGAGGAAATCTGGGTGCTATGGGAGCATATAAGAGGCCATTCAGGGCCAGGTGTGGTGGCTCACGCCTATAATTCCAGCACTTTGGGAGGCCAAGGTGGGCGGATCATAGAGAGAAGTTATTCCTCATCAAGGACTGGACAGCTGAATTAGAATTAGCCAGGTTGTGTGTTGGGGGGCGGGGGAGGTAAGGAGGGAAACAGGGTGGGTGAGAAAGCATGTGGAAATTCCAGGTTTGGTTTCGTTTTCAGACAGGGTCTTGTTCTATTGCCCAGGCTGGAGTGCAGTGGCATGATGATAGCTCACTGTAGCCTCAAACTGCTGAGCCCAAGCCATCCTCCTACCTCAGCCTACTGAATAGCTAGGACTATAGGCTCAGGTCCCCACACCTGGTTAACATTTTAAATTTTTTTTGTAGAGATGGGGTCTCACTATGTTGTTCAGGTGGTCTTGAACCCCTAGCCTCAATAAATCCTCCCACCTTGGCCTCCCAAAGTGCTGGGATTACAGGTGTGAGCCACCATACCTGCTGTATTTCTATAAATCCTTTTTTTTTTTTTTTTTTTTGAGATGCTGTGGCACAACCACAGCCCAAAGTGCTGGGATTACAGGCATGAGCCACTGTGCCTGGCCTCTATAAATTCTTCATATGTAAATACAGAGAGGGGTTGAGGTGGGACTGGGTGTGGGGTGAGGGTAGGGATGGAGGGAGAGATTCAAGAGATAAGGCCAAGAAGGTAAGTGGCCATGAACTCTTTCAGGTAATGTTAAGATGTGTGTAGTTTATCCAAGTGGCAATAGGGTTTTAATTTCAGAAAGAACATTTTGGTTTCAGTGTGGTGAATGGATTAGAGGAGGGCAAGACTGAAGGGAAGAAAATTGGATGGTGGTGATTGAATGAAGGCACTGGAGACAGAGAAATGGGTGGATGTGGCCAGTGTTGTAGATGAGAATTCATATGACTTGCTGATTGGAGTGAAGGAGCCGGAAGGATCAAGAATGATGTTTGTCTTTTGGAGACAGAGGATATGTCCTTATTCTATGGTGGATACTGGGAGGAGGGGCAGGTTTGAGATAGATGAAGCATTCACCATTGCATTTGCAGGTCTAGAGCTTGAGAGTAATATGTTTCTTGTCTGCCACTTGGATTGCAGCTGAAGCCACAGGATGGAGAAGATAACTCAGGGGGAGAACAGAAGAGAACTAAATAAGAGGGTTGTGGGCAAAATGGGAACACCCACATTTATGATATGGGCATAGGAAGGGGAGCCCGTAGAGGGTAGTGGGAGGAGCATCCAGAGTTGAAGGAGAAATACCAGGAGAAACTGCATCCGTGAATTCATGAGAGCAGTGCAAGGAGTGGGTGATCAGTAGGTCAAATACTGCTGTGTGGTTAGGTCAGATACTAAGTGAAAAGTCTTTAGGGTTTAGCAAAGAGAGAATCATTGGTGATCTTTTCCTATGAAGTTTCAGCTGGGGCAGAATCAAACTGCTTCTTGAAGGGAGAATGAATGGGCAATGAGAAATGGAGTCAGAAAGTATAAAGAACAAGTTTTTTCAAGAAACTTACAAGAAAAAAGAGAGGAAGGGGAAAGTATCCTAGCTGTAGGAAAACTTGGGCAGCAAAGGTGGGTTTTTTTTTTCATTTTTTCTTTTTGAGAAGTGATATTTCTTTTGAATTTTTATGCAACACTTGTGCCACTCAATCCCGCCTTTCCAAGACCACCAGAGAAGCTGATGCACAGCAACTCCTACTGTCTTTAAAATGCAGGAGGAACCCTGGAGTAGATTAAAACCTTATTTCAAAGCTTCCTAAACTGATTGCTGTCACCACTCTCTCCACCAGTTCGTTGGTTTATAATGGTGATCAAAGAGAATGTGGTGACCTTTTCCTTGGTATCAGACACCAATAGGCATTATGTGCACTGCTCTGGAGTCCATAAAACACCACATTATGTTATTTGATTTGCACTCCAAAAAAAGGTGAGACAGGTATCCTTATTTGCCCTACATCACAGACAAAGTATAGTTGGCCCTCTGAATCTGTGGGTTCCACATCCGTAAATTCAACCAACCATGCATCAAAAATATTAGGAAAAAAAATTCCACAAAGTTCCAAAAGGCAAAACTTGAGTTTGCTAAATGCTGAGTACTACATTGACTCCACCAGATGAGAGGATGTGTAGGCACTGTAATAGATATTGTAAGTAACCTAGAGATGACTTATGGGAGGATGTTCATAGGTTATATGCAAATATTATACAATTTTATATAAGGGCCTTGAGCATCCGCAGATTTTAATGTCTGAGGGGATCCTGGAACCAGTCCCCCATGGATTCTGGTAACTGAAATTCAGATTCAAGTCGCTTGTTCAGAATCACACTTCTGGTAATGATAAATAGAAAGTTAAGACCCAGATCGGCTAATTCCAAATATTGTGGTTCAAAAGTGGTTGCCACACACTGAAAGGTTAGCTAAGATCTCTGTATTTTCATGGTAGCATGGTAATATGAAACCTGGGCATAACTTTTTTTTTTTGAGACAGGGTCTTACTCTGCCACCCACGTTGGGATACAGTGACATAATCTTGGCTCACTGCAACCTCTGCCTCCCAGGCTCCAGCAGTTCTCCCACCTCAGCCTCCTGAGTAGTTGGGACCAGAGGCATACACCACCATGCCTGGCTAGTTTTTTGTATTTTTGGTAGAGTCAGGGTGTTACCCTGTTCCCCAAGCTGATCTTGAACTCCTGAGTTTAGGAGATCCACCCTCCTTGGCCTCCCAAAGTGCTGGGATTATAAGCATGAACCACTACACCCAGCCAGCATGTCATCTTTTAGTAGATTTTAGAAACAAGATTGAAAGTTGTAGGTCAATTTTGTTATTTTGTTTGAACCCCACATACATTGATATTTGCCTGTCCCCCCAAAAAAGTCAAGTTAGTTTTAGAAAGAGGCAATTCATTTTATTTTATTTTTATTTTTTTGAGATGGAGACTCTCTCTGTCACCAGGTTGGAGTGCAATGGGGCAATCTTGGCTCACTGCAACCTCTGTCTCCCGGGTTCAAGTGATTCTCCTGCCTCAGCCTCCTGAGTAGCTGGAATTATAGGCATCCGCCACCACAGCCAGCTAATTTTTATATTTTTAGTAGAAATGGGGTTTCACCATGTTGGCCAGTCTAGTCTTGAACTCCTGACCTCAGGTGATCCACCTACCTTGGCCTCCCAAAGTGCTGGGATGGCAGGCATGAGCCACTGCGCCTGGCTGGCAATTTATTTAAATATGCCTTAATCATTAAAATATGTTTGAATTATTGATTGTAACATCCAATTTGAAATATTTCTTTTAATTCTTTTGACAGAAACATTTGTTTGCAGGTTGTTTTAAGCAAACATTTTTACAAGTGTTTCTATTTATTGGCTAAATGAAAAATGATGTCGCAGGGAAACACTAGTAAAAGGTTTGGGCAATTAGGACTATGTAAACATTTGCAGAAGCACTTGTTTCGCCTAAATGAAGTCACAGTTATTATACCCTTGCAAACATTCCAAGTAATGTGTCCAAGGTCACTAAGAGAATTGAGGGTAGCTATTTAGTTAGAGAACAACTTTTTGCTGTGTTTATTCAGGAACCTGTCTTCTACCATTCCCTTAGGGAACTTATAATAACATAGAAGTATTATAGAGATGATTTTTGTTAAAAAAAATTAAGTATAAACTACTTCCCAGGTGTAAAGATGATATTTAGAAATTAACTCTCTGGGTCATGGGATTAACAAACATTTTAAAATAAATAATAGTTAAAGTTACTGGTGTTTGACAACTAAAATTTGAAGCACCATGTTCATGTACCTAAAATGTTAGCCATATTATCCCAGGGTAATTAATTTGCTCTAGAATTGTCATATGGGGCTTTGTGTGTATCTTAGAGTCTTGTTTCTACTCACTGACCGTATTTCCTTAGACAAGTAACTTCATCTTTTAAAATCTCAGTTTCCTTGTCTGTAAAGTAGTAATCATAGCAGCTCTCTAACAGGGTGGTTAGGATTTAACAACATAATGCAGTAAAGGATTAACATACATTAAGTAGTAAGTACTTTAGTAAGTATGCAATAAATATTAGCTATAACTTTTTTTTTTTTTTGAGACGGAGTCTGTGTTCTCAGGCTGGAGTGCAGTGGTGTGATCTCGGCTCACTGCAACTTCCACCTCCTGGGTTCAAGTGATTCTCCTGCCTCAGCCTCCCAAGTTGCTGGGACTACAGGTGCACCCTACCACACCCAGCTAATTTTTGTATTTTTAGTAGAGACAGGCTTTCACCATGTTGGCTAGGATGGTCTCCTGACGTTGTGATCCACCCATCTCGGCCTCCCAAAGTGCTGGGATTACAGGTGTCAGCCACTGAGCCCAGCCCGCTATAACTTTTTAATCTTGGTTTTAGATTAGGACTTACAAGAACTATATTTTGTTTTTAAACATTTTATCAAATACAGCATTCCATCTTTAACACATGTCCATCCACATTGAGGGAGTCCTCTGCAGGATATGTTTAATGAGTTTAGTATAGCCGTAGCAGTCCCTGACTCAGCTGTTTGAGTCCTAGCTATCAAATGTCTATCATGCTAATGTCAGAGCAAAACAATCCAAGAAGTATGGATTAATCATAGTTCCAGAATTCAACTTCAGAATGTTCACACATTGTTTGATAAAAATCTGTGCCATGCTAATGATAATAGCCCATAATAAATTTAGAAACTGTTTTTTTTTTTAATTGTTGTTTCGATTTACTTTTAATTTTTAGAGACAGAGTTTCGCTCTTATTGCCATGCTGAAGTGCAATGGCATGATCTCGGTTCACCACAACCTCCACCTCCTGGGTTCAAGCAATTTTCCTGCCTCAGCCTCCCAAGTAGCTGGGACTACAGGCATGCACCACCATGCCCAGCTAATTTTTTGTATTTTTGGTAGAGACAGGGTTTCACCATGTTGGCCAAACTAGTCTCGAACTCCTGACCTCAGGTGATCCACCTGCCTCGGCTTCCCAAAGTGCTGGGATTACAGGCATGAGCCACTGCACCCGGCCAGCAGAAACTGTTTTAATATAAACCCAGATTAGGGAGATGAAAATATAGTTTCTAGTAATCTTTTTTTATATTATTATTATTTTTTAAAGAGGGTTTCACCATGTTGGCCAGGATGGTTTTGATTTCTTGACCTTGTGATCTACCCGCCTCGGCCTCCCAAAGTGCTGGGATTGCAGGTGTGAGCCCCCACGCCCAGCCTAGTTCCTCGTATTCTTATCCTTCATACCTTATACAATTTTATCCTATGTGATGGGCAGAGATTTTTCTGTCCTTCAGTCTGTGCATAGTTAAATGACAAACACTCATTCTGCTATTTGCCTTATTTTGTGCTTATCTTTGAGGGTCAGAGACAGTGTTTTGTCTCCCTTTGCCAGCCTCGCTTGTTTCCTGACTAAATTCCTAAGAGGCTGATTCGTAGCCAAGATTGTTGTCACAGATTCAGTCCAAAAGGGAGGGAAAGGTCATAGATGCAGCTCATCACTGCTGAGTATATCTGCCCTTTCAAACAAGAGGTGAGTCACCTTTTTGCTTAGATCTTATCACTGGTCTGGTACTCTTGCGCATTTAACAAAGACCCGGGCCCACTTTTTAGCAGGTTAAGTTCAGCAGAGACAGAAAATAAATAAATTAATTACTTCTCTCATACATTTATTCTAAATGCCCATAGAAACTGGTTTTGTGAATGTGTGCTAACCCATAAGCCAGTTGTTGTTTTGAAAGTTAAAGTTGTAAGTATTCGCCCTTCTGCTAATCAGTTGCAATGCCCAAAAGAGTTAAAGTCAACAGGAAGTGAGGGAATTATTCATTTCCCATGACATCCTCACCACCCAGCAAAGGCCTTCTGTTGTACAGGAATGTGTCTGTGGGTCGGAAAGACTTGAACAGAGTGTGAAGAAGCCCTTTGCATTCTCGCCTTCCATGTGTGCGGTTGTTAGTTTACATAGTGCTCACTCTTTGGTGGAACCTTTGAGGCTATTATTGTAGGCAGACAGCTTCATGCCAGAAGCAGCATGATTTCATTTCTTTTTTTTTTTTTGAGTTGGAGTCTTGCCCCTGTCACAGAGGCTGGAGTACAGTAGCACGATCTCAGCTCACTGCAACCTCCAACTCCCAGATTCAAGCGATTCTTCTTCCTTAGCCTCCTGAGTAGTTGGGATTACAGGTGTGTGCCACCATGCCCAGCTAATTTTTGTATTTTTAGTAGAGACGGGGTTTTGTCATGTTGTCAGGCTGGTCTCAAACTCCTGACCTCAGGTGATCCACCCACCTCTGCCTCCCAAAGTGTTAGAATTACAAGTGTGAGCCACCACACCGGCAAGAAGCAGCATGATTTCTAGAGAAGGTATGATTGCTTTTGTTTTATATTTGTCTGTTTTCTTTGTCTTTTATTTCTTTTGACTGAAGTAATCTCTGTATACCTATCATTGTCATTTAATTGTGTTCTGTTACTTAAGATTCTTTATTGTCCCTTAATTAGTAGTGATTCCTTGTTTGTACTTGTATGACACCTTTTGTATACTTTCATTAAAGTGCTTTTTATACTTGGTTTTATGGTGTCATTCTCCAATAGCTATTTAGCTCTTGCAGGAGCTGTGTTTTGTGTCTCTAACATCTTAATGTTTGGTTACTTGGTCCATCCTCTGTAAATGCTTATTGAGGATAAATCGTTATGTGGTTAGAAATCAGCTAACTTCTAATAGGAATAGTAATTGTTTTATTAGAGTTTATTAAAAACTTTCACATACTTTGTTCACATTTGTGCTTCTCTGCTTTCTAAGGTATATGGGAGCAGGCATGGGCAGGATTTCCATTTTGCAGATAAGAAGGGCACAGAGACCCTGAGTCAGCCTGACTTGCTGGATGTCAGTTAGCTTAGAAGGCAGTGCGGGGACATGACCCTTTCCTGGTGTCATGAATTTATGTTCTTCCCATTGCCACACTTCCCTCCCACTGAACAAACTCAGTACTTAGTCTGAGTGGCTCAGGGGTTGGATTCAACCTACTCATTCCTTGTTTATGGTCCTTCTAACATCAGGGCCCCTGTGCGATTTAAGGTAATTTAAAAGGTAATTGAACTTGGGTGGCCCAGAGGACTCAGTAATTAGGCAAGGATTCCAGGAACTTTGTTTTCTTCTCTTTGGGAACTACAAGTGACAATAAATTAGTCACCTTGGGTTCTCTTTCATCATCTTTAAAATAGTCCCACTACTTTACTCTCCTCTCTTTTTTGAGTTTACTACAGGTATGTATTAAGAAGTTTATCAGGCTGGGCACAGTGGCTCATGCCTGTAATCGCAACACTTTGGGAGGCCAAGGCCGGTGGATCACCAGTTATCTTTGGGCAACAGATAACGTATTCTTTTATCCAAAGCAAGTGAAATTAATAAATATGTAGAAACCAATAGCTCCCTGAAAGACAGGGTCTCTATAATGCTAATATACCATTAATAATATTGTTCCACTGCCAGTAAAATTCCAAAGGACTCCACAATAAAGACAAGGATTTTTTTTTGAGACAGAGTCTTGCACTGTCACCCTGGCTAGAGTGCAGTGTTCTCAGCTCACTGCAACTTCCGCCTCCACATCCTGGGTACAAATGATTCTCCTGCCTCAGCCTCCCAAGTAGCTGGAATTATAGGCACCCACCATCATGCCCAGGAGTTCAAGATCAGCCTGGCCAACATGGTGAAACCCCATCTCTACTAAAAATACATAAAATTAGCCAGGTGTGGTGGCAGGTGCCTGTAATCCCAGCTACTCAGGAGGCTGAGTTAGGAGAATTGCTAGAACCCAGGAGATGGATGTTGCAGCAAGCCAAGATCACGCCATTGCAACAAGAGTGAAACTCCATCTCAAAAAAAAAAAAGAAGTTTATCAAACACTTTTTTATTATTATTTCCATGGGTTTGTGAGGAACAGGTGGTATTTGGTTACTAAGTTCTTTAGTGGTGACTTGTCATATTTTGGTGCACCCATCCCTCAAACAGTATACCCTGAACCCAATTTGTAGTCTTTTATCTCTCATCCTCTTCCCATCCTTTCCCCCTAAGTCCCCAAAGTCTGTTGTCTCATTCTTATGCCTTTGAATCCTCATAGCTTAGTTCCCATTTATGAGTGAGAACATATGATATTTGGGTTTTCATTCCTGAGTTACTTCACTTAGAATAGTAGTCTTCAGTTGCATCCAGGTTGCTGCAAATGCCATTAATTCATTCTTTTTTTATGGCTGACTAGTAATCCATCACATATATATGTAACTGTGATACACATACACACACACACATATATATCACAGTTTCTTTCCACTCATTCATTGAATGATGGGCATTTGGGCTGGTTCTTCATTTTTGCAACTGCAAATTGTGCTGCTATAAACATGAATGAGCAAGTGTCTTTTCCTCTGGGTAGATACCCAGTATTGGGATTGCTGGGTCAAATGATAGTTCTACTTCCAGTTCTTTAAGGAATCTCCACACTGTTTTTTATAGTGGTTGTACTAGTTTACATTCTTATCAGCAGTATAGCGGTGTTCCCTTTTCACCACATCCACGCCAACATCTATTATTTTTTTATTTTTTGATTATGGCCATTCTTGCAGGAGTGAGGTGCATTGTGGTTTTGACTTGCATTTCCCTGATCATTAGTGATGTTGAACATATTTTCCTATGTGTGTGGGCCATTTGTTATCAAGCACTTTATTCTAAACCATACATGTGAAAATGATTATTCTCAGTAAAAGCAAAGTGATTTTTCCTGAGATTAACTCAGTTTTAGGAGTTTTGTAAGATAATTAGATGAAACACAGTCCTGTATTAAACTTAAAAGCACAGCCTCTATTACTCAGGCTCAAGTAGAAGATTTAACTAGTTATGTGAACGGATGACATCCTTAAATCTACTTCCCCAGCCCTTTCTGGGTATCTTGCATGTTTGATCTCACTGTACGTCCTTGTTGTTACATTCATTGTTGCAGTCAGCCACACTAGCTGGCTTGGCTCAGATGGAACCTACCTGCACCTCACCAGTTACTCCTGTTGCAGTTGGAGGCTGATATGGTTTTTATCATGGAAGTTTTGGCCTTCTTCATCTCAGTCTCCAGATGAAGCTAATTCAAGAGGTTCTTTTGTTTGTTTTCTAATCACCATTCCCTGCCATGGAGGCAAACAGAGATGGAAAACATCAGGTCTGCATTTTTAGACATTACATAACTGAAGTTTGTGTCTGCCTGCTTTGTTTCTAAGAGCAGGACATGTTGGATCTCTGGTGGTTTTATGAAAATGGGCTTCCCAACCAGAAGTTTTGCTTTCCAATTTGACATAAAGGTGCAGTAATGCTTCTGCCTTCAGTAACAAAGCAATCTGAGTTTAAAATGCCATGCTTATATTTAGTTAAGTTTCTGGGGCAGCAAACAATAAACATGTGCAGAGATGACTGAAAAATGCTTTAAATGAATTGTTGGGGCTTTTTCAAAGGGAACATCTCATTACTGGTGTTGTAAAGAGCTTGAGCTCTGAGTCACTGGAAAGTGAATAACAGCCAAGTTGCTGTTATTGTAGTGGTTCACAGGCAATTCCTAAGTAATGCATAGGTGCTTTGGTTTCCATAAAAGATCTGAGTGAGGTCTTTGCTACCTGATCTTTGCATGTTATTTTTAAGCCCTGGTTTTAATACCTAGGAAGCCGTTTCTACCACGAAAAAAATGTAAAAGCTTGAGTCAACATAATGTTTTGGAAAGTATGTTAAATTTTACTTCAACGAGCATATAAGGAATTCAAATATAATTTTGCCAGAAAACTAGAGTGATATATATATTTACAGATGTCAGTGCTTTGAAAATATACAATTTCTTCAGTTATTCATTCAACAAATGCTTACTAAGTACCCCCTGTATACTAACCACAGTTCCAGGCCCAATGAGAGTTATACAAATGCTTACTGAGTACCCCCTGTATACTAACCACAGTTTCGGGCCCAATGAGAGTTATACAAATGCTTACTGAGTACCCCCTGTATACTAACCACAGTTCCAGGCCCAGTGAGAGTTATACAAATGCTTACTGAGTACCCCCTGTATACTAACCACAGTTCCAGGCCCAGTGAGAGTTATACAAATGCTTACTGAGTACCCCCTGTATACTAACCACAGTTCCAGGCCCAATGAGAGTTATACAAATGCTTACTGAGTACCCCCTGTATACTAACCACAGTTCCAGGCCCAGTGAGAGTTATACAAATGCTTACTGAGTACCCCCTGTATACTAACCACAGTTCCAGGCCCAGTGAGAGCTATACAAATGCTTACTGAGTACCCCCTGTATACTAACCACAGTTCCAGGCCCAATGAGAGTTATACAAATGCTTACTGAGTACCCCCTGTATACTAACCACAGTTCCAGGCCCAGTGAGAGCTATACAAATGCTTACTGAGTACCCCCTGTATACTAACCACAGTTCCAGGCCCAATGAGAGTTATACAAATGGAAGAGGGCAGAATTGCTGCTTTCAAGTTCCTCTAAGTCCAGTAGGTAGGCGTGTGGCCTCACACAAGTTACTTGATATCATTGAGCTTCCTCATTTGTAAAATGAGGGTAATAGCATCCATATTACACATTTTGGGACTTAGATATATAAAGTACCAAGCAACATACTTGGCACAAAATAGGCTTTTGATAACTTATAATTATTATCATCATTGTCATTTGAGAAAGAACATGCAGCATGCAGTATATGTTGTGGGGGAGGTACCAAAGACATTCTGTGGCAGTTCAAAGAAAGAACAGACCATTTTAGGATCAGGGACCCAAAAAAGGTTGCGGAAGAGGTGGCATTTGAGCTGGGCCTTGAAGAATAGAATTTCAGTAGGTAGAGGTGGGAAGAGAGTATTTCAGAGATAACTGCAAGCCTCTTCTGAAATAACTGGAAGAGCATAATGTTTGAATAATAGCATTCCATTTGGAGGAAAAGAGTGTGCAAATTTAAATAGAAAGTTGGAATGGCAAACTAGCCCAAGATTGTGAAAGGCCTAGAGTGTCAGGTTAAAGAGTTGAAGCTTGTCAATGGGAGCTTCATCGAAGGGTTTCTCTGGTGCCCAGAACAGTGTCCAGCCCATAGTAGGCACTCAGCAAATACTCATTGAGTAAATAACTGAGTATGGTTTTAGATAAATGAAGCTTAGTAAGCCAGGTAGAAATGTCTTACAAATAGCAGGGAACATAGGACCAGAGGTCAATTCTGAGATTGAGACTGAAGGTAGAAATTTGAACAGCATAAATATAGAAGAAGTTATTGGAGTTGCACGTGTGGATAAATTGATTTAAGGAGAATATCATGTAGCTCTAGCTAGAGAAGAGAGCTCAGACAACGCCCATATTTGATAAGACCAGGAAGGGAAGGAAGAAAATGGAGACTGAATAGGTAGAAATGAGAAGAAAGCCTTAGTGAATGTAGTACTTATGAAACCCTGGGAAGAAACTTTTAAGGAGGGGCTGTTTAACAGCATAAGAAGGTTAAGGACTTTGAAAACACTGATGGCTGTGTAATGGGGAGGTCCCTTGGTAGCTGTAGAAGAGAAGTTCAATTGAGTGGGTCTTGCGTCAGGTTGTAAAGTATAAATAGCCACAGCACTCCCTGGGACATTTCTTTTGGTCTGTTTTTTTTTTTTTCATGGTTAGTATTTACTGGTATTTGCTTTTCTTGGAGCATGCATTTAAACAAACAGTGTGCCCAAACTGTATATATAGTTTTGATTCAAATTAAATATTGGATGAAAGTATACCTAACTATTGACTTACTTTAACTGAGTTATGAGATCATGACTGATTTTTATTTTCTTTTCCATGTCTGTCACTATTTTCCAGAGTTTCCACAAATACACACACACACACACACACACTCTCACATATGTATGTTATATTTATTTATTTATTTATTTATTTATTTATTTTGAGACAGGCTCTCACTCTGTCGCCCAGGCTGGAGTGCAGTAGTGCAGTTACAGCTTACTGCAACCTTGAACTCCTGGGGTCAAGGGATCCTTTTGCCTTAGTCCCCTGAGTAGCTGGGACTACAGGCACATGCCACCACATCTGACTAATTTTTAATTTTTGTTTTTAGAGAAAAGGTCTCACTGTGTTGCCTAGGCTGGTCTTAAACTCCTGGCCTCAAGTAATCCTCCTGCCTCAGCCTCCCAAAGTGCTGGGATTACAGGCATGAGCCACCACCTCCAGCCCAAATTATTTTTGTAATGGTATGCTCTTTATGTATTGTGGCAATAATCTTTTCTTCCACTGAAACTTAGATACAATGTAGCCATTTAATGTTTGCTCCAAACCTGTGAAAATGGGATTCCATCTGTGTTTCTAGCTGTCTGCTTCATCTGATAGCCCCCTGAGCTCTTTTTTATGAGGTCCACCCTGGCACCATTTCCTTGCCTGCGGCTTGTGGCATGCCTGCGCTCCATCGACATCCTTACATTGCCACGTAGCCTCGTGGTCCAGAAAGGCCATTTTACTAGGGGCAGATCCTCTTGTGGATCCTTCACATTATGTAATTCTTAGACAATTCTCAGTCAGTCACAACCTTAAATCAAAGTGAAGATCATGTGAGAGCCCAGAATGTTGACCATCCTTGTAATCACCCTTGGCTCTTATTTTTGAAAATTAATAGACAGATATAAATTATGCTTGGTGTCTTTGCCATTGCCGTTTTCTTCCCAGTCCAGCTGCTTCTAAAATGATATGGCCCCAGACACTTTCAGCACTCACAATTTCTGAGCCACTTAAGAGGGAGGAAGTCAGCGCATTTACCATCCAGCTCAGGAGGACACGGCATCTCTGTATGAGTCAGGGTAGAATTATTACTCATAAGTGCTTCTGCCTCTGTGTGGGAGAACTACTGTATTCATCCTGTTAATTAGCCTTGCCTAACAATCATGTAAACAACAGATTTCTTTGTTAGGAAATAGCAATACACTGATTCTCCATCCTGTTACGTTTGATGCATGCATAGGATTCTTTGGGTTGAGCTCTTTTATTACCCTACTGACAAATGGACCTCAATTTCTCAATGTATTAAATAGGGGAATATCCCTTCTTACAGAAAGGGTATTCTATACAAATATAAGATAAAATATCTATAGATCGCTGAGTTTGGCTGAAAAGCAGCGTATTATAAATAGTTTGTTGCTGACTTTGCCTTTGTTGGATTGACAGATCTTTCCAGGGAGAGAAGAGGAACACGTGGTTGTTGAATGGGTGAGGTCCAGTGGAGTGCTCCATAATTATATAGCAGTTTACATTTGTACAGGCATGTTGGAGCAGCTTCCTAGTGAATGATCCACATGCAATGCAATTTGATATTAGCAACTCTGTGGGATACAGGTAGCTGAGTAAGGCATGCAGAGGTTAAATGGTTTCCCAGAGGCCACCCAGCAAGTGTGTGGTTGAGCCAGATTTAGAACACAGTTCTAATTAGCTCCTGATTTCCAGTTTTGTACTGAGGCAAACCACACCGCACCCACACGCTGATCTTATTCCCTTCACTTTGTCTCCTTTATATTTTGACCTACCTGAATATATTATTATATTTTGATTAATTTCAAAACCAAATGAGACAAGCTAGTAAGAAGTACTCAATTATAGAAATTAAACTTGACATCAGACTCTTATACTGTAGTGAATTTGAGGGCTATAGAGCCCAGGAAAAAGATGAAATTCCAAAGAATAAGGTTGGAAAACAGAGTCTAAAAGAAGGAAGACAGAGATTGTATAGGAGGATACACAAGAAGGGCGGCGGTCCCTGCAGTCAAGTAGCCCAGAGTTTAGAGTAGGTTCTACAGAGATTGGCCAATCATTCCGGTACAATGTGGCAAATGCAGGGTGCTATGAGAGCCTGAACAATTAGAAAAGGTTCCTTAACTTGGACAAAAGCATGGAGGAGTAAAACAAAAAGGTGGGTGGGTATTGGTGAAGAACTTTAATTTGGAGAAGTGGATAGGTCATGAGGCGCTCTCTCTTATGCAACAAGACATCAATGCATTTGTTCAACACGTGTCTATTTAGTGTATGTGTGTGTGTGTGTGTGTGTGTGTGTGTGTGTGTGCGTGCACGCCAAACACTATTCCGTGTATTTGGGGTACATTAGTGAACACAGTGAATACAAATTCCTGGACTCGTAGAGCTTATATTTTAGTGGAGAGAGAGAGAAAAACACTAAATGTTAAATAAGTCAATTAAATGATATGTTAAAAGAAAAATGCTTAAGGAAAAGGGTACCTCAAGCCAGGTGATAAGGTTAACGTGAACAGTAGTAAGTCATGTTCGTAGTATATACCCTTAATATTATATGATGAGAATGGTACTTTACCTCTGTGGACTTCCTCTCGAAAACATAGCCCTGGTTTCATGATGAGAAAAACATCAAACAAATCCAGAATGAAGGGCATTCTATGAAATACTTGACTAGTACTCCTAAAAACTGTCAAAGTCATCAAAAACAGGTAGAGTCTCAGACACTGTCATAGCCAAGACAAGCCCAAAGAAACATGACAACTAAATGTCATGTGGTATCCTGTATTGGATCCTGGAATAGATTGAGGACATTAGGGAAATTTGAAGAATTCTGAAGAAAGTATAGACTATAATTAATAATAATGTAACAATATTGGTTCATTAATTGTGATAAATATATCATACTAATGTAAGATATTACATAGAGGAAACTGAGCATGGGTGTATCGGAACTAAGCATATTATCTTTGCAATAATTCTATAGATATAAAACTGTTGGCTGGGAGTGGTGGCTCACGACTGTAGTCCTAGCACCTTGGGAGGTGTAGGCAGGTGGATCACCAGAGTTCAAGAGTTCAAGACCAGCCTGGTCAACATGGTGAAACGCTGTCTCTACTAAAAATACAACAATTAATCAGGCGTGGTGGTGGGCGCCTATGATCCCAGCTACTCAGGAGGCTGAGGCAGGAGAATCATTTGAACCTGAGGGACAGAGGTTGCAGTGAGCCGAGACTGTGCCACTTCACTCCAACCTGGGTAAAAGAGCAAAACTCTATCTCAAAAAAAAAACCAAAACAACTATTTTAAAATGAAAAGTTTATTTAAACAAAAGCAGAGTAAAAGAGATCAAGAGTCTAGGGCAGAGAAGTTCATTACAATTTTAAAGAGGGTGGTCAGGTAGGTCAGGTCATATGAACAATTACTTAGGGAGAGAGTTGTTCATGTTGGGGTATCTGGGGGAACAGCAAATGCAAAGGCCCTGAGGTGAGAACTTGCCTGCATGTATGAAAGTGCTCATGAGGCTTCTTACCTTCTTTGGGCCTCAGTGTTTTATTCTATGAAATGCTAAGGTTGAAAAGATTATCTCAAAGGCCAGTTTCCTTATCTAACAGTCTATGGGTTTAGACCATGTGGTATAGAAGTATTCCACCAGCCAGCATGGCCATCAATAGTTATATGCTTTTCTTTTTTTAATTTTTGTTTTTTTTTTTTTTGAGACAGGGTCTTGCTTGGTTGCCCAGGCTGGAGTGTAGTGGTGTAATCTTGGCTTGTTGCAACCTTCAACTCCTGGGTTCAAACAATCTTCCCACCTCAGTCTCCTGAGTAACTGGGATTACAGGTGCACACCACCATGACTGGCTCATTTTTGTATTTTTAGTAGAGATGATGTTTCACCATGTTGGCCAGGCTTGTCTCAAACTTTTGGCAAAGGAAGTGATCTACCTACCTCCCAAAGTGCTGGGATTACAGGCATGAGCTACTTCACCTGGCCTGTTAGATACTTCTAACCAGCCTCCAGATACCAAGCCAGAAGCATAAAAAAGAATATTTCTAGCTGGGCACAGTGGCTCACACCTGTAATCCCAGCACTTCGGGAGGCTGAGGCAGGCGGATCACCTGAGGTCAGGAGTTCGAAACTAGCCTGGGCAAAATGGTGAAACCCCATGTTTAAAAAAAAAAAAAAAAAGAATATTTCTAGATAGTTTGATAAATAATAAAAAAAGAAATAATAATTACTTTGAGGGTGATTTATACTTTCTCTATCACGAATAAAGACTGAATTTGAAACACTGGATAAGAAAAGGAATATCAGTGATCTTCAGTGAACAACTTAATGCTCTGAACCTTGGCGCCTCTTTTATAAAATGAGAAACTTGTACTTTGTTTATGTTCATTTCAATTTTTAGTAAGGAAAGCACTAAAATATTTCTTATATTTATATATATTTCTGTCTCTGGCATACAAATTGAAATTGGAAAATATCCCAAGTTTCAAAATTACAGAAGCACTAAAAACACTGTTACACAGTCGGAGAGACTGAAGGTTTAACTTTAGGTAGACTCAGGAAAAATAAAAACCCTGTTTACAGCTAGAAAAGTTTTATTACTAATATATATCTTTAAAAATAAATCTGTGCCTTGCTTCATGAAGTACTAACATAATAAATATCAAAATATATAAAAGTAGACAAATTCATAGTCATTATCACTTTGCAAGAGGTTCTATAGAGGTCCTATGAACTGCAAACCTCCTTGATACTCCTAAAATAAAGGTCTATATATATGAGTTTAATTTACATGTGTTAAGCAAGGTAGTTTGGTGCTGTTGACATATAAATGTAATGGTTTAATGACCTAAGTGGTAAACATTAATTTAACCATAAAAATTGTGAAGTTTTAACAAAGAAAGCACATCTGTCTACCTTTGTGGCAACGTATATGTATTAGTCCATTTTCACGCTGCTGATAAAGATATACCCAAGTCTGGGTAATTTACAAAAGAAAGAGTTTTATTGGACTTAAAATTCCATATGGCTGAGGAGGCCTCACAAACATGATGGAAGGTGAAAGGCACATCTCACGTGGCGTCAGACAAGAGAAGAACTTCTGCAGAGAAACTCTTCTTTTTAAAACTACCAAATCTCATGAGACTTACTCACTACCGCAAGAACAGCATGGGAAAGAACTGCCTCTATGATTCAGTTACCTCCCACTGGGTCCATCCCACAACACATGGGAATTCAAGATGAGATTTGGGTGGGGACACAGCCAAACCATATCAGTATATAATGGTGTTGCTAATTGCCTAGTTTTGCCTACTTATAAGAAGTTAAGGATTAAAAAAGCCCTTGCCTAATTGTTTCGTTTGTTTGTTTTGGTAAAGATGCAAAGGTATATGTGACAGTTGGGTACTTGAAATGTGACTAGTGTGACTGAGGAACTTTAATTTTACTAAATTTAAATGTGAATGGTCATAATGACTAGTGTCTACTGTACTGGATAGCATCATTGTCAAGGTCTGCTGTAATTTGGCCTGGACTTGATGATCTAGTGTTTCCTGGAAAGCATGGGTTACTGCTCATGTAGGATTCTTTCTGGCCAGGTGGAGATGTAAGATTTGGGGCTTGAGTTCTGGAGGGAGAAAAGGATGAACTCAAGCCTGCCACTCAGGCTGCGGCTTCACCTTAAGCTCTTTGATACGCTATAGATTAGATCCATGCTCTGAGGCCAATCCTAGAAGTCTTGGGGAATTTGGAGCCTGAAACCCCAAGAATGCCGGAGCAATTCTGAAGTCCAGAGTCATCATCATGCATTATGTAATCGAAGTCTAAGAAACACAAGCACAGTCACATTTGGATTTTTAAAAGGGCAGAACTTCCTTCTCGGCTTCCCTGTTGCACCTGTAAACCTAACAAATCATCAGTGCTTTCAAAGTTTGTGAAAGGATGCAAGCATTTATGACTTTTAGACTGATTACACTACAGGCCCCGTCACAGAATTCCTAGTCTCTCTTGCTTACTATTTTAGGTCAGCATACCAGAGATTTGCCAGGGCAGTCTTTTCACAAATGCTCTCAAAGCACTTTCTCTGTGTGAGCAAAAGCTGTTGACCTTAATTCCTCTTATCAAGTGCTCCACCCTGCTCCATGTAAGTTTTTATCCGAAGCGGGTAGTGATATGTATTACTGACAGAGGCACTTCTGCATAAGTGTTGTCTGCCTTTGTGCTTGGCTGCCAGAGAAGAGGTGTAAAGGAGGGAAAGTAATTTGGCAGATTTGTGTGCTATAGAATACAGTGAACCATGTGCCAATGTTATCCTGTTTATTTTCTTCCAGGAAATCACGGATTGGCATGGCATTGCTTTGACAAGTACTTCCTGTTGTCTTCACAGAAGTCTCTCTGCAGAATAATCTCAAAGGAATATTTGGTCTCCCAAATATTAATGCCCATTACCCACTGAAAAATGCTCTTAATTGCTGGGAAAACATCAACCACCCTTGTGTTTAGCCTGCTCCAGGAAGCCCAATGAAGCTTTCTTCCAGTTGTTTCCATAGCTGTATTGCTGAAGTACCTCTCTTGGTTGGGTGAATGTTCATGAAGCCATTTCTTGAACCAGCTTAGGAGGCTGAGGCCTCCTGGAGCCTGTGACATGGAAGCTTTGGAAGTGGATGATATCAGCCCGGCCTTAGAAGTTACAGAGGAGTTCTTTAGTACTTTGGATAGTAAGCTAGAAAAGGCTGTGCAGCAAGCAGAGGTTTATGGAATCCAGGAAGTCCCTGAACTGGTGGGGCATGAGGTACTCAGTAACATCACAGACAGTGGTGCTATGAGAAATGTGGCCTCCCTGGGCAAGGGGGGCATGATTTGGGACCACTGTAAGAGCAGGCTCTTAGAAACCAAAGCTCAAAATGTCTTCCCTGCCAAAGAACAGTTTATGGTCCAGAAAGGGATGACCCCAGATAATCTTTCCTGGATGGAACAAAAGGAAGCATCGACCTTTAATTTTTTCAATATCTGTCAGCGTCGGCGGGACCGGCCTCGTTCTGTAAACGATTTACTGGATGAGACCTCTACTTTCAAGCCAGGGCATGCTCGATCACGATCAGATATTACCCAAGTGGACTGGAAGGTGGTCCTCAAAACCACACCTTTGCAGCAGCAGCAGCAGCAGTCTTCCCTTCAAGGCCTGCACTTTACCAGGCCATCTTTTCTGTTGCCCTCACCAAGTAAGATAGAAGATGCTCAAGGAAATACCGGTATGTTTTTAAATGTTATTTATTTCTTTATTTTTTTCTTTTTGGGGCTGTGACTCAGATAAGTTTGTATGTTTTTATATCTGACTTCTACTGAACAATTGTTGATTTTTCCTTTGTCTCTCTTGATCTGCCTCATGACAATCTTACGCTCCAGCATTCATTTCTGGGCTTGCTTATTTAAGCTCCCTCTTCCATTTTCTTGTATATTTTACCAGGCCTCAGGTCAACAGTCTTATTATCTTCCTAAAAGGCATTTAGTGAAAAGACAATTATGGTAAATTCTCCCTTTCTAATCTTGTATGTTAGAATCAGAATACTCTCATGCTTAATGTATTAATAGTATTTTCCTGTGCACATTGTATGTTACTGCCTATTCCTATAGTAGATCGTATATTGGGCTGAGCCTATGCTAGGAAGGATTTAAAGATGTGTGAAGACACAATCCTTGCCCTAAAGCACTTTTCATAAGACTCAAGAAGGTACTTGGTAATGAGAGACCATAGATGGGCCATTGAAATGTATGTGACGGACCTTCATTTTACTCTGTCCATATGAGTGAGTGGCAGTGACTGTAAAAGGACAGAAGAAGGAGAAGACACTGTGGGTTGGGCTTCGCAAGGCTTGGCTTGCAAGGGGACATGGAACTTGAGCTACATCTGGAAGGACACTAAGATGCAGACAGTCACAGGACATGACACTTGGTCAGGATTATTGTGTAATCAAAGGTGAGGAGAAGGGCGTTCAGAAGAGAGCAAGCAGACCTTGGTGCGTAGAACAAGGGACTCCATGGCCAGCAGTGGAAGGAAATGGCTGGAGAGGGTGGTTAGGTCCTCCTTCATGATGGAGGGTCTTGAATTTCCTTTCTCTTCATATTTTATACACATATATGTGCACATGAATATGTACTCATGAACTTGCTCTTCTGTGAGTATACAACCAACTCTCTCCATTTTCCCCAGTGTTTCTGGAAAGATTTCCTTTTCAAATCCTTTCCTTTTTTCTACTCAAATTCATGACTTGTAATTCCTTGTCTTCTCTCCTAGGCTCTCACCATTCTTCTAAACATCTAGCCAAGGGTAGTGACCATGGAAGTAAAAAGAAAAGGACATTATATGCATTTTTTTCTTTTTTTTAAATTCCGTTTTTAGAGACAAGGTCTTATTCTGTCTCCCAGGCTGGAATATGATGGTGTAACTGTAGCTCATTGCAACCTCAAACTCTTGGGCTCAAGGGATCCTCCCACATCAGCCTCTGAAGCAGCTGGGATTACAGGCAGACACCACCATGCCCAGCTAGTTTTTTCAGTTTTGTTTTTAGAGATGGAGTCTTGCTATGTTGGCATGGCTGGACTTGAGTTCCTATGCTCAAGCAGTCCTTCCACTTCAGCTTCCCAAGTAGCTGGAATGACAGGCATGAGCCACCACACCTGGCTAAGAAAAGGATATTTTATTTTATTTTTTTTTTTTTTGAGACAGAGTTTCGCTCTTGTTACCCAGGCTGGAGTGCAATGGCGCGATCTCGGCTCACCGCAACCTCCACCTCCTGGGTTCAGGCAATTCTCCTGCCTCAGCCTCCTGAGTAGCCGGGATTACAGGCACGCGTCACCATGCCCAGCTAATTTTTTGTATTTTAGTAGAGACGGGGTTTCACCATGTTGACCAGGTTGGTCTCGATCTCTCGACCTCGTGATCCACCTGCCTCGGCCTCCCAAAGTGCTGGGATTACAGGCTTGAGCCACCGCACCCGGCCCAGAAAAGGATATTTTAAAGCAGAAGACTTGATAACTGATTAGATATTAAGGGACATGGCTGGGCACGGTAGCTCATGCCTGTAATCCCAGCACTTTGGGAGGAGGCAAGCAATTGAGGTCAGAGATCAGTCTAGACAACATGTCGAAAATCTATTACCATGGTTTTTGCAAAACCACAAAAATTAGCTGGGCTTGGTGGCACACACCTGTAGTCCCAGCTACTCAGGAGACTGAGAGGCACAAAAATCGCTTGAACCCAGGAGGTGGAGGTTGCAGTGAGCCGAGTTTGCACCACTGCACTCCAGCCTGGGCGACAGGGGGAGACTCTATCACACACACACAAAACAGATATTAAGGGGCATACAAGTTGCTGTAAGCCCATTGCCTAGCAGAATGATAGCTTTGCCTGAGCTCATGTATAAGAAGGCGCACTTTCTGATTTGCAAATAACCTCAGTAGCTTTTTTAGTTTCTTGGCATTCATATAGGTTTTTATCATAAAACCTCCTTAACCATTCTAAATCCATGGTGTAGCCAAGTTAAGAGGGTGTCATATTTCCAATTGTGTTTTTCCAATCTTGTTTTGATTGTAAATGTGAGAACTCAACCTTCCTTAGGTTTTTTAAAGACCTGAACTACTGCTTTGAGTGCTTAACAGATCATGAGAATTATTTTCTAATTCTCATGTTTAAAAAAAGTTTAATATTAAATTATATTGAAATATGAGAACTGAGTGGTATTTTGAAAAGTCAACTGTAACATGGCATTTGCAAGTATTGATATAATATATTCTACCATTTATTTATTTATTTATTTTCCGAGAGTATCTCACTCAGATACCCAGATTGGAGTGCCATGGTGTGAATCATAGCTCACTGCAGCCTCAATCCCCCTAGCTCATGCAATCCTTCCGCCTCAGCCTTCCAAATAGCTGGGACTACAGGCGTGTGCCACCGTGCTTGGCTAATTTTTAATTATTATTATTTTTAGTAGAGACAAGGTTTTGCTATATTGCCTAGGCTGGTCTGGGACTCCTGGGCTCAAGCAATCCTCCCACCTAGGCCTCCCAACTGTTGAGGTTACAGGTGTGAGCCACTGCTCCCAGCCACAGCCACCTTTAGTCATCTAGGAGATAGACATCCTAACAGGAATTAGCAAATGTGGGTAAATGGCATGCCAAGTTTTGTTTTGTTTTTTTTTCTGAGACGGAGTCTTGCTCTGTTGCCCAGGCTGGAGTACAGTGGCGCGATCTTGGCTCACTGCAACCTCTGCCTCCTGGTTCAAGCATTTCTCTTGCCTCAGCCTCTGAGTGGCTGGGATTACATGTCTGTACCACCATGCCCAGCTAATTTTTGTATTTTTAGTAGAGACAGGAATTCACCTTGTTGGTCAGGTTGGTCTTGAACTCTTGACCTCGTGATCCACTCTCCTCAGCCTCCCAAAGTGCTGAGATTACAGGTGTGAGCCACCGTGCCTGGCCGGCATGCCAAGTTTTTGACACCTTTTCTTTCTGCCATTCTCTGGAGAGCAGGCAAGATAAATCATGTTCCTATCACTCATCAGGTGAAGGACAAGGGCAAGCAGTGGCTACCCATTCTCAGGCTGGAGTTCTAGACTGCATGACTGATCACCTATTCTGATGCCGGTATTCTCACAAGCATTCGTGGCAGGGGGTATGCCAACATCCAGGTGCATACTAGTCAAAATCAGCCAAGATCTGAGTCAAGTTGACTTTAAAACCTTTGAAGTTAGTGATCCAAACTGAAGAAAGTCTCATTTCTCCTGAGGAATATGCCAAAAGCAGAGGAAGACAGTGCAGTACCTTGGCTAGAGCTGGAGATGAGGACCCAGGAGGAGATTTGGGGTCAGGCAAGACCTCTTCCTTGAGCTGCAGACTCACATCTCCAACTGCCTGGTGAGCATTTTTGTTGGAATGTACCATAGGCATCTCAAATTCAAAGTGTCTCCAGATCACCCATAATCTGCCCTTGTCCCACTCCTGCTGTTTTAAGTTAACAAGTGTTAATGAGAGGCTGGGGGCTCCTCAGAAGAAATAAAATTTCATCCGTGGGTTTTGACAAGGTCAACATGATTTTGTGTCTAGCCCTGTCATTCTCTTACTTGCAGGTGTTATTACTGCATGGTTATGTTTTCTCCAGTTAATGTTCATTTTTTTACCTGGCTCCTTTACTGAACTCAGCTTCAGCTTAAAGGCTTATCAAAAGTGGTTCTTCCTTTATCTGCTCTATCCTCCTACCCCGCTTCATCCTTCTCCTTCCTCCTGTAACAAGTCCAAGGGGCTTCTTTATCAGGTAGGGCCTCTGTGTCTTCTGTTTCATCTGGTGATGAATAACCAGGCTCTTGAACCTTACTGAGGATAAATGCTGCTTTGGGTACAGAAAGCAAATTGGGCTACTGTATAATGAGGGCTGTGGGTAGCTAAGGTGTAGCAGCTATTTTGCTCACATGGAAGCCTGTCTGAAAGAGGCCTTCTGGTCAAAGTAGCATAGTTGTTAGAAACGCTGACTCTAAACCTAGATTTCTAACATTTCCAACTTTGCTCTAGTACTTACTAGTTGTATTACATAAGGCAGGTTTCTTAATCACTCTCGTTTGAGGTTTTTTTTTTTTTTTTTTGGACATAAAGTATCAGGTCAGTAGTACTGACCTCAATTTCTTGTGAGCATTAAGTGGGTTAAAACATCTAAAGTGCTTCTTAGAACCATGTTCAGTACACTTAATAAAAGTTTTAAACATTTAATGATATTATTGCTGTTATTATGAATTGAATTTGAAACCCATCAATGAGAATCAAAGTGACACTAACAAGCACTTCAAGGTTTTTTTTTGTCATAAAATGGCCGCACAATAAATATTTCTTGAAATGAATTGGCCTTCTTGTGTTATACCTCCTCATAGTTATTAACTGGTTTGTTAATGGGGAATAGACCATTCTTTCCCTCTCTCATAGTGATTTATGAGCAGCTGTTTATTGCCTTCCACACCAGAGTTTATGATCACTGATAGAAGGGACCATAAACTTGTTTTCTTCCCCATTTGTTTTTCTTTCCTTTTTAAAGTTACTTTTGATCTGAGAATTTTACCCATTGTTTTATCTTCAGTATCTAACTTAGTGCTTTGAACATGTGCTCAAAAATATGTGCTCAAAAAATTTTTAAATGTAAAAACGAATGTAGTTAAATTACAGGCATTAACTGTAAAACTGATAAAGGCATTAACTTCTTTAGCTGGTTTGTGTCTCTCTAGAAAAAATGACTCCACCCTCTTTTCTGACATCCTCCGTTTTTCCACCTTAACATCATCATTAGCATTTGCACATCGTCTCTGTGAAGCTCTGTAGCAGCAGTAAATACTGAAAAATGAAGATACGCTTTTGTCTCAAAGGCTGCCCTGATAAGAAAAAACCAAACACTTTCCCCTTTCTGACTGTGTGTGGCTTGTAAAGTGCCCCTGATGTCGGAAGAATGTTACTCTGGTCTTGGAGAGCTATTGAGATACCATTTCAGACTTCTGAGTTGCATAGGCACAGTTAAGATTTTCCTTCTTACAGGAATCTGACTGCTGTTTGATGAACACAAAGCTTGGTGAGGTCATTGTGGTTGCCCTTCAGTCTTTCTGAAGCTGGCAATCATTTGAGATAATTTTATAACTTTTTTCAACGTTTCCCTATTCCCTGATTGTGTTTCTTTATAGAAGGTTATTGCTTTGAATTTGGGGGCCACTGCTTTCCTAGGGTGGGAAAGGGATATATGAGAGCAGAATACATGAACAAGATTAACAGTTTGTTTATTACTATCAAAGCCAAAATCTGAGCATCCAGTGTGCTTGTTCTTAGGGTGAGTGAGAGAGCCCAGGTGGAAAGAGAGGGGAAAATAGTAATAATAATGGCAGTGGCAGCTAACACTTTCTGCACTTTCACAATTCTAAGTGCTTTGTAGGTATCAGCTTATTTAGTCACAGGAGAACACTCTTGTGATATGGGTTTTTCATTGGTCCCATTTAAAGGATGATGAAACTGAGGCACGGGGAGCATAAGTAGCTTGTTTGAATCCCCACAGAGTGAGGGAGGAATAGAGCCTCAAATTTGACTATAGTCAGTCTTCCTCTGAGTCCAGGTTCTTAACCTCTAAGCTGCAGCTGTTCCCTTACCTTGGAAGCTAGTGGTCCTCAGTCTCCACAGCCCTCCTCTTTGAAAGCCTCACTGGCAGTAAATCCCAATGAGAGTAGTTGGTGGAAATCAGTATGATAATGTTCATTGACTTAAAATTAAACAACATAGGTATGGTTGATGGTTGAAATTATTTAACACAGAAAGATTTATGTGTGCCTTGTAACTCTATCACTGGTTCAGAAAAACTGAGGCACACCAAAGCAATCCAGCTAAGCAAGAATTGTTTCCTGCATTTAACGTATTCACTGAAATACATGGACACAGAGCTAGTCAGTTTCTTAGGAGACCAGGGAACCTGCAAAAGGAAGACGGTCACTTTGCCTTTCACAGTCTTTAATGTTAGCATGCCAACAGCTGAAGTGAACCAACCCTGATGGGTTTGTAAGCATGGAAGGAAGAGCTTTGGGGTTTTGCCATTTTTTAACTGTCTTACTTGGGAACCTGTAATGCATTCTAGAGACTGCCTTGCCTCAGGCAGAGGCAGACCTAGCACTGACTTCTTAAGAAGGGATGTTGGCTGTGCTAGTGGATGAAGGTTGCCACCAGTTGATGGGAAGTGGCTTGAATCCAACCTAGTTAACACCATCTACATCACCTGAGGATGGAATAGTTCTGTCTCAGGCTTATCCCTGAAGAACCTCCAGGTAGATGGTAGACACCAAAGCATCCTCAGGATCAGTCCTTCTCCTTATTGCCATCCCAGCGTCTGCTATGCCCTGGGTAGCTGTAGTAGGGTGTGGCTGGGAAGTAGCCCTGAGAGTGGACGCTATCCTACTACCAAGAATGGCTGATTTTCTTACAAGCCAACTCCAGAAAATGAAAAAAAAAAAAAAAAAAAAAAAAAAGAATGGCTGATTTCTAGTCTTAGCACTCATCTTAGTTGTATAAAGACAAGTTCTTCACTGGTGTCTGTACTAAACCCTTTTCCCCTCTCCATCACTGTCATCTGTTCATGTTCACTGAGAAAGGATATAATCGTAAGCACCAAGGATTTTCCCATAGGATAAAGAAGGTCTTAATATCTCAGAATTACAATCTAAACATAAACATATCAGAAGGTAAGAACATAAAAAGTCATGTGAACATATATATGAAATTTAGGTTACACATGCACACGTGCACACACACACACACACACACACACATACACACACAACAAAGTATAGACGCAAAGTAGAGTAAATGAGGCTATATGGAAAGAATCCCCAAGTAGAACCTGAAAGATTATCTGAGGTTATCTGAACTCTACTCCTAATTCACCATGTAAGTTTGGAAAAATCACTTTATTATCTTTTTTTTTTTTTTTTTTCTTTTAAGACAGGGTTTCACCATGTTGGTCAGGCTGGTCTTGAACTCCTGACCTCAGGTGATCCGCCTGCCTTGGCTTGGATTACAGGCATGAGCCACCACGCCCGGCCTATCACTTTATTATCTATTATGTTTGGTTTATAGATCTACTAAGGCAGATTAAATTATCTCCATCATCCTTCCGAACTCCAAAATTATATCATTCTAGGATGTATTTGAACTGACCCTGACTCATGGTTGTGTGGAAGCTAATTACTGTAGTCAGATAATAAAAAAATTGTAATGAAAACATGGGTATATTTGAAATTATTTAACACAGAAAGATTTCTGTGTGCCTTGTAACTCTACTTCTGGGTGAACTGCTGTTGCAATTTTTAAAATAAAAAATTTTTAAAGAAATCCTTTGCATTAGCTACAGAGCTCTGAAACTCAACAAACTGCCAGAATCTAACTTACTGTTCCATTCCTGACTGTGTTCACATTTTCATCTGCTTGGCAAGGGCAGTGGTCAACTGGGCTTTTGTTTCTGTCGGTTTCACTCTCTGGTGACCTGGTCCCATTCCTATGCCTGTATTTTCTTGTTCTAAGTACTTCAGGAGAAGGTCTCAAGCAGAGATTTTCTTTAGGGCTAGAAAAACCATGGCAGTCTAGTTTCTTTATCCCAGGTTTTGTGTTACTCTGTTTCGGTTCCCTTTTTCCCCATCTTTCACTTTTTTTAAAAAAAAGCCAAATTTGGGACTTATACTAAAATGACTGCTTTTTCAATTATGATGTTTCTCAAAAGCCTTGGAGCCAGTAGAGGTGGGAATATTCCTGCAGGCTAAGAACAAGTGAGGTCACCAGGACATGGTGTCTTGCTGAATTTATGATTCACCCTTCAGCAAGATTAGTCAGTACAAAGAAGTTGCTAAAATAGGTCACAGAAAATTGATTTTATATGGTCGTATAGTTTCCATTGGTTACATTATTGAATGTTGGCCTGTGGCGGCTATTTGGAAACCCAATATGCCTCATTGACAGCCCGCATTCTGATTCATAACACTTCTGTATGGGAACCTTTAAATCAACATATCTGATATTTTTTCCTGGTTATCCTATTAATTTATTTTTTTTTCTTTTTGGCTAAGGAAAACTATGGTTACTAATTTTATAAGCTGGTAAAATTTTCTTTTTAAAACACAGAGCTTTTCATGCTACTTTGTTCTCAGAAATGAACCATGGTTCCCCATTTCTTACAAAATGAAGTGTAAACTTTATAAAGCATCTAGGTATCTTCCCAACCTTATCACCCATGCCTTCTTCCTTTTGAGCCTTTTTGCCATTTTTTTAATGTGCCATGTGCTTTCAAGCTCCTGGCCTTTGCTGTCTCCTCATCCCAGAATACTTTCCCTTCCCTTTTCACTTTCCAAAAATCCTCCATTATCTTTCAAGGGCCAATTCAAATGCCACATCCTCCCTGGGACCTTTCCAGATTTTTCTCAATTAAAATCCCTTTTTTTCCCCTTTCACTTTATGTTCCCATGGCACATTTTACTCTGCTGTGCATGATGGATAATTGCTTGTCCATTCATCTCCCACACCAGATTGGAAGTCCTTTGAAGATATCAGCTGTATTGTAGAAACTGTACTTTACCAAGCATGAGCACATGGAAGGTTGAATTCTGTGTATTGGTGCTTAAAAATCAAGACAGAATAGTGATGTTTTGTTTTTTATTCAAAATGGAAAGGGCTTCTCTTTCCTTGATTCAAGTTGAATGAAGTTTGTTATTATTAATACTGCCAGTAAGAGCTATCAATTAATGAGTGATAATTTTATGCTCAGCCCTGTGCTAAGAAGTGTTCATTCATTATCTTGCTTAATACTCACAATGGTTTAACATATAGATATTATCCTGATTCTACAAATGAGGAAACTGAGGCTTAGAGAAGATGACATCATCCAAGGTTATACAGCTGGTATGTGGCAGGGCTAGGATTCTAAGCCACGCCTAACTCCAAGACTGCACGTAACCACTGTGTTACACTACTTCTCCAGCCTGAGGACTCATTCCCTCCACCACAAATAAAACACAGTGTGATCTAGATTTAAAGTCTGGAGGTTGGAGTTTCACTCTCAACTTGCCCACTTTGTGGTATAAACTTGGCAAAGTCATTTTGCTTCCTGGAACCTCTTTCCAAATCTGTTAAGTCAGTTAGAATGCTTTCAGAAGCAAGTAACAAAATAACCAAAAGTGGCATAAATAGTCACTGTATTTCTTCTTTTATCTGACAGATAACTATTGAGCAGTTAGTGAATGCGGAGGACTTATGCAATAAACACTTAACAAGATACTTAGGGGTAGGTGGTCTTGGGGTCATTCAGGACCCACAGGCATTCCCTATTTTTGCTTTGTTGTCCTTGGTATATTGATTTCTCTTCTCTCCCCTCATTGATACAAAATGGCTACAGCAGCCACAAAGATCATTTTTTAAAAAATTTTTTCTAGGGGCTGGGCATGGTGGCTCACGCCTGTAATCCCACCACTTTGGGAGGCTGAGGCAGGTGGATCACGAGGTCAGGCGTTCAAGACTAGCCTGACCAACATAGCAAAACCCCGTCTCTACTAAAAAAAAAAAAAAAAAAGAAAAAACATTTTTTTCTGACTTCCCAAATGTGTTAGGATCCTTTTCTTAAATACCAACAGTAAAAGTCAGGAAGAGAGAGCAGGACATCTCTTCTGGGTCTTTTTTCCAGAGGCTTCCAATAGTACTCCCTCCTTGGCCAGAACTGGGTCACATGCCCACCCCTAAGGCAATCTCTGGCAAAGGAAAATAGGATTGCTGTGATTGGATTAGACAAATTATTATTCTTTTCACAGGGCAGGGAGAAGCCATCTTTCCTGAGCATATTGGCCCCATACCTGAACAAAATTAAGGTTTTGTTGATGAAGGCATCTGATAGGTTCTGCCTCACATTTGGATGTGCTAGTGGGATTTCTAGACTCCCTTCCTGCTCTAAGTCTCTATAATTCTGTGGGCTGCACTAAGAAATCGTAATGGAATGCCATTTATGCCTAAAATCCAGCAGGCTACATATGGGAGAGTCTTTTATATTTAATTCTTACAGATTAGAGAAATAGAGCGAAAAGCTCACCATGGCAGAGAATAAGCACGGTTTGAAAGGTGATGTTTGGAATTGTTTCCTGGGTCAAAAAGCTCAACAAAGGCTAGGAATTACCCTTATCACAGAAGACAGAAAAACTCTGCTATTAAAAAGTTGGGTTTGTGATCTCCTAGTCAGGTTCACACTTGAGAAGAATTGGCCGGGCATGTATTGACGTGTGCTCTATCACTGTTGCCCATAGCAGAGAACCAGATGGAAAAGATCCCTAAATTGGTATATCTAGCTAATATGTAGCCAGATATGTGACAGGTCTGTTTTCACTAGAGCTGACATAGATAATCTTTTTCCTAGGTTTATGAAGGGAAAACAAATAGAATATCCCCTTTTTACCCAAAAATAAAGTCTCCAAAGTAGTCATAGAAAAGGCTAGTTAATTTCTACCAGAAAAAATTTGTTAACAGAGTATCTGTGGAATACCATCTGTGTACTCCACTGGCCAACACTGTACCAGGGCCTGTGGAGTGAATTTAATACGTGCAGGGCACAGACCTGCTTAGCTTCCTGTAGTATAATTCTCTTCAAGTTCTTTGCTATGGACATGTGTGGCAGTGTCATGAATAATGTGCCCTGATGTGCCTGTAATGAGGAGAACAAAGACCTAATATTAGTTCATTTTTTCCCTTTGTTTCTGGCTTAAACACAGTTGAGTACTATAATATGAACCTAATTGACTTGGAAAACTGTGTTTTATGAACCAGGAATGCAAAGAAAAGAGTGATGATTGTGATTCAGAATGCCAGAGAAATCTTCATTGAGGAAAGGTTCTTTCAGCTGGGCTTTGAGGGTTGAGCACAAAACCAAGGTGGAAAGAACACAGCGCATGCATGAGATAGTCAGGAGGCTAACCTAGAACACGGGGACATTTTGGAGTCACTACTGACTTTGGAGGACCTTCAAAGCCAGACAAATAGACTTACTGTGATATATTTGGCAAGAAGCACCCACAAATGTCTTGAGACTCAAGATTAAAAGGGTATTTGATAAGAAATGTGGAATTTAGTGGGGTGAAAGGTAGCGATAGGGTAGCAGGGAGCCTCCTTTTCAGTGGCCTTATATGTCCATGTAAAGGGACATTAGTTAGTATAGCACTCTTGGCCTCTCTCTATCCTTTTGCACACTCTACTCCTGAGAAGGAGTGACTTATTGGCACGTTTAGGAGAGGAACCAAGTAACTCAGCTACTCTCCTAAGAAGCACTAATTCTGGTCTGCTCCCCCAGATCTGCTCTTCCATGCCATCAGCCCTTCATGGGCAGTCCCCCAGGAGGGGAGGCCTCTGGCTATCCAGTGATGTTTGTGACTCAGAGGTAAGTCTGTGAAATCCTGGAGTTTAATTTGTTGCTACACAACTAAGCTGCATCCTCCAAGTGGCTGGTGTTTTGATCCCCATGTATCTGACCACTCTGTCAATCTCAGTTGGTTCAAAAGTTGGGTGAGCATAAGGAATGTTCTTCACTGGGTCTCCTCAGGCCCCAACAGTATACCGAATGGATTGGTAGGTGGAAAGAACTAAGGGGTGGAAACCAATCAGAAGGTTCTGCCAAGTGTCATGATGTGAGGTGATGAGAACTCAGATGAGGGTGATAATAGCAATAAAGAGAAAGTGGGACTTGTGAAAAGGAAAAGAAGAGCTGTAGTTGGGGATTGATGGAGGATAATAGATGAGGAAAGGGAAAATCTAAGTGAAGGCCCACTATCTGGAATGTTCTTTACCCCTTCCTGCTGTCTCTGAATATCCAATTCTATCCTCACTGCAAAGTCTACCTCAGATACCACCTCCTCCTCAAGACTTTTAAGAACTTCCCAGGCAAAAGGCCTCTCTTTCTTCTCTTACGTGTTAGAGGCTCTGAGTGCTTTATGCTGCACATTACAGATACTTTGGAGCCCATCTTTTCTCCCCTATGGGCTATAAACTCTGTTGACAGGATCTGTGTCTGATGGGTTTGGTATCTCCACAGATTCTTGCAAAGTCCTTTCTGATACAGTCAGCAAATATTTATGGAGCCAGCCTCTGGTATTTGGGAAGGAGAGAGATATCAAGGTCCCTGTTCTCAGGAGGAGAGAGTTCTTTGAAGGAAATAAAGCAAGAGGTGTGATGGAGAATGACTGAGGGGCGCTTTAACCTGAGCGGTAAGGCATGACTTCACCAAGAACAGCACTTTCGAGGTGAAAAATTGAGGGATGCAAATAAGGCAGTGGAGCTGGGGAGAGAAGCCCCAGATAGAGAACACAGCAACTCAGAGGCCTCAGAGTTAGAATGTGCTTGGCCCATTCAAGGAACATAAGAGAGGATTGTGGCTGGAACAAGAGAAGGAATATAAGATGATGTGAGATGAGGTCAGAGCAATAGCCAGAGGCCAGGTCACATGGACCGGGAAGAAGAGGCATTGTGAGCATATGGAATCTGATGGAAGAAGACAGGTTTAGCCATAAAGAGACTGGATCAAGCAGATAATTTTTTTTTTTTTAGTTCCCACCGTGTGGGAGGGGATTCCAGAGAGCTGGAAATCCCACAGATAATTTTTTAATAGACACAGTAAACGTTAGGATATTGGAAGAAGGAGGAAGGAGGTTAGTAGAGAGAGAACTGCAAGATGTTAGAGGAAGGGATTCTAGAGAAGTAGGACGGAATTTGTTTTTTGTTTTTTATTAATGCCTTTTAATGTTTCACATTGTCTTTTTTTTTTCTTTCAGAAGATTTGTAACAAAAATACATGGAACTTAGTATATATTTCAATAAAATAGGTAAATACAGAATCTGAACAAGACACCTCTATAAGGTATAATCCTTCTTGTGGGGATAGAATATTCCACTCCCCTAAGAAAAGAGAATCACAACATGATTAGGCCTGACTATCTCATACTGCCTACTAACTTCAGAGACTGGTGGACTTGGAGAAAAAAAAAACAAATTAAAAATAAATAAATAAAACTGAATACGGTCAAGTGCCTCAACTGCCCTCTCCTTTCCCCTTTTCCTAGATCTTCATACAGCCAGATGAGATGAGGATGTGAGGCAGAGCCCTATGGGGCACAGTCAGGGGCTCTGCTGCTAAATGCCAGGCAGATGCATGGGTTTCCTGAGGTGGCCCAGAAATGTACTTTGAAACAACCACAGAATAGAGGTGGAAGGATCTGCTGAAGCAAGGAAGCAGAAGTTTCTTCTTTTGATACTAAAAGGCAGAAGCAGGAAACATCTATTGAACACTTACACAGTGTTAGGCATTTTCCTAAGAGCGACTTATTTCTTCCTCACAACACTACACTGAGGTAGGTGTTACTATTATAGCCCCACTTTAAAGATGAGGAAACTGAGACTGAGGTTAAATAATTTGCCAATGGTCATGTAGGCAGTAAGGGCAGATTTGGGAGTTGAACCTAGGCTGGTTGCTCCAGCAAGTGGCCTTCACCGCTGTGCTCTACAGCACTTCTACAGGACATGGGTTAGTATGATGCTGAAGTGAAGCCAAATATCGTGTATATACAAGAGCTCCCTACAGTGCACAGAGAAAGAGACTAAAATTGGGTGTTTGGGGAAAGTGAAGATGGTATGGAAATATTGTTCTGGGGATTGTGTCTTGGACCCACTGAAATGAATAAAAGAAGAGATTATCAGGATTAAAGATACAATAGAAGGTGAGCAATATGAAGTTGTGTTTGCTGGGGTTAGCACTTTATCTCTTGCTCAAGAAAGCTAGACTTAAATAGAGACCACAACCAAATTGTAAGCACCTTCAGAACTTCTGTCACCTTTGTGTCTCCAACAAAGCTTAGTGCCCTGCTTTGCACATAGTTGGTGCTCCATCAATGTAGGTCAAATTGCTTTGCTTCCTTGTCTCTGAGCCTGTATAACAGTTGTAAGTCCTTTTTCCTGACTTCCAGATAATATTTATCCTTACAGCTTACTGTAGCCTAGATAGCCTGTAGAGAAACTGAAAAGAAAGCTGATCCAATGAAAGAAGTGTAATAGATCTGCTAAACTTTGACAGAGAAGCAGTCCAGATGAGCCTGTCTAGGTGAGAGTGTTATACTGCAGTCTTATGAGTACTCCATCCACTTTTTGCTCTGGCTTCTCTTCACATTTATTATTCCTATTTTAATAAGTGTTTCATTTAAAATTTCCTGGATAATTTTGATTTGGAATATTGGTACCACATGGGCTTTTGAGTTATTTGAAAACATTAAAATATTGCACTTTGTCTTTCATGCTAACTATTGCCTGATCTTCAGAATCCTATTCTTGTGAGTTCATTCCTTGTTCTGACTCAGGCAGTCTAGATTTTCCTGGTAAAGTAGGTTACCTAAACATTTCATGTATTGTGATCTAGAACATGGTATTTTTAAAAAGGCAAAATTTTATAAAGTAACCAAAATGAAAGCACATAATAGTTCAATAATTATATATGCTAATTATGTGAACATACCTAATTATTTTATCTATATATATTTATAAAAAATGTCTGAAGGGTTTATATCAAAGAGTATACAGTCTGGGCAGGAAAATTTTGTGGGTGCTAGAGTGTAAAGCAGAAACTTTTACATTTCTTACTTATTTGGGGAAGAATTTTTATTATAAAATTTAATAAATATTTTATGAGCACGAAATAGTATATGAAATATAAGGCAAAAATGACCCTGAGTCATCAGAATGGTATAGACATAGAGCCATGGGGGTTCAGAGGAGAACAGTTGTTTTCAGCTAGAAGGGATGAAGAAAGGCTTCAGGAATGAATGAGATTTTATCATAGCCCTCAAGTATGTGGAGAACTCGGACAAGCAGAGGTGAAGAAAGATCTAGGCGGGGGACTATGGAGAAAATGCATGAAGGTCAGGAGGGGGTGAGCCATGGAAACAGTGATTCGATCAGCTGTTGGAAAAATGGCGGAGTTAAGAGCAGCAGCACTCTGGGTGGGGTTCCTGAGGAAATTGATGATGGAAGGGTTAGGCTACTATACTCTAAACCCCCTGAATATGTTATCCCTAAAAGTGGGACAACCACCTGTGACATATTCTTGCTAAACAAAACAGAAACAAAACCAAAAAGCCATCGACAACCAGAACATAAAAAAAACCTCACTGAACCTTGAGGTCCAAATAGCAGTTGACAGAAAACATGGGAAACAGAGGAATTAAGTAATTCCGTGAAGATACACTCAGCCAAATAGAGAATGTGGGAAATTCAACAGGATAAATGAACCAGCTTCTTCAACAAATACATAGCATGAAAAAAAAGGAGGAAGAGAGAACTGTTATAGATTGAAAAAGACTTAAAAGACATAATCAACCAAATCAACATATGAACTCATTCGCACAGACTATCAATATTAAAGAAATGTGGCCAGGTGCAGGGGTTCATGCCTGTAATCCCAGCATTTTGGGAAGCCAAGGCAGGTGGATCACCTGAGGTTAGGAGTTCAAGACCACCCTGACCAACATGGTGAAACTGCGTGTCTGTTAAGAATTAGCCAGGCATGGTGGCACATACCTATAATCCCAGCTACTTGGGAGGCTGAGACAGGAGAATTGCTTGAACCCGGGAGGTGGAGGTTGCAGTGAGCTGAGATTATGCCACTCCACTCTAGCCTGGTTGACAGAGCGAGAATCCATCTCAAAAAATAAAAAAGAAATGTTTGAGACAACCTGGGAAAATCAGACACAGACTGGGTATTAGATAAGGAATTATTAATTTTGTTTGGTGTGAAAAATGTATATATTGTAAAGATCTTATCTCTTAGACTAGAGATATATCCTGAAATATTTACAGGTGAAATGAAACAAATGTCTGTGATTTGCTTTCAAACGTACCAGGGAAAAAAAAATGAAAAGCAAGAGTTGGAGAGTGGTAGGAGAGATGAAAGAAGAGTGGCAGAAACTTGTCATTTTAAAAACTGAACAATGAGTACCTGGCATTCATACTCTTCTACATGCTTTTCAAGTGTTTGAAACTTTCTATAATGAAAAGTTTAAGGCCAAGCTAAAGAGTATGGACTTTACTGTGTGGCACCCAGAAATCTGTGAAGTGTGTTAGCCTGAGGAGGGACACGAAAGGGACTGCAAGATACCCAGAGAGTTTAGCCTGGCAACACTGGGTGAAATGGCCAGGAGGGAAGAGGACTCAACCTTGCTGAAGGTGGCCATGAGGATGGAAACTTTTTGAGAACAGATATAGGAAATAATGGCAAAAGAGGAACTCTTTGGTTTGTTGGCAGTAGAGAAGTGAATCAGGTGCATGACAGGGAAAATTCTCTTCTTCCTCTTCAGTAAGTAGCATTTATTGCCCTGAAACCACCCACTGGATACCGTAAGGAAGAGGAGGAGAAGGAAAAGGGGGTCTTCACTGAGGAGGAACAGAACCAAGTCTTCGTATAAGCCACAGTAGAAAGCAATGGGGAATAGAGTTTTTTTTTTTCTGTCTTTTTAATGAGGAATTTGTCTTGTGGTTTCAGTATGAAATTCATGGGTACAGTGATTTGTTTTGTTCACCTTTCTCTGTTTTCTTTGGGGAAATGGTGATACACTTTGTCAGTGATCCTAGCTGAATCACTTATGATATTAGATAATTTACTCATTTGCACAATGAATTATATTACAGTTGACTCTTGAATAACTTGGGTTAGGTGTGGCAATCCCCCATGCCGTAAAAAAACCTATGTTTAATATTTGAATCCCCCAAAACTTTATTAATAGCCTACTGTTGACCAGAAGCCTTACTGATAACATGAACAGTCAACTAACACACATTTTACATGTTATATGTATTATATACTGTATTCTTACAATAAAGTAAACCAGAGAAAAGAAAATGTTATTAAGAAAATCAAAGCTGGGCACAGTGGCTCACACCTGTAATCCCAGCACTTTGGCAGGCCAGGATGGGAGGATTGTTTGAAGCCAGCCTGGGCAATATAGCAAGACTCTGTCTCTACAAAAAATTAAAAAATTAGGCAGGTGTTGTCGTGCATACCTGTTGTCCCAGCCTCTCTGGAAACTGATATAGGAGGATTGCTTGAACTCAAGAGTTCAAGGCTGCGGTGAGCTATGTTTGTACTACTGTTGTCCAGCCTGGGTGACAGAGTGAGATCCCGTCAAAAGGAAGGAAAGGAACGAAGGAAGGGAGGGAAGGAGGAAGGGAGGGAGGGAGGGAGGGAGGGAGAGAGAGAGAGAGAGAGAAGATAGAGAAAGGAGAGAGGGGAGAGGGGAGAGGGAAGGAAGGAAGGAATAATCAGAAGGATGAGAAAATATATTTATTATTCATTAAGTGGAAGTAGATTGTCATAGAAGTCTTCATCCTCTTCATCTTCATGCTTAATAGGCTGAGGAGGAAGAGAAGGGGCTGGTCTTCCTATCTCAGGGGTAGAAGAAAATCCTGGTAAAAGTGGACCTGCACAGCTGAAACCCATGCTCTTCAAAAGTCAGCTGTATTCATTTGTGATGATACTCATTTATTAAGCCAAACACTTTCACTTCATTATTATGATATTATTTATCAAATTAATCATTGTGAAATTATATTATTGATGAAATCAAATACTTTAAAAGAATATGTGTGGGTTAAATTAAATGAGTTGAAGTGATATGGCCCAGAGAAACAAAAGGTGAACTATAGGAAATTAATGAAAACTTAGATTTAAATATGTAGCTTTAGATTTGTCAATAGCAAAAATATTAAAAATATTCAGTCTGGGTGCAGTAGCTCACACGTATAATCCAAGCACCTTGGGAGGCCAAAGTGGGAGAACTGCTTGAAGCCAGGAGTTCAAGACCAGCTGGGGCAACATAGTGAAATTCCTTATCTATGAAGAAATAAAAAAAAATAAGCCAGGTATCTTGATGTGCACCTGAACTCCCAGCTACTTAGGAGGCTGAGGCAGGAGGATTTTGTGAGCCTCTAGAAGTTCAAGGCTGCAGTGAGCTATGATTGTGCCACTGAATTCCAGCCTTGGTGACAGTGTAAGACCCCGTCTTAAATAAATAAACTTCAGATACAATAGAAACAGTTGTTAGAGATTAAAGAGACATGGTAGTAGTTCTCTAGTCCTCTGTGATCAGATTTATAAATATGTTATAAATATGTGATATTTATAAATAAATATCACACACAATATGTTAATAAGGTATGATATAAACAGGCCCTCCAGAGAGGAATGGACACCCCAGAAAATAGCTTCCTGATCACCTTTGCTGTTTTTCTTAATTCTTATTTTTCAAGAAATTACATGACAAACAGCAGCCTATAGGAATATGCTATTTCCCTAGCCTGTGCAATATGGTGAAACCCTGTCTCTACAAAAAATATACAAAAAGTAGTCAGATGTGGTGGCATGTAACTGTAGTCCCAGCTGGCTGGGAGGCTGAGGTGAGAGGATCGCTTGAGTCTGGGAAGTCAAGGCTGCAGTGAGTCATGATCACGCCATTGCACTCCAGCTTGGGTGACAGAGTAAGACCCTGTCTACCAAAAAAAAAGCCATTTCCTTGAATTCTAGGATTCACAGTTTTTCTTTTCTATGTCAATTTAATGTACCACTTAAAGAGGGCTGAAGCTGAGGTGGCAGAACAGAGATAGGAAACGTTGCTTAGTGAGTTGCTTATTCTGCATCTAGAAGGTGAGGGAACCTTGAAGATTCCCTTACTGGTCTTCTCATTCAGTCCACCCGAGCTGGCACCTGCCACCCTAGCTCATACAGTCAGACAGAAGTGAGGGTTTAGTCAGGCTTGCTGCTGGTTTGGACCCAATTAAAGTAGAATTTCTAATTCCTGGTAGCTGTTGTTAAAAGCTCGCAGGGAGATAAGAAGAGGGGAGGAAAATTCCTAGCTAAAAGCAGGAGAGGTGGTTTTTATTTTACTCAGCAGACTCAGCTGAGCCATCGGGTCACAGGAGGGATGGGGATAGAGGGACACCTAGTTTTAAGTCTTATTATGGAAAAGATTGAACTATCAACTGTGCTTGATGGAAATGAGACCAGGAGAGGTGGCAACAGTGTCGCTAACAGCACTGCCTCCCTTATTGCATTATCAGAAGAGAAAGATAACCTGCAAATAGGCATCCATTATCTCTTTCTACAAAGGGATTAGTGTGGGTTGCAAGAAATTAATGGCTTTTGAGTTACCACAGAAATACTAATGAATGTCAGGACCAGAGATGTAAAGCAGATGAAACTGGCTTTTCTCAGCCTCATTTCTCTCCTTTTCTTTTTTGGTTTGCTATTTTAAGATCTAGATCTGTATTACTCTTTTTTTCGTTAGCCAAAAGCAGATATCATACCCTTTGGCAGTATGATTTATCTTCTTTAGGGAATGACTCAATTACTTTATGACTATCTCCAATGTGTGTGGGCAAAGAGATGGAGAAAAATCTCTACCAGGGAAGAGATTGACATCTCCTACATGGATGTCATTTTCATGTCTGATAAAAATGTCCAGAAATCTCTCAAGTGATAGTCCTCTTTTATTAAGAACTAAGCTAGTATATATTGCAGCTAATCATTGATTACAGATGACATCACTAGAGGGGAAGGGAGAAAAGAAGATAGGAGGGGAATTATACCTATTATTTGCTGAGCATTGTGCTAGGTGCTTTATTTATTTTTAATTCAGCTAGTACACCTATTATGTACAAGGCAATGTTCAATGTGCTGTGGTCTAAGAATGAAAAGAGAGACCTTACCCTTGCCCTCAGTGGAGCTGATTTGTCCAGCAGGAAAGACAGCCTTAAAAAACAACAACAAAAACTGTAAGACTTATTTTACTTGTTCAGACATGTAAATAAGCTATTATAATACAGCCTGACAAGGGCCCATGATAGAAGAATGATTCAGTAGCAATACCTGATACTGCCTCAGGCATGCATGCATGTGTGTAGGCGATGTTGGGAGAATCAGGACAGACTCTCTTTCTGAAAGAGGGTAAGTGTACAGTTGCTGATTGAAGCCTTTGCAAAGAACACTGCAAGCTCAGGGGACAGCATCCATACAGTCAGGCTCAGAGAGAAAACTGCATCTAAGCAGAGACCTAAAAAGTGAGCTAGTTGGGTCAAGCCTGGAACTAACTACCCTGTGTAGTTAACTCTGGTTAACTACACAGAAAGCCCATGAACTGGCCTTGAGGGCTGCAGAAGGTATCTGAGAAATGAGTTTGTGAGCAGCACATTTTATGCTCTCTCCTATCTATTGACCCTGCCTCGCTTTACCAACCTGATGAAAGATAAGAGTATTAGCAGGGAGCTAGGTCCAGTGGCAGAAGGCATGTTCTCTCTTGTGTATCTGGTACTGTTCGGTTGCTGCAAAAGTTATTGCAGTTTTTATCATTAATGGTAAAAACTGCAGTAGCTTTTGCAGCAACCTAATAGAATGTTACCCAGAAAACATGGAACCCTGGCAAAGTGTGATTGGTTCCTAGATTCACAAGGCATAGCTAGTCACAGTTATTCCAGTATTTCTGTTTTCCACATAGACCTCTGCATGTCACATTGTTGTTGCATGCTCCATGCCACATACTTACTCCTGTACTTGTGATTCCACCCTAGTTCAAGTTTTTATTTTTATTTATTTTTAAGGCAGGGTCTTGCGTTTCACTCAGGCTAGAGTGCAGTGGCATGATTACAGCTCACTGCAGCCCCAACCTCCAGGCTGAAGCGATCCTCTTTCCTCAGCCTCCTTAGTAGCTAGGACTACAGGCATGTGCCACCACACCCAACTAATTTTTAAAACTTTTGTAAAGATGGGCTCTCACTATGTTACCTAGGCTGGTCTCGAACTCCTGGGTTCAAGCAATTCCCCCCTAACTTGGCCTCCCCGAATGCTGGGATTAGAAGCATGCGCCACCACACCTAGCCTCCTAGTTAAAGTTTTTAGAATTGAGATTTCCCCAGCTACTTTTTGCCAGTTAGGTACCATCTTGGGATTTTACTACTTTTACTTTGTTTAATTTGAACCGGAAGACTGTCAATCCCTGATCTGTTTGGTTTCTTGTGCCTGCCTTCTTATAACTAATTCTAATGAATACTTTGCCTCTCTTTTTCTTTCTAGAACATAAGCAGACATTCCCAAACATCCTAAAGAAGGGTTACCTGGAGATTAGAAAGGACCATGACAGTTACTGGCAAAGCTGTTATGCAGAACTTTCACCTTACAACTTATACTTCTACAGCCTCGACAGTAGTGGGAATCAAAACCTCTATGCCACGTACCAGCTTTCACACTTCCAGACCATATCTGTTTTAGGCAACCTGGAGGCCAGGATGGTGGATACAGTTCTATATGACAACACTCAGCTACAGCTAAAGGCAGAGTCACCATGGGAGGCTTTGGACTGGGGGCAGAAGCTTTGGGAAGTCGTGCATGCTGCTGTGCCTGGTTACATGGGGCGGCAGAATGAGCTGAGAATCTCACCAGGGCTTGGCCATCATGATGACTATACACAGAATCATTGTTTACAGAAGAAAGCCAGTGGGCTGCTGCCACCGTCCCCTGTCCTGGATAGCCCCAAACAGTACCAAAACATCCTCAAATCAGGGACTCTCTACAGGCTGACTGTCCAGAACAACTGGAAGGCATTTACATTTGTGCTGAGCAGGGCCTACCTTATGGCTTTTCAGCCTGGCAAGCTAGACGAGGATCCACTGTTGAGCTACAATGTGGACGTGTGTCTGGCTGTCCAGATAGACAACCTGGATGGCTGTGACTCTTGCTTTCAAGTCATTTTTCCCCAGGATGTCCTTCGCCTCCGAGCCGAGACCCGGCAGAGGGCTCAGGAATGGATGGAGGCTCTGAAGACAGCTGCCAATACAGTGAGGAGTTCAGAGCAAAACCTGCAAGTCACACTGAGGAGCAAACCCAAGGATCAAATGGGTGGGCATGAACTCAGGAAGAGCAAACGCCAGTCTGTGACTACCAGCTTCCTGAGCATTTTGACGACTTTGTCTTTGGAACGAGGACTTACTGCTCAGAGTTTCAAATGTGCAGGTATGAAGCAGATTTTCAGCCTAAAGCTCATTAAAGAATAATCCTGAACCCCACAATTGGAATTCACTTTAAAAATCCGCCCCCCCCTTTTTTTTGAGATGGAGTTTCGCTCTTATTACCCGGGCTGGAGTGCAATGGCGCAATCTCGGCTCACGGCAACCTCCGCCTCCTGGGTTCAGGCAATTCTCCTGCCTCAGCCTCCTGAGTAGCTGGGATTACAGGCATGCGCCACTATGCCCAGCTAATTTTTTGTATTTTTAGCAGAGACGGGATTTCACCATGTTGACCAGGTCTTGATCTCTTGACCTCGTGATCCACCCACCTTGGCCTCCCAAAGGGCTGGGATTACAGGCTTGAGCCACCGCGCCCGGCCGTAAAAAAATCCCCTTAATGGGCTAGTCACAGCTACCTCCTGTTTATAAAAAACATCTCTCGAGGAGCTCACTATATTAAACATCCACTCTCCTTATCCCATGTTGTTGGAGTAAATAGAACCAGCTATGATATACCCTGTTAAATCAAAACAACTTGGCTAAAGCCTAACCAGACTAGAATTTAGGCTTCCTGAGTCGGCTGTGATTCCGTTCCTTCTGCCTTCTTGAATAAAGGTCACTATGAATATGGATGCTACAAATTATCTCATAAGAGACATTCAAGTCCAAAGCTGACTACTTAACACTCCTTAGGCAAGGAAAATGGCCACAGTCAGTAACTGTCATTGATCTTGACCTTGTCAAATCCTCTTAAGGTGAAATTTAGAAAATCAATCTTGACAGAAAATGTGGAGGTGGCTAAAAGCATCATCTACCGATGATGATTCAGCAGATGACCGCTGAGTCACAATGGGCCTGTGCCTGTTGTAGGGAAGTTCAGGGCTTCTGGAATTGCTGTGTAAGGATGAGATGCAAAGTGGAATTTGAGGTCAACAATCTTATTTTGTAAAAGGTTATTACTGCATCCTCCCTCTACTCCCCATTCCACCTTTCTAAAAACAGTAAAATTAAAAGGAAAAAAATTGTGCCAGGCACAGTGGCTAATGCCTGAAATCCCAGCACTGTGGGAGGCCAAGGTAGGTGGATCACTTGAGGTCAGGAGTTCAAGACTAGCCTAGCCAACATGGTGAAACCCCATCTCTACTAAAAATGCAGAAATTCACCAGGCGTGTGATACATGCTTGTAATCCCAGCTACTTGGGAGGCTGAGGCAGGTGAATCACTTGAACCCAGGAGGCAGAGGTTGCAGTGAGCCAGGATTGAGATCATGCCACTGCACTCCAGCCTGGGCAACAGAGTGTGATTCCATTTTTTTTTTTTTTTAAAGGTTTTAAAACCTCACTAAGGCCAGGCATGGTGGCTCACACCTATAATCCCAGCACTTTGGGAGGTTGAGACAGGTAGATCATAATATCAGGAGTTCAAGACTAGCCTGGCCAAAATGATGACACCCCATCTCTACTAAAAGTACAAAAAATTAGCCAGGTGTGGTGGTGGGCGCATATAATCCCAACTACTCGGTCGGCTGAGGCAGAATTGCTTGAACCTGGGAGGCAGAAGTGGCAGTGAGCCATGATCGCACCACTGCACTCCAGCCTGGGTGACAGAGTGAGACTCTATCTCAAAACAACAAAACAAAACAAAACAAAAAACCCTCACTGAACCCAATCTAGCTATCTATCATAAACTAAATCAAATGATTTTCCTTTCATTAAACTCCACAATTTGTGACACTAAATGTATCATGAGAATGACTTTAAAGGGAAACCTGATTTGGAAGGTTTTAATTCAAGTCTATTAGATTTAAGTATGTTGTTAAAAATGAACAAGAAGCTCACCACCAGCCAAAACCACATTTGAAATTTTGTTCTTGCTCCTGCATTGAAAAAAGCCAAATAGGGGTGGCATATTGAAAACCCACATTTTGAACTTAGGTTAGTTATGATGCTGGTCTTTTCTATTGGAAAATAAATGACCCAATGTGAGGACTGAGTGAATCATCCTTGCTTTGACCCAAGGGCCTCAGTGACTGTGGACCAGAAACTTGCAGGATGGGATTGGAGAGATCAGAGACACTGAGCCAGTTAAGAAGCTCTACTAGGTTATATGTATGTATCTACAGGTGTGAAAAACCTGCGTTAAGTCACCCAGTACTTTTGGAAAATGGTTTTGAAATAAGGAGATACTAGTTTTAGCAGTTTTTTTAAACAATAGAAATCACTGACATCTCAGTGTCTTATACTAGTACATACAGTTTTAAGTTCAGGCATTCAATAATAATTTACTGTGTGCTTACTCTGGTCATCCTGGAATTACGGTACACTTCCATGGCTTTAGATTCCAGATGTGCTCAGCAAATCTGTTGCATTATTGGAGTAAGGAAGAATAGCTCAGCTTAGTTCTCAAGATGTAGAGATTGGAGTAGCTGAATCAAGAAACTTTCTAGTAAAAGAGGGAAGAAAAGCCTCATATTTCACAAGAGGTATTGCCTAATTCTCCTTCCTCTCAGAAGTTTGCCTTCTGATGGAGTGTGCATTGCCCATGCTCTGGCTGCATTCATGGCATTTCTGACACTCATGAGGAAGGAGAAATGTAGGTAGAGGGTACCATGCAGCAAGCTCATCACATCCAGCAGCTGGAGAAATGAAATCAGGAAAAAAAAAGGTGAGCAAAAGACGGGGTCGGAAGCTGAGTAGAAAACAGGAGGAAACATTATATAAGGGGCAGGAATAGAGCTTCCTGGCAGCTGCCTTAGTTAGGTTCCATATGATAGGATACCTCCCTTTGCTGTCTAAATTTTGTGCTCACTAAGGCTGGTGGAGGATAGGTTTGGTAAATATAGTAGTAGGGAATCGGGAGAAAGGCAGTCTAAAATTCCTTTGCACTACTCAACTTTTACCTTTGTGCTTTGGTTCGGAGTTCTAATGAATGGGGCAGAGAGAAACAGGTTTCTAATTTGGGACAGGGAGAAGTCAGTCTTAATTTATATGTTGTGGCCCATTACAAAAAAAAAGAAAAGCTGTTTCATTTATATACCCCTTCTTCTCTCAGAAAGTGCTACATTCACTTGCTTTGTGATACTTGTGGTTTACCAGGTTGTTTTTCAAAGCAGCACTTAAAGTCCTGTTTTTCTTTCCTTCCTTTTTTTTTTGAGATGGAGTTATGCTCTTGTTGCCCAGGCTGGAGTGCAATGGCGATTTCAGCTCATCACAACCTCTGCCTCCCGGGTTCAAGTGATTCTCCTGCTTCAGCCTCCTGAGTAGCTGGGATTACAGACATGCGCCACCACACCTGGCTAATTTTGTATTTTTAGTAGAGACAGGGTTTCTCCATGTTGGTCAGGCTGGTCTCGAACTCCCAACCTCAGGTGATCCGCCCACCTCAGCCTCCCAAAATGCTGGGATTACAGGCGTGGGCCACCGCACCCAGTTGAAGTCTGGTTTTCTAGGTTAGAGTACTTTATTTCGTGATCTCCTGTAGGGGGCAGAGTCTCAAAAGAAAAAGGCAAAAATCTGTTAAGCAAACTTCTGAATGTTTTTTAAATTACCTGGGAGACTGTTCATTAAATCAGAGATTATTATAGCAGATGGAACGTTAAAAATTGATCTGTGTTTCTCACAAACACTGTTAATCTAAACCAGCTGCTTCTTCCTTTTGTACCTATGTCTTCTAACTTTGCATTCTCATAAAAACACACCTTCAGTGAAAAAGCTGGTGGCATAGTATGTTGACCTTTCAAAATGCCAAAAACTTCAGCACATTGTTTTTAATGAGTTTTGGCTTTATATATTATTTTAAGAAGAGGCTAATTCACTGTATTTCATGCTTTTAGTGTGCCCCTGTATATTATAAGTTTTTATGTCTACTTAGTTCTTCCCCCTTTAAATAGTTTGGATGAATAAACTTTAAAAGTGAAAGATTGCACAGAGTAGCTCTTTATTATGATGTCATTTACTTGCTATTCGGGGGAGCCACAAATGTTGGCTTTTAAATTTACAAAATAGTGCAATTGGCCTTGTCTCATTAAATTCTTTCTGTAAATGAAGAATTTTCTATATCCTTCTTAAAACTTAAACCTGCAGAAAAAATGGACCATGGTTATCCAAAAATGCCTGAGGTTATGGTTTTTAAAATGTATACTGATGCATAACTGTGTATTTCTTAAATGTGTGCTTGATTTTGATAGTTGTATAGGATTATGTGTGTCTATTCCATGACTTCCTCTGCAGCTCCAGGGTTGTGCTGAGCTTGGGAAGCCCCAGCCATGGTGGTCTTTTTTTTTTTTTTTCCAACCTCCACCTTCCAGGTGCAAGTGATTCTCCTGCCTTAGCCTCTTGAGTAGCTGGAATTACAGGCGCATGCCACCACGCCTGGCTAATTTTTGCATTTTTAGTAGAGATAGGTTTTGACCATGTTTGTCATCTGGTCTCGAACTCCCAACCTTGTGATCTGCCCGCCTTGGCCGCCCAGAGTGCTGGGATTACAGGTGTAAGCCACCGTGCCCAGCCTCATAGTGGTCTTCTTGCTGTTCCTGGAACCTACTATGATTATGCCAACCTCTAGGAGCCTTACACTTGCTAGTTCTACTTCCGGAAATTTTGAAATTTGAAAACTTAGTTCTTCCATTCATTCTATCATTTATTGTGTACCCAGAAACTTGAGTGTTTCTTTTTTTTTTTTTTGACCCTAGATGGGTCAGTGCTACAGAAGGGCAGACATGGTCCTTGCCCTCATGAAATTTGCAGTCCACTAGGGAAGACAAGAAACAAATCAAATAATCACATCAGTGAACGTCAAAAGACAGCTGTGACAATTGCTACAGATGTGAGGCCTATGCATTGGGTTAGAGAACTCTCAGAGATGGTGCCAGGTAGAACTATGTGAAATTACAGATTTTCAGTCATTTTTGACCTATAAAAATAAAGACAGTTCAGATTACGTTTCATGTTTGACCCTGAAGTCACAGCAAGTTCTTGAGTGGGAATGGTATTTAAGAACAGTTAATTTGGTGGTACAGCTTTTCAGGGACACCTCTGTAGCAGCAAATGAGGCATCCTTCTTCAGTGAAATTACTGGCTGAAGTTTAAAATTATGTTTGGCAATGGGGAATCTGTGTTGTTATATTAATGCTAAAACAAATGACTATACAGCTTTTTAAAATATTTATGAAGTACATACCTGTATGTGATTCTAAATTAGGTTATTCACCAAATGCCATATAAATTAGATTAAAGCAATAGATTTTTTTTTTTTTTTTTAGTTTAAAAAAAAGTTGGCCGGGCGCAGTGGCTCACTCCTATAATCCCAGCACTTTGGGAGGCCAAGGCAGGTGGATCACGAGGTCAAGAGATCGAGACCATCTTGGTCAACAAGGTGAAACACCTTCTCTACTAAAAATACAAAAATTAGCTGGGCATGGTGGTGCGCGCCTGTAGTCCCAGCTACTCGGGGGGCTGAGGCAGGAGAATTGCTTGAACCCAGGAGGCGGAGGTTGCGGTGAGCCGAGATCGTGCCATTGCACTCCAGCCTGGGTAACAAGAGCGAAACTCCATCTCAAAAAAAAAAAGTTTTAATTGACACAATATACATATTTATGGGGTACAAAGTGATACTGCAATACATATGTATATGATCAGATCAGGGTAATTAGGATATCCATCATCTCAAACATTTAACATTTCTTTGTGTCGGGAACATTCAATATCGTCTAGGTATTTGAAACTACATATTATTGTTAACTATAGTCATCCTACAGTGCTGTTGAACACTAGAACTTATTCCTTCTATCTAAGCAGCTCTGTTTTCTTTAGGAATTTCACATTTGTACCTGTCTATTTGCATTTAATAGATACATGGTTTTCTTGGCACTAGCACACACACAGATATTTTTCCTATAATTTCCCAGCAATCAAGAAACCTACCAATTGAGTACTATAATAAAAGGGCCCAAGGACTTATTTCTGAATGACAGGAGACAAAGCTCACCTTTGGAAATGTTCCTTGTAGGACAGTTTTGTAATCTGGAGATGAAACTGGATGGCCCACTGTAAGGCAGTGTTCCCAATTCTGAACTGAATTTGAACATGTTAACGCCAAAGATAGCGAGAAAAACAGTGAGCCTAGGGGACCCCCTACACCATTTTCACTCTGTCAGATTTTATGGTTTTACTTCTTGGCTGCTGTTTAACCTCTTGGGACTGCTGTTGGTAATTACATCTCTCTGGCATTAAGAGCTTTTTTGCTTTCCTTTTTTCCCTTCCAACTCTTGGGAGGGGTAAACCCAAGAGGTGGTGGGGAGAAGTTTTGCTGTGAATTCTTCAGCCATTTAGTGCAAATTCCTGTAATTACCGGCATTGTGTCTTCTCTGAATGGCACATAATACAGCAGAAGCCATTCCTAATTGAGACCTTACAGGAGGTACAAATCCTGTCTTTGTTCAGCCTGACAAATTAGTGCCAGAAAGTGGCAGGGTCTGAGTGGGAATCAAAGGCAAGAAACACAAAGATGGAACTTAAGGCTACAGTAATAACCCTCTCTTGTCCTGAAGGGAAAAAAGTAATGACCAATGAAAAATGAAGTTTTTTTTTGTTATAAATTCCCTTGACATGACAGCACCTCGGGGCTGCTCTATTTATTTAGCAAAAGTGATTAAATAGTAATACAACAGGGCTGCCCATTGTTTCCCTGGGTGCCCCCACCTCGCAGACCCCTGCTGCCTGGGCTAATTGATTGACAATGAACCTCTGATAAAGAAGTATGTTGTTAGGACCTGGGGTGGGGGTGGAGGGGCATTTTCTTCCTCTTTGTGTGTTAGAGAGAGAGAGAGAGAGAATTTCATTTTTGTTTGAATTGCACTCTAGTTTTTCTTTGCCCCACCCCACCCCCTCTTTCCCCTCTTCTCCCTCTTCTCTCCCCTACCTTATTTTCTTCCCTGCTTCCCGTGCCCACCCCCCAAGCTTTTCAGCTGTTGCTCCCAGCCAACATTCACAAACAGGTAGAGGGCAATTAGAATTGTCATGCAGGCTTTTGACGAGTTTATCTTCGTAGCTAACTTCCTCTCCCTATACTCTGTTGAAGCCTGAACAGCAGTATGAGAAGAAAGAAAAAGGGAAGGTAGCTAATTATTGGGGCTTTAATCAGAAAAGTTGTGCTTTTTAGTTTTTTATTTGTGGGAACAGATGTCTGAAACTCGCCATTGCACTAAGATTTTCTCTTAAATTCCTTGCTCAACTTTAGAAAAATCTATGTACTAATAACATTTATATGTTTAGTGGGGGAGTTGTGGAATAAGAAATTAAAACTCAAATTTTTATCCTCTCCTTAGTAACCAAGAAGTCAAGATTAATTCTTTGAGGATAAAATCTGGCTGCTTGTGGTGAAACTTAGTCCTCCAAGGATGCTGTAAGTTGTGGGAAGATGACCAAAGGACTCTAGGCAGATAATTAATAGCTCCTAGTTATATATGCTCAACTAGCTAAGCTGAAGCTAAATCCCTAATTTAACTCTGTTACAGCTGCAAAAACAAATCATTTCAAGCGCCTATGAAAGCAAAATATATTAAACAAACATTATCGACCTTGCTAATACCACATGGCATTTCTTGTGATAAATGAGGGCGTATTTCTGGCAAAGGCCTGTTTTATGGCATAATTTAGACATAAAGGATACCTTTACCCTAGCAATACAAGCATCCTTGATAGAAAGTATGGGGTGGTTAATTACTCATTAAATCGCTGCCAGTCTGAAAGTAAGTATTTCTGGGTTGGACCTAGTTAGTTACTTATTGGCCTCTGGGTAAATCATGTAGATAGAATAACAATTCTTAAGAAAAAGGGAAATCAAATTTGGGAGCTTACTATGCATGTGAGTTTAGGTAAAGAAAGATCTGTTGGTTACTAAGTGCCCAGAAGGGATTGTGTATTATGCTCTTGAAAAACAAGAAGTTCTAAGGTAGCCAAAATCTGTTTTTATTCCCATATGAAAAACTCGGGGGTCCTTTAGTAGCCAAAGTGCCAGATCTTCTAAGGAAATGAGAATGGAAATAAAAAGAAATTGACTTTCCTTGATATATCCAATTATTATTTTTACTACTATTTTCAAATTTGTCTTCGACTTGGAAGTAATAAGGTGAAGACTTTTAGAGTTAGGGAATAGGTATGCAGCCGACTGGGGGAGGAAAAGACAACAGAGGAAAATTCAGATATGCCCCACCCCAGACATAAACAGCTTGGATACATGAGAAATGTTTAGCATAATGTAGCCTTCTTATGTTGTATCTCCCAAGTCATTTTCTTATTGAGTGTTTTGGATTGTTGTCTCCCAGAGGAGAAATCCCTAGGTATTTGTGTGCGATAAAGGGCTAAATTTTATTTTTCCAACTTTGAATATAACCGTGGAGGGGTTGCTTATAGTAAAATCCTTAAGTGGAGTTTTAGTTGGGGGTTCTTTTCAAGAAGCATTTATTAAACCCCTCTTGTGTGCTACACCCACTCTGACAGGCACCTTGGGATATGCAAATGAGAATGAGGTGCAGGTTGTCCTCTCTAAATACTTATAGAAATACCCAGTGCCCCAAGGCTATGGAGGGCTTGAAGGTGGTGAGCAGAAGAATGGGACAGGGAGACCAAGGGTCAAACCATCATGGCCAGTGGCCTGGAGACCATTACATTCCTGTCTCTGCTCATGTCAGGGAATCCGTTCTAGAGAATTTGAAAGCTAAAGAGCTAAAGCGGCTCCCTACCCTCAACCCCACTTTAAACTTTGTCCTTAGTTACCTCAGAATTTAACTCAGGGGAAATCTCCTTGGCTTTTGCTACCATCTGTCAAAGATAAAACTTTCTGTTTGTATTCATTATGTAGTAGGTGCTCCGGGAGATACAAGAGAAGAGTAGTTGTGGTCTGTAACTCCCAGGACTTTATAGTCTGATTGAGGGTGCACAAAAGGAATCGACGAATACTAGATAAGTGGGTCAGGTCCATGTTATATAGCACTTAGTGTTCAGGAAAGCATTTGGCAAAGGCCTCAAAACAATGCACTTACTACAATCTCTGATAACCCAAGTTATGTGTGTTGTTTTGAGAATAATTGGCAGTTTTACTCTAGGATTGTTGTCTGATGGTTCCCTTTCAGTCTAGAAGTTTGTCAGTAAAGGTACACAATAATAATGAGAAGCAGCATAATTTAGTAATTAAGAACAAGGGTTCTGGAGCTGACTGCTTGGGTTTCAAGTTCTACTCACAACCTGTGTGACCCTAGGTAAACTACTTAACTTCTCTGTACCGCCACTGTTTCATCAGATGTAAGAAAATAGTCACATCCACCCTATTAGTTTGTAGTGAGAATAAATTGCATTAAAGGGCTTAGAATACTACCTGGCACCTAGTGAGTGTTGTATAAGGCTAGCTGTTATTACTAGGTTTGTGCCAAAGTAACTGCAGTTCTCGCCCTTACTTTTAATGGCAAAAACCGCAATTACTTTTGCACTGACCTAGTGGAATTTGCCCACTTACAACTGTAGTTATCTGGATAACAATACCATAGGCATATTTCTCAAGTTTGCAGCTATCATAAAACTATTTTGGAGAGCTAATATGTTGAATAACAGAATTGAGATTCTGAAACAAAAGCTAGAGGATGGATCAAAACAAACAAGATGAGATTTGGTAGGGAGAAATAGCCCTCTACTTATATTCAGAAAATTACCCACCAAGATAGAAGGTAGAGAACACCTGAGCAAACAGCAGCCCATGTGGGCATACAAATGAGGTAGCCATGAAGCCAGCATTTCTGTTGCTGTGGTTACATGAAAAGCATTTACAAGACTGGAGCAGTAGCCCATGCCAGTAATCTCCACACTTTGGGAGGCTGACGTGGGAGGATTGCTTGAGGCCAGGAGTTTGTGACCAGCCTGAGCAACATGCAACACCTGGTCTCCACCAAAAAAAAAAAAAAAAAGGGCCTAGCATGGTGGCTGATGCATGTAGTCCCCAGCTATGCAGAAGACTGAGGTAAAAGGATTGCTTGAGCCCAGGAGTTCTAGGCTGCAGTGAGCCATGATCATGATACTGTACTTCAGCCTGGATGACAGAGTGAGATCCTGTCTTAAAAAAAAAAAAAAAAAAGAAAAAAAGGAAAAAGAAAAGGAAAGCATTTACAAAACAGGTCTAGAAAGAAAAGATAATATTCTCATTGCACTCTGCCCTGGCCAGACCATATCTGGAAACTTCAGTTATGTATGCTGTTCTTTAAGAATACACATCCACATCTATTGATGCGTGGTAGTGAAGGAACTAAAAGCCATAGCATGCAAATCAGTGTAACCCAGAATAGGGAAGACACACCTATTATCCCCTCATATTTGAAGGCTGTCACTTAGAGGAGAAAAGAGACTAACTACGTGTAATCCCGTTGGTCCAAGGTAACAAAATATCTAAAGTAGATTGGATTTTCTCTTATTTAAGAAAACCTGATGGCCGTGGGTGAAAATGAGCAGAATGGCAAGAGGCCTGACCAATGAGACTGGAAAAACTGGAATTTTGACCTCAAGGCAAGTCATTTAACTTGTCTAGTTTAGAGTTTTCTCATCTGCAAGATAGAGATTTATTCATTCAGCCTTTCTGCAAATGTTTATGAAAGCCTTACGATGTGCTAAGCACTATGCTTTCTGCAGAGTGAAAAGGCAGTCTCATTTTGTGTCCTTACAGAATCTGAAAACTGGGAGCAGACAAATAAATAAGTAATAAATATAGCACACAGTTGAACTCAAAGGTCTTAGACTTTCCTAACTTCCACCTCTGTCTGGCTTATTTTAGAGGGACTGGCTTTGCTCTTTGTGTTTCCTTTTATCTCTCATTTTATGATTCTTTGAATGTCTATAGAGGGTTAGAGAAAATGAGATTAATGTGGTCCTTCGTTTAAACCTTATTTAATAAGTAATACCTTTTTCCTTTGGGGAAGAGAACTTAAACTAGTAGAAATATCAATTGACTAAGGAGACAGGAGATAGGAATTCTTTTCCTGACTCTGATGTCTATCATTAAATAAATTACTTTTTGCAGTCTAAATTTCTAGGCCAGGATATAATTTTAAATAAAAATAAATGTATAAGAAGAATATGAATACATACTGAAGTAGTAATGTGAGTCTATGGAAAAGGAATGTTATATAATTTGTGTTTTAAACTATTTCATATCCTAAAATTCAAAGAGATTTGATCACTTTATATAAGTAGGCCCTTTGATTTTATAGGATATAAATTTGCTTTTTTGATTTATTCCTGGTATTCTCATCATAGAAGTCACATGTTGGTCTTTGATATGTTTCAGAAGAATAAAATCATTTTGAATTTCAGAAGATATAGATCTTTTGATGGACCTTCCTGAACTTCATAGGCCATAGCTGTGCTGTCGTTTTTTTTTTTTTTTTTTTTAAGCTGTTCATTTCTCCTAGTCTTTGTTGCTATACTTTGGTCTGGAAAGTTCTTGTCCCTTTTTGTAGCTTCCTTTTTGGTTAACATTGTTCTCATCATGTGTTCATTTCCTGCGTAACTTCTAAAGAAAGTGTTAATGTACCCTTGGATTCCACATTGACTTCAAAGTTTTTATTTACTGACCTTTCACTGGGAGAGAAACTGATGTAGGTATGTTTTTAAGGTAGAATTGGGTAGGTTAAGATTCTCCTTAATTTCTAGCTAAGTTCCTTGAAAACCTAAACTTTTCATGGACCTAAGAATAAAAGCTACTTGAGAGATTTTCTAAAATCTATTATATTCCCTAAAGGCAGAAACATACTTAAGTGAAAAACTTGCCATTTTAAAGTATCACCAAGTAAGGAAATCTAGTAATGCAGCAGTACCAATTTATTTCTTGCATTAATATTTTCATCTAATCATTTGTACACTCAGCAAACTTTGACCATACACGGTCCCAGAAATTGAGGTGTGGGGGTAAAGTACAGGTTAATTTTGCAGTAGGATATATGCCTGCATGTACAGCTATACATCTTTATACCTTGAAATATGTTAACATAAAAGAGTTTTAATTAAATTACATTAATAAAAAACCAAAGAACATGAAACTCCTTCCCTTTTTTCAGATGAAAAATGGAGCAAGCCTGAAAAGCAGTGAGCCTTGAGATCAGGATGACGCTGGCGTTTGACCATGTTGATTACGGTTTTGCATTGTACTTTGTTGAAGACTTCTGGGTGTGGAAAATCTTTTACACTCCTAAAGACTTTTTTGCAAGACTTTATAAACCGCCCTCCCCTCCACCCCTAATTCTAATGCTCCAGATATAATCAAACACTTCTCCTTTGCAGCCTCCCTCCCTCCACTCTCATGGACTCCAGTCATGGGTCTGTGACTTTGTGTTTCACTTTTGTGAGCGCAGGGCCCCAGCACCAGTGTGTCAACACCAGGATCTCTCAAAGTGTGATTTAAGTACCATTTGCATCAGAATCATGAGTGTGATTTGGGTAGGGATGGCTAGACCTTTCCTGGGACCTGCTGAAGTCAGAATTTCTGGGACTTTTTAATAAGCTTTCCTGTTGATTTCAGTGCATACAAAGTTTGAGAAACAGTAGTTTAGCCCATAGGATGTTAGTGAATGGATCAAGCCATACTTCAGTTTTCTCTAGTTTATATAGGCACATTTCCTTTAACTATTTATTCTACATATGTTCAATATTTTAGCCATTGGGAACTCAGGCTAAAATACTTCGGTTTTCTCTAGTTTATATAGGCACATTTCAGTTTTCTCTAGTTTACAGGCCATACTTCAGTTTTCTCTAGTTTATATAGGCACATTTCCTTTAACTGTTTATTCTACTTATGTTCAATATTTTAGCCATTGGGAACTCAGCCATTCAGGCGATGTTTCAATCGCCTGAAACGTCTCCAGGTTTCCATGTTTTCCTTTCATTCTGGAAATGTCAGTGATGTTCTGACAGGGTCTACCTGGTAGTGAATACAAAGAAAGGAAGGAATTAGCCCAAATTCTTTACCTATATTCCAGCTTCCATTTTATTTTATTTTATTTTGGTTTTTTGTTTTGTTTTGTTTTGTTTTGTGACAAGAGTCTCGCTTTTATTGCCCAGGCTGGAGTGCAATGGCACCATCTCGGTTCACCGCAACCTGCCCCTCCCAGGTTCAAATGATTCTCCTGCCTCAGCCTCCTGAGTAGCTGGGATTACGGGCATGTGCCACCACGCCCAGCTAACTTTTTTATATTTTTATTAGAGATGGTGCCTATCCATGTTGGTTAGGCTGGTCTTGAACTCCTGACCTCAGGTGATCCACCTGCCAAGGCCTCCCAAAGTGCTGGGATTACAGGCATGAGCCACTGCGCCTGGCCTCCAGCTTCCTTTTTAATACATCCTAATGTCATGCCTAATTTTTATTTTATACTTGGTAAACGTAGTTGGTATTTGAGTTTTGAGATCGCCTTTACCTCCCTCACTTTATTGGCTGCAGCTGGGTCGTCTTTCACCAAGATGACCGAAGTGGCCTTCTAACCAGTTTTCCTGCTTTTATTCTGACGTTTTCTAAATCTTGTCTCAACTGCAGCAAGTGTGATCATATTAAAATTCAGATTGACCCCTGGTACTCCTCTCTTTACAATTTTTCAGTGGCCTCCCAATTCTTTTGGCATGAAGACCAGCATCCTTAATGACCCTGCCCACCTCCTCAGTTTCAACTCTTGCCTTCTTGCCACTTTCTCCCTCACACAGTGTTCCAGCCACAGAGGCTTTCTTCTCTTCCTCAAATGCACCACTTTCTGCTTACCCACCTCAGAGCCTTTGCGTGTGGAGTTGCCTCAGAATATCGCCATCCCCAGCATGACCCCCAGCTCATTCTTCAGGCCACTACCTTATATGTTACTTTCGCAAGAACACTGACTTAGGACCTATCAGATTCTCTTCACTGTAATGCTTGAACTGCCATTGCCACACCCCCCATTAGGTTTCCTGCTTTCACCATCTTTTTTAGGAATCCTAGGTGGGAGTCATCTGTAGATAGAATTAACATGTGCCCTATTCAGCAAACCAATTATGATCTTGCAAGTTTCCAGGCACTTTTTAAAAATTTTTATTTTTTTGCATACCACCCCCTTCAGCACTTTGTTTTTTGTTTTTTGTTTTTTGTTTTAAATTTTGAATAGAGGACCTCTTAGAGCCTTTATTCTGCTAATGTGCAAGAAAAGTATATGACATTTCCTAACTTACTTAACCATAATACCCTCTCTTTGCAGGACTAAGATTCCTCAGATATAAGGTGCAGTCCCCTACTCTGGGCACTGCACTGTCAGAGTTTATTTGCATGTAATCTGTTTCAACTCCAACTGGATACTGCAATTCAGTTCTGGCACTGACAATCCAGAATTAGCACAGACCTCACAAATTAAAGGTTCAGTCCTCCACAAGACTGCTCCCACTTCAGATGCCAGTGCATGTTCAGGGGGTTCCCAGGCCACCTGCCCAGTGACTGGCTACAAATTGAGGGGTTCCCACCCCTCCTCGGGTTTGATAATTTGCTAAAACAACTCACAGAACTCAGAAAAATGCTGTATATCCAATTGCAGTTATATTATAAAGGATACAAACCAAGAACAGCCAAATGAAGGGACACAGAAGATAAGGTCTGGTAGGGCCATAAATGCAGAGCTTCTGTGCCCTCTGTGGAATCAGGCGACATCACCTTCCCATCAAATTGATATGATCATCAATGGGGAAGTTCCTCTGAGCTTCAGTGTCCTGAGATTTTACTGGAGCTTCATTATGTAGGCATGATGGATTGAATCATTGGCCATACAACTGAACTTAATATCCAGCCCCCTTCCCCTTCCTGGAGGTCAGGCTGGCTCAAAGTCCCAACCCTCCAATCTCATGGTTGGTCTTTTTGTTGACCACTCCCCATCCTGAAGCTATTTAGTGGCCCACTGTGATTCACCAACAGCATAAACTCAGGTGTGATCTTAAGGGCTCTGAAAAACGAGGTATTTATATCACTTGGGGAAATTCCAAGGGTTTTAGAAGCTCCCTGCCAGAGTTCAGGGACAAAGACTAGAAAAATTGATATACAGTAGCCCAAGACATTGAATGGGACATTTCCACAGCAGAAATGGAACCTGGATGAAAGAAGGGTGAATGATATATGTGATTTCCCACTAGGGAATGAGGAAGCTTTTGGCCCACTTGCCCTGTTCCCTCATTTCCAGTCAGCTACTTCTAACACTGACAGCATCCACTTGGGAAAGGGAGATTTCTGGTGTTATCTTTTTGGGTGCTTCTGGGACCAAGCAGCTTCAGAAGCAGACAAGAAACTGACCAGCTCTGGGCTGCTCAGCCTGTCTGCAGCTCTTTCAGAGCCCCAACTCAGGGTGGTGGGACAATGGACAGGCTCATTCAGTGACTCTGATCCCCACTATCTAACCCAGATACCACTCTTAAATTCTGGCTAACAATAGAGTATGTTTCTTTCTTAAATTGATATAAAAGTAACCACAAAATTGATTTCGTTTATTACCTTTAACTGAAAAAAAATGTACTTACCATATACCACTTCCAGAAGGAAACTAGGATTCTAAAACCTAAGACATATGGGTCTGTATCAATTTCCAAAAGATTGAAAAAACATTCTAACCAGGTATAGACCAGTGTACTAAGGATTGTGTCTTACCAATATTTTTTCAATAAGTAAATTATGGAGCGCTGAACCAAAAACTTTGCTGAAAATTGCTTCTCTTTTAAATCAGCAGACTTGTACCTCTGACACAGAGGGCTTAGTTTGAGTCTTGGTCTCCTTCTCTATCTTCATCAATAAAGATGTTTTTCTTGAGTCCTAGACTTTTAAGGACCAGGCAAAATAATAGACACACATGATGTGGTGGCTGGGAGGCATCCACACTCAGTGGGATAAGTAATAAATTAGGAGCACAAGAGCTTGGTCTTCTGTTTATAGATAGCTCTGCCACTGATTTATTATATGGCCCCAAGCCAGCCTTTTCACAGTCTTGTGGGTCAGCCTCTTCAACACTGTTTTGAGGGAAGATTAAACTGTCTTGACTATGTACAATTCAAATGTTACAGAATATCAGTTGAACCAAAAGTGACATATCCTAATTCAGTAATTAGCACATCACTGCAATTTTTTCCCAGAAACCATAGGGAGGCTCTCCAAATGATCTCTTAGATAAAGAGAAATCTTATTATGGCCTAATAATGGATGGAAAACCTTTGGGAAAATGATGTTTCTCATCCATTGTTAGGATAGGGAGTTTTAACTTGAGTAAAGGGTTCCTGATAATGCTAAAGGTTCCAGGCAGCCCCTTTAGCCCAACTTTCCTGTGTGATCTTCATCTCTCAATAATGTCACCCACTGACATGTATCTGAGTGCCTTTCCCTTTCCTCTCCACTCCCATTATTAGATGCTGTCTGTTTGAGCCATCATCCTTGCAGGAGTTTTACAGGGTTAATAAATAAATAATACCTCTTCTTTCTCATGCCAAGAGACAGGAAGATGGAGATTAAAATATAGCATATGTTGCTTATAGATCACATTTATTATTATACAGTGGACCCCTAAATTAGATGGACTTACTCACCTGACTACAACTGGAGTCCTGAACGCCATGATGTCCTCTTAATACAGCAGACAGAAACCTGCTTCCTGAAGGCAAGCTGAGCATGCCAGGGTCCTTCTTCTCAACTCAGCAGTCAGATACCTAATTTCTCCATCTGTGAGGAGGACTGGACAAGGGATGGGGAGAGAGGCTAGGAATATCACTCTAGGGAATTCTTTTCAAATGGCAGCAGGAATTCCAGACAATAGGAATTTTCCACTGATACAAATAGCTTATCTGCAAATACTAAATGTATAGTTACAAGATTAGCTTTGGAGGTAGTCACATGTGCTTCTAGAGAGATAGAAAAGCCTGGAAAGAAGGCAAAGAGAAAAGAATAAAGGAAAAGAAAATAGACCAAGGCAGCCCCTAAATCTTGCACAACATAAAGAATTTGGTTGGGGTGAAAATGGAGAAATTCAATCGTGGATTTAAAGGAAGCTGATGAAAGTAATCTTTTTCACTTTGAGACTGTTCCTAGCACTACTCGGATCCACTCTGATGACTTTAATTTTATCAAATTGTTATCATTACCAAAATAGCTCAAGTAGAATTACTCTAAGAAATGCCGTCAGGATTTTTTAGCCGGTTTTAGCAAAGAAGACAGGTTTTGTTTTAAGATACTGTAAAGTTCAAAGAGATGAGACTCATAAAATATAAGGAAAGAGAAGCAAGCATTAGGAATGGGGAGTGATGTGAAAGAGAAGTCAGAGGGAAACCTGGTGGGACACTGTGTGTGATAGAAGCTGCAGAGGGGAGGAGGCTGATGTAAGAAGCGACTTACATCAAGCAGGAGAAAACAAGTTCCAGAAACAGTAAGAAAAGACAGTTTGCTTTTCAGATAACCCCCCCAAATAATCTGAACCTGTAAGCCAGTAGGAGGTTCTTGGCCTTTTGAAGCAATCATAAAAGAGAGATGTAGCTGAGGAATCGCAAAAGAGAGTTAGTAGTGGTTTAATATAATGTTAACTACCAGGGGAAATCACTGTAGAAAGCCTAAGTGGAGCACACATTGGATTCTCTATGAGGCAAAAGTGTTCAGAAAGGGACTGGAACTAGGGTAAGGTGAGTGAAGCATGTTCTTTGGGTATAGAATTTAAGGAAGTTCCAAAAAACCCTTAGTAATCAAGATTTTTTAAATAATATGATATTCTTTAAAAATCAAAATTAATGCAAAAAATCTATGATGAATAAAATATAAAAGCTTAACTAGAGACAGGATTAGAATTCCTGATTTCTCCTTTTGTCTCAGGTTTTAATATGACTTGTCACTGATTCAGAGAAACATTCCAGTAAGATAGTTTATTTATTTTATTTTATTTTTATTATTATTTTTTGAGATGGAGTCTCACTCACTCTGTTGCCCAGGCTGGAGTGTAGTGGTACAATCTCAGCTCACTGCAACCTCTGCCTCATGGGCTCAAGCGATTTTCCTGCTTCAGCCTCCCTAGTAGCTGGGATTATAGGTGTGTGCCACCATGCCTAGCTAATTTTTATATTTTTAGTAGAGATGGGGTTTCATCATGTTGGCCAGGCTGGTCTTGAACTCCTGACCTTAAGTTATCTGCCCACCTCAGCCTCCCAAAGTGCTGGGATTACAGGCATGAGCTGCCGAGTCCAGTCAAGACATTTATTTAATTTGGCATCTTCCCCTGAAGCTCTCAGTATTCCAACTAGCCCAGCCTAGCATTTGCCTTGTTTCAAGGATGGTGAGGTTGACCTTGCTTCCCTGTCTGGGATTGCAGGAGAATGTATAGGGAATCCTGGTAGCCCCATATTTAAGATAAAACTGATGGAGAAAGAGGGAGATCAACTGTGATAAGAAGCATTCTTTCCATCTACCACTAGCAGCTTTCATATCTGAAATCATCAGCTAACTGAGCCCTATCTATGCACTTGTTTTTCAAGTAACAGTCCTTGGTGAGCAGTGTTTCACCAAGATTAATTTGAGAAGAAAAGAGCAAAGCTTGGAGCAGATTACTAGCAGGTAGTCTGGTAGATGGTAGTGCCTCTTTTTCATGGCACTTTTTAACCTACTTTAACCTACCAGCATGAATTATTTTTTAAGGTAAGAAAGTAGAACTGGTGAAAGGGCTTTTCCTCCTCCCAATAATAGATGGTATATGCATTGCTGGCAGAGAAAAGTGATTTTTTTGAGTCGAGGTCTCACTCTGCACTCAGGCTGGAATGCAATGGCACGATTTTGGCTCACTGCAACCTCTGGCTCCCAGGTTCAAGTAATTCTCCTGCCTCAACCTCCCAAGTAGCTGGGACTACAGGTGCATGCCATCATGCCTGGTTAATTTTCTGTATTTTTAGTAGTTTCACTGTGTTAGCTAGGATGGTCTCGATCTCCTGACCTCGTGAAATACCCACCTCGGCCTCCCGAAGTGTTGGGATTATAGGTGTGAGCCACCGCACCTGGCCCAGTATACTGATCTCTTATTTTGCCCTCTTGTCTTTCTGTTGTCATAGGGTTTTTCCAACAGTGGCACTGTAGACATATTGGGCCAGATACTTCTTTGTTGTGTAGGGATGTCTTGTGCATTGTAGGATGGTTAGCAGTGTTCTTGCCTTCATCCACAAGATATCAGTAGCTCACCCACTCACCCTACCAAAAATGTCTGTGGACCTTATAGATAGACCTGTTCAGACAACAATCTCCCCTGGTTGAAAGCCACTGTGCTCCCAAAGGCCAAGGCCTACCAACTATGTCTTCTTTTCTTCATCCAGCTTTTTCTCACTTCCTTATAAATTAATAAATGTCTTTTGCTGAAATAGATGTTTATTATTTCATACCACATAATTTTTTTGTTTTGTTTTTTGAAACAGAGTCTTGCTCTGTCACCTAGGCTAAAGTGCAATGGCACATTCTCGGCTCACTGCAACCTCCATCTCCCAGGTTCAAGCAATTCTCCTGCTTCAGCCTTTCAAGAAGCTGGGATTGCAGGTGTCTGCCACTACACCCAGCTAGTTTTTAGTATTTTTAGTAGAGGTGAGGTTTCACTATGTTGGCCAGGCTCATCTTGAACTCCTGACCTTGGTGATCCACCCACCTTGGCCTCCCAAAGTGCTGGGATTACAGATGTGAACCACTGCACCTGGCCACCACATAATATTTTATAATCTGAGACCTCTGCACCTTAGATAAATGTAAACAAAAATAGTAGGTTATAAAAACAGGGTCTTCACCAACCATCATTTGATATCTAGTATATCAAATGCTCTCAGTAACAACTAACAGAATATACAATTCAAACTGATTTGTACAGTAAGGGGAATTATTCTCAATTACCTGAGCTTCAGACGTCGGTAGATCTGGTAGCTCAAATTTTTTGAACTACATTTTTTGGATTAAATGCTTCAAACAGCATTTTCTCCCCCAAACCACCTGCTCCTTCTAATTGATGGATTTCTCACATGAGTCACAGGCTTGAAACATCATGAGCATCTTTAACGGCCCCATTCCATGCCTCCAACATTGGTCAGTTACCACATCATCTGCATTTTGTCCCCGTGGTATCTCCTTCTCTTTCTCCCTTCCCGTTTCCAAGACCACCACTGAATCAAGCTCAAACTGGTGCAATAACTTATCAACTACTTCCCTCCTCTTTCAGCTTTTCTTGCTAATTAATCTTTTCAAAGTGCGCATTGCAGCTGAGCATGGTAGCTCATGCCTGTAACTCCAGCACTTTGGGAGGCCTGGGCTGTGGGATACCTTGAGAAAAGGAGTTCAAGACCAGTCTTGGGCAACATAGCAAGACCCCTGGGTCTCTGCAAAAAACAAAAAAGTAAAGAAGGTAGAAATTTAAATCAGCCAGGTGTGGTGGTGTGTACCTGTAACCCCTGATAGGAGGCTGAGGTGGGAGGATCACTTGAACCCAGGAGGTTGAGGCTGCAATGAACCGTGGTTGCACTACTGCACTCCAGCTTGGGTGACAGAGTAAAACCTTGTCTCCAAAATATAAAAAACTTAAAAAAAATTTTTTTTTTTAAATTCACATTGCTACTCTGCTTCAAACTCTGGTTGTTACTGTATCTTATTAATTAGGACTTCTCACTCTGAGCACTCAGTCTTATGTTCTAGCTTCTCTTTATCATTCCAAGCTTTTTTCTTCATTCTCCTCTAATGAGCCTCAGATAACTAGAATATTCAGTGCTTCCATTTTTTTGACTTGAGCCTTTGTGAATGAACGTTCGTTTTCCAAAATCTCTTTTCTTCTTCTGGATGAAGCTCAAATGCCCCATGTCGACACAGCCTTCCTCCATCTCTACAACTAGTGCTTTCTTCCTTCTTTGCTCATCTCTTATCTTCTGCTATTTATAGATTTGTAGTCTTCTTCCCGTCACCCTTCATCTTCAGAGGGGATGTTAATGCCTGTGAGGTCCCACGCTGTATTCACTGATGAGTTAAATTATGTTATTTCATGCAAATTGATTCATATTTTTTGTCCTTGTTGTTTTGTCATCTGCAGGGGACGGTTTTTATAATATCTTCCAAAAGGAGATAACTACTTGGAAATTCACCTTTATAGTTGATTGGTGTTAGTCATAAAATGCCACATTGACTCTTTTATTAGGCTCTGCCTTTTAAGCAGCTGTATAACTGTGGACAGAATTACTTTTTCACCTTCTGCCTCAGTTTCTTATTCTGTAAAATGGGCATAATGCCTACCTCATAGAATTGATATGACGATTAAATGAATATAGACATACACATGTATTTATATATCTTTGTTTATGTGGATATATGATACTTATGACAGTGCCTGGCTTATAGTAAGCCTGACTCACTTAAGTGTTTGCTTATAATGTAAATGTTTATCCATTTGCCTATTTCTTATTTATTTATTTTTATTTTTAAACTGCTTACCATCTTCTTGAAAGACTTTGGGGAAAGAACAGACAGAAGTAAATGAGAAAGTCTAGTCATAGACTGTTAGGGAAAAGTGGGATAAAAAATAGTAAGTTTAGACTCATTTCAATATACTAGAAGCTGAATTTATAAGATTTTATTATTAATATTAAACTTACCTTATACCACTAAAAGCTCTATTAAAGCATCTTCTCCTAAGAAAAAAGTAACTCAGCAACTCAAGTTATGCCTTGGGAGGTGAAGATCTATGTTACAGATCATTATATTTACAACTTTTGGGGTAGATATTTTGTAGATAAAAAAGCGGTCAGATTCTTTAAAACGGTGCACATATTTACTTATGTGCCTTAGCAAAAATCAAGATTTATTGCCTTTCAAGATAAATTTTGACTTAATATTGACTTTAGGTTCTCAATCATTGTTTGCCTGAAAGACCAATAAATCTTGGCACTTCTCAACTTGAGTTGGAATCTACTTGGTATTTATTAATTTATTTCACACGGTTTATCATCTTAATAACAACATTCTATGAGATTAAATAAACATTGTAGAGTTTAGCAAGTTTATATTTTCAATCAGCAGTAATTACTTTATTTCTTACTCGAATACAGTACCTCTAGCACTGTTAACACATCATAGGTCCTGCGTGTCAAAGCTGACTTAGCTATTTGAATATTCAGAGGGGGAAACCCAAAATAACTCTTAATAGCTTACAGAATTGCTTAACATTCCAAACCAATTAGTATTCATGTTGGAGTTTCTAATCTGAATTGGTTGTATTTTTTTGTTTGCCTTAGTTCTACTAGTGTACTCTAGTAATACATGATTATACTTCATAGATGGCCTCTGTCCTGGACACTTTATATCTGTTGGTTTTAATCTCTGTCTCATGCATCTGTTCTTGTCTCTCTCTATGTAGTGTGTATTGAATATTCACTGTATCTCAGTACAGTACCGATACTTTACAAACATAATTATTTGCCATATTGCTGTGTTGGCAGGGATTTTAGAGACAGGGTCATGCTCTGTCACTTAAGTTGAATTGTAGAGGTGCAATAACAGTTCACTGAATCCTCGAAATCCTGGGCTCAAGGGATTCTCCTGCCTCAGCCTCCCAAGTAGCTCAATTGCAGGTGCAGACCACCACACCTGGCTAATTTTTAGAAACTTTTTTGTAGAGATGGGGCCTCACTCTGTTGCTCAAGCTGGAGTACAGTGGTGCGATCATAGCTCTCTGTAACCTCGAAATCCTGGCCACAAGCAGTCCTCCCATCCTGGTCTCCCAAAGTACTGGGATTACCAGATGTGAGCCACCAGTGCCCAGCTAGAAATTCTTTGGTTAGGTACATTCATTGTGTCCAGGAAGAGTTCCTTCTGTAAGATTCTTAAGATCAGAGCTGTCCTAGCTATCGTGGCAGTCCATTCTACAGGTGCCAGCTGAAGTTATCCTAAATGTATGTCACCCATGGTAGGAACATGCTTTTTTCTTTTTTTTTTTTTTTTTGCGATGGAGTTTCACTCTTGTTGCCCAGGCTGGAGTGCAGTGGCATGATCTCGGCTCACCACAACCTCCACCTCCTGGGTTCAAGCGATTCCCCCGCCTCAGCCTCCTGAGTAGCTGGGACTATAGGCATGCACCACCACGCTTAGCTAATTTTGTATTTTTAATAGAGATGGGGTTTGTCCATGTTAACCAGGCTACTCTTGAACTCTCAACCTCAGGTGATCCACCCGCCTCGGCCGCCCAAAGTCCTGGAATTACAGGCGTGAGCCACCACACCCAGCAGGAACACGCTTTTTAACATGTGTCAGCTCTCTGTGCAGCCAAACTTTTTTCTTTTTTTGTAGACAGAGTCTTGCTTTGTGGCCCAGGCTGGAGTACATTGGCAGAATCTCAGCTCATTGCATCCTCTGCCTCCCAGGTTCAAGCAATTCTCCTGCCCCAGGAGAGGCAGGGATTACAGGCATATAGCTCAGGATACAGGTGTGTACCACCACGCCCAGCTAATTTTTGTGTTTTTAGTAGGGATTTCACCATGTTGGCCAGGCTGGTCTCAAACTCCTGACCACAAGTGATCAGTCCACCTTGGCCTCCCAAAGGATTACAGGCATGAGCCACTACGCCTGGCTTTGGAGTGGAACTTTATGAGTCAGTTTCAGCCAACAAGGAATGACAGTTGGCTGTCGTTCTCATATATAATCTCTTACTGCTATAAAATTTGTAGGTGAACATAAAACGAAGCCCATCCAAAAAAATTTTTTTTGATGAGCAGAAATGAATTGTCATGTAGCTTTGAAAACAACCATCAGTACATTTCAGGACTCTATTTGAGAATGTGTATTTCCTCCCAACTGTGAAGTTTTCATCCCTTGGGAAGAGAATTCACTTAGAAGGGGCAAAGCCTTATGGAGAAAATAATTTTGAAGTGTTGCAGTCTAAAATCAGTCCATGAACTCAACCCAAAGACTGCATGCCATACTATCCGCATTAGCAATTACACATGGTACACAGTTGGTTTTTTCCAGATTTCCCTTATTGTTTCTTTAGTTTTATTTGAGATGCTGTGGATACTATTTGCTTTGTAACTGACAGAATGCATACTTAATGGCATGTGCCTGATATTCCATCCAAATGTTTAATGTCTTAATTGATTTATGGCGAAATAGATAGCTCCTACTTTATGGGTCACCAGCTTGTCCCAAAGACAGAATAACTTGGATTCTTGAGATGCAAAAAGTTTTGGATCACTGATTTTTGAGCGGATGTTTCTCAGTGTCCCTCACTCTTTACCCCCTTTCCATTCTACAGTTATGTAGAATTCTCTAGCCCCAGTTTCACCATGTTAACTTCAGACTACATATGTGTGGTCAGTCTTAGTTTCAGCTCTGTTCCCTCTGACAGTGGAGGATGTAAGTCTGGGGCCCAGGTTTGCTTTGCCTCTACTTCCTTTAATGGACCTCAAGGCTACATTGCAAAAATTTCTTGTGTCCTGTGTCAAATAATCCTTTCTTTAAACACTCTGCCCAGCTTTGTGCTAATCCCAGGGAGGACTTAAGATTGTATACCAAATTTAATACCTATTTTTAAAAGTACAGGTTCAAAATTTGACTACTTAAAGAGCCAATGGCTAGAGAGCTAGGAAAGCAAAGTTCTTTATGACTTTTCCCCCTAATTTTTTTTTTTTTTTTTGATACGGAATCTTGCTCTTGTTGCCCATGCTGGAGTGCAATGGCACAATCTCAGCTCACCTCAACTTCTACCTCCCCAGTTCAAGTGATTCTTCTGCCTCAGCCTCCTGAGTAGCTGGGATTACAGACATGCGCCACCACGCCCAACTAATTTTTGTATTTTTAGTGGAGACAAGGTTTCTCCATGTTGGTCAGGTTGGTCTCAAACTCTTGACCTCAGGTGAGCCGCCCATCATGGCCTCCCAAAGTTCTGGGATTACAGGTGTGAGCCACCATGCCCAGCCATTTCCCCCCAATTCTTGTAAAATAGCAAGTCCTTGAACCTGCATGTTTATTTTTCTTTATTTGGAGAAATCTGGTCTCGAACATATGATCGAAGTCTAGGCCTTCAAGCAACGTTTTACACAGTGCTTACTGCAGTTCACTGTCTCCAGCCAGGAAAATGCAGGGACGGAAGGTGGGGCAGGGAGTCCCCTTGCTCACTCCTATGGACATCTCTCCCTATTTGGTGCATAAAGTAAAAGAGGATGTGAAACTCGCCAGGTTTTTTTTCTTTCTATTTTTACAGAGCAAACGAAAATGTGTCCTCTCACCCTCTTTATCTCTTTTCCTTCCTTTTACAAAGGCACTTTCTCTCCTTTTTTATTTGCCCTTGTTCTTTTCCTAGAGCGTTTCTACCTTGTAAATGCAAAAGACTGGATTTACCTTACTGAATTAGGTAAAAGCTTACTTTAAGAGACGGAAAGTGGGGGGCATAACTGACCACACTTAGCACTATATGAGTTCCTTCCTTAGTAAGAGAGATGCACTTGGATCCAGCCACGGCTTTCTCATTCTTCCCTCTTATGCCCATGAGTTTTCCAACTACTGGTTGGGGAACGGAGAGCTGAAGGTGATAGTCATAAAGTAGAGAGAAGGTGGCTGGCTCTTCCTCAGGAGCGCAGCTTCTGTCACAACTGCAGCCAGTTGAGCTAACTAGGTACATTTGTTAGAAGAAAGACTGTGCTTTTGTGAAGAAGTATGCCAAAATTCTGCACAATCCCCGGCAACAGATTCTTTTGGGTGTATTTAGTGAAAGGCCATTTGGGAAATGGACAGTATAGGCAGCAAATCGGATTTTGGTTAAATGGTGACATTTGTTTCCAAGAGTGTATCAGAGGGGAGGCTAAGCTCTTCAGAGCATGTGTTCATTAAAGATTTGAAGTGGAGTGGGAGGCAATAATTAAAAAAAAGGCCAGTGGGTTCTCTGGCGAGATAGTTTTTTGTTCCTATGAATTGAATACACTCTCTGTAAAGTTTCAAAAAGAGTCTGGGAAGAATGTATTTGCTTTGATCCAACATGTGGAGTGTTCCTGACTACAAACGCCCTTTAATTTAGAAACACTGCTGAAAAGTCTGTTTGAAAGTACATAAAAATATAGTATGTAAATAAGCCCTAATTAGTTATTTCCATTAATTACCTTTTGTCTCTACTTTACAGCTCTATTTTTCTCCCCATAATGTAGCTTTTCAGAGTCCAGCTTTGGCACCCTCTAAAAAAATGTTCTTTTGTAATAGTGATTATTCACAAAAAATTTTCCCCTGTGTAAAAACCCCACAATGATAAAATAAAATCCCAGATTGTGTATCTTTATGGGGAATTGTTTCAGACAGTTTAGTCCATGATTTGCTACTATGATAGTAAAGGAAATCTTGCAGTTAATTGAAAAAACTCGTGTTTCCTTCTTCAAATAAATGGCATGTATTGTTTTTTAGAAAACGAATCTACATCAAGCCACTAACTAGCCTCTAATCTTCTTTTCCAACCATTCTATGTTCTTTCAAATACAAATACATTGGATTTAGGGGTTAAAAGTTTCATTCTTTCTAAAGTGAATAGGATACTCCCAGTGGAGAGAAGAATGCTCTGGAAAAACACTGGCAAAATGAAGTCAGGTCGTATCTACATCGCCAGTTTTTTAGAAATTGACTGAGAACCTAAAATATTGATTTTTTTGTAGCCTACAGGGTAAACTATGTGACAAATTCTGAACTTTTCACTGAGTGGTCTGCACACCCTCTGCACTTTTGTTGGATAGAAGCAGAATTTTAGAGCTTGAGGGACCTTGGAGGTCACCTAGAAATCAGGGAGCAATTCTCAGCTTTCAGCCATCAAAGTCCCTGGTGTGGGTTGGGGATAGGATGGGAAGGGGAAGGATGCTCATTAGAAATGCAGATTTTTGGTTCCTACCCAAGATCTACAGAGTCAAAATCGCCTCAGTGGGAAGAAGGGTCCACATTTTTCACACACATCTCCAGAAAATTCCATTGCTCACTCAAATTTGGCAATTCATCAATTAAGGCTAACACATTATTTTGTGGTGAGGAGGCAAGGCCTAGAGAGGCTGATGGTCAGGCTCACAGTGGTCCCTACGTAGACTCAGGCTTCCTGCCGTTAGACTAGTGATTGTCTGCACCCCATGTGTCTAAAGTAGTTTTGAGCATGCAGACAGGTTCTAACCTACTTCTGGGTCATTAGGGTGATTTCAGCACCAAGAGTAGGTTAGCATGGTTCTACATAAAGGTATGAAAGTAAAGACACCCAAGGACTAAAGGTAGGTGTTTATGTGCTGCTGCTTTTGTCTAAACTAAAACCTGAATGGACCTTATCCATCCTTTCTGTCTTTTATGAGCCATGAGACCTGTGCACGATTGTGAAGATGTTAACTAAGTTAACTGAGTTGATCCCCCAGCACGGTGAGCTTTGGATCTTTGTGCCCAGTTGATATGAACGTTCTTAGGCTATAGGCTTTCTTAAAATGGAGGTTTGTGTATTTTAATATTGCCTATGTATGTTGCATCCAGAAAATTATAATAAGGTCATTAAAATTATAGACAGATAAACCCAGTAGCACCTACTAGGGAATATATAAATATCCAGCAAATGCTTATTGATGTCTGTTATATCCAAAATTTATTTTTTCAGTGTTCCGTGGTGAGAATTTAAACTGTAATGATGATCCTGAATTTCTGCAAGATCATGATCACCTTTTAAGTCATTAGAAAGATTGGATTCTACTCAGTGTCATTTTAGTGTCAGCCAATTTGTCTATTAATTTTTGGAAACAGCAATATCCCACTGTCTAGGATATGTTAAGTTCCACTGAACTCTGTTCCACAGTTCATTTTCTTTCCTTTTCCTTTCCCTCTCTTTCTCTCTCTCTCTCTTTTCTTTCTTTCTTTCTTTTTTCCTTCTTTCCTTCCTTTCTTTCTTTTTTCCTTCTTTCCTTCTCTCTGTCTCTCTCTTTCTTTCTTAGGGCCTTCCTCTATCACTCAGGCTAGAGTGCAGTGGCATGATCACAGCTCACTGCAGCCTTGATTTCCTGGGTTCAAGTGATCCTCCCACTTCAGCCTCCCCAGTAGCTGGGATTACAGGCCCTTACCACCATACCTAGTGAATTCTTTTGTATTTTTTATAGAGACAAGGTTTCACCATGTTGCCCAGGCTGGACTCAAACTCCCGGACTCAAGCAATCCACTGGCCTTGGCCTCCCAAAGTGCTAGGATTACAGGTGTGAGTAACCACACCTGGCCAGTTCCACAGTTCCTATGTGAACATGTGTCATATATAGTTCTTAGAATGGACAACATATTTTAACAGGGCTATTAATGAAAGGCTGTTTTGAGAAGCAGGTGATCAGGTTAAGAGGATCAGTTTTGGAATCGCTTTGGAAAATTAAAATTTCTGTATATACAGTTTATGTGAATGTGCATGTGCCAGATAGTACTCAGTTTATCATTCCTTCAACATAAATATTGATTGTCTCCTGTGAGTAAAGCTCTATGTGAAGTGCTGAGGATAAAAAAATAGATCTGAGAAGTTTCTAGCGTGGTCCTGGTTGGACAAGTTCATAAAAAGGCATGATAATTTCAAAAGGCACGTGCTAAATGCTAAATGAGTAATGCAGTCAGTGAGTGCAGGGAGCAGCACTCCAACATTCACAGCGCTGTAACAGTGGCAGGGTCTCCTTTGTCAATCAGGAGCTACATGTGTGTTGATTCGAACTCTTCTTTCACACATTTCTCATTCCTTAGCCAGTGTGAAGAACAGGAGCTTGTTATGATGTTTTTGCTGCTCAATAGTAAAGAAATAGCCATTCTAGAAGGGAACTGGATGAAGCTCTGGAAGCATAATACTAATATATTTACTTGCCTCCTTCCTACTTCTCTTGTATTTAAAAACAATGAGCTCTAATTCTCTTTCCAGAGGATACACTAGAAACTGCTTAATTACTGATGACATTGTATTTGTGATGAAATGAAAGTTCTGTTGAGTCTTGCAGTACTTTCATTCATGGAATTCATGTGAATCAGAATCTTCTTAGGCTGGTAGTTTGTTAAATAAATGTGTTTGACCTTCTTGTAATGGAAATGGGTTACAACACTGATCATTATGTTATTAGTAGTAGTAGTAGTAATTGTAGTAGTATGGAAAGATTAATTCATTTTTGCCCTACTTCATGAAATAGGCTTAATGTCAAATCTTTTTGATCTATATAGTTCTTGGTATCCAACCATAAAATGGGCCACATATAAGGATTTCTGAAATGAAAGCTACAGACCAGAAATGTCAGAATATTGATGCTATTTGTGTATTCTTGATTACCTGTTCTGGATCTGCCAGGATTTTGTCCTTGGGGATGGTTGTGATAGAATTTACATTACTCAGTAGAAGACAGTTCTTGGACTTTCTTGTAGGCAACCAGTAGTCTTAGGCAAGATTTGTTGAAGTAAAGAGCAGAGAATAGGGTGCTGTGTAAGGAGAGGTAATACGTGTTAATGTACGGAGGGTGGATTAAGCACGCTGTGTTTATCTGGGTACCAGTGAGGAGGGTTCTCTGACTGGAATAAAGTGATTACATTCCCATTGGACAGTAGTGGGAGGGAAAGTTAGAAAGGTGAGATCCAATCAGAGGCCAAATTCCTTACAGTGATTTAGTAAGCAAAGGAAGGCTACATATCAGTTTTGGGGATTATTTTAGCATCAGACAACTTTAGAGCCAAATCCAAACTCTGGCTTTTTCTTGGTTAGGTAAACTTAGAAAAGATACTTAACCTCACAAAAATCTTAGATTCTTCATCTATAAAATAGAGTCAATAATATCTTCCTCATAGAGAAGTTGTCCTGATTAAAGAAGATTCTATATGAGAAGCCCTCAGCAAAATGCCTGGTGGAAATGGAGTTCTGAGCAGGGCAGTGAGGAGATAAAGGCAGGGTTGTAGAGAGGCTGATCTCTGGCACTATATGCAGAAGAGATGGAATCAGAAGAGACCCGAGACGGGGCACTAGTTTATGGCATAGCAATACCCTAGGAGGTGAAGGCGCAGGCTGTCATACTAGGAAGAGCAGGACACAACTGTACAACTCTATTCTCTTTTCGTTGAAGACTTTCATTTACCTTGAGGTAAATGAAATATAACCTTGTTCTGTGGTGTTAAAAGTACAACAGCAATCATAGATTCTTTCTTTTTCCTTGAACAGGCTGCCAGCGATCCATAGGCCTTTCCAATGGGAAAGCCAAGGTGTGCAACTACAGTGGGTGGTATTACTGCAGCAGCTGCCACGTGGACGACAGCTTTCTCATCCCAGCACGCATAGTCCACAACTGGGACACTTCAAAATATAAGGTAGGTACAAAAACTGGGCTCACTTCATAATAAGAATTCAGGTGTTCATGTGTTCTCCGGTGGATTATAAAGATAGTGATCAAACAGTTTGAAGCAGATGTGATTAGTAGTCTCATAAAAGCCGCAAGACCTTACCTAATGCTTCTTATACATCTCACAGTTGAAAGCCTTCTTAACTATAACTCTTATTAGTTTCCTCATTTAAAAAGACATATAGAGCAGTTTTTACTTCTGGTGCTAAGAGAGAATTCTGTGAGAAAGGAGCCTCTTTTATTATTATTATTATTATTATTTTTGATGGTTTGAGAACTTTATTTTTTAAGCAGTTTTTCTCCTTTTTAAACTTGTGTTCTTAAGAACTTGTTTTCTCATACTCCAATGTTTGCAGTTTTCTAAGCCCCCTCTTCTTGGCTCATTACTGAGTCCTCCACTTTACTCTCCATCCTATTTAATATTAAAGTATAGTTCGGCCGGGCGCGGTGGCTCACGCCTGTAATCCCAGCACTGTGGGAGGCCGAGGCAGGTGGATCACAAGGTCAAGAGATTGAGACCATCCTGGTCAACATGGTGAAACCCTGTCTCTACTAAATACAAAAAAACTAGCTGGGCATGGTGGTGAGTGCTTGTAATCCCAGCTACTCAGGAGGCTGAGGCAGGTGAATTGCCTGAACCCAGGAGGCGGAGGTTGCAGTGAGCCGAGATCGCGCCATTGCACTCCAGCCTGGGTAACAAGAGCAAAACTTCTCAAAAAAAAAAAAAAAAGTATAGTTCAATAGCATTTTTGTAAATACTCATTTAGACTAGCTAAAATCAAGTTATGTATCTTAGTTAATAGCCAAAACTGATAATCTGGGGAAAAAAAGCCTGTAGTGACACACATTGGAGGTGCTTTGTAATTAGTATATTAAGGAGACAATACATTTCAAGAATTGCTTAAATTCTTATACCCAGATTTAAGCATGTGAACATATGAGACTTTTAAACATACAATTAAAGCTATTCATCATAATTTGCTATACTACCAACATTAGTTACTTTGGAGCGTAAGTCAAATGGTTTAAAGTAATCCTGTAACATACCTAAAGAACACCTTCCTATATTACGCATGCAAATTACTTCTCCATGTAAAGTTCTTTTCACTTTAATTTCTACGTTACCCAGCTCTGAAGTCACTACTCGGGCTTATCATGGTCCACAGACAAGGAGGGGGGCAAATAACCAGGACTGGTCAAAATATATATGGAGATATATATATATATATGGATGGCACAGCAGAAGGAAACAATTTTGGAAGTGCAAGCCTTCAAGAAGCAGCATATTATGATAAACCCCTCCTACAGAAAGGTATCATTTTTATCACTGATACCACAGGATAAATTATATATTATGCCATCTTCAAGTAACAGTTGAGGCAATAGCATAAATGCAGAGGCATTACAATGATTCCCACTTAATACAAGAACTATATAGACCAACACTTCTCTACAGTTTTCTTGTTGCCAGTTAAGTACAGTTTTACTTTTATAGCTTAACAATGAAGGGTCATACCCCGAAGCCAATACATATACCTAGCATTTCAGTCTAAGCTTATCCACATACATAACTGAAGTCAATTACAAGTTTTGGCCTAGCAATGCTAGGAGAACTTCTTTGTAAAGTAGTTTTTACAGGTATTACACTTCATTTTGCACACGGAAGTCATCATACATACAGGGCGAAGTCAGAGCTTTTATATTTGCCTTTATTCTTCATTTAACTTTTTAAAACACTACTATAGTAGATTAAAACAAAAACAAGAGCAAGTAGTGAGCATATTATGATTACATCCTTACTCATTCACTACAGCACATAAAATGCCAGCAGTGAGTGTTATTCACTGGCCCATTAAGAGGTCTGACACTGAATACCACCTCTGGGATGATGTTCATCATCCTCATATGCTTCTCCATTGTAATGGCGCCATCTTTCCTGATTTGGATCAAAGTCCACCAGTTCTTCTTGATCCATCTCATCAGTCTCTTCCACCTCCTTCCTCTCCAGTAGTTTTTCCAGCAAAGACAGTTTATCAGGAGAGAGAAAGCCATTCTCAGGGAAGTTTACCTTAAATTCGATGATTAGGTGACCCTTTTCATATGGTCTATAATAAATTGGCATGCCTTCATTTAGTATACACTTGATATCTCCATGCTTGACAATCTGACCTGGATGAGAGGTGATGACTATGGCTCGGTTGTCAAGAGTAGATATGGGCTTTTGGAAGCCACACAGTGCTTAAACCAGCTGTATGTCCATACACAATGAAAGGTCTTCTCCTCATCGAGTAAAAACAGCATGGTCCTTCTGATCTAATACAATGATTATATCTCCAAGCTCCAGTCCTGGTTCTTGGTCTCATTCACCATGGAATGTTATCTTCTGGCCATCTTTCATGCCTTTGTCAATATGAACTTCTAGAATCTTCTTCTCTCAAACTATCTTCCTTCCATTGCAGCTTTTACATCTATCTTTAGGACTGATCCACTCCCCATGGCCCTGGCGCTCCATGCACACAGACTGAATTTGCTGAACCATTCCAGGTCCTATCTGATGAATTCTTATTTGCATTCCAGTACCTCGGCAATTGGGACAGCACTCTACTGCTCCTTTCTTACCTCCTCTACCTTTGCATTTGTCACAAATCACATTCTTTTGCAGAGCCAGTTTTCTTGTTGCACCATTATATAAGTCTTCTAGGGTTACTGAGAGCTGATGTACAACATTTTTACCTCTCCTTTCTCTCTGCATCCTTCTTCCTCCTCCAAAAAACATATCAAAGATGTCCATGGGAGAGCCCAAACCGCCACCTGCTCCACCCTCTTTAATTGCCTGTTCTCCTCCTTTGTCATATAATTCCCTTTTATTTGCATCAGAGAGAACTTCGTAAGCTTGAGATATCTGTTTAAACTTCTCTCCTTCATTTGGATTCTTATCAGGATGGTACTTGAAGGCCAGTTTTCTATAATCCTTTTTCAATTCTTCCTGAGTAGCATTGGGTTTGACTCCCAAAGCATCGTAGTAAGTGGTTTCTTTCACCATCTTCTACTGCCGGTGAGTGGGCTGAGGTCGGTGTGTGAGGGAGTGGGAAGGAGCACTGAGCTGTGCACAGCTAGGGCAGCTACAGCTCCTCTGCCTCTCACTGAGCGTTCTGGAAAGTTCCTCCTCTTTTATTATTTTTTATTTGATCTTATCTTCAACCTCACAACACTATGGGAAGATAAAAATGGGAAAATAATACACACATGAGCATGCTAATGATCTTTCTAGGCAAGGACTTATATAATCCAAGATATTTCTTTTTTTGTTGGTTTTGTTTTGTTTTTATTCATTTGTTCGTGTCTAGATTTTTTTTTTTTTTTTTTTTTTTTGTTTTTGAGACAGTAGTCCCAAAGTCCAATTCCAAGTAGCTGGAATTACACATGCATGCCACCAAGCCCAGCTAATTTTTGTAGTTTTAGTAAGACGGGGTTTCACCATGTTGCCCAGGCTGGTCTCAAACTCCTGACCTCAAGTGATCTGTCTGCCCTGGCCTCCCAATATGCTGAGATTACAGGTGTGAGCCACTGTGTGGCCCGAGATATTCCTTATAGTAGAGTAGCGCTCCTATTCATGTGAAGCTCAGTCTTCTAGCAAATCCAGGCCTTTGGAACTAGAACCAGAACCTTGAGCGAAGCTAAGAAGACTTCTGAGTAGGGGCCAACAGCAAGAAACAATACACTGAGCCATCCTCAGGCCTTCATCAGACTGTTGTTTTTTAAAAAGGAGAGCAAGTGAGAATCACAGGTATAGGCTAACAGCTTTGCAAATTAACTGCTAACAGCCAAAGAGGCTATTCAGGAAGTATAAATAGCAGGCTTAGTAGCTCTAAAAATCTAAGTCAGTAGAGGAGAAGAGGAACAGGGGACACTCAGACTTAGGAGAGGAGGTTTGCAATGGGGATGCTCAAACTTAGGAGCGTAGAGACAAGAGGAGGGACCAGCAAAGGAGGCCAAGAAGGAGTGAGCAGTGAGGTAGAAGGATCCCGGGGTGTGTGACAAGCCGCGTGAAGAAAGCGTTTCCAGATGAATTGTGACAGATGCTGATAGGTCAAGTAAGATGAGCACTGAGAACTGACGATTGGCTTTAGTAATGTGGAGATAATTAGTGACCTTAATGAAAGCAGTTTGAATGGAATGGTGGGAGCAAAGGTCTGATTGAAGTGGGTTCAACATAGAATAGAGAGAGAGAAACAAGAATAGACAACTCTTTTGAGAAGTTTTGCTATAAAGGGAAGAAGAGACGTCAGGAATAAGTTGAAGGGAAGTAGAATCAAGTTAGGTTTGATTTTTGTTTTGTTTTGTTTCGTTTTAATGGAAAAAATAACCGTATGTTTTCTACACTGATGTAAACTATCCTGAAGAGAGAGAATTGCTGGAATGATACAGTTGACTCACTGAGAATGATGGAATTGTGTAGACAATAGGAGGGTTTGACTATTGCTTGGAGCATGGAATAAGAGAAAAAGCTGTCTGTGGCCATGGGGGCCAGTAGGTACTTAGATGCGATATTAGAGGCTTGTTGAAGTTGTCTTCCACTTATATCATTAGCTTTCATCAGATTCTTTTATTTCTGCGTCTGTGATCTTAAAGAGATGAAATACTCTGTCCAAGACACCCTATAAAGTGCTATTATCTTCTACTTCATAGAGAAAATAGGGGTGATTATGCAATAATCCTGTCAACTGACCGACAAACATGCCTCCATCCACATCTATCCTCATTGTCCTCCTTCCAGCCACCGAAGAAACATTACTTGTCTTATGAAACTTTATCCCTGCTGCCTGAGTTCATGGTCTTCTCCTCTCTTCTCCATCACAGTTTTGCCAAATCTCTTCTCTTCTCCGTCACAATTTTGCCAAATCTTGTTGACTCCTCCTAACTAGTTCTCCTCCTCCTAACTCTTCTTTTTCAATCACCTTTTCTAATTTCTTGTCCTCTGCCTATACCTTTAATAGTGGACTTTCTTAAGATTCATTATTTTGTTTCCCGCTTTATACTCTTTCTACTGGGCATCTCTTCCCCTACATGGTTTTGACTACCAGGACTCATATGCTGACAATTCCTACTTTTATGTGCAGCTCCAGTTTTGCTACTGAAATTGAGATCTGTGGCTTTAATTGCCTATTGGACATCTCAACTTTAGTTTTCAACCTACTAGTCTTCAAGATATATAAACTGGTTAGGTATATGATACAGCATTTCCACCCTTGCACTAAAAAGGTATTTGAATTTGGCAAGCCCAGGAATCTAACTTCTTACTGAAGTAGCACTCTAGGCTTAGGATTCTATTATGATCCTGCATCTTACATACATGATAGATAACATACTTAATTACCTGATATGACCAGAAGCTTTCTGATCCTTCTGCCAGAATGAGTGACATCTGCCTTGAATGTACCTTCTGTGCAAGGTGCATCCTCTAGAAACAGGCTGTATGACTGCTTTTAAAATTGATCCGTAATAGTTATAGATGTTTATGGGGTATATGTAATATTTTGATACATATATACGGCATGTAATAATTAAATCAGGGTATCCATCTCCTCAAATATTTATCATTTCTTTGGGTTGGGAACATTCAAAATGTTTTCTTCTAGCTATTTTTGAAATATACAATAAATTCTGATGAACTATAGTTGCCCTACTATGCTATTAAACACTAGAACTTCTTTCCAACTGTATTTTTATACCCATTAGCCAACCATTCTTCATTCCCCTCTTCCCCCTACTTTTCTTAGCCTCCTGTAATCACCATTCTACTCACCACCTCCATGAGGTCAACTTTTTGGCTCCCACATGTGAGTGAGAGTGTCTTTTCTGTGCCTGGCTTATTTCACTTTAATTTCCAGTTCTATCCATGTTGCTGCAAATGAGAGAATTTTATTTATTTATTTATTTTGAAACAGGGTCTCACTCTGTCACTCAAGGTGGAGTGCAGTGGAACAGTCATGGCTCACTGCAGTCTTGACCTCCTGGGCTCAAACAGTCCTCCCACCTTAGCCTTCCAACTAGCTGGGACTGTAGGTGCACACCACTACATCTGACTAATTTTTGTATTTTTTGTTGAGCCTGGGTTTTGCCATCTTGCCCAGGATGGCCTCAAACTCCTGAGCTCAAGCAATCTTACCACCTTGGCTTCCCAAAGTGCTGGAATTACAGGCATGAGCCAGAACACCTGGCCAAGAATTTCATTCTTTTTCTATGGCTGAATAATATGCCATTGTGTATATATACCAGATTATCTATTCGTCCATTGATAGACATTTAAGTTGATTCCATATCTACCTTCTTTTGGATATCTAACAGTGAGAGTGCTGGATCATATGTTAATTCTGTTTTTAGTTTATTGAAGAACTCCCATACTGTTCTCCACAGTGGCTGTGCTAATTTACATTCCCACTAACAGTGTCTGAGCATTCATTCCCTTTTCTCCACATCCTCACCAGCATCTGTTATTTTCTGTCTTTTTGGTAATAGCCATTTTAACTGGAGTAAGATGATATTGTATTGTGGTTTTGATTTGCATTTCCCTGATGATTGGTGATGTTGAGTTTTTTTGTTTTTGTTTTTTGAGACATAGTTTCACTCTTGTTGCCCAGGCTGGAGTGCAGTGGTGTGATCTCGGCTCACCACAACCTCCACCTCCTGGATTCAAGTGATTCTCCTGCCTCAGCCTCCCAAGTAGGTGGGACTGCAGGCACGTACCACCACGCCCAGCTAATTTTTGTATTTTTAGTAGAGATGGGGTTTTACCATGTGGACCAGGATGGTCTCGATCTCTTGACCTCGTGATCCACTCGCCTTGGCCTCCCAAAGTGCTGGGATTACAGGTGTGAGTCACTGCATCCAGCCAATATCGAGCATTTTTTAACATACCTGTCTATTCAGATCTTTTGACTATTTTAAAATAAGTTTTTGTTCTTGTTGTTCCTACTGGGTTGAGTTGCTTGTATTCTGGTTATTAATCCTTTGTCAGATTAATGGCTTGCACATATTTTCTTCCGTTTTGTATATTGTCTCTTCACTTTGTTGGTTGTTTTGCTTTGTAGAAGCTTTTTAGCTTGATGTAATCCTGCTTACCTATTTTTGCTCTTGTTGCCTGTGCTTTTGAGATCTTACCCAAAAAATCTTTGCCCAGGCCAATGTTTTGAAGCATTTTTCCAATGCTTCCTTCTGGTAATTTTATTTTGTCAGGTCTTACATTTCAGTTTTTAATACATTTTTATTTGATTTTTGTATATGCTGGGGGGTCTAGTTTCATTCTTGTGCATATGGATATCCAGTCTTCCCAGCACCATTTACCGAGGAGACTGTCCTTTCTCCAGTATATGTCCTTGGCAGCTCTGTTGAAAATTAGTTGGCTGTAAATGCATGGATTTATTTCTAGGTTCTCTGTCCTGTTCCACTGGTGCCTGTTTTTCTGCCACTTTGCTAACAGATGTCTGAGACTTACTTTCATTGTAACTCTGTCACCTGGGAGCAAGTGGTGGGGAAGGGCCCTAGAGCTGTCACCTACCTGGAATCTTTGAAGTCTAAAGCAAACATGAAAATTGTGAGTGGCCAATTGGTTATGTCCTTTTCTAATATATCCCTGGGCAACTCTGTTTCCAGTTCTACCCAATAATCATCCAAATCCTCACTGTTTTCAAGATGCTTCATTCTAATTCTTCTCAGCATATGACCTTGTTTCCTACTTCAGGGAGAATAATGAAGTTATGAAATATGAATGTGAATATCTACAAATCTATCTATATTGTACCTATTCTAACTGTTTTCCCTCCTGGCTTGAGAGAAAGAAGAACCCCTTCTCTTGTTTAGTGACCATCTTTCCACCTGTGCTCCAGATACTTTTATCCATCTAGGGAACCCCTAGTTTATTCTTTGAGAGCTAAAGAAGGCGTGTCCTCCGTGATGATAGCTTTTTTGTTGCTCCTCACCACTCCCCATTGACTGCATTGCTGGCTATCTCCTTTGTGCCACCATCGTGTCATGTGGACCTTGAGAATTGCACTTACTAAGGGATTAATAGCAGGAGCTTGGAAAACCTCTACCCTTTATCAGGTGCTTGATTTTTGGGGGGACATTGCTTGAATTTCCTAGAGCCTCAGTTTTGTAACCTGTAAAACGAGCCCAGATTTCCAGGGCTCACATCTTGGCATTGTCACTTATTAGTTAGCGGTTTAACCTAGGCAAGTTATTTAGACTGTGCTTCAGTTTCCTCATATGTAAATAAGGATATTAATGCCTTATAGAGTTACTGCTGGGGAAATGGGTGAATGCATGTATCATGTTTAGAATAGTGCCCAGCACATAGTGTGTACCAAATAAGTATTTGTTCTCATCATAATTTCACATATTTACCTAAAACAGTTGTGTGAATTGGGATAATATAAGAAAAGCACTTAGCTGGCTGTGTGCAGTGGCTCATGCCTGTAATCCCAGCACTTTGAAAGGCCTAGGTAGTTGGATCACCTGAGGTCAGGAGTTCACGACCAGCCTGACCAACATGGAGAAACCCCATCTCTACTAAAAATACAAAATTGGCCGGACGTGGTGGCGCATGCCTGTAATTCTAGCTAATCTGGAGGCTGGGATTGAACCTGGGAGGTGGAGGTTGTGGTGAGCCAAGATCGCTCCACTGGACTCCAGCCTGAGCAAAAAGAGCTAAACTCTGTCTCAAAAAAAAAAAAAGAAAGAAAAGAAAAGCACTTAGCAAATGACGTTGATAAGCACTTAATGAATGGATGCTGTTACTATCTTTATTATCATAACATCTATATAACAGCTAGTTGCTTGTCTATTTTCTCTATAAAGGTGAGCTCTCTGGGCACACAGAATGTGTTTTAGCACAGTTCTGGCACATAGCAAATAAGCAAGAATGTATATTAAATAAATGAAAGAATGAAGCCTGTCCCCTGGGAACCTCAATCTCAATATTTCCCAAATTGGCTTTATCACATCACACTCACCAGATGTTCCCCCGAGTGCACATTACCTGCCTTGCTGAATGGCCCTCAGTCACCATTGTCAGATGTGGGAGACCTCCTGGACTCCTCCCTCTCGTACACCTACACTGCCTAAGCCACTAGCAAAACCAAGTCTTAATTTTAGCTCTTGAGGTCATGCTCTCCACTGTACTCCTGTCCCCCCGCACTAACTTAAACCCTCAGTCTCACTCACATGAAGGAAGTCAGGAGCCTCCTATTTGTGCTTCCTGCCTTTAAATGTTGCTCTCTGGTTGTTATATTTCAAAAGAAAAGTCCAAATCTTACCTTAAGTAAGTTTCTTACTCTCTCTTAGTCTTAGTTTCTTTGCCTTTGGAATGTAAATAATAATAGAACCCAGTTCATAAGGTTGCTGTTTGCTTAAATGAGTGAGTCACAGAAAGCACTTGGCACAGGGTGTGGCACGTCATAAGCCCTCAGTTATGGTTAGCTTTTACTATGATTGTATATAAGACAAATACAAGTCTCTTCACCTTCGCGATCCTTAGTCCCTACCTGCCTTCCTAGCTCCTTCATCCATAACTGTTCCTTAGCACCAATCTCTTTATTAATATTAGTTATCCATCTATTTCCCTGTCATGCCATGCTATTTCACACCTCTTGTCTTCCTCTTTTTCACCCACAACAGCAAATCCTAAAACCCGGCTTAAAACCGCTTTTCCTCTCCTGATTCTTTCCTTCCCCTTTACCAGACAAAATTATCATTCTATCCTCTGCTTCTTGTACTTAACACTTTGAATATAGGCTATAAATATATTTGCCATGTGTGTATTAGATAAAAACTTACTTAGAGGGAAAGAATGCTAGTTGAGCTTGGTTTAGAAATTTTAGATTAATCTGGTTGGAGCAGGGCTTTGACGGCTATGAGAGATGTATAGAGAGCAAGAAAGTGTCAATTTCTTAACAGAAAATTAATAAGGATATCCAGGACTTCAACTCAGATCCGGAACAAGTAAACTCAATAAATATTTATAGAGTTCTCCATTTTAAATACACAAAATATTGATCGGCCTTTATTAATACCCATTTTTAGAATGAAGCAATATTCCTGTTCTCTCTCCCTCTTTTTCTTCCTTTCTTCCTCTCCTTCTCTCCTTTTTTTACTTTTCAACATCCTAGTTCCTCACCTCTACTCAATACATTCCTCTGAACACCTGATTCCTTGTGATTCTCCCGTCCCACTGAAACCTCCAATCCATTAAAAAAAAAAAAAAGTCAAAAAACGATACATGTCAGAGCCAATACAGTGAAAAGGGAACACTTATACGCTGTTGGTGGGGATGTAAATTAGTGCTACCGTTATGGAAAACAGTATGGAGATTTCCCAAAAGCAGTAAAGTAGACCTATCAATCCAGCAATGTCATTATTGAGCTTCCACCCGAAGGAAAAGAAGTCATTATACTTAAAAGACACCTGCATGTGTATGTTTATTGCAATACAATTCACAATTGCAAAGATATGGAATCAATCTAATTGCCTATTAATGGATGGATAGATAAAGAAAATATGGTGTGTATACACACGCACACACATGCACACACATGCACACACACACACACACAAACACCATGGAATACTATTCAGCCATAAAAAAAGATGAAATAATGTCTTTTGCAGCAAGTTGGGTAGAACTGGAGGGCTTTATCCTAAGTGAAGTTATTCAAGAATGGAAAACCAAATACCACATTCTCACTTATACGTCAGAGCTAAGCTATGCATATGCAAAGGCATACAGAGTGAAAAAAAAAGAAAGTGAGGCAGTCCCAGCCCTGTGATCCATAGGCGCGTGGCACCTGCCAGCAGAATGCACACCGATTAGTGAAGCAAAAGCAGGAAAGGTGGCACTGAATGAGAAAAATGAAAAGGCAAGCATGGTTGATGAGGGCATGAAATAGAGGAGAAGATCCAAGTCTTGTTTGCAACGAGCTCTGAAGGCCACAGAAACCACCAATTTAGCCATCATCGACACTTAGTCTCTCTGTAAAGCAGGATCAAACTAGGTTTGATTTTGAGAGGATAGGTAGGTCATTGAAGATATTAGGTACACTTGCTTCATCCATGCTGCACATGAGGAAAATCTCCTTTGTCATACCACTTCTTCCCAAGTTCTTAGTGGACCAAGGAAGATTTTAAAGCAAAAATGGACCTAGTGGATTTTATCTGGATCATCTGTCACTGGCATTGAGTAACTACATTACATTTAGTCCGGTATCTGTCTTTGCTCAGTTATCAGGATTTAACTTAATTCTTCTAATTGTGAGGATCAATTCAGACCTATCCATTTCCAAGACCAGACATTGTTCTGTTAGATCTGCCTGCTATCCTTAATAACACGTACGTGACTGGCTTGAATATCCATTTACAAGAGTGAAAAAATGGTTTTGCAGGACAGAATGGAATCTGTCATCTTAAGCATTTCCTGGCCTGCCCTCTGGAGTATTAATAACCCTAATTATTTTTTTAAAGCAGGATTTCATCTATTTTCTGGTGTTATACTGAAGATTGAATTGAGCTTCAAGATTAGGAAGCAGCTAAACCCTATCCTCAATTTCTGTAGCCATTTTCTAATAAAATTCTCTTTGAAGATAACTTTTCCTGTCCCCTAATCAAAAATATCAAGCATAGCAAAGAGAAACTCAAACAACCCCAACTCTTGCAAATAATTCCCCTTAGTTTTGTTAAAAAAATTTTTTTTGTTTGTATCCTAGCTGGAATATTCATATTCCATTTAGCTAGGGGGTTTCCATGTTACATAAACCATTTCCTATCTCTGCATCTTGAGAGGTATTCAAGGCAAGCTCCACTGCCTTTGCAGAGCTGGAGAAAAGCTCACTGATGGGAAAAAAACCTCTTGATTAGAGTCATTTGCAGATTCTGAGAACGAATTGTAATGAAACTGCAGGTTTCCTAATTCCTCCTCCATTAACCCACAGTTACTGTTTTAAGAGGACTAAGAAGCATCAGAGAATTGATTTTATTATGATTTTGGCTATGAATATTTTATGATAGAGATGGGAATAAATATAGGAAGGAAATGTTTTACCAAAGCAATAAGTAGTTCTTTCACGGTGGTAAGAGTATAGATTTTTTTTTTCTCTAGAAAAAAAATTGATGTTTAGTCTCCAAATTTTTAGTAATGTGATTATATTACTTTTATAATTTTATAAATTTCAACTGTCATATTCTATTTAAGAAAATATGTGTTAAAAGTTAACTTTTTTTAATGTCTCAGAATCTTTTTTTTTTAAGACAGGGTATTGCTCTGTTACCCAGGCTGGAGGGCAGATGCATGATTGTAGCTCACTGCAGCCTTGAACTCTGGTGCTCAAGCATCCCTCTCATCCCAGCCTCCTGAGTAGTTGGGACTACAGGTGCATGCCACCACACCTGGCTAATTTTTAAATTATTTTTTGGTAGAGACAAGGTCTCACTATGTTGCCCAGGCTGGTCTCAAACTCCTTGCCTAATACAATCCTCCTGCCTCCGCCTCCCAAAGTGTTGGGATTATAGATGTCAGCCACTGTGCCTGAACCAGAATTATAAATGTAAATGATTGTTCTGTCCTGTGATGATAGATAACTTGAGGGTTAAATGTGGTAAGTGAGGCTGTTTTTCCCTAAATGCCTTACACTGCTATTTTTTTTTTTTTTTTTTGAGACAGAGTTTCGCTCTTGTTGCTCAGTCTGGAGGATAGTGGCGCAATCTCAGCTCACTGCAACCTCCGCCTCCTGGGTCCAAGTGATTCTTTTGCCTCCCTCCCAAGCAGGTGGGACTGCAGGTGCCTGCCACCACCCCCGGCTAATTTTTGTATTTTTAGTAGAGACAGGGTTTCACCATGTTGGCCAGGCTGGTCTCGAACTCCTGAGCTCAGGTAATCCATCTGCCTTGGCCTCATAAAGTGCTGGGATAACAGGCATGAGACACCACACCCAGCCTGCACTGCTATATTTGATTCATTCTTTTTCGAATATAGTATACTTTCAGCAAGTTCAAGTTTTAAAAAGTAAAAGGGGGCATGTGTACATACATAAATAATATTTTTACTCACCCCATTCTTCTCAGAGGCAACCAAAACACTTCTTTCTTGTGTATCTTTCCCAAGATATTTTATGTACATGTGTTTTTTATACAAAAATGACAATATAGTATATATCCTGTGCTTAGAGAGCTTTCCATTTAGATAATAAAACTCTTCCTTGCACTTTTAAAAATATTTCATTATGAATTTTACACACATACACACACACACATACACACTAACTAGTTCTTTTTTTGATTTGTCCAGTTTTTTGCTATAATAGACAGTAAGTCAGTGAATATCTACATAATATTGAATCTAAATGTTTTGCATTGATGAGTAAAACTGTAGATGTAGGTATGTACATTCCTAGATGTAGGTATGTCCATTGTTCATGAGTCTGATGGATAGTGCCAAGTTGCCCTCAATCAGGGTTGTATGCTGTTTGTTTTCACCTTGGAGCTTCCTGTAGCTGCCTCTCTTCCCTTGGTGCCAGGATGTCAGCTGTCACTTCTGTTGTCTCTGTGCTGCCTCTAGCTATCTTTTCTTCTTTGTTGACTCTAAATATGTTATGAACTTAGAAACAAATAACCAAGCTGTAGGAATTATGTCTAAAGCAAGAGTGTATGGTTCAGAATATGGCCAGAGCATTATATATTACTCATTCATTTGTTTAGCAAGTATTTATTGGATATTTATTGTGCTTGCTGTTCTAGGCACTGGGGACATAGTTTCTGCCCTCATGGATGCTCTTATTCTAGTGAAAGGAGAAAGACAGTAGAAAAAAAATACACAAATAGACTGGGCATGGTGGCTCATGCCTATAATCCCAGTGGTTTTGGAGGCTGAAGCAGAAGGATCTGCTTGAGACCAGGGGTTCAAGACCAGTTTGGGCAGCATAGAAAGACCCCCATCTCTACAAAAAATTTAAAAATTAGCCAGGCATGGTGGCATGCACCTGCAGTCTTACCTAGCTACTTGAGAGGCTGAGGTGGGGGGGATACCTTAAGCCCAGAAGTTCAAAGTTACAGTGAACTATGATTATGCCACTGCATTCCAGCCAGCCTTGACAACAGAGCAAAGCCTTGTCTCTAAAATAAAATAAAATGCACAAATAAGTAACTTTTTAATAAATTAAATGTTACTGAACTTCAGTTTTATTTTAAAGTTAAAATCAAATGGGAGCCTACATGTTAGTGTCCTGCTTAATTACATTATAGGTTAGTCTTCATTTGTAGACTCTTGCTTTAAGATGGAGAAGGGGCAGGGGTAAACTATTTTATGGAGTGATAAGCTGACAGAGTACGGTAACATTATTAAAAAAATAAGAATTGTGAATATAAACAATGCTAAAAAGCGCAGAGCAGAGTGTCCAGGGATCTGAGTTCTGGCTCTAATTCTACCGTGACAGACCACAAATAATTTAGTTATGCTCTTTGTACTCAATTTTCTCTTCTATTAAATACAGGCAATGGATTAGTTCAGTGTTTCTCAAATTGTGTTCCATGGAGCATTACCAGAGTCTTTCGTGGTAGTAAAAGGAGGGCCACAGCTAGGTCAGCTTTATGGGAAATGGAAAAGCACCCCTCCAGGAGAACACAGCTCAGCAAACTCACAGCTTAGCAAGAGGCTGCAGCAAGGTAGAGAAAGATGCCGTTTCTTGTCGTTCGTGAGTGGTGATCCAGGCTGGAGCTCGTCTTCTGCATTCCCACTGCCCATACATCCTATGTAGCACTAAACAGCTGCCCTGTCTGTAGTCAAATGGCTTTGAGAAGTGGCTGAGTTAAGCAGGCTTTCTTCGGTACGAGATGTCTCAGGGTTTTTTGTTTTTTTTTTAATGGAGTCTCACTGTGTCACCCAGGTTGGAGTGCAGTGGTGCAATCTCAGCTCACTGCAACCTTCTCCTCCTAGGTTAAAGCGATTCTTCTGCCTTAGCCTCCCGAGTAGCTGGGACCACACGCGCGTGCCACCACACCTGGCTAATTTCTTGTATTTTTAGTAGAGACTGGGTTTCACCATGTTAGCCAGGATGGTCTCGATCTCCTGACCTCATGATCCGCCCGCCTCGGCCTCCCAAAGTGCTGGGATAACAGGCATGAGCCACTGTGTCCGGCCGATGTCTCAGTTTTAATATGCAAACATGCTGTACTTTGAATCTCCAAGAAAAGAAAGTAGTGTGTGGCATATATCTTATTGGACCTCAGGAAATCTTTTTTGTGGGACTAGTGTTCCTTCTAACACAGGTTGAGAAAAAGGATTATCTTTATTAGTCCTTGTTATTCTATGATTATGTTCCCTGATGTTTCATTCTGATACATTTTCCTCCTTTTTATAAAAATAAAGTCCTCACTACCACCACCATAATTCCATGTCATCTCCAAATTGCTATCTATGGTAAAAAATTCCCTTTGCCCCATTACTTAATTGCCAGGGGCTATTTTTGTGGGGGAGCATACCAGAACACTCTCTCTCACGATTACGCAAACCTGAACAACATTCAAGAACTTTGTTTTTGAGAGGCGGCTGTCACCAGCATAACAAGAGTCATATTATGTTCGAATCTATACTGATGACACAATGTCCAAATCAAATGAAATATGTGTTTACTTATAAATGTATGTATGTAAATAGCAGATCTGCTTATTATTAGTGATTTTACCATTTCCTCCACCTCCCCCTGAGTGTGAGGTAGGGGCGGAGGCCTGTTTCCTCTTGGATTCCTCCTTCTCATCTCTCTTGAATCATGTAGACTGCAGGGTTGTGAAGAAAGAGTCAGTTCACAAACTGCAGCACAATCACAGTCACAGAGTTGAGTTCTTATAACTTCAACTATTCTGTTTTTAAGCTACAAGAGCTATGAAAAGAAATTCATTCATGTGAATAGAATGAATATCATTAATAAATAGTATTTGGTAAAATACTAATAGTAATACTAATGTGAATGGAGTGGTATCATGGAAAAAAGTTCCAGCCCAAACCATTCATTTTTAAAAACAGCGTTTTGAGCTCATCCATCTGTACCCAACTATGAGCTGACCTTTTCTTTACATCAGAAATGGCACTCAGGCTTTTTGTGTTTTTCTTTTTGAGACGGAGTCTCGCTCTGTCGCCCAGCCTGGAGTGCAATGGCACAATCTCGACTTACTGTAGCCTCTGCCTCCTGGGTTCAAGCAATTCTCCTGCCTCAGCCTCTCGAGTAGCTGGGATTACAGGCATGTGCCATTCTGCCTGCTAATTTTTTGTATTTTTTAGTAGAGATGGGGTTTCACCATGCTGGGCAGGCTGGTCTCGAACTCCTGACCTTGTGATCCATCTGCCTCAGATTCCCAAAGTGCTGGGATTATAGGCGTGAGCCACCGCGCCTGGCCCTTTTTAAGTTTTTCGTAATTTGGCTGGCAAAAAGTAGGACAGTAGCTCTTAGCTCTTAGTTAGAACATAGTCAATGTTTACATATAATTCATGTAATATTTATATTAACAAAAAAATTAAGTTTCTCTCACATAAACTTCATCACCTAAGACTATCATTGGCTTTTGTTCCTAAGTGACTTTTTTTTTTAACATTGTCTTTTTTAATTAGAGTTGAGTTTGAGAGTACAATCCTCATACCAGTATAGAGGGTCATTTAGAACTTAGGAAATCGCCAGGCACAGTGTGGCTCACGCCTGTAATCCCAGCATTTTGGGAGGCTGAGGCTGGTGGATTACCTGAGGTTGGGAGTTCCAGACCAGGCTGACTAACATGGAGAAACCCTACCTCTAAAAAAAATAATAATAAAATAAAAAATAATGATAATTTAAAAATAAATTTAAAAAGAACTTAGGAAATCAGTGGGGATACAAGGCTCTCTTTTGCAAATATAATATCCCATACCAAATTTGGAGTTCTCTCAAAAAATCCCTCACCAATTGTTAGTAGTGGCTGATTCTCAAAAACAAGCGTATGTGCTCAGCCTTGCTGACAAAAATGGCTGAATGTGGTGGGCATTTGTTCATGTATACAGGCAGCAGCCATAGCGATGCGCACTGTATGCCTACTGCTAGAAATAGCTGGTGAAGGCAGCACCTTTGACATTATTGAAACTAGCTCTGTTTTTGTTTTTTGTAATTTCAGTTTATGAATACTGATATCAGTGGCTGCTGTTCTATTTATCTCACTGCTTTTACTTTCTCTGTAAAAGATTTTTTTCTTCCTTTCGGGCTTAAGTACCACCCTCTGTCCCTCTGTTCACCTACTAAAAGGTAGCATTGTTAACCTAATTCAGCAGGGCTCTGACTCCTTATAAACACTGCTCAATAGAGCCAGAAAGACTAATTGAATTGTACAATACATCATTTTTTAGCAACAGTTTCAAGTGGGTTGTACTTCATTTCCCAAAACACCATCAGTCTTTTCCTCATTTTAAGATATTTAAATATAGCAAATATTTAATCATGATAAATAAAATATTTAAACCCAATTCTTTCTTTCCCTACTGAACTGTGGGCTTTTATACCTAAAAACAGGGCCATGCTTGTTTTATTCTCCACTGAATGTCTAATGCCTGCTACTGTATCTGGCATGTATTTGTGTCTATTAATATATGCCTCAGAAATAAAAGTGAGGATTATTTAGCTCTGTCACCTTGGAATACCTGTTATTGCCAATCTGGTTAAATAGTTGAAGATATTGGCTAATTTTAGGTACCTCTTTGTGACCTGGATTTTCAGAGACTGTAAACTTCTCTAACTCTATAACTCTAATTCTTCAGGATGCTATAGGATCACACAACACAAGGTACCTCAAAAATAATTGCTTATAAGGAAAACAATTAGACTTTTATTTTTAAATGATGTATTTTTTTCCATTCCTATAAAGAACATAAACTTTGGTATAAGCTTTACAATATAAGAAAATGATCATATTGGATTTTATGTCTATGTATAAGAAATGTATAACCAACATATAATTGCCATACATTTAATTATCACATGTACATATTGAGGGGTTTTTATGTTTGTATCTGCCTGTTGTACTCTCCTCTGTCCTGCATTTGTTCGCCAAGTGACTCAGTTTATCTTCTACACCCAGATCCATTGACACCTGCTTTGCCAGCCCTCTCCCCAGCAGGCTCCCAACCCTCTCTCCACTAGGAGAGTTGATTTCTTCCTCCTCTAAGCTACCAGTGGGCCCCATCCATACTTTATCCCTCTTTTGTAGCTGATGACAGGCTGCACACTACATGTCATGTGTGGTTTTGTTTTAAGTATTTGTCTCATGCTAAGCAGTGTGTCACTTGAAGGTAGGAACTATATCCTATATATCTTTATTAATATACTTCTAGCTTAGTATATGAAACATAGATTTTTAATTATTTTTTTAATAAGCAAAGTTTTTTGTTTGTTTGTTTTACTGTTGAAATCTAACCTTGCTCCTAGAGAGGTTTTAAAGGAAACGTTTTAGAGAGGTTTCACCTTCCATAAATAGAAACTGAGCCAACTTTCTATGTATTAGTAGCCAATCTACATCTCAGTATCAGTGATTGGTATGTAGAGATTCCAAAAAATTACCCTCACATTATGCATTATGTTAGCCATTCCCTCTGTATCTCTGAGATACTGTGTTTCCATTTCCTATTTATTTCTACTGATGACAATGATATTATAAAATGAACTTTCAGGGCAGGCATGGTGGCTCACACCTGTAATTCCAGCACTTTTGGAGGCTGAGGTGGGCAGATCACCTGAGGTCAGGAGTTCAAGACCAGCCTGATCAACATGGAGAAACCCTGTCTCTACTAAAAATACAAAATTAGCCGGGCATGGTGGTGCATGCCTGTAATCCCAGCTACCCGGGAGGCTGAGGCAGGAGAACTACTTGAACCCAGGAGGTGGAGGTTGCAGCGACCTGAGATTGCGCCATGGTACTCCAGCCTGGGAAACTAGGGTGAAACTCTATCTCAAATAATAATAATAATATAATGAAATAAAATAAACTCTCATAGTCTTGTGGATACAGAGTTGGATGGAAATATTGGCTGGAGTCAGCCCAAGTTCAAAGTTGTAGTAAGAGCAACTTTTTTCTGTTCATTGAAGCAGTGTATTTGAGCTGGTTTGCTATTCAGTTAGATTATTCTGCAAATAATATCCTTTTGAATTTTGTAATATGTACATGATTTACCTTTTTTTTTTTTTTTTTGAGATGGAGTCTCACTCTGTCACCCAGGCTGGAGTGCAGTGGCATGATTTCAGCTCACTGCAACCTCCACCTTCTGGGTTCAAGCAATTCTTCTGCCTCAGCCTCCCCAGTAGCTGGGATTACAGGCATCTGCCACCACGCCTGGCTAATTTCTGTATTTTTAGTAGAGATGGGGTTTCGCCATGTTGTCCAGGCTGGTCTTATGCTTCTGACCTCGAGTGATCTTCCCACCTCGGCCTCCCAAAGTGTTGTGGTTACAGGCATGATCTACCACACTTGGCCTTGATTTACCTATTTTTTTAAAGTGGCTACTTTTTAAAAAGTGTTATGGAATATTCATCCTTATATATGCACATATGAATTTATATTGTTTTTAAAAAATAGGTATTTGTGTTAGGACAGTCTTCTTTGCCGGGCACCGTTGCTCACGCCTGTAATCCCAGCACTTTGGGAGGCCGAGGGGGGCGGATCACGAGGTCAAGAGATGGAGACCATCCTGGCCAACATGGTGAAACTCCATCTCTACGAAAAATACAAAAAATTTAGCCAGGCATGGTGGTACACTCCTGTGGTCCCAGCTACTCAGGAGACTGAGGAGGAAGAATCCCTTGAACCCAGGAGGCAGAGGTTGTAGTGAGCCAAGATTGTGCCACCGCACTCCAGCCTGGTGACAGAGCAAGACTCCATTTCAATTAAAAAAAAACAAAACAGTCTTCTTAATTAATCCTTTTTTTATTTTGAAATAATCATGGATTTACAGGAAATTGCATAGACAATTCAGAGAGGTTTTGTGTACCTTTTACACATATTCCTCCCTTGGCTACATCTTAGGCAATTAAGGTAATATCAAAAACAAAAACAGCAAATTGGCATTGATATAATCGGTCAGTATAATGGCACCATTCTTTGCCATTCTATCCCATTTCCAGTAATCACCACTGCAATCAAGATACAGAATTAATAAATTCCTTCCTAGCTTAAATTCATTCCTAGTTGAATGTCTGGAAGAGAGAGAAACCAAAATTTACATTTAATTCAACTACAGACTTTTTCATTTGGCTGTGTTTAGAAAATAATCGTGTTCTTTTGATAGTTCAGCTATGGTTCCTAGTTTGAGCAGGTGTGGAGAGCCGGGTACTTCGCCAGGACTGACTGACCACACTTGTTTCGTAGGTGTCGAAGCAGGCCAAGGAGTTTCTGGAGTACGTGTACGAGGAGCCGCTCATCGACATCCAGCAGGAGAACGCCATGCTGTACCACCACGCAGAGCCACTGGCTGCTGTGCTGCGGCTGCGGCAGCGGCTGAAATCGCTCCGAGCCTATTTGTTCAGCTGCCGGGCCGCAGTGGCAGAGGATCTTCGCCGCAGGTAAGAGTCATAAATGTCAGACGGCTCCCGTTTGTTTTTCTTTCCGCCCCTGGAGGGTGGTTAGATGATCTCCAAAGGGCCTTTCCAGACTGCCTCTAATTCTGTGGCTCTTCCTCCGCCTTTCCACTGACAGTCTCTCTCTGGGCTCATCTTTTACTTTTTTTACTCCAAGGTTCGCCATTTGTTTGAGCCAAGCAAAATGAAAATAACATTCACCATTACTGAAGGCTTTCACCCATGGATCGAGTGCCCAGGATGGTGAACACTTCTCTTAGCAATATGTTAATTTGAGATAATAATCATGGGAGTATCTATATTGGTCACTTATGTAGTATTTTATACTTTTCCCAATTTCAATTCCTGTTTCTCATCAGCAAAAAATAAGCAGGTTTAAAATAGTTCATAACTAAAAAACACACATTTTCAGCGTGAAATAAGTAAATGGTTATTCAAATTTTATTTTATATATGTATTATTATTATTTTTAAAGAATAGAGGCCAAGTCTTATTCTGTTGCCCAGCTGGTCTTAAAATCCTGGACTCACGCCTCCTGCCTCAGCCTCCCAAAGTGTTGGGATTACAGACATGAGCCACCGTGTGGGCCTCAAATCTTATTTTCCATACAGAAACAAATACCCAAAATTGGTCAGTGATGCAGGCAGTAGAGCTATAATTAAAATGCGCAGGCCCAGGATTTTGCCGTTTAGCTTACTGTCAGCGCAGGCTGCTTTCCCGTAGCTTAGTTAGCTCATAGTTCATAGAACACCAAGTCCAAAGCAGGCTCGGATCCTTAAGGTTGAGACTAAAACATGCCTGCTCTCATAACATTCCATTTTTACACACAGATTTTATAGGCATTTAAAGTCTCACCCTTGGCATATACCAACTAGCTTATACTTGAAATAATTGTTTATGGTATTCATAAGTCTCAAAAAATACCTTTTCGTTTTTGTGTTTTAATAGAAATGACCAGCAGCATACATTAGTCGTGTTAAATGGTTTTGGAGATAAGTCTACCTGCATAAGAACCTTTAGAAAATATTGAAGTGATAGAATTTGCAATTTGGGATCCAATTAGATCCAAAGAAACTGACATAACCCCAGGGATCTAAAACGAACTAAATCTAGATAGTGAAGGTTATATAATATCTAGACAAGCTCTCATAAAATGGTAATGAAAAGACAGCTGCCATAAAGCAAAATACTTCTCAGTGGTAGTCACCTAGTTGTTTTTCAGAAAGCACCAGAAAGTGGTCAGGATTTATTCTTCTAAAGTCTAGGAAGAGCTTAATTTTAAAAGATCAGGGCTTTCCTTGGAAGGCAGTAGAATTATACATCTCAAACTAAATTTACCAACTAAACCAGATACAAGATTTTTAATGTTCAAAGTATGTTCTGTTATTTTCAGTACCTTTTGGCATTGCCCAGAGCTTATTTTTCTTGTGCCTGTATTTCTAGACAATATTAAAATCTCTACATGGGAATCGTGGTAGATACCTTTATAGTATAATGTTTTGCTTTGCTTAAAATATGCCAAATCAGAGCACACATTTAGAAATTAAATAGAAGGTCCTCTCCTCATATGGATGACTAAGAATCCCTACTCTATTCCAGCAGTCTGGTGGTTTACCACCATGTACTGTGCCTTATGGCCAGACCACCAGGAAAGAAATGGGAATCCTAGAAACAAGGCACTCCCAAAGCTATGAGAATGAAGAGAGCATGTTCCCCCTTAATTCTCTCATTTCCCTTCATTTTTCTTTCCTGGACTTGTTCGTAACCATTATAAAATATAATGCCTGGCACAAGGTAGCTATCAGTAAGTATTTAATGGATAGGTGGAGGGAGGGATGGATGTATAGTAATTGTCACTTTAGACCACTGAGCAAAGACTAGTAGCCCAACTTTGAGGGGGGAATCATCTTCAGAGTCTTCTTTTTCTTAACCTCCCTGTTTTTCACTTAGCATAATATCTTACCCATCCAAAACACTCAAAAATAGTTGTTGAATGAATAAGCATATGAATGAAAGAGCAGTCAAATCAGTTCAAAAACTTTAGATGATTCTGTTTCTGAAATAACTCTCAAATCTTTCCTCTCCTTTTCACTGCCTTTTTTTTTTTTTTTAATAGAGACGGGGTTTCTCCATGTTGGTCAGGCTGGTTTCAAACTCCCAACCTCAGGTGATCCTCCCACCTCAGCCTCCCAAAGTGCTGGGATTACAGGCGTGAGCCACTGCACCCAGCCTCCTTTTCACTTCTAATATACTATCCTGATTGAGAATCTCAAGGCTATTGCGGTGTCCTTCTTCTGATTAGTCTAACATTTCTTTTCTCTTCAATCCAACCTTTGCATTAGATAAATTATTTAAAATGGAAGTATAGAATTCAAGATCTGCCCAAGTCTAGCCCAGTATATTTTTATACTCTCAAATACCCTGTACTTTAGGCAAAAATTATTACTTTGCTCGCAAGGCATTCTCTTGTAGGAATTAAATGAGTTCACACAACTGAAGTGCTTAAACCAGTGCTTGGACATAGTAAGCATGCAACAAATGCTATTATTGTTGTTATCACTTTCTTATCCTGGACTGTTCTTGTATCTGACTTTAAAAGTATTTGATAAAATATTCCACCTAAAAGCTACTCCCTGTTATTCTCTCTCCTAGAATTAATCCTCTTCTCCTGCTGCTATGTCAAAAAAGGAGTGAGCAAGGGAGAGTGGGATGGAAAGCTAGCTGGGCCCAGGCCTGCAGTTTCTGCTTATACATGCACACTTCTCCATGTGATTGTTTTGTAAAATGGGTGGAGCACTCTCCCTGCAAACCAACAATGAGACATTGATTCCTACAGAAGCTGAGGAAGCACTGTTTTATTTTAAATTTTGTTATTTTGGATTTCCTCTCCTTGTATGTTGTTCAAATATTGTTTAGGGTTACCATTTCTCTCCAGCCTGAGGCAAAGAAAAGTGTGCTAGTAACAAGTATTACTTCTATGGCTTTTGAGGGAGGGGTAATTTGAGGGGGCTGGTCTTGAATTTTTTCAAATCTTTTTTATTAAAAAATTTAATTAAAATGTCATTTTAAAAAATTGTTTTCCTAGCCAGTAAATAACCAGGGATGATTTATTTTGAAATATGACTATTTAGTGAAATAATCTCCAAGAGTTTTGCTGAAGTGTGCATACTTCCTGAAGCCAGCTTACACGCCTTTTTTTTTTGAGAAGGAATTTCGCTCTGTCACCCAGGCTGGAATGCAGTGGCATGATCTCGGCTCACTGCAACCCCCAACTCCCAGGTTCCAGCAATTCTCCTGCCTCAGCCTCCTGGGTAGCTGGCATTACAGGCACATGCCACCATACCTGGCTAATTTTTGTATTTTTAGTAAAGACAGGGTTTTGCCATGTTGGCCAGGCTAGTCTTGAACTCCTGACCTCAGATGACCCACCTGCCTTGGCTTTCCAAAGTGCTAAGATTACAGGTGTCAGCCACCATACCTGGCCAGCCACACTTTTTTTTTTTTTTTGAGACAGAGTCTTGCTCTGTCGCCTAGGCTGGAGTGCAGTGGTATGATCTTGGCTCACTGCAATCTCTGCCTCCCAGGTTCCAGCAATTCTCCTGCCTCAGCCTCCTGGGTAGCTGGCATTATAGGCATGCACCACCACACCCAGCTAATTTTTGTATTTTTAGTAGAGATGGGGTATCTCCACATTGCCCAGGCTGAATCTGACTTCTTAAAAACAAAGTTAGTCACCAGTGCCTTTATATGTGATGAGTTTATCGAAAAATCAATATTTAACACTCCCTTTGTTTTACCTGCGGGGGCGGCAAAGAAAACCTCCCTCATCTAAAGTGGGGGAGTTTAAACAGTGAGGGGAACTTGCTGGACTTAACTAATCTTCTATATCCCTGATAGAAATTAAAAGAGGGAAGAGTTGATGGGGAACCAAAAAAAGCAAGAGAATCCAGTTCTTATCTAGTAGTAAAAGGCATCTCTTCCTGCCTGGTTTTTACCTCGATGTGAGAGTGCTCATTAATCTCCAGCAAGTAGGCCCAACATGCCGAAGACCTGTCAGCACCATATAAACAGAATAAAGCAAACTGTTAATATTGCTGTCGTGAGAAAACTGAAAACAGACTGATTAATTGTATTGGCGCTCGACCGCCAGGGAGCCAGCTTTGGCCATCGCCTTATTAGGGAAGTCACAGTTTGCTTTTAGGCCTTTCATTATGATGGCTGTCCGGTTTTCATCCTCACTGTTTTTGTTATTGTTGTTAAATGAATGCCTTGTTCTTGAACCCATACTGCACATCTTGACTGGCAGGGGTGATTAGTTTAGAAAAAGTCAGTGTCCTCCCTGAAGCCTTAATGTTTACAGTGCTGACAATTCACTGTTTCTGAGGACTCCCAGGTGGCGGCCCTGCTGAATTAGTTCAAGATCTAGTTAACTTTTCATGAGAAGCATTATTTACAGTGTCTACACATGAAGGTGCATTAGGAACTCTGTGGAAAATCTGGGCATACATGGCAATGTCAGGACACATCCGGATCGGCAGCTGTTAGGGAAATTTCTGGGAGGGACGTTAAGAATTGCTAGTAGGAGCGTCAGCTCTTGCTGAACACAGAAACAGCAGGATGTGTCACAAACAGGCACAGCAGAATGTGTCGCCTCAAGGCCAAATTTGGCCAGCAGACATGTTTTGTTTGGCCTTACAGGGATGGGCCCAGTAAGTTATGAAATTGTGAAATAGTTGCCAACATTTAAAAAAAATCAGGAGTTTTCATGCACACACAAAGTGAAGCGTTCTGGTTTCTCTTGGGAAATGAGTTCTGATGACCCAGAGCTTCCCTCATTCTGTGTAGCAGAGATTAGCTTTAGACACTGGAGGCTCCACTTTGCCATAACCTCTTCTGCTCTATTTGTCTCCCCAAACCCAGTGTCACTTGGTATATAACATATTGCTGCCCTGTTTTTCTCATCTCTAGCCCATTTAATTCATTTATGATAGTTCCCTGGGCCTAGGCATTTAAGGTTTTAACTCCAAAGCCATGTAATTTAATATTAAGACTTGAGTTTGCGGATGTCTCAGATACTAGATCCATACCTCGGTCAGGAAGTCCATCTCAAAGGATGCCGAACGTCTAGATTTGCTTCTCTCAAAAGACAAACATGAAGAGGCTTGTAGAACTAGAAGAAAGAACAGCAGTTGAACTTCAAAGTTCCTCAGAAGATGGGTGGAGGTGTCCTAGGGCTTGGGCTAGACCAACACGCCCCACAGGCCGCTGTGGTGCAGTGATTTGAGGGAGAGACCATTACCTGCAGCAGCAGCCTCACCACAAAGCCAAAGCTCTGAGCTGGGTTACCAAGCCCAGGTGGAGCAAACTGAGAAAAAATAATAAAGTGAGGACACAAATGGAGGCAGTTTATTATAAACTCTGAGTTAAGTTGGACGGCCTGAGCTCAGAGCTCACTGCTATCTCTGATAGCTCTCAGAGCCAGTTTTCTCAGCTGGAGGTAATACCACCTCACAAGGAAAGTGTGAGAATTCAGGGAGTAATGCCCAGAACACAGTAAGCTCTCAGGAAATGTTAACTATTCTTTTGTTTTATTTTTATTTATTTATTTATTGTTGAGCCAGAGTCTTACTCTGTCTGCCAGACGGGAGTGCAGTGGCACGATCTCTGCTCACTACAACCTCCATTTCCCAGGCTCAAGCAATTCTCCTTGCCTCAGCCTCATGAGTAGCTGGGATTATGGGCATGTCTACCACACCCAGCTAATTTTTGTATTTTTAGTAGAAACAGGGTTTCACCCTGTTGGCCAGGCAGGTCTTGAACTATTGACCTCACATAATCCGCCCGCCTCCGCCTCCCAAAGTGCTGGGATTACAGGCGTGAGCCACCACGCCCGGCCTTAACTTTTATTTTAAGCAGATCACAATTCAGGAGGAGTTAGGAGGTGAACAGGAGAGAAGAGGCAAAAGGAAGATGAGCCTGGAGGCATTGAAGAGGCTAGGATTCAGGGAATTGCCACAACTTTCTGTGTAGAGCACACAGCATAAGTAGAAGTTATGAGATTCGGACTCTGGCCCGTCAGTAGTGATCCAGCAGGATCCTTCAGGGACCATAACCTTAATTCCCACTCCTGTTTCTAGCATATTTAATTAATGTCATACTCTCTAATTTTTTCACCTGTCCTCTGGCTTTAAAAAACAAAACAAAACCCACAAAAAAACGCTCCTCTGTTCATACTACCACTTAAGATCCCATCTTAAGCATTCCTTTTACTGTCAAAATTCTCAGAACTGCTTGGCACAGTGGTCACACCTGTAATCCCAGCACTTTGGGAGGCTGAGGTGGGTGGATCACCTGAGGTTAGGAGTTCAAGACCAGCCTGATCAACATGGAGAAACCCTGTCTCTACTAAAAATGCAAAATTAGCTGGGCATAGTGGTACATGCCTATAGTACCGCTACTCGGGAGGCTGAGGAGAAGAATCACTTGAACTCGAGAGGCAGAGGTTGTGGTGAGCTGAGATCACACCATTGCACTCCAGCCTGGGCAACAAGAACAAAACTGTCTCAAAAAAAAAAATTTCAGAACTGTCTCCATTTCCCTTTTGCCCACCCACTTCTGACATGGCCCCTTGCACCCTGACTATGGATTGCTCTCTTCTCTGACCCCTTGACTTCCTGAGGCCCTTGTTTCTTTGGCCTCCTGGGCATTGTTTGCCGCCTTTTCTTCTAGACCTCCTTCTCCCTGTCCTTCTCTGCACTCTGTCCTGTCCGGGTCTTCCCCTTCTTCTTGCCCTCACTGCCTCCACATCCTCCTCTAGCTCCTTAATGCTAGAAATATCCAACACCTTGGCTGCCCTTCTGCATAATCCTCCAGCCCTGACAGGAGGCAAAGTGGCAACTTTATGTGAACTAGTAGAGGGCACCCCTTTCTCGGGGCACTTAGGGTTTTTTGTTTGTTTTTTGTTTGTTCGTTTGTTTGGTTTGTTTCATTTTTGAGACAAAGTCTCACTCTGTCACTTTGCACTAGGCTGGAGTGCAGTGGCGCAATCTTGGCTCACTGCAACCACTGCCTCCCAGGTTCAAGCAATTCTCCTGCCTCAGCCTCCTAAGCAGCTGGGATTACAGGCCTGTGCCACCACACCTGGCTAATTTTTGTATATTTAGTAGAGATGGGTTTCACCATGTTGGCCAAGCTGGACTCGATCTCATGACCTCAAGTGATCCACCCACCTCAGCCTCCTCAAGTGCTGGGATTACAGGCATGAGCTGCCACACCTGGCCTTCTCAGGGCACCTTATTGTCATCTGCAGGGAGTCGTGGTTCCTCTGTAACTCGACACTGACTATAAGGTGACAACGTTTGGCCTAGCACTCTTCCTTGAGGAGATCACCCACTAGTTTATTATGTCCAGCTGCCTACTGGACATAATTTGAATCTCCACTTCAAATTGAAGTCAGTTTTTCCCTGAAAAACATATCCATGTGGGCCAGGTGCAGTGGGCCTGGTGGCATGCACCTGTAGTCCCAGCTACTGGGGAGGCTGAGACATGAGAATTGCCTGAACCTGGGAGGTGGAAGTTGCCGTGAGCCAAGATCGCACCACTGCACTCCGGCCTCGGAAACAGAGTGAGACTCCATCTCCAAGTAATATATATATACACATACACACGTGTGTGTGTGTATGTGTGTGTGTGTGTGTGTGTGTGTGTATTCATGTGGTCAGGTGTGTTTCAGTTAATTATGGCACCAGTCTCTTATTTTTCCCTAATTTGAACAGTGACATAGTCCAACAGCTTTGCTTTAAGGTTCTCTAAGAGCAAGTCAACTTTTTCCCTTATTTTTCACTTCCATTGCCATCCCCCTTGTCTCTACTCTCATCACCTTATTTCAATAATTTTCTTTCTTTTTTGAGACAGAGTTTTGCTCTTGTTGCCCAGGCTGGAGTGCAATGGCACTGCAACCTCCACCTCCCAGGTTCAAGTGATTCTCCTGCCTCAGCCTCCTTAGTAGCTGGGATTACAGGCATGTGGCACCACGTCCAGTTGATTTTGTATTTTTAGAAGTGATGGAGTTTCTCTGTGTTGGTCAGGCTGGTCTCGAACTCCTGATCTCAGGTGATCCACCCGCCTCAGCCTCCTGAAGCGCTGAGATTGCAGGCATAAGCCACCATGCCCAGCTATTTCAGTAATTTTCTAACTGGGGATTCTACCTCCCATGGCACCACTCCTCGGCCCCTCTAACATATGTACTACTGAAAATGGTCTTATTAGACGGTGAGTAGTTCAGCTACCTATAGGATAAAGCAAGACCCTTGGATGGGTTTTCAGGGATCTCTGTCATCTGACCATGACCTACATGCACAACTTTAACTTCCACATGATCCCTACGTGGACCACACCACGAGCCAGAATCTTCTGCTGTTCCTGATTGACCACAGCCACCCCAGCCCAGCCATAGTGACATACTCATTTCCCCAACACCAGCTGCCTCCCAGTTCTCTCTACTTGACTAGGCTACTCTCACTGTAAAGGCAACTCAAGTGCTGCCTCTTTCCACCTGTCCTCCGTAGCTGATCCTTTCTCTGGATTCTTCCAGCAGTGATCATCTGGACCATGCATTTGGCACTTAAGGGCTTGGATGGTTTTCATCTTATGTACATATCCTCTCTTGCTGGCTAGATCAGAAGGCCCTTAAAGGCCACGATTGTCCTTGAAACCTAAAATAGAAAACTACACATGCTAGCTGTGCAATAAAAGCTAATAATTGTAATAATGTGTAGGATAGTTTAATGTATATAAAGATAAGTATGATTTCATTAGTCACAAAGTACTTTCCCTTAAATATCTTATTTGTTCTTTACAGCAGCCCTTTTAGATAGGTAGGGCAGGTGGTATTTAGAAAGAAGAGAAAGCATCACTAAACATCAGGGAAATGCAAATCAAAACCGCAATGAGGTATCATCTCACCCCATAGATGAGAGGATGTGGAAAAAAGAGAACTCTTATAAACAGTTGGTGGGAATGTAAATTAGTACAGGCTCCATGAAAAACAGCATGGAACTTCCTCAAAAAATTAAAAATAGGCTGGGTGTGCTGGCTCACGCCTGTATTCCCAGCACTTTAAGAGGCTGAGGCAGGCAGATCACCTGAGGTCAGGAGTTCAAGACCAGCCTGATCAACATAGAGAAATCCCATCTCTACCAAAAATACAAAATTAGCCAGGCATGGTGGTACATGCTTGTAATCCCAGCTACTCAGGATGCTGAGGCAGGAGAATTGCTTGAACCCTGGAGGCCGAGGTTGCAATGATCTGAGATCACATCATTGCTCTCCAGCCTGGGCAACAACAGTGAAACTCTGTCTCAAAAAAAAAAAAAAAAACAAAAAAACGACACACACACACACACACCAAAAATACAACTAAAAATAGAACTACCATGTTATCCAGCAATCCCACTACTGGGTATATAGCCAAAGGAAAGGAAATAATTAGTCAAATTGATATCTGCATCCTCATACTTACGGGAATCCCACAAGAACCGAAATGTGGAAGTGTCCATCAAATGGACGAAGAAAATGTGGTAAATATACATAATGAAGTACTATTCAGCCATAAGAAAGAGTGAAATCCTGTTATTCACAGCAATATGGATGAGCCTAGATGATGTTATGTTAAGTGAAATAAGCCAAGCACAGAGAGACCAATACTACATGTTCTCACACATATGCAGGAACTAAAAAAGTAGATCACATAGAAGTGGAGAGTAGAATAGTGGTCACTAGAGGTGGGAAATTATAGGGGGATGAGAGGGTAAGGGAGAGGTTAGTTAACAAATACAAATTATAGTTAGCTCAGAGGAATGGAGTCTGGCCTTCTATAGCATTGTACAGTGAATATAGTTAACAATAATTTGTTGTATATTTTCAAATAGCTAAAAGAGTAAATTTTGAATGTTCCCACCATAAAGAAATGATAAATGTTTGCAATGATAGATATACTAATTACCCTGATTTGATTATTATACACTGTGTAATGTATTGAAATAGCATATTGTACCCTATCAATACATATAGTTATATGTCAGTTAAAATATTTAATAATAATTTTTTTTGTACTTTAAGTTCTGGGGTACATGTGTAGATCTTGCAGGATTGTTACATAGGTACACACATGCCATAGTAGTTTGCTGTCTCCATCCCCCTGTCACCTACATCAGGCATTTCTCCCAGTGTTATCCCGCCCCAAACTCCCTACCCCCTGCTGTCCTTGTGTTTTCCCCCCCCAACAGACCCCAGTGTGTGATGCTCCCTTCCCTGTGTCCATGTGTTCTCATTGTTCAACACCTGCCTATGAGTGAGAACATGCGGTGTTTGATTTTCTGTTCTTGTGTCAGTTTGCTGAGAATGATGGTTTCCAGATTCATCCATGTCTTTACAAAGGACACAAACTCACCGTTTTTTATGGCTGCATAGTATTCCATGGTATATGTGTGCCACATTTTCCCTGACCAGTCTATCATTGATGGGCATTTAGGTTGGTTCCAGGTCTTTGCTGTTGTAAACAGTTCCACTACGAACATACATGTGCATGTGTCTTTATAATAGAACGATTTATAATCCTTTGGATATATACCCAGTAATGGGATTGCTGGGTCAAATGGAATTTCTATTTCTAGATCCTTGAGGAATTGCCACTGTCTTCCACAATGGTTGAACTAATTTACACTCCCACCAACAGTGTAAAAGTATTCCTATTTCTCCACATCCTCTCCAGCATCTGTTGTCTCCAGATTTTTTAATGATCACCATTCTAACTGGTGTGAGATAGTATCTCAATGTGGTTTTGATTTGCATTTCTCTAATGACCAGTGATGATGAGCATTTTTTCATATGTATGTTGGCCTCATATATGTCTTCTTTTTAAAAGTATCTGTTCACATCCTTTGCCCACTTTTGAATGGGTTTGTTTTTTTCTTGTAAATCTACTTTAGTTCTTTGTAGATTCTGGATATTAGCCCTATGTCAGATGGGTAGATTGCAATTTTTTCCCATTCTGTTGGTTGCCAGTTCACGCTAATGATTGTTTCTTTTGCTGTGTAGAAGTTCTTAAGTTTAATTAGATCCCATTTGTCTTTTTTGGCTTTTCTTGCCATTGCTTTTGGTGTTTTAGTCATGAAGTCCTTGCCTAGGCCTACGTCCTGAATGGTATTGCCTAGGTTTTCTTCTAGGGTTTTTATGGTGTTAGGTCTTATGTTTAAATCTTTAATCCATCTGGAGTTAATTTTAGTGTAAGATGTAAGGAAGGGATCCAGTTTCAGCTTTCTGCACATGGTTAGCCAGTTTTCCCTACACCATTTATTTAAACATGGAATCCTTTCCCCATTGCTTGCTTTTGTCAGGTTTGTCAAAGATTGGATGGTTGTAGATGTGTGGCATTGCTTCCGAGCCCTCTGTTCTGTTCCACTGGTCTATATCTCTGTTTTGGTACCAGTACCATGCTATAGTAGTATAATTTGAAGCCTTGTAGTATAGCTCAAATTCAGGTAGTGTGATGCCTCCAGCTTTGTTCTTTTTGCTTAGGATTGTCTTGGCTATGCGGGCTCTCTTTTGGTTCCATATGAAGTTTAAAGTGGTTTTTTTCCAGTTTTGTGAAGAAGGTCAATGGTAGCTTGATGGGGATAGCGTTGAATCTAATTACTTTGGGCAGAATGGCCATTTTCATGATATTGATTATTCCTAACTATGAGCATGGAATGTTTTTTCATCTGTTTGTGTCCTCTCATTTCCTTGAGCAGTGGTTTGTAGTTCTCCTTGAAGAGGTCCTTTGCATCCTTAGTTGGTTATATTCCTAGGTATTTTATTCTCTTTGTAGCAATTGTGAATGGTAGTTCATTCTTGATTTGACTCTCTTTAAGTCTGTTATTGGTGTATAGGAATGCTTGTGATTTCTGCACATTGATTTTGTATCCTGAGACTTTGCTGAAGTTGCTTATCAGTTTCAGGAGATTTTAGGCTAAGAGGATGGGTTTTTCTAAATATACAGTCATGTCATCTGCAAATAGAGACAATTTGACTTTCTCTTTTCCTAATTGAATGCCCTTTATTTCTTTTTCTTGCCTGATTGCTCTGGCTAGAACTTCCAATACTGTATTGAATAGGAGTGGTGAGAGAGGGCATCCTTGTCTAGTGCCAGTTTTCAAAGGAAATGCTTCCAGTTTTTGCCTGTTCTGATATTGGCTGTGGGTTTGTCGTAAATAGCTTTTATTATTTTGAGATATCTTACATAGATACCTAGTTTATTGAGGGTTTATTAGCATAAAGGGCTACTGAATTTTGTCAAAGGCCTTCTCTGCATCTATTGAGATAATCATATGGTTTTTGTCTTTGGTTCTGTTTATGTGATGGATTACATTTATAGATTTGTATATGTTGAACCAGCCTTCCATCACCAGGATGAAGCCTACTTGATCGTGATGGATAGCTTTTTGATGTGCTGTTGCATTAGGTTTGCCAGTATTTTATTGAAGATTTGTGCATCAATGTTCATCATGGATATTGGCCTATTGTGTTCTTTTTTAGTTATGTCTCTGTCAGGTTTTGGTATCAGAATGATGTTGGTCTCATAAAATGAGTTGTGGATGATTCCCTCTTTTTGTATTGTTTGGAATAATTTCAGAAGGAATTTCAGCTCCTCTTTGTACATCTGATAGAATTCAGCTATGAACCCATCTGGACCTGGACTTTTTTTGTTGGTAGGCTATTAATTGCTGCCTCAACTTCAGACCTTGTTATTGGTCTATTCAGGATTTCAACTTCTTCCTGGTTTAGCCTTGGGAGGGTGCAGGTATCCAGGAATTTATTTATTTCCTCCAGATTTACTGCTTTATGTGCATAGAGTTATTTGTAGTAATCTCTGATGGTAGTTTGTATTTCTGTGGAATCAGTGGTGATATCCCCTTTATCATTTTTTATTGCATCTATTTGATTCTTCTCTCTTTTCTATTAGTCTGACTAGCAGTCTGTCTACTTGTTGATCTTTTCAAAAAAAACAGCTCCAGGATTTATTGATTTTTTTTAAGGTTTTTTTGTGTGTGTCTGTCTCCTTCAGTTCTGTTCTGATCTTAGTTATTTCTTGTCTTCTGCCAGCTTTTGAGTTTTTTTAATCTTGCTTCTCTAGCTCTTTCAATATTGACGATAGAGTGTCGATTTTAGATCTTTCCTTACTTCTCATGTGGGCATTTATTGCTATAAATTTCCCTCTAGGCACTGCTTTAAATGTGTCCCAGAGATTCTGATATGTTGTGTCTTCATTCTCATTGGTTCAAAGAACATCTTTACTTCTGCCTTCATTTCATTGTTTATCCAGTTGTCATTCAGGAGCAAGTTGTTCAGTTTCCATGTAGTTGTGCACTTTTGAGTGAGTTTCTTAATCCTGAGTTCTAATTTGATTGCACTGTGGTATGAGAGACTGTTTGTTATGATTTCCATTCTTTTCCATTTGCTGAGGAGTGATTTACATCTAATTATGTGGTCAATTTTACAGTAAGTGCAGTGTGGTGTGGAGAATGTATATTCTGTGGATTTGGGGTTAAAAGTTCTGTAGATGTCTATTAGGTCTGCTTGGTCCAGATCTGTGTTCAAGTCCTGGATGTCCTTGTTGATTTTCTGTCTTGTTGATCTGTCTAATATTGACAGTGGAGTGTTGAAGTCTCCCACTATTATTATGTGGGAGTCTAAGTCTCTTTCTAGGTCGTTAAGAACTTGCTTTATGTATCGGATGCTCCTGTATTGGGTACATATATATTTAGGATAGTTAGCTCTTCTTGTTGCATTGATCTTTTTCCCATTATGTAATGACTTTCTTTGTCTCTTTTGATCTTTGCTGGTTTAAAGTCCATTTTATCAGAGACTAGGATTGCAACCCCTGCTTTTTTTTGCTCTCCGTGTGCTTGGTAAATCTTCTTCCATCCCTTTATTTTAAGTCTGTATGTGTCTTTGCACGTGAGATGGATCTCCTGAATACAGTACACCAATGGGTCTTGGCTTTTTATCCAGTTTGCCAGTCTGTGTCTTTTGATTGGGGCATTTAGGCCATTTATATTTAATGTTAATATTGTTATGTGTGAATTTGATCCTGCCATTTTGTTACTGGCTGTTGTTTTGCCCATTAGTTGATGCAGTTTCTTCATTGCATCATTGGTCTTTATGGTTTGGTATGTTTTTGCAGTGCCTGGTACTGGTTGTTCCTTTCCATGTTTAGTGCTTCCTTCAAGAGCTCTTGTAAAACAGATCTGGTGGTGATGAAATATCTCAGCATTTGCTTGTCTGTAAAGGATTTTATTTCTCCTTTACTTATGAAGCTTAGTTTGGCTGGATATGAAATTCTGGGTTGAAAGTTCTTTTCTTTAAGGATGTTGAATATTGGCCACCGCTCTCTCCTAGCTTGTAGGGTTTCTGCCGAGAGATCCACTGTGAGTCTGATGGGCTTCCCTTTGTGGGTGACCCGACCTTTCTCTCTGACTGCCCTTAGCATTTTTTCCTTCATTTCAACCCTGGTGAATCTGATGATTATGTGCCTTGGGGTTGCTCTTCTTGAGGAGCATCTTTGTGGTGTTCTCTGTATTTCCTGGATTTGACTGTTGGCCTGCCTTGCTAGGTTGGGGGAGTTCTCCTGGATAATATCCTGAAAAGCGTTTTCCAGCTTGGATTCATTCTCCCCGACACATTCAGGTACACCAATCAAGCATATATTAGGTCTTTTCACATAATCCCATATTTCTCGGAGGCTTTATTCATTTCTTTTCACTCTTTTTTCTCTAGTCTTGCCTTCTTATTTCATTGAGTTGATTTTCAACCTCTGATATGCTTTCTTCTGCTTGATTGATTCAGCTGTTGAAACTTGTGTATGTTTCGCAAAGTTCTCGTGCTATGTTTTTCAGCTCCGTCTAGTCATTTATGTCTCCTCTAAGCTGCTTATTCTAGTTAGCATTTCATCTAACCTTTTTTCAAGGTTTTTAGTTTCTTTGCATTGGGTTAGAACATGTTCCTTTAGCTCAGAGAAGTTTGTTATTGCCCACCTTCTGAAGCCTGCTTCTGTCGATTCATCAAATTCATTCTCCATTGTGTTTTGTTCCCTTGCTGTTGAGGAGTTGTGATTCTGTGGAGGAGGAGAGGCGTTCTGCTTTTTGATGATTTCATCCTTTTTACACTAGTTTCTTCCCATCTTCGTGGGTTTATCTTCTTTTAATCTTTGAAGTTGGTGATTTCGGATGGGGTCTCTGAGTGGACGTCCTTTGTGTTGATGTTGAAGCTATTTCTTTTCGTTTTTTTAGTTTTCCTTCTAACAGGCCCCTCTACTGCAGGACTGCTGGAGGTCCACTCCAGACCTTGTTTGCCTGGGAATCGCCCGTGGGGGATGTGGAGCAGCAAGGATTGCTGCCTGATCTTTCCTCTGGTAGCTTCATCCCAGAAAGGTACCCTCCAGGTATCAGCCTGAGGTCTACTATATTAGGCATTTTTTTGGTTATTCAGGGGTCAGGGAGCCACTTGAGGAGGCAGTCTGTCCTTTGTATGCCTGCAGAGGCATTACTGGGCTTCCTTGGTCTCAGCTCGGCTGCTGTGTAGGCTTCCTCTGGCTTTTATGTACACAGGTGAGATTAGACCCGCCTTCACAATGGCAGATGCCCTTCCTTCCACCAAGCTCGATCATCCCAGTCGAGCTCAGACTGATGTGCTGGCTGCAGAACTCTCAAGTGAGAGGGCTTCGGTTTGCTGGAAGGTGGGGGTGGGACCTGCTAAGGTCCCAAGGTCCCTTTATGGGGGTGGGACCTGCCAAGCCGTGTCACCTTTCTCCCTGCCTTCAGCTCTGCCTCTTCCTGGGGGGTGGGTAGATCTATCCTGTAGGCAATCTCCATGCTAGTAAAAACTTCTGCCCAGATTTGTGCCAGCAACTCGTGGCGCTGGGCCGGCCAGAACTGTTGCTCAGATCTGTGTTGGTAACTCATGGCTCTTTTCATCCTGGTGGCATTCTACTGGAGTATGGGTTGCAATGGCCATGGAAGAAGTGCAGTATCTAAACTGCAGTGCCGAGGGGATAAAGTCCCCGATCCTCTGTCCAGTTGCACTTCCCAAGTGGGGCAGCACCCAGCCCTGCCTCAGTTCACCCTCCTTGGGCTGTAGCCCACTGTCCAACCAGTCCCATTGAAATAAATCTAGTACCTCAGTTGGAAGTAAGAGATTACTTGCCTCTGCATCTCTCTCACTGGGAACTGCAGTGCAGAGCTGTTCCTATTCAGCCATCTTGGTGGAAGTCCCCTAACAATAATAGTTGTTTTAAAAAAGAAAGAAGAGTACAGGTTTGGTGGCTCACACCTGGAATCCCAGCACTTTGGGAGGCCAAGGTAGGCACATCACAAGGTCAGGAGTTCAAGACCAGTCTGGCCAACATACTGAAACCCCATCTCTACTAAAACTACAAAAATTAGCCGAGTGTGGTGGTATGCACCTGTAATCCTAGCTATTCAGGAGGCTGAGGCAGGAGAATTGCATGAACCTGGGAGGTGGAGGTTGCAGTGAGCTGAGATTGCACCATTGCACTCCAGCCCAGGTGACAGTGCAAAACTCCATCTCAAAAAAGAGAAAAGGAAAAAGAGAGGCCGGCTGCGGTGGCTCACGCCTGTAATCCTAACACTTTGGGAGGCTGAGGAGGGTGGATCATAAGGCCAAGAGATTCAGACCATCCTGGCCTACATGGTGAAACCCCATCTCTACTAAAAACACAAATGTTAGCTGGGCATGGTGGTGGCCCGCGCCTGTAGTCTCAGCTACTCAGGAGGCTGAGGCAGGAGAATTGTTTGAATTGGGAGGCAGAGGTTGCAGTGAGCTGAAATTGTGCCACTGTACTCCAGCCTGATGACAGAGCAAGACTCCATCTCAAAAAAAAAGAAGAAGAAAGAAGAGAAAGAAAGGTCTCACATTTTCTTTGAAATTATGATTATATATCCAGCAGGAGGAGTTCCCACTGAAATACCAATTTTACTGAATGGTGAGAAATATCTGTTATAAAGATTGCCATTTTTATTCACACCGTCCTGTGAATAGCAGAAAGAATGTGTGTGTGTGTGTGTGTGTGTGTGTGTGTCCTGTCAGACTCTCATTGCTTCCTCTTCCTTCAGGCAAAATTTAGCAGCTTACTCTGCTCTTAGACTAACTACATAAATGTCACTTATGACTCTGAGATGCTACGCTCTGAGAGGGTTATGGAAGGCAGGGAGGTGGCAGACACTGGTGTCCCTTGAACAGGGAGGTGGATCACTGACACAGGCTTCCCTGTGCTCCTTGGCAAGCTCAATCAGCCATGGAGAAACAGGCATAACAATTGGGTTAGTGCCAGCAAATGCATTTACTCTAGGTTAGCATTTGCCAAATCCTCTTATGTTCCCAGACCTGTAAACTTAAAACAAAAATGCGAAGATAACTATAGGGTTGCCTTGTAAATATCTTTAGCCAAAACAGAAATAAAAACATTACCCTCTATTTCTCACCATCATTTCATGTAAGAACATAGGAACGCTATGAAAAAAAAATAGGTAAACTGCTTCAGAAATCAAACAGCTTTTTAAAATCAAGTAGATTTAGAAATCATTCTACTTTTTAAATTTTTTTTCATTTTACTTTGGACTGCTAAAAACATCACCAGACTGACACCAGCTGTTTGGACTAGCTTTTCAGAAACTCCAGTTTAAGTCATATTTTCTCTTCTGAGTGCTGAAGTGAAATCCAGTCCAGGGGAATTTATGTGAATGCTTCAGTATTTTCCATTCTCAATCAACAAAATGTGATTTGGGGGCTTGAGGTGCCTGACAAATCCTCAGTTCCCATTACAGTGTAAATGTAAAACTAGTCCCTCTCCAGCACTGGTTGAGGGCAGTAGGCAAGATTCGGCCTCTTTCCCTGGTTACTTAGAACAGAACTGTGTTCTCAGGGAGCAGTTGCTCCTATGTGTTTATCAGGTGCAGTCCTTGACTTAGACCATTCCGAAGCAATTTAATGGCGTGGCATGAGAGCCTCAAGAGAATACCCAAAGTGGTTCTTCTGCCTTCTAAGCCATCTCTTCCTGTCTTTGGTCTCACATTTTCTTTGAAATTATGATTATATATCCAGCAGGAGGAGTTCCCACTGAAATAAAATAAAATGAAAATACCATTTTACTGAATGATGAGAAATATCTGTTATAAAGATTGCCATTTTTATTCACACCATCCTTGTGAATAGCAGAAAGAATGTGTGTGTGTGTGTGTGTGTGTGTGTGTGTGTGTGTCCTGTCAGACTCTCATTGCTTCCTCTTCCTTCAGGCAAAATTTAGCAGCTTACTCTGCTCTTAGACTAACTGCATAAATGTCACTTAATTTACCAAGACTGCCTTCTCCCTCCTTCCCTTGCTACCCCCAGAAAAAACTGTCTTTCTAGTGAGTTCACTATAGTTGAGGCTAAGTCCAAAGGTTGAAATGCTCTTTGGACATCTAATAACGTCTTAACCTTAATATGTCCCAAATGAGCTCCTGGTATTCCCACCCCCACTCACATTGCAAACTACTCCTCCTGCAGTATTTCCCATCTTGCTTCATGGCACCTCCATCCATCTGGTGATTCAAGCCTAACACCTTTCTCTCACATTCCACATCCAGTCAGCAAACTGTAAGCTTCAGCTTCAAAATCTATCTACTTTTCACTACTTTCACTGCTGTAGCTTGGGTCCACCATCACCTTTCACCTGGATTATTGCAGTAACTGGGCCTCTGCCACACTTGGCCCACTTCAATCTGTTCTTAAGACTATAGCTAGAGTTCATGTGTAAGTTACATGATGTCATTCATGGCCCAACTAATAGTTTCACCTCTCATTCCAAGTCAAAGCCCAAGGTACACATGGTCTCATCTCCTATTACCTCTCTGCCTCATCGCCCACTATGTTCCCCCTCATTCACTCTGTTCCAGTCACACTGGCCCTTTGTTGGTCCTTGGGCATACCCAGCTGGCTGCTACCTGAGTTTCTCTACTTGCTTTTCCTTTCCTTATATAAATGCTGAGGTTGCTTCCTTTTTTTTCTTTTTTTCTTTTTTTTTAATCGGTTTGTCTCTCAGTATGAAACCATGCTTGCTTCCTAACTTCCTTTAGGTCTTTGTGCAACCATCACTTAATGAAGCTTGACCACTCTATTTTAAATGGCACCGCAGTGTCTGTTTGCACCCCACCGCCCGTCACACACACCTCCTATCTTCTTTAGGCAGAAGGATTATCTAATACAGACAGAAAAGATTGCATGCTGTTGTGACTCAAATACACTTGATCTAGGAGGGCAGTTTATTAAAAACATGTCTCTTAGAGCAGACTTTTTTTTTTTTTGAAACAAGTTCTCACTGTTGCTCAGACTGGACTGTAGTGCAGTGAGTGACATGACCACAGCTCACTGCGGCCGTGACCTCTCAAGCTCAAACAATCCTCCTACTTCAGCCTCCTAGGTAACTAGGACTACAGCTGTGTGCCACCATGACCACCTAATTTATTTTTTTATTTTTTGTAGAGACAGGGTCTCTCTCTGTTGCTAGGGCTCATCTCACACTCCTGGGTTTAAGGGATCCTCTGCCCGAGCCTCCCAAAGTGCTGGGATTACAAGTGTGAGCCACCATGTCTGGCCAGGGCAGCCTAACTCTTACAGACTGGAGTTGCAATGTCTCTGAACTGCATATGAGGAAAACCTTACAACCAAAATCTGAGATTGAAATGTGCAAAATCTGGTTAAAACTGAACTTTAGGGCCAGGCGCAGTGGCTCACGCCTGTAATCCCAGCACTTTGGGAGGCCGAGGCGGGTGAATCATAAGGTCAAGAGATCGAGACCATCTTGGTCAACATGGTGAGACCCCGTCTCTACTAATGATACAAAAAATTAGCTGGGCACGGTGGCACGTGCCTGTAATCCCAGCTACTCAGGAGGCTGAGGCAGGAGAATTGCCTGAACCCAGGAGGCGGAGGTTGCGGTGAGCCGAGATCACGCCATTGCACTCCAGCCTGGGTAACAAGAGCGAAACTCCGTCTCAAAAAAAAAAAAAAACAAAAAAAAACTGAACTTTAGAAGAATAAGTCTATTTTAGCAAAAATATTAGCCCTAAATTAGTCTTATTAAAAACCAGTAAGTATTAGCTCTTCAAACTTGCAGATAATACTTCTTTAAGCTCAGTAAATTAAAGCAACTCTTTATATTCTCTGTAAGATTTAAGGTGACCCTGACTTTTGTGGCTGTTTTTCCAGTTAGCTAATTAAAAATGTCATCATCTGCAGCTGGGGCTTTAGCGTTAACAGATTAGCTCATGAATCTGTCAGGACTCAGAAATAAAGGATGTCATTTTGATAGTTTTTGATAGCAACCATTCTTCTCCTTCTACTTCAAGAATTATTTTCCCTTAATGACTTCTAGAAGTGTGATTTCTAGTCATCTATCTTCCCGATTTCCTAATAGCTCCTCCCTCTTCCTTTTCTCCAGAGAACTAATTCAGCAAATTATATAGATACCAACATCAGCACTGTAAAAGGGTGCTACAGACTATCTGCAGAAGACAGTGTCATTCACAACTAAACAGATTTGACAACTTTCAAAAGGCATATGGGAAGTTATATATTAATTACTAAACTATATACATACACAGCTCTTTATTTACTCAGAGATCTTTCAAAAAGCTAGGATGTTAGTTTCTCTTATTCTGAGATTAAGCTATATAAATTCTCTAAAATCATTTTCTTTTTCTTTTTTGGGGGGACAAAGTCTCGCTCTGTCACCCAGGGTGGAGTGCAATGGTGCAATCTTGGCCCACTGCAACCTCTGCCTCCTGGGTTCAAGTGATTCTCCTGCCTCACCCTCCCTAGTAGCTGGGATTACAGGTGTGAGCCACCATACCCAGCTAATTTATTTCTTTTGTGTCTTTAGAAGAGACAGTTTCACCATGTTAGCCAGACTGGTCTTGAACTCCTGACCTTAGGTGATCCACCCACCTCAGTCTCCCAAAGTGTTGGGATTACAGGTGTGAGCCACCATGCCCGGCCTCTAAAATCATTTTCTAAGAGGAAACAAAAATAAAACTCATTGCAGGAGAAGTGTTATATTCTTGTAACTGTTAAACACCTTAAGAATTTGAGCTAGGTATATAACAACTATGATATAATCTATCATTTTTATAATCAGATGCTCCAATAATCACAATCAAAATTACATCCCAAATATTTCTACTCGAAGCTTTAGATTGTTGCTAAGAAACTTAAATACAATTTCTGAATGAGCAGGTAAAAGAAACCCTTATTTCCTGTAACTATCTGCCAAGATACAATATCAGGTGCAATCTTGCCATTTTTCAGCCAATGAGATTAGCAAAATGAGGTACCTAGAGAAGTGATTGAAGCTTGTTTCTTCCACATGGGCTGCTATCGAAATATGTGCCTTTGATTTAAAATTGTTTTTCCATTAGCTCAGAGTATGGCTGGACATATGAGTCCTGTCCACATCCAGCCTAATGTAACTATTTCAGGAAGAGTTTGCAGCTCATATCAAGAACACCAAATTGCATCTCCGTGGGGTAGTTTCATAGTGCTTTTTGCTGATTTCAGTGTGGGTATACGTGCCCTCCAAAGGAAAGACACTGGCTTTCTCGACGTAAATACAAGTTACCTACCCTGGAGCACATATTCTTGGAAGACAGTAAAACTATGTGAATAAATGGTTGTCCTTTTTAAATTATTCCTTATGCATCTTTATTCATATTCTTTATTTAGACCCTTATTTAGAATCAAATTGTAGAGTTTGCTTTTGGTGTTGTGCTATCATTTTAATTTTACATGTGTGTGTGTGTGTGTTGTGGGTCTTTTCTTTAAAGCCTAAGATGAGATATTTCCATTGCAAATTTTTCCCCCATTTTAATCATTGAGTCTTTAAATGCCACTTGTGCATCTCTAAGAACTGAGCTTCAGGAAAATGGTGATGTTATCAAATCTTGCAAAGGGTCTTCCTACTTCAGAGCCTAACCCAGTCCCTTTTTCCTCTTGAGCATCGGGGCTTGGTGGGAGCTGAGTTGAACTTCTCAGAAATTAGTCAAGTTAAATGAGTCTTTATTTATTTTACTTAATGTCATGGAACAAAATGGAATGAGGCCCTTCTACCTTTTTGTTAAGACTACTGCCTTTGATTTCATAGGCAATTATCTCTGCATTTTTAACCCCAAGTGTGAGATACATAAGTGCTCTGAATCATATGACCTTTTTCGTTTTTAATTTTCATCTTTTCTCACCTTTCTCATTAGAGCCTCTATAAATGAAGCCTAAGTTACCTTCCCAGTGTGTCAGGTGATTCTAAAGATGATAAAATAGAAAATGTTAGCACTAGAATCGATTGTGCTAGTTGATTTTCATGATCTTCTAGCATGTTTCTTCAATGTTCTTTGCTACCATGAAACTCAGTAGTGCTACCTGCTAGTGATGTCGTTTCCTTTGATGGGTGAGTGAAGTGTGGAGTTGACTCTTCTTATCTCATTGATTCTTTGGCTCTGGTGTCAGGGCTTACATTGGCATAACCAGGTCTGCCCACTGCATAAATGCTGCCAGACATGATTATTAATAGCCCTGAAATACAGTGCAGTCAGTTAATGCACAGAAAGTCCTAACACAGCAGCCTCATCTGCAGCAAGGATCCTGTTTACCAAATGACTGCTAAACCAAATAACCTTCAGTTAGTTTGTAGCTTTTGGTTCTTAATATAATGAAGTTTAGGGGCTATACTGAATAAATTAGTAATTACCGTTTTTTGTTTTTTTTTTGAGGCAGGGTCTTGCTTTGTCACCCAAGCTGGAGTGCAATGGCATGACCGTGGCTCGCTGCAACCTCAACCTCCTGTGCTCAGTTGATCCTTCTGCTGCAGCCTCTTGAGTGGCTGGGACCACAGGCATTTACCACCACAACCAGCTAATCTTTGTATTTTTTGTAGAGACAGGGTCTTGCTATGTTGCCCAGGCTAGTCTCAGACTCCTGGGCTCAAGTGATCCTCCCACCTGACCCTCCCAAAGTGCTGGGATTACAGGTGTGAGCCACTGTACCCAGCTGAGTAATTATTAATCCTTTTTGTATAACATTTTAGTAAAAACTTGAAGCGTTTCAGTTAAGAAAATACTGTGTGTGTATATGTATGTGTGTGCACATGTGCACATTCAGGGGAGTGTGGTGTGTGTGTGTTTCTATACACGCACATACACATGTGCAAATGTGTGTATTTGAAAGAGCTTCCAGCTGGGTCCATATCCCATTTCCTTTAGGCCTTTTGAAGGCTAGGTTTCATCAGTTATCCCCACTTTTATGTCTTTAGCTTTTGTTTCTGTAGTAGCTTTTAATGTTAGCGTATAAATATGCCCAAGTCTCTCTTATCTTTTTTTTTTTGAGATGGAGTTTCGCTGTTGTTACCCAGACTGGAGTGCAATGGCATGATCTCGGCTCACCACAACCTCCGCCTTCTGGGTTCAAGCAATTCTCCTGCCTCAACCTCCCGAGTAGCTGTGACTACAGGTGCGCACCACCATGCCCAGCTAATTTTTGTATTTTTAGTAGAGACGGGGTTTCACCTTGTTGACCAGGATGGTCTCAATCTCTTGACCTCATGATCCACCCACCTCAGCCTCCCAAAGTGCTGGGATTATAGGCATGAGCCACCGCGCCTGGCCATCTCTCTTATCTTAAAAAAAAATTTGCTTTCTTAGTCCTACATCTTTCTTTAGCTGTGGCCTGATTTACCTCCTCTTCTTTAAAGCTGACTTCATAAAAGAGTAAGCCACAGTACCCACCGCGCTGCAGTCTTTCCTCCTCCTCCCCTGAAACCACCCTCTCTGAGGTCACTGATGGATTCCTGTTTGCCACATCCAGCAGGCACTTTCCAGGCCTCAGTAGAGTCTTCCTCATGTTATTTGACCTTTCCACTACCTTTGATGCTGTTGACCTTCTTCTTCCTTCATGTAATTCTCCTTCCTTGGCTTCCCTGGTGCTGGCTCTTCTGCTTTTTCTCCTCCCTGTCAACCTACTCCATCCCAGTCCTCTCCCTGTTTATCTGTTTCTAAATATTAATAGTACTGTTTCACCAGGGACCAGTCTTTTCTCATTTCCCAGCATGTGCCACCATGAGCTATCACTTTTTCTCATGGCTTCACCCAAAACCTATAAGCTGGGGACTCACAAATCTCCCACGTGGACTCACAGGCGACACCACTTGGGCATTCTGAAGACAGTTCAACCCTCTGCCCCAACATCTGAACTACCCTTTCCCCCACCAAGACAACTCTTCTTCCTTAGTCCTGTTTTTCAGAACCCTTTCTACTAATCAGAGTTTAAGGCAAACTGGCTCTTGAGAATCTGTACTTTTCCTGTTCATTTCCTAAAGGAATTCTGTCAGACGGGCCCACTTGTAGGACCTCAGCCACAGCAGAGGAAAGCCCTTGGTGTCACCCAGATGGGAAACTGACATGGACCACACTTTCCTGAGCTTGGCTTTTAGGTCCTTATTTACCTTGAGCTTCCCTGTGTTTGGTCTTCCTAAAGAAAATATTTAGATAATGTCTTGCAAATTCAGTCTGCCTGAGGTGAAAGCGGAATGAATGGCAGTGAGCCTACGTTATCTGGGCTTGCCTTGGAAACCCTTACCTCCTCTAAGCAGAAGAGCGAGTCCCTATCTCTAAATAGCTGCAGAAAAGTCTTTTTCTTCTTTTATTTACATTAAAAAGCATTACTGTAAGAGATGATTTTAATACCTGAGAGTCTTCCCTCTCAGGAAATTTATTCTCATATTTGACTTCAGTGCTTTCATACTACAACTTCCGTCCTCCAGGGAGAAAAAAAGATGATTGGCATTATCTGTCTTAAAAGTCTGTATTTTTAATGGCCATTACTAAATCTCTTGGACACAACATCTTCTACAGACACAGTAAGCTGGGTTCCTTTATCTTTTCTGCATATATTGCACTTTTCAGTTCTTTGTGTCTGTTATGACTGACCTCTTGTAAATTATAGAATTAGATACTGAAGAATGATGAAGAAGACAGCAGACGAAGTGCTTCTGGAGGGACTTAGAATCTCTTATAAAGGGAGAGAGCAAATAAACCTATGTGAAATATATATACACATAGAAACATTAAATAAATGCATAGCCACTTTAACTGTGCTGTACAAATAATGTTGAGGGACTATTAGAGATGATTATGACCAAAGTTATTTTTGTGAGAAGAATAATGAATTGTGTTTGGAAGCAAGAAGGACCCTGCCTAATAAGGAGAAATTGGAAATTCTCTTTGTTGTTCATCAATGCTATTCATTGAAGTATCCGTCTCCAGCACGTAGCACAATGCCTGGCTTATTTCAGACACTCCGTAAGTGCTCGTTGACTGTATGATAACCAGCTGGGTATGGTACTCCAGGAAGAGTATGCCAGTATGATTTGCTTTGTAAATCTGTAAATCATTCTGATACCCTGTATATTCCTAATCATAAAAATTTTAGAATTTTAGAGTGGAAAGGACTTTTAAGTAGCAAAACATTACAGATATGCTCTCCTACATTTGTCCCTGCTGTAGATCATTTCATCTTCCTTCTAACTCTTCCTCCAGGTAACCTATGTTTCTACGAACCAGCAGAAGAGGCAGGAGCTAGTCCTGACATGATTTTGCAGCCTGCTTAGTGACTCCATTTCTTGGCACTGCTGCCACATTGCTTTCATTTTGCTTTATTTAAGGGATTTCATTATTAAGCAGTTACCTTTCAATAAGATTATTCCTCCAATTCAATCACTCCTAAACATCCTGTCTCTCATATTATCATACACTGCTCCCCTTGAGTCCCGCTGAAAGACTGCCCTAGGTTTCCTTTCCCGAAGATATGTTTGGGTCTCAAGTGTTCTTGCAAATGATTTAACTAGAACAACAACAATAATAAAACAATCTATAAATGCAATATTGTATTCTGGATTGGATCTTGTAACAGCAAAAGGACATTAGTGAAACAATTGGTGAAATCTGAATAAAGGCCATAATTTGCATAATGTTAATTTCCTAAGTTTTGATCAATGTGCCATGGGTATATAAGATGTAAGCATTAGGGGAAGCTGGATAAAGGGTATGAAGATATGAACATTTTACAAATACAGAGAGATGTTAGAAACTGTGGAAGTACATGTGAACATCCTGGTTATTTTCAAAAACATAATTTTCAAAATATAATGAGAAAATTGCAGACTACCGAAGTACACTTTTAGATAGTTCTAGATTGTAAGTAAACAAAGTAAAAACAAACAACCCTCATCTGGGCTCATCCCCCTTCTCATTCAGGTTTCTCCTAACTCCATTCCCTCCATTCTCACGGCTTCAGCTGTCTGCTCTGTGCTTCCATCAGAAGTGCCCCAGGTCTTCTACATCTCAGTCCTGGACCCATGCTTGCTGTTTCCCACACAGGCACTGGATATTCAGCACATAGGAAGCTCAATTTTTTATTCCCTCCCCTGGAAGCCTGCCCTCAGTTGGCCAGTGGCATCACCATTCTGATCCCCAAGCTCTATGCTTCAGGATCATCTTAGACTCCCTTCTCCTTTTACGCTTATTCACAGTGTTCTCAATTCTTCGAAAAAGTCTCTGGTATCTACCCACTCATTTCTTTCACTATCCCCTTGTCTACCCTAAAACAGAATCTCACATGCCTTGTCACCTGTCTGTAGTTTGTCCACCCTCCCTACTGCCTTCATAGGGAGGGCACAACAGAGCACACCAGTGTGGCTTTCCTGCTTCAAAAAGCATCAGTGACTCTATTCTGCTACCAGCCTAAACTATGGTAATAAACATCCATCCAGAAGAGACATGCATGTTATTACTAAATTAGATGGTCAGCTCAAACCTACCTCCCTCCTTACTCCAACCCCAACCCCAAGAAAGTAGGAGCACAGACCTTTGGAGTCAGAAAGTCCTGGCCTTGAATATCAGCTCTGTGACCTTGGGCAAATTGGTCTTTGCCACTGAGCCTCGGTTTTCTCTTATGTAAAATAGAAGTTGTATTTACCATCCAGGGCTATTATGAGGATTGGATAAAATTATGTATGTCCAGTGCCAAGCTCAGTGACCTCCTCTCATTGTTATTGGTGCTTAATACTGTAGGCTGCCTTGAGAAAGAGGTCCCTTGATCATTTCTGTCACGTGGTTTTGTTATTGAAAATGGAGGTTGAGGCCGGGCGCAGTGGCTCACGCCTGTAATCCCAGCACTTTGGGAGGCCAAGGCGGGCAGATCACGAGGTCAAGAGATCGAGACCATCCTGGCCAACATGGTGAAACCCCATCTCTCCTAAAAATACAAAAAAATTAGCCAGCATGGTAGCATGTGCGTGTAGTCCCAGCTACTTGGAAGGCTGAGGTAGAAGAATCGCTTGAACTCAGGAGGCGGAGGTTGCAGTGAGCCGAGATTGCGCCACTGCACTCCAGCCTGGCGACAGAGCAAGACTGTCTCAAAAAAAAAGAAAAAAGGAAATGGAGGTGGATTACATCTTATGGTCCCTCCAGGGACCATGGTCTACCTTCCATATCGGGGGCCTTCCTGTAGAGAAGCTAATCCCACATGGAGGAATTGAGTACTTTTCCTATACCCTACCCAGCTGTGCTGGGTGCTCTGCTTCCTGTCACAGGTGCAGCCCTGAACCATTAGAGTTGAAGGGAGCCTAGCCTTGGAAAATGCATTCAGTTTCCCAGAATATAATGCCCTTGTCACTTATCTCATTCCTGTGGGTGAAACAGTGTGCTTTTCAGCAGAATTCTTCAGTGACTTTCCTACTTTCCTGGAGAGGTCCAAAGTAGAATACACCTACCCTAGTCCTCCGTCTGGTCAGGACCTCATCTAATTGATTCAGTGCTCCATTTCCAGTAGTCTAATACAATGTCTGATATACAGTATGTGCTTAATATTGGATGGATGGACGGATGAATGATTTAATATCTAGGATTTGGCAACAAATGCATACTTAATTGAAAGGCTGAATAATGATTTTCCCAGTGAACAAAATTATTAGGCCAGTGGTTCTAAACCTTAGCTGTACTAATCCCCAAGAGAGTTTTCTTGTTTTGTTTTGTTTAACACTGATTTATGGGTTCTACCCAGGCGTATGCTCTGCTGCTTTCTAAAAGCTCTCCAAGTGATTCTAATAGACAGCCAGTGTTGGAATCCACCATGTTTGACTACTCAAAGTATATGTACCCTGTGCATAACTCTTTATCATTTTCAATTACCACATTGTATTGTAATTATCAGCTGATATGTCTCTCCCTCACTTGACTTTATGCTCCTTGAACTCATACTGGTGTGTCTTCCTAGTGCCTGGTATGGTGCTTGGCATATAATGAATAATCATAAATATTAATTGGATAGATTGGTGGTTTCTTTCATTTAAGACACAAGAAAATCACATAGTACCAAATAAGACAAAGAGAAAAAAATGTTAGCATCATGGATTTTGTTTGGGTTCAGTTTGTGTGTGTTATTTTCCAGTCATCTACACTTTGGTAACCTGTTGCTTGCCCATAATGGATTATTTGTTTCTGTTCATTCACTGTCATCTATCCAGATGCTGTGAACAGACAGCAGCTAAAGATACTGGACTTCGTTGAAGAGTCCTAATTTAAAATATCTTGTCCCATTATTCGCATTTGTACATAGGTTCTAAAATTGCCATCACTATACATATGAGAGGATAGTTCATTAATGTGATATTCAGTATCACTCCTCCTCATTAATGAAAGCTGTAGAAGCCTCTAGACACATGGATTGCCATTCCAATTTTTCTGAAATCCAAAACCAATATATTTAGATATAGAATAATACAGCTAGAAAGATATTTACATTAAACCATCCTCATTCTGTTGTGAAGAAGCTGAAGCCAGGTGGGCATCTGGGGACTTGCCAGAGATCACACAGTTTATTAGGGACACAGCTGGTACAAGAAACCTGATGTTCTGGTCCTCAGGCCTGGGCCACCACACAGTGCTTGCAGCATTTAAGATTACATTAGAAGTCAAAGATCAGACTTTTACTTCCATTCTGGAGTCTGTATTCAGAAGAAAAATATCTGAGAAAAACATATTACAGGTTTCTCAGAAGGCTTAGGAGGAGAAGTACAGGTGGAAAGTGGAGAGAGCAGAGGAAAGGAATTCTTGAAGGAGACTTTGAAAGTTATTAGAAAAATGTGTATTTTGTGACAGCACCACAGTTCACTTGTTTATCTATCTGCCCTTGTTTTCAGAATCTTCCCCAGAGAATACCTCCTTCAACAGATCCACCTGTATTCCCTTGCTGACCTGCAGCAGGTAAGTGCTCAGAGGGGCCATTTCATTTTTGTTGTTTTCCTGGAGAAGTCTCTGTGGATTATGGTCTTGCCACTGAATTCTGCCATCAATGGGGTAGTTTTCATCACAAGCCCTAATAATTAATTCTTATTCAGAATGGGGGGAAAACTTAGTATGAAAAGATATATAGGACAGTAACAAAGGTTGGCAAGGATGTAGAGAAACTGGGTCTCTTATACATTGCTGGTGGGATGCAAAGTGCTACAGCCACTTTGGAAAGAGTCTGGCAGTTCCTCAAAAAATGAAACTTAAAGGGCCGGGCGCAGTGGCTCACGCCTGTAATCCCAGCACTTTGGGAGGCCGAAGCGGGTGGATCACCTGAGGTCGCGAGTACAAGACCAGCCTGACCAACATGGAGAAATCCCATCTCTACTAAAAATACAAAATCAGCCGGGCATGGTGGCACATGCTTGTAATCCCAGCTACTCAGGAGGCTGAGGCAGGAGAATTGCTTGAACCCAGGAAGTAGAGGTTGTGATGAGCCAAGATTGTGCCATTGCACTCCAGCCTGTGCAACAAGAGCAAAACTCCATCTCAAAAAAAAAGAAAAATAAACTTAAGAGTTACCATATGACCCAACAATTTTACTCCTAGGTATATATACAAAAGAGTGGAAAACATATGTCCACAGAAAAACCTGTACGCAAATATTCAGAGCAGCATTCATAATAGCAAAAAAGTGGAAACAACCCAAATGTTCTCAGCTGATGAATGGATGCACAAATGTTTTGTAGTATATAATAAAATATTATCTTGCCATAGAAAGGAGTGAGGTAATGATGCATGCTACAACATGGATAAGTCTTGAAAACATCATGCTAAGTAAAAGAAGTCAGACAGAAAAGAATACATACATGTGATTCTATTTACATGAATGTTTAGAATAGGCAAATCCATAGTGACAAGTACATTAGTGGTTGCCAGGGCCTGGGGAGAGCGAAGAAATGAGGAGTGACTGCTAATGGATAAAGAATTTCTTTGGAGGCTAATGAAAGTGTTCTGGAATTAGACGGCAGTGATTGTACAGTCTTGGGAATATACTGAAAACCACTAAATTGTTTACTTTAAAAGAGTAAATTTTATGGTGTGTGAATTTTATCAATTAAGAATTTGGGCCAAGCGCAGTGGCTCATGCCTATAATTCCAGCACTTTGGGAGGCCGAGGTGGGTGGATCATGAGGTCAAGAGATCGAGACCATCCTGGTCAACCTGGTGAAGCCCTGTCTCTACTAAAAATACAAAAAATAGCTGGGCGTGGTGGCGCATGCCTGTAGTCCCAGCTACTTGGGAGGCTGAGGCAGGAGAATTGCTTGAACCCAGGAGGCAGAGGTTGCGGTGAGCCGAGATCACGCCATTGCACTCCAGCCTGGGTAACAAGAGCAAAACTCCGTCTCAAAAAAAAAAAAAAGAATTTGTATGAAAAGATATAAAAGGCATTGAATGTATTAAGCCCTTTGACTTGTGCTCAAGCCAAAAGTTGAGTGACTTTTAAACTTTAGTGAAGCATAACAGAGCACATAAGAGTTGAAATCATCTTTTTATACTTTTATTAGCAAATGTTCTCTTTCTTTCTTTCTTTCTTTCTTTCTTTCTTTCTTTCTTTCTTTCTTTCTTTCTTTCTTTCTTTCTTTTTTTTGTGAGACAGAGTCTTGCTGTGTCGCCCAGGCTGGAGTGCAGTGGCATGATCTTGGCTCACTACACCCTCCACCTCCTGGGTTCAAGTGATTCTCCTGCCTCGGCCTCCCGAGTAGCTGGGATTACAGGCATGTGCCACCACGCCTGGCTAATTTTTGTAGTTTTAGTAGAGATAGAGTTTCACCAGGTTGGCCAGGCTGGTCTCGAACTCCTGACCTCAGGTGATCCGCCCAATTTGGCCTCCTAAAGTTCTGGGATTACAGGCGTAAGCACCCGTTTCTGGCGCACTTGTACTTTTAATGATTGACCAGATTAACAGCTATAAAGAAACTGGCCTTTTGTGTGTTCAGCCCTAAATTCTAAATATGTTAAGCTTTGGTTAATCATTTAAATCAATACCTCACTCCCTAAGAAGCTGTTGGACACTAAATAAGTGATTCTTTCAGGAGTTGATTAAATAATAATAATAATTGTGACAGCTTTCAGAGTATCTCAAACTGCTGCGATTCTATTCTTCCGTTGTCATTTTCCTCTTTGTTGTTTTATCCAGAAGAATTTAGGTGAATTTAAAAACCATGCTTATATCCTTCAGTCATTTTTCTGACTTTAAATTACTTTTCAAGAATTTTTTTCTCTTTTAATTTAATAACTTAAGACTTTTATGTTCTTTTTGTCCCCCCCAGAGGTAGGAAAGTTATTTTATTTTATTTTTATTTATTTGTCTTTGAGACAGTCTCTGTTGTCCAGGCTTGAGTGAAGTGGTACGATCTTGGCTTACTGCAACCTCCACCTCTTGGGTTCAAGTAATTCTCGTGCCTCAGCCTCCCATGTAGCTGGGATTACAAGCGTGCACCACCATGCCTGGCTAATTTTCACATTTTTAGTAGAGACAGGGTTTCACTATGTTGGCCGGGCTGCTTTCAAACTTCTGACCTCAAGTGATCTGCCTGCCTCTGCTTCCCAAAGAGCTGGGATTACAGGCATGAGCCACTGCGCCCTGCCAGAAAGTTGTTTTAAATTAAATGGCAGACATGATGTTAGAGCATTTACTTGGAGAGGTCTGAGAAAAGACGAAGGTTTTCAATTTCATTTATGTGTCAAGTTGAAACCTGTTTGCACATATCAGCTCTCCCAACTCCTTTGGTCCTGCCTGACCTTTACTACATAGTCAAGCTGCAGTGGTCTGCTGGCTAGGGTGGAAGGAGGTATATTTTTACTTAAAATTGTTGTTCAAGGGGAAAAATTGGTTAAAAACATTTGTTATACATTTATCTAATCTGATCTTAGTGCCTGAGGACACTGACTCTATCATTTGAGAAGTATCTTTAAAGGCACTGAACATTCGTGTAAAGATGGTTTAAAAATAGAACAGGTGGGCTCCAAAGTGAGTACTCTTTGAGGGGGCGTTTCAAACATGAGTGTTGATATCTGACAAAGAGAAAGAATCAGAGTAATTCCATATTCATTTTAGGATGTCAAAGTAATGTATCCATTTAGAATCATAAAGCCTGCTTTTTAAGGCTTTCCTATGCCCTGCTGTCTTTCCCTCCACCCCCTTTTCTTTTTCCCTCCTTTAATAATCAAACCATACATGCCAAGCCGATTACTTAAATCAGTGGCGGGAGTATTCTTGGTGGCCAGGCCATTAGCCCCTGGAACCCCATAAGCAGCTTAATCAGTTTTCAGCCTCAGTAGTAAAGTGATCGAGGCAATCAACAGCTTATCAAACACCCTGTAGGCGGGGCAGCTAGAGCTCAATGCAGCCATTTACTTAACAGCTCACTCTAACCTGGTTCTTTGTGCCTGGCTTTAAGAGCCCCAAACTTATCATATTTAGAGGAAGTTTAATTCGATTACTTTTTCTGCCTGAGGTGGGTTAAATCGGATTTAGCTTTTGATCTGTCTGCATCTTGGCTATCAGCATTGAAGGTCATCCTCTGCTTCATCTTTCCCTGATTTCTGAATAAACAGCAGTCATGTTTTCTGGATCTGAATTGTTCATGCAAATATATAAGGGAAAGGACACAAGGAAAAAAAAATAAAAAATAACATTGCTTTGTGAAAGGGCATGTAGTGGTATCAGAAAACCCTACCTAACTGATCCAACCACCAGCATTATGGTGTCCTGGGCCATTTTGGCCTCTTCTGGACGGCTTCATCATCCTGCTTCTTGTCAATTTCAGGCATTTTAGAGTAAATTATTTTCCCCTGTTTGATTTTTCTCCTCACTGCTAAAGGTTTTTGTAAAAGCAGTTCTGTCTATCATATCAAGTAACTGTAGAAAAGGGCCTTTTAATATACAGATTTGCAGGGGAAAAGAAAATAAAGCAAGTGATTGAAGCGTTATAAATCAGAAAAAGCGGTAATACAGATATTCTTCCTGAATGCACAGATTCCTGTCTACACATTTCTCTTAAGTTAATTTGATTTTTCCCATTAGTTTTTATTTAAAAAGGAAAACAGACATTTTTCTCTTCAAAAAGAAAAAAAAAAGGTAAGAATTTAATAAACATGGTGAAAGGAGATTTATAATTTAGAGATAATTTTAAAATAATATAGTACACAAAGCACTAATAACACTTAAAGATGCTGAAAGAATTCTGGTACCAAAAAATTTTTAACCTTCACGTCTCTGTCTGGTTTTATGTTTATAAGTAACAATTCCTAAAATTTTAGCAGATAGACTTAATTCAACAATTTGACTGAAGATTTCAAGCTACCTTACTTACCACTTTTTGTTACCTTCAAGACAGTTTTCCCCCTTCTTCCCATTATTTGAATTACAGTCCTCTTTGCATGCATTTTCCCTTACTGTTGTGCATTTGGATGTGAGAAAAGAAAGAGCAAGCATTGACAATTGCTTTGCAAAGGAGATTCCCTCTAGTTGTTCTGGGAGCGATTGTCATCTGCTCACTGTTCACTGAGTACCAGTATTGGCAAAATTAATGCTCAGAGTGAGTCCCTAATTGTCTGTTTGTTTCATCAGTGATTGAGTTGCTCATTGGTATGACTTGCACGTGGAAAATGTTGTAGTTGAACATAGTCATCCTCTGACTACAGTCAGTTGGTAGCATTTAGCCATAACGTGTAAAATAGAGCCAAGTACACCCGGCCGAGTAGCAGGGCCAAGGAAGAAGCACAAGATGGGGGCAGAGGCTCTCCAAATCCTGGGAGCTCCAGGGTGCATGGCCTCCATTTACTCATTTCTTGGGTTTAGAATTCCAGGTGAATTTCTGTTCTGCAAACTAGATATTGTTAGAAAAACATATTCAATCCATACTCTTTGAGTGTAACTAACAGAATATATTGTTCATTATTTTTTCAACAAAATCTTACAAACCTTCTTTTGGGAGATATGAATGCATGGTGGCTTTTGGACTGACCAAGTGCTTCCTTATAAAGGATGCAGCAGGCAACAACTCAGCATGTGTGAATACATGGGCTAGTAGTATTGGTGCCTGTCTTGAATGGGGAAACTAAGGCACTGCTTTTTAAGATCTTTTCCTTGGTTAGCTACTTCAAGAAGAATAAATAGAATTTGTGTTTTGTTATTTTCAGTCTATCCAGCATTATCACAAATCCATGAGAAGGCTTTAAGACAGGAATGCAATAAAACGATATGCTCGCTTGAGATGGCAAGAGATGTACCGTAACTCTCAATGCCTTAACTTTCGGCATCAGCTATCTGCTTTACCTGTTAAGTATGTGACGAACCATCTCCTTTCTCACATCCCTTTGGCGCTTTTAACACTGATGAAAAGGTTCCAGATTTTACCAGTAGAATACATTAGTATACATAAATAAATGGTCAAAAGTTCTTAGTTGTTCTTAAGGAGCAAATCAGAACTCTGGTTGAATATGTCATTCTTTGGACTGTGTAAATGATGGGAGAATTCTTCTAAGGTTCCTTCTACTTGCTGAAAGAAAAGGTCAGATTTGACTTCTAAATTTTGGCTACCTGTGCTCTTGTGGCAAAACCTAAAATGAATATTAATGACTAACTCTTCTGGTGTTACCTTTAGGACATATGTAAGTTAAGCATTGAATGATTCTATTTGTGGCAATTCATGAGAAAGGATACTGGATGATCCTATGGGTGAAGTGGCTGGTTAGAGTAGGCCCTCCCCTACTACTCCCTCTACTGCCCACCACCTCACCCCATCCCCACCCCCCATAACACACACACCCCTCTTATGAGACAATCCAAGGAGCTAATTTTCTCTTTTATTCACCTTCCCTGGGCCCTAAATTTCCAAATGAGACTCTGCTTTTAGGTGAAGACAATTTAGGTTTTAGTTAATAGGAAATATATTACCCAAGAAAAATAAATTATTATTTTGGCAGAAATTCATTTGAAAACATAGCATGATATTGGGAGTTGGGGGAGAGACATTTCAACAGATAAGTTTTAATGAAAGAAAAAGGACAGGAAAATCTGGAATTTAAAGTACTTACTAAAAAGTTGTGAAGTGGGAAGGATGCCAGATGGGAGGACCCACAGCACTGAAGAGCCTTGAAAAGAGAGAGAAGTGACCAGATGAACATTGCCTTTCTGGAATTGCCTAGCACTGCCTGAACTGTTTTTTTTTTTTTTTTTTTTTTTTTTGAGACAGAGTTTCGCTCTTGTTTCCCAGGCTGGAGTGCAATGGCGCGATCTCGGCTCACCGCAACCTCTGCCTCCTGGGTTCAGGCAATTCTCCTGCCTCAGCCTCCCGAGTAGCTGGGATTACAGGCACGCGCCACCATGCCCAGCTAATTTTTTGTATCTTTAGTAGAGACGGGGTTTCACCATGTTGACCAGGATGGTCTCGATCTCCTGACCTCGCGATCCACCCGCCTCGGCCTCCCAAAGTGCTGGGATTACAGGCTTGAGCCACCGCGCCCGGCTGAACTGTTTGTTTTATACCAAAGCAATAAACACTTACACTAAGCAACTAATGTAACATATGCAACATATAAATGTTGAGTGGATGGATGGATGGATGGATGGGCGGATGGATGGATGGGTGGATGGATGACAGGGTGTATATGTACATACGTATACTATTGTGAACATATGCTATTGTGAACTCACTGGTTCTCTCTCCCCTGAAAAGCAAAGCAAACTGATTAATTTAGCCACTAAACAAAACAAAATTAGACATGCTGACTATGAAATAACAATGCACAGAATTCTAAAACCAAATTAAAAATCTCCACTTATATCAGAATAATGGTGAGTTGTTCATTGTTGCAAACTTTCTGGACACTCACTCCATATTCCTGAACAGTTAACTCTTCAGTTAACTTTTTTGCTAGTCCCGCATACCCACAGAGCTTAGGAATTGTCATCATGTGATCTCAACATTTGTTGGAATTGGCCCCTGAAGAAATAATTCAAATGGTGGTCATATCTCAACTGTTTTCTAGCTAGTAAGATCACAAGAAAGCAATGTTTAAGGCATTTCAAAGCCACTTTTGAACAACATACTTTACCAAACTCTTCTTCAAAGAAGTTATGTGAGTTATTTTGCATGGTCCTGCCCCACCAAGCAAACCCATCATCAGAGAACGTTTTTTCTCTATGGGCGCTCTTCACAGAGTCAGCAGACAAAGGCTGAGCCTAAGTGGGCACCCAGCACAGCTGCCCTTTCACCAGAGAAGTAACAGGTGATGACCTTTATTCACACAGGGGTTGACATTTTTGAATCCACAGCCCACAGGAACACAGCGCCTCAGTGCCCACAACCGAGTCACCAGTCCCAAGCCTCCAGGAGCCCAAGGAACTTGTATTCATAGCTTCACAGCAGCCCTGATCCCTACACCATTGTCCACCCAGGCATTAGCGGCCAGGATAACTAATTAGGAGCATTCGGATTTAACAAGCAGAAAAACAAAGCGTGACAGCTCGCCTGTGTTGTTCCACGGCCAATGCCTGTGTCCGCTGCAGCCAGCACTGCCTTCAGAAACCCCCGAATGTAAACTGGGGCAAGACGGGAACGAGGCCTCCATTAAAACATCACTAAATCTCTGTTAGCTATTTTAGCCACGGCTGTTCCAACCAATTAATGAGCTAGGAAAGAAGACCGTAAGTTATTTGGGGAACAAATTATGCCTTTTAAACAAGTGGGTTTTCAAAAAATGAATGCACAGGCTTCCTTCGAAGATCTTGCTGGGCCGGAGGAAGGGATTGAGTGTTATTCTTTGAAGTTTCGATAGGCAGGCACGGAACAAATGGAAAAGCACTGTTTCTCAGAGCAGGTGTATCTTGAGTGGGTGCTGAACAGTGCATGCCTCATGCTCAGTCTCCCAGGGTGTTTCACATTGTATGGGGAGGGGAAAGGGAAAAGTGGCAACTGTTGCTAGGTGCCAGGACTGGAGCTGGGTCTTCTGACTCCTCAATTTTGGTCTTGACATCTTTACTACCTGCTGGGCATAACTACTGGTTTTCTGGTGTTTTGATGATGGAGCCAGTTAGCTGAGTGGGTTAAAGCAGGTGATTGGCAAGGTGCTGGTGCAGATTGTTCTTTATCCAGGCTGGCTAGTCTTTGCCCAGAGAAAACTTTTCTGTTCTGCAGACCCAGGCACCGCAGCCAAATCTGACCTGATCCACAGATGATTGAAGGATTGGAGGAGCTGGGCAAGGACTGTAGCAGAAAATGTGCAGAGCTAAGGAAAAAGTTACTGCCTTTTGGGGAAGCCAGATCAGAAGGATGACTGTGTTGTGAGTGGTGGCTAGAGAGCCCTGTTGCCCAGGGGAGAAGGAGCTCAGTTGAGATAAGGATTCCAGGAACCAACTCGAGCCCCTTGGGTAAAGACAACACGATACCGGTTGAGGATGCAGCTGTGGAATTGGATGGTATTTAGTCAGTGCTGAGGTCACTTTCCTGGGAGTCCTTTGGCATGCAGTCATCTGAGTGCTGTTGTAGTTGTTGGGTTTTGTTGTTTCTTATTTTAAAAGAGCAATCGTGATACTGACAAGGTGAGGGCCTGTTTTCAAGGAACATTTACTTAAAGATACACAGTTAGTTTTGGTCTTGCCAATGGTAGAAACCTATGCCACCAACAGCCATCATGAAAGGGCCCCAGGAGTCTTTCTGGTTCTTCCTTTCTATTCAGTTTGATTCAACAAGTGTGTGTTCTTGAATGCATCCTGCATTGCAGACATTGAGCTAGCAACAGAGGAGGCAAAGTCCCTTCCCTCACTGAGCTCACAGTCTGATGAGAGAGGCAGGTAGGCATTGTTTAAGTGAGCAGAGTCGAACCTAGGGTGCTTGGGGAATACATCTGACCAAGTGTGGCAGATTGTATTTTGCAAAGATAGCCACAGTAGTATCTTCCATCCCACTGTCTTTCTTACACTGTGACTTTGATGCTCTTCATATCCAGTGATGGGATCTGTGTTCCTTTTCCCCGAATTTGGGCAGGCCTGTGACCATGGAAATGATGCCATGTAATTTCCAAGGCCAAGTCATAAAACGTGATATAGCTCCAACCTGGTACCTTCTGGAGATGCTCACTCATGGTAGCCCAGTGGCCATGATGTGAGGAAGTCCAGATTAACCCACATACAACAGCCACATGAACAGACCTCATATGGCAGTCATTCTAGCTGACAGCAGTCATCAGCCACCAGAGAGATGAGTGAAGGCAACTCCACATGACTCCAGCTCCTAGCCTTCAAGTCTTCTCAGGTGGAACTGTAGATGAGGCTGCAGATATTATGGAGCAGAAGCAAACTGTCTCCACAGTGTCCTTCCTACCTGACCTACAAAATGTGTGATTGTAATAAAATGATTGTTTTGCACTGGGTTTTTGTTTGTTGTTTTTCTTTCACTAGTAGGTTTTGGGGTAATTTGTTTCGCAGTAATAGTAACCGGAATGCCCAGTAACTTGGCCATAAGGGAAGGCTTCCTAGAGGCTATAACTGTAAATTAAAATTGTGGCCCATAATCCTGAACCAGAGAGGACTAGGAAGAGAACTTTGAGGCCTTGGTAACCTGAAACCCTCTAATGATCCAGTCTACAGTGTTTCTCATGGGGGCAAGCTGAAGAAACTTTTTGCTACCAACTGTGACATTTCTTAATAACACTGTCCATGTGCTTCAGGATTATTCGGATAAATTGTCTCAACAAAACATTCATAGAATGAGTAAAATGGCATTGCTTCACTTCTGTCAGAAATGAAAGATTCTGGGATATGCCTTGAGGTGCAAAGAATGAGGAACTGGGTTTTAAATCTTTCCGTCCCACCTGTGCACCTGAAATGTGAGTCCAACTCTGTCACCAAGCCCCTCGCTGGGTGTTTTCTCCCTATTCATTTGTTCATTCAGCAAATATTTATTTTTATTTATTTATTTTGAGACAGAGTTTTGCTCTTGTTGCCCAGGCTGGAGTGCAATGGCACCATCTCAGCTCACCACAACCTTCGCCTCCCGGGTTCAAGAGATTCTCCTGCCTCAGCCTCCCAAGTAGCTGGGATTACAGGCACGCACCAGCATGCCTGGCTAATTTTTTGTATTTTTAGTAGAGACGGGCTTTCTCCATGTTGGTCAGGCTGGTCTCTAACTCCTGACCTCAGGTGATTCACCCTCCTCAGCCTCTGAAAGTGCCAGGATTACAGGCATGAGCCACCACGCCCAGTCTTCAGCAAATATTTATGAAGCATGTACTGTGTATCAGGAGCCGTGTTACCCTTGAAATTGACCTTTTTCTCAGAAAAGGACTAGTGATTCTTACTGATTATGGTCAAACTCCTGCCCTCTGTCTACATGCCGGGAAAATTGTAGTCAAAGCTGCTCATGACTCTGCTCCATGTGGTGATGTCCAGTGGCATTTCACCCCTTGATGCCTTGGACTAGCCATCCCAACACACCCGCAGTTGGTCTTCAAGGGACCGGAGGGATAACTAGAAGGCACTACCTGTTCAGGTGTTTGAGGGCTGAGGAGGTTTCCAGAACTTCACCCAATTCAGAAATGTAACCAAGAAATATGGCAACCTCCGAAGACAGCATTGCCACATGTGTCTTAGTGGACATCGTTGTCTCCATATGATAGTGACCTGCAGTTCTCTCCATACTTGGAACTTGCAGCTTTTCAGCAATATTACACCCATCGTTGTGAGGAAACATTAGAAGCCTGAAGGGGCAGCTTTTTTTTTTTTAACACACAAACAAACAAAAAAGCAGAGTCTCACTCTGTCACGCATGTTGGAGTTTAGTGACGTGATCGCAGCTCACTGCAACCTCTGCCTCCCAGGTTCAAGCCTCCCTAACAGCTGGGATTACAGGTGCATGCCACCATGCCCAGCTAATGTTTTGTATTTTTAGTCGAGACAGGGTATCACCGTGTTGGCCAGGATGGTCTTGATCTCCTGACCTCGTGATCTGCCTGCCTCAACCTCCCAAAGTGCTAGGATTACAGGCGTGAGCCACTGCGCCTAGCCGGAGGCAGCTTTTCATATTGTTGTTTGGCTTTTATTTTAACTTCTGGCTAAAGCCTAGTGAACCATCAACACATTCGCTCCTGGAATTTGATTTATTTATTTATTTATTTATTTATTTATTTGAGACAGGGTCTCACTCCACTGCCCAGGCTGGGTGCAGTGGCATGATTATGGCTGGCTGCAGCTTGACTTCCTGAGCTGGGGCATTCCTCCCATCTCAGCCTCCCGGGTGAAACTGAAATTACAATCATGTGACTTTTAAATTTTTTTGCAGAGATAGGGTCTCTCTATGTTTCTTAGGCTTTGAATTCCTATACTCAAGCAATCCTCCCACTTCAGCCCTCTGAGTAGCTGGGACTACAGGCATGCACCACCATGCCCAGCTAATTTTTGTGAGGTTTTTTTGGTAGAGACAGGGTTTTGCCATGTTGTCCAGGCTGATCTCAAACTCATGGGCTCAAGTGATTTGCCTGCCTCGACCTCCCAAAGTGCTGGGATTACAGACATGAGCCAGCATGCCTCGCTCATCTCACATTTTTAAAGGAGGGAATTCTGGCTCTAGAATAGAGCTATGTTGACTGGGATTCCTGCAGAGACCAGGCAAATGGCATCTGTGCCTGAAGCAGGCCTGAGGGAACCAGAGCGAGCATCCATATCTGAAGGGGGCAGCTGTTACTCAGTAGCTCCAGAGTTGCCTGCTCTTCTCGTTTTCCAAGAGAAGCCGGAAATCTGTATTTTTATGTGAAATTTCTCAATATTTAAACACTCTGCAGGCCAAACAAAACACAGCCACCAGTTTTGACCTCTGCTTTATAATAGAGAATGCCTGCTTTTGTTCCGTCAAACTAATGAATGCTCAATTACGAGAAGGAATTTGGAGGTTAGTGTTAGATTGTGCTCCTCAAAAGGCAGCAGACCCCATCCCAAACCCTTGAGATACTAATTGACAGACTTGTACAGGCTGACAGCTGGGCTCTGAAAGTGGACACACTCAAGGAAACAGCCAAGCTATTCCAGGTCACTTTGCAAGGTCAGGGCAGCAATGCAAACATTAGGAAGGCCGAAGACAAAGGTCAGGTGGCAGCAAGGAAGCCCTACATTCCCTTAAGCTGCCGGTTGATAAATCATATTCTAAAAGTATCACCAGACTCCCTCTCCCTGGCATTGCTTTGTGAGGTGGAAAATTAAATAGAAATCAAAATTAAGATGCTGTCAGGAGCTTTTAGGAGGCCAGCATGCCAGTGTGAGGTGAACATGGGATGGAGTTTCTGCCTGGAGCAAAGGTCTCCAAAGGGATGATGATACCTGACACTGGGCATTACAGAGGGCTGGCCGCTGCAGCGGTCACACACCAGAGCTTTGGAGGCCACTTGCCTGTGTTCAAATGCCAACTCACCCCAGACGCACTAGGTGACCTTGGGCAAGTCACTTCTCTTTGTGCCTTAAGCACTTCATCTCTGCAGCGAGGAATATAGTACCTGCCCCAAAGGTTGTTGTGAGGCCTTAGAGTTAGTATGCATAGAGCACTTAGAACTCTGCCTGACAATTCAGGACTTAGGAGATAGGCGCTTTACTAGTGATAGAGTATTGCTGTTAGTGTTGCTATGAGGTGTGGACCTTGCAAAAGTGGCTCCTGGGAGCTTTCTTCTTTTCTTTTCTTCTTCTTCTTTTTTTTTTTTTTTTTTTTTTGAGATGGGACTCTCACTCTGTTACCCAGGCTGGAGGGCAGTGGTGCGATCTCAGCTCACTCCAGCCTCCGCCTCCCGGGTTCAAGCGATTCTCCTGCCTCAGCCTCCTGAGTAGCTGAGACTACAGGCACCCACCACCATGCCCAGTTAATTTTTGTATTTTTAGTGGAGACGGGGTTTCACCATATTGGCCAGGCTGGTCTTGAACTCCTGACCTTGTGATCCGCCCACCTCTGCCTCCCAAAGCTCTGAGATTACAGGCATGAGCCACTGCGCCTGGCCAGCTCCTGGGAGCTTGCTTCAGCATCATCAAGACACTGCATCTATGGACACTAAGCCGCAATCATTGCCACAAAAGTCATGCTCGCTATATCCCAGTTTTGCCTCTCATGTTCCATAGGGGAATCTAGGCCATAGAAACCTGCTATAGCTACAGCTATACAGTCATCATATGGAGCAGCACCTCGGTAGGGAACGCAGAAAAGCCTTGTTTCCTCTTGCCTCCGATGGTCCTAGACCAGACCTCCCCAGTGGCTCCATAAGGGAATTGCACCTGGAGAATTGCCCCACCCTCTCGAGGCAAGGAGCTCTCCCTAGGCCTGTGCTTGAGTGAGTGGTACAGCCCTCTAAGCCTTGCCACCTGTCTTTGCTTTTGCTGAGAGAGGTCTTCAGAGCTTGCACCCGAAGATGGATTTTGGCTTGCTGAAAAAGCACTTGTTTCTTGGAAGAATGCATGACCTTTTGATGGGCTGTGCAAAGACGTCTTTTCAATTTTAACAAAAACCAATCTTTCTCCAAATTTGTAGAATCCTGAGTATACATTTTCTGTGCTTAAAGAAAACCATGGGGTCCACACTATTTCTGCAGCTGCAGAGAGGAGAAGCTTACCAGACTGAAATGTTGGCAGAAACAAAGAGACGCCATGTTCCTTCCCACCTGCAATTATAGTTTTACTAGCTTGTAAAGCACACATAGAATTTGCAGTACATTCTTCCCTTGCAGTAGGGGAGAGGCCCTGCTGTGAATGTAATTGGCTTTCTAGCTTCCTTTAACATTGAGGTGGAAGGGAGCTGGACTGAAGGGCCTTTACTCTTAGAATTAACTGATGTTGAATTGTGTTTAAATTCCATGCATCTCCCTGAATGCATTTGTTCCATTAAGTCTTAGTCAGAAGTGGAAGCACAGCTTACCTCTGAAAATATCCCCAGCCCTATCATTTCTCATCACTTTGTAAAATCGGAGTTTCTTTCTTTCTAAAAAATGGATTTTTAACTTAACCCTGGTAGGGATTATTTTCCATCTTGTTAACCTCTGTTAAAGATGTATGGCATCTTTAAATGATGATTTCATACAGTACAGCCCATTTGGGTCACTTTTTATTCTGGCTTTGGCCTTGCAACTGTATCTGTTCCCAGGAAGAGGACCACAGGCATGTATTTGGATGGAAACTGTTTTTATTACTTTACTTCTGGAGTCCTCAGTTTTTTCATTCATGAAGTAAGATGATTGGATTAAACAGTCTTTGCAGCCCCTTCCAGCTCTAGGGCCCTGGTTCTGTGATTTTATAAACCTTGAGAAGTGATGAAATTGTGAAGTCTCTCTGCATGTATCTGCTTTCTGGGGCCTCCCAGCCAGTTTGCACAAAGTATCCAGGCTTCAGGTTGCAGCAAGGAACCTGGAGTGAGAGCCAGGTTGCTGAATGTAGGCTCAGCACCTTCAGTTCTAACTGACAAATGGCTGGATTTCCATTTGCCAGAGGTCAACTATTTCTACTTTTTGTCAGGAAATAGCAGCTTTAAGCATTTTCACAAATACGATCTGAAGGACAGCTTATTAAAACAAGTTAAATATGCTGATTTTATGTATTCCTTAAAGACATATTGTCATCTTAGTACCCTACAATTTGGTGGCAGTTAAAATAATGCCCAGTAAACAAAAGTTGGCCTGTAAAAATGTGCAGAAGATAATATACCACCTAGTGGGTTTCCTCCTGAAACAGGCAGCACCAATCAGGTTATCTGGTGAACTATGAGTTGGCATTTGTGTTTGGGCTAACAGCAGAGAGCCCGTTGCTGCTGAGGTTCGCAAGAGGTGGAGCTATTTAAGAACTTGGGCTATAAGGGACACTAAGGGAATGGGGCACTGGAAGGGAAGCTTTAGAGCTAAAGAACAAAGGAAATCAGGGGAAAGAGACTGTGAAAGGATTCTTGGCTAGAGCAGGGGTCAAGGGCACCGAGAGAAAGTAGGCTAGGCAATCACGGGTAATAAAACTACTGATTTGAGTTTCACCTTTTTTTCTTTTCTCTGCCTACTGCCTGCTGGGGACAGGGACTGATCATCTGACAGACAGGCAGAGGAGCTGAAAGGGCCAGGATCCTCAGCCTGTTTGCGGTGTCCCTGACTTGGCATGGTGCAGTCTCACTGAAGGCAAGGGGCCCGCCTGGTTCACTCTCATTTTATAGCACTTAGCCCAGAGGAGAGAAGGAGGGATGGCCACAAAACTCACGACCCAGGGTGACAGCAACAGTTTATCCTTTAGCAAGTCACAAAACACCTCTGCCACTTAAAATCTTTCTTTGTAAAATGAGAAAGTTGTACTAAATAATTAGATTAATAACAGCTCCCTTTTATTATATGCTCAAGAAATGTTACTCACTTTTACTATCGAGTGCTTACTTTAGGCCAGACCCTGTCCTAAATCTACGTGGATTATGTCATTTAATCCACACAATAGCCCTATATAATATACCTATAATAACAGGTACTGTTATTATCCACGTTTCACCAATGAGATTTACTTGCGCAAAGTCACCCAACTAAAGTGGAGGAGCTGGGATTCAAACCCAAGCTGTCCTGTCCTAGCACACATCCTGTTTTGTTCCTTTTTTTAATTTTGTGTGAAATGTTTCGAACTTATTAAAACAAGGAAGAATGAATACTACCAGTTGCACGAATGCTCCTGCAGTGGAAGGACTCCCTTCTTTAGAGAAATGGGCACACACTCTGAACCTCTAAATTGGACTGTTTTCTCCCAGCACTCACATTCTCTATTTCTAGAGGCAAATTGCTGTCAAATCCACCTGGCAGCAAAGCAAACCCCCCACCCCAACCACCACCATTTCTGAAACTCTACCACATCTTTCCACTGGGTTGAAGGAGGGAGTAATGGGGCAAAGCGAGGGAAAGAAAAGAGCAGATGCACCCATCATTAGCCTTGGAGTGCCATCTCACCATGGAGAAACCCTAGATACTGGGATTATGTTGGTCAGGCCCAGCTTCCTGCCCAGTTTCCCCCAGAAAAGCTGTAACTCCTAAAATTATTTACAGGCCAGTTTTTTGTTTTGTTTTAAGACGGAGTCTCAGCTCTATCGCCCAGGCTGGAATGTAGTGGCGCCACCTCCTTAGCCTCCCGAGTCCCTGGGATTACAGGCACCTGCCACTACACCCAGCTAATTTTTTGTATTTTTAGTAGAGATGGGTTTCACCATGTTGACCAGGCTGCTCTCGAACTCCTGACCACAGGATTTGCCCGCCTCAGCCTCCCAAACTGCTGGGATTTTAGACGTGAGCCACCGTGCTCGACTACAGGTCAGTTTTTTTGTTTTGTTTTGTTTTGTTTTTTGGAAGTACAGGTCAGTTTTAACTAGTGTCACGGTAGTCAAAATATTTCATTGTGTCTACACCAATGACCTGTGGTCATCAAAAATAGCAAGATGCTAGAACAAAGGAACTGGATAATCCACAGAATATATTGCAATCCAAAAGAGAATGCAGCCTAATTAGGTATGGATTTATGATGCTGCGATTTTGCTTTTTGCTTTTTGGTTTACTTCTTTTTAAGATGGGGACCCTGTCACTCAGGCTGGAAAGCAGTGGCATGATCCCAGCTTACTGCAGCCTCGACTTTCCTGGCTCAAGCAATCCTGCCACTTCAGCCTTTCATGTAGTTGAAACTACAGCTGTGCACCACCACACTCAGCTGATTTTTAAAAAATATTTATTAGAGACAAGGTCTTGCTATGTTTCCCAGTCTGGTCTCGAACTCCTGAGCTCAAGTGATCCTCCCACCTTGGCCTCCAAAAGTGCTGGGATTATAGGTGTCAGCCACTGCACCCAGCCTTACTTTTTGTTTTTGTTTTGTTTTTTCAAAATGTTCAGGTTAGCACCTTCTGTATCTATAGCTGTGGCTGACCTGTGTCAGTGTGTGATTTTGTGTTAATAGCTGGCCCGATACCAAAAAGGACTTTTGAGGTAGAGCTTCTCTCTCTCTCTCTCTCTCATGCATGTGTATGTATATGTATTCATAACCGTGACTAATTTTAATTCCTATCCCTTCCATTGGTTTAAATTATCAACGTATACACTTATCAAAGATGAGTCTTTGCTGCCCAGGATCCTGCGTGTCTGGAGTTCTGCTAGCATCACGTCCCCCAGTTCGTGGTTAGAAAACCCAACTTCTAAAATTGCCATCAGCCTAAAGGTTTCCCAGCCATGGAAAAGATAGCAAAAATCTCTGATGCAGCTGACATTTTAGGTGTGTGTATAATTTAACAAACTGTTGACCACTCAGCTTTTACTCAATGGTCACAAAAGGAATTAGCAGCCCTGCCCTGCTCCCCCAAAACCCAAAGAAGGAAGGGTGTTCCTTGGCTTTGGCCCAGATCCCTGCTGGCATGCAGTGTCAAACAGCAGCACAATGGTACATTTTGGCCACAAAAGACTTTGGGGTGGCAGAAAGGGCCAAAATAGTTGTGGCATAAGTTGGCTAGGATATTAAGCAAATCTGAGTTTAATTTAACACAGAGATAACAACCCTTTTTTTGTTTTCCAACTGGCTGCTGCTTTCTCTGTCTCCATGAGACCAAAGATTGGAGCCAGGAGTTAGTTCACGAGGGTATTCAAGTCCTTTCAAAGTGAGACATGCAGTGGTCTTTACACAGGCTTTCACGTTTGTCTGGGCAAGATGGAGTAAGGATAAAAAGGCACAGGGGTAGCTGGGGAAAACTGAAAATGGATCTTGAGGCTTGAATTCCTTCTATGAGTTTGCTTAAGCCACATTGCCTGAGCTTAGAATAGCGAGGCAGGCAGTCTGTCTCCTTGGGATAAGGAAGGATTTGGAACTCGGCGACTGTGAGGTCTTGGCCCCTACTGTGTTTTCTGGTTTGTTTTGTTAACAGGAGCAAGTTATTCTAATTTCTTGCTTCTGGGTTTTTCTTCAGCACACTTTAAGCAATGAGTCTCCACCCACGGATGGCAATGGGGTGGATGGAATGGGATAATGAAAGGGGTGGCGAGAGAAGTTGATTCAGCTGCTGAGGAGGAGGGAGACAAACTTCAGACCTTGGAACTAGCTTCTGAATCTATCAAGGGTGGAAAGGGAAGGGGGACCACAGGATTGAAATCATCTCAGCCTAGGAGAGAAGTTGAAGTCTTTCTGAGAAACTGATATGGCCAGCCGTGCTAGTTAGGAAAACCAGCTTATTGGCTCAACTGCAATTTTATTGCCCATGAAAGGGTTAGCAGTGGAGGAGAAGCTATAGTATTTTGTGAAATGTAACCAGTCAAAATGATTATGATGCACCTAAAAAGGTATCCTGTGTACATTTGCCACAATAAGAAAAAGAATATCATCCCCTTTACAAAAATGATTATGAGCACCTCAGGAAAGTACTGGCACTGCATGACTTACGGAGTATATTTTACAGCCTTTTAAGTATTTGTTACGTGCCAGGTACAATATACTGCAATGTGGTGAATTTGAGAAAAGTGTAAGACAACACACACATTTTAGATGGAAGTGTGCTGAGAGTCCTTTGAACTGAGAGGAGAGGAATACAGTTAGGATGAAATGACCAGCCCCTCATACTCAGGCTCCAGAGAGGCTCACCTTGAGAAGCGTCCTCAGTTTCCAGGCTGGGGAGCCCAGGAAGGTGCAATTTTATGATTCTTGCCAAGACTGTGTTACGCCTCCCCCAAATAAAATGTCACCTGAGTTACTTAGTTCTCATGCCTGCTTGCAAGAACCTTTAAAACATAATCCATAGATTGCCAGGCATGGTGGCTGACACCTGTAATCCCAGCACTTTGGGAGGCCAAGGTGGGCGGATCACCTGAGGTCGGAAGTTTGAGACCAGCCTGACCAACATGGAGAAACCCCGTCTCTACTAAAACTACAAAATTAGCCAGGTGTGGCGGTGGGTGCCTCTCATCCCAGCTACTCGGGAGGCTGAAGCAGGAGAATCGTTTGAACCAGGAGGCAGAGGTTGTGGTGAGCTGAGATCGCACCACTGCACTCCAGCCTAGGCAACAAGAGCAAAACTCTGCCTCAGAAAATAATAATAACAGTAATCCTTAAGTGAAAGATTCCAACCTTGGAAGCAAGTCTTTTTTTTTTTTAAAGACAAGGTTTCACCATGTTGGTCAGGCTGGTCTTGAACTCCTGACCTCAGGTGATCCGCCCAGCTTGGCCTCCAAAGTGGTTGGATTACAGGCGTAAGCCACCACGCCCAGCCAGAAGCAAGTCTTGATCTTATCTGTTCTGAACCCCAACCCTAAGAGCAGTGCCTGGGCAAGAGGAAGTGCCCCATAAATACAGGGTGAATGAATGAATGAATCAGTTTTAGGAAGAGGTGGTAAGGGTTAGAATGAACTCAAAGGGGTTATCTGTTCATTCAAACTATGTTATTGCATAAGTGAGCATTTGTGAACTGAAAAACCTCTTTGTTTTTTTTCTCTAGGACTGCTTAGTCCTGAATTCAAGTGAACAATTGACTTTCAAGTAAATCTTTAAATAACTCTGGTCTATTGGTTAACTTCAGCATGCCCTCCAAAAATCAGTTTAGCATAATAGTTGTGGGCAGAAAGCCTGGAACCAGACAGCTTGAGTTTACATGTTGGCTGCACCCTTACCTGCTGTGTGACCTTGAGAAATCTATTTAAACTTATTATGCCTCAGTTTTCTTGTCTGCAAAATGAGGATAATTAAAGTACCTACCTCACAAGGTTGTGAGATAAGTAAGTTACAAATATATGCAATGCTTCGAAGAGTGTTTGGCATATAGTAAATGCTCTATGACAGCTGCTATTCAAAGTCCATTATCAAGAGTCACTTGATTTACAACTGTAATGAGGTTTTATCATATCCCCACGACCACAGATTGTTTCTCTCCATTTTTTTATTCTGACTAGCAGTTGAAACTATCCCTGGATAGCAAGAACACCTTGAGTGATGTTAGAAACTATCTGAAATGTTACAAAGGGTATTTCCTACACTAACAATTTGACATTTATTTCACATCCACCACCACTACTAATCTTTTTTAGTTTAGGTGGCCTCAATTTTTCCATCTCTGACATGGATAATAATTTACTTCACAGTACTGATAAGAAAACTAATAAAATATGTATTAAATTTTATTGTTGTTAGCAAATAATTAAGTGTAATAAAAATGCTTTTTCAAATGGCCCAGCAAGAATTACTCATGCTGGCATTTTTTAAAAATACAATTACCGCAGTGGCTCACGCCTGTAATCCCAACACTTTGGGAGGCCGAGGCAGATGGATCAGGAGGTCAAGAGATCAAGACCATTCTGGCCAACATGGTGAAACCCTGTCTCTACTAAAAAATACAAAAATTAGCTGGGCGTGGTGGCGCACACCTGTAGTCCCAGCTACTCGGGAGGCTGAGGCAGGAGAATTGCTTGAACCGGGGAGGTGGAGGTTGCAGTGAGACGAGATCGCACTACTGCACTCCAGCCTGGCACCTGGTGACAGAGCGAGACTCTGTCTCAAAAAAACAAAAATACAGTGACAATAGTAGTTGATTTGCTTTGGTAATCATATCATCCCAAAGCAACACGATAAAGCTAAGTGACGATGGCCCAATAGAAGAAGCAAATATAACAATATGTAGCCATAATGATATAGAGCTGAAATTCAAAATCAGAGTTTGGTGGATGATATTGCTAGCAACTGAGCCCTTAAATGATGGCCTTTTCTATTGTCAGGTCTTACAGTATATTCTTGCTCTTTTGTTTTTTTGTTTGTTTGTTTTTTGAGACTAAGTCTCGCTCTGTCGCCCAAGCTGGAGTGCAGTGCTGTGTACTCGGCTCACTGCACCCTCTGCCATCCGGGTTCAAACAATTCTCGTGCCTCAGCCTCCCGAGTAGCTAGGCTCACACCACCACATCCTGCTAATTTCTGTATATTTAATAGAGACTGGGTTTCATGTTGGCCAGACTGGTCTCGAACTCCTGACCTCAAGTGATCTGCCTGCCTCAGCTTCCCAAAGTGCTGAGATTACAGGCATTAGTCACCATGCCCAGCTCTATTCTTTAGTAGTAAGTTACTTTATTAGTAAGTATGCACAAATATATATTATTCACAGTCATGTATTTAAGGAAACCATCTCCTTTCCATAATTTGAAAATTTCTGGTAACTCCATTTTGTTTTATTAACACATTCTCATTTGATGTAAACTATCTTCTGTTTTCTAGGATCTTCCATAATTTATACTGCTGATGTCACCTTGTGACAAGAATTATGAGCACTAAAGCCAATTTGCGATTCTTAAAAAAATGAATGAATAATAAAGAGGGAAAATGTGTGAATGTAGAAGGGCAGCGGGGGGATGGGGGTGGCAGGAGGAAGGGAGGAAGGCAGCTTGGCCCAGGAATGGCATTGGAAATGGGGAGAAAGGAGAGAGCTGACTGCCTCATGACATGTTATTTTTGCTGTGGCTTCTTGTTCCCTTCCACCCCCACCTCTTCCAGTCTGAGCTTTGAGCTTTGAGTACACTTGAATTTTCACCACAGAACTTGGCTAGACCTCCTAAGGGACTTTCTCTTTCCCATCTTTCCATAAATTATAGGTTTGTACATGAGAGCAGAACAGATGATTCCCATTATCTTTTGGGTTTGGTTGGGGCCGTGTGTGTGTGTGTGTGTGTGTGTGTGTGTGTGTGTGTGTGTTGAAAAAAAACTCCTGTCTGCTCTTAAATGTGTATCCTAGTTCAGGGAGGTGGAGCTTTTGTTAACATTGGCCTGTCTACCAATGAAATGGTCCCCTCCTCTTCACTAAGGTGGTTTTAACCTGATTTCCTTGACGAGGGTAGACTGCAATCATTTACCTTAGCCTTTCAATAGGAAGTCATGACTCCACTATAACAGGGCCTTGTCTGGGTTGCTCACCCGCATCCCCAGTGTGTGGAACTGTGCCAAGCATACTGCAAGCTCCTCCTGAATGTATGGGGAGATTTTTCTCCCTGTTTTGATGACAAAGTGACATTTCTCGGACACTTTTTACTTTCATAAATGGCCCATTCCGATCACCATAAAGTGATTGGACAGATTCAGAAAAGTTGATTTACTCCAGAACATAGAGGCCATTTATAGGTAGAGTGTGGAACTCACTAAAAGCTGGAGCCACTGCTAATACTAGTTAAGTTTGGGGAGCTCCACTCCTGGGTACTCATTTTGATTTGATACCCAGACTAGTGCAAACACAGTAACCGACAGGGAAAAAGAGTTTATTGCATTGCACCTGAGTTTATTCTGCTCTTTTTGGTATCCTAAAGTACTGAAGCCTCTAAGAGAAATAGGTCCTAGGGAAAAGGTCCAATGTGGCCTACCAGTAAGGGAAGTAGAATGTAATTCATGTCAAAATCTGGAACATTTTATTGCTTATAGACATAATAGAAGTAGAGCAAAGGAATTATCCAAGTATATATACTTCCATATATTCCGAATATATATATCTATACTTCCATATATTCCAAATAAATAAATATATATATATATATGGAAGAAGAAAAGCAGGAGAAAGCAGACAGCATTCATCAAGAAAGACTATTTAGTGTTTTATGCCTAATTCAATAGAAAAGCTGAGGGTCCTGCCTGAAAGAGCAGAGCAAGCAAGGGTGATAACTTCACCCACTCAGAGGAGAAGCAGCCTAGCAATGAAGAGGTCAGTGGAGAAAAATGGGGGATTATGACATCAAAAAGGAACAGCAGAAAAAGGAACACCTTGAGATGCTAGAGGAAAAAAGAGCCAGAACTGAGTGGAGAGGAAAGGGAGATGGTAAAGATGTTACCAAGAAGCCTGTTGCAGAGATGGAAGAAACTGTGATGAATGGACAGGGACTGGGAAAGACAGATATTTTTATAATCCAAATCTTTCTGAATGAGACCACCATCAACGTAGGCTCAATACAGGGTCTAGAGATTGCTGTAAATTTCCAATATGACCTTATCTTGTAGTTCAATAAGCCAAATATATACTTGTCCACTATCTCCTGCCCTAACCTTGACCAACTTCTACTAAATTAATACCCTCTCTTTCTACTTGACTGCCCTGGCAGTACTGTTGTTCTCTGTGTACTAAATATAGTTCCAGGGACAAAAGGGATGAGACACATGAAAGGCAACAGCTTAGATATGTTAATATATGTCTTTCTTGTTCAGGACCAACTAATCCATCTTAGGAGCCCCCTAGAACTACTGCTTTTTGATGTTAGCCTATTTATTTGACTGTTTACTGATGAGTAATTCCTCCCTTACTGTATTTCATGACTTGAATTAAATCAAACATGTGTAGCCACTCTGACAGTTTAATCCTATGTTAATTCTGTTGTTTACTCCAAATAGATGAGACATTGATTTCATAATTTTATAGCTAACGTATTTTGATGGCCCTGTTTACCTAAATAGTGACTTACAGTTAAGATTCTAAAATCCTTTCTCTGTGGTGTGACATTTTTGTGTCAAATGTATTGTGTACTATGCCCTAAAGGCAAAAATATATCATTCAGACTTGCTGTTGGCCAAGTAAATGAGGCATGGAAGGAAATATGAGCAAAATGAACAGTAAATTGCCTTAGATGCCTTTGTAGTAAGTTATTCATTTAAATTTACATCAGCAAAAGAATTGTCGTTCTCATTCCCTAGCCAAATGTTCTTTCCAGAAATGTGTTGCTATGTTACTATATGCCTGATATAGTCTAACACATACCTAGACCAGTATCCTAATTTGTTGTTTTCCAAAGTGTGGGATAGTAAGAATGATAACTAACATTTTTCAGCTCTTAATATGTTCTGTTTATTGTTCTAAGGGTTTTCCATGTACATACTGTACTCATTTGATCCTCACAATGAACCTATGAAGTGGGTATTATTTTCTTCATTTTGTAGATGAAAACCTTAGGCACAAAAGGTGAATTGCTCAGGGTCATCAGCTGGTACATGGCAAGGTCAGAATTTGAATTCAGGAAGGCTGTTTTGGCCAGTGCTCTTATTTATTACATGAGGAACCCTCTAATTCCATTAATTGTCTACCAAGACAATATTAGTTGGTACAGATAATTATTTTAGGCAGTTACATAGACTCAGCTTAAAATGGCATTGAATTACATAATGAGAAAATTATTCCCTTCAGTTCTCTTTCTGCTCTTCATGTTAAATGAAACAGAAAGTTTAATTCCAGTGCTGGTATGACTGGAACCCCTAACACCTGTTAATCTCCTTTTTCAACAGAGACTTGGCTGCAAGCTCAGGGCCTTCCAGCATCTGTGTTAGCTTCATTTTATGGCAAGGGATACTGGCTTCCCATTTATGGCATTTCTATAAGACTTTCATTTTAAATAAACTTTTAAAAGTAAATGACTCAGTTTAAATAAATAACACAGGTGGAATGCAGCTATGACAATGCCTGTAGAGGTGTTTTCACCTTGACAGTGTAGAAAACACTGTTCTGATTCTTCTGTTTTGAAATTCACTTCTATGCAATGACTTTGGCTTTCAGTTACTTTTAATGGCTTTTAATCTATAGGTTCTTTCTTTCTCCTTCTTGTTGGAATCCCTGGGCTCTTATCACAAAGATTCCCCATTTCCCTCCGTGTGCTTGGGGCTCATCTGGGATGGAGTTTTCACCAGATTTTAATAATACCGCATATATTGAGTTTGAAATACTCCTGTTTTTGGCCGGGTGCGATGGCTCAAGCCTGTAATCCCAGCACTTTGGGAGGCCGAGGCGGGTGGATCAAGAGAGCAAGACCATCCTGGTCAACATGATGAAACCCCGTCTCTACTAAAAATACAAAAATTAGCTGGGCATAGTGGCACGTGCCTGTAATCCCAGCTACTCAGGAGGCTGAGGCAGGAGAATTGCCTGAACCCAGGAGGCGGAGGTTGCAGTGAGCCGAGATTGCGCCATTGCACTCCAGCCTGGGTAACAAGAGCAAAACTCCGTCTCAAAAAAAAAAAAAAAGAAATACTCCTGTTTTTAAAAATTATACTGTTTCCACTTCTTTTTAATGTTAAATCCCCTTTTTTGTGAAATAATGGTCAAAGTAGACGTTAGCTTTTGTTTTGTTTTTAGCATCCTTAGCCAAATTTAAAATTGGAAACTTTTAAAAAACTGTGCTGATCTAGAGGACAAAAAATTGGGGTGCCACTGCTCAGGCACTCTCTACTCAGATATGATTCCTCCCAGTTACCTAAGCATTCTTGAATATTTCAGGAAGGGTGATACGGACTCACGCTAATCTTTCTTTCTAAAGTGTACTCAAGCATTTTCTTCAGGGAAATTTAAAGAGCTCCTGTTTATGAAACTCTCTTAATGTCTATTCCCCTAGGTTTATCATTTTCCTATCAGAACTGTCATCCTAATTATTAATAAAATCATTTTTAAGTATCTGAGGTAATTATTGTGAGCAATCAATCCATTGGAATACTTGCACGTTACTTACAAAGTCATATCTATTTCATATACCCTTCCAAAATGGAGTTCATAGTACAGTTGAGAAAAACGTAAGCAGTCGTTGGTTCTGTTTGTATGTTTCTTTAATGTTACTGGGACTTGGGAGAATAGAGAAGCTACAAATCTTGCACAAATTAAAAAAGATTTTAAAAGGTCATTATTTCTTCATCTGCTTGTTTCCTGCTTTGTTGAACACATTATTTTACATGAGAGTTCAGAATTGGTCTAGAAAGACATCATTTGGAGGTGCTGATAGATTTGCAAAGGGTCCAAAACGCCCCATCTCAAGCAAGCTAGAGTTAGAAGAGCAGGGCTGAAGCACAAACAAGAAGCAAAGTTAAAAAACTCCAGGAAGCTTTAAGGCAGTTTGTCAGGATATATAGTTGTCTGAGTTAGTTAGGGAAGGTCTGTTAAATTCAAGGCCAACATACACCAGCAAACCCAGAGCAACAGGATCACTGCTGTAGTCACTGCTCTAAGGAAGAGAGTAGAAACTAGTCAGAGCTTTCATACAAAAACATTCCCACGCCACCAGATTGCTCCATAGAGATTCAGTGGATATGAATAGCTGGTGTGGAGCTTTTATTTTACTAACTCTATGGTGTCTGAGTGGCTCTATCCCTTACATGGCTTTCCTTGTGCCTTAAAGGATCTTCATAGAGAGACATGCAGGTTCTCAGCTTCATCTACCCGAGGATCTCGGTTTCAGCAGCACATGATGGCGGCTTGTTTCTGATCTTACTCTAGGCCCCGCGTTCATATGGGGTCTTTCATGATCCACTTCAAAGAGACCTGGAACAGGCCTATCAGACTGAACTATGTGGGCACCCAAGCAGGCTGGTCATTTGATATCCTGTACTTTGATATTCTTTAAACATATTTTCAATTCATATTTAAATAGTATTCAATATATTTAGTAGATGGAGAAGAGAACCCGATTAAAATATAGATAGTTACATCATCTTTATGTTGGAAAATGAAGAGTGTATTACATGCTCTGACAGTAACACCACCTTTTTTACTTATTAGGAATGAGATTTCTTCATAAGCTTTTCCATAACTCTGAGCTGGACGGGATTAGTCATTTAGTCTCTTCAAGAATAGAAGCAATATACATGGATATAGTTTAAAAGTCTTGTTCAAAATACATTTAAAAGTTAATTTTTTTCTGACTTTTGTGTTATCAAAATATTTCCAACTTTTCCGTGTACCAGGCAGGTCTTATCATCTGAAACTAGAGATAGTTTTACTTCTTCCTTTCCATTCTGGAGTTTTTCTTTTCCGTTTCTTGCATGACTGCCCTGGCTAGAACTTCCAGTAAAATACTGAATAGATGTGGTGAGAGCAGACATCATATCTAGTTCCTGATCTTATTAGGGAAAAAATGGAGTCTTTCACCATTAAGTGTGAAGTTAAATGTGAGCTTTTCAGATGTCCTGTATCAGATAAGGAAGTTCCTTTCTATTCCTAGTTTGTTGAGTCTTTTTTTTTGGCAGGGGCGGTGGGGGACAGGGCTTCACTATGTTGCCCAGGGTGGTCTCAAACTCCTGAGTTTAAGCATTCCTCCCACCTCGGCTTCCCAAAGTGCTAGGATTATAGGCATGAGCCACTGTGCCTGGCCTGTTGAGTGTTTTTATCAAAGAAGGGTATTAGATTTTGTCAAATGCTTTTTCTATGTCTATTGAGGTGATCGTATGCCTTTTGTTCTTTATTAATATGCTCTGTTATATTGTTTGATTTTTCAGATGTTAAACTAACTTTGCTTTACCAGGAGAAATCCCAGTTGGCCAGAGTGAATAACTCTTTTTATACATAGATGCATTTAATTTGATAGTATTTTGTTGAGGATATTTTCCACCTTGTATATAGTTCTTACTTTCTGTGGGTTTTTTGTTCACAGTTTTACTGAATCAGCCCATTTTAACATGTATGTAATAGAACCAGTCGCCTGGACCCATGTTAGTTGACTGCTCACTCAGGTGACTGTCAGCTGCCTCACTCCAGGGCTCCTTCTCTTCTCTACACCTTACACATGCTCACCACCAAAATGCTCAATGCCCACTATGCAAAGAAATGTTTAAACATTTTCACTGCTATCTCCTTATTCTCAAGTGAGACTAGTTCACTTTTGCTAGTAGTTTAAGAAAGGTACGTGAAAACCTGAGCTCACTAGCACCTTTATCCAATTATTTGGTGGTGATTTAATGCAGTTTACTCATTCATATGCTGGAGCTGCCTGGGCCATACCATAATGTAACTCTGATGGCAGGGGCTTAAGAAGAAGAACCTCACAATTGGACTCTGATGTTTTGATGCCTAGTCCCTGACAGTCAAAACAGATCTAAGGCCACAAAAAGAGCTATCTGCAATTCTTTCAATTTTGTATTACACCACTCATATAAAATTTTGGAAAGTATAGCCACAAGACAATATTCTCATCTCATCTTCCCCTTTTAGCCACTTCCTTTAGGGGGAAGGAGACAGAACACCCAGCTGAGCACATGGTACCAAAGCCTTGCCAACTGATGGTAATGTCACAGGTGCGGAGCCTCCTGAGTTGAGACTGTGTAGTTCAGTATGACTGAGCTCATGGAGCTGGTATAACAGGTACTTAGACATAGACATCGCCCGCCTTTTAGTCTGAATGAACAATATCATCACTAGACAATGACTTTTATTACTTGATTAACCAACTCCCATTGTGATAACCTAGGCCTCTTTTTTTTTTTTTTTTTTTTTGAGATGGACTCTCACTCTTGTTGCCCAGGCTGAAGTCAATCTGGGCTCACTGCAACCTCTGCCTCCCGGGTTCAAATGATTCTCCTGCCTCAGCCTCCCGAGTAACTGCAATTGCAGGCACCCACCACCATGCCTGGCTAATTTTTGTATTTTTAGTAGAGATGGGGTTTCACCATGTTGGTCAGACTGGTCTCGAACTCCTGACCTCAGGTGGTCCACCCACTTCGGCCTCCCAAAGTGCTGGGATTATAGGCATGAGCCACCGTGTCCGGCCAACCCAGGCCTTTTATAACTGTTTTCAGAGAGAGAGAGAAGAGAAAGAAAACAAGAGAGAACAACTCTGACCATGCATGGTCTACGAGCCAGGTTTCTGTCACTAAGCAATAAAGCAAAAAAGCTCAAGTAGCCCTTGCATAAGTGGGAATTTGTGGTTTCTCAAACTGCCCATTCCCCAAGCGACTAAAATATGTTACTGGCATTTGGCACTGTTTCCTATGTTTTACTCTCCTTAAATTTCTCTTTAAAGGGGTTTGAGTTTAAAGGCAGAACCACTGAAAAATGCAATTTAATCATAGAACTGTGAAAGGCCAAGCCCAGAGTTAACCCCAGGATGCCCTGTGTTGTTTTGTTAAACCAGGACCTGAACCAGGCTTATTCCCAGGAGGTGGTGGAAAGCTTAAGGGCAGTCAGGAGGGAGGCAAAAGAGGGAGGCAGAGGGAAGAAAACCAGGAGGTCAGACTGGCCCCAGGGTGGTCCCTCCATGCAGCAAGGGCTTCCCTCTCTCACGAGGCCCAGTAGCTCCATGATGTTGACTGGAAAGAGTAGGAGAAAGGGAAGGGAAATTGAAGGAAGGGAGCCCAGAGTCAAGGAGAACAGTAAGAAGACTCAGTGATGGGACTATCCACCATACCACAGGCCGTAATGGGACACAACATGGAACTTCAAAGGGACTTCTTGGCCCCAATTCCCATTTTTAAAGTTGTGTTTTTTTCTTGATTATAAAAATATGCTGATTACAGAGAATTTGGGAAGCACAGATAGTTACTGAATAGAAAATAACCCTCCAGGCAGCATGGCAGAGATTCAGACATTAGCCTTTGGTAGACCTGAGTTTGAATCCCAGCTCCTCTGCTCTTATCTTCATCTGTACAACAGGAGTAGTAAGACCCCATAATGATGTCGTGAGGATTCAGTGGGATCAGCACTGGCAGAAGTTAGCCACCACTGCTGTAATCATTATGATGGCACCAAGGTTAACATCATCTAATGTTACATATCCAGCTTATTCTTTTCTGTGAATGTATAGGTTTAAAGTATGGCTTATTTTTATAGTACATCAGTTTTTATCCTGACTTTTTAAAAACTTACTAAATAATCTTCAGAAGAATTAGCTAGTTTGAATGCCTGTATAAGATTCCATTGCCATAATTAGTTTAACCGTCTTGTTTGTATTGGGTATTTAGGTTTCCAATTCTGTATTATTATATATAATACTATTATATACATCTTTGTGCAAATCCATTTACCTTCTGACTATTTAAGATAAATTCAGAAGAGGATCTACTATATGCAAAGCCTTTATATATCCAGCACTGCTATATTTTGAACCTTTTCAAAGCTCTAGATACAATTATCCATACACATCAACGGTATAGGCAATTTCTCCATATCACTGGAGCATAACCGTTGTCATTAAAAAACACAAATCTCTGGCCATTTTATAGGTTAAAAAAAGGTTTCTTATGATTGTTTGACTTTGTATATCTATTTTTTATTTGTAAACTAAACTTTTTATATATTTATTACTATGTCAATTTTTTTCTTTTTTGAGACAGAGGCTTACTCTGTCACCTAGGCTGGAGTGCAATGGCACGATCTCTGTTCACTGCAACCTCCACCCCTGGTTTCAGGTGATTCTTGTGGCTCAGCCTCCCTAGTAGCTGGGATTACAGGCATCTGCCACCATGCCCAGCTAATTTTTGTATTTTTAATAGAGATGGGGTTTTTCCATGTTGGCCAGGCTGATCTCGAACTCTTGGCCTCAAGCAGTCCTCCCACCTCAGCCTCCCAAAGTGCTTGGATTACAGGTGTGAGCCACCATGCTAGCCTGAATTGTTTGAGTATATGTTTTGTCCATTTGGGAGCAGGCTATTTTTTTATTTAAAGAATTAACTTATTTTATAATCTTAAATGTAAGTAAGATTGAATGATCACAAATCAATGAACCAAATGCTGCCAGAACTTCTCAGGAAGCAATTACAGAGCCACTTCCTGACAAGCCATGAGACTTGTATAGATTGTACATTAATATTCACTTTTGATTTACAGAAGGAGCTGAACATGTACCAAATGTTCAAATGTTAGGGTATTCTTTTAATCCTGCCTAATCAACAAGAATGTTAGCTATTCCAATAATAAAACGCTTTTCAAGATCGATTTAAAAATTGCCCGTTATGGCCTTTCTGGCTGCTCACAGAATCCACCCTCTGTTGTCCCCTTGTTTAGAGAGCTGGCTAGCTCATTCCTCAGGAATTACCCATGTCCCAGGAGCTTAGGAATCACACATCCCTAGAAGTTCTTCTGAACTTCGAGTGCCATGTGGCACTCAAGTGGCAGCTTCTCCATTTGCCCTTGGTGTTCATGCCATTAGGCCATAACCCCGACTTGCCATTTTGTTTGGATAAAGTTGTGATTTAAATGTTTGGATCCAGGGCCTGCAGTAGGAATGTTCCAGAAATATTTAGTTTAGCTTTTTGAATGCAAAGGTTGAATGCACTTGGAAAGACCTAGAATAGAAATTAGTCAAGAGCCATTTTTTCTTAACAAGTGATCTAAAGCTGAGCATGGTGGCTCATGCCTGTAATCCCAGCACTCTGGCATCCAAGGAGGGTGGGTCAAGCAGGAGTTCGAGACCAACCTAGCCAACATGGTGAAACCCCGTCTCTACTAAAAATACAAAAATTAGCTGGGCATGATGGGGCTGCCTGCAATCCTAGCTACCTGGGAGGGTGAGGCAAGAGAATCGCTTCAACCAGGGAGTTGGAGGTTGCAGTGAGCTGAGATTATGCCATTGCACTCCAGCCTAATGACAGAGTGAGACTCCGTCTCAAAAAAAAAAAAAAAAGTGATCTGTTCATAACTATGGATGACAGTAGAGCAAGAGGAGGCAAACTGTTGACCAAAGTCACAAATGCCTTAGAAACTAGGCGACATTTGAGCCAGATGTGAAAGAATGTGACTTGAGTGGAGTTCACATAGAGGAAAAAGAACCTAGCATTAAAATCAGACAGGCCTAAGTTCAAACTCCAGTTTTGATGCAACTTAGCTCTCTGACCATAAACAAGTCCTTTAACCTGCTACATCTCAGTTTACTTACCTGCAAAATGAGTATAATACTTATTTGGGGAAGTTACAGGGAGAATTGGAATTAAATATAGAAAGCACCCAGAACTTATACATGGTAATAGCAATAAATGGTCATTATTATCATCATAGATTTTTCAGGGAATAGGCAGGCAACACGAGAGCAGAATATAAATACATGGTAGATAAAGACTAGAAGCAAGTGAGGAAAAAGAGGCTGTCCCTAGCTCAGGGAAGACTTAATAGGGCATGCTGAGGAGTTAAACTTCATCCTCTAGGGGCATAAGAGGCTTCAGGGGCCTTTCATTTAAAAAAAAAAAAAAAAAAAAAAAAAAAGCCAGCTCTAGCAAGACACTAAAGCATAGTGCTTAGGGCTTAGGCTCTGGGAGTCCAGCTTACTACTCTATTTCCAAGCTGGGCAACCCTAGGCACATGACTTAAGTCTTCTGAGCCTCAGTTTTCCCCTATAATTGGTAATAATAAAAATGTTAACCTCTTGGAACTATTGTGAATAATAAAAATAATGGATTTTTTTTTTTTAATGCTCACCATGTGTCTTCCAGTGTTCTAAGTGCTTTGCATGTATTATCATAAATGAGAGAATGGGCCAGGCACAGTGGCTCACACCTGTAATCCCAGCACTTTGAGAGGTTGAGGTGGGTGGATCACGAGGTCAGGAGTTCGAGACCAGCCTGGCCAACATGGAGGAACCCCGTCTCTACTAAAAATACAAAAAATTAGCCCGGTGTGGTGGCATGCACCTGTAATCCCAGCTACTTGGGAGGCTGAGGCAGGAGAATTGCTTAAACCTGGAAGCAGAGGTTGCAGTGAGCAGAGATCACGCCACTGCACTCTAGCCTGGGCGACAGAGCCAGCGAGACTCCATCTCAAAAGAAAAAAACAGAAAATGAATTAAAAGCCTAGGGCAAGGCTGGGTGCGGTGGCTTATACCTGTAATCCCAACACTTTAGGAGGCCAAGGCAGGAGGATCACTTGAGCCCATGAGTTTGAGACCAGCCTGAGCAATATAGGGAGACTTTATCTCCAGAAAATTTTAAAAATTAGCTGAGCATGATGGCATGTACCTATACTATAGTCCCAGTTACTACAGAGGCTGAGGTGGGAAGATCGTTTGAGCCCAGGAGGCAGAGGTTGCTGTGAGCCAAGATTGCACCACTGTACTCCAGCCTGAATGACAGAGGGAATCCCTGTCTCAAATAAATAAAAGCCTAGAGCAGTGACTGGCACATAACAAAACAGTCAATCTGCCATGGGAATGGTGGTGATTGTTGCTGATGTCATTATTACTATTTGTTAGTCAGAGCTATGTTTTTTTTAATAAGCTCTTTCTGGTGATGGCATAGAGAATGATTTGAAATGATTGGAGCTTGAGGACAGGAGAGCAGATAAGCAGTAGCTTCACATACATGTTTTAAAATTCATTGAATTATATATTTAAGATTTTTGTACTTTACCTTGTTTATGTTATACTTCAGTTTTTTTAATGTAATTTTTAAAAAGGGATAACCAACAAAACCTCTCAGTTTATATAAGCTAGTCTACAGCTGCTTGGAGTTTCAATTAGCTGAGTTCTCTTCACTTAAGAAAACAGACTGTGAGGAATGAAGTAAAATCCTTTTTCTTTAATTAGCCACATTCATGGAGGACAGGGAGGCCAAGGAAAACTGAAACCTCTACCACTCCCACAAAATTCTACCCCGGTGGATAGTCTCCCTCTGCTAGAGCTGCTACCCAGAGCACATGAATCTAGATGGGCATCAGCTCTCCCTTCTTCTGGTCTGGTGTTGCAGAGAAGCTAGCATGGGAAATGCAGGTGATGCGGAGAGGGACATTAGGACCTTAGCCAGATCACAGACTGTCTGCCCTCAACCCTCAGGAAAATTGGCTGTTTGCTTTCTTAGGACTCTTTTCTATTTAGATTTTGCTGAAACTCTGAACATGTCTCAGGTGGGCATGCTATTCAAAATACTTTTCTTTTTAAACATAATCTTATCTTTGAATGCCCTCCTATTGCAAAACCATGGTTTTCATTTCCTTCTTGAGGCCAAGTCTAAGGCAGGTCAGTCAGTACATGGACTTTTCCTTGGATTGACATCAAACTAAGTGGTAAAAAATGTTCCAATTGGGTAACAGACTTTCTTGGCACAGTACTTTGAGTGGTGTGAAATTATTGTGACCTCTGAATAGATGAGGAATAGACTAAAAAATCTGATACTAATACTGTTTCTCCTACTTTTACTATTCATCACAAATGTGCCTGAAGAGGTGAAACAGTAAGAGTGGGTCATCTCTGTTAGGGCAGAAAGGAAAAAGCCCTGGTGGAGCAGACCTGAATTTTGGCTGGAGGAGGGCATTTCAAACATGTCAGTGAATTCCTAATACAAAACGGCAACGTGGGCCAAGCATGGTGACTCACGCCTGTAATCCCAGCACTTTGGGAGACCAAGGCAGGCAGATCACAAGGTCAGGAGTTTGAGACCAGCCTGACCAATATGGTGAAACCCCGTCTCCACTAAAAATACAAAAATTAACTGGGCATGGTGGCGGGTGCCTGTAGTCCCAGCTACTCGGGAGGCTGAGGCAGAAGAATCGCTTGAACCCGAGAGGCAGAGGTTGCAGTGAGCTGAGATCATGCCACTGCACTCCAGCCTGGGTGGCAGAGCAAGACTGTCTCAAAAAGAAAGAAAGAAAGAAAGAAAACGGCAATGTGCATTCTAACTGATTGGTTACTTAAGTTTCAGTCGAGTATTTAGAGATAAGATTAAGTGTTTAGAATTCAGTGTTGATTATGTAAACAAAAACCATCCTTAAGTTGCCTGGTATTAGATATGGTTATTGACACTGCATAAGTCATTCTAATTGAATGGGTTACCTTAGAAGCCTGAGAGACCCAGAAGTAAGGGAACATTCTGACTAGGCAGACAAGTCTCCTGGAAAGCAAACAAGCCGGAAATAGTCATGACAGGTTCACTGATAGGCAATTTTCAAGAACTTCTGTGAAAATAAACATGTTATTAGGGACAATTGAAAACACAGGTCATCTAAAACTAAAAAAAAAATCAAGGTTTTCTACATTTTTATAATGTTTATATATATGCAAATGCAAATTATATTTGCTTGCTTCTGGAGCCATGCTTAGTAGAGCTATTGTTGGTTTTCTTTAAACTATTTAAATATTTGTTATAAAAGTGACAATTCATATTTATGATTTAAAAATCATCCAGGCGCAATGGCTCACACCTGTAGTCCTAGCTACTCAGGAGGCTAAAGCAGAAGATCGCCTGAGCTTTTCAAGTCAGCCCTTTTCTCCCCTACATCCCACTACAGTGGTGGCATTAGTTCACTGTAGCCAGTCTGTGCCCATCCAGACATTGTAAGAAATTACAAATGTTACACTTTTGTAATGGGATCAAACTGTGCCACCTTTCTGTGCTTTGTCTTTTCCAGCTCACATTATACTGTGGACATTTGGGTGTGTCTACATGTTTAGTACACATGAAGATTTACCTCATCTTTTTATTGGCTGCATAATAGAGTTATCCTATAGCGTAAGTTAGGTACGTTAAGCTAAGTAGTAATTACATGTGTTGTTGTTGTTGTTGTTGTTGTTGTTTGCTTTTTTTAAGAGACAGGGTCTCACTGTGTTGCCCAACTGGCCTCAAAATCTTAGAGTCGAAGGATCCTCCCGCTTCAGCCTCCTAAGTAGCTGAAACTACAAGGTACACACTGCCTATGCTTCCACGCCCAGCTAAACCTAAGTTGTGTGTTGTTGTTGTTGTTTTCTGTGCCAGTTTTTCTCTTTGAGGACCTATATTGCAGTGAACACCCTCTACATTTCCCTGTGCACTTGTGTGAATATCTCTGTAGTGTAAATTCATTAAAGTGAGACTGCTAGGTCATGCAATGATCTGCATGCTTTGCAGTTTGATAAATATTGCCAGTTGCCTTCTGAAAAGGTAGAACCAATTTAATGCTTCCATTCATAAGAGTGCCTGTTTTCCTGAACACACATTACTTTTCTATATTAATAATATTTTTAATCCTGAACAATCTGATAAATAAAAAATAACTTCACAGTGTTGTTTTAATTTGCATTTTTCCGTGAGAAGTAAAGTTGAGCATCTTTTTTATATCATTATTGACCATTTGTAGTTTTTCTGAATTGCCTTTTTAATTAACCTGTGTTTAAGTTGTATCATTGATCCTTTCCTTATTAATTTTAAAGAGCTTTGTGTATATTAAGGAAATTAGCACTTTTTTCATATAAATAGGAATTTTTTTTGTTTCTGTCATTTGACTTTTAAATGATATTTTATATTGAATGAATTTTTTACTTCATGTATTCGTATTTATCACCATTTTATAACTTCTAAGATTATAAAATGTTTACCCCACATAAATGGGGCAAATTCAATTTTTCTAATATTCGAAATTTCTAATATTTTTCCCTAATATTGCATTATAGTTTTAAAAATACTTTTATGGTTTTCTTTTTATATTTAAGTCTTCAGAAGATGAGTTAGGGATTCAGCTTATTTGCTTTCCCTGATAGCCAGCCACTTGCCCCAACATCATTTATTAAATAATTTGTCTTTCCCACCTTTATTGTATAGTAAATTCCCATGTATTTGAATCCATATCCTGGGTGTACAGATGCTCAGACATACAGACACCACAGATACAACAGATAATATTCTAGAAATATAGGACATATGAAATCATAATCAGTACTGTGTTGTGAGTTGTGGTTTCTACTTAATGGACCTTGAAGCAAAGAGTAAAAATCCCCAACCATCTTAGATAGTGATATACAGGCTAATAAAGAGTACCTGTTTCAATATACATGCAGGGCTTTTTCTTCCTCATCAGTGACCCAGCAATGTATTAATCACAGCCTTCTAGTCAGGGACTCAGTTTAGTTTCTCATTTAATCTCAGGAATGGCTGGTCCCATAAAGCTGTTAAGTAATAATAATGCTGAGCACTTATATTGTACTTTACATACCTAAAGTGCTATCCAAACATTAACTAATTAAATGCATTGATGAAAGGAAGGGATTTGCAGAGATTTTCAGGAAAACTGATATCTGGTTGCACACCTGTGAGGGGATGATTCCTAAAAGGCCTTACTTCCCTCTTTGAATGGAGCTCAGCAGGCAGGGGAACAAAAAGCTGATGACATTATTTTACTTTGGTTGAAAATTTCCTGGAGTCTCTTCTAATTAGTCTGGTTAAACTCACCTTTTATCTAGCTCCCCAGATATTCCCTTTCTACATTCCTGGAGCTATTCAACAAGTTTCTTTTGATGTCTCCCTTGTTAATTATAAAATTATACAATCTTCAAATTGAAATGGATCCTTATTGATCATCTAATTTTCAGTGACTGAATACAATCACTTTATTTCCTAGATGAGGAAACTGAGATATGGAGAAGTTACGTGATTAACAAAAAAGGTCACAGAGCTTACTGGGGACATAGCTGGGAATAGAAACCAAGATTTCCAACTCCCATTTCAGATCTCAGTCAGCTTCATTGAGCAATGAAACTTTCTTTGTTCTTCATAAGCATCTGTATTCTCTATGTTTTAAACTTAAAAAAGATATATTTTTCCACAGAACCATCAAGCCCAATATTTTCTTTTTTAATTAACAAATTAAATTATCACTTATTATTATTATTATTGCTTTTATCCTTCCCTACTTCTTCCCTTCTTTGCTCTCAGCATTTATGTCTCTCCTGACTCTTACAGTTCATTCTCCTAAATGATCAGGTAATGCTGCCTTTGTTTTTCCTGTTTCTGAAAAGCCATTTCTTCAGTTTCTCCCACATATGTACATACCCCAGCTGTAGTTGCTTCTCCTTTTTTTTCTTTCTTTCTCTTTTTTTTCTTTTGAAGTTTATTCTGCCAGATGCTTCTCCTTTTAATAAAGTAACTTCTCTAGTTTTGGCAAATAGCCTGGGGTTTTGAGATGGAGTCTCACACTGTTGCCCAGGCTGGAGTCCAATGGCGTAATCTGAGCTCATTGCAACCTCTGCCTCCCAGGTTCGAATGATTCTCCTGCCTCAGCCGCCCAAGTAGCTGGGATTACAGGCATGCACCACCATACCTGGCTGATTTTTTGGTATTTTTAGTAGAAACAGGGTTTTGTCATGTTGGCCAGGCTGGTCTCGAACTCCTGACCTCAGGTGATCCACCTGCCTCAGCCTCCCAAAGTGCTTGGATTACAGGCGTGAGCCACTGCGCCCGGCCGCCTAGGGTTTAAGTTGGTAAGTTTGTTTCTGTCACAGAATTTTTGTGTTACTTTATGAGTTTTCCAGCAGTTCAGTCAATAAGATATTATTAAAGATTATCTTCATATTCAGAAAATTGCATGAGATGTGACCATTTAAGAGAATTTTTATATGAGGACTTCTTATAAGGACTAGAGATATTATTTTTCAATAAGCCAAAAGAAGATCCAGTTCAGATCAAAACTGTGGGTCTAAACCTGGACTTAGTCTGCACAATCCTGATTCTGTGCAGAGACTGAGTTTTAGAAATCTTCCATTTCTACAAGGTGGGTCAGTAGGCATCCAGTGACCTCAGAATTCCTGGGCTGAACCAAACCCTGGTGCTACACTCTGACCTCAGATGCCCTCAGAAAGGCCCCCTTCCTGAAGCAGTGAAGGGTGCTTAAGGAAGCGAGTCAGAAGCTGTCACTAATCAGCTGGGTGATCTTACGTAGATCTCATCACCTCTCTGGGCTCAGTTTTCTCGTAAATTAAGTAAGGAAAACTGAGTTAAAAAGACCACTTAGTCTCCCAAAATTAGATGTCAAGTAGATTAAAAAAAAAAAAACACTGAGAACTTTTTCCTCATTTACTGCTCAATGAAGTCAATGATGTCAGAACTAGGGCCAAAAGGAATAGCAGAGACCTATATCAGATTTGTTTCAAACATGTAACTAATTAACAGAGAAGCAAAATTCTGCTTAACCATCTATGAGAATTTTCTGGAACTGTCTCAATTTAAAATATCGTAGTCTATTTTCCTCATAAATAAAACACATGCACCTATATCAGATCCTGTAACCTGTTTTGGGCTCAGAATATTTGGAGCACATTCTGATACTTACTCTTTGCAAATGCTTCATTAAGTTCCGTGGAGTTGTGGTTTGACATAAGCCACACCCTTTGAGGCACTTAGTGCAGAAAAACTGTCTGAAGTTGGCCCGTTCCATATATTTTTCTGGATAAGAAATTTGCATTCTTGGTTTCATCTTTGACATTCTAGCCACTGAGAAAAATGAAACTGAAATTTTTAAAAATCTTTTATTGCCTAAGACCTAGTTTTTAGCAGGGAGCAAAATGTAATTTGATAGGAATGATGGTGGCCACTCATAAATCTACCCAATTACATTAAACCAGATTAAATTATCACATAGTTTCCAAGCTTTAAGTAGAAATTATCACCTTTGGGAGAGGATCAGATAAGAGCTAATTGGTGGCACAACAATCCACCCTCAGTAAAGTGCTTGATTAGCCAAAATTTAAGTCTTGTTAGAGCAGTACCATATGGACTAGGCAGGGTGAGGAGCAGCTAATTAGAAAAGAGACACTTTATGTTTATGTACAAACATCCCAGCATTGAGCCATGATAAGGAGCTCAAAGGTTAATTATGGGAAAATGGAGTTTTAAGCAACTTTTTGAAATAGGAATAGCCCATATACTTTGGTGGTATTTATTTATTTTGAGATGGGGTCTCGCTCTGTCACCCAGGCTAGAGCACAGCTGCCTAATCATAGCTCATAGCCCACTGCAACCTCAATTTCCTGGGCTCAAGGGATCCTCCTACCTCAGCCCCTAAGTAGCTTGGAATCCAGGTGCATACCACTGCAATCAGCTAATTTTTAAATTTTTTACAGAAATAGGATTCTCACTTCATTGCCAGGCTGGTCTGGAACTCCTAGGCTCAAGTGATCCTCCCACCTTGGCCTCCAAAAGTACTGGGATTACAGGCATCAGCCCCCATACCCGGCCTACTTGTTATTTTCTATTTTTAAGGATTTAAGAGTAAAAGGAGTAAAATTTTAAAATTTAATGAGGATTCAGAATATTCTCATGAGGTGTGTTAGGATTTTCAAGCTTGAGCAGAATCCACAGGCTGTTTTTTCCTAACTTCCCATGAACTCACCTGGCCAAGGTCACTAGACTTCACTCCACCCCCCTATTAAATGAACTGAGCAATGACATTAGAGACAAAGTGCAACCTTTCATGGTTGTCTGGCCAAGCAAATACAGCTAAATTATATTGGAAATTATTTCACAACGTGTGCCAATTTTGATTCTTCCATTTCGTCAAGCCAGCCTGTTCCTAGTGAGTGGCAGGTGACTTTGTTCATCATGAATTGGGTCTTTTGGTTAGACTTTCAGAGACCGAGCTGTTTGTCAAGTGCAGCAGCCCTCTTCATCAAAGCATTCCCGACAGTTGCTCAGAATCTAGATGTTTCACAATGGCTGAGGAGGCTTGTTTTGAAATGGAAGGTCATTTGACAAATCAGAGGGGAGGAATTGGCCTATGCATAAGGAAATTTGACAAGAAAGAGCTTTTTCCTTTCTTTTTTCTTGTCCAAGTTGCTAGTGCTCTGTCTTCCTCCCCTGTAAATTTTGAATTTTGTGGTGGTGCCAAGGGAGTGAAGGTAACCAACATAAAAGAATCATTTGTGCCCTTTTCCCAATCCCACAGATCTCTGTTGGCTGCGGACCTTGAACATGACACTGCAATTTCCTGGTGCCACACATGAGTTATAAGCAGCTGTTTCTGAAACTGTGGTTTGGGGAAGGCAGCACTAGGTTATTTTTTAACTTAATTGTAATTTTTGATTGGTCTGCAAGAAAGTAAATCAAATAAAGTCTGTTGTCTTAGTCTGCAAGAAAGCCATAGGCCTCAAATTCCAGTGCTGACCATCTTGACCAGAATAGAAGAGGGAGGGAAAATGTGTGTATCCCCGAGCTGGAGGTTCAACCAGGCAGCTTTCATGGGCTGCTTTCACACAAGAAGGGTAAACATATTTGGCATATTTGTCAGGTACTGGATTGTGGAAAGTGATATTTGACAGTTCCTTGAGTTCTAGAAGTACTTAAAATGGTGAAAAGAATTTATAGACAGATTACAAAAGTGAAAAATAGCAAAATCTGAAAAAAGATGTCAACTTGATGCTGCATTTTGTGCTTGTGCTACTGTGCAATAAGATGACATAATTTTATTACAAATGGAAAGGTATATTCTTTGACTACCTGGCTAGTATAACACCTCCGGAATAGTGCTATATACACACTCTCCAAGTAAATAAATCAGACTAGTACCTTCCTTAGAACAAGACATTAAGTTTAATGGAAAACAGAAATAAACTTTCACCAGATTTTCGACATCTGCCTTTTCTCAAGGAGATAGGGCAATTTGGTGTATGGAGAGCGGGAGAGAGGTTGAGTTCAGGGAAGCAAGGAAGTAGGGGGAATCAACTGTCATGATTTTGTTCACGTAGACATGCACTTTGGGGGAAGTAGAGATAACTAAACCTCATCTCAGGTCTGTTTCACTGTCACTTGTCATATACCCAGATGACCACCTGGTTTAACTAAAAACTACCAGCCTTCTAATGCTGAAGCTGAAGTGTCTTTTTTACTTTTGAGGGGTTGTTATAAAGTTATATTAGCCTGTGACTAATTTAAGTACAAGTAGGAAAGGAGTAAGACACAATTTCCGGGTGTTGCTAAGATGTTATCTTACATAAGTGATTCACATCAAGTTTGAGGCATGAAATGTCTTCCCCCTAGCATTCTGGCCTTGGCAAATGTAAGTATGCTTGTATAAGCCCTGTTTTCTTATTTACAGCAATATCAAAAGAAATGGATGTGACTGCTTTACATTAATTTATACTGATCCTATCCAAATAGAAGAACAACTTGATGCCTTCCTCTAAAAAAAAAAAAAAAAAGAATGTGGCCTTCAAAGCTTTTTTCCTTTCCCTTGATCTCAAGTGTTTGAAAGGAAGAATGAGTCTAAATCATTCTTTAGATTTAGAGATCTAAAATCCCTATTTAGATTGGGATAAGCTAATTAGCTATTATTTATTGATCCCTTGCAGACACTATATTCGATGCTTTCAGTCTGTTAAATTTGATCTTTCTCTCAACCCTGCAAAGTAGACATCGTCCTAATTTTTCATTTAAGGAAGCCGAGACTCAAAGAGGTTAACTAGCTTGCCGAAGTCTCACAGCTGGAAAGTAGATGAGCTAGAATTTGTCCTCAGATCAGCCTTGCTTTTTTCACTATATCCCACTGCTTCCCAATACCCAGAGACAACTAAGTTATGATGGGATGAAAGATCAGCTCCTCTGGGAGACTCCCAAATGAATCAAACCACCATCCACTGGAAAATACCCCAAGTTTTTAAGAAGCAAAAACTGTACCATGTTTAGGTTTTAAAAAAAAAGCTTTGACTAAGGAAGTCATTTTGTTAAGGTTAAGTCATTTTGACCAGTTAAGGTTTATTTCATCCTGGTTGGTCCTGGCTTGGTCTCAGTGATGCTCTGCATCAGTTTCGAGGACTTTTCCCCACTCCGAGCCCCATTAAGGACTGTGGTCACTCTAGCAAGTTACAGCAGTTAGCAGAGTTCAAATGTCTGACTTTCCTCAGTGCCGTGTACTTCTTGGCCAGGAGGCCCCATTTGACTTTGTCTCACCCATAGCCATTTTTAGATCCAATGGCCCAGTGGCATCCTGGCAGCTCTTTTCTATTCTTCATTCTTGGTTGGAACCCAAAGGTGGTATGCTCCTCTGGCTTTGGTCTTATTTGAGGCCACCCTATCTTCCTAGTGTTTGTGTAATATGGCCCTAACCTCAACCCCCTACCAAGATGGCTAGGAAGTGGGAGGGCAAGTTAAGGCTCTTGGGATGGTAGGAGGAAAGAAAATTGATTTATTTTTGAGCACTTATCCAAAATAAATACATGAATAAATATTATATGTTTATAAATATATGTGTATGTGTATATATGCATTTATATATGTGTTATATATAAAATAATTTATATAATTTTATATACTGTGTGTGTGTGTGCGTGTGTGTGTGTGTGCGTGTGTGTGTGTGTGTGTGTGTGCATGTATGCTTTTTAAAAAAGAGCCCTAGGAGAAATCACACCTGAGTCCACTTCTTCATCGTGGTGAAACTTCTGGACTAGATGCTAGGGTGGCTGGTTCCTAGTGTTTCTAGTAGTTATATGCAAAGGCAAGGTTTAACCCTTCTGAATATATCTTTACCCCTGGAAAGTTATAAATATAAAGTTTTCATTTCTACAATATTAAAGGAATGCTTGTAAATTCTAAAATAAACAATATCATTACCTCACTTTTCTGGAGAAAAAAATTCCAGCAGCTTCAGCCATTTGGAACATGGCCATGAACCTAAGCTGACAAATAAGAAGATAAATTAATCAAATATCAAGAAGCAAAAAAAGCCGGGCGTGGTGGCCCATGCCCATAATCCCAGCACTTTGAGAGGCTGAGGTGGGTGGGTCATGAGGTCAGGAGATCAAGACCATCCTGGCCAACATGGTGAAACCCCGTCTCTATTAAAAATACAAAAATTAGCTGGGCACGGTGGTGCAAACCTGTAATCCCAGCTGCTCGAGAGGCTGAGTCAGAAGAATCGCTTGAACCAGGGAGTTGGAGGTTGCAGTGAGCCGAGATTGTGCCACTGGACTCCAGCCTGGGCAACAGAGTGAGACTCCATCTAAAAAACAAAAAAGGACCAAGCTCGGTGGCTCATGCCTGTAATCCCAGCACTTTAGGAGGTTGAGGCAGGTGGATCACAAGGTTAGGAGAGAGAGACTATCCTGGCCAACATGGTGAAACCCTGTCTCTACTAAATATACAAAAATTAGCTGGGCTTGGTGGTATGTGCCTGTAATCCCAGCTACTCGAGAGGCTGAGGCAAAAGAATCACTTGAACCAGGGAGTCAGAAGTTGCAGTGAGCCAAGATCGTGCACTGCACTCCAATATGGAGACGGAGCAAGACTCCACCTCAAAAAAAATGAAAATAAAAAAAAGCAAAAGGATCCCAGAATAGCTGAGCTGCCTTAAAGGCCATGCAGTCTTTATCCTCCTCCCTAAATCACACAGCAGAGTGATTGCAAATGTTTGTGACATAAAGACAACCTAAGATATGACTGCTGACCACCAGGGGTAAAGACAGAAAGGCATCCTTGGTTAGTCAACAAGAATTTGGATGCCTGGCAGAGAGGGGATATTTCAAACAAGTATGAGACTCAGTCTTTGCCCCCAAGCAATTTATATTCTCTAAGAGTGCTCCATATAAAATTGCCATTTGTATGGATAAAAATGGTCAGATATCATTATTTTTAAATGTTCAGCCTACAGCTGAAACAAAGCGCTCACATGTTAAAAGCAAAGAGTACAAAATAGCATCAAGTTCTGTATTAAATTATGTGATGTAAAAGTTAATTTCTAGGGAGAAACACAAGAGATTTATGGTGTCCGAAGTAGCCAAAGAGGGCTTTCTAGATCGAGCGACGGTAGATCTGAGCCATGAAGCCTACATGAAATTTAAGTCAGGGTTAAGAAAAGTTAATCTCCAGATAGAGGAATAACATGGATGATGGCACAGGAGCAAGAGCAAGCATGTTCTACATAGGGGAAATTTTGCCCACAACAGGACGTACATGTTAAGAAATACAAAATGATTTTGGATGGCTAATATGGAATCCACTTGCATACCAGGCACAATGTAAGCTCCAGTTTTGTCCAGTTCACTCTACATTGAGTGTCTGGAACATAGTAACTCAATATAATTTTATGAAATGAAAGAGTGAAGAGTTTTGATTAATGATATGCTAAGAATTTGTCCGGTACAGTGGCTCATGCCTGTAATCCCAGAACTTTGGGAGGCTGAGGCGGGTGGATCACTCGAGCTCAGGAGTTTGAGACCAGCCTGGCCAACATGGTGAAACCCCATCTCTACTAAAAATACAAAAAAATTAGCTGGGCTTTGTGGCTCGTGTCTAGTATCCCAGCCACTGCACTCCAGCCTGGGTTACAGAGCGAGACTCCGTCTCAAAAACAAAACAAAAATCACTAAAGGTTTCAGGAAAGAGGTGATACATGATGAAAGTGATGTCTAAAACTGATTAATATGTATGTATAATGGATCTAAGGAAAAAGACTAACATCCAGAAATAAAACTAGGAGATTATTTTATTAATCTAGAGAGGAGTGATAAAAGTCTAGGGTAGGATGGAAAAAAGAGACTTACCTGTGAAGGCATTTAAAAGAAAATCAGCATGAACCTTGAACACTTTATGCTGAGTAAAAGAAGCCAATCATAAAGGACCACATATTATATGATTGTATTTACATGAAATCTCCAGAATAAGCAAATCTATAAAGACAGAAAATATATTTATTTAATTTTTTTGTTTTTGAGAAGGAGTTTTTGCTCTTGTTGCCAAGGCTGGAGTGCAGTGGTGCAACGTCAGCTCGTTGCAGTCTCTGCCTCTTGGGTTCAAGCAAGTCTCCTCCCTCAGCCTCCCAAGGAGCTGGGATCACAGGCATGCACCATCATGCCTGGCTAACTTCTTTGTATCTTTAGTAGAGATGGGGTTTCACCATGTTGGCCAGGCTGGTCGTGAACTCCTGACCTCAGGTGATGCGCCCACCTCAGCCTCCCAAAGTGCTGAGATTACAGGTGTGAGCCACTGCACCCAAACAGAAAGTAAATTATTGGTTCCTTGAGCTTGCAGGGGCAGGGTAGAGAGAAAATGGAAGTGACTACTAATGGATATAAAGTTTTTCAGAGAGTTGGTAGAATGTCCTAAAATTGATTGGTGATGTTTCACAACTCTGTGACTAAAACAAAGAATCACTGAATTGTAGACTTTCAATAGGTGAAACACATGGTATTTGAATTATATCTCAATATAGCTGTCATTTAAAAGTGGGGGGAATAAAGGAAATGTGTTGAATGATATGATATATGTATTTGATGGAGAAAATGAGTCATTCACTATAAACTCCATAAGCTCCAGTTTGATTCTTACTGAAACAATAAAAATAGGCACTAGCACCATTGGCCCTGGCTGATGCAACAAAAAATGAAACATAAACAAGAGATATAATATTAGAAAGACCCAAAAGAATCACCTAAAGATCATTAGCATCCATGGAAATTCAGTAATTATTGTCATATGGTAAGATGCACACAAACGTCAGTATATTCTAATATACCAGCAAATGCTAATAAGAAAAATATACACAAGTTTAACCTTAAAATAAAATAAATATGAGTAGCTTGTACAAGGAAATAAATTTGTATTAAGTAATAATAAGTGAAGATTTAATGAAATGGAGATACCTATCACATTGCTTTATAGGAAGACTAAATATTATGATGATCTCAATCCCCAGAGCTTATTAAGGTTCCTAGTTAAGAATAAGTATACATTGCTGACAGTGTAAATTTGGTGAAATATTTCAAAAGCCTTCAAAATGTTCACACCCTTTCTCCAAGGAAATCTAAATGGAGAAAAAACTTTATGCACAAGATGCGCAAACTTCTTCTTTAGATCCCGGATGATCGCTGTCATGTCTTCCTCAACGTCTTCTCTTCTCATCTCAGTTTCATCAGCCTTTACTCACCTGGTTTCCAGACTGTTCTCTAGTCTGGTTGTTTTCCCCTAAATGGACTATAGTTTGTTAATGCCTCTCTTTCAATGCCTCATTAAAGTTTGGTTGTCTAGAGGAGAGTGAAATGAGGAAAACCGAACTCAAGTGCTACCATCACGATTTAGAAATAGCTTCATGATGAATTGAAAAGTGTTTACCGGTGGTTGGATATATGATTTGGCACTGGCTATTTCTTAGAAAGTATATATCATGAGTTGGTATTAGGATCATGCCTTACTGGGGTTTATTGGAGTTAATGGTTCCTCAGAGAATGTGAATAAAAGAAGGTCTATCTATGGCTTTCTAAAGGTAATGGAGAAGAAAATAAGTTGAAGAATGGTGGGAAATGTATGCTTGACTCAAAACAGCCAGGATAATTTCTACCCCCTTTACTAAGAAAAAAAACTCTACACTCACACAGCAATAAACCTGATTTTTCTGTTCACCTTCTGCAGTTTTATGCAAAATTATTATACATTTTTTTAATGCACAAACACAGCTATATACAAAGTGACAATTTGCTTGCACCAGGAGAAACATATTAAGAAATAGAAAATGAGTTTGGATAGCTAATATATGTATGTAATATACACAATTTTGCATATGGTTGTGTTTTTGCTTCTCTGACTTATTCCCCTCCCTAGAGTTAACCACGATTATATTTATTTATCTTTTTTCACAGAAGAGTTATTCTTTTATTATTTTAAAGAGTAACACATAGCCCAATATGCCAAAGCAGTAGGGAATTAGAGGCAGCAAATGGCCAGGTTTTTTTAAGAGCCTTATGCTGCATCTTTGAGCTCCTGTCTGCCCAAAGCCTATGGCTGCTTACATGAAGGCCGGGTCAATGGACAGATGACCCAACTCGACATCCATTAACTGAGAAAGGGCTCAATGGGCAACACAGCAGAGGCACTGCCAGGGCCCAGCATGCCAGGCAGCATCCCCCGCTGCCACCACCAGCTCCCAAGGCTAGTGCCTTAGTGGCAGCCAGTGTGTCTAGCACTTGATTTTATTTCTGTGAGCTTAGAGTGGGCAGGATGTGAATAAATCCTGAGTCATAAATTAAGGTGAAAGACTTAGTAGTGTTAATACTCTGGGTGAGAAAAGACAACACTTTCTTGGAGGAGAGTGGACTTGGAGTCTGGTGGAAGAAAGATGGAAACTCACAGAATGGCCTCGGCCTGCAGGCACTGCCTTGAGGACATGAGAGGGGGTTTTCACTGTACGTGACAGAGAGGGGCAAGGCGGGGTAGGCACTGGGCAGCTGCTTCCTCTGGCACAGTTAAACTAGAGGTTCATTTTCCACTCATACTTGGTTTCCTAGGTCTAGGTCTAAGTCACCACATATGGAGCTGAAGCAAGTCTTGCCTATGCACCAAGCGTGGCCTTGGAACTCGAAGAAATGCATGACTCACTTCTCCAGTGCTGAAGGGGAGAGACTCTCAATTGAAGGAGATCTTTCTCCCCACACTTCCAACTCCTTTCCCTTGCAAATGACCAGGTGCGAACCAAGAGGCAAAGGCACCTCCTGGTACAACCCACCACAGTCTTCCAGAGAACTCATCTTCATGGGACCCAAAGCCTAGCCTTGGCTTGGAGCAGACTTGTTTCCACCCATGGGAGCACCCTGTCTGGCAATTGAATGGAATCATCATTATATTTATTTCTAAAAGATGGATCATTCCATGATGTTTAAAAACCACTTCAGTTTTTATCTCTGGTATTATGTATAGCTTCCTTTTTTGCAAAAGACATGATTCCATTTTTTGTAGTCTTTTGGTTTTATATTACCACTCACTGCTACCTACTCACCTAGACATTGTAATTTCTCTTTAGGTATAATTTATACTACATTTCCCTCACATTTTCTTTTTGTAAAACTCTAATGTAACTATGTACATTTGAAAGAAAGTATCCAACTATTTTCAGTTATTTCCAGCTATTTCCAAATTAAATGTAATCTTCAATTGTTTTCTTATATCAAAACCAGCATGTATTTGTGTATGCATTAATTAGAGAGAAGTAAAAGCAGATTTTATTTAGCTGATGTGTGAAATGCTGAAGTCTTTGAAGCTCATGGGCATTAGTTAAGTGAGAAAGGATCAATGGACCATGGATTCCAGACTGGGGATATGTACAAGCCAGCAGGTAAGGCCACTGTGGAAGGCAGGCAGATGCAAGACCCTGGGGCCTGGTGGGGACAGCTGTCAGGCAGAGCAGAAATCTAACTGGCAACAGGCAGCCCCTTTGCGTGGCCAGGATCATCATCACGTTGAATCCAAGCCTAGTTGCTCTAGATCATCTGATTTTTCCAAGAATCTGCATTTTTGTGTGAAATTTCCCAGTTTAAGTTACCTCATTTTAAAAATCATCACAAGTTAAAAGAAAAAAAACCTACAGGCTGAAAATGGCCATCAGACTGCCATATTGCAAGCTCTGTTTATAATACTTACCAGCAGCAAATACTTACCACATTTTGCTATATGTTCTTGGGGAAGATGGTGAAAAAAATGATCCCATTCTCTTTTCATCAGAGAAAAGGTATTATTGCATTTACAGCATTCAGATTTACTCTGTATGTTTTCAGTTTACTTTGGGAAACCTACCACACTCCTTTTATACCACACCCTAACTGTGAAGTTGATCTGTCAAAGTAGGGTTCCCCATTTGTTGGTTCTCAATCTTTTTTTTTTTTTTTTGAGACTGAGTTTCGCTCTTGTTACCCAGGCTGGAGTGCAATGGCGCAATCTCGGCTCACCGCAACCTCCACCTCCTGGGTTCAGGCAATTCTCCTGCCTCAGCCTCCTGAGTAGTTGGGATTACAGGCACGCGCCACCATGCCCAGCTAATTTTTTGTATTTTTAGTAGAGACAGGGTTTCACCATGTTGACCAGGATGGTCTCGATCTCTTGACCTCGTGATCCACCCGCCTCAGCCTCCCAAAGTGCTGGGATTACAGGCTTGAGCCATCGCGCCCAGCCCAGTTCTCAATCTTTTATACCACACTATGAAGCAAGAGGAATACAAAAGAAGTTTCAGCATCTTAATTTACAGCCTCCGGTGGTTTAAACCAGAAAGTTCTTTTGGAGCAAAAGGAATTCCTTTCCTTTCCTGTGTCTGCAAGACCGTTCTCAATAAATTTGCTTCCCTGTCCCATTTCTCTTTCTGCAGGTAATAGAGGGAAAGCTGGCTCCATTCTTGGGCAAGGTCATTAAATTTGCCACCTCACACGTGTACAGCTGCAGTCTTTGTAGCCAGAAGGGGTTCATCTGCGAAATCTGTAACAATGGAGAGATCCTCTATCCTTTTGAGGATATTTCAACAAGCAGGTACAGAATATCTTATTTCATAAAAGAACACCTGAATGTGTAATGTGCCGTTTTCTTTGGCCAAATCAGGCCAACTTTTAGTCAAGTACTGTATCTCTGTCTCTTACCCTGAATCAGGTTTCCCTTGTCCTTGGCAAACATATTTCTCCCTTTGGTTTTCTATATTTATTTCAACCCCTTACCTCGCTACCTTTTTCCAGAATGAGATAACAGCTGCAAAGATACAATGCCGAACTCTGCCTTATTAGGTAACAGAGTATTCAGGTTCAATTTTAGAATGAAGATTGAGGAGGAAGCATCTTCATAATTTTTTCAGGGCCAAATGATAGGCAGTGGGAAACTGCAGTCCCAGAGGAAAGCCAAAACTGGACCGACCGGCAGGGGTAAAACTAGAAGACACTGGTGAGCTGCTGGGGCCTGGCCATGTGCTTTTCTCCACAGATGCATGCACTGCAGTGAAGCGATGATAGTTTTAGGATCCAAAGGAGAGAAAAGTGGGAGTTTATGTGGGATGATTTCTAACCAAAGTGATATTTGGGCATCATCACATCCATGGATTGATGGATGATTCACAAATGATACACATTACTTTTCCTTTCATCCCAAAAGCATAATAGAAATCTACACTGTATGTGTGTACACTGGCTTCTCTGAGCATGAATGTCATGGCTCATTTCCCACCCTGCAGGGCTCACTTACACTGTGGTTCAGAACAGAAGGTAAGGCATGTAGCCAGGGAGAGTTGAAGCATGTAGGGTAGAGCTGAGATATTGAGAGCTGACTCAGCCCTTTTGGCCTCTCCTTAAACCTAAAGACTATTTGTAAACATGCAAGAATTTCAGTTGGCCCACACACAGAAAAACAGACACATAAACACATAGACATGCAGACAGACACACAGACACAAACAAACAAACACACACACACAGACATACACACACACGCAGAGTTTAGCCTCCAGTTTCCTGAGCAGGTACTTAGCTTATAGAGTTACGTAGCCTAGAGATTAGCCACCTCTTAAAAGGAGGAAACTCCTCATAGCTTTTTTAGGGCCAAGGGAGAGGCAGTGGGAAATTGCAGTCTCAGAGGAAGGCCCCAACTGGACCAACCACTTGGAGTAAAATCAGAAGACACTGGTGAACAGTAACTTTGCCCATAGCCTAGAGATTAGTTACCTCTTAAAAATGCACACCAGCCTGGGCATGGTGGCTCACACCTGTAATCCCAGCACTTTGGGAGGCTGAGGAGGGTGGGTTATGAGGTCAGGAGATCAAGACCATCCTGGCCAACGTGGTGAAACCCTGTCTCTATTAAAACTGCAAAAATTAGCCAAGCATGGTGGTGGGCACCTGTAATCCCAGCTTCTCATGAGGCTGAGGCAGGAGAATCACTTGAACCCAGGAGGCAGAGGCTGTAGTGAGCTGAGATCGTACCATTGCACTTCAGCCTGAGCAACACAGCCAGACTCTGTCTAAAAAAAAAAAAATGTACACCACGTAAAACTTGTACACAAACGTTCATAGCAGCAGCATTTGTAATGGCTAAAAACTAGAAACAACTTAATTGTCTACTAACTGATGAATGGATAAACAAAATGAACAAAATCCAGTCAATGGAATATTACTCAGCTATAAAAAGGAAGTAAAGTACTGATACATGCTGCAACATGTATTAACATTGAAAACATGCTAAGGGAAAGAAGCCAGACACAAACCACATATTACATGATTCTATTTATATAAAATGTCCCAAATAGGCAAATCCATAGAGACAGAGAATAGATTAGTGGTTGTCTAGAGCTTGGGGGAAGGAGGAAAAGAGTTACTACTCATGGGTATAGGTTGCTTTTTGGGGTGATGAAAATGTTCTGGAATTAGATTGTGGTAATGGTTGCATGGTCTTATGACTACCCTAAAAATTAGTGAATTGTATACTTTAAAGGAGTGAGTTTTATGATACATGAATTATATTACAATAAAATATGTTTAATGCCTGGGAGCAGTGGTTTACGCCTATAATCCCAGCACTTTGGGATCACTTGAGGCCAAGAGTCTGAGACCAGCCTAGCCAACATGGAAAAACTCCGTCTCTACTAAAAATACAAAAATTAGCTGGACATGGTGTAATACAAAGCTGGACATGGTGTAATACAAAAATACAAAAATTAGCTGGACATGGTGTAATCCAAAATTTTTGGATACAAAAATTAGTAATCCCAGCTACTCTGGAGGCTGAGGCACAAGAATCACTTGAACCCAGAGGCGGAGGTTGCAGTGAGCAGAGATCACATCACTGCACTTCAGGCTGGGCAACAGCATAACTGTCTCAAAAAAAAAAAAACCAAACCTGTTTTAGTAAAGAATTTCTAAATGATTTCCACTGAATAAATCATATGCTGGGCCACAAAACATGTCTCAATTAATTTTGAGACTATACCAAGTATGTTCTCTGACACATGGAATTAAAGATTTACAGTAGAAAAAAATATGATCAGTCAGGTGTGGTGGCACACGCCTGTAATCCCAGCTACTCGGGAGGCTGAAGCAGGAGACTCACTTAAACGCAGGAGGCAGAGGTTGCAGTGAGCCAAGATTACACCACTGTACTTCAGCCTGGGCAACAGAAAACAACAGTGGCCGGATGCATCTCAAAAACAATATCTCAAAAAACAACAGTGGCTGGGTGCAGGGGCTCATGCCTGTAATCTCAGCAATTTGGGAGGCCAAGCCGGGCAGGTCACAGGTCAGGAGATTGAGACCATCCTGGTGAACATGGTAAAACCCCCATCTCGGCCAGGTGCAGTGGCTCACGCCTATAATCCCAGCACTTTGGGAGGCCGAGACGGGTGGATCACAAGGTCAAGAGATCAAGACCATCCCGGTCAACAAGGTGAAACCCCGTCTCTACTATAAATACAAAAATTAGCTGGGCATGGTGGTGCACGCCTGTAGTCCCAGCTACTTGGGAGGCTGAGGCAAGAGAATTGCTTGAACCCAGAAGGCAGAGGTTGCGGTGAGCTGAGATCGTGCCATTGCACTCCAGTCTGGGTAACAACAGCGAAACTCCATCTCAAAAAAAAAAAAAAAACCATCTCTACTAAAATACAAAAAAAATTTAGCTGGGAAAGGTAGTAGGCCCCTGTAGTCCCAGCTACTCAGGAGGCTGAGGCACAAGAATCACTTGAACCCAGGAGACAGAGGTTGCAGTGAGCCAAGATCACGCCACTGCACTCCATGCTGGTGACAGACCAAGACTCCATCTCAAAAAAAAAAATTAAACCCCAGAATATTTGGAAATTAGTGTATTTCTGAGCAACTCATGGGTCATAGAAGGATGCACAAGGGAAATTTTAAAATATTTTGAAATGAAATAGAAAATATGTGAAAAACTCCTGTAGTAGCACTTAGAATGAAATTTATAGGCATAAATATCTGTATCAGAAAAGAAGAAAGCTCTCATCAGTACCTAAAATTTCACCTCAAGAAACTGGATATAAAAGAGTAAGTTAAATCCAAAGCAAGCTGAAGAAAAGAAAGAATAAAGATCAGAGCAGAGCAGATATCACTGAAATCATAAACAGAAAAATCACAAGTTGATTCCTCGAGAGATCAACAAAGTTAACAACCTTTTAGCCACCCTGATCAAGAGATTAAAAGAGAAGATACAAATTGCCAGAATCAGGAATGAAAGAGGTACAGAAATTAAGGATTATAAAAGAATATTATAAACAACACTATACCAACAAATTAGACAATTTAGATGAAATGGGCAAATGACTAACAAGACAAATAACCAAAACTGACTCAACAAGAAGTAGAAATAAATATGAGTAGACCTAAAACAAGTAAAGAAACTGAATTAGTAATTTTGAAATCTTCCCACAGAGAGGCCAGATGGCTTCACCAGTTTATGCTATAGAATATTGAAAGAAATAATACTGAACTTTCACTCACTACCTTTATCTCCAGAGTGAGATATTCAGAATGAGATACTAGAGTTGCAAAAAAAAAAAAAAAAAAAAACACATTGCCTAACTCCAGCATATTAGGTAACAAAGAGTGTTCTGATTCATTTTTAGAATGAGGATTGGTGAGGAAGAACCCCCAAATATAAGGATGGGTTAGTTCTCCAAAAAGATGTAACAATCCTTAATGTATGAACAGAGTCAAACTATGTAAGACAAAAACTGGCGGAAGAGAGAGACAAGTTCACTGTTGTAATTAGAGCCTTCAACACTTCTCTGTCCATAGCCGACAGGTCCAACAGGCAGAAAATCAGTAAGCATATAGCTAAACTGAACAGCACTGCCAATGAATGGGATCTAATTGACATCTCTAGAATACTTCATTGAACAACAACAAAATATACATTCTTCTCAAGGTCACATGGAACAGTTACCAAGAGAGACCACATTCTGGGCCATAAAAAAAATTTTTTTGAACAAATTTAAAAGAGTAGAAATCATACAAAGTTTGCTCTCAAACCATAATGAAATTAAACTAGAAATCAATAACAGAAAGATACCTGAAAAATCCTAAAACATTTGGACATTTAAAAAAAAAATACTTTGAAATAACACAAGTTAACTTATATCCACACAAAAACATGCATATGGATGTTTATAGCAGCTTTATTCATAATCAATGAAAACTAGAAGCAGCCCAGGTGTCCTTCAGTAGTTTATGAAGGCCTAAACTGTGGCATATCCATACAATGGAATATTATTCAGCAACAAAAGAAATGAGCTGTCAGGGCACAAAGAGACATGGAAAAAATCTAAATGCCTATATCCCAAGTGAGCAAAGCCATTCTGAGATGGCTACATGCTATACTATATGATTCCAGCTATGTGACATTTTGGAAGAGACAAAACTATACAGACAGTAAAAAGATCAATGGTTGCAGGGTTTTGGGGGCTGGGAAGGGATAATTAGGTGAAGCACAGGAGATTTATAGGGCGGTGAAACTATTCTGTATGATACTTCAGTGGTATATACATGACATTATACATTTGTCAGAACCTATGGTTTTATATATCAGAGTGAGCCTTAATTTAAATGGCAGCCTTTAATTAATAATGATATTTCAGTATTGATTCACTAATTTTGTAATAAATATATCATAGGATTGCAAAATGTTAATTTAAAAAAACAGGAGGTGGTGGGGTGGATATGGGAGCCTGCTGTTCAATTTCTCTGAAAATCTAAAAATATTCTAAAAAATAGTCTATTAACAAAAACTTAAAAATTGTTCAGCTGAACGGTTGACTCTAAGCTCAAAGATAACAATTTTTAATAAACCTTATTGGAACAATTTTAGATTTGCAGAGAAATCACAAATATAGTACACAGTTCCCATATACCACACACTCAGTTTCCCCATTAAGATTGTACATTAGTATAGTACATTTGTTACAATTAGTGAACCAGTATTGATACATTATTAGTAGCTAAAGTCCATAGTTTTTTTCAGATTTCCTTAGTTTTCACCTACTATCCTTATCCTGTTCCAGGATACCACATTATATTTAGTTGTCATATCTCCCTAGGCCTGTCTGGGCTGTGACAGTTTCTCAGACTTTGTTTTTTATGACCGTGACAGTTTTGAGGAGTACTGGTCAGTATTTTATAGAATATCTCTGTTGGGGCCACACGTGGTGGCTCACGCCTATAATCTCAGCACATTGGGAGTTCAAGAGATCGAGACCATCCTGGTGAAACCCCATATCTACTAAAAATACAAAAATTAGCTGGGCGTGGTGGCACATGCCTGTAGTCCCAGCTACTCAGGAGGCTGAGGCAGGAGAATCGCTTGAACCTGGGAGGCGGAGGTTGCAGCGAGCCGAGCTCTGCACTCCAGCCTGGTGGCAACAAAGCAAAACTAACTCAAAAAAAAATTATGAAAAATAAAAAAAGACTATCTCTGTTGGATATGCCTGATGTTTTCTTATGCGTGGAGTGGGTTTTATGGGTTTGGGGAGGAAAGCCATGGAGGTAGTGCCATTGTCATCACATCATATCAAGGGAACGTACGATCAACGTGACTTATCGCTGCAGTGTTTGTGTCAGGTTTCTCCACCGCGAAGTTCCTCTTCCTCCCCCTCTTTCCATGCTGTACCCTTTGGAAAGAGGTCACTATGTGTAGCCCACACTTAAGGAGTGGGAAGTTATATTCCACCCCCTTGGGAGCCAAGTATGGATAAAGTTATTTAGAATCCTTCCACTTGGGAGATTTGTCTCTTCTTCCTCATTTATTTATTTTTTTTCAGTTGTTTATTTAAATCAATGTGGACTTGTGCATAGTTTGTTTATACTTTGGGTTACAGTCCAGTACTATATTGTATTGCTCAAACTGTCCCAGCTTTGGCCATTCAAGCTCTCAGTAGCCTCCTTTGTTCCCTTGACATACCCCAATCATGATGGGATTTTTGCAGGGGGTGTTGTTTTTGGTTTGGTTTGGTTTTTAGCATTTCCTTACTTTCTGGCACTCCCAGATGCTCCAGGCTCATCTTACTTATTTCCTGCCCTAATCCTAGGAACAGACATGTGTCCAAAGAGCCTTGGTTTCTTTTGTTAAAGAATGACATTAGGAACTAAGATCTAGGCACTGGGTTTCGCACACATTTTTAGAGCCCTCGGTTCTTGGACTTGTGCCTTGTCTGGGGCAGAGGTGCTGTCCTCTGATTGTACATTACAATCTTTTGTAAGACTTGGCTTTTAAAACTCCAGAGTCTGTATCTTCAGGGACTCCATATGATTATGAATCACCCCAGAAAAAAGAATCACTCCTCTAAGATAGCTATGGTCAGAGTTAAGGTGCTGGATTCTCACCAAAATAACCACAGTGGCATATACTGTAGGTTCATAGGGGCCTTTGCTCAGTAGTAAAAACTATGGAGAATCCACATTCTTCCTTAGTCAGATGCAGTTCTCTAAGCTTGCACAAATGTCTGAGTCAGAAGGAACGTTGACCATCTTTCCTGGAATTCCAGGTTAACAGTTTTCAGAAACCTGTTGAGCTTTCCTCTGGTGTTTAGCTTCCAGTTAAACACCAAGAGTGGTTTATACAACCCTGTGAAAAGGCAAAAAGAGACACCAATAAAACATTTATTAAAGGGAAATTTTAGTCAGGAATACTGAGTTGCTGATTCAAAACATGTCTATAAAGATGTGTTAAATAAATAAATGTGATAAACAAAAACAAATTTGAATAGTAAAGTAAATTTTAAAATCTCTGTGTAACTGAAACCTTTATGGATTAAGTAATATGATGTCTGGGATTTGCTTCAGGATAATGTGATGATGGGGTAGGGGATGATACAGATGAAAGAAATGATCACATATTAATAACTGCGGCAGTTAGGTGATAGGTACACAGGAATTTGTTATACTATTCTCTCTACTTTTGCATATGTGTGAAATTTTTCATAATAAAATATGTTTAAAAATCTATATGCTTCCCAGGCATCGGAGAGGAAAAAAAAATCTGTATGTAAAAATTTTAGAAATAAAATATTTAGTGAATTTGTTACCACATACCCTTAGCTCTCCTGCTAAATTTGGCATTTTTGTGTCCTCAAAAATATACTTAATATCCTTTCAGGTCCCATTATCACTTGAATAGCAATATTACAGTTCAGTAAAAAAAACAACCTTTCAGGGCCCAGCATGGTGGCTCATGCCTGTAATCCCAGCACTTTGGGAGGCCTAGGCCAGATCACTTGGATCATTTGAGGTCAGAAGTTCGAGACCAACCTGGTCAACGTGGTGAAACCCCATCTCTACTACAAATATAAAAATTAACTGGGTGTGGTGGCACACACCTGTAATCCCAGCTACTCAGAAGATTGAGACATGAGAATCACTCGAACTCAAGAAGGGGAGGCTGATATGAGCCAAGATCGTGCCACTGCACTCTGGCCTTGACAACAAGAACGAAACTTCATCTCAAAAAAAAAAAAAAAAATCATTTATTGAAAGTCCAGGGCAGGATGCAGTGGCTCATGCTTATAATCCCAGCACCTTGGGAGGCCGAGGTGAAGGATCACCTGGGGTCAGGAGTTCAAGATCATCCTGGCCAACATGGCAAAACCACATCTGGCTAATTTGGCATCAGCCACCACATCTGGCTAATTTTGTGTGTTTTTATTAGAGACAGGGTTTCTCCATGTTGGTCAGGCTGGTCTCAAACCCCTGGCCTCAGGTGATCCACCCGCCTTGGCCTCCCAAAGTGCTGAGATTACAAATGTGAGCTATTGCTCCTGGCCCTAATAAGTGATTTATTGAGCATATCACATGTGTGCATTGGGCTAGGTTCTGGAGACAGAGTGAACACAGCATGCTACTTGCTCACAAATGGTTGAGTCTAGTAGGGACAGACAGGCCGTTAGGCAGTTCTATGAAAGTGTGGGAGGAGCACAGTAGAGGGTGGGCCTGGAGCTCCCGGAAGGGCTGCATCATCCACAGAAGCGATGTGCACATTGAATTAGAAAAGTTTCACGGTTTCTAAAAGTATTATGGAGTCCTGTATTTTTTTAGGTTTTGGAGTTTTTTTTCCCTCTCATTTTAAATTTTAGATTCGGGAACACATATGCAGGTTTATTACAAGGATATGTGACATGATGCTGAGGTTTGGGTTTTCATTGATTCCCATCACCCATGTAGTGATCACAGTACCCAACAGGAAGTGTTTCAGCCTTTCCCTGCCTCCCTCCCCTCTTTCGAGTCCCCAGTGTTTATTGTTCCTCTCTGTGTGAGCGAGCTCTATGTTGAACTCTGAGTCACTGATTTATGTTCTTCAGTATTAGAATATATTCAGTGTTAACATGTTTATTTGATTATGAGTATATAGCAAACATTGGTCAACTCCTTCAGGCTTTCTTTTCCTTACTAAATTAATCATTATGCAAAAGGAAGTTTCCTTATTAAATTAATCATTATGCAAAAGGAAATTTTGCGTTTTTACATATGCAAAAATGACGATGTAATTTTTTTTTTTTTTTAGACAGAGCCTTGCTCTGTTGCCCAGGCTGGAGTACAGTGGTACAATCTTGTCTCACTACAAGCTCCACCTCCTAGGTTCAAGCAATTCTCCTGCCTCAGCCTCCCAAGTAGCTGGGACTGCAGGTGCCTACCACCACCACACTTGGCTAATTTTTATATTTTTTAGTAGAGACAGAGTTTCACCATATTGGCCAGGCTGGTCTGGAACTCCCTACCTCATGATCCACCCACCTCGACCTCCCAAAGTGCTGGGATTACAGGTGTGAGCCACCACACCCAGCCAACTATGCAATTTGAAAATATATCCCTGGTATTAATTTTTAGGATCCCCAACTCTGGCATATATAGAGAAGGTGCTAGGATTTTAAGAGAATGGTACTAACATTTATTAGTACTAATGTCAGCAACTTACATATCTTATCTAATTTTTCTGCCAGTCCTCTGAGGAAATAGTGTTACCTCTGTCTTAATAACAAAGAAACCTAGGTTCAGAGAAGGCAATTAACTTGACCCTAGAGATAAGGCCAAAACTTAAATGCAAATACATCTGACTCCAAAATCCATGTTTTTTTCCGTTATATCTCACTGCTCCTTTTGTGCCTATAGTCTTCAAAACATTTTGCCATATATCCCCTAAAATCAATTTTAAAAATTATGTACCTCTGTCATTAAAGAAGCCTTCTCCAATACTGCTATTTTGGAAATGTCCTTTTATTTGCTGCCTTGGGAGTCTCTTTTATTTTTATTTATTTTTGAGACAGAGTTTCAATCTTGTTGCCCAGGCTGGACTGCAATGGCGCGATCTTGGCTCACCACAACCTCTGCCTCCTGGGTTCAAGCGATTCTCCGGCCTCAACCTCCCGAGTAGCTGGGATTACAGGCACGTGCCACCATGCCCGGCTAATTTTGTATTTTTAGTAGAGATGGGGTTTCTTTATGTTGGTCAGGCTGGTCTTGAACTCCCGACCTCACGTAATCCACCTGCCTCAGCTTCCCAAAGTGCTGGAATTACAGGCATGAGCCACCGCACCCAGCTTTGCTGCTTTGGGAGTCTTTGCACACAGAGCAGTAAGCCATGATTAAATTGGTTTGGGGAAAGATATGCCTCTCTTTTATAAAATGGCCAAAGTACTGCTGTGGAGGTAACAGCAGAGCTTCCAGCTCCTGTGCATCCCTTGGCAGGTCAGATGCAGCAAGGTGTACCTATTGAAGCTGAGGATCTGCCTAAAGCAGGCTTCTATAGGCAAACCCCTGTTTGTTGCACCAAAGCAAGCTTGCCTCCATTCAGAAGATAATGCTGACAGTTTTACTTTGAGATATTCTTTCTTCTCAGACACAATTTTTTTTTTTTGAGACAGAGTTTCATTCTTGCTGCCCAGACTGGTTGCAGTGGCATGACCTCAGCTCACTGCCACCTCTGCCTTCTGGGTTCAAATGATTCTCCTGCCTGAGTCACCAGAGTAGCTGGGATTACAGGCACTCACCACCACACCCTGCAAATTTTTTAGTATTTTTATTAGAGACTGGGTTTCACCATGTTGGCCAGGCTGGTCTCAAACTCCTAACCTCAAGTGATCCGCCCACCTTGGCCTCCCAAAGTTCTGGGATTACAGGAGTGAGTTATCATGCTCATCCTCAAACACAAATTAAATACATACCTCTCTTTATCGTAAATAGGAAAACCCTAAAACCCAGATTTTAAGATTTTAAATACAGTAAGAATATCCTGAATCATAAAACTGCTTTACTAAAGCCTAATCCAGCATTTATCTGGAAATGGACTACAAGGAAAGCACAGCTTTGGGAGAGATAAACATTTTGATAAAACAATGATAAAATTCCGTATCCTTAAAAGAATAGCAATGACAAAACAAGCCCTCCTTGACTGAGAATAAGAAGGAAGGGCTCTAACTTTTAAGAATTACAAATTAGAAGATTAGGCTGACACTACTCTACGATTTAAGGGAAAACAATGACTATAAAAGCAAAAAAGTCACATAAATCCACAAAATAACCCAGGTCTTAGATTCATTTTTTAAAATCCTTAAATTGCCTCCTATGCAGCTTTCTTTCTGACATCTTTACACATCACTAATCTCTCGTTATTAAGATCCCCTTCCTAATGCTGCTAGAAAGGCAATCCTGCTTTTTACATTTCTACAAAGATGCTATTTCTGAATCTTGAAATGCTTCGAGATTACAAGCACATAAACACTTCATCTTAAAAACCCTCAGCATGCATTTTTAACATGGGACTTATAAAATAAACCAGCAGTCATAAGTCAGTTTCATCATTTCTGTCCTGTCCATTTGGCTTTCTTGAGTTTTTCATGTGGCATGCAAGTCATCCTTCTAGGTTTTCACTATGAAAAACGTTGCACTTAAAGACTTTATGACCAGGCCAGGTGCAGTGACTCACACCTGTAATCCTAGCACTTTGGGAGGCCGAGGCAGGTGGATTGCCTGAGCTCAGGAGTTCACAGCCAGCCTGGGCAACACAGTGAAACCCATCTCTACTAAAATACAAAAAGAAAAAAAAAAAATTAACCAGGCATGGCAGTGTGCACCTATAGTCCCAGCTGCTTAGGAGGCTGAGGCCAGAGAATTGCTTGAACCCGGGAGGCAGAGGTTGCAGTGAGCCGAGATCGCACCACTGCACTCCAGCCTGAACTATAGAGCAAGACTCTGTCTCAAAAAAAAAAAAAAAAAGACTTCATGACATTTATGTCACTTGGCACTGTATTTAAATGTGAGTATTCTATGAGAAGATTTTACCAAAAACTAACTTAGGTATCCTTCATCTAGTAGGCATTTGCTATGGTTTGAATATGGTTTGTCCCCACAAAAACTTTTTGAAGCTGGGTGCCCATTGTAGAGCCGTTTCGAGGTGGTGCCTTTAAGTGGTGATCAGGTTGTTAAATTGGATTAATCTTCTGAGAGGAATGGATTAGTGCTGGAGGGAATGGGTTAGTTCCCGTGATAGGGTTGTTAGAAAGCGGGTTGCCTCCAGCGTCTGGTCCTTTCTACATGCCTGCTTCCCCTTCCACCTCCCTGCCATGTTGTGGCACAGCTCAGGACCTCACCGAACACTCAGCAGATGCCATTGCCATGTGTGCTAGACCTCCCAGCCTCCAGAATTGGGAGCCAAATACACTTAAAAAAAAAAATTGCCCTGTCTCAGGTATTCTGTTTTACCAACACAAAATGGACTAAGCATTACATAAATACTTATTGTTTAATTAAGCTTGCCTAAGTATATATATGCATTCATAAGAACAATGACAGCATTTTTTAAATAAATTAGTTAAGGGAATATAAAATACCTCCAAAGATAGAGGAGCATAGCACAAGTCTGAGGTAACACTACAGCTCTCTATATAAGGTCGAAGCAATTGACGTACCATTTAAGGTATTTCTCTGGTGAGAGCATAAGCCTGCCCTGGTCAGCAACATTCACTGACCCCAGGGAAGGCATCAGAGGAGGTGTTCTTCCTGTGTTAGTCGGGCATTAGCAACTCAGTGGTTACTCTTCTAAAAAGGTTGTTTTTTAAAGCGCTGCAATTCGTTCAGAGGTGTAGGATGAGCATTGCTTGCCAGATGTTCTTTGTGCACAAGTAGTTGACCACTCCATCACCTCTTCCAAGAAATAATGGTGGCAGGCAAGGCATCGAACTTATTTACACCAAGCTCTTACCCTCTTACCACTTGAGTTAGCATACTGTGCTACTACATCTAGTCTGCACACTTTTTTTTTTTAAGACAGTCTCACTCTGTGGCTTAGGCTGGAGTGCAGTGGCACAATCTTAACTCACTGCAACCTCCACGTCCCAGGTTCAAGTGATTCTCCTGCCTCAGCCTCCCTAGTACCAGGGATTACAAGTGTGCGCCACCATGCCTGGCTAATTTTTGTATTTTTAGTACAGACTAGGTTTTGCCATGTTGACCAGGCTGGTCTCGGACTCTTGGCCTCAAGTGATCTGCCCACCTCAGCCTCCCAAAGTGCTGGGATTACAGGCATGAGACACCATACCGGGCCAGTCTGCACACATTTAAAGAACATTTTCTACAACAGTCTTGAGAACAAACATCGGGCTCTTGGAAAAGTGCATAGCAGATGAGCTTCTAACAGGGCTTATCTGCTTTCTCATTTTTAAAATCTGTTTTGTCAGATAATCTTACCAAAAAAGAAGTTCTCCCACGAAACTTAGTCCAAACCCCATTGCTTTCATCCATCTGTCCAAACTTCAGAAATGTCCAACTTGTGCGGAAGAACATGGAGACCCCTCCCAACACACTCAGCCTTTTGAATTGGTCCTTGTCATTTTGCATTTCACTGCAACCCATACCACCCTGCTCCTGAAGACCTAAGCTTGTTGGGGCATGGACTTTGTTCTTTGCCTTGGCACTTTCTGCCCTTCTTTAAGCCTGATGTACACATGAAGCTTCAAATACCTAATTGTAGTCAAACTTTATAAAGGCTTGTTTAAAAAGAAAGAAGCTGCTTTATTATAAAATGTAGAACTACTTCTTCCCATAGATGATGCTAATATGCCTAATTGTTCTCCGCACAGCTTGAACAGTCAGTCATCAGGTGCTGTGTTTTCTGTTGCCCTGTTGCCCTTAGATTTGCCCCTGGGCACAGTGCATGGAGAAGGCTCCAGCGAAGCTGAATGTGGAGATGATTTTGCCTAAAGTTGTCACTTACTTATGTGCCAAAAAAAACCATCAAGCCCAGATGTGTCAGTAACCTTACAAAGACTCTTTCATTTTTCCGAGGAGCCAGTTGTAGTTCGTCACTTTTAGAAAGAGACTTTCATGTTAAGTGTTTAGGCAAGAATTTTGGTGGGGAAGGGGTAGAGATGGGGGCAGGTAGAACAAAACTCCTGAGGGGAAGGAGAGAGAAGCACTGCCCAGAAGCTGGCCTTTCCCGTGGCTTCCTATTTGCTCAGCCTTCGTTTCTGTGAGTCCTTGCACAAACAGACTGAATACCTGGATTATGCCCTCATCTGGACTCAAATACACATACATTACATACCCCTTTCTCACTAATCAGCCTGACACATTCCTTTGTTGGTAAATGGTTCCAAAACAAACACTGTCAGTGCACCTAATTAGCAGGTTTGTGGGCTGTGCTTGGCAGTCTTGTTACATCCTGTTCAACAATGGAGAACAACAGCCTTGGCTAGTCCAGGCTTCAGGGAGGGAGCAGCTTCCCTCGATGTATATGCCATTTTTAATGATATTTCCTTTCTGTGGCTTTTCTTGGGAAGCAGCCACTTGGTGAGTATTGCAGTGAGGTGTGCGATCCAGAAGCAGCTGAAGGAAACTTGCGCTCCTCTATAGAGGTACCTTTTCTGAGGAGCTGTTTGATTCTTATCATTCTTTTCTTTCTCTGGTATTGAAGAGGAACATTTTGAGGAACTTTCTCAATAGTTCTCTAATCTGATGGTGGAGGACCAGACTCCTGCTTGTGTTTTAGAATTATAAAGTAACAAAGATAGAAAGGACTGTGGGGACCATGTAGGCATTTTGGGGGTGGGAATCTTGAAGCCCAGAGAGCTCACGTGTCTTGTGTGTGGCAGAAGCAGGGTGATGACTTCCCTGATGGAATTTGACCCTTCTTCTGCTCTGTGGCTGCCCACTCTTAAATGTATTTATTTTGTCAATGACAGTTTTCTTTAATGAAAATTCTTCAGCACAATGCAGTTTTTCTGGATTTTAAACTTTGGTCAAAGAGTAACTTGGTAAATAACATTTCACCTTGGCCTGGTGGCTTCTGTATTCACATGTCAAAATGTTTCAGAATGTCTGCTAACATAGCTGAGACTTTTGTGAACCCCTCAGGGCTGACCTGACCCTTTATGCCATTAAGCCACTTGATTAATATGGTGCATTTATAAACACAATCCTAGCTGGTGAAGCCACCATTGTGTTTTGAGGCCGTTTGGTCACTTGAATAGATGGCTGTCACCTAGATACATTTCTTACAAGCTTCTATTTAGGTATCTGGTTAATATTGTGTTGGTCGTCTTAGGTTTAAGCATTTCAGACAGCTTAATTTTTTGCTGTTTAAAGGGGAAATGTTCATTGTTTAACTCATATTTTAACTTTCTAACTATAAAATTAATTCATATTTATCATAGAAAATTTGAAAAGCACACAAAAATAAAGAAAATATTCTCCATTATTTCTCCACTTTTTTGCACATATGTGTGTATTTTTAAATAAAATTGAAATCATATTGAATATATATATTTTTTCGAGACAGAGTCTCACTCTGTCACCCAGGCTGGAGTGCAGTGGTGTGATCTCAGCTTACTGCAACCTCTGCCTCCCAAGTTCAAACAATTCTGCTGCCTCAGCCTCCTGAGTATCTGGGATTACAGGCGTCTACCACCACACCCAGCTAATTTTTGTATTTTTAGTAGAGACACGGTTTCACCATGTTGGTCAGGCTGGTTTCAAACTCCTGACCCTGTGATCCACCCACCTCAGCCTCCCAAAGTGCTGGGATTATAGGCATGAGCCACCATGCCTGGCTTGAACAAATAATTTTATATCTAATGTTTTTTATCACATTATATCTGAACCAGAAAAATAGTCACATTTAATCTGTAAACTTATATTAATGGGTACCTTTAAAGGAAAAAAAAATTTTTTTCTTTTTTGAGACAGGATCTAGCTCTGTCATCTAGGGTGGAGTGCAGTGGCACCATGTCTATGCACGGCAACCTCCACCTCCCAGCCTCACATGATCCTCTCCCCTCAGCCTGCCAAGTAACTGGGACTACAGGTGCTCTTCACACCCAGATAATTTTCGTATTTCTTGTAGAGACAGGGTTTCACCATGTTGCCCAGGCTGGAGGAAAAAAATTTTAATTAGCTCTAAAATCATTAGAGTCCATCAAATATACACAGTCAGGCCAGTCCATAAAAAGATAACTGGACTAGGAACAAAAAAGTCTCAATATCATTCCCAGCCACTGACTTGCTGTGTGTCCTTTGACAAGCTGCCACTCCTCTGGACCTTCATACAAGGCATATGGCGCTGTTTTAAGCTTCTATGGATAAAAGGAGTAAGATCTTTGCTTCTGCTCCATTGCTCAGCATTTTGTATTTGTGTTTGATAGTTTGTCATGTTGTTTTCGGTGAAGTCGGCTGACTTTTATTCTGTTGACCCAAAGGGATTTAGATACAAATCCAAATTGCAGTTCCGTCCACCGTTTTGAAATAACGTAAGCTCCATGAAGCAATAGACTTTTTATATTTTGCTCACTGCTTCATCTAGCACAACACTTAGTAACTGCTCGATAAATAATTCATGAATGAATAATTCGCTTTATTCTGTAATTATTAACTAAAATCTGTAGTTATTAACTTATTTTCTTTTCTTTTAAATGGCTTCTAAAGTGATTTCAGGAAATTCGTTATTTAAGTAAGCATTGTCAAGATATGTGACTTTATTGAGTGATGGCTGACATTCTTATCATGTTAGGGACCGATGTGTTTTACTGGGTCAATAGACACTTTAATATCAGGAGAGAGATGATGTCAAAAATGTGAGCTTTGTGAAGCTACTCAGATAATTTCATTTTCAGAACATCTTTTAGGTCAGTTTTTAGCATGTGCTTTTCCTTCCCCATGGGACTGTAAATAAGTAACCTGAACACACAATAGGGAAGAGAAGGAGTATTTACCTTTCCAAACAAAAAATGTTGACTTTTCAGACTGAGCAGTATGTTCTGAAATGAACTGTTTTATGCTTTAGATTACAAAGGGTACAATAGTATCTTGGTTTTGTCAATATATGTTTGTTATTTTTGAGACTTTTTTCATACAGCACATTATAGGAGTACAGATATTAATACCTCATTAAATTTCTTTTAAAAATTCTAGGTATCTAATATATATTGTCACACTTTACTAAGCCCCTGCAGTATTCTGAATATTTAAACCACTCAACAATGCTACCTCAGGAAACATCTTCACAACTATCTGCAGCTACCATTAATAATCATCTTTTCAGCTCCTGATGCTTTCAAAGCACTTAAAATAGAGATAAAGGTGCAGCCCATGTTAACACTCTACAAAATTATACCAGAGCAGAGAACCTTTGTAGAGCTGGGGGAGCTTAGCAATCTCCTGCGCATGTCTCCCGCCTCCTTGGAGGCCCGAATCCCCGCCAAACCATACCTGGAGCTACTGGAAGATTCAGGCTGCTGAAACCCAGAGCAGTGTCCTTTCCGCCCTACCCTATTGTCACAGCAGCAGCCTGAAATCTGGGGAACCCACAAAGCATCCTGGGGTTTAAAGGACTCTACCACCTACCTTTAACTAGTCTCACTTATGGTGGTGGTTGATGTGTAGTTGGGATCATCACCACCACATTTTTTTATTTGAGACAGAGTTTCCCTCTTGTTGCCCAGGCTGGAGTGCAATGTCACAATCTCAGCTCACCACAACCTCTGCCTCCTGGGTTCAAGCAGTTCTCCTCCTCAGCCTCCCGAATAGCTGGGATTACAGGCATATGCCACCATACCCAGCTAATTTTGTATTTGTAGTAGAGATGGGGTTTCTCCATGTTGATCAGGCTGGTCTTGAACTCCTGACCTCAGGTGATCCACCTACCTCAGCCTCCCAAAGTGCTGGGATTACAGGCATGAACCACTGTACTCAGCCTCACCACCACCTTTAATGGGAAGAATTTTGTAGCCTTCTGATGAGAAAACAAAGGAAGAGAGCATTAAAAAGTAATTCATGTGAAAAATAAATGTGTGAATTATTTTCTAAAACCAAGAGCATGATAGAATAACACAAATAATAAACCTGGTTCAAAGACTGACTTGGAACCACGCCTGTAATCCCAGCACTTTGGGAGGCCCAGGTGGGCAGATCACAAAGTCAGGAGATCGAGACCACCCTGGCTAACATGGTAAAATCCCATCTCTACTAAAAATAAAAATAAAAAAAATTAGCCTGTCGTGGTGGCACGCACCTTTAGACCCAGCTACTCAGGAGGCTGAGGCAGGAAACTCACTTGAGCCCGGGAGGCGGAGGTTTCAGTGAGCTGAGATCACACTACTGCACTCCAGCCTGGGTGACAGAGTAAGACTGTCTTAAAAAAAAAAAAAAAAAAATATATATATATATATACACACACACACACACACACACACATAAAAAGTGTTAAGTGCTTAAAATTCTGTAGGTAAAGGAAAACATAAACAGGAAACTTGGAGAAATAATTTCAACACATGATGAAGTATTGATTTCCTCATATGAAAGATATCTTTAAAAATTAGTAAATATCAATAGAAAATGGGCAAAAGACATAAACCAATTTACTGAAAGAATATGCAAATGGCCAAAAAACTTGAACAACTGTATATTATAATTCAAGCAAAATGAGATTTTAACCTCATACTAGTTACGAGAAAATATTAATAGATATGAGATGTAAAGCCCTATATAGAAACACTACTTGGCCAGGCATGGTGGCTCACACCTGTTATCTCAACACTTTGGGAGGCTAAGGCAGGAGATCATTGAGGCCAGGAGTTTGAGTCTAGCCTAGGCAGCATAGCAAAAACTTGTCTCTACAAAAACAATGTTTTTTTAATTACCCAGTTGTGGTGGCACACACTTGTAGTCCTAGCTATTAATACTTGGGAGGCTGAGGTGGGAGGATCCCTTGAGTCTAGGAGTTCGAGGCTGCAGTGAGCTATGATCACACTTGTACTCCAGCCTGGGCAATAGACAAGACCCTGCCTCTAAAACAAAAAACAAAACCCATGTTAGTTAATATCAATCACTTACTCTTTTCATTTTACAAAGTTCATATTTTTGTTCTAAATATACTATATGAAAAGTAAGAGCCCTGCTGTCCTTAGCAATGATGGACTTAGAAATGTAGTTCTCAAACTTTTGTGTTCATCAGAATTGTCAGGAGGGCTTTTTAAAACACAGTTTGCTGGGCCCCACCCCAGAGTTTATGATTCACTAAGTCTAGAGGGGGATCCAGTAATTAGCCTTTATTTTATTTATTTATTTATTTAGAGACAGGGTCTCACTCTGTTGCCCAGGCTGGAATGCAGTGGCATCATCACAGCTCACTGCAGCCTTGACCTCCTAGTCTCAAGCAATCTTCCCACCTCGGCCTCCCCAGTAGCTGGGGCCACAGGTGTGCACCACCATGCCTAGCAAATTTGTTTCTATTTTTGTAGAGATGGAGTCTCCCTGTGTTGCCCAGGTCTTGAACTCCTGGGCAGGATCATCCCACCTCAGTCTCTCAAAGCATTGGAATTACAGGTGTGAGCCACTGTGCTGGCCACTAATTAGCCTTTCTAACAAATTCTCTAGTGATTGCTGGTTTGGCTGCATCACATTTGGTCCAGGAACCATACTTTCAGTACTAACATCCTAGAATAAATTGAGTATTAGAAAATTATGGTTATCGTCTTTTAAAAGCATTGTCTTAGGGACAGAAGACAAATAGGAGACTAATCTAAAGTAATAGCAAAACACTTCAGGTCTTTTATTTAAATGCCTTTCTCCTAAATTTACATCAATAACCAATAACTTATTCCTAAGCAATTAATTGTGCTGCTCATAAAGTTAGATAGGGCTTATCTTCTAGACTTTTTGCATTTTCTTTTTTTTTTTGAGAGAGAGTCTTGTTCTGTCGCCCAGGCTGGAGTGCAGGCACGATCTCGGCTCACTGCAACCTCTGCCTCCTGAGTTCAAGCAGTTCTCTGTCTCAGCCTCCCGAGTAGCTGTGACTACAGGTGTGCACCACCATGCCTGGCTAATTTTTGTATTTTTAGTAGAGACGGGGTTTCACCCTCTTGGCCAGGCTGGTCTTGAACTCCTGACCTTGTGATCCACCCGCCCCAGCCTCCTAGAGTGCTGGGATTACAGGCATGAGCAACTGCACCAGGCCTACTTTTTGTATTTTCTAATATACCCATGCTTGACCTTTTTTTCATTTTGGTTCTACTAAGTGTCTCAGTCCTTTGAGGAACTGAAATGCTATATGTTAAATACAAGTGAGACCCATTCAGAGTCTTAGGTCTTCCTTTTACATTATTATTTATTTTTAAAAGGTTTACTTCAAAAACTTGGCAGGTAAATGTTTCAGTTTTCATTTAAAAGGTAGACTGGTAAATCATGAAAAGTTCATATATAAACTAGGATCATTAGTTTGAATCTGCATTCACCTAATAATCTTATACTCACTGCCTTTGTCTTAGATGTAGCAAGACAATTCTGAACATCCCTTGGGCTCTTAGGCATTTTAAACCACTTTAGGAATTTTTACAGAAAACCGTTTCTCTTGTTTATATTTCTCTATGGCTACAATTACAATATAGTCTAGCTTTTTCCCAGAAATGGTAGAAAATGTTTAAATCCTTTATCAGTTCCTTTACTTTGTCTAATATTAAACAGATTTTCCCAAATGCCAAGAAGAAATGGGTATTTGTTCCTCAAGAATTATATTAATTACTAGATAAACCTTAAAATAAAAACTTAGAAGCATCAGAAATATCTGATTTTCCCTATCCCAGGAAAACTATTTCATCAAGGTCAAATCTATTATAATTTTATATGCATACTTAGAATATAACTGAGAAGTTTGGTCACCATTTACGAGTTAGCAAGAAGCACTGATTAAGCATTTGCACAAAAGAGGACAGTGAGTTACTGTCCCCGGTAGGGTAGCAAAATTAACAAATGAATTAATTAACCCTTATTTACATCCTATTTTAAAGCCAAGATTTAAGTAAAGCTTTTGTCAAAGGTATGTAGCTGAACTTGGTTTACAAACTAAAAGTGCAAGAACTGTGAAAGCCAAATACTTGGTGGGCTGCCATCAGGGAAAACCTCTCCTTAATTAACTCTGGGGCTTGCAATGTAGATAAAAACATCATTGTGAGACATGCCAATTGTTCTTTCAAGATTTGGGTCTTAGCAGGTATTTGGGCATGTGTTGAATAACTGAAAGGACCAAGTTGCTAGTAACAGGGGAAGAGGGCCACATTCACGTGAGAACACTGGAATCCAGTAGTACCAGCTCTGGAACCAGATACACATCCAGTTATTTTATTTTATATTATTTTATTAATTTTAATTTTTTTTTTTTTTTTTTTGAGAAAAAGTCTCACTCTGTTGCCCAGGCTGGAGTGCCGTGGTGTGATCTCGGCTCACTGCTACCTCCGCCTCCCGGGTTCAAGCGATTCTCCTGCCTCAGCCTCCCAATTAGCTGGGACTACAGGCATGAGTCACCATGCCCAGCTAATTTTTGTAGTTTCAATAGAGACAGGGTTTTACCGTGTTGGCCAGACTGGTCTTGAACTCCTGACCTCAAGCAATCTGCCCACTTCAACCTCCCAAAGTGCTGGAATTGTGGCTTAGTTTAGCTGGGCACAGCTAAATTAATCCTATTAATCCTGTTTAATTCATTTTACTTTAGAATGCCTAGTGACCTGTATATGTCTATAAGTACACACATAGCACATAGCCTCACATGGAAGCATAACTATGCATGATATTGACTGATTTTCTATTCAAGCAAATTACAAATTGTTTGCTTATGTTTGTTTGCTTACACAATAACAAAAGAAAACTTCAACCTAAAACATTTAAATAACCAGAATTCAGTAACTACCCTCCTTAGCTAAGAGATTTAAGTAACCATCTTGGTTTCTTGGAAAAACCAATAATAGCTAGTGGCTGTATGGGATGCCTTGCATAGTAGCCATACGCAAAACCACACTCACATGCCTGATAACGTGCACTTATTTCTGAGCCCCACCCCATTCGTTGTGGGATCTGCAGAGTGGAAATCCGCCAAGGCTCTGCCCTGCTCTGCAGGCCTGTCCTTTTGCTTGTCAGAGATCCAACCAAACTGAAGCCTAAATTTCAATCCAAGTGAAATATCTGAGGCCATTGCCTGAGCCAAAAATAAAAATGCAGCAGGAGAAGAACCCCACATGAACACAGCAGAAGCATTTCAGTGACCTCAACTCAGGGCAGGGGCCTTTAGCAGTTTCCTGTGACCTCCCTGTGTGCAGCTAGACTCTGGAAGGGTGCAGACAAAGCCATTGGGCCTGTCTCTAATTGGTCTCACATCATCAGCATTCCAGAACAGGAAACTGTCTGCAGCCAGGAATTCTTGCTTCTTTGCCATAATATTTGAGAAGCAGACCTTTTCCCCCCTGCACATATTTAGTTCTGCTAGTTTGCAGCAGGTTCATTTTCCTGGTTTCAATAGCTATAATAAGAACATCATGTCTGGCCTGTCTCTTGGTGGTGGACTATTAGATTGCTAGGATATGAACTTCTTCCTCACTTGCTATGGGTCAGTAAGCTAATGTTTGGGTCAAAGACTGTTCATAAAATATATAGTCTCATTCTATGGTGCTTTTTTTTTTTTTTTTTGATGGAGTGTGTCTCTGTCACCCAGGCTGGAGTGCAGTGGTGGGATCTTGGCTCACTGCAACCTCTGCCTCCTGAGTTCAAGTGATTCTCCTGCCTCGGCCTCCTGAGTAGCTGGGATTACAGCCATGCATATGGTGCATTTATTAAAATTCAAAGTGAGTTATACTGCCCCAAGATGGGGAAGATGTTCTCCCGCTCCTATCTCAAAGAAGGGGACCAGTTCATCAGGGCACACATAAATAATTAGGAGTGCCCCAAGAGCATCCACAGAGGCTGAACTCCAGTCCTCCCTTCCTGGTCCCATGTCTTGTGGTGTAACCAGTGTTGACATATACCCAGTTAACTGCAGTGTAGCTGTCCCAATAGTTAAAACACAAACACACTTCCAGATAGTAATATATAATATATACACTATCCAGATGGTAATATATATATAATAGATACACTTCCAGATAGTAATATATATATAATATATATGTATATATTATATAAGTGGTTTCAACTATTTTAATCAAATGATGTGTTTAAGGTATGTATTTGTGCAAGTTAATGAATAAGTTCACTACACTAGACCTTAGTAGTTGGTCAGAATGTAAGCCAGCAAGTGACACTTGCAAATTCGGTGTGGGGTGCTATGTAAGTATAACTGGGTATTCTCTCTGTGATGCATTTTCTAGTAGATTAGGTCACTGGTTCTCAAAAGGGATGATTTTGTCCCCCAGAGTCATTTGGCAGTGTTTGGAGATACTGCTGGTTGTCACAACTGGAAGGAGGGGATGGCTTGGCTGCCAACATCTAGAGAGAGGCCAGGGATGCTGATCTGTGTTCTATGATGCACAAGATAGCCTTGCATCAAAGACTTATCACTCAAAATGTCAGTAGTGCCAAGGTTGAGATCCTTAGGTGTGAGAAAAAGTGAAGCAATTAATGTTTTCAAGAAAGAAATGGAAAAACCCATTGGATCACTTTGGTCAATAACAAATGTCTCCCTGCCGTTGCATTCTCCATGACACTGCAAAGGGAGGACGTCAGTCTTTGTTTTCTGTGATGTACAGCAACATCCAAAAACAGTGGAACTGCTTGACTGGACTGGATGACTCAGAAATGAAGACACCAGCTTTCATTTGATGTATCACACAGGAACACCAAAGGGACAGCTCTCTTTCATTACCTGTTGCAATTTTCAGCAGAGATGATTACTTTGGTAGATTTGCCTTATATGAAAGATGTGTTCCTGAAAAGTTGTATTTACTAAATCATATTTTAAATATAGTCAAGAAACTCAGTGAGCACTCAGGGGCCAATGAATCTTTTTAAAGTGAAAAAATAAAATCCTACTCTCAAAGAGAAACACACCCATATATTGCATTTTTTAATGTAAATATTTATTCTGAACTTTACATTTTTATTACAGGGCTCCATAAATTTTATGTAAGAGAACAATTTCCCTTTCTCCTTCCTTTTCCTTCCCTTATTCTTTTCCTTTAAAGAGAAAAGGGTAGGAGGGATTAACTATAGATTCTCTAAATTTGGAAAGGTAATTGATCACTCTATCCATACTACAGTTTAAAAGATACCTGCTGGGTTACAAATTGTTAGAAAATAGGACTTGGTTCTATTTTGAAATCATTAATTTTTTTTTATCTCATGCTTTTTTTTTTTCAGTTACTGACCTTTGGCTAGAAAGAGCAGGTGCACTCAGTTCTTCCCTCACCCCATGGGTGTTTGTTGCACCAGAAATATCCGATAAGACTCAATCTCTTCACTCACTGGAGCCTGGTATCAGCAGAGATAAGGGAGTGGTACTGAAGGAACCCAGGTTTTTCCTCCTTATCAATCACTGCCCTGGGGCAACATCCCTAGGTGTATAAATCACTGACTAACCCAGCAGGGGAAAGGGGGCAGGAAGGAGGAAATTTATTTGATAAAGCTACCATTAGTGTCACTTTAGTGATAGAAGGTTACAGAGGTGTGACCAGTGGGGACAAAGCCATTGCCACTAGGAAGGAGCTGGCCTGGATGAGAGAGGCTCTAGAAGACATGGGTCTGATCTTTATCCTCACTGGAAGGAGGAGGGGACTGGGAAGAGGAAGATGCTAGAGGTGACCCTGCCTTTTCCAGGATAGCACCTGTGTCAAGGAGACAGGTGCCAGAGTCACCTGTGAGGGGCACTGTCATACTCTTTGCATAGTCCTTCCACTTACAAGTATGTTTCTCATGTTAGTCTCACAGCAACCCAGTAAGCAGTATTTTACAAATGAGAAAACCAAAGCACCAAGAACTTAAGTAATAACTTGCCCAAGGTCACTCAGCTACAAAGAAGGGTTTGTGATTTGGCACAGGTGTCCTGATTGGAAGCCCTGTGTTTCCCTATGCGATGGCACCTTGCTCTCACTAGGATGGCCAGGTCTCAGCCCAGCAGCATGGCGCTCGGTAAGAACCTTGGCTGGGCTGCCAGGAACCCCAGGTTCCAGTCATGACTCTGTCTCCAACTCACTGCGTCCCCGGTAGGCAATCGCTAGCCCTCTTGGAGTCTCTGTTTTCTCATCTAGGCAAGGAGGAGGTTGACTGAGTTGTCCTCAGGTCTCCATAGTGACATGACAGGCAGTCTGAGGGGCACCCTGGCTGCCTCCTTGCAGTTTGCTAAGCACTTCCCACCGTGGCCAGGAACTGTGAAAACACTGTATCCATCATGTTACCCGAGCCCGAAGCACCCACCCTAGGAGGTGGGTGCTATGTAGTCTCCATCTAGCTGATAAGGACACTGAAGCGCAGAAAACTCAACGATGACTTGACTTGCTTCAGGTCATTGTCTGCTCAGACTGTCACACAGAATACCACAGACTGGGTGGCTTAGACAACAGAAATGTGCTGTCCCCAGTTTTGGAGGCTGAAAGTTTTAGATCAGGGTGCTAGCAGGGTTGGCTTCTGGTGAGGCCTCTCTCCCTGGCTTGCAGAGGGACCCCGTCGTCTCTGTGTGTCCTCACATGGTGCTGCCTCTGAGGCCTTTGGGGTCGGGAAGAACAAGCTCCCGTGCTCTTCTTCTAAGGACACTTACGCTCTTGGATCAAGGTCTTACCCTCATGACTTCATTTAATCTTTTTTTTTTTTTTTTTTTTGAGACAGGGTTTTGCTCTTGTTACCCAGGCTGAGTGCAGTGGCATGATCTCAGCTCACTGTAAACCTCTGCCTCCCAGGTTCAAGCGATTCTCCTGCCTCAGCCTCCCAAGTAGCTGGGATTACAGGCATGCATCACCACACTCTGCTAATTTTGTATTTTCGGTAGAGTCAGGGCTTCACCATGTTGGCCAGGCTGGTCTCAAACTCCTGACCCCAGCTGATCCGCCCACCTGAGCCTCCCAGAGTGCTGAGATTACAGGTGCGAGTCACCACACCCATCCACTTCATTTAATCTTGATTACCTCCTAAGCACAGTGTCTCCAAATATAGTCACATTGTGAGTAAGGGGTTCAACACATGAATAACAGGGAGACACGGTTCAGTTCATAGCAGTCACACAGCCAGGAATTGATGTGAAGCCCCCTGCCAGCTCGTCTCACCACCTCTTCATTTTACTTGGCCCAGAGAGCTGAGCTGGGAGTGGAGCTGCTGGGTGCAGGAAGTCCTGTCTTCCTGTAGGTATATGCGCTCTCTCTCTCTCTGTCTCTCTCTCTCTTCCCACCCCCTTACCCGCCCCCCGCACAGTAGCTCTCCATCCAAGTCACAGCCTCCTCTCCAAGGTATGAGGGTGGGTAGGAAGATCTTTCTTTCACTAAGCCCTCTGGGTCCTGAATGGAGCTGGGGGTAAGCCTGTCGCGACTGGAGTTAGTGCCCCCAAGACCATCCTGCACCCAGCACTGAAACTCAAGATGTTTCGGGAAAAGCACAAGAAGCCTGAGGCTGAGCCCTCAGGATGGGTTCCTTCACAGCCTTCTTGGAACCTAGTGCAGTTCTGGACCCTCCCTGAATGCTGCAGGCAGAACAAAATCACACAGGCACAATTCCCGGGCTCCCAGGACTTGGTACAAGTTGCCTATCCTTGTGGAAGGACGAAAACTCAGTCCACATCTGCAAACCACTCACTGGAGCAGCTGTATTTGAGCTTGTCAATTACTCATTATTAAAAGCTTTGTAGACCAAATTCAGTGGCTCATGCCTGTAATCCTAGCATTTTGGGAGGCCAAGGCAGGTGGATCACCTGAAGTCAGGAGTTCCAGACCAGCCTGGCCAATATGGCCAAACCCTGTCTCTACAAAAAATACGAAAAGTAGCCAGGTGTGGTGGTGGGTGCCTGTAGTCCCAACTGCTCGGGAGGCTGAGGTGGGAGGATCACTTGAGCCCAGGAGGCAGAGGGTACAGTGAGCTGAGAACACACCACTGCACTCCAGCCTGGGTGACAGGGGGAGACTCTGTCTCCAAAATAAATAAATAAATAAAAACTTTGTTGTAAAAATAAGTTATTCAGACTCTTGTGCAGGCTTCCACCAAGCCAAACAAACTAGGCACCCACCTGGAATGCTTCCTCTCTACAAATTACAGTATCTGTCATAGTGTTGGGAAAACGTTTTCTTCCCGCTCTCTCCTGCTTTAACGCTCATGCTCATGTTATGAAGGTAGACTTACAAAGGCGGGAGTTTTTTCCTAATTTTTCAAAAGTTCACAAGACTTAATAGACCACAGGATGTCATCCAGAAAATGACAGTGTGTCATTTTATCTTTTCAAACTGTCGAAAAAGGCAGCTAGTTAACAGAGAACCACTTAGCTCATGTTCGCTGATGTAGAAAGCTACCTTGCCACAGAAGTAATGCTGTGGCTGTCACTGGTGTGCCGAGCGTTTTCACGAGACACTTCCCCCTCATTTTCTGTCACTTCACCCTAGATTCACTGCCCACACTCCCTTCTCCATGGAGAGCTTCTGGTGCTCTGTCCATTGTCACTATAACCAGAATTGCTGGGTTACTGCTGACTCCTCCCCACTCATAAGCCCTAAGCTAGTTCAGATCAGAAAAGCAAAAATATTTTTCAAGTGAAATTCCACCTTGAGCATTTTGGAAAAGCAAACAGTTCATTTCAGTGAGTCATTTCTCTTCCCATTGGCAGGGTCGTCCAGAACAGTAGATTGTGCCGCCAGCTGCACCAGAGGCTATGGGGCTTCCCATTGGTGTCTTGCTGGCTTCGGTCTTGCTCATGATATCCATGGTTGACTTTTGCAGGTGTGAAAGCTGTGGGGCCGTTTTCCATTCTGAATGCAAAGAAAAGTCTGTCCCCTGCCCGAGGTGTGTTCGCCGAGAGCTGCAGAAGAAGCAGAAGTCTTTCTGGCAGAGACTGAACGTGGACGAGAGTCTAGAGGAGGCTTGCACCATGTTTGAGCTGTCCTACCAGAACACCTGACTCAGGCCGACACAAGGCCCGGGATTCACCGATCAACAATCCATCAGCCCCAGAGCGGCTTCCTAACTAGCCAGTTAGACCCCTTTGGAAGAAGAGTATGTCTCCTCTTCAGCTAGATACAGATATATATATTTATTTATATAAACACAAATACCTATACGTCCCATACTTATGCTCTGTGTACCTCATTGTCTAAAAGATCTGCAGAACATCTGTGGCTCAAGAAACTGCCAATAGCTGGATTACACTTAGCCAAGAATTTCAGCTGCTTGCTCCCAGACAAAACGTGGTATACACAATGCTTTATAGTTCCGACTTTTCTTTTTCTGTCTCTCGGGACATTTTATTATCCGAGACGCAAGAAGCAGCATTTCCTGCAGAAAACGGCGCTTTAGGTTATTTTTGTGCTATTTATTTTTAGCCTCCACAGAGGTTGTGGTAACTGAGGCAAGCACCCATCATCATCTGTTTCATAAGAAAACCTTCAAAACACAAGAGACTCCTGGGTCCTTCCAGGACCTAGTGTCCCCGGCTCTCCCGCCTCAGTTCCTCCCATGGAGGCGGGAATCACCCAGGCAGAGCCGAATGGCTGAAACAGGAGCCAAGCTCCCTCTGACAGAAAGCATACACCCCTGATTTATGAGGAGAGCTGTTTCTGGTTTTGAAGTTAATCTCAGAAGTTTTTTTTCCTGAGAAAAGAAGAAACCTCTGCGACCAATAACTGCGTGTTGTCGGTCTGTTTCCTGGTACGAGTCCCAACACCCGCCTAACGACGTGACGCTCCACCGTGTTTTCCAGGCTGTCCACATGGCTTTCTTAAAAATGGTTTTCAGCGGGTGCCCATAGGTGATATTTATGATGTTCTTCATGATGCTGGCCGGAGGAAATGTCCTGGGATTGTTGTTAAACGCATCAGGGTATAGACTGGTAGATAAGGGTATGTGGTATGTTATATGGTAGTATATTCAAAGAGAGGGTCGTTTTCATTTCTTTTCTCAGAATCCTGCGTAGGCACTGCCTACCTATTCATTTTAAATGCTTTATGTCTCATTGTTCTTCCTGCACTTTCATTTCGACCTTTGTCAATGTAACCATTCTTGCTTTCTCATTTTTTTTTTTTGTTAAAAAATCAGAGTAGGCTGGGCGCAGTGGCCTGTAATCCCAGCACCTTGGGTGGCCTAGGTGGGTAGATCACCTGAAGTCAGGAGTTCTTGACTAGCCTGGCCAACATGGTGAAACCCCATCTCTACTAAAAATACAAAATAATATTAGCCAGGTGTGGTGGCAGGTGCCTGTAATCCCAGCTACTCAGGAGACAGGAGAATCACTTGAACCCAGGAGAGGGAGGTTGCAGTGAGCTGAGATCACACCATGCACTCTAGCCTGGGCAACAAGATTGAAACTCCATCTCAAAAAAAAAATCAGAGTAATGTGGAACTTCAACTTTGGACTATTAAGAAAATACCAAACTTAACAAGTGTAATTAATGAATTAGATCTAATATTATTTAAATAAATATATATACATATATATATAATTGCTACCTTGAAGTGAAACAGAGTGCTAAAATAAATCATAGGAGTCAGAAAGAGAACTGCTTTGCTATTCGGCAGGTAGTGTTCCCCGCTGCAGTGCCCTTTGAAGAGCGTGTGGCAGTCACTGTGACCAAAACGGCAGGTAGGACAGCCATGGGACCCTGGCAGCTCCCATTCTTTCACCTTCACTCTCTCTAGAGCAGGAAAATACGTTTATAATAAAACAGTTCTCAGTAGACTTTATGAGAAGAGTCTATATCTTTCGCACTGAGGGATGCCTTCTATGCCTTTCATGGTTTAGTAGTTTTGCAGCTATTAGGATTAGTGGCGCACAAAATACTTGGTACATTCAACCGCATTGCTCCTTTCCCCACACTCCTCTCCCCTGAGAACCCAACTTACAATACTTCGTCCATCTAGAGATGTGACATTTCAGACTGACTTTGGTGCAGTTAGATGTAAGCATTTTCCCTCTCAACCGCGCCAGTTCCTTTGGCCCCAGACCACACATTTCACCTTAACAGCTCAGCACCATGCATGCATTTATTTTCTGACTATACAGTAGCCACAACCAAGGCTTGAAAACTTGTTAAAAGGCCAGGGCCCTATTCATGAGACGCCTCACGGTGCCTTTTACCCTTACAAAAGCAGGTTGACTTTTCCCCCACTCTACTTAAAGAGAATGTTGGACACAAAAGAAAAAGGGTGGAAAATCTCAGACACTTGGCAAACAGGCAAACAAATTTGATCATCTCCTTTCCTCCTCCCCTTGGTAAAATACAGTATTTATATTTTCCAGCCTCAGAGAAGATAGCAGAACATGATCTTTCACAAGAGAATTATAGACCTGCTTATTATAAAACAGATGTGCTCCCATGGCAAAGTGCCTTCTCCCTCCGCCCCCAGCTCCCTGTCACTGTAGCTTACTTTTGCCTTCACTGTAATTAATGTATCCGTGATTCCAACTGTCAGCCAGGCCATTCCCAGCACACTGCTTTTGGAGACCTGAAGTGCGGGGCCATCTCCTCCCCTTCTAACATGTTTGTCCTACGAACAGAATTTCCTCTCCCAACTCACAGGCACCCAGGGTCTACCTGCTGAGAGTCAAGGGTGAAATTCTGGATCCCTGATCCAAACATCTTTTTTTTCACCATATTTAGAGGGCCCTGCTAAATAAAAGCAGTCCCTGTGAACTCCTAAGGAAGACTTTCCACCCACATCATTTTCTGCTTATTTTCAAAAGGAAAACAAAAATCAATGTGTTATCACCATCAGCTACCCAGAGCTGGATCCATGGCCAGCTGCTTCGGATTCCTCTCCGTTTCGTAAAACCCTGACAGCTTGGTCGGTGCCGGCCGCAGGCCTATGACATTCTCTGCCACCACCACCAAAATCTGATGGGTCAGAGTGGAGCCAGCTTGGGAGTTGGGTCTGCCATGAAAATTCAGAATTGCTGTTTTCAGCCCAGAGTGTCTTGGTACACATGAACGCCCCTTCTGTTTTCAACTCTTAACAAATTACTTGGTGCACTCTTAGGTAATGGTTCCACTGCTTAGAAACTGTCGAAACAAAAGCAAATCTGTGGATTACCACCTCTTTCAGACCAAACTAATACCTGCTTTTCCTCGTGTTCCATTTTTCATCCCATCTTAAATATCTTGCACATAAAACATATGAAAAAAATGGCCAATTAATCTCCTGGAGCTGGCAACTGACTCCGGGGAACAGCTTTTTGCTGAAAGGCCCATTCCCTGGTGTATCACTTGAGGAAATCCTCCTAAAAGTGCCAGAAACTCATGTGTGAGATCGTCCAACCCTGGTGAAATGTTGGCATCTAACCCCGCAGTAAAGCAGCCAGTTCCGAAAATAGACCTCATTTTGCACCACTGCAGGAAGGCCGCAAAGTACTTAAAAAGCAGTCAACTGGAATGGGAGTAGTGTTCTTTCCAGGGCCGCTTTTTCCAAAGCTAAAAGCCTCTTTATATGAAAACCATGTAAACTCTGAGCGGCCCCCTTTGCCTCCCTGCCTTTTGTAGGGACTACATCATAGTCATTTGAACGTCTGTAGTGCTAAAGGGTCATCTAGTTAGGAGCTTTAACATTGCATTCGCTGAGAGGGTCATCACTTTTTGATTCTTCTAGAGTAGTCCTCCACCAAGAAGGGAATACGTCTAATACTTGGGATCTGTGGTTTGCAACACAGTGGTATCCCTCAGACTCCTGAAAAGGGACTGTGCCGTGACTTACTTCCAGTTGCAGTGAGATCCGAGGTGTTTACATCACCCTAGGTGCCGAATGCAGCCTTTGCTAAGCTAGAGTACGTCCTTTGATGGAGGCTGGCCTCTGTTTTTGTCTCTGTGTGTCTGTCGTGTGTACACACTGAACATGGACTATTTTCTGTGCCTCCTCAAAGAGGCTTGGCTTCCAAACCTGGAAGTTTGTTCTCTACCCATTGGCCAAAAAGGCCGTCCATAAATTCATATATCCAGGTGGGACTAGCACGATGCCAGGCACACTGAACACTTTCTGCAGAGGGGCTTGATCAGAGGAAGTAAGCTCCTCCTGTAGCGTCAAGCCAATGCTGTCGCTCATGTTTTTGTGCAGAATTATTCATCTCCATTGATCTGACACACTCTCTTGAAATCACTAGATTATGAAGCAAATGTTCACCTCCTGATTCCAGTACTTCCTGGTTTCAACACAAGGTTATTTTATTTTTTTACTCTCCCTAGTAAATAGAGATGTGTATAATTTTTGCCCATTTGATTTCTTGAGTTTTCTGCCCCGCTTCTTTTCTTACTCTGAAATAACATGAAAATACGGAGACACTGGAGCAACACTGAGAGCCCCTCCCTCCTGGATGAACTGAATCTATAGCTGCACTCTCCAGTCTCCCTTGCCTCCGAGTCACTTGTTAGGATGGGCATTAGGCGCTTCATATGTTGCACACCCCGTGTGACTCTTCCGACCCTGAGTCAAGTAGAACTAACTGCTCAAGGTCGAATCCAGTGACCGGTGAATAAGCTCTACTCAGTTAATGTAAATAGACCAGTGTTGATTTCTACCATGTGGAATGGTGTTTCGACAATTAAATTTAGCACCCAGCAGTCTCCTTATTGGTAAACGATTCTGATTTCATTGGGCTCAAAAATCTCTGACTCAAGGGTCTTTCCTTAGTGTATTTTAATGGGTGCATGGCTGAGGTAAAATCCAATTCATTGTTAAACTCTAGGTAAAATGGTATGGGATACCCTCTTAAGCATGCCAGTGGTTGTCAGTTTTATTTAAAGTAGGTTCCAGTCGGCCAGGCTTTGGTGGCTCATGCCTGTAATCCCAGCACTTTGGGAGACTGAGAAGGGCAGATCACTTGAGGTCAGGAGTTTGAGACCAGCCTGACAAACATGGCAAAAACACAGAAATTAGGCCGACTGTGGTGCCTCACACATGTAATCTCAGCACTTTGGGAGGCCAAGGTAGGTGGATCACTTGAAGTCAGGAGTTTGAGACCAGCCTGGCCAACATGGTGAAACCCCATCTCTACTAAAAATATAAAAATTAGCCAGGTGTTGTGGTGCATGCCTGTAATCCCAGCTACTTGGGAGACTGAGGCAGGAGAATCACTTGAACCCAGGAGGTGGAGTTTTCAGTGAGCCGAGATCGCACCACTGCACTCCAGCCTGAGCAACAGAGCAAGACTCCTTCTCAGGAAAAAAAAAAATGTAGGTTCCAAATGATCATGTTATGTGACTTTGTCCTGGTAAAGGGCTGCTGATGTGATGGAAGTCATTGCTAGACTCAATTGAGACAACTGCTATTTTGCTTTGGATTCTCCTTGTGAAAAGAGAAGCCACTAGCCGCTCGTCTTGTTAGAAAGTTCTTGAATGAAGCCAGTTGTTGCCCTGGGTAGAAGATTCAGGCACTTACAGCAACTCATAGCAACTTCTAACTCTTAGGAGAGCTCCCTCCTATTGGCTGTGAAGCTGCAAACCAGCCTCTTTCTTTTCCCCGAATCTCCCTTGCCCCTAGTTCTGAGCCCAGCCCAGAGGCTCAGCTAATAAACCAGCTAGTGGACAACTGGGGCCTGTGGCTCCTTCTCCATGTTGGCCTTCCCTTGTGTCTCTTGTCCCTGTAGGAGTGCCTTATAGTCCTGTCTCCTGCTTCTAGTCTAGTCTATCTGAACCACCTGAAGCCTGCAGGACCTTTCAACTAAATCTGCATCCCTCTGCTTCTTCCCTGCTGGCTACTCTTCATATAGATGCGCTTGGAGCCTGTGCATTCCATGACGCATGTCGGACTTTTCACCTTGTTCAACCCGGTGTGCCTTAACCTCAGGAGTAAAAGGAATCAGGTTGGAGACACGTGGTTAAAGTAGAATGGTGCAAACATTGGCTTCTTAGTGCCATTAGCAGTTTTACCAGGAAATGCAAAAGATGCAACCACATAGTGTTTTCCCTTTGTTTTATGCTGCTCTTAAATCCCTCTTCTTGTTTGTTAGCTTTCATTAACCAAACTCAGGGGAATGTCACGATGTCACCAAGGCCAATGGGTAGAGAAATAAAATCCAGCCATCCAGAATTGAATCTGTAAAGTCAGTGAACTTAGCCTTTTTAGGTTCAAAATTACACAAACACAAGGATTTTCTTACCCTTCACCTTTCAAAAGTTTTCTTTTTATTTTGCCACCTGTTTTCCAAATAAGAAGTGGGAAGCCTTTTAGATAAATTGTGATAAAAATGTCTCTTTGTGTGATGTGCACAGTCCACTGAGCTATCAAATTAGGCTTTGGCTGCTGGAGGCCTAGGTTCTAGCTTTGGCCACCTATCAGAATCTTACTGTTACACTGGGCACGGTGGCATGTGCCTACAGTCCCAACTATTTGGGAGGCTGAGGTGGGCAGATTGCTTAAGCCCAAGAGCCTAGGCAATATGGTGAAACCCATCTCAAAAAACAAAGAAAAAAAGAAGTTGAGTCTTACTGTGAATAGCTTCTAGCCTACCCTAGAAAATATATATTTTAAATCTGTTTCTTAGGAATAGTAGCTAAAAGAAGGAATCATCACAGGAGGGAAAGTGGCTGGCCAAGTAGCTCACGCCTGTAATCCCAGCACTTTGGGAGGCCAAGATGGGAGGATCACTGGAGCCCAAAGGTTCAAGGGGCCAGTCTGGACAAGATGGCAAGATCCCCATCTCTTAAAAAAATAATATTTTTTTTTTACGGAGAGAAAATGCTTAGGCTGCAAATGGAGAGTATGGAACATGGTGATGTAAAAAACTTCTGCACAACTTGTTCTCTAGCTCCTGGGTCAGATCTATGCCATTTTTTCTTATTTCTGCTCACACACGACAGAAATGTCTAAAATTTTGGGTCTGGGCTGTTATGTCACTTGCGTTAAGTTATTTGTAGTATCTACTGTGCTAACTTATATATGTGTTCTTTCTGTTTTGGGGATTTTATTACCTTTTGTTTCGGCATAACTTATCTCTATTTTTGTTTACATTATTTTAAAAATATCAGTAACTGTAATAATATAAAATTGAAATTGTATTGTTGACAATACCTCTAGTTTTTAAGGCCATCTGTCACATAATTTAAGTGCACCAGTTCCTAATGTATAAAGTTCTCTCTCTCAATAAACAATGCAGAAAGTACTTTCCTTTCTCATAATGACTCCATTAAAATACTGTTCTTGAGGGGCTGGTGAAAGCCTAAAATGAGCTCTATGTATTAATTCAAAGTCAAGATTTGAGCTTTACTGAAAATGAGCCATAGCTGGGCGCGGTGGCTCACGCCTATAATCCCAGCACTTTGGGAGGCCGAGGCAGGCACATCATGAGGGCAAGAGATCAAGACTATTCTGGCTAACATTGGCGAAACCCAGTCTCTGCTAAAAGTACAAAAATTAGCTGGGAGTGGTGGTGGGCACCTGTAATTCCAGCTACTTGCAGGATGCTGAGGCAGGGAGAATTGCTTGAACCTGGGAGGCGAAAGCTGCGGTGAGCCAAGATTGTACCACTGCACTCCAGCCTGGTGACAGAGCAAGACTCCATCTCAAAAAAAAAAAGAGGAAAAAAAATGAGCCACTAGGATTTTAAATTATCTCTTAATATCTTACAGATAAACTTTTTAAAAAAATCATCAACCTACAATATTCTCATCAGCCCTTCCCATGCTTATGAAAAATGTAGTATAACTTTTAAAAAGATGCAGATGTCATGTCATGGGCCTTATTTGCTGAATCTAAGCATGATTATTTTCAGTTCCAAGACAAAGCTGCCAAAGTTCATGCATGGATGTTCTCCCACCAAAGCTTCTCCCCAAGCCTTCCAGCCCTGGTTCCATTTCACCGTTCACATACTCTCCAAATTAGATGGCCAAGTGCCAGGCGGCCAGCTAGGCAAAAGAGCCAGTCCTTCCTTCAGGGACCATATTTTGGGAGCAAAAAGGAGCAAGGAGTGGAGAGTAAAGAGAAACTGTTCCTCCTCGAGACAGCAGCTCTCTGGGAGTTAAGAAATGATCGGAAATATCTGTACAGCCCCATGCCTGGCTGGCCCTCACACACTCAAAAGGCCAAGGTGCAACAACTATCCACTTGGAACCTTTAGAAGGTTCCACTTAAACTCACTTTCCCAAAGGAAGTCATCGAAAAGAGACTAGAAAAGGTGCTTCTGGTAAAACATTTACCAAGATGAACCCTGAGCCTTACACCCTAAGACACACCTAAACAAGTTTATGCCCAGCTCCTCCCACTCCACCCTCAGGAAATCAGCCTGGGTTCACACCCACTCTGTCCAAGAGGTAACTGGACTTCATCCTCACACAAAACCTGCCACAGTCCACGATGAAGAGAAACGGGTTAATGTTTCACTGAACCAAACTAGACATACGATGTAGTCAGAGCCTGGATTCATAATCAGATGAATCACACAGGACAGGTTAGCTTTCCCCCAGTTGCAGGAAACTGGTGAGGCTGGATAACTCCAGGAAGTTTTGACATCAAAGAGAAGATAGGCAAAAATGTCAGAACCTTGGAAAGAGACACTGTTTCGTTCATCTCTTATCCTCAGGAGACGAGGATAAGAGATGATTGAATCTCCCTTAATTGTTTCCTATGTCCTGTCCTTTGATGATGGCTCAAGATGATGGTTTAAATCCGTGGTTCCTGCATTTGAAACACAAAAATGAAAGCAAAATCTCAGGGCCTCATCACAGACAATTGACTCAGAATCTCTCCGGATGGCGCTTGAGTATTCGTATTTTTTTAAAGCTCCCTAGGTGACCCAATGCTTTCTGGAAGTAAAGAACCACTAGTTTAAATGAAGCAGGTTGCCTTGAAATAAACATTTGCTTGCCATATTGATAGTCCACAGTGAGAACAGTGGCAAGAGGAATTGGAGGGATGAACGGCCATAGCTGCCCTGAAGTTAACATCTGTTGCTTGCTTCTCTTCTTCCCAAAAGACACAGAACATCATTTTAGAACTTGCTCCTCATGGATTGTAATTGTTTTCATATAAATAATACCTTTACACCCCCTCTATTTTCTTCCAGGGTGTGATTAGCATATATTTATCAGTGTATCTCATTGCCAGAGAGCATTAGTGAATACAAGTTTCCAGGTCACAGCTGCTGGCATAAGCTGGTCAAAAAGGAAGCTCTGTGTACTCCCATTCATTTTTCCATTCCTCCCAGTTATCCTGTGATTGGTCCTCAAATGCATGTGAGAGTCCACTCCCAGTTCAGGCCCATCCAATGAATGCAAACCTCACCACTCTGGATGGTGTTTTTTTTTTTTTTTTTTCCCAAGTCTCAGGTCAGTGGCCTAGTTTTTTTTAAATAGAAAATCACACTGGGCGCGGTGGCTTGTGCCTGTAATCCTCGCACTTTGGAAGGCCAAGGTAGGTGGATGACCTGAGGTCAGGAGTTCAAGACCAGCCTAGCCAACATGGTGATACCCATCTCTACAAAAAATACAAAAATTACCCAGCTGTGGTGATGCATGCCTGTAATCCCAGCTACTTGGGAGGCTGAGGCAGGAGAATAGCTTGAACCCAGGAAGCGGAGGCTGCAGTGAGCCAAGATCGTGCCATTGCACTCCATCCTGGGCAACAAGAGCAAAACTCCATCTCAAAAAAATTAATTTGTTAAATAAAACAAAATAGAAAATTACTAGGTGCTTCTCGCCCAGAAAGGCCTAGGAAATTCAGGAAATCTTGAGCTAAGTCCAGATTCAGCTTGCTTCCATAGAAGAACTAAGCTTTTTTTCTTTTTTTTGAGCTCTGTCACCCATACTGGAGTGCAATGGCATGATCTCAGCTTACTACAACCTCTGCCTCTGGGGTTCAAGCAGTTCTCCTGCCTCAGCCTCCCAAGTAGCTGGGATTACAGGCACCTGCCAATACACCCAGATAATTTTTTTATTTTTAGTAGAGACGGGGTTTCACCATCTTGGCCAGGCTGGTCTTGAATTCCTGACCTCGTGATCCACTCGCCTCGGCCTCCCAAAGTGCTGGGATTACAGGTGTGAGCCACCACACCCGGCACGTTTATTATATTATTATACTGGATTCTGATTGGGATAGAAGATTCCTCCCCCAGGATAACAAAGGTCCCTGGTACACAATACTTACGAACACACCTCAGAGAAAGATATAGTTTATGCTCCCTCATTTGCATCTATTCTCTCGTAGCTTGGGCAGAGAAGTCTAGCAGGAAGAACAAATTTTTCCCATAGCTGAGCATACAGAGATTCTGATTTATGTGCACTGACATCCAATTTACCTGGACAATGGGAAATTCATTATTTCTCCACCTTTATTTCATATCCCTCCATTAAGGGCTATTGATTTTAAGCAAATTAGCCAGAGTTCATGAGATCATACAATATTTCAGATCCTGCCATACAACCTCAGGCAGCTGTTGGTCTGGGGGAAATTCCTCCAGCTTTTGTCCAGGCTCTCCCAATATGGTCTGTTGTTCGGAGGCTGAAGAGCTGCTATTAGCACAGTAATTTTTCCAAATGAACATTGAGCTAAATTATCTCAAATGTATAAAGGAACATCTCTCACTGTGTTATGGAAAATTGCCTCCCAAATTACGAGGCTATACAAAGCACATATTAGTTCTAGGCCCAAGGAGATCCAAATTGCCTTAGATTCTGTGCTGTATTGTGATAATACATTCCTAATAATGTCAGGCTCTGAGGATACTGCAAGGTGCACGTTGTTATGAAAATAAACCAGGCTTTTTCTCCATTAGGAGCACCTCACGCACACCCAAGCCCAGCCACAGATATTTTTCTCTGAGATTCAAGCCTTTTGCAGAGGAAATAAATTCCAATTGCATAGACGGGGAGTGAATTTGAATTCTAAACTGGGTCAACTGTCCCAAACGGCTTTCTCACTGTTGCCCATGAGTGAGGCAACCTAGGAAGCAGCTGTGGGCAGATGTCTCAGGGAATAGCTCCTGCTCACGTGTGTTTAATTCCGCGACAAGGTGAGGGGGAAATCAGAGGCCAGATGCCGGCTGACAGACTGTGCCAAATGCCAGTGCTGTGGTCAGTGTGTGGACAAACCCCAGAAACTAGTGCTACCAAAGTTGCCCCAAACCAGGCCCCCAGGCACCTAAGCAGCCCAGATGCAGCCCACACAGTGTTTGCAATGGATATTTTCAAAAATAAGGTTTATTCAGTTTTTCACATTGTTTTATCTACTCTTGTTTTTTTTTTTTTCTACTTCTCTGAGGAAATATTACAAAGCAAATCCCAGGTATCCCCACATCCCTCAGTATCCATCTAAAAGATATGTTTTCCACAATGCCATTACACATCTAACGAATGAACATAATTTCTTGCTATCATCTCGGTTCCAAATCAAAGTTATCTCATTGCATCAAAAATTGTCCTTTCTAGGCCAGTGCGGTGGCTCACGCCTGTAATCCCAGCACTTTGGGAGGCTGAGGCAGGTGGATCACCTGAGGTCAGGAGTTCAAGACCAGCCTGGCCAACATGGAGAAACCCCATCCCTACTAAAAACACAAAAATTAGCCAGACATGGTGGTGCACAGCTCTAATCCCAGCTACTTGGGAGACTGAGGCAGGAGAATCGCTTGAACCCAGGAAGGGGAGGCTGCAGTGAGCTGAGATTGTGCCACTGTACTCCAGCCTGGGTGACAGAGTAAGACTCTGTCTCAAAATAAAATAAATAAATAAATAAATGTAAGAAATTAGTACTCCTGAAGGCGTGATAAAATGTAAAACGCTGTGGGGCCTCCCCAGCACCCTGCCCCCTTCTTGAAGGTAATGGCACCCCACTTTTCCCTCGGAAGACAGTAGCCATCCCACCCTTATTCCATGTAGTCCTCGTGGCCTGTCAGCAAAGTCCCCTGCCTTCAGGGTGGGACCCATGGCTCAAGCTTGGCCAGCAGGAATTTGAATCTTGAGAGAGCTAAACACGTGCATTGATTACAGCCTCTGAAGAGGTTGTCTGTTGGTTTCTGCTCCCTTGAAACTGGCTGAATTCTCTTCTTCTGAAGACTTGATTTTTTTGTTGTTTTTCCTTCAGTTGTATCAACTGTGCAACAAATAGTTCTCTCCTTAAGTTAGCCAGACATGGTTTCTGACCCAATGGCTTTCCGGCACAATTTCTCACTACGATTGCCTTTCTGTCTCTATGCTTTTGCAGTCTCACTCTGGCCTATGCACTCAATAGACACTCAGCATGAACATTCAACAAGAGTGAGTCCTGCCAGGGTGCACCACTCCTGGCCTCTGTATTCACAAAGCTAGACCAGGGCCCAGAGGACAACTTTCTTTAATGGAGAAGACATCCTTCTTCAGAAGCTTGCTACACTGCTGACACAGTAACAGCGACTTAGCAAGGCTGTTAAATAACTTGACTAATTGGAACCATCTACTCAAGAAGTAGGCTTGGTTCCTACAGAGCCGAGTGGAAAGAGAACCCCCAGGTGCAAAAGTTCCTTTCTGTTCCAAGGCACCACGTTGAGACCCAAGGCATCCTGAGCCAATTCCTGACCTGTCTCCAGTGCTGCCCCCACCAAAATATTTTAGGATTCAGGTACTCTTTATTTAGCTCTTCTATTGGATGAGTATTTGACTATAAAGAATTAAATATTCATGAAATAAAATTTAAAGTCACAGGCCGGGTGCGGTGGATCATGCCTGGAATCCCAACACTTTGGGAAGCCAAGGGGGACAGATTGCTTGAGCTCAGGAGTTCAAGACCAGCCTGGCCAACATGGCGAAACCCCATCTCTACTAAAAATACAAAATTAGCCAGACGTGGTGGCATGTCTCTATAATCCCAGCTACTGGGGAGGCTGAGGCAGGAGAATCACTTGCACCTGGGAGGTGGAGGTTGCAGTGAGCTGAGACTGCACTCCAGCCTGGGTGACAGAGCGAGACTGGTCTCGAACTCCTGACCTCAAGTGATCTGCCCGCCTTGGTCTCTCAAAGTGCTGGGGTGACAGGTGTGAGCCACTGCTTGGGTCTTCTTCTTTCATGCTGGGTAAGCTTGAGCAAGATACTTGACTTCTGAAAGTGGTTAAGATGCCTCAGTTTTCCTATTTGCCTTTTCTGTAGGGATAATAGCTGTTATCAAGTTATGGGACTATTGCGAGATATAAGTGAAATAAAGGCACTTGGCACCAGGCCTGGCACTCAGGAAGGATTCAATGTCAGGTTCTGTTATTTTCAGGGTGCAGTGGGAAAGCATGGAAAAGGAGGGGAGTCGATGTAGCCAACCAGGGAAAGTTTCCCCAGAGAGTACACTTGAGGCTGGTCGGGGAAGGTCAGTCACTGGGTGTGAAGGAGGGCACAGGCTGGAACTCCCACTTGCCCCCACCACATCCCCACATTTCTAGAAAGTCCACAATTACCTCACCAAGTCAGACTTAAAAGCATATTCATGCATTTTTCTTTTTTTTTTTTTGAGACGTAGTCTCACTCTGTCACCCAAGCAGGAGTGCAGTGGTGCGATCTCAGCTTATTGCAACCTCTACCACCCGGGTTCAATAGATTCTCCTGCCTCAGCCTCCCGAGTAGCTGGGACTACAGTCGTGTGCCACCACGTCTGGCTAATTTTTTGTATTTTTAATTCCAGGTGACCTTGCAGGGCTTCTCGGGCACTCTCCAGCAGGCCCCAAGGCCCAGCGGCATGATCTGGCCACCAATTTGTTCTTACCCACCGTCCAACCCACTCCTCTTTAGGGTCATTTTAAAGGTCAGATTCACCTCCCACATCTCCTGGACCTCCTGGGAGTCTAGTACACCAGAAAATAAATGACAAAACCCTTACCCTGTCTGCCTTGCCCCGTTCGGAAATGTGGTTGAAATGTGGACTTCCCCATGCTCCTCAACATCCTGACTTCCAACCATCCTGTCCAGAGTGATCCCTGAAGACTTTTCTCAGCAGCCTCTCCCAGTTTTCCACCAGCTTGCAGAGACCCGGGAGCACTGGCTGTGGAAGTCAGCTCCGTTCAGGTCCCCCTCCCACAGACTTGTCCTGGAGGGGTGTCAACCCACCCCCTCCACCAGGGGTCTGAAGCCGACTGTAGTAAAAATCTATATAGATAGATGATAGATAGATAGATAGATAGATAGATAGATAGATAGATAGATGATAGATAGATATAGATTTTTTTTTCCGAAGACTGTGTCCTTTGTTTTTATTATTCATTTAGAAAGCCCAGTACAAACCAGAGCCCCGTGCCCCCTCTGTGGGTCTATGCCCCCTCTCCATCAGGAACCTGGGCCTCCCGTCCTCCTCCTCCTTCTCCTCCTCTTCTTTTATTTCGGTGGCTCCCTGATTGGAAAAGGCGGCCCCCTTCTTCCTCCCCAGCTCCACAATTGTCACCGCCAATTAGTGCATTGTTAGGACACACAATGGCGTTACTGTAGCCAGTGGAATTGGAGGCCTTTGTGCTTCTCCAACCGGCCGTGGGGACAGTCAAGTTTCATTTAGAGACTTAAAACATAACGCCAGAAGAAAAATGCTATCAGAAAAAGCCAAAAGCAAAAAAAAGCGGGGGGGAGGGGGAAGAAGGGGGGAAGCACAAAAAAGAAAAAAGGGGAAGGTGAAGATGAAGATGAAGGAGAAGAAAGGCGGTGGTAAGCAGACGCTGAAAGGGGAAGAAAAAAATCTGCTATTCAGGAGTTAGCCTGAACTCATGAAAAGCCCCGAGTGGTCGCTACGAACTGACGTCCCCCTCTGAGCACAAAAAGGGGCTCGAGCTTAACAGTAATTAGTGGTCTGATTGTGCTTGGAACACTGTGTGTCTTTAGAGGATTTTTCCAACTTTTTTTTTCAGTCTTTACCAATAAAGGGGATGGGAGGAGAAAGGTAGGGGATGGGGAGAGGGGGCTTACAAGCTATATGTCCCCCCCAACAATCAGTGTGGGGGGGCGATTCAGCCTTTCTCTCTGACAGGTAAATTGGATTTTATTCTCCAAAGCTTGTAACTAAAGTCTCTACTAATTACAGAAGGTCTTTTCTCTAAGAATGTCACATATGGGTGCGTTTTAGAGTCACCGTTTTGTTTGTTTCAAGTACCTTTCGAGCAGCCTAGCCCTTTTTGCAGCCCGGAAGAGAGGCCCAGGCCTTTCAGCCAGAGCCCATGGGTTGTAGACTTTTTCTGTCAACAAAACTTTTATGTTGAGGAGACCTTTTCCTGTCCGTAAAATTAATATCCCAGTTTAAATCAGCGATTGACCTGAGAAAGCGGCCTTCTCCTCTGAGCAGGGGTTTGTTCCATCAGAGCATCTGCACAGATATCCCTTCTGCTGGAAACACTGCTTCTCTCCTGGTGTTTGCCCCTCTCTCTTCCTCCTCACAGATCCCTACAACAATTGGATGTGGTCCCTGCTCATTAGAGCTCAAGGTACAGGGAGCGATCTGTGGGGACGGAAGCCACCCTGAAGTTAGGCTGGTCCCATAATGTCCAAGTTCATTCTCCCTCTCCCTCTCCCACTTGCCCCCACCATGTCCCCACATTTCTAGAAAGTCCAGAATTACCTTATCAATTCCTACTTACAAACATATTCATGCATTTGCTTTAAAAATTTCTTCTGGCAGGGAGCAGTGGCTCACACCTCTATCCCGGCACTCTGAGAGGCCGAGGTGGGCAGATCATGAGGTTAGGAGGTCAAGACCATCCTGGCCAACATGGTGAAACCCTGTCTCTACTAAAAATACCAAAATTAGCCAGGCATGGTGCCAAGCACCTGTAGTCCCAGCTACTCCGGAGGCTGAGGGAGAAGAATCCCTTGAACCTGGGAGGCAGAGGTTGCAGTGCAAGATTGCAGTGAGCTAAGAATGCACCACTGCACTCCAGTATGGTGACAGAGCAAGACTGTGTCTCAAAAAAAAAAAAAATTATTCCAACAACCTAGCCCAGTGCAGCCAATTCACAACTTATATCTGCTTCACTCTCTTACTTGTGTTTTTTATTTCCTTTCAAATGCATTAACTATGCCTCTTTTTTCCCTCACTCTGGGTCAGACCAGACTCCTAGCTTTTACTTATTCATTTCTTTTTTACAAATAAGCTAATGAAGCCAGGTGCAGTGACTCATGCCTGTAATCCCAGCACTTTGGGTGGCCGAAGCAGGCAGATCACCTGAGGTCAGGAGTTTGAGACCAGCCTGGCCAACATGGTGAAACTCAGTCTCTACTAAGAAGTTAAAAAAAATTAGCCAGGTATGATGGGGTGTGCCTATAATCCCAGCTACTCAGGAGGCTGAGGCAGGAGAATAATCTCTTGAACCCAAAAGGAGGAGGTTGCAGCAAGCCGAGATCATGCCACTGCACTCCAGCCTGGGTGACAGAGTGAGACTCTGTCTCTAAAAACAAACAAAGAAAAAAACAAGCTAATGGAGACATCTGCTCCATGAGAGTTTCAGATAAAGTCTCCATCTCAGAAACAAGACTGTCGGAATTTACCCAGATGGTCTCACTATTGTGCCTCTTCTTCTTCCTTTTTTTGTTTTTGAGATAGAGTTTTGCTCTTGTTGCCCAGACTGGAGTGCAAGGGTGCAATCTAGGTTCACTGCAACCTCCACCTCCTGGGTTCAAGCAATTCTCCTGCCTCAGTCTCCCAAGTAGCTGGGATTATAGGCATGTGCCACCATGCCAAGCTAATTTTGTATTTTTAATAGACATAGGGTTTCTCCATGTTTGTCAGGCTGGTCTTCAACTCCCGATCTCAGGTGACCCACCCACCTCCCAAAGTGCTGGGATTACAGGCATGAGCCACCATGGCGGTTTTTGCCTCTTCTTTTTAGTCTTTCCATCGTGAAATAGAACCCAAGATGACCCATGGTTGTTCCCAGGCACCGACTCCAGCTGGGAGGGGTAGTTGGGGGTGGGACGGCCATCGGGAATGTGAAGACCAGAGGTCTAATCCACATCCCGCCAACAGGTGACAATGGGCTGGTAGCGCCAGTCCTGAGAGAGCCGAAGTGCCTTCATGTGTAAAAGGCTCGTTATGCACACCTTCAGGCATTGTAATGAGGATTAGGAGAGAGATTTTATCAAAAGCGAGGAGTCCTGGCACTGAATACACACTGGCTTCCTTTTTTGTCTCATAGTCGAGGAGGGCACGTTCCCTTCTTTTTCACCCCTCTCTACCGTGTCGTGGAATTGCCCTGCGCTCCTGGCAGACACCTCATCGCACACCGGCTCCCTCACCACTCCCTGCGAGAAGGGCATGTCCTGATTCCACCAGAAACCGAAAAGTGAAACCTTCTGATAATGGCCCCTGGAATGTCAAAAATATCCAAGTCAGGAAATGCAAATCCAGGGGAGGGGTTATTGAAGTGACATGATTTAGCTTCCTCAAGACACTGTTTCCAGGGTTGGCAAGCAGAGGGGCATTCTTTGGCTCCCCACGGATTTACTCTTTTCCAAAGGGTTTTTTTTAAAAGTCCAAAGGTCTTGAAAAACAGAGTAGGGGGATTCTTGAAAGAGTTCCTGGCAACGGGCTTGTGGCAAGTGCAGCAAAAGCCCTTCCCACTGTCCCCGCACCCTGGGCCTTTGCCCTGCTTGGGCAATGGGAACCCAAAGACACCAGGGCTTGCAAAGTGAAATCTCTACAGGGGGCAGCTGGCTGCACTCACACTCTAAGCTGGGGCCTGGCATCAAGTTCACTGCCTACATAGCTCTCAGAGCCCCAGCGCCTCTCTGCCCCACGATGGGTGACTACTCTTGTTCCCATCCTCTCTCTCCAGACCATTCCAATCACTTCCCAGCCAGCCTTCCTGCCAGCTCTTTACCTGCTGCCCCCAACTCGGTCTTTGTAAAAATGCAAGCCTGGCCAGGTGTGGTGGCTCACACCTATAATCCCAGCACTTTGGGAGGCTGAGGCAGGTGGATCACAAGGTCAGGAGTTCGAGACCAGCTTGACCAACATGGTGAAACCCCGTCTCTACTACAAATACAAAAATTAGCTGGGTGTGGTACCGCACACCTGTAATCCCAGCTACTTGGGAGGCTGAGGCAGGAGAATCACTTTAACCTGGGAGACAAAGGTTGCAATGGGCCCAGAGCCCACCACTGCACTCCAACCTGGCCAACAGAGCAAGACTCCATCTCAACAAAAATGCAAGATTCAGGACACAGTTCAAGCTGTGGAGCATGACTGGGAAAGCCTGATGATATGGGCCTCCCTTTCTCTTTGACTTCATCTCCTGGCACCAGTACAGCTGGCTTCATGAGCACGTGACCTGCATGCTCACTAGCTTCATCTTGTCTAATGCTCACCTGTCTCCGTCTTGAAATTCTGAATAACTTTTGAGCAAGGGTCTCCGAGTTTGCGTTTTGCACAGGCCCTGCAAAGGTAGTGTCCAGTCTTGCCACTCTCATTCCTGCTCCGTGTTCCTCTAACACCAGACACCTTACAGTTCTCCAAAGTGCTCTGCAGTTTCTTCTATTTTGAACATTTCCCCCCGAGCCTAGTGACACATTTCTAGCCACCCTGCTAAACTTGGCTCATATATCCTTTTCTTTGAGAATCTTCCTTGATCCCTTTCTCCAAAAGATGTATTGCCCCTTGGCAAATGCCCACTTTTCAGCTTATCATAGCTTCTTATTTTTTATTTTCTACCTCAACTTGGAGGTTATGAACTCCAAGGGACAGAAATTGTGTCTTGCACAGTATTGGGATTTCTGGTCCTTCTTGGAAAAACATATAACTAAGTGCTATGTTTAAGAAATAAGTGTTGCCAGGCACGGTACCTCACGCCTGTAATCCCAGCACTTTGGGAGGCCGAGGTGGGCAGATCACTAGGTCAGGAGTTCGAGACCAGCCTGGCCAATATGGCGAAACCCCATCTCTACTAAAAATACCAAAAAATTAGCCAGGCGTAATGGGAAGTGCCTGTAATCCCAGCTACTTGGGAGGCTGAGGCAGGAGAATTGCTTGAACCCGGGAGGCGGAGGTTCCGGTAAGCTGAGATCACACCACTGCACTCCAGCCTGGGCAACAGAGCAAGGCTCTGTCTTTACAAAAAAGAAATAGAAAAGAAAGAAATAAGTGTTTGTTGAAAGTGTCATTAAGTGTTCACTCCCATGGCCAAACCTGCACTATACATGTAGCATTATTGTGACTCCACATCTCATTAGGGGTCCTGGGGCCGTAGTGCAGCTCACCACCGCTGGGACCAGTTAGGCAACCTCTGCTGAGTGGTTTGCCTTAGAATAATACTGTCCAGTAGAACAATCTGGATGATGGAAATGCCCTATAGCTGCTCTGTCCAGCACAGTCACTAGTCACATGTACTACTGAGCCCCTGAAACGTAGCTAACGCAACTGAAGAACTGCATGTTTGATTTTACTTCGCTTTATTTTATTATTATTATTTTCTATGAAAAGGAATTTCGTTCAATCAACTTCACTTTAATTGATTTAAATTTCAGGCTGGGCAGGGTGGTTCACGCCTGTAATCTCAGCACTTGAAAGGCTGAGGTGGGTGGATCAGGAGGTTAGGAGTTTGAGACCAGCCTGACTAACCTGGTGAAACCCCATCTCTACTAAGAATACAAAAATTAGCTGGGTGTGGTGGCATGTGCCTGTAATCCCAGCTACTCAGGAGGGTGAGGCAGAAGAATTGCTTGAACCTGGGAGGCTGAGGTTGCATTGAACTGAGATCGCACCACTGCACTCTAGCCCAGGCAACAGTGAGACTGTCTCAGAAAAAATAAAAATAAAAATAAATAAATAAATAAATGTCAATAGCCTCATGTGGCTAGTGGCTCTCACTTTGGAGGTACCATCTTCCATAACATGACTGATCCTTGCTGTGAGCCAGGAATCAAGTCAGTTCGGAAACTTCGTTGCTTCAGAAAGACTTCCTGGCAAGTCACCAGCCTTTAAGTACCTCCTGAGGGGGATTTTCAATGAAAAGGACAACAGTCTTTTCCATTTTCCTTGATTGATCCTGGCAACCTCTCTCCCCACACATTCTTCTGTGAACCACAGTTTGAGTAAATACCGCGTACATGTGAGACAGCACAGGGTGGCTGCAGGAGGCAACAATTTCACATGACTAGCAAGAGGAAACTGTTGAAATAGCTGCAGAAGCTAGAGGCTGATAAGCCACTGAGAAACCAGGCTGTGGACCATGCTGGCAAAGACTGACTGGGCCCAACAACTGACTTTGACCTCAGTTTCTCTCCTAGGACTTCATTATATGCTCATTAACATACTACACACCCACACCTGCCACCAGCACCAAGACAGTTCTGGGAACACTCATATTTGGTGTAAACATGGGTGGCGCCAGGCTGGGCACAGTGGCTCACGCCTGTAATCTCAGCACTTCGGGGGGCCAAGGAAGGTGGATCATTTGAGGTCAGGAGTTCGAGACCAGCCTGGCCAACATGGTGAAACCTCATCTCTATGACAAATATAAAAATTAGCCAAGTGTGGTGGCATGCACCTGTAATCCCAGCTACTCGGGAGGCTGAGGCAGGAGAATTGCTTGAGCCCAGGAGACAGAGGTTGCAGTGAGCCATAATCATGCCATTACACTCCAGCTTGGGTAACAACAGGGCGAGACTCCGTCTCAAACAAAAATAAAAGGAAAAGAAATGGGTGGCCCTACAGTTCAAAGAAATCTCCACTGTTTTCCAGAGATGCTCATGAAAAATCCATCCCTGGTTAAAGAACTCCATACAAATAGAAACCCCAGCTCAGTGTGGTAGCTCACCCCTGTAATCCCAGCACTTTGGGAGGCCAAGATGGGTGAATCACGAGGTCAGGAGTTCGAGACCAGCCTGGACAACATGGTGAAACCCTGTCTCTACTAAAAATACAAAAATTAGCCAGGTGTGGTGGCATGTGCCTGCTATCCAAGCCACTCGGGAGGCTGAAGCAGGAGAATCACTTGAACCCAGGAGGCAGAGGTTGCAGTGAGCCGAGATCACGCCACTGCACTCCAGCCTGGGCAACAGAGCCAGATTCTATCTTAAAAAAAAAAAAAACAAACCTTCTTCATGTAGCCAAATACCACCTGTTCCCTAGAAACCTATGGAAATAATTTTTCTTTTCTTTTTTTGAGACAGAGTCTTGCTCTGGAGTGCAATGAAGTGATCTTGGCTCACTACAACCTCTGCCTCCTGGGTTCAAGCAATTCTCCTGCTTCATTCTCCCAAGTAGCTAGGATTACAGGCACCTGCCACCATGCCCTGCTAATTTTTTGTTTTTTTTGTTTTTTGAGACGAAGTTTCGCTCTTGTTACCCAGGCTGGAGTGCAATGGCGCGATCTCGGCTCATGGCAACCTCCGCCGCCTGGGTTCAGGCAATTCTCCTGCCTCAGCCTCCCGAGTAGCTGGGATTACAGGCACGCGCCACCATGCCCAGCTAATTTTTTTTGTATTTTTAGTAGAGACGGGGTTTCACCATGTTGACCAGGATGGTCTCGATCTCTTGACCTTGTGATCCACCCGCCTCGGCCTCCCAAAGTGCTGGGATTACAGGCATGAGCCACCGCGCCTGGCCAATTTTTTGTATATTTTTAGTAGAGATGAGGTTACACCATGTTAACCAGGATGGCCTCAATCTTCTGACCTCGTGATCCATCCGCCTCCCAGAAATGCTGGGATTACAGCTGTGAGCCACCTTACCTGACAAAAAAAATTTTTTTAATCACACACACACAAAAAAGAAAATGTGGCCAGAAAAACGTAAAAAAGAGAAAACCCCTACAGGATTTGGATTATAATTCTATATGCTATTTTAAATTATGTCATCTAAAAGATAAAACAGGCTGGGTGTGAGGTGGCTCATGCCTGTAATCCTAGCACTTTGCCATCTCTACTAAAAATACAAAAAAAAAAAAAATTTAGCTGGGCATGGTGGCACATACCTGTAGTCCCAGCTACTGGGGAGACTGAGGCAGAAGAATCTCTTGAACCCAGGAGGCGGAGGTCGCAGTGAGCCAAGATTGCACCACTGCACTCTAGCCTGGGTGACAGAACAAGACTCCCTCTCAAAAAAAAAAAAAAAAATGGCTGGGCACATGGCTCATGCCTGTAATCGCAGCACTTTGGGAGGCCAAGGCAGGTGGATCACCTGAGGTCAGGAGTTCAAGACCAGCCTGACCAACATGGAGAAACCCTGTCTCTACTACAAATACAAAAAATTAGCCAGGTGTGGTGGCACATGCCTGTAATCCCAGCTACTCGGGAGGCTGAGGGAGAAGAATTGCTTGAACCCAGGAGGCAGAGGTTGCAGTGAGTGGAAGCCATGCCATTGTACTCCAGCCTGGCCAACAAGAGCGAAACTCCATCTCAAAAAAAAAAAATGCACAAAATAATTTTCAGGCCTCCAAGAAAAATGCTGGTCCTTCCTCACACCTTCTGGCCACCACTCCCTGTTTTCACAGGAGTTGCTAGAAAATTAGCTACGCCCAAAAAGTTAGGATGAGAACAACGGAAATGATAGCTGAAGCTGTGTATTGAGTGGAGTGGGTAGGATTCCCCTTTAAGTTTTACTGGTTGCATTTAAATACAGATACAGGCCAGGCACGGTGGCTCTTGCCTATAATCCCAGTACCTTGGGAGACCAAGGCAAGAGGGTCTCTTGAGGCCAGGAGCTCCAGACTAGCCAGGGTAAGAAAGCAAGACCTCTGTCTCTACATAATAAAAATGTAAAAATGAGTCATGAGTTGTGGTATGCACCTGTACTACCAGCTACCCAGGAGGCTGACACAAGAACAACACTGGAGCCCAAAAAGGTGAGGCTGCAGTGAGCCGTGATCGCACCACTGCCCTCCAGCCTGAGCACCGTGGGACCTCAACCTTAGTCTCAAAAATAAATAAATAAAAACAGATACACAACATTCTTTTGTTTGTTCCAGAATCATAAAACTGAGTTTGAGGGGTTTGGCCTCATCTTTCTCCTCCTGTGTGAGAACAGCTGTCATACCAATTATTCTTAGTTGACTCTTACAGCGGCTCTGAAATGATTGTCCGCTAAAAATGAACTTTGTCAGTCAACATTTGAGTCTGGTGCTCAGTTTAGGAAGGGTTGTGTACAAAAACAATGTAACCCAGGTCTCTGGCCTCAGAGGGGGTCTCTACTTTTCTTTTGTGACATGAAACAAAGTTTAGAGAGCAATGCAAGAATGAACATAAGCCCTTATTAACCCTTTAATCATTTAGGAAAAAGAAGGTGCAGCTCGCTGCCAGCACTCATTTAATTTCACATAAATACAATCTTTGAGGCTGAAGCAAATCTGACTGACTTCAATGTAAAAATAAAATGTAAAAACTGTTCTCAGGCTGGCACAATGGCTCACGCCTGTAATTCCAGCACTTTGGGAGGCCAAGAAGGGCGGATCACTTGAGGTCAGAAGCTCAGGACCCGCCTGGCCAATGTGACGAAACCCCGTCTTGTCGGGTGCAGTGGCTCATGCCTGTAATCCTAGCACTTTGGGAGGCCAAGGCGGGTGCATCACCTGAGGTCAGGAGTTCAAGACCAGCATGGCCAACATGGAGAAACCCCGTCTCTAGTAAAAAATACAAAATTAGCCAGGCATGGTGGCACATGCCTGTAGTCCCAGCTATTCAGGAGGCTGAGACAGGAGAAGTACTTGAATCCAGGAGGCGGAGGGTGTGGTGAGCAGAGATCACACCATTGCACTCCAGCCTGGGCAACAAGAGTGAAACTCCATCTCAAAAAAAAAAAAATTAAAAAACAATTAGCTGGGCATTGTGGTGCAAGTCTGTAATCTCAGCTACTTGGGAGGCTGAGGCAGGAGAATAGCTTTAACCCAGGAAGCAGAGGTTGCATTGAGCCAAGATCGTGCCACTGCACTCCAGCCTGGGGTACAGAGTGAGACTCCATTTCAAAACAAAATAAAAAACTGTTCTCAGGGTTATTTCTTTCTCTCTGTCGCGTTTTTTTTTTTGTTTGTTTTGTTTTTTGTTTTTTTGAGATAAGAGTCTTGCTCTGTTACCCAGCTTGAGTATAGTGGCTCAATTTCGGCTCACTGTAACCTCTACCTCCCGGGTTCAAGCAATTCCCCTGCATCAGCCTCCCAAATAGCTGGGACTATAGGCACTCACCACCGAGCCCAGCTAATTTTTTGTATTTTAGTAGAGACGGGGTCTCGATCTCCTGACCTCATGATCTGCCCGCCTTGGCCTCCCAAAGTGCTGGGATTACAGGTATGAACCACCTCGCCTGGCCTCTCAGAGTTATTTCTAAACAGAACTAACATCAGAATCGTCTGAATCATCAGAATCATCTATTTCAGAAAAATCCAATTCATAAAAAGAATCTTTGGCCAACTGCTGTTCCAGAAGGATGTTATTATCACATGTAGGAATGCTGTTTTTCTAGGATTTGACATTTTCAGCAATTGAGAATTACTATATTTCGTAAATGGAAGTACCATTACTAAAAACAGAATGCTAAAAATAGAATGATATCTTTGTTTCCAAAGTCAACTTACTAGAGGATGCAAAAATAAAGATATAAGCGAGATACACTGTGGCAAAGTTATATTGGGGTAAACACTGTACAAGTTCTGCCTGCCTGCGATACTTGGGGCAAACTGGAAAAGGGTTCAGTGTGGGTTATAAACTCGTGTGGTTAGAGTTGCAAAGGCAAAGATCTCAATGGGCTGCAGTTAGGAGGCAGCCCCACAGAGGAAAGAAGCAGGACCATTCCCAAGGGATGTCAACCTGGAGACATCCTGCAGCCATAGAGCCTCCTCCAGCCCCAAGGCGGTCCCAGAAGGAGGAGGTGCCCCAGTCCATGAGGCTGTGGACTTTTGGGGCTCCTGGACACACAGTGCCTCCAATCTGGGCTCCCACATCCAACCACGGGGCCCGAGCAAAACCACAGGACTCGCTTCCTGCCTCCTTCTGCACACACACATGCTAGGAAAGTCACCCACTCCTGGCTGTGGTTCTTGTTATACCCCAGATCCAGTGTCAGGGATTCCATGAGCACAGAATAGGATAATGGTGGAAAAGATTTCAGTGCCTCCACCAAAGGTTCAGGGATGAATTCCCAGCCCTGCCATGTATCACAGCGGTGACCTTGAGCGTGGAACTCAGCTGTCCTGAGCACTCCACACTGTGAAATGGGGATAATCCTTCACTTGCAGGAGTATTATGAAGACTAATTTAGATATTAACTAATAGTTCCTTAGTGTTCAGCAAATTATTTGGTATTAATGTAGCAAGCCTGTGATACATGGAGCCGTTACAACTGGGATTGCCCTTTCTGAAGCATTAGTAGGAAGACAAGTTAAGAACTACTCTCCCCTTGCCACTGATTTTCTCTCTCATTTATGGGTTACTTGATCACTAACTCTTCTCATTTTGACAAATCCATTTGCAGTAGAGTTTCCCTGCAGTGCTTTGCAAATAGCAGAAACTTGAATTCTCTACTATTTTTATAGATTTGTTTTGAATTTGTTTTCTTTTTCTGACACTGGTAGAACAGGTTAAACTTAGGGAAAACTGTGTAGAGAGTTAGGAAGAACTTAACATCGTTTCTGGATTTGACTGATTATAGCAAATCCTAAAAAAGAGAAACAAATGAAACCATGTGTCCTCCAAAAGAAATCTGGTCATTCAGCAAACGTGTACGGAACACCTACCATAAGGCAGGCCCTATGCTGTATACAGATGACTGCCTGGTTGTGTGCTTTTATTTTTATTACAGTAAAAATTCTTGACCGAGCATGGTGGCTCACTCTTGTAATTCCAGCACTTTGGGAGGCTGAGGCAGGTAGATTACCTGAGGTCAGGAATTCAAGACCAGCCTGGCCAACATGGTGGCCCCTCTCTACTACAAATACAAAAATTAGCCAGGCATGGTAGTGGGCATCTGTGATCCCAGCTACTTGAGAGACTGAGGCAGGAGAATTGCTTGGATGGAGGTTGCAGTGAGCCAAGATCACACCATTGCGCTCCAGCCTGGGCAACAAGAGCAAAACTCCATCTCAAAAAAAAAAAAAAAATGTCATAGTAGACATTGGGCAATTTATAGAAAACAGAACTTAAATTGCCCAAAAAAATGTGAAAAATACAATGGAATATTTTGCAGTACATAGTTAAAATGTTAACATAGAATTACTATGTGATCCAGCAATTTGACTTCTGGGTATATACCCTAAAGAATTGAAAGCAGGGACTCAAACAGATATTTGCACACCTGTGCTTATAGCAGCATTACTCACACTAGCCAAAAGACAGAAACAACCCAAATGTTCATCAACAGATGAATGGATAAACAAAATATGGTACGTTGTGTGTGTGTATATATATTATGTATACATATGTGTATGATGTGCATACATTATACATTGTATATATAATTATTATATATATTATTCAGTCTTAAAAATGAATGAAATTTGGACATATGCTACAATATGAATGAACCTTGAAGACATTATGCTAAACTAAGCTAGACACACACAAAAAAAACACGTACTGTAGGTTTCCAGTTATGTGAGGTACCCAGAGTAGTGAAATTCACAGAGATGTAAGAGAGTGAGTGGCGACAGCCAGGGATGGGGAGGGGAAATGCAGCTTCAGTGTTTAATGAGTACAGAGTTCAGTTTGGGATGACGGAAATTCTGGAGGTGCTGATGATGGTTGCCCAACAGTGTAAATGTACTTAGTCACTGAACTATCACCTAACAATGGTTAAACGGTCAGTTTAATGTTACGCTTTGTTTTATTCTACCACATTAAAAAGAAATATTTTCAAACTTGGATTCCAAAAGAACTGTTGTCCTTTTTTTTTTACATTTAATTACACTCGAGGAATATTCTTCCTTCTTCAGTGTGCCTTTTCCATTAAAAATGCAAGGGAGGCCAGGCACGGTGGCTCACACCTGTAATCCAGCACTTTGAGAGGCCAAGGCAGTCAGATCACCTGAGGTCAGGAGTTTGAGACCAGCCTGACCAACATGGAGAAACCCTGTCTCTGCTAAAAATATAAAAAATTAGCTAGGTATGGTGGTGCATGCCTGTAATCCCAGCTACTTATGAGGCTGATCCAGGAGAATTGCTTGAACTTGGGAGGTGGAGGTTACAGTGAGATGAGATTGAGCCATTGCATTCCAGCCTGGGCAGCAAGAATGAAACTCCGTCTCAATTGAAAAAAAAAAAAATGCAAGGGAGGATGAAGAAGGAGGATCATCTGAGATTGGGGGCTCTAGACTAGCCTGGCCAACATGTTGAAACCTGTCTATACTAAAAATACAAAAATTAGCTGAGCATGATGGCACACACTTGTAATCCCAGCTACTCAGGGTACTGAGACAGGAGAATCACTTGAACCCTGGAGGCGGAGGTTGCAATGAGCTGAGATGGTGCCATTGCACTCTAGCCTGGCGACACAGTGAGACTCTGTCTCAAAAAAAAAAAAAGAAAGAAAGAAAAAGAAAGAGAGGAGAGAAAAGGGAAGTGGGAAAGGAAGAAAAAAAAGAAAAGAACCACTGCTCAAAGATGGGGTAGAAGGATACCCGAAACGGGAAACAGGGATGCTTTGACATTTAAATGAAAAAAAACTAAAGATCGCTAAATATCCCATCGAATGGACAGACAGACCTTTCCATCCTCTGGGACAAAATCAGAAGAGTTTTCCAGTTGTGGGCATTTCTCATTTCTGAATGGGAGAAAAGTGGGCTAGAGAGAAGAGGGGATGGATAAGAAGGAAGGCAAACTCAAAACGCAGGACAGGACATCGCTTGAGTGGAGTTCAGACCAAATAAATAAATAAAAATAAAAACTTGCCTAATGCTTTTTTGGTTTTCCTGCTACTTACAAACACCAACTAATGAATTCACCTGCCCAGTTCAGCCCCTGCAGAGGGAGGTAAATAGTTACAGGCTCTTAGGCCCTATCTGCTGAGTAAACTGGCCATACAATGGGCTAGAAGTTCTGCAGCTTGTGTGGTGAGAGGCTGCAGAAAATTAATTAACTACATCACATCTACCACTGATAAAGCAGGTCTAGTGGGTGTCTTATTATATGGTGACAGTTTTAGATGGAAGCTGAAAATTCAAATAGCTGATTCTCTAAGAAATTTGAGGCTCCAGGATCTAATCCTGTTAAAATTTAGGCTCCAAATGAAGAGAAACCTGAGGAACTGGGGTTGGTGGGGGCAGAGGGAGGGAGCAGAGCTGTCTGTTAAAGGCAGGAGCTAATACAGCCATTATCCTCGGCATTTAATCCAAAAGGTAATACAGATGCATGCACAAGAATCTGTTTTGTCTCACTCTATATCCAGAGGTCATCCAGCAATGACCCTTCCCCCATTATATGTACACTCCTCCCTTCCAATGTGCTTAATCATTTCTTTTAACTTTTTATTATAAAAAATTTCAAAGACACAAAGAACTCCCCACCCATGTACCTGTCACCAGCCTCAATAACTATCACTGCACGGTGAATCTTGTTTCATCTAAACCAGTGTTTCTCAAGCTTCAGTGTATGTCAGAATCACCTGGTGGCGGGGGGCACTTGTTAAAACAGATCACTGGACCCCATCTCAGGATTTCCTTTTTTTGGCAGGGGATAGTCTTGTTCTGTCACCCAGGCTGGAGTGCAATAGCGCAATATCGGCTCACTGCAACCTCTGCCTTCCAGGTTCAAGCAATTCTCCTGCCTCAGCCTCCCCAGTAGCTGGGATTACAGGCACGTGCCACCATGCCTGGCTAATTTTTGGGTTGTTTTCTTGAGACAGAGTCTTGCTCTGTCACCAGGCTGGAGTGCAGTGGTGCAAGATCTCGGCTCACTGCAATCTCCACCTCCTGGGTTCAAGCGATTCTCCTGCCTCTGTCTCCCAAGTAGCTGGGACTACAGGCACATTCCACCACATCCAGGTAATTTTTGTATTTTTAGTAGAGATGGGGTTTTACCATGGTGGCCAGGATGGTCTCCATCTCCTGACCTCGTGATCCGCCCACCTCGGTCTCCCAAAGTGCTGGGATTACAGGCATGAGCCTTTGCGCCCAGGTAATTTTTGTATTTTTAGTAGAGACGGGGTTTTGCCATGTTGGTCAGGCTGGTCTCACACTCCTGACCTCAGATGATCCCCCTGCCTTGGCCTCCCAAAATGTTGTACTTACAGGTGTATTCAGTGCTCTAAAAGATAACACACTTACTCAGTTGGATACATTAATATGAACAAAAAAATACACTGAAAAATAATTCATTCATATCATTAAACATCTAATGAAGCTTTCACATTTGCAAATGCTTCGTCTATGACATAATTTTTTTACACTTTATTTTAATCAGAAAAAGTGCGGATACTGTGATCGCATATGTATTTAAGTCTCTTCATCTTTAACCGTTAATCCTCCTTCAAGTCTACTATTTCCCACCAATTAATTTGTTGAAGATATTCTTTATTATTTTGGAAGATATAGAATAGCACAGCAATAAGTGTTCTGGACTCCAACTATCTGCTTGGCTCCACCATGAACATTGTGACCTTGTCAAGTTAGTTGACCTCTTTAAGCACTAGATTACTGGTCAATGTTTAACAACTAGCACTCTGCCCTTCAATAGGCGCTTGGAAAGAAATGCAAACCCTGGACCAGGTGCCGTGGCTCACGCCTGTAATCTCAGCACGTTCGGAGGTCGAGTTGGGCTGATCATGAGTTCAGGAGTTCAAAACCAGCCTTGTCACCATGGTGAAAGCCTGTCTCTACTAAAAATACAAAAATAAGCCGGGCCTGGTGGTGGGCACCTGTAATCCCAGCTACTCAGGAGGCTGAGGCAGTGGAATCCTGAACCTGGGAGGTAGAGGTTGCAGAGAGCCTAGACCACGCCATTGCACTTCAGCCTGGGTGACAGCGAGACTCCGTCTCAAAAAAAAAAAAAAGACAAGAAAAGAAATGCAAGCCCTGATCTGAACATTTGTCAATTCTTGTGGTATAAATACCCACACTGTTACCAGAAAGTGGTCCCGACGTGGACCCCAGGAGAGGGTTCTTGGATCTCATGCAAGAAAGAATTTGAGGCTAATCTATAAAGTGAAAGCAAGTTTACTAAGAAAGTAAAGGAATACAGATCGGCTACTCCCTGGGCAGAGAACCCCTAAGGCTGCTGGTTACCCATTTTTATGGTTATTTCTTGATTATATGCTAAACAAGGGATGGATTATTCATGAAGTTCCAGGAAAGGAACGGGCAATTCCTCGAAATGAGGGTTCCTCCCCTTTTTAGACCATATAGGGTAACTTCCTGACATTGCCATGGCATTTGTAAACAGTCATGGGGTTGGTGGGAGTGTCTTTTTTATTAAAATTAGCGAATAATGAGCAGTAAGGATGACCAGAGGTCACTTTCATTGCCATCCTGCTTTTGCTGGGTTTTGGCCAGCTTCTTTACTACAGCGTGTTTTATCAGCAAGGTCTTTATGGCTTGTATCTTTTTTTTTTTTTTGAGACAGAGTTTCGCTCTTGTTACCCAGGCTGGAGTGCAATGGTGCGATCTCGGCTCACCGCAACCTCTGCCTCCTGGGTTCAAGCAATTCTCCTGCCTCAGCCTCCCGAGTAGCTGGGACAATAGGCTCACACCACCATGCCCAGCTAATTTTTGTATATTTAATAGAGATGGGGTTTCACCATGTTGACCAGGATGGTCTCGATCTCTTGACCTCGTGATCCACCCATATGGCTTGTATCTTATGCTGACCTCCTATCTCATCCTGTGACTTAGTATGACTTCACCTCCTGGGAATGCAGCCCAGTAGGTCTCAGTCTTATTTTACCCAGCCCCTATTCAAGATGGAGTTGCTCTGGTTCAAATGCCTCTGACACCACCATGACCAGTCTCAAGGTACAAACATGATGTCGCTGAATGGAGAGTTAGGAAAAGCAGAATAGCACACGATATTCCATAGCATTTCTACCCTACAGATACAATAGACGTGACCTCCAAAGCACAGATACTCACGAAAATAATCAAATAATTAGGAAATGATGAATTCTGTGTATTTATTACCTTTGTTCTAAACATAACATACTTAATTATACACTTACGTAATCAACTATTTTTATTTATTTTTGAGACGGAGTTTCACTCTTGTTGCCCAGGTTGGAGTGAGTGCAATGGCACTATCTTGGCCTACTGCAACCTCAACCTCCTAGGTTGAAGCAATTCTCCTGCCTCAGCCTCTCAGGTAGCTGGGATACAGGCATGTGCTACCATGCCCAGCTAATTTGTATTTTTAGCAGAGACGGGGTTTCTCCATGTTGGTCAGGCTGGTCTCAAACTCCCAACCTCAGGTGATCCAACTGCCTCAGACTTCCAAAATGCTAGGATTACAGGCATGAGCCACCTCACCCGGCCAACTATTATTTATTTATTTAGGCAGAATCTCACTTTGTTGCCCAGGCTGGAGTACAGTGGTGCAATCTTGGCTCACTGCAACCTCCACCTCCTGGGTTCAAGAGATTCTCCTACCTCAGCCTTCCAAGTAGCTGGGATTACAGGCATCCACCACCATGTCCAGCTAATTTTTGTATTTCTAGTAGGGACAGAGTTTCGCTATGTTGGCCTGGCTGGTCTTGAACTCCAGACCTCAAGTGATCTGCCCGCCTTGGCCTCCCAAAGTGCTGAGATTACAGGCGTGAGCCACCGCGCCCAGACTATTTATTTATTTTTTGAAACTAGGTCTCCTTGTGTTCCCCGGGCTGCTTTCAAACTCCTGGGCTCAAGCAGTCTTCCCACCTCAGCCTCCCAAGCAGATAGGATTACAGGCCCACGTCAGCTGCCACTGCCTGGCTTAACCAATGGCAGCATTTAACCATTCCCTTAATGAATTCCTGGAAGTTTAACAACCAGCTCCGGCTTCCTCACACTGCTGTCTCTAAGGCTCTTCTTTCTCACCTGTGAATTAGAAAGCACAGCAAGCAATCATGCTTAGAGGCGAGGATTAAAGAAAAGCATGCCCGGCCTGGCACAGTGGCTCACGCCTGTAATCCCAGCCCTTTGGGAGGCCGAGGCGGGCAGATCACAAGATTAAGAGATTGACACCATCCTGGCCAACATGGTGAAATCCCGTCTCTAATAAAAATACAAAACGTAGCTGAGCATGGTGGCACGTGCCTGTGGTCCCAGCTGCTCAGGAGGCTGAGGCAGGAGAATCACTTGAACCTGGGAGGAGGAGGATGCAGTGAGCAGAGATTGGGCCTCTACACCCCAGCCTGGAGACAGAGCTAGACTCTGGGGGGCGGGGGAGAAGAAGAAGAAGAGCATGCCCTAGAGCACACAGGGAAGAGTAAGTTACTCGCTCTGCTTGGCTGGCCCAGGAGAGCAGCCATGTGGGGCTTGCAGCAACTCTCTGCACACAGGGGAACCGTTTGCAGAATTCCAGGGGAAGAAAGCAGCCAGAAAAGGGTGTGAGCTCACCCTGTAGGCCCAGGAATTGACCCTTGGGCCTGGCTTGAGAAACAAGAGCCAGGTAGTCAGGCAGTCAGCTCCACCCCTCCACTTGACACAGAGGCCACTTAACACTGTTTGCTAAAATCAAGGCCCTTCTTTTGAGGTAGATCAGGTTACAGGTGAGGTGATTACTGTTTCTAATGGTCTGCAAACAGTTTCTCAACTGTTAACCCCTCTAGCCTCTGGAGACACTTGGACAAGCCCTGGCTGGGCAGAGCTACTCAACACCCTGAGCTCAGAGGATTGAGATGTCCCAAGAACAAGGCCAGAGTTAGTGGGTCCCGGGCCAGCCAACAGGTTGAGGCTGAGTGCTCGGCACCCCGCTTTCCCAAATAGTCTGTGACTCCCTCCTGGCAGTCTCATTCCTGGGAGGCCCTCGAGTTTAAGCCAGGGACTGCGGAATTCACAGGTCGCCAAACCTTGTCTGCAGAGCGAGTAAATTAGAGAGGCAGGATCAAGTGGCACTAAATCCTTCCTGCCTGTCAGACTCTGAATTCTGGGCCCCACTGCCCATCAGTGGGAGCTTGGGCAAGTTACTTAAGTTCTCTGTGCCTCCATTTCCACATCTGCCTAATGAGGATAAATAGTATCCACCCTAAGGGGTTATTGGCCAAATTATAGAAAATGCATGAAGAGCACTTAGCAAAATACATGGCACATAACAAGTACACAATACATAGTAACCGCTATTACTATTATTTTAGTAATATTTTAATGCATGTAGATACTCTTGTTGTTGTTGTTGTTTTTGAGACAGAATCTCACTCTGTTGCCCAGGCTGGAGAGCACTGGTGCAATCTCGGCTCACTGCAGCCTCTGCCTCCCAGGTTCAAGTGATTCTCCTGCCTCAGCCTGCTGAGTAGCTGGGACTACAGGCGCATGCCACCACACCCAGCTAATTTTTTGTATTTTTAGTAGAGACGGGGTTTCACCATGTTGGTCAGGCTGGTCTCGAACTCCTGACCTCTCGTGATACGCTCACTTCGGCCTCTCAAAGTGCTGGGATTACAGGAATGAGCCACTGCAGCCTGAGCATGTAGATGTTCTTACAGTTAATAAAATGCAAATCCATTTAGAAGCATTGCATTTCATTAACAGTAGTTTTTGTTTTCTGTATTTTCTTTCAGTAGATATAAAAAGTGTCATAAGAACCATCTTTGAGGTGTTTAGACCTTTAGAAGGAATCCTGATTCTTGGGGAACTGCTGATCTAGCCAATGAGAGATCAGCACTGTCTCCATGTACCTCAAGAGGGCTCAGGCCCATGAAAGGTGACAGTATTTTGCACAGTTGAAATGGAAAAAAAAGGCAATGGGAATTAGTCACCTTAGATGTCAAGAAGGAAGAAGGGGAGTCAGGTGTGGTGCCTCACACCTGTAATCCCAGCACTTTGGGAGGCCAAGGCGGGTGGATCACCTGAGGTCAGGAATTCAAGACCAGCTTGGCCAACATGGTGAAACTCCATCTCTACTAAAAATACAAAATTAGCCAGGCATGGTGGTGCATGCCTGTAGTCCCAGCTACTCAGGAGGCTGAGGCAGGGGAATCATTTAAACCCGGGAGGTAGAGATTGCAGTGAGCCAAGATCGAGATACTGCTCTCCAGCCTGGGTGACAGAGCAAGACTCCATCTCAGAAAAAGAAAAAAAGAAAAGAAAAAAAAGAAGAAGGAAGAGGGGGCTGAGGAGATGGGAACCTGGAATGAGGTGGGATGGAAGGGTGTGGCTCTTCTGAAAGAAAAACAGTTTAGAAAAATACAGTATCTTCAAAATGTTCTTTTACCCATAAGTGCCATCCACAAAATCTTTCTGAGGACCCTAACATGGAAAAGCAATTAATATTCAACAGAAGAACAGGAAATTGTTGAGATTCAGAAATGGCTGTTTTCAATTGTGTTGCTTCTTTCTCTCATCTTGCCATGGAGCCAGTTACAGTGTGGAGTACAGGGTGAGCCCATGACATGGAATTACATTCACAGTGAGCCAAGATCATGCCACGGCATTCCAGCCTGAGCAACAGAGAGAAACTTGGTCTTTAAAAAAAAAAAAAAAAAAGGCCTGTCAAGTTGGCTCAGGCCTGTAATCCCAGCATTTTGGGAGGCCAAGGCAGGCAGATCACAAGGTCGGGAGTTTGAGATCAGCCTGGCCAAAATGGTGAAACCCCATCTCTGAAAAAAAAAACAAAAACAAAAAACATGATATGGAACATTTTTTAAGAAGAACAAAAAATTTTCTCATGCCTCTTTTCAAGTAATCCACTCCTCCTCTGTCTGTGGGTCTTCCTATCCTTCCAGCCCCTGCAGACAAACACAGACCTGATTTCTAGTTTTGCATGATCTAGAACATCCTGTAAGGAGAGTCATATAGCATGTACTCTTGCCTCTGGCTTCTTTCTTTCTTTCGTTTTTTAAAGAGATGGGGTCTCACTATGTTGCCCAGGCTGGAGTGCAGTGGCTATTCACAGGTGCGATCCCACTACTGATCAGCACTGGCGTTTTGACCTGCTCCATTTCCGACCTGGGCCAGTTCACCCCTCCTTAGGCAATCTGGTGGTCCCCTGCTCCTGGGAGGTCACCATATTGATGCCAAACTTAGTGCAGACACCAGATTGGCATAGCGCACTGCAGCCCAGAACTCCTGGGCAATCCTCAAGCAATCCTCCCACCTCAGCCTCTCGAGTAGCTGGGACTACAAGCACGTGCCACCGTGCCCAGTGCCTCTGGCTTCTTCCTTCACTCAACATAATACCTTGAGCTTCATTCATGTGGTTGTATGAATCAGTAGTTTGTTTCTTTTTTTTTTTTTTTTTTTTTGAGACAGAGTTTCGCTCTTGTTACCCAGGCTGGAGTGCAATGGCGCGATCTCGGCTCACTACAACCTCCGCCTCCTGGGTTCAGGCAATTCTCCTGCCTCAGCCTCCCGAGTAGCTGGGATTACAGGCATGCGCCACCATGCCCAACTAATTTTTTGTATTTTTAGCAGAGGCGGGGTTTCACCATGTTGACCAGGATGGTCTCGTTCTCTTGACCTCGTGATCCACCCGCCTCGGCCTCCCAAAGTGCTGGGATTACAGGTTTCTTTTTATTGATGAGTAATAGCCTGTTGCATAGATCTTCCACAATTTGCGTATTCATCTGTCAGTGGACACCTGTACTGTTTTCAGTTTTTTATTATTACAAATAAAAATGCAGAGAAAGGCTGGGCGCTGTGGCTGATGACTGTAATCCCAGCACTTTGGGAGGCTGAGGCAGGCAAATCACCTGAGGTCGGGAGTTTGAGACCAGCCTGGCCAACATGATGAAATTACATCTCTACTAAAAATACGAAGATTAGCCGGGCATGAATCTCAGCTATTTGGGAGGCTGAGACAGAAGAATCTCATGAACCCAGGAAGCAAGAGTTTGCAGTGAGCTGAGATCGCACCCTTGCACTCCAGCCTGGGTGACAGAGCATGAATCATCTCAAACAAACAAAGCAAAAAAAAACCCCTCACATCTAAGTCTTTTTGGAGATTCGTGTGTTCTCTCTCTTGGGTGAATATCTAGAAGTAAAGTGGCTAGATTAAGGCTTACTGTTTCCACATTCTTCCTGTCACACAGGGCCTCAAGATTCACTGCCTGGACAAAATGGAAGCACAGGGAGTTGAGGGGGAAATACAAGCTGAATGGGAGATGGCAGCATTTCAGAGCAGGAGATGCCAGGACTTCGATTTGTAAGACCTCTGCCAGCCCTCGCTTCTCCTAGGACTGCCTCTTTGTCTTTGGGTGAGTCGATAACTCAGGACCCCAGTCTCCTCATCTGTAAAGAGACGCAGACATGCTAAAGAGCTCCAAGTCGGAGCACCCGCTTTCAGGGAGGTGACCCAGGAAGGAACCTGGGCCATTAGCAGACTCCTTGCTCTGTCTTGGAGGTGAGAAGACGTGGTCATTCTCCCCATCACTGAGCATAAGTGAGGAAAATGTCATGTTCAGCCTGGCTTTCTGGAGGTGGCTAGGAAAGAACAAACCAGTGACTCATCTAGACCCAGGAAGTTCTGTCTTCGTTCAGCCTTCAGCTCACAGTTTATGGGGGAACAATTCCTGTCTTCTGCCCTTTGTCCTGTGTAATCTGGAAAGAAAGCTTGCATTCTAGTCCTGGCCCACTACTAACCAAGGCAACTTGGACAAGCCACATCCAGGCACTTCAGGGGGCTTCCGTTCAGCAACAGGTAGAAAACAGTCCTGTAACAAAAGCAAGGAAGTGTGTTATTAGAAGTGACAATGAGGAGCGCTAAAGACTAAGGTTTGGGAACGTAGAGAAAAGCATGAAACTCTGCAAACAGCAACTTCCCATCTCTTCCAGTTTTCTCTCCCAATATCCTTATTTCCAGTTCCCCAGTCAAATGGAACAGCTCCCCCAGCCACCCCGCCTGCTCCCCCGAAACACACACTCACACACACTGTCCCACATGCAGAAACACAAGTGAATGCCTAGTGTTTATCTGGACTGGAATTCCCCCATCCCTGGATGGTCCAATGCTTCCTTGCCAGGTAATGGAGCTCCAGGAGGACAGGGTTGGACGCTAAGAGAGGCAGGCCTGGGCTGGAATGCTGATTCCACTTGCTAGTGGGCAGATGTGGAATTGGAGTTATCGCATCTCATTTTCCCCAGGTACAAAGTAGGGCCAGTGTTACCTTCCTTGAAGATTCTTGTGAGGACTCAATTAAGGCTAGAGTTTAGCCTCATGCTAGCACATCATAGGTACTCAAATAAACATCTGCACTGAATAAAAATAAAGAATGATCCGTGGATGTTTTGGGGGAGCTGTCAAAAGAATAGGTTTAGGGAGGTGTTAGCTATGGATCAGATATCATGAGCTCCATGAATTTAAGGGACCCTGTCCTTCAGGTTTATCTGGCACAGTGCCTGGCATATCATTGGCACTTGATAGTATTTGTCCATTGAATTATTCCATAAGGAAGACCTCAGCTAGCAAATTTTTCAATTTGCAAATCCAGTGATTGTTTTGTCCTTTTATTTTAACTAACAGTGATTGCATGATAAGCTCTAGGGCAGGCACTGAGAAAGACACAGAATCCAGACCCTGTCTTCTTGCGGGGGCTGCATAAACGCCAGGTTTCAGGATGATGTTAGGGGTGAGGATTTGGCTGGGGAGTGGATGAACTGAGAACAAGGGACACTGGTGGCGCGGGGGCCAGCGGGAGGTTCTAGCTTGTCTGGACAGGACCAGGCAGCGCTGGGAATGTGGCCAGAGGTGCTGGTTTGAGAGACAGTACTGGGGAGAGTTCTCAACTGGTGGAGGAAGGGAGATCTCAAGACAAGTTCAGTTTTCACAGACAGATCTCCTAGCCATGCGCTTGGCCACTGGAGGTAGAACCTTCCTTGCCATGATGGTGATAAGTTGTTCTGCCTTGGGGAGGAAGCCTCCCCTATTCCAGAAGGGCAGCGGGCCGGTGTGAAAGACCTCCACAGATGGGACTCCCAACCTTCTAGGGGTCCATCTGATTCTGCAGAGCAGGAGGGTTCCTGATGTTCCTGGGAGGTGGCAGAACTTTCAACCACCCACTCCCTGCTCTACCACTCTGTCCTCACAGCAGGACAGACTGAAACTCACATTGATCTCCAAATGTAGAGAACACTTTTCCAGGGAAACCCCAAATGCCATAGCTTAAGACCCAAGGTCTAGAGGCTTTCTGAAGGGGGCAGGAATTGGGCTGAGCTCAGAGGAGCTTATCGAAATGTTAAACAAGCATCTTTCACTATACCACCTCCAGGTGTCTCCTTAGTGTGCCACTAACTGTTCCATTTATTCCATGTTATTTACTTATTTCTCTCCTCATCCCCTACACCCATGTTGGGAGGTTTTTAGCCATCCATTCACTAAACTATTATTCATGGAATGCTGACATGCTGGCGACACAAAGCAAAACAAGAGGCCAGGCGCAGCGGCTCAGCCTGTAATCCCAGCACATTGGGATGCCGAGGTCAGGACTTCCAGACCCGCCACATGGCGAAACCTCATCTCTACTAAAAATACAAAAATTAGTCAGGCATGGTGGTGCGTGCCTGTAATCCCAGCTACTTTGAGGCTGAGGCAGGAGAAATGCTTGAACCCGAGACGTATAGGTTGCAGTGAGCCAAGTTGATCTGCCACTGCACTCCAGCCTAGGTGACAGAGCAAGACGCCTTCTCAAAAAAAAAAAAAAAAAAAGAATTTCAGCCCTCCAGCTTGGTAATTGCTAGTAAAAAGTTAAATGTCATTACAGATTTGACCCGGCAATTCAATTTACAAAAATTTACTCTAAAGATATACTTTCAGGCCGGGCGCGGTGGCTCAAGCCTGTAATCCCAGCACTTTGGGAGGCCGAGGCGGGTGGATCATGAGGTCAAGAGATCAAGAACATCCTGGTCAACATGGTGAAACCCCATCTCCACTAAAAATACAAAAAAATCAGCGGGGTATGGTGGCGCTTGCCTGTAATCCCAGCTACTCAGGAGGCTGAGGCAGAGAATTGCTTGAACCAGGAGGCAGAGGTGGCAGTGAGCGGAGAACATTGCACCATTGCACTCCCGCCTGGGTAACAAGAGCGAAACTCTGTCTCAAACAAACAAACAAAGATATACTTCCATAAATGCCAAAGCCTTTTTTTTCTTTTTGAGATGGGGTCTCACTCTGTTGCTCAGGCTGGAGTACAGTGGCCAGATCTCTGCTCCCTACCCCAGGGCTCAGGTGATTCTCTTACCTCAGCCTCCCAAGTAGCTGGGATGTCAGCAGTACAACATCACACCTGGCTAATTTTTTTGTATTTTTTGTAGAGACAGAATTTTACCATGTTGCCCAGGCTGGTCTTGAACTCTTGAGCTCAAGTAATCCACCTTCCTCAGTCTCCTAAGTGTTGGGATTACAGGTGTGAGCCACCGCACCCAGCCTAGTGCCAAAACTTACATGTAAAAGAACAATCCCTCTACTATTTTGAATAACAATCAAAAATTAGGAAAAATACAGAGATGTCCACCAACAAAGAACTGACAAAACAGAGTATGGGAAATCTAAATAATAGACTGTTATGCCGGGTGCAGTGGCTCACACCTGTAATTCCAGCACTTTGGGAGGCAGAGGTGGGTGGATCATGAAATCAGGAGTTCAAAACCAGCCTGGCCAAGATAGTGAAACCCCATCTCTACTAAAAATACAAAAATTAGCCGGGCATGGTGGCGTGTGCCCGTAATCCCAGCTACTCCAGAGGCTGAGGCAGAGAATTGCTTGGACCAGGAGGCAGAGGTTGCAGTGAGCGGAGAACATTGCACCACTGCACTCCAGCCTGGGCAACAGAAAGAGAATCCACCTCAAAACAAAACAAAACAACAACAAAACAATAGAATGTTATAATGGGCCCAATAAATGGTTGATCTTTGTAGAATGGTAGGGAAGGATCTCTAAGAAAGAATATTTAGTAAAAAAAAATTATGTGCTACTTTTGTTTTTAAAATGTATGTAATTATGTGCATAGAAAGACAATCGAAGTTCTGCAGCTCAGCTGCCCAACAGGTTCCTATTGAACATGTGAGATGTGGCTGGTCTGAACTGAAATATGCCATGTGTATAAAATACACAGCAGATTTTGAAAACTTAGTAAAATACAAGAATGTAAAATATTTTAGTAATTTATTGTTTGATTATTTTTTGATTTTGTGATGAAATAATATTTTGGGTATATTGAGTTAAGTTAAACATATTATTGAAATTGATCTCAGCCTAGAGCAGTGGTTCACACCTGTAATCCCAACAGTTTGGGAGGCTGAGATGGGCGGATAACCTGTGGTCAGGAGTTCAAGACCAGCCTGGTCAACATGGGGAAATCCTGTGTCTACCAATAATACTAAAAAAATTAGCCAGGCATGGTGGCACATGCCTGTAGTCCCAGCTACTTAGAAGGCTGAGGCAGGAGAATCGCTTGAACCCTGGAGATGGAGGTTGCAGTGAACTGAGATCGTGCCATTGCACTCCAGCCTGGGAAATAAGAGTGAAACTCCATCTGAAAGAGAGAAAGAAGGAGAGAAAGAAAGAGAGAGGGAGGGAGGGAGGAAGGGAAATTGATCTCATTTCACCTTTATGTAAACTTCACCTTTATTTAAACTTTTGGTTTTTTAGTGTGACTAAAGAAAATGGAAAATTACATATGTGGTTCCCATTATATTTCTCTTGGACGGCGTGGTTCTAGGCAGGGATGGCACACTGTGGTACAAGGCCACATCCGGCTGAATCCTGTTTTGTAAATAGTGTTACTGGAACACAACCACACCCATTCATTGAGGTGTTGTCTATGGCTGCTCACAAAGACACTCTCCTTTGACCAAACTTGAATCGGGCTCCTGAGTCCTCTGCTTGAGTAAGCTGACTTTGGGCTTCCCTCTCTGTCCTTGTAGAATCTGCAAGATCCCACTAAGTCAGTTCAGCGAACATCCCCCACCCTCCATATCTTTATCCCCCTGGTCTGCCTTCAGCAAGAACTCTACCAAGTTTGTCTAGTAAGAAGCCCCGTTACTCCTGATGTTTCCTTTTTTTTTTTTTTTTTTTTTTTACTCCTGATGTTTCCTCTTAGTGATTTTCCATTCACTGCCACCAAGCCTGCTCCTTGGCTATACATCCCATTTATCCTTGCAGGAACTGAGCCCACTGCAAGACCCCACTGTGGTGCTCCCTATTCCTACAGTGATAGTTGCCTCTTAAGTGAAGTCTCCCTTCCCATATTTCTGAGTAGGCACGGTGGCTCTCACCTGTAATCACAATACTTTGGGAGCCCAAGGTGGGAGGACAGCTTGAGCCCAGGAATTCAAAACCAGCCTGAGCAATATAATGAGACCCTGTCTCTACAAAAAATTAAAAAATTATCAGGGCATGATGGTGCAAGCCTGTAGTCTCAACTATGATGAAGGCTGAAGTAGGAGGATTGCTTGAGTCCAGGAGGTTGGGGCTGCAGTGAGCCGTGGTCATGCCATTGCACTCCAGCCTGGGTGACAAAGTAAGCTTGTCTCAAAAAAAATAGTGTCATGAATAAGTTTTCCTTAAATTGCTTTTCTGCTCTAAGGGCAACATTGAGTGGTTGCAACAGAGATAGTGTGGCAACAAAGCCAAAATATTAACTATCTAGCCCTTTACAGGAACAAGGTCTCAGGGTTTAGATAATCTACAATGATTATCTTTAGCGATGGCAATTAAGGCAGCTTCTTACATTTCTTTCTTTCTTTTTTCCAGAAAGAATGTATTCTTTTTGTCAACAGGGGAGAAAAAAAAAACACCTGGAAAAAATCTGCCCTCGCTGGGCGCTGTAGCTCACAACTGTAATCCCAGCACTTTGAGAGGCCGAGGCGGGCGGATCATCAGAGGTCAGGAGTTGGAGACTAGCCTGACTAACATGGTGAAACCCCATCTCTACTAAAAATACAAAATTAGTTGGGCATGGTGGCGCACCATAATCCCAGCTACTTGGGAGGCTGAGGCAGGAGAATCACTTGGACCCAGGAGGTGGAGTTTGCAGTGAGCCAAGATCACACCATTGCACTCCAGCCTGGGCAACAAAAGTGAAACTCCATCTTAAAAAAAAAAAAAAATCTGCCCTCATGGGGTGCACATTCTAACAGGGGGGTAAGCAAATAAAAAACTAAAGAGTCAAGGGAAAGTAGAAGGTCACTTAGACATTTGATATGTTAAGTAGATAATAACAATAATAGCCAGTAATTATTGAAAGCTTACTGGGTGTTGGCCACCGTGTGCAAAGTAACATTTTAAATATTTATTTTTTTCTTCACGATCAAAATACCTTTATTGACTTTTGTGATTTAAAATGTAACACATGATCATGGCAAAAATTCAGAACATATTTTAAAAAATTAACTCTGTATAATTTTAATGGGATTAGTCTATAAATACTATTTGGTAATTTCCGTTTTCACCAACAATGTATTTTGGACATGCTAGTGAATATTAATCTGTGGCTATAAATTATATCCTTGTATGAATATAATGCCAACTGTAATTTAATATAATTAATTAAATCCTTCCTCATTTAATCACAACATGTCCATTTTACAGTTGAGGAAATTGAAGCCCAAAGACATTAAGTAGCTTGCTCAATGAAACAAGTCCATGCTCTTTTTTCTTCTTTTGAGACAGAGTCTTGTTCTATTACCAAGGCTGGAGTACAGAGGCATGATCTCAGCTCACTGCAATCTCCACCTTCCAGGTTCAAGAGCAATTATCCTGCCTCAGCCTCCCAAGTAGCTGGGATTACAGGTGCCTGCCACCATGACCCGCTAATTTACAAGTCCATGCTTTTAACCACACTAGAGTATGTTGGGGAGTTAGCCTGGAGAGGTCTGTAGAATCAAGGAAGGCCTTTATTATTGTTCTCCCTGCCTGCATTTTCCTCAGCTGCATTTCTGTCTATTTTCCTAAAGTAGTCTTGAGCCTGAGAAAGGCAGTGGGGGGTTACCTGCTCTGGGATGTTCTGAATGCTTTAAAAAGACCTTTCCGTTAGGAACATAACCTGCTTATAAACTACTATAACAATGCAGAAGCAAAAAGTGGCTTTTCCATGCTGCGTGCTTCTTCTCCATGTCCCTGTCCCAGACCTGGAGAATGGCTTCGCAGGCTTCGTATTTAAATAATGCTTTTAGCAGAAGCGGCACACATGATACTGTTTTTTCTTGCTTTTATCACTTAACAATAGACCATAGGCCTTTTTACATAATAACATTCATAACTGACTTAATTTTTTTTTTTTTTTTGAGATGGAGTTTCCCTCTTGTTGCCCAGGCTGGAGTGCAATGGCACGATTTCGGCTCATTGCAACCTCTGCCTCCTGGGTTCAAGAGATCCTCTTGCCTCAGCCTCTCTAGTAGCTGAGATTACAGGCATGCACAACCATGCCCAGCTATTTTTTGCATTTTTAGTGGACACAGGGTTTCACCATGTTGACCAGGCTGGTCTGGAATTCCTGACCGCAGGTGATCCACCCGCCTTGGTCTCCCAAAGTGCTGGGATTACAGGTGTGAGCCACTGCACCTGGCTTGACCTCATTTTTTTAACAGCTGCATATTATTTTAATAATCTCCCTTTAAAAAAAAAAAAACGACAGTGTTTCACCATATTGGTCAGGCTGGTCTTGAACTCCTGACCTCAGATGATTCACCTGCCTCAGCCTCCCAAAGTGCTAGGATTACAGGCGTGAGCCACTGTGCCCAGCAATAATCCCCCTTTTAATGAAAGCATCAATCAAAATTCTAGAATTTAGAATACTAGAAAAATAACTTAAGAACTTCTTTTACCCTTCAGTCTTTGCTTTCAGGAAATGGATTTATGTTTCTGATTTCTCAGTGGACACAGCCAGCAGGCTGGGTGCAGTTCTGAATCTGTGTTGGAAGACATGGTCCCCATCAATTTTCAATCTGTGACAATCTGGGAACAGAGAACCAGAGATGGAAGCAGAACCTGATTATCTTAGACCCTCAAGATCTCGCACAATCGACAGCATCATGCACCTGTAAAACCGGAGGTGATAACTGTCATGGTAATTATGATTTGCCAGGGAGGGAGGTGCATGGTGTAGAATGTCAAAGTTGTGTCCAGGCAGAGTAGGCTGAGGAATGATGGCCTCGTGTCTGCCTGCCTTTTTCTACCTTTGCAGCCACCACCCCAGCTTGGTACGCCACTTCATTCCTGGACTCCTATCATGGTTTCCAGGAATCTCCTAAACCAAAGACCTCTGCAACAATCCGTTTAGCCTAGGATGGCTAGATTACACTCCCAACACAAAGTTTTGTGCATGCTGCCTCTCGTCCAAACACTTAAACAAAATTCCTGATCATTATCTTGGCATCCAAAGCTCTCCCTAGTGTTGCCCCATCTACCCTTTTCATCTTATCACTGAGTCACTCTCTGCATCTGTCTCCTCGGTCCCACCAAAGTGGAGCTCTTTGCCCCCAACCTGCCTTGCTCATTCCAGACTTTGCCTCTGGCATAGTTCAATAGAAACAACACATATTTTAGGGTAAAAAAAACTTAACTTTTTTTCTTTCTTATTTTTTGAGACAGAGCCTTGCTCTGTCTCGAGGCTGGAATGCAGTGGCACGATCTCAGCTCACTGCTACCTCTGCTTTCTGGGTTCAAGTGATTCTTCTGCCTCAGCCTCTCAAGTAGCTGGAAATAAAGGTGGAAATAACCATGCTCAGCTAATTTGTGTGTGTGTGTGTATTTTTAATAGAGATGGGGTTTCATCATGTTGGACAGGATGGTCTCGATCTCTTGACCTTGTGATCCACCTGCCTCAGCCTCCCAAAGTGCTGGGATTACAGGCATGAGCCACTGAGACGGCCAATATTTTCATCTTTCTCATGTAAGCCATGTGACTTTGGACAATCCTCTTTTTTTTTTTTTTTTTTTGAGACGGAGTTTCGCTCTTTGTTACCCAGTCTGGAGCGCTATGGCGCGATCTCGGCTCACCGCAACCTCCTGGGTTCAGGCAATTCTCCTGCCTCAGCCTCCTGAGTAGCTGGGATTACAGGCACACGCCACCATGCCCAGCTAATTTTTTTGTATTTTTAGTAGAGGCGGGGTTTCACCATGTTGACCAGGATGGTCTCAATCTTTTGACCTCGTGATCCACCCACCTCGGCCTCCCAAAGTGCTGTGGACAATCCTCTTAATCTCTCAGAGCTATAATTTTCCCCTCTGGAAATGGATCTTGTCGTGTGTGTGTGTGTGTGTGTGTGTGTGTGTGTGTGTGTGTGTGTGTTTGCCCAGGCTGGAGTGCAGTAGAACAATTGTAGCTCACTGCAGCTTTGACCTCCTGGGCTCAAGCAATCCTCCCACCTCAGCCTCCTAAGTACCTAGGACTACAGGTGAATGCTACTACGCCTGGCTAAGTTTTTGTAGAGACAGGATCTCCCTGTGTTGCCCAGGAGGGTCTCAAACTCCTGGGCTCATCCAGGCACGGTGGCTCACGCCTATAATCCCAGCACTTCGAGAGCCTGAGGTGGGCGAATCACGAGGTCAAGAGATCGAGCCCTTCCTGGTCAACATGGTGAAACCCCGTCTCTTCTAAAAATACAAAAATTAGCTAGGCATGGTGGCACACGCCTGTAGTCCCAGCTACTCAGGAGTCTGAGGCCAGAGAATTACTTGAACCCAGAAGGCGGACGTTGTGGTGAGCCGAGATCGCACCATTGCACTCCAGCCTGGGTAACAAGAGTGAAACTCTGTCTCAAAAACAAAAACAAAAAAACAAAAAACAAACTCCTGGGCTCAAGGCATCCTCTCACCTCAGCCTCCCAAAGTCTGGGGATTACAGGTATGTGCCACAATGCCTGGCCTAGTATTACATATTGTGACATGAATGACAATATATGAAAAGTCTGTCTAGCCTGAGTTGATGGCCAGCTCAGGAACCATGTGTTCATCATCTCATCCCCAGAATCCAGAATAGCTCCTGAAAGCTTGCATGTAATCAGAATGGAATGAACAAATGAATCATATTTCATCCACTTGTCCGTAAGATAGGTGACTGTCCCAGATCAGATACCGAGTGACCAAGATGAGCTGAAGGTAACTAAGGAGGGAGCTCAAACAGACATCTGCCTGCTAGTCTGGCCTATTGTCTCTCCACCTGATCGAACACTTCATCATTGTCCCCAGCTTTGCTTTATTCCAAGGGAAGAGCAGTCAGGAAGGTGCCTTCTAGAAGCCATTTTCAGGTCACGCCTCTCTCATGCACTCATTCATGTAGCCCACACTTTCAAGGCAATGTCTTTGATCTCTGGGGAAGTGAGACTATTTTATTTCCGGGCTTCAAGACTACCTTTCAGCTTTAATCAAACATATTCTTCAAAATTCTCCAATTTGCAACTCAGTAGATCTGCCCCTTTTATTTGAGTATAATATTTTATTTTATTTATTTTTGAGACAGAGTCTCACTTTGTCACCAGGCTGCAGTGCAGTGGCAGGATCTTGGCTCCCTGTAGCCTCAACCTCCTGGGCTCAGGCAATTCTCCTGTCTCAGCCCCCCCAAGTAGCTGGGACTACGAGGTATAAATATTTTATACTCAAAGGCTGGGCGCCAGTGGCTCACACCTGTAATCCCAGCACTTTGGGATTTGAAGGTGGGTGGATCACAAGGTCAGGAGTTCAAGACCCAGCCTGGCCAATATGGTGAAACCCCCGTCTCTACTAAAAATACAAACATTAGCCAGGAGTGGTGGCAGGTGCCTGTAATCCCAGCTACACAGGAGGCTGAGGCAGAGAATTACTTGAACCCAGGAGGCAGAAGTTGCAGTGAGCCGAGATTGTACCACTGCACTCCAGCCTGTGCAGTAGAGTGAGCCTTCGTCCCCTTTTTTACTCAAAATTCCCTGTAAGCTCTCTCGTACCTTCCTCATCTCTACCAATGAAATTCATGTTAATTTTTTGACATCCTCTGAAGCTCTTATGCTTTGGGTTGGCAAGCCAGCTCTGTAATTTTACAGTAAGACCCAGAAAAGTGAAATTATTTGCCCAAGTCTACAGAGTGAGCTGAGAATGAGTGTGAATTGTAACTCAGGTCTTCAGGCTCCAGAGCCAGTCCAGTCCACTCTTCAAGTTCCCACGGCTGTACATTTGCAAAGTACTTTTGTTTCCATTTGCTCAGGTAATCATCCTAAGTCTCAGAAAGCATGACCTCATTGCTATTGCTGGATAGCAAACCACCTCGAAATTCAGAGGCTTAAAACAACAATCACTTCCTACTCCAGCTCCTGCATCTGCAGTTCCCTGGAAGGCTGGCTATGCAGACCTGGCTGGATTTGCTTGTGCATCTCTGGGTCAGTTGGGCTGCTCTGCTCCTGGCAGGGCTGGGCTGGGGCAGCTTCCTTGGAGCAGTTCTGCCCCTGATATCTCTCATCGCCTTGCTAGGACCAGCGGGTTAGCCCTGGCACCCTGGCATACTCTTCTCATGGAAATAGCAAGGAGGCGAGGAAGCAAGTCCAATCACACAAGAACATTTTCAAGTCTCTGTTGTGTCACACCGGAAATCCTATTGGCCAAAGCAGTTGTCATGATCAGAATCAATGTGTAGGGAATATACTTATCTCCTTTTTTTTTTTTTTCTCTGAGACGGAGTCTTTCACTGTCGCCCGGGCTGGAGTACAGTGGTGCAATCTCCGCTCACTGCAACCTCTGCCTCCTGGGTTCAAGTGATTCTCCTGGCTCAGCCTCCCGAGTAGCTGGGATTACAGGCGCCCACCACCATGCCCAGCTAATTCTATATCTTTTTAGTAGTGATGGGGTTTCGCCATGTTGGCTATGGTGGTCTTGAACTCCTGACCTCATGATTTGCCCACCTCGGCCTCCCAAAGTGCTGGGATTATAGACGTGAGCCACTGCGCCCGGCTATATACTCACCTCTTGATGGAAATAAGTGCAAAGTCCCACGGCAGAGGGTACCGACACTGGGAGGGATGAAGAATGGAAGTACTAATGCAAACTCCCACAGCCTTCAATTTTTTCTTTTCTTTTGAGACGGAGTTTCACTCTCATTGTCCAGGCTGGAGTGCAGTGGCTCAGTCTCGGCTCACTGCAACCGCCACCTCCCGGGTTCAAGCAATTCTCCTGCTTCAGCCTCCCAAGTAGCTGGGATTACAGGCAGGCACCACCACACCTGTCTAATTTTTGTATTTTTTTTTTAGTAGAGACAGGGTTTCTCCATGCTGGACAGGCTGGTCTCGAACTCCCAACCTCAGGTGATCTGCCTGCCTTGGCCTCCTGAAGTGCTGGGATTACAGGCATGAGCCACCACACTCGGCCTTAACCTTCAAATATCAAGCTATCCTGGATTAAGCTAATTTTTTTCTTGCCTCTAAGCACAGATCCATTCTCTAAAACATGGCCTCCATCACATAGGTACCCGAAGCACAAAAGTGTAGCAGAAATGGGCACTGAAGGTACTTCCTTGGCTGGTGACTTCAACACAAAGGCTGCAGCACGGTACACAGAGAATGAGGTTGACAAGCTGGCACTGGCTGGAACCTCTTCGCTCTGCATCCAGCTGCCCCCACCCTAATGGCTTCTTAGAATGTGATTCATTGCTCTAGGAAAAGAAAAGTAATTGAGGGTATAATTTTTATTGAGAAAATTGCTCTGGAAAAAAAAAATTAGTGAGCCATGGCCAGACACTGTCTCAAAGAGAGTTTAATACCAAAAAGTCTAGGAAAGACTGAACAAAGCAGGCTAAGGGTTGTGGGTAACTGGAAGAGTAGATATAAAACTGAGGATGCGAGAGGTGGGAGAGAGATCTAAAACAGAAGAAAACATCTTTAAGAATTCCAAGAAACTCTGAAATCATCTTAGAGGAGAAATATGGACAAGCAACAAACCTCACATTTTCTGGGATTTGTTTGGCTTCTTGGAAGTGCTCAAGAAAGAAGACTTAGATGTGTAACACCAGGCTTTCAATGAAAATTTCTCCAAGAGATTTATTTCAGACACCCTACCCCTTTCACTGCCAGAATAAATATGCTAGGAGGCCAACCACATATGACATGAAATCCAAACAAACAGAACACATTCAGAGAAACCTGAGAAAACCCACTTTTCAACTCAGATAACTGTGATCATCAGCGCTGTCTCTGGTTTAGATTATAAGCTCGCTATACACAGACTTTTTTTTTTTTTGAGGGGAGTCTCGCTCTGTTACCCAGGCTGGAGTGCAGTGGCACCATCTCAGCTCACTACAACCTCCACCTCCCAGGTTCAAGTGATTCTCCTGCCTCAGCCTCCTGAGTAGCTGGTGTGTGCCACCATGCCCAGCTAATTTTTTTGTATTTTTAGTAGAGATGGGATTTCACCATGTTGGCCAGGGTGGTCTCGAACGCCTGACCTCTTGATCCACCCACCTCAGCCTCCTAAAGTGCTGGGATTAAAGGTGTGAGTCACTGCACCCAGCCAAGACTTATAATTCTATTAATAATATTCACTGTGACCATGTTATGAATGTTAAACCAAATAATAGTAGTAACATTACTGGTCATGAGGTTGTATTTACAAAGGCTACAGATTCGCACATCTGAGAGTAAAGACAAGTAAGTCAAAGCCCTTACTTGCCCAAGGAAGCTTTACCTGGAGTTTCCCCAGGAGTATTTAGACTTTCTAATTTTCTCTCATTCAGTTTAAGTTTATCCAAAATCTTCTTTGGCCCATTTGTTCATCTGTAAAATGAGGAGGTAAAAAACACGGGATCATCAAGGTCCGTTCCAGCACACACAGGTTACTCTGATTTTTCCCCACTAATATCCCCACTCATTACGCTGTACATTGAAAGAATGAAATTGAAAAAAGTATAAAAAAAAAAAAATGAAATTGATGTGGCATTAATCTTTGCCCAGGTATTTACTAGCAGAGGTAAGTTGGCACAGATATTTAAAATAAAACCACAATAGAATTACAGCAAGAGGAATCCCTGCAAGTGAAGCATTGCCAATTACACACTCAGTGCCCCTAGGCGAGCTACTTAATCTCTTTGTGCTTAGGTTTCCTCATCTGTAAAATCAGGAAATAAAAGAACCTGTTATTATTGGGTGTTGTGAGGACTGAATGAGATCATGCATGACACATTTAGCAAGGGGCTTGGTACACAGAAAGCACTCTATAAATCTTTTATTGCCATCTGCAAATGTGATTTTGGCAACCCTCAGGATGGCAGATTTTCTCTCACTAAGGGGTGAATCTGAGAAAAGTTGGGTTTTAAATATGTTGCTGTGTAGGGATTGGGGGTTTTTAAAAAACTTTTAGGTTTGTGGGTGCAGGTTTGTTACATGGGTAAATTGCGTGTCACTGAGGTTTGGTATATGAATTATGCCATCACACAGGTAGTGAACATAGCACCAGATAGGTAGTTTTCAATCCTCTCTTTTTCTAGTCGTCAGTGTCTACTGTTCCCTTCTTGTGTCTGTGTGTGCTGTTTTTAGCTTCTGCTTAATACATGCAAGCATAGGATATTTGGTTTTATGTTCTTGTGTTAATTTGTTTGGGATAATGACCTCCAGCTGCATCCATTTGCTGCAAAGGATATTATTTCATTCTTTTTTATGACTGCATAGTATTCCACGGGGTATATGTATCACATTTTCTTTATCCATTCCACTGTTGATGGGCATCCAGGCTGATTCCATGTCTTTCTTTGTTATTGTGAATAATGCTGCAATGAACATACAAGTGCATGTGTCTTTTTGGTAGAATGTCTGCTTTTTCTTTGGGTATATCAATAGCAGAGTTACTGGGTTAAATGGTAATTCTGTTTTAAGCTATTTGAGAAATCTCCGAACTGCTTTCTGCGTGGCTAAACTACTTTACATTCCCACCAACCGTGTATAAGCATGCCCTTTTCACTGCGACCTCACTAGCATCTGTAATTGTTTGATGCTTTAATAGTAGCCATTCCGACTGGTGTGAGATGGTATCTTACCGTGGTTTGATTTGCACTTCTCTGATGATTAGTGATGATGAGCGTTTGTTCATATGTTTGTTTTCTGCACGTATGTCTTCTTCTTTGGAGAAGTGTCTGTTCCTGTTCTTTGACTATTTTTAATGAGATTATTTGGTTTTCTTGCTTGTTTAATTGTTTAAGTTCTTTACAGTTTCTGGGTATTAGATCTCTGTTGGATGCATGGTTTGTAAACATTTTTTCCCATTCTGTAGACTGTCTCTCTGTTGATAGTTTCTTCTGCTGTGTGAAAGAAGCTCTTCAGTTTAATTAGGTCCTGCTGGTCAGTTTTTGTTTTTACTGCAATTGCTTTTGGGGACTTAGTCAAAATTATTTGCTAAGACCGATGTCCAGAATGGTATTTCCTAGGTTGAGAAAAATTGTTTTTGGTTTTTAGGTCTTTTTTTTTGAGACGAAGTTTCAGTCTTGTTGCCCAGGCTGGAGTGAAGTGGCACAATCTCGGCTCACTGCAACCTCCACCTCCCGGGTTCAAGCAATTCTCCTGCCTCAGCCTCCCAAGTAGCTGGGATTACAGGCGTCTGCCAGCACACCCAGCTAATTTTGGTATTTTTGGTAGAGAAAGGTTTCATCATGTTGGCCAGGCTGGTCTTGAACTCCTGACCTCAGTTGATTTTTCTGCCTCAGCCTCCCAAAATGCTAGGATTATAGGCATGAGCCACTGCACCGGCAAAGAAAAGTTTTCTTAAATAAAATATATTGTAAGAAAAGAACAAAAAAAGACCCAACCCTTTTCCACCTTTGTCCTTTTTTTCTTTTCCGTGACAGAGTTTTGCTCTTGTATCCCAGGCTGGAGTGCAATGACGTGATCTTGGCTCACCACAACCTCCACCTCCCAGGTTCAAGCAATTCTCTTGCCTCAGCCTCCATAGTAGCTGGGATTACAGGCGCCTGCCAGCATGCTGGACTAATTTTTGTATTTTTAGTAGAGATGTGGTTTCACCATGTTGACTAGACTGGTCTCAAACTCCTGACTTCATGATCCACCAGTCTTGGCCTCCCAAAGTGCTGGGATTACAGGCATGAGCCACAGCTCCCAGCTCTCCACCCTTGGTCGACATGCTAATATGAAATGAGACTTACATATAACACAGCAGGCAGCAGCCAGGGTTGAGGCATAAGTGTAGCTTGGGTTTTTTTCTTCTTCATTTTATTTTTTTCACTTGTATTTATGCAGTTGGCTTGGTTCATCCTACTTCCCTCTCTTCAACCAGTGGTTCCTAACCTTGGCTGCCCATTAGAATTATTTGGGGAGCTTCAAAAATCTCGATGTCAAACTTTCTACGCTGTTAGAAGTTAGTGTTAGTGTGGCTGTGCGTTGGGGATCAGGGGTAACTAGAAGTGAGTGTGATTTGTGCTTCTAGGGTGCTAATGAAGTTCCAATTCTCCAGCTGAGTGGTGGTTACACAGGTATCACTGGTTTGTAAGAATTCATTGAGATGAACTCTTAGGGTATGTGCATGTTTCTACATGTATCACATACTTCAATAAAAAGTTAAACACAAACCTCTTTGCCGAAGTTGCAGTGGAGACCAATTAAATCAAACTATTTAGTGATAAGATCCTCACATCAACATTTCCGTACAACTTCCCAGGTAATTGCAATGTGTAGCCATAGTAGAAAGCCATCACAAAGGTTCTTCCTGGCCACAGTGGACACAGATCTTAGAACTGGCATTTAAGCTCATAGTAGAAAGCCCATAGTGCAGCCAGGAGCTGGTGGAATGAACCTGATATTTGTTTAGACAGGTCCAAGTTCCAAAGATCACTGAGCAGCATGATGGAGGTGAGAGCCCAGGACAAGGACAGAAATATGGATTTGGTGTCCAGCTCAATCACTCCCTGTCTGAGAGACTTTGGGCTGGTCACACAGATAACCTCACAGAATAGCTGCTACTCACAGAAGGATCCTGCTTGCACCAGAATCAGTGTCCCTTCTCATATGCCAAGGGCTCCAGAAATGAGCTATTATTATTATTATTATTATTATTTTTTTTTTTTTGAGACAGAGTTTCGCTCTTGTTACCCAGGCTGGAGTGCAATGGCGCGATCTCTGCTCACCACAACCTCCACCTCCTGGGATCAGCCTCCTGAGTAGCTGGGACTACAGGCGCGCGCCACCATGCCCAGCTAATTTTTTTGTATTTTTAGTAGAGACAGGTTTTCACCATGTTGACCAGGATGGTCTCGATCTGTTGATCCACCCGCCTCCTCGGCCTCCCAAGAAATGAGCTATTATTATACAATATTGCCAATTTGAAAGGAACCAAAGGGAGCCATTTTGTCTTCACTTTTGTCTTCAGGCTGGGCTGCAAAGCAATATTTTTACTTTTTTTTTTTTGAGATGGGGTTTTGCTCTTGCTGCCCAGGCTAGAATGCAATGACGTGATCTTGGCTCACCATAACCACTACCTCCCAGGTTCAAGCAATTCTTCTACCTCAACCTCCCAAGTAGCTGGGATTACAGGCATGCGCCACCGCACCCAGCTAATTTTGTATTTTTAGTAGAGATGGGGTTCTCCATGTTGGTCAGGTTGGTCTCAAACTCCCAACCTCAGGTGATCCACCCACCTAAGCCTCCCAAAGTGCTGGGATTATAGGCATGAGCCACCGCACCCCGCCAATATTTTTACTTTTTTACTGCAATTGTTCCTGTCACTCACCCCCTTACACTGGACCAATCAGGAAGGAAGAGGCAGCAGTCTGAATTTCTGATGCAATTATCGACTTGCTCCTTTCACATTAATTTGCACACTTTCAGACCCAATGGCATGTGGGTGGGAGCTTCTACATTGGGATGTCTTATTAGCAGGACTCACCTACACAAGCTCAGCTTTTCTTTCCTTTATTTTTTTAATTTTTTTATTTTTGAGACGAGGTCTTGCAATATTGCCCAGGCTGGAGTGCAGAGGTGCCATCATGGCTCACTGTAGTCTCCACCTCCCAGGCTCAAGCAAGTCTCCTGCCTCAGTCTCTCCAGTAGCTGGAACCACAGGTACATGCCACCACACCCAGGTAATTGTTAAGTTTTTTTTAGAGACTGGGTCTCCCTAAGTTGCCCAGTCTGGTCTTGAACTCCTTTGCTCAAGTGATTCTCCCACCTCGGCCTCTCAAAGTGCTGGGATTACAGGCATGAGACACCACACTCAGCCTTGAATTCCTTAAGAAAAAGACCATAAATTATCTTGTCTAAACTTTCTGCTTACCTCCACCAGGATCTCAAGAATTCTAGAGTCAAAAAAATTCTTTCGTATGTGCTTCCTAAATCTTCATTTTATTTCTATAATTGTACACCTCTAGTACCAGCTACTCAGGAGGCTGAGGCAGGATGTGATCACTTGAGCCTGGGAGCAGAGGTTGCAGTGAGCAGAAATTGCGCCACTGCACTCCAGCCTCATGTTAGACCCAAACCTTGTCTCAAAAAAAAAGAAAAAGAAAGAAACCAGGCTGGTCAACATGGCAAAACCCTATTTCTACCAAAAAATAATTTTAAAAATATTTGGCCAAGCACGGTGGCTCACGCCTGTAATCCCAGCACTTTGGGAGGCCAAGGTGGGCGGATCACCTGAGGTCAGGAGTTCGAGACCAGCCTGACCAATGTGGCGAAACCTAGTCTCTACTAAAAATACAAAAAAAATTAGCCAGGAATGGTGGTGGTTGCTTGTAATCCCAGCTACTCAGGAGGCTGAGGCAGGAGAATCACTGGAACCTGGGAGGCACAGGTTGCAGTGAGCCGAGATCATGCCACTGCACTCAGCCTAGGCAACAGAGCGAGACTCCATCTCAAACAAACAGAAGCAGGATGCACAGCTGAAGACGTAGGTTAGATTCCAAGAAGTTCTCAGAATACCAACTGTTGCAATACTATTTAGTAGGTCAGAAAATAAGTGAGACGAATGCAAGCTGAGTGAGACTGAATGCTTTCCCTAAGCCTCAAATGGTGACTGCTTTTTCCTCTGTATAGAGAAGAAGGATTGAGAGGAAAGTTCAGATCATTTGAGATCCACCTGAATGATTCCTCCTGCGCTGTCCATTAAGACAATATTCTTTTTTCTTTCACAAGGTGACCACATAGTGGAGCTGTCACCCCACCCATTCATTCTCATCATTTATCGTGAAGTTGTCCTGGCACAAATGTTTGGCAATACGGCTGCAAGATCTGCACTGGAATTGCTAGACTCTTGGAGGTGCAGCCAGAGGCAGCTCAATGGGACCTCTCCCAGGGAGAGGACTCCGGCCAGCAGACTCACAATCATGGCAGAAATATGCTCTTGGTAATTGAAGCCTAGTTGGGACTCTGTTTTTGGAAAAAGATAGCTTTTTATTTTTTTGGTCTATGCAACCCCACTTTGGAGCTAAACAAGCACATTCTTTAGAATACAAATTATTTCTTCACATGAATTCATGTCACCAATGTTTCTAAATGACTGGCAAATATAGAGTTCATAGCATGTTAGAGGCAAAGGGGCTCCACAGGACCCTCCAGTTGAATCTCCTAATTTTATAAATGAGAAAAATTAGGCCCGGAGAGGTTGAATTGTGTGCCCAAGGGCACATTGCTGGCTCCCAAACTGAGACTTTTTTTTTTTCAGAGACCAGGTCTTGCTATGTCGCCCAGGGTGGTCTTGAACTACTGGCCTCAAGGGATCCTCCCATCTCAGTCTCCCAAAGCACAAGGATTACAGGTGCGAGCCCCTGAGTCTAGCTTAAGCATTGACTTGAATCCAGATTGCCCATGTCCTGGTACAGTGTCTCTGACCATCCTGTTTTTCATTTACCACCCCTAAAGGAAGACACCCATTGCGTCTTGCAGAAATTTTTTTTTTTTTTTTTTTTTTTTTTTGAGACGGGGAGTTTCACTCTTGTTGCCCAGGCTGGAGTGCAATGGTGTGATCTCAGCTCACCACAACCTCCACTTCCCAGGTTCAAGCCATTCTCCTGCCTCAGCCTCCCAAGTAGCTAGGATTACAAGCATGTGCCACCATGCCCAGCTAGTTTTGTATTTTTAGTAGAGTCGGCATTTCTCCATGTTGGTCAGGCTGGTCTTAAACTCCCGACCTCAGGTGATCTGCCCACCTCAGCCTCCCAAAGTGCTGGGATTACAGGCATGAGCCACCGTGCCCAGGCTGCCTCTGGCAGAATTTAGAGACTATTTTTTTAAAAGCTTGGAACTAAATCTGTGACTAATTAGAATGGAGTGTTCCACCACCTTTAAGTCACCAACTAAAATCCACTGCTCCATGTCCCAGCGCTCCCGAGGCCTTCTGGGTGACCAGCTCAAAGGAAAATTATTGTCTCAACTCAGGTCTCTGTGCGTAGGTACCCACAAAATGGAAATCGTTTTACCTGGGGAAGAACAAGAGGACAAGATGAGATAAAAAGGAAGCATGTTTAAATGGATAAAAGGAGGTACTTTTTTCCCCCACGACACGCAATTGACCTGGGGAACTCACTGCAGCAGGATATTAAGATCAATGGTGAAGATTTGTGTTTTAAAGGATTAGACATTTCACATGCATATCATCAACAGTGAGACTCAATAGGATAAAAGTACAGTGGATGAAAGTTCTCCAGCTTCAGTGTATAAGTTGATCACCAACTGGGTCAGGCAAAAAGAAAAAAGTTGTCTACCTGATTATCTAAGATGTCACGGGATGGCAGGTTGGGGGGTATTCAGGTATTCCAGTTACCACAACTGTGTAACAAACCACTCCAAATTAGTAGGTAAAACAAGAGCCATTTAATGATGCTCACGGATATTGCAGATCAGGAAGCAGGAGAGAGTGTAGCAGAGTGGCTGGTCTCTGCCCCATGCTATCTGGGGCCTCAGATGAAAAGACACAAATGGTGGGGAGTGGCTTCAGGCTGGGGGCTAGAATCATCTAGGAGCTTCTTTAGTCATGTGCCAGACACCTGGCCTGGGATGACTTGAAGGCTCACTCAGCTGGAACCATCACATGAGGATTCTAAGAGGGAGTGTCCTGGGAGAACAGTGTTCTATTTTATTTATTTATTTATTTATTTTTGAGACAGAGTCTTGCTCTGTTGCCAGGCTAGAGTGCAGTGGCACAATCTCAGCTCACCACAGCCTCTGTCCCCCGGATTCAAGCAATTCTCCTGCCTCAGCCTCCCGAGTAGCTGGGACTACAGGCACGTGCCACCACACTGGGATGATTTTTGTGTTTTTAGTAGAGACAGGGTTTCACCATGTTGGCCAGGATGGTCTCCATCTCTTGACCTCACAATCTGCCCGCCTTGGCCTCTCAAAGTGCTGGGATTACAGGAGTGAGCCACTGCGCCTGGCCAGGAGAACAGTGTTCTAAGAGAACCAGGTAGAATCTGCATGGCCTTTTGTGACCTATCTGTAGAAGTCCCATAGCATTGCTTCCCACATATTCTATTGGTCAGAACCATCACAAGTTCACCCAGATTCCAGGAGAGGGGACCCAGGACATTCTACCTTCCCTCTCCCAAAGGGGGATGCAGAGTAACATTAGAGAAGACAAACGGATAGGAATTTTTCCAGTCATCTTTGGAAGATACAGGAGTGGGAAATGTGAGACTGCAAGAACATGCAATCTAGTGGAAAGAACTGGTGTATGAACAGATAATCGAACTACAATAAAATATCATAAGTAGTGATTTATTTTAAATGCTACCATAGACTTCTTTTTTTTTTTTTGAGACAGAATCTCATTTTGTCACCCAGGCTGGATTGCAGCGATGCAATCTCGGTTCACCGCAACCTCTGTCTCCTGGGTTCAAGAGATTTTCTTGCCTCAACTTCCTGAGTAGCTGGGATTACAGGCACATGCCACCACACCTGGCTAATTTTTGTATTTTTAGTAGAGATGGGGTTTCACCTTGTTGGTCAGGATGGTCTCAAACCCCTGACCTTCTGATTTGCCTGCCTGCCTTGGCCTCCCAAAGTGCTGGGATTACAGGCGTGAGCCGCCGACCCGGCTTTTTTTCCCTTTTAGGAGTCATCACATTTACATTTTTCATTCATTTTCTGTCGTCCCACAAGATTGTAATCTCCATGCGTCTAATTAGTTCCCTGCTGTCTATCCTATGCCTGAAAGAGTACCAAGTACATAATAAGTGCTCAGTAAAGATTTGTGGAAAGCATGGATGAGTAAAGTGCTGTTAATAGAGGAGGGGCAGAAAGGCTATGGGAGTACAGCAATGACAAATAGGAGGACAGAAGTGACATTTGAGTGGGTCTTGAATGTTTTGGGTAACAAACCGGAAATAAATTCCTATCCTTAAATCTCCTTCAGAGACTTCCATTAACCAACTGTAAGTGGGCATATTCTCATCCCAAGTGTACAGGCTGCATGAAGTAATCTGGATGCTACTGGTTGCAAAGGACAGAAAACATGGATTCCACTGGCTTTAAAAATAAGCAGTGTGCCAGGTGTGGTGGTTCATGGCTGAAATAGCAGCTCTTTGGGAGGCTGAGGAGGGCAGATCACCTGAAGTCGGAAGTTCAAGACCAGCCTGACCAACATGGGGAAACCCTGTCTCTACTAAAAATACAAAAAATTAACGACAAAAAATACAAAAAGTTGCCACATGCCTGTAATCCCAGCTACTCGGGAGGCTGAGGCAGGAGAATCGCTTGAACCCAAGAGGCGGAGGTTTCGGTGAGCCGAGATTGCGCCATTGCACTCCAGCCTGGGCAACAAGAGCAAAACTCCATCTCAAAAAAAAAAAAAAAACCCTAAAAAATTAAAAAACAAACAAAAAAGCAATGAATTGATTGTATCATCTAACAAGAAGTGTGGAGGCAGGCAGCCTCGGTACCACCCCGCCTCAATGTGTCCGCTTCACTCTTGGGTGGTTACAGTGTAGCTGCTGCAGGGGTAGGCACCGCATGCAGAAAAATAAATAAATAAATGCCCAGCAGGAGGAAGGACCCTTTCTTTTGAGTAAAGCCTTTCCCATAAGCCCCTTGATGGACTTACTCACATAGGTCCCTTCCTCTGTTGGCCAGAATTGTGTAACATGCACCCGTGTAACTTCAGTACTGATAAGAAACCGGGGAGCTGGTGTGGTGGCTCTTGACTGTAATCCCAGCACTTTGGGAGGCCAGGACGGCAGGATTACTTGAGCTCAGAAGTTTGAGGCCAGCCCTGGCAACACAGGGAGACCTCATCTCTGCAAAGAAAACAAACATTAGCCAGGCGTGGTGGTGTGTGCCTGCAGTTCCAGCTACTCAGGAATCTGGGGTGGGCGGATTGCTTGAGCCTGAGAGGTTGAGGCTGCAATGACTGTGGTCATACCACTGTACCCCAGCCTGAGAGACAGACCGAGATCCCATAGCAAAGGAGAAACAAAAAATGAAAAAATGGAAAAGAAGAGGGGGAGGAGGGAGCAACATGGTCAATTGACCAACTGTGTGTTACATATTTGGGCTTGGACTGGAGTTCCTGCCTCCACCTAAGCACATGGCTGTGAAGAGAAGGGTAGATGCCCACAAATCAAAAACAAAAAACAACTGGGCTTCTGTTAGGAAACTGAAGGGAGACACGACTCGGGTAGTAATCAATAGAGTTTGTAGCATGAAGCCTGGGGAAGGTTAAGGCTCTGTTTTCTTCGTGGGTATTACCCAACACTCTTGTTTTTTCTCTCTTGTGCTTTTTGCTCCTTTGCTCTGTACTTCTGCATTAGTAGTGACTTGAATAAATCAAACACTGTATAATAAAGAAGTGTTGGCCATGCTCAGTGGCTCATACCTGTAATCCCAGCACTTTGGGAGACCAAAGCCAGTGAATCACGAGGTCAGGAGATCAAGAGCATCCTGGCCAACATAGTGAAACTCCACCTCTACTAAAAATACACAAATTAGCCAGACATGGCGGCACTCGCCTGTAGTTTCAGGTACTTGGGAGGCTGAGGCAGGAGAATTGCTCGAATCTGGGAGCCGGAGGTTGTAGTGAGCCAAGATTGTGCCACTATTCTTCATCTTGGGTGACAGAGTGAGACTCTGTCTCAAAAAAAAAAAAAAAAAAGAAGTGTTTTAGGTAGAGTGTGTATATGAATTTAACTCATTGAAAAAGCACTTGAGCCAGACCAGACACAGTGGCTCACGTCAGTAATCCCAGCACTTTGGGAGGCCGAGTTGGGAGGATCACCTGAGGTCAGGAGTTCGAGACCAGCCTAGACAACATGGTAAAACGCCATCTCTACTAAAAATACAAAAAAATTAGCCAGGTGTGGTTGTGTGTGCCTGTAATCCCAGCTACTCAGGAGACTGAGGCAGGAGAATCGCTTGAACCCAGGAGGCGGAGGTTGCAGTGAGCCAAGATCACACCATGGCACTCCAGCCTGGGTAACAGAGCAAGACTCCATCTCAGGGAAAAAAAAAATACTTTGGCCAGATGTGGTGGCTTATACCCTGTAATCCCAGCACTTAGGAAGGCAGAGAGGTGGGAGGATAGCTTGAGCCCAGGAATTCGAGACCTGCCTGGGCAGTGAGTGAGACCCTGTTCTCCACAAAAAGGGGCGGGGGGTGCCAAAAAGAATACTTTGTGAGTGACTAATCAGATATAAGTGACTTTCAGATACAAACCTTGACTCAGTTGCTTCTGTCACTTCTTGATAACCTGGTAATCTCCAGCTGTTCACCACTGTGCCAGCCTCACTCCTGGCCCTATGCCCTTTGCCTGGGTTGATTCCTCCACCTGGGAAGTCCTTCTCACTTTCTTTGTGCACACATAGTAGACACCAAGTCTTCACTCTCCTGACCTCCAATCTATCCTTCTAGTAATCTAGTTGGAGAGACTGGAAACCTCAAAACTACATTTCCAAGAGCCAGGTGTGGCAGTGCGTGCCTGTAGTTCCAGCTACTCAGGAAGCTGAAGCAAGAGGCTCACTTGAGCCCAGTTCAAGACTCAGCCTGGGCAACATAGTGAGACCCCCATCTTTAAAAAAAAAATTATTCTGGGCATGGTGGCTCATGCCTGTAATGCCAGCATTTTGGGAGGCCAATGTGGGCAGATCTCCTGAGGTCAGGAGTTTGAAACCAGCCTGACCAACTTGGGGAAACTCCATCTCTACTAAAAATACAAAATCAGCCAGGCATGGTGACACATGCCTGTAATCCCAGCTACTCAGGAGGCTGAGGCAGGAGAATTGCTTGAACCCAGGAGGCAGAGGTTGTGGTGAGCTGAGATCGCACCATTGCACTCCAGCCTGGGCAATAAGAGTGAAACTCTGTCTCAAAACAACAACAACAACAACAACAAAATTACATTTCCCAGACTCCCTTGTAGCTCGGATATGGATCTGAAATAAGTTCTCGTGTGAGATTTGGCAGGCAGATGCAAAGCCACCATCCCACTATTGCTGCAATGGCTGCTGCGTGAAGCAAGCAGGGTGAAGGCATTGAACGCTGCTGACCTCAGTGTCCCTTCCGACTGTGTGGCCACCAGCTTTGTGTGGCAGTGGCCTTTGTCACAGGCAGTTGCAGCAGCAGTACCACCATCCTGCTTTCTGGAGCATAGCTACTGTGGCGGGCCCTTGAACTCAGTACTCCAGGGATAGCCCCCTGACATGTACTCCTCCAGCCCTCGAACAACTGTGTAATCTCTGCTTGATTCTCAGTATTAAATTTTTCTCTGCTTGAAATACCTAGAGAGGCCAGGCGTAGTGGCTCAGCCTGTCATCCCAGCATAGCACTTTGGGAGCCCAAGGCAGGTTGATGGCTTGAGCCCAAGAATTCCAGGCCAGCCTGAGCAACGTGGCAAAACCCCATCTATACAAAAACCAAAAAATTAGCAGGGCATGCTGACACATGCTTGTCGTCCCAACTACTCAGGAGGCTGAGGTGGGAGGATCACTTGAGCCCAGGAGGTCAAGGCTACAGTGAGCCTTAATTATGCCACTGCACTCCAGCCTGGGTGACAGAGCAAGACCCTGTCTCAAAAAAACAAAAACCCCAAAAACAAAACCCGAAAGAAGAAATACGTACAGAGGTTTCCACTTCCTATACTAAACCCTGACAGACCATCTAACTCATAGGCCAGGCTGGGTCTTCCCCGAACCACCAGGCTGTGCTGAGTGCCTCATCTGAGCTCCCACTATGCCCTGTGTTGTAAGCTCCTGCCTTTTTGTCTTGTGACCCTAGCATCAGTGCTCGGCTCCCAGCAGGTGCAGAGTCAATGTTTAATGAACTGAAGCTCCCTCTGCCAAGATACCAGGAGGTTCTAAAATCCAGCCTAAGGGGCACTCCACCTCGCTCCACCTCCTGCTTGCTGTGCAAAGCCCAAAGAACATGTTGCTTTTGGACGTTTACTGGATTCAGGATGAATCCCAGGTCCTCAGCTTTTCCACACTTGAACCACCCAACCACAAGAGGCCACACCAGAATTGGGGAGTTGACCTGGTCCCGGGAAAAAGGTGCTAAGGAACAAGAAAAATTGCTTATCTGAAGATTTACCATCTGGTGGTTCTTAGGGCCTGTACTTGATGAATGGCTGCTGCTAGGCCTGCAGTGAAGGCTGCAGTGGATGAGAGCATCAGCTTTGGGGTCAGGAAAATCCTCCCAGTTGGAAGGTGTGCAAAGTTCAGCAAGTTACTCAGCTTGTGTAAATCTCAGGTTTTTGTTTGCTTGTTTTCTAGACAGGGTCTCACTGTGTCGCCCAGGCTGGAGTGCAGTGCAGTGATGTGACCATGGGTCACTACATCCTCACCTTCTGGGGCTTAAGTGATCTTCCCACCTCAGCCTCCGGAGTAGCTGGGACTACAGGTGCATGCCACCATGCCCCACTAATTAAAAAAAAAAAAAACTTTTGGCCGGGCATGGTGGCTCATGCCTGTAATCTTAGCACTTTGGGAGGCCTAGGCAGGAGGATCACAGGGTCAGGAGTTCAAGACCAGCCTGGCCAATATGGTGAAAGCCCATTTTCTACTAAAAATACAAAAAATCAGCTGGGCATGGTGGCATGCACCTATAGTCCCAGGTACTTGGGAGGCTGAGGCAGAAGGATCACTTGAACCAAGGAGGTGGAAGTTACAGTGAGCTGAGATCATGCCACTGTACTCCCGCCTAGGTGACAGAGTGAGACTCTGTCTCTTTTTTTGTAGAGATAGAGGTCTTGCTATGTTGCCCAGGCTGGTCTTGAACCCTTGAGCTCAAGAGATCCTCCTACCTCAGCCTCTAAAGTCCTGGGATTACAGGTGTGAGCCACTTGCCCAGCCATGATTTTTTATCTATAAAATGGGAATAATAAAATCAATCTTACAGGATTCTTAGGCATAAAAAGGTATGCATAAAATATCAAATGCTTAGTACAGTGCATGCACATAGGAAGTGCTCAATATTTATCAGTCGTGTTGTTTGTTTTTGCTTTTTTGAGATGGAGTCTTGCTCTGTGGCCCAGGCTGAGTGCAGTGGTATGATCTTAACTCATTGCAACCTCCGCCTCCTGGGTTCAAGTGATTCTCCTGCCTCAGCCTCCCAAGTTCCTGGGACTACAGGCGCATGCCACCACACCCCGCTAATTTTTTGTATTTTTAGCAGAGTTTCACCATGTTGGCCAGGCTGGTCTCAGTCTCCTGATGATGTGATCCGCCTGCCTCAGCCTCCCAAAGTGCTGGGATTACAGGCGTGAGCCACCGTGCCCAGCATCAGTAGCTCTTATAATGGTATCGTTGTTACTTTATTGCAATTCTGTTGCTTTGCATATTTTTTCCTTCAGCCCAAACAGCCTCCAACACAATTAGCCTAGAATGCAGTTCTTGATAACTTTCCCGGTGTTCCATTTTATACACTGATGTGAATAACCTTCTTTGCAAAAGACTCAGCAAGGCCCAAGTTTGGGGCTGTACTAGGAAACGCCAAAACCATCTATGCCAGTGGTTCTCCACCCTCGCCAAAAACAGGGTTGAGACTTATAAACAAAACAACCACCAAAACAAACAAAGAAACCAAAACACAATGTCTGTCCCTCAACAAGAGACTCGGATGAAATAGGGCCCAAGTTTCAGTATTTCTAAAAGCTCCCCAGGTGATTGTAATGTGCAGCTGAGAGCCGCTATCAATGTGGGAAAGATTAGTCCAATACTTCCATTACCCCGGGGAGAAAAAGAAAGCTGCTTTACTATTCTGTAATCTCCATCACATTGTGGGAGAAGAGAGGACTGAAGATTACTTCAGTTGAATTATTCCACTTACAAAAGATATTCTCATTATGAACCCGGGAAAATGGCTCAATGGCTCATCGTGTTAATCCTCTGGTTTGTGTCTCGAGGTATCTGATATGATGGGAAGTGGTATGATCAGAGATGCCATAGAACATGTTGGGAGCTAGTCTGGAAATGCCTGTGAGGGAGTCGGGTTGACTGGTGGCTCTCTATCCTCAGCCGCTACTTGTGCACGCACATGGTTGCTGATATCAGGTGTGTGCACTTTGATCATGGGCAAGTGACATCAATCTTGCTTTGGCACTAAATTTACCAATATCTAAGTGCCAGAGATAGCTGGCGAGAGCTGGCAGCGTGCTCAGAAATGAAATACATCTGGAGAAAAAGTTTTGTTTTTTTTTTCCCCCAAGACGGAGTCTTGCTCTGTCACCCAGACTAGAGTACAGTGGCACAATCTCGGCTCACTGTAACTTCCGCCTTCCAGGTTCAAGCAATTCTCCTGCCTCAGCCTCCTGAGTAGCTGGGACTATAGGCACCCACCACCATGCCCAGCTAATTTTTGTATTATTATTTTTTTTATATATAAAGACAGGGTTTCACCATGTTGGCCAGGCTGGTCTTGAACTCCTGACCTCCAGTGATCCGCCCGCCTTGGCATCCCAAAGTGCTGAGATTACAGGCATGAGCCACCACACCCGGCCTAATTTTTGTTTTTTTAGTAAAGACGGTTTCACTATGTCGGCCAGGCTGGTCTCGAACTCCTGACCTTGTGATCCGCCCGCCTCAGCCTCCCAAAGTGCTGGGCTTTATATAGGTGTGAGCCACCGCGTCTGGCCTATTTTTTTCCATTGTTAAAGTAATATGAAAAAGAAAATACAGAAAACTGGAAACATAGAATGAACCCTAGAAGAAACTAATAATAATAGCCAAGACCTATGTAGACTTAGGGGCTAGACATGGTTCTAAGCTCTTTATCATATAAATGTACTTACTCCTCACTCTAGCTCTATGAGGTAGATAACTATTTCTAACTCTATTTTACAGAGAAGAAAGAGGGCCTGGAGCTGTTAGGTGACTTGTTTGAGGTTGTTTAGCTAGTAAAGGCAGATCCAAAATTTGGACTTAGGCTTCTTTTACAGGACCTGGTCAGCCTCAGAGAGAGAGTTCATAAGACAAGCTGCATTCAAAGACTCAATGCCAGTTGCTAAAGCTGAAAAAGTTAATATCAGTTGTCATTCACTCATTTATTTATTTCACAAGTATTTATTAAAGGTGTCTAAATGTAGCATAACATTCCAGGCTTGATTATCAAGATGCTGAGCTGGGCGCGGTGGCTCACGCCTGTAATCCCAGCACTTTGGGAGCCTGAGGAGGGTGGGTCACGAAGTCAGGAGTTCAAGACCAGCCTGGCCAAGATGTTGAAACCCTGTCTCTACTAAAAATACAAAAATTAACTGGGTGCAGTAGCAGGTGTCTGTAATCCCAAATACTCAGGAGGCTGAGGCAAGATAATTGCTTGAACCTGGGAGGCGGTGGTTGCAGTGAGCCGAGATTGTGCCATTGCACTCCAGCCTGGGTGACAGGGTGAGACTCCGTCTCAAAAAAAAAAAAAAAGATGTTGAATAGCAGGCCGGGTGCGATGGCTCACCCTGGTAATCTCAGCAGTTTGGGAGGCTGAGGCAGGCAGGTCACAAGGTCAGGAGTTTGAGACCAGCCTGGTCAATATGGTGAAACCTGTCTCTACTAAAAATACAAAAAATTAGCTGGGCATGATGGTGCATGCCTATAATCCCAGCTACTGGGGAGGCTGAGGCAGGAGAATTGCTTCAACATGGGAGGCAGAAGTTGCAGTGAGCCAAGATCATGCCACTGGACTCCAGCCTGGGTGACAGAGTGAGACTCCATCTCAAAAAAAAAAAAAAAAAAGATATTGAATAGTATACATAGAAAGGCTACATGTTTATTCATTCCTACAGCATTGAACTCTCAAGAATCTCAACAAAATAATGCATATATAAACAACACAAACCTAGAAAGTTTTAAAATGAGGTACCTGTTCCCTGATAGCAAAATCCAAAACCAATACTTCAAAACTTATGGAATGTCACACACCTATTAGATGGAATATTTAGCTTTATCCTCTATGTTTTCTTTCTCTTTTTTGGGGGACATAGTCTCACCCTATGGTCCAGGCTGCAGTGCAGTGGTGCAATCTCGGCTCACTGCAACTTCTGCCTCCCAGGTTCAAGTGATTCTCCTGCCTCAGCCTCCCGAATAGCTGGGATTACAGAGGCCTGCCACCATGCCTGGCTAATTTTTTGTATCTTTAGTAGTAGAAACAGGATTTCACCATGTTGGCCAGGCTGGTCTCGAACTCCTGACCTCATGATCCGACTACCTCAGCCTCCCAAAGTGCTGGGATTACAGACATGAGCCACTGTGCCTGGCCTCTATCCTCTATATTTTCATCAATTAATGCACACAACTTGGACAATAATTTCAGTTGAATTTAATGAGTTTGGCTTTGTCGAATTATGTTTTGTAAGGCAGTAGTGTCTTCAACTCAGAAATTTGATGTTTGCTGAATGGATGGATGAATTGATAGATGGAAGAATACATGAGTGAATAAATAGACAAGGATGCTTAGCAATGTTCTAAATGCTTAACATTGCATCTTTAAAAAAATTTGGCTGGGCACAGTGGCTCACACCTGTAATCCTAACACTTCAGGAACTGAGGTGGAAGGATTGCCTGAGTCCAGGAGTTCAAGACCAGCTTCAGCAACATAGTGAGACCTGGTCTCTACAAAAAGTTTTTTAAAAATTAGCCAAGCATGGTGGTGCATGCCTGTAGTCCCAGCTACTCAGGAGGCTGAGGAGGGAGGATCACTTGAGCCCAGGAGGCAGAGGCTGCAGTGAGTCGAGATCAAGCCACTGCATTCCAGCCTGGGTAACAGAGCAAGACCCTGTCCCCCCACCAAAAAAAAAAAAAAAATCAGTGTTTTCTAGTTTGTTGGGTAATAAAGTATGACTCAGATGAAAATTGTGAGGTATTTTGTTTTTTCATTGACAAATAACAATTGTATATATTTATGATGTACCACATGATGTTTTGACATATGTATACATTCTAGAATGGTTAAATCAAGCTATTAACATATGCATTACCTCTACATACTTTACATTTTTTTGTAGTGAGAACACTTAAGATCTACTCTCTTAGCAATTTTCCCCTTTACAATATGTTATTAATGAACTGTAGTCACCTTGGTGTATACTTTTTTTTTTTTGAGAGGGAGTCTTGTTCTGTCACCCAGGCTGGTGGTGAGATCTCGGCTCACTACAACCTCCCCCTCCCAGGTTCAGGCAATTCTCTACCTCAGCCTCCTGAGTAGCTGGGATTAGAGGCGACTACCCAGCTAATTTTTGCCTTTTTAGTAGAGACAGGGTTTCACTGTTTTGGCCAGGCTGGTCTTGAACTCCTGACCCCATGATCCTACCACCTCAGTCTCCCAAAGTGCTGGGATTTCAGGCGTGAGCCACCATGCCAGGCTGAAAATTTTTATTTCTACTTTTTCTATAGACTAAATAAATAGCTTCAAGCAAGTCATTAAAGTCATTATGGGGCCAGTTTCTCCATCTGAGGATAAAATGAGGTCTAGCACCTTTCCTAATACATGTTAAACAGTCAGCATATTTTAAACTGCCTTTAAAATAGAGAAAAAAAGCAACACACTCTTTTGCCGGGTGCGGCGGCTCAAGCCTGTAATCCCAGCACTTTGGGAGGCCGAGGCAGGTGGATCACAAGGTCAAGAGATCGAGACCATCCTGGTCAACATGGTGAAACCCCGTCTCTACTAAAAATACAAAAAATTAGCTGGGTATGGTGGCACGTGCCTGTAATCCCAGCTACTCAGGAGGCTGAGGCAGGAGAATTGCCTGAACCCAGGAGGCGGAGGTTGTGGTGAGCCAAGATCGCGCCATTGCACTCCAGCCTGGGTAAGGAGAGCAAAACTCCGTCTCAAAAAAAAAAAGCAACACGATACAATATAAAAAGGTATACAATATGAAATGTCTCTCTCTCTCTCTCTCTCTCTTTTTTTTGTTTTGTTTTCTTTTTAAACAAAGTCTCACTATATTGCCAAGCCTGGTCTTGAACTCCTGGGCCGTAGCGATCTTCCTGCATCACCTTCCCAAAGTGTTGAAATTACTGGCATGAGCCACCTTGCCCAGCTGAAATAAGTTTCTTTCCATAAAGTTTTCTTCTATAACTATTATTATTAGAGATCTCCAAGCAAAACTAAGATTTTGCTATTGATGAAGAAAAGGTTTACAAACCAGTGGATAATATTGTTTGCTCCAAAACCGTTGCTGGAAAAGGGTCCCGATCCAGACCCCAAGAGAGGGTTCTTGGATCTCATGCAAGAAAGAATTTGGGGCGAGTACATAGAGTAAAATGAAAGCAAGTTTGTTAAGAAAGGGCCGGGCGCGGTGGCTCAGGCGTGTAATCTCAGCACTTTGTGAGGCCGAGGTGGGTGGATCACCTGAGCCCAGGAGCTCCAGATCAGCCTGGTCAACATCGCGAAACCCCAACTCTACTAAAAATGCAAAAATTAGCCGGGTGTTGTGGCATAGGCCTGTCTTCCCAGCTTCCTGGGAGGCTGAGGCAGGAGAATCGCTTGAACTCGGGAGGTGGAGGTTGCAGTGAGCCGAGGTCGCGCCACTGCCCTCCAGACTGCGAGTCAGAGCAAGACTGACTCGAAAAAAGAAAAAAAGAAAGAATAGAAAAAGAAAAGTAAAGGATGGCTACTCCACAGGCAGAGCAGCAGCATGGGCTGCTGGTTGCCCATTTTTATGGTTATTTCTTGATTATATGCTAAACAAGGGGTGGCTTATTCATGAGTTTCAGGGAAAGGGGCAGGCAATTCCTGGAACTGAAGCTTCCTCCCCATCTTAGACCATACAGGATAACTTACAGACAGTAGCCATGGCATCTGTAAACAATGCCCTGGCATTGGTGGGAGTGTCTTTTAACATGCTAATCTATTATAATTAAGGTGTAAGGAGCAGTGAGGACCACCAGAGGTCACTCTCCCCGCCATCTTGGTTTTGGGTTTTAACTGGCTTCTGGGCTGCACCCTGTTTTATCAGCAAGGTCTCTATGACCTGTATGTTGTGCTGACCTCCTATCTCATTCTGTGATTTAGAATGCCTTTACCTCTGGGGAATGCAGCCCGGTAAGTCTCAGCCTTATTTTACCTAGTCCCTATCCAAGATGGAGTTGCTCTGGTTTAAATGCCTCTGACAGAACCACGTGAAATAACACAAATAGTCTGGCTAAATTCCAGTGTGAATGATTAACATTCTCCAACTTCAAATAATTTTTATTATTAGCCAACACTTGTCCATCCCCAGTAATATACACGTTACATAAAGAGCACAGAATGAGACGGGCCTCCCTTGGCATGTTCACAGTCTGCACATACTTTCCACTGAGGGCTGCCCTTTCTTCTTCACTGCTATGCCCACAGCTTTTCAACTCCCACTATTTTCAATCCTGGGATGCTCTCTGACCCAGATCGCCAAGTAGTTCCAAAACACAAGAGATAAAACATGAACACCTGTAGAATTCCAGAGAATAAAAGATGTCATGTATATTTATTCATTTATTTGTTTATGTATTTTAGAGTGGGGAGATCTTGCTATGTTGCTCAGGCTGGTCTACAATCTCCTGGGTTCAAGCCATCCTCCCACCTTAGCCTCCCAAAGTGTTAGGATTACAGGCGTGAGCCATGGAGCCTGGCCTTTTAAACATTTATTATTAACAGTTTTGATATCGCCTGTAATGCTAGAACTTTGGGAGGCCAAGGTGGGTGAATCACCTGAGGTCAGGAATTCAAGACCAGCCTGGCCATCATGGTGAAACCCCATCTTTAAAAAAAATAAAATTTAAATTTAAAAAATAGTTTTGATATCTGCGAAGTGATTGATATTTGTTGCTTTTTAACATGGAGGCTGGGATTCATACATTTTTCTTCATTATTGCCCACAAAGCCTTGTTGATAGGCAGGAGGGGAGTGGCACTTTCTTCCAACCTGTGCCTATGGGATCCAGGACAGAGGATCGATAATAAACCGCGGTTGATCTGGATCTGGTCCAGTCAGTCCAGTCCCTATTCCTTCAAGTGTCCCCAGGCCCCTTGCCTAGTTTCACCCTTTGCCTAGTGGAAGGAAGAGTTTGGGGAGAAGGAAACAATTTAAACCCTCTTCCTAAGCGTGTGAATGAATTTCAAGTATGCTAATACCGCAGTCTTCCAATCTAATTAGAACACATAGAAAAGAGGCATTTTTAGGAAATTTAAAACTTGCAGCATAATAGCTCAACTGAAGAGCGTCGCCGCGTCCCCGCCATCCTTGCGCCCTCCGCCCCCCGCGATGCGCGAGTGCGCGGCTAAGCAGCGGGCAGCCCGGGAACCGGAGGGGACGGGGAGGCCGGCGCTCTGCCCAGCACAGAGCCCTTAGTCGGTGTCGCTTCTCTCTGCTGGAGACTTCGGAACTGCCTGGGATTATAAACCTCGACTAATAAAGGACTCACATCTGAGTTTTCTAAAGGCAGAAAGAAATCCACTTTCTTGTCACATCAAGATTTTGTTCCGAGATGCAAAAGTAAAGGTCGAAGTCAGGGAGACTGCGATCGTATAGGGGGAGGGATGGCTACGACAGTGAATGCCGCCGCCTCTACCTGGGTTCGAATCCCAGGGTTGCCATTTAGGCGCCTACTATGTGCCAGGCGCTCGGAAAGCGGCGGTGAAGTCGCCAAGGTCGCCCTTTCTTGGGGAACTACGACTAGCTCGTTTGCCTTGGCCAAGTCGAAGTCTGCGTTTCTTCACCTGTAAGGAGTACGTGCCTCAGAATTGTACTGAGATCTCTCGTCTTAAGAGGTAAACGATGAACACTTGGTGGGCACACAGTAAAAGGCTCAGTAAGTATTCTCTTCTTTCACATAGCTCCAAGTCAGCGCAGAAGGAAGACAGGAGCCACGGCTAAGAATGGTTCTTTGAGCGGTTCTTTCAAAGAAGCACTGAACTCTATAAGGACGCTTCCCTGCAGCCAGAAAGGGCCGGGGCCCGGGGAGCAAAGGTGCAGAAGGCAGAACGTTACAGGAGCGAGTCCCGCACCCAGGGCGCGGGCAGAGAACTCCGGAGGGACTTCAGGCCAAGGCTTCCCGACCGGGTTCGGCATAATTAGCATTCGCCCCGCCGCCATTGCCTCTCGGCCCGCGATTGGTCAGCGCGCCTAGGCGGCCGGCTCCGGGCGGGGCCGGAGGGCGACGGGGGAAAGGCCGAGCCCGCGGGGCAGTGGGCGGGGACGCGCGGAGAGCGTGGCGAGGCGGCCCACCAACCGCGCCCGGGCCTGAGGGGGCGGGGCAGGGGCGGGGCCTCCCGGCAGGCATTAGAAGCAGGTGACCCGGGCGGGGCGGGAGAGGGCAGCCGGCCCGCGGCCGTGACTCTACTGTCGCCGCCACGCTAGGTTCCGTGCTCGCCAGAGGTGGGCAAAACGGTGCGAGAGCGTGGGGGAGGAGCCGAGCCAGGCGCGTCCCGAGAGCGCCGCCACCGCCCCCAGGAGTCCACTGGAGCGCGGAGCCCCCTGCAGGGGAAGAGGCGAGCGGCGGGCGGGACGCAGCGGCTAGCGCGCACCATGCAGTCCCGGCCCAGCCAGCGCCGGCTGCTAGTGGTGCTGTGAGTCGGTGGGATCCCCTGGCGCCCGCATCCCGCCTTCCTCCCGCCCAGGTCCTGCCAGACGCGCTCGCTTTCCGTCCGACTCCCGGCCCCGGGGAGAACGCACGGCCTGCCCCTGCCCGACCCCGTCTGGATCATGCGGGGGGCCCCCGAGGAGGAGAGGGTTATTGACCGGCCTGCGCCGCCCCTGTTCTGGTGGCGCCCCCATCTCTGAGTCGCCCCCACCTGCTGCCATGTGCCGCTGCCACGGGTACCCAGCCTGTCGCTAAACTTTCCCCGCGCCGGCCCAGCTCTGAGTCGCACTTCTCGGCGGAGTGTCCCAGGGACGGAGGACCCAGGCTGGCTGCGGACTGTCTGCTCCTCTCGGCGGGATCCGTGGAGGTGAGAGCCTTCCCTTTCTCCCTGTTCTTCTCCCTCCCGGTTCCTGTGCCATTTTCCGGGAGGCTGAGCCTTTTGGTCTCCGGGCACTGCCTGGAGGGCCCAGCTTGGAAAGAGAGGGTGGGGGAGTCAGTAGTTTGGTTCCAGGAGGCGGAGGGGGGAGGAAAAGAGAGGGGTTAACTTAGAGATTTAGAGACCGCTCGCGGGGACCGAGCCATTGACGCTCCTCTAACCGGGAGTGGTTGGTTGCAATCTTCTCACCCTTCTTTTTTAAAGAGTCCTTTCCCTGGAATCCAAGCCCTAACCGTCTCCCCAGCCCTACTCGGCGAGGAGCGGAGCGCTGCCAGCCGAGGCAGCGCCTTCCTGAAGCAGTTGATCTTTGGACGAATTTCTTTAAAGGAAAAAGCAACCAACAGGTTGCCAGCCCCGGCGCCACACACGAGACGCCAAAGGGAGAAGCCCCGGCCCGGATTCCGCCTGCGTGGGTCCCTCGCGGGCTGCTGGAGGGGAGGGGAGGGAGGGGGCGATGGCTCGGCCTGACCCGTCCGCGCCGCCGTCTCTGCTGCTGCTGCTCCTGGCGCAGCTGGCGGGCCGGGCGACCGCCGCATCCAAGGCCCCGGTGTGCCAAGAAATCACGGTGCCCATGTGCCGCGGCATCGGCTACAACCTGACGCACATGCCCAACCAGTTCAACCACGACACGCAGGACGAGGCGGGCCTGGAGGTGCACCAGTTCTGGCCGCTGGTGGAGATCCACTGTTCGCCGGACCTGCGCTTCTTCCTGTGCTCCATGTACACGCCCATCTGCCTGCCCGACTATCACAAGCCGCTACCGCCCTGCCGCTCGGTGTGCGAGCGCGCCAAGGCCGGCTGCTCGCCGCTCATGCGCCAGTACGGCTTCGCTTGGCCCGAGCGCATGAGCTGCGACCGCCTCCCGGTGCTGGGCCGCGACGCCGAGGTCCTGTGCATGGATTACAACCGCAGCGAGGCCACCACGGCTCCCCCCAGGGCCTTCCCAGCCAAGCCCACACTTCCAGGCCCACCAGGGGCGCCGGCCTCAGGGGGCGAATGCCCCGCTGGGGGCCCGTCTGTGTGCAAGTGTCGCGATCCCTTCGTGCCGATCCTGAAGGAGTCACACCCGCTCTACAACAAGGTGCGGACGGGGCAGGTGCCCAACTGCGCGGTACCCTGCTACCAGCCGTCCTTCAGTTCCGATGAGCGCACGTTCGCCACCTTCTGGATCGGCCTGTGGTCGGTGCTGTGCTTCATCTCCACGTCCACCACAGTGGCCACGTTCCTCATCGACATGGAACGCTTCCGCTATCCTGAGCGCCCCATCATCTTCCTGTCCGCCTGTTACCTATGCGTGTCGCTGGGCTTCCTAGTTCGCCTGGTCGTGGGCCATGCCAGCGTGGCCTGCAGCCGTGAGCACAACCACATCCACTACGAGACCACGGGCCCTGCGCTGTGCACCATTGTCTTCCTCCTGGTCTACTTCTTCGGCATGGCCAGCTCCATCTGGTGGGTCATCCTGTCGCTCACCTGGTTCCTGGCAGCCGGCATGAAGTGGGGCAATGAGGCCATCGCGGGCTACGCGCAGTACTTCCACCTGGCTGCGTGGCTCATCCCCAGCGTCAAATCCATCACGGCGCTGGCGCTGAGCTCCGTGGACGGGGACCCGGTGGCTGGCATCTGCTACGTGGGCAACCAGAACCTGAACTCGCTGCGCGGCTTCGTGCTGGGCCCGCTGGTGCTCTACCTGTTGGTGGGCACGCTCTTCCTGCTGGCGGGCTTTGTGTCGCTCTTCCGCATCCGTAGCGTCATCAAGCAGGGCGGCACCAAGACGGACAAGCTGGAGAAGCTCATGATCCGCATCGGCATCTTCACGCTGCTCTACACGGTGCCCGCCAGCATCGTGGTGGCCTGCTACCTGTACGAGCAGCACTATCGCGAGAGCTGGGAGGCGGCGCTCACCTGTGCCTGCCCGGCCCCCGACGCCGGCCAGCCGCGCGCCAAGCCCGAGTACTGGGTGCTCATGCTCAAGTACTTCATGTGCCTGGTGGTGGGCATCACGTCGGGTGTCTGGATCTGGTCGGGCAAGACGGTGGAGTCGTGGCGGCGTTTCACCAGCCGCTGCTGCTGCCGCCCGCGGCGCGGCCACAAGAGCGGGGGCGCCATGGCCGCCGGGGACTACCCCGAGGCCAGCGCGGCACTCACGGGCAGGACCGGGCCGCCGGGCCCCGCCGCCGCCTACCACAAACAGGTGTCCCTGTCGCACGTGTAGGAGGGACCCGGCCGGAGAGCTGAGGGGAGGGGGGCGTTTTGTTTGGTAGCTTTGCCAAGGTCACTTCCGTTTACCTTCATGGTGCTGTTGCCCCCTCCCGCGGCGACTTGGAGAGAGGGAAGTTCTTTTCCGGGAAGAACTTGTCCCAAGTCTTCTCCAAGAGGCCCAGCTCACGAGTATTCTATTTGCATTTCTTACTGCCTTCTTTATGGGAACCTTCTTTTTAATTTATATGTATTTTTCTTTGTAACTTTGTTGCATTTTGGCAACAAAATTTACCTTTGCTTTGGGGGCTTTACAATCCTGAGATTGGCCTTGTCATGAAGTTCCACTTAGTTCAGGTTTCTTTGAACTGTGTGTTCTCAATTGGGAAAATATATTTCCTATACGTGTGTCTTTTTAAAAAAAAAAAATGTGAACAGTGAACGTCGGTTGCTGTGACTGGGAAGTTGTTGCGTGTGCTTTTTCAGCTAGCTTCTCCTGCCACTGCTTGAAGTGTCCATGATTCTTTCAGGTGAGCTGCAGTTTATAGCCCCAGGTCATACCTAGGGGTGCGCATGTGCTTAGGCCCTCCCCAAAGTGAGAAGGTTAGGAAGTACTTAGCGATTTTGTGTTCATTTTTAGCTTTGTTTATAGAGGGAGGTTCAGTTTCTTTTCTGTAGTGCTTGTAATAATTCTCACTCCTAACCTCACCATCGTTATGTCTCCAATAAGTTAGAGGTAGCATTATAGAGAATCTGGCATAAATATTTGCAGTCGTGAGACCCAAAGCGATGGTTATTGGTGGAGCTTGAATTCTAGGCTGGAGAGTTGGCAGCTTTGTGCCTGAGAGGGAGTGGGTGGTTTTAGGCTTCAGTGATTCCCCCCACCTTTTTTTTTAAGGAACTTGTGTTATAATTTTGGTAAAAATATAAACCCACTCCCTCTGGACAGTACTTAATGGTAGTTGCTAAAGGGGGCTCCTTTTTAAATACAAGGACTAAAATGGATGTACTTCCAATAATTAAATTTCTAACACTTGCCGTACCCTCTCAACGCCCCCTTTATCATGTTAAACAGTCTTTTCTGCCTTTTTCTTATTCCTCCTCTCCTGGAGAGCTGTGATTAGAAACCACACCCACCCTTGAGTGAAATGCTTGAACTGGGAGAGGGAGACTGGCTACCTGTGAACAAACATTGGCCCAAATAAGGGAAAATAAGTGTCGCTGGACTTTGGACTAGTTTATAGCCAAATAGTCCAAAAGCAGCAAGATGTTGCTCTCTGCCCTCTCTGAAAACAAATGAGACCCATAACATGCTTGCACAACCTTTTAAAATATAGATCAGTGTTTTGCTACCTCTATAGTTTTCTGAGAAAGCCTGTATGCTGATGAACACACACACACTTCTTGGCAATTGGTTTGCTTTACTAATCTGTTTAACCATGCCTTCATTCATTATGAAAGCCTATATATTGATGAACACACACACACAGGTTTCTTTGCTGTTAGAAAATTCTGTTTGCTTTTCTAATCTGTTTAAGCATTTATTCATGAAGAGTGTGGGGCCATTAATGGGGAAGGGGGTGACAGTGCCTCAGCCAACAAAATTCCAGTGACCAGGACTGGGGACTAAATTTAGGAAGCTAAAATAGCCAGAGCAATTAACATTTGAGAAAGCCTGTCTAGGAAAACAACTGGAGTCTAGGCATGTGTAATTCACTTCTACCAAAGTTGGAAAAGTAAAATTTAAGCCTAGGTCAGTTTTTACTTCATGGACGTTAATTTGACAAATGCGTAGTTCCCAGAGGGTATTGAAACACTTTACTGGTGGGAAGAAACCTAGTATTAAGTTTTAAGGACTCTCAAAAACATTTATTAAAATGCACTGCTCTTACCCAACTTATCCTCCAAATCAAAATTAAAATTTCAATGGATTCTACAAAATCTCCTACAAATAGCTACAGAACTTTTTGTGCCTATTTTATTCCTCTATTTATTCTTCTAGGAAGAAGCCTCTTCCTAGAATCTTGAAATAGATCCCTTGACTGAATGCCAATTCCTCTCCTGTTTTTCAAATGAGAGAATCTTTTCTGATCACCTTGACCTTTTCCCTCGTTTCCTATGTCTTCCCAGAAAGCACACAGACTGCTCTGCTGCCTTCAGTCATTGTGCCTAATTTGGGTTCCCCCTCCTTTTCTTTGTAGAGAAATCTAGAAATGATGTGCAGTGTATTCAAAAGCTGTGGGACGAAGTGGGTGAAAGTGATTTAATTCAGTTTTGAATTTTTTGTTTGTTTTAGCAACATGCTGAACAACTAATTTACTTTAAAAAATAAGCCAATTAAAATAAAGGATGCTAAGCCTAAGGGGAGGCAACTTAAGTCATGATCTTGGGGGTCTAATTCCAGACCAACTTTCAGAGGCACTTCTTTGTCTCTGTTCTCACCTCTGCTGTCTCTCTCTTCCTTTATCCCCTAAGAGAGGCAAAGATAAAAGCCCACCTGCTTCCCTAAGTCTTACTGATATCAGCCACCCCAGGGGAGAGAAACTGGATCTACTTATGGCCACCCCCTGTTTCCATCCATATACTTATTTCCCCCAATTTGCATATGATTATGGAAACAAGACATGCTCATGAAAACAACTGTAAAAAGGTTATGGAGTAGTTCAGCAACTTGGTCACAGCCAGCTTTGAGAAGCTGGGGCAGACTTAGGGCCCAGTTGAGTCTCATGTACAGCTTCAGGGCTGTCCCTTTAAGGTTTTTTTTTTTTTTTTTGAGATGCAGTTTTGCTCTTGTTGTCCAGGCTGAAGTGCAATGGCACAATCTCAGCTCACCGCAACCTCCGCCTCCCGGGTTCAAGTGATTCTCTTGCCTCAGCCTCCCAAGTAGCTGGGAGTATAGGTATGCACCACTACATCGGCTAATTTTTTGTATTTTTATTAGAGACAGGGTTTCACCATGTTGGTCAGGCTGGTCTCAAACTCCTGACCTCATGATCTGCCTGCCTTGGCCTCCCAAAGTGCTGGGGTTACAAGCGTGAGCCACTGTGCCCAGCTCAGTTTGATTTTAAGCAATGCCTCACTTAATAGTTTAGGGGGTGAGGATTCGATTCACGTAGTTGTCTGAAGGGACTAATGGGACCTCTCAGTGAATCAGCTGGCCAGATTTGAGGAAATCTTTAATTTCTATGATTTCCCTTCTCACATTTTGAAATGGTCAAATTGGCTGGAAACAATTTTCTTGGTGCCTTATTGGTTTATCCTTGCAAACCTTTGTCATATTTTCTCATGACTATTGCCAGTGACCAAGGCCCATGTGTGTTGTGTGTAATTGTGCACATGTCCAAGCTTAAATAATGTGCCAACAGCACTGTTTCAAAGTTGGTATTCATTAGGCTGTTTCCCCCTGGGCTGTACTAATCCTGACGCTGGCTGCCAGGAGAAAACGTTATGGATCACACACCGAACCTTAATAACAGCATCCGTGACCTGCACTCTCCAGTACAGAATGGGAACCCCAGAGCTAGGAAATGTAGTTTTATATTTTAATGAACTGCTACCCCTGCCAAAGAAGCTTCTTTCACTTTTGTGCTCTACAGAAAGCCCAAGGGGGGTAGGAGGGACAAAGCTTTGAGTAACTGCTTTCTAACACCAAATGCGGCCAACAGGACAGAGCACATCACACATGCAGGCAGGTGTGAGGGACAGTGGCTAAGAATTGCCCGCTCCCTCTGCCTGCTCTTGTTTCCAAAGTCCAATCAGGTGATCCCGGCAAAGAAAGCTGTCTAGGTTGGGGAGGGTCATTCTGAAAGAACTGCCAAGACATTAAAGAAGGGTGAAGGGTAGGCAGAATAGAAGTAGCTAACCCGAGTCAAGACTTTCAAAGGCTTCTTGCAACCTGATGATAATTGCAGGATTTATTTCAGGATAGTGTCTGTCTGTGGGTACATCATTTTAAGACCATATGATTTCATGTTGTTACAAACTGTGTGTATAGTATGTATGTTTTGTGGGTGTGTATATACATAATATATATTATATATAGGAAAGATTTGGTGACTTTTGATACGGGTTTGGTGCAGGTGAATTTATTACTGAGCCAAATGAGGCACATACCGAGTCAGTAGTTCGAGTCCAGGGCATTTAATACTTTTTCTGATTTCCATGTATGTATAGTGCCTATCCCATGCAGTAGTCACTGTCATGTTAAATCCAAATGTTACACATCAGAGCCAGCGATATTTTATTTGTAGACAATCAATTTGAATCCATAAATTATGACTGGCAGATGATACATGATTACAATTCTGAATCTGTAACACTTACAAAAGGAAACCCAGAGCCGCTGGATGAGTTTTTGTTTCTGCTTTGTTCCTGGGAGTCAGTAGAAACAGCAGTTATATGTGGTTATGTTAGTCTCAAGATACTTCATTTGTTGACCTTACTTCAGAAAAATTTTGTATGTATTATATTTGTGGGAAGGTAAAATAATGGTTTGAGATTTTTATCAAATACGAAGATTAGTTATTTATGAAAAACAAAGAAATGTCTATTTTTCTTTGTTCCCAATTAATGTAGATAAATTTTAAAATGCATTAAAGTAATGGTAAAGACAATACAAAGGTGCTGTAGACGTCTTTTTCTCCTCATGTTTTTATGAAAAGACATGGCTTTCTAAGAGTATTTGAGGAGATACATGGATTCTAACTTCATAATCAGGGTTTTCAGATGTACTTAAAAGGTAAGCAGCGAAAATTTTATTAGTAAAATCAAGCAAATTCCCATCACCAGAGACAGAACTAGCTAAGAAACATGTTTCATGGGCCGGGCGCAGTGGCTCACACCTATAATCCCAGCACTTTGGGAGGCCAAGGTGGGTGGATCACGAGGTCAAGAGATCGAGACTATCCTGGTCAACATGGTGAAACCATGTCTCTACTAAAAATACAAAAATTAGCTGGGCATGGTGGCAGGTGCCTGTAGTCCCAGCTACTTGGGAGGCTGAGGCAGGAGAATTGCTTGAACCCAGGAGGTGGAGGTCGCAGTGAGCTGAGATTACATCATTGCACTCCAACCTGGGTAACAAGAGTGAAACTCCGGCTCAAAAAAAAAAAAAAAGAAACATGTTTCACTTGAATATATTTCCTAGGTCTCACTCCCGCCAATCCTGTGATTGTCTCATGATTCACTTGCTGAAGGGAGATGTGTGGAAGAACAGACTTTGCCTGAGATTGCGTTCTATTTTATAAACTCTCTGTTTATACCAAACCAATTTGATTAGAGATGGTGCTGTTTTGTGTATCTGGTTGGAGAGCAGGAACTCACAAAACTTTATCATCCAGCAGTTGGATCTGCAATTTGTATTGTATTCTAAATACAAGTCAGGGAGCCCAGAAGAGACAGGAGAAGCTGACTGAACTGGCTTCTTCCCTAATCATCTGGACAGATTCTTAGCCTCAGATACTATTGTCAGACCACCTTCTGCTGGTGCTACTTTGGCAAAATGCAGATTAGCTACCAATGTACCGAACACCACCTCATTTTAATGCCTGGTAGGCAGGGTTCACCAATGCTCTGAGACATAAGTATGTGGGAGAACATGGGTTACTAGCTTAAAATATTTGTAGGAGACAACATAAATCCCATAAGAGGTTAGTTAACAATAAGAGTATGTAATTCAGTGTCAAGCTGAGCACTAGGAACTTTGTTAGACCGGTGCATGAGGTGGCTCAGAGAGGCAGACTAGAAAATATAGTTGAGTTGAATCCTAAGAGGAGAGCAACTGTACCTTACATGTACAGGACACTGTAGTTAGCACATCTTCCCCAGGCTTTCTCGTCACTCATTTTCCCTCATTGGGAAAGTGGGGAGAAGGCAAAGTCACAAGCTGGAACAGAGGGACTGTTGGGCTTTGTTGGCAGAGACAGACTGGGCACAGTGGTTTATGGCTGTAATCCCAGCACTTTGGGACTCTGGGGCAGGCAGATCACCTGGGGTCAGGAGTTTAAGAACAACCTGATCATCATGGAGAAACTCCATCTCTACTAAAAATACAAAATTAGCCAGGCATGGTGGCACATGCCTGTAATCCCAGTTACTCAGGAGGCTGAGGCAGGAGAATTGCTTGAACCCGGGAGGTGGAGATCGCACCATTGCCCTCCAGCCTGGGAAACGAGTGAAACTCCATATCAAAAAAAAAAAAAAAAAAAAAAAAAAGAAGGCTGTAGAAATACATGGGCTCAGGATAATATTGGCAACGATGCTTCTTTTAGTGATTTAGTTACGGAGCTCCTTAGTTTGTCCACAGATGGTAACAAAGTTGAGAGACAGAGCGGTTATGAGCATAGATTTGGAAGCCAGTCTTATTAGGAACTCAAACCCCGGTTCCACCACTTTTGGGCCGTGTGATCCTGGACACAACCTCTGGGTATTTCAGTTTTCTCATTTGTGAAGGGGAATTTATATTTTAGGGTTAAAAATATTTAAAGGATTGACTCAGGTTAAGGCAAAGTTAAGGTAAGTAAGACAATGAGGAAGCAGTGTTCAGACATGGAATGGAAGGAGATTGAGAGGGAGGTTAGATTTTCAAATTATTTGATAAGAATCATTTGGGGTTCATGTTAAAAATGTCAATTTCCAGGCCTCAGCCCCAGGAATTGAGATTCAGTAGCTCTGGGACCCAATAAGCTATTATTTTAAAAAAATAAGCTTTTAATTTTGGAATAATTTTAGATTTACCAAAAGTTGCCAAAATGAGTTTCTGTATGCCCCTTACGCATTTCCCCCAATATTAACATTTGTTAAAACTAAGCAGTTAATGTTGGCACATTGCTATTAACCGAAGACTTCATCAGATTTTCTACTAACATTCTCTATCAGTTCCAGGATCCAGTGCAGAACACCACATTGCATTTAGAGAAGCTTTGTTTTTCACAGGCACTTTTAGCTGATGAGAGACAGGTGGATTGGGGACCACATGGTGAGAAACACTGGGGCATTTAAGGAACTGAACAAAATTGACTATATCCCCAAATTGGGAATATGAATGCAATTTTAAAGTAGAAGGGAATAAAGTAGTGGAAAGGGTGGATAAAGAAGGTTGGTTTTAGAGTTAGAGATGGAATCCTCTCCACCAGATGAAAAGGGTTACTTTAAAGAAGGCATCAAATGCCAGAGCAAATAGGTTTTGGAAGGTGCAGATGCCACTTAGTCCTCAGCCTACATTGAGGATACATGACTAGGGTTGTGAGCAGGTGAGGAGGATGAATAAGGACAGTAAATTAGGAACAGCTGTTTTGGGGAACACAGATGGGCTCAAGGAGGTGATGAAAGGGAATTGCAAGAGACCTGTGAGCCTGAGGAAGACTGCATGTCCCGGAACCTGGTGCTAATGCTTTGGCAGTGGGTCACAGTGACCAACATCAAGCATTGCCACATTGGGTCATGGTGAGACCGGGATGATTTTGTCGAGGGAGGGTCCTAAAGATATTCATCTAAGAGTGAAGCAGAGGTTGGAAGACGAGGTGCATAAAACACTTGAAGGCTTTGTCAGAGACAGTTCTCACACTGAGGAGACGGGAGCCACAAGCTTGCAGGTAGCAGGTAAGCATTTAAAGAATTATAGAACTGAAGTTAAGAAGATGAAGCAACAGATTTTTTTTTTTTTTTAAGCTAGCAGTCTAATTTGGGAATCCTTTGAGGTCTTTTGAAGTAGATACTACTGATAGCTCATTGAAGACCTTAGGTTCTGGGACCATTACTGAATTTCCTAATCACATTGCAATTGCTTTACTCCCTTACAGAAGTTATAATAATCACTAAACCTGTCCCTTTTTTAAAGACTGTTAACCTTTTTTCATTGAACTCAGGACTCCTAATTTCTATACCATTTCACTTTCACAGTCAGTTGTTCTTCCTGCACCCTAGATATCCAAAACCACAAACTAATATTCTTAAAATTTATTTCATACTTAAGTGCATGTTCTCTTACTGGCCAAATAGTCAATGGAAATTCCCTTAGAAACCAAACAGAATGCTCCTGTATACTCGTGGAACAGGCTTCACTGAAGAGCTCCTAGATATTGCTTCCTGGCACATCATCAGGCCCAGCCAGGTCTACAGATAGGTACGTAGGCAGAAGTTAGACTTTAAGGTAAAACAATCCTTAATCTGTGGAGAGGTACTGGGTGCAATCTACAGATTCTGCATAGAAGCTAGCACTTATTGGGAGATTTCTCTGCAAACTGTCAGGTGATTTTCCAAGTAGTACTATACTTAATAAGCCTGCTTGAGGCTGCTGTGGTGGCTCATACCTGTAATCTCAGCACCTTGAGAGGCCAAGGTGGGCAGATCACCCGAGGTCAGGAGTTTGAGACCAGTTTGGCCAACCCGGTGAAACCGTGTCTCTACTAAAAACACAAAAATTAGCCAGGCATGGTGGTGCACACCTGTAATCCCAGCTATTTGGGAGGCTGAGGCAGAAGAAACGCTTGAACCTGGGAGGTGGAGGTTGTAGTGAGCCAAGATCACGCCACTGCACTCCAGCCTGGGTGACAGAGTGAGACTCAGTTTCAAAAAAAAAAAGCCTCCTTAAGAGTTCATCATAGCTATCTTAAATGTGGTTAGGGAGAAAGGCTGAGTGAGTGATGAGATTCTAGTTAACCTTCATACTGTAGATAAACTAGTTTCTAGAAACACTGCATAGCCTGAACACAGAATCAAGACTGAATCTATATTCTAATTAAAATTGGCTTTGGCTTTAAAAAGTAAAAAATAAAGGAATACTTAGAAATGTAGGAAAACCAGACCAAGAAATGAAACTTGAGCTGTTATAAGGCCAAGATTTAGTGCTGTTGGATTTCAATAATGTATAGACATATGGATTACATGAAGAGGAAATGTAAAAAAGAGGGCTAGGATAAAATTTCTCTTTAACCAGAAATACTGAGCCCTAAGTGGTCATCTTAGGGTGAACCACATGAAATTGCCAAAAGGCAACAAAAAGGCCTATAAAAATGGCAATTTGGTTCAAATATGTCTTTCATTTTCTTAACTTCACCCCCAAGACTCCTACCAAATATGTTTCAGGTATTTGTCTTTTTCTTGTAATGGAGATGTGGAAGTTCAGTTCACAATATACCAAAGTTAACATTTCACTGGGGTCTGTATTATAGTAGTTTAAAAAAAAAAAACCTACAAATGGGCCAGACACGGTGGCTCATGCCTGTAATCCTAGCACTTTAGGAGGCCGAGGTGGGCTGATCACGAGGTCAGGAATTCGAGACCAGCCTGACCAACATGGTGAAACCCTATTAAATATACAAAATTTAGCCATGTCTCTATTAAATATACAAAAATTAGCCGGATGTGGTGACACACACCTGTAATCCTAGCTACTCAGGAGGCTGAGGCAGGAGAATTGCTTGAACCTGGAAGGCAGAGGTTGCAGCGAGCCAAGATTGCACCACTGCACTCCAGCCTGGGTGACAGAGTGAGACTCCATCTCAAAAAAAAAAAAAAAAAAAAAAAACCTACAAATGAAAATAAATTTGAGTCTAGGTAATCAGATAGTCCTTTTTTTTTTTTTTTTTCTTTTTTGAGACGGAGCCTCGCTCTATCATCCAGGCTAGAGTACAGTGGTACAATCTTGGCTCACTGCAACCTCCGCCTCCCTGGTTCAAGCAATTCTCCTGCCTCAGCCTCCTGAGTAGCTGGGACTACAGGCACCTGCCACCGTGCCCAGCCAATTTTTGTATTTTAGTGGAGACGGAGTTTCACATTGGCCAGGCTGGTCTCAAACTCCCAGCCTCAGGTGATCTGCCTGCCTTGGCCTCCCAAAGTGCTGGGATTACAGACATGAGCCACAGTGCCCAGCCAGATTTTTTTTTTTTTTTTTTGTCTTATGTTAGTGAATAAATCTTCCCTAGGTATAAAACTCTTGAGAAAAATGCCAGTTACCACCCCACTAGCAACGTGGTTTCCATGCCCCAGAACATCTGTCAGAGAACCTACCTGCTTTTCAGGGACATTTATATTGGATTATCCTCAAGTGACCCAATTTCCCATTTATCAAAAAGTTGCTGTATTGCCTTCTAAAGTCAAAGGAAGGGAGCAACTTTAGTGATACTTATTTTACCAACTTGTTCAAGTCACAGATTATGCCCAATGTTGCTCTTCCAAACTTTCTTTTAAACCTTTGACCACTCAAATATCAGCATTTCTGCTCATTGGCATATCACAGGGTGCAAACCGTCTTAAAAAGTGACCTGTGATTTTTTTTCTAAGTTATTAGAAAAAACTACTATTAGATCATTTATCCTAGTCAGCAACTTATCAAGATACGGTGATCAGGTATTATTTTTGAAACAGTGTCTCATGCTGTCACCCAGGCTGGAGTACAGTGGTGCAATCGTGGTGACTCACTGTACTCTGTCTCCTGGGTTTAAGGGATTCTTGTACCTCAGCCTCCTGAGTAGCTAGGATTAGAGGCGTGTGCCACCACACCCTGCTAGTTTGTGTAATTTTATTTACTTTTTGAGACAAAGTTGCACTAGTGTTGCCCAGGCTGGAGTGCAGTGGTGGGATCTTGGCTCACTGCAACCTCTGCCTCCAGGGTTCAAGGGATTCACCTGCCTCAGCCTCCTGGGTAGCTGGGATTACAGGCACTGGTCACCATGCCTGGCCTTTTTTTTTTTTTTTTGTATTTTTAGCAGAGATGAGGTTTTACCATGTTGATCAGGCTGGTCTTGAACTCCTAACTTCATGTGATTTGCCTGCCTTGGTCTCCCAAAGTGCTGGGATTACAGACATGAGCCACCATGCCTGGCCATGATCATTTATTTATTTGACTTTAGGTAATGAAGATTTAAAGTGGATGAAAATATTGCAGTACTATCAGGATTTAGAGAGAACTGCAAAAGCTGATCCAACAGTGATTTGGTATATTTTTAACTGAATTGTAAGCTTGAAAATACCACGTTAAAGTCAAATTATGTGGTTTAAGACACCCTTTCCACAGCAACAAAGATTCTAGTTCCTGTGTTCCCATTCTTTCTTAACTGTTTGAAAACCTAAAATACCTCTTGTTCTAATTCTACGCTATTCCTGTTATTTCCTTTCCCTTTGGTATTTTACTTAATCCTAAATTCTAATGTGCTTTTCCCTCTCAGACACTATAACCAATTACTCGAGATGCCATCTAATGCACTATGCCATTAAGTACCATGGCCAGTGATTTTAAGTGTAATAAATTATCTTCAGGTTGAAAACAGCATATGCAAAAGAAACGGATAACTACATCTTAACTAGAGACCAACATAAATAGATCAAGTCAACTTATGGTTGGTTTGAAAATGGTTTAAGACATGTCAGGATTGACTTAAAACTAGGGTGGGCAGAGATGTAACATTATGTGAATAGAAGTGTTACAAAAACACACTAGCCATATTTTAATTAAAATAGAGTTTATTAGCTTTTCTTTTAATATAAACATGAGAAATAAAAACCACATAAATTGTAGCATTCTTTTCAAAATAAAACTGCAATCAATACTTGAATCTCCAAGCTCTGAACTCCACAAACAATTTTTTTTGAGGTGGTAGATTGTAGTATTTTTATACCATTATCATTTGTGTGTCTGTCCTTTAAAAATGATGGAAACTGCAGCACAATATGATGCCAAGCACTGCTATATTAGAGGAAGTATTTGTGGCCCAGAAATGCTTTGTTTATAAGCAAGATTCCTAGGATTATATTTGAGAAAGTAGAAGAAATACATTTCACATCGTTGAGAACACTAATCTCTTTTTAGTATTTCAAATTTAGGTGACATTGTTATCAGTCTCCTAAAGTTATTTGATCATTGCCTTTTAAAGCCTGAAGTAAGAGTTCCTAAGGGCTATGTAAGTTATTTCTTAAATAGCAGGACTTAATGGAACACCTACAGCCTGGTAACATGTAGGATGATAAAACAGCTGTTCATATCACCTTCTATCATTAGGGTCCAATTCCTTTTATTACATGTTAATTAACACTGCTCTTCAAAATCTTCCTTTACATTAAAGAAACTTCAGGGATCAAAGCATATAGAGCGCAGTCCTGCAAGTAACTTCTTTTAAAAAGAGGAGGGATTTTATGGAGATAAAAGGTATTCCAAAAGTTTAGTGTAATTCTAAGCTTTGATACTTGTAAAAGTATAAACGCTACAAACCTTTACAAAACCTTGTTTGGTTTCCTTTTTTTTTCTTTTGAGACAGGGTCTGGATGTCACCCAGGCTGGAGGGCAGGGGCATGATCATGGCCCATGCAATCTTGACCTCCTGTGCTCAAGTGATCCTCTCACCTCAGCCTCCAGAGTAGCTGGGACTATAGACACATGCCACCATATCCAGCTAATTATTTTTATTATTTGTTTTACAGAGAGGGTTTGACTATGTTGCCTAGACTAGTCTTGAATTCTCATGCTCAAGCAATCCTCCCACCTCAGCCTCCCATGTACTGAGATCATAGGCATGAATCACTATGCCCAACCCATTTCTTTTGCATTTTTTTTTTTTAAGACATGGCGTCTTGCTATGACGTCCAGGTTGGAGTGTAGTAGCTATTCCTATAGTCACCATCATGGTACACTGCAGCCTTCAATACTTGACTTCAAGCAATCCTTTAACCCCAGCCTTCCAAGAAGCTGGGACTATAGGCATGCACCACACCCAGCTTCATTTTGCAAATTTTGAATATAAAGCTTTTAATTTTTTCTTTCAGTCAGTATCTGCTATATTCAAGAGTGACTGAATCAAAAAATTAAAAGCTTAATATTCAGGAGACAAGTGCCGGGTATGCCTATAGTCCCAGCTACTCATGTGGCTGAGGCTAGAAGGTAGCTTGAGGTCAGGAAGTTCTAGGCTGCAGTGCATTATGATTGCACCTGTGAACAGGCATTCACTCCAGCCTGGCGACACAGTAAGACCCCCATCTCTTAAAAACTTTAAAACACTTTCAAACGATGTCTTTTAAAGGTTTATAGCATTTATACTCATGCTGCAGTGCCTTGGAGGGCCCAAACTATATTAAAGCTTAAAACTGCTTTACATTTTTTTCATTGTCACTGAACCACCATGTTGGTTGGCATTATGAAAATATCTTTTAATACATTTATTTAACAAGAGAAAAATTATCGAAAAATGAGAAGCACCATTTATAGTTCACAAGAAATGCAACATGGACCCCAAGAGAAGTAGATATCAGTAACTGATACTTCCTGTTTATGACCCCAAACATGCTAAAATGTTAAAGTAATGTTTGCAAAGAATATGAATGACAAATGTTATCCAGCAGCTTTTTGGTTTAAAATGATTGCCAATGACTAGCAGCTTCAGTGGTAACAGTAGGGAGGAAGAACACTTCAATACCTAACAATGCTGCAGTCCGCTCCTTAGTGGCTTTAGAGTCCCATGTTTCAATGGTAATACTGCATTGATTTTAAAGGCATATGCAGTAAAAGGGAGGAGAGGGAGAAAAACTGGAAGAAACATAAAAATTATATGGTTAGTGTCTTTAAAGTCTAAAAATTTAAACTATTGTTTAAAAAAAACCTTACATAGTTCACAGCTATTGGCCCACACAGTAAGCAAATATCTGTGTGTGGGATGGGAGCCTTCACTTTGGAGTGGTTTTTGTAACTCTGTTTACATTAAAAAGGACAAAAGAGTGTTTTGTTGCATTGACAAGGTCCCATTCTTTCCTATGGAGTATAATCCTTGTTGTCCATGTGTCTCCTGAATTCAATGATGAAAACACTAATTTTGCTGGTTCTTGAGCAGGAAAGGTGTTATTCTTCAGTCTTTGTAGATGAAGGTCCTGTGATGTTATAACCCCTCATTTCTCCCTTTAAGAGAGGATGGCTTTAGAGCGCTGAATACCAATGAAGTTATCAGCGCTGAAAGACCTTCTCATAGCGGCTCTACACAAGTCTTTGTCTTCACACAATCTAGAAATAGCCTAGGAAAGTCAATCAGATAGAAAACAGGTACAATTTTAAAAAGGGTTCCCACCTTTAAAAAGGCACCATTGATGAAAGCCACACATGTGGACTCCTTTAGATAGTTCACAGTTACAGCTACTTGAGCTGTTTTACACTGCCAGGTTCTGGGGATGCTACTTTCTGCCAATTCACCAAGGTAATATCCCTTAAGGGCTATGATTACATTGCCAGAGAACAAAAGGGAATTTATTAAGTTATTAAAAAATTACATTCCCAAAGATGTCAAAGATACTGTGATAGGCTCCGAACAGCAATAGCATCTGTTACCTGTGCACTTACTCCTTAACTATAACGAGCATACACTTGTGCAAAAAAATTTTATTCAGCTATTCAAATCTACCCAATCCTTATTAGCTATTATATATACTCAAAGTAAATTTTAATGAGGCAGGTGTGCACTGGACTATACAGGAACATATGAGGTCAAACGACTGAAGCACAAAAAGGTGCTACTTCACTTGCACGTTAATTATGGTAGAAATAGGTATTATTCTTTTTTTCTCTCTTGAAATGGAGTTTTGCTCTTATTGCCCAGGCTGGAGTGCAATGGCGTGATCTCAGCTCACCGCAACGTTTACCTCCCGGGTTCAAGCGATTCTCCAGCCTGTCTCCCGAGTAGCTGGGATTACAGGCATGTGCCACCATGCCCAACTCATTTTTTATATTTTTAGTAGAGACGGAGTTTCACCATGTTGGCCAGCTGGTCTCGAACTCCTGACTTCAGTGATCCACCTCCTAAAGTGCTGGGATTACAGACGTGAGCCACCTCACCCAGCGGAGAAATACATATCATTCTAAAGTACTACCAAGGTACCACGGAAAGTATCAGTTTAAAATATGTGTTCATTTCAGTCGTAATTCTGCTGTATACTCACTAGGCCATAAATATTACTTTGCCCCATAAAAGTTACCATTTCTGGATGGGCACAGTGGCTCATGCCTGTAATCCCAGCACTTTGGAAGGCTGAGGTGAAACCCTGTCTTTACTAAAAATACAAAAATTATCTGGGTGTGATGGCAGGTGCCCAGCTACTCAGGAGGCTGAGGCATGAGAATTGCTTGAACCCAGGAGGAGAGGCTGTGGTGAGCCAAGATCATGCCACTGAACTCCAGTCTGGGCAATAGGGTGAGACCCTGTCTCAAAAATGAAAACAAAAAACAAAAACAAAAAAGCAAATACTGGATTGTAGAAGTACATGGGTTTTTATTTTTTATTTAATTTTTGAGATGGAGTCCTAGTCTGTCACCCAGGCTGGAGTGCAGTGGCACAATCTCAGCTCACCGCAACTTCTACCTCCTGCGTTCAAGCGATTCTCCTGTCTTAGCCTCCTGAGTAGCTGGGATTACAGTTGCCTGCCACCATACCCATCTAATTTTTGTATTTTTTTTTAGTTGAGATGGGGTTTCACCAAGTTTGCCAGGCTGGTCTCGAACTCCAGACCTCAAGTGATCTGCCCGCCTTGGCCTCCCTAAGTGCTGGGATTACAGGCGTGAGCCACAGCGCCCGGCCCTTACATCCAGTATTTGAAACACCTGCACCCTATATAGTGAAGGGTATAGGTCTCTTGGCTTAGCCACTAATCCTCTGTCTAAAAAACTTACGGGACTGCAATGTGATATATAAACAATGACATGAATTTGCTAACAGAATAAATAATTAAAAGTCAGGAGTGGCAAGTGAATTATGTCAAGATAAAATTAGGAATACAGTCACAAAGAAATTTTTTTTGAGATAGTCTCATTCCGTCACCCAGGCTAGAGTATAGTGGCATGATCTCAGCCCACTGCAACCTCTGCCTCCCAGTTTCAAGCAACACTCATGCCTCAGCCTCCCAAGTAGCTGGGATTACAGGCATGTGCCACCATGCCCAGCTAATTTTTTTTTTTTTTTTTTTAAGATGGAGTTTCGCTCTTGTTACCCAGGCTGGAGTGCAATGGCTTGATCTCGGCTCACTGCAACCTCCGCCTCCTGAGTTCAAGCAATTCTACCTCAGCCGCCTGAGTAGCTGGGACTACAGGTGCCTGCCACCATGCCCAGCTAATTTTTGTATTTTTAGTAGAGACGGAATTTCACCTTGTTGACCAGGATGGTCTTGATCTCTTGACCTCATGATCCACTCTCCTTGGCCTCCCAAAGTGCTGGGATTATAGGCAAGAGCCACCGTGCCTGGCCCTTTTTTTTTTTTTTTTTTTTTTCGTATTTTTAGTAGAGATGGGGTCTCACCATGTTGGCCAGTGGCTAGTCTTGAACTTCTGACCTCAAGTGATCTGCCCACCTCAGCCTCCCAAAGTGCTGGGATTACAGGCATGAGCCACTGCACCCAGCTAAAAAAAATTATTCATGTATGATTATGTGAAAGAATACAAGTTCAAAAGGAAACCCATTAAGAACAGATTAAATTTGATTGAAAATATTCGGAATTATGGTCACAGAAGAGGCAGTATGTATAATTTTAAAATAATGTTGATCCTCGTATAAACCATAAAAGACACAGGAAATCTGATGCCAAATGGCTAATAAGCTCTTCAGTGTGCTAGTTGATTTTAAAGCTTTCCATTTTCCTAATCACTACTTAATATGATTTAGTCACAGATGTTGGCTTTGGTGGCTGATGGAAAACCCCACTTAGTGACTTCACAGACTTACCTCTAGGTTCTGTGCTCTTTCTTTGCTAAGAGGAGCAAATAGAAAATTCAGGTTGTTGTCATCTGCTAAGGAGCGAAGGTCAAAGTAGTATTTGGCATAAACACTGGCAGGAACATTAATATTAAACTGAAGAAGCTCCAAAAAATGCCTTTCCATTTCATTCCTGGAGGAGGAAGAACAGAACAGAACAATGTTAGTCAACTGGGCGCTCTTCAAAAATATCTCGTAGTTTAGAGCTACAAGAATGGCTCTAAACTCTGTTTTAAAATATAGGTTACCCAGATGCATTAACATACTAATGTTCACACAAGGTACAGTTACTTGTGGTTCCTTCTGCATCCCAGCACTCTGGGATTGGGATGAGGGTTGAAGGTTAAGGCCTCTGATGCACTTGTGCTGCTGACTCGGGCCTCATTCTTCAGAGTTCCATTAGTGCAGCTGTACAATTCATACTTCATGCTCACTCACAAGGCCCCACTATAGTGATCAGATGAAAGGAATGATGTATGCTGTTTATTAGCTCTGAAGAACTTGCAGACATTTTCACCGGGCTGATAACAGGAAGGGGCTTATTGAAGTAGAGAAGCACCAACAAAAGGAGTGGGCACATCACCACGGCAACAAATGGATCCATCGAGAGCCACTGCTATTATCTCTGAGGGGGAAAAACTCTTGAGGCAACAAGGATTCATCTCAAATAAATAAAATAAGCAAGCCACATTACAGGGGAAGGGAATCCTCTCCTCCTGTTCCAGTGCATGAGGCTATGTCAAAGGGCATAATGAAAGTTTCTGCTCACTTTAATATTATGAAGGTGAGAAATTGTCACTATGACAGGGTAAGGATCCTCTCCATCTTTTGGAAGGCAGAAGGATCAAAGGTGGATGTCTCAGCCAGACTAAACCCATTTTGATATGACTTCTGGTAGGTCACTGGATTTATAAACTCAGGCATTTCTTCTGAGTTGGGAATGAAACCCTAAGGTGCTTGTAGTCCTCAGCCACATGACCACAGAGCTGCCCTTGCCAAACGCTTAAGCAAATAAACATAAAACCAGAGAAAATCTTAACCACTTTGACAGTAACTCTTTTTTTTTTTGAGACGGAGTTTCACTCTTGTTACCCAGGCTGGAGTGCAATGGTGAGATCTCAGCTCACCACAACCTCTGCCTCCTGGGTTCAGGCAATTCTCCTGCCTCAGCCTCCTGAGTAGCTGGGATTACAGGCACGCGCCACCATGCCCAGCTAATTTTTTGTATTTTTAGTAGAGACAGGGTTTCACCATGTTGACCAGGATGGTCTCGATCTCTTGACCTCGTGATTTACCTGCCTCGGCCTCCCAAAGTGCTGGGATTACAGGCGTGAGCCACCGCACCCGGCCCACAGTAACTCTTTTATACAGTTAACTGTATTAAAATGATAAATACCTGAACAACATATTTGGTTTCTTGGTTTTAAAATTTTAATATTTTATCCACTGGCTAGGTCAACAAATGCTTGATGAGCCCCTGTATGGAGGGCAGTTAGAATATGAGCAGAGATGTGGTTTTCTCATTTGCTGAGCTTAAAAACCCAACTGAACCTAATTCCAAAATTAATTTCCTGTTCATACGTCCGAAAGTCTATAGAAATGTAAATCAGATAATGTTTTGATAATCAGCTAATCAGGACTTAATTTACTACAGTAATAAATGCACTTCACAATCCCTTTTATATTTTTTCCACTAATACATTTTAACTGTGTAGAAATATAGTACTTCATAGGATTAACACATGTATTAATAGGGGTTTAATCACTGAAGAAAAGCATTATGCCCATAGAATATGCATCTTCTAGGCTTTTTGTTGTTTTTTAAATGGCTAGATGGCTGAATAGCATACCCTTTACAGGCACAGCAAACCATCTGAATAGCAGCTGCTCAGTTTAACTTATTCTGTTAAAGGGAAATATATTCTAACATGACATGTAGATTTGAAAAAGTTTAAGAAAAACCTGAAAGGCACCAATATAAAATTTTTAAATTTAGACTCAAAATGAGACCACTACAAATAGTCAACAGCAGGGGGATGACATTTGTTTAATATATAAATGTTTATTAAACCGTTTGTTGAAATGCTTTGCAAAGATCATAAACAAAAGTAGAGTGTTAGTAGCAGAGCTCCTGGTGCTTCCCTGGGCATACACAAATAGCACTAGTCTTTGGAACTGGTCTTTTTGGAGCTGGCCCCTGCCACTGATGCTCCTGGAGCTCACATCTGTAGAAACCTGCACATTTCCCTGTGTGTTCTCTGATCTTGGGTTTAGAACTAGAGTCCCAGCCAGTTCGGTCGCAGATTTTGAGAACATTTTAGCTGCCATCATGGTATGGCTAAGTGTTCATAATTATAAATTTTGCTTCCTTCAAGAAACTAGTTTGCAGACTGATGACAGCAGTGATCGAAGTCACTTTAGCTTCTGCAACTTCCAAAAGTACTTACATTTGTTTCAAAGTTACTTGCTGTCATATCCTTTGCTAAAACGGCTACCAGCAATATCACCACAGCTGTTTGGTTTACATCATTAGTAAAGTGGTTAACTTCACCAAAAGCCACTTCAACAGCTACCACAATTACTGGTTCCTTTTTAGTCACAAGTCTCCTCACTTCAGTTGTGAGTATATGGTATGCTAATTCTGAATGACAGTCATATGGAGTAATGGCAAAGGCAATAAAAACAAGCTCTTGCCACTGCCTGTCTTGACCTCGATCTTCCTCTGCTGCTCAACATGAAATCAAGACGTGCTCCTTCACATTGTTCTGAATGCCACCCACAAAGCCATTCTCACTATCCAGTGAGTACCCTGAGAGTCTTTGCTGGAAATGCCTCCCTGGCTTACGCTGCCTACCAAGCTCCAAGGCCCTTCCCTTCACAGCAGTCATGAGGCCAGACTGGAAGGAAGCCCTGATGAAGCCGCTCTTTCAGGGTCATGTTGGTGCCATCTGTGAGGAACTCCATGACTCAGCATGACTTCTTACACTCTCATAGGTAACTCAAGGCCCCCAAAGTGGTGCTGTGGTTGTCCGAGTGCCCAGGGAGCCTCTCAAGTGTGGTGAGCATTGGGTGATGCCCCAGCAGTGCTTCTCAGATTGCCTGAGGGGAACACCGGAGCTTCATCAATCATCAGACCAATTTCAAAACACATGAAACACTCCTAATGGGGAGGGAGTCAGGGCCACAGGGATCTTCATATCTCAAGGCTTTTATAAAAAGACCTTCAGATAAAATGTGGAAAAAGACTAGCAAAAGCAAATATACAATGTGTGACTCAGGTTGAAGCTATAACTTCTCAACAGTCCAGAGGCCCTATGACCTTAAGAGTGGCCAATTATTTCAAAGGCCAGACATATGCCCTTTAGGGGCTGTTTATACCCCACTGGTCACATGAAAAAAAAGAAAAAGAAAGAAAAGATAAATAAATAAATGAAAAAGAAAGGAGCTTGAACTGGCAGATAACTTTTTAAAAGCCATAAAGATATTTACTGTACTATGTTGTTCTGGTAGTACACTTGTAAGATGTTTGCCAAAAACCACCAGAAAAAGACTTTTCAATTTATCAAGCAGATTATTACACAACAAAACCTATCAATTAATGATGAAAAATGTGAAGCTGGGTTTTTCTGAGACAGATTCTTGCTCTGTTGTGAACTGTTATATTAAGCTAGACAAAGTCTTATGCCTATTTCCGTTATCTGTATAACCTTTAAAAATATTCCTTAAAGTGTTAACTTTAGAAAGTTCACCAAAACCTTACAAACTCACATGTCCTCAACTGTAATGTCCTTGAGGATCTGGCAATAGTCCACGTTCCACACAGCCTGATCATCCCAAACCTTGGAGGCAAGAAGAATGGCTCCCAGAACAATCCTTTTCCAATTAGTGGGACAGATGTCGATTTCAGCATAAGTTAAGAGCCTTTCTAAATAAACCTGTAAAATAGAGCACTGGTCTTTGATTTCAGTTCAGTTTAAATGCTTTGATAAGAATTCTTACGAATGACAGATTTATTCTGTTTTTGACCAGAAAATAAGTGCCTTTTATTATGTTCTTCAGCGACTTTGCTTAGTTGGCCAAAGCAAGACACCAAATCACAGTTGTAGGTCAGGTATCTCTGCTGCCTGCTTTGCCCATCTACATTTCCAACCCAATTTTGGTTACAGGAATGATTGAACATCTCGGCAAAAGGCATCATAAAGAGAGGTACTCTCAGCGTATCATACCTAGATGGTAGATAGTTTTACAGGTAGTTATGTTATGCTCGAACATATAAAACCCAAGTAATACTGAGCACATGTTTACCTTCTCCTTTTCACAATAACTAACCCTTTCGTGGCACTAGCTTGAAGAACCGCTGGTCAAGAGAGCCACCCAGTGGCTGTTGTGCAAAGCAGCATGACAGGCGCAGGTCTTTGAGGCTGTAAAATAATCACCGTAGTGTCTCCACAAGAAACACTTGTACATGGAAAAAAGGATGTCTCTGGACCCCCTGGTATTCCTCTAAACCTGCCAAGCAGTTTATGAGACAATTGCATGAATTATTTTACATCTACCAAACATCCTTCAAAGAACTGAGCAAAGCAAACAGCTGAGAAAAGATTATAGAGGTAAGCTGCGATCTGCCGTTACCTCAAAGGGCTCTCTGCAGAAGAGTATGTCTACATGCTATTTGATCTCTTTATCAAGACAAAAGTAATTTTTTTTTTTTTTGAGATGGAATATTGCTGTCACCCAGGCTGGAGTGCAGTGGTGCAATCTTGGCTCACTGCAACCTGTGCCTCCTGGGTTCAAGCGATTCTTCTGCCTCAGCCTCTCGAATAGCTGGGCACCCACCAGCACACCTGGCTAAATTTTGTATTTTCAGTAGAGAAGCATTTCACCATGTTGGCCAGCAACAGGCCTGGAGCGGTGGGCTCATGCCTATAATCCCAGCACTTTGGGAGGCCGAGGCAGGCAGATCACTTGAGGCCAGGAGTTCAAGACCAGCCTGGCCAACATGGTGAAGTCCTGTCTCTACTAAAAAATACAAAATTAGCCAGGCATGGTGACACATGCCTGTAATCCCAGCTACTCGGGACACTGAGGTAGGAGAATTGCTTGAACCTGGGAGGTGGAGGTTGCAGTGAGCCAAGATCACACCATTGCACTCCAGCCTGGGCAACAAGAGCAAAACTCCATCTCAAAAACAAACAAACAAAGGTTCATTTTAAGAGTTTATTTATTGTCTGAAGGTTATCAGATAGTCGGCTCAGATCTGGCAGTGTTCTCCAAACTCAACTCTGTTTTCAAAAACGTGTATTGAACATGACATGTTCTTAAGAGAGATTCGGTTCCCTTTCCCCCAAATTCTGCACTCTCAGTATCCTAAGACTGAACCTCCTTCACAAGGTTCAACTCTCAATGGGAATAATGAGATAGCAGTGAAACAACACAATCCCTCAACTTCCTGTTGCCTTTACTGGTAAGATGATGATGTGCTGATGCTCACTGATACCATTTGCCCTTGTGCGTCAGTGTGAAAGTTCTTTTCTTCCCACTAAAGCCAACTCTATCAGTGCAGTTGATCCCATCCCACTTCTGCAGAACACTATTCCCACAATTGGATCTTTTTGAAGGCTTTTGCCTTCTCTGCCAGATTTTCCCCAATGTGTTTCCTTTGTTCCCCCCCGGATGTGTCCTCTCATTTGCTCTAAGCATCATGCCCTGGTGTCAGCTTCTCATCTCCCATCTCTCCTTAACCCACTTCTGTCTGTCCCTTGCTGCTGTCACTCTTCTGAGACTCTTCTTGCTAAGGTCTCCAAAGCCTTCACACTTACAAACCAGAGCTCTCCATCCCACTGCTCCACTTCCCAAGCTGTCCCTAATATTGTACAGGGCATTCCCATTCACCTAGTTGCTAAGGCCAAATGCCTACATTCGAGTTACCCCATTCCAGATTGTGCACAATTCCTCCTCTGTCCACCTTCACTGGTAGGCTGCCTGCTTTTCATTCTGAGCCACCATTTGTCACTGCTCATCTACATTACCCTAGTTAACTTCTTAACTCTCTTCTCTGCCTCGATTCTGTTTATTACGGTTTACTCTTGTCAAGGCGTCAGTATAACCTCTTAAATTAAGAGCACTTCACTCCCCTGCTCAAAACCTATACCCAACAAACTGGAATAAAAACCTCTTCCTGGCCAGGCGCAATGGCTCACACTTGTAATCCTAGAACTTCGGGAGGCTGAGGTGGGTAGATCACATGCGGTCAGGAGTTCAAGACAAGTCTGGCCAACATGGCAAAACCGTCTCTACTTTAAAAATAAAAATTAGCCAGGCGTGGTGGTGCATGCCTGTAATCCCAGCTATTCGGGAGGCTGAGGCAGGAGAATCATTTAAACTCTGGAGGTGGAGGTTGCAGTGAACCAAGATCATGCCACTGCACTCCAGCCTGGATGACAAAGCAAGACTCGAACTCAAAACAAAACAAATACTTTTTCCTGTGGCCTGCAAGCCAAAAGGCCCTATGAGTTATGTGTGGCATTGCCCATGTGAGCTCACCTCCTCCACTCTTTCTCTCAGTTCTCACTCCACCCACACTGTACACTTTGCTGTTTGTTCCTTGAACACACACAAAAAATCAGGTTCCTGTCTAGTCTTGGTACTTGTCTGGTTGCCTGTAATGCCAGCACGCCTTACCTTCCCTTACCTTCAGGTCACTGTTCAAATGTCACCTCTAGAGAGGTTCTTTTTTCCTGATCATTCTTTCTAAAACAGTGAGCGCCTCCTATCACTCTGTATCCCTTTATCCTGCTTCATCTTGCTACTTACCAGTACCTGAAAGAATAATGTCTTCTTCACCAGAAAATAAGCTCATAAAGGCAAGAAACTTGTTCAGTCTGTCCTCTTCTTTACCCTAGCACTTGGTAGCTCATGCCTGTAATCCCAACACTCTGGCAGAATCACTTGAGGCCAGTTCTGAGGCCAGTCTGGGCAACATAGCTAGACTATAGCTCTACTAAAAAAAAGTCTTAAAAATGAAACAAAAAAGAAGAGTGGCACAGAGAAGGCATCCAGTGAGTATTTACAGAATCAGCAACTTCTTGGCAGCATTTAACACCGGGACCACAGCCTCTCTTATCTTGAAGTCTTTGTTCTTCTTCTTCTTCTTTTTTTTTTTTTGAGATGGAGTTTCGCTCGTTACCCAGGCTGGAGTGCAATGGCATGATCTCAGCTCACTGCAACCTCTGCCTCCTGGGTTCAGGCAATTCTCCTGCCTCAGCCTCCTGAGTAGCTGGGATTACAGGCACACACCACCATGCCCAGCTAATTTTTTGTATTTTTAGTAGAGACGGGGTTTCACCATGTTGACCAGGATGGTCTCGATTTCCTGACCTCATGATCCACCCGCCTCAGCCTCCCAAAGTGCTGGGATTACAGGCTTGAGCCACCGCACCCGGCGAACTCTTTGTTCTTTTATTACCTTCTGGGTTTCCTCCTTTCACTCCATCTAAGAGCTTGTCACTCAAATGCTAACGGTCTTTAGAGATCTATCTTCTATCCACTTTCTTTCTTTTTTTTTTTTTTTTTTTTTAAAGAGATAGGAATCTTACTATGTTGCCCAGGCTGGACTCAAACTACTGCACTCAAGTGATCCTCCCACCTCAGCCTCCCAGTAACAGTGACTACAGGTGTGCACCACCACATCTAGCTGGTCCACTTTCATTCTGCACCCTTTCTCTGTATTTGAACAGCTACTCTTATTCTTCATTCCTTACCTTTAAGCTCAGATTCATGCTCCAGTCTGGTATATTCAAATGATTACTGGACACTGCCACTCTGCTCCCTCACAGGCACATATAGCTTAACCCATCTATAATGAACTCCCTCTCTTCCTATACAGCTCTCCCTCCTGCATCGCCTGTCTCTCTCTGTCTGGAAGCACCACTCCTGCTTCTCTACAGCATGTGCTAAGTGTTCCAAATGGCTTACAGCCCTATGAAAAGGCCTATGTCTGATCCATTACCCACTGAGGGGTTTCTATTCAAGTACATATCAGAAGCCTTCTCTCCTAAATTCCAATTGGATGCTAAAGGAGTAGGTACTGACCTCAATATTCTTTCCCTGCAGGCCATGCAGTTGACTTTCCTCTACAGGTTTGCTGTGGGGAGAAGTAAAACAATCCTAACCACTTGAATAGGATTTATTATTCAATGATAAAATCTTACCATAGGAATTCTGTATGGAGGACATAAAGTTAAACACACATGTATAGCTTAGTAAGCTAAGAAAAGCCTTTGTTCACATATTACTGGTATACCACATTGCTGGGCAACATCATGAGCAGGCACAAGAGGTAGGCAGAGACGGATTAAAACCCATCATCCAAGGAACAAAACATTTAGAACAATAGTTCTCAATCACAACACACGTCGGAAATACCTGGGGAATACAGCCTGGGACTTGGCTTAGACCTAAACTGGAATCAGTATCTGCCTCTGGACCACATGGTTTTGTTTTCACTTCCCATCACCCTCCAGCTCTGCCACCATGCCTTGTATGTATGCACACTGAATGTGCACTGATGTGGAGGAGGAGAAATCAGAAATCTCCACTGCTACCTTTTGTAGCAACTGTTCTGTGATGAGAAAAGCAATGGAAACATTTTCCACCATAATGATGATTAAATGAGAAGGTATTTACTTTCCTTTCATAGGTTTCTCTAAGTTCTGATGATAATTTCAGGAATCTATTTTTATTTGAAAAATAGGACCATAGCCTGTGTACAAGACTAATTTCTAAAGATGCTTTATAAATGAGAAATATCTTACCAAAGTTACTATTGCACATTCAGCTGTTAGCTGTGCAGCACTAAAAAGAGTACGAACAAATCTGTAAATAAATTTGTGCTCAGGATCATGCTTAAAGTATTCCTCTGGAACTTTTTCTCGCTGAAAGAAGAAAAGATGCAATGTTAGTATCCATTGAAGGACAAAATTTTAAGTACTCTTTTTTTTTTGAGTTAGACTTTCAGCTGGCACAGCAGCTCACACCTGTAATTCCAAGCACTTAGGGAGGCTGAGGCAGGTGGATCAACTGACGTCAGGTGTTCGAGACCAGCCTGGGCAACATGGTAAAACCCTGTCTGTACTAAAAATACAAAAAATTAGCTGGGTGTGCCTGTAATCCCAGCTACTCGGGAGGCTTAGGGAGGAGAATCACTGGAACCAGGAGGTGGAGGTTACAGTGAGCTGAGATCATGCCATTGCACTGGGTGACAGAATTAGACTCTGTACCCCCATCACAAAAAGAAAAGAGACAGACTTTCACTGTTGTTGCCCAGGCTAGAATGCAATGGTGTGATCTCGGCTCACTGCAACCTCTACCTCCCAGGTTCAAGCGATTCTCCTGCTTCAGCTTCCTGAGTAGCTAAGACTACAGGCACCTGCCACGATGCCCGGCTAGTTTTTGTATTTTTAGTAGATATAGGGTTTCACCATGTTGGTCAGGCTGGTCTCGAACTCCTGACCTTAGGTGATCCACCCACCTCGGCCTCCAAAAGTGCTGGGAGTGGATCACGAGGTGTGAGCCACGATACCCAGCCTGTGTATTCTTAAGACAGCAGCAATATTTACATTTGAGCCCATGTGCCCCTTAAAATGATTTTGGTTGAGTGACATGTCTTTTAGTTTTTAAAATATAAACAATTGGACCTTAAAGTATCTTAATGATTCAATACTAATCACCATTTATCATGAAGGAAAAATACAGGCCAACTCAGAAAATTTTTATGTTGTTTTCCACCTTCCCTCCACAGAATTCTATCAAAATGCAAACTACTTGTAGTCTTGAAAGTCTTATTAATCATATGTCATGATTCTCTTAAATAAACTTTGAAAAAGTTTCAGTTTCTGGTAACCATAAGGCTCTGGTAACCATAAGGCTTCACTGTCCAATACAGTAGTCATTAGCCACAAGGGGCTAACATATACCTGAGGAGGTGAATTTTGAAATGTTTATATCGTTTTAATTGATTTAAATTTAAACTGTTTTCTAATTATATTCATAGATATCATGTATATTTATTAGGACTATTTATAAATATCAGCATGAAATAAACACAGCTCTATGAGAGAAAAAATATTACCCCAAAAAAGTGATACTTACTGTAAGTGGATGTGATCTCTCATCAAAAATATCCAGGGATCTATTTGCATCTCTACAAAATAAGAATATCATTGAATAAATTAATTCAGGAATTGTTAATATCTGAGTATTAGTTATTATCTGCTGGAGATGGAGGGAGATGACTCCTGTTTACTTTGGTATTTGCTTCACCAAAGAGAACAGTAGTACAAACTATTCTCCTGTATCCCAGCCTTCAGAGGATTTCCAGACCTCTTTTAACTCAGCAGATGAAGTACTGTACTGTGAAGTCTTTTCTAAGTATTGACCCTCCCTAACAGGCCACGGTAATAAACATATTTTCACACTTCTAACCCCTCATTGGGACTGAAGGACATTTTACAGAGGAGTAGTGATGGGCAATAAAGGCTTTAGAACTTTAATGACTATGAATGAGATTCAGACTTCCCAGGCTTTTCCCCTCTAGTTCTCTGTATTACATTCTTATCATGTATTTGTTTTTTAAGTAGTTTGATGAGTTAAAAACCTTATTGCCTTTTTATTTTAAAAGAGACAAGTCTTTCATCATCTTTACAAGTTCATAAAACTAATACAACACTGTGCTCATTTAATAAAACCAGTGGTTCTCCAAGTGTGGTCTTTGGACCTCTGGAGATCTCCTAGACCCTTTTCCAAGAGGCCCTTGAGGTCAAAACTGTTCTTATAAAAAATACTTATTCAACCTGAGAAAGCTGATTGAAAATTTTAAAATAAAAATAATTATAAAAATACTAAGATATCGATTGCTTTTTCACTGTTTGACATTTGTAATGAACATGTAACAGCAAAAGTGGGTAAGCTGGTTTCTCAGCAGTAATCAAGGCAGTGCTACCAAATTATACTACTCATTTTATTCCTTACTCCCTCCTGCAGTTTAAGAAAAACACCTGCTTCACTTAAAGAATATCCTTGATGGGTCTGGCGTGGGGACTGACGCCTGTAATCCCAGCAGTTTGGGAGGCTGAAGCAGGCTGATCACCTGAGGTTGGGAGTTCAAGACCAGCCTGACCAACACAGAGAAACCCCCTATTTAAAAAAAAAAAAAAAAAGAATATCCTGATGAAGCAGTAAAAATTAATTGTATTATTAAATCTTGACCTTTCTTTTTACTATTCTGAGTAAGTAGAAAGTTTACATAAAGTACTTCTGCCTATGAGGTATAGATGTGTTAAGGAAAAGCACTTGTGATTTAATTGTGAGCTGAACAAGCCATTTTTTTTTCCACAGAGTAACATTTTTACTTGCAAGTACAACTATCATTCTAAAAAATGAATGAAGTGGTCAGGCGCAGTGGCTCATGCCTGTAATCCCAGCACCTTGGAAGGCTGACGCAGGTGGATCACTTGAAGTCAGGAGTTTAAGACCAGCCTGGCCAACATGGTGAAACCCTGTCTCTACTAAGACAAAAATTAGCTAACCATGGTGATGGGCACCTGCAGTCCCAGCTACTCGGGAGATTGAGGCAGGAGAATCACTTGAACCCAGAAGGCAGATGTTAAAATGAGCCAAGATGGCACCACTGCACTCCAGCCTGGGTGACAGAGTAAGAGTAAGTCTCAAAAGATAAATAAATAAAAATTCTAAAAATAATAAGTGAGCCTGTCATTTCAAGAAAAATCAACTATTGGCCGGGTGCTGTGGCTCACGCCTGTAATAACAGCACTTTGGGAGGCCGAGGCGGGTGGATCACTTGAGGTCAGGAGCTCGAAACCAGCCTGTCCAACATGGCAAAACCCCGCCTCTACTAAAAATACAAAATTAGCCAGTCATGGTGGTGTATGCCTGTAATCCCAGCTCCTCGGGAGGCTGAGGCAGGAGAATCACTTGAACCTGGGAGGCGGAGGTTGTAGTGTGCCAAGATCATGCCACTGCACTACTCCAGCCTGGGCAGCAAGAGCAAAACTCAAAAAAAAAAAAAAAAAGAAAGAAAGAAAACTATTTGTTGCCAACGATAAAATTCAAGCGTTTAAGCTAAAAATCTGATTTGGAGAAACTTGTACCTTATACGATGATCTTGACAGCTTCTCAATACTTAAAGACTTTTTAGTACAATTAGTAGTGATACTAACAAAAGCGAGCTTTTGACATTATCAAGAAAGGTGAGCCAGGTCAGGCATGATGACTCATGCCTGTAATCCCAGCATTTTGGGAGGCCAAGACGTTAGGATTGCCTGAGCTGAGGAATTTGAGATGAGCCTGGGCAATATGGTGAAACCCCATCTCTACTAAAAATACAAAAATCAGCCGGGAGTGGTGGCATGCACCTGTAATCTCAGCTACTTGAGAGGCTGAGACAGGAGAATCGCTTGAACCTGAGAGGCGAAGGTTGCAGTGAGCTGAGATTGTGTCACTGCCCTCCAGCCTGGTCAACAGAGCAAGACTCCATCTCAAAAAGAACCAAATAAATAAAATTAAAAAATTAAGAATACCCAGAACCATCTGAAAGCTTTAAAAATATACTTTTACCAACTATACATTTGTAAGAGGCTAGGCCATCTTGTCATCACTTCAAAAAAAAAAAAAACTACAGCTCACTACCCGGGTGCAATATTAACCATGTAACAAACCTACACATGTACTATTGTATCTAAAATAAAAGTTGAAATTAAAAAAAAAAAAAACTAATTGCAAAGACAGAGTTGAGAATCCAGTTGTTTTCTATTAAGCTGAACATTAGAGATTTGCAAAAATATAACACACATTTTATCCAACTTTGTTGCTGGAGAAGAGAGTTACTGAAAAAATGTTATTTATATTAACAATATGGTTCTCAGTCAGGGCTTATCTTTGTTGTCACAACCTGGGACAGCTGTTAAATATCCTACAATGCACAGGACAGTCCCCATAACAAAGACTTACCTAGCTCAAAATATCAACAGTGCCAAGGTTGAGAAACTAAAACTAAAAATAGTGTTGTTTTAAAATTCTCAATTTCAGTTTCTAATACAATAAATATTAATATAATCAACATAAATACTCTTTGGGATCCTCAGTAACTTGAGTTAAAACAGTCTTAGGGACCAGAAAAACCACAAATGATTCAGGTCAATACTGTAATAGCACTCTACAACTTATGATGTCTACAGTTATGACCTAATACTGAACTTGACATCATGCAAAGTAATTAGCTAGAATAACAAGACAGGTTTTAAAGGAGCTCACCTGTTCTTTATGTGGTAATATATTGCTAAGGTCACACTGTGAAGGGAAAAAAAATTATTTTTAACAACTGATCTTATCATTTGTTAGGCCTGAAGACATTTTTTAAATGGGGGAAGGGAGGAACCCTCCTAGCGGCCCTGAAATTCTCTAGTTCAGAACAGTACCACATGGGTACCTTCCCCTTGTTTTAGTTCCTTTCAGCAAAAATATGTGAATCAAAATGCTAATATGCTATTAAAATACATGTTTCTGTTGATTATTATAATATATAAATAATTACCTATATCTCCATTTGCTCTTCTGCCCATAGAACCTTTCATTTTATACAAGTTCTGCCTGTTTGTATACATGCTTAAATTTAAGCCATTCAGCTTTTTTTTTTTTGCTTTTTAAATTATTAGACTCTGCATTTCAGTTGATTTAATTAACTATCACCTACCCACCCATTTTTCATTATTTCCCCTTAAAGTAAATAATAAAAGTGTTTTATACCAAATAAATTTAAGATGAATTTTGCATCATTATTAGTAGAAAATTTATTAGTAAATAAGTGCACACAAAACCAGTGATAGGTGTAGCTATTCTGAAATAAGCAGTGCTAACAATGCAGCATAAAACTACAAAGTGTAATATTAATGGCAAAGGTTTCCAAATTGCTTTAAATGCAATATTAATGAACAGACATGACTCTTCAGATATGTTACTGTATTCCTAAATTACCCACAGATGTATCAGGAAACAAGGAGTTGTCTTAGGTAAGTTATATGCTTCCACTTGCCCTCAGTCTCTAAACCGAGGCTCAAAATAATTGAGGGAAGGCAAATCTGAATTTTAAAAGTCTATACAATGTTAGCACTTTTTAAAACCTGTAACATTATTAGCATGTAAGATGGATACTTCTATAGTGCTTCAAACAGTTTCATGTCCAAATTGATTTTAACGTTACAGAATTTGAAGTTATGTGCTAAAAAGGACCACGGAACCTTACATGACATTTAATCCAACACCCAGTTTATAGATCTGGGAACCAAGGCTTAAAACGGACTTGCCCAAGGTCCCCCCAAATAGAAGCAGTTCATCCTCCTACACTCAATTAAGCATTGGTTCTCAAACTTTCTGCACACTGCAATCACCTGAGGAGCTTTAAAAACTGCCTAACTTCCAAGTTGAGACATTCTGATTTAATTGGCATTGGGTATGACTTGAGGCCCGGGGATTGGTTTTATTTGTTTTTGTTTTGTTTTGCTTTGTTTTTGAGACTGAGTCTCACTCTGTCGTCCAGGCTGGAGTGCAGTGGCCCGATCTCCACTCACTGCAACCACTGCCTCCTAGGCTCAAGCGATTCTCCTGCCTCAGTCTGGGATTCTCCTGCCTCAGCCTGGGATTACAGCTAATTTTTTGTATTTTAGTAGAGACGAGGTTTCACAGTGTTGCCCAGGTTGGTCTCAAACTCCTGAGCTCAGGCAGTCTACCCACCTTGGCCTCCCAAAGTGCTAGGTTTACAGGCATGAGCCACTGTGCCAGACCTGAGGATTGTTTTTAAATTTCCCCTGGTGATGATTCCAACGTGCTGCAAAGTTTGGGAATTACTGAGTTAGGGTTAAGATCAGAATCATCTGGGATGTGCTTAATTATGCATCACGTGCCTTCTCCATTTTCCTAAAAGGCTTGACTGCCTAGAGATCAATGGAAGGTGGAGGTGAAATATGTTTAGACATACATTTTGAAAAAAGTTGCATAAGTGATTCTGATATAGCTCACCCATCTCATGAGAATAATGCACTATTAAGCCATGATAAATAGTTTTCAAAATCTTTCCAAAAGTCAATTTGCCCTATTAGTGAAACTTTAACCAACAATGAATTATACCAAATAATCGTTTCTAAAATTTACTGAGAACAAATTACTACTTACTGTACTTTCAAAAGTAGATTTCTAAAAGTTAGACTAAAGTAGGGGGGAAAGCATGATATCTATTATACTTGTTTGAGCAAGGTTAATCTTTAAAACTACTTTTGAATCTTATACTGACACATGAGAATCTTTTGAATTCAAAAGAAGCCAGGGACTCTAGCCAAAGTGGACTGGCTTTTTTACTCAAGGATTTAGGATCTTAGCTGAATACATTCAATGATTACTCAGTAGGTGCCAAAGCTCAGGACTTTAGACAGTCAGAGTCTAGTCTGCTGAAACACAATTCGATCTCAACTACTGTTATAGGTGAGAGAAGAAAGTGACATTATTATGAGCATAAATTTGCTGCTTTTAAAATAGAAGTTACTGACAATTGAATTAACTAAAAAAAAAAAAGGCTAGTACATTAGAAACAAAATTAAGTTTATAAGCTAGTTATGTTTTTAGACTGAAAAGTAAAATTAGGGATAAGGGCATTAATATTCTAGTGCAGCACTTCCCAAACTGTGTTCTGAAAATCAACACTCATAATCCAAGGAGATGTTAATAGTTTCCTGACAACCCCAATGGAGTTGGAGTTAGTTTTTAAATAAACTTGAAAGGTTCATTTTAGGGCATTCTGAAGGTGCACCTCAGATTGTCCCCCAGAGGTGCTCGTGCACAATGGGGAAAATTTAAATGCATATACACTATGATGCCAGTCAAAGACAAGCTGTTCCTTCTTCCAAGAGTAGTTTCCAAAATGGTACACATTGCTTTAGGCCTGGAACTCAAAACAAACTAATGTTTTTTCCAGAAACATCCAATAAAAAGCACCTCTCCTTCCTATTATGTTCAACACTATCTTAACATAAATGCATTAAATAAATAGCTACACTTTTTCTGGGACTATTTACTCACTAACTGGCTTTCCCTCCTTCCACCATGCAACCTAAGATTGAAACAGAAAATGAAAATTCATATTTAGGTCCTTGAAATCAATATATAATTGACACCAATTTCTTAAACTGATTGCTGAAAAGGACAATCAAATGGCTGAAATTACCGAGGATGGCTGGGATGCTTTTAGCATAAGGGGGTCTGTCACTCAGCCCTTGGCAGCCTAGTTGTACTCACCATTTTACTGTGGTTCTAAGATTAGGCTGGCTGACTGTGCTGTCATCTAGAAATATTGTTGAGCATGAGCTATACTTTTTAGTAAGCTGCCCTGGAGATACCTGAAGGGGAAGGGAAATAGAAGAAAATGTCACAGTAAGTTAAACCTATAAAAGTGTGGTTTTTTTCCTTGGTTAAAATGGCAAATGATAAAGCATTAAGATATTTCTTACACTCCATGAACTGCCTGAGTGTGGTATCATGTGCAGCTCTATGGGAAACCCAGTGGAGGCTCTCCCACAGAAGATGTTTGAGGAATGGGTTATAAAATGCTGCTCTTGTGGCACCTATAATCAAATCTGGCAAGCATCTGTTACAAATTCCCTGTATAAATTAAGGGGAAAAGTTTACAATAAGAATACAGTGTTTTTTCTTAAGCAACGAAAAGCAGCTGAGATTCTTCTATTTCTATTATTCATTTACTACAGTAAAATGTAATGCCTGCAAATCATATTTGCAGAAGAACATTTTACTGCAGTAAATGAAAGTCTAACACTACAATTACTAAGTTACTATTACTAAATATATTCGTTCAGGAGACAGTGTGAGAAACAAGTGGTTCACAGTCAGAGACTGTCTGCCAGGGCTGCTCCATCACCCACAAGTGAGAAGGCCTGTTTTTTAATGTGGAGGAGAAAAAGTATCACTTTAATATTCCAAATAACAGATGATAAGAACAAATTTAGGAATTTAACTTTCATTTAATATTTAAATGACTGCCATATTATTCAAATGAGAATGACTGCCATTACATTATTCAAATGAGAACCTCAGAGAACACTCTCCATTCATTTCAAAATGTTATTAATTTTATCCTGTAAGTTATTTGACAGGCATCATGGCACTTTCCTGCCTCACTCATGCTGCTCTGCCTGGAATACCTTGTTCTTCCTTCATATCCCAACAAGCCTAACCCCATCTACCTTCTGGGATCCCTTTGCCACCAGTCATACCACACAACATTTCCCTTTTGGTACACTCATCCATCTAATTCACCACTTGTTACAGGATACCAATTGCTTGTGGAGTATCCCCTCCTAAGAAAGTAAGCTTCTCCAGGAAAGGGAGGACTCATTTCTCCTCATACTTCTGGCTGCTTAGCACAGAATGGGGACAAATTACGGAATTCAACAAGTGTTTGACAAATTATTTAAATCAGTTAGAATTTGGAAAGTAAACACTACTACAGACACAAATTAGAATTTATCTGCAGTTGTATCAGAGAGGTAACGATGAACTTTTTGGGCCCTCTAGAAAATAAACCATCTTTAAAACACTTTAGAAGTATCCATTTATTTGGGAAGAGTACAATAAGTCAAATACTGAAACAGCCTGAACTATGTTAAGACAATTCTCTTCCTTAAAAATAAGGTCAGTAACCAAATCCCAATCACAGAAGAGTTGAAAGTAACAGTAGCGTTTTTTTAAAAACCACAGAATACTAAAAATTTTAACACTTTAAAAAAAAAGCAACGAATTCAGATAAGCCTTCCTTCTTCCTATTAATATGATAGTTTTTACCATGTTGTCATGATCTCCCATCAGTATCCCCCACATATACATGAAAGACAGGGCAGGAGAAGATCTAGTTGTTGCTTTTAAAAATGTATACATTAAAAAGTTGCCAATAGTCAATAATCAGAAATATCCATACAGTGTAACACCATTTTGTTTCAAACGTTTTTACTGTAGTCACTTAATTCTTACTAACAAAAAGTCCCAGATGTTCTATTTTTGGAAAGTATTACTATTTGAAAGATCAAATTCTCCTCCAAGCTAGAAATGTTTCAACTATATCTAAACTCATGTTTCTTAAGCTACTTAATGTACATAGTTTACATTAACTGGGTATGTGTGTTAATGCATATACTTTTATTGTCTCAAAAAAATACAGTATGAAAAAGGAAAATCCACTCAAATACTTTCAAAGTGGAAGGGGGGACTGGGCACGGTGGCTCACACCTTTAATTCCAGCACTTTGGGAGGCCAAAGCGGGTGGATCACCTGAGGTCAGGAGTTCAAGACCAGCCTGGCCAACATGGAGAAACCCCATCTCTACTAAAAATACAAAAATCAGCCAAACATCGTGGTGGGTGCCTGTAATCCCAGCTACTCAGGAGGCTGAGGCAGGAGAATCGCTTGAACCCAGGAAGTGGAGGTTGTAGTGAACCAGAATTGTGCCACTACATTTCAACTTGGGTAACAGAGTGAGACTCCATCTCCAAGTAATAATAACAAAGTGGAAGATGGTATCTTTTAAGGTCCCTACTATTTGAGGGCAATATGGCATATACTACACCATACCATAAGTCGATTCTCATGGCAGCCTTGAATTCTTGGGCTCAATCGATCCTCCCACTTCAGCCTCCCAAGTATCTGGGACTACAGGCATGAGCCATCACACCTGGCTTCTTTCTAAATTTTTCTGTAGGTACTAGGTCTCCCTATGTTGCCCGGGCTAGTCTCAAACTCCTGGGCTCAAGCCTCCCAAAGTGCTAGTATTACAGGCATGAGCCAATGAGCCCATCCTAGTTCATAGAGCTTTGGGTAACATTTCCCTCTATTTAAAAGTTTCTATCATAGATGCATATTGACTTTTATTTGCAAATATTGGTGCTAAACCATTTGAAATTTTGAATTAAATGTAGTCGTTCAATCCTATGGGAGCTCATAGTCAATCAGCAACTTATGGCTTACTGGCTGGATCCAGCCAAATAAATACTGAACATTTCTGCATCAGCCCAGGCATACTCTAAACTCCTGCTTCAAGAGAGAGTAACTCCTTTAAATACACTTTAAATAAAGGAGTTACTCTCTTTAAGCAGAAGTTTAGAGTATGCCTGGGCTGATGGGGAAATGTTACTCTCCAGAAAATGCCATTTCTGCTGTCTTTTATTTCTCCACCAGGCAATTCCCAAGTCTCAAAATGACTGGAAAAAATGAATGCAAAAACTCTCTGCTAACCAATATATAGCATGAGACACACCAACTTTCAAATGTTTTGTTATCAAGAGCATCCCAATATCTCTTGAGACTATAGAGGGTGGCAGAATTAAGCTTCTGAGCAAAGCAATTATAGCTGTCAACAGATAATTGCCCCATCATCTTGCTGGAAAACTCAACAATTATCCCTTATGGCTAAACCCTTACCAATGCTGCTTTACAACCTCAACAAACTCTACTGACAAACATAATAATAGAAAATATAAATACTTAAAAAAATCCAAACAGCAAAACAGTACTGAAAGTTCACAGATGTTATTTCAGGTAGTCACAAAATAGGGACAAAGAATGTATCATTGATCTTCATTTGGTCAGCACAAATGACAATCTTTAACAAGAAAGGGAAAGAGGAACAAGTAGACTTAAGGAAGAATAGGAAAGATAGAAAATAATCATACCTAGTAATCTACTATGTCACAATTCAATCCTTACCAAAGGTAAAGTACCTGGTGAACTCCCATACCTACCCACTGACTTTTCCCATTGTGCCTTATTTTAATCCGTTAAAAGAAAATGGAAATTCATTTTTTTCTCTCCCTTTTTACAAGTGTTAGATTTGTTTAATAATTAATGAATTTTAATTAACCTAAAAATTTCTGACACTGTGCATTAATGAAAACAGTAATGGGACAATATAGCAGGGTACAGAGTTTGAATACAATTCCTAAAGCCTTAGTAGAAGAGTATATGCTTATAGGTATACTAAAAAGTGTCTGGATTAGTATTATTATGTTGAATTTAAACTTAGATTTACACTTTAAACAAAGGTTCTAAATTTGGGTTAAACATGGAAGACTGACCATAAATTTATTTCCTTGCTCTCCTGAAATTTCGTTAGAATTAAAGACATAAAATAAAGGTTATACATAGGATCTGGCAACAGGATTGACAGCAGATAATTTTTTTAATTTTTACTTTATTATTTATTTATTTTTGAGACAGTGTTCTCTGTTGCCCAGGCTGGAGTGCGGTGGCGCAATCTTGGCTCACTGCAGCCTCTGCCTCCCAGATTCAAGCAATTCTCCTGCCTCAACCTCCCAAGTAGCTGGAATTACAGGCACATGCCACCACATCTGGCTAATTTTTACATTTTTTGTAAGAGACAAGAGTTTCACCATGTTGGCCAGGCTGGTCTTGAACTCCTGGCCTCAAGTGACTGTCTGCCTCAGTCCCCCAAAGTGTTGGGATTACAGGCATAAGCCACCGCACTTGGCCACAGCAGTGATTTTTAATAAATCTTGAAAGATGAAAAAGACAAAGGAGTAGTAACTGATATGAAAGCACAACTTTAGTGCCTACAGAGAATGACTGGAACAGGAACAATCAAATTAGTCTGTCCTGCAGAACCCAAGTCAGGCTCCAAACTCAGAGGCATATGGTACCTTGGAAGATAGAGTGAAACATAAAAACCAGCAAGATCAGCTGAAAATATGTAGTTAGAGTCCAAGGTCCACCTGTCCTCTCATCTTATAATGAATATAAAAGGTTCTGGGCTTAGAGATACTAGGACTGAAATCTGGGAAATGGGGAAAAAAAACTATACACCGAGAAGGGAAACTCCACCTCTCTTTTCCAACTCCGCTTCTGAAAAGTGAGCAGCCATGCTTGTATTCCCCAGGTAGAAAATTGGGAGATTCTTCTCTGAAAAAACTGAACAGTTTCAGAAAACACACACCCAGCCGGGCACAGTGGCTCATACCTTTAATCCAGCACTTTGGGAAGCCAAGGTGGGCGAACTTGAGGCCAGAAGTTCAAGACTAGTTTGGCTAACAAAGCAAAACCTTGTCTCTACTAAAAAAAAAAAAAAAAAGTACACCAGGCATGGTGGCACACACCTGTAATCTGAGCTACTCCGGAGGCTAAGGCACAAGAATTGCCTGAACCTGGGTGGAAGAGGTTGCATCATGGCAGAGGGCGCTGAGATCACGCCACTGCACTCTAGTCTGGGTGACAGAATGAGAGTCAGAAAGAAAAGCAAAGGAAAGGAAGGACAGGGGAAAGAAGAAAAGAGGAAGGAGGAGAGGAAAAAGGGAAAAGAAAGAAGAAAATGAGAAAAGACCCACCAGATAACAGACTGAGGTCTCCTAAGTTAAAGGCTGGCTTGGCCTCCAAATCCTTGCAGTAAGAACCAACAGTGAACCAACAGTTAACAAAAGTCATGCTTCCAGTTGGAGAAAGCCAGGGACCATCACACATTTGAGGGAAGCCTCCAACAAGAGAGAGCAAAACGACAGGAAAAGGAAAAACATGGGAGTGGTAAAAATTCAGGAGCAAATGAAAACTTCAAAAAATTCTTAAAACACCCTCAAAAAGATAAAAAATTCAATAGAAGGGTTAGAGCGTAAAGTAAAAGAATGCCCAAGAATTAGAACAAAAGACTAACCAGAAAAAGGGAAAGTGTGGGGGAGAGAATTAAAGATCAATGCAGAAACACTGGTCTAAGAAGCTCAGCATCTGAATAGTAAGAATATCAGGAAAAAAAGGAACAAAGAAACAAGAAAATTCTCTAGAAGGAATAGTCTATGGACTTATTGGTCCCAGTAAAAAGAAAAGATCAAGCCAGGCATGGTGGCTCACGGCTGTGATTCCAGCCCTTTGGGAGGCAGAGGCGGGCAGATCACAAGGTCAGATCAAGATCATCCTGACCAACATGGTGAAACCCCATCTCCACTAAAAATATAAAAAAAAATTAGCCGGGCATGGTGGCGGGTGTCTGTAGTCCCAACTACTTGGGAGTCTGAGGCAGGAAAACTGCTTGAACCCAGGAGGCAGAGGTTGCAGTGAGCCACTGCACTTTAGCCTGGTGGCAGAGCGAGACTCTGTCTCAAGAAAAAGAAAAGGTCCATAGCAATCCATAGTATGAAATTTCAGGATCTTAAGGATCTAAAAACCTTCCAGAGACATGTAAAAGCTGGTTACATGTACTGTATCACACAATGGCAAGAGATTCAAGAATACTATAAGGAGAACACAATAGAGAAATGTCTTCAGAACTATGAAATTTAGTTTCAACCTAGCATTTTATACTCTTTAGAAATAGGAAGCTTTGGCAGGTGCAGTGTCTCATGCCTATAATCCCAACACTTTGAAAGGCCGATGAGGGTGGATGGCTTGAGCCCAGGAGTTCGAGACCAGCCTGAGCAACATGGCGAAACCCCATCTCTATGGAAAAATATAAACTGGGCATAGTGGCACATGCCTGTAGTCCCAGTTACTTGGAAAGCTGAGATGGGAGGATCACTTGAGCCCAGTAGGTTAAGGATGCAATGAGCTGAGATCACACCACTGCACTCCAGCTTGGGCAACAGAGAGAGACCCTGTCTCAAAAAAGAGGAAAAAAAAATAGGAGAGGTTTTCAGACAGGCTAGATCTCTAAATATGCCGGTCTACGGGCCCTTTCCCAGGAAAATGGGCTCCAGTATAACTAGGAAGGATAACAAGATAGAGGGAAACACAGAATCTAGGACTTAGGGAACCCAACACAAGATGACAGTTATGTGAGATCCCAAATGACTTCAGAGAGATACCGCAGGAAAACAGGCACAGAGCAGGCTTAGGAAAAGCCCATCTGTATTTGAGGAGGATGACAAAAGGCTGAGGAAAGTTGTCACCAAGAGAAAATAGAACAGATACGTTTTGGTAGATGGAAAATATTTTTGATATGCATGTGGCAAATGCTACAACATTTGGGGGAAAAATAGCTGTTAGAAAACAGTCGAATGAATATAGTCCGGAAATTAATTCCATAAAAAAATAAAGTACATGAAAGCAAAGAGACCAGTCAAGGGTTACTTATTGCATTTAGCTGTGTGAGCTAATGGAGGCTAGGAAAGAGAAGTGCAGACATGCTCAGATTTCAGAAATATTTAAGAGAAACAAAGGATGCAAAAGGAGGAATACAGTGAGAATACTATATGACTCAGCAGTGAATAATATCTGCATAATCATAACAATGTAAACATCAAGTACTGATGTAATTAAAAATGTGACATGTGGGAAAAATAGAAGGAAGAAAATAAGGTAACAGTGGAGTGGGGAAACTAAGCTTTCACCTGCTATGACAGGAAGTCAACATAACAGTGCTAAAAATTGAGTGCTCAAGTAATTTTGTTACTTGATTTTAAAAAGATCAAAAAATTAAGGAAAAATATTTAAGGCAGACAGTTATACCACAACCAAATTATCGAAATTTAACTTAAATGTTAGAAACCCATACAAAAAGAGCATATTAAGTCAAAGACTTTCCTGCATAAATTTGATTCTTAGGAAAATAAAAATGATTTAGAAAATCCACAAAAAGAGGCCCATACTAACAGTATTGGGTCCCCAACATATTTTTACTGAATCATGACAGACGTACTTTTAATTCAATTATTTAATTTCTTAACTTTTCAACTGTTTACTTACATGGTTTAAATGGTTGCTCTTCCTCTTTTCTCGCACTAAGAATAAAAAAAATTAACTGATGAATTCTGATACAAATGCCATAGAGTAAAAGTAGTTGCTAATCATCTGACGGATTACCAATACACAAAATGAGATAAAATTTCACTTTAAAAAATAATTTCCAACAAAACTCATCATTTAGATCATCTGGCAAGATGAATCTCATAAAATAAAATCTAAAAACTTAATTTTACTTTTTGACCTAACAGATATTCTATTACATACAAATTAAAGAATTCCTATGTACAAAAGAAAAGGGCAAAACAAACTAGGGTAAATGAGAACTTTAGCTAGTAAGTTTACCTGTTACACATCTGAACCATCATCCAGTAGTATTTTTAAATTCTACATTTACAGGTAGCTCACTTTAATTATCAAGATCTAACAGCTGACAGTTCTAAGAACCAGTTTCTGGGTAGGTGCCAATCTCTACCTGCATCACAATCCCTAGAAGCATCCTGAACCACTTAACTGGCTATCTTCTAATACGTTACTGAAAAAATAAATGGGTCTTTTACACAAGTGGAAAGTAAACTATCTTAAATTGAAATGTTAAAATGAGTCTGTTAACCTAATTGAACATGGTATCTTTAGCACACAAAATCATTTTAACAAAAGCCAGAAGAATAAAAGCTCCAAGAGGAACTTGGGCCATGCTTTGTTTCCTATACTGCCTCTTCCTTTGATGCTAGACAAGTATCACAAGCACACACTCCTTACTACTGAAGAGAGAAGAACATGGGATCGCTTTTCTTTTACTGCTTCCACATTCTGTATGTGTGAGAAGCCTATGGCTCTGAAATAAACTGAGAAATACAACTATCCCAACCAGAAATGATCAGCACAAGACAAAGTCCACGCAAGCTTCAAAAATGTAGGTTAGAAACCCCCGTTTTGCATTGTGCTGCATTACTTCAAATATTATAGAACCCTCACTTCTTGTATTCTTGCTGTTGAAATCAACTGAAAAACCTTGTTGTGCATGGCTTTTTAACAAACAAATTAGGATTTAACATAATATTAAGGAAGATAAACAGGAGTACAGAAAAATACGACAGTTCTGATTCTCATCCTAAAATAAGTAGGAAAGGAAAACGTATATGAGTTTCACTTGCTGAAGCTAACCTTCTGGGAAACACCATAGGGCATGTTTACATTTACATTACATTAGGATGAAAAAGTTAATAGCTTAAAAGTTCTAAGTAGCATAAATTTGAATGTGATAGGCTCATGTGGTTAGAGCATTTATAAAAGGAAGCCAAAATCACAGATTTAATCCCTGTATATGAACTGATATTTTTTATTTGTTCAAATGAAACCAAGCTGCAGCTTAAATCTTACCATTCATCTTTAAAATGTATTCTTTTAGAGCAAGGGAAAGAGGTCAAAGAAGCATGGAGAAATAAGTATAAATCCATAATACTGGCTGAGTGTGGTGGCTCACACCTGTAATCCCAGCACTTTGGGAGGCTGAGGTGGGCAGATCACCTGAGGTCAGGAGTTTGAGACCACCCTGGCCAACATGGTGAAACGCTGTCTCTACTAAAAATACAAAAATTAGCCAGGCATGGTGGCAGGTGCCTGTAATCCCAGCTACTTGGGAGGCTGAGGGAGGAGAATCGCTTGAGACCTCACTATTGCACTCCAACCTGGGCAACAAGGGTGAAACTCCCTCTAAAAAAAAAAAAAAAAAAAAAAAAAAAAAAAAGGCCAGGCGTGGTGCGGTGGCTCACACCAGTAATCCCAGCACTTTGGGAGGTAGAGGCAGACGAATCCCCTGAGGTCAGGAATCCAAGAACAGCCTGACCAACATGGTGAAACCCCGTCTCTGAAATATAAAATTAGCCAGGCATGGTAGCACATGCCTGTAGTCCCAGCTATTCAGGAGACTGAGACAGGAGAATCGCTTGAACCCAGGAGGCAGAGGCTGCAGTGAGCTGAGATTGCGCCACTGCACTCCAGCCTGGGCAAAGAGAGTAAAACTCCCAAAATAAATAAACAAACAAATAAATAATCCATGTTACTGAATCAAGTGGCCAATTGTGTTGATAAAAATGTGGCAAAACCCATAAATAGAAGGTCTACATGTTATTACTAAACAATCACAACTAAAGGAAGTATATCATAATTAAAATAAGTAAACGTATGAGAATAAAAATTTAAATATATCAGTTCTTCTAAATACTTTCTATAACGCATCCAATAAAATAGAAAAAGTTTTCAGTCTTTTCCTTGGAGGAAAAAACAGTTTTATCTTACCATCTGTTTGAGATTTGCTCAGGAAAATTGTGCTTGCCCTTGGATGGTCAGAAGGGTTTGACTCCAAAGCTAAATCTATATAAGAGGAGGAAGAAAATGTGATACTTTCAGTAAATAGAAAAGATGATTTTTGAAACAGATACACACCCAGAAGTTTTAAATAATAAATATGAAGGAAATAAATAACAACAATACAGAAATGATACTGGGGAATGCAAAATTGTAGAATCTCTCCACACCATGTGGAAGAAAACCAGGCTGTGTCTGAGACTTTTAATAAAAAATCTGTGCCTAAATAATCTGAATTTTAGATGAATCATAAACATGCCCTCTTCCTTCAACTTATCAAATAGAAATATAACCACTCTCCTATCTGCTGCTATTGCTAGCACATTTCAAAAACAATCCCAAGTAGCAAGTGATGCTGTGGCCAAATACTGTTAGGCACCAGCTCAACATATCAAATGTGGTAAAACAAAGAGCTGTTTTTGGCAAATGTTCTTTAGACAATCAAATGGCTAATTCTAACTCCACTCAACCAGTGAACTAATTTGTTTAGCTGTGATTTTTTTAGGGGTTATTCATTATGGCAGATTCAAGAGGACTGAATAAAAGTTCTATGTTGTAAATATAGGAACATGTTAGAAAATGATTAACTTTTGCCCTCAATGTCTCACTTCTTCCTTCTAACAGCATGGTTAATTTGGTGTTTCATCAAGAGTACATTTTGGAGCAGGTCTTAGGGCTGTTTCTAAAAAATTTTGCTCAATCTATGTCAAGATAAATCTGCCTACAGCCCACCTTGCCCCAAAGTTGGATAATATATTTAGGTAAGATTACAAAACAGACTCTTGAATTTTCATGAAACAAACTTTATGCAATAAAAGTTGACATTAGGGGAAAAAATAAAAATCTATGCTATTCTTCAGCAAGGTCTTTTTTTTTCCTGAGATGGAGTCTTGCTCTGTCACCCAGGCTGGAGCGCAGTGGCACAATCTCGGCTCACTGAAACTTCCACCTCCCTGGTTCAAGCAATTCTCCTGCCTCAGTCTCCCAAGTAGCTGGGATTACAGGGCCCACCATCACATGCCTGCTAATTTTATTTATAGTAGAGATGGGGTTTCACCAATGTTGGCCAGGCTGGTCTCAAATTCCAGACCTCAGGTGATCCACCCACCTTGGCCTCCCAAGGTGCTGGGATTATAGCCGTGAGCCACCACGGCCGGCCCAGCAAGGTCTATTTCAAGCCACTTATCTTAACCAATCTTGTAAGAAACCGGGCCAAGATCCAGAGTAACAAGGCAACATTTCCCAAAATTACATGGTAATATAATTGCTTTACTTTTAAAAAAGGGATTTAGCGGTCAAATGACAATATACTCTATCCTTGGCTCTTACAAAATCAAAATGCAAATTGATATATTAAAAATTAATCCATTTAGTAGTGAATACTGTCTAGCTCAGCATTTCACAAATTTATCTACCTAGAATAGTTTTCTCCCTTCAAAGTAATTTGGTTAGAATCTTATATGAACATAATTTGGGACTTATTAGTTAAAAAATAAATCATCAATTTTTTTTTTTTTGAGATGGAGTTTCGCTCTTGTTACCCAGGCTGGAGTGCAATGGCGCAATCTCGGCTCACCGCAACCTCCGCCGCCTGGGTTCAAGCAATTCTCCTGCCTCAGTCTCCTGAGTAGCTGGAATTACAGGCACATGCCACCATACCCAGCTAATTTTTTGTATTTTTAGTAGACAGGGTTTCACCATGTTGACCAGGATGGTCTCGATCTCTTGACCTTGTGATCCACCCACCTCGGCCTCCCAAAGTGCTGGGATTACAGGCTTGAGCCACTGCGCCCGGCCCTGAATCATCAATTTTAATAGTACTGCCAGATCACTAAAAACTTACATACCTAAACCAACTGCTTTGTTCTCCATGGAAATTCCTTCACTGATCTGAAGTTAATTAAACTGCTTTTGGAGAAAACTATTCTTATGTATAAAACCCACATAAAAATTATGTTTAAAGTTTTGCTACATCTTGAAAAGATGATGTGACAATATTAAGCTATTTGGAAAAACAAAATCATTGGCACACAAAATGACGGCAGAGACTTTCAAAGCTGTCTCTACCTAAAGCTTATTTTATTTCTTTTTTTTTTGAGACAGAGTCTCGCTCTGTCATCCAGGCTGGAGTGCAGTGGCGAGATCCTGGCTCACTACAACCTCTGCCTCCTAGGCTCAAACCATTCTCCTGTCTCAGCTACCTGAGTAGCTGGGACTACAGGTGTACGCCACCATGCCTGGCTAATTTTTGTATTTTTAGTAAAGACTGGGTTTCACCATGCTGGCCAGGCTGGTCTCAAACTCCCGAATTTGTGATCTGCCACCTCATCCTCCCAAAGGGCTGGTATTACAGGCATGAGCCACTGTGCCCAGCCTCTACCTAAAGCTTCTAAATGGATTCATGACTACTTCCTTTCAAAAAGAAAGCAAATACACTATCATTTGAATCTAAAAAATAAGTAATGTTTATAGAAGAAGCTGTATTACGAATCAGTACCTATGTCATGATAAAGTTTAATTAGGAATTTTCAATGAAAGTCCAGGAAAATGAAGTACCAAAATCAAAGAGGAGCAGGCTTAACATACACATACAACCCCAAAACCAAGATGTGCTACTATGTATTTAAATGCATGGTCAATTAGGTACTACTTGACCCAGGTGCTACTATGTAAATATAAGAAATATCCAAGGGGGCTGGGGGTGGTGGCTCATGCCTGTAATCTCAGCACTTTGGGAGGCCAAGGCAGGTGGATCACAAGGTCAAGAGTTTGAGAACAGCCTGACCAACCCAGTGAAATCCTGTCTCTACTAAAAATACAAAAAAATTAGCTGGGCGTGATGGTGTACACCTGTAGTCCCAGCTACTTATGAGGCTGAGGCGGGAGAATGGCTTGAACCCAGGAGGCAGAGGTTGCAGTGAGCCAGGATCTCACCACTGCACTCCAGCCTGGGTGACAGAGTGAGACTCTGTCTCAAAAAAAATAAAATAAAAAAAGCTTTAGGTAGAGACAGCTTTGAGCAAGATTATGTCTCAAAGAAAGAAATATTCAAGGCAGCTGGGATAAAAGAAATGATAACATACAGAGAAAAAAGCCAAATTAGTCCAAATTACAAGCTGACACTCCCTCAACTCAGGGGTTTTCAGGTGGGCATGTGACTTACAACTAGCTAATCAATTACATTTCTCATGGGACTTCCCAAGAACCAGAGGAGAAAGGCAGAGCTGTACTCCAGCATTGCTGACCAACCAGAAGCTGCCACGAGTGGCTCCCTTTGGCATCACAAAGGGTGCCTTTTCAGGAGAGCTGAACAGAAGAGCAGAACCAAGACAGATTCTGAGATCACTTAATCCCTGGGTCAAGTAGTACCTAATTGACGACGTGAATCCCTGGTTATACAGTTAAAAAAAAATTTTTTTTAACTATTTTGAGATAGATTTTTTGAACTTACAAGTAAGATGCCTGGTTTATCAGCAATACTGATGTGATCATACTAAAGGTGGGGATAGGTAAAAGTCTCTAGCTTATTCCTTTAATATTTTATCATGAACAGAAATTTGCAAGAGTCAAAATAATGCTTCATTTGCAAATTACAAATTATAAACTCACCACCATTACTTTAAGTTGCTTTTCTTATTCTTTTTTTTTTTTTGAGATGAAGTCTTACTCTGTTGCCCAGCTGAAGTAGAATGGCCTGATCCTGGCTCAACTGCAACCTCCACCGTCCTGGTTCAAGCGATTCTCCTGCCTGAGCCTCCCAAGTAGCTGTAACTACATGCTCAGCTAATTTTTGTATTTTTAGTACAGACGGGGTTTCACTATGTTGGCCAGGCTGGCCTTTAACTCCTGACCTTGTGATCCGCCTGCCTTGGCCTCCCAAAGTGCTGGGATTACAGGTGTGAGCCACTGTGTCCAGCCTTAAGTTGCTTTTCTCATGCATGTTAAAAAAATATAGCTCTAGCCGGGCGCGGTGGCTCAAGCCTGTAATCCCAGCACTTTGGGAGGCCGAGGCAGGTGGATCACGAGGTCAAGAGATCGAAACCATCCTGGTCAACATGGTGAAACCCCGTCTCTACTAAAAATACAAAAAAATTAGCTGGGCATGGTGGCGCGTACCTATAATCCCAGCTACTCAGGAGGCTGAGGCAGGAGAATTGGCTGAACCCAGGAGGCAGAGCTTGCGGTGAGCCGAGATCGCGCCATTGCACTCCAGCCTGGGTAACAAGAGCGAAACTCCGTCTCAAAAAAAAAAAAAATATAGCTCTAATCCGTATACAACTTATGTCTTATTTTACAAATGATCTCCACTCCAGTGGAAAAGATTTACCGTGTAATGGATAAATAATGGCCCATCAAGTATTACTCCTATACTTTACTCAGCCAATCCCATATTGTTGGAGACTTAGGTACTTACAAAGTTCTGGTCTTATGAGGAAAACCTTCATTTTTACAGAATTTTAAGATTATTTTTAAAATCTCCTTCGGAAAGATTTTTCAAACATGGGATGATCAGACCAAAAGGTCAGATAGTTTTCATGGCTCAATATATAGTGCTCAGTTGCTTTCTAAAGGAGGTAAGGGTATATTAGGATATAATGTCACCAATTATACCAGTTTTAGCTCCTATCACAGCTTTGGATGCTTAAAAAAAATACCCTGCTGATGTGAATGAGGAACATCACCGTGGCTGTAACTTGCATTTATTTATGTGATACCACAAGTTCTTATATAACTTGCACTAACAACAAATACTACACATTGCTACTTTACAGAACGGATATTTAAGCCATGTGCGCGCACACACACACACAATCATTTCTGCATTGTCCATTAACTCTTTCCTCAAGAAGCTAGGGAGACTCTGATGAATGATACTACTCAATTCTCACTATCACAAAGGTAAGACTGCCAAATATTAAGCAAAGCATTAGACCCCACAAACATGCACATACAGATTTTAGAGAAATGTCTGGAAAATAGAAACTCATCAATTGCCATGCAACTTATATGTGAATCCCTTCAAAAAAAATTTTTTTTTTTTAACTCCTAAGAATGTTTGAAACTATAAGAAATGTTTTTCGGTATCATGGTTAGCGGTTATGACTAAAACGGTATTTTAAGACCCACCATTTTTGTATTATCAGTTTAAATCGCAACTTAATTTGAAAGCATGAGTGTATGATGGGGGGCAAATATAAAAAAAAATTAAACTCAGGTCTTAATGTAAACATCCCTCAGAAAAAGAAATCTGTAAGATCCACTGACATTGAACTTTTCCCTGAATCCTTCAGCCATCTCAATTCCACAGATGTTAAAATTGTAAAAATACGGAACTCAGAATAAATAAAACTCATTACTAAAGGCCAAAAGTATTAAAATTATGCAATCGTAAACTGTAAAGAAATCATTTCTTTTGTCAAATATTAAAGGGAGAGGGCAGCAACCAAGAAAGTAACTGACAGGACAGCACATTTCCGCGAAAGAGGTGGATTTCAACATACTGATTTCAGTACATCCCAATTAAACAGGAGATATCTGCAGTTTCTGGGCCAACTGCTGGGTATCTGCTTATTTAAAGGTTTACTGCATTTACTGACCTGCTCTATCATACTACACATTGTTTTAGTCTTACGGTCCATAACACAAACATTTCAAATCTCTCAATTATGATGTAAAGTCTGAGATTTTATTTAAGTTCACATGTTCCACCCAACAGACAAGTTTTACCTGATGGTCTTGAGCTGCCCTGTCTCATCTGAGGGCACAGAGTACACAGCCAAGCCATGAAGAGGGAGACTTCATTTCCCAGCTGCTGACAATCCTAACTCTGGTTTCCAAACCACTTCTCTACCTCCTTCTGTCAGTGCTCAGTCTTGCTTAGGACTTTTACTCCTCAATCTATGTTTCAGTGATTTTGACTGAGCTGTGACATTTCCTACGTTATACTATACTGTTCTCTATGTATTTCTTAATAGCATTTAACTCCTTTTTTTAGACTTTTAAGACTATTTCTGGGTGGAGTGCAGTGACTCACACCTGTAATACCAGCACATTGGGAGGCTGAGGCAGAAGGATTGCTTTAGGACAGGAGTTCAAGACCAGCCTGGGCAACATAGAAGAGACCCCCCCCCCGACCCACATCTCTATAAAAATTTTTTTGAAAGATTAGCTGGGTGTGGAGGCACATGCCTGTAGTCCCAGCTATTTGGGAGGCTGAAGTAGCAAGACAGCTTAGCCCAGAGATTTGAGGTTACAGTGAGCTATAATGGCACCACTGCACTCTAGCCTGGGTGACAGACATAGCTGAGACCCTGTCTCATAAAGAGAAAAAAAAAACACAGTCTGGGTTATGAGTACCTCCATTTCATTTTTCAATGTTATTTTACCTATATTTCATTATCCAATGTTACTGTTTTAACTCTAAAGCTTTATTAACTGAAAAAAAAAAAAAAAATGAAAAAAGACAGCAGCCAAAGAAGCCCATGAGTCATTCTATAAATTCTAATCCTATATGCCATATATCTGAAATTTACATTCTTGATCTACCAAGTCTTATCTGTTAAAACCAACTCTTAGTCCCAGCTACTTGGGAGGCTGAGGCAGGAGGATCACTTGAGCCCAGGAAGTGGAGGCTGCGGTGAGCAGTGATCACACCACTGCACTCCAGCCTCAGCAATAGAAAAAGACCATTTCAAAAACAAAAAACAAATTTAAAAAACTTTGGAAAACTTGATTTTCACCTCTCAAAGCCTGTCTTCTCATGTAAAACAAGTAGAATTCCTATACTACCTAACTCAAAATATAGTGAGAATAATATGAAATGCAAGAGCAATTGCTATAGGCCGGACTCATTGGTTCACACATGTAATCCCAGCATTTTTAGAGGCTGAGGTGGGTGGATCACCTGAGGTCAGGAGTTCAAGACCAGCCTGGTCAAGATGGCAAAACCCCATCTCTACTAAAAATACAAAAATTAGCTGGGCATGGTGCTGCATGCCTGCAGTCCCAGCTACTCAGGAGGCTAAGGCAGGAGAATTGCTGGAACCCAGGAGGTGGAGGTTGCAGTGAGCCATGATCAGGCTACTGCATTCCTGCCTAGGCGACAGAGAGAGACTCTATCTCAAAAAAAAAAAAAAGCAGCTGCTATCTATATACCACATAATGCACAACAAATGACAAAACAAAGCTTTCACAAATTAAAAGCAAAAGTGAACAGTTAGTATTCATTGAAAAGCACATACTAAAATAACATCTTGAGCAAATATGCACTTTGGCTGCCCCTAAAGTTAAGGGGAAAATAGTCACACACCATCACCAAGAATTCTTCTCAGTGGTTTTACATAAGCAAGCACATATTATTTCATACATTACTGTATGTTCTCTTCCTTTTTTTTTTTAATATAACATATCCTGGATATCACTCCAAGCAGTAAAGAGAGATTCGTTTGTTTTAATAGCTCCAAAGCTCTCCTCTGTGTGAATATAACAGTTTATTTTACCAGTCCCTTACTAGACATATTAATTATTTCTAATATTTAGCTACTAAAAATAATATGACAAAAACCTTATTCACATGTTATTTCATATTTATGGGATATGCCTTCAGGATAAATTCCTCAAAGTAGGATTTCTGGATTAAATGCATTTGCAATGCTGTGAGATTGTGCCAAATTCCCCTTTATGGAGTCAAACCACCTTGCATTTCCACCAGCAATATACAAATGCAACTCTTCACAGCCACACTGAAGAATGCATTGTTAAGTTTTTGGATCATCTCCTGACAGGAAAGAAGTCACAGCATGGTTTTTCAATTGTATTTCTTTTAGGTGTGAAGCTGTGTTTGAAAATCATTTGCATTTATTTTTCTGTGACTTGTCTATTCATCACTTTGTTACTTACTTTTACAGCTTTTTTTTTTTAAGATAGTCTCACTCTACGGATGTGTGCCAGCACATATGACTAATTTACTTTTTGTGGAGGCAGGGTCTCACTCTGTTGCCCAGGCTGGTCTCCAACTCTTGAGCTCAAGCAATTCTCCTACTTCAGCCTCCTGAACTGCTGGGATTATAGGCATGAGCCACCATGTGATCTTTTTCTTAAAGAACTGAAAATATTGGCTGGGCACGGTGGTTCATATCTGTAATCCTAGCACTTTGGGAGGCCAAGAAGGGGTGGATGACAAGGTTAGGAGTTCGAGACCATTCTGGCTAACACAGTGAAACCCTGTCTCTACTAAAAATACAAAAAAAATTAGCCTCCTCAGCACATGGTGGCATGTGCCTGTAGTCCCAGCTACTCATGAGGCTGAGGCAGGAGAATCACTTGAACCTGGGAGGCAGAGGATGCAGTGAGTCAAGATCATGCCACAGCACTCCAGCCTGGGCAACAGAGTGAGACTCTGTCTCAAAGAAATTAATTACTTTTTAAAAAATAATTTAAAATATTTCCCAGGCTGTAATCCTCCAATGGTTTCCTATCACAACTAAAGTATACATTCTTTGCCAAAGCCCACTATGCACACATGGCCTTAACCCACCATGGTCTTCTTGGCATTCTTTTCATTCTTCTGCAGCCACCCTGTGTCCTTCTGTACTTTGCCAAAACCAAGTTTGCTCCCATTCAAGGAACTCCCAAGTAACTATCAGTCTGTGTAGACTCCTGACTCTCCCCAACCATCCTCACAAGGCTTCCTCTCGCTTTAAGGATCAGTGTTAGGATGGGGCTCTGATTCTGGAACAGAGCCTGGCCACCCATTAAGGTACTCAATTAACATCTGTTTCACCATATCCCAAACTAATTAAGTTTCTCCCAGTTTTCCCACATCTTTTAAGATTTCTTCTAATGCTCTCTCTTGATTTGTCATCTAAGACAGTATCAAATTGTTTAAAGTGGTAGCTATTCAGAATTAAAGATGCAAGATAGGCTACCAAGAAACAAAAAAAATTAAATGATGAATTCTCATGTCCAGGTAAAAGTAAATGCTAACTTCAATTTGGCATAAGAACATTCAATACTAAAATATCTTAACTACAAAAAAATGACTCAATTCATAGATTTAACCATCTTAATTCCATAAGGAGGTATAAGTCATCAGTCATCAAAATGTTTTTATCAGTACCCTTGAAATTAAATATAATGAGACTATATATGATGTTATCATAAAAGATGTCCAATCGTAAAGGATAAGTACATAAATGACACTCCAACCATCTGATGGTACACTAAGCAGTTACGAAAGGCATGAGATAGAGCAGAGTGTCCTGGCATGGAAAGATATCCTGGAGCACTCTCTAGATGTCAAGCAGTGGTTCAGGAACTTATGTCATTATTTCACTTCTGTAAGTTGTGAAGCAGTTCATATAGAATGATCTCCTTTTTCTAAAATAAAATGTTAAATTCATATGCAGACAAAAAAAATCAAAAACCAAAATATTAATAAAATTCAGTATTCTGCATATAATCAATGACTTTTATGTATTTTCTAAGTCTTTTACATCAAACATATTGTTATCCAAAAAAAAGTGGGGGGGGGTATTTAAAATAGCTACTGGAAAGAGGAAAGATCTGTTGCTCAGAGGTTTTTCCACATCATATTGCCAATTCTTTCCCCTACCTCCACCCATCAGGGAGAGAATAGAAAGGGTCACTTCAAGAGAGCACCTTTAGCCAGCAAATTAGCAAAGCTCCTAAAGTCAGAACATAAAAAACTATATGAAAAGCCAAGTGTATTAATAAAATTTGACAATAAGATCTTAGTATCTTATTTTGTGCTACTGATACTACCATCAGTTATATTAGATACACTGTTAAATAAAGGCAAGGTAGTAGAAAATACTTTTGAGTCTATCTGAAATGTTTACTAGGTTCTTAGGAACATCTCTTTGAAATAGCTTGAAGAGGACAGACACAGTGGCTCATGCCCATAATCCCAGCACTTTGGGAGGTTGAGGCAGGTAGATCGCCTGAGGTCAGGAGTTTGAGACCATCCTGGCCAACATGGTGAAATCCCAACTTTACTAAAAATACAAAAAAATCGGTCAGGCGTGGTGGTGCACACCTGTAATCCCAGCTATTCAGGAAGCTGAGGCAGGAGAATCGCTTGAACCTGGGAGGCAGAGATTGCAGTGAGTCGAGATTGCACCATTTCACTCCAGACTGAGCAACAAGAGCTAAGTAACTTGAAGAATAAAGCCCAGCGTCATTTATATATGATTTCTGTTTAAGTAACAAAAATAATTCTTCATTGTAGAAAAGCTAAAATGTTTTCTTTTGTTTGATTGCTTTTTTTTTTTTTTTTTTTTTTTGAGACTGAGTTTTGCTCTGTTGCCCAGGAGTGCAGTGGCACAAACTTGGCTCAGTGCAACCTCTGCCTCCCAGGTTCAAGCAATTCTCCTACCTCAGTCTTCTGAGTAGCTGAGATTACAGGTGTGCACCACCATGCCCAGCTAATTTTTGTATTTTTAGTAGAGACAGTGTTTCACCATGCTGGCCAGGCTAGTCCTGAACTCCTGACCTTGTGATCCACCCATCTCAGCCTTCCAAAGTGCTGGGATTTCCAGCATGAGCCATCACACCAGGCCAAATGATTTACATCTAAATAGGAATTTCTGTTTCCAGGGAGACTGATATAAAATTGTCTGAAATAAAGATATTAAAAGCAAATTTTCAATGTGTCAATCCTTTACATTTGGTGTTCTGGCCATGTTTCTATGGAAACTTAAGAATAGGCAAATGCCGAAATTCAGATTTCTATTATCACTTTATTGAATGCCACAAAAATAAATTTTGAGACAAACTGAAATAAAAATGTAATACTAATTTTTACTAATTAGTCATACTAATATACAATGGTAAATTCTGTGTTTACAAATTCTATTTTTTCAACTTTTCTAATTTAGTACTCCTTATCATCATCCTGTGCTTACTGCCTATCATCTTACCTGCCCTCTCGCCAGCTTCATCCTAATACTCCTCTGTCCAGGGCATTCTCAGCTTCAATTCACAGTTATCGAACAAACTCTTTAAAATTTATCAACCTGTTTATTTGATGGGTATATTTAAGCCATTTTGTTACCTCCACTTTTATTCTTATCCACTGAAATGAATGTATAGACATAAGATGAAGCCAGGCAAGATGGCACACACCGTGGTCCCAGCTATTCAGGAGGTTGAGGTGGGAGGACTGCTTGAGCCCAGGCCAGGAGTTTGAGGCCAGCCTGGTCAACATAGTGAGACTCTTTCTCTTTAAAACAAAACAAAAAAAAGAGATGTAAATAAACGCTGCCTCTGAATTGTGTACAATAAACTTTGAAAGGAACTAATCAAGACCGAAGTAAGTTCTCAAAGATAGAACTACTTTATGGGTAAAACATACAATGCATTCTGGATTATTAAGTTTTTTAAGAACTAAATTTGGCATATCTCACCTCCATGTCAGTCTGGGAACTACGAACCTTAGTCTGTTCAGTGGCTGTCTTACATAGTCATTCCAGATACCTAACTCTTCACTTCTTCATTAGCAACGGTGCGGGGGGGGGATATACACAGGCCTTATTTTGGAAGGGCTAAATTAAATGTACATGAGCATGTGTGGTAAATCTACTAAGTGGTGTGTAAAATCACTCAGAGGTTTACCCGACACCACTGAGAGCATTAAGTTTTCACAAGTACTTACATGCTTTGTATATAAATATTATACACTCACATATTTGTTCATTCCTTCACAATGTTTGAATACTCTGCAAAGTGAGTACAGTAGTTCCCAGTTACAAAGGCACATCCATCATTAAGCTTAATTATTCTAACTTTTAAAGAAATTAAGAGCCCAACTAACACATTTCTTCTATAGTAATGAAATCTCTGGCATTTAAATGAAACAAATGAGCCCACTGGATTTAAACATCTTTATGATAGGATACTTTTCTACTTCAAAGGAATTTTTATTAAAGAACCACGTTGTGGCTGGGCGCGGTGGCTCACGCCTGTAATCCCAGCACTTTGGGAGGCCGAGGCGGGTGGATCACGAGGTCAAGAGATCGAGACCATCCTGGTCAACACGGTGAAACCCCGTCTCTACTAAAAATACAAAAATTAGCTGGGCATGGTGGCGCGCGCCTGTAGTCCCAGCTACTCGGAAGGCTGAGGCAGGAGAATTGTTTGAACCCAGGAGGCGGAGGTTGCAGTGAGCCGAGATCGCGCCATTGCACTCCAGCCTGGGTAACAAGAGCGAAACTCCGTCTCCAAAAAAAAAAAAAAAAAAGGAACCACGTTGTTACTCGGAATTATTTTTACCTAGACCTATCTCTTTCCAAAATTCTATAGGCAAAAAACTAAACGTTTCCTCTCTTCTCACCCCTACTCCAACTGTTTAGAGTCTGACAAACTCCAACAGTCTCATCTTTGATCAGGATTCTATTAGCAGGAGGGGGAGCCAAGGAAAACAAACGCTCTTGAGCAGGCAAGGTCTAGCATTTTAACTTCCAAACCATTACATTACAAAATTAAAGTCTGAATTTATGTTTTGTCTCTTTTGAAATTTCTGACCATGAATCACCCCACATCTCTTTTAGAGAGGGAGGTAATGAAGCCTGTTAAGTCACCAGAGAATGGCTGGAGATGTATTTCTGTCACTGTGGGAATTTTTAAGTAATCAGAATTCTGTGGCTAAACTCCTCTGGGTTAAAAACAACTGCAAGGAGTGGTGTCTCACTCCTGTAATCCCAGAACTTTGGGAGGCTGAGGTGGATGGATTACCTGAGGGCAGGAGTTCGAGACCAGCCTGACCAACATGGTGAAACCCTGTCTTTACTAAAAACACAAAAATTAGCCAGACGTGGTGGCACGCCCCTGTAATTCCAGCTACTCGGGAGGCTGAGGCAGGAGAATCGCATTCCAGCTACTCGGGAGGCTGAGGCAGGAGAATCGCTCGAACCTGGGAGGCGGAAGTTGCAGTGAGCCGAGATCCCGCCACTGCACTCCAGCGTGGGCTACAGAGAGAGACTCCGAAGAAGAAAGAAAAGAAAGAAAACAAAGAAAAGAAAATAAAAGGAAAGGAAAGAAAGAAAAGAAAGGAGAGAGAGAGAGAGGAAGGGAAGAAGGAAGGCAGGCAGGCAAGAACGAAGGCAAGCAGGCAGAAAACTTTTTTGCACTCCAGGTTAATAACATTTCACACCTTTCACAACCATTTTACGACCCCCGCCCCATTTTCTTTCTATGTTCAAATTATAGTTGGAAGGAATAAAGCAACTTCTTTCAAGTCGACTTAACCTATTAGGAATACCATATAGTGTCTCATATGGCAACCTCTATTTTGAGTCTAAATAAGAAATCCCCAAACATCTGGGTCTAAACTGCCGCGGGCATCAGTTACCATCACGGATGGGAGGAAAGGAACAATCAGGCCCTTATCTGGCTCCTTCACTTAGGTACCTTCTGGGTGGGTTAAGGGAGGGAATGGGATGAGTACTCCTGAGTTGAGGTATTTGAGTTTCCATTGAGAAAAGGGAAACAATATACCCAAAAAGTCTTAGCAAAATCCCACCAGACAATGAACAAAGCTACAAACAAGAAGGGCGGCGGACTGGAGGGTCCCAAGCCAGCTTGGGAGAATGGTAAGAGGGAGCAAGAACTGGGCGTTCGGGTAGGGAGGAGAAAAAGAAACTGGCCAGACGCAGCAGGGAAAGAATAAGGGGTGGGGACGCGAGGCAGAGCCAGCCTTCGTCCCGGAGCCCAGCCCCGGGAAAGCCGGTTACCGGCAGGAAGGAACCCGAAGCTGTGGATGCCTCCCGGGGGACCCTGGGGGAGGCGGCGGGCAGAGGTGCGCCCGAGGGCGAATGGCATCCGCCGCCTCCTTACCTTCGGGCATCTCGCGGTCGCTGATGTGCTGCAGGTGGTGGCCCTCGCCCTCTCCAAAATCCAACTCAGCAGGCTCCACAGCAGCGGGCGCTACCGCCACCGCGTCTCCCGACGCCGCCTCGTAGATGTCGGAAGCGCAGTACAGCTCCGCCGACCCCGCGCGCCGGCCCAGCTTGGGGCTGGCATTGGGGGACACGCAACAGGTCAGCGTGTTCCCCATGGGGCGCCTCCGCTTCTCTCCGCCTCCGCTTCTCTCCGCTCGCCCCCTATTACGCGGCCCTCAGCAGCTGCCCCCTCCCCCAACAATGGCGCGGCTGGCACCGGCAGCCCCGGGCTACGCCGGGGCTGCACCACGAAAGCAGACGCTGCCTCTCCCGCGGCTCGCCTGCCAGCCCCGCGGCCCGGCCCGGGGCAGGGCTCGGGCCTCGGCCGCACCCCCGCCGCAGCGCTGCCGCCGCTTCCCCTAAGCTGACTTGTCTGCGAGGGCGGTGACCAGCCCGGCTTATTTAAAAGGGGTGGAGAACCCAACAAGCGCTGTGAGACGCAGCCACTGCCGGGAGAGAGCGCGGCCGGAGCTCCTCCTCCTTCCGCCGCCGCCTACCGACTGAGGGCCGCTGGCCCTGGCCGGTGCCTGCCAACCGGAACGCGACCTGCGGTCACCTGGTTACGAGGAACCAATCACGCTTAGAGTTCCCTTCCGGCGGAGCCCGGGCACGTGACCCACTGCCCCGCCCCCGCCTGGAGGCTGCTCCGCCTCTCATGCAGCCTGCCCGGGACCCCGGTTTTCATTCATCTCTGGCTGCTGGGGGCTTTCCGGTCTTGCTGGAAGCGTACTGGCATTTGCAGCTGGAAGCTGTGTCAATGATCTCTGTAGAAAGCAGTTGTTAGTAAAGAGAGCATTCCATTAGCAACTCTTTTTCCGAGTCTGACAGCTTTCGTTTGCTCACTGAACTTGGTTACACCCAAATTGTTAACTGTTTTTGTAATTAAATGCTCCGCTCCTGTCTTCCAATGAGAGTTAGTTTTCACCTGCAATGTGATCTTAGCAACCCTGGGGCCATGGTCCTACTCTCCGTAAAGAGTTGTCGCTGTGGGTCTTGAATGAGACTCGAGGACACGTCACCCTTCCACTTCCTTGTCGATAAAATAGGGACCTAGCTCGTCCCTGCCAGCTCTGAAATGGTGGGACTCACCAACTTCCTTTTCTTGCCTGTTTCTCTCCTCTAGGCAGGGACTTCCAGATTTCCCTTTTTGTACTAAAAACAGCACATAAAGCACGATTTTCTCACACAAAAGTGAGAACCATGCAGTGGGGTACCACAGTCTTGATTCCACGAAAACCATTTGGCAAGCACTATGTGCCAGACACTATTCCGACTGTGGTGTATTCATTTAACCCTTAAAAACAATCCCATTTTACAGGTTTTATAGAAGAAATGGGACGCAGAAGTTACTTCCTCAAACTTACATGACTGCTCTGGGTGAGGGGCCCTGATCATGATGATCAGAAAATAAAAGGTAGAAGTCAAGCTTAGGGAGGAAGTGACGTTGTATATTTCCACTTTTTTTTTTTTTTTTTTTTTTCTTTTTTTGAGACGGAGTCTCGATCTGTCGCCCAGGCTGGAGTGCAGTGGCATGATCTCAGCTCACTGCAACCCCCACTTCCTGGATTCAAACTAATTCTCCTGCCTCAGCCTCCCCAGTAGCTGGGAGTACAGGCGCGTTCCACGACGTCTGACTAATTTTTTGTTTTTAGTACAGACGGGGTTTCACCGTGTTAGCTAGGATAATCTAGATCTACTGACCTCGTGATCCTCCCACCTTGGCCTCCCAAAATGCTGGGATTACAGGGGTGAGCCACCACATCTGGCCAGATTAGTACTTAATTTAATTCTGTTGAAAAGACTTAAGTAAAGTTTGAGGACAAAACAGGTAATATGCTGAAATGTGGAAAGCTAAGAGAAGGAGAAAGGATTCAACAAAGTTCAGTTTCAGTCACCAACATCTTTTTAAATCCTCAGGACCTAGCGACTCCATTCTGTGTTAAAATAATATTGTCTGAGCCTGGCACAGTGGCTCACACCTGTAACCCCAGCACTTTGGGAGGCCAAGACGGGTGAATTGCTTGAGGTCAGGAGTTCAAGACCAGCCTGACCAACATGGTGAAACCCCATCTCTACTAAAAATACAAAAATTAGCCAGGTGTGGTGGCATGTGTCTGTACTTGGGAGGCTAAAGCAGGAGAATCACTTGAACCTGGGAGGCAGAAGTTTCAGTGAGCCAAGATCAGACCACTGCACTCCAGCCTGGGCAACAGAGCAAGACTCCTCCATCTCAAAAAAAAATGTCTGAAGTCCTAAGAATCTCATTAGATACCCTTTTGGATGATTCTTGTAGACTTGAGATGATGCCTATTTTAAGGTACAAAATAATGCCTGCATTTAACAACAGACACACACAAAAATAGATATCCAAGACCTCAAAAACTGAAAAATTTAAAACCTTTTAAAATCTATTTTTATTGGGAAGCATTATTATAGAAATAGCTTTTAAAACATTTTGAATGAAGGGAATATTAGAGAGCATTAAGAAAAATTCTATTCTATAACAGTGGCAAGTCTGGGAGAGCAAAGAAAAGCAAGTAGGAGGAATGTGCTTTGAATTAAGCAAGAGTTTGATTCTGTGAAAGAAGCTGAGACTTTATATGGGTCCAGAGTTAACTCATACATTCACTATCCATTCAATACCTGAGCTCTTAGCACATGTCACATACTTTTTAACTAATGGGGATGTTGCTTTGACCAAAATTAAGGGAAAAAAAGGCTCCTGTTTTTGTGAAACTTCCCGTAAGGAAGTCAACAGACAACACTGGCCATCACCTCCACCTTCATAGCCTAGGATAGCTATTGATCTTGGGTCTCCAGAAAGCAGGGTGGAGAGGGGAAAAGAAAGAAAGAAAAATTGGTGTGGGAAGGTTGGGCATAGTGGCTCACATCTGTAATCCCAGCACTTTGGGAGGCTGAGGCTAGTGGATAACTTGAGATCAGGAAATCGAGACCAGCCTGGCCAACATGGTGAAAACCCATCTCCATTAAAAATATAAAAGAATTGGCTGGGTACAGTGGCTCATGCCTGTAATTCCAGCACTTTGGGAGGCCGAGGCAGGCTGACCACAAGGTCAGGAGTTCAAGACGAGCCTGGCCAACATGATGAAACCCTGTTTCTACTAAAAACACAAAAATTAGCTGGGCATGGTGGTACATGCCTGTAATCCCAGCTACTCAGGAGGCTGAGGCAAGAGAATTGCTTGAACTGGGATCTGGGAGTGGAAGGTTGCAGTGAGCTGAGCTGCCCCACTACACTCCAACCAGGGCAATAGAGTGAGACAAGAAGAAAAGAAGGAAAGAAGGAAGGAAAGAGAGAGAGAGAGAGAGAGGTAGGGAGGGAGGGAAGGAGGGAAGGAGGGGAAGAAAAATTTGTGGAAGGCCCACATAGCATAGCGCTTACGAATCATTGGCTTAAAGCTTAGTCACATAGCCATACCTAGCTGCAGGGGAGGCCAAAAAAAAAAAAAAAAAACCACAGTCATATAGCTAGGGTGACTAATACGGAAGGAAGAAATGGATATTGGAAGGCAACTAGCACTCTCTGCCACATTCTGTAAGGAAAAATTAAGGAAGTTTCTGTTTAAAGCAAGAATAGTAACAGGTCCAGCAAGGTGGCTCATGCCTGTAATCCCAGCACTTTGGGAGGCTAGGGTGGGTGGATCACCTGAGGTAAGCAGTTGGAGACCAGCATGGCCAATGTGGTAAAACCCTGTCTCTACTGAAAATACAAAAAATTAGCCTGGCGTGGTGGTGCATGCCTGTAATCCCAGCTACTCGGGAGGCTGAGGCAGGACAATCTCAAACCTGGGAGGCTGAGGTTGCCCTGAGCCGAGATCACACCATTGCACTCCAGCCTGGGCAAGAAGAGTGAAATATTTCTTAAAAAAAAAAAGAGTTTCTGTGTAAGTCATATGTTCATTTTTTTTTCTTGGCAGAGAGTCTATGGTTATCATCATATTCGCAAAGGTAGTTCTTAACAAAAATCTTAAGAATTACTCCTATGCCCAATACGATGTGGAACAGTTCGACTTCTCTCATTCCTAATTTCAAAAATTACAATCTGGATTTTTCAGTAAATTGGGTACACGATGGTGCTGGCACCTACAATTTAGTAAACCACCCAATTCTTCTACTTACCTCTTTCCACTCCTTCTGAACTATTCCCCTGACTTCTCTCCTCTACAGCATGTAGATTTGTTTCTGCCAAGTCAGTCAGTTGAGATGAGAAAGCTAATTTATGTGAAATGCTGCCCCCCTCAAAATTGAAAGGGTGTCAGTTTGCTGTGTCACCAGGACAGATGATGCTTATTGGACAGGTCAGTTTCTGCCCCATGTTTCCACTGTGATTACAGTTCCAAACATCAGGGTATTTTATGATACAAGTTCTAGGAAGGGCTTGCAGTTTTAGGAAGGACTAGGAGCTTCCTTTTGCCATCCTGGGCTCTTTATTCTCTGCCTTATAAACTGGGGTATTTGCTTCCAGTTTCATTTGCCTACGTGCTGCAAGAAGTCTAAAATCTTCCTCAGCTTTTTCAGCCCACTGCTAGACTTCCTCAGATCACCTCCCACTGTGGGTGGAAGATCCTTTTTTTTTTCCCCAGAAGGGCCTGTTCAGGTTCCTAGTTGTCTAAAGCAAATGCCTGCTTACTCACAGGTCCAATGACTATAACGACATGTTGTTTGCAGTTAACTAGTTTTATAAGAGAAATGCTGTCTACACTTGCCCGGGAAATAAACTTACTACCAAATAAATCCTGGAACAAGACAAGTATAAATAAACTAGCCAGGTGTGGTGGCTCATGCCCTTAATTCCAGCCCTTTAGGAGGCTGAGGCGGGCGGATCACCTAAGGTCAGGAGTTCAAGACCAGCCTGGCGGTCACAGTGAAACCCCATCTCTACTAAATATACGAAAATTAACCTGGTGAGGTGGTGGATGCCTATAATTCCAGCTGAGACAGGAGACTCTCTTAAACTCAGGAGGCTGAGGTTACAGTGAGCAGAGATAGCACCACTGCACTTTAGCCTGGGCAACAGAGCAAGAACCCATCTCAAATAAATAAATAAGGCAGGGCACAGTGGTTCATGTTTGTAATCCCAGCACTTTGGAAGGCCGAGGTGGGTGAATCACAGGGTTAGGAGATAGAGATCATCCTGGCTAACACGTTGAAACCCCATCTCTACTATTCCCCTGCTACAAAAACTAGCCCACCATGATGGCGCGTGCCTGTAACCCCAGCTACTCGGGAGGCTGAAGCAGGAGAATAGTTTGAACCCGAGGTTGCAGTGAGCTGAGATCGCGCCACTAGCCTCCAGCCTGGGCAACAGAGTGAGACTCCATCTCAAAAAAATTAAATAAATAAATAAATAAACTAAATGCTTTCAGGTGATTTTTCCCCCTATGGTACCAATGCTCCTTCTCCACTCTCTGCTCCTTCTCTCCCCCAGCATTTACATGTTTCTCTGTTTCCACTTATTTCATTTGTGTGATATCTTAGTACTTCAATATGTGTCCATTTCTCTCCTTAAAAAATCCTTGGTCAAGTTCCCTGACACTGGAACTATTATTTTTTTTTCTTCCTTTCTTTTTTCTGGAGACTGAGTTTCGCTCTTGTTGTCCAGGCTGGAGTGCAATGGCACGATCTTGGCTCACTGCAACCTCTGCCTCCCAGATTCAAATGATTCTCTTGCCTCAACCTCCTGAGTAGCTGAGATTACAGGTGCCTACCACCACACCTGGATAATTTTTCGTGTTTTTTGTTTTTTGTTTTTTAGTAGAGACAGGATTTTACTATGTTGGCCAGGCTGACCTCGAAGTCCAGACCTCAGGTGATCCACCCACCTTCGCCTCCCAAAGTGCTGGGATTACAGGCATGAACCACCGTGCCTGGCCAATTGGAACCACTTTCTTGCAGTAGCTTAGCATGTTCCCTCCAGGTTATTCTAGTAGCCTTTTTGACAGCTACCTCCTCAAATCAAGCTGACATTAGAAAGGCAAAACTGGAGGAGGAGGAGGAATTGCATTAAACTTGACAGCAGGGAAAAGTTTGAGGAAGTCTTTTGTACAAGATTTGCCCCCTAGAAACAAAGCTCATGGATTTTAGGACGTCATCTTTTTCTCGTGATGGCTCTATTGCCCTATTGTTAAGACAAATCTATTTTTATCCTCATAGCATGCAGTGCACCTGTAAGTACCTCCAGAGTTTTTCTACCAGAAGGGATTAGGCTAGCAATCTGGATGGATATAGGACCCAGAAAACTTGTCTTAAGAGATATGTTTGTATAGAAAGCACATTAAAGCAAACGAACAAACAAAATATCAACTTAGATTGAACTTTACTGGGAATAGCTCCTTGTCTCCTCTGCTGAGCAGACCTTACTTCTGTAGGATGCTTGTTTGATGAGCCTACTGTGAATAATGCCACACATTCCATGAGCTGTTTCTTTTCACCACACAGTTGAAATAGAATACTGTCTCTTTTTTTTTTTTTTTTTTTGAGATGGAGTCTCACTTTGTCACCGAGGCTGGAGTGCAGTGACATGATCTCAGCTCACTGCAATCTCTGTCTCCCAGGTTCAAGTAATTCTCCTGCCTCAGCCTCCCAAGTAGCTAGAACTACAGGCACGCACCACCATGCCTGGCTAATTGTATTGTATTTTTTAAGTAGAGACAGGATTTCACCACATTGACCAGTCTGGTCTTGAACTCCTGACCTCAAGTGATCCACCCGCCTTGGCCTCCCAAAGTGCTGGAATTACAGGTGTGAGCCACTGTGCCCAGCCACAAATACACTTATTAAAACAATATTCTGGTTATATAATCAGTGCTTTGCTCAGGAAAGGAAAAGAAAAACTCTGAACTCACAGGAGCAATTGAAGCCAGTGTCCAAACTGGGCCTGTCCTGTTCTTTGCACCCATAGTGTTAGGTCCAAGATCCAAAGAGCTGGGAACCCAGTAGCTGCCATCTGATAAGTCCCTACTCAGTCTTTGAGCCTCAGAGCTTTCATGAATTTCTTTGATTCTCTCAAGTTTGTGAGAAGCTGTATGTTCAAAGCAATCAGCTCCTTCTGCAAACCCTTACTATATAGCAACATTAAATTACGTTTATGCTAATTGTTTACTTGTCTGACACCCCCATTAAACTAGGGACTTGCTGAGAACAGAACTAATTTAGTTATTTTTTAGTATCTCCTATGCCACCTGGCTTTTAGCACTCCCAATACATTTTTCCTGAATGGATAAATAGATTAAAAAGTTGAGTTGACAATACTAACAATCACAATCTGAGAACTGTTTACAATGATTCCTTTTTTTTTTTTTCAGTAATACCTATTCTCTTTTATGCCTCTGCTTCTAGTTTCTGTTCTTCTGTAGCATTTTTAAAAACAACAACCAGGGCTGGGCGCGGTGGCTCACACCTGTAATCCCAGCACTTTGGGATGCTGAGTCGGGCAGATCAAGAGGTCAGGAGTTTGAGACCAGCCTGACTAACATGGAGAAATCTTATCTCTACTAAAAATACAAAATTAGCCAGGTGTCGTGGCGCATGCCTGTAATTCCAGCTACTGGGGAGGTTGAGGCAGGAGAATTGCTTGAACCCGGGAAGCGGAGCTTGTGGTGAGCTGAGATTGTGCCATTGCACTCTAGCCTGGGCAACAAGAGCAAAACTCCATCTCAAACAAAAACGAAAACAAAACATTGTATAAAGTTCATGAGTTCAAGTCAGGAAATTAGGCAGGCCATATAGGGACTGTTCATCCCTGCTCCAGGACAACTTGGGCCTCAGCTGGAGTGGATGTAAGAGTTGGACCTGGCTGAGACTGCTCACCTGGGGCCATATGTCTGGAGTGTTAGTTCTAGCTGTCAATGGGCTTCTTCCACGCTTCTCCAGATCACATCCTAAGACAGAAAGTTTATGATAACTTGCAAATCAGGTGACTAGTCAGTGAAAGCTGGCACATGTGGGACTGGCTGCACATTCCCCATAGCATGGTAATCTCAGAATAGTCAGACTTATTACAGAACACAGCTATCTAATCTCCATGCATTTCACTTCTCTGGGAAACATTAATCTAAATATATGGGGCAAGTAGAAGAAGTGTGGTGAGCAACATTCCTTTAAGTGAAGGGGGGAAAAACCCAAATCTCAAAACCAGTTTCTTCACTATTGTGAAGTTCATCCAGATCATCACTTTACAATGGATGATGCTAAAATTACTGTAACCAAATCTCAGTCTTATGCACTGTCTGGCATTCAGAGAATCCCATTTTTCTCCTTACCTCTGAGTTTTTTGGAAATTACAAAGAACACAGCTTTCTGCAGGTGCTTTCAGAAACAAATTTGCTATGAGTTAAGTCTGCTTTGTCATGTCAACTTATATTTTCAATATATATATTCAACTTACATTTTTTGAAAAAAATACACACATTAAATAAAACTAACAAGAGATTACCTAAACTTTGCAAATTAACAACATCATTTTTTTTTTTTAAGATGAAGTCTCTCTCAGCTGCCCAAACTGGAGTGCAGTGATGCTATCTCAGCTCACTGCAACCCCCGCCTCCCAGATTCAAGTGATTCTCCTGCCTCAGCCTCCCAAGTAGCTGGACTACAGGTGTGTGCCACCACATCTGGCTAATTTTTTGTATTTTTACTAGAAATGAAGTTTCACCACATTAGCCAGGATGGTCTCGATTTCCTGACCTCGTGATCCACCCACCTCGGCCTCCCAAAGTGCTAGGAGGCCAAGGTACAGGAATGAGCCACGGCACTGGGCCTACCTATCACTGCTACTTTTAACTAGCAATTACCATGTGACTGTGCACTGGGTATTGCCTTACATGCATAAACTAATACCCACAAAAATGGCAGGATAGGGACAGGCACAGTGGCTCACGTCTGTAATCCCAGTACTTTGGGAGGCCAAGGCAGGCAGATCACAAGGTCAGGAGATCAAGACCATACTGGCCAACATAGTGAAACCCCATCTCTACTAAAAATACAAAACTTAGCTGGACATGGTGGCCCATACCTGTAATTCCAGTTACTCAGAAGTCTGAGGCAGGAGAATCGCTTGAACCAGGGAGTCAGAGGTTGCAGTGGGCTGAGATCAGGCCACTGTACTCCAGCCTGGGCAACAAAGTGAGACTCTGTCTCAAAAAAAAAAAAAAAATCCCAAGATATGGTAATATGAAAGTCCCTCAGGAAACCCTCCACCAAGACTAAAGACCTCCCTAGCTACATCACACAAGAATCTCCTTCTCCCAGGAAGTGGAATGGAATGAGCAGACCATTTGCTATGGCCTGCTTTTGAAGCAAGGTATGCCCAAGTCTGGGTGCCTGTCCCCAGAAGTATTGGGGAGGAGTCTGCAACATCTGTGAACTCTGCTTAGTGCTCTTTTGGGTAGAAATCATGTGTTGCTGGCATTTTGTTTCTATAAAAGCATAGGGAGAAACTTGCCCTATGAGTTCTCAGCGAGGTACGAGAGCCACAATTAGGTAGCAATTGTGACTAGGTATCTATATAGAGGAAAGGAATAAACAGGGTCCGAAAAATAAATATTCCCTGCTGATATCCTAATAGAGCCTTGACTGAGAGCAAAACAAAACAAACAGAGTGAGAAATGCAGCTTCTGAGGCTCAAGACAATTTGGATAATTAATTATAATTAAGAAGTCATTAATAATGATTTGGATAATTGATGGTCTGCTCCCATCAGGCTGTGGGCTGGAAGCACTGCTTAACTCATCCATAACGGAGCCTGAGGCAAAGGAAAAATTAGTAATACTTACTATATCTTTATCAAAATTATTGCTATCTCGTTTATTATAGTTTTTATATAATTTTATGTTTTAAAATATTGCATGAACATATTATTTATGATGATTACCAAGTGGTTTTGGTGCCCTTAGGTTTGGTGCCTGTCGCAAACATTTTACTCCCTCACCCTAGTTCAGGTCCTGTGCCCAGAAGCCATGTGAGCAGTATCTGGATATTGCCTGGCTTGCCCTTGAAGGGGAATAAAAGGAGAGCCAAACCCTTGGACTAGTCTCTGACCCTTGGTGTCTTGATATTTCCAAATTGCTGAGATCAAAAGAATAAAATTCTAGCCTGGGCCAGAGACTAGTGGCAGCTCTATTCTTGTAAATACAGTATTACCCCATTTTACAGATGAAGAACCAGGACAGTGTGAGTGACAGACAAGCCTGAGATGAGAGATCTAGAAAGTGGCAAATGAGGACCTGAAACCAGATGGGATGGATTGCACACTATGTCCCCAGCTTCTGGGCTCTGAGACATCACTCACTTGCTGTGCTTCCCACCATTCCCCACTGAAAAGAAAAACAGCATCTTTTTTCTTTATTTTATTTATTTATTTATTTTTAGACAGAGTTTCACTCTTGTTGCCCAGGCTGGAGCGCAATGGCATGATCTCAGCTCACCACAACCTCCATCTCCCTGGTTCAAGCAATTCTCCTGCCTCAGCCTCCCGAGTAGCAGGGATTACAGGCATGAACCAGCATACCTGGCTAAGTTTGTATTTCTAGTAGAGACAGGGTTTCTCCTGTTGGTCAGGCTGGTCTCAAACTTCCAACCTCAGGTAATCCACCCACCTCAGCCTCCCAAAGTGCTAGGATTACAGGTGTGAGCCACCACGCCCGGCTCTTTTATCTTTCTTAACCTCACAGCCAGTTAAAAACGTGACAACATGTCTTCTATTAACCATTCATAACTTCTATTGTTTTTCCCTCTTGCAGAAGTATATTCACTACAGAGAAATTAGAAAACACACATAAATGGGTCGGGCACGGTGGATCATGCCTGTAAGCCCAGCACTTTGGAAGGCCAAGGCAGGTGGATCACCTGAGGTCAGGAGTTTGAGACCAGCCTGGTCAACATGAAGAAACCCCATCTCTACAAAAAATACAAAGATTAGCCAGGCGTGGTGGCACATGCCTATGATCCCAGCTACTCAGGAGGCTGAGGCAGGAGAAACGGTTGATCCCAGGAGGTGAAGGTTGTGGTGAGCTGAGATCATGCCATTGTACTCCAGCCTGGGCCACAAGAGCAAAACTCTATCTCGAAAAAAAAGAAAAGAATAGAAATAAAAAGAAAATACACGTAAATTAGAGAAAAATCAATCAAAATCTAAAGAGCCAGCCAGGCACTGTGGCTCATACCTGTCATCCCAGCACTTTGGGAGGCCGAGGTGGGCAAATCACCTGAGGTCAGGAGTTCGAGACCAGCCTGGCCAAGGTGATGAAACCCGGTCTCTACTAAAAATACAAAAATTAGCTGGGCATGGCAGTGAGTACTTGTAATCCCAGCTACTTGGGAGGCTGAGGCAGGAGAACTGTTTGAACCCAGGAGGCAGAGGTTGCAGTGAGCTGAGATTGTGCCACTGCACTCCACCCTAGGTGACAGAGCAAGACTCTGTCTCAAAAAATAAAAATAAAAGCCATTTGCTATTAGTAATTTGTTGCATATTTCTGTAAGCTTTTTTTATTTTTATCATTTATTTTTTCCAGATGGAGTCTTTCTCGGTCACCCAGGCTGGAGTGCAGTGGCGTGACCTCGGCTCACTGCCATCTCTACCCCTCAGGTTCAAGTGATTTTCTTGCCTCAGCCTCCCAAGTAGCTAGGATTACAGGCATGTGCCACCACACCCAGCTAATTTTGTATTTTTAATAGAAACCGGGTTGGTCAGGCTGGTCTCAAACTCATGACCTCAGGTGATCCACTTGCCGGGCCTCTAAGCTTTATTTGAATACAAATAAATAATATGTACATGCTTTTCAAATGGAACTATGTTACCCAAGAGGTTTTTGTAATTTTCTTTCTTCACTTGACAATATACTTGAACATCTTTCTCTGTCATTGCTTTTCTGCGGAGTAGTTTGTAATGGCTTCCTATGTGTTCATCCATTCCTGAATATTTATCAAGGGTCTGTTACTCTCCAGGCAGGGAGCTAGGCACTGGAGATACAACAGTTCATAAAGAATTCGGTGCTCTGGGGTTGACATTTAAGTAGAAGGAGACCTTGAAAAAAACTAAATGAATAAATATGTTGGGTTAATAAGGGTATTATTTTATAAAGAATGGTTGGGGAGTCTTCTCCAATAAGGGGCTGTTATAATCTGAATTTTGTATCCCTTTCTAACTCCCAGTACCTCAGAATATGACCATATTTGGAAACAGGATTTTTACAGAGGTAATAAATTTAAAATGAGATTATTAGGGCAGGTCCTCATCCAGAAATGGTGTGTGGTGTCCCTGTAAGAAGAGGAAGTTGGCTGGATGCAGTGGCTCACGCCTGTAATCCCAGCACTTTGGGAGGCCAAGGCTGGAGGATCACCTGAGGTCGGGAATTTGAGACCAGCCTGACCAACATGGAGAAACCCTGTCTCTATGAAAAATACAAAAAAAATTAGCCAGATGTGGTGATGCATGCCTGTAATTCCAGCTACTTGGGAGGCTGAGGCAGGAGAATCGCTTGAAACCGGGAGGCAGAGATTGCAGTGAGCCGAGATCGCACCATTGCACTCCAACCTGGGCAAACAAGAGCAGAACTCCATCTCAAAAAAAATAAAACAAAAACAAAAAACAGAAGAGTAAGTTTGGACATAGGCAAGTGGAGGGGAAGCCGTATGAAGACACAGGGAGGGAATGGTCATCTACAAGCCAAGGAGAGAAGCCTGGAACAGATCCCTTCCTCACAGCCCTCAGAGGAAGCCAATCCTGCCAGCACCTTGATCCCAGACCTCTAGCTTCCAGAACTGTGAGAAAATCAGTTCCAGTTGTTTAAGTCACCCATCTGTGGTACTCTGTTATAGCAGCCCAAGCAGACTAATAAGGGGCATAGAAAGTGGCCTGGATGAAGTGAGAGGGTACAAGCTCTATGTGTATTTGGGGAACAGCCCAAACATGGAGCCCTAGAGGAAACCCAAGGGGCCACGTACCTAGAAGGGTGGCTGGGGAAGAATAGAAGATGTGGTTAGAAGAGGTAGCAAGGTACCACTAGGTCCTAAAGTGTCTGCAGGCAGTGGAAAGGACTTTAAAGTATATTCTGGGGGTAATGGGAAGCCACTGGAGAGCCACTGGAACTGATGTATTTATAGGGGCTCCTTGACTTCTGCATGAAGCCCAGACTACATATATCAAAAAGTTTGTAACCCTCATATTAATTATTTAGTAGCGCAGCTTTAAGGTTTGGAGCAAGAGACAGAAGGAGGCACTTCTAAGGCACTGACCCCAAGTCCAAATCCTTCTTTGTATTCCTGCCATTCCACTTGGCCATCCTACTCCCCGATCTGATAAACTGGATAATCCGTCATCTTAAATTAGCCTGATTTGTTCATGAGTCCTCTCTGCAGGGTCATTCAGCGGGACCTCTCTCCTCACTCTTTAAGGCCAACCAGTTGCTCTGCCTTTCCCCTCCTACATCTGTTCCCTGTCCTGTGTTGCACACCCAGGCTCCTTATCCTCAGGCCTTTCTGGCTCACTGGTAGCAACTGCCATCTGCCAGGATTCCAGCCCTCATTCACTGTTTCCTCCCGGACCCCTACTCTCACATTCCAGGCTTCCCCTTAGGGAATGCAGAAATGTAACCCTCCTCTGAAATCTGCAAACAAAACTTCAGGGATATGAACTATCTTTGCCACTCAGGGTTTGGAGAAAAGTCATGGTGCACTGCCCAGTTTCTAACCGCCATCAAGTCAGCAGTAATGGCTTTGTGGGAAATAACACAGCTCAGAGTTGGCCCAAACTTTGACAGGCAGGATCCTCTTGGGAGACTTTTTTTCTTTTAAGATGGAGTTTTGCTCTTGTTGCCCAAGCTGGAGTGCAACAGTGCGATCTCGGCTCTCCACAACCTCCCCCTCCCAGGTTCAAGTAATTCTCCTGCCTCAGCCTTACGAGTAGCTGGGATTACAGGCATGAGCCACCACGCCTGGCTAATTTTGTATTTTTAGTAGAAATGAGGTTTCTCCATGTTGGTCAGGGTAGTCTCGAACTCCCGACCTCAAGTGATCCACCCACCTTGGCCTACCAGAGTGCTGGGACTACAGGCATGTGCCACAAGGTCCAGCCTGGGAGACTTTGAGATAAGAAGTCTCAAGATCCCTTTTACACTACTCAGTGGTCTACTCTTATGGAAAGAGCCTGCATCTATAGCTTCCTTTAAGGATGTGTGATGGTTAATACTGAGTGTCAACTTGATTGGATTGAAGGATGCAAAGTATTGTTCCTAGGTGTGTCTGTGAGGGTGCTGCCAAAGGAGATCAACATTTGAGTCAGTGGACTGGGAGAGGCAGACACACCCTCAGTTTGGGTGGACACCATCTAATCAGCTGCCAGCATAAAAGCAGGCATGGAAAGAGCAGACTGGCTGAGTCTTCCAGCCTCTATCTTTCTCCCATGCTGGATGCATCTTGCCTTTCAAGATCAGACTCCGAGTCCTTCAGCTTTTGAACTCTTGGACTTACACCAGTGATTTGCCAGGGGCTCTCAGGCTTTTTGTCACAGACTGAAGGCGGTATCATCAGCTTCCCTACTTTTGAGGTTTTGGGACTTGGACTGACTTCTCAGCTCCTCAGCTTGCAGACAGCCCATAATGGAACTTCACCTTGTGATCATGTGAGTCAATTCTCCTAATAAACTATCCTTCATATATTCATTTATCCTATTAGTTGTGTCCCTTTAGAGAACCCTGACTAATACAGGGTGTACGTGCTTATTTTTGTTTCCTTCTGGTCAAAGTCTCCCCACATCCTCCCCTAAACTGCCCACCACGAGGCCAATTGACTCCATCTACATATACTTGTCCTTCCACACTAGGCTGCTTTTGACAGTTATTCAACAAAAACAAGGGATCAAACTCAGGGCACGTGAATTAGAAAAAGATAATATAAAACAAAGAGTGCCATGAGTAAGAGCCCCAGTTCTTGGGCCTGTCTGCTCACCTGACCACAGAAGAAAGTTGACATTAAAAAGATAGGTAGGGCTGGGCATAGTGGTCCACACCTGTAATGCCAGCACTTGGAGAGGCTGAGGTGGGAGGATCGTTTGAGCCCTGGAGGTCGAAGCTGCAGTAGATGATGATCGTGCCACTGCACTCTAGCCTGGGCAATGGAGCAAGATCCTGCCTAAAAAAAGAAAAGATAAAAGGCCAGGCACGGTGGCTCATGCCTGTAATCCCAGCACTTTGGGAGGCCAAGGAGGGTGGATTGAGGTCAGGAGATGAAGACCAGCCTGGCCAACATGGTGAAACCCCATCTCTACTAAAAATACAAAATAAAAAAATTAGCTGGGAGTGGTGGCTCATGCCTGTAATCCCAGTTACTTGGGAGGCTGAGGCAGGAGAAGCCCTTGAACCAGGGAGTGGGAGGTTACAGTGAGCCAAGATTGTACCACTGCACTTCAGCCTGGCAACAGAGCGAGACTCTGTCTCAAAAAAAAAAGATAGAAGCCTGGCCAACATTATGAAACCCTGTCTCTACTAAAAATACAAAAATTAGCCAGATGTGGTGGCGTACATCTGTAGTCCCAGCTACTTGGGAGGCCGAGGTGAAAGAATTGCTTGAACCTGGGAGGTGGAGGTTGCAGTGAGCCAAGACCAGGCCATTGAACTCCAGCCTTGGTGACAGAGTGAGACTCCATCAAAAAAAAAAAAAAGAAAGAAGAAAGAGAAAGATAGAAATAAAGAAGGAATGATGGAAGGAAGGAAGGAAGGAAGGAAGGAAGGAAGGAAGGAAGGAAGGAAGGAAGGAAGGAAGGAAGGAAATGGAAAGGAAAGATAGGCAGAGGTGCCTGTCTATATAAGCTGAACATTTTCAAGTGCAAACCCCCTGAAGACTGAAAAGGGGACATCGGGAGGCCACTAGCCCTGGGCATCACTACTATCAAGGGCTTCAGGACCACCAGGTCACACCCATAGTCACAGAGAAGCACTGGCAGGTTTGAAGAAAGAAGACAGCATCAACCAACTTTAGCTCTCGGTCTCCTTACTGACCAGCTTTCGCTCTCTGTCTCATTACTGTCTCATCACTCGTGTGAACCATAAATCAATATTTTAAATAAATCCCCTAATAACTCCCCAGTCACTTTGGGAATAGAATAATTATATTGAACTGAACGTATGTGTGTATGTGGGTGTTGGAATTGCTTACTTGTTAAATATTGATGTTTAAAATACACCACAAATCTTGTAACCCTATTTTGGCATATCTTCTTCTTCTTCTTTTTGGTTTTTGTCTAACATGGAAGCAGCCAACGCCTCTCTTGACCTCTGAAAGCCCTATGAAAACCTGAAACCAAGGCAAGGTGACAAAGTCTGGTCATTCAGCCCTGAGAGCCTCCTCAGATTACTTCTTTACTTAGAAAAACAAAACGTTGTTGCGGAAGATTCAGAGCCACAGATATTCTTTCTGGGCCTGTCAGTTTCTGAATTCTTAGATTTTTCGTTTAATTTAGCCATCAGGGAATTTCCCCGACTAGAAATATCAAAGCAGAACCCAAACAAAATCTCTAGCATGAGCTCTTATCTTCCAGGCTGGTGAGAATGGGATGTGCCTCCACTCTGAAGTGAGCAAGGGTACTGGTTTTCACCCCGTGCAGTCAACCTGAGGATCAGAGAGAAGGTGAGTGAAAGGTTGCACGTGTCTCGCTGTGTATCTTGCCAGATTCCCATGCTTACTTTCTTGAGCAGTTCTAATATACCTTGTGAAGAATGTTTGCAAAACTATAGTTTAGTCTTTGTAACTGCCACTGCTAACCAGAAACTAGAATGCCCATATATGATCAGTACAGAAATGACAACATAAAATTTTTTAGCAACACTTGTCCTCTGTAATAGTACTGTCACCTTAAGTTTGAAGGATCATGACGCTATCTGTATGTAGTTTTAAATTCCCCAGTGATGCCAAATATATTTGTGTCAACAGATACTGTTCCAAAATACCGGAGTTCAATTTAGCTGAATACCAAGGGACTGACTCAAATTACTTTGAAGGAAATCAAAGTATCTTTAACGAACTTATATGACAAAATGCAGAAAACTCAGAAAATATGTATTATAAAGAGTTAGAAAGTAGTAAAGTAGGAAAAAGGCTAAAAATTTTGTGCTTTCTTTAATTAGCGTAGCTCTTTTCAATTCACATTTTTTTATCAGCCGTGTGTGAAAATGCTGACTTTATAACCAGTGATAGTATCTAATTAATTACTACTATATAATTATTGATAGAAATAAAGAAATCTGTCTTATACTACAGAACTTTTCAATATAGTGAAAAGCTAATAATCATAGAATAATAATCAACAAGTTAATACCTAAGTTTGAGGACTTAATATGAGCTGAGAGCTCTGCTGAGCACTTTAAAACATTTTTTAAATTTTTACTTTTTGTGGAGATAGGGTCTCACTTTGCTGACCAGGCTGTCCTCAAATTCCTGGATTCAAGCAATCTGCCCCCCTCCATCTCCCAGGGTTCTGGAATTACAGGCGTGAGCCACCCTGCTTGGCCGTTAAGTACTTTTATAGGTTGTCTCATATAAACCTCCCAACAAGTTTATGAGATAGGGGAAATAATTTTTTCCTTCATAGCCTACGGATCATAATAGCTAAGATTTTTATTGAATTTACCATGTGCCAGGCACTGTTCTTGGTGCTGTATGTGTATTATCTCATTCATTCCTCACAACTCCCCACAAAGCAGTACTCTCATTATTCTCATCTTAAGGAATAAGGAAACAGAGTTGAAGTGACCCACCCAAGGTCACATAGCTGTAAGTGACAGAGCCAGCATACTCAAGCTCTGGCAGTCTGACTCCAAGTCTGGCTCCTCTCTAAATGGCTATTCAACACTAATTACATTTGCTTTGAGACTTTTGCATGCCAAGCACTGTCTCAAAAGATCTTCAGCTGTTAAATTATTTCTTCATAAGGAGCTCATGGTTTTCCCCATTTCTCAGACAAAGAAAGTAAGGTAAGGGTCACTTGCCCAGAGTTTAGAGCTAGGATTTAAAATCTGGTTTTGCCTGATTCCCAGGCTCTTCCTGTTCCCACCTTACTGCACAGGAAAAGTTGGTATGGCTTCTAAAGATGCACTGTGACTCCAAAGGAAAAGCATATACACGGTGAGAATTTAATTAATCAGGTCACGAAACAGAAGAAATGCCCGCAAACACAATGCGCCACACACGTTAGACGCAGACACGGGAGTGGAGAGCTAGATGATCCTCTTCCTTTGTCTCTTTGGATCTTCTAGGGTTCTGGCCCTAGAAAAAGATTAAAGATGGGTAGGGGAAGCTGTCGTCTTCAGAAAGCAGCCTTGGAAGATATCCATCAGTCCTGGTCGCATCCAACCCAACTCTTTATTGCGTTTGCCCAGGCTGGAAGACACAGGGTCAGGATCTATCCTCATGGTTTCTCATATTTTTTAATTGTTTCCTGGGAGCAGTGGCCCACACCTACAGGGCCAGCTGCTTAGGAGGCTGAGGCAGAAGGATCCCTGGAGTTCGGGAGTTAGGAGTTAGAATCCAGCCTAGGCAACATAACAAAACCTTGTCTGTAGATTAGAAACATTGTTTTAGTTATTTATTTAGGCCAATGGTGTGAAAAGGCTCCAGTAGTAGCTAGGAGTGGAAGCACAAGAGAAAAACTATCTTGCAAAGTGAAGACCAGCTTGTAGTTTTCCTGTTATTCATTTTGTGTTTCCTCTTCCTCACCACTGAACATTGTTTAAGGGATTATTTAGGCACTAAGTTGCAGTAATTTCTACTTTCTTAAATTTCATAGATTTCTATTTCTCCAAATTACTTTTTGATGGACACTCACAGCCTCAGCTTTTTGCAGTGTACTTTCAAAAATTTGGAGATGGTGCCAGCCTAGCCTGGTGCACAAGGCAAGAGACACTTCCCCTGCAAAAAAGATGTTTCATTTTTATGAACTGTCTACACAGTTGTCACTTTTCTTTGTTTCTTCAGAAATATATCCCTTCATATAATAAACTATTGTCATTTCTTCTTTCTAAAGTCATCTCAGCCTGTTGCATCACTGAATTGCAATGCTTGAGTCCTCTGCCAGGGCTTGCTGTGAATGGCGCCCCCTGGGATTATTCAGCGCACAAACAACGATGAACAGTGGCCCTGTGGTTAGAGCTGTATGCTAGGAGAACTGAGCACTGCAGCAGAGAATTTAATAACAGGAACTATTGTCCCTTGATTTATCAACCCTGCTCTATCTATAACCTTCTGCCTTATTTCTAGGTTTTAGCATTATGACATTTATTTATTTATTTACTTATTATTTTTGGTTTTGAGACGAAGTTTTACCCTTATTGCCCAGGATGGAGTGCAATGGCGTGATCTTGGCTCACTGCAACCTCCACCTGCTGGATTCAAGTGATTACCTGCCTCGGCCTTCCGAGTAGGTAGGATTACAGGCATGCACCACCATGCCTGGCTAATTTTGTATTTTTAGTAGAGATGGGGTTTCACCATGTTGGCTGGGCTGGTCTTGAGCTACTGACCTCAGGTGATCCACCCATCTGGGCCTCGGCCTCCCAAAGTGCTGGGATTACAGGCATGAGCCACCACGCCCAGCCAGCACTATGACTTTTAAATCATTTTCTCTGCTATGGCAGAATCTGAACAGACATAAAATAGTCTACCTACCTCTGTGTTTAAGAATAGAAATCAATTGGCCTATTTGATATAAGTTCAACTTAATTGTTTTTAAATTTAGTTTTTAAATTTGCTGTGAGTAAATTTGGTTTGTATGAACAGAGTTAGGGTTGTTTCTTTTAGCTGAAGTAAGTAACAAAGAGTTGGAGTTTGTAAACACAGCTCTGAAATGTGTATGTTTTAGTTATTAGACATTTTGGTAAACCAACATAGTTTTTGAATGTTGTTACAAAAATTGCCACCAAATATAGAATTATAACAGGAAGCAAGTCTGGGAAGGTGGTAATTTGACTCACCTTACCTATTTGGTGCAGATACATTCTAAAGATCAAGTGAAAGAAACTAACACTCCCTCACTTTTGTCCCATCCAGCAAACTTGCTTTGCAAATTATTACTTCTTTTTTTTTTTTGAGATGGAGTTTTGTTCTTGTTGCCCAGGCTGGAATACAATGGCATGATCTCAGCTCACCGCAACCTCTGACTGCTGGGTTCAAGCAATTCTCCTGCCTCAGCCTCCTAAGTAGCTGGGATTATAGGTGCCCACCACCATACCCAGCTAATTTGTTGTATTTTTAGTAGAAACAAGGTGTCACTACATTGGCCAGGATGGTCTTGAACTCCCAACCTCAGGTGATCCCCCCAACTCGGCCTCCCAAAGTGCTGGGATTATAGAAATGAGCCACTGTGCCTGGCCTACTTTTTAAAATTTTTAAATTTATTTGCTTTTCTGAGATAGAGACTCATTCTGTTACCCACGCTGCAGTGCGGTGGTGCAATCTCAGCTCACTGCAACCTCTGCCTCCTCGGTTCAAGCGATTCTCATGCCTCAGCCTCCAGAGTAGCTGGGATTACAGGCACGTGCCGCCAAGTTCAGCTAATTTTTGTATTTTTAGTAGAGACAGGATTTCATCCTGTTTGCCAGGCTGGTCTCAAACTCCTGACCTCAAGTGATACACCTGCCTTGGCCTCTCAATGTGCTGGGATTATAGGTGTGAGCCACCATGGTAAGTATGGTGCAAATTTGTGTGTGTGTGTGTGTGTGTGTGTGTGTGTAACTTTCCTTGCATAGTGTGTCTTGCTTAAGCAAGGTCCAAATTTTTAAATGCCCAGCAAAAGTTCTTCAATTTGGAGTTTTCTTTTTCGGGCTTAGATCCTACAAACTGAACACAGAAAATAGCTGAATTCACTGATGCTTCATTTTTACTGCCTTTTCCTTTTTGAAAAACACATATATATTCCAAATTTTCTATGTGATGACTTTGACAATCAGAAAAACAAAACAAAGACGAATAATACGTGTCTAGGGAAAAGGTACGTGGTACTTAGTGAATGCTCAGTGAATACTTTTGAATACGTGAATTGCAAAGATCAAGGCTTGCCCCTTGATTTAAAAAATTAAATCAAGGGACATAGCCTTGTAGCCTAAGGACATAGTTAAACCCATAAACAAAGACTAATGCACAAATATTTATTGAAAAGTTATAACAATGAAAAAATGGAAGCAATTTAAATATGCAATAATGAGAATTATTAAATAAATGGCATGTCCATGAAGAAATACTATACAACCATTTAAACTATATTTACAGCAAATTTTAAGGACATGGGAAAATGTGTATGATGTATGTTAAATTTATAAAATAAAAGGTATACTAAAAAGTATTTCAGTGTAAGTTCATCTTCATAGAAAACATTGTACAGAAAAAGAACCAGAAGAGACTGTGCTAGAACATCAATAGTGTTGAGAAGCAGCTTCTCCGCTCCTTCTGGAATCTCTCCCTAGTTCAGCCTGCCTACCTCCACTCCTGCCTCCACCATGTCCACCAGGGTGACCCATAAGTCCTACAAGGTGTCCACCTCTGGCCCCGGGGTCTTCAGCAGCCGCTCCTTAACGAGTGGGCCCAGTGCCCGCTTGAGCTTCTCCTGAGTGAGCAGTAGTGGCTTCCGGGGTGGCCTGGGTGCAGGCTATTTTGGGGCCAGCGGCATAGGCATGGGAGGCATCACCGCCGTCACCATCAACCAGAGCCTGCTGAACCCCATTAAGGTGGATGTGGACCCCAACATCCAGGCCGTGCGTACCCAGGAGAAGCAGCAGATCAAGACCCTCAACAACAAGTTTGCTTCCTTCATCGACAAGGTGCGGTTCCTGGAGCAGCAGAACAAGATGCTGGAGACCAAGTGGAGCCTCCTGCAGCAGCAGAAAACGGCTAGGAGCAACATGGACAACATGTTTGAGAACTACATCAACAACCTGAGGCGGCAGCTGGAGACTCTGGGCCAGGAGAAGCTGAAACTGGAGGCGGAGCTTGGCAACATGCAGGGGCTGGTGGAGGACTTCAAGAACAAGTATGAGGAAGAGACCAATAAGCGTACAGAGATGGAGAATGAATTTGTCCTCATCAAGAAGGATGTGGATAAAGCTTTACATGAACAAGGTAGAGCTGGAGTCTCGCCTGGAAGGACTGACTGACGAGATCAACTTCCTCAGGCAGCTGTATGAAGAGGAGATCCGGGAGCTGCAGTCCCAGATCTCCGACACGTCTGTGGTGCTGTCCATGGACAACAGCCGCTCTCTGGACATGGATGGCATCATTGCCGAGGTCAAGGCGCAGTACGAGGAGATCGCCAACCGCAGCCGGGCTGAGGTGGAGAACATATACCAGATCAAGTATGAGGAGTTGCAGATGCTGGCTGGGAAGCACGGGGATGACCTGCGGCGTACGAAGACTGAGATCTCCGAGATGAACCGGAACATCAGCCGGCTCCAGGCTGAGATCGAGGGCCTCAAAGGCCAGAGGGCTTCCCTGGAGGCTGCCATTAGAGATGCTGAGGATCGCGGGGAGCGGGCACTCAAGGATGCTCATGACAAGCAGAAGGAGCTGGAGGCTGCCCTGCAGAGGGCCAAGCAGGACATGGCAAAGCAGCTGCGTGAGTACCAGGAGCTGATGAATGTCAAACTGGCCCTGGACATCGAGATCGCCTCCTATCGCAAGCTACTGGAGGGCGAGGAGAGCCGGCTGGAGTCCGGGATGCAGAACATGAGTATCCACACGAAGACCACCAGCGGCTATGCAGGTGGTCTGAGCTCTGCCTATGGGGGCCTCACAAGCCCCGGCCTCAGCTACGGCCTGGGCTCCAGCTTTGGCTCTGTCGCGGGCTCCAGCTCCATCAGCCGCACCAGCTCCACCAAGGCTGTGGTTGTGAAGAAGATTGAGACCCTCGATGGGAGGCTGGTGTCTGAGTCCTCTGACATCCTGCTCAAGTGAACAGCTGCAACAGCCCCTCCCAGCCTGCCCCTCCCAGCCTGCCCCTCCTGAGGCTGCCCCAGAGCCCAGGAGGGAGGTTGCTGTGCAGGGGAGCGCAGGGAACAGGAGACCCACCTGACGCTCAGCCCTAGCCCTCAGCCCACCGGCGCTCAGCCCTAGCCCTCAGCCCACCGGCGGGGAGTTTACTGCCTGGGGACCCCCCCTTGCCCATGCCTCCAGTTGCAAAACAATTCAATTGCTTTTTTTTTTTTTTTTTTGGTCCAAAATAAAATCTTAGCTAGCTCGGAAAAAAAAAAAAAAAAAAAAAAAAAAAAGAATATCAATAGTGTTTCTGGGAAGTGAGACTGTTGGGTTTTTTGTTTTTTGGGTTTATTAGTTTTTTTTTGGGGGGGGTCTCTCCTATATTTTAGAATTTATCTCAAATAAAAAAGTTGTGTTATTTTGATAATTTAAAGAAGTTCAAAATTAGAAAACTATTCCTATGAAAAAAATTTATTTGTATAGCCACTCAAAATCAATAAAAAAGCATGCATTTGTCATCTAAGCTAAACCTGTCAAGGACAAATGTATACATTTATCAACCTAGCTAAACCTGTCACATGGCTTTTAATATCATCCAACGAGAGTGACATAATCCAATGAGATAATAAAATCCAATGAGGTAATAAAATCCAGTGAGTCACATAATTCCTAAATCTTACAGGTAATTTATTTTAAAGTATAACCAAACACTTTAAAGCTTGCTTTCAATTCTCTGGTTTCAATTTGAATCCATTATGAATCAGTGAGTTTGTAGGAATACGTACACTTATGTCATATTCTAACATCTCTTTCTTTTACTGAATAGTATATTACTTTTCATCTTTTCCTTTTTGTGTTTTTTATTTGATTGTCTCTTTGCTCTTGTTGTTTCTTATCATTTACTATCTCAGTTTCTTGGAGTGCTAATTCTCCCATTTATTGGTTCCTGACTCCCCTGGTAGATCACTTCCTCACATGCTCTGTAATTTTTCATTGTGAACACATTTTTAACAAAGTGCAACTGTTCGTTAGACATTCCATGTGCCTTGAATTATAAAAGTGTCTCTAAAGAGAGATTTTGTGTTTGCTTCTGTCAGGGCTTTCTCGAATATCATCCTATTCACGGACCTCTCTTTTTTTTTTTTTTTTTTTTTTTTTTTTTTTTTGAGACGGAGTTTCGCTCTTGTTACCCAGGCTGGAGTGCAATGGCGCGATCTCGGCTCACTGCAACCTCCGCCTCCTGGGTTCAGGCAATTCTCCTGCCTCCGCCTCCCGAGTAGCTGGGATTACAGGCACGCGTCACCATGCCCAGCTAATTTTTTGTATTTTTAGTAGAGACGGGGTTTCACCATGTTGATAGTCTCGATCTGTCGACCTCGTGATCCACCCGTCTCGGCCTCCCAAAGTGTCACGGACCTCTCTTAATCAAATTTCTGGGTTTGGGTCGGGTGCAGTGGCTAACGCTTGTAATCCCAGCTCTTTGGGAGGCCGAGGCAGGTGGATCACCTGAGGTCAGGAGTTCCAGACCAGCCTAGTCAACATGGTGAAATTTGTCTCTACTAAAAATACAAAAAATTAGGCAGGCATGGTGGCAGGCACCTGTAATCCCAGCTACTTGAGAGGCTGAGCCAGGAGAATTGCTTGAACCTGGGAGGCAGAGGTTGCAAGATCACGCCATTGCACTCCATCTTGGGCGACAAGAGCAAGATGCCATCTCAAGAAAAAAAAATCTGGGTTTGGAATTTTCATACCATGAGAGCAGTATAAATTCAGATCTTACACTTTTGCATAGAATTTTATTTTATTTTCTTCTATTTTTTATCCCACTTCAGTGGGACACTTTTGCATAGAGTTTTAATTTCTCAAAGGTGACTCCTTTTTACCCACAAAGTACCCAGGGCTCAGGCTTCCTTAGGCCATGGGTGTGATGTGTCTAGTGCCCTCTCTCAAATCAGTCCTCTTGTCTTCCACTCTTAAGCAGAGGTTTGCTTCCAGCCTCCCTCCTCAGTAGTGTGCTCTCAGCCCTGGCTTTTATCATTTTATGGATACTAAGATGCCAGTCCAGGCTGGGCTTGGTATCTCACACCTGTAATCCCAGCACTTTCAGAGGCCAAGGTGGGTGGATCACTTGAGGTCAGGAGCTCAGGACAAGCCTGACCAACTGGGTGAAACCCCATCTCTACTAAAAATACAAAAGTTAGCTGTGCATGATGGTGGGTGCCTGTAGTCCTAGCTACTCAGGAGGTTGAGGCACAAGAATCACTTGAGCCCGGGAGGCAGAGGTTACAGTGAGCCGAGATCAGGCCACTGCACTCCAGCCTGGGCAACAGAGCAAGACTCTTTCTCAAAAATAAAAAACAAAAGGCCAGTCCTTGGCTATTGGAACTTGTATCTGGGTACGGTGCCCCACCACACCCAGGCTTCTTCGACATCATATTATACTCTAGTTTGAGTTCTATCTGTTGTTCTGGTGCCCAGGAATTTCCATTGGAAGGATTAGACTAGTCAAGTGAAGCAGTGGGAGCGAAGAAGGAACAAAGAAATATGTAACTCATGACCTTAGTTGTACACACCAGGCCACACAGACCAGCCTGTATTGTATTGTGTTGTACTGTATTGATTTATTTTGAGATGGAGTCTTGCTCTATGGCCAGGCTGGAGTGCAGTGGCCTGATCTTGGCTCACTGCAACCTCGGCCTCCTGGGTTCAAGAGATTGTCTTATCTCAGCCTCTCAAGTAACTGGGATTACAGGCACCCGCCACCATGCCCAGCTAATTTTTTTGTATTTTTAGTAGAGGTGGGGTTTCACCATGTTGGTCTGACAGGTATTGAACTCCTGACCTCGTGATCTATCTGCCTCGGCCTCCCAAAGTGCTGGGATTACAGGTGTGAGCCACCACGCCCCGCCCAGCAAGCCTATGTTTTAAAATGTTATTGCATTTGATACAGGAATCTTATTGTTTGAAGTGGGAGGAGTTCTGTGGAACTCTTATTACCTCAGCCGTATTTCAAGTCCTCAAGAAGGTTTCTAGATAAGAGCGTCTCTGGGTGGCAGCACACCTGTGTGTGATAGCAACCTGAGTGCTGCTATCCATCTGAGGAGAGCCACAAGAATTAACAATAGTTAGAACATCTAAATTCTCCAATTTTCACCTTCGAAAATAAATTCAAGGCTCTTCCTGTATGATAACATGATCCTCGATTCCTTGAATTAATCTTTCCTTCTTTTTTTCTTTCTTTCCTTCTTTCTCTTTCTCTCTCTCTCTTTTTCTTTCCCTCTTTCTTTCACCTGATCATAGCTCACTACTGCCTTGAATTTCTGGGCTCAAGGGATCCTCCTGCCTCAGCCTTTCTGAGTAGTTGCGACTATGGGCCCACACCACCACACTCACCTTGTTTCTAAAAGTTTTTGTAGAGACAGAATCTTGCTGTGTTGCCTAGGCTGATCTCAAACTTCTAAGCTCAAGTGATTCTCCCACCTCAGCCTCCCCAAATGCTGGGATTACAGATGTGAGCCACCAAGCCCAGCCTGTCTGCCTGCCTGCCTTTCTTCCTTCCTTCCTCCTTCCCTCCTTTTTCTCTCTCTCTCTCTTTGTCCCTTTTTTTCTTCCTCACTTCCCTTCCCTCCCCTTCCCTCCCTTCCCTCCCCCTCCCCTATCTCCCCTCCCCTCCCCTTCCCTCCCCTTCCCTCCCTTTTTTCTTTTCTTTTTTTGAGACACAGTCTCACTCTGTTACTGAGGCTGCAGCTCAGTGGCTCAATTTTGGCTTACTGCAAGCTTTCCCTTCTGAGGCTCAAGTGATCCTCCAACCTTTGCCTCCCAAAGTGCTGGGATTATAGGCTTGAGCCACCGCACCTGGCTCTTGAATTCTTTATTGGGTAGACATTATCTAAGAATGTTATCTTTCATGTTGAGGTGGACAAGAAAGCTAAGAGTTCTGTGTTCATGACCCTGGTAGTGCCAACTGAAGACACTGTCAATCTCAAACCATTATGAAATTAATTCTTTTTTTTTGACATGGAGTTTTGCTCTTGTTACCCAGGCTGGAGTGCAATGGCGCGATCTTGGCTCACTGCAACCTCCGCCTCCTGGGTTCAGGCAATTCTCCTGCCTCAGCCTCCTGAGTAGCTGGGATTACAGGCACGTGCCACCATGCCCAGCTAATTTTTTGTATTTTTAGTAGAGATGGGGTTTCATCATGTTGACCACGATGGTCTCCATCTCTTGACCTCGTGATCCACCCGCCTCGGCCTCCCAAAGTGCTGGGATTACAGGCGTGAGCCACCGCGCCCAGCCAATTTTTGTATTTTCTTAGTAGAGACAGGGTTTCACCATGCTGACCAGGATGGTCTCGATCTCTTAATCTCGTGATCCACCTGCCTCAGCCTCCCAAAGTGCTAGGATTATAAGCGTGAGCCACCGATGAAATTAATTCTTAAAAAGTAAACACTATGCTTCATAATGACAAGCAGAAAAGTAGATTTACTTTCTGCCTGTTTCTCAAGATTCTTCTTATGACTAATTCCAAAGTGCATTTTCACCAAAATGAAATATAATTTGTAAAGTGTGTGCTATAATTGGCCAGTTACCATAATAGGAAGCTGAACTGAACTTCTTTGCTCACCACAAGCCCTGTCCCAAGATGGGACATTTCTTGTGCTTCTACTCCATGCCAGGGGCCACTCTTGCTACTGAGATCTCTGGCATTTGTAGCCGTTTTGTCCTTACTGGTGGTGAAAAAATTTAAGAAGGGGCTGGATGCAAATAAGAACAACTTGGGAGCAGTTGTTTGATAGGTTCTGACATTTATCTACATCACTAAAATAAGTTTTCTTTAATTATATGACACCTCAAAGAGAGTAATGGGGCCAGGTGCAGTGGCTCATGCCTGAAATTCCAGCACTTTGAGAGGCAAAGGAGAATGGATCACCTGAGGTCAGGAGTTCGAGACCAGCAACATGGCGAAACCCATGTCTACTGAAAATACAAAAATTAGCTTGGTGTGGTGGTGCATGCCTATAATCCCAGCTACTAGAAAGACCGAGGTAGGAGAATTGCTTGAACCCAGGAGGCAGAGATTACAGTGAGCCAAGGTCTTGCCACTACACTCCAGCCTGGGTGACAGAGCCAGACTCTGTCTCAAAAAAAAAAAGCAATGCTAAGAATTTTTACCATTCTTACTAACAATAATTGTATTTTTTTAAAAAACATGAAATGTGTTCCTTGCTGTGTAGGACACCATCAAGATTTTTATAAACTCTTTTATTTTTATAAACTTTTAGAAACTCTTGTTGTCACCTGTCACCTCACTGACTTTAAGAGAGTCCTCTAAGGAAAGGAGATAAAATTACAACTCCACTCATTTAACAGCAGAGCTGACCAGTGCTGAAACCAGGACTGGGGACCCTCGTGCCATGGAACCCAGAGCATGTCCACTGGGTGACTCTGGGGATCTAGGTTAGCATCGATCTAAAACCTTTTTTGACTCCATAACTTTTTTCCTTAACTTTTTTTTTAAACTATTATTTTAGAGGTGAGGTCTTGCTGTGTTACCTAGGCTAATCACAAACTCCTGGCTTCAAGAAATCCTCCTGCCTCAACTTCTCAAGACGCTGGAATTACAGGTGCGAGCCACTGCTCCTGGCTTGCCACCATGAGCTTGACTCAGCCGTTCTCTCTCAACTTGATGGGTCTAACCTCTCATTTCAATTCCTCCATGTCTCAGCTCCAGCACTATGGAAATTCTCACACATGCCACTGCTTTACCACCATAAATCTTCCTCCCGTTTTTCCAGAAGTGGGTCTACGTGGGCTTTCACATGAGCTAACTGCACATTTATCACTTTGGCTTGTGTTGTCCATTGGCCATAATCTTCTAAGTCACAGCAGATGAACCAGTGTGATTCATGCAAGAATGGTAGGAATGACTGTGACAAATGTTTGCCTTCAGAAAGACAAACATTATTTGTAGCTCACTTGTGGTGGGAAAGTAATCTAACATGCAAAAGGCATCTGAATTTATTAGGTTGGTAGAGCTAAAACATTACTAATATATGGGATTTTTCTCACAGACTGATAACAGCTTTATTGCATGTAGTCCTTATCATTATTGCTTCCTCGTGCTATAAAAACTGAAAAGAGCATATTATTCCTTGACCAGCTGACACGAGTTTGTGATTCATTTGACATGTGCCCTCTAACCACGGCACTTCAGTTTACAGTCATAGTTGCTTTGACATAAATTTAAAAACATAATTAGAAAGCACTTAGGAAACTGGGCTACTTACCTAGATTAGCGTTTCTAATGTGGTTATTTATTGTGGGCCAAAACTCTACTTAAGTTTTGTAACTTTACAGAAGTTGTACAGATAAGTTAAAAGATCTATCTAGGTAATTAAAAAGTCATGAAGTCTCTTCATATTGCTTCAGCTCTGAACAGAAAGATCTGCCTAGGGTCACACTCATATGTGTAGCCTTAGGAGGCAGCAGGCACACGAGAGGAAAAACACTGTGAGCAATGACTCTGTGGCACAAAGATGAAAATAACCATGTTGGCAACAGATAATGGACAGCAAGGAGGGATGACTGTTCCTTAGCTCTGCCCCTGTGCCTATGCACAGAAACAGTGGTCCAGAGCCATCCAAAGAGAACACAAGAGAAACAGATCTTCCTATTTTGAAGCCAGGAGTTTGAGACCAGGGCAGCATAGCAAGACCCCATCTCTAAAGTAAGTTCTTTTTTTTTTTTTTTTTTTTTTTTAAAGAAAGATTATGACTGTAAAAGGAAAACTTGAGTCAAGGAAGTTTGGCATATAATGTTGGTAGGGATGGTCTGGGATAAACTAAAGAGGAGAGCAAATGAACTTGGGAGAAAAAATAACTATGAGTGGGATTGTTTTGACTTAGTACCTAGTAGTACTATACCTCCTAGTAGCACCTTTAATACCTAGCAGATGGATTATAACTGGTTTTAAATCTTGACACTGTTGTTTGATTTTTGGCTTTTTTTTTTTTGAGCTGGGGTTTCGCTCTTGTTATCCAGGCTGGAGTGCAATGGCGCCATCTCGGCTCACCGCAACCTCTGCCTCCTGGGTTCAGGCAATTCTCCTGCCTCAGCCTCCCAGTAGCTGGGATTACAGGCACGTGCCACCATGCCCAGCTAATTTTTTGTATTTTTAGTAGAGACAGGGTTTCACCATGTTGACCAGGATGGTCTCGATCTCTTGACCTCGTGATCCACCCGCCTCGGCCTCCCAAAGGCTTTTTTAAAAAAGAAATCAAAAGAATTGGGGGAGGCTAGGACAACTGCTGTTATGAGAAAAGGGGGAAATTTGGGAGTTTGGCACTTATAGGTTCTTATTTAAGAATCCCATAAAAAATTCCTGAGTATACATAATGTTCAGAGATGAGAGGCATTAACAAAAACGAAAGCTGGAAACTGATGAAGAGATCAAAAGGTAAAACACTGAACACCCCTCAAACTTCTAGCATGTGAACCCCTTAAAATCTCACTATCCCCCCAAAAAAATAAATACAAATACAAACACAAAAACAAACAAAAAATAAATAAATAAAATCTCACTATCCCAAGGCAATCCTCAAAAGACATTTATTGGCCGGGCACAGTGGCTCATGCCTGTAATCTCATCACTTTGTGAGGCCAAGGTGGGTGAATTACTTGAGGTCAGGAGTTTGAGACAAGCCTGGCCAACATGATGAAACCCTGTCTCCTTTTTTTTTTTCTTATATTTTTATACTTGTGTCCCATGTGAGAAACCCTGTCTCTACTAAGAATACAAAAATTAGCCGGGTGTGGTGGCACATGCCTGTAGTTCCAGCTACTCTGGAGGCTGAGGCAAGAGAATCAGTTGAACCTGGAAGGCAGAGGTTGCAGTGAGCCGAGATCATGCCACTGCACTACAGCTTGGGTGACAGAGCCAGACTCTGTTTCAAAAACAAAAACAAAAACAAAAACATAGTTTATTTTCCTCTTAATGACTAAGAGCCATCAGGCTGGGTGTGGTGGCTCTTGCTTGTAATCCCAGCACTTTGGGAGTCAGAGGCAGGTGGATCACAAGGTCAGGAGTTCAAGACTAGCCTGGCCTACTTAGTGAAATCCTGTCTCTACTAAAAAATATAAAAAAAAATTAGCTGGGCATGGTGGAACGTTCCTGTAGTCCCAATTACTCAGGAGGCTGAGGCAGGAGAATCACTTGAACCCAGGAGGTGGAGGTTGCAGTGAGCCGAGATTGTGCCACTGCACTGCAGTTTAGGCAACAGAGTGAGACTTTGTCTCAAAAAAAAAAAAAGCTATCAGTTTCCAACATAGACCATTTCTTCACGTAAAAACCATTCAATAGGCTGGGCACGATGGCTCACATCTGTAATCCTAACACTTTGGGAGGCCAAGGCGGGCAGACCACCTGAGGTCGGGAGTTCAAAACTAGCCTGACCAACATGGTAAAAACCCATCTCTATTAAAAATACAAAATTAGCCTGGCGTGGTGGTGCATGCCTGTAATCCCAGCTACTCGGGAGGCTGAGGCAGGAGAATTGCTTGAACCCGGGAGGCAGATGTTGCAGTGAGCTGAGATGGAGCCATTGCACTTCAGCCTGGGTGACAAGAGTGAAACTTCATCTAAAAAAAATAATAAATGTACAGTCAGGCTGGCATGTGGCTCACGCCTGTAGTCCCAGCATTTTGGGACTTTGGGAAGCTGAGGTGGGAGAATCACTTTAGCCCAGGGATGTCAAGGCTACAGTGAGTTGTGCCATTGTATTCCAGCCTGAGGGACAGACTGAGATCCTATCACTAACAAACAAACATTTTAAAACATGGAAAAGTACAGAGGGCTAAATTTATGTTCATATATGCCCATTGCAGCATTATTTATAGTATCAGAAAACTAAAAACAATAAAAATGTGTAACCCTTTGTATGGCTAAGTATCTTCACTTGATGAAAGGTATGGTGTTTAAAAAGGCGTAATAAACTTTAACAAAGAAAACCTAAAAAGCAAGAAACTATTAAATTGTATGTACAGAATGATCTCAACTGTGTTTAAAAATAAAGAAAAAAGATTCAGCACTTTGGGAGGCTGAAGCGGGTGGATCATTTGAGGTCAGGAGTTTGAGACCAGCCTGACTAACATGGTGAAACCCCATCTCTCTAAAAATACAAAAAAATTAGCCAGATGTAGTGGTAAACACCTGTAGTCCCAGCTCCTTGGGAGGCTGAGGCAGGCAGGAGAATCTCTTGAACCAGGAGGCGGAGGTGGCAATGAGCTGACATGGTGCCACTGCATTCCAGCCTGGGCAACAGAGCAAGACTCAGTCGCAGAAAAAAAATAATAATAATTCAAGGAAATTGCATCATCTATGTCTTTAATTTCTGAGAAGTCAACTATGTTCACACAACTTGTATTTTTCATACAATACAGGCCTGAAATGGAAACCAATGACTTCATTTGTTGCTGATCCACAGCAACAGTGATGGACTCTAACACTGGAGGAAAATCTGGCTGCACTGGATTTATGAAGAGCTGGTAAAGAAGGTATTAATCCTGACTACTACTATACACTGGACAACTCAAGGGATTTTTCCAGAGTAATATTCATAGATCAGATGCAATTTTCATTTGACATAACCGTAAAATACAGCTTTTGGTGCTAGTTTCAGCAGCACATATACTAAAATTGGGATGAGACAGAGATTAGAATATCCCTGCATAAGGATGACATGCAGAGTCATGAAGAATTTCATATTTTAAAATACCTATTAGGTACCATGCTTAGTACCTGGATAATGAAATATTCTGTACACCAAATTCTCATGACACAAGTTTACCTATATAACAAAACTGCACACATGCTCCTGAACCTAAAATAAAAGTTAAAAAAGAAAAAAAAGGAATATAATCTTTGGTTAAAAAAACTCCTACCTTGATTTTAAGAAAATTTTAATCATTTACTTTAATTCCATTCAGGGATCATAATTAAATAATAATTAAATCTTTCTCAATTAAAAAAATTAGATTTTTTTAAAAATTGAGAAATAATTCGGATAGCAGCACTCACCCTTTTAAAGTATAAATTTGTTTTGTTGTTTTGTTCATTTGTTTGTTTGTTTGTTTGTTTGATGCAGATTTTGCTCTGTCACCCTGGTGTGCAATGGCATGATCTTGGCTCACTGCAACCTCCGCCTCTCCAGTTCAAGTGATTCTCCTGCCTCAGCCTCCTGAGTAGCTGGGATTACAGGCGCCTGCCACCATGCCCAGCTAAGTTTTGTATTTTCAGTAGAGACAGTTTTTCATCATGTTGGGCAGGTGGTCTCAAACTCCTGACCTCAAGTGATTTGCCCGCCTCAGCCTCCCAAAGTGCTGCGATTATAGGTGTGAGCCACTGCACCCAGCCCGGAACCTCCCTTTCCAGTTTGGATTCCCTCAGGTCCTCGACTCATACCTCTGCACTTCCAGCATTACCTCCTCCTTCTCCTCCAGTCGAAATCCCACCCATTTTACAAGTCCCACTTCAAATCCTGAGTTCTTTGATAAAGCCTTCCCAGGCTCTCCGACCCACAGAGACAGCTTCCCAAATCTCATTGCATACAGTAGCTACACCATTTGTTTGGCAAATATTCTGCCTTTCTGGCATATATTCATGACACATTGTAGATGCTGCATGTATGTTGAATGAATGAATGAATGAATGAATCTCTATACCAGATTATAAAAAAATTGAAAGTCGTGTCTTATGCTCTGTTCTAATCCAGGGCTGTAGAGTCATTGAGGAGAGATATATGGCAATGATGAAAAGATTTTAAAAGCCTAGAAGCCCCAGGGAGGGAGTAGTATTTCCCAGAGTCCTCTCTGCTTCTCTAGTTTAGAGCAAGACCAATTTACCTTCTGGCTATGATTGAAATGTTTGTGTTCCCCAAAATTCATATATTAAAAACCAAATCTTCAAGGTGATGGATGGTATTAGCAGGTGGGTCCACGGGAGGTGAGTAGGTCATGAGAGGAAGCCCTCATGAATGGAATTAATGCCCTTAAGAAAGAGGCCTCAGAGGGCTGCCTCTCCCCTTTCACCACGTGCGGACAAGGAGAGAAGGTGCTGCTCACCAACCAGAAGGCAGGCCCTCCGCAGACACCACATTGGCCGGCACCTTGATCAAAGACTTCCCAGCCTCCAGAACCATGAAGAAACACACCGTTGTTGTTTATTTATTTATTTATTTATTTATTTTCGAGACAGATTTTCACTCTTGTTGCCCAGGCTGGAGTGCAATGTCGCAATCTCTGATCACTGCAACCTCCGCTTCCTAGGTTCAAGTGATTCTCCTGCCTCAGCCTCTGGAGTAGCTGGGACTACAGGCATGTGCCACCACGACCGGCTAATTTTTGTATTTTTAGTAGAGACAGGATTTCACTGGTCACGGGCCAGGCTGGTTTTGAACTCTTGACCTCAAGAGATCCACCTGCCTTGGCCTCCCAAAGTGTTGGGATTATAGGCGTGAACCACTGCACCTGGCCCATCGTTGTGGTTTATAAGCCACTCAGTCAATGTTATAGCAGCCCAAACAGACTGAGACACTCCTGCAAAAGCATGCCAAGAGCAAAGGATCTTTTCTTCTTTCGGGGTCAGGGTCAGGGATGGCCTTTAGTAACCATTTTGCCTTGGACCTTAGCTATCCAACTTCTCATGCTCTCTTGATTTGATACCCAGGTATATGGCCAACAGACTCCGACAGGGCCACCAACAGCACGTCTGGAAAGTGCTCTGGTATCACAAAGGTGTCTGTCATTTCTCTCAGCCACCACAGCCTATGGAGAGAGGGATAGAAGTAATAAGTGAGAAGACCCCTCATACCTCTCTCTCTCTACCTCATGATGATATTCTTCAAAATCTCTGGGCTCCTTTGTTTGAGCACCATTAGTATATTATAATATGGTATGTTATAATACAGTGTAATATAATGTAGTGTGGTATAATATATTACATTAGCCAATCTATTTTTTGTTCATTTTTTTAGGTTTCTGGAGGTCTAGTTTCTGTTACTCTGTTGTCCCATAAGTTGGATACCACTATTTTATGTGTAATTCAATTTTTCTTTTTCTTTTGTTTTCTTTTCCACTGCAACCTCTGCCTCCCAGGTTCAACTGATTCTCCTGCCTCAGCCTCCCGAGTAGCTGGGACTACAGGTGCATGCCACCACGCCTGGCTAATTTTTGTACTTTTAGTAGAGATGTGATTTCACCATGTTGGCCAGGCTGGTCTTGAACTCCTGACCTTGTGATCCACCCACCTCGGCCTCCCAAAGTGCTGAGATTACAGGTGTGAGCCACTGCACCAGCCTTGTAATTCGATTTTTATAGCTAATGACAATCACTTTCTGAAAATAAATGCTTTTACTTTTATCTTAATATTTTGAAAAAATATCTTTAGCAGAACTTTTTCCTTAGCGGTGAATAGCATTCATTGGATAGTTCTTCCTGGTCAAGGGAAAGGGAAAAGGAAACTTTGGGTTACTTTTGGCCTTACGATTCTAACTACCCATCAGCGGACACATCACAAAACGCTATTTGTTGTCTCACATATTTGACAGATGAGTTGAAATCCTTTTATATAATTCAGCAAACATTTAACATGGGAACACTGTGCTAGGCTTTTGTGAAATATGTAGATGAATGAGAAAGTCTTGGCCATCCGTGGATGATAAGACACGAACATAGATAACTGCACAAGAACTATTTCAGGCATCCCTTCTGACTCACCACTGGCAATAGATTGGGCCTTAGACCAAGAAAAATGAAACGCAAAATTGAAAAAAAAACAATCCTTTCAATTTACTGGGCAACCAACCAAAACTACAGACTTTTCAGGTTTTAGATAACATTACAAAGAATCTTTCTTGATTATACTTTTGTTCTTGTAGCAATACAAAATGTTTTCTGTGTTTATAGTTAAAGTGCTGGTTCTGGGACTGTTTTACCATTGGGGATATATGTGAATTTTTACTTGTGTTTAATTTCAGAGAATGAATACGTAATTCTGGTCCTCCCCAGCCCCTGCCTACCTTTGGGCAGTGGGGGGTGGGGGAAAATCAGGAAGGAACTAAAATACAAGGCTTTTCCTCCCATTTTACATTCCAACTTGTCTCACAGGAAATGAACAAAATAGACATTCTCAAATGTAACATTGTACTTTTCTGTGCTGTGCTACAAAAAGACCTTTACAGGAATTTTTCCTGTGTGTGTTCCGGAAATTGAATTTTTTAAGGACAAATGTGGAACTTGGATTTTCTTTTCTTTTCTTTCTTTTTTTTTTTTTTTTGAGACAGAGTCTCACTGTGTCCCCGAGGCTGGAGTGCAGTGGAGGGGTCTCAGCTCGCTGCAACCTCCAGCTCCAGGGTTCATGAGATTCTCCTGTCTCAGCCTTCCAAGTAGCTGGTATTACAGGCACCAGCCACTACACACAGCTTGTTTTTGTATTTTTCGTAGAGATAGGGTTTCACCATCTATCTTGGACCATCTATAGGCTGGTCTTGAACTCCTGGCCACAAGTGATCCACCCACTTCGGCCTCCCAAAGTGTTGGGAGTATAGGTGTGAACCTTTGAGCCTGGCCAAGAACTTGGATTTTCATTTCCTGAAGAATAAATGCCAAACTCTTTTACATTGAAGATCTGTAAAATCTCATCTCATTAAAATCATTTCCAGCTTTATCTATATATCCATCCTTACTCCATATATCCAGCAATATCCTGTGAAGCATGTCTAATATTTTTATTTCTGAAACTGGATTCTACCCCCCACTTTAAAATACCCTTTTCTTTCCTCTCAATCCTACTGCTAAAATCCTCATCTTTCAAGGCACATCTTCAAAGAGGAGGCATCCATAAAGCATCCCACTCACCATTCTCCAAGCTAGTATTTCTCCTTTCCTGAATTTTAATAATTTTTCTATAATTAAGAGTTATGGTGGGGCACAGTGGCTCACAGTCAATCCCAGCACTTTGGGAGGTTGAGGTGGGCGGATCACAAGGTCAGGAGTTCGAGACCAGCCTGGTCAATACAGTGAAGCCCCGTCTCCACTAAAAATACAAAAATTAGCCAGGCATGGTGACGCAGCTGTAGTCCCAGCTACACAGGAGGCTGAGGCAGGAGAATTGCTTAAGCCCAGAGGGCACAAGATTGCAGTGACCTGAGATCGGCCACTGTACTCCAGCCTGGGCGACAGAGCAAGACTCCCTCTCAATTAAAAAAAAAAAAAATGAAAAAAAAAAGTTATTGCTTTTCTAATTAGAAATAAAAACTAATTGGCTTGCCTTTGCTTTATTGGTAAATAAATTTTAAAAAACTAAAAAGTATGAACTAGCTTGTCAAATAAAACATGCACATAACCTTTTTTTTTTTTTTTTTGAGACTGAATCAATCTTGGCTCACTGCAACCTCCACCTCCCAGGTTCAAGTGATTCTCTTGCCTCAGCCTCCCTAGCAGCTGGAGTTACAGGTGCACGCCACCACGCCTGGCTAATTTTTGTATTCTTAGTAGAGATGGGTTTTACTGCAACCTCAATCTCCTGGACTCGAGCCATCCTCCTGCTTCAGCCTCCTGAGTAGCTGGAACTGCAGAAGTAAGCCACCACACTAGCCAATTTTTTTTTTATTTTTAGGTTAAAGCCAAGGTCATGCTATGTTGCCCAGGCTAGTCTCAAACCCAGATGGGTTTTGGCCAGGCTGGTCTTAAATTCCTGACTTAAGGTGATCCACTGACCTTGGCCTCCCAAAGTGCTGGGATTACAGGCGTGAACCATTGCAACCGGCCTAAACTTTTACACCTTGAATGTGAGCAGGACATAACTGATATCTGCCCAAAGGTGCATCAGCCTCATTCTCTGATCAATCTCTCCCGCTCTCCCACTTTCAGTCCCTACGCTCATTCCAAATATGTAGCAATAAAAAGTTTATAAAAAGGGGAAATAAAAATGATGTAGTTGGTTCAGAATGCAAAAACTTAAATACTTCCATGGCACAGAAACAAACAAAAATTACACAGGGAAGAGCTGAATCGCAGCTATATACCTACTTGCCTTCTATTCTCAGGTCCAGGGCTTTGGCTCCCACAAGGTAGTCAAGACTAACAGCAGACAGCATCACGCAGAGACCTTTGAGGATGGGGACTAGGGATGGGGCTCCCTCTTGTGATGGAGCCTGAAAAAACGTTGGATACCCTATGGCTTAAAGTTACGGAAGCACAGAAGTTGGGAAAAGAGGAATTCAAGGACAGAGCCTGATGTAGTGAATGCATCAAAAGAAAAAAAAATAGCAACATTTTAATGGAAGATTTTTTAAATGACAAATGAATGCATGTCATAGTCCTATAAATTTTTCTCAAATTGACACGTGGGTTTAATTTTTTGGTATTCCTGCCTTACTTTGATATTGTAAGTATTTACAGTGTGTAAATATTGTGGTATTTACAATATCAACATAAGGAAATAAGGCAGGAATACCAAAAAGACTTCTGTGTTTCTGCTTCTGAACTGAGGTCCGGGCAGCTTTGCGGACGTAAAGGCAATACTGTCAGGTAGGAAAAAGTGAGCATGGAGGAAACAGGAAAGAGACAATAAATAAAAGACTACAGCTCTTTCCGCTCAGAATAGCCTTGTGCAAAGTAAAATTCAAAACCACATTAAAATATTTTACATAAGAAACAGCATGAATTCCACCTCCCCAGTTAAGAGTACGAATTCACTCTAGATAAAATTAGGCTTGGCCACCTGTAATCCCAGTGCTTTAGGAGGTCAAGGCAGGTGAATCACCTGAGGTCAGCAGTTCGAGACCAGCCTGGCCAACATGGTGAAACCCTGTCTCTACTAAAAATACCAAAAATTAGTCAGGCGGGCACCTGTAATCCCAGCTACTCAAGAGTCTGAGACAAGAGAATCGCTTGAACCCGGGAGGCTGAGGTTGCAGTGAGTCAAGATCATGCCATTACATTCTTGCCTGGGTGACAAGAGCAAAACTCCATCTCAAAAAAAAAAAAGCAAAAGAAAATAAGCCTGGCATGGTGGCTCCTCCCTGTAATTTCAGCATTTTGGGAAGTCATGGGTTTGAGACTAGCCTGGGCAACATAGCATGACCTTGACTTTAATCTAAAAATTAAAAAAAATTAGCTAGTGTGGTGGCTCACTTCTGCAGTTCCAGCTACTCAGGAGGCTGAAGCGGGAGGATGGCTTGAGTCCAGGAGATTGAGGCTGCAGTAAGCTATGATCATGTCACCGCACTCCAGCCTGGGCTGCAAAACAAGACTCTGTATCAAAAAAATAAAATAAAATAAATAAATAATTTCATAGAACTGCTTGATAAGGAATTGAAAATAAATGTGCTTATGATACATAAAGAGATATATTCCCTCCTTAAAAAAAGAACAAGAAAGTAGGAAGCAAAAAAATCCATTATAGAACAAGAAATAGGTAGCTCTGAAAGAGAAATAGAAATTTAAAATTTGACATTAAAATTTTAAAAATCAGTTGAAAAAATGAACTCTAGGCTGGATATCTTCTCCAAAAGGAGAAAGAAGACGAGGGGAAATAATATGGTTTTGAAGTTCTGTGATAAATGGAATATTAGTAATTAAACATAATGGCAGGCGGGGCGCAGTGGCTCATGCTTGTAATCCCAGCACTTTGGGAGGCTGAGGCAGGTGGATCACAAGATCAGAGTTCAAGACCAGCCTGGCCAACGTGGTAAAACCCTACTAAAAATACAAACAAAACAAAACAAAAAACAGCCGGGAGTGATGGTTCACGCCTGTAATCCCAGCTACTTGGGAGGCAGAGACAGGAGAATTGCTTGCACCTGGGAGATGGAGGTTGCAGTGAGCTGAGATCAGGCCACTGCACTCCAGTCTGGGCAACAAAAAAGAAAAAGAAAAAGTAATAATATAAATTGATTTAATGTCCAAAATTTCTTATTGAATCTCTGATTGTCATTTTTGGCAGCTTAGCTCCATGTTGTCAGAAGGCAGCGTGCTATGCTGTGAGAAACTCTCTTGTCTCCTCAGAGCTATGCCAAATGCAGTGAGAACCCTGGCTGAAAGTTAGGAAGTTGATGTTAGCAACTTTGAGTGCTGCATCCACCTTCACCGTAGAGGCTAAATCCTTATGCTTACATGTATCCCTGAAAGATTTAAAGGCTCGTCACCCTTTCATACCAAAAAATATCTTCTCCATGCTTTAAAAGGGTTCCTTACTTTGCGGGGGGAGACAACCACATATATCATATACCGAAATTTATCATGATAAGGTTCCAAATCCTATTTTATATTTTAAACTACACCATGGTAATATTTAAACCATCCCATTCCAGACAATATCCCATGCTAGAAGAGTAGATATCTTTTAAAAAAAAATACTGGTCAAGAATGGTGGCTCATGACTGTAATCCCAGCACTTTGGGAGGCTGAGGTGGGCAGATCACGAGGTCAGGAGTTCCAGACCAGCTTGGCCAACATGGTGAAACCCTATCTCTACTAAAATACAAAAAATTGCCAGGCGTGTGGCATGCCCCTGTAATCTTAGCTACTCAGGAGGCTGAGGCATGAGAATCCCTTGAACCCAGGAGGCGGAGGTTGTAGTGAGCCAAGATCATGCACTCCAGCCTGGGTGACAGAGTGAGACCCTGTCTCCAGAAAAAAAAAAAAAAGAAAAAGGAAAAAAGTAGTTTATCAAATAATATACATATAAAAAATTTTTAAGTCTATTGTAAAAGAATCAAATTGTATAGCCTCCAGTAGGATAAAGAAATAAAATATAGGAAACTTTATCAAACCAATTGGTTAGTCCAGGCAAACAAGACAGGTTGTGTTAAAGCAATGATGGAGAAGAAAAAAGGAAAGCAAAAGGATAATAAACAGAAAGCCTCTACTGAAAGAGCTTTTAAAAATACCCATGCTCTTTGGAACACTTGTGCACAGTTTGTGGGAATGTAAAACGGTGCAGCTGCTATGGAAAACAGAATGGAGGTTCCTCAAAAAATTAAAAATATACTTACCATATGATCCAGCAATTCCACTTCTAGCTATATCCAAAAGAATTGAAAGCAGGATTTCAAAGAGATATAGTATTTGCATACCCATGTTCACAGAGGCATTATTCACAATAGCCAAGATGTGGAGACAAACTAAATGCCCATCGATAGATAAATGGAGAAAGAAAATGTGTTATGTATATACCATGAGATATTATTCAGCCTTAAAAAGAAGGAAATGCTCACACAAGCTACAACATAGATGAGCCTTGAGGACATTACGTTAGACATAAGCCACAAAAGACAAATACTGTACGATTCTACTTATATGAGGCATCTAAAGTAGTTAAACTCATAGAAACAAAAAGTAGAATGGTGGTTGCTGGGAGCTGAAGAGAAGGAGAAGTGGGGAGTTTTTTAATGGGTGTAGAGTTTCAGCTTTGCATTATGAAAAAGGTCTGGAAATCTGTTGCACCACAACGAACACTTACTTATCACTACTGAGCTGTACATTTAAAAATGGTTGAGATGGTAAAGTTTACATTGTGGGATTTTCTTTTGTTGTTGTTGTTCGTCTATTTTACCACAATTTAAAAAAAAAATGCCCATTCTGGCCAGGCGTGGTAGCTCATGACTGTAATTTTGAGGGACTATGTAACTTCACTTCTCAGGTCCGTAAGGGACGTGGTTTCAAAGGCAAGAACTTCCCAGAGCCATACATCCATCCACCTCCCCATCGGGGAGCCTAGAGTTCTTTGTCTAACTTTCCCCCGTGCAAGGGTAGACAGCCCAGGTGAGCTTACTTTGTTTAGAAAGCCAACCAAATGCCTTGGAAGGAGGGGCTCTATTGTGAGTCAGGCAGCCAATCCAGCATCAGAGTGAAAGATCAATCACTCCAGAGGAAGTTTGGAAAAGCTCCTCTAACTGGACGAAAACTTGAATGGGGTGGGAGTAACTCCGGGGTTAAATTTTCCCTACTCCCTTACCCCTGTACATACGGATTTCTCTCTCTGGGATCCCCTCCCATGGCAGTGTGGGAGCCTGCTTTCTGTCTCTCTCTTTACCTGTGTGGACTCCATATCTGGGTTCCCTCCAACGACAGTTCTCTCTCTCTCTCTCTCTCTCTCTCTCTCTCTCTCTCTCTCTCTCTCTCTCTCTCTCTCTCTCCTCTCTCTCTCTCCCCCTCTCCCCCTCTCCCTCTCTCCCTCTCTCTCTTTCTCTTTCTCTCTCTCTCCCTAATAAATCGCTTTTCTGCAAAGCTCTTTGGATCCGATATTTACTTGAACGAGCTCACCACGCTGCCAGAGTCCTCCTCCCCATTCTTGGGTGAGTGAGGCCCAAGGACTTGGGGAAAACACATCCAACTGGGGAACAGTGAGCGTCTTTGAAACATCCCCGCAGCCCTGCTCCTGTCACCCGGTTACAATCCCAGTAGTTTGGGAGGCCATGGCGGGTGGATCATCCGAGGTCAGGAGTTCCAGACCAGTCTGGCCAACCTGGTAAAACCCCATCTCTCCTAAAAATACAAAAATCAGCCAGGTATGATGGTGTAAGTCTGAAATCCCAGCTACTCGGGAGGCTGAGGCAGGAGAATTGCTTGAACCTGGGAGATGGAGGTTGCAATGAGCCAAGATAGCGCCATTGCACTCCAGCCTGGGCAACAGAATGAGACTCCGTTTAAAAAAAAAAAATTGGCCGGGCGCGGTGGCTCACGCCTGTAATCCTAGCACTTTGGGAGGCCGAGGTGGGTGGATCACCTGAGGTCAGGAGTTCAAGACCAGCCTGGCCATAATGGTGAAACCCCATCTTAAAAAAAAAAAAAAAAAAATTATACAGCAGGTGGAGGCCCAGGGTTTGAAGGAAGCTCAGCTTCTTCACTCACTGTATGTGGCAGCTGGGGCCTCACCTCTCAACTTGCAATGGACAGAGTGCAGTGGAGTTTCCTAACCAGGATGGGAGAAGCAAATAGAGAAATAAAGGAACTATTCAAAGAAAGGCCGATGTAGCAGTTATTGATACTAGACAAAATGGAATGCGAAGCAAAAAAGTTTAGCTAACAAAGGATGCTACATAATTATCAAGGAAGAAAAATTATATATGACCATGAATTTGCATGTATCTAACAACATGGTTAGAAGACATATAACACAAAAATGACAGAAGGACAAGGAGATACTTACAAATCATGATAGAGATTTTTTTTCTTTTTCTTTTTCTTTTTTTTTTTTTTGAGAAAAAGTCTCGCTCTGTTGCCAGGCACCAGGCTGGAGTGCAGTGGCACGATCTCGGCTCACTACAACCTCCACTTCCCAGGTTCAAGCAATTTTCCTGCCTCAGCCTCCCGAGTAGCTGGGACTACAGACGCGCACCGCCACGCCCAGCTAATTTTTATATTTTAGTAGAGACAGGGTTTCACTGTGTTGGCCAGGATGGTCTCCGTCTCTTGACCTCGTGATCTGCCCGCCTCGGCCTCCCAAAGTGCTGGGATTACAGGCATGAGCCACCGTGACCGGCCCTTTCTTTTTTTGAAAGAGTCTCGGTCTGTCTTCCAGGCTGGAGAGTAGTAGCTCGATCTCAGTTCCCTGCAACTTCTGCCTCCCAGGTTCAAGTGATTCTTCTGCCTCAGCCTCCCGAGTACCTGGGATTACAGGCATACACCACCATACTCAGCTAATTTTTGTATTTTTAGAAGAGATGGGGTTTCACTGTGTTGGCCAGGCTGGTCTCTAACTCCTGACTTAGTGATCTGCCCACTTCGGCCTCCTAAAGTGCTGGGATTACAAACATGAGCCACTGAGCCCGGCTGATGGGGAATTTTTTAACACCAGTGTCAGAAGCTATGGAACCCAAAGGACATAAAAACCTTAGGAAAGGCTGGACATAAGAGGAAATGAGAACCTTCTGAGAGACAGGAAGTGGAAGCTGCATCTATCAAGGCCTAGGTACCAAAACTATCACAGTCACAATCTTTTCCACTGTATTCTATGGATCAGGGCAGTTGCAGAACCTGGCTAAATTGAAGGGGATGAGCATGGACTTTGCCTCTTGATGGGAGAGACAAAGAATGAATAGCCATCCTTAATCTGCAAAAGGATGGCAGACCAAATGAATGATCTCCAACCCAGTGAATAGGCTACCACTGGGATGAGTCACTAGCAATGTCTGCTCTTGTGCCTGAGTTCCATCTCCATGAAGTATGATTACTTAGGCCAGGGGAGGGCAGGACACCGTGATGACAGTCCTACCAAGGACATGTAATAAGGAGGTGGTAGTTTCCCAAAAGAAAATCAAGGCATTCTCACCACGAAAAGGGTGAATGTGTGCTGCAGAGATAAAAACAATGACATTTGTTGTTTGTTTGAAATCTATTTTTGGTCAGGTGCAGTGGCTCATGCCTGTAATCCCAGCACTTTGGGAGGTGGAAGTGAGAGGATCACTTGAGCCCAAGAGTTCAAGACCAGTCTGGGCAACATGGCAAAGACCCTGTCTCTACAAAAAACACAAATATTACTCAAGCATACTGGCATGTCTTGTAGTCCCAGCTACTTGGGAATCTGAGGTGGGAGGGTTTCTTGAGCCCAGGAAGTTGAGGCTGCAGTGAGTTGTCCTCTGCACTCCAGCCTGGGCAACAGAGAGACCTCGTCTCTTAAAATACACACACACACACACACACACACACACACAGATTAGCTGGGCGTGATGGTGTGTCCCAGCTACTCGGGAGGCTGGGAGACAGAGTGAGATCCTATTAAAAAAAAAAATTAGTTTTGTTCAAAGTGAGAATCTTCACAGCAAGCAACACCCTTCCCCTCATCCTCTTCACACCCAAAACATATCCCCTATGTCCCCTCATTTTATTGAAATAAATATTTTCTGGCAGCAGTGCTAGGCAGGCATAGGCTAGGACATCAAGGACAAATCAGACATGGAATTGCCCTCGAGTAGTTCACTGTCACCGGGAGAAAAAGGCAAGAAATAACAGTAGCAATAGAGAGAAAGAGGAAAGTGTTAAAAGGGGCACAGCTAAAGCATCCTGGAAATTTAGAAGAGAGAGATTACTTCCAGCTGCACCCTAATCACATACTGCCTCACAGCTCTTGTATGATTGTCTTGTCTGGTTATTAACTCCTGTATTGTTAAACAACAACAACACTGAATAATTCATGATGTTGCTTCTTCCTCCACATCCAGATCATCAGCTCCCTTATATCAGAATTGGAGACTCTGAAGGGGCTAATATCTATATCCCTTTTTTTCTGAGACAGAGTTTTGCTCTTGTTGCCTAGGCTAGAGTGCAATGGCACAGTCTTGGCTCACTGCAACCTCCACCTCCCGGGTTCAAGTGATTCTCCTGCCTCACCCTCCCAAGTATCTGGGATTACAGACATGCACCACAAAACCTGGCTAATTTTGTATTTTCAGTAGAGACGGGCTTTCATCATGTTGGTCAGGCTGGTCTCGAACTCCTGATCTCAGGTGATCCACCTGCCTCATTTCCCAAAATGTTGGGATTACAGGCATGAGCCACCGAGCCCAGTCTTTTTTTTTTTTTTTTTTTTTTGAGATGGAGTCTTGCTCTGTCGCCCAGGCTGGAATGCAGTGGTGTGATCTGGGCTCACTGCAACCTCCATCTGCTGGGTTCAAGGGATTCTCCTGCCTCAGCCTCCCAAGTAGCTGGGATTACAGGCATGCACCACCACACCCAGTTAATTCTTGTATATTTAGTAGCAATGAGGTTTCACCACGTTGGCCAGGCTGGTCTCGAACTTCTGACCTCAAGAGATTCACCTGCCTAGGTCTAGAGCCTATCTACAGCCTATCTAAGCTCTATCTATAGCCTTAAGAATACCTGCTTCAGCAGAAGAGACCACCAATAAAATGTTATGGGAATAAAGTCTTTAATTATATAGTCCTTTATTAGCTTACTAATATTCCTTCCATGCATTCAACAAAATAGTAAATTCAAAGTGATAAATAGAAAACTGCTTTTCAGCCACGGTGGCTTATGCCTAGAATCCCAGCACTTTGGGTAGCCAAGATGGGCGTAGCACTTGAGGTGGGGAGTTCGAGATCGGCATCTAATAAAATACAAAATTAGCTGGGTGTGGTGGCACATCCTGTAATCCCAGCTACAGGGGTGGCTGAGGCAGGAGAATCACTTGAACCCAGGAGGTGGAGCTTGCGGTTAGCCAAGATCACACCATTGCACTCCAGCCTGGGCAACAAGAGTGAAACTCCGTCTCAAAAAAAAAAAAAAGACTGCTTTTTCCTATAGTCACCTTCTTTTTCTTCTAGCGGGAGAAAATGTCTTCCTATTGGTGTTTACTGTTTCCAGTGATGGACATCTCAGCTGGGTTTGTCCTTTCCTCTTGGCAACGTAGAAATGTCAAAATAAAGATAACTAGCTGTAATAGTAAATACATTGTGGGTGCTTAGACTGTTTCTGTATAGTAATCTCAGACTCTTCTGAAAGCTCTTTTGTGTGTGCGCCACCAGAGTATTGCCTTTTGGCATCATTTCCAAGTCTTTCTGAAAAATATGCCATATTTTCTTTTTTTGTTTCTGATTTTTAAATGACAGATGGTTAGGAAATGGCTTCTTTACTCTTATAATTATTTTCCCCAGCTTTTCTTCATTAAACAGCAATTACTGTCATGCATAATCTTCCTAAGTAGTTATTTTCTAGCTCCTGAAGAGTGTAATCACCGTGAATGCATTTATCTTATGCACTTCACGGTTTTTCTCAGCGTGAAACTTCTACCGAAAATAATTTGTACCATAGTAACTAACATAGGCACTTAAACGTGTGGTAGTTAATTTTTTATAAGCAGACCAAATTTTTAGATGAAACATTCATCAGTTTTACAAAGGGTCGTTTTCCTGGAATCTATCCAAAAGCATCTTCAAAGGGAAATTAGAAATATGACTACCATATTTTAAATATTTTCCAAGGGAGCAGTGGAGTGAGAAAAATCATTTTCTTCCGGCTTAAATTATCTCATATTTATACCATGCTAAGCAGTTTACAAAACATCCAAATTATTTGCTTTGTGGAGAAGTAAAATCCCTTGTAAATTTATTTCTTCATGCTAGCAATACAAAAAACAATTTCTTACATTATGCCAAACAAACTCTATTTATTTATTTATTTATTTGAGGCAGAGTTTTGTTCCGTTGCCCAGGCTGGAGTGCAGTGGCCGGATCTCGGCTCACTGCAAACTCTGCCTCCTGGATTCAAGTGATTCTCCTCACTGAATGCCAAATGTCAAGAATAAAATTTCTTCTAAATTCATCATGAGTGGCTTCTGGTAAAAGATGATGGCCTGTCAAAATTACCTTTAATATTACAATTCACACATGATCAGATCTCTTGTTTTGTCTTTTGATATTTCATTTACTGCTTCCAAACTTTTAGATAAGTTATAATTCTTCTGAAGATATCATAACTGCTTCTGTTTTCACTACTTTCTTATGACTTGATTTATATGTTTACCTGTTAAATCTAAAGTTTTTTTGGGCTGGGTGCAGTGGCTCACGCCTGTAATCCCAACAGTTTGAGAGGGAAGGCAGTTGGATCACCTGAGGTCAGGAGTTTGAGACCAGCCTGGCCAACATGGTGAAACCCTGTCTCTATTAAAAATACAAAGATTAGCTAGGTGTGGTGGCAAATGTCTGTAATCCCAGCTACTTGGGAGACTGAGGCAGTAGAATCGCTTGAAACCGGGAGGTAGAAGTTGCAGTGACGAGACTCCATCTCAAAAAAAAGAAAAGGATCCTATCTGACCCCCTGTCTTTGTTTGTGCTGCTATAACAAAATACCACAGACTGAATAATTTATTTAAAAAAAAAACCCAGAAATCTATTTCCTTCAGTTCTGAAGGCTGGGAAGTGCAAGATGTTGCCTGGTGAAGGCCCAGTCTGCTTTCATGAATGTTGCATCCTCAGGAGGGAGGTACGCTGTGACCTCACACAGCAGAGGGGAGAAGGGCAAAAGCGCTGAACGCAGCTCGTCAAGCTCTTTTGTAAGTCAGTCAAGCCTAATGCCACTCACGAGGGTTCCACTCTCGTGACTTAATCACCTCTGGAAAGCCCCACCTCTTAACACTGTGACATCAGTGATTACATTTCAAAACATGAGATTTGAAGGGAACACAGACCTTGAAACCATAGCAGACTCCTAGCACCTGAATTTCAGTGTGGCCTGCTCACTGTTACACACTCTCCAGAAGTCACACGTTAGTGTATTTGTACAAAGGAAAGCATTTATTACTGTGTTTTTTCTGGAATGTGGAGACTAAAAAAGGTCTCACTTAGGCCTGGCATGGTGGCTTAAGCCTGTAATCCCAGCACTTTGGGATGCCTAGGTGGGTGGATCATAGGAGGCCAGGAGTTCGAGACCAGAGATATGGCAAAACCCTGTTTCTACTAAAAATACAAAAATTAACCCCACAGCACTCCAGCCTGGTGACAGAGCGAGACTCTGTCTCAAAAAAAAAAAGAAAAGAAAAAGAAAAAAAGGGGGTCTCACCTTGAATGTACTTTGGGAGAATAGTAGTATTCCTGGAAAATTCCATAGAATGGAGATAAAAGAAAGATAAATGGCAAGTTAGTGAAGTTCTGGAGATAGTCTCCAAATCAGGACTCTCTAATTGGTTCGGGAGAATTGCAACTTTGAATACAAATGGCGGTATTGGAGAAATGGAAGAAAGAAAGAAAGAGGCAGAAGACCCTTTCCCAGAGTCACACAAAACAATGACCAACAAGCTAGTGCCCATGAATTCCTGACAGTGAGTCCTTTCTATCAAATGATCTCTCCAGGCAGTGGAGAGATCTCAGCAACAGACTAAGCTAAGTAATGCCCAGAGTTACTCAGCCAGGCAATGTCCGGGCTACACATCTCGGGAATGGCAACAGCAGCTCCAGGCCTCCCCTGCATTTCTGCATGTGGTTGCTTCTCCTTCCTGCTTCTCCCTGAGCCTGAGCCACCTCATTATGCCATGCTGAGCTGCCTGGCCCTGCAGCTGGCCTCCCAGGCTCCAGTCTGCCCGACTGTGAAGCGCCTTCCTTGGAGTTTGCTCCGTAAAATACAGGTGTGGTTGTATCCCTCCGAACTTTAAACTACTTTAGGGAATGGCCCATTGCTTTCACGAGACTGTTCCCACTTCATAATCGTGGTTCACACCCCTGTCGATCTGGTCTTAAGCCCCTTTTCATCACACTCTTCTCTCTAGTGAGAGAAGTTCCCCGAGGTTCCGTCATGGAGGAGTCGGACTATTCACATCTCCACTGGGAATTCCTGATGGGGTGTTTCCCTCCCTACCCTAAGCACATCTTGATGGCTGGGGCAAACCCACTTCTGTCAGAAAAAAAAATGACCTCGAGGGAAATCGCCTTTGGGAAGCTTTCTCTTACCATATCCTGTAGTCCACCAGCCCCTCCAACAGAACTGAATCCTCTTTCCTCTGGACCTCACTGGTATGCAGGGCTGATCAGGTGGGTGGGCTTGTGATATTTATTTATTTAAATTAAAAAAAAATTTTTTGAGACAGTTTCACTCTTGTTGCCCAGGCTAGAGTGCAATGTCGTGATCTCAGCTCACTGCACCCTCTGCCTCTCGGGTTCAAGCAATTCTCTGCCTTAGCCTCCTGAGTAGCTGGGATTACAGGTGCCCACCACCGTGCCCTACTAACTTTTTTTTGTATTTTTAGTAGAGATGGGTTTTCACCATATTGGTCAGGCTGATCTTGAACTCCTGACAGGTGATCCGCCCACCTAGGCCTCCAGAAGTGCTGGGATTACAGGCGTGAGCCACCACACTGGGTGTGATGTTTATTTATTATCTGCCTCCCCTAGAAGACCAGAAATCCTCAAAGGCAAAGCCAAATTTTTTTTTGTTTTTAGGCTGGAATGCAGTGAGGCTTCCTGCAGCCTCGACCTCTTAGGCTCAGGTGATCCTCCCATCTCAGCTTTCTAAGTAGCTGGGACCACAGGTGTCCTCCACCACACCCAGCTAATCACTTTGATTTTTTTCATAGAAAGGAGGTTTGGATGGGCCAGGCGTGGGGCTCACGCCTGTAATCCCAGCACTTTGGGAGGCCGAGGCGGGTGGATCACGAGGTCAAGAGACCGAGACCAACCTGGTCAACATGTGAAACCCCGTCTCTACTAAAAATACAAAAAATTAGCTGGGTATCGTGGCGCGTGCCTGTAATCCCAGCTACTCAGGAGGCTGAGGCAGGAGAATTGCCTGAACCCAGGAGGCAGAGGTTGCGGTGAGTCGAGATCAGGCCATTGCACTCCAGCCTGGGTAAAGAGTGAAACTCCGTCTCCAAAAAAAGAAAGAAAGGAGGTCTTGATATGTTGCCCAGGTTGGTCTTGAACTCCTGAGCTCAAGCAACCCTCCTGAATCAGCCTCCCAAAGTGCTGGGATTACAGATATGTGCCACCGTGCCCCACCCAAAGCCAATATCATATTCAGTTTTCAAACTCTGATACCTAGCACAGGGACTGCCTAGGTAATATGCATCTTTGATGTCTTCTGAAGGAAGGGAGGAGAGGAGGAAGAAATTTGGTGGGTGGGTGGACAAGCATGGGTGAAGGAAGACAAAGGACCAAGTTTCTCCTCTGCCCCTACGCCGGCTTTCCCTGCTGTTTGGGTCTCTGTGCTCCGGACCAGAAGACTTGCCCTAGCTGCTCCAGCTGCTGCACGCACGTCTCTCTGGAACCTGTCTCAACTTCCCAAAGCTAAACATCACTTAGTCCCCACAAATGGGACCCTTCCACTTCCCGTTGTGGGGGCCCAAAAAGGGAGCTTAGATTCAAGGATTGCAAACTGATGGTCCAGCACAATCTGGCAAATCAAGCCTTGGATTATTGAAGAGAAAACTATCATATATGAAGCATCTACTCCATGCAAGCCAATACACATGGCCTTCAATTAATCACATTTCAGTTCCTTTTCAGTCTTTTAAGAGAGGTGTTATTATCCCCACTGCTCAAATGAGGAAAGTGAGACCCAGCCAGGATTCCAGCCATTTCTTTTTTTTTTTTTTGAGATGGAGTCTCACTGTCACTCAGGCTGCAGTGCAATGGCATGATCTGGGCTCACTGCAACCTCTGCCTGCCGGGTTCAAGCGATTCTCTTGCTTCGGTCTCCCGAGTAGCTGGGATTACAGGAGCCCACTACTACTCCCCGCTAATTTTTGTATTTTTAGTAGAGACAGGGTTTCACCATATTGGTCAGGCTGGTCTCAAACTCCCGACCTTAAGCGATACACCCACTGCGGCCTCCGAAAGTGCTGAGATTGTAAGCATGAGCCACCACACCTGGCGCCAGCTGTTTCTTTAATGGCAAGGCCATCCTCTGATCAACACACCATGACACCTCAAGGTTGGAGTCTTTTGAGAGTTACAATAGAAGAGTCCTTTTTTTTTTTGAGATGGAGTTTTGCTCTTGTTGCCCAGCTTGGAGAGCAATGGTGCCATCTCAGCTCACTGCAACCTTTGCCTCCTGGGTTCAAGTGATTCTCCTGTCTCAGCCTCCAAGTAGCTCTGATTGTGGGCATGCACCACCATGCCCAGCCACTTTGTATTTTTAGTAGAGACGAGGTTTCACCATATTGGTCAGGCTAGTTTCAAACTCCTGACCTCAAGTGATCCACCCGTCTTGGCCTCTCAAAATGCTGGGATTACAGGTGGGAGCCACCGCACCCAATGGCCTGGTCTATTGTTTTAATAACTGTTTACTAGATGTCTGCTGTATGGTTCATGGACTTAGAGGATTTTAGAGCTAGAAGATGTCTTAGCAAACACCAAATATAATCCTCTTATTATATAATATATTAATTTTTAAATTTTTTATGAGACAGAGTCTCATAAAGTCTCACTCTGTCTCCCAGGCTGGAGTACAATGACACGATCTCTGCTCACTGCAACCTCTGCCTCCTGGTTCAAGTGATTCTCATGCCTCAGCCTCCCGAGTAGCAGAGACTAGACAGAGTATTGTTCTTGTTGCTCAGGCTGGAGTGCCACGGTGCGATCTCTGCTCACTGCAACCTCCGCCTCCGGGGTTCAAGCAATTCTCTTGCCTCAGTCTTCTGAGTAGCTGGTATTACAGGCACCTGTCACTATACCAGGCTAATTTTTGTATTTTTAGTAGAGACAGGGTGATGGGTGGGGGCAGGGTTCACTATTTTGGCCAGGCTAGTCTCGAACTCCTGACCTCAGGTGATCCACCTGCCTCAGCCTCCCAAAGTGCTGAGATTACAGGCATGAGCCACTGTATCTGGCCAAATCCCCTTACTTTATAATGAGGAAGCTGACAACTTGATAGGATCTAGAACTGTGCAGTGAACACATGCATGATATAATTTTGCCTGGCAGAGATTTTTTTCTAATTAATTTTTAATAGTTTTTTTAAAAATTAAAGTAATAGAAGTTCAGTGTTGAAAAAATTAAAAAACTAAATAAAACCAGATATTAAAAATAATCCATACTACGGATTCCAAAAGTGCTAACATGGTTTTAGATTTGATTTGCTTGTTCCTCGTTTTAGGCCCTGCTAAGCAGATGTGTTTATTAGGTGAAGGGCTATATATTTACACATGTACACACTTATATACATACAGAATTAGTTGCTATTATATTTGTTATAAAATATAGTGTCTTGTCATTAAATATTGTGAATATTTTGTTTTATTAAAATTCTCCATAAATATTCCTTTTTTTGTTCGTTTTTTTTTTGAGATGGAGCCTTACTCTGTTGCCCAGGCTGGAATGCAGTGGTGCAATCTCAGCTCACTACAACCGCAACCTCCTGGGTTCAAGCGATTCTCCGTCCTCAGCCTCCTGAGTAGCTGGGATACAGGCACCTGCCATCACACCTGACTTAAGTTTTGTATTTTTAGTAGTGATGGAGTTTCGCCATGTTGGCTAGGTTGGTCTCGAACGCCTGACCTCAAGTGATTCCTCCACCCTGGCTTCCCAAAGTGTTGGGATTACGGGCATGAGCCACAGCACCCAGCCGCTATAAATATTCTTCAGTGATGAAAATGACAATGATCAATGAGTAATACTTTCTCACTGGGGACAAAAATTTTTTAAATATAATTCCGAAATAAAAACTACCTATTATCCCATCACCAAGAAATAACTATCATTAGCACCTTGACTTGGCAAGGGGTGGGGCTTTTCTTTTAGCTCTCTTTGTGTGTATGTATATACTGAGACAAATGGAATCGATGTTTTAAATTCTTGATAGATTTTTGCCAAATCGTTTTTGAGAAAGTTGGTTCTGATTTAAATTCCCAGCATCAGTGAAAGAAAATGTTTATCTCATTATATTCTCACCAACAATGTTTTAAATTTTTGCTAATTTGATAGTGGGAAAATTGTTGCAAATGTGAACTTTAAAGAAATAACTATTGGTTGTTATGAAAATTATTGCTTCCTTATAATTATTTTATGGAGCAAATAAAATTAAGTATATAATATTAAGAGGTCTAGATATCTAAGTTCTAGTTTATATCATGCATGGCTTAAAAACAGTTTTGTAAAACTGAATTATATTAAATGGAATCAAAAGAATAAGAAAATACCTGGTAAGGCAGGTTGTAGAGCCTTAAGTAAGACTTCTGTGGAAGGTATGAAGGCAGCATCTCTTTTGTAAGCTATTTGGTAATTCGAGATGGAGTCTTGCTTTGTTGCACAGGCTAGAATGCAGTGGCACAATCTCGGCTCACTGCAACCTCTGCCTCCCAGGTTCGAGCAATTCTCCTGCCTCAGCCTCCTGAATAGCTGGGACTACATGCGCCCGCCACCATGCCCAGCTGATTTTTTGTATTTTTAGTAGAGATAGGGTTTCACTGTTTTGGCCAGCATGGTCTCGATCTCCTGACCCCATGATCCACCCACCTCCGACTCCCAAAGTGCTAGAGTTACAGGCGTGAGCCACCCCGCCTGGCTTAGAATTTTTGAAATACTCTACTTGGTTATATTTTGAAACCACAGCTGATTTGCAGGGATATACATGAAAGACATAATTCCCAGAATGCTAGAATTACAGAGCTAAGCAACTTCAGAAAACGTTTAATTACTACCTTCCTAAGGCTCCCCAGTGCTGCTGTATGTACTCCTGTTACTTTGCACCTAAAATTTAAAAAATAAACCTTTATGCCTCTAAAAGTTCTAGTGTGGATTATACACCACTGTTGAACTTAATACTGTGACTGCACTGTCTGCTGAAGGAAAGGGAAATCGTATTTGTGGAATACACAGTGTTTGGACTTGGTATTTAGAGTTCTCAGCCTTGATAAGATTCCTTTTCCCCACCTGAGAGGAGGCACGGCTGGTTTGTGAAGCCAGTGTGTAAGGCTACTGCTGAGACCCCTAGATAAACAGATGAGACAGTCTGGGGAAAAGCAGAGCAAGAGTGTAGTGGAAATGTTTGGATTGGACTTTGTAAACATCAAGACGCGTGGGAACACATGCAAAGTTCCTGGACTCTATTCCAGCTCATGAATGCAATTCGATGCTGTGTTATTGTTGCCCTCCACAAAATGAAGTCTTTTCTCAATGAATGTATTTTCTGGTCTGGGGCCATTACTTGCCAATAATTAATGCTATCATTGTTCTTGGGCCTTTGTGGTAAAAATACAGATAACCATGATAATGGAGGAATGAAATTCAAACTCTTTCTCCTGACATTCAAGGCCTTAGATACCAGGGACCTAATCCATGTTTAATCTCTCTCCTATGCAAAAGTTCGTTGAGGAAAACTAGTTACTCAACATTCTCTCCCCACCACTATTACTTTATTAGTGCTGATCCTTCATTCCGGCATGCTGCTCTTACTAAGCCTGTCTGGCAGTTCTGTCAAGGAGCATTTCAAATGCTACTTCTTCCATGATATACCTCTTCTATGAACTCTTTTCTACTCTGATGAAGTCTCTTTCCTCTCTTTTTTTTTTAAATTAAAATTTTTTTTATGTTTACTTTATGTACAAAGAACTATCATGGTTTTTCATTGGGTAGATGCCTCAGCAATCCTTTGAAGAAAGATCATTTAGTCCAATTTAATGAAACCGATGTCATTCGCATACTGACAGAAACACTCGCGACACAAATTGAAGCCATATTTCTGGGTCAGACCATGCCAATATGAGCAGATGAGACAAGAGCAAGAACCCTGGCTGAATTTTTGCACGTGGCTCCAGTACAGCTACTGGTGACCCATCTTGCTCTTTGCTCTCAGGAGTGTAACAAGGTAAAAATAAAGTTTGGTTTTTTTTTCAGATCAGTTTTAGGTTCGCAGCAACATTGAGAGGAAGATAGAAAGATATAGGCCGGGTGCGGTGGCTCACACCTGTAATCCTAGCACTTTGGGAGGCCGAGGTGGGTGGATCACCTGAGGTCAGGAGTTCAAGACCAGCCTGGCCATCAGGGTGAAACCCCATCTTTAAAAAAAAAATTAATAAAAATAAAAAATAAAAAAAAGAGAAAGATATCTCATATACTTGTCCCCACAGATGCATAAACTTTCTCATTATCAACATTCTGCACCAGAGGGGTAAATCTGTTACAACCGATGAAGCCATGCATCCTAATCCCCCAAAGCCCTTAGTTTACATTCATGCTCTCAGTGTTGTTTATCCTATGGGTCTGCACAAATGTATAGTGAAATGTATCCACCACAAGAGTATCACACAGAGTATTTTCACTGCACTAACCCCTGCCTTCAATCCTTAGCAACCACTGGTATTTTTACTGTCTCCGTAGTTTTGCCTTTTCCAAAATGTCAGATAGTTGGAGTCATACAGTATGCAGCCTTTTTTTGGATTGGATTCTTTCACTTAGTCATATGCATTTAAGTTTTCTGCATAACTTTTATTTTTTGAGACAGTCTCACTTTGTCACCCAGGCTGCAGTGCAATGATATGATCTTGGCTCACTGTAACCTCTGCCATCCATCTTCCAGCGATTCTTTGCCTCAGCCTCCCAAGTAGCTAGGATTGCAGGCATGTGCCACCAACCTGGCTAATTTTTGTACTTTTAGTAGAGATAGAGTTTTTCACCATGTTGCCCAGGCTGGTCTCCAATTCCTGGCCTCAAGTGATCCACCAGTCTCAGCCTCCCAACGTGTTGAGATTACAGGCATGAGCCACTGTGCCTGGCCTCTTCATAACTTTTGTTTTTTCCCACTATCTCCAGTAATGGCTATAAGCAAACTCTTCATAACTTTTTATGGCCTGAGAGCTCTTTTTTTCCCTTCCCTTCCCTCCTCTCCCCTCCCCTCCCCTCCATGCCTCCCCTCCTCTCTTCCCTCCTTCCCCTCCCCACCTCTTTCATCCCTCCTCCCCTCGTCTCCTCTCCCCTCCCCTCCTCATTTCCTCCCTCCCTCTCTCCCTCTCTTCTTCCTTCCTTCCTTTGTTTGCTTGAGACAGGGTCTTGCCTGTCACCCAGGCTGGAGTGCAGTGGTGTGATCCTGGCTCACTGCAGCCTCAACTTCCTGCACTCAAGTGATCCTCCCAACTCAGGCTCCCAAGTAGCTGAGACTCCAGGTGTGCAACACCATGCCTGTCTAATTTTTTAATTTTTGTAGAGATGAGGTGTCACTATGTTGCCGGGGCTAGTCTGAAACTCCTGAGCTCAAGTGATTCTCCTACCTTGGCCTCCCAAAGTGCCGGGATTACAGGTGTGAACCACCATGTTCCAACCTGAACATAAGTTTTTAACGTCTTTGGGTAGACACCAAGGAGCATGATTGCTGGATCATATAATAAAAGTATGTTTAGTTTTGTAAGAAACTCCCAAACGGTCTTCCAAACTTGTTGCACCGTTTTGCATTCCCACCAGCAACAGTTCCTGTTGCTCTATGTCCTCACCAGCCTTTGGTGTTGTCAGTGTTCTGGATTCTGGCCACTCTAATATGTGTGAGGTGGTATCTCACTGCTTTAATTTGCTTTCCCTTGATGACATGTGATGTGGAGTATTTCTTCATATGCTTATTTGCCATCTATATCCTGTTTGGTGAGGTGTCTGTTAAGGTGTTTGGCCCAATTTTTAATGAAGTTGTTTGTTTTCTTATTGTTGAGTTTTAAGAATTCTTTGGGGCTGGGCGCGATGGCTCAAGCTTGTAATCCTAGCACTTTGGGAGGCCGAGGCAGGTAGATCACGTGGTCAAGAGATCGAGACCATCCTGGTCAACATGGTGAAACCCCATCTCTACTAAAAATACAAAAAATTAGCTGGGCATGGTGGTGTGTGCCTGTAACCCCAGCTACTCAGGAGGCTGAGACAGGAGAATTGCCTGAACCCAGGAGGCGGAGGTAGCGGTGAGAGCTGAGATGGCGCCATTGCACTCCAGCCTGGTTAACAAGAGCAAAACTCCATCTCAAAAACAAACAAATAAAAAAGAATTCTTTGGGTCTGGGTGCAGTGGCTCATGCCTGTAATCCTAGCACTTTGGGAGGCCAAGGTGGGTGGATCACCTGACATCAAGGGTTCAAGACCAGTCTGGCCAATGTGGTGAAACCCCGTCTCTACTAAAAATACAAAAATTAGCCAGGTGTGGCGGCGTGTGCCTGTAATCCCAATTACTTGGGAGGCTGAAGCAGGAGAATTGCTTGAACTCGGGAGGCAGAGGTTGCAGTGAGCCAAGATCCTGCCACTACACTCCAACCTGGGTGACAGAGCAAGACTCCATCTCAAAACAACAACAACAAAAAATATTTGTATTTTAGGTAGTAATTTTTTTTTGAGATGGATTCTTTCTCTGTTGCCCAGGCTGGAGTGAAGTGGCATGCTCTTGGCCTCTTCCTTCTGGTTTAAGCAATTCTTCTGTCTCGCCTCCTGAATAGCTGGGACTACAGGCACGCACCACCATGCTCAGCTAATTTTTTTTATTTTTAGTAGAGACAGGGTTTCACCTTGCTGGCCAGGCTGTTCTTGAACTCCTGACCTTGTGATCCACCCGCCTTGGCCTCCCAAAGTGCTGGGATTACAGGCGTGAGCCACTGCACCTGGCCCCAGATAATAATCTTAATATATCTTTTGAAAATATTTTGTCCCAGTGTGCAGCTTACCAGTCCCAGTCTCATTCTCTTGACATATTCTTTCACAGAAGTTTGTAATTTTAATGAAATCCAGCTAATCTATTATTTCTTTCATGGATCACGCCTTTGATGTTGTATTTAAAAAGGCATCATCGGCAGAGCGTGGTGGCTCACACCTGTAATCCAAGCACTTTGGAGGCCAAGGCGGGCAGATCACCTGAGGTCGGGAGTTCAAGACCAGCCTGACCAACATGGTGAAACCCTGTCTTTAAAAAAAAAAAAAAAAAAAGGCATCATTATACCCAACGTTATCTAGGTTTTTCTCCTATGTCTTCTTCTAGGAGTTTGTTTGCTTATTTTTGAAGATGGAGTCTCACTCTGTTGCCCAGGCTGGCATGCAGTGGTGCGATCTTGGTTCTCTACAACCTCTACCTCTTGGGTTCAAGCAATCCTTCTGTCTCAGCCTCCTGAGTAGCTAGAATTACAGGCATGCACCACCATGATGTGCTAATTTTTTTTGTATTTTTAGCAGACACGAGGTTTTGCCATGTTTGCCAGGCTGGTCTCCAACTTCTGACCTCAGGTGATCCACCTGCCTCGGCCTCCCAAAGTGTAGGGATGACAGATGTGAGTCACCTTGCCCAGTCTAGGAGTTTTATAGTTTGTGTTTTACATTGAAGTATATAATCCATTTCAAGTTAATTTTTGTGAAGGGTGTAAGCACTGCATCTAGATTCATTGTTTTGTATGTGGATGTCCAGTTGTTCCAGTCACCATTTGTTGAAGAGTCTGCCTTCACTCCAATGTATTGTTGTTGCTCCTTTGGCAAAGATCAGTTGACTCTATTTGTATGGGTCTATTTCTGGGTTCTTTATTCAATTTATCTATTCATTTGTCCTTTTGCCAATGCCACATTGTCTTGATTACTGTAGCTTTATAGTAAGTCTTGAAGTCACAGAGACAGTCCTCCAATTTTCTTTTTTCTCTTTTTTGAGACAGTCTCGCTCTGTCACTGAGGCTGGAGTGCCATGGCTTGATTTCAGCTCACTGCAACCTCTGCCTCCTGGGTTCAAGCGATTCACTTACCTCAGCCTCTTGAGTAGCTGAGATTACAGGCATGTGCCACCATGCCCAGCTAATTTTTACATTTTTAGTAGAGATGGGATTTTGCCATGTTGGCCAGGCTGGTCTTGAATTCCTGACCTCAAGTGATCCACTCACCTCAGCCTCTCAAATTACTGGGATTACAGGTGTGAGCCACCATGCCTGACCTTTTTTTTTTTTCTTTTTTTAAGACAGAGTCTCATTCTGTTGCCAAGGCTGGAGTGCAGTGGCAATTTTGGCTCACTGCAGCCTCCACCTCTTGGGCTCAAGGAATTCACCTGCCTCAACCTCTTAAGTAGCTGAGACTACAGGTATAAGGCACCACATACGGCTAATTTTTGTATTTTCTTTAGAGATGGGGTTTCGTCATGTTGCCCAGGTTGGTCTTGGACTCCTGAGCTCAAACAATCTGCCCACCCTGGCCTCCCAAAATGCTGGGATTAAGGGCATGAGCCACTGTGCCTGGCCAGTCTTCCAACTTTGCTCTTCTTCAACACTTCATTAGCTATTCTGGGTCTTTTGTCTCTTCACATCCTTTAGAACCATTTTGTTCATAGCCACAAAATAACTTCCTGGGACTCTGGGAATGCATTAAGTCTTTGATCAGGTTTGGAAAAACTGACATCACGATAATATTAAGTCTTCCTACCCAGGAACTTGAAATGTCTCTCCGTTTATTTACTTCTTTTTTTTTTTTTTTTTTTTGAGACGGAGTTTCGCTCTTGTTACCCAGGCTGGAGTGCAATGGCGCGATCTCGGCTCACTGCAACCTCCGCTTCCTGGGTTCAGGCAATTCTCCTGCCGCAGCCTCCTGAGTAGCTGGGATTACAGGCACACGCACCATGCCCAGCTAATTTTTTTGTATTTTTAGTAGAGACGGGGTTTCACTATGTTGACCAGGATGGTCTCGATCTCTTAGAAGGTACATCTTACACAATATAAATGAAGAGGTCTCCAGCTTGTTCCCAGCCTTCCCTACTGTGTCACAGGGATGTGATTACCCAGCCAGGGACTACATTGGTCAATTCCTTGCAGCCGGGTGTGGCCACATGACTGTTCTTACCAGTAGAATGAAAGCGGAAGTGACGGATGTTGCTTCTGGGCATGGTGTTTTTAGGTGTGTGAGCTTTATCTGCTCTTTCATCTCTTCACCAGCTTGAAGCAGAAGATTCTGATGCCCTAGGGTCTGGCAGGAACTCCAGGTAGAAGGGACTGGAGTCCCTGGATCACTACATGGAAGAAATTTGTCCTGTGATATAGAATAGCATCATTGAGCTGTTGAGTGTAAAATAAACTTTCATTGGGTTAAGCTGCGGAAATCTGATGTTTTATTTCTACAGAGCTAGAGCCATTTCCCTGATTACTACTACTTGGTATCCTTTTAATGCTTGGCTCATTTCATTTTATATGGCAGGTGCTCAAAAAGTATTTATTAACATGAACTGAAAATTCAGAGACAAACACAGAGAAAATATAAATTACCTTATACTGTTAGAACTTAGTTTGAGATATCTGATGACAAGAAAATACTCTCAACCCTATTTTTCATTGAGAAAATGCCTCTTCCCCCAAGTCATTTATTTTACAGGTTAAGTGCTGACACTTTGTGATCGGTTGTCACTTGGTTCTTGGCAAAGAGAAAATAAGATGTTTTAAGAATTGGCGGTCATTCTGGTTGACTATGGATGCCAAGTTTTCTTCTGGGTATAAGAGCCAGATGGCATAACTGTGAACTGATAATGGCAGGATGAAAACTATCCCTGTCTGATTGTCAGATACTTGGGTCAGATTTTCAGATGATACATAATTAGTGGACAGTGGCCGTTGGCCAATAGCATACCCATTCACATTTCAATTAGACATGCATGGTAAAGTGATTATATTGTTATTGCTGGTATTATTTCTGCGGTTGAGCTAAGTACCAAAAAAAGGGAGGTAGCCCCAAGCCCAAAATGTCATCAGGCCAAAATGAGAGTGGCTCACCAGCCCTCCAAATCAAACTTCAGGCTAATTCAATATGATTGGATGTGGTATTAGAAAGTCAGAATCTAAAGCTTGAAGCATAAGAGAGGGGAGCTAATCAGAAGTGCGGCATACAGTTTATGTTTTATGTATTAAAGTTACATTTCAATTTCTTCTCAGAGTGCTTCTTTTTTGTTTTTTAACCTCTTTCACCCACTTTATTTCTCCTACATCCTAATAAGCAAGCTTCCTGTGGAGCCCTGTTCCTCTCCGCATTCAGAGACATGCTCTCATGATTTCTTTCTGCTTAGATTGTATAATTTACCTGGTTGGCCTCCTGTCACATTAGATTGTTTTCCATAAAAATGCTGATGAACATTTATTTTTCAGAATTTTTTCCAATTTTTTTTTGTTTTTTTCCTTAAACAAAAAGCCAAACCTGTTCTTTCTCATAGCAAGTAGACTATGACTTAGACCTGTTTTGGGGGACCCATTAGTAGTCATAAAAGTCAATTTACTGAGGTTGGGTGTGGTGGCTCATGCCTGTAATCCCAGTATTTTGGGAGGCCGAGGGGGGTAGATCACTTGAGGTCAGGAGTTCAAGACCAGCCTGCCCAACACAGTGAAATCCTGTCTCTACTGAAAACACAAGATTAACTGGGCATGGTGGTGCATACCTATAATCCCAGCTACTTGGGAGGCTGAGGCAGGAGAATTGCTTGAACCCAGAAGGTGGAGGTTATAGTGAGACAAGATGGCGTCACTGCACTCCAGCCTTGGCGACAAGAGTAAAACTCTGTCTCCAAGAAAAAAGAAAATAAAATATCAAAATATATTATAGTAATAGGTAAGTATCAATTCATGAAACACCTATTTATGTTACTTATATGCCATTACACACTATGAGGCAAAATATTTTTTTTTTTTTGAGACCAATATGGTGAAACTCTGTCTCTACTAAAAATACAAAAATTAGCTGGGCATAATGGCTGGTGCCTGTAATCCCAGCTACTAGGAAGGCTGAGGCAGGAGAATCTGAGAACTGCTTGAGCCTGGGAGGTGGAGATTGCAGTGAGCCGAGATGGTACCACTGCATTCCAGCCTGGGTGACAGAGCCAGACTCCATCTCAAAAACAAACAAACAAACAAACAAACTAACAAAAAACAGCTTTATAGATATAATTCACATATTGTAGCATTCACAGAGTTAAATGTCCAAAAGAGTGGTTTTAGTATGCTTAGAGTTGTGCAACATTGTCATCCAAAAAAGAAACCCTGTACGCATTAGCAATGAATCCCCTTTCTTCACCCCCACAACTCTAATCAACCACTATTATTTTTTCTGTCTCTATAGATTTGCTTCTTCTCAATATTTCACATAAATAGCATCATACAATACGTGTGGCCACACATACACACATACATACACATGATCCTTTGTGACTGACTGACTTTTTTTTTTTTTTTTTTGAGACAGAGTTTCACTCTTGTTACCCAGGCTGGAGTGCAATGGCGCCATCTCGGCTCACCGCAACCTCCGCCTCCTGGGTTCAGGCAATTCTCCTGCCTCAGCCTCCTGAGTAGCTGGGATTACAGGCATGTGCCACCATGCCCAGCTAATTTTTTGTATTTTTAGTAGACCAATATGGTGACCAGGATGGTCTCGATCTCTTGACCTCGTGATCCACCCGCCTCGGCCTCCCAAAATACTGGGATTACAGGCGTGAGCCACCGTGCCTGGCATGTCTCTCTTTATGTCAGTTCCACACAGCCTTGATTACTAGAGCTTTATAGTAAGTTTTGACATTGAGGAGTATGAATCCTCCAACTTTCTTTTTCAAGATTGGTTTGGATATTCTAGGTCTCTTCCATTTTCTTCTGAATTTTAGAATTAACTTGCCAATTTATCCAAAAAGTCTACCTGTAACTTTTCATAGGTATTATACTGCATCTGTAGATCAGTTTGAGGAGTATTACCATCTTAATATTAGTGTATTGTGATACGCAAACATGGGATAGCTTTTGGTTTACTAGGTTTTTTCTTTTTGAGACAGAGTCTCTCTCTGTTGCACAGGTTGGAGTGCAGTGGTGCAATCTCAGCTCACTGCAACCTTCACCTCCTGGGTTCAAGCGATTCTCCTGCCTCCGTCTCCTGAGTAGCTGGGACTATGAATGTGTGCCACCATGCCTGGCTAATTTTTTTGTATTTTTATTAGAGATGGGGTTTCACTGTGTTAGCCAGGATGGTCTCGATTTCCTGACCTGGGGATCCTCCTCCCTTGGCCTCCCAAAGTGCTGGGATTACAGGTGAGAGCCACGCACCTGCCCCATTTATTAAGTTTTTAATCTCTTTCAACAATATTTGGTAGCTTTCAGTGTGCAAATTTTGCACTTCTTTTTTTTTCTTTTTTTGAGTTGGAGTCTCACTCAGTCACCCAGGCTGCAGTGCAGTGGCATGATCTTGGCTCACTGCAATCTCCACTTCCTGGGTTCAAGTGATTCTCCTGCCTCAGCCTCCCAAGTAGCTGGGACTACTGGTGCACACCACCACACCTGGCTAATTTTTTTTTTTGTATTTTTGGTAGAGATGGAGTTTCACCATGCTGGCCAGGCTGGTCTTGAACTCCTGACCTCAAGTGATCCACCTGCCTCAGCTTCCCAAAGGGCTGGGATTACAGGTGTGAGTCACCATGCCTGGCCCAAAGTTTGCCTCTTTTTTCTTTCAGCATAGATAATGTAGAACATTTCTCCTAGTGTTACTTTAGTTTAAAAAAAATCTCGAACTTGAAACTTCTATTAGAAAAATCTATGCTTGGCCGGGCGCGGTGGCTCAAGCCTGTAATCCCAGCACTTTGGGAGGCCGAGGCAGGTGGATCACGAGGTCAAGAGATCGAGACCATCCTGGTCAACATGGTGAAACCCCGTCTCTACCAAAAATACAAAAAATTAGCTGGGCACGGTGGTGTGTGCCTGTAATCCCAGCTACTCAGGAGGCTGAGGCAGGAGAATTGCCTGATCCCAGGAGGTGGAAGTTGCAGTAAGCCAACATTGTGTCACGGCACTCCAGCCTGGGCAATAGAGCAAGACTCTGTCTCAAAAAAAAGAAAGTTAGTGGATAGAGTCTCAGGTACTTCTGTAATGTGACTGGCATTAAAATTATTTTTAGCATCAGATTTATTTCTTTTCTTTTTTTAACTGTAGGTAACACTGGTGCTCTAGAAATTCACATACCCTGAACACACACACACACACACACACACACACACACACACACACGGAAAAGCCGGTCTTGAAAGAAAACTTATCCACCAGCTCTTTCTGTTCAAATTTTCTTTGCTCCTGATTCAGTTCTGTAAATATAGATTTATATTTAGCCACTTTTTTGACTCTCCATATGTTCCTTCTAAAAACATTTCCTATTAAGGAAATTTACACAGTTGTTCTCTTAGAGAACTGCTGAGTGAACATGACCCTATACAGGTAGGTGTTAGATTTGTCTGCTGGTGGTATCGTGACTGAACGAGGAGTCAAGGGAGTCCCTGGAAGAAGGTTCTCCTGCCACACAGCTCCCCAGCTCTTCTGGAAACCTTGTTGATGATGACTGGAGGGGTCAAAAGTGGTGTCTGTGGAGGCGGATTCCATATCCCTGGGTGTTCAGCCTTTCCCACCTTCCTTCTTTGCTTAGGTGTTGCTCTGTGGTGTGGAGTGGGGACTGGACTGCCACGGGAGGGGTCGGTCAGCTCACAGCACCATAGGGAAGAGGATAAACAGGAAGACGAAAATGAGCGCTTGTTAGCAGAGAGACGCACCAACAGTTGGGTTCTGTGGGGCAGGGCGAGCCTTGAGTTTCCAGCCCCAGCTGAGGACCTTGGCTCCAGACCTGCCCTTCTTATTTAATTTAATTTACTTTTTTGAAACAAGGTTTTGCTCTGTTGCCCAGGCTGAAGTGCAGTGGCATGATCATAGCTCACTGCAGCCTCGAGTTCCCAGGCTCAAGAGATCCTCCCACCTCAGCCTCCTGAGTAGCTGGGACTACAGGCATGTTCCACAATGCCTGGCTAATTTTGTTTATATTTTGTAGAGACAATATCTTGCTGTGTTGCCCAGGCTGGTCTCAAACTCCTGAGCTTAAACAATTCTCCCACCTCTGCCTACCAAAGTGCTGGGATTACAGGCATGAGCCACTGCACCAGCCTTGTTCTTCTTTAAAGGAACCCATTCTGGCCAACTCAGAGACCTCAGGCTGCTCCTGCTCTCTATGAAGCCCCATTTATTTGGCTGAAACAATAGGCAAGGAAGGGGAAAGGTTCCTTTTAGAGTCAGTGAGGCTGCCTGTGGAATCTCTCCACTGGCCTTTTGGAATCACCCTCTGTCTCAATTTCCTCATCTCTAAAATAGGGTTCATATTACCTACAAATATGCATGTCACAAATGTGCACGGAATCAGCTAGTGCTCAGTGAATGTGGTGATTATACCTCAGTCTCTGGCCCCTGGACCCACTTGGCCACCTGTCTATGCCTGGGCCCTTTCTTGTTTTCTTCAATTTAGCATCTATCTTAACAGCATATCTTGGATTCCCTTTTGATTCAACTTCCTTTAATTCTCTTGCCTTTGTTTTTTATTCTAGTTGATTTGCCCCAGTAGATGGTGAGTTCTGCTTCTTTCTTCCTAGAAACTTTGTGTTTCCATGGTAGCTGAATGTTTCCATATTTACTTGAGCTAAAAACCCTTTGAAATAAAATATCAGCATGACCATGGGGAGGGCATCAGGTATCCTTTGCTTGGGATGTTAAAAAAACCTTCCTATAGCCTTCAGCTCCAGACCTGTGAGGCCCTGGTGAGTTGAGGAGAGCTACTTCCCCTTGCTTGGAGCTCTGTGAATGACACCCCAGGCCTCTTTGCCCTGCAGCATGCATTGGCAATACATTTCCTACTGTGGCTCAGTCCAGATCTTTCTCCCTCTAGGATCAGACCTGTGGGCGAAACCTGCACGCTCCTCTGCTCCTCCGTGCTATAAGAATGACACGGGAGGCCTGCCCTGATCCAGTGCTGGGTGAGCCAGCTTAGCATTTGTAGGTCTATCTGCCTATAGATATAAGCCTCACCCTGCAACCTCTTCTCTTTTGGTAAGTAGAGGGGATGTGTTTGCCTTTAGCTTTAGTTGTTGTCTTATTTCTCAGCTTCTTTAGAACCCAGAGAAGAAAAAGTGAGAGGCTGGTTATTGGTGCTCCCTCATAGATCCTGACAGTACTGTAAATGAATGAAGCTTGCGGGGACAAGGCAACAAGGAGTGGAGGAGACCTCGGGACATGGAGGGGAGAGCAGAATGTCCAAAGGCCTGGCTCTAGCTTGCTGCCATCCTGTGGGCATTTGGACCCATGTTTGTCAGATATTTCAAAAATTTCAAAGAAAGCCATTTCAAAGAAACGATTTCAAATAGTGATCTCGATTTTATTATCTTGATCTTTATCTGACATCTTGCTCTAGTTTGAATGTCTCCCACCAAAAGGCATGTACTGGAAACTCAAACAGTGTTGGGAGGTGGGGCCTAATCGAGGTGTTTAGGTCTTGAGGCTCCACCCTCATGAATGGATTAATAATGATTATAAAAGGGCTTGAATCCAGGCGTGGTATCTCACGCCTATAATCCCAGCACTTTGGGACTCCGAGGTGGGTCGATCCCTGAGGTCAGGAGTTTGAGACGAGGCTGGCCAACACGGTGAGACCCTGTCTCTACTAAAAATACTAAAAATTAGCCAGCATGGCGGCACACAGCTGTAATCCCAGCTACTTGGTAGGCTGAGGCAGGAGAATTGCTTCAACCCAGGAGGTGGAGGTTGCGGTGAGCCAAGATCATGCCATTGCACTCCAGCCTGGGCAATAGAGTGAGACTCTGTTTAAATAAAAAAAAAAAAACACAAAAAAGAGTGGGAAGGGGGGCTTGAGGGTGCAAGTTTGGACTCTTTCTCTCTTGCTCTCTCTCTCTGTCTTTGCACCATGGGATGACACAGCAAGGAGGCGCTCCCCAGATTCCAGTCCATCGATCTTGGACGTTCCAGTGTCCAGAACCAGAAGTCAATAAGTTTCTGCTCATCTTAAATTACTCAGTCTTAGATCTGCTTTTATAGGAGCACAAAATGGACTAAGATACATGTCCCTACTTTCTAATGTTGACACTAAACTAGAAAACAACACCATGAGAGCAAGTCTGCATGGGACACATAAAGCACACCTGTGGGTCAAGGCTTTCTGGAGGCTGCTAGTCGGGGACACTGCCTGCATCCTGCCCTGGATCCTCAGCACTGCATCCTCCCTGGTCACATTAGCATGTAACTCCACTTCCACTCCTGTACATCCCATCAGGAAAACTTGAACTCCAAATGCCCTGTGTCACCTGGAAAGAGGCACTGCTATAAATATATGAGCTCTTGGAATTACAAACTAGCATTTTCACTTGATTATTTACTATTCTCCCCTTGATGTTGTCTTTTGGTTTGACTTACTTAAAATGTACCCACTTTTCTAGTTACACACAAATTAACCTATAATGGATGGGTATAAAGGTATGGAAAGGGAAATGGCTCCATACCTTTTCTTGGAATCATTGAAAGACAAGACGGTCAATAGCTTCTTGCCCAAACATGTACTATGTCTGTGAATGTTATTAAACCCTAGGTTAATGAAACACAAGTAATGAAAGTAACTACAAATTCTTTAGCATTATTAACTCAAAGGTATCTAACAAGTAGAATTTGCATTGAAACACTCTTGGAGTGAGGTGGCAATAATTTGATGTGATGTATTGTAACATTCATTAATTCATTCAACAAATGTGGTTGTCCAGCCGTTTCCAGTTGAAAGCCACAGATGTGACTCTAAAACCCAACAGAACACAAGTCTGGAAACTTCTCCCCTAGCTGCTCCTTCTATTGTGTTGTAGAACAAGAACATCGGGCATGATTGCTGTTGTCCAGGAGCTGTGACCAGAAATGTTATTTCATCAGCAAAATGAAAAATCCAAGTGTAGCTATTTATGCTGCACGTTCCCTCAAGGTAGTGCTGAGCAGTTGTCTTGTTTTTGCTCTTTGCAGTCAGGTCTTATGGAAACACTGAGAAGCTAGAGAAGAACTTAAAAAAGATGGTGGTGAACACAGTTATACCAAGACTCTGTCTATGGTTGTCGTTCTTTGGCACCGACTGGAGCTTTATTCCTTAAGGCTTTTGAATATCCTTAAGCCAACTCCTTAGCTGCATGGTAGTGTCATCGGGGAGCCAGCCTCACCCTTGAGGGCACCCAGGGTCTGTGACTCACACAGATGAGTAGTGATGATGCAGAAATGCCTCTCCTGCAGGGTGTGAGCCATTAGTGGAGTTTGGGTAGTTCAAAGCTTTCAGTCTTCTGTTTGATTTAATCTTAAGAGTTATCTTGTGCCACTTTCCCCTTGCTCCTGGCTGGTCAGTTGACAGCTAGGGTTGCCCGGGGTTTTTGGCAGTTTCTGTTCCCTTGCTTGAAATGCCTTTTTCTTGGCTCTTCAAGCGGCTGTTTTCTTCTGCTCTTTTAAATTTCCATTTAAATGTCACCGTTTCAGAGCCCTCCCTTTTCCCAACTCAAATGGTCTGCCCTTGTGTATTAATGGAGATAGGCTATATGCTGCGATAGTGATCAACTCCAAATCTCAGTGGCTTAACACAACCAAGATTGATTTCTTGCTCATGTCACAATCCAGTGTGATTTGAGCAATTCACCTGTAAGCAATGACTCAGGGATCAAGCTTCTCCAGTTTGCCCACCTCTGAAGGCGTGCAGATGGGGAAGAAAGGGCTTTAAGGCAGGGGCATTATAGCCCACATCCTACTGGTCGGAATCCAGGCATATGGGCAAATGGCCTCAAGCTGTTTTGAAGGAGAGGTGGAAAACTAGTTTCTTTTTACCTCTATTTATTTATTTAGATAGGGCCTGGCTCTGTCACCCAGGCTAGAGTACAGTGGTGTGATCATAGCTCACTGCGGCCTCAAATTCCTGGGCTCAAGTGATCTGGCTACCTTGGCCTTCCAAATTGCTGGGATTAAAGGCATGAGCCACTGCATTCAGCCAGTTTTATTATTCCTAATAAAATTTTTACTTTATTTTCTTTTTTCTTTCTCCACGTTTGAAGAAGAGATTAAGTCACTTAATTTTCATGGCAAAGATAAATAGTAATATAATGATCATTTACAGATAGGACATTGAGAGTCAGAAACGCTAGATGACTTACCCATGGTCACCTAGCTAAGAACTGGGATTAGAACCCAGGATGCCAGCCTCCAAAGTCCACTTTCAACATGCTGTCTATACTGCTTTCATGTTAAAGATAACAAGAAAATTGATAACATATTAATTGTATACTCAGTCAGTGTTTGGAAGTCAGTATTATAAGTATTCTTGGCTGGGCATGGTGGATCACGCCGGTAATCCCAGCATTTTGGGAGGCTGAGGTGGGCGTATCACTTGAGGCCAGGAGTTTGAGATCAGCCTGGCCAACATGATGAAACCCGTCTCTACTAAAAATATAAAAATTAGTCGGGTGTGGTGGCAGGCACCTGTAATCCCAAATACTTGGGAGATTGAGACAGGAGAATTGCTTGAACCCAGGAGGCGGAGGTGGCAGTAAGCTGAGATGGCACCACTGTGCTCCAGCTTGGGCAACAAATTGGGAAAGTCTGTCTCAAAAAAAAAAAGGTATTATTTAGTCCCTGAACAACAGTAGCTTAGACAAAAGATAGTTTTGCTAAGAAGGCAAAGAAGCAGTGTAGACCAGTGGTTCTCAAAATATGGTCTGAGGCTTCTGGGGAACCCTAAAACCTTTCTAGAGCATCTATGAGATTGCAACTATTTTCATAATAATACTAAGATGTTATTTGCCCTTTTCATTCTTGTTCTCCTATGAGTATACTGTGGGGTTTTCCAGGGGCTCCCTAATATGTGATGATGTCACTGCGGTGATGTGAATCCACAATAGAGGTGTGGTTGCTGCCTTTAAATAAAATAACCAATAGTTTATTACATTAAGTTTTAACTTATTGAAACTTAACATTTCTAACACAATAAATATGAGTGGTCCTTAGGAGTCCTTAATCATTTTAAGGAGTGTAATAGATCCTAAGACCAAAAAATGTGAGAACTGCTGCTGGGTTGGCCGATGCAAGGAAATGTGTTTTCTGATGTCAGCTTAACTTCTAGTGTATAGCAATTAAGGGTCTCCATCAAAAAAAATCTTTTAGGCCAGGTATGGTGGCTCATTCTTGTGTTTTGGGAGGCCGAGGAGGGCTTGAGTACAGGCTTTCAAGACCAGCCTGGGCAACAACGTGAGACCCCATCTCTAAAAAGAAAGAAAAATCTTTAAAAATGTCTTTGTCTCAATTTCTTTTTCGTTTTTTTTTGAGATGGGGTCTTGCTCTGTTGCCCAAGCTAGAGTGCAAGGGCATGATCTCAGCTCACTGCATTCTCCACCTCCTGGGTTCAAGCAATTCTCCCATTTCAGCATCCAGAGTAGCTGGGTATAGGGGTGTGCCACCATGCCTAGCTATTTTTTGTATTTTTAGTAGAGGTGGGTTTCACCATGTTTGCCAGGCTGGTCTCGAATCCCCGACCTCAGGTGATCCACCCGCCTTGGCCTCCCAAAGTGTTGGGATTACAGGCGTGAGCCTCTGTGCCTGGCCTTCAATTTCTTTAAAGTGAGATTATAGCACACTTTTAATACTACCTATATTATAACACTGAAGATAAGATTAATTTAAAACATCTTGTAGTAACCTGGATAAGAATCAAGAACTCTAAAAAACTAATAGAGGAACATGAATAATAAATTCACAGAAATTTCCTCAATTTTCTGTCTCTTTTCCCTAATTGTATTCTTTTTCAAGAGTACTTTGAAAATGGGCCAGGCATGGTGACTCATACCTATAATCCTAGCACTTTGGGAGGCTGCGGCAGGTGGATCACGAGGTCAGGAGTTCGAAGCCAGCCTGACCAACATGGTGAAACCCCATCTAGAGTACTAGGAAAATGGGTCCAATTTGTTGTCAGCACAACATTCTATCACTGAAGTCTTCTGTTTATTGGAGATTAGTAGTCTAATCAATTTACCACCATGGATTGACTCAATTAATGAAAACTGAGTACAGGTAAAATTCCATGGCAATGAAACTCATTTTAACTGCATACTGTGTAAATAAAAAGTTCTCAAACTTGGCTGCTGGTTGGATGTGTTGTCCTATGCTGCCGTCATTATGGCAAACTTCAGTTTAAATAAAATCAAGTGGCCACTTTTTTCCAGTTCATTGCAGTAGCTATATGTCATAATAACTTGATATTAATAATTCATGTTACCTTATACAAAAAATTGCAAAGTAGCTCATTACCATGCACGATTAAAGGCTTGATAACAATGAATTCCTGTAAATTATTCCAGCTTTTTGAAAACTTAAGATGCTAAATAGTAAATTAAAAAAACAGAGCAGGCACAGTGGCTCATGCCCGTAAAACCCAGCACTTTGGGAGACCAAGGCAGGCAGATCACCTGAGGTCAGGAGTTCAAGACCAGCCTGACCAAGATGGAGAAACTCTGTCTCTACCAAAAATACAAAATTGGCTGCACGTGGTGGTGCATGCCTGTAGTCCCAGCTACCCGTGAGGCTAAGGCAGGAGAATTGCTTGAATCCAGGAGGCAGAGGTTGCAGTGAGCTGAGATTGCACTGTTGCACTCCAGCCTAGGCAACAATAGCAAAACTCTGTCTCAAAATAATAATAATAAATAAAAACAGTAAACCAGATGAAATTATCCCATACTCTCATGGATTAATAATGGCTAAGTGCTATTGAGTAGGTAATAACTCTTTGCAGGTGTTATACATGGTGATTAGTATGTTTCAGTGAATTCACCACCACTTCCCAATACTCCAAAGATGTAGGCATTATTATTCAATTTTTTACAAAAGTGAAGAAATTGATATTTGCAGGATTTAAACTCAGACAGTATGAGTCAATAACCCAAGCTCTCAACCACTATCCTATGCCTTTTTTAAGACCGTGTCTCACTGTGTCACCCAGGCTGGAGATCTCAGCTCATTGAAGCCTCCTTGACCTCCCAAGTTCAAGCAATCCTCCTGCCTCAGCCCTCCAAGTAGCTAGGACTACAGGTGCATGCCATCACACCCGGCTAATTTTTGTACTTTTCTGTAGAGACAGGGTTTTGCCATGTTGCCCAGGTTGGTCTCAAACTCCTGGGCTCAAGCAATACCCCCTCTCGGCCTCCCAAAGTGCTAGGATTACAGGGGAGAGCAACTGTGCCCAACCCATCCTATGCTTTTGAAACAAATCCCTAACAGTTTTTATTTTTATTTTTTTTTAAGAGATGGGGCCTTGCTATGTTGCCAGGCTGGACTCAGACTCCTTAGGCTCAAATAATCCTCCCACCACAGCCTCCTGAGTAGCTGGGACTACAAGTGTTGCCATCACATCAGGATCAAATTCAGAGTTTTGAAATAGAAATATTTTCACTACAATTTTATCCTCATTTGCTTGTCTATGCTGTTTTGGTTTCTGACGATTGTGGGTTGAATTATTCCTCCCTCTGCCCTGCTCCCGAAAAAGATACATTGAAGTCCTAAAGCCCATCGCTGTGAATGTGACCTTATTTGCAAATATGCACACTTGTTGATGTAATCAGGTGAAGATGAGGTCATACAGGATTAGGATGGACCCTAAATCCAGTGATTGGTGTCCTTCTAAGGAGAAGGAGAATTGGAGACACAGGCACATAGGAGTAGGACAGCCATGTGAAAACGGAGGCAAACTGGGGTTATGCTGATGCCAGCTAAGGAACACCTAGGGCCACCAGAAGCTGCAAGAGGCAAGGAAGGATTCTGTCCTAGAACCTCCGGAGGGAGCATGGCCCGGCTGACACCTTGACTTCAGACTCCCACCCTCCAGAACTGTTAACGAATAATTTTTTTCACCCAAGCCACCCAATTGGTGGTCCTTTTTATGGCAGCCATGGGATCTAATACAATGACTTCCTGGGCTGCAACCCAGATGAACCAAGATCCCGCGAGACCTTGACTTTGGATCCCTAGAGAGATGGCAATCAAATGAACCTCAACACATTGAGTTCATAATTTGGTCTGGGTTCTTGGGTTATTTTGATGATTAGTTTTGGAGTGAGATCATTGTGAATCATAAAAAAACATAATAATGAGACTGTCTTCAAGTTTCTGGAACAAGATAGAATATTAAAAAAATATATAGCAGGCTTTTGAATGGAATGCAGTGATGATGACAGTAGGTTTTCAGGGGACAGTGGCAGAGTGATCATCTGCAAAGGCTGGGCACTGACCAATGGGATGGCAGTGGGGCCCTGGAGATACTCCTGCCCCACCTGGGAGGCAGCCCTTGGGCTGACAGCAGAGTGGTGCACTGTTTTAAACTCTGGTGTGGCACCCAATGGGTGCTTGATGCTGGCACATGGACGGGAGACTAGACAGCCAGTCTAGAAATACTGGGGTTTGTCTCAGAGGAGGAAAGAGGGTTTCAGGGAGAAACAAGAAGATTGCTAGACATTAAGTATCCTAAAGTTCAGACAGACCTGGGGTGGTGGCGCATGTCTGCAATCCCAGCATTTTGGGATGTCGAGGCGAGAGATCCCTTGAGGCTGCAGTGAGCTCTGATTACAACACTGCACTCTAGCTTGGGTGACAGAGCGAGACCATGTCTCTAAAAAATAAAAAGTTCGGACATAACCTGAAAGATAGCAAATGATGCAAGTTCTTCACTAGGTCCTCAGGTCTGGGGCAGACCTCACAGCTTTGTGGAGGAAGAGCAGAGGGACACCCTGGGCTTCTTCCCAGGGCACATCCCCCAGGGGCACTTTGAAGATTCCCATGAGGGCAGAGGCACTTTGGCCACCTGGGATTACATAAGCATCAACAACCCAGATGAAAAATATGAGCATTGGGCCAGGTATGGTAGCTCACACCTGTAATACCAGCACTTTAGGAGGCTGAGGTGGGTGGATCACCTGAGGTTAGGAGTTTGAGACCAGCCTGGCCAACATGGTGAAACCCCATCTCGACTAAAAATACAAAAAATTAGCTGGGCATGGAGGTGGATGCCTGTAATCCCAGCTACTTGGGAGGCTGAGGTAGGAGAATTGCTTGAACCTGGGAGGTGGAGGTTGCAGTGAGCTGAGATCACACCGCTGCACTCCAGCCTGAGCAACAAGAGTGAAACTCCATGCCCCCTCCAAAAAAAAAAAAAAGACAAATATGGCATTGAACGAGAGGAAGGAGCTACGTATTTGCGGTTCTCAGGTTACAAATCCTGTTTACTAGGAAAAAACTGGTGCAACACACAAAAATGAAGAAGTAAGAGCAAGTATTTAGAAAATGCTTAGGGCCCACTAGGCACTGCTCTAAGCACTGAGTATGTGTTAACTACCTTCCTTCCCCACAACAAGCCTGGGGGGTATGGTAATATTTCCATTTTGCAGATGGAGGAAGTTAAGGCACAGAAATGCTAATTGTTTGGTCAAGATGGGACAGCTAGGAAAAGACACGGCCAGGAGTTACATCCAGCCCTTTGACTCCAGGCTGGTTTTCTTCATTCTTGTGCTATACTGCGTTATTCAGTGGTATGCAGTGCAATGTTCAAGGGCTGTTTGCATGCATCATGAGTTTGGTTTAATTACCAATTGCACTTTACAGATGAAGAAATGGAGGCTCAAGGAGTTTTAGTGCCTTGCCCAAAAGGGTGAATGGTTAGAAAATAGCAAATGTGGGACTCAAGTTCAAGTCCTGCAATCTCAACTTGCTGGCTCCTTCCACTACACTGCTGTGGCTGCTGAGCAGAGGACTGGGCTTGTGTGGAGGTGGTACTCTTGAACGTGTTGAATCTGAAATCACAGTAAAACGGCTAAGTAGGCAAAAGTACAGGAAAAAAAGAAAAGTGGTCCTAAGTCGGCACTCAACAAGGAGAAAGCCATGTTCAGTTCGAGCGGCAAGATCGTGAAGCCCAATGGCGAGAAGCCAGATGAGTTCGAGTCCGGCATCTCCCAGGCTCTTCTGGAGCTGGAGATGAACTCGGACCTCAAGGCTCAGCTCAGGGAGCTGAATATTACGGCAGCCAAGGAAATTGAAGTTGGTGGTGGCCGGAAAGCTACCATAATCTTTGTTCCTGTTCCTCAACTAAAATCTTTCCAGAAAATCCAAGTCCGGCTAATACGCGAATTGGAGAAAAAGTTCAGTGGGAAGCATGTTGTCTTTATGGCCCAGAGGAGAATTCTGCCTAAACCAACTCGAAAAAGCCATACAAAAAATAAACAAAAGCGTCCCAGGAGCCGTACACTGACAACTGTGCACGATGCAATCCTTGAGGACCTGGTCTTCCCAAGCGAAATTGTGGGCAAGAGAATCTGCGTGAATCTGGATGGCAGCCGGCTCATAAAGGTTCATTTGGACAAAGCACAGCAGAACAATGTGGAACACAAGGTTGAAACTTTTTCTGGTGTCTATAAGAAGCTCACGGGCAAGGATGTTAATTTTGAGTTCCCAGAGTTTCAACTGTAAGCAGAATGACTAAATAAAAAATATATTCACATTAAAAAAAAAAAAAGAAAAAAGAAAAAAAGAAAAGTGAGCTTTCTGAGATGCATTAGCCTAGGAGAAACCTAGAGGTTGAGTGGAAGTGGTGGGAGAGGGGGAGGAAGGTGAGACTGGAAACTCATGGCTCATTGTCATGGGAAGGAACCCTGAAGACAGAAGGGCCTCTTGGGTCCAGTGCCATAGAGAAGTCTGGGAGGTCCCAGGTAGTGGCAAGATGTGGTGTTGACCAGGAGTAGCTCATCTCAGTAGGAGGCAGAGAGCAGAGACAGATTCCAGGCAGCAGATGGAGCAGGGCCAACTCAGAGGCAGTAAGCTTGGATCACTCTTCAAATCCTGATTGTGGCCTGGTGTGGTGGCTCATACCAGTAATCCCAGCACTTTGGAAGGCCAAGGCGGGTGGATCACGAGGTCAGGATTTTGAGACCAGCTTGGCCAAAATGGTGAAACCCCATCTCTATTAAAAAATAAAAATTACTGGTGGGCACCTGTAGTCCCAGCTTCTTGGGAGGCTGAGGCAGAAGAATCACTTGAACCCAGGAGGCAGAGGTTGCAGTGAGCCGAGATCACACCACTGCACTCCAGTGTGTGTGACAGGGCAAGACTCCATGTAAAAAAAAAAAAATCCTGATTGTGATGGAAGGAACAAGACAGCAAGGTGGAGAGAACCAAAAGAGTTCGAGCCTTCAGATAACAGGGAATTCCTGTGCATGTGTAAAGGCAAAAAGTAGATGGCGGTGGGAACAAGTTGAGGGGCAAACCAGTTGAGGAGACAGAACACCCAGGGCCACTGGTGGTGGTTGGTGGTGATGGTGACCGGAGCGGGCAAGGTCTGCCTCTTCATCCTGGAATGCACAGAAAGATGGAGCCAGGGATGGATCATGCTTCCATTTCAAAAACATGTATCAATGTTTGTGGTAACTCAAGCTACTTGCAGAGAGCAAGTGTGGTAAGGGGACTGACGTCTTTCAAATACAAGCCATCTGTTAGGATCAGGTTGTTTGGCAAATATGATAGAAGTTGGCCATTATCAAATCAGGTCTGAGGAGCTTACAGAATGTTTATATTGTTTACATTACTTCCTAAAAACAAAAACCATCCTTCTCAGTGGGACTCTGGCTGTATGTTACAGGCACCTGAGCCAGCTTAGGCAGGAACCCTGGGATCCCACGGGACCTAAGAGCCCAGTGCAGCCAGGAAGGGCTCAGGACAAGAGAGGAATCAGCAAGCCTGGCAACTGGCAGCTCAGCCCCAGGCTTCTGCTGGTGTCTGCTCTCTGTAGAATGATTTATCCACCTACATTGCACAGTGAAGATGCCCCATAAAGGCATGGCTTGATATCTCCTATGTTCAAGGGACCAGTCCAGACTGAATGTATTAGAATTGTTTTTTTTTTTTTTTGAGGTGGAGTCATAGGCTGGAGTGCAGTGGCACAATCTCAGCTTACTGTATTCTCCGCCTTGCGGGTTCGAGTGATTCTCCTGCCTCAGCCTCCTGAGTAGCTGGCATTACAGGCACCTGCCAACATGCCTGGCTCATTTTTGTATTTTTAGTAGAGATGGGGATTTACCATGTTGGTCAGGCTGGTCTTGAACTCCTGACCTCATGGTCTGCCTGCCTTGGCCTCCCAAAGTGCTGAGATTAAGGGCACGAGCCACTGCGCCCAGTCAGGAATGTTTTTCTTCTTCGGGAGACTGAAAAAAAAAAAAAAAAAAAAAAAAGCTGCTCAAATGACAGCTTAAGCTAATTAAGGAATTTAATGCCTCAAATAACAGAAAATCCCAGGCCAGTTGGCTCCAGGTGGCCAAACATCATCAGGAGGCAGACTCTTTCCACCAGCGCTTTCGCTGGCCACGTTTTCTGCCAGTTTTGTTCTCTTGGGACCAGATGAACAATAGGACCTCTAAATTTCTATCTTTCCCCAATAGGCTGGTTCTCTGAGAGTCCAAAGTCTCAGAATGAGCTCTGGTTAAGCCCAGCTTTGGTTACATGTTCACGTTTCACCTACGTGTGGTCAGGTGGAAGGAATGTGTTCATTTTGGCTGGGCTTGGGACATGTGCCGGATCATGTAGTGAGGGCTAAGGAGAGACCTAGTCCAACACATAACAGTATAAGCAAGTGCTCTACAGAATGTGTTTGTTAGGCGCAGTTCTAAGTAGATAAGCTAACTTGTTTTAATCTCAGGTTATCTTTGTTGTTTACTAATATAAAAGCATCACATGATCCCTATTTTATAGATGGGGACGTTGAGAAACAGGTTGATGCATTTCACCCAAGCCCTCAGAGCTAATAAATGGCACGGCTGAGAGCTGATGCAGAACTTAGACTCCAGAAGCTGGGCTCCTGACCATCGGCAGAAGAGAACTGCCGCTACCAGGAAAATGAGAAATAGATGCTGGGCAGGCAGTAACGAGATGTCTGACAGCCACTCTGCATTCTCCTGCACAGAGAATTACGTACCCATCACGGGACTGGGTGTTCACTCTAGCCTAAAAAAAGAACATGCCTAGGGAGGGGGGCACAGGGATCAGGCTATGCCAAGGTAGTAGCAAGGTGGCTGCTTCTACTGTGACATGGACTAGTTCCCGAAGATAGCAGCGACAAAGGCCTAAGTGTCCTTCTACCATTATTTTGCAGTCAGGAGTCACAGGATTGAGGAAAGGTCATTTTAGTAATTCAGATAAAAGTAAAATCTGTCAAGAAAAGGAGAAAAAAAGAAGAGAGAAAGAAAAAAAGATTAATAAAGAAAAAAAGAAAAAAAAAAAAAGTAAAAGCTGTCAACCAGAAGCCTCTGGGGTACTCATTTATACTCTACTCCGCCCTAAATTCTGTGCCCCAGAGGGGCCAAGTGGGGCAAGAGTCCAGCAGTGTGAGGCAGCACAGGGAGCCTGCTGAGCTGCAGGAGGTGCCCAGACACGCTCCCTTTTTAGTAGTAAGGGTCCAGGAGAGGGCCAGAGAGAGAGCCTTGTCCACCTTTTTTTTTTTTTTTTTTTAGATGGAGTTGCACTCAACCTCCGCCTCCTGGGTTCAGGCAATTCTCCTGCCTCAGCCTCCTGAGTAGCTGGGATTACAGGCACGCGCCACCATGCCCAGCTAATTTTTTGTATTTTTAGTAGAGACGGGTTTCACCATGTTGACCAGGATGGTCTCAATCTCTTGACCTGGTGATCCATCCGCCTCGGCCTCCCAAAGTGTTGGGATTACAGGCGTGAGCCACCGCGCCCGGCCCTAGTCCACCTTTTTATAAGAAAATATTATATACTGTTTTGTTACGATACATTTTATACACTGTTATGTTACAATTAAAGCAGAAAGTAAATACATCTTATTGCATATTCCCAACAAGACTGTCAGGAAAGGCCAGGCTCAGTGGCTCATGCCTGTAATCCCAGCACTTTGGGAGATGGAGGCGGGGCGGGGGTTGGGGGGTGTGAGGGGATTGCTTCAGGCTAGGAATTCAAGACCAGCCTGGGGATCATGTCATAACCCTCTCCATACAAAAAATAAAATTAGCCAGGTGTGGTGGTGTGTGCCTATAGTCCCAGCTACTTAGGAGGCTGAGGTGGGAGGAGTGCCTGAATCCAGGAGGTCCAGGCTGCAGTGAGTTTACACCACTGCACTCCAGCCTGGGTAACAGAATGAGAAGATCCTGTGTCAAAAAAAGAAAAAAAAAGGCCTGTAATCCCAGCACTTTGGGAGGCTGAGGCAGGCAGGAGTTTGAGCCTGGTCAACATGGTCAAACTCCGTCTCTACTAAAAATACAACAACAAAAAATTAGCCAGGCATTGTGGTGGGTGCACCTGTAATCCCAGCTACTTGAGACTGAGGCAGGAGAATCACTTGAACCCACGAGGTGGAGACTGCAGTGAGCCGAAATCGCACCAGTATCCTCCTGCCTGAGTGACAAGTGCGACGCTGCTTTAGCAACAGAACAAAAAAAACATTGTCAGTAGTTCTTTGAGACAGGGTCTTGCTGTGTCACCCAGGATAGAGTGCCATGGTAGGACTTCAGGACACACTGAAGGCTCCACCTCTGGGCTCACATGATCCTCCCACCTCAACCTTCCAAGTAGTTGGGACTACAGTTGTACACCCCCAGCCTCAGCTATTTTGTTTTTTAGGTATGAGGCCTCACTATGTTGACCAGGCTGATCTTGAACTCCTGGGTTCAAGTGATCTTCCCACCCTAGCCTCCCAAAGTGTTAGGATTACAGGCGTGAGCTACCACACTGGCCCAACTATTCTAAACAATACACAATCTAAACAATACACAATTCTAAACAATACACCAACATATTTTTAGAATTAAAATTTTATTTTCAAATATTCACAGTGGACCACTGGCTTATTTTTATTTACTTATTTTTTTTGAGACAGAGTTTTGCTCTGTCACCTAGGTTGGAGGGCAATGGTACCATCTTGGCTCACTGCAACCTCCCCCTCCTGGGTTCAAGTGATTGTCCTGTCTCAGCCTCCCAAGTAGTTGAGATTACAGGCACCTGCCACCATGCTCAGTTAATTTTTGTATATTTAGTAAGTAGAGACAGGGTTTCACCATGTTGACCAAGCTGGTCTTGAACTCCTGACCTCAGCTGATCCACCTGCCTTGGTCTCCCAAAGTGTTGGGATTACAGGCGTGAGCCACTGCCCCCCGCTACTGGCTTATTTTGATAAAAACAGAGCTCTGTTAATGGCTACGCTGCTATGAAAGTTGCACATGTTCCTGTTCCTCAATATTCCTTTTGGTGCTTCCTGAGCCATCTATCTGATACAACTTAGAACACTGGGAGGACAAGATGGTTGAGAAAAAGTGACATCTTCCTAGATAACCTGTATGTAAATATAATGAGGCACATGTTCTATGTTAAGAGTGCTGGAGAGGTTGGGAAGGTTTTGCTTTATTTTTTTGAGGTCACATGCATGATTTCAGCAGAAAGGATGGAGAACAGGGAGAAGCAACAGAAGGGGCCCAAGGCTCCAGGCTCGGCTTCAGGGATGAGCAGCCTGGGATCTAGGGAGGTTTCCCAAGGTCATCCCACTTAAAAGAGTCAGAGGAAGAATGTAAATTTTCCGTATTTGTCTGGTATCAAAGCCAATACATAGTCTTTCTTGTGCCCAATGCTGCACCCCCCTCCCCCCCCCGCAAAAAGGGAGAGAGAGAGAGAAAATAAGGACAAGAAAGGGAGGTCTTAAAAAAGATAAAGGGTGGCCAGGTGTGGTGGCTCAGGTCTGTAATCCTAGCACTTTGGGAGGCCAAGGTGGGTGGATCACGAGGTAAGGAGTTGGCGACCAGCCTGGGCAACACAGTGAAACCCTGTCTATATTAAAAATACAAAAATTAGCTGGGCGTGGTGGTGCGCGTGCCTGTAGTCCCAGCTACTCAGGAGGCTGAGGCAGGAGAATGGCTTGAATCCAGGAGGTGGAGGTTGTAGTGAACCGAGATTGCACCATTGCACTCCAGCCTGGGCAACAAGAGCAAAACTCCGTTTTAAAAAAAAAAAAAAAGAAAAAGAAAAGAAAAAAAATTAAAAAGATAAAGGGAAAGCTGAGAGGCAGAAACATCAAGTGCAGGAGGTAAGAGAGAAAGGAAATATTGAGCGGGAAAGGTACAGGACCAAAAAAGAAAACAGAAAAGGAGGTAAAAGACCCTCTCTGGTGGTCTTCCAAGTTCACTTGGGTTATCCTCGAAGCCGCAGGCCCCAGCCTTCCGATGGAAGATTAATCTGGAGGCCGGAGACGCCGCCTACCGGACGGGAGAGGCCAGGAAAGGGAGGTTCAGGCTCAAGCCATGCTCCCACCAAGGGCAGCAGGCGCGGACACCCGCGGAGCTCTTAGAAATGGCAGAGCTCGGAGTCGGGGGCGGTGGCAGTGGCTGACGCCTGTAATCCCAGCACTGTGGGAGGCCGAGGTGGGCGGACACCAGAGGTCAGGAGTTTAAGACCAGCCTGGCCAACATGGTGAAACTCCGTCTCTACTAAAAATACAAAAGTTAGCGGGCGTGGCGGCGCGCGCCCGTAATCCCAGCTACTCGGGATCTGAAGCAGGAGAATCGTTTGAACCCGGAAGGCGGAGAATACAGTGAGCCGAGATGGCGCCCTTACACTCTAGCCTGGGCGACAGAGCGAGACTCCGTCTCAAAAACAAACAAAAAATCAGCACTCCGGCCCCCTCCCACAGCCGGCTCTTGGGCCTGCGTGCGGATGAGGGAGTTTACCCCAGCTTGTTCTAACGTGCAGCCGCGCTGAGAGTTACCTGAGAACGCGGCGGCGTGGGGCGAGGGCCCCGGGAGGAGGATGCCGGCCCCTGCGCGGTCCCACTCAAGGGGATCCACTCCAGCCTCGCGCTCTTCCAGGGCCTGCGGCCAGGGTGCCACGCCCTCGGCACCTTCCACCTCCAGCGTGGGCCCCCACGGCCACGTGCGCCTCGGCATCCAGAGGAAGGAAACTGGGGCACTGGGGTCTGCAGCGCCGCCCAGGGCCGGAGCTGGGACCGAGCGCGCGCCCGGAGCTCCGCGCTCCCGACTGCAGCCTAGCCCGCTGCGTCCCCGACCCCATTTTTAGGTCCGGGCGCCACGTGCTCACTCCCCTACCGCGCCTTAGTTGAGGAGGGCTCTCTGATTTTTCCATTCGATTGCCGCCAAGCGGGCTATTACGCCGCTTCGGACCCCACCGTGGAGACGCAGGAGGAGAGTGACCACGCATTCTTCGGAGCGACCTGTCTCCATCACCCGCTAGCCCGCCACCTTTAAAACTAAGAAACAGGCATAACGCGCAAGTGAGAAAGTCCAAGGCTGAGAGCGGCCGAGCACAGGATAGAAAAGTGGAGCCCGCCCAGGAGCACATTCAGCGTCAGGTGTGTGGCTTCTCCCTCCGGCCCGGAGAGCCCGCCCCATGCCCTCCCTGCGCACCCGCGGCTGCTCGGCATCCAGGTCTGGCTCTCGCTCCCGCCCCACAGCGCTTCCCTCGGCGGGCGGGGAAACGGATTTGGTAGTCCGTGTGCCTTGGGGACGCACGCAGGAAAACCCGTGTCCCGGCTCCCCGCAACGTCCCTCCTCCGCGCCACGACCCAGCGCGGCCGTGGGCTCCGCGGGCACCTGCAGGGTGTGGGGTGCCGGGAGACCGGAAACGCGTGGCCGGGGCCGTCCGCCTGCGCCTCGCGGGCTCTCTAAGGCTGGCGGTTTCCGTAGCCAGCCCGGGGCGGGGAAAGCTGAGCGCGTGCCCCACCCGGGGCCGCCTCCTGAGCCGTAAGTACCGGCGTGGCGGCGCCTAGGCCCGGGCTGGGCGAACCCTGGGTGCTCCGCCGGGCAGCTCACGGCGCTCCGCATGGCCTAGGGGTCCTGAAAGGCCCTGTGGCCCCCCTTACCCAGTCTCCCTCTCGCCCCTGGAGGGTCGCCGCAGCTCCCGGGCCTGGGGGCAGAAAGGGCGCGCCGGTCGGCCGGGGAGAGGGGTGGATCGGGGGCAGCTCTAGGGGGACTTAGGGGAGGCCTCCGAGCCCCCGCTGTCCCAGCGAGCGACTCGGAGGCCCCCAGTGCCGCTCGCTTCCCGTCTCGGGGGAGACGGAACTGGGGCGACAGTGTATTTCTGGCTTATCAAACCGCTAACACCCAGTCTAAGGTTACGTTCCGTCCCATTGTTGTCACCATTGAAGCAGCCGACGGAGGAGGTGAGGTGGTTGGCGAAACCGCAACCGAAGAACCCGTGTTGCCCTGCGGGCTGCAGCTGCATTCCGGGAGCCCGGGCTGGGTAGGAAGCGCTGCTTTCCCCGCTGCCCTGCGTCCCTGGGCGGTCACTGCCCGTGCAGCTCTGAATTCACGGAGTGATAGCAGTGCAGTGTATAGGGCATTCTGCAGAAGTTGGAATGTTCTGGGCTTTCTTTTTTTCCTCCCAAAGACATCCGTTGACACAAATTCCGAGCGAAATCTCACAGATGTGGAAGAGCTATGCAGAAGAAATTGGACAAAGTCTTCTTTCACCTGTTTCTTTTTTTCTTTTGAACTTGTAAAACCGTAAAAGAGCATTTGGAGTTACTAAAGAAATGTATCTTCCAATGCAAGACACACACACACACACACACACACCCCCCTCCAAAAAAAAAAAAAAAAGATAATGTACCTTCCAGCCAGAGCGTCACCCAGGGTTCTTTTGCACGACAGGTGTGAGCAGAGGGCGGGGTGCAGGCGGAATGGCCCTGGTGCCCTATGAGGAGACCACGGAATTGGGGTTGCAGAAATTCCACAAGCCTCTTGCAACCTTTTCCTTTGCAAACCACACGATCCAGATCCGGCAGGACTGGAGACACCTGGGAGTCGCAGCGGTGGTTTGGGATGCGGTAAGTAAGCCCTGGGGGACTTCTGAAAATGGCCACACTTGCTTGTAAGACAGGTTTTTATTTTTTATTTTTTAAACAGCTTTATTGAGATATAATTCACAAACCATACACTTCACTATTTAGAGTGGACAATTTAGTGCGGTTTTAAACATAAGTATATTCACAGAGTAGTTCAACTATCACCACTTGAATTTTTTTTTCCTTTCTCCACCTAACCAACATTTTTGCTGTTACTGCCACTCCCAGCCCATATCCCTTACGTCATTTCTCTACTCCCTCCACACAGATTACATTTTAAAGGTGAGTAAATGAAAGTTGAGGAAAGTTAATAACTTGCCAGCAATTACACACTGGGTAAGAGAGGATCCGAAGGAAAGCCACCAACTGCTTTGGACATGAGTTAGTTTCTCTCTCTCTCTCTTTTTTTTCTTTGAGGAGGAGTCTCACTCTGTTGCACCAGTGCAGTGGCAGGATCTTAGTTTACTGCAACCTCTGCAGCCCAGGTTCAAATGATTCTCCTGCCTTAGCCTCCCAGGTAGCTGGGACTACAGATGCACACCACCAGGCCTGGCTAATTTTTTTTTTTTTTAGTAGAGTTGGGTTTCATCATTTTGACCAGGCTAGTCTCAAACTCCTGACCTCAAGTGATCCACCCACCTTGGCCTCCCAAAGTGCTGGGATTATAGGTGTGACTTTCTTTTTTTTTTTTTTTTTTTTGAGACATAGTCTCGTTCTGTTGCCCAGGCTGGAGTACAGTAGTGTGATCCTGGCTCACTGCAACCTCCTCTTTTGGGGTTCAAGTGATTCACCTCAGCCTCTGGAGTAGCTGGGACTACAGGTGTGCACCACCACACCCAACTAATTTTATATTTTGGTAGAGATGGGGTTTCGTGATGTTGGCTAGGCTAGTCTGGAACTCCTGACCTCAAGTGATCTGCCCACCTCAGCCTCCCAAAGTGCTGGGATTATAGGTGTGAGCCACTGCATCCCTCTGAGTTAGTCTCTTTACTGCATAGAGAATTGTGAAGTGGCAGAGCTCAAAATGAAGATTATGTGTTTTCTTTTAAGTTTTTCATAGTTGTAATTGTTAAAAAAAATTGCAACTGCTTTTTCAATTCTTCCTTTCCCAGCACTGTTGTCTGACTTGTGCCACCAGCATCTAGCACCACACATAGGACTCACTGGGAACTCAATTAATGTTGAATGCATACTTGGCATAAATACAGTTTGACAGTTTTAACATTGGTAGGGATGTTAAACATCTCAATATATACTAACATAGTAATACCACTTGTAGGAACCCAGTCCAGGTAACCTCATGAAAATTAGTAACAATAAAGCTATAGGCCGGTGAGGTGGCTCACACCTGTAATCCTAGCACTTTGGGAGGCTGAGGTGGGCGGATCATTTGAGGTCAGGAGTTCGAAACCAGCCTAGCCAACATGGTGAAACCCCATTGCTACTAAAAATACAAAAACCAGCTGAGCGAGTTGGCGCACACCTGTAGTCCTAGCTACTAGGGAGGCCAAAGCAGGAGAATCACTTGAACCGGGAAACGGAGGTTACAGGGAGCTGGGATTGCATCACTGCACTCCATCCTGGGTAACAGAATGAGACTCCAACTCAGAAAAAAATATATATCTATAATGAGGAATGGGAAGCCTCCTAAATGCTCACCAAGAAGAGGAATTGCCGGTTATACTCACAGTATATGGCTATGAGAAATATAGTAAAAATTATGTTAACATTATACATTTCTTTCTGTAGGATCATAAGCAAATGCTAAACCACACATCAAGTATCTAAAACTTTGGCCAAAGCTTACTTTCTGATGCCCAGAATGTACGTTGAGGGCCCCTGTGGGGCGATGACTGTCAGTGAGCAGCTCAGAGAGCCTTGGGCAATGTGTTGCTTTTTCCCTATGGGTGAAGTTGTGGCTTTGCTGACCTGAGTTTGGTTTAGGAACTTAAACAAAATCATAGAAATTGTTCATGTCAGTTCTTGCAGAATAGTTGTGTAAACTTCAAGTATAAAAGTGTCGTGACACAGTAAAAAAGTAAGCTTTCCAGGCTGGTTGCAGTAACTTACGTCTGTAATCTTAGCACTTTGGGAGGCCAAGGCAGGCGGATCAGTTGAGCTGAGGAGTTCAAGACCAGCCTGGCCAACGTGGTGAAACCCCTCCTCTACCAGAAAAAAAAATACAAAAATTAGCTGGGCGTGGTGGTGCACACCTACGGTACCAGCTACTGCGGGGACTGAGGTGGAGAATCGCCTGAGCTTGGGAGGTGGAAGTTGGTTGCAGTGAGCCGAGATTGTACCACTGCACTCCAGCCTGGGTGACAGATGGACTGAGACTCCATCTCAGAAAAAAAAAATTAAGCTTTCCAGACCCAGCAGGACCCCATTTTGTGTGGGCAGTGTCTCTGGGCACCCTGTGCTTGCTCTAACGGGGAGGTTACCTTGTTTTACTAGCTAAGTTCCTATGTGTGTTAAGCTGGGAATTGAACCTCGAAGTGGGAGAGGGTTGTATGTAGCTGACCTGAAACCCTGCAGCTCCTAAAGCGCATGTTGACCTTAATCATCATCACACTGTGTTTTCACTCAGGCCATCGTACTTTCCACGTATCTGGAGATGGGAGCTGTGGAGCTCAGGGGCCGCTCTGCCGTGGAGCTGGGTGCTGGCACGGGGCTGGTGGGCATAGTGGCTGCCCTGCTGGGTGAGTGTCATGCATTGACTCGATCCTTAGTCAGCAGAACTCACTGAGAGGTGTGTTTGCTGTTTTCTTAGCACAAAACTCACTGTGGGTTTCCCCTTACTGGGTTATTATCTTTTGCATATACTTATGAGTTGTGGGCCAACTGTTGGGGCTCTTAACTCCAGTGAGGCTAACAGGCTAATTTCTCTCTCTCTCATACACACACACACACACACACACACACACTCTCTCTCTCTCTCTCTCTCTCTCTCTCTCTCTCTCTCTGTTATTTATACTTCTCATGGGAAATTGCTCTGCCCCCTTCAATTCTGTCATGCCAGTAATATGTTCATAAAGTGACTTGATTCAAGGAGAATAATCCTACCCATGTATAGAATTTTTTTCACTCTTAGGGGCTTTCTTTCCCATAAGCTATCAGATTTAACCCTGTAAGGGATAGAGAGCAGATAGTCTTTCCTTCATTGCTCAGGAAATTTTGCTAGTTTTTCTCTTCTAGGGAGGGTTAGCCCCCATTGTAGTTTGTACTGACTTTTTATTTTTAAAATTGTATGAACAGTATACAGTTCTGACTTGATAGCAAGGTTTGTCATTTTAAAATTTGGTATACAGACATTAATTGAGCTTGGAGCTGCAGCATCTTTAGGCTTCATTGTTATTTTTCTCGTTTCTAGCACTTCTGACATATATAGTTCAAGCTATCTAATCATAAGGATAGACCAGCTTTCAAGATACCATGTATAATAGTTATCAGTTCCATATTGTCACTTGGTGCTCTTGTTAGAATTCAGATTCTGATTTGGCAGGGCTGGACTGGGGCCTGGGAACCTGCATTTCTGACAAGCAGTAGAAATGTCAGTAGTAATGCCGAAACTGCTGGTTCTCAGACCATACTCCGGTAGGAAGGATTCAGGATTCCATAGTCTTCTAAACCCATCACATTGTCTACAGATATTTGAGGACCAGCTAAAGCCCCTCTTTTGTTCCGCCTGTTTTCCAGAAACCCAATTCTTTTTTACTATTCCTTTATCTGCTTTCCAAAATTCGATAGGGAGCATGGGCAGGGGTGGTGGTGAAGAGTCTGTATAAGTTAATGGAGGTTTCCATCCATCTACAATCACAGCACTTAAGTCATCGATGAAGCCCTTGCTAGTACACTGCCTTCTCTTCTCTTCAGGTGAGCCTTATCCCCATGAATGTTAGGTATTACTTTTAATTTTCATTTTTCAAATGAAGCTGGAATTCTGGGAGATGAAGCTATGAAGGCCTGATCAGTGGAGATCTGGGCCTCAAAACCAGGCTTGTTAGACACAGCAGCCCAAGTTAGTGATTTTATTTCTTTTCATGTAATACCAACTTGCCTCTCTGTTGATATGTGAAGAGTTAACTAGGAGGGGAGATGAGGTTTCTTCTGTTTCTTCCTGAGAACCAGGTCTTCATGCAGAACTTTACTGACTGATGTATAGACATGTTAGTGTAGCTAAGTGCATAGGCTTAGTTATACTGGTTTTGACATCTCTTTTAATTCTTACCTGTTGTGTGACCTTGGGCAAGTTGCTTACCCTCTAAACATTGATTATCCCATCTGTACAGTAGGCATAATAATGTTTACTCCACAGTGAGGATCCAGTGAGATTGTGTACAACATCTGGTAGCTCACTGAGCAACACAAAGGACATGCTCCATGAGTGTTGATTACTCTGAGAGCTGCTTTTTCTGATCTAGCAATCTGGAGCTCTGGAGTTGGGAAAGTCAGAATAGGTATTTCAGATACCACCACAGAGCAAAGCCTGCTTCGTGGCCAGGCCACACTGTGGCCTTGTAGAGTCCTTTCCTGCCCCACTTCAAAGGGTGAATTTCTGCCGCCTTTTCCGCATAGCACTTGGAATACTCCCACCTCTGTCTCAGCTGTGTCACATTTCACTGTAGGCAGGTGTTTGATGTGTCTGTCTCTCCTGGCAGGCCCAAGCTCCTGAGGAAAGAGACCAGGTTTCACTGTGTGTCCTTGGCCCTTGGACAACACCTACCACTCAGTATACACTCAAGTAATTCTGGAATAAGAGATGAACAGTCTAGATTGAAGGCGCTTTGAAAATCATGGAAGTTTATTCTGATTCAAGCAGCAGAGACAAAGAATTTTTAAAATTATGAAAATTAATATTTTTGTTATAAAACGGATATAACTATTACAAAAACAAGCAGCAGGAAAAAAACCCCACCAATTATTCTAATTATTTATGACTTTGTCACATAGTTACCATTAGCATTTTGGTGTGTTTTGTTTCATTGTTTTCTTCCCATCTGTATTTTTCTTTTTTTTTGAGATAGAGTCTCCCTTTGTCACCAGGCTGGAGTGCAGTAGTGTGATCTCGGTGCACTGCAACCTCCGACTTCCTGGTTCAAGTGATTCTCCTACCTTAGTCTCTCCTGAGACTGGAATTACAGGCTGGGATTAGCTAGGTGTCATGGCGTGTAGCTGGGATTACAGGCACATGCCATGACACCTAGCTAATTTTTGTATTTTTAGTAGAGATGGGATTTCACCATGTTGGCCAGGATGGTCTCGATCTCATGACCTCATGATCCGCCTGCCTCAGCCTCCCAAAGTGCTGGGATTATGGGTATGAGCCACCATGCCCAACCTTCAACTGTATTTTTTTTTTTTTTTTTTTGAGACACAGTCTCACTCTGTCACCAGGCGCCAGGCTGGAGTGCAGTGGCATGATCTCACTCACTGCAACCTTTGCCTCCTGGGTTCAAGCAGTTATCCTGCCTCAGCCTCCCGAGTAGCTGGGACTACCCGCACACGCTATCACACCCAGCTAATTTATGTATTTTTAGTAGAGACGGGGCTTCACCATGTTGGCCAGGATGATCTCGATCTCTTGACCTCGTGATCCGCCCGCCTTGGCCTTCCAAAGTGCTGAGATTATAGGCGTGAGCCATCGCGCCCAGCCTCCAACTGTATTTTTAATCACAGTTGTAATTACGGTTTATATATATATGTGAAAATATACGTGTATATATATGTATATATGTGAATATATATGTCTGTGTGTTTGTATGTTTTGTGCCTCTGTATACAGTATACATACACACATACAAATGATGTTTTTTCTTTCTTTTTTTTTTTTTGAGACGGAGTCTTACTCTGTTGCCAGGCTGGAGTACAGTAGTGCGTTTTTGGCTGACTGCAACCTCTGCTTCCAAGGTTCAAGCGATTTTCCTGCCTCAGCATTCTGAGCAGCTTTGGACTACGGGCATGCAGCACCACGCCCGGCCAATTTTTCTATTTTTTGGAAGAGACAGGATTTCACCATGTTGGCGAGAATGGTCTCGATCTCTTGATCTCGTGATCCGTCCACCTCGGTCCCCCAAAGTGCTGGGATTACAGGCCTGAGCCACTGGGCCTGGCCTCAAATGATGTTTTAACATTATGTCATAAGCATTTCTCTGCTACTCTATGATTTTTATACTCACTATTTGTAGTTGCTCACTATTTGTAATATTAAGCTGGAGAAGTTTTGCTCTTGGAACCTGAGGGTAAGAAAATGTTAACCTCTTCAAAATAGAATGAGTGAGGCAAAACAGGTAGTGATTTTGAAATGTCAGGAAGAGATTAATTATTACCCTTTTTAAAAGTATTTTCTCTTTTTGTATCCGTAGTCATTTATTCCTGAATTTGGGGAGAACCTACCACAAGCCTGGTGGTTCACTATCACTCAGCATGGATAGAGCAATGAACAGGCTGGCAGGTGTCTCAGGAAGCTTCCATTGTGAGGTTAATGGGTAGGGGTAAAGGATGAAGACAGAAAAAAAAGTGGTGCTATGTAGCTATTAATATAGGGTGATGAGACTTTTTTGTTAAAAGAGAAAGCAGCTGCTAATTCCTGAGCAGTTCCTGTGTTCTGAGGATGGTGCATTACAGCCTTTCCTTCTCACAGTGAGCCTGAATGGTAAGTAGGCCTTACCTACTTATAGCGCCGTTCCAGTGGTGAAAGGAAGGCTTCTTGGGGAGGGTAGGTAACTTGCCTGAGGTCACAGAGCTAATGGATTGTGGTTAGAATTTGAATCCAATCTGACTCTCAAAAGCTGGTTCTTGGTTTGAAAATCTCCCTGGCCTTTATGCTTCTTGGAACTACAGTAGTCCCTCCTCATCTGTGATCACCTTCCCTGGCTTCAATTACCCACTGTCAGCCTTGGTCTAAAAACAGGTCAGTAGAGTACGATAAGATATTTTAAGAGGGAGAGAAAGAGAGGGACCACATTCATACGACTTTTATTAAGGTATATTGTTATAATTATCCTGTTTTATTATTTATTGTTTATCTCTTACTGTGCCTACTGTGGAAATTAAACTTTACCATAGGTACATAAATATTGGAAAAAGCATCATATACAGGGTTTGGTACTATCTGTGGTTTCCGGCATCCACTGGGGGTCTTGAAATGAATCCCTTGTACATAAGAAGGAACTGCTGTATCCATAGAATAAAAACATCCAGTCTTGAAGACAGGAGGATTCTGTAAATTGGGATGGGGTCAAAGCTTCCCATGTGATTTGATGCCCAGCCAAGCCTGGGACCACTGTCTTGAAATATAATGCTCAGGAAGATACTATCTTTGACTTTTCTGTAATTTGAATGCAAGTCTCAGCTGAACTTTTGGCTTGTGTGTTTAGCTGAATGCTGGATATCTGTACCTGGCTATTTCCCAGCACCTCAAATAGTATCTGTTTGAACCCAAACTCTTCTCTTTCCAAAGTCGTTCTTCCTCCTTTATTCTGAGTTGGCATCACCTTCCAAATAGTCACCGCACCCCCCGCTTGACTCCCCTCTACCTTCCCCACCTGCTGGAGTCCTGCTGATTCTATTTCCTGAATCTATCTCTCTGTCCCACTGCCTGAATCACTCCCACTGCCTGGCTTGAGCTCTCATCATCTGTCACCTGCCTGCATGATCACATCACACTTCCACCTGGCCTATCTGCCTCTGTTTTGTCTTTTTAAATCTACTTTCTTAATAGCTATGAGAGTGGCCCATCTAAAATGCAAAGTCGACAGCATGACCTGTGTTTGAACACTTCTTTGCTGTCCCACTGCCTGCCTGCAGGTTAAATCCCAGGCGTCTTCGCAGGGTTTTGTTATCTCGTCCTGCCTGACTCTTCAGCCTCATTCTTTTTCAGCAAGATTGCACTGCATGAAGTTCCCGGGACACACATACTGCTCTGACCTGTCCCGTCTGCCTTGCATGCCCTTTCACACCTTTCCCTTGATTTATGCCTCTGTTATTTATTTATTTATTTATTCATTTTTGAGACAGAGTTTTGCTCTTGTTACCCAGGATCCAGGATTGGAGTGTAATGGCACAGTCCTGGCTCACTGCAACCTCCACCTCCCGGGTTCAAGCTATTCTCCTACTTCAGCCTCCCAAGTAGCTGGGATTACAGGCATGAACCACCATGCCCGGTTATTTTGTATTTTTAGTAGAGACGGGGTTTATCCACGTTGGTCAGGCAGGTCTTGAACTCCCAACCTCAGGTGATCCGCCCACCTCGGCCTCCCAGAGTGCTGGGATTACAGGCGTGAGCCACCATGCCCAACCACTCCTGCCACATCTTTTAAGTGTAAGCTCAGATATCCCTTCCTTTGGGAATTTTTCTTTGACCCCTGCTCTTGAAGAATTTCTCCTTTGTGACCACGTGATTTCCTGTGCACACCCATGTTTCTATTATTTTCCTTCCCACACTGCATCACAACTATGTTTATGTGTCCCTCCTGCATGAGACTTTGAGATCTGGGTAAGGAGTTTCTTGCTCCTCTTTGTATCTCTAGCACGTAGTATGTGCTCGAATGTTTGCATAAATAAGGTGTTATAAAACGAAAATGAAAAGTGATGACACATGGTTATATATTCTCTTTTCATGACTGATTGACAGCATGCAGTGTTGTCTTATTGGGTCAGTTTCCATTAGTCTTTCCTGAACGAAATACTATCTTAACCTCCCTTCTTACCCAGCATAAATGTCATGGGCAGTCATTTTATCACCATCTTCATGTACAGTTGACACCGACACCCTGCCTTTCCTTGCTTCAAAACAAAACAAACCAGGTTAAGTGCAGCCTTCCATTGTCCCAGGTCTGTGCCTCTGTGGCTGAGTGGGGCTCAAGGAAATGCTGCTGCTGGGGTTCACTGTATTTTTTTTTTTTGAGATGGAGTTTTGCTCTTGTTGTCCAGGCTGGAGTGCTGTGGGGTTTTCTTAGCTCACTGCAACCTCTGCCTCCCAGGTTCAAGTGATTCTTTTGTCTCAGCCTCCTGAGTAGCTGGGATTACAGGCATGAGCCACCACGCCTGGCTAAGTTTTTGTATTGTTTTTTTTTTTTTTGAGATGGAGTTTCGCTCTTGTTACCCAGGCTGGAGTGCAATGGCGTGATCTCGGCTCACTGCAGCCTCCGCCTCCTGGGTTCAAGCAGTTCTCCTGCCTTAGCCTCTCGAGTAGCTGGGCCAGCATGTCCAGCTAATTTTTTGTATTTTTAGTAGAGACGGGGTTTCACCATGTTGACCAGGATGGTCTTGATCTCTTGACCTTGTGATCCACCCGCCTCGGCCTCCCAAAGTGCTGGGATTATAGGCGTGAGTCACCGCGCCCGGCTAATTTTTTGTATTTTTAATAGAGACAGGGTTTCATCATGTTGGTCAGTCTGGCTGGTCTTGAACTCCTGACTTGAGGTGATCCACCCTCCTCAGCTTCCCAAAGTGTTGGGATTACAGGTATGAGCCACTGTGCCTGGCCTTTTTTTTTTTTTAAAGACAGAGTCTTCCTATGTCACCCAGGCTGGAGTGCAGGGGTGTAGTCTCACCTCACTGTAACCTCTGCCTCCCAGGTTCAAGTGATTCTCCTGCCTCAGCTTCCCGAGTAGCTAGGATTACAGGTGTGCACCACCAGGACCAGCTGATGTATTTTTGTATTTTGTATTTTTATTTTTAAAAACAAATTTTCAATTATTTTTGTGAGACAAAGTCTCACTCTGTCACCCAGGTTGGAGTGCAGTGGCACAATCTTGGCTGACTTCCACCTCTGCCTCCTGCGTTCAAGCAATTCTGCCTCAGCCTCCCAAGTAGCTGGGATTACAGACACAGGCCACCACTCTCGACTAATTTTTTTTCTTTTCTTTTTCTTTTTTTTAAATGCATAGAGCAAAGCAACTGACTAATTTTGTTGTTTTTTTTTTGAGATGGAGTTTTCCCTCTGTCACCCAGGATGGAGTGCAGTGGTGTGATCTCGGCTCACTGCAACCTCTGCCTCCTGGGTTCAAGGGATTCTCCTGCCTTTGTCTCCCAGGTAGCTGGGATTACAGGCACCTGCCACTACGCCCAGCTACTTTTTGTATTTTTAGTAGAGATGGTGTTTCACCATGGTGGCCAGGCTGGTCTTGAACTCTTGACCTCAGGTGATCCACTCACCTCGGCCTCCCAAAGTGCTAGGATTACAGACATGAGCCACCACTCCCGGCCTAATTTTCATATTTTTAGTAGAGATGGTGTTTCACCATGTTGGCCAAGCTGGTCTCAAACTCCTGACCTCATGTGATCTGCCTGCCTCGGCCTCTCAAAGTGCTGGAATTACAGGTGTGAGCTACCATGTCCACCCTGGTTTCACTAATTTTATCATCAGGAACCTCAAGGGGGCTGTTGATGTTGCCGTGCAGTCCCACTCTACTTCCTCTCTTACTTGGCCAAGTGACTTTCATATGTTTGCTCTCAAACCTCCGATCTTTCTCCATTTTTATTGTCAGCCAATGACATTTCTTATTGCACCGAGAAGACTGAATCAATCCAAAGAGAAATTCCACAGCCTTCTACCACTACCTTTACCTCCATTTCAATCTAGACCTATAGACTCTGCCTTTGCGCCTGGTGCTAGACATGGAATGTCTGGCCTTTCCAGGACCACCCCTCATCTCTTAAGTCTGTCCCCTCTCACTATTCAAGGGCATTGCCTTTGCCTTGCCACTTTTCCCCTTTGCCCCGTTCTACTTGATCATTTCCATTGGCATACAAACTTGCTCTTTCTTTTCCCGTTTAAAAAAAATAAAAGCCTCAGCAGGACGGTGGCCATGGAAGTCGGAATCTGCTAAGGAGTGTGTAACAACTCACCTGCCAAATAAAAAAATAAATAAAATAGATGAAAAGCCTCTTAAGTGGCTGTTTCTAGGTTGGTGGCAGGAAATATATAAGATGACCCTGGAATATCTTGTTTTGAAAACTCTTTGGCTTTAACTGAGATACTTTTTGTTGTTGTTGAGATGGAGTCTCGCTCTATTGCCCAGGCTGGAGTGCAGTGGCGCAATCTTGGCTCTCTGCAATGTTCGCTTCCCAGGTTCAACCAATTCTCCTGCCTCAGCCTCCCAAGTAGCTGGGACTATAGGCACCTGCCACCATGCCTAAGTTTTTTGTATTTTTAGGAGAGACGAGGTTTTACCATGTTAGCCAGGATAGTCTTGATCTCCTGACCTCGTGATCTGCCCACCTCAGCCTTCCAAAGTGATGAGATTACAAGTGTGAGCCGCCTCTCCCAACCGCTTGTTTTTTTTTTTGAGACAGGGTCTTGCTCTGTCGAGCAGGATGGAGTGCAGTGGCACAGTCTCACCTCACTTCACCCTCTGCTTCCTGGGATTCAAGCAGTTCTGCCTCAGCCTCCTGGGTAGCTGGGAAATTACAGGTGTGTACTACCATACGTGGCTAATTTTTGTATTTTTAGTAGAGACTGGTTTTTACCATGTTGGCCAGGCTGGTCACGAACTCCTGGACTCAGGTGATCTGCCCTCCTTGGCTTCCCTAAGTACCAAAAAATAATAACATCATGCCTAGCACGTAAAAATAATAAATTCTTTCCTTGGACTTTATATCAGGCAATGTCATGATTTGTGAAATTTGGCTGTGAGTTACTAGATAAGCTAAAATCATACAAATAGTAGGTCAGAACTGTTCTGGAAAACTATGCAATAAAAGTCAGTCAATCTCAGCAGAGCACGGACTCTTTAAAGTCAACCAAGACCAGGTCAGGTGGTTCACACCTGTAATTCCAGCAGTTTGGGAGGCCAAGGCAGGTGGATCATGAGGTCAGGAATTTGAGACCAGCCTCGCCAACATAGTGAAACCCAGTCTCTACTAAAAATACAAAAATTAGCCAGGCATGGTGGCAACATGCCTGTAATCCCAGCTACTTGGGAGGCTGAGGCAGGAGAATCGCTTGAACCCGGGAGATGGAGGTTGTAGTGAGCCGAGATCATGCCACTGCACTCCAGTGGAACAGGAGGAACAGAGGGTCCTTACAGAGATACATTTTAAATCCAGATAGCAAGGAAGCTATCAAAGATGACTGGGTTATGTCAGAGGCCACTGGCAAACATGGGACAATCTGAACATAGATAATGATAACTACAGTGGATCAAAGTACATCAATAACAGTAAACCTAATTAGTTGTCTTTGGAGGATGCTGGGAAGCCAACTCTTTAAAATTTATCCTATTTTTTATTCACATAATTACTGTACAAAATGAGTAACCAAACAGCAATTGAGAGAAGCTTTTCTTTATAGAAGTTTCTCAGCAAATGCAAAAGGAATAGAGTGAACTGAGGATCTGGGCATTGAGTAGTAGTGACTGCTCATGTCACAAAAATAGAGCCTCCCAGACATTATGTACCTCTTGATGAAGAACGTACCTCTGCCTCTGAAATAGTCCCATTCAAAAAATCAAATTCAAATCAAACAGATTTATAGGAGATACAGAAGGCAGAGGCACATGCTAAATGGGGCAGTCAGCAAAATCCAGACTGGGAAACCACAGGACACATGTTCTGCTTCTTTCCTAAATTGCCAGGGTGAAAAGGATGGGAAGGAAACTGACAGAATAAAAGATAGACTTAAGGAAGTAGCCCCCATCCCAGACAAGCAAAACAAAAACAAAACCTGAGGTAAAACTGCAGGGTTCAGGGATGGACGTTTGGGTGATAAAACTGGAGTGAATAGTAGGGGATTCCTGTGAAGGCCAGGAGAGGGGTTATTTGTGGACAGGCTATTTGGGAGCTGGTTGGTGGAGGGTGTCTGGGGGTGTGGTAGCAAGGTGCAAGCCACTAGCAACCTTCACCTGGATCATTGTGGTGCCTTCTCACTGCTTTCCCTGCCTCTGCCCTCGCCCCACAAGTCAGCCCATTTGTACTTCTGCTTGGACTTTGCAGTGGCTTCCCATCTCACTCAGCAAAAGCCAGAGCGTTTTCAAAATGTGACCTGCATGACCTGTGAGGCCCTAGATGATCTGCCTTTCTTTCCACAGCTTCTCTGACCTCATCTTCTATGACTTGATTCCTCGTTCACACTGTCCAGCCACTCCAGCTTCCTTGCATGACTTCTCTAGGCCTTTGCACTTGCTATTCTCCCCACCTGGAAAGTTCTCCCCACTGGTATGTTATTCCCTTACTCCCTTCCCGCCTTTACCCAAGTTACCTTCTCACTGCGGCCTCCCATGTCTACCTAATCTAATATTTCATACCCACCGTCCTTCGTGACATCTCATTTCTCTCCTGCTTTTCCGTTTTTTTCTTAGCAGCAGCAGCATCATTATCGTCATCATCATCATCATCAGTGAACACACTGGATATTCTATTTTTTTTTTTGAGACGAAGTCTCACTCGTGTTACCCAGGCTGGAGTGCAGTGGTGTGATCTCGACTCATTGCAGTCTCTGCCTCCTGGATTCCAGTGTTTCTCTTGCCTCAGCCTACAGAGTAGCTGGGATTACAGGTGCCAATGACCACGCCTGACTAATTTTTGTATTTTTGGTAGAGACGGGGTTTCACCATGTTGACCAGGCTAGTCTCAAACTTCTGACCTCAGGTGATCCACCTGCCTTAGCCTCCCAAAGTGCTGGGATTACAGGTGTGAGCCACCACGACCAGTCGGATATTGTGTTTTTTAAAAAACATCTTACTGCCTGTCTCTCACTTGAATGTAAGCTGTTTGAGGGGAGAGGTTTCTGTCCCATGGCTGATGGTAGTCATTCAGATATGTGTGGAATTACAGGGAGTGGTCAGCTGACATTAAGACCCTATTCAGACTTCTGGAATACCTACCAGATTAGAAGTAGCCTTTGAAATGCCTGGGACAGACATTAGAGAAGGCCTTTATCTATGAGCTGGTAAAATGAATACTGAGGTGAGGTACAAATGACTCAGTCACTCCAATATTGCCTGCAGAGTGCTCTGTGTACTGTTAAATTCAGAGAGATACAGTTCTAGCTCAAACCCTGGAAAAGGCTGTCTGCAATGTTTTTTTTAAAGAGATAGGGTCTCACTGTGTTGCACAGGCTGGAGTGCAGTGGCATGACCATGGCTCACTACTTGCATGACAAAATGCCAAAAACAGGGAAAGGCTGTTTTGTGAGGTTAAAATTTTAGAAAGAATGATAGGGCTGTGTACAGTGGCTCATACCTGTAATTTCAGCACTTTAGGAGGCCAAAGTGGGCGGATTGCTTGAGCCCAGGGGTTGGAGGCCAGCCTGGACAACATGCAAAACCCTCTCAGTACATTAAAAAACAACAACGAAAAACTGGGTGCATTGGCTCACACCTGTAATCCCAGCACTTTGGGAGGCTGAGGTGGGCAGATCGCCTGAGGTCAGGAGTTCAAGACCAGCCTGACCAACATGGAGAAACCCCGTCTCTACTAAAATATACAAAATTAGCCGGGCATGGTGCATGCCTATAATCCCAGGTACCTGGAAGGCTGAGGCAGGAGACTCTCTTGAACTTAGGAGGCAGAGGTTGCAGTGAGCCAAGATCGCACCATTGCACTCCAGTCTGGGCAACAAGAACAAAACGCTGTCTTAAAAAAAAAAAAAGTCATAGAAGAGAGAAATTGGCTAAGAAATTCCAGTCCACCTCTCCTTAGGCTGTTATGAAACAGCCAATCTATATGTGTTTAGGCAATACATATATAATCACTGGAAAATTATAAGCTTAACAATTACTGAATCATATGACAGGAATGTAGGTGAAAATACTTGTTCTTTAAGTGCTAAGTTAAAGTTGTTCTTTAAGTGCAGCCTTGACCTCCTGGGCTCTAACAATCCTCCCAACTCAGCCTCCTGAATAGTGCCACCACACCTGGCTAATTTTTAAATTTTTTTAAATTTTTTGTGGAGATGGGATCTCTCTATGTTGTCAGGGCTGGTCTCGAACTCCTGGGCTTAAATGATGCTCCTGCCTTGGCCTCCCAAAGTGCTGGGATTACAGGTGTGAGCCACTTGGACTGCCTGTCTGCAATTATTTACTGTCAGAAGAGATGAAAACTATCATTGAAATCTACCCATTGGGTAACACACTGTCTAGCAATGAATGGTCAGAGTGGTAGGTCCAGGCTTGTAAAATCTAACAACTTGAACATTTTCTTTTTCTTTGAGACAAAGTCTCATTCTGTTGCCCAGGCTGGAGTGCAGTGGCACGATCTTGGCTCACTGCAACCTCTGCCTCCCGGGTTCAAGCAATTCTCCTCCTGCAGCCTCCCGAGTAGCTGGGACTTCAGGCATGCGCCACCATGCCTGGCTAATTTTTGTATATATATATATTTTAAAGTAGAAATGGGGACAGGCTGGCCTCAAACTCCTCCCAAGGTATGGGAATTACAAGCTTGAGTCACCGCACTTGGCCAACTTGAACATTTTCATCAGTATCTCATACTAGGACTGTAAATTTCAAATTGAATTACTGCCCTAATTTATTTGTCAAGAAACACTGAATATAAGCTGCCACTGAAATAGTGCTTACTGCAACTAGTCTGGAATCCTGTGGGAGATTACCTATGAAGATTACAAACTGAAGAAGGATGGAAACATAATTTTAAATTTCAGAATTTCTGGCACCAGAAATAAAGAGGATTATACATAATATATTTTTCCTACAATGTAGATGAAGCGGATCAGACCTGACCTTATGTGCTTGCTTCACCTTAAGAGTTTGGTCTTCTCTTATGTTGATTCAAAAAAATCTATCTTTTTGTCAATAATCCATAAGAAACAGTTTAATTTTCTACACTGTGTGTAGAGACTGAGCATTAAGAACAAGCATTTTAACCTATATGACTGTAATACAGTTAAGTAATTTTTAAGCTTATAATTTTTCAGTAAGTATAAATGTAAAACACATATGCTGGCTGCTTCATAACAACCTAAGGAGAAGTGGACTGGGATTTCTTTTTTTTTTTCTCCCAAATCTCATCTTGAATTGTAGGACTGGGATTTCTTAGTAGCCAGTTTATCTCTTCCGTGATTCTTTTTTAAACTTTAACCTCACAAAACAGCCTTTCCCTGTTTTTGGTATCTTGCCATCTTTGCAATAATAGTCTGCTCCCAGATATTTTTTATTTTTTTTGAGACCAGGTCTTGCTCTGTTGCCCAGGCTGGAGTGTATTGGCATAGTAACAGTTCACTGCAGCCTCGACCTCCCAGGCTCATGTGATCTCCCACCTCTACCTCCTGGGTAGCTAGGACCACAGGTGTGCACTGTGTTTAATTAAAAAAATTATTTGTAGAGATGGAGTCTCCCTGTGTTGCCCAGGCTGGTCTTGAACTCCTGAGCTCAAGGGCTTCTCCCACTTCAGCCTCCCTCAGTGCTGGGATTACAGGCGTGAGTCACCACACCTGGTCTGCACCCAGATTTTTCATTCTTGGATTCCATTTTACCCTGTGGCCAACTGACTTAAAGGTAGTGACCTAATGAATACAGTATGGGCACACTTTGTTGGCAGAATTCAGAAGCATCAGTCTGTGTCACTGGTAAATTCTGCAATTTTTTTTTGAGGTGGATTATTGCTCTTGTCGCCTAGACTGGAATGTGGTGGTGAGATCTCCGCTCACAGCAGCTTATGCCTCCCAGGTTCAAGCTGTTCTCCTGCCTCAGCCTCCGAGTAGCTAGGATTATAGGCACATGGCACCACGCCTGGCTAATTTTGTATTTTTAATTGGACATATTGGCCAGGCTGGTCTTCCAACTCCTGACCTCAGGTGATCCACCCACCTTGGCCTCCCAAAGTGCTGGGATTACAGGCATGAGCCATCGTGCCCAGCTAATTCTGCAATTTTTTTTTTTTTTGAGATGGAGTTTCACTCTTGGTGCCCAGCCTGGAGTGCAATGGTGTGATCTTGGCTCACTGCAACCTCCGCCTCCCGGGTTCAAGCGAGTCTTCTGCCTCAGCCTCCTGAGTAGCTGGGATTATAGGCATGCACCACCACACCTGGCTAATTTTGTATTTTTAGTAGAGATGGGGTTTCTCCATATTGGTCCTGCTGGTCTCAAACTCCCAACTTCAGGTGATCTGCCTGCCTTGGCCTCCCAGAGTTCTGGGATAACAGGTGTGAGCCACCTTGCCTGGCCCCAGTTCTGCAATTTATAGGCACAATTTTAGCAAATAGGAGGTATGTCATAGAGGCAAATCAAAATTCATTTTTACCAGTAGTTAGTGCAAAATGAGTCACTGTTTTATTGCAGTTGTCCATGAAAGGGCATGATTGATACTCTGCATATTGGATGCAATATTTAGAGACACTCTTAAATTTAACTTGACCCCCTCTCTTCCTAACAGAGTTGTACTGATGTGCACATCACTTTTTCTTTGTCCTGCATTGTAGGTGCTCATGTGACTATCACAGATCGAAAAGTAGCATTAGAATTTCTTAAATCAAACGTTCAAGCCAACTTACCTCCTCATATCCAATCCAAAACTGTTATTAAGGAGCTAACTTGGGGACAGAATCTGGGGAGTTTTTCTCCTGGAGAATTTGACCTGATACTTGGAGCTGATATCATATATTTAGAAGAAACATTCACAGATCTTCTTCAAACACTGGAACATCTCTGTAGCAATCACTCCGTGATTCTTTTAGCATGCCGAATTCGCTATGAACGGGATAACAACTTCTTAGCAATGCTGGAGAGGCAATTTACTGTGAGAAAGGTTCATTATGATCCTGAAAAAGACGTACATATTTACGAAGCACAGAAGAGAAACCAGAAGGAGGACTTATAATTGGCTATAATTTATAAGAATATCGTCATTGAGTGTGTCACTTAAGGTCTTAGACTGCGAATCTAACCATACTTAATGAAATGGCTTACTGTACAAAAAGTCTGACCCCAAGGTTTTCAGGCAACAAAGCACGTGTGCGGTTTTAAAACAAAGCAGTGCCTCCTCCCATTGCGGTGATTTTTAGTCATACTTTACTCATTCTGAAATCCAATTAACATTAAAGGATTAAGTGTGAGGTTTCGGTTTAGGCTGTTTCTGTATTCCACACTACTCTTAAACAGTTTCCACTGATGATATGAAAGCCTGGTATAAAGATGTCTTTAAATGAGTAAGTTTTCTTTAGTAAGGTGAAATCATACAAATTATTTTTAAAACCTTCTGGTATATACAACGTTTAGCCGAGTTTTCTAATTTTCTGGATGTAAAATAAAAGGTTTAACATACATTCCTTGAGCTGTTAGTGCTGTTGAAATGTTTTGCCCCGTTTAGGTCCTAAAAACTTTTAGTTGGTTGAGTACGATATGAGTTTTTGGGGTCTCATTTCATGCATTTTGCCTTAATTTCAGGTTTTTATATATAAATGAATTAAGTACAAATAAAATTTCAATTACTTTTTGAAAGCACCTGAAATCTTGGACTTGAATAGGGTGTCTATTTCAAGTCAAAAGCTGTAGTTTTCCTTTTCTGCTTTTCCTTGCTCAAATGTTGTTTCAATGTAATTCTCTCCTGAGCTTTCCCTGTTTCTTAATAATGCATAGGATATCATTAAAAATACTTTTAAAATCTCATCCCTCCATGAGAGGTAAGGTCCTTTTGTATTGTACTTGTAGCTGCTCATTTAATGTTGATATTGCCCCATATACTGTAAGCTTGAGGGCCAAGAATGCTATGCCTCTTCCATTGTTGCTTCCCCCGTACCTTCTGTATATTTCATAACCAAATAATGAAAAAGATATATTCCATTTAAAGGGCATTGACTTTGGGTTAAATGATATGTTGTTTTAGGATTATCTTTGATACACTTTGACATCTCACATACACATGGACTTTTCTTTTTACAATGCAAAAATTTAGTAGCTTAAATTTAGACTGCAAGAATATTATAATCTCAATACAGTATTTGGTAACTAGATTTCTTTTATAAAATCTTAAAAACAGGATTTTTCTTTTCTTCCTTTTGAACCTTTATCTCAGAGGTGAAAACACCCAATATGTTGTTTTCTACATATATTGAAATAGCAATTTTACTTTAATAAAGATGGATTAAATGTTGTGAGCATTCTGTGATATACCAGTTCAACACAATTCTAATACACATGGAATGGAAATATCTGTAGATTACTGAGTTCATAAAATGTCAGTACTGTACCATGAACATGGAAGATGGTTGAAAACAAAGCCCGGCAGTATCACCAACACCATAATGACAAGCCAGTCCCACTTAGGTATGTTATTAGAAATGCATATATGAATTAGAGTTCAGTTTCTTTAAGATCCCTAACTTTAAAGATGGGTATTAAAATGGATGGGGCAGGGGGGGATAGAGGTGGGGAGCTTCAACAATATGTCTCGATGTTCTACCAAATGAGGTAAGCTGTCCTTGGGTTACGTTTTCCGTCTTCATAAAACATTAAGAATTAGAAAAGGTTGAAGGTAGTTTTTTCCCTTGCCCTACAAATTAGAAGCACAGGCACGAAAAAAACAATCAGCAGAAATAGTTGGGTTGTCCAAGTAATTTTCCTGGCTTTGGGTTTAGAATGTTGTTGCAGTTCAGGTTCCTTGAGGAAGCAGACTTAGAGATTGAGATTATGGTGTGAAAGGTTTAAATGGGAATACTTCTTCCAAGATTAACATTCTGATCTTGGTAAGCAGACAGACTGGGAAAGAGGAAGAAATTGGGCTAGGATGTAGCTGGGAAAGTCCTCAGCTAATGCTTTAGAGTTGAGGTGGTCCTACAGTTAGGCCATATTGAGGTAGGGTGATGGGCCTTTATGACCCTGTGTGGACTAGTGATACAAGGGTCTAAGGCTGAAGACAATATTAAGAGGGACTCAACTGGGAGCATCAGCCACCAACATTCCCAGAAGCTGGAGAAAAGAGTGTTTCATGTGTGGGGGGTATATGTGTGAGAGAGAGAGAGGAGAAGAAGAGCTTGCGCATATCTGGGCAGTACACCCCAGTGTCCACTACCATTGTTAGTGAAGTTGGGCCATATTTTTTACTTATTTTATTCCATAAATGTACATTTTAAGTGTGCTTATTTTGTCCCCAAGTTAAAGATAGAAACTTAATCCAAACCTATTTTACTAAGTCTTGATTCTCACTCCCATTGCCCAATTTCTTTAAACAGGCAGTTAAGAAATCCCATGGGTATCACTAACTCTTCCCCCAATTAATATCAAATACTGCTGCCAAGATGCTATGTTAAAATATATGTATGACACGAGGTTCTTGGAACCCCACTATAAATGCTGTTTCCAAGTAGATTATCACTCAAGTGTAGCTTGCTTTAGTTCATGGTAGACAGCCTGGATACCATCTTCAAATAATAGTTGATCAAAATATTCAGTTCTGTTAACTGAACAGTGGATTGCAGACTCAGGGCAGATTCCAAACAACATTATTTGGAATGTTTTAGCAAATAAAATTATGCTCCTAAAAGGCAAAAATGATAGCTTATATTCTCTCGCTCTCTCCCTCTGTGTGTGTATACACATATATATATTTTTCAAAGATGGAGTTTTGCTCTTGTTGCCCAGGCTGGAGTGGAGTGCAGTGGCGTGATCTCGGCTCACTGCAATCTCTGCCTCCTGGGTTCAAGTGATCCTCCTGCCTCAGCCTCCTGAGTAGCTGGGATTACAGGCGTCCACCACCATGCCCGGCTAATTTTCTGTATTTTTAGTAGAGATGGGGTTTTATCATGTTGGCCAGGCTGGTCTCGAACTCCTGACCTGAAGTGATCCCCCCACCTTGGCCTTACAGTCTGTATTTCAAGTGGTAACATGGTGCCCTGTTCATAAAGGGAGCTCACACTGACTCATGAAAAATACATATTCCTTTACAGATGAGTTACCATATACCTAATTTATGTGCTTCATTTCTCCTTGCCCAAGGTATGGGATAAATTCTCAGGGATATTAAAGTATCCAGACATACTCTGAATAACAAAATTACCATATATTAATGTAAAGGATTCACCTCCAATAATCAATACCATTTAATTGCTGTTTATGGGAAGCATTTACTGCCAATTCTTTAAAAATTAACACAAAAATTTAAAGTACTTAAAAAAATCATGGCATAATGTACGCAGTACTCTTTAAGTGGCCCTAGACATAGGGCTTCACTTAATAGTTGGTAAAACAGACTTAGAATTTGTGTTAGTGTTAGAGGAACAGTCATAACCTCACTGCTCCCCAGAAGCTCTACCTAGTGAAAAGCAGCTTTCTCAAGGTCTTTTACATGAATGTGGTCAGTAAGTGTAGTGAGTATCGAGAACCCTGCTCTGGGAAACTGGAGACTTTTGTTGTCTCAGCACTGACATGAACAGCATGACACCGGACAGTCCCTAGCTCTGTTTTACCTTAAAACTTAAAGTTTTTTTTTTTTTTTTTTTTTTTTTTTAGCTGGAGTCTTGCTCTGTTGCCTAGGCTCTGGAGTGCAATGGGGCAATCTGGGCTCACTGCAACCTCCGCCTCTTGGGTTCAAGCGATTTTCCTGCCTCAGCCTTGATGGGGTTTCACCAGATTGGTCAGGCTGGTCTCAAACTCGACCTCAGGTGATCCAACTGCCTCGGCCTCCCAAAATGCTCACCTGGCCCAGCTTGAGGACTTAATTGTTAGCTCTTTCTGCTTTAAAATCATGTCACACCTTTATTTCTACAACCAGAGAAGGGTTAAAAATTTAATAATGCTAGACAAGATGGCATATTGAAAACTTGTTTCATTGCTGAGAACAGTTGTTTCTGAGGATGAGATGAGAAAACAGTGTTAACAGACGATAAAAGAAAAACCTACCTACTTCACAACCTTATGTAAGTCTGTTTGTGCCACTTCTAATTTTTCTTCTGGAAAAAATGCATAGACTGTAAAGTTTGACACAAAAATACTAATCAACATTAAGTTGATAAAAATTGTTTAGTTGATACCTAATAATCATTAGGAAACAATCTCTAAATATGAAGAAAACCGTAACTCAGAAACAACTTTTACTTCTCAGTATCCTGGAGATATAATAAGGTGTGCAGACCTATACCAACCTGTTTATATCTGTAACAGTCAAAAGTTTCAAACAACCAAAATGTCCCCAACAGAGGGTACTGGTTAAACTGTGTCTGTACAATGGCAGCAGTTTATAAACCACTGTTTGTAGCTACCTTTTGTGTAAAAATGGGAGAGGGAGAACATACATTATATTTGTATATATATGTACAGATTGTCACTAAAAACAACATAGAAAACTGATTTTTAACACTGCCCTTTTGCATGATTTTTGTTTTTACAAGTGTACATATTACATAAAGTAAGTTTGAAAATGAGGACATTATCAAGAAAGCAAAAACTTACAGGAGGAAATATAAGGGCCTAGTAGCCAGAACATACAAGGAACTCAGAATCCAACAACAAAAATTCAGTGAGCAAAGGACTTGAACAGACATTTCTTGAAAGATATGCAGGTGGCCAAACGAAAAGATGCTCCATATTGGTAATCAGGGAAATGCAAATGAAAACCTCAACGAGAGGCCACACCCACATGAGGATGGTGGTAATTTTTTAAACGGCAAAATAAGTGTTAGTGAAGGTGTGGGGAAACTGGAACCCTCATATCAATGGTGGAAGGCAAAATGGTACAGCTGCTGAGGGAAAGTTGGACAGTTCTCAAAAAGTTAAATGTACAATTTCAGTATGACCCAGCAACTCCACTCAGGCTTACAACCCAAATAACTGAAAGCAGGGACTCAAATACTTGTACAGGAATGTTCATAACAGCACTATGAACATTAGCCAAACTGTAGAAACAACTCAACTGGATGAATGGATAAACTTGCGGTGTATACTTACAAGGGAATATTATTACTTAGCTATAAAGAGGAATGAAGTACTGATAACAAGCTACAATGGATGAACCTCAACAAGATGTTAAAGAAGCTAGACCAAAAAAGTAATACACATATTGTATGATTCTCACATGAAATATCCAGATGTAAATCTACAGAAAGCAGCAGCAGATTGATGGTTGCCAGGGAACACGGGGGAGAAAACGGAGAGTAACTGCCTGAGTATAGGGCTGTATGTTGGAGTGATGAGAATGTTTTGGAACTAGATAGAAGTGGTGGTGGTTCACTGTTGTGGATGTACTCTACTTAACTGTTCACTTAAAAAGTTAATTTTGTTATGTGAATTGCATCTTAATTAAGGTAGTGCTTTTCTGGGTTTGCCCTAAACAATTTAACGGATGGATAGCAGCACCACTTATGAGATGCAAAAACTAGCTGAAGGAAGATTTGGGGGAAAACTTGAGTTTTGTCTTGCGCCTGTGTGTAAATGACATGTATGTCTAGAATTCAGTGAAGTGAGCACTAAAACTAAAAATCCATCAGAATTTTATCTTTGGGTGTGACTTCTCAAGGATGGTCTTGTCACTTCAGTGCCTGGTCAAATGACAATGAAGAGAAGATGGGCAATCTTTTCCGGAAGATCCAAGCATGTGAATGTGACAGGGTGACCTAAATTTCTGATTTGCTGAGAACAATCCTGGTTCATGCCTATTGCCCCCCTTGTAATTAATGTCACTCTCAAAAGTGTCTCATTTTATGCAGTGAATTATGTAATCATCTTTGTAGGAATGAAATTCATTATTCTAACACAATGGTAGGCATAGCGGGCTTGAACACATCTTGGCAGTAAAGAAAAAACATATAAATAATGCAGCTGCTTATTTTCAGCTGTCTCAGAACTTATTTCAGAATAGTAATTTTTATTCTTATATCTTAAGCAAAGATTAACCACCTCCCCTCCCGATTCCTTCCAATTTTTATGATCACAGAGTTTTAGAATTGCAAGGGGACCTGAGAAGGTATATATATTCTTATTGTCCTTTCAGTGAACATGTGTGTTTTATGACATCAGAGACAGCTGGTCATATGATGTCTCCATTAGTCATCTGGACAGTAACATCCCCAAATCCACAAACAGGCACTCGTTCAATCTTACTGAAAAACAGGTCTTGTCCTGAAAATTAGGGACGCAGTAACTGAAGATATGTTCATCTTGTCTGAATTACAGTTTTGTTGCCTTCAAACACAAGCTTGTGATATATTTTAACTTTTGCTTATTTAACAAAATTAATAAACCCAAGTCCAATAAAACATGGCTTGACACTACTAGCAAGAAATCCCAACAAAATAGAGATCCCATCCCCAAAAAAGACACTTGCAGAGTTTTGAAAAGCATGTTTATGTGGCTGCACGTAAATGTTTGTGTAAAAAGAGCATTATGACAGTTGATACCACAAAGATTACAGTAAGAAAAAGCACTTTATGACAATATTTCACAAATTCACAAGGATCACTTTAATATACAAAGCAACTGCTACCATTCTGAACACAAAGCAGCTATTATGTACATAGTGTTAATAAAATGCATTGTAACTCAGTACATTTTTTTCTTTACACATAAAGCACAAAAAGATTTAGGTAAAAAAATTAAAACAGGGATGTTTCTAGAATGTAGGGAATTTTATTAGAAATGTATTTCCCTCATTATGGTTATTTATTTAGTATTCAACTCCAATATAAACATCAGAGTTAAAAATCAATACCCTGTTTTGTGCTGACAGTTTTGGGGGAAATATTCTTTACCCCAATCCTTAAGGAAAAACCAAAAAGCCAAACACCTTTCTCTCTAGGAACTTCCCTGATTATTTTGTTTCTAAAAAGTTTTAAGTGATACATCTGGGTTAGAAAAATTCCTTTTTCGGGGAGTGGGGGAGTTAACAACTGACAAGTGGACAAATCAGTCTAGGACCATTTTACATGGAAAACTGCTAACTAGCACTCTTCTTTGCCACCCCTAATAAATCTATACTCAAACAAAGTTGACAAATTATTTCCCATTTTTAATATAAATAATTTTATTACATACACAAATTGGAGTGGCACTTGGATAAAAATACATCTATAAAGCATTTACCAATTCAATTTTAAAAACATAAGAAAATAAAACCTCCCAAACACAATGGTAGATCATTTCACTTGGCCAACCAACATACGATCATTATTTGCAGGGATTTTCTTCCTTCCCTACCAATTTTTAAACTATCTCAGAATTGCTCTCATATCTTCGAGATGCTCCTCAGACAAAAGCTTGGAAATGCCATACCTCTATAGACAAGTAATGCTAGGTCAAATGTGAATATCCTACTCTTTGATCCTTTTCACAGACCATTCCAGAAGATTGTTCATTTTTTCGTTTTACTTGCTGGTGAGAATAATTAAGAATGTATCATGTCATACCCAGCTGGGACCTGTACCCACCATACCAGAATGCAGACAGGTCAGTATTTTCTTTCTGTGCTAAAACTGCCCATTTATAATATCAACTTGCATCACCGGCTTTGTTCTATTTTATTTATATATTTTTAAAGTTTTTCTTTTTTTAAAAAATAATTTCAAGCTAAAACACCTGAAATATAATCCCTCCATTCAAACGTTATCTGGTCCCTCTTAAAGTCAGTCTGCCCCCTGAGGACACATACAAAGGCTTAAGCTACATTCACTAATCAGTAAGAACTTATCATAAGAGATGAGACAGATGGAACTTCAGCACCCTGTTTATATGAAAATTTTCCATACTGACTCAGCTTCATGATATGTTCAGCCCCTCAAAGATTAATGCCTCTCCTAGCCATTGATTCTAGAATGTCAAGGAAACCAGTTCCTAGTATATATAGTGACTGTGTAGTCAACTTTAAATAAAGTCAACATTATTACATTTAAAATATTCAAGATGTGTGTAAGCCACCCAACAAAAAGTTCTAGTTGTGCTTTGTACAACTGAGTGAACAAATTCATCTCACAACTCTTCACCTACAGGCTTTATGTATACATTCTCCTTCCTCATCTGAAATCAGTTAAATTTAAGCATTTCCTTGATGTTAACAAAGCCATTAAAAATGAAAATAATTTATGGTTATTACATGTGGTCTCTATGAAGACAATGGCTTTAAAGTATTTTACTATTCTAGACAAATTAATGGATATTTTGGCATACTCTATACAGTATTAATGTGATGAGGATAAAGTTTCATTAAAAATTGAAAATAAGTATTATTCACTTACTTTTCCTTCAATCTTTATCCAAGATGAAAAAGAATAAAATGAGGTTTGAGCCTGTCTTTTAATTAACTGGGCTAGTTGTATCTTAATTTCCTGATGTTTTTCTTTTACGGCTGTTTTTAAGGCTAGCTTTTAGGTGCTAAAATATTTTTATCAATGAAAAACTTCCATTTAAAAATTCACATGATTTGAAGACAGACAGGAGAAGGCTAAAAGTTGAGAATTACTTGATGAGGGAATTTCTTAAGTTGCTAATACCCAAACTGGGTCATTTTTAAAAGTGCAAGTTACGCCAAACATTTACAAAGGACAGAATGTAAATATAATCCAAATAAATATACAACTTTTCTATCAGGTCCATGGGGGGAAAATATACCAATAGCTTTCAGGGCTACAAAAGCAACAAAAAGCCTCTCAAAAATAACTAAAAAGGTATATAACACTATTTCTAAAACCCACTTTAATTCAAGATCTTAACTTTAAGATATATTAGCCCTATTTAATCCTGCAAAATGAAGCAGCCGTAATCTTCAAAATAAACAGAGACCAATTTATGCTAATAGCTGACTGTAGCTGATCCTAGAATTAAAAACTTGTTAAATATGAAGAGAAATCCAGATTGAAGTCACTTCAAGTAAGTAAAAGCATCCTGGTTTAAACAAACATTTCTTCCTAAGCCTTTGTATGATTCCACTTGTCACCCCAAAAGGTCAAAAAGATATTAGGGATTTGTCCTGAGAGACAGAGATAAACTTCAGCCAGATGACATCTGATGGGATGGGTGCCTGACTGGTATTGTGCTTTCAGAGACTAGCACTGCTGCTGACCTACTGTCAAAACACATTTTCTGACAAAATCCCTGCTCAAATGAAATGCCAAAATTCCTCCCCCAGGATGATTTTTGAAAAAATCAGTGGTTCCTTTAAAAAGCTATCTTCAAAATGTTCTTACCACTGTTATAGCTGCCACAGACAAAGCATAAAACCAAATACTTATGGGGGAGAAGCTTTCAAATGACTAGTTACATTTAAAAGTATCAAGCCAAAGAAAACTAATTAAAATAAAATACTTGGAAGAAAATTAGAATAAAACCAATCGTGAGTGCTGAAGTAATGCAGTCATAGAAACTACCAGAAGGGATGCAACAGAACACACAAAAATGTAAAATTTCATCTGACCTCAATATACTATAATACTCAGCATTCCTGACTTAAGAGCTCTCAGAGCTTTAGATTATATACTGTATGTATATATATATATATATATATGTACACATATATTATACAAATGCTACCCCCCCCCAAGAATATCTAAACAAAGAGAGCACCTATGACAATATTATGGTTGCCAATATGGTACTTGAGTTTGAAAAACAATGAACTTAAAATTGTATCTGATAGCAATTGTTTAATAATGAACACATTGGATCTAGCCCTTTCTAAGCCACTTTTCAGTTAAACACTATCAAAGCTTGAAAACTCGTAAGAGTAATATATCAAAAATAAACCCCTCCCCACTTCATTTTTATTAGAGTTAATCTGTCCTATAGATAAAAGTGCCACATGGCCCTATATTTGCAAAGTGAGCAATACCAAACTTGCTATTTTCTAGGCAAATCAGTAGCATATGTACAAATTCCTATGATGACATTTGTATTCCCTTTTGGCCAATATGAAGAGAAAAACATTTATTACTGCTAATGTGGCCACATATGTTCTTGGCTACAAGGTTTTTAAAAATTATGTCCTTTTCTTAATAAAGATTCTCAAAATTTCATGCTTACAAACACCCCCCCACCATTCCTGCATTTAAAAAAAGAAAAGACCTGCACAAAAGATGCTTGATTTTTATCTTTATAAACTGAAATCTTCAAGTCTTGCCAAGCGTCTATAACAGATGTAGCAATAGATACAATTTTTACCTCACCTTAATTACTCATAATTAAGTAACTGACTTCAAACCAGTGCAATCATTCTCAAGATATGAAAGACAAGGTCTTTATAACTTATAAATCCATCCAGCCCATATGAATGTGATTGCCTTCATTGATCAGGGACTAAGAGGACCACCAACTTCCCAATAAGTAGAGAGCCTCAACTTTTGAAAAATAGCTTTAGAGAATACAAACTGCTAAACACCAGGCAATTTTTCATTTATGACACTTACAACATTCAAAATGTTCAATCAGACATTTTGATTCAATAAGAAGTAATTCCAATTTGTGAACATAATTGTGACTTTGATTTCTGTTAAATCAGTTTTAAAAAATGACATATCTATGCTGTTACACAAACAATTTTTATGCAGTTTTTAGCTCAGCAGGACAAACATCAACCTTTATAGTTGTTTGAAAGCCTTCTTGAGAATTTGGTGAATTGTCCAAACATAAGACTACATCACTCAATTCTTAGAATGATGCTCCTTCATAAACTGTTCATCCTTGAAAAAAGACAATGTTTTGTTACAAACAAAAATATACCATTTACAAATGTTAATTAAAATTTTTCTTTTTAAAATGGATCCAGCAATTAACACTTCAATCTTCATATTTTGTTGTTAAACAAGCTTAACTTTTTAAAATAACCCATGACTAAATATAAAACATTAGTTCTCTAAGTGTCTTGACTCTTTTTTCAAAAGTAAGAATTTCCTTCCCAAATGAGAACTTTTTAAAAATTTTTTTGATTTTTCTGGTGACTCTCATCACCCAGGCAGGAGTGCAGTGGCACTATCTCTAGTGACTGCAACCTCCACCTCCTGGGTTCAAGCAATTCTCCTGCCTCAGCCTCCCAAGTAGCTGGGATTACAGGTGCCCACCTCCACACCCAGCTATTTTTCTTATTTTTAGTAGAGACGGGGTTTCACCATGTTGGCAAGGCTGGTCTTGAACTCCTGACCTCAGGAGATCCGCCCACCTCGGTCTCCCAAAGTGCTGGGATTACAGGGGTGAGTCACTTGCACCCGGCCCCAAATGACAAATTATAATCTAACATGTTAGCATCCAATTTTAAAAATCCACCTTAGTCTTATTTTTCTTTTAAAGAGTGTTAGATTTATCGAGCTTAGTGAACAAAATTAGCAATAATTAAAAGTGGTATTGAAAACAATGTATGATATACACAAAAACAGACTGCTTTAATCAGGAATTAAAATGACAATGGCTATGCAGCATATTGGAAAGCTAAAGCAGAATTAATAACTCCTCTTTTTACAAGAGAACAAAAAATGTTTTGTAAGAATGACAATCCAAATATTGCAGTACAGCAGTCATTCAAATGTCTGAAAATAACTTTCCTTGTGCACACCTAACACTGTACTTTTTATATCCTTACAACTTCTTTCATTTAAAAAATTCACTAGATTCTCTGTTAAATTATGTTAATATGGAAAAGATTTAAAATCAGTATTTTTCTACAACATGTAACACTTCATAAACAAATATATATCACTTTGACAACTTGAAGGCTTTCTTGGTGGTGGTATAATGTAAGTGCAAAGGGCAACAGTAAATTTAGAAATACCTTTTTATGTAAATGAGTGACAATATAAATATTTCTGAAGGTGAGGACAAAAACATTTATTTAAAAATCTTGTATAACTCAAGGGATTGGTTTACTGATCAGCATTTTACTAAGAATTTAGTACTAACTAAAATATGCTTTGTACTTTTATTTGATTTAATTTAAAATTCAAATACCATGATTTTTTATTCAGTTGGTTACTTCTTTTAATGTATTCAAAAATGTTGAACACATACAAAACTGAATTAAGAAGCAACAACTGCCCTATGAAGAGCTGTATTAGTACAGAATGCTTTTAAGAACCAAGGACAAATTTTCAGTATTAAAGAAGAGAACATACATAGAAAGCACTCCGAATTCATTTCTAATTCCTTCAATACCATACTAAAGTTCTTTTTTAGAGGGTATGTCTCTTAACAATTTTACATAATTCACAATGAGAATGTGAAAACATGTCAATTTGGCAATCAACAATTCTTCATTGCATCTTACTTACTTTCTGCATGCGGCCCACACATTATTTCAGCTCAAGAGGCTGGGGTAATTCTGTCCCTAAGGCAATCAAGGAGCTCAGCACAAACCTTGAAATCATTTTTAGAAAGATTTTCTTTTCCTCATTTCTCCCATCAATTTACAAATAAACATATTATTACTTCTTGAGGAGGGTGGGGGTTGAAAAGCAGAAGTCTCTTCATGATTCCTGGCGCTGAAAATTTCTTGAGGGGAGAAGTGGAGGCAGGTGTTGAACATTCACAGTTTAATGCAAAAGCACAAATGAATGAAATTCTGTAGTTGCTTTCAGGCAGTTTTGCGCATAGAAAAAAAGAAATGTTTAGAAAATAAAATGTTTATTTTGTCTTTCAGGTTGTGGCCCAGCCAGTCCATTTTCCACCTTAACAGGTGAAAATTTAAATCCCAAATTAATCTGATTTGTGGCAGTAAAGGTCCTTAAGTGCTTTTAGCTCCTCAATCAATGTCTTGTTTTGATTTTCAAGCACTGCCACTCTGTTTTCTAAACATTTCACATATTCTTTCTTCTTTCTACGACACTCTCGAGCTGCTTCCCTACAAGCAAAAGAAGGGAAAAATTATGCAAATGATTTCCATAATTTTTTTGTTTTGGATTAGAGTATCTTTTTTTTTTTTCTTAAAGAAATAGCTCATAGCAACAAACATTTTAGTTTATATTAGGCTTTGGAAAAGATATACAGAATGACTTGGAAATTACCTTATATATTACATTTTAATCTGACCAGGAGCGGTGTCTCATTCCTGTAATCCCAGCACTTTCAGAGGCCGAGGAGGAAGGATCACCTGAGGTCAGGAGTTTGAGACCAGCCTGGCTAATATGGTGAGACCCTGTCTCTAATAAAACACAAAAATTAGCTGGTTGTGGTGGTGCATGCCTGTAGTCCCAGCTACTTAGAAGGCTGAGCCATGGGAATCGCTTGAACCTGGGAGGCAGAGGCTGCAGTGAGCTGAGATTGCACCACTGCACTCCAGCCTGAGTGACAAGAGTGAGACTCCATCTCAAAAAAACAAAACAATAGCTGGGGGCGGTGGCTCATGCCTGTAATCCCAGCACTTTGGGAGTCTGAGGTGGGGAGATCATGAGGTCAAGATATCAAGACCATCCTGGCCAACATAGTGAAACCCTGTCTCTACTAAAAATTACAAAAATTAGCTGGGCGTGGTGGTGTTAACCTGTAGTTCCAGTTATTGGGAGGCTGAGGCAGGAGAATTGCTTGAACCCAGGAGGTGGAGGTTGCACTAAGCCGAGATTGCGCCACTGCACTCCAGCCTGGCGCCTGGTGACAGAACGAGACTGTCTCAAAAACAACAAGAAGAAAACAAAACAAAAACAAAAAACCCCAAACAACTTAACATATCATAGGCTGATTTTGGAAAAACAAAACAAAACAAAACAAAACTCCATAAAGACCTGACCACTTAAAAATTACCTCTCACTGTTAAAATATTCTGCATAATTCCTGCAAAACTAGAAATTCTATCCATATCAATAAGAAAATATTAAAGCTAAATTTCAATGTGTAACAATCCTTTAAATAGAAAACCTTACAAACTAATCATTTTAGGCCATTTAAAAACATCTAACACAATAGTCTCCTCAACAAATGGTGCTGGGAAACCTGGATATCCAACATGGAGAAGAATGAGGTTGGACCTCAGCTTATACAATACACAAATATTAACTCAAAGTAGATCAAAGACCTAAATATAAGACTTAAAACTATAAAACTTCTAGAAGAAAGCACTTTCTGACATTGGGTTTGGTAGTGATGTCTTAAATACACCACCAAAAGCAAAGGTAACAAAAGCAAAATAGACAAACAGGACTATATCAAACTAAAAAACTTCTGCACATCAAAAGATACAATAAATAGTGAAAACACAACCTACAGAACATGAGGAAATATTTGAAACCATGTATCTGCTATATGGGGTTAAGATCTAGAATAGGCAAGGTGTACGCCTATAATCCCCACACTTTGGGAGGCTGAGGAGGGAGGATCTCTTGAACCCATGTGTTCAAGACCAGTGAGACCCTGTCTCTACCAAAAATATTTTGAAATTTAGCCAGGTGTGGTGGCACATGCCTGTCGTTATCAGCTACTCAGGAAGCTGAGGCGGGAGGACTGCTTGAGCCCAGGAGGTCAAAGTTGCAGTAAGCTGTGATCCTGCTACCTGCGTTCCAGCCTGAGTGACAAACCAAGACCCTGTTTCAATTAAAAATTAGGTAGTGCATGACTAGTCTCAGCTTCTCAGGAAGCTGAGGTTGGAGGCCGGGAGGTCGAGGCTGAAGTGAGCCATGATCATGCCATTACCCTACAGCCTGGGAGACAGCAAGATGCTGTCTCAAAAGAAAGGTAAAAAATAATAAGAAAGGAAAAAAAAGATCTTTATTATTTTCCTAAACAACAAAATAACCCAATTTAAAAAATGGGCAATGGGCATAGGGACTTGAACAGACATTTCTCCAGAGATATATAAATGGCCTATAAAAAGATACTCAACATCATTAATCATTACAGAAATGCAAATTTAAACCATAGATACCACCTCATAATCATTAGGATGGCTACTATCAAAAACCACCACAACCACCAGAAAACACCAGTTGTTGATGAGGATGTGAGGAAACTGGAACTCTTGTATACTGTTGGTGGGAATGTAAAATGGTGCAGCTGCCATGGAAATGGAATGGAGGTTTCTCAAAAAATTAAAAACAAAATTTACCATAAGATTCAGCCATCCCACTTTTTGCTACAACAAAAGAATTGAAAACAGTGTCTCAAAGAGGTAGTAGTTGTACACCCATGTTCATTGCAGCATTATTCACAATGGCCAGGAGGTGGAAGCAGCCCAAGTGTCCATCAGCAGATGAGTGGATAAGCAAAATGTGGTATATATACATACAATGCAACATTAGTATTATTCAGCCTTAGGAAGGCCCATTGCATGCTTAAACACAGATGAACCTTGAGGGCATGATGCGGACACAAGCTAGTCCCAAAAAGACAAATACTGTGTAATTTCTCTAATGAGGCATCTAAAGTCAATCAAATTCATAGAAACAGGACTTGGATTGGTCACTGCCAGGGACTCGGGGAATGAGGAAATGGGGAGTTGTTGTTAAATGGGTATAGAGTTTCAGGGGAATGAGGAAATGGGGAGTTGTTGTTAAATGGGTATAGAGTTTCAGTTTTGCAAGATAAACAAGTTCTGGAAATCTGCTGTACCACAATGTGAATATACTTAACACTACTGAACTATATATTTAAAACTGATTAAGATGGTAAATTTTTATTTTTACCACAATTAAAAGGATTAAAAAAAGACATTACATAATAAAGAGGTCTATTGTCTAAAAAGACATAATTCTAAATGGAAAACATAATTCTCAATGTGTCTATCCTCTAAGAAGACATAATTCTAAATAGAAAAACTTAATTCTCATGTATGAGGCAAAAGCTAATAGAACTGAAAGCAGAAATGAACAAAGAGCTGAATATCTTAACACACTCTCCTATCAGTGATGATAGACTAAGTGGACTCTCAGATGCAACAGAATAAGTAGAATATAAAAAATAATATGGTACACCCGAATGACATAATCAACTATACCTATCTGACATTGATATGATATTTCTCTGAGAGAGAGAAAAGACAGCAATGGTCAATATTAAGAATGAAGGAGGGGACATCCCTACTGACATCCCATACAGTAAAATTTAGGAGAATAAAAATAATATGAAGTATGTTCTTGGGCCATAAAACACCTGGGAAGATCCTCAATTCTTTGGAAATTCAATATTAAACATTTCTAAACCTGTAGGTCAAAAAGGAAGTCTCAAAGGAAATAAAAAATATTTTAAACCTAATGCAAATAAAAATATGACACACCAAAATTTGTGGGACACAGCTAAACCAATGCTAAGATGGAAATTTACAACCTTAAATACTTACGTTAGAAAAAAAAGGTCTGAAATCAATTATCCCTGCTTGTTTTGTAAATAAAGTTTTACTGGAACACAGCCATGCTCATTTGTTTATGTACTGTCCATGGCTGTTTTGGTACTACAATGGCAGAGTTGAGAAGTTGTGACAGAGATCATTTGGTCTGCAAAGCCTAAAATAATTACTATTTGGCCCTTTACAAAAGGTTTGCCAAACTCTCATCCAACTATTGCCTTAAGAAACTAGATATGTGCAGATGTTGTTTTAGAACATGAAATAAGACAAAGGTACAAAAGACAATAGTAAAAAATTTATAGTTAATAAAAAAAGAAACTAGAAAAAAATAATTAAAAACCAAAGCAAGCAGAAGAAAATAATAAAGATCAGAGTAGAAATCAATATAATCTTAAGGAGAAAACCAATGAAACTAAGAATTTTGGTTGCTCAAAAATCAATCAACAAAGTTGATAAGCCTTTAGTCAGAATAAAAAGGAGGGTGGTTGGTTGTGGTGAATAGACAGAGAGAGAAAAGACAACAATTGTCAATATTAGGAATGAAGGAGGGGACATCCCTAATGATATCCCATACAGTAAAATAATAATAAACTAACACTACAAATAACTCTATGGTCATGAATTTGATAACTTTGAAGAAATGGACCAATGTCTTAAAAACACAAACTTTCAAAACTCACTGAAGAAAAAAATAGTCTGAATGATCCCATATCCACATATCCATTAAAAAAACTTACCAAAATAGAAAACTTCAGGCCTATGTGGTTCACTGGCAAATTCTACCAACCATGTAAGGCTTAAGTAATATAAAGATTACAATCTCTTCCAGAAAAAGAGAAGGGAACAGTTCCACCTCATTTATGAGGTCAGCATTACCCTAATAACAAACTCATGACAAAGAAACTAAAACCCCATATTAGCCACAAATGTAGACGTAAAAATCCTCAAGAAAATATTAGCAAATTGAATCCAGCAATGTATAAATGATATTTCATGACCAATTGGGAGGCAACCCAGGAATACATGCATATCTCAAAATTGGCGTATGAATGTAATTCACTCTAATAACAGACTAAATAATAGAAATGACATAATCACCTCAGCAGATTCTGGAAAAGCATTTGACAAGATTAAACAACAATTTATGGTGAAAACTCTCAGATAGTAAAAATCAGAGAGCTCTTTTTAAAATGTAATAAAGAGCTATTGCAGAAGACCCTACAACTATTACATTATTTAAGGTCCCCCAAAGGTGTCCATGTACTAATCTCTGCAGTCTGAATATGTTACCTTATAAGGCAAAGGGAAATTAGGTTGTAGATGGAATTAAGGTTGTTAATCAGCTGACTTTAAAATAGAAAAATTATCCTGGGTTACCTGGGTGGGCCTATTAAACCACAAGCATTCTTAAAAATAGAAGAGGAAAGCAGAAGAAAATGTGACTACAGAAGGAAGACAGAAAGAGATACACTATGTTGAAGATGGGAGGCCATGAGGCAAAAAATGTGGGTGGCCTCTAGAGGCCAGAATGGGCAAAGAAACACATTTTCCAGGAAGGGATGCAGTCCTGCTGACACCTTCATTTCAGCCCAGTGAGACCCAATGAAGGCCTTTGATCATAGAGAGATGGAAGATAATAAATTTGTGTTGTTAAAGTTTGTGGTAATTTATGACATGCAGCAATAGAAAACTAATACACTCCCTAAGATCAAAGATGTCCTCTCTCACCACTCCTATTCAACATCATAGCACAAGTACTAGACATTACAATAAGGAAAAAAAATTAAGGCATGCACAGATTAGAAAGAAATAATGAAAACTGTCTATATTTGTAGGTGACATGATTATTCATGCAGAGAATCCCAAAGAATCTACCCCCCTACAAAGCTCCTACAACTAATAAGTAAATTTAGAATAGTTATAAGATAAAGGTAAATATACAGAAGCCATTTTCATATACCAGCAATGAACTACTGAATATACCATTTCAAATAGCACATGTCCCCCCCCCCCCAAAAAAAAACCAATTTATAACTTGGGTATAAATCCAACATGTAGTACAGGATCTATATTCTAAAAAATAAATTAAGATTATAATGTGTTCATGGAATCAAAAACTAAGTATTGTTAAGATGTGACTTCTTCACAATTTGATCTATAGACACAACACAATCCTAACCAAAATTCTAGCAAGCTTTCCGTAGACATCAACAGACTATAAAATATATATTAAAATGCAAAGGAACCAGAATAGCTAAAACAATACTAAGAAGAACAAAGTTAGAGGACTCACACTATCAAATTCAAGACTTATTATAAAAGTATAGAACTCAAGGCAACATGGTATTGGCTAAAGGATAGACAAAGATTAATGAAAGTTAGATATCCCAGAAACAGACACACACAAATACAGTTAATTAATTTTTGAAAAGAACAGCAAGGGCAATTCGATAGAGAAAGAATAGTCTTTTAAACAAATTTTCTGGAACAAATGGATGTTCATATATAAAAAAATGGATCTTGGCTGGGCTCGGTGGCTCACACCTGTAATCCCAGCACTTTCGGAGGCCGAGGTAGGCAAATCACAAGGTCAGGAGATGAAGACTACTATCCTGGCCAACATGGTGAAACTCCATCTCTACTAATAATACAAAAATTAGCTGGGCATGGTGGTGTGTGCTTGTAATCCCAGCTGTTTGGGAGGCTGAGGCAGGAGAATCACTTGAACCTGGGAGGTGGAGGTTGCACTGAAATCATGCCACTACACTCCAGCCTGCATGACGAAGCGAGACTCCATCTCAAAAAAAAAAAAAAAGGATTTTGATATATCCTTACACCTTATACAAAGGTAAACTCAGGAGGGATTAATTACAGACCTAAATATAAAACTCTAATATAAAACATAACACTTTTGGAGGAAAACGAGTAAGTCAGTATAAGTCTTAAATCAAAATGAGTAAGTCTTGATTTAAGCAAAGAATTCTTTTTTCCCTTTTTAGTTGACATAAAATAATTGTACATATTTATGAAATACAATGATATTTTGATATGAGTATACAGTATGTAATGATCAAATTGTGGTAACTAGCATATCCATCACCTCAAACTTACCCTTTTCTTGGGTTGTGAACATTCAAAATCCTCACTTCTAGCTTTTTGAAAACACACAGTAAGTTGTATTTAACCATATTCACCCTCTGGTGCTACAGAACACCAGAACTCATTCTGTAAATCATTCCCAGGCTCTAAATACCTAAAATTTTACTCTCTACTTTCATGAGCTCAAAAAATTTTTAGCTCCCACGAGTGAGAACATGTGGTATTTATTTATTTATCTTTTCCATGTTTGACTTATTTTGCCTAACCCGTAATGTCCCCCAGGTTCATCCATATGGCTACAAATGATGGACTTTCATTCTTTTTAGTGGCTCGATAGTATGCCACTGTGTAAATATACTGCATTTTCTTTATCCATTCATATGTTGATGGATATTTAGGTTGATTCCCTATATTAGCTATTGTGAAGTGATGCAATAAACATAGTATAGGTATTCATTTGAATATACTGGTTTCCTTTCTTTTGAATAAATACCCAGTAGTAGAACTGCTGGATCATATGGTAGTTCTTTTAGTTTTTTTGAGAAACCTCTGCACTGTTTTCCGTAATGGCTACATTAACGTACATTCTCACCAATAGTGAGAAAATGCTAACATGAAGAGTTAGGAAGAGTTAGTTCACCTTTCCCTGCATCCTCATCACTGTTTGTTACTTTTTGATAATAGCCATTCTAATTAATGATACTTCATTGTGGTTTTAATCTGACAATCAGCAATGTTAAGGTCTTCTCATGTATTTCTTGGCCACTTGTATGTCTTCTCTTGAGAAATGTCTATTCAGACCTTTTGCCCACTTTTTAATGGGATTGCTTTTGTTTTCCTGTTCCGTTGAGTTCCTTTTATATCCTGGTTATCAGTCCCTTGTCAGATGAACAGTTTGCAGATATTCCTCATATTCTGCAGGCTGTCTCTTCATTCTGTTGTTTCCTTTGCTGTTCAGAAGCTTTTTAGTTCAATATTTCCACTTACCTATTTTTCTTTTTGTTGCTTGTGCTTTTGGAGTCTTAGCTGTGAAGTTTTTGCCTAGTCTAATGTCAGGAAGCATTTCCTCCATGTTTTTTTCCAGTAGTCTTTAGAGTTTGGGGTCTTATGTTTAAGTCTTTAATACACTTGGAATGGATTTTTGTGTATGGTGATAGATAAGGATCTAGTTTCATTCTTCTGCACACAGATATCCAGGTTCCCCAATACCACTGATCGAAGAGAGTGTCCTTTCTCCAGTGTACATTCTTGGCACATTTGCTGTAAATAAGTAGATTTATTCTGGGTTCTTTATTCTGTTTCACTAGTCTATGTGTCTGTTTTTAAATCAATACTGTGTTTTGTTTACTACAGCTTTGTAGTATATTTTGAAGTTAGGTAGTGTGATGTGATGCCTCCCATGTTGTTCTTTTAGCTCAGGAATGCTTTGGCTATTTGGGCTCTTTTTGGTTACTAAGAATTTTAGGATTGTTTTTTCTATTTCTGTTACAAATGTCATTTTATTCTGATGTGAACTGCATTGAATCTGTAGATTGTTTTCAGTGGTATGGTCATCCTAATGATAGTAATTCTCCCAATCCACGAGCATGGGATGTCTTTCCATTTGTTTATGGCTTCCTTGATTTCTTTCATCAGTGTTTTGCAGATTTCAATGTAGAGATCTTTCACCTACTTGGTTAAATTTATTCCTGGGTGGTTTTTTTTTTTTTTTTTTGGCCATTGCAAATGGAATTGCTTTCTTGATTTGTTTTTCATTTGCTTTACATTATTGTAGAAGAATTCTATAGAATGGTATATAGAATTGCTACTGACTTTTGTATGTTGATTTTGTATTCTGCAACTTCACTGAGTTCATCAGTTCTAATAGTTTTTTTGTGTGGAATCTTTAGTTTTTTTTTGCCATATGTAAGATCATTTCATCTGCAAACAGGGACAATTTGATTTCTTTTTCCAATTGAGATGCCCTTTATTTCTTTCTCTTGACTAACTGTTTTGGCTAGGAGGACATGCAGCACTATATTGAATAAGAATGGTAGAAGTGGGCATCTTTAGCTCATTCCAGTTCTCAGAGAAAAGCCTTTCAGCTTTTCTGCATTCAATATGATGTTGGCTGTGGGTTTTATCATACATGGCCTGTGTTGAGGCATTGAGATGCCCTTTTTTTCTCTTGACTGCTTTGGCTAGGACATCCAGCACTATATTGAATAAGAATGGTAGAAGTGGGCATCTTTCTCTCATTCTAGTTCTCAGAGGAAAGCCTTTCAGCTTTTCTCCATTAAATATGATGTTAGCTGTGGGTTTATCATACATGGCCTTTACTGTGTTGAGGTATGTTCCTTTTTATGCCTCATTTGTTGAGAATTTTTATCAAGAAAGGATGAATTTAATCAAACACTTTTCCTGTGTCTACAGATGTGATCATATGGCTTTTGCCCTTCATGCTGTTGATGTGATGTATCATGTATCACATGATAACACATTATGACCATATCCAAGTATGGTCTAATAACCATACTCGCATCCCTGGGATAAATCCCATATGATCATGGTGTGTTATCTTTCTGATGTGTTGTTGGATTAGGTTTGCTAGTATTTTGTTGAGAATTTTTGTATATATGTTCAACAAGTACAGTGGTTTGTAGTTTTCTTTTGTTGTGTCCTTGTCTGGTTTTGGTATTAGAGCAATGATGGCTTTGTAGAATGAATTAGGAAAAATTCCCTCATCTCTAATTTATTGGAATAGTTTGAGGAAAACTGGTGTTAGCTCTTTGTAAGTTTGGTAGAATTAGGCAGGAAAGCCATCTGGTCCTGGACATTTCTTTACTGGTAGACTCTTTATTACTAATTCAGTATCATTACTCATTATGGGTCTGTTCAGGTTTTCTATTTCCTGATTCAATTTTGGTAGGTTCTGTATGTCAAGAAATATAATCTATTTCCTCTCGGTTTTCCAGTTAGTTAGCATATCACTGGTCATAATGGTCTCTAATGATCCCCTATACTTCTGTGGTATTAACTGCAGTGTCTTAGTTTGTAATTTCATTTATTTGGACCTTCTCCCTCATTTTTTACTTAGCTTATCAATTTTGTTTATCTCTTCTAAAAACAACTTTTCGTTGATTCCCTTTTTTTGAGACAGGGTCTCACTCTGTTGACCAGGCTAGAGTGCAGTGGCACAATCATGGCTCACTGCAGTCTCAGCCTCCTAGGGCTCAAGCGATCTTCCACCTCAGCCTCCTGAGTAGCTGGGTCTACAGGCTTGCACCCACCACGCCATGCTAATTTGTGTGTGTGTGTGTGTGTGTGTGTGTGTTTTAAGAAATGAGGTTTTGCCATGTTGGCCAGGCAGGTCTTGAAATCCTGAGCTCAAGGAATCCACCCACCTGGCCTCCCAGTGCTGAGATTACAGGTGTGCACCACCATGCCCAGCCCTGTATTGATTCTTTTAGACTTGCTTTCATTTAGTTCTCCTCTGATTTTTACTATTTCTTTCTTTCTACTAATTTTGGGTTTGGTTTCTTCTTTTCTAGTTCCTTAAGGTGTATTGTTAGGTTTTTTATTTGAAATCTTGCTATATGTTCCTGATATAGGCATTTATTGCTACAAACTTCCCTCTCAGCACTGCTTTTGCTGTATCCCATAGGTTTTCATGTTTTGTTTCCATTTTGATTTGTTTCAAGAAATTTATTTCCCTCTTAATTTTTTCACTGAACCAGTAGTGATTCAAGAGCATGCTGAATTTCCATCTATTTGTACAGTTTCTGAAGTTCCTCTGATTATTGATACTGTTTTATTCCATTGTGGTCTGGGAAGATACTTGATATAATTTTGATTTTAAAATCTTTGTCAAGACTTGTTTTGTGGCCTACCACATGGTCTATACTGGAAAAAGTTCTATGTGCTGATGAGAAGAAGGGTATTCTGCAGCTTTTGGATGAAATGCTCTGAAACTGTTAGGTTCAATTGGTCTAGTTCATCTTAAGTCCAATGTTTGTTGATTTTCTCTCTAGACGATCTGTCAAATGCTGGAAGTGGAGTTTTGAAGTCACCAACTATTACTATATTGGGTCTCTCTTTCCCTTTAGCTCTAATGTTTTCTTTATATATCTCATGCTCTGGCATTGGATGTTATATATTTATCATTTTATGTCCTCTAGCTGCATTGATCCCTTTGTCATATAATGATCTTCTTGCTCTTTTTATGTTTTTCAACTAAGGCTATTTTTTCTGATATTAAGTATAGCCATTCCTGCATACTTCTGGTTTCCACTTGTGTGGAACTTTCCCCTCATCCTTTTATATTCAGGCTACCTATGTCTTTACAGGTGATGTGAGTTTTTTGGAGGAAGCATACAGGTGGGCTTTGTTTTTTTAATCCACTCATCCAATTTATATCTTAATTGGGGAATTTAAACTGTTTATATTCAAAACTTTTTTAGTGATATGTGAAGGCTTATTCCTGTCTTTTTTGTTTGCTATTTTGTATATTCTTTGTTCTTTTCTTCCTTTATCTTTATAATTTTGTTTTCTGTAGTGATAATATTGATTCCTTATTTTTTCCCCAATTGCATATTTGCTTTACCAGTGAGATTTATAATTTACGTGTTTTAATGACAGTAGATATCATCTTGTCACTTCAAGATAAAGGATCTTCTTATCTTCTTACACATTTCTTCTAAGGCTGGTGTAGTGGTGATGGATTTCCTCACTTTTTGATTGTCTGGGAATGACTTTATTTTTCTTTGATTTCTGAAGGATAGCTTTACTGGGTACAGTATTCTTGGCAGGCAGTTTTTTTTTTTCCCCCCTCTGTTGCCCAGGCGGGAGTGATGTGGCGCAGTCTCAGCTGACTGCAACCTCTGCTTCCGGGTTCAAGCAATTCTCCTGCCTCAGTCTCCCGAGTAGATGGGATTACAGGTGTGCACTATCATGCCTGACTAATTTTTGTATTTTGTAGTGAAAGGGTTCCACCATGTTGGCCGGGCTGGTCTGGAACTCCTGAACTCAGGTGATTCACCTGCCTCAGCCTCCCAAAGTGCTGAGATTACAGGTGTGAACCACTATGCCTGGCTTCCCTCCTACCCCATACTTTTTAACACTTTGAATATATTATCCAACTCTCTCCTGAACTGTAAAATTTCTGCTGAGAAATCTGCCTTTAGCCTGATGCAGATTCCCTCATGTGACTTGGTATTTTCCTTTTGCTGTTTTTAGCATGCTTTTTCCTTTGTCTTTGACTTTTGAGTTTGAGTATAATGTGGCTTGGAGAGGCCTTTTTGGATATAACTGTTTTAGTACATATGAGCTTCCTGTATCTGGATGTATATCTCTCATAAGACATGGGAGGTCTTTAGTGATTATTCTGTTAAACAGGATTTCTATGCCTTTTTCCATTTTTTCTCCTGTGGAACTCCCAAAATAGAAATATTTTTTTGCTTTATGATGTCTATGTAGGCTTTCTTCATCCTTTTTAGTGTGTGTTTGACCGGGTTATTTTAAAAGACCTGTCTTAAAGTTCAGAAGTTCTTTCTTCTGCTTCATCTAGTCTATAGCTGAAGCTCTTGCCTGTTTATTTATTAAATTCTTCAGTTCCAGAATTTGTTTTTTCTTAAAATATTTACCTCTTTAATTTCTTATTCGAATCATGAATTATTTTCCTGATTTATGTGTATTATCAATCTGTGTTCTGTTGTTTCTTGCTGAGTTTTAAGATCATCATTCTGAATTCCTTTTCAGGCATTTTACTGATTTACTGTTCTTTGAGCTCTGTTAGTGGAAGACTGTTGTGTTCCTTTGGAGGTATCATGTTTCATTAGTATTTTATATTTCTTGTATCCTTATCTTGATGTCTGTGCAACTGGTGTAACTGCTGCTTTATCCAATTTTATGAACTAGCTTTTGTAGGGCTTTACTGTAGATGTAGCTATAGTGTTAGCGGGTAGGGTATTCTGGATTTGATTTTAGATGTGTTCAGATGTGTTGTCTCTGTATGATTTCTTTTACTGTAATCAATGGTGGTATATGGAATTCCTTCAGTGGCATCTATGATTTCTTCAGTGGCTTAGGATTTGGGTGTCACTAAAGGCTGTGATATAAAGCTTTGCTGAGGATGAGGACATCAGGTGGGCTGGTATGTGGACACAAAGGTGCTGATGGTGGCAGCAGGTTGGGAAAACCTGGGTGGCACATGTAGTAATGAGAGCAGCCCTCATGACTCCAGACAGTGGGTGCTGGTGGGCAGGACCAACCAATCCTCAGGCACCCCAGATGATACATGTGGGCACCAATGGGCCTATCTACAGGCTTCTAGACGTGTGCACATGGGCTGGGCCTATCCAGGCAGAAAATTCATAGATACAGTAGCACAAGCAAGATGTATGAAAGGACAAAACTAATAAAATGGGCCTCATCAAAATTACAACCTTCTGCTCTGCAAAAGATAGTGTTAAGAGAATTAAAGAAAAGTGGCAGACTGAAAGAAAATACTTGGTCTAACAAAGGATTTGGAAAAAAGGTCTCTGAAAACAAAAGAAAACAAACAATAAAAATGAGCAAAGGATCTGAATAGATGCTTCATCAAAGAACACATAGATAGCAAATCACATAAAAATCATTAGTGAAGTGCAGGTTAAAACCACAAGACACCCGTCATACAACTTGCAGAGCTGGGGGACAATTGATAAACCTAACAATGTCGAGTTCTGGCAAGAATACAGAGCAACTGAACTCTCATACATTCCTGGTGGGAATACAAAATGGTACAGCCATTTTGGAAAATAACTGGACAGTTTATTAAAAAGTTAAATATACAGTTACATTCCACGCAACCAGCCTACTCCTTAACACTTACTCACATTAATGGAAAGTGCACATAAAAACCTTTAGTGTTTATAGTAATTTTATTTCTCTAAAACTGGAAATAGCTGGGATGAAATTCAAAGTGAATAAACAAAGCACAGTACATCTATAAAATGGAATTATCTGGGATAAGACCCAACCACTGATTCATGCAACAATATTAATAAATCTTAAATCAATTTTTCTAGATGAAGGAACTAGATCTAAAAGGCTACATATTGTAAGATTCCATTTATAAGAGATTATGGAACAGGCAAAACTATAAGGGTAGAAAACAGTTCAGTGGTTTTCAGGGTGTAGGGGAAGCTGACTACAAAGTGATATAAGGGAATATTTAGTATTACAGAACTGTTAGTTAACTAGTATAATTGTTCCATATGGCATTATGGTGACAGATACATGAACTGCATCTATCAAAACCCATAAAACTATACAGCACCAAGAGTGAACTTATGTATATGCAAATTTAAGGATAAAAACTTAGGGATGTCAGAGAATCCCAGAACTGAATGAAGATGGTGACAAATCTAACTGTACTACAATCGTATGATATAAGCTCATTGAAGGGGTGGAGTAAAAAGGATCAGAGTGAAGTAACTAGAAAACTGTGCTTTCGCTAAGTATTATATTAGGCTAAAAACAAAAAGAAGAGTATATAAATACTGCACTGTAATTGGTAAACTTGTTTCTCACAAGGGTACATATTATCAGTTCTTAAAGTTTTCTGCATGTATAGATTTAAACAAACATGGAAGCTAAGTTTCTCTCAGAGAAAGAAGTTACAAATAGGCAAAGAGGAGAAGTCTAAAATGAGCCATGTGTTTAAATCTTAGAGTCAGATATGTTAATATGTATTCATATTATTTTAAGTGTATAGTTGTCCTTCAGTTTCTGTGGGGGATTGGTCTCAGGAACTCTCATGAATACCCAAATCCACAGATATTCAAATCCCTTATATAAAATGTCATTACTGTTTCCCTAAGTGGCCTGAGGTAATCTGTGAAAATGGCTCTATTCACTTGACCTTGGAGAACCCCACAAAAGTCATGCAAATTAAGAGGTTCCAATCTTCGTGTTCACTTCAAGAACACTCGTGAAACTACCAGGCCATCAAGGGTATGCATATATGAAATGCCATGAAGTATCTGAAAGATGTTACTTTACAGAAATAGTGCGTACCATTCTGATGTTACAATGGTGGAGCTGGCAGGTGTGCACAGGCCAAGCAGTGGGGCTGGACACAAGGTCGGTGGCCCAAAGAGTGCTGAATTTTTGCTGCACATGCTTAAAAATGCAGAGAATAATGCTGAACTTAAGGGTTTAGATGTAGATTCTCTGGCCATTGAGCATATCCAAGTGAACAAAGCACCTACCATGCGCCACTGGACCTACAGAGTTCATGGTCGGATTAACCCATACATGAGCTCTCCTGCCACATTTCTTACTAAAAAGGAACAAATGTGTTCATAAACCAGAAGAAAAAGATATTCCAGAAGAAAGTGAAGAAACAAAAACCTATAGCACAGGAGCAAGTTCAACATTAAAATAAATGCAATTAAAAGGAAAAAAAATGGCCTAATATTTGCATATAACCTATCTGCATTCTCCTGTATACTTAAAATCATCTCTAGATTACTTATAATATCTAATACACTATCTAGATTACTTTTTTATTTATATTATTTTTTAAATTGTTACTTTTTTTCTTGAATGTTTTAAATCTATGGGTGGTTGAATCCAGATGTGGAACCTATGGAAAACAGAGCCAACTATATATGAAGATACAGAAATAAGAATGTGTGCATATATGAAGGTCAGTCGGTTGGCCTGTCTGTCCGTCCGTCCGTCCGTCCGTCCGTCCATCCATCCATTCATCTATTTTTTTGAGACAGAGTTTCACTCGTTTCCCAGGCTGGAGTGCAGTGGTGCCATCTTGGCTCACTGTAACCTTCACCTCCATCCATCCACCCATCTATTTTTTTGAGACAGAGTTTCACTCGTTTCTCAGGCTGGAGTGCAGTGGCACCATCTTGGCTCACTGTAACCTCCACCTCCCAGATTCAAGCAATCCTTCTGCCTCAGGCGCCTACGTAGCTGGAATTTTAGATGCACACAACCAAGCCTGGCTAGATTTTCCATTTTTAGTAGAGATGTGGTTTCACCACATTGGCCATCATTTTCTAATAAAGGAACTAGGGAATCACTGAAAAATGACTGATTCTAAGGCTAGGGAAGGGAAAACACAAGATGAGAATTTGAACCTGGACAATCTTGTAGTGTCAGCAAGTAAAGACATGCTTAAAAAAAAATTGGGGCATGTCAAAAGAACACAGAAGACAACTTATAAAAGATTCCAGTGGCCAAAGCTAGAACAATATGAACAACATAATAAATAATAATGGTACTGGGTTACAACTCCCAAAATAAAATATTTATGTGTCTGTATTGATATAAATAAATAATGTGGAGAAGAAACAAATCTTATTTATAGAATTCAGTTGTTAAATGTAGAAGGGACAGGGATACAGAACATTCCCATTAGAAAAGCAAATAGTAGTAATTACTGTAGAAAGGATTCACTGATGAATTCTAAAATTGGTGGGCAAAACTTTAAAGAGAAAAAAATATATCTGCATAGCCTCAAAGTATCTCTTCTAAAACACACCTAATTACTGTGGTAGTTTTAATATATGACCACAAATTCTTTCATACTCTCCCTTTTAGGAGGTGAAATTTAATTCTCTTCCTCTTGAATATGGGCTGGACCAAGAGAAAAGTGGTAGCTCAACAGTGGAGACACCTGGATAGCACTTTAACCAAGCAATCAAAGTTAACATTGCCAGTTATGTACGTGCTCCCTTTATGATACGAGAGGGGCACATTATACCTCTGCAGAATTCTTCCTCCAAACCTACTAACCGTAAGAAAACACTATAAATGCAAATTGAGGCATATTCTAAAAGAAAACAGATCACTACTCTTCAAAAGTGACAAGGCCATCAAAGACAAGGAAACAAACTTTCACAGACTGAAGGAGACAATAAATGCAATATGGCACCCAAATTGGATTATATAAATAAAAAAACTGGGGAAAGAAAATGTATAATTCAGTTAACGGTATTATACCAATGTACTTCATACTTTTGATAAATGTACCCTGGTTATGTAATACACTAAGATTAGAGGAAGCTGGATGAAGTGTATCTGGAACTCTGTAGTTACTATTTTTACAACTCTTTTTTAAGTCTATAATTACTTAAAAATATATTAAAAAATATATTTACCTTTCTTTGTACTGATATTAGTAAAAAACTTGACTCTACAATGTTAACATTTTAGATGGTGAAATCAGAAGTAATTTATAACGAACGTGTTTTACTTGTGTAATTTGAAAAATTGATTGTAATGTACGTATCTAGTAACTTGCTTTTTGTCCACAGAGAACATCTTCCTATCTTAATAAAAATACATCTTTCTTTTTCTTTTTTTTACAGTCTTGCACTGTCACCCAGCCTGGAGTGCAGTGGCGCGATCTCGGCTCACTGCAATCTCTGCCTCCTGGGTTTGAGCAATTCTCCTACCTCAGCCTCCCAAGCAGCTGGGACCACAGGTGTGTGCCATCGCGCCCAGCTAATTTTTTTTGTATTTTTAGTAGCGTTGGGATTTCACAGTGTTGGCCCGGATGGTCTCCATCTCCTGACCTCGTGAGCCGCCCACCTCAGCCTCCCAAAGTGCTGGGATTACAGGCATGAGCCACCGTGCCTAGCCTCTTTTTTTATTCTTAATGGCTAGTTGTATATAGTTGAATGGAGATATTTTAATTCATATCAAAAACATTTTTTTTAGAATTTCTTAAAATTTTTACCCTATCAATTTTCTAGAAATCTGTTTATAACCCTCAGCTCTTTAGTTTTCTAACATTATTTGTTAAAATGTTTGCTACTTTATCTTTTACTTTGCTAAATAGGTGTTTTTTTTTTAATATGGTCAAATCCATTTAACCTTTTCCTTTGTTACTTCTGCCTTTAGGGAATCTACTATTAAAATCCTCCTACAGTGTAAAGTTACATAAAGGCAAAGGTGATAGATTGTATTACTTTCATAATTTTTCACTCCCTGCTTCCTGTAGGAAGAGTTAATTCCCACTCCACTGACTTCGGGCTAGTCCTTGCCTGTGCTGTGGCCAACAGAGCACAAGAAGATGTAATGTTTACCACAATAAAGCGAATGCTTTCAAAAGCATTGCCCTCTTCTCAAAGAGGTGCTGCTCTAGGCCAGGATCCTAGAACCAGATGGGTATGTGAAGGAGAGCAACAGCAACTGACCTGCAGCTGCCAACATGTAAGTGAGGAAGAAATTTTAAGACACTGAGATTTGTGGTTGTTATTGTAGTAACACAAATTAATAAAACAACTGTCTACATTTTCTTTTAGAATGTTTACCACTTATCTTCATCTTAAAATAAACGGAAATTTGGATAGTGATTAATTTTTTGGATCACAATCTTTTCCTATCAAAGTTTCAGTTTAAGATGGGCTGTGTTTGATGTGCCTAATGGATATTCATCCTAGTGAGCATGCTCAGGAGGAGGGTGCTTCTCTTAACTTTTCCACTGAAATAGCCACAATAGAAGAGGAAACCAAAGACGGAGATTCTGGGGGTGCAGCAAAAACCAACCACTGCTGGTATAAACTTCTTTTAAATCTCTTATTTTGCCTTAAAAATAAAGTATATTTCTCTCAAATATTTTAGCAAAGGAACACTCAAGGAAAGCATTCCACATTCACCTCCTAATGCTACATATTCCCTAGCACACTGCCATGTGCTCTGGTTTGAAAGGTACAGCAGAAGAATCAGTAAATCAGTGGAGTGTTGGAATCAGGCAAGTAGCATGTTTACAGGCCTTGGTGCCAGATATGGGTTCAAATTTCAGTTCTCCTAATCTCATTAAGTATGTGACTTTTGGCAAAATATTTAAATTTTCTCTGTTATTTACCTTCTCCTCCTCTAGAGTGGGTATAAGCTTCTACCTCACTGTAGGTAGAATTAATAAAATAATATATACTGGGGCTTAATAAATAGTACTCAGCAGAAAGAATACATAGATTAAGAGGTATCAGCATATAAAGTAATGTCTGAAATACATGAGTATGGATGAAAGTTCAAGGGAGAAATCTGAAAGGTAGTCAGAAAACCAGGTGAAGCAAGCCAAGGAAGAGTTCAGGGTAATGATAAGTCAAAAGTGTCAAATACTCCCTAGAGTTAAATTATTATTATTATTTTTTAGATGAAGTTTTGCTCTTGTTACCCAGGCTGGAGTGCAGTGGTGGTGATCTCGGCTCAGTGCCAACCTCCACCTTCCAGTTTCTAGTGATTCTCCTGCCTCGGCTTCCCGAGTAGCTGTGATTACAGGTGCCTGCCGCCATGCTTGGCTAATTTTTCTATTTTTAGTAGAGACGGGGTTTCACCATGTTGGCCAGGCTGGTCTTGAACTCCTGACCTTGTGATCCACCCGCCTCGACCTGCCAAAGTGCTGGAATTACAAGCGTGAGCCATTGTGCCCAGCCTGCGTCTGGCCTGAGTTAAAATTAAATGAAAGAAAATACTAGATTTGCCAAGTGGGAGGGAATTTGTACCTATTTATAGACATATGAGCAGTATGATAGTTACAGACACCAGATTCCAGTGAATGTAGGCTGAAAATGTAGAAGCAGTAGTAATCTGGTAATGAAGAGGAAAAGGAACTATAGCAAAATCAATGGGAAGTTTCCTTTTTAAAGAGTAAGTTAACTAAATCCAAGCAAAGTAATGTTATAAAAGAGTCCATAGAGTCCATGGTAGGCCGGGTGTGGTGGCTCACGCCTATAATCCCAGAACTTTGGGAGGCTGAGGTGGGCGGATCACCAGAGGTCAAGAGATCAAGACCATCCTGGCCAACGTGGTGAAACCCCGTCTCTATTAAAAATACAAAAAAATTAGCCAGGCATCGTGGTGCGCGCTCGTAGTCCCAGCTACTTAAGAGGCTGAAGTGGAAGAATCACTTGAACTGGGAGGTGGAGGTTGCAGTGAGCCGAGACTGCACTCCAGCCAGCCTGGTGACAGAGAGAGACTTCATCTCAAAAAAAAAAAAGTCCATGGTAAGTCAGGCAGCTTCCCTAAAGATCTCAGGCAAGCAAAGGTTGGTAGGAACTGTAGTTATGTGTGCCCTGTTCCTAACTTGGTGGTGGCAGTGGTCATAAATCTGAAGGAAAAACGAATAGAGGAAAAAGGAAATTTGGTCTGCCAGTCAACAGGGGGGAAACATTTTGTTCCACAGAGCCAAACTACACAGATATAAACAGAAGTCCTTCTGTTGTTTTTTATAATCAAAAAGATTTATTTTCTGATTTCTCTCCTATGTTTGCTTAGAACTGTTTTCTTTAGTAAGCAGTGTTGTCTTAAATATTACTACTCAGCCTTTGCTTGAGACTTCTTAATCAGACTTGCTTCTAATTTTAAGTTAAGGGTTTCCTTATAAACATTTTTAAAAACTAAAAATATTTTAATTTATATTTAAAAATATATTTAAATTATGAATGCAGCTTTCATCCTTCTGTTTAGTAAAACTTAAATACTCTAAATCACAGATGGATGGAGCACAAATAAGTCACTTGGGGGCCAGGTGCCGTGGTTCACACCTGTAATCCCAGCACTTTGGGAGGCTGAGAAGGGCAGATCACGAGATCAAGAGTTCAAGACCAGCCTGGCCAACATGGTGAGACGCTGTGTCTACTAAGAATACAAAAAATTAGCTGGGCATGGTGGCGGGTGCCTGTAATCCCAGCTACTAGGGAGGCTGAGGCAGGAGAATTGCTTGAACCTGGGAGGCAGAGGTTGCAGTGATGCAGTGAGCTGAGATCTGCCATTGTACTCCAGCCTGGGCAACAGAGCAAGACTCTGTCTTGGGGGCAGGGAACAAAAAGTCACTTGGCTTGTTTCCAATTCTTTTTCTAATATCCTGGGAAAATCTTGCTATTTCTCACAGCTTAGATATAGTTTACTAACACTGTGACAACTAAAAATATTTTAGGAACAACGAAGTTGATCTGAGCTGTAAGTGAAATTGCACATTTAAAAAACTCATTTCAACAGAGCACTAGTTACAAAGTGCTTTCAAAGGAATTATCTTACTTGACTCTTAATACTCTGGATGTGTGCTGGAATCCCATTTTACAAAATTGAGGTATAGAAGGAATATGTTCTCCCAAAATGGAGGGATATGGCTAGGACTTGGAAGCCCTGCTTCTTTCACTTTATCAGTGTTTGAAGCATCCTGGGATGAACAGTGAAATACTTTTACCAATCTCAAACTTTTTAAACCTTTACATACCCTTATTTTCATTTTCTTCTGTCTCAGTCACTTCTATATGAAAATTCTAAATATTTAGTAACTTATTTTTATTGTTTTTGATGGCAAAATCATTTATAGCAATGAAGTTACTTTCTGAGAATTGCTTTACCAACATTTCATAGATTTTGAATGTAGTATTTTTTGAAGACTATAGTTTAAGATTTTTGTCCATAATGTGGTATTCTTAGAATTAATATATTTTTGAAGAATTTTTAGATATTAAAATGTTATTATTTTGAGCAAAGATAATATTCATTAAAACATGATCTGGCCACCATACATTTACTTTATATCAAGTAAATTTAATACAGATAAAACTTAACACACAGTTAATACATATATATGAAACTCTTGATCTTCTTGAACAATACTACATATGAAATAAAACCATTTTAAAGTAACCCGGCTAGCTGGCTGGAGTGCAAACATAGGAAAGTTGTGCATTACATCTGCTGTGGGGAAACTGCATGAAAGAAAACTATTCCATAATCAAAGATTGACCCATAATCCTATAGCCATATAAGTGCAGCTTATTAAATAGAGAAAATTTAGCAAGATCCATTACTTCTGCCAGGAAAAAAAAATGCAAAGATCCTATTACCAGTAGATGTAAAGACACATCCAGCAGAATGTGAAGACATACTTGACCCACAACAGTCTAAGTCAATGCAGTCTATGTACCTGTTCTTCATTAGACGGACCTCTCTCTTTCGTGCTGCTTCTTCAGCAGGCTGTGTAGGAAGTGCTGGGGAGGATGCCATAACAACTCCAGGAGCAATAGTGCTAGTGGGTGCTGTGCGAATCTGGTATGTTTGTACGTCTCCAGAGGCAGCTGAAAAAAATAGTGAGCATGGTGTAAGACAGAAACATTGCAACTTGATTCAATTATATATATCAATCATCAATCTAAGCATGTATTTTGGACTAAAAGGGAAACAAAAAAGAAAAGATGATTCTGGCTAAAGTATTGAAAGAATCAGCACTCTTTGCACCCTTACTAAGAAATAATTCCCAATGTAATGTATTTATTACAGTAACCTATATCTGCTGGATCTTATACTGTATTTTTCATTTGAATGCAGTTCTATTCTGTCATTAACATGCTTACCAACCTTAAGTCTAAAAGGTAAGTGGGACACAGCTTGGATGATCTTCCTAGATAGAGTATAGTCCTCAATGTCTTCCTCTGATATTGGTAAATTCATATTAAAAAATTTCAAGTAGACTCTTGCCACGACATAAAAACCACCATGATTTTTCATAAAATAGCAAAATGAAAAAGAAAATAAAGCATTATGGTCAACTATTATAAATTTCTAATTAAAACAAAACTGAAAGTATGAGAAAGTGTATCACTTGATACCAATTATATTATTTGAAAACATATTGTTTTAATGTAAATGATAATGGCTAAATAAACTGAAGTTTTATTTTTCTAACTGATGCACCATTTGTAAAAACAAACAGAATCACTATTTGTCAAACTGCTTCTAAAGACAGCATAATAATATGTTCTCCTAAGAATAAGCAACCTGTTACTTAAAAGAATTTGAAGGTCTTCATAAAATTAATCATATTAATTATTAATATCAATTAAAATGTATGGTCTGAGTGGAAAAGATTTATATACTAAACATGTTACCATCTTCAAACTGACGTTCAGAATTCAAATTCACTGACATCCTGCTTTACAATTTTTGAGTACCTGCATGTAAAGTGAAAAGGTGTTTTACTCTCATCAATAAGCAAAATGTTATCTTTTTCAAATACTTGTTTAATAACAGAATATATTCTGTAAACATCAGGGTTCTTTAAATAAGTTATGACTCTCTCCAGATGGTGTTTCAGGATTATTCAATTATCCATGGTAAAAGAATACAACTATCATTACCTAACACAGGCTAAATGCATTATTATTTATAAAAATATTTTCAGAAACAAATTTATTTTCAGAAACAAATTTATTATTATTTCCTCAGTCAGCAAATTTCTAAGCTGGCATTAACTATGTTCTTCAAATATTCAAACAAATCAAAGAAAAATGGTTAACTGCTATCCATAAAGAGTCCTGAAATACACAGGAAAAAAAAAAAAGCAAAAACAAACAAACAGCCAAAAAAGCAACTTCTATAATTTGTCAAAAATTTAACGACTACTTTTTCTCTAAAGAGCAGCAAATTTGCATATTGGTATAAGTTCTTGTTGAATATACTGCTTTCATATGAAATAAAAACTGGGTCAAGTGGAGAGGCATCTCACCACTTTGGGAGGCCAAGAAAGGAGGACTGCTTGAGGCCAGGATTTAAAGACTAACCTAGGCAACATGGCGAGACCCTGTCTCTAGGAAAATAATAATAATAATGATAATAAAAACTGATGATTTTAGCAAATAAGATTTAAATTTCTTTTGGATAAAAGGCAGAGAAACAGAATCCTGAACTTCCGAAGATTCTTTTCAGAGATTTAGTGCAACTCTTATTTGACACATGAAACAAACAAAATACTTTTCTGAGGCCCAGAGAAGCTGGGTTTTACTCAAGGTGTCATAGCAGATCCATGCAGTTAGTTATAGAATCCATCTTTCTTAACTCCCGATTTCCTGGTCTTTCCTTCTAACCTACCCTGTTTCTTCTACCCCAAATGATAAAGGTGTTAAATGCAGATGTAATATTTTTAAAACTGAAAATAGTTGTTTTTATGCCATGACATTTTGGTCCAATTGGAATAATGGAAGAGTTCATGGAAAAATACTATCTATATTGAAGAAATGTTAACTACATTTGAACAGTGCTTTGCAAAATGATACTTACTTTTTCTGTGAGTTTACAATATTTTTGTATTTTGAAGAATTTACCACACCTGTGAATTCTGAATTCCCTTACCTTGAACAACAACTTGGTTGCTGGGCACTAAGATCTGCTGTCCATCAGTTGTCTGTGCATACTGTAGAATGGTAGTACCCGGCTGAGTGGCAGCTGCATTGGTCATGGTTAACGTTTGCAGGCCCTGTACCCCATCGGTACCATTGTTAGCCAGCTGTATTGCTCCTCCCTGGGTAATGGCAACTAAAATCCAATGGATTTTATAGTTACAAGTTTAAAAATACCATATAAAACTTTTAACATACTAAATCCAATGTAGAATAATTTGTAAAATAATCTAGGAGAAATTATAGCAAATAACATCACCAAGAAAGGTGTGATATATTCAAGTAACCTGCTTCTCAGGAAACTCATATTCAATTTCTGTAATAGAAATGCACTCTATGAACTGCATTATAATTTATAATAACAGCTGTTAATATTTTTAAAAACAGGTAAGTAGGAAAATGTTAAATTCCTTCTGAAGTTATTTGGTTCTGACAAGTGTTAATACATTGAGCATTAACTATACAATGTATTAATACTTGTCCCATTAGTAAATAATTCCTCGAGAGTAGGATTTTTCTTATCTACTTTCATGCACTTAGCACAGTGGCAGGCATGAAACCCAATAAATGGTTGTTTTAACATATAATTAATAAAGCAGTTCATCAGTGCATCCTACTCCCTAACTGTTGTAGAAATTCATTAACAATATCGAATCCACTAAATGAAACAACTGAAATATCCTATGGAACTTAATTATTAGCAGTCTCTTATGAAACTTTAAAATCAGCTCAAGATCATCATTTAGAAAAAAGTTTTACTGTCATTTCCAATTTAATACATATCCAAGCATTCTCATACAGAATCCTTTGTTGTTTATAGCCTAATTAACCATACATGCCATTCATTTGTTAAACAATAAGTCAGTCAACGTTTGCTCATACTAGTAGATATTTCACTTTATGAAAAACTAAATCACCTTTATGCTACAGTACATAGAAAAATTTAATTTAAAAATTAGATTTATTTGGAAGAAGCATTCTTTAGATAGGTGGCAATATCCTCCCTAGACAATTCTCCCTGTAGGGGTCAAGCTTTTCAGAAAGAGAAGGACCAGAAATCACAGTATCACATATAAAACTGCATAACTGATTTTACCTGAGTAAGAAAAAAGTAAACAATGCAGGAAAGTCAACGTGTCTGACTTAAGCACGCTACTGTTCACTAGAAGGGAATTAGTTTGGGATCAGTTGTCCACCAGCTATGGGAAATGGTAATACCCTGAGTCATCTGTACATGGAAAATTGATTATACACTGCCCAATTAAGAAATAAGAAAGGTTAATAGCTACAGTGTGTTAGTTTAGCAAAATGGTACTTGTGAAAATTAAGACATTGGCATATGCACTGATCTAGTTTAGCTAATCCCAGAAGTTTTACTTATCCTAGGCAAGGGGGAAAAAAAGAATAAGAACTATTCTAAGATTAATTTTGCATGATTACTTTTAAGAATCAGAAGGTTAACAGAATCAAACCACAATTTCTCATTTAGAGTTAATGAGCGAATTCTACCGTATTTAACATACCACTTTCTTCTTGACTACAGAGCAGTGACCTCAAGGCGGGAAGAAGGAAGTAGAAATAGTAAACTCATGAGTTTACAATTAAACAAGACTGGGCTGTAGTGTGAGTTCCATCACTAACAGTTTTTTGTTTTAATGTTTTTCTTTTGAGACAGGGTCTTGTCCTGTCTTCCAGGCTGGAGTGCAGTGGCAAGACCATAGCTCACTGTAGCCTCCGACTGCTGGGCTCATGTGATTCTCCTGCTTCAGTCACCCAAGTAGCTAGCACAGGCCATCAGGCCCCACTAATTTTCTAAAAACATTTTTTTTTGTAGAGATAGGGTTTTGCTATGTTGCCCGGGCTAATCTTGAACTCCTGGCCATAAGCAGTCCTCCCACCTTGGCCTCCCCAAGTGTTGGGATCACATGTCTGAGCCACTGTGTCCAGTCATCACTAAACTGTTATTTGATTCCGTTATCTCTTCTATAAAAATAAAAGCATCTGGGTTCTAGCCACTAAGTACAATTAATGCAAATATCAAATGAGGTCATGTATATGAAAATACTTTGGAAACTGAAGTGTGATCCTATTGAACATGGTTCTTCTGTATAGTATTTATGTATACACTTCATATTTCAAAAGGATTTGAGATACCTTTCAATAAAACACAACTCATTAAAACAATTAAAAGAAGTTAAGTAACGGATGTATCCTTAGTTATATAAAACAATTCTAGAAGAAAATCTAGACTATGAAAATAATACAATTAAAAGTTAGCTAAGAATCTGAGTAGCTAGCATAAAGAGGGAAACATCATGAGTCATAGTTTTATTTAGTGAAACAAAGAAATTCAAGTTCAAAATGACAGACATGTTTTCTACCTAAGAGCAGAATCACTAACAAGACTTTACTATCTGGGACACTGAACAGATAAATCTAGAAATGGCATGAGTTTAGACAAATAACCAATTTAAGGAAGGAGCGGAAATTCATGCATCCACCTGGAAGGGGACTTGCGGGAGGATATGCTCTAATTTGATAATTCCACTCTTAGGATATCTAAATAGCATTGTTTGAAACAATAGTAATGTCCTAAATGTTCATCAGCCAGAGAATGTTTAAATAAATGCTATATTTACACAGTGAAACACAATACAACTATTAAAGAAACAATATACATAACTGTGTTTATATATCTATGGTGAATTCTGACAAACATATTGACTTTATAAGCTAAGAAATACGTAAATGTTGCCGTATATATATTTATTACATTGCTCTTAATGAAAAGAAGAACATGTTAAATCAGTTCCATCAAAGCCATGTGTGTATACACAGAGAGGACACAGGATAAAAATAATGAACAAAGCTTTAAAACTTTCAGTGTATTAATCTCTCTCTTCCTTTTTTTTTTTTTGAGATGGAGTCTCATTCCGTCACTCAGGCTGGAGTGCAGTAGTGCGATCTCAGCTCCCTGCAACCTTCCCTTCCCAGGATTCAAGCAATTTTCCTGTCTCAGCCTCCTGAGTAGCTGGGATTACAGGTGCCCAACACTATTTTTAGTAGAGACAGGGTTTCACCACCTTGGCCAGGCTGGTCTTCAACTCTTGACCTCGTGATCTATGGCCTGGGCTTCCCAAAGTGCTAGGATTACAGGTGAGAGCCACCATGCCTGGCTTAATCTCTTAAAACTAGCAATTTCAGCTACTGGAGGAGAGGAGTGTACCAAATTAAACAACTATGGGGGCAGTGATACTTCTCTACCCTTCACTTCTCCTTTTTAGATTCTGACAGGCCTCTTTAGAGCATGTTTCTAATTCAAGTGAGAATCTCTGTAATAGTGAATCTGCTACTGACAGGAGTATGTTGTATCCCTCAGGTATGCTGAAGTAGGGGAAAAATAAAGATCATGTATCAATGTTTTACAATACACATCTTGAATAACTAAAAGTATCTGGTATGAGGCTTCAACTAAAAATACACACACACATAGAGTTCTAGGTATAGAGTTGTACTTTATATCTGCCACAAAGATCTTAAGAAGAAAAAAGATGACTAAGCTAATTGAGTATAGTCAATCTAAAAAGCTTAGTGAAAAATTCCTTCCTTCTACTTAGTCTCAAGTTTCAGTGTTGGCAGAGTTAAAAAGTTTGTTACTTGAGAACTTGTCTATAATACAGTTGGGAATGCAAATTAGTTATGCAAACCAAGGTTGAACTGGAGCTGAAAAATAACATGGGGGTCAAACTTTTACGCATATTTCTTAATAGTTAAATTATTCCCCCTGTTTTTTTTTGAGACGGAGTTTCGCTCGTTACCCCAGCCGGAGTGCAATGGCGCGATCTCGGCTCACGGCAACCTCCGCCTCCTAGGTTCAGGCAATTCTCCTGCCTCAGCCTCCTGAGTAGCTGGGATTACAGGCACGCGCCACCATGCCTGGCTAATTTTTTGTATTTTTAGTAGAGACGGGGTTTCACCATGTTGACCAGGATGGTCTTGATCTCTTGACCTCATGATCTACCCGCCTCGGCCTCCCAAAGTGCTGGGATTACAGGCGTGAGCCACCGTGTTCGGCCATTGTTAAATTATTTTCATAAATAGAGATGGGGTCTTGAACTTCTGGAGGGCTAAGTGATCCTTCCACTTTGGCTTCCCAAAGTGCTGGGAATACAAGCATGAGCCACTGTGCCGGGCCTCAGACTTTTAGGCATATTTCTGATACAGATTTCCTCAGGGCATTAGGAAACTAACTCAATAAAGAAGTTCCAATGTGTACATTTAATTTGTAACTAAGGTAGGTGGGGGAAAGGACATAAATGGCAGCACTGGGTTTAATGAACAAATCCAAGTGAAAATATCACTGAGTGAATAACCCACTTTCAGAGGCAAAAAAAAAAAAAAAAGGAAAAAGAAAAAAAAAGTACCACTCACACAATGCTTTTTGATCAAACAAAATAAAATTCAAGGCCGGGTGCAGTGGCTCATTTTGTTATCCCAGCACTTTGGGAGGCCGAGGTATGCGGATCACAAGGTTAACAGATAGAGACCATCCTGGCCAACATGGTGAAATTCTGTCCCTACTAAAAATACAAAAATTAGCTGGGCAGGGTGGCACATGCCTGTAGTCCTAGCTACTCAGGAGGCTGAGGCAGGAGAATTGCTTGAATCTAGGAAGTGGAGGTTGCAGTGAGCTGATATCGCACCACTGCACTCCAAAAAAAAAAAAAATTCAAAAGTGCCTTGTATCAGATTTTGGTTAAAGATAAGAAGAGAGACCTAAGTTTCAGACATCATAGAAATGAAAACATTTAAATAATTTTATAAGAGAAATATTTGCTTTTTGTGGGCCAAAAAGTAAAGTATCTTACTATCTTTCATATGAGAAGGAATGTGCTGACCAAAACCAAGCCACTCTCATCGCCACCTGAAACATTAATTACTAAGGTATTAAAATGCTACTTTCAGAAGGCAAGACAAACTAGTAAAATTAATACCGAGATATATTCAAGGAATATATATATATATTTTTTATCTAAAAAACTCATGTTCTCTCATAAGGACTAAAACCTAGGGTCTCAAATAGTGGTTCAAAAACTTCAGGCTTTTCATGCATCTGTAAAAAAACAAAAGGACATCCAAAAGGCTTATATACTTGACTTAACCCTAAGATTCTCTGAAGAAAAGAAAATACTACCATTAAAGACCTCTGCATATTGAAGAGTAAAGGAAATATAATGGCAGCAAAATTGAGAAAAGACTTAGCACTTATATGGTTCCTTGGAAGAGAATGCAACCATTAGCTTTTCTCCTCACTTTTTGAAACAGATATTATCTATTACTCACTGTACTGTCCACTGCTAGTCTGGTAAATTGGAGTTGGCACCGTTACAGTGGTGATGGCAGGTGCTGAAGTCTCCTCTTCAGACTTCTCTTCTTCAATCCTTGGCACTCCTGGTGCATCAGAAGATAAGTCATTCAAAATTTTCCTAGAAAATTAGAAAACTAGAATAATTAAAAATATAAGTAAAATTTATTGGCTAAATACAAATAATAAAGATGAGAAAACGGATAGAAAGCTGCTAGTGATTAGGATAGCAGTTTATTTTTTTTGAGATGGAGTCTTGCTCTGTTGCCCAGGCTGGAGTACAGTGGGATGATCTTGGCTTACTGTAACCTCCACCTCCTGTGTTGAAGCAATTCTCCTGCATCAGCCTCCCGAGTAGCTGGGATTACAGGCACCTGCCACCATGCCCAGCTAAGTTTTCTTTGTATTTTTAGTAGAGATAGGGTTTCACTACGCTGTCCAGGCTGGTCTCAAACTCCTGATCTCAGGTGATCTGCCCACCTCAGTCAGCCTCCCAGAGTGCTGGGATTACAGGTGTGAGCCACCGTACCTGGCTGGCAGAAGTTTAAAATATATAAATTACAAGAATAAACTCTTAATGGGTCAGGGATTGATCTAGATGTCAAAATGAACCCAAATAAGTACTAAAAATAAAAGGTTAAATTATCTTTAACCTGAACGTAAGGAAGGGTGCAATTAAGGGGAGTAAAAAGACTGACTACAGAAAAATATCTTTTACATCTCAAAGAACAAACAGACACACACAAAGTTGTAAAGTAAAAAAGTCAATAATCAACAAAGAGGAAAAAAGATCAAAACTTGATCTTTAAATTCTCAGTTCTCAGACTGGGAAGCATAAAAAAGTGTAACAATATCTGTTAGCAAAGCTACAAAAAAAAACATACTCTCATACATTGCTGCTGGGAGTATAAAATTGGCACAATCCTGATGTAAGGAATTTGGTGACATTTAAGGAAACCTAAGTGTTCATGCCTCAATCCCACTTCCAGGAATTCACCCCACTTCCAACAATATGAAAATAAACTCCTTTAAGATTATTCCCATTAGCACTGTTTGTAACTGCAAAATATTGGAAACATATATCCAAGGTCTAAAATACAAAAAAAAAAAAAGGAAAAAATATACTGGAAACAATCTATATGCCCATATGTAGGCGAGTGGTTCAATAAACTATGGTACATCCAAATAATGGATATAGCATATCTTTTGTATCAGGAAAAAAGGGAAATAAGAAAATACATGTATCTGTTCATCTGTTCAAGACAAAAAATCAGAATGGATAAACCAGAGCTTAATGATTTAGCTATTTACTGCAGATGGGTGGGAAAGAAATGAAAACGACAAAAAAAAAAAAAAAAAAAAAATGGGGAGGCACTAATGCGTATACTTTTTTTGTGCAATTCTGACTTTTGGTACAGTGTTAAATGTTTCCCTTACTAGAAAAACAAAAAAAGATCAACAAGGATGGGGACAGAAACTCTAAAATGGAACACAAAAACAAAGGAACTGTACCATATTTCAAATGAATAACATAATCACACTGAAAGAGGGGGGAAAAACCCCTAAAACCCTAACCCAAGTAATTTTTGGTATCTTAAATTTGTAATAAATTAGTTATAAACTCTGCTCCTTTATACTGTTATCAAAAATGACATCTTCATATATGTGCTTATTCACAGAAATTTAGTTATTGTTTTATGTATTTTATATGTTTTATGTGCTTATTCACAGAAATTTATGGTTATTGTTTTATCCCTTTGTCTTTTAAATCACATAGAAAAAAAGAGGAGTTACAAACCAAAAGTATAATAATCCTGGCTTTCATATTTACCTATGTAATTACTAGTAGTATTTGGTTGGATTTGCTTCAGGATCAAATGTGTTATATACTAACATGAGATATACTTCAAAGTTAAAATCTAACGTTAGCTATATTTAAAATAAATTATAAATATAAATACATATAACATATACTGGTAATACAAAATTTTGTAAGACCTCAAAATCAATTTATTGTTAGTCACTTAGGATTCTTAGTTGTGAGGATAGAGAAAAGGGTTAGTTTAGTAGCCAAGTGGGGGGAAAAGACCACCCCTTTGAAAAATACGAATATACAAAAATAAAAATAATTTATATTGGCCGGGCGCAGTGGCTCATGCCTGTAATCCCAGCACTTTGAGAGGTCAAGAGATCAAGAGATCGAGGTCAAGAGATTGAGACCATCCTGGTCAACAAGGTGAAACCCCGTCTCTACTAAAAATACAAAAAATTAGCTGGGCACGGTGGCGCATGCCTGTAATCCCAGCTACTCAGGAGGCTGAGGCAGGAGAATTGCCTGAACCCAGGAGGTGGAGGTTGCGGTGAGCTGAGATCGCGCCATTGCACTCCAGCCTGGGTAACAAGAGCGAAACTCCGTCTCAAAAAAGAAAAAAAAAAAAAATTATATTAACAAGAAGCAAGATAATTATGAGTCTGAAGTGTATTAAAGCTGAAGTCAACTTGCCCTTCCTGAAAATATTTAATGTGGAGCTAATTTTTACGTATTTAAAAATGGTTTTGGTTCACCTTGGAGGCAAGGCATGGACTAGGCAACATCTATAGCTGAAGATAAAAATTACAGTAAACTACCCCTAAAATTAGAGGATCTTTGTAAAGCATTACCCCAAGACAATTTTTAAATTAATAAATAGCTATCTGGTAAGTACCATGGCATAAAAAATGGTTTGAAATATGTTACTAAGTAGATAAATAACAGAGCCTCAGAGTTGGCTTATAACTTTTAAATGCTATAACCTTATCAAATGTATTCCAAACTTTTTAAACAGAAAGGCAGCCAGCACAGTCTACAGAATCAGAAACAGAAACAGAATATCAGGACTGGTGAGAGTTACAAGTACTCTTATTATGTAGGATAAGCTTCACTTTATTTGAGACAAGTAACTCAAGATGAAGAGAAGTAATCTATAAGGAAATGACTTCAGCAACTAATGGTCTTTGACATCTCTTTATCTGCAACTACCTAAGATTTCCTTTAATAGCATCTTTGATTCTATTAAATTCCATACCTGTAGGAAGGCCTCCTTGAAAGAATTTCCCTTCGCTTTTGGGAATCAGTTACGCTATCCACTGATTCCTGTGAATCTTCACTTTCTGCAATAGTTGAAATCTGAAAATAAAGAAAAACTTTATCTTGATAATCAAATTTAGTTCCTATAAAATTTTCATTTAGAAGTGAAATACAAAAAGTCATATATAAACTGTATATATGATTTAGTAGAAAAAGAAATCAGTTCTTATGGGAGATAACTACATCAATCACTCTCCCCTTCCCTTTACTTACTAAACTAAGATGAAGTTAAAGAACCTAAAATAGCTACAGTTTAATTACAGGACTCCATGTAATAAATCCTGAATCCATCAGTATTACTTATCAGTTTTTTTTACATCTATTGGAAAAAACTACCAATTAAAATAAGGTTTCTGATATAAGGCATAAAATGGATGGCTAAATATTTGGCCCTAAGTCTATATAGTGACTATACATATATTCTTTAACGGTATAAACACTTATGAATATATTTAGTTGTACAATAAGACCGGTGATCCATTATCACATCCCTGACAGTTGTTCCTAATAAGTTAGGAAAAACTCCTAACATGTTTCAAAGTTAGCATTCTATAATCACTTTTAAGTAAAAATTCAAGGTAAAGAACTATGCATTTCTGTTAAGAATCCCTGGACTGAAAAGTAACGAAGATAAGTGAATAAAGATTTTACATGGGATATTAATGATAGAAACTGGAATTTACAGATGACTGTGTGCCAGGTGTTATGCTAATGCACTTACGTATCCTACATTACTTAATACTCACAGTAATGTAGGTGCCAGATAGGTACTATAACTATTTATATCCATTCTACAGATGGAAGAACTAAGGCACAAAGAAATAACTCACTCAAGTCACAAAGCTAGGAAGTAGTGGAGCCACTGTCAATATTTAGTACCTCCATTTTAGACATCCTTACCAGCATCAAAATCCTCGTGGTTCCAGTCTCAAACCAGACCACTCTAGTCTCAAACCAGCTTTGTTAGAAGCAGCAACCAGTGGCATTTTCACACCTTTTTAGACTAGAAGAGTTCACTTACCTAACTATGCTTGATTGTCAAATTTACACTGTCAAAGTTTCTCTAAACAGCAGAAACCTTTCCTGAACTAGGTGCACATTATGCTGTCAGAGTAAGAATTATACTTAAACAAGACAAAAGGGTCTTTGTAGGTTAACTCCATGTCAAAATATATGGCAATGGCAGTAAGAAAACATATTCAGAGGTACTTGAGAAATTCTAAGCATAATCTATGTGTGGTCTGAACCTAACGGTTCTGCAAAGTGAGCATTCATTTTGACAGGGCTTTGTGATATGCATGCTCATTTAAAAATGAAACCAGGTAAATCTAGTAACTTTTAGTAAAATATAATGAAGTAATTTGCCCCATCCAAACACCTTAAAGTCTAAGTACAGTCTGAAAGACATAAAAATCAACAGGCAACATAAAATAAATTCACAAATGACAGATAAAAAGATGGGTAATGCTGAATGTAGTCTGTAATTTTCAGCAAGGTAATAATGCTATAATTACTGAAAAAGGAGCACACAGAAAAGTTTTACATTAATCAGTAGCTGCTGTAAGTAGCCCACATGAAAGAGTTTCTGCACAAACTTTCTCATACACAGAAGATCAGGAACTATGAAAAAGCCTGAGCAAAGGATCAGAAATTCAAAGAATAACAAGACTGAACTCAAAGCCAACAGTATTGTGACAACTGTTATTTCCCTTCATTAATAATCCACTCAGAATCCACTTAGTTCCTCTGTGGCTCTTTCTGTGCCCACTGCCTGACTCTCATATGCCCCAACCTTCTCTTAAGAACATATAGTGATTAAGGAACAAACCTGCCTCCAAGTTGGAACTCATTGAAACAATGTTAAAACATGCCATGTCAACTGCCCACATGATAGTTTTGAAATAAAACAATTTTTTTTTTTGAGGCGGAATCACACTGTCACGCAGGCTGAAGTGCAGTGCAGTGGCATGATCTCCGCTCACTGCAACTTCTAACTCCTGGGTTCAAGCGATTCTCCTGCCTCTGCTTCCCAAGTAGCTGTGACTACAGGTGTGCATCACCATGCCCAGCTAATTTTTGTATTTTTAGTAGAGACGGGGTTTCACCATGTTAGCCAGGATGGTCTTGATCTCCTGACCTCGTGATCCGCCCACCTCGGCCTCCCAAAGTGCTGAGATTACAGGCATGAGCCACCGTGATGGGCATTTATGTTTTTCAGTCTGTGTCCTTTGATTTTTTTTTTTCTAACTCTGGATCTATGGCCCTTAGTTAAAAAATAAAAGGTTGCCCTTTTCTGATCTATAAGATTTTGTCAATTCACACAGAAGGAATTAACTTATTACTATTTACCGCTTACAACTTTTTAAATGTAAAGAGAATTCAGAGCATTGAAATGAATGTAACACTTCCTCTTTGGGAATACTATCTGAAGAGAAGTAAGCCATGAAGCCAATTCCTATGGAGTCCCTAATCTATCAATTAATCAATAATAAAAATATTGCCACAGAATATACATTCCAAGAATGAAGCCTAATGTAAACTATGGATCTGGGTGATTATGATGTGTTAATGTAGGTTCATCAAATTGTAACACAAATGTACCAGTCTCAGGGGGGATGTTAAGAATAGTGGAAGCTATCCACAGAGCTGGGAAGGGAGTATATAGGCCATCTCTGTACCTTCCTCTCAATTTTGGTGTGAACCTAGAACTGCTGTTAAAAAAAAAATCATACTGAACCCACATTACTGAGATCAATAAAAATCACATCAAAAACCTATTTTACAAATAACAGAAAATATACATATGAAAAATTATATCCCAATCATAAATATCACATATCATCATCACATTCCAGTGATGGAACCCCTTCCTTTTGTTCTCATTTCCTGTCACTTATTAACTTCTTTCTGAATTCCTTAAACAGGTCTTTAATTTGGCTACTTGTACATAAATGAATTTTTCAAAAGGCTAAACTACCACTTGTAGACATAAAGTTTTAGATCTGTATTTCTCAACTTTGGTTTGTTTAAAACCCACACTACCTGTTTATATTGAAAAGGTGGAGGACTCTCTGTTTTGATTATTGGAAATTTTAAAATAAACCATAATGTAACAGAACCAATCAAAGCAATGGTAATATTCGATGTTTCCTAAAACTATACATGTTCCCCTGGAAACTTAAGTACTCTCCCTCAGTAGGGTTGCGATTTATGGTTTGGATACAGTTTTTTTTTTAATTAAAAAAAATTTTTTTTAAGAGACAGTATCTCACACAGTCACCCAGACGGAATGCAGTGGTGCGATCACAGCTCACTGCAGCCTCAAACTCCTGGACTCAAGTGATCCTCCAGACTCGACCTCCTGAGTAGTTAGGACTACAGGCATGCACTACCACTCCCAGCTAATTTTTAATTTATTTTGGTAGAGACAGGGTCTTGCTATGTTGCCCAAACTGGTCTTGAACTCCTGGGTTCAAGATTATACACCACTGGCCACTGCTTCTGGTCTTACAGTGTTTTATTCATTGGATCAAGAAGCTTACTGAAAGTCTAGATCAATGATCTTCAAACTCTTTTGATCTGCATGTACCTTTTATAAATAAGAAAAATTTACATAGGCATACATTTTCTTGTTTCTAAATTTTATGTATTCATATTATAAAACAAGAGTTCTTAAAGAGATAGGATAAACATAAATATTAAAAATTTCTACATTTCTTAAAGAGAAGTCATATAATTTTTCAGGATAGTGAGAATTATATGATTTAATATGCTTCATTAAAAAATCGTTTAACAGTTTTCCTTTTTTTTTTTGAGACAGAGTCTCACTCTGTCACTCGGGCTGGAGTATAGTGGAACCTCCATCCCCTAGGTTCTAGTGATTCTTGTGCCTCAGCCTCCTGAGTAGCTGGGACTACAGGTGCCCACCACCACGACTGGTTAAATTTTTGCATTTTTAGTAGAGATAGCGTTTTGCCATATTGCCCAGGCTAGTCTCAAACTCCTGAGCTCAAGTGATCCACCTGCCTCGGCCTCCCAAAGTGCCGGGATTACAGGCATCAGCCACGGGAGCCTGGCCTCATTTAGCACTTTATAACAGTCATTTAGAAATCAGATTCTAAGCTTAGGTTTTCTGAAATGTGATTTAACAACTGCTGGCACTGAAAAAGGAAAACTCATGATATGTAAGTAACAAAACTAGGTGCATTTTAGGTGTGCTTACTAAATGATCATTTTCATTTACCAATTATGCAAGCGTTCAATGAGATTTATCTAGTTTATCTTCATCTCCCTGGCTCTAAGTCAGTTTATTGCATGTTAATAGGAAGGTGTTACAATGTTCTATTTTTAACAAATAAGTCCAACACGTGCTGAAACTCCAGAAGACTTCTGAACAGTTTAGAAAATTCTATTTATAGGGTTTTTAAAGTATAGATTTGAGATTTTAAAGTAGACAAACTTACATTGTAAATTGCATCTCCAATCACTTCCCTCTTCGCTTACTCTATTCCAGCCATACCTTTCTGTTATTCCTTGATATCCCAAGTACACCATCACTTCCAAACCTTTGGATCTGCATGCCTTAGCCTTCTTCATTGCCTTCTGGTCTCTGCTGTGCTCCCTGACCACATTACATAAAGTAGAACACCCTTTCCTCCACATCATTCTCCATCCCTTTCCCCTGGCTTTATTTATTTCTCTCGTACTTCTTCTCACCTGACATACTTTATTTCTTCATAGTCTGTTTCTTTTCATTAAAGTATGATCTTCTTGAGAATAGAGAAGTATTATTTGCTCATTGCTGTCTTTTATAGCAACTAGAACAGTGACTGGCACATAGCATGTGACCAATAAACATTTGTTGCAGGAATGAATGACAACCTAAAGTAATAATCTATTCTCACATCAAAAGAAATGTACCTTGTATATTTTGGAAACTTTATTCTGGAATCCTAATGAGATCTTCCATCTAGAAGTTTGGAGGACCATTCCCTCTCCTTGTTTGATCATCTCTTCTGATATAAACTACTTTCTAGTTATTAACACTAATCACTATTAACTGGCTAAGATAATCATTAAAATAGACACTCACAGTTTAGGCCCTTTAAATAAAAAAATGTATTTGTATCTCTGTTTGTAGAATCCAGGATTCAAGAAGTCCAACATTTCTTTTATAAATACACACTCTTTAAATTAAAAGTGCAGCTCATGTTAACAGACCTTAAAGGAAAAATGTGTTCCTTAAAGATGAATACAAACAAATAAAAAAAAATACATAATTCTATAGTTAATGGCCATAAAATTCTCCATGTCCAAATTATGTTGTCCCAGATTAAAATCAAGAACACAATCAACAATATCACATATTATAATTAAAAACAGTAATCTTAGCAAATTTTGTAGCTGTAACTTGTGTTCTTTATAGAAAGATCTTCTACAAGTGAAAAAGAGAAAGGTAGATGTGCCCAAGGTCAAAAAGAGAAAGATAGATGTGTCTAAGGTCATTTGACTTACTAATGTCCAAACTGAGTCTGGAATCTAGGTCTTCTCACTAGCAGATCAATTTTTTTTTAACTATTATCAAGAGGAGAATATGGGTAGGGAATTCGTAATAGCACAGTATGGAGAATGGTAAGGTAGCACTTAATGGAATAAAAACTAAAGCAAAGGACTATTCTCAGTCATTGTGATTTCATAGAAATATCAAGTTCTTAGATCTTTACATACACAACACTATCTTTCATTTGTTAACAAATTCCATTCCCAGTGTCTTATGGAAATTCATACAACTTGATGATTTCACACAAAAACATTATTTCTCCCCCCCCGCCCCACTCCCACTTAAATGTCAAAGCGAACCAAAAGCACAAAGACAGAATGAACTAGAGGTGGGTAATAGCAGTCTGATGACTCAATAGTATAAAATGGCTGACAAAATCTACTGAGGACATTAATAGAATGCTTCCAGGACAAAGAGCACTTCTCCCCTCTACAAATATTAATCAATTCTAGTTACCATATGTAAAGAAAACATAACAGTTCTCACCCAGAAGAAAACAACCAGGATGGTGAAGAGGAATCAAAGTTATACCATCTAATAAATGGCAAAAGAAAAATAGTTTGTTTAGTCTGAAAATTTTCTTAAAAATAGGAAGGGTGCCGGGGATGGGGAAAAGGAAGCAGTCCAATAGAACAGGAATTAGACTTGCTAATCTAGTTTCCAAGAATAGAACCTGTGTTTACCCGGGATCACTAGGTAAAAGTTTTAGAAAGATATATTTTGGATCACTATAGAGAAGAATATTTTAGCAATCACTCCTAATTGTAAATAGATTACCTCAGGAGATTGAGCTTCCTTTCTCTGAACGTGTTCAAGTAATGCTGGATTACCATTAGGAAGAGGGGAGAAATGTTATACAGAATTAAGCAACAGACTAAGGGCTGGGTAGGTAACAAGTATGGCCTAGACCCAGAAGATCTCTGAAGTTTTTGTTCAAGTCTTGAAATTCCATGTTTATAGAGGAAAAGGACAAAGACATAAAGAATATTTTCTCACCTTCCTTTCTAATAATAGTTCTCTCCAAATCTAGGACCTAGGACTCACCTGTGTTCCGGAGAAAAGTCTTTTTAAGTCCTTACAGGAAGACTGTGAAGCAAAAAATATGAAATGGGAGGCTGGGGTTATGGCCTACTTGAATGAATGTTCAAGTCTTTTTTTTTCAATAAGCTCAATTGCAAATATCTATACTGCTCTTGTTTCCCTACAGTTAAATAGAGTAGTCACCTTCAAAGGTCTACAGTGCCTTTATTACCTGTGGATCAAACCCAAAGGAAAGATCTCTTCTCTCCAAATAATAAGATAACATGCATAGTATAATTCCTGACCCTTAAGATGTACCCTCTGAATATATTATTATTTCAAAGTACATACTGTGGCTGAAATCCCTAAGCACAGCTGATTTTACAAATGCTTTATGTAATTTCTAAGTTCAAATAATATCTTAGGTAAGGTTATTAAATTTTGATCAAGGGTTTATTTTTCTCCAGTTGTAGATTTAGAAAATTAGTTGTTATTTTTGCATCTCAGTCCTTCAGTTTCTCCCAAACACTTCCATGTTATCTCATGTACTTCATTATTTTTCCCAATCAATTCTTTTTCTTCTGCAGCTTAAGAAATCAGTCATTTTCTTATGTTTGCTCTTTTGTACATATGTTCCTATACATAAGGTGACTATATAGATGCAGCATATTCCTTTACTGTGAATAAAATAAACTCTGAACTAGATGTGTCCTTATTATCATAACTAGTGAAAGGAGAGAGATATGGCTATAAACAATAGTTATTAAAATAGATCCAGAACTTTTTATACACATACCTGAACTGTCTGGACTTGTGGAGACTGAATAACTGATGGCTGGGCCGTCTGAATAACTCCATGGACTTGAACTGTCTGCCCATTAGGCAGCTGTACTAGAGTTACGGTAGGAGCAGATGATGTTGCATGAGCTGCTGGCATAGACACCTATGATGTTGAACATAGAAAAGAATTATCATCACAGATACTCTTTGGCAGTACTCGTGCTCAATATGAAATAACTGATTAGAAGCAAAAATGTGACCTTTTTGCTAGATATGTATTTCACCAATATGAAAGTAATGACTAAATTTAATATTCTTTAAGGAAAACACTATTAAGGCCAAAAAATATACCCCTACAGTTTTCAGCTCTTCCCAAGTGACAAAATACAAAATCTATTTTAATGTTATATCAAATATGTAACACAGACTCTCTGAACACGAGTTATCACTTTATTTGTATGGTGCTCTTCACATTTTCCCACCTGCTTTCATTTCTAATTTCTGATTTTGCTCTTTGAAGAAACTGAAGACTGGGTGATAAGGATCTCCATTTTAAAAACAGAAATAACTGCTCAAAGAGATTAAGTGTTCACCCAAGGTCAACAGATATACTATCCTTGAAGAAACATAAAATTCTTCAGAATATCATGTTAAATAAGTCAGGTTCTAAAATCTAACTGCTCTCAAGCATGAGCAAACATGACCTACTAACTCTAGAACTAAGGCAGTTTTAATGAGTCAGTATCCAGGTTAAAAGGGTCCTTAAATCATACATGTCTATCGCATGGTATTTATTGCTTCTATGCTTGAACACATTCAGGGATAGGAATTTAATTTACTCATTCAGGAAACAGTTATTGGGAACCTATGTTCCAGGAATAATATTAGAACTAAAGCTACAAAAGTGAGAAAGATAGAAGCCTCTTGACTTCAAAAACATTATTGGGGATATGCATGTGAAGGAATGGGGAAGAGACACAAGTAAACACAATTCAGTGCAGTAAATGAGGTTTGCAGTAAATGGGGAAGAGAGACAGAAGTTCAGTGCAGTAAAAGAAAAAGACACACTGAGAATTACTCTACCCAACCTAAGAGAGGGGGAAGCTACCAGGGAAGAATGTGAATTTAAAACAAAAGAAAAAAAGTTAAAACTTGCTATTACTTACAGGAAAGAGGCACAGAATTTTAAGTAGAGAGTGGAGCAGTGGCAAAAACAAAGAGAAATAGCATACGTGGCAGAGAGGGATAACCAGAAGCTCAGCACCACTAGAGCACATAAGTGTGTTATTGTATGATGTATGAAGTTGGGAGAATGAAAATAACAGAGGCAGGTGGGGCTAGATGTGCCAGTCATAAAAAGCCTGTATTATGGCACATCAAAGAAATTGCATTTTATCTTGAAGGTACTGGAGGAGCCACTGAAAGAATTTTGAACTGTTGAATACCATCATGTTTCCATTTTGATAGATCACTTTAGTGGCAGTGTGAAAGATATATATTTCAGGGGGAAAAAACTGGTGGTGGGGAGACCAAGAAAGAAAGCCTATGCAGTAGTTAAGATGATGAAGGCCAAAAATAGGGCAGTTCGTAGTAGAAGAAATGAGAATGAGGAAAGTGATTTTGTGAAAATTTGGAAGCAGTCCAGAAAGGGCTTTATGAATGGGTAAAAGGTGAGAGAGGAATTGCAGATGACCCACATTTCATGTCTGAGAGAGAATTGGTAGACTATGTCCTTAATTGAAAAAGAGAATGCAAGAAGGAAGGTCAAGCTTTTAGGTGACTGGGGCTGTAATGGAAGATGATGAAACTAATCTGACATCTGAATTTATAGAGATGTTTATTTTAGCAGGGAGTGAAATATTTGACTGTGAAGCCTAGGAGAAAGATCTCTATAAAGACAGAGTCTTTGGCATATAGGTTACAATTAGGAGCTTCCAACTTTGGAGAGTAAGAAAGTCCTTCCTTATTAATCACTTTCTCTCTGGCCACTATGAGTCTTGCTTAGTTTTATTTGATTCTCAAAATGTAGCTCAGGGAATAGCTTCATTAGAGTCACACAGGATACTCTATAAAGTCAAATCTAACAGGAACCCAATGATACTTTCCCCTACACTAAAGTTTGAGAACTATAACCTTATTCAAAATATCTCATCTCAATTCCATATAAATGCTCTTCTAATATTTGAAGCAGTTACTATGTTCTCTATTCTGAGTCTTCTCTACAAAAAATATACCATGCTAACTCAATGAATAATCCATTTTCTACACTAATAACTGTATATAATGGCTCCTCTCATTATAAATTTATAAAATACTGATACAGAAAAATAAAACCCTTTATATCACTAGCACCCATAGCTAATCACTTTTTATATTTCTGCTGTAGATCTTCTAGATATTTTTTAAGGCACACATATACATTCAATTTTTATAACATGCTGTCTTTACTCAGCCAGCCCTTCTTTCTCATGAAACCATTGAAAAACATGGTTTACCATATCAAGAACCCAAACTGTGGGAAAAAGGAAGTAGGGTGAAACGAATTCCCAGGTTAAAACAATACAACCAACCCTGGGGACAATTAGACCGTACAAAATAGTGTGACTCCAGAGATAGATATATTAAGGACTATTATCAAAAAGACACCTGCTGGCACTGTATCATCTTTGTTTTTTTTTTTGAGATGGAGTCTTGCTTTGTCACCCAGGCTGGAATGCAGTGGCACAATACTGGCTCACTGCAACCTCTGCCTCTCAGGCTCAAGTGATTCTCCCGCCTCGGCCTCCCAAGGTAGCTGGATTTACAGGTGTATACTATCGTGCCTGGTTAATTTTTATATTTTTAGTAGAGATGGGGTTTCACTATGTTGGCCAGGCTGGTCTTGAACTCCTGACCTAAAGTGATCCAACTGTATCAGCCTCCCAAAGTGTTGGGATTACAGGTGTGAGCCATGCCATGGTGCCTGGCCTAGCATTGTATCTTCTTCTTACTAGAGTGCAAAATGCACAGATGAGCCCAGATTCTTATCTGTGCTCTCTTACCTTGACCCTGTATTGATGGAAGTTCTGGCTCTCTCCCCTTCATTCCTGCAGCCTGCCTCATATGAGTACATTAAATGTATTTGGCTTTGTCTTATTCCTGAAGGCCGAAGGTAAACCCTAGCGGCCTTAGGAGAAAACAGAGTAGCCCACTCCTTCTGGCTATATTCTTGTTGGAAATCCAGTATCTGGCTCACACTTTATCTCAGCCAGACACTCCAAGTGTGGTGAGCCCTCTATTTCCCATGATTCATTCTTGCTAGATGACTTCTCTGGGAACTTTTAAACTCTTGGAGAAACTGAAGCTATATATATCAGAGCTTCTGCAAGGATTATATTCTCCTGGGAACATTCATCTGAAAGAGGTGGTATCACACTATTACCTAGCAGGTTTGTATTTGCAATTTTTTTTAAATTAATCACCTTTCTCATTCATATCTATGTAAATAGCTGTTAATAAAATATTTGATGAAAATACATGCGAACGAAATCGTAAGAATCAGAGAAAATATTCTTAAAGATAGGATGTTAAGAACAAAGATGAAATGAAAGAATCAGGAATTATATTTAAAACTACTCTCATCCTTAAAATTTCCTTACATGTCAACTTATTTGCTTATCCTGATTTTCAGTTTAGGTATATAAACCTAGGCTTTCATATTATCTGCATCTACATTGCTGAAAAATAAATGTGGCATTAAAAAAAAAAAGCAGTTGTCATACATAGCCAAGGTTTTCTTCCCTTATTTGAAAGTGTCAATTAATTTACCCATAAGTTTAAAATGTAACTATTTTTGGATCATTTCACTAAAAATACTGTATTATTAACAATATATTTTACTGTTGTTATTGAATTCATATTATCATTTCTAAACATATGCTAATAAGTAAATAGGAATTTTGATATTGTACGAATATTTCTGCTTGTTCTATGTACATCTCTGTAATAACAACTAAATTCTCTTGGAATCATATTCCTCTATGAAGAGACACAACCTGGTATCCCTCCATGTATTTTATACCTGGGCTAACGTGGCAATCTGTGGCTGGGCTTGAACTGTCATTTGTTGGTTTTCAGCTTCTGTTACAGCTGCATCTCCACTCTGCTGGTTCTCGGCTCCAGATTCCATGGTCATTTAGTTACCTATAATAATATGGAAGAGTGTTACAAGCACTGCAGTGCTTTCTGCTTTTGTGACTTTAAAGGCAAATTTCAAGTGATATATAGGTATATATTGTGGTTAGATTAGCAAACATACTCAGAATCCTAGTTAAAATATAATGTAGTTGAATTAGTGTCAAACTTGTTCAAATCTGCTGAGCTATAAAAGTTCTAGTCCCTTCAAAAAAGAAAAAAATCTTTTTTCTCCTTGGCTGTTTCTTCCCAAATGGGATATTACGTCGTCTAGAAATAAGAAGGGATTCTTCTCTTACATGACTCTTCTCTACTGAGAAGGAGAGGTGCAGTGGTAGCAAAATTATAATTTTTCCAAACTATACTGAGGTACAGAGAGATGGCAGCGTGTGGAAGTGAGCTAATGATGATAGAGTCTATTAGATACTGGCCTCATGGTACCTCCTATAAAGGTATTTCCCCCCATAAGAGGAAGAAACTGAGGAATTGTAAGCTACTTTCAAAAGCAATTACTTGTGGTAGGGCAAAATCAGCCTGTTTCAAGCCCAATAATTTTTAGAAATGAGGTTTCACTCTGTTGTCCAGACCGGAGTGCAGCAGTGTGGTCACAGTTCATCTCCATCTCAAACTCCTGGGCTCAAGCAATCCTGCCTCAGCCTCTGGAGCAGCTGAGAATACAGGTGCGTGGCACCATGCCAGGTACTTTCAAGAGCCCAATTTGTGGAATTTCAAGGTAAAAAGGTGGAATAAATGGTCACAGAGCCAAATCAGAGGTGCCAAACACTGAAAAAGTTAAGGCACTCTGATGTCTCACCCTATGTATGGCATGCAACACTATACTGTACACATACATACATACACATACAGAGAAATAATTTACAAATTTTTAATTGTAAAATTCTGGGTAAGATAAATACTGCTCTTACTTTTTGGAGTCTGCTTTGCTAAACACTTAGTATATTTGTTGGGTAATCTAACTGTGGATGGCAGCAAAAGTAGTGTGGAGAGCAATTCCTACCAACAGTAGCCTTTGTAAATAGAGGGTAGAGAAATCTCTGATAACTGGGGAAGCAATCCTGTCTAAAGGATTAAGGAAAATAGGCAATGTTTCTAATACCTGTTATAATTCAGTGCCTTACATATTATCTGTCAAAACAAACTTGTTAATAGTGAGGGACTACCTTTAATGATTCCACAAATAACACAAAAAGCCCACGACTTTTCCAGAATATATTTCATTTATTTTATAACTGCAATTGATCATCAAAACTGTCACTGATCCTTGTGATCATTACATTCCATCACAATGTATTACATACTTATACATCTTGCTATCTCATAAGTTTCTATAAAAAGAAAGTGTTTTACAAGTGACAGTTTAAAAAATGGAAACAAAACTATCTCTACAGAAATGAATATAAACAGTTTGAAAACAATTATCCATCAAGAGAACCATTACAAAATTGTAACAATGAAAAGAATATTAATACATTGTAAAATAGAGCCCTATTTATATTTTTTAAAAAGTAAAACAAATTGTAAAGGTTTCTGCATGTAAAAGGTATGCAAGAGGATCAATCAGTACCAGCCATTCCAAAATCACACTGAATGCTAAAGAGCTTCAACATAATGAAGAATCTACAACAACTAACAGGCAAAACAGCCACTTAGCATCAAAATGGCAGTATCAAATTCACACATAACAATATTAACCCTAAATGTAAATGGACTAAATGCACCAATCAAAAGACACAGACTGGCAAATTGGATAAAAATCCAAAACCCATCAGTGTGCTGTATCCAGGAAACCCATCTCACATGCAAGGATACACAAAGGCTCAAAATAAAGGGATGGAGGAAGATTTACCAAGCTAATGGAAAGCAAAAAAAAGCAGGAGTTGCAATTCTCATCTCTGATAAAATAGACTTTAAAGCAACAAAGATCAAAAGAGACAAAGAAGGCCATTATATAATGGTAAAAGGATCGATACAACAAGAAGAGCTAACGATCCTAAACATATATGGACCCAACACAGGAGCACCCAGATACATAAGCCAAGTTCTTAATGACTTACAAAAGGACTTAGACTCCCACGCAATAATAGTGGGAGACTTTAACACTCCACTGTCAATACTAGACAGATCAACCAGACAGAAAATCAACAAGGATATCCAGGGCTTGAACTCAGACCTGGAGCAAGCAAACCTGGTGGACATTTACAGAACTCTCCACCCCAAATCCACAGAATACACATTCTTCTCAGCACCACATCACACCTACTCTAAAATTGACCACATAATTGGAAGTAAAGCACTGCTCAACAAATGCAAAACAACTGAAATCATAACAAACAGCCTCTCAGACCATAGTGCAATCAAGTTAGAACTCAGAATTCAGAAACCGACCCAGAACCGCACAGCTTCATGGAAACTGAACAACTGGCTCTTGAATGTTGACTGGGTAAACAACGAAATGAAGGCAGAAATAAAGAAGTTCTTCGAAACCAATGAGAACAAAGACACAACGTGCCAGAACCTCTGGGACACATTTAAAGCAGTCTCTAGAGGAAAGTATATAGCAATAAGTGCCCATATGAGGAGAATGGAGAGATCCAAAATTGACACCCTATCGTCAAAATTGAAAGAGCTAGAGGAGCAAGATCAAAAAAACTCAAAACCCAGCAGAAGACAAGAAATTACTAAGATCAGAGCTGAGCTGAAGGAGATTGAGACACGAAAAACCCTTCAAAAAAATCAATAAATCCAAGAGCTGGTTTTTTGAAAAGATCAACAAAATAGACAGACCACTAGCCAGATTGATTAAAAAAAAGAGAGAGAACAACCAAATAGATGCAATAAAAAATGATAAAGGGGAAATCACCACAGATTCCACAGAAATTCAAACCATCATCAGAGAATATTACAAACAACTATATGCGCATAAACTAGTAAACCTGGAAGAAATGGATAAATTCCTGGACTCCTGTGTCCTCCCAAGCCTAAGCAAGGAGGAAGCTGAAACTATGAATAGACCAATAACAAGGTCTGAAGTCGAGGCAGCAATTAAGAGCCTACCTCACAAAAAAAGCCCAGGTCCAGACGGGTTCACAGCCGAATTCTACCAGACACACAAGGAGGAGCTGGTACCATTCCTTCTAAAACTATTTCAAACAATCCAAAAAGAGGGAATCCTTCCCAAATCATTTTATGAGACCAATATCATCCTGATACCAAAACCCGGCAGAGACCCAACGAGAAAAGAAAACTTCAGGCCAATATCCATGATGAACATAGATGCAAAAATCTTCAATAAAATATTGGCAAGCCGATTGCAACAGCAAATCAAAAAACTTATTCATCATGATCAAGTAGGATTCATCCCGGGGATGCAAGGCTGGTTCAACATACGCAAGTCTATAAACGTAATTCACCACATAAACAGAACCAAAAACAAAAACCACATGATTATCTCAATTGACGCAGAGAACGCATTTGACAAAATTCAACAGCCTTTTATGCTAAAAACCCTCAATAAACTCGGTATCGATGGAACGTATCTCAAAGTAATAAAAGCTATTTATGACAAACCAACAGCCAATATCATACTGAATGGGCAAAAACTGGAAGCATTCCCTTTGAAATCTGGCACTAGACAAGGATGCCCTCTCTCACCACTCCTATTCAATATAGTACTGGAAGTTCTAGCCAGAGCAATCAGGCAAGAAAAAGAAATAAAGGGTATTCAAATAGGAAAGGTGGAAGCCAAATTGTCTCTATTTGCAGATGACATGATAGTATACCTAGAGGACCCCATTGCCTCAGCCCAAAAACTCCTGAAACTGATAAACAACTTCAGCAAAGTCTCAGGATATAAAATCAATGTGCAAAAATCACAAGCATTCGTCTACACCAATAACAGACTTAAAGAAAGCCAAATCAAGAGCGAACTGCCATTCGCAATTGATACAAAAAGAATAAAATACCTTGGAATACAACTCACAAGGAACGTAAGGGACCTCTTCAAGGAGAACTACAAACCACTGCTCAACGAAATCAGAGAGGACACAAACAGATGGAGAAACATTCCATGTTCATGGTTAGGAAGAATTAATATCGTGAAAATGGCTATACTGCCCAAAGTAATTTACAGAATCAACGCTATCCCCATCAAGCTACCATTGACTTTCTTCACAGAACTGGAAAAAAACACCATGAACTTCATATGGAACCAAAAGAGAGCCCGCATAGCCAAGTCAATTCTAAGCAAAAAGAACACAGCGGGGGGCATCACACTACCGGATTTCAAACTATACTACAAGGCTACAGTAATCAAAACAGCATGGTACTGGTACCAAAACAGAGATATAGACCAATGGAACAGAACAGAGGCACCGGAGGCAACACAACATACATACAACTATACAATCTTTGATAAACCTGACAAAAACAAGCAATGGGGCAAGGATTCCATGTTTAACAAATGGTGTTGGGAAAACTGGCTAGCCATGTGCAGAAAGCAGAAACTGGACCCCTTCCTGACACCTTACACTAAAATTAACTCCAGATGGATTAAAGACTTAAACATAAGACCTGGCACCATAAAAACCCTAGAAGGAAATCTAGGTAAAACTATCCAGGACATAGGAGTAGGCAAGGACTTCATGAACAAAACACCAAAAGCATTGGCAACAAAAGCCAAAATAGACAAATGGGACCTAATGAAACTCCACAGCTTCTGCACGGCAAAAGAAACAGTCACTAGAGTGGATCGGCAACCAACAGAATGGGAAAAAATTTTCGCAGTCTACCCATCTGACAAAGGGCTGATATCCAGAATTTACAAAGAACTCAAGCAGATTTACAGGAAAAAAACAAACAAGCCCATTCAAAAGTGGGCAAAGGATATGAACAGATACTTTACGAAAGAAGACATATATGAGGCCAACAATCATATGAAAAAATGCTCATCGTCACTGGTCATCAGAGAGATGCAAATCAAAACCACATTGAGATACCATCTCACGCCAGTTAGAATGGCGATCATTAAAAAATCTGGAGACAACAGATGCTGGAGAGGATGTGGAGAAAAAGGAACACTTTTACACTGTTGGTGGGAGTGTAAATTAGTTCAACCATTGTGGAAGACAGTGTGGCGATTCCTCAAGGCCTTAGAAATAGAAATTCCATTTGACCCAGCAATCCCATTACTGGGTATATATCCAAAAGACTATAAATCGTTCTACTATAAGGACACATGTACACGAATGTTCATTGCAGCACTGTTTACAATAGCAAAGACCTGGAATCAACCCAAATGCCCATTGATAATAGACTGGATTGGAAAAATGTGGCACATATACACCATGGAATATTATGCAGCAATCAGAAATGATGAGTTCGTGTCGTTTGTAGGGACATGGATGAATCTGGAGAACATCATCCTCAGCAAACTGACACAAGAACAGAAAATGAAACACCGCATATTCTCACTCATAGGCGGGTGATGAAAAATGAGAACACATGGACACAGAAAGGGGAGTACTAAACACTGGGGTCTATTGGGGGGAAAAGGGGAGGGCCAGTGGGAGGGGGAGGTGGGGAGGGATAGCCTGGGGAGAAAAGCCAAATGTGGGTGAAGGGGAGAAGAAAAGCAAAGCACACTGCCATGTGTGTACCTACGCAACTGTCTCGCATGCTCTGCTCATGTACCCCAAAACCTATAATCAAATAAAAAATTTAAAAAAAAATAAAAAAAAAATAAAATAAAATAAAATAAAAAATAATAAATAAAAAAAAAATTTGTAAAAAAAAAAAAAAAAGGTATGCAAGATTAAACACTAAACTATAAGCAGTAGCTATGGAGAGAGAAATAGAATATTGCAGAACTGTACAGAATGACTTTCACCTTTAATTCTTTACATATTTTAGTATTTTAATATTGACTAAGTTTCTTTCTTCCCATGAGCATGGATTCAGGATTACTTGTACAATTAAAACAAACTTTAACATCAGAAGACACGTATAACATTTTAAAATAATGAACCCAAACTACACTTTAATCATGATTTTGAAGTATATACAAAGTTTTTAAAATCCCAGATCCTTTTTATATGAAATTTCCATTTTTGTTTAAATTTTGTCTAAATTGTTTACCCTGTATTTCTAAATTATAAAAAATAACTTAAAAAAAAGTTATCAAATAACTGTGGTTATCACTGGTGATTAACTCACTGAGTTATATATTTGCAACCTGTGATCTTTAAACTAAAAATTTAAGAAAGACATCAGGCCAGGTGTGGTGGCTAACGCTCATAATCCCAGCACTTTGGGAGGTTAAGGCAGGAGGATCACTTGAAGTCAGAAGTTTGAGACCAACGTGGCCAACACAGTGAAACCCTGTCTCTACTAAAAATACAACAATTAGCTGGGCATGGTGGTGGGCGCCTGGAATCCCAGCTACTGGGGAGGTTAAGGCAGGTTGCAGTGAGCTGAGATCGTACATCAGCCTGGGCAACAAAGCTAGACTCCGTCTCAAAACAAAACAAAACAAAAAGATATCAAATGTAAGAAACAACAACAAAATTTTACCTGAAAGTTATCCATACTTTTAGTCTTGAAGAAAACGGCATATAAAAACAAAAAATTAATTTCAATAACAATAAAATAAACAAATGAATATACTCAATGACAGTACTGAGGTCAAAGTAATGAGTATACATTCACAGCCAGGCACGGTGGCTCATGCCTATAATCCCAACACTTTGGGAGGCCGAGCCAGGTGGATCACCTGAAGTCAGGAGTTTGAGACCAACCTGGCCAACATGGTGAAACTCTGTGTCTAATTAAAAATACAAAAACTTAGCTAGGCATGGTGGCAGGCACCTGTAATCCCAGCTACTTGGGAGGCTGAGGTACAAGAATTGCTTGAACCCACGAGATGGAGGTTGTAGTGAGCCAAGATTGCGTCACTACACTCCAACCTGGGTGACAGAGCAAGACTCTGTTTCACACACACACACACACACACACACACACAGACATTCACAATTTTTTCTCTTTTCTCCCCTAAACCATCATTTTATCTAGAATGATGATAAATACAAACATATCATAATACCTCCTTTGTAGACAGAGTATACACAACCATTTTTGAAAGACTTTATTCCAAGCCTCATTTTTAAAGCTATGCTGTCATCTGATATGTGTAGTTTTACTTTACCATTTGATTAAACACAATCTAATGCAGAGATCAATCATTTCTTTTATTTTATCTACAACACATTGAAACTACTTATTTATTTATTTTTTTGGCATTTAAGGTATACAACACCACTACAACTTTTTGTTTTGGAAAATAAAGTATTACTGTATTAAAATAAAGGAACAAAGCCATTAGCAAATACAAGTAAATTTTAGTTAGAAAGATATACTCAAAGTGCTTTTTATCCTCTTCCCTCCATACCTGGATATTACTTCTTTTTAAAACAAAGTATGATATTTTCAATGTATAGGAGCCCCACCTTAAATAACTAGTGTTTTATGATCATTTCATTCGAGTAGCCTACCAATCCTTTTTAGGGTAGAGGACAGCCTTCTTAATTTTGAATACTTTTATCTTAAGTAGATACTAACCACTTGGGCAACCATACAAATATAGTCTTTCATCAGAGAAAATAGGCCTTTTCTCAAAGTGCTGGTGAGATTTTGGACTTTGAAAGTTTTTGCTCTTTTTGTTTATACCCTCAGGTGTAGAGAGGAGATGGTATAGTATCATGTGTAAAATTTTTAATTTTCCTATTAACCCAGTATCAGTCTAGTCGACAGTGCCATATCCAGACACATATGCAGGTTCCCAAGATGTATGAAGAGATTCTTAACTCACTAAACAAATGCAAAAAGTAACTAATAAAAGACTGACTAATGCTATAAAATAAGACCAGATACATACGAACTCAGAATGTTACATGAACATCAGGCCTGAAACATTAGAAACAGAATGTATCGTAAAATCACTTAAAATATACTATTGGCTTGATAATTTTGTAATTCTTGTTCTCTCAATGATTCTGTTTTTAAAATTTATTTGGCGTTAAGGTTTAAGATTTGGGGGTTTTTATGATTTATCTTAAAATTAACATAACATTATATACTATGTTTATAATATAGTTTATATATATAGCTTATATAACAAATTTTGAAAGAGTGCTATGTCTAAAAGAAACAATTTTTTAACCAATTCACAGACACACATCATTTTGCTATAATGGTCTCCAGAATTTTACCTCTTAGTATAACAAGTAAAAACCCAAGTGATTCTGTAGTATTACTCATTAAGATTTGTTCTAAGTAGGTGGGAAACATAGCCCAACACTTGATGACAAGATGGATTTGTCACCAACTGGCATTGTCTCCAGTGGTTGTTGGACAAACTAAACTTTCTGTGTTTCAGTTTCTCATCTGTAAAACAAGAGGGATAAATTAAAAAAAAAAGGCCTTCCAAATTTAAATCCTCTGATCCCAGGAACTGAGACCATAAAAACTATGCATAGGCCATGCACGGTGGCTCATACCTGTAATCCAAGCACTTTGAGAGGCTGAGGCAGGTGGATCACCTGAGGTCAGAAGTTCAAGACCAGCCTGACCACACTGAAAACCCCGTCTCTACTAAAAATACAAAATTAGGCGGGCGTGGTGGCACATGCCTGTAATCCCAGCTACTCGGGAGGCTGAGGCAGGAAAAATCGATTGAACCCGGGAGGTGGAGGTTGCAACGAGGTGAGATTGCACCATTGCACTTCAGCCTGGGCACCAAGAGTGAAACTTTGTCTCAAAAAAAAAAAAAGAAAAAAGAAAAAAAAAGTATATACATATAATTGCACGGGCCACATAATAAAATAACATTTATGGTAAAGGAAGTATTTCCTTTTACTATATACTAATACACAAAGCAAAGAATGACACATTGAATAAGAGGTCTCCTAGTCTCTTGATCCTGGGCAAATACAGGGATATTCCCATCCATTTGTACAATCATGAGACTGTAATACAACCTAAGATTATTAGCAGTATTTTTTTAAAAAGCTGTAAGACCAGACTATTACCCAGTGAAGATTCTCTCTTTCACGTCGTGAACACTGTCTCTTTATCTATTATGTTGCTCTGGTCATAACTGTTGTTATGGTTATTAAACAGTTAATTATAGTCCCTTTGCTTAACCTCTAAAGAAGTTTTGCCTTTCCATCTTACCTCCAGAAATTTATCTGATTAGGTTTCCCAACAGTAAAGGGCTGTAACACTTTCATACCCTTTTCCACAGTAAAAACAGAAGTAGTTATTAAAAGTCTCAGCAAAGTGTCAAATGTGTGCTTCCATGACATTTAAAAGAGACTACCTTCAGCAATAGGAGAATGGGAGAATTCCAAAGAGGCTTCAAAGATGAATACAGTATTGATAAGTTTGGGAAAAACTTTTTTGATAAAAATGGTACGAGCAAAAAGGCTTGAACTATAACCCTGAACAGAAATGAGTGAGTTAGTGGCTAATACTGTGTATAGAAAGCAAGGAAAAAAGATAAATGATAATAGCTACTGGGAATAAAGCAATCAACAAAATAAAAATGTAAAAAACTCTGCTTTAATGTAGCTTACATTCCAGTGTATGGGGGCAAGGGAGAGAAAGTAAACAAGTAAAACATGTAAGTCAGATAACGGGAAGTGTGTAGAAAAACAAAGCTGGAAAGAAGGTTGGAGGTTCTCAGTATAATAAAGAACCTTTACTGATAAAGTAGCATTTAAATTCATCTACTCAAGACCTGCACAGATCTATATTTAATCAGGGACAAATTCTGGCACCACTGTTTCCTTACCTATCTATCTATAGCAAGTTAACACAAATCTTCATCAAATTACAAATGAAAGCTCATAATAGAAAGCAAGCCTGTATCACCCCTTTTTTTCCCTCAATCATTAAGCAAAAAGAAATAACTTTCACCTTAAAATATTTTGGCTTTTAGGAAATGCCCCAGTCCTTATTATTTTCAACATTCTAGTTCAAGTTTATAAAAAATAAACCCATCTTCCCTACAACCTAGTAAACTTTTTAAATTCCTAAATCTAGGACAATTTTGACTCTAGAGAAGAAATAATATTCATAACTAATGAAACATATGCTATGATTAAAAAAAAACTAGAATGACCTCAACTAGAAATAAGAAAAACACAGTCCCTTGCACACTAGCAAGTGGGCCACTCCTCCTGAACTTTCACCAATCAAAAATTCCAGGGATTTAGAGAAATCACATGGCAGAACTCCAAAGTTTCCAGGGTAACCATAGCAAAACACATATTTGGGCACATTATTTTTAAACTGACTATTTTGTTGTCACAGTTAGATTTGTTACTAAAAATATTCCTAGAATACTCCTAGAAGTACCTACATGTGATACATAAGTGTTAGCCAGGATGGTGTCCATTTCCTGACCTTGTGATCTGTCCGCCTTGGCTTCCCAAAGTGCTGGTATTACAGGTGTAAGCCACCATGCCTGGCCAAAGCCTGGCTAATACATTCTTATACCCTTGAAATGTTTTAATTTTCTAAAGTGTTACAATGTTCAGGTGCTACACAATAGACTTTAGCTTTCCAAGAATCAATAACTATGTTGTACTGTCTACTGTTTTCCTCTACTTTTTTCCCAGCACTATTTTTTTTGGGAGGTCGCGGGAGGGTTGTTAACTTTAAAATACTTGTCATTTATCTTTACCACATGTCCAACCTGTCAGAGCCGAGATGTATGTAATCAATACTGGAACTTTAGCAAAGGTCCAGGTTTCTGACGCTAGTAACAGTCTATTGATGTTACATACAGCACACCTTCACTGAAACCATACAGGAAAAAAAGCATATTCAAATGTTGTATGCATATACAAATATGTATATATGAACATACACCCCTCAACACATACCGACCTCAACTGAATAAACTTTAGACTAGATTAGACTGATCACACTGTAACAAAGGTTATAAATATTTTAAGGGAACAAGTTAGAGCAGGCAATGTGATAAATGAAAATAAAATTGGTATCTTTTATCAAGCTGAATTTTCTCCACGCTCCTACTAAGGCCTTTCTGCTTTAAACAGCAGACGATTCCTTATTTCAGCCTCCAATCTAGGTATTAAAAAGTAAGAAAAGTTGTACATGAAGTTAACTCTGAGATCTGAATTTGATTAAGATTTAAATTAGAACGATCCAAGATAGCTGATCGCTAACATCTTGGGATTGCAGCTCCCAGTGAAAGCGCAGAGAATGAGAGGACGCCACACTTTCAAATTTTTGTTGCTCACGGAGCAGAAGATTCCCAGTGGAGGAGCCTCACGGGTCGCCAGTGCGACTCTTGTGGCCGGCGCAGCGGTTTCGCTGGCACCTCGGCGCGGCAGCTCTTGGTGCAGAGTAAACGGGACAGTTTCCCCTTCTGACCGACGTTTGGAGCTCCGGGAAGGCAGAGTCGCCTATTACGGACTCAAGAAGGAAGGCAGACTGAAGATTCCCGGGCACAAAAGCACCATCAGTCTTAGCGCCGCTGTTTTGGCCGGCGCAGTGCTTTGCTCATATTTCGGCCCTGGGAATTAACAACTTGGACGTCCACTCAGAGACCTAATTTGAAAGTTGGTAATTACAAAGACGACAGGTGGATAAATTTACAATGATGGGAAGAAACCAGCGTAAAAAGGCCGAGAATACTCAAAATCAGAATGCCTCTCCCTCTAAAGAGGATCACAGTTCCTCATCAACAAGGGAACAAGGCTTCATGGAGAACAAGTGCATTCCATTAACAGAATCAGGCTTCAGAAGATGGATAATAAGAAACTTCTGTGAGTTAAAAGAACATGTTGTAGCCCAATGTAAAGAAACTAAGAACTTTGAAAAAAGGTTTGACGAAATCCTAATGAGAATAGACAACTTAGAGAGGAATATAAGTGAATTAATGGAACTGAAGAATACAATACGGGAACTCCGAGAAGTATGCACAGGTTTAAACACTCGAATTGTTCAAGCAGAAGAAAGGATATCAGAGGTAGAAGTCCAACTTAATGAAATAAAACGAGAAGACAAGATTAGAGAAAAAAGGATAAAAAGGAATGAGCAAAGTCTCCAAGAAATGTGGGACTATGTGAAAAGACCAAATTTACGTTTGATAGGTGTACCTGAATGCGACGGAGAGAATGAATCCAAGCTGGAAAATATTCTTCAGGATATTATTCAGGAAAATTTTCCTTAACTAGCAAAGCAGGACAATATTCAACCCCAGGTAATACAGAGAACACCACAAAGATATTCCTCAAGAAGAGCAACCCCAAGGCACATAATCGTTAGATTCACCAGGGTTGAAATGAAGGAGAAAATACTAAGGGCAGCCAGAGAGAAAGGTCAGGTTACCCACAAAGGCAAGCCTATCAGTCTTACAGCAGATCTCTCAGCAGAAACTCTACAAGCCAGAAGAGAGTGGGGGCCAATATTCAACATCCTTAAAGAACAGAACCTTAAGCCCAGAATTTCATATCCAGCCAAACTAAGCTTCACAACTGAAGGAAAAATAAAATCTTTTATGAACAAGCAAGTACTCAGAGATTTTATTACCACCAGGCCTGCTTTACAAGAGCTTCTGAAAGCAGCATTATACATAGAAAGAAACGACCAGTATTAGCCTTTCTAAAAATATACCAAAAAGTAAAGAGCACCAACATAAAGAAGAATTTACATCAACGAATAAATAAAACAGCCAGTTAACATCAAATGGCAGTAACCCTAAATTTAAATCGACTAAATCCCCCAATCAAAAGATACAGCCAAAACCCAACTGTATGCTACATCCAGACCCATTTCACATGCAAGGATACACAAAGACTCAAAACAAAGGGATGGAGAAAGATTTACCAACCAAATGGAGAGCAAAAATAAACAAATAAATAAAAAGCAGGAGTTGCAATTCTCGTATCTGATAAAATAGATTTTAAAGCAACAAAGATATAGTGGTAAAAGGATCAATGCAACAATACGAGCTAACGATCGTTAACACCCAGATACATAGAGACTTAGACTCAATGAGACAGAAAATTAGTAAGGATATCCAGGACTTGAACTCAGATCCGGAACAAGTAAACCTAATAAATATTTATAGAGCTCCCCACTTTAAATACACAAAATATACATTCTTGTCAATACCACATCACACCTACTCATAGGTTTAAATGAAATATTGATTGGCCATTATTAATACCCATTTTTTTTTTTTAGAATAAAACAACATTTCCGTTCTGTCTCCCTCTTTTTCTTCCTCTTTCCTCCTCTCCTTCATTCCTTTTCTTTCCTTCTCTCAAAAAAAAAAAAAAAATCAACTTGTAGACCTCTAGATCCAGGTTGGCAATGTCTCTCTCACTGCCTGATTTCCTTCCTTCCCTTCCTGCCTTCCTCCCTTAAAAAACAAACAAAAAAAGATTTAAATTATAAGACAAAAATAAAGCTTGAAAATTTGTTTACTCTTATAAACTCTGTATTAATAGTAAACACCAAAATAACCTGACCACCTTCACAGCCACCAAAAAGAGGGCTATATATAGCAAAAGGGAATCTGGTTTTTTTGAGGGGTGGGGAAGATGGTGTTTCACTCTTGTTGCCCAGGATGCTGTGCAATGGGGCAATCTCAGCTCACTGCAACCTCAGCCTCCCGGGTTCAAGTCATTCTCCTGCCTCAGCCTCCCAAGTTGCTGGGATTATGACGTGCACCACCAGGCCCGGCTAATTTTTGTATTTTTAGTAGAGACGGGGTTTCACCATGTTGGCCACGCTGGTCTCAAACTCCTAACCTCCAGTATCTGCCCACCTTAGCCTCCCAAAATGCTGGGATTACAGGTGTGAGCCACCAAGTCTGCCCTGGAATCTTTTTAATACTACTTAAGAAAATAAATTATCTGATTGTATTATATTTAACTCAGAGAAACCGTTTAAGTTCAATATTTTGTATTTTATTAATGCTGTTTTGTAATTACCAGTATATCTGAATGCCATCCTTGGTAGGTAAACTTGTTTTTAAAAAATGTAGCATACCCTATGACAATTCTTGAAGGAAGTATTTAACAGAAGTGTGTTAGAAAAATGCCAGCCAAGCACAGTGGCTCAAGCCTGTGATAATCCTAGCACTTTGGGAGGCTGAAGCGGGCAGATTACTTGAGGCCAGGAGTTTGCAACCTGCCTGACCAACATGGTGAAACCATGTCTATTAAAAATACAAAATTGGCTAGGTGTGGTGGTGTGTACCTGTAATTCCAGCTTCTTACAAGGCTGAAGCAGGAGAATGCCTGAACCCAGGAGGTGGAGGTTATAGGGAGCCGAGATTGCACCACTGCATTCCTGCCTGGGTGACAGTGAGTGAGATTCCATCTCAAAAAAAAAAAGTCATCTGATTTATAGAAACACATCGCATGGTTTATGACAACCATCCCAGAATATGTGACTAAATCTAAAGCTGTAGTGCTTTCTTAAATCAGTTATTTTGTTTTTTTAATTATTTGCAAAGTTTACTTGCCTTGTCTTGTTTTCCTTCAGGTAACACTATATTCATGAATCTGAAACAAGTCTTCATGTATCTGGCCACCAAGAGACAGTGTTGCTTAGCAAAGCAGCAGCCATGACTATGCATTATTTTAGGTAACATTTATATCTCATCTCTTTCCATTCCCCTTTCATTCCAAACACCCACTTAATACTATGTTCACAGCTGTTTACACTTTGAGCATCTTCAAGAAGTGATCTCACAGAAAACTCTATATATGAAGTGTTATTTAATGGAACTGGTTTTTTTTTTTTTTTAAGGAAAAAAAGGATTATATTCTTCCTACAGTTACTTTTATAAAGCAATTTTTATGTTGACTAAAGAATGAAACTGTCTTCAAATTTTAGTTCTGCTTTGTAAACTAGCTCAATGATGAAACTGTAAGGACCCAAAAGTTATTATGCCCTGAAGTTACATATTTACAGCCTACTTACATTTACTTAAGAAAACCAAAGTGATTATGTCAAAATCACTACATCCAAATGGGAGATGAATGTCCCAAATGTTTTTTTTAAAAAAAGCTTATGAAGTAACATTTGCTATTTTGACAGTTGTTTTAAACCAAATTTTGAAATGTTCTTTTTGGTGAATTATTTACAAATTAGACATGGAAGAGTAAAAATTCAGTTTTCCAGAGGTGAGACAGCATGTGTTACAGCAGGAGTCATGAGACAGGAATTCTGGTGTTAGCTGACTTCACAGATGGAGAATAAAAGATGTTAAGAGATTTGTAAGGAATTTTCAAGACTTCAGGGCTATACCAGATAGCCTCCAATATTATAAAAAGTGAGGTGTTCTCTGCATATTTGGCAGTGGAACTATGTGGACTATTATGCAATATGCTAATTATTTTGATTATATTTTGCTTACTACTCAAATAGCAAAGGAAAAAGCCCAAGAACTCAAAGGTACCAAGGATATACTGGAATATATTTAAAAACTGGTTAATCCAGTTTTTATGGTTAATCCATAAAACTGATCAATGGCATGTGGACAACAGTACATACTTTATGTACAGGTTTTGATGTGCTTTTCTTGTTGTTTTTTTGTTTTGTTTTGTTTTTTCTGAGACAGGGTCTCACTCTGTCCCCTAAACTGGAATGCAGTGGCATGATCTCAGCTCACTGCAACCTCTGACTCCTGGATTCAAGTAATTCTCCTTCCTCAGCCTCCCGGATAGCTGGGATTACAGGCATGTACCACCATACCTGGCTAATTTTTGTATTCTTAATAGAGACGGGGGTTTCACAATGTTGGCCAGGCTGGTCTCAAACTCCTGACCTCAGGTGATCTGTCCACCTCAGCCTCCCAAAGTGCTGGGACTACAGTTGTGAGCCACTGTGCCCAGCCTATTGCTTTTGTTTCTATTTTAATCTTAGGGTTCATTCTTGGTGTTGTACATTCTATGGACAAATGCACAATGAGATGTATCCACCATTACAGTATCATACAGTGTGTTTTCCTTTATGTACAGTTTTGATAAAAGACTTGCTTCAAATTTAGACAGCTTCATCTTTAATCTTGAAAGAATCAATATCAAGTTCAACCTTCCACATAGATCTACTGTTTTTTACCATTCCGGTGGTGATTTCTGGTATGGTCATTTTAATTACCACAATCTCATGCTATTTCTCACGTCTCAGAGGCTGGAAGTATCAGATGTAATAAAAACGCAAATTAGAAAACCTTCCTTTTAAGCTTTGGACAATCAATCTGATTTCCTCAGTTAAAAAAATGTCTTCACTTCCTTTAATCTGTAAAACTCTAAAAGGGAATTGTTCTTAACCTTGACCTTTCAGATTTATGACCCTTTAACAGGGAATCACTCATTAAACAAATATTCTGTGCCTACTACATAGTAATGACTACAGAGTTTTCAGCAGAACTGGACATTACTACAGAGTAGTACTCCCATACTATGGGACTATAGCATAATACACATTAGAAACTTTCTCTGGAATTAGGCTAGGCACAGTGACTCATGCCTATAATCCAAGCACTTTGGGAGGCCAAGGCAGGTGATCACTTGAGGTCAGAAGTTCGTGACCAGCCTGGCCAACATAGTGAAACCTCATCTCCACTAAAAACACAAATTAGCTGAGCATGCCTGGAGTCCCAGCCACTCAGGAGGCTGAGGCAGGAGAATCACTTGAACCCAGGAGACGGAGGTTTCACTGACCAGAGATCATGCCACTGCACTCCAGCCTGGGCAACAGAGTGAGACTCTGTCTCAAAAAAGAAAAAAAAGAACCTTTCTCTAGAATGCTTCTACATTGTTGGTGGGAGTGTAAATTAGTTCAACCATTGTGGAAGACAGTGGGGTAATATCTCAAAAACCTAGAGGCAGAAATACCATTCAACCCAGCAATCTCCTTACTGGATATATACCCAAAGGAAGAGAAATTGTTCTATTGTAACAATACATACACACGTGTGTTCACTGCAGCACTACTCACAACAGCAAAGACATGCAATCAACCTAAATGCCCATCAATGACAGACTGGATAAAATAAATGTGGCACATGTACACCATTGAATATGCTACGTAGCCATAAAAAGGAATGAGATCATGTTCTCTGCAGGGACATGCATGGAGCTGGAGGGTATTATCCTTAGCAAACTAATACAAGAACAGAAAACCAAATACCACATGTTCTCACTTGTAAGTGGGAGCTATATGATGAGAACACATGGACATATGACGGAGGGGACAACACACACTGGGGTCTGTCAGAGGGTCGGGGTGGGAGGAAGAAGAGCATCAGGAAGAATAGCTAGTAGATGCTGGGCTTAGTATTTGGGTGATGGGATGATGTGTGCAGCAAACCACCATGGCACACAATTACCTATGTAACAAGCCTGCCCATCCTGCACATGTACCCCTGAACTTAAATAAAAGTTGAAAATAAAAAAGAACCTTTCTCTTAAGAGCTTACAAAAAACTAATGAGATAAAATACATATTACATATGAAAAAGCTTGACAGGTATAAATTAATATAACCACAGTTTAACTATAAATGACTACTTAACACCAGTAATTTTAAACCATAAACTTCTATTTGGAAACAGTAGGAATACAATGAATTGTGGAAAAAAGGAGTATAACTGCCTATTTATGGTAATTTGATGCAGATCTGATTAAGAACATAATGAAATCAACGTATTTTTTTCATGATCTTGGCTAGAATATTTGCTCTAAGTGAGCTGTTTACAAACCTTAACTAATATTGCTTAAAGACAAAAATTTTAATAACCATTAATAAAACAAAAACCCTGAAAACTTCACAAAGAGATAATACAAGAGTGATTAAGACTAGGGCTTACTGTGAGGCTCTACAGAGTAAGTACATCACTTAAGTTCTCCAAGACTTAGCTTAATTATTTGTTAAAAAAAAAAATGAAGGAATGACTCCTTGCTCCCTCTTTATGGATAAATGTTTGTAACTGTGAATCTCCCAAACATGGTAGATTTTATGAGTTATACACTATAATCACAGTCATTATAATAAATTCTCTCATAATAAATAGCAAAGCATTGAAACATAGTTACAGTTGAGCCACAGTTTCCAAAGATTCAGCATCTGTGGATTCAACCAACTATGGATCGAAGATATTTGGGGGGGAAAAAAAACCCCAAAATCCCAAAAACAAAGCTTGAATTTGCTGCATGCTGAGTCCTATGTTGAACCCAAGAGAGTGAAGTGATGAGCAGGCAGTGTATAAGGTATTATAAGTAATCTGGAGATGTTTTAAAGTATATGGAAGGATGTACGTTGGTTATATGCAAATACTATGCTACTTTATATAAGGGACTCCCGCATCCATGGATTTGGTACCTGAGGGGGTCCTGGAATGAGTTCCCCATTGATACCAATGGACAACTGTCCTTCAAATTAAAATGTTTCACTCAAAATTATTTCTTGATTTTTATCTTTGCTTCTTTCATCTGTCACTACAAACTAAGGGATATGGACACAGAATAAAGGGAAAACCTGAGGTAGGTGGATTGTAACTCCAAATATACATTAGTAGCTTTAGTTATTTTTCATTAAATAATGGAATCTTGTTTACCTGGGCCTTCACAGGGTTTTTTTTTTTAATGTTTATAATAATTAAACAAAAATTTGTGATGTACAAACTATAACACCAAAACACAAACAACAAAAGAAAAATTAGATGAACTGGAAATCATCAAAATTAACAACTTTTGTGCTTCAAGAGACACCATCAAGAAAGTGAAAAGACAACCGACAGGAGAAAATTTTTGTGAATCATGTATCTGACAAGAGACTTGTATCTAAAATAAACAACTATTACAACAAAAAGCCAACACAGTTTTAAAATATGCCAAGGATCTAAACAGAAAATTTCCCAAAGAAGATATACAAATGGCCAAATCAGCACATAAATAGAAGCTTGGTATCATTAGTCATGAGGGAAATACATATCAAAACCAAAATGAGCTACCTCTTTGCACTCGGTAGCATATAATAAAAACAACAACAACAAAAACCATAACAACAAGTGTTAGTGAGAATGAGGGAAAATTCAAACCCTCATACACTGCTGGTGGTGCAGTAGATTGGAAAACAGTCTGGCAGTTCCTTCAATGGTTAAACATGGTTACCATAAAATTCCATTCCTAAGTAAATACTCAGAGAAATCAAATCAAGTCAACATAAACGAACGTTCATGGCAGCATTACTCATAATTGTCAGAAAGTCCAAATGTCCATCAACTTACAAATAAAATGTTGTATATCCATAAAATGGACTATTTATTACTTGGCAATTAAAAATGAATACTGATACATACTACTACATGAATGAACCTTGAAAATATTATGCTAAATAAAAGCAGCTCACCACAATGGACACTGAGCTATATGATTCCACTTATACACAATGTCCAGAATAGTCAAACCTATACAGACAGAAAGGAGATTAGTGGTTCCCCAGGGCTGCAGGTATGGGAAGATTAAGAGGTGATGGGTAAAAGATGTGAAGGTTTCTTTTTGGGGGAATGAAATGTCTTAAAACTGACTGTGGTGATAGATGCATAACTTGATGAATATACTGAAAACCACTGAATTGTAAACACCAAATGGGTGTATTGTACAGTTTGTATTTCAATAAAGCTGCTTAAAAAAGAATCTATGATATCCAGTTTTTAACTGTAATACATATACAGTCATGTGTCACTTGATGGTAATATGTTTTGAGAAATTAATTTCACTGTGAAAACAAAACTTAGATGGTATAGCCTACAATGTACCAAGGCTACATAGTATAGGCTACAAACCCATATAGCCTGTTACTGTAATGAACACTATGAGAACTATAACACAATGGTATGTATTATCAAAACATATCCAAACAGAAAAGGTAAAAATAAAAGATATAAAATATAAAAGATAAACAATGGTACATCTGTTGAAGATGCTTATAAAAAATGGAGCTTGCAGTACTAGCAGTTGGTCGGGGCAAATCAGTGAGAGAATGTGAAGCCCTAGGACATTAATACACTATAGTAGACTTCATAAACACCATATACTTAGGCTACACTAAGTATTTTTTTTTTTTTTGAGATGGAGTCTTGCTCTTGTTGCCCAGGCTGGAGTGACAGCAGCATGATCTTAGCTTACTGCAACCTCCGCCTACTGGGTTCACCTGCCTCAACCTCCAGAGTAAGGGATTACAGGTGCCTGCCACCATGCCCGGCTAATTTTTTACTTTTAGTGTAGACAGGGTTTCTTTTGCCATGTTGGCCAGGCTGGTCTCAAACTCCTGACCTCAGGTGATCTGCTTGCCTCAGCCTCCCAAAGTGCTGGGATTATAGGTGTGAGCCACCGCGCCTGGCCAGGCTACACTAAATTTATATAAACAAAATTTTCTTTCATCAGTAATACATTAACCTTAGCTTACTGTAACTTCATATGCATTTTAATTATTTGACTCTCTTGTAATAAGGTATAGCTTAAAACAGAAATACACTGTACTGCTGTACAAAAATCTTTTTTCTATACAGGATTTTTTTTACTGAAAGCAAGTTTATTAATAATGTAAAGCAATAAAAGAATCTAAGGGTTTTTTCCTATTTAACTTTTTTGTTAAACTTTATTTTACTGAGACAGGGTCTCACTGTCACCTAGGCTGGAGTGCAGTGGCACAGTGTCAGCTCACTGCAACCTCCGCTTCCCATGTTCAAGCAATTCTCCAGCCTCAGCCTCCGGAGCAGCTGGGATTACAGGCATGTCCCACCACACCCAGCTAATTATTTTTGTATTCTTTGTAGAGATGGGATTTTGCCATGTTGCCCAGGTTGGTTGAAACTCCTGGGATCAAACAATTCACTTGCCTCAGCCTCCCAAAGTGCTGCGATTATAGGCATGAGCCACCATGCCTGGCCACTTTATAAAATTTTTTGTTAAGAAGATGTTCACACACACATTAGCCTAGGCCTACAAAGGATCAAGATCATCAATATCACAGCCTTCCACCTCCACATCCTGTCCCACTGGAAGGTCTTCAAGGGGCAATCAATCATATGCATGGAGCTGTCACCTCCTATGGAAACAGTGCATTCTTCTGGAATACCTCCTGAAGGACCTATCTGAGGTTCTTAATAGGTTTGTTTACACTAGAATGTGACCACTGTTGTATATGCAACCTGTCATTCACCAAAACGTCCTTATATAATGCATGACCATATATCTTTATCTACTAAGAAGGACTGGGAGTCAGAAAATCTACATTTCAGCCCAATTCATCATTTCATTCCTCTGTTTATATCTTACCTCCTCTTATGTGAAACTCAAAGCTCCCTCCCTCATACTTAGCATTCCTCATAGTGTGGATCTATAATCTAATAGTTTCTTCACCAATTTTTGAGTATATCAAGTTAATTATACCTCCATGTCTTCATTTTTGTTGTCCATTCCACTGCCTAGAATACACTCCATTTTATCTCTACTTATCTAAGTTCTTCAGTAGTTAATTTAAATTCTACTTTTCCCACAAAACTTTTCCTAACTAAACCCCTTCTCTTCTGAACTCTAAAGCACCTCAAGACAGTGAAAAATCTGTCACATACTCTGGCACGTTTAAATCATTCTTTCTTATACTATGTCATCCCACTATACCATAAGTTTCTTGAGGGTAGGAACCATATAGTCAGGCTTTATTGTTTATAGCAACTAAAACAATTTTCACTTAATACCTTGGTATTATTTTTATAAATGTCTAACTGAATACATTTTCTTGTGATTATTTCACCAACTATAGTAAGTCAGTGGTCAATAAATCTTCACTGAATAAGTGACTAATAAATGGCAATACATAAAGTCAAGGTGTTAGTTACTATTGATCACAGCAAACAATAGAGCTACTACTGATACTCAGAAGAAAATGATTCCCCTTTAAGAATACAAATAGGGCCAGATGCAGTGGCTCATGCCTGTAATCCCAGCACTTTGGGAGGCTGAGGCAGGCCGATCACTTGAGGTCAGGAGTTTGAGACCAGCCTGGTCAACATGGTGAAACCCTGTCTCTACTAAAAACAAACAAACAAACAAAAAAGCCTGGTGTGGTGGCATGTGTTTGTAATCACAGCTGCGTGGGAGGCTGAGGTGGCAGAATTGTTGGAACCCAGGAGGTGGAGATCACATCACTGCATTCCAGGCTGAGAGACAGAGCGAGTCCTCTCAAAAAAAAAAAAAAAAAAAGTACAAACAATTCAGAATAAGCAGTAATTTTCATTTCAGTGATGATAAACAAGATACTTGTGTCCCCTACTGCCAACTACATATACCAACAGGGATAAAAGCCCTCAAAAATAATGGTTAGTCTTGGGTAAATTACAAACATTTTTAGTTACATCTATACTGTCATACAATTACAACCAAAAACTTACGAACAGATAACCAGATCCTTAATACATAGAAATTCACTTACAACTGATGAAAGAAACATCTTCGATTCAGACAAGATTTACTAATCTTTGGGGAAAAGATACATTTTTTCATCATTGTTGTAAGTCAACTTTTGGATCCACTCTGCTTCTGAACTATTTTATTAATACTTCCCATTTAACCTTATCTTATCTAACTAAATGTCACTTCTCTTCTTTCAGAAAAAACTTACCATCAATTCCTCAGACCTCATCCTCTCAAAACCTTGCCTTTTTTAAGATTACTTTTAGAGATCTTAGAATCACCCAAGAAGAAGAAAACGGAAAGGGTGTTTTTCATCTTTGTTCACACAGCTAGTCTCGTGGTAAACTCTTTTATCACCTTATTTTAACCCTAAGAAAAGGCAACTTAGGCATGTATAAGTTTATCAAGAAGAACTACGGTTTCTTTTTTAGAAGTTGAGATTTGTGTACCTAGCTTCGAGAACTTTTTAATATATAGCAATTTTTCATCACTGGAGATGTATAATATATGTATTAAATTACAGGTAATTATTCATCACTGGAGAAATGTCACTACCTTCTTATCTGTTGGAATAAACGCCAGAATATGGTGTTTTTCTAAGCTACCTTTTTTTTTCTGGTAGCCTAGAAGAAAATAAGCAAAAATCTGGGCAAAATATAATATAAGGTGAGCATCCCTAATACAAGTACCCAAAATCTGAAACATTTTGAACACTGACATGATGTCACAAATGAAAAATTCTACACCTGACCTCATGTAACAGATCATAGTCAAAACTGTTTCATGCACAAAATTATTACAAATTTTATATAAAATTACCTTCAAGCTATGTGTATAATGCATATGTGAAACAAATAAATTTCATGTTTAGACTTGGGTCATATCCCCGAGATAGCTCATCACGTATGTATATGCAAATTTTCTAAAATCTGAATAAACCCGAAATCAGAAATACTACTGGTCCCAAGCATTTCAGATAAAGGATTCTCAACCTGTAAAACCTATCTTCATAGTGCCTTGTCTGGCAGAGCTTAAAAGAAGACAGAGACAGAGACAGAGACAGAGAGAAGCACTTTGTAAATATTTTAATCATTTAGCGGGTACAAACTGCACATAGCATTATTTTATGTATTTATAAAACAGCATCTCGCTCTGTCACCCAGGGTGGAGTGCAGTGGCGTGATACTGGCTCACTGCAACAACCTCTGCTTCCATGGCTCAAGCAATTCTCCTGCCTCAGCCTCCCTAGCAGCCGGGACTACAGGCATGTACAACTATGCCCAAATAATCTTTGTATTTTTTGTAGAGATGGGGTTTCACCATATTGGCCAGGCTGGTCTTGAACTCCTGATGGCAAGTGATCTGCCTGCCTTGACCTCCCAAAGTACCGGGATTACAGACATGAGCCACCACGCCTGGCCAAATAGCACACAGTAATATTTTAAATCAAATAATAGTAAAACCTCAAAACAATAGTAAAACAATATTCTTACATTAAAAACTTTGGCACATGTGATCAATACATAAACATCAACCTGGGCATACACAAATGATATACCATGACAGCTTTTTTTTTTTCTGAGACAGAGTTCTGCTCTTGTCGCCTAGCCTGTAGTGCAACGGTGGGATCTCAGCTCAATGCAACCTCTGCTTCCCGGGTTCAAGCGATTCTCCTGCCTCAGCCTCCTAAGTAGCTGGGATTACAGGCAGCTGTCACCATGCCCGGCTAATTTTTCTATCTTTAGTAGAGACGGGGTTTCACCATGTTAGCCAGGTTGATCTTGAACTCCTGACCTCAGGTGATCCACCTGCCTCAGCCTCCCAAAATACTGGGATTACAGGCATGAGCCACCGCATCCAGCCCCTGACAGCTTTACTTAGTGATGTTTTTTGGAAAGAGATTTGTGTCCCTGCTGCTATATTATTACCATTTTCCAAGTGTAATCAACTTAAAAAACCTATAGTGTATACGATTTAAGGATAAATACAAATAGGATGTATATTTAAAATGTGCTATAGCATTTGGGCGTGGTGGCTCATGCTTATAATCCTAGCACTTTGGGAGGCCAAGGCAGGCAGATTGCTTGAGCTCATGAGTTCAAGACCAGCCTGGGCAACATGGCAAAACCCTGTCTCTACAAAAAAATACAAGAAAGTCAGCTGTGCCTGGTGCCATGTGCCTGTCGTCCCAGCCACTCAGGAAACTGAGGTGGGAGGATGGCTTGAACCAGGAAAGAGAGGTTGCAGCGAGCAGAGTTTGCACCACCGCACTCTAGCCTGGCCTGGGTAACAGAGCCAAATCTTGCCTTAGGGAAAAAAAAAAAAAAAAAAAAAAAAAGGTACTATAGCTCAATGCTGTTTTGAAAAGCTAGAGAGAAAGAAAATGGTAGAGAAACTTAATTTGTGCTTTAGCTGAAATACATATTACTTGGTCCAACTGGTTGACCAAAGATTTCCACAGGGGGGAAAAATCATCTATGCAGTAAAGTTTATCATCTCAGCAATCACACGGGTGAATCTCACTATTTTTAAATTAAGGTACAAAATATAAAACTCACTCATAATTACATTAAGAAATATTAGAAAATCATCAAGGTAAGCTGACAAGTATGTAAAAAAAAAAAAAATGAATTCAAGGAAAAAATCTAGTAATCAGCCTTACTGGGTAATAATATCCCATGAGTTGTCTGTTGAAAAAACTCAAAAAACACTGGACTATATGAAATATTCTTTCTCATTAAGAAAGCAAGTTACAAAAACCTTTTTTTGGCCAAAATAGTAATTGAAAGAAGTAGTCTGTTCAGAACTGTAAGAACCTCAACAGAAGAGTTAAATTCACCTTGTGAGCTAATTCTTAACCTGGCTTGCTTGCCTCCTCATATATATCTTGATCATTTTACTAAAACTTTTAGAAACTGGAGCTAAACAGGAAATGAGGCACTTCAAATAACAATTTCCTGTCACGAACTATTAGTTTTCATTCAAATAAAGTTTTTCATTTAAAGAAATAAAGGCAAAATGGCAGTTTACCTGAGTTTAAAAGGTCATATAACCTAAAAATAGAATCAGCTCACAAACTACTTAATAAAGTCTCCTTATATAATAAAATGCCTCAAATTGTATGTTAAAAAATGAAGAGGCTCTTTATGTGTTGATACAGAATTGCCAAGCCATATTAAGTGGTGAGGTAAAAGCATGATATAGGAGAAGAGTGTACATGTAGTATGCTACCATTTGTACAAAAAGGGGGAGACAGTACATGAATAATTGATTGTGGTTGCATTAATTAAATACCTCTGAAAGGACAAATAAAAAATTGCTAACACTTAGGTAATCGGGCAAGAGAATGTAGGGCATTTTGCTGCATTATATTTTATGTTTTGAATTACATACCACCTGAATGACTTACTCAAAAAACCAAACTGGAAATATAAAAAATATACTCTTTACTTCACCAAAGGTAATCACTTTTTCCTTTGACTGCTTTCTTATGACAAATACTTTGCCTTAGTCACTATGTCCCCAACAGTTCCTTGAGGGTAGAGATAAGACAGTGTAATTCATCTCTGGATTTGTTGTAGCTTCTGACCCACTGTATTACATAAAGTAGTAATAAATAATTTTTAAAATGGCCGGGCTCAGTGGCTCACGCCCGTAATCCTAACACTTTGCGAGGCCGAGGTGGGTGGATCACCTGAGGTCAGGAGTTCATGACCAGCCTGGCCATCATGGTGAAACCCCACCTTTATAAAAAAAAAAAAATTTTTTTTAAATAACAGACCAGCTAGGTGTGGTGGCTGACACCTATAATCCCAGGCATTCAGGACCAGCCTGACCAACATGGTGAAACCCTATCTCTACTAAAAATACAAAAATTAGCCAGGCGTGGTGGTGTGTGCCTGTAGTTCCAGCTACTTAGGGAGGTTGAGGCAGGAGAATCACTTGAACCCAGAAAGCAGAGGTTGCAGTGAGCTGCGATCATGTCACTGCACACCAGCCTGGGCAACAGAGCAAGATTCCACTTCAGGAAAAAAATTAAAACAAAAAAACCTGGCCAACCCTTGAGCACTTGTACAATGTCTGGAATTTAATATGTTATTACTTTATAGTTAACCCCACAATTCTAAAGTAGTTATTCTACATTGATCAGCAAAGCAAGTGAGGTATTGAGAAGTTAAAATAACTTGCCCAAGAGCCCACAGGCAGGAAGTTAAAATAAAGCTTAAGGGACTAGCTATCATTAGTTATAGCCCTAAGGTACTTTCTGTATCTCTCACAATCTTATGAAGTAAGTATTATTATAACATATTATTACATATGAGGAAACTGAGGTTGAGAAAGATTAAGAAACTTCCTTTGGGACACAAAATTCCTTTAGGGTAGGCACATGATAGTAGTGGCAATGCTTGGATTCAGACCCAGGCCTGTGATTCCAAACCTCATGCTATTTCAACTACATTCTCTGTCACAGTGAGTGCTAAATAAATATTTTAATTACCATAAACTGTTGTCTCAAGTGATACTGTAGTAAAGATGAGTTCACAGGTGGGTAAGAAAAAAAAAATCCTGCATTTTCCATCCTTACATCTTGCTATGTTCCTAAATTTAGATTTGAGCTCTATTCAATAAAGAAGCCATGAAAGTTACACCATTTATCAAGGTATTTGCAAAACTATGTCACAAACTGGCTGTAAAAAAGTTTATGCAACTCATATTTGATAAGCTATTTATGGAATAAATAAAATTATAAATGTCAGTAATATACCATAAGCATTAGGTTAAAAATAATTTTCTCTACTGTTATAATGAGGAGGAAAAATTTAAAAATAGGTGAAGGAGAACACATACTCGGTTTTACCATAACCATACTGTACCCAAACAAAACCAAATGTCTTAAGAATGAGAGACAAATAAAGCTACTTTTCTATGAAGAAACCAAAAATTCTAATGAGACCTAATCAAGAATATGAGTTTCAGAAAGTATAAAAAGAAAGGTGCCATTTTTATAAATCAATTTTCTAAGTTTTTTCAGGCTCCTAATGGAATAAAAAATTCATTCAAAACAGGTAACAAGTTTTAAATTCCCAAAGAGGTGTTCTTTTAACATTCTTCAGGCCAGTTCTGTCAAATAATTTATTAGCTTTCTAAATACAGGTGTTCATGAAAAAAAAAAAAAATTCAAGCAGATCCAGCTGTAATTTTTACTGATGGCTGGGACAGTACGGAAGTACAACTTAGTAACATGTTCCAGATGAATGTTCAAATATTAATGAATATAAAAGTTTGAAGTCTCACCTGGAATTCCTAAGAATCACAAATTATAAATGTATAAATAATAAAGTAGATCAGGCATGGCGGCTCACACCTGTAATCCAAGCACTTTGGAAGGTGTAGGTGGGCAGATCACCTGAGATCAGGACTTCAAGACCAACCCGGCCAATACGGTGAAATCCCGTCTCCACTAAAATACAAAAATTAGCCTGGCATGGTGGCCTGTGCCTGTAATTCCAGCGATTCCGGAGGCTGAGGCCGAGATTCATTTGAACCTGGGAGGCGGAGCTTGCAGTGAGCCACGACTGCGCCACTGCACTCCATCCTGGGCAACAAGGACACTCCATCCTTCATAAATAAATAAATAAATAACTCTTGGGGAAGACTAATGAAAGAACCTATCAGCAAATTTTTTAAAATTTTTTTGAGACGGAGTCTTACTCTGTTGCCAGGCTGGAGTACAGTGACGCGATCTTGGCTCAACGCAACCACTGCCTCCCGGGTTCAAGCAATTCTCCTGCCTTGGCCTCCTGAGTAGCTGGAATTATAGGCACGGGCCACCAGATCTGATAATTTTTGTATTTTTAATAGAGATGGGGTTTCACCATGTTGGTCAGGATGGTCTCAATCGATTGAACTCAAGACCGTCCCACCTCGGTTTCCCAAAGTACTGGAATCGCAGGCGGGAGCCACCATGTCCGGCCATCAGTAAACAATTTTTAAAAAATCTAACAAACGAAAAGTCATATATACATACATACATACATATATGTATGTATGTATGTATGTAAATTTTGAGACGGAGTCTGTAATTCCAGCTACTTGGGAGGCTGAGACCGGAGATTCCTCTAAACCTTGTAAGCGGAGCTTGCAGTGAGTTGCCACCACTCCACTGCACTCCATCCTGGGCAACAAGAGCCAAACTCTATCTCAAATATTTTAAAATATCTCTTGGGCATGACTAAAAAAGAACGTATCAGCAAACGATTTTTGTTTTTTGTTTTTTTTTGAGACGGAGTCTCGCTCTGTCACCAGACTGGAGTGCAGTGGGACGATCTCGGCTCACTGCAACCTCCACCTCCCGAGTAGCTGGGATTATAGGTATGCACCACCAGACCCACTAATTTTTGTATTTTTAGTAGAGATGGGGTTTTACCATGTTGGCCAGGATGGTCTCCATCTATTAACCTTGTGATCGGTCCGCCTTGGGTTTCCAGAGTACTGGGATTACAGGGATGAGCCGCAGCGCCTGGCCATCAGTAAACAAAAGAAAACCTCACAAATGAAGAGGTATATGTATGTGTGTGTGTGTATATGTATATACACATATATGTATATATATAATTTTGAGACGGAGGCTGTGTAATCCCAGTTACTCGGTAGGTTGAAGCCTGAGATTCGCTTAAACCCGGGAGGCAGAGTTTACAGTGAGTTGCGACAGCGCCACTGCACTGCATCCTGGGCAACAAGAGCGAAACTCCGTCTCAAATAAACTAACTTTTGGGCAAGATTAGAGAAAGAACACATGAGTAAACAATTTTTTGTTGTGTTTTAAGACGGAGTCTCGCTCTTGTTGCCGAGGCTGGAGTGCAGTGGCGCAATCCCGGCTCACTGCAACCCTCTGCCTCCCGGGGTTCAAGAGATTCTCCTGCCTCAGCCTCCAGAATAGCTAGGATTATAGGCATGTGCGACGAGACCCGCTAAATTTTGTATTTTTAGTAGAGACGGGGTTTCACCATGTTGGCCAGGATGGTCTCCATCTATTGACCTCGTGATCCGCCTGCCTCGGCTTCCCAAAGTACTGGGATTACGACGAGCCGCCGTGCCCAGCCATCAGTAAACAATTTTTTAAAAATCTCACAAAGGAAGAGTCATATACATATATACGTATATATACGTGTATATATACGTATATATACACACACACATATATATATGTGTATATATACACACACACACACATATATATATATATTTTAATTTTGAGATGGGAGTCTATAATCCCAGCTACTCCGGAGGCAGAGGCCCGCTTAAACCCGGGAGGCAGAGCTTGCAGTGAGTCGTGACAGCGCCACTGCACTCCATCCTGGGCAACAAGAGTAAAACTCCATCTCAAATAAATAAATAAATAAATAAATAAATAAATGAAAATATCTCTTGGGCAAGACTAAAGAAAGAACATATCAGTAAACAATTTTTTGTGGTTTTTTTTTCTTTTTTTGAGATGGAGTCTCACTCGGTCACCCAGGCTGAAGTGCAGTGGAACGATCTTGGCTCACTACAACCTCTGCCTCCTGGGTTCAAGCAATTCTCCTGCCTCAGCTTCCCGAGTAGCTGGAATTATAGGCGCGAGCCACCACACCCGGCTAATTTTTTTTTTTTTTAGTAGAGACTAGATTCACCATGTTGGTCAGGCTGGTCTCCAACGCCTGACCTCAAGTCATCCGCCCACCCAGGCCCCCCAAAATGCTGGGATTACAGGCATAAGTCGCTGCGCCCGGCGTATATTACTATTTTTGAGACGGAGTTTCGCTCTTGTTGCCCAGGCTGGAGTGCAATGGTGTGATTTTGGCTCACCCTCACCTCTGCCTCCCGGGTTCAAGCGATTGTCCTGCCCCAGTCTCACGAGTAGCTAGGATTACAGGCATGCGCCACCACGCCCGGCTAATTTTGTATTTTTGGTAGAGACGGGGTTTCTCCATGGTCAGGTTGGTCTCGAACTCCTGACCTTAGGTGATCCGCCCGCCTTGGCCTCCCAAAGTGCTGGGATTACAGACAGGCATGAGCCACCGCGTATAAGCTTAACAAGAAAAAAAATTCTACTCAACTGATGGTGGCTTGCAGAACATCATTAAGGAAAAACAGTAACCTACCATTATCAATACTGTAATAATTTTCTCAGCGATTGGAAGTAAAATCATTTTCCCAATATTTATAGAGAACCTCTCTTTACTGTATCTTATTTTCTTGGCAATGACAAATTGATAATGTGGTCTTTTTTAAAGAGAAGCAATACAGCAAAGCAGGTTTTGGAAAAGTGACTTACATAGAGAAAAATAAGACACTGTTTCTACTGCTAATTAATATTTGTTCCTAACCAGAAGCCTTGTGTGTATCAATCACAATGCAACCATACAGTGACAGACAAATACTTTTAAAACAAACTTGTTCATCTTTTGCACCACCTAAAATAACTGCTTGGGGCTTGACTTTTAAATCAGGAAATGAGCCATAAATATAAAAGATTTCAAGAGGCAGCAATCAAAAGTATCTTCCACTAAACCTTTAGAAGGCAGTCGTAAGCCGAGGTTAGAATTATAACTTGGGATGGCATTACAAACTTAAATAGGTCATACGACATGTCCTTTAAAAATTGTCTTTTAATTTTTAAATGACTTTTCTGCTGTCCTTTTTTCCCAACAGGCAAAGAAAAAATACAGCTTGTGGCTTAAATTCTCAGTCTCAAGACCGGGGTTACCTACTGCATGAGAGACAAATAATGGATACTTAAAAGTCTATTTTTAGAATTAGTATTCCGTCTCTCATTAAAGTTCACACAGAAATTTGTGGGAAATATGGTAGGGGGGTGGGACTGAGGGTGTAGGGAGAGTCAGATGACCCAAAACGCGGTTGACAAGGCTGCACCCCGCGAAATGATGTAAAACAAGAGTACGTCCGCTGATACTCGTTTCAACGAAGTGTTTCAAAGTGATAATTACCTTATTGAAAAGGGTTAAAACCGAAACTGTTTTCAAACACCAGCTTCCCTTTTATAAGATTCCAACAGTTCTTTAAAGTTACTACAAATGTTTTTTTTTAGCACCCTTTCTCCCAAAAAGCATGCATTTCTATGACTACAGGATTAATTAAAAAAAAAAAAAAAAAGGCAAGGGGGTGAGGGAGTCAAAAATTCCCCCCAGGCACAAGCCCTCATCTCTCAACTAAGCAACACAGGGCAGAAAGCAGCATTTCCTCAACGGTGTGGGAGCGGGAGGGAAAGGGCATGAATAAAATACAGCACGAGAGGAAACCTTGGGTTTCGAACTTTATTGCACAAAGAGTGGAGAGAAGAGTAGGTCAGACGTTGCAGCTCTTCCCCTTGCGAAGCGGGCATGGCAGACAGCGAGGCCACCGGGAAGGCAGCAGGCACCTTCACCTCCTCTGCCCTCAACTGTCGCCTTCTTCCTCCTCCACCCCCACTGGCACCCAGGCGGCGGCTGCCCCGGAGGCCGGGCCGGGTCGGGTCGGGGGCGAGGCGGGCGGCGGGGGCCGGATGAGCGAGCTGCGCTGGGGGCAACTCAGGGCCGAGCAGGCGGCCTCCCCCGGGGCGGCTCCCGGATCCCGGCTCCCGGCTTCGCGCCCGGCCCGGCGGCGGCGGCGGGAACGCGGGCGCCAGCTCGCCGCGGCCGGCCGCCCGCACACACCCCCGGCCGCCGGCTCCCACCCCGCCCGCCGCCCGCCGCCCGCCGCCCCCCGCCATGAGCGCCGCCGCTGGCTGCAGGCAGAGTCGCTGCCGCCCCGGCCGCCGCTGGCTCCAGTCCGCCGCCATTATTCTTTGTTCGCTGCGAGCGGCGGCGATGTTGTGGGGCTCGGGCGGAGGCTCCATCTTTACCGCGGCCCCTCCTGCGAGGGGAAGGCCCCAAGCGCGGGTGTCCGGCGCCTCCCCGTCCCCCCTCCGTCCCCCCGGCTCTCTCTGGCTCCTGCCTCCTCCTCCTGCTCCTCTTACCGGTGGTACAAGCTCCTCCGTCACTGCTTTCGTTCACGGCCCGGATCTCGCTGGAGTTTTATTCTCTCCCCCACGTAACACACCGCGTCAAACTACACCTCCGCCGCGTCACTCACCAACACTCCGCTTCTCCCAGCCGCCCGGGCCACAGGCAGCAGCAGCCGCCGCCGACTGAGGAGCCGCAGCCAGGGAGCCAGCCAGCGCCGCCCAGTGCCGAGTGCGCAGCGGCCGCGCACGGAAACAGCCGAGCTCGGCCCGGAGGAGCTCGAGCGGCCCCACCCCCGCGCTGGGGACGGAACTTGCCGAAGGCCTTCGGGCTTCTTCGGGCGAGGCGAAGAGGTTGCGCCGGTAGAGGAAGGCGAAGACGGGTTGAGCCCCGCGCTGGGAGGGGTGGTCTAAACCGCTACGCTGCGTTCGAATCGATAAAGCCGGCGGCGGAAATTTGAAGGAGGAAACGGGGTTTGTGTGTGGCCCAGTGGGGAATTCCCGAGGGGTGTCAGCGACTTAGTGGAAACCCCCGCGCAGGCCTGCCTCTGCGGCGGTGAGCCGCGGGCTCTGCCCTTCAGCGCCTCCAGCCCCGGGAACTTTCCGACGCCGCCGGCAAGCGGGCGCAGCGCCGCTCCGGCTGGAACGCGGACGGACCGCGGGAGCCGTGCAGGCTGGGGAGGAAGGGCTGCTGCGCCTCTGCCAGCGTCCCAGGGCCTGGGGCTTGGGGTTCGGGGACGTCGTGGGACCCAGTGGGGACGAGTTTTCCTTTCGGAGACTCAGCGGAGAAACCCGGAGGCCTCCGGCGGGGCATGGTTTCCCGGGGGACGTTGGCTCGGATACCGTGGCACCTCTCGGGTTCTGCCCGGGCCTGCCTGGACCACTGGAAATATGCCCTATTCCACCTCCCCGCCTTTCTCCAGACAACATCCTGTGTCGCGTTCTTTCCTCAGCCTGTTTTCTACAGCAAGGGATTCGCACCCTCAGCACTGTGAACCCAGCAGGGGAACTTCCGTGGCTGGAAACTACTGAACTGCTCTCTTAGAGGTTGCCCAGGCCACACCACTAGGTCCCCATTCTCCTTGGTAGTAAACTCTGCAGCCCTCTCTCTGTCTCTGGGCTTTGAAGTCCTTTTTTTTTTTTTTTTTTTTTTTGAGACAGAGTCTCAATCTTGTTACCCAGGCTGGAGTGTAGTGTTATTATCTCGGCTCACTACAACCTCCGCCTCCCGGGTTCAAGCGATTCTCCTGCCTCAGTCTCCCAATTAGCTGGGATTACAGGCACCCGCCACCACGCCCAGCTAATTTTTGTATTTTTACTGGAGACAGGGTTTCACCATGTTGGCCAGGCTGGTCTGGAACTTCTGACCTCTGGTGATCCGCCCGACTCAGCCTCCCAAAGTGCTGGGATTACAGGCGTGAGCCACCCCTCCCTGCCTCCAGTCTTAATCATTCTTTTTCTAAAAGAGATGTGTCTTTAGGAAGCAGAGAGGGTTCAAATCCGGACTCCGCCCCTGACTCACTTCTTTTGTAATGAAAGAGTTATTCTTGGTACTCTAGGTCCCCTACTGTTTTCTTCTGGACTTTGCCCTTAACGAGCCTCCTTTCCTTCTGTTGCTCTCAATCTTTCCTTCTCTACCGGCTCTTTCATTTACACATGCTTAAGTCTCTCAATTCTTTAAAAAGATTTCTCCCTAAATCGCTCTCCAATAACTCCAGGTGTCTCTTACCCCATGGACAGTCTCTCACATCCCACTCCCCAGCTCACTTCAGTGTCCCCACCACTCACCTGAATGGCTCTGAATTGTCAAGAGACAAGCTTCATGTCTGTAAATGAAGCGGATCGTTTTCAGTTCTCATTTTACAAGCCCTCATCCCAGTATTTGACACAATTGACCACACTCTTCTCCAAATATACTTTTCCCTCTGGTCTGTGTCACAGATTTCCTCCCTACCTGTGTTTGCTCTTTAACAACCAGTTCCTCCTGTATCTATCCTCTTATACATTGGAATCATGCTGAGCTAAACCCTGGCCCTCTTTCTAAGTCTCCCATGTACACTTTCCTAGGTGGTCTTATGCTCTTCCAGTAGCATCAACTACCCTCTGTCAAAGACTCTTCAATCCATAACTCAAGCTTGGATCTTGCTCTGGAACCCTCCATTTGTATTTCCAACAGATTGCCTTCGGTATACTTTTCATTTGGATGACTTAAGGCATTTCAGACTCAACCGGTATATCATAATCTCTTCAAAACGCTCCTCCCATAATCCCTGGTTCAGTTAAGGGTATCTTAACATCTCCTCAGTTCATGCCAGACACCTAGCACACCTCGAACACACAACAGAATCACCTACATCTGTCTGCTCCCTGGAAAGTTGGATTTGTGACCTCTATTTCCACGACTGTTTTTTCATTCCCATTCTGGTCTAAACCACTGTCACCTCTTGCTTGAAGTCCTATGATAACCCATTCAGGTCCTCCAAAACTGCTCTTGCCTCATTCCAATACATTTGCCATACTGCTGCCAGAGTAATATTTTCAATATAAATCTGATCAAATCATTGACCTGCTTAAATGCCTTGGTGGCCTCCCCTTGCTTACCACACATTGTCTAAGCTCCATTATCTAGACTTGTCTTTCTCTCCATCTGTCCCCCTAGTTGCCTGCACTCCTGCCATAGTATTTTGATTTTTTCCAGGCTCTCCTTTTTTTATTCCCTACCATAGGCTCTCACTTCAGGGCAATTACACATGCCCTTCCTTCCCATAGAATTCTTTTCTCTCACCCATTTGTCCTACCTAACTGTAATTTATCACTTTCCTTTCCAATTCATCATACTTCTCATTATTTGTTTAGTGCCCATGTAATTGTGCAGGTAGGGACCACATCTGTCTTGTTCACTACCAGCCTTTCCTCTCCTTTCCCATCCCTAGCAACAGCACAATGTCTGGAATAGAGTGTTACTTGTTAAATATTTATCGAATACATAGTGAATTTCTGAGTTGTCCTGGGCAAAGTTCTTAACATTTGAGTCCAAATCCTGGCTCTCAGTGAGTTCAGGTTGCTGTAATAAAGTGCTATATAGACTTGATGGCTTATAAACAATAGACATTTATTTCTCATAGCTCTGGAGGCTGGATGTCTGAAATCAGACTACCAACATGGTCAGGTTCTGGTGAAGGCCCTCTTCAGGGTTGTAGATGGCTGTCTTTTATCTTTGTCTTACAATGCAGAAAGACAGCAAGAGCACTCAGGGTTTCCGTTTATAAGGCACTAATCCCATTCACAAGGGGTTTACCTCCCAAAGGCCTCACCTCCTAATACCATCACATTTAGGGTGAAGATTTCAAAATATGAATTTGCAGGAGGCGGGGGCAGTGGTGAATTCATTGCACTGGCTCAGCCACTTACTAGCTAATGTCTTTGGGCAAATCGTTCACTCTTGTGCCTCAGTTTTCCCATTTGTAAAATAAAGGTGATAATAGCGCCTACCTCGTAGTGTTATTGTAATGATTACATAACATAATACATATGAAGTATACTTGGAAGAATGTTTGTACTTGGAACAATGTTAAGCAAAATGTTACCTATTACTAACTTTTACTTGGATATCTAGCCTTGTGTCAAATACGTTTTCAAAATTGAGTTCATCTTTCTGCTCTTTTACCATGACAGTATACATGATACCAAAACTTTGGAATTATTTTCTCTTAACCTATAATTATCACCCACAAATATGGTGAGTTTTTATTTAATTGTACTTTTTTATTTATTTAGAGATGGAGTTTTGCTCTGTCGCCCAGGCTGGAGTGCAGTGGCATGATCTCAGCTCACTGCAACCTCTGCTCCCAGGTACAAGCAATTCTCCTGCCTCGGCCTCCCAAGTAACTGGGATTACAGGTGCACGCCACCACACCCAACTTTTTTGTATTTTTAGTAGAGACGGGGTTTCACCATATTGGCCAGGCTGATCTTGAACTCCTGACCTTGTGATCCACCTGCCTCGGCCTCCCAAAGAGCTGGGATTACAAGCGTGAGCCAACACACCCAGCCAGTGAGTGTTTATTTTAAAATGTCCTCGTATTCATTCTTCCTTTTTATACATGCTAACCTTCATTCAGATCCTATTATTTTGCTAACTTCCTAAGTGGAAGGCCAGCTTCCAATATTCACTTGGGCCTTACTGTCAGACCAGTGGGCCTCAGTTATTAAAACATGAATTCTTCTTGACTTCTGTTCTGATGGCCTCTCTTTCTACCTAACTTTATTCATTCCAATGCAAGTTATTTTACTACTAATATTTTGGGTATACTCCAGATTTTCAACCTCTCTACTTTGACATATCTCTCTTGGGTCTACTCTAGCATTTTCAGCCTCTCTACTTTCTGACATTTCTACTTTCAGCATCCAAGTTTTGTCTCTGGGATTTGGAAGCCACCTCCATTGTAAAAGAAATTTTTTGTGGGATTCGGCTCTCACTGTGTTGCTCAGGCTGAAGTGCAGTGGCTGTGCACAGTGGCAGACATTGTGCGTGACAGCCTTGCACTCCTGGGCTCAAGCAACTCTCTTGCCCTCAGCCTCCTGAGTAGCTGAGACTACAGGTGACCCCCATTTTTGACTCAGTTTTCCAATAGGAAAATGTGGTCAATATCAGGGAGCTGAAAGTAGAGGAGCACACATGGATGTAACTAGGTAGAGTGTAAGAAAAGTATCTTGAAAGAGGTCCAGAATAGGGAAAAGGTCCCATAAGATGATTATAAAATGCTTCAAAGATAAAGTGGTATTTGAGAGCTTTTCTATAATCACAACTTCCTTTTCCTGTTATTTTTTGCTCTTGTTTCTGCTGTTGAATATAATTTTTACTCTCACTATGAACTCAAGTTCCATGAACCCTGCCTACCCTAGTTCATCACCTCCTGTGATTTGCTTTCCTACCTAACCCCAAGACCATGGTGACTATTTCATTTATTCCAGAAAATATCTGTGGAGCACCTACTTTGTGCCATGCATTCTTCTACAGACTGGGGAAATTATGAACAAAACGGATTGTCTTTCCTCACAAATATTCTAACATTTTCAGCCTCTCTACTTTCTGCATTTCTCTGTTTGCTCACTCTTTTGTGCCATCATGCACTCTCCTGATCATAACTACTATGTCTAGGTTGACAACTCTCAAAATTTTATCTTCTCCCCAAATCACTTTCCCAAACTCCGTACTCATTTAAAATCCTGTGTATTCTTATCTCCACTTGGATGTTGTCTTAGCCTCTGTTCTTCTAGAAAGCACAACCTGAGGCAAAAGCTTCTGTGCTATTATTTTTTTAGGGAGTATAATTCCAAGGAAATGAGGGTAGGGAAAAGCAGTGAATCGGGGTAGGAGGTCAGGATTCAGTCAAAGGGTTGCTAACACTACTGTCTCCTCCTGCCCTAACACACACACATACACACACACACACACACACACACACTCACTTTAATTTTATGGGGGCACCAAGCAGACACTCGTGTGACTCGTGACCTAAGCAGGAGGCAAAATGCTGTCAGGTAGTTTCTGCCTAAGTTTAGTTGGTCAGTGGCAATAGGGGCAGAATAAAAGGCCAAAGGCCCCACAGGTGAGTGAGGCCAAGAGCATCTGAGGTTTCATAGATGTCTAATAGACATCTCAAACTCAGTGTGTCCACAGGGACCTGATTGTCTCTCTCATGTCCACACCTGTAGCCCTTTGCATCTTAATTGCTGAGGTTAAAAATCTTGGCATGATATTAGTGTCTTCCTTTGTCCACATCTATCAGGAAATAGATGTACCTTTATTGACTGTACCTTTAAAATATTAATATATCCCCAAACTGACTACATCCTACCATTACAAGTGAGCCTAATAACTTCAGCTCTTGCCTGGATTACTGCAATCGCTTCTTAAGACATTTTGCTACTTATTTTCTTGCTGAGCACAAGCCACACTTCCTTGGCACCTTGGGGCTTTTCCAGTGCTTAAAATACTTTTTCCAAATATGCAGAGGTAATCCCCTCGCCTCTTTCAAATCTTTGCCAGAATGTTACCTCACTGAGACCTTAACCACACTACTTAAACTTGCAACTTGCACCTCAACCACCCCCTACACAACCCAGTTTTCTGAAATCCCCTTACCCTGTTCATTCTTTTTTCTCTATGGGACCTATTACCTTCAAACATACAATCTAGGCCGGGCGCGGTGGCTCACGCCTATAATCCCAGCACTTTGGGAGGCCGAGGCGGAAGGATCACGAGGTCAAGAGATCGAGACCATCCTGGTCAACAAGGTGAAACCCTGTCTCTACTAAAAATACAAAAATTAGCCGGGCATGGTGGCGCACGCCTATAGTCCCAGCTACTTGGGAGGCTGAGGCAGGAGAATTGCTTGAACCCAGGAGGCGGAAGTTGCAGTGAGCCAAGATCGAGCCATTGCACTCCAGTCTGGGTAACAAGAGCGAAACTCTGTCTCAAAAAAAGAAAAAAAACAACAACAAAAAAACATGCAATCTATTTTACTACTTTTTATGTTTATTGTTGACTGTTTCCCCTGCTAAAATACAGGTTCTGAGAAGCAGTATTCTTGTTTTTGCTAACTGATGTATCTCAAACACTTGGAATCTTGTCCTGACATAATAAGTGCTATATACACATATAAATGAATTTATAATGTTCCTGTCTTCAGTCTCAGGTGTTTTACACTGTTAAGATTTATTTTCTTGGCTGTGTGTGGTGGCTCACGCCTGTAATCCCAGCACTTTGGGAGGCTGAGGTGGGTGGATCACCTGAGGTCAGGCGTTCAAGACCAGCTTGACCAACTTGGAGAAACCCTGCCTCTACTAAAAAAAAAAAAAAAAAAAAAGATTTATTTTCTTGATTATTCTTTCAGTTAAAACAAGGAGGGAGTTATATTATGGGTTTCTTTCTTATTTGGTAAGATTTCCTACAGTCTTAATATAATAGATATCAATAAATGCTTCTGGGTGTGGAATCTGTTGAAATCCTCAGTAGCTGTCTAGTTATAATGGCCAAAAAAATGTGAATGACCCAAATGTCCCCATTACTGAATCGTTAACCACTTAATTCATTTCTGTCTCTTTTATTATTCATGTACCTCTCTTAACTCTTATAACTATACTTATTCATTTCATGTATACTTACACATATTCTTTATTGAACTATGAACTCTCTAAAGGCTAAGTTTTGTTTTGTTTCACTTGTATCCTAGTAACTGTCATCTAATAGTAGGTGCTGAGTAGTGTCTGTTGAATGAAAGAGTGAATGAATGGTAACTATGTCTCCAGCACTGGTCGAGGGAGTGTACCCCACTCTGCTAATTCAAGCATCAGATCTACTCAGAAATTCTTCCCCTGCTGAGAAGACAGGGAAGCTGAGACTTTTCACAGTTGAAATCAATGTGAAAGGAGCTGTTATCAATTCTCCCTAAGTAATCTTGTGGTTTTATTATTTATTTGTTTATTATTTTTGAGACAAAATCTCACTCTGTTGCTCAGGCTGGCATGCAGTGGTGTGATCAACCAGCAGCCAGAGTGATACCAGTAGCTGGGAGGACAGGCACACACCATCATGCCCAGCTAATATTTTTTAATGTATTTTTTGTAGAGACAGAGTCTCCCTGTGTTGCCCAGGCTGGTCTTAAACACCTGGGCCTAAGCAGTCCTCCCACCTTTGCCTCCCAAGTGTTAGGATTACAGGCATGCGCCTACCACGCCCAGCTGTTATTTTAATTGGACTTTCCAGATAGAAAGAAAAGAAAGCACTAATCTATTCACAACTATTCCTGATCCATTTACCAGTTACATTTCCCCCATGCAAATTAATATACTGTATCTTAAAATTGATTTAAAAAACCAGAAAAACAAAACAAAGTTTTGACTTTTACTTCCCCTTCCAGCTATTGTCCCATTTTTTTTTGTCCTCCTTTACAGTAAAATCTTTGAAAGAATTCTATATTCACTGCCCCAATTCCTTTTCTCCTGTTTTCTATTAAAACGATTTCAACTACCTCTTGCCCCCAGCATTCCACTGAAATTGCTCTCCAATTACTTCGTTACTTTGTTAGTTAATCCAATGGCGGGTTCTCTGTCTCCATCCTTGACCTATTAGCATTTGGCATAGTTGATTACTTCCTCCTCCCTGTAACACATTCTCTACTTAGTTTATAGGACACTTCAGTCTCCTGGTTTTAGTCCTAAATTACTGGTCACTGTTCTCAAACTCTTGCTCACTGGCCTTTTATATAGGAGTATCCCTGGCCCTTTCCTTGGACTTTTTTTCTTCTGTTCCTACCGGCTTTCCTAAAGTGCTCTCATTCAATCTTATGTCTTTAAATATAAATGTGCTCACAGCTCCCAAGTCTTAAATCCAAACTTGTATTCCAACTACATCAGCATCTTTACTTGTACATTTAATAGACCTCTTCATTTCATCATATCCAAACAAAACTCGGGGTTTTCGGCATACCTCTTCCCCTCAAAAAATTTATCTACCTACAACCTTCTTTATCTCAGTTACTGGCAACTCTATTGTTGGATTGCTGAGGCCAGCTCACCAATTCTTTTCTATCCCACATTCAGTTTGTCCTCAAAGCCTGTTGCTGGCTCTACAAAACATATGACCACTCTCCCCACCTCCACTGATAGCAGCTTGGTTCAAACTACTGTCATCATTGACTAGAATATTTTATCAGCTACCCTTCACATTCATTCTAGTCTCAACACAGCAGCCAGAGTGATACCTTTAAAATATAGAGCAGATCATCTCAAGACTGTTCAAAACTTTTTACAAGTTCCCTGTCTCACTCAGGGTAAAAACCAAGATTTTTAGTTAGTCTCTGCACACCTCCCTTACCTCTCTGGTCTTACTTCCTGCTGTTATTCCCATACCATTCTCTGTTTAGTCACATTGGCAGCCTCCTTGCTGTTTCTCAAATGCTTTGAACACACTCTCTCCTAAGAAACTTTGCTCTTCCTGTTGCCTCTGCTCTGAATACTCCTTCCAAATATCCATGTCTTCCTCGACTCCTCAGGTCTTTGCTCAAATGTGCCCATTTCTGTGAGGCTTTTCTCTTTCTTTCTCTTTGAGACGGAGTCTCACTCTGTTGCCCAGGCTGGAATGCAGTGGTACAATCTCGGCTCACTGCAACTCTGCCTCCTGGATTCAGGAGATTCTTCTGCCTTAGCCTCCCGAATAGCTGGGACTATAGTCATGCACCACCACGCCCAGCTAATTTTTGTATTTTTAGTAGAGATTGGGTTTTGCCATATTGGCTGGGCTGGTCTCGAATTCCTGACCCGTGATCCACCCGCCTTGGCCTCCCAAAGTGCTGGGATTACAGGTGTGAACCACGGTGCCTGGCCGAGGCCTTTCTTTACTACTCCAATGGACATCTATCACCCAACAACTCATCTCTTTGCTCTTTTGGCTCTCCCTATCTTCCTTTACTACTTTATTTTTCTCCATAGCACCTATCACTTTCTCTGTGCTATATATTAACTTATTTATTATGTTTATTGTCTGCACCCTCTAGGACAGGGACTTTTCTTCCTCTTTTTTTTTTCGTTGCTGTATCCTTAACATCTAGAATAGTGCTTGGTACACAGCTGGCACTCAAATATTTGTTGAATGAATGCAATTGAAATTTTGGATGATTAGCATAAGCAGGTCTTTCTTAGACTGATCACCTGTAGGTGCATCTATAAATATTGAGCTTCTGTATTGCAGCCTGAATCATGGTGGCTCCACCAAGTTATTGTCTTCTTGTGGTGCCCGATTTCTACGTGGCTACACTCTATCTGGATTCCTTATAACTGAAAGAGACGAAGACCACTTTGAAGCTTTCTGGTCTCCCATGTCACAGAGTCAGAACTGGAGAACTGATCAGCAAGATTCTGGTGGCTTGTAATTAGCATTTCAAGGGCCAAATGTTAAGTTACCAGCACTGCTGCATGCTCCATCTTCCCTGCAGCTGAAAGCAATGCCATGTAAACAAAGTCAAGTGGTCTCTTATTATCTTAGAAATTGCAAAAAGGCCAGTGGCTGGCAACTAAAACCAGTAACAGTAGCAAGCAAAGATTTATCTAGTACTTACTTTGTGCTGGCACTGTTCTAAACACCTTTGGATGTATTAAATAATTTAATACAACAACCCAGTGAGGAAATATTAATATTAGGAACACTTTACAGATGAGTAAACTAAAACCAGAGAAGACATGTGTCTATGGTTCTTACAGCTAGTGAGTGTCAAGAGTCAGAATGTGAACCCAGGCACATTTTGACAGGTTTTAGAGCCTGAACTCAACCATTGTGTTACATTGAGTCCTTATAGAATGAAAAGGGGAGAGGAATTTTACCTTGAAAAGAAAGCAAAATAGGCCTGGCGTACTGGCTCATGCCTGTAATTCCAGGACTTTGGGAGGGTGAGGCTGGAAGATCACGAGGTCAGGCTAAAAATGCAAAAATACTCCACTAAAAATATGAAAAATTAGGGTGTGGTGGTGCGTGCCTGTAATCCTAGCTACTCAGGAGGCTGAGACAGGAGAATCACTTTACCTGGGAGGCAGAGGTTGCAGTGAGCGGAGACCATGCCACTGCACTCCAGTCTGGGCGACAGAGCTAGACTCTGTCTCAAAAAAAAAAAAAAAAAAGGAAGAAGAAGAAGAAAAGAAAGCAAATTAATTATGACTTTATCACTCTAATACTGTCATTCTAAAAGCACCTTCCTAACCAAGCACTTTCTTCTGGTATCAGCCCTGTTGCCATTTCATGCATAATACAAGATTTAGGCTGACTGGCTTCCAAGGTACCTTGTCACTCTTCCTAGTCAAAGGAGTGGACTCTTCGGAACACTCTGCCTTCCCCTGCATTTTTGCTTCAGTAGCTCTTGCTCTTTAGCTGAGCTCTGAAGAGTGCATCATTAACTCTTGAGAGCCACACATAATTCCCCAACACCATACCCTAGTCTGGTTTAGGTCCCTGGATTCCATGTTATTATTTCCATCAAAGCACCTATGATACTTGTCATTGTTTGGTTGTCTATTTCCCTGCTAGATTAATCTCTGTGAAGACAGAGATTGTGTCTGCCTCATTCATTGCTATATCCTTAATACCTAGCATGGTGTTTGGCATGTTGGAAAAGTTTGGTAAAAATTTTTGGATGTTCCATCAGAACTTGATTAAAAAAAAATTGAATGAATGTAAGTGATATTTCTATAGCCTATCTGCAATTATCTTTAGGTATTAAGGTGAATTTTCTTGTGGCTAGGCTAGCCTACCTTTTTAGACATGGAAAAGATGATTTTCTTTCAGTCTGCCTTCTAGCTGTTGGGTTTTCATGTTATGGTATCACTGCCAATGCCAAAATGCTAAGTTTTTAATTAGTGCCACTGTCTGCTTCAGCTACAACTGACATTCAACTGCTGTGTGATGGATGTCTTCCTAGGATCTTTTACATATATGTACTAATTTAAATTTAGATAACTTCTTTGGGTTTCAGGTTCCTCAGCTATAGAACCAAGTTACTTAACTGACTTCCACAATATCAAACTGGTAAGTTTGAGAATTGGGGTCTGAATTTAGAACTTCCAGTTCTAAGTTTAGCCTTTTTGTTCATATATAATGTTGCCTTCCTATTCCCATCTGTGATCCTTCTCTACTAGTCCACAGGTAGCACCAGATTACTAAGTAATCTGCACATTTCATATTCTTGTCATATTCATTTCCTTTAAAAAATTTCTCACACCTGGCCAGGCACGGTGGCTCACGCCTGTATTCCCAGCACTTTGGGAGGCCGAGGCGGGTGGATCACGAGGTCAAGAGATCGAGACCATCCTGGTCAACATGGTGAAACCCCATCTCTACTAAAAATACAAAAAATTAGCTGGGCATGGTGGCGCGTGCCTGTAATCCCAGCTACTCAGGCGGCTGAGGCAGGAGAATTGCCTGAACCCAGGAGGTGGAGGTTGCGGTGAGCCGAGATTGCGCCATTGCACTCCAACCTGGGTAACAAGAGCGAAACTCCGTCTCAATTAAAAAAAAATTATCACACCTATAATCCCAGCACTTTGGGAGGCCGAAGCAGGCGGATCACCTGAGGTTAGGAGTTTGACACCAGCCTGGCCAACATGCTGAAACCCCATCTCTACTAAAAATACAAAAATTAGCCAGGTGTGGTGGTGCCCACCTGTAATCCCAGCTACTTGGGAGGCTAAGGCAGGAGAATCGCTTGAACCCAGGAGGCAAAGGTTGCAATGAGCCAAGATTGCACCACTGCACTCCAGCCTGGGTGACAGAGTGAGACTCTGTTTCAAAAAAAAAGAAAAGAAAAGTATAAAACCTTATGTAGAATAATGCCCTCTCCCCCAGGATGCCCATGTCCTGATTCTTGGAACCTATGAATAGATTTTCTCTCATGGCAGGAGGTTCTTTGCAGATTTGATTAAGTGAAGGAGTTTGAGATGAGGAAATTAATCTGGAGTATTTGGGTGGGCCCAATGTGATTACAAAGATCCTTATAAGGAAAGAGGAAGGAAGAAGAGCTGGGATTTGCTTCACTGCTGGCTTTGAAGAAGGAAGATGAGGCCATGAGTCAAAGGATGCAGACAACCTCTAGGAGCTAGAAATGTCAAAGAAACAGATTCTCTCCTAGAATTTTCAGGAGGAATGCAGCCCTGTTAACACCTTGATTTTAGCTCACCGAGACCTTTGAACTTCAGCCCTCCATAACTGTAAGATAATAAATTTGTGTTGTTTTAAGCCATTAAGTTTGTGGTAATTTGTTACAGCCACAATAAAAAACGAATATAACCTTCTAAGGACAAAAAGGGCAGGAAACCTTCTAAGGACAAAAAGGGCAGGAAAGGAGATAATAGAAATTGAGAAAACTCAACATATGTTTGGGAGACGAAAAGTAGATGGAAGAAAGGTAACTGACTTGGCAGAGTAGAGAAAGCTGATACCTAAGTGCCTGCAGAAGGAATTGGAGGCTATATTTTTCCATTCCATTTGCAGAAACTAGGAAAAATGTACAAAGGGAGCCTACAGAACATTTAGCTAAACATTAAAAAATATAGGCTGCTAAAAAATTGCTCACTAAAATATATCCAAGTTCTGTGATGTACATAGAGCTTTCCTGTGTCATTTTAGTGTCTTCTTAAATATGACTGGAAAATCCCAGCTACTTGGGAGGCTGAGGCAGGAGAATCGCTTGAACCTAGGAGGTGGAAATTGCAGTGAGCCGAGATGGTGCCACTGCACTCCAGCTTGTGTGACAGAGGGAGACTCTGTCTAAAAAAAAAAAAAAAGAGAGAGAGAGAGAGAAAAGAATAGTGTAAAACCTCTTACACTTACAAGAAAGTGTGCTGCACGAAGAGGTAAGTCAGCAAACCATCTAACCAACCAAACAAAATCTGATGTGTTTGAATGCATTGAGATGAGATTTGAACAACGGGTAGAGAGTTTTGCATTAGTGATATATTCTTAGAAAACTAAGTAAATGAAAAGAACAATACAGTTATTAACTCCAAGGAAAACAAAGAGTTGTGTAGAAGAAAAGTAGTCATAGTTTATATTTGGTTCAAATCTGACTAAAATACAAGGTTCTAACAATATAAATACTGATTATTAATCTAACTAATGATATGCAGTGAAAGGTATATGTATGTGGTGGGCACGCAGAGAGGGAGGAGACCCCTTATTTCCATAATAAAGTTAATAAATAACGTCTAAAGCAGTGATATCACATTGCCCCAATTAAAACATTTTATTTAGATATATGGTAGCCAATTCCAAAGAATCAGCTAAAAGAATTTACAGCGGCTGTCTCTGGGGAAGGGTAAACATTCAGTGAGAGGGCTGTTGACTCTTCAAACTATGAACATATATAACTTTGAAAATGCTAAATTATCTTTTTAAAAAAGGACTAGAAGATGATCTTAAGGAGAAAAATGCTAGGAGATATTTTCCTAGATTAGAAACACATGAACATTAAGATTGAAAGATATATTTAAATCTCTTGAAAAGGCCCCATGACCAGAAAATTCTGGAATCTGGAATAACAGTTTTTTTTTTTTTTTTTAAACACATGAAACCTTGTAGGTATGAATTGACGGTTACATACAAAGGACTAAGAGTGAGATTGGCCCTGGACTTCTCAACAGTGTCATTGAAGCTAGAAAATAATGTATCAGTGCTTTCTAATTCTGAGAGAAAATTATACCAAAGCGAGTATTCTGGTGTTTCCAGACAACTAGGTCTTTGCCTATCATGAATACTTTCTCAGGAAGCTACTAGAATACTAAAAGAGGTGGTAATCCAAAAAAGAGCCAGGAACAAGGATATATCTGTTGGCTTAGGCTATGATGCAGTAACAAATGACACCAAACTCTCCATGGTTTACATCATAGGTTTATGGGATGCAGGCTAATGGAGTGTGCTCTTTCTGGGACATTGATAGTCTTACGACACAGGGAGAAGACAGCCATGGTAAGTCTGTCCTTTAAGCTTTCACCTGGAATTGATAATTGATGTATCACTAGCTAATGCAAATCACCTGGTCACTTCTGAGTGACCTTAGAGATAAGGTGGACATCGCAAGTCACAGCCAAGACTCATATCAATGGGATGGAGAAGTAGAATCCACCCCAATGCAGGAATAGCAAATATTTTGAACAAAAATACAACCTATTTCAAAAGGAGTCTTTGTATAGAAGGGAACAAAAAGAATGCTGAGGACATCTGTGCAACAGTCTCAGAAACAACAATTTGGGATTGAGAAGGAGGTAAGAGAGCTCCGAAAGGAAGGTCAGGTTGGAAGGTGGGTGAGTGACATCTATTGCTTTTCTGACAGGTTTGGTTATTAGATAACTGCTTTTCTGGGTGGGCACTAGATGATAGGAAGAGATGGGGGAGGAGACTGCTGTTTTCTCATCAGCTTTTTTTGTATGAAGGGTTTTTAAAAACTATGCAATGTAATAATGTAAATTTAAACTATTTTTTAAGTGGATAGAAATTTAGCTCTACTTTATTTGATATGTCTGTGTGTGTGTGCATCTGTGATGTGTACGTGTTCTTTGTGTATATATGTGTGACTAATTGTCAAACTGTGGTTAGGGATAGTTTGTTCCTGTCTGCAGCAAGGTAAGTACAGGCATTGAGAATAAGCATTTATAAACTTGAATAGTAATTTGATAGAATATTTTATATCTATTGAAATCAAGAATATAAACTTTTTGGGCTTATTTTTGTATTCTTGGCTTTAAACATTTTACTTTTCTAGTAATTCATTTTTATTGTATTTTATAAAGGCATTGGTCTGCAGTGGATTAGAAATTTAAAAAATTTGGTCCTTCTTTACACAATTTAGAAACTGTAGTTTAAGGTATAAAGGTAAGATTATAGGATAAAAATATTTGAGAATTGTTATGCTGGAACAATCAGCAAATCACCAGTGCTACATTTTCTGACCATCCTTCCTCCTTCACAATTATATTCATGAGAATTTATGTAGATGAAACAAAAAGCATATTAAAGTCAGCACTCCCAGTCTTTCCATAATTAAGTGATTTACAACAGTCTTCTCTTCCTCTATTTTGCCCTCTTAATAAAGCACCTGGAAAGAACCCAAAGAAAATAGTGGTATTTTCCAACAGGCCATGGGAAAACAGCGTTAGCAACCCTGAGAAGGTGGAGACATTTAACTTTGAGAGAATAAGATTACTTTTTTGTACTTCTGTTCAAATTCTGCATTTTTAGCTACTACTTTCATACTAGTGAGTGTTAATAGTCAAATATCTAAAGCCTTAGTAGTAATAATGCAAAGTAATAGGGATTCTCATGCCTTTTAAACTGATTTATTGGGTTCTTGCTTCTTTCCCTTCAGATTTTATGCTCATGCTACCTGATACTTAAAGAAAGCATAGAAAATGTCTATAGCAAATAATGTCTTTTGGGGCTTAAAAACTGGTGCTTTACTGGGATAAAGTAAAATACAGTTTATCATAGGGTGTATTTTTAGAAGCACAAGCAAACAGTTCTTGTTAAGAATAGTGACATTTCTTTCAATATGTAAGCAAAAAAAGATATCAGTAATTCTACCAATTCTAAAGCTGCAGTTTATATGCATCTTGATAAAGCACTTCTGTTCTCTGTGTTAGCTGTGGTTCAGTCATGAGGGTTGTCTTGGTAATACTGGAAAACAGAACACGGAAGACTCATGCCCTAACAGGAATCATTACTACCTAAACTCAGGTACAGGATACAGTGGTTCAAATCATGCCCCAAGGAGTGTCCCATCTCTGCATAGTAAAAGGTTGTCATAACATGGTTAGTAGTTACTGTGTTTCTAAAACTAACCTTATCAGAGTATCTGACTTGTGTGTTCAGATACTTAATCAGTGGTTCTCAAGTTTTCTTTTTCACCACAGCACATTTACATGAGTAACATCCAAAGAAGGGCTCTGTCTGTTTTCAAAATCTCCTTCCATCAAGACTTTTATTCTCTCCTCACCCTTCTCACTTCTGCAAGGATTTAGAAACAGGTTTCTTGTCTGGGTGTATACATATAATGGGGAAGGGGAGAATTAATCTTTTTTTGTTTGTTGTTTTTGTTTATTTGCAACTTTAAGTTTGTTTCCTTAGACAATAAGGCTGTGAAGAATTATGTCTCTTCTATGTCTCTTTTCAGGATTTTCCTCCAATTTATTAAAGTATAGTTGACAAATAAAAATTGTATATATGTCAGGGCATGGTGGCTCATGCCTGTAATCCCACCACTTTGGGAGGTCGAAGCAGGAGGATCACTTGAGGCTAGGAGTTCAAGACCAGCCTGGGCAACATAAGACCCTGTCTCTGCAAAAAATAAAATAACATTAACTAGGCATGGTGGCACACCCTTATAGTCCCAACTACTCGGGAGGCTGAGGTGGAAGGATCGTTTTAGCCCAGGAGTTAGAGGCTGCAGTGAACTATGATCATGCCGCTGTACTCCAGCCTGAATGACAGATTGAGGCCTTGTCTCTGAAAAGAAAAAAAATTAATAAAAAAATTGTATATATTTATAGTACATACAATGTGATGTTTTAATATATGTAAACATTATGGAATAGTTAAATCAAGCTAATTAACATATCCATTACCTCATATACTTATCCTTTTTTTTTTGGTGAGAACATTTAAGATGTACTCTCTTAGCAGTTTTCAAGTATGTAATACATTATTCTTAACTATAGTCACCATGCTGTACCATAGATCTCCAGAACTGAGAATAAATCTTTTTATCTGTGTACATCCTGGGCAGCAAATGAGAATAAGAACACTTAAAAAATTCAGTGTCATGATTGCTAGTGTCTTTTTCTGTGTAAATTTTTCTTAGCAAGGAATCTCTTCCTATTACCTAAATTCTTAACTATTTGATATACTTTTTTTAAAAAGGCCTGTCAAAAGTGACAATGATTTATTGTACATGTTTGTTTTTTCTTCCAGGAATATCTTCTTGCCAAAAGAACTTACAGGAAGACACATATGCCTATGCCTCCTCTGTGCAAGCAGATTTTCATATCATTAGGATTTTACATTTTTAGATCAGGAAAAATGTCTATTCCATCCTAATCCATGAGTTGGAGCAGATACATTTATAGTTCTGAGATCCTTTTAAGATAAGAGGCCCCTTAGTACCTATATTCTCAAACTATGAATGAGTGTCATAAAGAGTGAAATGGAATTGAATTTGCTAGAATTTGTTGTGCTTGCAGTCCTGGCTCTTGACAGTATAATTTCTTAATCAAAGTTTATAATCTCCTTAACTGGGCTTGTTCCAGGATGAACTACATTCTTTTTGTCCTTCTCTTCCTCCAGTGCAATTACCCAGTGCAAATTCATGGACTGAATCTGCAGATGTTATTGTCTAATACGTTACTGTCTGATACTCTGTAAGTGTTACCAATATCTTTCCATGGCACAGTCCTAAATATTTTTCATAACTGTGGTTTTGAGCCTATGCTTTTGTCATTATGCGTCAGAGTTTCTTGTACATTTTCCAGGAAGCTGCAACTGAATCATTTTCAGGACTTTTATATAACCTAGTCTATCAGCAGTAGTCCAAGATTAAACAAATACTGTGTGCTCTTGTGGCCTAAGTGATACAAGATGTGAAAGCCTTATAACCAAACACTCCCTAAGTAGCTTGCTGCAGCCTAGGAATGCTTACTGGAATTTCCATAGTATATGATAAAGCTAAAGGAGTTTAAAAAACACCCTCTCTTTTCCTTTGGGCTTGTCCTAAGTTGTCCTTTCCTTGTCAGAGCTTGCTGCTCACACAGAGGCCGAGCACCTGGCATGTGCTATGAATTATATGATGCATTCAGGTATTTGTCTAACCCACTTTAAGTGTCCCAATCCTCTTAGCCCTGATTCCTCCTTCTATGTCTGACTTTTTACCTTAACAGAGAGAACCAGACTTAGCATTCTAAACACAAGACACAGGAAACTAGAATTCGAGGTCTACATGGAACAGAGATATAGGCCACCTTGGGATAACATATGGAGCAGGTATGAAAGGACTGTGCTAAAGATTTTGTTCTTAAAATTCCTGAAGGTGAGAAATTATTAAATAAGAGGCTGATGACCTTTTTCCAGAAAAAATTGCAAAGTATGAAAATCGTATGGGACATACGGAAGGTATAAATTTTCCTTGCTATTTTAAGCTTTTGCTAAAAAAGGAAAATAATGGCAACTATTAATAAGATTGTTGTGAGAATGAAATGAAAAGATCTAAACGTATCACTTTGCACTGTCCCTGGCACATTGTAAATGATTAGTATTGAATATTACTATCATATTTCATTGCATCTGATTAAAATGTCATTTTTATATCACCAATAAAAAATTTCCAATTAAACTGACACAATGATTTATCACCAAATTATTTTATATTTATTGAAAAAATATTAGACTTATTTAGACAGATTTTAAAGACCATATTTCATTATTGTGCCATAGATACAAAGTCAAATGTAAACAAATCTCTAAACATATTATTTCAGGTATTTCTAGGACTTTTTCATGACAAGAGCCTAATTCTTCAGAATCACTTTTCAACTCAGAGTCATTGATTTCTGTGTTTTTTCTCAAAATACTGTCTGTGATATCAAGTATTGAAAGTGAGAAATGCAACATTATTAAAATGGCTCTCTGCCGAATCCCAGATTTTCTTTCAAACTACTATGCCTGTTCGCCTTGTGTTTGCTCTGCCTAACTAGAATGGTCAATGGAAAGTTTTCAAAAAATAACCAGATTTATATTCTTTTCTGAATTCCTGCTCTTTGCATCTTAACTTGTTATTTTCATGGTCTCCCTGCTTAGTTCATTATAACTCCATTGTAGTAGTTGCTTACATAAAAATTCCAGGAGTCATCCTTGGCTTCTCTCTGTCTCTTACACCCCACATTTAATCTACCAAATTTCTATATAGAGAATCTGCTTTCCTTTACTGCTACTATTCTGGCCTGAGGCATCATCTCTCACCTATAATTACCTCTTAACAGGTTTTTCTCCTTCTGTCTTGGCCCCACTACAATTCTATTCTCAACATAGTGGCCAGAGCAAATCTTACAAAACTAAGTCAGATCATGTCTCTCCTCTACTCAAAACCCAGCTCTCCCAGCTCCCCATTTTGCTCAGAGTAGAAGCCAAAGTCTTTGTAATGGCTGCAGGCCCAAGAAAATTAATGCTTCCTGCTTCATTTGTCTCCCTGTCTTCCTCGCTTCTGGTGCACTTTGCTCCAGACTCACTGGTCTCCTGGCAGTTTCTCAATCTCATCATGATGCTCCTGCTGGAGGGATCTTTGTTTAGCTCTTCCCTCTGCCTGGAATCCTCCTCCTCCAGGATCTATAGAGTTAACTTCCTCACCTCCATCAAGATTTTGGTGAAATCTCATGTTCTCACTGAAGCCTACCATGGCCACCCTATTTTAGACTGCAACCTGAATCTCATCTGTGCTTCAGTCCATCCCATTCCCTGTAATCCACTCCATGTTTTCTTTTTCCATAGCACTTACCAGTATAACATACTACAACATTTATTTATATATTATAGTTTATGATCTGTCTTTCCTTAGAAGGGTAGGCATCTTTGATTTGTTCACTAATGATTCCTAAGTGCCTAGGACCATATCTCATTGGCATTCATTCAATACTTATTGAGTTGTACTGAATTGCGATAAATCCTGTGAGCAAGGTCAGCCAGTACAAGGTGCTATGGGAGTGTATAGAAATGACCCCATACAGATCAGGTTAAGAAAGACTGTGAAGGAGTTGAGGCCTCCTCTACACTTTTTTTTTTAAGAGATGAGGTCTTGCTGTGTTGCCCAGTCTGGGGTACAGTGGCTATTTACAGGTGTGAAGCATATGACAGCCTTGAACTCCTGGCCTCAAACAATCCTCCCCACCTTAGTCTCCACAGGCAGACCCTGGCTCTCAGCAGAACTTTTAAGGATAAATAGAGTGAGGCAAATGAAGGAACCATGAGAAGCAATGAAATCATAGATGCAAAGTACTCCATTGGTGTGTTAGTCAGCTTGCACTGCTATGACTAAATACCATAGACTAGGTGGCTTAAACAACAAACATTTATTTCTCATAGTTCTGGAGGCTGGGAAGTCCAAGATCAAGGCACCTCTGTCTGCGGGTGAACAACCACCTCCTGGCTTGTAGATGACCATCTTCTCTTCTCATCATATCCTCGCATGGTAGAGAGAGATCTAGAGGTGTCTCTGGGATATCTTATAAAAGCACTAATCCAGTTCATGAAAGCTCTACCCTCATGATTTAATCACCTCCCAGAGCCCCACCTCCTAATATCACCACATTGTGAGTTAGGATTTCAGTATATGAATTTTGTGAGATCACAGACATTTGGTCCATTGCACTTGGGTATTGTTTCAGGTGGCTATTTAGATTACATACTACCGATTGATTCTAGTTCAGGGTATAGAAATCAAACATCATGGGTAATACACTTTGTGGAATATTTTTTCAGCAAAGCTTATTTCTGCCTGAATTGTACCATGTGATAATAGTGAGCACTCATAACATTTCATGGTCAAATTGCATTGGCCGGGAGTTTCAGTCTGACTAGCCAAGGTGCCAAATCTTTGTTTCGGTCAACAGGGTAGCCAATAATAAAAACACTAAGCCAAAATCATAGTTAAAGTTTACAGTGAATATCTTTGGAAGGTAATACAATGACTTAGAGATATTTCTCATTTGAGATGTTCTTTTACCAGGGATGCACTCAGAGATAGAGCCTTCACCATATTAGCACAAGGCATAAACCCACTCTTGAATCAGCTTTGTAACTTATGATATATGACTTATGTGTTCTTAACACTGTGTGCCATCTGGTGGCTTCATATTTATGTATTATTCTTGATAATGAGATGTCAAGCTTAGTTGTTTCTACCTATTAGACGAATATATGTGTGTTGATACATAAATATAACATATTTTAAAATACGAAATTCTTGAAAATGTTTGTTTGTGCCCTTTAAATTTCAGTGGGCTGATACAAAGCCCCCTTGCTCTCTTAAACTGCTGATAGAACCACCTAAACTTGTGCAGCAAACCATCATAGCACATGTATATCTATGTAACAAACCTGCACTTTCTGCACATGTATCCCAGAACTTAAAGTATTAAAAAAAAAAAAAAAAAAAAAGAACCACCTAAACTCAGTCCCTTACTGGCATGCAATAACCAATACACATTATCTAAATAATTATTTAGATTTTGTTCCAGAAGAAACATATAGTGTAAGCCTTAAGGACTTAAGGGAACAGCACTTAATGTACATTCTGGATTTGTAAAATAGGACTCATTGTAGTTATCTATATGTCTTTATGAGATTTAATACATGCAATGTGAGTTGATGTATGTAACAATCTTTGGCACACATATTTTATTAATAGACTTTATTTTTACAGAAAGTTTTCTTTTCATTTTTGTCGAGATGAAGCCTCACTCTGTCATCCAGACTGGAGTGAAGTGGCAAGATCTCAGCTCACTGCAACCTCTGCCTCCCAGGTTCAAGTGATTCTCCTGCCTTAACCTCTCGAGTAGCTGAGAGGTTATAGGCACCTGCCACCACACCTGGCTAATTTTATTTATTTATTTATTTTTTGAGACTGAGTCTCACTTTGTTGCCAGGCTGAAGTACAGTGGCATGATTGGCTCACTGCAACCTCTGCCTCCTGGTTCAAGTGATTCTCCTGCCTTAACCTCCCAAGTAGCTGGGAGGTTATAGGCACCTGCCACCATGCCTGGCTAATTTTTTTTTTTTTTTTTGAGACTGACCCTGGCTCTGTTGCCAGGCTGGAGTGCAGTGGCACGATTGGCTCACTGCAACCTCCGCCTCGTGGTTCAAGTGATTCTCCTGCCTCAGTCTTCTGAGTAGCTGGGACTACAGGCACGTACCACCACGCCCAGCTAATTTTTATATTTTTAGTACAGACAAGGATTCACCATGTTGGTCAGGATGGTCTCTATCTCTTTACCTGGTGATCCGCCCACCTTTGCCTCCCAAAGTGCTGGGATTACAGGTGTGAGCCACTGCACCCAGCCCTAAGGAAAGTTTTGGACTTGCAGAAAAAGCAAGCAGATAATATAGAGAGTTCCCATGTAACCTCCCCACCCCACCCTACACAAAGTTTTCTCTATTGCTGACATCTGACGTTAGTATGGTACAATTCTTATAATTAATGAACCAATATTGATACAGTATTGTTTTGAACTAAAGTTCATAGTATATTGAGAGTTTCTTAGTTTTTGCTTAGTGTCCTTTTGTGTTTCAGAATCCATCCCAGGATACTGTGTTATATTTACTTGTCATGTCTCCTTTGGCTCCCTTGGCTATGTCAGTTTCTCAGACTTTTCTGTTTCTGATGACCTTGACAGTTTGAGGAGGACTGCTCAGGTATATTTAGGTTGTCCCTGTATTGCAGTCTGTCTTTGACACATTTTAAAGCTTCCAGAAGTTTTTGTTACTGATATTATTGCTTCATATTCACATTAAATGTGGAACAGAGCTGAGATATGGGCAGGGGATAGTATTGTCGAAAATTCAGTATTTAAAAGAGATTTATTTTGAAGTATATTCAATTTATCAGTGCCGAGAAACTGGACAAAATTTGGTTTGCCTACATCCATCCTTCTGTCTTCTGTTCAGTAAATATTATGAGGATATTGTGTATTAGATGCTGGGGATTCAATAACAAACAAAATGTAACTGCTTTCATGGAGCTTTCAGACAAATAGGAAGAGAGTTAAACAGTTAAAGAAGTAATCTACGGGATAACTGGTAACAATAAAGAAAAGAAAGTATTCTTATATTAAAGAATATCTTAGTAGGTAAGGGCAAGGGAGACTAACTTTATTAAGATCATGCATTAGTTAGGACATTATAGAGACAGAAAACAGAATAACGGGCTTAAACGAGGTAGAAATTTCTCTCTGTGTTCAGGAAATCAGGGAGTCAATTCAGAGCTAAGATGGTAGCTCCGTAGTGCCAGGATTCCCACACCCCTTTCACTTTGTTGCTCTGCTGGGCATGCATGAATTTCTCAGCATCATCTCGTCTAAGACAGTTTCTGGGGCTCCAGCCATCACATCTGAATTCCAGCCATCATGAATCAGAAGGGGTCAGAGAAGAGAACTCCCCTTTTCCCATTTCTGTTTACTCTTTAAAGTTTTGACAGAACTTTTAATTTTACTTTTTATTGTTTCTATTTTGAGAGAACTCAGTCAAGTGGCCTTATGCAGCCACCTTACCTAGTCTCTTTGTCCAGGTGGCCTTGTATACCAGCTAAACATCAGAGATTTTGTTGATATGGTGGTTCTCAAACTACAGCATGCATCAGAATCACTGGCAAGGCTTGTTGAAATACAGATTACTGGGCTTCACCCCAGAGTTTCCCATTCAGTAGGAGACCAAGATTTTGCATTTCTAACAAGTGTCTATGTGTTGCTGATAATGCTGGTTCACGACCACATTTTGAGACCCATTGCCATAAAAAGGGAGTGTGGCCAGGTACAGTGGCTCACACCTGTAATCCCAGCGCTTTGGGAGGCTGAGGTGGGAGGATTACTTGAGCCCAGGAGGTTGAGATCAGCCTGGGTAACATAGCGAGACCCCATCTCTCAATAGTAATTAAAATTATCATGCACCTGTGGTCCCAGCTACTCAGGAGGCTGAGGCAGGAGGATCACCTGAGCTCAGGAGGCTGAGGCTGCAGTTAGCCTTGATTGCACTACAGCACTCTAGCTTGGGTGACAGAGTGAGACCCCATTTTAAAAAAATGAAAGAAAAGAAGAAAAAGAAAAAGCAAGCATAGATATTAGGGGAACAGTCTCTGACTTGGACCATGATGTGGTCTTTGATCATTTATATTTTTGTACTGAGACAGATTAAGCTTTCTTAGATCAGGTATCTCATTTTTGAAATGTCTGTTCTGGGTAGCTTTACATAATTTAGTCATTTTTGTATAAGGTCTGTGTTTTGTTTATTTTACTGCTATGTAACAAACCACCTCAAAGCACAGTAGCTTAAAGCAGTCATATGCTTATGATTCCGTGGATTGCAATTTGAACAGGACTCAATGGAGAAGGCTGGCCTCTGCTCTTCATATGCTGGCTGGCCTTGACTGGGCAGAAGAATCCAATATGGCCTTCCTTACCTGTTGGAGCTGGCTGTCAGCTGGGGCACCCAGTGTTCCTCTAGATGACTCTCCAGCAGTACAGCAGTATAGTCTGGACTTTCTTACATGGAGGCTTAAGGGTCCAAGGGGGCAAAATAGAGGTTCCAAATCTTCTTTAGGCCTAAGCCTAGCAATTACACTGAGTCCTTTCTGCTAGAATCTCTGGGTCAGAGCAAATAATGAAACCAGCCCAGATTCAAGAAGAGAGGAAGCAGACTTCATCTATTGATGGGAGGAGTGGTAAAGTCATAGCAAAAAAGAGGATGCAGCGGGAGGGATTATTACTATAGCTGTCTCTGCAATAGACCACCACAGTCAGAAATGAGAATGCCAGTATTACAGTAGATATCTTATTTAATTGTCATGTGGACATATACTTAGCATTTATTGGATTTTGTCCCTATCAGGACCTAAGTGTGATTTGGATAAAACACTTCCAAAACATTTTGGGTTACTAATAGAAGTGTGGCAAGACCAAACGGGGTTTTAGAAAGGTTTGGTCTGTTGGTTATTGAAAAAATGTTTCCATTTCTTCATTGACAAAAAAGTTCAAAAATGAGGGCAAGTTGAAAATAAATTCATATATATTTTTCTGCTGGTCTTGTTTAAATACATGAGTATTTTGATTCAAAGCTGATCTCAACTTTCGAAAGTCAGCATTTAAAAAAATAATGTTCTGCCTATGCAATGAGAATTTCCACATAAAAGAGGTCATGTTTGTTGTCTGTTTTTATATGTGGTATAATTTAGGGTATGAGAAAGAGACTCCTCTTTTCCTCCCCCATCTGGTGAAATTTTTACCAATGCCTGAAATATTACCAGGAGTGATTCACTATTTGTTGCAAGCATTGCTCACTTTCACTGGATTTTAACATGGCAAATATTTCTTGGAAGGGAAGGACAGGAAGTAGCACTGTGGCATGAATAATTTAGAGAAGCATTCTTTTTGAGGTTCCTGGGTGTCTCTGGAGGAAGGCGGTTCTGAAAGGCAGGAGGTGGGTGTGGTGGAGCAGGGGAGGATGAAGAATGGTGGGAGAGGGGTACTGAGCCCACATTTCCCTACCTCACACAACCTGCTGCTTAGGAGGCATGATTAGGCTGATGTGATTCTCTACCTACTTTTGAATAGAACGTTTTGTACCTATAATACGGTATTCATGCTCTTTGTGTTTTTTCCTAAACACTTTTCCACAAAGAGTATTTGTTTACCCTTAAAATTTTATCTCCAGTGTTGTGCTTTAGGGCCTTTCTCCTATAATAACTTTTAGCTTTTGTGATTTTTTTCCTTGGAACTAAATGTCTCATTGAGCCTGTTCTTTTCATCCTATTTTCCAAGGTCTAAGACACAGTCCTGGCATTCTAGGGGCTTCTGAAGTTACTGGTCCACTGTGGGAAAAATCCCAGCTTGGGCAGAGTTGGTGTTGTTTGTTCGCCAGGTGTTGAATAGACTGCAGAGTGAAGCTGCCTCACAGCCTGTGTTTTCCTGGTTTGAATAGCGAGCTTAGTTACTTCATTGACTTTCTTAAGGGTACCCGGTTCCTCCTTTTAATTTATGCCTTTACCCAGTGAAAACTAAATCCAACTCAGAAACCCCAAATAGTTTCATTCTAGGCAGTTGCTTTTGTTTGGGAGCTAATATAGTATAAGACTGTGATTTTATTATTCCCACAGAAAGCAAGAGCCTGTTCTGTGGTTCACATGAAAAGCTCTGTAACTAACAGGATTCTTTCTTCCTTTCTTTCTTTTTTTCGGGTTCCATTTCTCTCATTAGCTGCCAGGTCATTTCATGACAGTTCTCCCGGCTGAAGTGATTTATTACGTAGAGTGAAGGAGAAGTGGGAACTGTCTGGTTTCTTTTTGCCCCATGACAGGGGGGCTTCTCCGCCTGCTGTCGGGGCAGGCCAACAGCCCATTGCTTTGGTGGTGTGGGCTGAGGAAAGGAAGTTTGACTCTTAACTATTGCAGTTCCGCAGTAGGCCCTGGCATGTAAGGCGGTGAGCCAGTGGCTGCAGTCTGCCTCCTGGTGCTCCCTCCTAAAGCCAAAGGCTCTTGGAAGACAAGACTTAGTTTTGCAGCCAAACTAGAGGTGGAGGTCCGTCTGTGGTAGTCATGGTAATCTACTCAGTATGGATTTTATAGTTAAGCAGAGGCTACCATAAGGAAAAGTGGAGCCAGAGCTGCACAGGTGTTTTGCTTCTTGTAAGGCTCTGCCTATGCCTCCTCATCCACCCCCAGCTGGTTGATAGGCTCCCCAGGAACATCCACAGGCTGTTGAAGGCTCCTCCATATTAGTGTCCCATCCTGTCCTTCTTAGTCACTCTTTTCTCCCCAAACATTTTATATCAGCAAGCACATTTATTTTTAATGTTTAAGTTAGGGCTAATAGGTTACATAGGTAACCTACAGGTTTGTTACACAGGTAAACTTGTCTCATGGGGGTTTGTTGTACAAATTATTTCATCACCCAGGTATTAATCCCATTAGGTATTTTTCCTGATTCTCTCCCTCCTCCCACCCTCCACCCTCCGATAGGCCCCAGTGTGTGTTGTTCCCCTCTGTGTGTCCACGTGTTCTTATCATTTAGCTTCCACTTATAAATAAGAACATGAGGTAATTGCAGTGTGACTAATCCAATAGTAGCTTACAGTTATGACAATAGCTGAAGAAGCCGGTGATAAAGGCAGCTCTTGTCTTGACGTCATTCATAGGTCCACCTGAAAAATAGGTGAGCCATAGACAGTGAATAAATCAAAGAAGTGCAAATTTGATAACAAGGTGGACCAATAAGATGTCAACAAGCGGAGAACAAATGTAACACAATTGCTGGTATTCTCCTGGAGAAGCCTCTGCTTATGAGTCCTCTAACTTTCAGCCTCTGTGCATGGGCTCCATCTATATACCTAGACTCATCCCAGTTACTGAGCTAGTCATGACAAATAGGGTCTATGACAGTATACCAGAAAGGTATAATCAGGAGAAGAGAAACTATGCTGAGCATTTGAAACAGAGGGAATATGCAGAAAACCTGTTATACAGGAGAGAGAAGAGCTGAGAAGCCAAACAATGGAAGGCAAGATAATCCAAAGAATAGCAAGAGCAGAAAGCCACTACCACTTCTAAACTGGAGGTCAACAGGGAGGAGGTAGTATTTTTTTTATTTAAACCAAATAAGAGGCACTAGGGTCATCTGTTGGGTCTGTCTGTTCTGGATCTGGAGTCACAGAAGAGATGCTGAGATACTTCCCAAGGCAGAGAGGGAGGAGGAGAAATATCCTGGGAAGTACAGCTTGCAATGGTCAGTCTCCTGGGATCTAGAGCACAGCAGCAGAGTATGAGGACTGGCCCAGGCAGGGAGCCCCATGCAGTGTGTGTGGGAGGGAGGGAGCTCAGAATTAAGCCTTGCTTCACGTGGACCTTGTGTTGGAATGAGCACTGCCTTCTGTGAAATCTACCAGTGGCAGCACCTTCTGTCATCATGAGGTCTGGTAGGGTGTGGTGGTTAAGAGAACTGTATAGTTCTTGATAGAAATGTGGGTCCCATGGATATAAGGATTTATTCAAAACTAAATGAGCTATAATATTTAAATTACACCTTGATAAAATGTGTATTAAAATAAAGACACAAAAAGCATCAGGCTCTGGAGTCACACTGTCTGTATTGCTCCGTATGAGCTATTTATTGACTGAATTGGGTCTTCCTCAAATTCATATGTTGTTGAAGCCCCAACCCACAACATGACGATTTTCAAAGATAGGGCCTTTAAGGAGGTAATCACGGTTAAATGGGTTCTTAAGGGTGGTACCTTAATCTGACAGGACTGGTGTTTTTATAAGAAGAGGAAGAGAAACCAGTGATCTCTTTCCATAAGTGCTCAGAGAAGAGGCCATGTGAGGACACAAAATAAGGTGGCCATCTGCAAGCCGAGAATAGAGGCCTCGCCAGGAACTAACCCTGCCAACACCTCAATCTTAGATTTTGAACCTCCAGAATGTCAAGAAAATCTATTTCTGTTGTTTAAGCCACCCAGTCTGTATATTCTGTTATGGCATCTGGAGCTGACTGATACATGAGCTACGTGATTTTGAGCAAAACACATATATTCTGTCTACCTTAGTTTCTTCATCTGAAAAATGAAGATGGTAAAAGTTCCCTCCTCATGGGTTTTTGGCAGAATTCAGTGAAATCTAGTTTAAAGCACTTGGCATGTAGGCATGTAGTAAGTATGCCATGTAGCTCTTATATTTATAAGGCTGAACTTTTGCCTGAGTGTCCCTGCCCAGAGTCTGGGTCTGCCCTGTAAGTGGATGCTGTCTTTCAGTTCTCTAGCCCCACACAGGATCTTGCTAGTTCCTTCTCTTGGATTCTGTTCCTGGCACACTCCACCTATCATTTCGGGTCCTGCTAGCACCACTCAGAACTGTCACCTGTTTTCCTTTTAGCTACTTACACTCCACTTGCCAACATTATCTCCACCCTAAGAATGTCATGTCCTTCTGATTACATGCTTTGACCTATCTACCAAGTGGCTCATGGCTGAGCCAGCCTCTGTATCCATTTCCCATAGCCCCATCCTCTCTGGTCCTGGTTCCATCCCATCAGCTTGTGTAGATGGAATGGCCCCCATACTTCCTGCCTCCTTTAGCATTTAGGCTTTTTATACAGACTTATTGACCTGTGGTGACTCCAGATTTTTCTCTCTAGAAATATATTAGGCTGGAAAGGGGCGAGTGGATAAGCTTGTTTTGAAGCTGCAGTTGCAGAGCAAGATTGCTGCTTTAGGTTTTCTTTTTAAACTTAGGTCATGGGCTTACTTGGGTTGGATTTTTAGGGGAAATTATCTGTGCACGTAGGGCCATGGTCACAGGCCAGTTGGAATCAACTTCCCAGCATCAGTTCTTCTCTCAGCAAATTGTTACTGGTTGTATGTGGGTATTGGGATATGTGGTTGTCTATCTCAGATTTGTTGGGTGATTTGCAAGCAGTGGTTGTCAAGTTTGCAGTGATTCCCTGTGTGTGTTTTCCATTGCTATATACCTCAAACTTAACAGCATCAAATAACACACATTTATTATCTCAGAGTTTCTGTAGTTTTTAGACTTTTAAAATTGCAAAATGATACAAGCTCATTATAACAAGTTTAAACATTGAGAAGTTTACAAAGTACAAGTGATACATATGTCCTTCTTACTCCCCTCCATTCTGACTCTCCCCAGAAATAACTACTGTCGACTGTTAAGTGTATCCATTCCGATTTTTTTCTATGCTTAGATGAAGACACATTCACACTCATGCACCCACTTTTTTCCCCACTTAAAAAAAAAACAAGAATGGCTCATACTTAAATTAGGCAGGACTCTTGTTTGCAAGTGATAGAAATGCTGTGTGAAATATCTCAGGCAAAAAGAGGAATTCACTGCCAGAAGAATTTAAATCACAGGACTCACTCTCTTTTTTTCTCTGCTTCTGTCAGATCAGCATTGTCCAAGAGCTAGAACTGTGGTCACCAGGAGCTGCCTGGCTCACACCCTCAGGCTTCCCCATACAGAGGGCTTGCCCCTTCGCCTTCTTTTCTACATAAAATATTCCTAAGGAGGCCTTCAATTGGCTGCATGTATCATTTGAAGTACCTTTGGCTGCAAGTAACAGAAAACCCAATTAAGAGTGACTTAAACAATAGGAGCTTACTCTTTTCACAGAACCAGGTATCTAGAGGTAGGTGGTTATTTTAGGTTCAGCTGTGCCTGCATTCTGGGCCAGCTTCTCTGAAGCTCTCTAGGTCTTACCTGCTGGTTGCCATATGGATAAGGCAACTCTAAACACCATGGCCTCACTTGGCAATGTCTTCCTTTTTTTCTTTTTGTTCTGTTTTTTGAGACAGGGTCTCCCTCTGTTGCCTAGGCTGGAGTACAGTGATGCAATCATGGCTCACTACAGCCTCAATTTCCCAGATCAAGTGATCCTCCTGCCTTGGCCTCCCTAGTTATTGGGATTACAAGTGCACACCACCATGCCCAGCTAATTTAAACTTTTTTTTTTTTTAAGTAGAGACAAGGTCTCACTATGTTGCCCAGGCTGGTCTTGAAATTCTGGGTTCAAGCGATCCTCCCAAAGTGCTGGGATTAGAGGCATAAGCCACCAAGCCTGGCCAGCAATGACTTTATTATTGTGGCTTCCCTCAAAAGCAAATTCTGAGACAAAAGCTTGCATGCACTGACTTGGGGAGGTGACTGCAGGGTGCAGGAGCAGGGATCAGGGCGGGAGTTGGGGAAAACGGGGAAAGAGGGGTGGCTAATAGAAAGGTTCATGACTGAGCTGGACAGTGCCGTGAGTAACTGGTGCTAGGTTTTGCTGTGACCTCCTGGGGGCCTTGTGCAACACACACTGTCAACCTGGGGCATAAAAGGGAAGCATTTTTCTGTCAATACCCATCCCTCCAATTAAACAATATGAGCAGTAATGCAATTTCCACTTACTGTTTATAAATATACAGTATACATTGTTCATAGCTGCATAGTATTTTGTTATACAAATGGGTCTTTTCTTTCATTAATGGACATTTGATTCACAGCCCTGGTTTTTATCAAGTCACTATAAACATCAAAAGGGGAATTAGTTTGGTGAAGGGGTCGATACCAGGACTGAGGACTCCTATTTTATCCCATTTCAAGACTTTGGCTTGGTGCAGTGGCTAATTCCTATAATCCCAACATTTTGAGAAGCTGAGGTGGAAGGATCACTTGAGTCCAGGAGTTCAAGACCAGCCTAGGCAACATAGCAAGATCTTGTCTCTAGAAATTATTTAAAAATTAGCTAGGCATTGTGGTGTGCACGTGTGATCTCAGCTACTTGGGAAGCTGAACTGGGAGGTTGCTTGAGCCTGAGAAGTCGAGGCTGCAATGAGCTGCAATTGTGCCACTACACTCCAGACTGGGCAACAGAGTAAGACCACCATCTCAAAAAAAAAAATTAATAAAAGACTTTGGGACATTAAAAAATATAGCAATATTTCATCTTGCTAAAACAATTATCTCGCACTAACCTATTCAGAATGAAAATAGAGAAAAGGTAAATATAGCTTCTAAGTAGCCAAATAGATGATAGGCAGTCATGCATTCCAGAGGGAATGGCTGGCCTGTGTGCAGTGTCACTCTGGTTTTGTCTTAAATCTCATACACTTCACTTGTAAGTATCTTGCATCTTTATTGGGATCTCATTTTACGTACAGTGTTAACTAGATTGGTACCCTAGTTACTATTTCCACAGCAAAGGAGAAGAGGAAGGAAGCTGTTAAAGGAAGTCACACTCACAAAACCACAATTTAAAAAGTGACCACTGACATCAACAAAACAAAACAAAGCAACAAAAACCTTTTAAAAGTGACATAAATATACAAAAGAAGATTGGTGTTCTATCTACTCTACAGAACAGTAAAAATTTCTGAGGTTCACAGCCAGAAAGAATGGTTAAAATTGCACTCAGAGTTCTCTTTAAAAGGCAAGGAAATGAATAATTTATTCCATGCTATTATATCTTTTCATGTACTATTGACTTGATATGATTATTCTTTTTCTGTAATATGTTTTAGAGAGATTTCCCAATAAGTAGGTTTAAAACGATGAAAAAGTTGATTCTTTCTTGAAACCAGGAGGCAGAGGTTGCAGTGAGCTGAAATCGCACCACGGCATTCCAACCTGCAAAACAAGAGCAACACTCAGACTCAAAAAAAAAAAAAAAAAAAAAAAAAAAATGTGGATTCTGAAAGCTCAAGGGAACTTCACTTTCCAAGCAACCGTTTTCCATGGAGTTTCAGCCAAGAAATTTCCTCCAGAAAGACAGATGGGGAGTCATGAGGAATGGCTTTTCTGCCCCTCCGCACAAGGGGGCTATGTCTACCAGCCTTTTCCTCTAATTTAGGCCATTGGTGCCCAGTCTCAGGAGTGCACTTTGATAATCACCATCAGTCCTTGCACAGTGATGGCTTTAACTGGGGAGGCAAATGTGGAATCTTTCATCCCCCTTCCTAGAAATTTTTGGGCATGTTACAGGTGAGCTAGAACACAAAGGGTAAGAAAATAATCCTTTTTCAGGAAGAAAGGAATTTGGGAACTCTTTCTACAAAAACTATAAATAATGCGCGTGCCATTCATGTCTTGTTTAGTTTGTTTTATTATTAGTAAACAGTAATATCCCAGCAGTGGCATCAGCTAACCAGAATATTACTTTGTGTGTGTATGTGTATGTGCACTCACGTATGTGCAAATGCTTGCATTTAGCTAATAGGGTGTGATAGAGCCTTTCTTTGGCCTTGTTCTAGAATCTTGTAGTCCATGCACCAATCCTTATATCTCTAGTGCTGTTACTGTTACTAACTCTGTCACACCATTGTGTTCACTCATTGTCTTTTTATCTTCTATTTGTCCTTTTTCTTTGTCTTACATGCTGTGATAGACATAATAATGACCCCCAAAAGGTGTCCATGTCCTTATCCCCAGAACCTGTAACTGTTATGTTACACAGCAAGGGGAATTAAGGTTGCAGATGGAATTAAAATTGTTTATCAGCTGGCCTTAAAATAAGATTACCCTGAGTCTTTAAGTCGATAAGGTAGAGGCAAAAGAGTTAGAAACAGAGAAATAGCATTGTGAGAAAGAACTGCTACCAATAACTTTGAAGACGGAACAAGGTCCCAAGCCAAGGAATGTGGCAGCTGCTAGACGCTGGAAAAGGCAAGAAAACAGATTCTCCCCTAGAAGCTCTAGGAAATAACATAGCTCTGCTGACACCTTGAGTTTAGCTCAGTGAGACCTATTTAGAAATAACCTCTAGAACTGTAAGTCAACACATTAGTATTGTTTTAAGCCACTAAGTTTGTGGTAATTTGCTATACCAGTAATAGGAAACTAATACACGTGCTCATAAATTGCATTTAAGAAGTATTTGCTGGCTGGGTGTGGTGGCTCACGCCTGTACTCGCAGCACTTTGGGAGGCTGAGGTGGGCGGATCACCTGAGGTCAAGAGTTCGAGACCAGCCTGGTCAACATGGTGAAACCCCATCTCTACTAAAAATGCAAAAAAATTAGCTGGGCATGGTGGCGGGTGCCTGTAATTCCAGCTACTCAGGAGGCTGAGGCAGGAGAATTGCCTGAACCCAGGAGGCGGAGGTTGCAGTGAGCTGAGATCGCGCCATTGCACTCCAGCCTGGGTAACAAGAGCGAAACTCTGTCTCAAAAAAAACAAACAAACTGTAGAAAGCAACCAAAGTGGTATCTGTATGAATATGGAGCCACTCTCTTTTGTTGTTAGTTTATTATTGTATTATATCGTAATCAAACAACGTGATATCACCCATATGAAATCAAACATTTTTTAACTTGTTGAGATTTCTTTTGCGGCTTTTTGTTTTTTCTAATATATATATATATTTTATTCTCTAAAGCAAGGGAAAGAATTACCTAAGGAGTTTTTACAAAAAGATCTATAGCAGTGGTCTGCCACAAAAGAAATCTCAACAAGTTCAAAAATGTTTGATTTCATATAGGTGATATCATGTTGTTTGATTATGATGTAATACAATAATAAATTAACAACAAAAAAAGAATGGTTCCATATCTATATATTTGGAAACTAACAAACCACATTGCTATACAATTCTCTGGATAAAGAGACGGTCAATATAAAATTGTGAAATGTTCAGAATGAAACTACAATGAAAGCAGTATATATCAAAACTGTGGAAAGCAGCCAAGGAGGTATTCAGAAGGAAATTTATTGGCTTGATCTTTTATTAGAAAATGAGAAAGATTCGAAATAAAGTACTCAATTCATGAAAGAAAAAGAACAACAAAAATAAATCCCACAGAGTAAATGAATTTACAGCAGATTAAAGATAAAAGCAAAAGTAATGAAGCAAAACAACATTCATAGAATTGTTTAATAAAAGCAAAAGTTTGTTTCTTGAAAAAGATGAAAAAAGCAAACAAATTTTGATTGTGATAAATATACAGTATTAGCATTAGCAGTAGTAGTAGTAGTAGTAAAGAAGTATGTCTAGTAAGGAAGTATGTCTATAATGCTCTATGTCAGAGGCATTCTTTGCCCACCAGAGATGTGTGTGCTTCCATACTTTCCAGTCACTCTTGGTTAAGTTGGATGCTGGCCATTGACCTTCAAGAGGAGTGACATGTGTCATATCTGAACCGAGCCATTTATAGGTCTGGTGTGCAATCCTTTAGCTCCTCTCTTTCTCTGCAGCTATAATCTGGAAAGCCACGTGCTGAGACAATGAAACAATTGGATAAATATACCCTGATTTACTGAGTTCCCAAAGAGAGAACAGATGCTAGGGAGTTGCTCACTTGCCATAGCACTCTGTGTGAACAAGAAGTTAAACTTTGTTAAGTCACTGGCTTGTTTGTGTGTGTGTGTGTGTGTGTGTGTGTGATGGAGTCTTGCTCTGTTGCCCAGGCTGGAGTGCAGTGGCGTGATCTCGGTTTAGTGCAACCTCTGCCTCCCAGGTTCAAGCAATTCTCCTGCCTCAGCCTCCTGAGTAGGTGGGACTACAGGCATGCGCCACCATGACTGGCTAATTTTTATATTTTTAGTGGAGATGGGGTTTCACCATATTGCCAGGCTGGTCTCAAACTCTTGGCCTCAAGTGATCCACCCACCTTGGCCTCCCAAAGTTCTGGGATTACAGGCATGAGCCATGGCACTGGGTCTCACAAGCTCATGTTTTAATGTAGCATAGCCTCTCTTATCCTGACTAATTCATGTTTTGTAAAATGTGTTCTTTTGAGAGTACCTCTCAGTTATTAGAAAAATACCTATAACTTACCAATTTAATTTTATAGTTAAAATGTAGGAATAGAGTGGAAAAGGAAAGATGAGCTGAGCTCTTTAAAGTTCACTGTTTTTCCTGTTTGTTGCCTGACTATAATATACTTGAAGTCCCAATCAGTTACAAAGACCTAATAGGCCAGGTTATGCTCATCCACAAATATACATATACCTCCAAGTCTGTAGAAAAAAAAAGAGTTTCCAGCCACCTCCTGTTTTGTTTTCTGTTTAAAACAGTTTTCTTAATTTGTTAATTCACCGTCACTTTAGAAAGATAGTAAGACGAAACATCAGCTCTTTTTGATCTCTTACTTCAATAAACTGTCATTGTGCTTTATCACAATTTACTCATTACAGCATATCTTCATCAAAATGAGAAAATGAAAATAAAACAAAACCACTATCTGTGCATTAAATTACATGTAACTGAATTTGACCTGATTCTGATGCTAATTTTCATATTAAGAATGCCATAGAGCAAGCCATTTATTAACATTTATTGAAATGCTAGTTCTATGATATTCACACAGGAGAGTTTTAAAGTGTGAGTCCTATTTCCAAAATTTACAAAATATTGAAGAATACAGTGGTTAAGTGCATGGAGTCAGCTTGTCTGAGTTCATATCTCAACTCCATCACCTTACTTGCTGGGTGACCCTGGGCATCATTTTTCTCTTACTTGCTGGGTGACCCTGGGCCTCAGTTTTCTCTTATGTAATATTGGAATAACAATAGTAATTACCTCAAGAGGTTATGATGGGGATTACAAGTGTTAGTGTATGTAAACTGCTCAATTAACATTGTTGTGGCTGTTGCTGGTGATGATGATGTTCAAGATTAAACAGGTTTGAGAGTTGGTCCCAGAGCCGTCACTGGTGAGCAGCTTTGCCTCTTACTATCTATGTGTCTTTGAGCAACTTACCCTTGCTAATCTTCAGTTTTCTTGAGTACAAATGCAGATAATTATAGTTATCTGATAGACTTCCAAAAATATTAAATTAAATAGAATATTACGAATAGTGGTAGCACAAAAATGAGTATACAAAGCATTCAATAAATAATAGCAATTATTATGAAAACCAAACACTGGAAAACTACTATTTAGTTTACCTATATAGCGCAAGTATCATCCAAAACAATATTCTCTGTTACCATGCTCTTCCACTTCTTCCTGTGCTTTCAACATTGCTATTGTTAGCTCCTGAACTACAGGTTGAATTTTAATACCAATAATTCTAATATATTACCCAATATTCTTGTGTGTGTGTGTATTTTTAATACCTAGATATCATAAGATTCCCTATTTAGAAACTTGAAAATCTTTTTGTTGTTGTACAGATTTTACTTGCCCATGTTGGATTTAACTCAGAGTCTACATGTTTGCTTTTTCTTTTTCCTCTTTTCTTCTTCCTCCCCTCATGTCTTCCTTCCTATCCTCCTTCCTTTGCTTCCTTCATCTTTTCCTTCTTTATAATTAGGTATGCCTCCAAACTGTGCTCCAGAAAGCTCTCCACGGCATAAAGGACTAGGTCTGTTTTGTGGAAGAGCAGCTTTGAGAATGTAGCACCTTTTTTTTGGCTTCCAAATGCCCATCTAAGTGATTGTCTATCTACTCTGCCACACAGAGGTTATCATTGTTCCAATTATTCCTTTCACTCTCATTTTTACCTAAACTTCACAGTCTCCAAATGCATTGAATATTAATTTTTGTCAGGTTACAGTCATTTGATCATTTTAAACTCATGCTTCTTTCTTAAATGCTACTGTAAACTTATTAGCTCTGGATTTTCTATTGCTTACTAATTTGAAGTCCTTAAAGAGAATGCCAAACAATTAAAATTTGATGTAGCCTGGCCAAAATACCACAAGAATATAAAATTATTCCAGGGAAAGGAAACTATTTCTTCTCTGAATTCTAGAGCCATATCCATTTGTTTGGCACCAAGCTGCAGGGGAAATGGAATTATCTAGATTGTCTCCAATAAAGAGGATTCTTACTTTCCAAAAATTTTAAAGCACACGTCCTCTTTTAGGACCTGAGTATATTATTAATATTTTATTTCTAAAGAAGAAAAAGTACCAATGAATATTAACAGCGATTGTGTTGAACTTACTATCTCTTCTCTGAAGAGAGGAGGGTGATTGTGAGGTTTGGGGAGGTTAGGAAGAGAATCACCTCTCCAGGCATGCTTGACAAGGCTCTTAGATGAGGAAGTGTGGGAGAAGGGAGTACCATGAACTTGTAGCTGGGATGGATTTGTGGTCAGTCTCCTTGGCTCTTCTGGGGAGTAGCAGCGGAGTTTTGGATATCCATTTTGAGGGGCAAGAAGACATATGGTTGAGAGAACAGGTCCTGGAGGCAGACATCACTGGCTTGAAAAGCCAGCTCTAACATTTGCTAGTCTGCGCTTGTATAAATTGCTTAACTTTGCCACACTGGTTCCTTCATCTGTTAAATAGGGATATTAATGATACCCTTCCTCCTCCAGGGCTGTTGTGAGGACTGAGCACAGTTTCAGGCATGTGCTAAGCTCAGTAAATGTTTAGTATTATTATGGTTGTTTTAACATTATTTTTATTTTACTATTATTGAATTCTAGAATTTAGTAATTCAGTTTAGTTATAGAATGAGAGTTTCTTTCCCTCCTCTAATCCATCATGTGATCCTTGACTTCAACCTCTGGCTTTAAAATTAGAAGTACTTATTTATTCTCATGAACTTTTAAAAGTTTGCTAAAATATATTAAGGATAAATAAACCTTCCTCTTCTCTTCCTCCCTACTCTTTTTTTTTTTTTTTTTTTGCTCATTTACATGCATTAAAACTGCTTGTCTAATGTGGGTCTCACTATATGCCATATAGACATCAGAGCAAAGGTTTCACTTGCTCCTGCCATTGGAGATATGGCTTTGGACACGGTGGAGCCCTGTTGGATGAGGCAGTGTTCTAGGACCCTCAGGGGCTTGGCTGCTTGGGTTTGAAGGACTTAATGCTCTCATTCTCACTAGGGGTGATTTCCTTTTTGGAGCTTGGGTGTTACTATTGGGCTGTTTTGGTCTGGTTTCTGGGGACATCTCTAGACATCTGTGTTGGCTTCTGGGCAGCTTTTCCTGCTTGGTTAATGAAGCTGCCGTATGTAAGAGGAGCATATTTCAATCCCTCCTGGCCTTTGCCAGCTGCGTGGATGCTGGGAGAAGTGAATGTCAGCCCCTGGCTGAAACTGAGAGGTGGCAAGGGAACAGCAGCCTGCCAACAGACAGGGGCAAGGTCAGTACTGAGACTGCAGGGCTGAAATCAGAATATGTGCCTGTGATCCTGTTGGCTTAAATAATCTGTGATTGTTTCCACACTTCAATGATTTTTTTGAATATAGCTTTTGCCTACAGAGTGCTTTCATATACATTAACTTGCATAATCTTTACAACAGTCCAGTCACAGGGGCAGGGGAGGTCTCACCCCATTTTACAGAGAAGAAAATGGAGGCTTTTCTCAATAAATTTTCCTAAAAAGTGTCAACCCATTTTCTAACTCTCAGTCCCACTGTTTAGAGTGTTTTCTTGGCTGGGCTGATCTTATTTCTAGGTAAAGACCATGGCTTGAGGCCCAGTGGGACAATCTGCAGGCACCAGATTACTTTTACTTTTCTGCATGATTTTCTGAAACTCCATCATTTTTACCAATCATTCCTCTGCTTTAGCCAGTGCCTCTCTAAGTTCTCTCTTAAAAATGCAAAGAGTCCACAGGAGGGGCAGGGAAATTATCAGTAGTAAGTCAGTTTGTCACATTAAATACTCTCTTGATAACCTGCTGAGATCAGGGCAGGTAGGGATGGAATTAATGATGGTAAATGGGGAGAGGAACCTCTGGAGTTTGATGCACTGTCTTAGAAGGGCAAGCTGAGCAGGGTGCATTGGTTTCCTCTTGCTGTGTAACAAATTATCACAATCTTAGTGGCTTAAAACAACACCCAATTATTATCTTATAGCTTCTGTGGGCGTGGCTTATCTGGGTCCTCTGCTCAGGGTCTCATAAGGCTGAGATAAAAGTGCTGACTGGGGCCGGCATGGTGGCTCACGCCTATAATCCCAGCCCTTTGGGAGGCTGAGGCAGGCAAATCACAAGGTCAAGAGATTGAGGCCATCCTGGTCAAGATGGTGAAGCTTCGTCTCAACTAAAAATACAAAAATTAATTGAGTGGGGTGGTGGATGCCTGTAATCCCAGCTACTGGGGAGGCTGAGGCAGGAGAATTGCTTGAACCCGGGAGGCGGAGGTTGCAGTGAGCCAAGATCCGGCCATTGCACTCTAGCCTGGCAACAGAGCGAGATTTCGTCTCAAAAAAAAAAAAAAAAAAAAAATTGCTTGCTGGGCTGGAACTTGGGATCCTCTTCTAGGCTCACATGGTTGTCGGCAGAATTTAGTTCCTTTGGGTTGTGGGACTGAGGCCCACATCTCCTAGAGGCCACTTCCTCATAGGCAGTTCACACCACAGCCACTTGCTTTTTCAAGGCCAGCTGTAGATTCTCTTTCTCCAGTCTCTAAGATGGGGTGTTACATGGTATGATGTAATCACAGGAGTGGCATTTTGAGATTTCACCTGAAAATCTCAATATTTAGGCAAAGCTGGGTGCACATTATCATGGGAAACAGCTGGTAGGAGCTGAGTAGTGGTTGCCCCCTTGGGAAGGGAAGGATTCTTGGTTTTCCACAGTCTCTGCCTTCTGCTGATGCTGCGTGTGCCTGCTACCCAGCCTGCTTCAATCATTGGCTGTGCCTATTTGTCTACTGGTGGCGTTTGAGTTTATGACAGGGGGATTACATTATTGAAGGAATCTGCAGAAGTGTATGACTCTAGGAAATGGAATAAAAATGCTCTGATTGAGGCCCGGGAGTAGGCAGAGGCAAATATGGCTCCACACCCTCCCATTTGTCTCGTTTTAACATACAAGAAGGTGGGACTGAACAGATCCGGGTTCAATTCCTGGTTCTTCACTCACATTTGTGGACTTGAGCCTGTACTTTAATCTCTCTGAACCTCAGTTTCCTCATCTGGGAAGCTGTCCCTTCTCCAGAATTTCTGATTCAGATAGTCTTGGGTTGGGTTCTAGGAATCTGTAATTTTGACAAAGGACCATGGTGACATTTAATGGTCAGGCAAGTTTGGATACAACGTCCATTTACAGTTGCATGGATTTTGGATACAAACTCCACTCAAAGCAGTGCCACCATGCCTGGCTAATTTTTATGTTTTTCGAAGTGATGGAATTTCACCATGTTGGCAGGCTGGTCTCAAACTCCTGACCTCAAGTGATCTGTCTGCCTTGGCCTCCCAAAGTGCTGGGATTACAGGCATGAGCCATGTGCCCAGCCTTAGGCACCTGTGTCTGTTCATGCCATTCTCCTGATCAGTGATTTTTCTCCTGGCTGCACATTAGAACACTAGATAGATGTCCACGTCCCACCTCTGATGTCATAACTTGGAAGCAGGGGCAGGGGCAAATAAGGCTTTGGAAAAGAATCTCCCCCAGCTGATCCTAATATGCAGCCGGGGTTAGTCAACTGCTTTATAGACAGGCTGAACATTAGCCAGCAGCTATGGGTTTAGGAAATTAAGGCCAGCTCCTGGGGAATGGCACTGACAATTGGGACTCATCTGACAGGCAAGGATTCTGGAAAAGATTTCAGTTCCAGCAGGAATATTCTCAGGAAAAAATACCAAGAAGTTGAGAGTCTAGGAAACGGACTCAGAAACCAAACCACGTAGACCGGGCCATCACAGGAGGGGAGGGGAAGTGTGTATGTAGTACTTTGGGTCCCCCTGCCACCACAAACACCCCCTTCCCAGCCACCTGCAGCTGGCTTCCTACATTGATAAAGTCATGCTAGTCAGGGCTAGTTCAGGTCCAGAGCAGGCTGCAGCTGCCTGCTGGGTCACCGCAGGGGCTGACAATTTGTATCTTATCTCTCAAAATAGTATGTAAGCTACTGGTGGGGAGCCACCCAGCCCAGTAAAATGCAGAGGCCAGTAAATATTGTTTGAATGAATGGATAAGTGAGCATTCAGTCTCACTGTGAACATTTGCCTGAGTCTCAGGCATGGGCTACTTCAATGCACTCTCTCACTCTCAACCTCCCTGAGAAGACAGAAGTTAACGTCTGTCTCTAAACACTCTCTACCAAACTGAGTTCAATCTATAGACAGATGATAGTTAATAAGAGGCCCAATTTACAGAAAATCTTTTATTTCCAGAAAAAAGCAAATCGAGTGCCTATAATGTCTTGGTTTAAAATGCAAAATGATCATTTTTTTTCTTTTCATTTCTTTTCGAGACAGGGTTTCGCTGTGTCACACCCAGGCTGGAGTGCAGTGATGCAATCATACTCCATACTCACTGCTGCTTCAGACTCTTGGGTTCAAGGGATCCTCCCACTTTAGCTTCTCAAGTAGCCATTACTACAGGCACATGTCACCACACCCAGTTAATTTTCTAACATTTTTTTTTTTTTATTGGTAGAGTTGGGGATTTTGCTATGTTGCCCAGGCTAGTCTTGAATTTCTGACTTCAAGCAATCCTCCTGCCTTGGGCTCCCAAAATGTTGGGATTACAAGTATGAGCCACTGTGCCTATCTTTTTTCATTGAAAAGAAAAATCCTTTTGGTTTCTGAAGTTCAAATTCTGGAACACATTTTCCCAGCCAAGGGAAATTTTTAGTAACTTATAGGTATGGAAGCCTTATTGTAGGCAAACTTGGATTTTAATGTTACACTCTCATGTTTGAAAATAGAAGATAATTTTAAGTAGTCTAATATAAATGCTAGTTGTTATAAAGCTTTGTGGTTAAAGGACATGAGATTTATCAAATCGTACAGTTTAATATTGCGTCGTCTATTGTGTGTCATCCATGCCTCAAGAAATCTGTAAAAATGAAAGGACGAGAGGCAAACAAGGACATGCATGCTTTGTGAAGTCCTGCTTGGGGTAGGACTTCGCTTCTCCTGTAAGGACAACTGCTAAAATATATTTTGGTCAATTAATTCACATATTTTTGGTCCTATCTCTTTGTAATACACAACATTGGTTTGGTTTAATAACCCAAGAAAGCCTCTAAATATTTCATAGCTGACAGTCCTGATGAAAACTTAACTCGTAGCAAAGTTGTTTTTTATTTATGGGCTTCTGGGGGCATCCATGGTGCTCCACAAAGCATGGGAAAGACAAGTTTATGCTCTGGGCCTTCTGTGAATGCTTAGCATTTAGATAGCAGTGACAGTTACGAGCATGAGTGGCTTTGTGAGTTATTTGGAATGATAGCCTCCTGGTAGGAATGACAGGTAGTGCTCCTTGGGGGAAGATGATTATACTGGGTATGGTCATATGGTCACCAGTCACTGCATTGGGAGTCACTTTTCTAGAAGTAATGATAAGCATTTAAGGGACAGATGGATTGGGGAGGGTAGCAGGGAAAAATAAAAGCATTCAAAATGAGGAAAGCAGCACGACCCAGGCATAACGGTGCAGTATCTGGCATGTTTGTATGACATATTTTGGGGACAGAATTACGAGGCTGAGTAGCAGGGTGGACCCAAAAGGTGAGGATCTGAACAAGCAGACCTTGTCATTCTGGCAAACGGAAAACAGCAGGTTTTATATTGAAAATGTTTGAATAATGAATTTTTTTGGAATGATTACCATATACAGGTAATTATAGAAGTGCTCCTACAATGACTCAAAGCAACCTTGTGATGTAAACACTATTTTTAGTATCACATGTTATGGATGAAGAAATGGGGCACAGTAAAGTAGCTGAGGTAGGATTTGAATCCAGGCTGTTTGGACCAAGAGCAAATACACTTAACTACTAGGATGCCTAGTACTCCTTAATACAATAAGTGGTATTTAAGGATGAGTAAATCTGGTGGTGATGTGCAGGGTTGATCAGAAGGAAAAAAGCGTGGGGTTGGGAAATCCAGTTAGGAGACTGTGGCAATAATTCTAGGCATTCCAGAAACCATTCCTATCTTTGCTTCCTGCCTCTCTGTGACTTGACTTCATCCATTCCCACTAGATCTATGCTAAATCCAGTCTCCATCATCTTCTGGTTTGTCCCTTGCCCTCCTCTACTCTCTTCACACTGTGCAGTAAGAGGGTCTTTGTAGAGAACAAACCTGATCATGTTGCCCCTTTGATTAAACCCTTCGGGTAAGATCCATACTCTTGGGTTACAAGATTTTTCATGAGCTGGCTCTTGCTTTTCTCTCCAGCCCCATGTCTAGGCACCGGTATCCTTGAGATGGAGTCTCACTCTGTTGCCCAGGCTGGAGTGCAGTGGAGCAATCTCAGCTAACTGCAACCTTCGCCACCTAAGGTTCAAGTGATTCTCATGCCTCAACCTCCTGAGTAGCTGGGACTGTAGGTGTGGGCCACCATGCATGGCTAATTTTTGTATTTTTAGAAGAGGCGGGTTTTCGCCATGTTGCCGAGGCTGGTCTTGAACTACTGACCTGAAGTGATCTGCCCTCTTTGGCCTCCCAAAGTGCTGAATTACAAGTGTGAGCCACTGCTCCTGGCCTTAGGCTCCTGTGTCCTTTCAAGCCACTCTGATGATCAGTGATTTTTCTCCTGGCTACACGTTAGAATACCAGATAGCTGTCCAGATCCCATTTCTGATGTCAAAACTTGGGAGCAGGGACAGGGGCAAAAGAGGCATTGGTAAAGAATCTCCCCAGCGGATCCTAATATGCAGCCAGGGCTAGCCACTGCTTTATAGACAGGCTGAACCCCGTGCTCTGGAGGGACCTACTGGGTCTATGCTCCTCTTTCTGCCTAGATCACATTTTCTCTCATCCTGTTTCACTTGGTTGACTCCTCTGCAGTCTTCAGATCTTATTTACCACTACCTCCCTAGTGCCTAGAAGGGTGTACATGGTACACTTTTAATAAATATCAGCCAGGATTAGTTAAATGACTGAATAATGCTCTCTCCACCCCCAACCCAGGATGTCCACATCCTAATCCCCAGAACCAGTGAATATGTTACCTAACATGGCAAAAGACACTTTGCAAATGTGTTCAATTAAGGATCCTGAGATGAGCAAATAGCTTGGGTTGTCCAGGTGGGACACATGTAATCACAAGGGTTCTTATAAGAGGGAGGCATTGCATTGGAGGAGGGAGGAGATTTAAGGACAGACACAGGTGTCAGAGAGGGAATGCTGGCTGGGTGCAGTGGCTCACGCCTATAATCTCAGCACTTTGGGAGGCTGAAGTGGGAGGATCACTGGAGTCCAGCAGTTCAAGACCAGCTTGGGCAACATGGCAAAACCCCATCTCTACAAAAAATACAAAAATTATCTGGGTGTAGTGGCGCCTGTAGTTCCAGCCTCTTAGGAGGCTGAGGTGGGAGGATTGCTTGAACCTGCGAGGTGAAGGTTGCAGTGAGTCAAGATTGTGCCACTGCATTACAGCCTAAGTGACAGAGTGACACCCTGTCTCAAAAACAAAAAGAAAATCAAATAATAAAGTGAGAGAAGCAATGCTGTGCTACTGGCTTCGAAGCTAGAGGAAGGAGCCACGAACCAAAAGAGTGTAGGTAATCTCTAGAAACCAGAAAAGCAAGGACACAGATTGTCCTCTAGAGTTTCCAAAGAAAGCATGGCCCTGCCAACAACCCTTTATTTTGGCCCAGTGAAGTCCATTTCAGACTTCTGACCTCCAGTTTCCCCATGTGTAAGACATGTACTTATCTCACTGCGTTCAGATGAGGATTAAGTAAGTTAATACCCACAAAGTATTTAAAATAGTGCCTTTCCCATAGTAAGTGCCCAATAAATGTTACTGTTATTATTACCCCATCACTGCAGTTTTGGAGGGTCTGTTTCCTGAGTTTCCTCTTGCACATCCCCCTTGACTCCTGAGTCTATTGCATGGAAGCCTGGGACCTCGCCGTGCTTATTGGCTGCTGCAGCTCCAGGAACCCAGTGTCCAAGCCTTGAGTCCCTTTGCTGCTTTCAGAAGGAAATAGAGATAATTTCAAGAAAAAAGGAGAGGAAGGAGTCTAAGAAGCAAAGATGGCTTCAAGTTGGCTGACTCAGAGAATGACTAAGATAAAAACTGGAGAGGAGGGGAGGGCAGTAGCTGGGATGGCTTCCCTTGCTGGATGTGTGTCCCTGATCCTCTACCTAGCTGCCCGAAGCCTCAGCTTACTCTCCTGCATGTGGAGCTGATCATAACCTGCTTACAAGAATATCATAAAGGTTAAAGGAAAAGTGACCCTAGGGCACTTAGCACAATGCCTCATCTGCACACAGCACTCTCTAAATGTCAGTTGCCATTCATTTGAGCAGGAATGATGATAAAAGAATATGACCTGTAACAGCAATTTTCCAACTTTTTGGTCTCAGAAGGGCTCCTTTATACTCTTAAAATATTATTAAGGACCCTGAAGAGCTCTTGTTTATATGTATATCTAGTAATATTTACCACATTAGAAATTAAAACTGAAATATTTAGAAGTATTTATCAATTCATATAAGAACAATAAAAGACCCATTATATGTTAACATATGATTTAAAAATAAAACATAGTTAATCCTTCCAAAACAAAAATAATTCTAGTGGCATTGCTTTACATTTTTTTCAAATCCCCTTAGTGTCTGGCTTAATAAAAGACAGCCATATCCTCATATCTGCTTCTGCACTCAGTCTGTTGCAATATCACATGTCGCAAGTCAGATAGCCTCTGGGAAACTCCACGGTACACTTGTGAAATAATGAGAATTAAAAAGGCTAATGACATCTTGTTATTATTATGAAATAGTTTTGACCTCAGTTACTACCTGAGCAGATTTCAGAGGTCCCCAGAACACACTTGGAGAACCACTGACTTATAAGGTCTTTTTGAAAAAATGTTTTCAATCTGTGTATATAGATCATGATAAAAATGAGATTAAATATTACCTCCATCACACGGGCAAAAATCGAAAACTTGGACAATAACAAGTGTTTCTGAGAATATGAAACATTGGGAGCTCTCAACCTCTGTTAGGAGGAGTATACATTGCATAAATTGGCTTGATTACTTTATTAAATATTACTACATTTCTCTTTAAAGTTAAAAATGCTCATATTCTATCATCCACTTATTCTTTTTCTTAGGAGAATTTAAAAAGAAATTATGATATAGTTATATAATTGATGACCACAATTGAAGACTGAAATGAATAGTAATAGCAATAGAATACCAATGAGTAGAAACATATAATTCACATAATAGAATGCGACAACTAAAAATGAATTAACTAGAGCCATGTAAACATGAATATCTCGAAAACAATGGTGAGCAAACAGTAAGAAATTCAAGTTCTGTGTGCCATTTATTTTATTTTAAAAATATTATTATCATTTTTGAGACAAAGTGCTGCTCTGTCACCCAGGCTGGAGTACAGTGACATGATCTCGGCTCACTGCAACCTCCTCCTCCCAGGTTCCGGCGATTCTCCTGCCTCAGCCTCCCGAGTAGCAGGGTCGTCAGATGTGCACTACCAGGCCAGACTAATTTTTATATTTTTAGCAGAGATGGAGTTTCATCATGTTGGCCAGGCTGGCCTTGAACCCCTGGCTTCAAGTAATCCTCTCACCTCGACCTCCCAAAGTGCTGGGATTATAGGCATGAGCCACTGTGCCTGGCCAGTGTACCATTTGTGTAAAGTTTGAAAACATGGAAAGCAAAAATACATGTTGCTAATGAGCACATACATATGTAGTGAAAGTATACAGTCATGCATGGAATGAGAAACACCACACTGAGGACAATGGTTACCCATGAAGAATGAGATAATAAAATTAGGGAGGGGTCTTGGAAGGCTTTAACTATATTTGTAATATTTATCTACTTTAAAAATTTGAATTAAAAAAAAAAACCTAGTTAAGTTCTCCTTAAGCTGGGCAAAAGAATATGGCAGGAAAAGAAGTCCAATAAAAATGACAGTGACAGAAGAAATTAAAACTCTCTGCATGAATAGTAATAGTAATAAATACCAATGAAGAGAAACATTAATTCACATAATAGAATGCCACAGCGGAAAATGAATTAAGCCTTTGGACAATGACTGGTAACCCTTTGCTCACGTTGGCTATATGGACAGTGCCTGGTTATGAGGAGCTGGGTTCCAATTGTTCACTGGTGATTGATTGCTAGGTGTTACCATGGATTTTCTCACAGCAACAGTTAAGCACATTGCCTAAATGCCTAGACTAGGCCCATCTGTGCAGCTCATAGAAATCTATTAACTTTACAACCTGCCTAACCAATGGTAAGAAATCAGCAAGGTTGAGAGGTAGTTCATGGGGAAAGTTTGTTCTGAATGAGAGCCAGGAACATACCCTCTCTCTGGCAGACCTGGCCTGATCCTTCCTCTACTTTCCTTTCCAGCCTCTTATTAGGATAGGAGAGTCTCATATTCCTGAACCAATTGAGGTTGGCTAGGGTAGAATCCCTCTCTGATAGGATAGCCTGGGGTAGGTGGATGGTTGGAGAATTTGGAGTCAGGAGATATAGAGATATGGGAGGGGCCAAACCTGCCAGCCCAAATCCCTGAGTTGGAATAATTCTTTTTTTTTTTTTCCAAACAGAGTCTCACTCTGTCACCCAGTTGATCTTAGTCAGCTCACTGCAATCTTTGACTCCAAGGTTCAAGGATTCTTGTGACTCAGCCTCCTGTGTAGCTGGGATTATAGGCACATGCCACAGTGCCTGGATCATTTTTGTATTTTTTATAGAGTTGGGGTTTCACTATGTTGGTCAGGCTGGTCTTGAACTCCTGACCTCAAGTGTTCTGTCTGCTTCAGCATCCCAAAGTGCTGGGATTACAGGTGTGAGCCACCACATCTGGGCAAGTTGGAATATCTCTTGCTTCTCAATCAGCTTTGGAGTAATCTCTCACTGATTTTCTGCTAAGACTTCTTTTATCTCCTTGTTTACTGCTACATGGTTTCTAACCTGACTTATCTCTTCTGTTCCACTGTGAAAAAGCCATTGTGCCACGGAGCCTCCTGGAGCCTGCAACACAGTAGACGCTCAGTTGCTGGTGACTCCGTAATTTCCTTCTAGATGGGGCTGAGGGTTTGGTTGGAAAGATTTGAAGATGTGTTTATATACATTTTACACAGAATGAAAGCTACATTAGTTGTGCTTCTCTACCCGTCTCAACAAGTGCTAGTTCTCCTTCCCCCATTTCCATGCTTCTCAGCATCTGAAGTGAGCACTCAGCTTGGGGATTTGGCAAAGAAGGCAAAGACTAAAAATAAAAAGCAAAGGAGAATTAAGAATTTCAAGCATTCTCTAAGAGCCTTCACTAACTGTTGGTTCTGATAGTCATTGAAACATACATCTAGCTCATTAAAAGCACATTTGAATTGTAAGTTTTTTTAAACAATAATAACATATTTAAAAAGACTTCTCATCATTTCAACCCAAGTGCTCTTGTTTTTTGGGCATTCTTTTTCAGTTCTTGTTACATTGATACATTTCAACAGCTGTAGATTATAGGCACATACACTTTTTCTCTTCATATTCTCTATGCTCCCACCTATTGTCACACTTATTATTATTATTTTTCATATCTGGTTCTTTTATTGAAAACGAATACTTCAACAATCACATCTCTTTGTGTCACACAGTCATCCATGTGAATGGTACAAATATCAGTAGTCTGAAGGACAATACAATTATTGCAAAAATTTAAGGTTCTCACTTATCCATGGGTTAGTCCTTTTTTAGCTTTGTGCTGGTTTCTTGTAGTCTTCCATTGCATTTAGGCACCAGCTCATTTGTCTACACTTCAGAATGCTAGCATAAAGGCAAAATAAAGGTAAAACAACAACAGTAACAAAAAGGACAGGAAAGAACAACAAGAAATAAATGTGGCATTTCTTAGCTGTTCAGCATCTGACTCCCCTTTTGGTGTTTGGGGAATCCCTCACCTCATGAGTCTCAGTGGGAGACTCAGGCTCTGCTCATTATTAAAGTTGAAAATGTCAGGAACTTGCCTTCTCTACCTTCTTTGCAGTTAAGCACAACACACTCCACCCCAGAGCCACAGAGACAGGGAGGATGCACTCTCTAGCAGTAGTGGTGGGAATGCCAGTGGTCACGCTTATTTTTTAATGCCTGGCAATATTCTGTCAGTGGCTATTAATGGAGTAGAGAACATATGTTCTGGAGTTCCTAACTCAGGAAGAACACCAAGACTTCAGAGGGTTGATTCAAGAATTAAAGGTCACAATAGATGTAGCATATTTACAATAGTATCTAGACAGCATAAAGGCTGACTAAATGTTGGCTATTATCTACAACCATATCAACTCAATTAACTTCGTCTTCCTTCCTTACAATGTAAGAGTAACTTTTGGTGGGGAGCGCGTTGGGTGAGGGCTAAAGTAGGGTCTCTGGGATGAGGCACTTGGAGAGGTGCCAGGGCCATTTACTAATGTTACAGCAGATATTTTTTAACCATTCCCAGTTTCTTTCTTTCTTTTTTTTTTTTTTTTGAGCCAGTTTAGCACCAGACACTGAGCAAGCCTCCTGGTCCCTAAAGATAGAAAAAATGAATGACATTTTCTGCTCTCAAGTTGCTCAGTGTGTAGTCGGGAAGATGTAAAGTGAGGAAACACCACGTAGGAAGAATGTTCATCCCAGGAGGTCAGGGAGGAGCAAGACCCACATTGGGCTGATGCTCACACAGACCTGGGTACGGTTCCTCCTAGAAATTGGTCAACTTTTTAGGCAATGATACTAGAAAAAAATGCCTAGAAACCAGATCATGAAGCAGGTTGTATGCCCTCAACAGGTGATTTGAGAAGTTATAAAGCATAGAAGGGACAGAAGAAATGATTAATGAAGGTCAACTCTTTATTCCTCTCTCACATTTGTTTCCTTCTGTGCTGCCTCGGCAGATTGGGCCCTCAGTAGCACAAGAGTTATAGTTGGGGAAGAGGAGGACAGAGGAAAGATAGGAGAAAGAAATTCTAGATAATGACATTGAAGAGGAAAGGGGAGTTTTGGAGCCCACTGGCTGGGGAAGTCATTTGTATTTAAGAGATGTTGTAATTTAGGCTTCTAAAAGCCAGAGACTGCCCTAGAAAACAAATTTCCCATGCTATGCAGCAATTCATCAGTACCAAACTTCATCTCCTAGTTATTTATGGGTTTGCATAACTTGAGTAAGTGCCAGGCAAGTTTTTCCGAGTTTGGTTCTTTATCTGATATGTTTATTTTTGAATATTTTCTAAAGTAACTTTTAACCAAGTTAAAAGTTGGATCCTCACACTGAAAGGTGAAGAGTATTAATGTTTGGGAGTAAATAAAACAGATCATTCCAATAACTCCCAATCCAAAAGAAACCTTTCTCTCAATTATGAGGCAATTAAGCAAAGTGAGGTGGTGTTTTGACGTGAGATATATGAATAACTGAGACTGTAAAGCTAGCAGATGGCATATCAACATATCAAGTTTGTGAGGTACTTCTGTGAAGCGAAAAAATATGTACAGTTCCAAAAAATATTGAGGTTGACCTAAATACGTTTGCTTATGCTATATGAGTACAAGGCTAACTATGCAATGTTGTTTAAGTGATGACTAGGATACTATTTAAATATCTGAGAGAACAAGTTGATTCTTTTAGCAATTTTTTTTGAGCAGTCATTTCAATAAGTACCTTAGAAGTTATATAAAGACTTGATTTCAACTCTAAGAATAAACTACATAATGTTTCAAATCTAATATTGTCTAGAAGATCCTAGATGTCATGGTACAGTTTAGTTTTGGAACAAAAAATGGTAATTAAAATCAACTGGAAACATCTAGTGGGAGATCATTCAAAAACTTCATAAGACAGAAACTTTAAGAGGCAAGTAACATGAACAGTGATTTCATCAAAATGAGGTGTAAAAAATAAACAGATGGGGACCTTGAAGAAAAAAGTGGTATAAAATATCTAGTGTTTTTCTTCCAAATAATTTCCAAAAATAATCAAACCTGTAAAAGTTATATAATGTGCAATTAGTAATGTTTTATTGTATCTCCTTGGGTTTTTCTTTCCCTTTTAAAAATATCTTTGCCTGTGGCCGTATATACAGAATTAGAAGACCCGTGCTTCTCAAAGCCAGCAAGGGGCGAGGGAGGACAGACCAGGTAAGCAGTTGTCAGCAATTACGGTTGTGTTCAGCAGCATGGTAGAGAAACCTGGCTTCCTAGGCTAATACGAGGAAGGTGGATATTTTTTCCTCATGTGACATGAACCCAGAGTGGGGCAGTCCAGGGCAGGTGCTGGTATCTGAGGTCACTGAAGACCTGGGGTCCTTTCTGCCTCTCCACAGTCATCCTGGCTGGAAACTCAGCTATGTGTTTATGCTCCAGGCAAGAAGAAGTAGGAGGATGAGAAGCAGAGACCTGCAGACCTGGTGCCTTTTTCAAAAGATTTCCTGGAAGCTCCACCCTGTGATTTTTTTGCCTACATTTAATCAGCCAGCACTGATTCCATGGCATCCTCTAACCATAAGGGAATCCAGGTTAGGGCAGGGTTTTTAAACTGAGTACTCTGCCACCCTAAATGGATCTGAGTTCTCTTGATAAGAAAGAAGGGGAGAATGCTTTTATTTTAAAAGTATTTATGTTATCCTGTTTGCCATCAAAAGAAAGTCAGGATTAATCTATTTCTGTTACGATCTTTCATTTCTTGCTGTATATTATAGTACATGGTAGACATTGAACAAATGTGGTTGACTGATGAATGGATTCACTTAACCAGTAATTATCAAGCATGCTACATGTTAATGTTCTGTGATATTTAAAAAGAAATATATATTCCTGTTCTTGGGGGATTTATAGTTGCAATTTCAGACATTCGTATATATGGAATGATTAGAGAACAAGCCAATTGATAACAGGAGCATAATTCTTCTTGTGTGTTTTGCTTTCTATTTTTTCGTGCTATTAATGTACCCGCTACACCAGATTTTGTTCCAGGGCTATTTTCATCAAAGTATTTGGTTAAATATTCCCTGTGCAGAAAAACAATGGAGGCATTAGATGCTTGGGTTTTCGTAGCATCAGGGTTGTGGATGATCATAGCATTTTTGCTTCTCATTTTCTCTCTATAACACATGTGCCATAGCAATGGCCATCCAGCATAGGCATTGGATAGACAAGGGACACAGAAGACAGTGAGGAGCATGTGTGGGCTCTGAAGTTAGGCTTCCTGGGTTCCTCTTCCAGGTCTGCCATTTACTAGCTGTGTAACCAAGGGTGTGTGTCCCACTTTCCCCATCTGACAAGTGGGGCAATGACTGTCCAAACTACAGGGGCTAGTGTGAAGATTGTGCTAACATATAAAAAGTATTTAGAAAGAGCTTAGCACATAGTAAGCACTCAATATTAGCTACTATTTTATAGCATTCTCCAATGGTTTATTTAGAAGCAAAACAGTATCAGTCCAGGCTTGTTTTTCTCCCAAGCATGTTTTCACAAGTGCTTCCACTGTCTCCTCCTTTTTCTCCTGCTCTTCCTCTAAAAACATATTTTGCTGTGTCTGCTTGGTCATCTTTCACGGGGCCAGAGAAAGAATCACTGAGGGACAAGGGGAGCAGCTGAGTTTGTGGGAGGAGGAGCCCAATGGTTGAATGCCTCGAACCACTGTGATGAGCTGTTGAGCTGGGTGCCAATCAAAGTGAATCAATGGGGTTTGCCAGGAGAGATGTTAATTTCATTGGTCACACATGTCCCTGTCTGGACTTTCCCTAGGACTCTTGACCCTACCCTACAGTGGTTTGAAATGGATTTTTTTAGGCTTTCATTACATTCTCATATCTTTTTTTCCATTTGGTATCTAAGCTACACGAGAGCCAGTGTAGTGCTTTGTCCTTGGCTAATATTCCCTCCAGACCTTTCCTGAATATCCGGCTCCCTCTCTCTGCTGCACCAAGTCTGAAGAGTGAGGTCAGGGGCTCAGACTCAACTCAGCTTGTTAATCAATGGAGCAATGAGGTCGTTTTGTCCCCTTTCTAACTTTCTTTCTAAAGCAGAATCATAAATAGGATACTCTGACCTATGAGTCAAAAAGGGAACAATCAGGCAAATGATTTTTATTATAATATCTACTGTGAACATAATATATTAATAATGAATGTCAAGGATTTGGCTCAAAGACAATAAAAGTAAAGGCACCACATGTCTGCTCTCTCTCCCTTTCTACAGTACTGATTTCATAACTGTAAAGTGTGAAGTGTGAGGTAAAGTGGAAATTGCATTTTAAAAAGCGAGTAAAAATTTTCACCAAAAAAGTAACTTGTAAATTTTTATCTTGAATAACTCGACTGATGAAACTGCATTTTGTCTTACACTGTTTGCATACAAAAAAGGAACAATAATCCACACTAATAAGCACGTCTGAGAATGCCTTTAAAACCCCTTTATTTGCCTAATTGGAGAAATTTTCTGGAATGATTGTCAATGGAAAACAGTTATAGCATTTGTGTCTAAATATATCTTCTTGCTTTTGTTCTACCTCCACCTGAGTGTTTTTAAAATTCTTATGTAGAATTGATCTTCCTTTGTTAAGGATACTATTTTTCAGGATAATTTTTTTTAAAGAAAATAATTTAAAACATTTATACTACCCTAAGCTTCCACAGTTCTTTCTTCTTCTTCTTCTTCTTCTTTTTTCAGTTTTGTTGCTTCCACAGTTCTTGTTGAGAGTGTTTTTCTCTTTGGATTTCAAGGTAGTGATGTCTTGTTGGCATGTTTGATGTTGTGGATGTGGGTTTCACTTTATTCAAGCAAAGCATTTAGAAAGCTCAAAAAATTTTTCTCATCTTCCTGGGTAGAGAAAAATGTAAACAGTGACAAACAGTTCTTCAGACTCTCCCTGATTCCCTGATTTTTTTTTTCTTGTGCCGTTACTTTCCAGAGTTCAAACACATGGGATTTTAAAAAGAGAATAATCTCACTTGACAGTAAGCCATAGCTATTATGACAAAGATTAGTCAATGTTTTGTGAAATACCAAATTATCAAGTAGTTTGGATCTGTCAGACCCCTCCCATTTCAATCATTATGCATGAAGTTGATGACCTTCATCCTTATGACCCCGCAAAGATCTTTATGACACTTATGTGTGAACATGGATCATTTTTCTACTTAGCCCCAGCACTGCTAACTCTTTGTTTGAGATGGGGGAGCTGCCTGTGCATTATAGGATATTTAACAACATCTGTGGCCTCTCCCTACTAGATGCTAGGAGGACCCTTTCGTTTAGTGTGACAACAAGTGATGTATTCTGACATGGCCAGATGTTCCAGGAGGCAATATTGCCTCCCATTGAGAACCTCTGTTTGATAGCAATCTTCAGTCTGGGAGTATAGTGACAGTTTTTCTCTCCAATGAACAAAATTACTAGAGGATGTTAGGGGTTAGAAACCCCCCATTGCTGATGGAGCCACATAGGCACAGGAGTTTATACATGTCCAGTCTGTAATAAGAGAGGAAGACCAAGTCCCACTTACCCTAGTGCTTGGATCAGTCCGCCTGATAGTGCTTGCTTGATAATTACTGGTTAAATGAATCCATCCATCCATCAGCCACATTTGTTGAATGTCTACTGTGTACTATAATATGTAGCAGGAAATGAAAGGTCATAATAGGAATAGATTAATCCTGACTTCGTTTTGATGGCAAGCCTCACTTTGACTAGTCAGGATACTTGCTGGTGATATAAAAATATTTCTCAGGGATTTTCTAATTTTTATGTTTTTAACTGTAGGAGAAGAAAAAATATCTTTTCCTCTACCCATCCTAGGTTGATGGCTGAGGTCCCCACAGCAAAAGACAGATTAACAAGAGAAAAGGATACAAGTGTATTTAATATAAGTTTTATGTGACATGGGAGCCTTCATAAAGAAATGAAGATGCCCAAGAAATTGGTAAACTTGAGTATTTTCATGCTAGGTTTGTTGAATAGTGAAGAGTTGTGGAGAAATACAACAGGGCGAAAAGCATGTAAGGCACTGGGGGAGTTTAGCAAGGCCTGATGGTTCAGATTCTTTTCTGTGACTCTGGGTCTTCAGAGATAAGGGTATTTCTTTCCTCCAGGAATAGGGAGGACTCCTCTCACAGGAAGCTGTTATCATCTGCTTTAGAGAAGGGTAGTGGTATGATGAGAATGGCCTTTCTGCTTCTGCCATTTTTCTTGAATTCTTTCAGCTGAAAATATTCCAGGATAGTCTGTCCTGAACCCCGTATCAGAACTTAGACATATATTAAGTATAAAAAAAGGAAATTCTAAGTAATGGTTGCAGTAACAGTCAAGTCCATTAAAAATGAAAATTGTAGCCAGGCGCAGTGTCTTACACCTGTAATCCCAGCACTTTGGGAGGCTAAGGCAGGTGGATTGCTTGAGGTCAGGAGTTGGAGACCATCCTGGCTAACATGGCGAAACCCCGTCTCTACTAAACATACAAAAATTAGCTGGGAGTAATGGCTCACACCCGTAATCCCAGTTACTTGGGAGGCTGAGGCAGGAGAAATGCTTGAATAGGGTAGGTAGAGGTTGCAGTGAGCTGAGATTGTGCCATTGCACTCCAGCCTGGGCGACAGAGCCAGACTTCAATTCAAAAAAAAAAAAAAGAAAGAAAATTGTAAAGAGTTTTATTTCCTTTCTCCCAACCTGTCTTTTAAAAAATTATTATTTGTTATATGATTGTATAGTAACAACTTCCTTGTTCATAAGGTCCTCTTTGAAAGACTCTATAATATTTACTGTATATCAAATGTTGCATCATCCAATGCTATCTTAGTCTTCCTAGGATACATTTCTTTTGTGGGCTCTGAATACTTAACAATGTCTTCTGATTTATGGTTATTTAAAGAAATCTTGGTGAGGTAGGAGGAACAAGTATCATTGTCTCTTATTTATGGAGTATCAAAAGGTAAAGAGGGTTTAGATGGATTACTTAATGCCACAGACTTTATCCAGGAAAAAGGTTTGAGTAAGATCCCAGGTTTTCTGCTTCCTAATTCAGTGTGCTTTCCATTAGCCTGTTTTAATCATTTTAAGTGTAGATTTATATAAAAACTTTCTTTATAAAAACTTTAGGTGCTTTAGAGATAACCCATAATTCAAAGAATGCCTAATACCCTTGCGGGATGTGTGACGACAACAGGAGAAAGTGGAAGGGAAGTGTATGGGAAACGAGAAGTTAGTGCTCATAACGTTGCCCCCTGCCCCAGTGCTATTTAAATTTGCTAAGCTTTGTGGATGTTAAAGGATAAATAAGAGCCTCACAATTCTCAGAGACTGAGCAAAAAGGATGTAACTTAAAGGTCTGCAGGATGCAGACAACTAGTGAAAACTGGTGAAATAAGCCGAGTACATGCCAGGGAGGGGTAGGGCTTATGGCAAACAATAATGATGTGCTCTCTCTAACGGGAAGGTTGCTCCTCGGTTCCAGTGGAAAGATGGTCCCAGTCATGACAAGTCCTCTAACTTTACTGAAAAGCCAAAAATTGGATATTAATGTAAAATATTTTGATTAAAAGAACAAACAATGCGGTCTACATTAGTATGTTTACAAGTGACGTATACCCCATAGGGCTGTCTACTCTTGGCATCTTCGATTTTTGACTTTTAACTATTTTCAGATTTATACTACCACTAAGAGTTGATTTGTTGGGTGGAATGTTTCCTTTCACTTGCAAATATTCCTGAAGATGGGCCTTGAAGGTAGCTTGAGTCCTCTCTCTCTCTCTCTCTCTCTCTCTCTCTCTCTCTCTCTCTCTCTCTCTCTCTCTCTCTCTCTCTCTCTCTCCCTGCCTCCCCCTGAGACAGAGTCTTGCTCTGTTATCTAGGCTGGAGCGCAATGGCTGGATCTCGACTCACTGCAATATCCACCCCCCAGGTTCAAGTGATTCTCCTGCCTCAGCTTCCTCAGTAGCTGGGATTACAGGCATGCGCCACCATACACAGCCAATTTTTGTATTTTTGGTAGAGACAGGGTTTTACCATGTTGGCCAGGCTGGTCTCAAACTCCTGACCTTGGGCAATCTGCCTGCCTTGGCCTCCCAAAGTGCTAGGATTACAGGCGTGAGCCAGCACGCCAGGCCGATTCCTCTTTTTACAAACTTACTCCCCAACCTTGTTTCTGTAAAAGGCATTTCCTCTGCTTAGGACTGCTGTCTCCCTACTGTTCACAGCTCCCGCGTAGGTGTATCCTCTTACAGCGTGGGGGCTTGTGACACAGGCATGCCAACAGCAGGCTTCTGTTCAGTGGTTCTGGGAGTTGTCACTCAGGTCCAAGAAAACTGCTTTGCAGTGTCTACCCTTGGTGTGGTATCTTATTGACAGCCTCCTCTTGGTCTGTCATTTCTCTGTAATTCCTGCCCTGCAGGAAACCAGAAAGTGATTTTCAATGCACAACTATGAACCGTGTTTTTACCTAAAAATATATTTATGAACTGATCTCTTGCTTCCTCCAAATATAACCTTTTTCCTTAGAATTGAAGAGGACAGTCATGTCTCTAAGATCATCTTCAGATTAGAGATGCAAACATTTTCTGTCCTAGAGTTCTTCTAAGTTTGCTGTCATGAGAAAAACATTTCTTCCCTGAGGAACTGAATTCTGAAAGTTCAGGAGCCCAGTAGCACCATGACTTATTTTCCACTTATTTCCATTGCTTCCATTGGAAGCAATGACCTATAAAACAGTTGTGGAAATAATACAAAGTTGATACCAAATTAGATATAAAATATGCAAAGTGTTGTGCTATGTAAACAATGTGCTTATTATATGCACATATGCGATGCTAAGTGGATCCAATATTCTGCAGAATACTTCGGGAAAATATAGAACATAAAAATGTCCTAATTTTAAAAGACAAAATCATTCTATTAAGAAGTTGGCCACGCGAGGGCAGCATTGTCTACACAAATACAGAATGGCGACTAAATTTAAATCTGACATTTTCGTGAGTCTCTTTCACCATTTGGTTTCAAACACGAGAAATGATTATAGAAACAGCATCATTGATGCTTAAATTCACAGTTTTTAAAATAAAAACTCTAATCTTTTGGTTTACGCAGCCATTAGGACAAAGCTAATTATCGTGGAACAATGGCACATATTTCTTTCTTATATTTCTCTCTTTTCCAGCATGTCTCTTTCATGCTGTACACTCTGCTTCTGTAGTTTATTTATTTTGGAAAAAAAAATCACCCGATTCTTATTATGATTTTTGGCTCAGTGAATCCCAGTGAGCATCAGTTTCTTTATCTACAGAACTGTTTTTTTTTTTTTTGGAGGAGTCTTGCTCTGTTGCCCAGGCTGGAAGGCTGGAGTGCAGTGGTGAGATCTCGTTTCACCACAACCTCCGCCTCCCGGGTTCAAGTGATTCTCCTGCCTCAGCCTCCCTAGTAGCTGGGTGTGTACCATCACATGGAGCTAATTTTTGTATTTTTAGTAGAGATGGGTTTTCACCATGTTGGCCAGGATGGTCTCGATCTCTTGACCTCGTGATCTGCCTGCCTGAGCCTCCCAAAGTGCTGGAATTACAGGCATGAGCCACGGTGCCTGGCCATCTACAGAACTCTTAAGCAGTCTAAGATAGTGAATAAAAATGGGGGTCTAGCTGTGGGCAGGGGCTGCTTCTGCTGCTTTGAGATTTGCTTTTCCCCATCAATGAACTGAAGGTAATAAAAGCATCTGCCTCTCAATGTGCTGTTGTGAGGATGCACTTTATAATGGATATATAAGGTGCCTGGCACATAGAAAGTGCTCAGTAAACATTGCAGGAACAGTGGTGGACTTTTTTTTTTTTTCAATTGAATGAGTGGTCAACATTTAAAAATCTGGAGAGCTCACATAAAAATCTTCACTGATCAGTCTTGTCCATATATGTTACATGCCCAGCTTCTGTGGAACTGGGGTTGTGGTCCCTTGTGAGCCCTTCTATCTCCCACCATCTGTTTATTGCCTTCAGATGATGATAAAAAATTGCACCATGGCCAGCAACAACAGCTGTAGGAAGGAAGTCTTCAGATTTGTTCTCCAAGTTGCAGAAGATGATTTTGCTCAGTCCTAACAACTCTCTGTAGATTATTTTATCTGAGCAATCCAAAGCCCTTAGCACTGCAGTTTAATCTAATTTGTTTCTTTTGTGAGATTTCATTTTTGAGGCTGAAGCCTTTGAGAGACTAGCAGAGAACATTTCCTATGGGAAATTTGGTTTCATTCATTCCTAGGTGGCAGGTTGGGAGGTCAGGATTGTCAAACTGGAGAGGACATCTGATGCCTGATGGTAGAACAAAAGCCACCAGGGACACACTTAGGACAGTTCCACTGTGACATCCTTTTTCCTTTTTCCCCTTCACTTCCTCAGTCCCCCTACCCCTATGTGTTAAATGAGTTTTCTTATTTTTAATCTTAAAGAAAAAGAATTTGTGTTTATAAAGTAAGATTTAAAAGGTTATTTCCTCCTCACAGTGGGAATCCAGGGAGATAGCTTGGCAGCCCCCAGGAGCTCAGGGAGGAACTCAGCAATCCTCTCATCTGTCTTACAGAACTGTGCTAAGTTACCAAAGGAAGCCACCACTCATTTATTTAAACCCTTTGCAGTTAAATGCTCAGAGGCGGATGTACTTGTTGTGACTGCTCTCAGGGTGGCAGCAGACACTCAGAATGGTGTTTCAATTTAACATTGCATTTCAGCTAATTGAAAAGCAGAGCACATCGAAGGGCCTCTGTGAGAACACTTTTCAGACTATAAATCGGGGCTGGAGGAGATGTTTAATTAAATCAGTCCTGAGGTCACAGGAAGGAAAAGCAAACCTCTCCCTCCCAGACTTGACCTGGTTCACGTAACGTGGCAGCTGGAAAACTTGGAAATGTGTTAGTAGGACTAATGTAAATATACCAGAATAAAGCACTTCCCCGCCAGACTATGAAGCAAGAAATCAGATCCAGAGACAGACAATGGCTCTGACCTTCCAGTTTAATTCTGTGTGCAAGAAACACACATATGAAGATGGCTGGAGAGGCCAAATTGCTGCATTTCACATTGCATTGCAAAGGACAGACTTTCTTAAAAGAACTTATTTCCAAAGAATTCTGTTATTTGATGGCAGGGACATAGGAAGCCTTGAGTCAGTCCTGGATCAGAACTGAGTGTTTGAAGGGGTGCATCATTAACTAAAACCTACCAGTTCATGAAAGAGGAAACCTAGTTAGAATTTGAGATCCTACACAGGACACTAGCCAGGTGTTGTCTGCAACAAAGGCAAGCGTGGCCACACAGAAGAAGGGAAAATGGGTACAGCCTGGGCCAACCCAGCATGCCCCATACAAACCCACGGGTCTCACTTTTCTTGCTGAATTCTCTCTCAGGTTCATGGGCTTGTATGATGAGTGTTCATGAAACATCTCTTAAGAGCCTTCTCTCCCCATCCTTCCCAAATTTAAAGCTGTGATCATGTGACAGAAAGAAAAAGAGCAGAATGTAAATGTGAACTCGTGGCATTTGAACGTGTGATCTTGGTTTTTATCTAGAAGACAAGGAAGCTGAAGAAGTAACTAATTCAGGCTGGGCAGGGTGGCTCACCCCTATAATCTCAGCACTTTGGGAGGCTGAAGTGGGCAGATCGTTTGAGCCTATGAGTTTGAGACAAGCCTAGGCAACATGGCAAACACTGTCTCTACAAAAAATATATAAATTAGCTGAGCGTGGTGATGCACGCATGGGAGGTTGGCTTGAACCTGGCAGGTGGAGGTTGCAGTGAGCTGAGATAACATCACTGCCCTCCAGCCTGGGCAATAGAGCCAGACCTTGTCTCCTTAAAATAATAATAATAATAATAATAATAATAATAAAATACTAAAAGTAACTAATTCAGTCCAGCATAGGGAGCTAGCACCTTGGTCATCATTGCATGGCCTAGTCTAGAGCACACAGGTTCCTGTGAAGAGCCTCCTGATGTGAAACAAAGGAGTCAGTACCTTGGAGTCATTACCCACTTTCCTTATATCTCTAATCATACATTAATTATGCTTATTTTTCATTCATAGTTTTCTATGACTCCTTATTTCCCATGATACATCCATATCAGACCTATTACTCCTTTGGATCTATTTGTTTGCAGGATCAATTCTCATTAGGACTTTAGGTTACTAGTTGTGGGAGAGGGGCAGGAGAGCTTGGGAGAGGCAACTATTCACTAGACACGAAAACCTCTCCCCTCACCTTTTTGTCCTTATCTCTTCCTCTTGGGTACTTTCTTGGTTTCCACTTTGTCCTCCTGTTTTCCTCTCCAACGATGAGATCAGGGTTGGTAATAGAGGTCAAGTGTCTGTCTTACCTTAGGCAGCTGCCCCTTATCCCTCTTCCCATTCTAATGATCAGCAAAGAAAGAAATGAGCAGATGAGGGATCAGAAGAAGAGAAACAAGGACACCGAAAGGTGTCTGGAAGGCCTTCAGGGCAGGGGTCTGGAGGCAGAGACTTGAGATTCAATGCCAAGAAGGATGAGATGCTTGACTGGGCCAGTCATTCACCTTTCTGGGCCTCAGTTATAACAGCTGTAAAATCAGAGGAACAGACTGGATGTGCTCGAAGCCTGGCTCTGGGGTTCTACGAGTTTATGAATTAGGAAATGGCAGTTTACAATTTGAAAATGCTGCAGGATGTTTGCAAAGTTAATTTACTCAAAACAAAACAACAAATAACACCACAACAAAACCCTTCCTGTGATCTATGTATTTATACCCCATCACTGATGCCATTGTGTATGAATAACTTATTAGAACCAATCAAAAAAAGAAAAAGCACCAAAGGGCAAAATGATGAAGTCGGCAATGATGCCACCAGGCTCATTCTGGTAAGTGAGTGATTTATTTATTCCCTCTGTACTTACGGTTCCCACTAAATCTGGGCTGGAGAAACCAGCAAATATTTTTAATGTGACAAGAAAATCAAAGCATTCTGTGCCTTGCACACTGTTGTTACTACAAGTTTTATTTCTTTTTTTATTATTGGCCGTAACCTTTTGAGCCTGATCTGGTACAAGAGCCCTGTGCAATCCCAAAAAAGGTGAGAGGCCAGGTGGAGCCATCTCTGTGTGCTGGGCATCTGCTAATAATTCATGAGACAATGGCCAGGGCCCTTCTGATACTGTGCATGGAGCTGATTTGTTATACAATTAAATAATTTTTTTATTATGGTCTTACCATATATATCTTAGGCTAATCATCTAGAGGGATTTAAAATCTCTTTAGACCAATACACATTTGCACCGTTTGCAGTGTGCATCTTGGTCTACCCACTAGCAAGTTTATTCTCTTTTCTCCAGTGCATCAAATAAAGGACACACACACACACGCACACACACACACACCCCAAACCATCTGCTCATCCTTGTGAAAACCTAATAAAAGTATCGGCAGAGAGAGGCAGAGTTTATTCAATTTTGTTTAGACCTGGGCAACATTAATTTCCTTGTCTCAAGACAGCCTATATCAGAGAAGGATTTGATAAAACTCAGGAAAGGCAGAAGCAGGGCTGGTGAGGTTCACTTAATGACTCCTTGTGGCACAGAGACAGTTAAACTTAAAAAAAATTGAAATGCAATCCTGGCTTATGTTACCCATTAGCTGGGTATATTGACCAAACTTATAGTCAGATAATGCAAACAATAACAAAGTTATTGATTGAGGACATGTCAGGCAAATAGGTACTTATCATGATGCTGCTGATAAGCTCTGGATTTCCCTCCTGTGGCAGCGACAGAGGCCTATTGATTTTGCAGTTGGTCATCTGTGGCTTCCAGCTGACATGGGATCTGCAGGCTGATTCTATATGCAAGGGCTGCACTCATAGCAGGAGGATGCTGCAATCACCTAAGAGAATGCCGCCCAACTCTGGATGTGGGGAAAGGAAGGGTTGACTCCACATCAAAAAGAGGCACCTGCAAGCAAAACCTAGCAGTGCCACTAGGTCACAGAATGCTTTGGGGCTATCTCCTCTTGAGGGTACATTTCTTTCCTCCATGACTGGAAGATACACACAGGGTCAGGTCCTTATGCAGCTGGCATTAGCGCTGAGCTTTGAGTTGACCAGTAGGGGTGCGGAAGACAGATGAGACCTGCAGCCCTCCCCACTGAACACCAAATGTATCACCTCCACGGCACATCTGCTCCCCAAACCTGGGCCTTCCAGTTGGCAGGGAAATCTGGCCAGACATATTATTATTGCTTCTCCCAGCATGTGATCAGCCTGAGGCATTCATGGTTGATTGTCTAAATTTTAGATGTGAACCAGCAAAATGCCATCTCTCTTAGCACTTCTAGCATTAGCCAATTACATGGCCATGGAGGAGATATAATAATACTCATTATTTTTTGGATGGTCTTGCAAGAAAAGGATGCTTGATGTCTGCCAAACAGACTCGGGTGATTGTTTGACATTCAAGTGTGTAAGGGAGAGGGAAGCTGGTGTGGTGTGGCGGATGAGAACAGTAGGGGGTTATTTATTTCTTACTTTCCCATAGATAATTCTATGATAACTCGCTGGCCTCATAGGTGAAGGGGCAAACATTTTGTGTTCATTGTTGACAGTTCTTCATGCAAAATGATGTCAAAGGGTATGTGATGTTTAACCAAAGATTATTCTCTAGGTAGGAAGAAGAATTCCATCTAGTCATTTGTTCCAGCCATCATTCATTCAGTGGACATCTTTGGAGGACCTGCTGTGTGCTGGCATGATGCATACACAGAGCTGGCTAGAGCAGGTAGACAAGGCAGCCCTATCCTGTCCCTCTGTTGGTTTCCATCTGAGGGGAGGGGAGAACAGGGTGGATGGAGGCAGTTCATTCACAAACACACATATCTACTCGTTGCTTTATTTTTGGAGATTTTCCTGCTCTTGTAGGTAAGCAGTGGACTTCTTTTAGAGGCCTGGAATTACTCTGTGGGAAAACCGCTGTTGATCCTTGGGGTGTTATGGTATCTATACAGTTCCGGGCTCATAGCTCTCATAGCCCTTGTTTCAGGCTTTTGTTAGGATGCTTGGTGTGTTAGGCCTCAGGAACAAGCATTTGACTTTCTGCTGACCTTCTTTCACCTGCCCCAAGGCAGGACTCAACCCTCTTCTGCCTTCCTGACTATGGGTCTTAATACCCCCCGTGAGAGGGTCTCATCCTATACTCTTGGGGAAGAAATGCTGACATCACAAAGCTTCCATAAAAACCTGGGAGGAGAGGCTTCAGAGAGCTTCTAGATAGCTGAACACGTAGAAGTTGCTGGAGGGTGGTGCCCAGGGAAGGCATGGAAGCTCCACACCCCTTCCCTCATACCTCACTCTATGCTTCTCTTTATCTGTACCCTTTGCAATATCCTTTATGATAAACCAGTCAACGTAAGTGTTTCCATGAGTTCTGTGAGCTGCTGCAGCAGATTAATCGAACCCAAGGAGGGGTCATGGGAACCTCAACTTGAAATCAATGAGTCAGAAGTTCTGGAGGCTCAGACTTGCAACTGGGGTGTGTGTCTGTGTGTGTATGTGTATGTGTGTGTGCGCGTGTGTGTGTCTTGGTGGGGGGCAGTTTTTGGGGACTGAGCACCCAACCTGTGGGATCTAACACTAATATATATAATAGTGTTGGAACTGAATTAGAGGACACCCAGCTGGTGTCCACTACTTGGTGACAGGGAGAAACCCTCACACATTTGGTCCCAGAAATCTTCTGTGTTGATTGCTGTGGTGTGAGAGCAGAGGAAAACACGGTTAGAGAGAGTGCTCCCTGCATAGTCCTGAAGCCGCCACTTTCTCATCTGGAGTGTCCAGCAATACAGATATTGTCTCAAGATATTTTGAGACAATATCTTGTTGTTTTGTTTTCTTTTTGGAGTTGTCTTTCAGAACTTATTTTTAATATCCTCAGTCCTTTGAGGGCGAGTTGATTTTGACTTTTAGAAACAGTGAAATGTCATGTGGCCTTACATCTGGTGAACATGGTGGGAATGAATCATCACCATCCTTCCTCAGTTGTTAAAAATGTGTAACTATAAAGTAAGGCGACTGATTTTGTTTTGGGGGGGGTGGCAGTGGGTAAGGCTCCTGAAGGCATTCTAAAAGTGATCACAGAGGAGGGGTTCTGAAGCATTTTAAGCAATGGCAGCATCTTTGTTACAGAAAAGCAGGACAGAGGAGAGAACGCAGGCTCAGAGGTCAGAGAGCTTGGGTTTCTCACCTTGACAGCTTCACATCCTTATGTTAGACTAGTTACTTAGCCCACTCTAAGCTTCAAGCTGATCATTTGCACAATGAAGCTAATTTGACCCACTACACAGAGTTATTGTGAGGATTCAATAACATAAAATAATGAATGGCAAAGCATCAGATTCCATGCCTGACACATGGTAGTTGCTATTATCAATAATACATAAAGAGCTTCCCAAAAGAAATGATTTTTTTTTGGGGACGGAGGCTCTGTCTATTGTCCAGGCTGGAGTGCAGTGATGCGATCTTGTCTCACTGCAACTTTAACCTCCTGAGTTCAAGTGATTCTTTTGCCTTAGTCTCATGGGTAGTTGGGATTACAGGTGTCTGCCACCATGCCCAGCTAATTCCAAAAGGAATAATTTGAAGGGGACGAATAGTTCTTTTAGAACTATAATTTCCAACTAGTTTACAAAGTATATCCACGCCATGTTTTGTATCACTGACTTCTGTGCTGGATATAATCCATTGGCTGCCCCAGATCTGCCCTCCATTCTTCTGTCCCTGCTCTATGCTCTGTGTGGACTCTGTGGGGCAGACCCTGGTTTCCTGGAATTCACACTAGGGTGGCTCTGCTGAGTGATGGAAGAGTAGTTGGTTGGAATGTTTTCTTACCCAGCTGGCTTTGCTGGAGGGTGAAGTTCTCTCCTGGGGCCACAGCTCTCAAGTTCTAGCCTCTCTCTGGAAGCCATGGCTCCACTTCCTTTCTGCCTTCTCCCCTAGACCTGGCAGCAGCTCTGCTGTTGCTAGCCCCAGGGTGTTTCAATATCCTTATTGCTTTATTTTAGCTCTACCCATATCTGCAAACAGACTTCCTCTCTGGTTTCCTCAATTGCCACGTCTGGATCCCTGAGTGATAGATGCAGTTACTGTATAGTTAGTCTTCTAGTGTTGATCTATTTCTCTATAAGAGAAAAATGGTTTGATTGGCCAGGCACATTGGCTTATGTCTGTAATCCCAGCACTTTGAGGGCTTGAATCTGGAGAATCACTTGAGCTCGGGAATTTGAGACCAGCCTGGGCAACATAGCGAGACGTTGTCTCCAATAAAAGTAAAAAATATTAGTGGGGTGTCGGGGCATGCTTTTATAGTCCCAGATACTTGGGAGGCTGAGGTGGGGGATCTCTGGGAGATTGAGGCTGCAGGGAGCTATGATCGCACCACTGTACTCCTTCCTGAGTGACCGGAGTCAGACCTTGTCTCAAAAATAAATAAATAAAAATAAAGGATTTGACTGTATTGATTGTGTCTGGAAAGAGAATAGGATCTTAGAAATTTGGAGCCATGCAGAAAACAGAACTTAACAGAGAAACTGAGAACAGTCTTCAGAATGCATACTCTGGCACTTAGAGTTTGCTTTCCAGGCAAATTGTGGGGTTTTGCTCTTTCCTTTTTCCTTCTGTAACGTTACACATGTCTTCATGTTGAGTGCCTGCATTGTCAGAGGAGCACTCAGAATAAGTAATGCTACTCAATGAGTCACAAATGGAATCCATGTCAGCTAGTGTCATGAAATGGATCTATAACTAGCTTTTTGTTCCTCAATTTGAGATGATCTAATTCAATTTCTATGATTTATAGCTTGAGAGAAGACACTTTCTGTCCTCCTCCCAAACTTTTGTTCTGTTTCTCTCTTACTCTCCAATTTCCTGGGCTCTGAAGGAAATTAATTTCATTTCATTTTTTTTCTTTCTTTTTTCTTTTTTTGAGACGGAGTCTCGCTCTGTTGCCAGACTGGAATGCAGTGGCACTATCTTGGCTCACTGCAACCTCTGCCTCCTGGGTTTAAGCGATTCTCCTGCCTCAGCCTCCTGTATAGTTGGTTCTACAGGTGTTGCCACCATTCTAGCTATTTGTATTTTTAGTAGAGATGGGGTTTCACCATGTTGGCCAGGATGGTTTCGATATCCCGACCTCATGATCTGCCTGCTTCAGCTTCCTAAAGTGCTGGGATTACAGTGTTTGGCTGAAAATTCATTTCTAAAGGCAAATCTGAGCCCATCTCCATGGCCTAGTGATAATTATAATTACTTTGTTTTATCATTGCTTCTAACACAGGAAATATGAAGTATCACAGAAGCCAATCTGTGTCTGGCATTAAGATGAAATTTCTTTTGCAGGAAAATCAAATAATTTTTTGAGACATTGGGTATGCAAAGCATGAGGACTGTGTTAAAGTAACTGACTGGTCTAATTGCCAACATGAGCTAGCTGCTATTTTAAAAGTCGTTGTAGTGCTTTGGGCATGGTGGCTCATGCTTGTAATCCCAGCACTTTGGGAGGGCGAGGTGGGCAGATCACCTCAGGTCAGGAGTCCGAGACTAGCCTGACCAACATAGAGAAACCCCATCTCTACTGAAAACACAAAGTTAGCCGGGTGTGGTGACACATGCCTGTAATCTCAGCTATTCGGGAGGCTGAGACAGGAGAATTGGTTGAATCCAGGAGGCAGAGGTTACAGTGAAGCTGAGATCGTGCCATTGCACTCTAGCCTGGACAACAAGAGCAAAACTCCATCTCAAAAAAAAAAAAAAAAAAAAAAAATGGGTGTAGTGCTTAAGTAGCTGCTGTCATGGATACTGTCCAACCCAGTTCCTTCTACCAGGCTGGTGCAACATCTTCAGCAGCATCTCCAGCTGTTGGGAGTGTTGGCTGCTAACATCACACCCCTTCCCTTTATCCATAGAATTGCCTCCAGTCAACAGGAGGCTCTTTGCAGCAAGTTACTGCCCTCTCTACTCAGCCTGTAGTGACTGACATGAGGAGAACTAAAGGCAAAACTCAAGTTGTGCACCTCCGCAGAGATCTCCCTTCCTCCACCCTGTTCCCACCTCGTCCGCTGCTTCTTTCACCTCCTTACAGTGGTTTTGTCTCTATTTTCTGATGAGTACGTCTTCGATAAATCATGTACTCCTGAATTCCTGTCAGGAGTTCTGCTTCTAGGGAACCCAGACCTTCTCTCTGTTTTGTTTTTGAAGAAATGTAAGTATGAAAGGTGGAGAGAGAAAAAGGCAGCTCCTCTGTCTGCCTGAGGCAGATCCGCCCATGGCCGTGTCTCCGAATGCTCTCAGAATAAATAGATGGCATTTTGATGACTGCATCGGAGGCGTCTGTGGACATCATCAGTTGTTGGAGGGTCTGACTTTCACAAATTGTGAGAAGACTTTAAATATCTGACCCAAAACTGTCTAAGGCTAGCGAATGTCACCCAAATTCTTGAGTCGCAGAATATGTTTGCCATTTGTTCTGCTGAGAGCCAGGTCGTTTGGCTTTGAGTCTTTAGTGTTCATCGTAGTTATTTTTGATAGCTTGGAAATACAGTCTTTGTCTGTCTAGAAGCCTCTTGGTATTCCTCATGGGCAGTGTCTTTTTTGCCAAGTCAAGTCTCTCATCATGCAGAAACCATATTTCTAAACAATTTCTGAGGGTCCCTCCTCCTCCTTGGCTACCCCAGGCAGCCCTGAATCCCTCTGACTGTTAGTCTGTTCTTACGTTGCTATAAAGAGATATCCAAGACTAGGTAATTTATAAAGAAAAGTGCTTTGTTTTGGCTTGTGGTTCTGCAGGTGGTACAGGAAGCATGGTGCTGGCACCTGCTTCTGGTGAGGGCCTGAGGAAGATTCCAATCATGGCAGAAGATGGAGGAGCAGGGGTGTCACATGGCGATAGTGGGAATACGAGAGGGTCCCAGACTCTCTTAAAGAACCGGATTTCACGTGAACTAACTGAGCGAGAACTCACTGATCACCAAGGGGATGGTGCCAAGCCATTCATCAGGAATTCACCCCCATGATCCAGATTACTTCCCAGCAGGCTACCTTTAACACTGGAGATCACATTTCAACATGAGATTTGGTGAGAACAAACATCCAAACCATGTCACCGGCCTTCATCATTCATTATAATTCCACACGGTTACATTCAATCACATTTAAGGCATCTAAAGACTTTCTTCATTAAAAAAAATTATTTTGTGGTATAACACACAAAAATGTCTTCTTTTTTTGTGGGGGGATGGAGTCTTACTGTCACTCAGGCTGGAGTACAGTGATACCATCTCGGGTCACTGTCACCTGCACCTCCCAGTTTTAAGTGATCCTTCTGCCTCAACCTCCCGAGTAGTTGGGACTACAGGTGTGTGCCATCATGCCTGGCTAATTTTTTGTAATTTTTAGTAGAGACAGGATTTCACCATGTTGGTCAGGCTGGTCTCGAACTCCTGACCTCAAGTGATCTGCCTGCCTCAGCCTCCCAAAGTGTTAGGATTACAGGCGTGAGCCACAGTGACTGACCTAGTTGTACCTGTTCTTGAACTTCATATAAATGGAACCACACAGCGTGTATTCCTCTGTATCTTGCCTCTTTATCTCATTGTTATCCCTATGAGATTCATCCATTGTTTATCTCTTTATACAATAGCATTTCTTGCTATATGTTTTTGTCTTATTGTGTGTGTTTTTGAACACGTCCTTTTTACCTTGAATACTTGTTAATGTACAGACTGTGTCTTTTGTATATTTTATATTTTAGCTTATTATGGACATTAAAAATATGACACGAGTGACCACTGACTAGATTCCAGTTCATACAGTTACTTAGGGAAAGCGAGCTTTTGTCTCCTCTTCCTGGTTGTGTTGCCTATGTAGGTGAAATAGCTGTATCTGGGGCTGAAGCATGTTTTCATATAATAACAGCTATAGATATTTATAGGACCTTTATAACAGGGATTCAGAGTGACCTTCACTTTCTCTTAGAGTTTGGCAGGAAAGGCATTGAGGTCCTTTTGCTGATGGGTAAGTTAAGATGCTCTGAGGATAAGCCACTGACTAAGTCCTAGAGAATATTTGTGGCAAAACTGAAGATATAATTTAGTTTTAGCTCATTCTCTCTCTTTGTCTCAATACCAGGGTGCTCTCATCTCTGGGAAGTGCTTTGGGGTTATACACATGGGAGAAAAACTACAAATATTAGGAGAAGTTTAAAGTTTTGGAATACTGTTATTATATGAGCTCATAGTATGCTGTTGTTTCATTCTATATGTGTGAGGGTTAATGTCCTGTCTTTAAATTTATTTTATTCTCTACATTTTGTGACTTTTTATAGGTATTACTTTTAAATAAACTAGATGTGGAAAGTTACAAATTTACTCAAATGATAAGGAGAAGTACACATTGATACCTTCCCATAGTAAAAATGCAAATGTTTTGAGTTTCTGGGGAGCTCAATATGCTAGGGTCAACAGTTCCAAAAGGCCACAGAACTCTCCTGTTCTTACTATTATTATTTTTTTGCGGGGGAGTGAAACTTTCTTTTCTGTTTTCTATGGGAACGCATTTCTGATTTATAATAGAAATGAGTGGGAAAACAGGATTGATTTGATAAAAAATGGAAGTAATTCCCAATTTGGCCAGATCATATTTGAAGTCTTTAATAACATGGAAATACTTTGTATATTATTCACATATACGTGCAGTCATAAATATTCCATCTAATTAAAGTACAATAAGTACTTTTTAATTTTTATTTTTATTTATATATGTATTTTATTGCACTTTAGTTTCTGGGGTACATGTGAAGAACATGCAGGATTTTTGCATAGGTATATACATGGCAATGTGGTTTGCTGCCTCCATCCCCATCACCTGTATCAGGCATTTCTCCCCATGTTATCCCTCTCCAATTCCCTGCCCCCCGCTGTCCCTCCCCGAGTCCCCCCCAACAGACTCCAGTATGTGGTGCTCGCCTCCCTATGTCCATGTGTTCTCATTGTTCAACACCCGTCCAATAGGCACTCTTCACGTGAAGAGTTTAAAGACATGGCCTCTAGAGTATGAACATATTTTGAGAGAATTTGCAAAACAGTTTAAAATCTAATCTGTCTTTACCTTGCTTGTCTCAAGTTTGAATTTTGCTTTTATTCTCGTTTGATTTGTGGTTTGTTGATATATTGAGAGCTCTTTATGTTATCAGCATTTCATTGCTTCTTTATACATTGATTAAAATGGAAATTTCCCCAAATTTGTAGCCCTGTATGTGTGTTTGTTTGTTTGTTTTTTTTTGTTTATTTTTAAAATAAATTCAAATTAATGGCTGGGATAATTGTAAATTTTTGCTTCTAGGATAACTTAACAAGAAACTCTAAGAATAAAAATATATATTAATGACAGTTAATCTGTCAATTTTAATATCTGCTTAACTGCTTTTGATTCCTCAAGCTTGTAGGGGTGAAATGTGTAATGAATGCCCTTCTTTAGCCCTGATGACCTTTAGGTCATGGCCTGCACTCCTACAACGAAAGTCAGGTTAACAAGAGAAAAACATAACAAATTAATTTAATTAAAGTTTTACATTACATAGGAGCCTCAGAAATGAAGACCCAAAGACTTAGGAAAAACGATCTATTTTTATGCTTATGTTTGATGAAGAATGGCCAGCCATATAGAAATGTGTTGGACAAAAAGGGTATGATTGAATGAGAGTAGACTGCAGGGGAAAACCCAGCAAGGCCTATTTGTTCAGAATCTTCTTGGTCTCTCTGTGTAGCATTCTTTCCTCCTGGGTATGGGACAGGACCCCTCTGGAATGAGGGTCTTCAAGGAGGAAGGGAAAAGGGAGAGAATGACCTTTCTAGGTTTTATGGCTTGCTTTAGGGGATAGGGGTTATAGTTTCTAGGGCCCACCTTGGGGAAGAGAAATTTTGGTTTCTATGTCTCACTTCAGGGGAGTAAAAGGGGTGAGATAGGAGGGCGGGGAAAAGGTCATAGAGATCATGCTTCTGAGGCTTGACAATCTTTTTTAGTTCAAAGTACTCAGCACACCAAAGTGCCATACTTTGAGATTTCATTTTCTGAGCCCCAATATTCCCCTGTCTGAAATTTCCTCAAGAAGTTTCACATCTAGAAACTGGGTTGGTGGATTGTCTCATAAGCCATTGAACCAGACCTCTCAGTCCTAACTCAGTCAAGTTAAACAGCAATTGTCTCACTTTAGGCCAGAGGTGCTGCAAGTGGCTTCCACTAAAGTTAGGCACTAATGCAGTGAAAACAATCAGATATGTAGAAAGAGGCATTTCTATGGAAAGATAACAAAAAAAGTTTAATGGTTAGAAAAAACTATAAACTCAGTTTTTCATTCAGGAGGGCAGCCAGTCAAGATTTCTAGATGCTGGACTTAAAGCATCTCTGGCTGGAGCAGGGGCAGGCAGTGATGATCTGGCAGATTTTCCTTGTTTGCAGTTTGCATCAGGTGTTCCACTGAGCTTTCTGAGTAGTCCATATAGCAGCAGGCTCGAAGGTTATCTCTACATAGTTCTTGTAGCGATTTCTCTGAAGTCTGTATCAAGCCATCTAATTTCACCTTGCAGGGCTTCAGAAAAAGGGGTGCTTTTATTTTTAGTGATTCCAAGCCAAAAGACTGGGAGGAATATTGGAAATATTAGTTTGGAGAGTCATAGCTAGATATTGGAGGAAACTAGAGAAATTAAAGATCCAGCCCAGATTTCAGGTGGATAACAAACTTCAAACACAATGAGCTAGCATCTAATACTTTTCTAATACTAGAGCTAGGATCTATACTTTTCTTCTGAAACAAAATTTTTCTCTCTATATTCACCTCCATTTCTATGAAAGATAATCAGAGTAAACTAATTTGTTTGCAAAATAAATTTAGTCTCATTAAATTTGACCTGATTATTTTCAAGTTCATAAAGAATAGTGATTAACAGGGGGGAAATGGGGCAGTTATAGATGAGGAATTTCCTGTACACCAGATTGGAAATAGAGTGAAACAAGCCCTCCCATGCCATGTTCCTGTGGGCCATGCCTTATGTAAGAATATTTCCATATTTCAGTGGGCACTCCCAAACTCAGCACTTGTTCGTAGGGTCACTCGAGTGCCCTGTTGCTGAATGTACGTTGCTTATCCCAAGGCACTGAAGAGGTGGAAAAGTTAACTTTTCCAAATGAATGTCTTGCCTTAAACCCTCTATTTCCTAAAATACTGTTCCTAAATGGTATTTTCAAGTGTAATATTGTGAGAATGCTATTGCAGTAGTTGATGTGTGCTGTAAAGGAGTTTAGGAGGAATTTGAAACAGGATATTTAAGAATGTGGATATTTTTTAAATGCAATAAACATCTCAGTATTTAAAAAAAAAAAAAAAGGAATAGTGATTAGCCACATAGGCTGTCTTTTTTTTTTTTTTTTTTCCAGACGGAGTCTTGCTCTGTTGCCCAGGCCGGAGTGCAGTGGTGCAATCTTGGCTCACTGCAACCTCTGCCTCCAGGGTTCAAGCAATTCTCCTGCCTCAGCCTCCCGAGTAGCTAGGACCACAGGTGCGTGCCACCATGCCTGGCTAATTTTTGTATTCTTAGTAGAGATGGGGTTTCACCATGGCGGGGATAGTCTTGATCTCTTGACCTTGTGATCTGCCCAACTTGGCCTCCCAAAGTGCTGGGATTACAGGCGTGAGCCACTGTGCCCGGCTAGGCTGTCTTTAAATTTGCTTTGCTGGAATGTTTTATAAGGAGTCTCAGATTAGACACTGAAAAGCCTCTTGAGGCCAGGAGGCTAAGCCAAAGATTCACCATTAAAATTCACCTGAAGTATTTCTAGATTGTGCTGAATTCCACTCTGCTTTAGGTCCCCAAAATATCCTGAGGTTCCTGGTCCTGCCAAGAGGTGAAATTCTTTACCTACCTTTAAGGCAATCATGTGAACCATGCTTTCAAAGTACCAGTCCAGTTTATCCAAGTGAGGACTATATTGGCTCCAAAAAGTCAACCTTAGTTCTTTAAAGTTGCCTGGTCATATTTGAAAATATAGCATTCCAGTCAAAGCCTTGGTAACATAACCAGTATTTCTAATTATGTCCTGTTACAAGGAGAGCATATTTTAATTAAACTTACATAAATAAGTATGTTGCCATAAAAATAAGAATACTCACAAATAGTTTCTGAATTCTAGCAGGATCAGGTTGGGAGGAAACATAATTGTTCCAATGTTGTTCACAAAAGTCTATGCTACCAAATCTCTGTAAGCTCTAGAAGGCTTAAGAGAAATAGTTTTTTTAAATCTGTAAAAGAAAACACTTACAATAAGAACCAAATTTCAAATTAAAAAGTTTCAGATTAAAAGTCATAAAAATATTGTCTTCATCAGTTTAGTATCATGTAATTAAGTCTTGTTCTGCTTGATCTTGCTTGGTAGTTTCATGAAGCCATTCATTTCTTAGAGTTCTGAAAATTCCCACACAGTCCAATAGTATGATCTTATGGTTATTAGAAACCTGTATTCAAGGGTATTTGTCAAATTCTTTTCTATGAATCTTTTAGAAGAAAAGCAGTTTTGGACTATCACTGATTGCAAATACTTTTAGAGAAAAATCAAAACAATAATTGCCTGTACATGACAAAGACTTAATATGGCCATAGTTAAAAATCTGATGAAAGTTCATTATAATCAACAATTGACAAGGAAATTTAGTTATTTCTGTGGATATAACATTGTAACATAATTACCAGAATTATTGCTGATACCTTTAGGCTTTTAAATATCTCATACATTTTCATATCAATAATATGCATCTAAGTATAATTCTAGGTTTAGCATTACTCATTGTTTGACCACACTTACTATATAATTTAATGCATCAAGTAGATGTAAGCCCAATGATTTTAATATCTTTCTTTTACAAGGTGAGAAACACATATTTTGTGGCTTTTAAGAGGCCAGACTGGTAAATCCCAAAGTAACTTCAAGGTCAAAAAGACTTAATTTAGAATTTGATTTTGGGAAGTATGTCAAAAATGTCAAAACGTTTAAAACAAATATTATCTTGGCTCTCTAATTAAAGGGGCAGTTTTAAATAGAAAAAAATATTTTCTTTTTTTTTTTTTTAACTTTTTTTTAGAGATAGGGTCTCACTCTGTCACCCAGGGTGGAGTATAGTGGCACAAGAATAGCTCACTGCAGCCTCAAATTCCTGGCTTAAAACAATCCTCTCACCTTGGTCTCCTGAGTAGCTGGGACAACAGGCATGCACCACTATACCTGGCTAATTTATTTTTATTTTTGTAGAGATGGGGTTTTGCAATATTTTCCAGGCTGGTCTTGAACTCCTGGGCAAAAGCAATCCTCCTGCCTTGTCTTCCCAAAGCACTGGGATTACAGGTGAGCCACTGCACCTGGTTGACAGTACAAGATTTTAAAGGCTATAACTTGATCAAGACAGTTGAAGGTGAACAAGGAAAAAAAAAAAGATTTTAAAGGCAAATACAAAGCTTGCATAGTTGTGAATAAAAAAAGTAATTGAAGACCTAACAAAATACAACATGAAGCACAAAAAAATGATCTTGATAAAACACAAAATCTTTTTTTCTAGGTCAATTACTGAAAAGGTGAAAAAAACCCTTCACATTCTTAGACTGATACTTCTAGAAAACTTTGTTATTTTATCAGAGAAGACTAGATTCCACTTTTGCATTAGTGTACTATTAATGCTAAAGCTAATTTAAAACCAAATCTTTTAATAAATCCATCCAGTCTTAGTTTCAATCACAAAAGATAACCTTTCCATAAATCATTTAACACCTTTTTAAAAAAAATTCATTCAGCCTATTTAAAAAACAAAAATATGTCATTTATATAACTTTCCTTTTCAAATGCATCTTATTTCCAAGCAAAGAAAGTTTTTCCTTATATTTTCTGGCAGTTTAATTACATATGTTAATTATAATGTTTAACTCTTAGTAGCCTTAATTTCTAGTGAAAGCTAGCAAACATTATGAACTCTCTTTTTTTTTTTTTTTTTTAATTTTTTATTGGATTTTAGGTTTTGGGGTACATGAGCATAGCATGCAAGACAGTTGCGTAGGTACACACATGGCAGTGTGCTTTGCTTTTCTTCTCCCCTTCACCCACATTTGGCATTTCTCCCCAGGCTATCCCTCCCCACCTCCCCCTCCCACTGGCCCTCCCCTTTTCCCCCCAATAGACCCCAGTGTTTAGTACTCCCCTTTCTGTGTCCATGTGTTCATTATGAACTCTCTTATATCAGCATTCATCATTTCATAATTTCTAGAAGAAATTTTTTATGTTTCCAAACAAATTTCAATCTATTTCGCTTCTCTGTACTATATAAAAACAAGATGCCAAAGTATATAAGCTTGGGCTTGGTAATTAATGTTTCAAAATTTTTAACCTTCTTAGAAATGACCCAGATATTTAATAAGTATCTATTACTTAATTTCACTTTAAGGTTTCAAGTTACAAAAAGATTTTGAAACTTTTTTAAACTAGATGTATTTTCTAAAACATAATTTTTATCGAAAAACTTTGCTTATAAACTATCATCCCACTTATATTCATCAAATTCATTCATTCTTTTTTTTTAAGTTTCAAGTTTTAATTTTTAGGATATGTAGGCATCTATGTTAATGGGATACATTAGATACTTTGATATAGGCATGCGATCCATAATACTTTTATCATGTAAAAGGGGTAGCCATCCCCTCAAGCATTTATCCTTTGTGTTACAAACAATCCAATTATGCTTTTAGTTATTAAGAAATGTACAATTAAATTATTATTGACTGCAGTCACCCTGTTGTGTTATAAAATACTAGGTCTTATTCATTTTCTCTAACCTTTTTTGTACCCGTTAACTCGCCCCTCTTCCCTGCATGCTCCCTCCCAACCTTGTACAATCATCCTTGTACTCTCTAGCTCCATGAGTTCAACAATCATTTTAACTTTTAGCTCCCACAAATAAGCAAGAACATGAGTTTGTCTTTCTATGTCTGGCTTATTTCACTTAATATAATGAGTTCCAGTTCCATTCATGTTTTTGGGAATAACAGGATATCATTCTTTTTTATGGCTGAGTAGTACTCTATCATGTATATGAACCACATTTTCTTTATCCATTCATCTGTTGAGGGACACTTAAGTTGCTTCCAAATCTTGCCTATTGTGAACAGCGCTGGAATAAACATGGTAGTGCAGATAACTCTTAGATATCCTGATTTTCTTTCTTTTGGGTATATACCTAGCTGTGGGATTGCCTGGATTGTATGGTAGCTTTATTTTTAGTTTTTTGAGAAACCTCCAAACTGTTCTCCATAGTGCTTATACTAATTTATATTCCTGCCAACAGTATACAAGTGTTTCCTTTCCCCACGTCTTCTCCAGCATTTGTTGTTGCCTGTCTTTTGGATAAAAACCACTTTAACTGGAGTGAAATGATAGCTCATTGTAATTTTAATTTGCATTTTTCTGATGATCAATAATGTTGAGCCCTTTTCACATACTTGTTTGCCACTTGTATGTCTTCTTTTAAGAACTGTCTATTCAAATGTTTTGCCCATTAAAAAATATTTATTCATTTAGTTTTTGAGACAGGGTCTCACTCTGTCACCCAGGTTGGTGCATAATGGCACAAACACAGCTCACTATAGTCTTGACCTCCCAGGCTCAAGTGATCCTTCTGCCTCAGCCTTCTGTGTTAACTGGGACCACAGGAGTGCACCACCATGCCTGGCTATTTTATACAATTTTTTGTAGAGACTTGATCTCATTTTGTTGCCCAGGATGATCTCACACTCTGGGGTTCAAGAAATCCTCCTACCTTGGTCTCCCGAAGTGCTGTGATTACAGGTGTGAGCCACCATGCCTAGCCTTGACCAGTTCTTAATTGGATTGTTAAATTTTTGCCTATATAGTTGTTTCAGCTCCTTATATATATCATAGTTATTAATCCATTTTCAGATGAGTAGTTTGCAAATATTTTATCCTGTTTTGTTGGCTGTGTCTTCACTTTGTTGGTTGTTTTCTTTGCTATGCAGAAACTTTTTAAGTTGATGTGGTCCCATCTGTCCATTTTTGGTTTGGTTGTCTGTGCTTGTGGGGTATTACTCTTAGATTTGCACTTTTGAGGCTATTTTCTAGGTCTTGTAGGCATGCTTCATTCTTTTTTATTATTTTTTTCTTTTGTCTCTGTGCATTTTCATGTAGGCTGTCGTCAAGATTACTAATTCATTCCTTCCTTCCTTCCTTCCTTCCTTCCTTCCTTCCTTCCTTCCTTCCTTCCTTCCTTCCTTCCTTCTGATGGAGTTTTAGTCTGCCGCCAGGCTGGAATGCAGTGGTACAATCTCGGCTCACTGCAACCTCCACCTCCCAGGTTCAAGCAATTCTCCAGCCTCAGCCTCCTGAGTAGCTGGGACTACAGACATGCACCTCTACGCCTGGGTAATTTTTTGTATTTTAGTAGAAACAGGATTTCACCATGTTGGCCAGGATGATCTCGATCTCCTGGCCTCGTGATCCACCCACCTCGGCCTCCCAAAGTGTTGGGATTACAGGCATGAGCCTGTAAAAGATTACTAATTCTTTCTTTTATTTGATCAATTCTGTTGGTAAGAGACTGATGCTTTCTTCAGTACGTCAATTGCATTTTCAACTCTAGAATTTATACTTGGTTCTTTTAAATTATGTCAATCTCTTTGTTAAGGTTTTTTTTTTTTTTTTTGAGACGGAGTTTCGCTCTCGTTTCCCAGGCTGGAGTGCAATGGCGAGATCTCGGCTCACCGCAACCTCCTGGGTTCGGGCAATTCTCCTGCCTCAGCCTCCTGAGTAGCTGGGATTACAGGCACACGCCACCATGCCCAGCTAATTTTTTGTATTTTTAATAGAGACAGGGTTTCACCATGTTGACCAGGATGGTCTCGATCTCTTGACCTTGTGATCCACCCGCCTTGGCCTCCCAAAATGCTGGGTTGAGCCACCACGCCCAGCCCTGTTAAGTTTTTCTGATAGAATTATGAATTCATTCTCAGTGTTACCTTGAATTTCTTTGATTTCCTCAAAGCAGCTATTTTTAATGCTCTGTCTGAAAGGTCACATGTCTCTTTTCTCCAGGATTGGTCCTGGCACCTTGTTTAGTTTATTTGGGAACTCACTCATTCTTAACAATTACACTTAAACTGTTCATTATCATTTTATGAGACATTGAAAAAAGATAACCTCAGTTGCAAGTTGTTTTTGTTGTTGACAAATCAGGCAAGTACAAAAAATATCATAGAAGCAAAAAAACAAGAAAGTTGAACATGGTTCTTTCCTTGCTTTTCTCCATGACTGATGTGCAACAAGCAATTTGGGAATTCATTTGCACTGTGTATTCTGTTTGAAAGTTGCATTTATAATCTTATGACCTTAACCATCTAGCAGAGACAATACACCTGCCTGGCCAGCAAACCCAGGCAAAAATGTGTGTATTATATTTAATGATATAAACATACAGATAGAATCAGATCTTGCATCTTTCACTCTAAAACTTTTAGCCTTGCACCAGGTCTGATAAGTCAAGACTTACTAGCTGGACCTGACAAATGATGCAAGTTAAGATTATCTGCTCAGATGGTTAAATCTTTCTATTAGTTTTCATGAAAAAGGCTTTTAAGATTTTTTATTTGATCAATTTCTAAACAGGTCAGTTTTTTCTTTTTGATGATAGTCATCTGTCTGAAATTTATACAAGAGATCCTCTGTATCTATAGATTCTGCTTCTGTGGATTCAGCCAATCAGGATTTGAAAATATTGTTTTAAAAAGCATGCCTTTCTACTGAACATGGAGACATTTTTCTTGTCATTTTTCCCTAAACAATATAATATAGCCACTACTTACATAACATTTACATTATATTAGGTATTATAAGTAATCTAGAGATGATTTTAAGTATATGGGAAGATGTGCATAGGTTATATGCAAATACTATCTTATTTTATATCAGGGACTTGAGCATTCATGGATTTTGGTATTTGTGGGAGGTACTAGAACCAATCATCGTGGATATTAAAGGACAACAGTATTTCCAAAAGGTAATGACCAAATCCTGAGAAGAAATGGTAGAAAATTTGTATCTCAAAGGCAGAGAGAAAGAATGCAAGTTTTTCCAAGAATGAGTTTAAGGTGTGTCAGTTAGACAGAGGAGGACTCAAAAGGATGCTGAGGCAACATAAAATCATAGGAATTTACTATGGGATTTTACAAGGATGTACACAGATAGTCCTAGGAGAAAGAAGGTCCAGAAGCCTAGCTAAAGTTTGACTACAGACACTGAATGTTTTTGTCCGACCTACCCTCTGCGGGAAGACTGAGCTCGTTCGGAAAAAACCGGACCGCAGGCTAGAGGAAATTCCTTAAGTTCAGGCTTTATTGAGAGGAAAGAGCCTCCGGGCAGGCCAGCCGGGACGAAAAGGAAAAATGGCCGCGCTGCTCAGAGGGGCAGGGTTGTTTTATAGGGGGCTGAAGGGCTGGGGGGTGGGGAAGCCAAAAGCCGAGGTGGTGGGCAACTGTTGGTCAGTTTGAACTGCTGGGTGGGAAGCTGGGCGGCGGGAAGCTGGGCGGCGGGAAGCTGGGCGGCGGGAGGGCTAGGACCGGTATGTAAAGTGAGAGATAAGGGAGTCTCTTTGTGGGGGAGGGAAAGAGAGAGAGATTTTGCGGTAGGGGCAGAGTTTTCCAAACATTCCCGACTCCTTAAAGAAAAGAAAAAGAGGGGGTCAGGGGCGTCGGTTGTCTCTCTAGCTACTTCCTGCTGACAAGGGTCGATGGGGGTTCTGAAGAGGTCTCTTTTCTTAACGAGCCTGGATGTTCGGGGAGAGGTCTGTTTCTTGCACTCGTTCAGGGTAGGGTTGGAGCAGCATCTGGTGGATGGTGACTCGAGTCAGTTCTTGAAAGCGCCGCTATAGGAACTGTAGAAAGCAAGGAGCAATAAGTAAGATTAGGCAAACGGCTATTAGGGGCCCAAGCAATGGTGACAAGAGGGTATACATAGAGGAAGACCACCACGCTGTGGCTTCAGCCGAGAACTTCTGACTCTAGAGGTTAGTTTTGAGTTTCTGGAGGCTCTCGATTCGGGTTTCTACTAGGCCGGATTCACTGATGTAGTAACAGCACTCTTCCTGTAGGAAGATACAGGTCCCTCCTCGTTCAGCAGTGAGCAGGTCCAGGGCTCTTCGGTTCTGCAAGGCAACTTGGGCAACTGAGGTGATCTGTCGTTGGAGTGATGCTAAAGACTCAGTAGAGTCATTAATAGCCGCTTGGAGTTGTGAGGTCAGTCAGGCTATGGCCAGGTGAGAGTGGACTAGTGCCCTTCCTCTTAATCCTGCTGCAAGTGCTGAACCAGCAAGGGAGACTCCAACGGCAATGGGTAGGAAGGCAGCTCATCGGGTGCAGCGATGGGGAGTTTGCAGCATCTGGAATTCGGCTGGGGAATATATAGTGAGTCGAGGGACTAGGGTTACCGGGAGGACTTTCTGTGTATTTTCAGATGGCTGGGTGGGTTGGGGAAGAGAAGCGTTGGCGTGTTCTCGGAGAAGGCTGCGAAGGAGAGTAAAGTAGGGGAGGTAGCTGTCTAGAGGAGTAGTCTCTGGCGATGGGGGAGTTGAAAGTAGGAAGGGGCAACCATACAGCAGCTCAAATGGGCTAAGCTGTGATGGGCCCCGGGGGCCTGCTCTTACCCTGGTGAGGGTGATAGGAATTAAGGTTACCCAGGATTGGCGGAGCTCAAGCATGAGCTTAGTCAGATGCTCCTTTATTAGGCCATTGGCCCGTTCCACCTTACCAGAGGACTGAGGATGGTAGGCAGCATGTAGCTTCTACTGAATTCCTAGAGAGGTAGAAACGGCATTAGTGACTTTGGAGATAAAGGCTGGGCCGTTGTCTGACTGTATGGTAGCCGGGAGTCCAAAGCATGGGATGATGTCTTGAATGAGATGAGTGGCTACTGTCCCGGCAGACTCAGAGGCTGTGGGGTAAGCTTCAATCCAGCCTGAAAAAGTGTCAACAATGGTTAGCAGATGCCGGTACTGTTTGTGCTTTGGCATATGGGTGAAATCAATTTGCCAGTCTTGGCCAGGTAGGAACCTGCGTAGCTGATGAAGCTGGCGCCGGGGATGACAGGAACTCTGGGAATTAGTTTTCACGCAGACAGTACATGAGGACTGGACTTCCTGTATGGTATTGAGGAGGCGGTGGGGGTGAAAAAGTGGGTGGAGGAACTGGTATAAGGCTTTAGGCCCAATGTGGAGTGAATTATGGATGTCTTGGATTATCTGGTACCTTTGCTTTTCAGGGAGGATGAGGAGGTTATGCTTGAAGGCCCAGTCATCCTTGAACTGTACCCCGGGGGTAGACTGGAGGGTCTGGAGTTCTGAGGCAGAGTATTGAGGGCTAGGAGAAAAAGGCTGTGTGGGCTGGCGGTGGGGAAGGTTATGACGGCCTTCAGCTTTGAAAGGATGTCTCACCCCAGAAGGGGAACTGGGCAGGTGGGGATTACTAAAAAGGAGTGGGTGAAGGGAGTGGAGTTATATGAGCACATGAGTGGTGGGGTTTGGTAGGGGATACTCGGGGTCCCGTCGATTCCCATGACCGAGACCTGGGAAGGAGTGAGATGGCCAGAATAGGAAGGAAGTGCGGAGTAGGTAGGCCCCATGTCTTGTGACCCTAGGCTCGGCGAGGGTAACCGGAGTCAGAAAGCCAGGGCCCCGCTAGTCATCTAGCAGCCCTAGTAGACTGGGGAATGGAGCTCCCTCGGAGGTCGGCTCCTGGCAAGCAGGCTCCTCCCTACTGAGGGTGACCGCCGGCTGCGTAACGCCAGTGTGTCTGTTTTGAGGAACCGGCACCCTGGGGAAGCTGGGGCAGTCTGACTTCCAGTGTCCCGGGAGCTGACAGATAGGGCAAGGCTTAGTTGGTGGCCATGGTTGTGGACAGGCTCGGGACCAGTGTCCTTCCTTTCCACATTTGAAACATGCCCCTGGAGGGGCATGGGTTTCGGCCTTGGGCTTCTGGTTCCCTGCCGGCCTTAGAGCCGCCACTAGGGCTTGGGTCTGGAGGGCAGCCTTCTGCTTCATGCGAGTTTGGCGGGCAGCCTCAGCCGCATCTTCCCTGGCATTGAATACTTTAAAGGCCATTTTTACCAGGTCTTGGATGGGAGTCTCTGGCCCCTCTTCTGCTTTCTTTAGTTTCTTTCTTATGTCGGGTGCTGATTGGGAGATAAAATGGGAGGCTAATACAGTGGCCCCATTTTGGGAGGCTGGATCTAGTCGAGTGTACCGGACTAGGGCTTCTTATGTTTGAGTGAGGTATTGGAATTCTTTAATATAGGTGGACGGGTTGGCTGAGAAGGATCCTAAACGTTTCTCAATTTGGGACAGGTCTTGGAGTGAGAAAGGAACATGGACCCTGATTAAACCTTCTGCGCCTGCTACTTCTCGGAGTGGGGCCAGGATAGCTGGCTGGTGGGAGCGGGTGTGGGCCGCCACCGGAGAGGCAAGAGGAAGTGTGGCCTCTGAGGGAGGGGGCTCGGAGGGAGTAGAGGGAGAGCGAGGCATGGCCTCTGAGGTAGGAGGTGCAGAGGGAGTGGGGGAAGGGCGTGCCGTTGATGGCGAGTGGTTGCTGAGATTGGCAGGAGAGGACAGATGTTCAGGCAGATCCTCCGGTGAGGAGTAGGGAGGGGGAGAGGTAGTGGAGGAAGATTTACGGGGGGTTCGAGATAAGAGGATTTGGTAGGTGGAGCAGGAAGAACATAGGTTGGGGTGGGTACGGAGGTCCCAAAAAGCCTGGACGTAAGGAATTTCATTGTCCTTGCCCGCGCGGCGACAAAAATCGTCGAGATCTCGGAGGGTGTTGAAATCAAAAGTGCCAGTCGGGGGCCAATGTGACTGGTTACTGAGTTTGTATTGGGGCCAAGCCACCTGGGACAGGAAAATAAGCTTTTTCTTTCTGAGGGTTTGGGAATATCCCAATTTGGTAAAATTTCGCAGCAAGCACCCGAGGGGGGTGCTCAGAGGTATTTTGGACTCCGAATTTCCCATGGCAGGCGCAGCTACAGACTCTCCAGCGCGGATGGGCAGATGCAACGAAAAGGCGTCCCCGTTCGTTGCAAATTCCCCGGAGTACAATTAAGTACAGAAAGGGAAGCGGTCAGAGGGGCGTCCCCCGTCTGGCGGCTGTCCCTCAGAAGGCTCCTGGAGCCGGAACGGAAGACTACCTTGGCTCGGCCGAGACTAGGCAAGGAGTCCGTGCGGAACACCGGAGAGGGAGCAACTGCACCGTGCCGTAGGAAGAGGAGACGGGAAGCGGGGGAAGGCAAAGCAAGAAAAACTTGGCTTACCTTAATCGGAACGTGGAGGTGGCAGGGCCAGTGTTGGGTAGGTCGGGGAGGGGGGCCGTGGCCGGGCCAACGGCCCCAGCTCCCGTCCCGGGTTTCCGGCACCATTTGTCCGACCTACCCTCTGCGGGAAGACTGAGCTCGTTCGGAAAAAACCGGACCGCAGGCTAGAGGAAATTCCTTAAGTTCAGGCTTTATTGAGAGGAAAGAGCCTCCGGGCAGGCCAGCCGGGACGAAAAGGAAAAATGGCCGCGCTGCTCAGAGGGGCAGGGTTGTTTTATAGGGGGCTGAAGGGCTGGGGGGTGGGGAAGCCAAAAGCCGAGGTGGTGGGCAACTGTTGGTCAGTTTGAACTGCTGGGTGGGAAGCTGGGCGGCGGGAAGCTGGGCGGCGGGAAGCTGGGCGGCGGGAAGCTGGGCGGCGGGAGGGCTAGGACCGGTATGTAAAGTGAGAGATAAGGGAGCCTCTTTGTGGGGGAGGGAAAGAGAGAGAGATTTTGCGGTAGGGGCAGAGTTTTCCAAACAGTTTTCTTACCTTTGGTGTTTCCTGTTAGTAAGCTTTCATCCACTGACCACCAAAAGGAGGAGAAGGTAAGGATTTGAAGGAGAGTAAATCAAGGATTCAAGAGAACTGGATGGCTGATTGTAAGTGGCAAAAGGAGGAAGGAGGAGCACAGATGCAAATGGAAAGAAGTCCTAGAGGAGCTAGTCTGGGGAGGTCTCAAGTTTCCCAAAAAGGTACATGAATTTCTACATTATCTTCAGCGAAAATTATGCCAAGAAAAACAATGTGGACAGTGGTGCTAACTAGTTAGCAGGGGTTCAGTAAGAGAGGTTTCAGTAGACTGAGACATACCATGATAATGTAAGGTCTTTTAAGCTGACTGACTGTGCCATGGACCATATGGTAACCGCTGTGACCTACTCGTATGCTCCAGATGAGTTCCTAGAATAAGAAAGTCTGAAGTAACTGGAAAACCACAGAAAGGGAAAAAATGACCAACCCCTGCAGCGCCTAATTAACTTTGAGACATTCTTTTATTGTTCTTTATTCCCACCTTAGCTGATAAGGCAATTGGACTTTGTAAGTGACCTTGGTCAACCTTGTGACTCCAGATCCTATGACTCCCTCCCAGCTTGCAAAAACTGCCCTGAACTGTAACTTCTGTAACTTTCCACTGCCTGCCTCAAACCTATAAAACCAACTCCTATCTCACTGCCCTCTGCTGACAATCTTTTCAGATTTAGCCCACCTGTACCCAGGTGAATAAACAGCCTTGTTGCTGACACAAAGCCCGTTTAGGGGATCTCCTCATTCAGAAGGTGTGTTTAACAGATAGAAGCAGGATCCAATAGAGAGGACAACAGAGAGGACTTAACAAAAATTGTAGCCTGAATGTCAGCTTTTTATTAAGCTAACTTCTGACCATAGAGCTCTTAAAAAAATCATTTCAAATATCTTATTATTTCAGCAAGGGCAAAGCAAATATGCCTGGCATTTTTTCTTCTTATTTTTCTTTCTTTTAGGCTGAAAGTACCTACCGAGAGATTCAGAACCAAAGCCAGTAAGTCTTTTTGGACTTATTGGACAGGACACACTATGAGAAATCAGAATGAACAGGGCTTGCTACGTTTCTTTCAGTTTACTACCTTAGTTCATAACCTTTTGTCCTATCATGTTTTTGCACGACTTCGTACTCTTGATCAAATCTGGTATAAAAATGCTTGAGCTTAATCATTTCTTTGGGTCTTTATGTTCTGATGAAGGCTTCCGTGTTATGTAAAACTTACATTAAATAAATGTGTATACTTTTCTCTTGTTACTCTGTCTTTTGTTAGCCTAATTTATAGAGTCCCACCTAGAGAACCTAAGGTGGATAAAGAGAAAAAGAGATTTTTTTCCCTGTCCTACAATATATATTAAAATTCAGGTAATTATGTCCTTTTTTTGTTTTTGAAAAAAGCTCAAAATGCCATGTAAGTGCTTAGTCCAGGAAGGAAAAATCTTTATAATCTACTTTGTTCATGAGAAGCTGTAACAATAAGCAGGCGTCTGTTCTGGAAGCATCTGTTATATCAATTACATGGCAAATTTTCAAGTTCTAGAATGAGTGAATTTGTAAGTGGTAAGAATTTTTGATAATCAAGAGAAGACAGGATCTAGGGAAGAGAGCAGGTAATGAGCTGAGAATATGTGAGCATGATCTTGATGGTGTCTGTGTTTTATTGCAACCTAGAAATTAGACGTTTTTACATGCAATATTTTTTTTCCCCCAGAAAATGGTTCCCAAATAAACAGTTAAAGTGGTTTTAGGTGATTAAAGCAATATAGAAGATTAGTTTTGTTATGTATAATAACCTTTGCTTCTCCTTTATTGATGAAAAGAGCTTTTCTCAGTAGGTTGTGTTATCTATTTTAGATATTGCCTGATCTTGTTTTTTAAATGTAAATCAGCTTTTTAATCTTTTTTTATGTAAATTTGATAGCCAGTCCCAGCAATTATTCTGCTTTGTTGTAGCTCCCTCTTTAGAGCTGTCTCTATTTTATATTTAATTGTCTTAATTGTCTAAATTTGAATAAACCTGGAGAACAGCAATGGAGATCATTACTTGTTTTTAAATTTACAAAAAGGTTTAAGCACTCCTTCCTGAACTTCTCTTTAATTCTTTACACTGTTAATTATGATCTGGGAGATTGGAAAACCTTGTTATTGTCCCCGGAGCTGCTACTCCAAATTATAGGTTTGTTTATTCTTGTGTTGCTACTTTATATCAGACTTCTGTTTCTATGAACACGATACAAAGCTCATCAGAGAAAATTTGTTAAGTTCACTTTTTAATCAGTACAGGATTTCAGCAAGTGGGTATTTAGGTGAAGAGATATATCATGTAGTTTTAGAGGGTGAAAGAAATAACTGCAGTCTGGTCAGGGGAATTCATCCATTTCATCTCTCCATCCCTCTACTTACCTACCTATGTATTTATTTATCAATTTTTGGAGGGCTTGAACTGGATGACATACCAATTCGATGGGATTATATTCTGACTTAATAATTTTTAGAAAATAGTAGATTAGATTCTAGGTCAAAACGGTCTGAATTTTAAAGTTGATTTAGCTCATAACTTAATTTGAAAAACCCCAAACAGGAGAAAACCAAGAAGGTCTTATCTCAATTTATTGAGGTTCTTTATAGTTTGGGTTTTATGCTTTGGTTCAAATCAAGGCCTTGGTCAAGAGGCAGAGCAGTTGATTTATCAGTTGAGCATAAGGCTTAATTATATCTAGTAAGTCTATGTCCAACACATCTATGTCTGGTACAATGTCTCTAGCCAGGAATTTTTTTTTCTATCATCATGCTGAGAAGCCATCTTTAATTCATTCACAGGTTCACTAAACAGCTAGAGATATTTGGAATAAATAGAATGCATGTTAATTTCTGGTCAATCTGACATGCTAGATTGGATGTGCTTAGTTATCAGTAAGAGAAATACTTTACATAATATAGGAAGTCATATATAGATACACAGATAACTACACTGATTTTTGTGGCCACACCCATTCAGGACTGTCTAAGGAGATTGAGCCTGGCAGTGACCTTGGACAAGTCTCTAAAATTCTCTGAGGTTAATTTCCCCATCTATGAGGTCAGGCATAGGAATAATTCTCAGGGGTATAATATAAGGAGAACAGACAAGCATCAGTGTTTTAAAGAAGCTCCATTACCATACACAAGGTCGGATCAAATGAAAATGAAATGTTCTCTTATAGCATCTCTGAGTTTCAGCAAGTGAATTCTAGTCATGCCTTGTATTCACAGACAGGAAATATCTATTCAGAAGGAATGAATAATAGATAACTACTTTCTTTGCTTTACACCTGGTTATAATTCTACAACTAACATAATATTAAATGAGTTCCCTTCCTCCCAGTGATGTTTCATATTCTGGTTACATACTGTAACTTTAAAACTCAACAGCATGAAAAATCAAACAGCTGGGGAAAATGTATCTTTAATTTTCCCACCAATTTACCACCCCCTGCCCTCTTGCTACAGATTATCTGCCCAGTTCTTAGATAAATGGTGTATTCTAAGTCCCTTTACTCTCATAAAGATGATGGACCCCAGCCAATCTTAGCTCCAGTTTCTCAGATCCACTTTTTATTTGCTGGGTTTTAAAACTAAGATTTGCTTTCATATGGTGTGTTAAATACCTCATTTGCTGAATCATACCTCAAATAAATCTAACAAAATTTTTTTTGTAATTGCACGTATAAGTGTTCATTTTTGGTGTTATGTAATTAATGAGTAGTAATTTATGTTTAGTAGGAAGTAGTAATAAATCCTAACCTGGCCCATAAGAATTGTAAACTATGTTATTATATATTACCAGTAAAAAGAAAGAGAATTAGAGTCAAAGAATGACATAATTTTGACCTGGAAGAAATCATGGACAAAGATTTATCAACTGTTCATTGAAGAAGTGAGGGGACAACAGGTCTGAGAGGTGAAATGACTTGTTCAAGGTCACACAGCTGGTTAGCTTCAGAGTTGGCCCTAAACCTCACAGTTTTTGGCGTCTGGTCCAATACACTTTCCATCACAACATGCAGCCGCTTAGTTTGTTGGTTTTGGGTCAGAAATATAATTAACACAGGGCAGGAAGCCTAGATTATGAAAGAATTGGAGGAGAATCTAATGAAAACCAAGCTTTTCTGAAAGTCCTGGGCAGTTGACCTGTTCTGTGATATATTCATGGTGTCCACCTGAAATTGGAATTTGGCAAGTGGCTCCTCTTTCCTCTTTGACCTCCTAGTTCTCTTCCTAGACTGGTGATTTAAGAGCTTACTGAGAGTGCACAAATTCTAGCAGAGTGAGAAAAGTAACATAATAATAAATAATAGTAAACAAAAAAGTACAGAGAAAGTTAAAAGAAGAAAATAGTACAGTAATAAAAGTAAAATTTCAACAATTCTGATGTGTGGTGACGAAGCAGTGGACCAGGAATACTCATTCCAGAATTTGAGTTGTGATAAAGAAAGAAAAGTAGGGTGTGGTATCTAATGACAGTAAAAGAATACGGCAGCTTGAAAACCAAGATGGTGTGACTACAAAAGGAGAGAGTTTAGGGTTCTGATGCAGACCCAATATCCACACAGACAATATGAGCTGCAGCCAAGTCACAGGGGGCTATAAATCAACCCCACACCCACACAGGTCCTATTTAAATGCACACACACATGTGGTGTATACATGCATGTATATATGTGTTGTAGGACTTTTTTCTTGGTTCAGCTGAAAGCTGGGTTCTTGTCACACACCATGAAAGATTAGGCTTGCAGATGCTTTGAAGGGTGAGAAGGGCAGGGTTTATTGGATGGAAAGGAAAAAAGGGAAACAGGGACTCTTAGCAAAGCGAGAGTCTTGCTAGTATGCTTCCTGCCTCACAGATTGATTTTCAGGTACCACCCAAGACAGGAGAGGCCAGACTCCTCCTGGCTGCAAACAGCACGAACTTCCTGAGGCTCCACCCCAGTGTGCACTTCTCCCAGGGACCCCTTTATACTTGGAAGTTCTCCAGGGACCCCTTTATACTTGGCTGTCTCATATATGCATATATGTACCTAAATTTGGTTCCAATACCATAGTGTTGGATTCTTTAGTTATCTGTATAATATCCATTGATAAAAAACATCTCCAGGAATTGTTTGAGATGCCAAATGGAACCCATTAACAATTATAGTCAAGATTCCAAGAGAGGTAGCTAGGTAAGTGGCACCTCTTACAGATGGCTCATTCCTCATTATCCTTTGTTCAGACCTACTTGGTAATCACCAGTGTGTTCTCACAAGGTCCTGGACTGCTGGCTCCTATGCCTTGATAGATACTCTTGGCAAGCTTATATGCTTATGTTGTATCAGTTAGCATATGTAAAAATTATCTTATAATATTCTTTTTTGGTACTGATTTTCCGGGGAGGGGACCATGATGAGAATGTTGTATGGATCTGCTGACTCATCATTCAGAGGATCACCTCATTTAAGCTACCATATGAAAGTCGGATGATCATCCTTTTGGTTATTGGGTTATATTACCAAATCCAGTTGACACCAATGTATAAATCAGAATGCCATCATTTAAATATGTGTTTAATTTATCTCAATATATTTATATGTTTATAGTTTAAAATAAAAACATATAGTTTACAGTTTAAAATATAAACATATATTTATACTTTAATTTGTATATTAGCATGTGTTTAATATATACTTAGATTTCTACTGGCTCAATCATATGCATTCTCCATCCTAGGAAGTATCTTTCTGATATCAAGTTACCTGAGAAGTGAATTTTAATCAGAATGCTACTTGGTGAGCATAGAGTAAAAATTGCTCTGGGAGGGTGTTTTATAGAAACTCTAGAAAAACCCAGTGAGTTATGCCTACTCCACGACTGTATATACTATTTTAGTGACCAGATAATGAAATCCCAAACACAATAGTTTTTTTTTAACCATTAAAAGCATGAGTTGTTTTGAAACAGAAAGAGGGATAAGGAGCAGAATTGATAAACTATATGGGATAGGCAGAGTTGCTCTCCAAAGATGTCCAAGTCCTCATCCTTGGAACCTGTGAGTATGTTACTTCGTATATCACGGTGAACTTTGCAGATGTAATTAAGGTCTTGGACATGTATTATCCAGGTGGGCCCAATCTACTCACACAAGCCCTTCAAAGCAGAATTTTCTCTGCAGTGGAATAGGAAGCAGGAGAGGGAATCAGAGAGATTCCAAGCGTGAGAAGGGTTTGAAGTGCTGTTGCTTGCTCTGAGATGTGGGGGGCCACCTGCAAGGACTGAAAAGGTCTTTGGGAGCTAAGGGCAATCCCCCACTGACAGCCACAAAAGAAAGCTGTATTGTTGCATCTAGATCCAGCTGAGTCTCTGGATTTTATTTTGGACTTCTTTAGTGTCTCAGTCCTACAACTGCAAGAACAAAATGTTGTCAACAGCATGAATTTGGAAGCAGATTCCTCCCCAGAGCCTCCAAAGAAGAACGTGGCTCCACCAACACCCTGATTTGGCCTTATGGAACCTGGAGCAGAGAAACCAATTGAGCCAAGATCTGCCCAGACTTCTGACCCATGGATGTGGCAAGATAATAAATGAGTGTTGTAGTAAGACTTTATTTGTGGAAACTTGTTTTTATAGTAATAGAAGATCAAAATGCTATATTAATATGTTCAAGTTCAGGCTAAGAAAATAGTCTCAGGAAAAAACCAAACAAACCACAGTTGTACATGAGCACACCTCCCCTTCCTCCAAACAGAATTCAAGAGACAAGGACAGTGGAACACCAGATAGGTCATTCAAGCACCAACTGTTAGCTGTAAGATATAATGAAAAGCAAACATCTGGTTCTTTGCATAATTTTGATCAAAGGAGCATAACATGTGTTGTACACATTTGGAGGAAAACCAACTGCATTAGGATTTTCATCAGGGAACAACTGTACAGGTGTCAAACAGGGGTCCGGGACACCGAGCCACTACTCCACGCTTCATGTTTTTGTGATCGAGGAAAGAATTGCACATCTAACTGGGGTGAGGGGGTGAGCAGTCATCAAGTGCCCAATAAAAGGTCCAGGCTTCCTCAGTAGGGTGTAAAATGTGATGGAATGAAAAGAAAGACGAAAGAGAGGAGAGCTTTATATGCGGCCTCTTTATATGCTCATTGCTCACCTGCAGTTGACACACATCTGCTGGCTGCTGCTCAGGCCAGTATTCCTGCAGTGCTCTTATCATGTGTTAGTTTTATTTATACTTTATTTATTTTTTGAGATGGAGTCTTTCACTGTTGCTGTTGCTCAGGCTGGAGTGCAGTGGTGCGATCTCAGCTCACTACAGCCTCTGCCTCCTGAGTTCAAGCAATTCTCCTGCCTCAGCTTACGAAGTAGCTGGGATTACAGGTGTGTGCCACCATGCCCAGCTAATTTTTGTATTTCTAGTAAAGACCATCTTGGCCATAGTGGTCTTGAACTTGTAATCTCATGTGGTTTGCCTGCCTTGGCCTCCCAAAGTGCTGGCATCACAGGTGTGAGCCACTGTGCCCGGGCTATTTATACTTTATAAGAGCTCCTTTCAGAAGCTAGGGAACTTGAGTATAACATCCATATAGCTTTATAATGGAATTATGCTGTTTCTGCTGACTTAGTATCTTTTCTTCTGTTAATAACTGTTTGGCAGAGGAGTCATTCCTGCATCTCCCCTCATAGTTTTGTTCCCCTGACTGTTTGGCAGAGGAGTCATTCCCCCATCTCCCCTCATAGTTTTTGTTTGAATCAGTCATGACCCCTCCTTGTGGATCTGTGGTTGGGCATACATGATCCGGGGCTGGCTCATCCATTTGTATTTTTTTCTCTTGCCATAGGAATTTGTTTGCAGATGTGGCAAAACAAAAACAAACACAAAACAGTTCAAAGAACACCAGGACTTTTTCTGGGACTGTTGCAATGGCATACCCTCTTTCCAATGGCATTGCTTAACTGGTAGGATGTACGCTCAGATCACTGGTAATCCTCTTGCCATTTATGTGACAAGGGCCTCTCTGGAAGTGAAGTCAGCACAGACAAAGCGGAACTGAGAAAATGAGATGAAACAGCTACTTGACACCATTGTCTGAGCATCTAGATTCAGCTGAGTCTCTGCATTTTACCCTGGACTTTTTCAGTGCCTTGGTTTAAACTGACTTGAAATGGGTTTTTCTCCCTAGACATAGAAAGAATCCTGACAAACCTATTTCAGTTAGCATGTCAATGCTGATGACTCGCAAGTCTGTAATCATCTGTAATAATCCATTTGCAGTTACCTTTAGAGTATTGACGCTGGAGGCAACTTCTGACACAAGACTTGAATGTGTTTAAAGTTTAGCTGAGTTGGGTGCCATGGCTCACACCTATAATCCCAGCACTCTGAGAAGCTGAGGTGGGTGGATCACCTGAGGTCAGGAGTTTGAGACCAGCATGGCCAACATGGTGAAACCCCATCTCTACTAAAACATACAAAAATTAGCCGGGCATGTTGGCAGGTGCCTGTAATCCCAGCTACTTGGGAAGCTGAGGCAGGAGAATCACTTGAACCTGGGAGGCAGAGGTTGCAGCGAGCTGAGATTGTGCCATTGCACTCCAGCCCGGGCAACAGAGTGAGACTCTGTCTCAAAAATAAATAAATGAGTAATAAAACTGAGCTCATCATGGTCCTTACTCTTCTTCCTATCATTGGTGGTGCACCCTGCTCTCAAGCCCCTTGACTATTCTGTTAGGTTTGGAGATACTATAGTGGAGCCCTTTTGGTGAGTAAGCATTTCTTCACCCCCTTCTTCTGTTAACAGTCCTGCCCACTTTTTTTGGGCATCTTCTCTCACACTCTATATCGGTTGGGTGGCTCTTCCACCCACAATTGGTGCATCACTCGGCTGCTGACTATAATTGGGCCAGGGATAGACACACGATCCAGGCTGGTTTCTTTTGCTTGTAATCTAAATAGTCCTAACAAGTAAAGTTTCTGCCATCTCTTCCTCTGCCCACCTCCAAGCAGCCTGCCCTATTCTCAGGTCCTATAGTCTTGGGAGTTATTTTCTCTTTTGTTTTTTTGCTTTTCATCTAAATTAAGAACAGTTGTCCTAATTATGTAACTATATATAAGAAATAAATATTCAATGTTGAAATGTAGAAAATATAAACAAGTGTAGGGGAGATTTCTTTTCTCACCCACTACTAGGTTTGCAGCTAGGGCTCTTATAACAAAGGCAGATTAATAGGGAAAAGAATAGACATTTATTTAATATAAGTTTTACATGACATAAGAGCATTCAGAAATAAAGACGCAAAGAGACAAGGAAACCCATGTATTTTTATGTTAAGTTGAGGAAGAAAAGGATAGTCATGGAAAAGTGTGATTGGACAGAGGCTGTGAGCTAATGTTATAAACTGGGGGCACTCATATTTTGTTCAGATTCTTCCCTGTGACTTCAGCGATGAAGATGTTCCTTTCCTCCAGGTATAGGGTGGGCACCTCTGGAATGAAGGTTTTATGATCTATTTCAGGGGAAGTTCAGCTAAGTTTTTTTTTGAGGCAGAGTTTTGCTCTGGTTGTTCAGGCTGGAGTGCAGTGGTGCAATCTTGGATCACTGCAACCTCTGCCTCCCAGGTTCAAGTGATTCTCCTGCCTCAGCCTCCCAAGTAGCTGGGATTACAGGTGTGCACCACCACGCCCCTGCTAATTTTTTGTATTTTTAGTAGAGATGAGGTTTCACTATGTTGGCCAGGCTGATTTTGAACTTTTGACCTTAGGTGATCGGCCTCCCAAAGTGCTGGGATTACAGTTATGAGCTGCTGTGCTCAGCCTCAGCTAGGTTTTATAGCCTACTTTAGAGGAGAAGAGGCAATGGCAAGGTACAAATGACCTTCCTGCTTCTGTTGTTTTCTCAAATGCCAAGTACCATGTTTTGGGGTAGCATGTACTGAACTTCATCACAGGTATACAACAGAAATATGATTCACTGCTGCTAAGGGTTCATGTAATTAGATTAGGGCTGCCTGGATAACCATGTCTGTAACCTTAATTATATCTGCAAAGTCCACTGTAATATGCAAAGTGACATATTTCACAGATTCCAGGGATGAGGGCTTTGACATCTTTGGAGGGCAATTCTACCTATGTCATATAACTTAGCAATTTTGCTTCTCATTACTTTTTCTGTTCCAAAACAACTTATACTCTTAATGGTAAAGGCTACTACTGCATTTGGGGATTCCATTATCTGGTCATTAGAACAGCATGTATAATTGTGGAGTAGGCATGTTTCACTGGGTTTTTCTAGAGTTTCTATAAAACACTCTCCCAGCGCAATTTTTACTCTATGATTCTGATTAAAATTCAAGTATTATTCTGGTTAAAATTCACATCTCAGGGAACTTGATGTCAGGAAGGTACTTCCTAGGACAGAGAATGCAAATAATTGAGTTGATAGAAACTAAAAAATAGATATCAAATATGAGTGTAAGTTAATATACTAATCACAGTATAAACATAAAATCTAAATTATAAATATATAAGTTGGCCAAGCATGGTGGCTCATGCCTGTAATCCCAGCATTTTCAGAGGCCAAGTCGGGAGGATCCCTTGAAGCCAGGAGTTTGAGACCAGCCTGGGCAACAAGGCAAAATCCCGTCTATACAAAAAAATTTAAAAAATTAGTCAGGGATGATGATGTGTGCCTGAAGTCCCAGCTACTAAGGAGACTGAGGTGGGAAAATCACTTGAACCTGGAGGTCAAGGTTGCAGTGAGCCATGATTGTGCCACTGCACTCCAGTCTGAGCAACAGAGCAGGACCCTGTATAAAAAAAAAAAGTCTGTCTATCTATCTAAAATCCATTATTTATAATTTAAAACTATATAATGCATAATCATTATCTAGAATTAGGCCATTGGCCTAATATGCTGACATTTTTGTTTATTTCCTTTACGTTAGTTTATGTATTCATTTATTCAATGTTATTTCAATTTATTCTTCTCTGATACATTCAGGTCTAGTGGTTGATCAGTTCATTAGAATATTCAATTGAAACAGAAATTATAAAAATGATAAATGCAGTCAGATGATATATAAATTACAGTCCTTCAATTATCTTTTGACATAGGGCTGAGGTCTTTTTTTTTGAACATGGTCTACTGTGTAAAGTCTACATTGTCTTTCTTGCATTAAATACACACATAACATTCTAGTTTTCAATTTTAATCTATTTAAAGTGGAGTGAATTTACAATAGCAAAGACATGGAATCAACCCAAATGCCCATCAATGATAGACTGGATAAAGAAAATGTGGTACATACACACCATGAAATACTATGCAGCCATAAAAAAGGAATAAGATCATGTTCTTTGCAGGGACATGAATAGAGCTGGAAGCCATTATCCTTAGCAAACTAATACAGGAACAGGAAATCAAATACTGCATGTTCTCACTCATAAATGGGGGCTGAACAATGAGAACACGTGGACACAGGGAGGAAAACAACACACACTGGGGCCCGTTGGGGGTGGGGGGAAGGAGAGAATCAGGAAAAATAGCTAATGTACTCTGGGCTTAATACTTAGGTGATGGGTTGATAGGTACAGTAAACTGCCATGGCACACATTTACCTGTGTAACAAACCTGCACATCCTGCACATGTATTCTGAAACTTAAAATAACAAAAATAGAGTGAGAACACAGAACCATTTGCAAAGCGGTATGAGTAAAAAATTCTAGAATTTTATTTATTTTGCCCCATTCTTTCAGTTTTCCACATGTAATTGACACATTTCTCCCGGTTACTCACTTTTATTGAATCCAAGGATTCAAACAAGTTTTTATGAAAGCAACTCTCTTCACATTGACATTTCCTTAACTTATGACAAAAATGAACAACACTGACAGTTTTGGGAAAGTAATTGATTTTAGGTAAACACAGAAGAGTCAATTTATGGGAGTAGAATCACATAGTGTCTTAGAGATGAGTTTACTGACAAGTTCATTCATTCATCCATTATTTATATATTTGGTGACTACTATATTACCAGGCACTGTTTTGGGATCTGGGTATACAGAAATGAACAGAAGTGGCAAAAGCCATTGTGTCCTGGAGTTTCTGTTTGGTACTAGCGTGCACTGTGCTGGAATATCAGCTGTACATGTTACAGAGGGAATAATACCATTAGTTAATGAAATGAGTCGGTCAGTTTGAAAGACCTTTTCTTGTACTTTCCCTTTTTTTGAACCTCCTCCTGAACTTAAGGTCATTTGAAACCCTCTTTCTCCTTTATGCCTTATGTCTTATCGATTGTCAACTTCTAGATTCTTTTCTGCAATATCTCTTGGCGAATTACAGCGAGTTAACTTTGTGGATCTCTATCTCAACTATTAATATTTTCCTTTTCCAATGCATCTTATGAATAGATGCTAAAATCACAATCCTTGGAAAACATTTTCCCTTTTAGGCTCCCAAAGATAGGGTTGGTTCATGGTCATGTGACCTGTGTGTTGCCACAGGGCCCTGTGCACAGAGGAGAACTATGCTTCGTTTAATGCTGTCTTGTCACTGTCTTGAAATTTTTAATAATTTTTGGACAAGGGGGGCCCACATTTTTGTTTTGCTTTGGGTCTTACAAACTATGTAGCTGGCCTCTCGAACCTACACAGATCCTTATTTTCTGACTCTATTAAATGTAAATTCTTCTGCCTAGCCTCAAAAATGAATGTCTACCATCCTACCTAGATAACCTTTTATTTTAACCTTTCCTTGATGGAGTCTTTTTCAGGGCTAACCAGATCTGCTGCCCTTGCATAAAATCGGCCCAGTTTTGTCATTATGTTGTGGCTTAAGCAGCTCTCTCTGATGGAAATGGATCCTGTCTTTTCTCAGCTCCAACTTAACTCTCTAAAACCCAGAACTCACTTCTTTCTAACCTGACTTTATTTCCTGCCAGCAATTATATAATTATGAATTTAAGTTTCTAATAAAATAATAATAGTTACTCCTCACTTTGCGTTTACTGTGGGAGACGTCTCCTTGTCATGGGACTAAATGCTTGGTATTCACTATCTCATGTAGATAAATATTTTTAGAGGTGGGGCCTCATTCTGTTGTCCAGGATGTAGTGCAGTGGCATAATCATAGCCCTTTGCAGCCTGTAAGCCCCGGGTTCAAGTGATCCTCCCTCTTCTACCTCTTGAGTATTTGGGACTACAGGTGCATGCCACCAAGCCTGGCTAATATTTTAATTTTTTGTAGAGGCAGGGTCTCTTTATGTTGCTTAGGCTGGTCTTGAACTCCTGGCTCAAGAGATCCTCTGGCCTTGGCCTCCGAAAGTGCTGGGATTACAGGGATGAGCCACTGTGGCTGGCCCCTTATCTCATCTTTATACGGAGTTCTGTATTTTCTCTTCAGTTTTAGGCATGCTTATTCAGTACAGCCTGAGTCTCTGTGTAGATGTCAGTGTTCTGAGCCTGTGGGTCATGTCCTCCTCATTTATTTGTGCTCTCTCTGCCCTGTACACATGGTGTTTGGTGTGGTGCCAAGTCTCTGTGCCTGTTGCCAATGGACAGACAAAATATTAATAAAAGCTGAAAGTATAAAGTATTGCATTTCTTTCATCTACTGATTTTTGCAGCTAGCATCATCACAGGAAGACTTTGCTGGCCTGAGGACATTGAAAACTGGTCTGTACCATAACTTGAAGTAATTGTTCTTGTGATTGAAACTAACAACTATATAATGCCTGCTAGGCATAATGCCAAGATGTGATTTGATTTCTGGTTAAATCTTCAGCTAAGTTGATTTTGCAAAATGTACCCACATGTGCTCAGGTCGTACGAATGCCCTCCCACCCTCCATTCACTCTCAAAAGTACACTTGTCCAGAGAGTCGCATATCCCTCACTTGTTGGAATATTTGACCCTATGCATTTAAGTCTGAAGCTTCCAAGGCTAATTAGAAAAAATTGTTGTTGATGAGCTTCTGCCAAATGTAAAATGCCATGTTCAGATGCCTTTAGGACATCCATTAAAACAGCCAGAAATGGGGCCATGGTATTTATCAAGTCAAGGGAGACTCATGCTTAATAACAGTGACTTGTTTTATGCCATTAAGAAATGAGCAGACCTGTCAGGAGAATGTTCAACATAAGGTAATGTCAAACTTGCTGGAATAACTTATTCACTGCAGGGCTCCCATCTGTGAATTCGCTGGGGAGGTGGCTGCCTCCATGTGATTCCTCAGATTTGTCAGTTAAATTAGATGCCCAAAGGCAAAACCAACTGACAGGGGCATTATGGGACACTCCTGGAGGATTCAGAATCTATAATCTCACGAGTAGGTCCCATTCACAATTTTGTTCATGCTGATATTAGGGGTCATGTCAGATTTCTAAGAAAGTAAGTGGTAAGAAAGAAAGCCAGCAGGCCAGCCGCCTCAAGGCTGTCAGTAGCAATATGGCTAATGTATAGTTTGTGTGTGGAGAGAAGGAAACTTTATTTATTTATCTTTTTTTTTTGTAAGAAAGACTCAGAATATTGTCTTGAGAGAAGAATTCACAGGTTGTTTTTTTTTTGAAATGGAATGTTTTGGCTGCACCAAGTCAGGCTACTATTGGGGGAATTATATTTATGGGATGCTGAACAAAGAGTTTTTAGTGTTCCTCTATGACATATCAACCTGAGGGTAAAAATAGGGGACAATAGCAAAAACATAGCAAGTCTCTGTTTTGACCTCCTTCAGTAACTGTAAGAAAGGCAACCATTTTATTGATTCTAGTTTATTTTACTCCCTCTTTTTCCTTGCCCTCCTTTCCCTCTCTCCTACCATTCCCTACTAGATGGCCTTCAGAAGACCATGGGTGTGGGGTAAGGATATTTTGCATAAGAGAATGTAAAAGGTATATAAAGGCACTACTCAAACCCAGTTCCTCTCCTTCCAGCAATACTGATCTAAAGTCCTTGGACCAAGTTGGTAGATTTAATTTTTTTCTTCTCTTAGGGTAAGTTGTTTTCCAGGAAGTTATTTGAACCTTAATGAAAACAGACTCCTGGCAAATCTACTTCCTTAGCCCCAGATTTGGCTCATAGAGTGAACATAGAATCAACTGAGAAAGCTCAGCTCCCTTTATGTCAGGGTAATTGTTGTCTCAATGACCTCAAGATTTAAGTGTCAGGTGGTGAGAGCCAAAGATTAACTAGATCATGATGACTATTTTGCTTTAGGTGCCTCAGAAGCAGACCCTGGTACAATCAAATGGCAGTAGTATATTTGGGAGGTGACTCCAAGACACACTGGTAGTGGAGCATGGAAACAAGGAACGAAAAGAAGCTGTCAAAATTGGCATTAGCGAGCCAGTCATCACTTTAGGCAACTTGATCTTGTTCTTCCCAGGAACTCTGGGAGAGAGTGTAAAACATGTCTCAGAGTTATTCTGACTGGGAGGTGAGAAATCTGGGGTATTTATCAACCAAAATCCATCTGTCATTGATGGGAGGTTGCTTCCAGGACCACAGACAACCTAGCACTTCCAGCTTGCCCTGTAGGAGGGCTGACCTGTCTCTTGTAGCCAGAAAACATAAGCAGAGAATAGTAAGTATTTACAGTTAGCACTTTTTGATGTATATAGAGAAGGGATATGGACAGGGCGCTGACCAACCCTGCTATAGCAAGAGTGGGAGATGGAGTAATTAATGATCAGGTTCAGCAGAAAAGCCATCTTTTGGTGGTTTCCTATCAGTGCATTAACAAAGTTTGTCTCAGTCAAAGGAAAATGGGGAGACAGGCAAGTACAAACTTCAGAATGCTTAGGCTATTTAACTGCTGCAAGGTAACCAATAGTCACTGGCTATTGGGTAGATGTGCAAGAAGTTATGGCAAGAAAAGAAAAATTTGACCAACAGATAGGCTCAAAGAAATCTGATTGTACAATACACTTTGAAATTATTCATTGTGAACTTAATCTCTTGGTACAAGCCCAGGAGTCTTTTAGCTAATTCCTTTCCCAATGAAGGAGCCAATCAATGTTCTTTTAGGGGAGAAAATTACTAGAGAGCCTAGTATGTGTTTTGATGCCCTAATGAGGCACTATGAATTACCCAACCCAAACCAATTAAGTCTCAGCCTGGATAGAGGGCTACTGAGGAGATGAAGACACAGCATGCATTTAGGGCAGAATTAACTGCTTCCATAGCCTGGAAATATGCTTGGGGAGAAGCCAAACCTTGTAGGCGCGCTGCTGTCCTTAAAGCTGGCAGCTGAAATGTGATCCAGCCCAACATTAGCTTTTGACGCTTTTGCTTCTTTGGTTTTAAATTTAAAAAATGTCTATAAAACATAAAATATGTTTTGAACATTACATAAGGCTATTAAGAGGGGGTGAATCATGAAAACATGGTATGTCAGAGGCAATAAAGTAAGTGAAATGAACTGCTGTTGACTAGCTGCTTGACCTTGGGCCAGTTGCTCAGTCCTTTCTTGTCAATCAAATAGAAAATTATAGCCCAATAATGTGGTTTTGGATTGCAGCTCAATAAGCAAGCTCTAATCTCTTAGTTACGCCTTACTGTACCATGGGAAACGAAGCACTTATTTTCATTTTAATGTGATCTCTTTCAGTGGACTGTAACTTTCTTAAGCACCCAGCACAATGCCCTGCTTGGCTTAGAAACTCAGGAGCTATGTGTTGAATAAATGTGGAATGAATAGTGGAGGAAGTTATTTCACGTATTATGGAGCACCTAGAAATATGCAAATAACATGCCATCAAGGCATATAACTGTTTTCACCAGAGAAGAAAATAATGATATTGAATTTTTATACTACCAGTGTGCATTAGTGGGGTAGAGGAAGCATGGCAGGAGAGTTGTCACTGGTGAGAAGGTGTGTGGGGTGGTGACTAAGACACAGACTTTGGAGGCAAGCCACCTGGCACTGGAATCTTGGCTCTGCTTCTTACTAGCTGAGTGTTCTTGTGCAAATTACCTAACTTCTCTGGGCTTTCAGTTTCTTCTTCTGAAACTTGTAGGTTGCGACAAGGATCTTATAGCCATGCAACATCTAGAAAGGCTTGAGAAAGTCTATTGCTTAGAGGAGCTCAGTATAAGCCGATCATGGATAACACAAAATCCAGAGTGAGGTATAAAACTTCTTTACTGGGTTGCCTTTCAGCCCTACTGTATCAGCCTCTGGTGGGTTTCCAAGCAGATGTTTTTTCCCGATTTCTTTTTTTTTTTTCCTGCCTCTATGATTTCCTCACTGTGTCTTAGCTCCATGTTCCTGGCACTAGACTTGGCCAAGGCTGGTAAAACTCTTGCACCTTTCTCTCCTTACCTCCACTCCCTTCACCTCTTTAAGCTTCTGTTTTGAACATTCACACCATCCAGAGTTGTGAGAAGGTCTCCAAATCTGGTTAGGACAGCAAGGAGGATGGATAAAAATTCCATCATTGGGAGTGTAAATTAGTTCAACCACTGTGGAAGGCAGTGTGGCGATTCCTCAAGGACCTAGAAATAGAAATTCCATTTGACCCAGCAATCCCATTACTGGGTATATATCCAAAGGATTATAAATCGTTCTACTGTAAGGACACATGCACACGAATGTTCATTGCAGTACAGTTTACAATAGCAAAGACCTGGAACCAACCCAAATGCCCATTGATGATAGACTGGACAGGGAAAATGTGGCACATATGCACCATGGAATAGTATGCAGCCATCAACAACGATGAGTTCATGTCCTTTGTAGGGACATGGATGAACCTGGAAACCATCATTCTAGCAAACTGACGCAAGAACAGAAAATCAAACACTGCACGTTCTCACTCGTAGGCAGGTGTTGAACAATGAGAACACATGGACACAGGGAGGGGAGCATCATACACTGGGCTCTGTTGGGGGGAAATAGGGGAGGCACAGTGGGAGGTGGGGAGTTGGGGAGAGATAGCATGGGGAGAAATGCCAGGTATAGGTGAAGGGGAGGAAGGCAGCAAATCACACTGCCACATGTGTACCTAAGTAACAATCTTGCATGTTCTTCACATGTACCCCAAAACCTAAAATGCAATTTAAAAAAACATTAAAAAAATTTTATCATTGGGGTCAGCACCAACCCATGGATGGATCCATCTCCATCAGCCTCAATGAGGCTGGTATTGTTTGAGATGTTGTTTGCCTTTTTGACATGGAGGTCTGTTACATGGACACTGGCTGTGAGCACCTTCCTCTGGAAGAAGTTCTTCTTTTTCCCCACCTCGACCAAAGAAATAATCAATAACCCTTGTCCCAGAAATCCTGGGAACCTCTCTGCTCTCAGGTCACTTTGAATAAAGGCTATCTGTGGAAAGGCTTTTGAAAATCTATATATTTATCTTCTATTATGAAATAATTCATAATGCTCTTCATAATAGAATGTTCAGTGTGCTCTTTGTTTATGTATTTCAAAAATTTAAGCAGTACAAGAATCCTAAAGCAAATCTAGTTCAACTCCTTTTTACTTTAAAGAGGAGAAACTGTAAGCTACAAATCTCCCTATCTTTTTTTTCTCCCTCTAGTATTTCTAGTTGCCAAGAGCTTTGTGTATGTTTGTGGGGAAATCTAAAAATTATATGCCTGTAGACTATTTTGTACAGACTGATGTTTAAAAAGATTCCTTAAGATAAAACAAAATTCACACTTGAAGTTATTTAGCTTCTTGGTGAGGTGGTGACATGGCATAATGCTTCATATAGCTTATTTTTATTTTTTACACCCATGTAATAGCAAAAAGACACAATGACATGGACAGCCATAAAGCCAAACAACTCTCCCATTTCATTTTACAGCACAAGGCAGAGAAAGGCACAATTCGGTATCCTGACCATTTTTATAGGGGTTTGGAGACAGGTTAGACACGTCTGAAATATGTCCTTCAATTCTTAGAACTCTTTTCAGGCATTCCTGCTGAAGGATGTTCCTTGTATAAATACAGGATGTTTTCATTACTGCATGTGGTTGATTCAGCCTGTTGGTTACATGACATTGAGGAGAAGTGCCTGAGAAACGACTTCATATAGACCGCGTGCAAACAGTCCCTAGAGCTGTCCGGATTAGAATGACTCTAGTGGGAGCATTTGGAAATGAATGTTCATATATCACTGAGGTCTTTAAAAAAAGGTTTAAGTTCTGTAGTCTGCCTCCCTTAGTGCTGCGAAATGATGGAATGATAGCCTGTATGGAGATGAATTTCTGCCTATGAAAATTTTCACTTGTCCTCATTGAGGAAAGCTATAAAATCAATACTTCAGATAGCAAAACCAAAACCAAAATGAACAATGACAACAAAACACCCACAAGACACAAGCATATAGCAGAAGGATTTACTGGGGAGCAAATAGTAACTATAGGAGTACATATTGTAGGTTCAATTTCAGTGTTTCCTTCAGAAATGTATAACTACAGACCCATGGAGTAAAAGCTAGGCCTTTTAACATTTATGTTATTTTAGATAATAACATTTCTGTGTTTACGTAACTCTTTACAATTTACAAGTATTTTTATTTCTTTTATTTGAGCCTCAAAAAACCCTGGAAGATGGGTGATATTTTTATACCCAAAGGTGAACCTGAAGGTCAGGAAAATGAAGAGACTTACCCAAGGTTGCCCAGCTAACAGGCCTCTTGATCTTCCAGCTCCCAATCTGATGCTCTTGCCACCATTCTGCACTGACAAATAAAATATTGCTTCTCGGCCGGGCGCGGTGGCTCAAGCCTGTAATCCCAGCACTTTGGGAGGCCGAGGCGGGTGGATCACGAGGTCAACAGATCGAGACCATCCTGGTCAACATGGTGAAACCCCGTCTCTACTAAAAATTACAAAAAATTAGCTGGGCACGGTGGCGCGTGCCTGTAATCCCAGCTACTCAGGAGGCTGAGGCAGGAGAATTGCCTGAACCCAGGGGGCGGAGGTTGCGGTGAGCCGAGACTGCGCCATTGCACTCCAGCCTGGGTAACAAGAGCGAAACTCCGTCTCAAAAAAAAAAAAAAAAAAAATTGCTTCTCTGTTGTAATATTGCCAGTGTTATAAAAATATTACAACCCCACTTCCCTGATAAAAAATTAACTACTTTTTATTGAATAGAGATTTTTATGGTGTGAAAGACCGAATAATATAGCACTTTTGATGCAGGGTAGGTAAGGAATTGACTTAGAGATGCATCATTCAGAGGGATGTTGAACTGGTAATGAGACATGCAATTTGGTAGTGCTTATTGCAAAAATATAGAAAATAATGAGCAGGTTGGAGAAAACAGAATTGTGAATTGAGAAAATTATTTACTATAGTTACATTAGTCTGTGGGCAGGATAAAATTTATGAACAAGGGCAATCTTTGCCTGCCAAGACAAGGGTAATACAATCTTGTGTGCAGAATAAAGCTAATTACCATCAGGAAGGATTCTTTTTCTCTCTCTCTCATCTTGTTGTTTGCCCTGGGTATTATAGAAATATCTATGTCTTTTTCTCCAATACCCTAAACAATTTTGGGAACCATTGTGTCAGAGAAGTCTAAGAAAACACAAATACAAATAAGTTTATGAAATATTTGGATTCTAGCTTGATATAGATAGTTCATTATCTATGAACGCATCTGTCTTTTTAAAGAGAATGTATGTAAAACTGTAGATTGAAAGGTTATTTTTGAGTATTTCACAGACACAAAAACCAACCAACTGTAAAAAACAAACTGATAACCAAGTGAAAAACACCACTAACTCGTTATAATAAGTAGTTACAAGAGGCTAATGATGGATTTCCAAGCACTCTACCCTTCATCCATATCTTCACTGACCTTCCTTCTGTATGTTTGACTTACTTGTCCTTGGTTTTCCTGCCTGCTACTTGATCATCCTAATTTTAGGGTCCAGAACATCTTCTCACTGAACACCCTTCAAGGCAGCTTCCTAATGTTTCTTTTGAATTTTTTTTTTTGAGATGGAGTCTCACTCTGTTGCCCAGGCTGGTGTACAGTGGAGCAATCTCAGCTCACTGCAACCTCTGCCTCTTGGGTTCAAGTGATTCTCCTGCCCCAACCTCCCAAGTAGCTGGGACTACAGGCACGCACCACCATGCCTGGCTAATCTCTGTATTTTTAAAAGTAGAGACAGGGTTTCACTATGTTGGCCAGGCTGGTCTCAAACCTCTGACCGCAAGTGATCTGTCTGCCTTGCCTCCCAAAGGCTGGGATTACAGGCATGAGTCACCGTGCCTGGCCTCTTTTTAAGTTTTTTGAAAAATTAAAAAATGTACAGGAAATACAAAAGATATTCTAACAAACACCTGTGTTTCTTCCACCTAAAATACATGCTAACATTAGTTATAAAGCAAATGTAACCAATAATTTATTTAAATTTACTTCCAACTCATAAACTGCCTTAAATCATGATAACCAAAAAAAGTGGTGAATTTATCAGGTATGAGAAGTCTGGATCTAAGAATATGCATTTTTAAGACCAAAATTGAAAACACAAATACTGGTTTAGCCCAATAAAGTTTTACTAGTTCAGATTAATTTGAGGAAAGGATTGAATTAGTGAAAATCTAAATCATACCACATTTTGTAGAGAAGGGCCAATGTGAAGTTTAATAACTTACAGAAACATACAACTAGAAGAAAATCAGCATAAATTCCCTAATACCCAATTTTTGATGTGCATTCTAGCTGGTCTTAAGTAAATGAGTTTGTAAGTATTCTGAGTACAGTACTTTGAAACAGCAAGCCTTTGGTTAATATTTACTGAATGAATGCGTCTTGTGTTTCAGGCTCTGCACTTGGCACTAAATATGTAAAAATGTGTAAGTTCCCAGCTTTTAATGGACAAGAGTTCAGTCTAGGAAAAAAGACACATGGATAGGTATTTATAAGTAACTGGTTCATAAAACTTTAGAGATAGAGACAAGTTCCATTTTTTAAAAGATGCACAAGGAGTTTTCTTTTTTTTTCTCTTTTTATTTTTGAGACGGAGTTTCCCTCTTGTTGCTCAGGCTAAAGTGCAATGGTGCGATCTTGGCTCACAGCAACCTCCTGGGTTCAAGAGATTCTCCTGCCTCAGCCTCCCTAGTAGCTGGGATTACTGGTGCCCACCACCATGCTCAGCTAGTTTTTTTTTTGTTTTTAGTAGAGACAGGGTTTCACTATGTTGGCCAGGCTGGTTTCAAGCTCCTGACCTCAGGTGATCCAAGTGCCTCAGCCTCCCAAAGTGAGGGGATTATAGGCGTGAGCCACCGCACCCAGCTGCACAATGAGTTTTCTTTCTTTTTTTCTTCTTTTTTTTGTGACAGAGTCCCGCTCTGATGCCCAGGCTGGAGTGCTGTGGTGTGATCTTGGCTCACTGCAACTCTGCCTTCCGAGTTCAAGTGATTCGCCTGCCTCAGCCTCTCAAGCAGCTGGACTACAGGCGTGTGCACCATGCCCAGCTAATTTTTGTATTTCTAGTGGAGATGGGGTTTTGCCATGTTGGTCAGGCAGGTCTCAAAATTCTGACCTCAGGTGATCTGCCTGCCTTGGCCTTCCAAAGTGCTGGGATTACAGATGTGAGCCACCATGCCTGGCTACACAATGAGTTTTCTTAAATGCCAATTGTGTTTACATTACTAATTTACCTGATAAATCTTTTACGTCTCATAATGTCCTGACAAAGTTATAAATTTCAGATCAGTAGAATGTAAATTAACAATGGTTTATTGTAGAACAATAAAAAAGAATGTGTTCATCCATCTTCCCATATTAAAGTGTTAAGGGGATTCATATGCCCATATAGCCAGCATTTAATAAATATTAGGTAATACTAAGGGCTAGTAAAAGAGACAGGGTAGTTGCATTTTAAAATAGATATATTAGAAACTGATTTTTTTTCTATTATATACGCTTTAAATCAGAAAATTACATTCCCTCCCCACTGCCTGTAGCCCATCCCTCCACAGCAGATTAAGTATCCTATACCTTCCTTTTCTCCTAATGGTAGTGGAATTGGCTGTTTTAAACAGATGGGATATTTTCACATTAGTATTTCAGAGTAGCAATAAGTCTTACATCTCTACAGTATTTTACCGTTATTAATGCTGCTAGTAATAATTGCTTCCTACCACTAGCCAGGAGCTATACTGGCTTGAAAGACATGTTCTTTATAAAAGTCCCCAACTTCAACTAAAATCACTCAGATTTTATCAATAAGGAAAATAAGGTTCAGAGAGGGTAAGTAAGTTATCCAAAGTCACAGAGCCAGTAAGAAAGTGGCAGTGCTGAAAGTAAAATTCAGGTCTCCTCAATATCCAAACTCTATCTGCAATTCACAGAACACGTTAATGTGGCAAGCACTTTCATATAATTACCTTAGCTAATTCTTAACAACTCTGTTAGATATTTCAACTCTTTATTATTATTATTTTTAAAAATGAAGTCTCAGAGAGGTTAAATGACTTGCTCAAAGTACCTCGTTAAATATTAAAGCCTTCAAGTCCAGGATTTTTTCTACCAGACCACAGGCTATTTCTTAGAACATTAATATTATCTGAAATATATCAAATGCCCAGAGTAATGTCCTCAGTATTTTTCAAATGTAGAAAATGCTTTCGGCTTATCAAAAGATAATAACATGGGCTAGAATTAGTGAGAATATCCCTAACAAACAGAGGGAGGAGCTTCAGTTAGACTAAAAATGTAAATTTTTTTTGACATAACAGCATTCTTGAGATATAATTCACATACCGCATAATTCACCTATTTAAAATGTACAGTTCCATGGCTTTTAGTGTATTTACAGAGTTGTGCAATTATCACCACCATCAATTTAAGAACATCTGTATTACCCCAACTAGAAACCTCACACTCATTAGCAGTCACTTCTTATTACTCCTGCACAACCTCTCCAGCCTTAGCAACTATTAATCTACTTCCTGTCGATACGGATCTATCTATTCTGGATATTTTATACACATGGAATCTTACAAGATGTGGTCTTTTGTGACTGACTTTTTCATTTAGCATAATATTCTCCTTCCTTCCTTCCTTCCTTCCTTCCTTCCTTCCTTCCTTCCTTCCTTCCTTCCTTCCTTCCTTCCTTCTTCTTTTTTTTGACAGGCTCTCGCTCTGTCATCCAGGCTCTAGTGCTGTGGTGCTGTCTCAGCTCACTGCAACCTCTGCTTCTTGGGGTCAAGCAATTCTCCCACCTCAGCCTCCCAAAAAGCCTGGCTAATTTTTCGTATTTTTAAAAAATAGAGACAGGGTTTTACCATGTTGCCCAGGTTGGTCTTGAACTCCTGAGCTCAAGCAATTCACTTGCCTCGGCCTCCCAAAATGTTGGGACTACAAGTGGGAACCACTGTACCTGGCCAGCATAATATTTTTAAGGTTCGTTTATGTTATGTCATAAATCAGTACTTCATTTCATTTTATGAAGGAGTGATTCCATGGTGTGTATATACTACATTTTATATATCTATTTACCATAATTGGTGGACATTTGGGTTGTTCTAATTTTTGGCCATTATGAATTATGCACTTATGAACATTCATATCCAAGTTTTGTGTGTGGGTATAGATTTCATTCCTATTGGTGTATACTTAGGAGTAAAATTGCTGGGTCATGTGGTAACCCTAATATTTTAGATTAGACTCTTCTAATCTAATCTGGACTCTTTTTTCGAAGCAGCTGCACCATTTCATATTTCCATCAGCAGTGTATGAGGGTTCAATTTCTCCATAGCCTGGCCATCACTTGATATTATCTATCTTTTTGATTCCAGCCATCTGAGTGGGTATGAAGTGGTATCTTATTGTAATTTGGATTTGCACTTCCCTGATTGTGTTGCGTACCTTTTCATGTATTTCTTGTATATCTTTTCTGGAGAAATGTCTGTTCAAATCCTTTGCTCCTTTTTAAATTGGACTATATGCCTCTCTTATTATTAATTATTTTCCACATCTTACCTGGATCTTTTTATTATTGAGTTGTATGAATTCTTTATACATTCTAGATATAAGTTCCTTATCAGATACATGATTTGCTAACATTTTCTCCCATTCTGTGGGCTGTCTTTTCTCTTTCTTGGTAGTGTTCTTTGCAACATAACATCTTGATGAAGTTTAATTTATCTGTTTTTTTCTTTTGGCGCCTTTGCTTTTTGTGTAGTATCTAAGAAACTAAGGCCTAATCTAAAATCATGAAGGTTTATGTTTACATTTTCTTCCAAGAGTTTTATAGTTTTAGACCTTACATTTAGGTCTTTAATCCCCTTTGAATTAATGTTTGTATATGATGTGAGGTAGAGGGTCCAACTATCTTCTGCATGTAGTTGTCCAGTTGTCTTAGTACTATTTGTTGAAAATAATTGAAAATCAATTGATCAAGTAAACAGGTTTATTTCTGGATTCTAAATTCTATTGCATTGACCTATCCTTATACCAGTACTCCATTGTCTTGTTTATTATAGCTTCATAGTAAGTTTTGACATTGAAAAGTGTGAAGCCTCCTACTTTGTTTTTCTTTTTCAAGATTGTTCTGGCTGTTCTGGATGTCTTGAATTTCCATATAAATTTTAGGATCAACTTGTCAATTGCTGCAAAAAAGCCAGCTGGAATTTTAAGAAACCAAATTTGAAAAGTTTGTTTCATTAAAAAATTTTACTACTACATTATTTTAATTTGTTTCTTTTTTAAAAAATAAAAGCTATAAATGCTAAAGAAAACATTTAAATACCCTGTAGTTTTACAGCACTGCAAAAACCCATTGAAGAACAACCAAAGCTTGGTGACATGGACAGAAGTTTGATTGCTCCCTTTGAATTAGATATGCCTCCTGAAGAAGTCACTGGGCTTCTCTTCTTTATTAATCTACTAAAAAGTGAGATAAATTGGACTACAGTAAGAACTAGACACAATTAGGAGAGTGAAAAAGAAAGCCACAGAATTTGTAATACTTGTATTTGTTAAAGGACTTATATTGAGAATAAAACATTCTAACACATCAATAAGAAAAACAGACCACCCAATAGAAAAATGGGCAAAAGATTTAAGCAGGCAATTGGCAAGAGAGGACAAACACATTTGCCCGCCTGTAGGCTGAAAAATGTCCCTCCAACCAAGGATCTACTTTTTAATCCCTGGGACCTATGAATATTATATGCAAAAGAATAAATATATGACAAAATATGTGATTAAAATAAAGGATCTTGAAGTGAGAAACTTATCCTAGGTTATCTGGATGAGCCCTATATGCAAGTATAATTGTTCTTATGTGGAGAGAGACAGGGACTTTTGACACACATACACACAGGAAAGGGAACATGAAGACAGAGGCAGAGACTGGAATGATGTAGGCACACGCCGTGGGATCCCAACAGTCGCCAGGAGCTGGAAGAGTCAAGGAATTGATTTTGCTCTAGGTATCCAGAGGGAATATATCTTTACTGACACCTTGATTTTGCATTTCTGGCCTCCAGAACTGTTAGAAAATGCATTTATGTTGTCTTAAGCCACCAAGCTTATGGCAATTTGTTAGGCAGCCATAGCAAGCTAATAAACCATCATTTATTAATTATCAGGGATAAGCAAATTAAAAGCACAATGTGATATTGCTACCTACCCCCTAGAAAGCTGAAAGGAAAAAGACAGATGATTTTAAATGTTGATGAGGCTATGAAGTTACTGGAACACCTAAATGTTCCTGGTGGAGTGTATGTTACAACCACTTTGCTAAACTCTTTGGGTATCTTCTAAAGCTGAGTATATGCTTATCTTCATTCACTCATTCCATTTATACCTAAGAGAGATGTATACTTTCACCAGAAATCACAAATATAAATGTTTCTAACAACACTTTTCATAATAGCTCCAACTTGGAAACAACTCAAATATTCATCAATAGGACAAATAAATACACAGTAGTGTATTCATGTTATGGAATGCTATAAACAATGAGAATGAAAAACCACAGCTTCACACAGCAACATGGATTAACCTCACAAACATAATGGTGATAAAAGAAGCCAGACACAAAGAATGTATGAGTTATGTTTCCATTTAGATAGAATTTCAGAAATAGTCAGAACCAATCCATCATATCAGAGGTTAGGATAGTACCCCTTTAAGAGGGGTAATAGCTAGGAAGGGGTATGGGGACTAGATTTTAATTAAAGTTTATTTTATTGAAAGATAATGAAGTTAATAAAATCTTTCCTAATTCATAGGGTTGTGCCTTATTCAGTTATTTATTTATTTAGTAAATACTTATTGAGCTTTTATTATTTCCCAGGAGCTCTTCTGGTGTTAGGGTTACAGCAGTAATCAAGATAAAGTTTGCATTGTCATACAGTTGACATTGTAGTGGTTCCCTTTCCAAATACTGGGATATACTGTCACATTGTTAGCCCCTAATGACTTATGATACATGACATTTACATGCTTGGGTGGTCCTCACCCACACTGATTCTGGATTGGCTATGTGACCTACTCTAACCAATGAGATGTTAGCAAGGGTGATGCAAATAGAAGCTTGAAAAGTGCTTGCACATTGGGGCTTTAGCTCTTAGAATGCTCCTGTTTGGAAGCCAGCTGCTGTTCTGCAAAAAAGCTTGAACTTGATAGCTGAGTGTTGAAAGACCACATGGAGGAAGCACCTGGAGGGTGAGAGTCCATCTTGAATGTTTCAGCCTCAACCAAGTTCCCAGCTCAATGCAACCACATAGGTGACCTCAGCTACACTGTGTGTGTCAGGAAAATCACTAGGCTAAGCCCAGTCAACCCACAGACTCGTAAGAAGTAGTAAAGTGTAGTTTTTTTTTTAAACCACTGAGTTTTGGGGTGATTTGTTACATAGCATTATACAACTGAAACAAATAAATGGTTGAGTAAATAAATAAGGACTATAATTTCAGAGTATGATTTGGGCTATAAAACATTAAATGGGGTAAAGGTATAAAGAATGACTGAGGCTGTGCATGGCAGCTCATGCCGGTAATACCAACACTTTGGGAAGCTAAGGTGCAAGGGTCACTTGAGCCCAGGAGTTTGAAACTAGCCTAGGGAACATAGGGAGGCTCTCTCTCTCTCTCTCTCTCTCTCTCTCTCTCACACACACACACACACACACACACACACACTAGCCCAGCTTGGTGGTGTGCACCTGTGGTTCTAGCTACTTGAAAGGCTGAAATGGGAGGATCACTTGAGCTTGGAAAGTTGAGGCTGCAGTGAGCCATGATTGTGAAATTGCACTCCAGCCTCAACAAAAACAAACACAACAAAAAAGAATGATTGAGGGGAGATTTCAGAGAGTGAGGTAGATACATTTTGGAGACTTTAAAGTCACATGCACTTGTAAGTTATTGGTAGGGTGCTCTATACAGTAACTGGGGAATTAATTTTTGTTGAGACTGTCAGGTACTGTGGGGGATGAATAATAGAGGAAAAACACTAGAGTTGGCATTAGAAGAGCTGGATTGGAATTAAGACCCTGCTTTTGATGTTGGGCAAAGTGCTGTTCCTTTGTAAGCCTGTTTCCTCATCTCTAATATAGTCATCTTGTTTACTCTTTAGTATTGCTGGGGATGTTATACTTTGTAGTGTATGGGAAAATACTCCAAAGTTTTAAAATATTATTTAAGTGAAAAGCATTTCTGGCCAGGTGTGGTGGCCCATACCAATTATCCTAGTACTTTGAAAGATTGAAGGGGAAGGATCACTTGAGCCCAGGAATTTGAGATCAGACTGGGCAACATGGGGAAACCTCATCTCTACAAAAAATACAAAAATTAGCCAGCTATGGTAGCATGTGCCTGTAATCCCAGCTACTTGGGAGGCTGAGGTGGGAGGATTGCTTGAGCCTGGGAAGTTGAGGCTGCAGCAAGTCGTGTTCATGCCACTGTACTCCAGCTTGGGTGACAGAGCAAGACCCTGTTTCAAAAAAACAAAAACAAAAACAAAAACCAAGAAAAGAAACGCATTTTCATGAAAACAAAGGTATTTTGCCTGCCCCATTCAATTTCTGTCTGAGGTGTCTGCTCCATCCACAAGATGATACATTTAAAACCAATGAAATAGATGTTATGTGCTGTAACCATAGACTGTCTGGACATTCTACTGGTCTGGTCTGTGTTACACATGAGGCTTTGAAATGTATTTAGCATCTACTGGGACCATGGTTGGTCAGTTTTGAATCATCCTTGAAGTTGTCACTGAAACCTGATATTCTCTATTTTGATAATGAAGAAAAACACCAATGAACAGCCTTATTAGTGTAAAAAGTCACACAACCCAGAGCCTCTATCCCATTAGGAAAAAACTCAGCATCTGTCACGCCACATCGATAAATACTGCACGTGCAAAGGGTACCTGACTTTAACAGTAAATTCCTCTATGCAAAAATTGATTTGCTTTTAAATTTTAATTTACCCTTTTTACTTCTATAGATCCTGGTTAGGCACCCCCCTCCACTTCCCTTCTCTATTACAAAGCATGTAAATTTGTATGAGAAATGCATCATTCTCTAAACCAAACAGCAAAAAGAGAAACAAAATGCAGAAAATAGGTGGTAAGGAGAAATAAAAGGAAAAAAAAAATTGGTCATTAAAAGGATGCACGGGATAAAAGGGAGGGAGGCAAGACGAGCATCTACTCTATTGGGCTTCGGTGCAGATGTAAGTATAAAATGCTCCACAAGTCCTGTAATTGAGAAAATCTATCAAATGTCCTGACAGCTGCTCGGGCATTTCCAGAAGCGATAAAACTTGAATTTATTTCACTCCTAGAAAAGGGGCAGTATCACCTTCTGGCGGCTTTAATGAAATGCCATAAAATTCGAGAAAAAACTGTGTTGTAAAGTCATAAAAAGGTAGTCGGAAGTGGATTGTTGAAAATGCCGCGGGGGGCCGGGGATTGGTGTGTCTGAAGAGCACCGAAGGGGACCAGAGGCCTCTTGGCATGGTCAGGAGTGCGGCGTGCGGGCTTCACGTGGGGTTCTGACCCCTGCAACGCTGGGTGCCAGGTCGGTGGGGAGTGTGATCAGCCGAGAAGCTAATTCTCTCACGCACCTTGGCAAATGACTTCATCACTCTCTGACTTTTCACATGCAAAATCGGGACTAATAATCCCTTTTCGGGGCTCATCAACCCCATTTGTGCTTTGAGGATGTTGCCAGAAGGAATACCCTCACCTGCACTTTTTCTAATAGAAATAATGTAGTAAGTTGTGATGAATAGTCCCCAAGCATCAGGTCATCCTTCCCAGCTGCAGACCTGGATAGGCAAATCCATTGCTATGGGTTCTCAGGGCAGGATTTAGAACAAACACATGTAGACACACCTATTCTGCTTTGGAATCTGATTGTTCAGATTGTGGCCGTGCCTCTAGGATCTGACATTGTGTCCACGAGTCTGCATTTTCTCCTGGATGATTAGCGACTGCAAGGACCAGAGTTGTCTCTAAGTTTCTTTTCACAGCTTTGGCACTTTGTCTCACACTTTGCACGTGTTAGAAGCTTGTTAGATGTTTCCAAGGGGAATAAAATATCTTGGGAGCTTCAGGTGGTCGGGTAATATCTTCATTTTTTTCAGCCACTTCTGTGGTTGAATAACTACCCTTGGTATCATTGATGGAAGAACAAGCTAAATTCATTTATTTAAGATTATTATACAGGGAGAAGTTACATGGTGTTTTACTTTATATTTTCCACGTTTGATACTTTAATAAAGTCATATTACATCCATATAAAGAATTCAATTTCAAAGACAAGTAACAGAGACCTTGAGTCTTACAGTGAATTTTCTTGGCCAATCAAGCTTTCTGTAAATATTATGAAGTTAAATTATAAACATTGAGAACAAGGGGCCTAGAATGAGGGAATTTATAGATGATTCTAAGTGGTAATAGGTATAAGAAAAATTTTAGCAAGGACTTCTTGAGGATGTCCTATTCAAAAAAAAAAAACCCACCAAATAAATACAATTAAAAAATGCTCTTGAGATAGTGCAAAGATGTGAGAGGATCAATAAGGTTAATGCAGGGAAAGAAGATAAAAATGGATTGGGAATTTTGAGGAATGGGTATTTTTTTCCTTGATGAACTAATGATCTTGAATCTTTGGCATAAAGGGAAAGTTTCCATAGTCTGGATTTGACTCAAACCATAGGCTAAAGGAATATCGGTAAGAATGTCAATCTTTGGAAAATCTTCTGAGCACTATTATTGAGTTATGACTGTCACTTGAGTGTCTTCAGTGGAATAGGATATAAATTTCCCGGAGGCAAGAGCAAGTGCTTGGAAGCCCACAAAGTTTAGTGATCATCCTTTCATTTTCTGACGCTCAAGTCCTTTGTCAGCTTCAGAACTGGGAAGTCAGCTATTAAATTACAGATGAAATAATGCCAGACTCCAGATGTGGCTGCCTCACACTCCTGACTTTAGCCAGATGTGCTGAAGCCACGGCGTTCATCATGAATAGAGTGAAGGTAGAGGGAAATCGTCAAGACACGCCCAGAGGAATCCTGATTCCTGGCTCCTTTATGCAGGGAGACTCTCTTCCAAGTACAGCATCACTACTCAAGGGGCAGGGGATAAGAGTAAAGCCTCTTCAAAAGTCCTATAAAGAAGATTTGCATTTTGTTTTATTGATAATTGATCTTATGTCTAGCTTCCAGTGGTCTCCATTAGGTTATTTAAAAAGTTCTTTGTGCCCAGTGCGGTGGCTCACACCTGTAATCCTAGCACTTTGGGAGGCTGAGGTGGGGGGCAGATCACGGGGTCAGGAGATGGAGACCATCCTAGCTAACATGATGAAACCCCATCTCTACTAAAAATACGAAAATTAGCTGGGCATGGTGGTGTGAGCCTGTAGTCCTAACTACTCAGGAGGTTGAGGCAGGAGAATCGCTTGAACCTGGGAGGTGGAGGTTGCAGTGATCCGAGATTACAATTGCATTCCAGCCTGGTGAGAGAGTAAAACTCCGGTCTCAAAAAAAAAAAAAAAAAAAAAAAAAGCTCTTTGTACAGATACGTTTAAACAGCCACCCCTTGTCCTTCAGTATCCTGACTCCCTGATGTAGCATTTATCCTTGCCAAATTACTTGCTATTTTGGGGAAAAGCCTTCCACTTTCCTCCCAGCTCCTTTCATTCACTTTTGGACACCAACTGATGTGAGAACCATACTGAAGGCACCATTAAAGTATCTTGGATCTCAGCTAGTTTCTAATGGAGATTGAGGGGCTAATGGAAGCTCATGGTGGTAGTGGTGGGGCCTGGGCATGCTGGACTAAAGTCTTATTGCAGCTTAAGGCCACTTGGTTATTCTGGTCCAAGCATGAGTTGGTTTCCAGGGTGATCCAAAGAGGTCACAGATAATCACTGTTCCATATATAAGAATCTATAACTCACCCACCTTTCACAATGGAGATGAGACTGCAGATAACTGAACGGGTCAAAGAGCCTGGTAGCTGGTGATTGGACCTGTGTAAAAAGAGTGTGTGCTTTCCATCATTTCCTTTGTAGCCTGCAGTCCAGGTAACTGTAACTGGTTCTGTCAGGTGTAAGTTGAGCCATTGACAGGACATGATTGGGAAGGAGTGAGCTGTGTCCTGTTTGTAGTTTAAGGGTCATATTTATCAGGAATGATTTTACTTAGAGCTATAAACTATCCTCTGAGGATTCTTGGCTCAGACAGTGACTTCTTTGTTGGATGAAATGATAATAGCTACCTGGATTGAATGGTCCCTTCTCATATGAACTAAAACAAAATGGACAATGACAGCAAAGAAGGTCACCTGTAGGTTCTAGGTGTTTTATGATGACCAAACATGAGAGGTCATCCAGACAACATGGTACTTTTTATTAGGGCAAGAATATTTGGATTATTTGGAAAGAATCTTTGGGAAATTCTAATATTTTAATTGATAGTCTATTACTGATACAGATGACACATTATTCTCTAAAATAGTTTCTACCAATATTCTTTACCTTGACAGTGTGAAAAAACATCAATCTTATCTCATTCTTTCTAAAAGGCTGAGAGGGAGTGAAGGCGAGGAGAGAGAGAGAGAGAGAGAGAGAGAGAAAGAGAGAGAGAGGGAGAGAGAGGGGAATGGCAGTAAGCATCATGAACAATTTTAGTTCATTCGGAAGTTGAGGAGACTTATTTTTCAAATGTATTCTCTCAAATACAGATTCATATAACAGATGCTCTCAACTCTCAAGCTCCTTCCATCTGTAATTCAATTTTCTTCTAAACGTGATGCTGACATCTGTTGCAATGCAGATACATACTCAAGTACCTGCAATTTCTCTGTCAAGCTCAGTGTCATGTTAAAGACTGTGAACTTGGCAGGAATGGAGAGCAGACACCACCGCCACAGGGCTGCAGGCAGAAAGAAATTTAATGTCTCTTTCATGGTTCTGATGCCTCAGCATCTTTTCCTCTCTGACACTGAGGCTCTCATTAAAGGTTTTCAAGGGAACATAAAGTGTTTGTTTAATAGTGCAATTAATTGTTTAGCTTCACTTCTGGAGCCACCTCAAATCAGCACATGCTAAGACTTAGCAGGGAGGCAGAGATTGCATCTTCAGATTCTTCCTGACAGGGTGGATTAGATAAATTACCATGCAATTCTCTGAAGTATCTCTAGAAAAAAAAGCACTGCATGTTGCATTTTAAGATGCTGATCTTTGTCCTCCTTTCTTTTTGATGCCCTTTCTCCAGCATGACTATAAATCAAGACCATTTGAGGCATGGATTGATCTCAATCATTCCATCATTAATTCAATCATTAAACAAATATTTATTGAGTCTCTGTTCTGTGATAGTATTGTGCCAGGTGCTGGGGATAGAAAGGTTGATATGACATGGAATTCATCTTTAGGGGATGTCAGTAGTGTTTTGTTTTAGGAAAGTACTGAGCCTTACCTAGGCTCCAAGAGTTGAATAAAGATAAAGTTTTATGCAAAAAAAAAAAAAAAAAAAAGCTCTGATAAGAATGCAAACCTATTATTAGTCTTCCTTTACCAGAAACATGTTCTTGCTGCTTTATAGGAAGGTGGTAATCTTTGCTATGTACCAACTAATATGGAGCTGCTGGAATGGGGAGAATGAAATATTCCTTCTGACCCTGACTGTCTCTCCCACTGCAGAACATCAGCGAATATCTAAAACACGACACTTGATTATGTTACTTCTTTAGGTAGCTTTGCTGGGGCGATGATAGAATCATGAAATTATCCAGGCCTTTAAAAATGTTTGTCACAACATTTACCTTGGACATTATTTCTACCAACTGCCATCATTTCAGTTTTATACAACACCATGAAAGGGCTCGGTTGGCAGTGTGAATTTGTGTTTTTTGTCATTCTGTACTGACTCAGGGATGAGTTTTGCTCTGAGAGCCAGCCCAGCTATGGCCGGCAGTAGAGGAGGGGAGCGCAGACTGTGGTCATCAAGCTGCTTGAAGGTGGGTCTGGTGTAAAAGATAGATAAAGGAGAGTTTGAATTACTCAACACAAATTCTCAGAAAATTTTCTTTAAGATATTGCAAACCGTTGGTCCTGGGATGATCCTGGTTCACTGATGTGTTACATTGGGCCTGCATTATATTAATTTTTTTTTTGCTTGATTGCCAGCACATAAAAGCTAGAAGATTTCACATTAAAATTATTTCCTCTATCTAAAAATGGGAACATCTAGTAATACAGGACCTATATTGCCACATGGCAAAGGTGAGCCAGAGCTGATCCAATTACCCCCATATGGGACATGGATTTTTCATTTATCTGCAGTCGCCACTGCTCTATATTGTCTTATACCCCAGTCTCCATTATTTAGTTACTTTCCTGGTCCCCTGGTCTGTCTGAATCTATTAAACCAAAAGTATTTTTAGTCAACCAGTTAGTCAAATAAGTTTTTATTGGGACACTGCTCTACTTTTGTGAGCTTGTTAGGTACTGTGGGAGGGGCAAAAATATTTTTGCCCACACGAGGAAGAAGAGAGTGACGTGCAACAATTAAAGACCAGGCCTAGAAGATAACACAAGTCCACGTAAGAATTCAGAGAAGAGTTAGCCGGGTGTGGTGGCACATGCCTGTAATCCTGGCTACTTAGGAGGCTGAGGCAGGAGAATTGCTTGAACCTGGGAGGCAGAGGTTGCAGTGAACCGAGATTGTGCCATTGCACTCCAGCCTGGGCAACAAGAGCAAAACTTCATCTCAAAAAAAAAAAAAAAAAAAAGAATTCAGAGAAAAGAATGTCGTTGATGTTCTTAGTCATTAGGCTTCTGAATTTTACAACTTTTATTTCCCAGAAAAGGAGAAAAAACATTTCTTTCACCAAAAGTAAGTTCTTAGGGAGTTAAGAATGTAGATATTTAACACATCTAAGTGCATAAGGCATTTGTACTCATCACATTTTCAAGAAAATCTTTTTGTTTTGCAGAATAAGAACCCAAGCCCAGGCAACAAGTGTCACATCTGGGATAATATAAAAAGAAATGATGCTGAATAGACCACAGAGATTTGGAAGAAGGATTAACAATACTAGTTCTATTCTGCAACTCTTTGGGGGCCCATGAATAAAGCTTAATGTTTAAAAGAAATTGTAATTGTTGAGAAATACCTGGACAATGTTTTAAAATTCTAGGCTTAATTTCATATAGACTATCTGGCTAGACTTATGGTCTGGGTTTGCTTTATGAGAGAAAGGCTGGCATAGAAAGCAGGAAAGGTCAAGGTCTTATTGGCATTAAATAAGGAAGAGTTGGCTACTTTCCCTTGAAGAAAACTCATAGTCCATTATGTCACCAGTTTGCTTACATTTGAAAACAAAGCTAGTCACCACAGTTGGACAATTGAAAGCCATTGCCAGTGGCTAGGAGATTCTAGTATCTCACGTGATTTAGTACATACATGTCTATGCCTGAAATGCCATACTTCTAGTAGTAAATGTTGAGCAGTGAAGACAGAGCAACTAGAAATACAAGGGGGGCCTTTTTTGAGCCTCAATAAAAGTTAACATTAATTTACCACTTACTATGTCTCAGACACAGTGCTACCTGCCTTATATAATTTATTTAATTCTTTTTTTCTTGAGATGAAGTTTTCCTCTTGTTGCCCAGACTGGAGTACAATGGTGCAATCTCCGCTTGCTGCAACCTCCGCCTCCTGGGTTCAAGCGATTCTCTTGCCTCAGCCTCCTGAGTAGCTGAGATTACAGGTGCTCGCTACCATGCCTGGCTAATTTTTGTAAATTTATTAGAGACAGGGTTTCACCATGTTGAACAGACTGTTCTTGAACTCCTGACCTCAGGTGATCCACCTGTCTTGGCCTCCCAAAGTGCTGGGATTACACATGTGAGCCAATGCACCTGGCCCTATTTATTTCTTATAAGAATATTAGGAGGGTAAGTTTAAGTAATATTCTTTTTTACAGATAAAAAGCTGGGGCATAGAGAGGTTAAGTAATTTGTCCAAGGTCACCAGCTCTCAAGAGGCACCAATGTGAGCTGAACCCAATCAGTGTGATGCCAGCGTCCCTGACTCCTGTTCCCTGTGCCTTGATCTTTCACTGTATGGATTATCAGCTCTCAAACTTTTCCTTTTTAGAAGAAACTGGATAATTTAAACACTCTGGCAAACCCATGAGCTTAAAAGAAACCTCCAATACTGAGCAAAGAACCCCAGTCATTTTCCTTGTTCCTACTTCTGTACTCCTAGCCATTGCTAGAGAAAAATCACAAAATCAGGGCAAATGGGTTCACGCTAAAGACCACATAAGCTCAGAAAGGGCCCCCAGAGCTGCTGAGCAATACTTGCATTCAAAGAGTCCAAGACAACAGCTATATCAGCCATGCCATTGTCTTAAACTCTAGCTCCGACCCAACCCCTCTAGGGTTAGAGACCTTGGCAGATGAACTTTGTTTTAATTCACTGAGAAAATGAGACCCATCTAACAGGAGCCAGTCCCTCCTTCCTTACTAGAATGTCCTTGTACGTGCACTTCATCTTTACGTTTTCCCTCTGATCTCAGGGAAAAAAAAACCTCTCATCTTTCTTTTTAAAGACAAACCCTACACTTGTGCCTACCAAGCCCTTCCGTCTGCTGCTTTCAGGCCCAGCTTCCCCAGTTACTTCTGGTGTTTCTTGTACCTGGAATCTTTCTCCCCTCTCCACTGACCCTTTTAGGGAGGCATGAAAGTAGAGTTGCCTAGACTAGGAGCTTAGCCTCTGGTTCAGCCTACCTGACCACATGCCCATTTATTAAATGCTACCGCTTACTGCTGTGTGACCTTGGACAATTTACTTAACTTCCCTAGGACTCCAATGAAAATGATTATGAAGCCTCACATGGTTGGGAAGATTAAATGAGATAATCTCTGTTGAGAAACACCCAGATCCTTGGTCTATTTTCTCTTGGTGCCAACTTCCCTCACTTCCTCTCCTAAGCAGCTTACATTCATGATCATCATTTCAACTACTCTCTAGTCAATGACGGGCCTCCCTGCCCAGTGTCCTTTGGTTTTAACCAGCTGTTCTCCCCACATGGTGAAGTGGGCTGCTGGACCAGAGCTAGTGAATATTTATCATCTCTATCCCTCACCGAATCATCCTCACAGCCCTACGTTCTTTCTAGCCTTCCAGGAAGAGCCAATGGCTTTTTCTCCCATTTCAGAGATTATCATTATTATCACATTTAAAAAATCATCTTCTTGTCATCTCTTGTTAGGTTCTCAATTTCCTTTTTTTTTTTTTTTTTAATTTTTATAAAATAACTTTTTTTTGACAAGGTCTTACGCTGGTGCCCAGGCTTGAGTACAGTGCTGCAGTCATAGCTCACTGTCACCTAGAACTCTTGGGCTCAAGCAACCCTCCTATCTCAGCCTCCTGAGTAGCTGGGACTACAAGTGTGTGCCACAATGCCTTGCTGATTTCTTAACTTTTTTGGAGAGAGAGAGGTCTCACTGTGTTGCCCAGGCTGATCTCTAACTCCTGGCTACAAGTGATTCCCCCGCCTCTACCTCCCAAAGTGCTGGGGTGGGCCACGATGCCCAGCTTCTCAATTTTATTTGAGACAGAAACCTCAGTAAACCTCAGTAATACTAAAGAATCTTGGTATAACAGTAGAGTGGCTATGAAATCTAACTACCTGGGTTCAAATCTCAGCATTGCCTCTGGCTATCTGTGTGACTTTGGGCACGTTTTTTAATCTCTCTGCCTTAGTTTCTGATCTACCTTGTAGGGTTTTCATGAGGTTTAAAATGAGTTTCTATGAGTGAAGTGCTTGGGAGAGTGTGTGTTATGATAAGCACTCAGGTAAGTGTTGTTAATACTTATGTTTTGGGCCTGGCGCAGTGGCTCTTGCCAGTAATCCCATTACTTTGGGGGACTGAAGCAGGTGGATCACTTGAGGTTAGGAGTTTGAGACTAGCCTAGTCAAAATGGTGAAACCCCATCTCTACCAAAAATACAAAAATTAGACAGGCATGGTGGCTTACATCTGTAATCCCAGCTACTCAAGAGGCTGAGACGGGAGATTGTTTGAACCTGGAAGGCAGAGTTTGTAGTCAGCCGAGATGGTGACACTACACCTCAGGCTGGGTGACAGAGCAAGACTCGGTGTCAAAAACAAAAGCAAAACAAAAGATAACATAACAAAATGAAACCACCAACTTATTTTTTGGTTGGTGTAAAAATCATTGTCTTTTGCACCAACCTAATAGGAGAAATAGCGCTTGGGTTCGTCTCTCTTGTTTTGTATCTGTAGATACAACAAACGTACAGAATTACATCATGTCATCATCATCATCAGAGTCACAGGAATCAGGAACCAGAAATATGATTTTTAGGAGTCAGAGTGAAAGGAAGCAGAGATCATCACCAAGAGGCCCCAGTTAGTAGACAAGAAAGTACAGGGTTGTTGTAGTTTAAAATTCAGAATAATAAAGGGCTAGAGCATTGCCTTATTCCCAGCAGCCATGGCTCCGGAATCTTGATGAAGTCCAAGAATTCTCCCTGGTTTGATTTAAAGTCCTCCTGCCAACCCAATTTGATTGGTTCTGTTGTAACTCTGATTAGGGCAATCTGCCTTTTAAAGGAAATTGGGAGCACAAGCGCAGAGCATACTAAAGCTTAAAGGGCCCTTGGGGTTCCCTAGTCTAACTCCTCAGTTTCTGCAGTTGAGGAGCACACACCGTGATCTTGTGAGCTGGTCCCCCCATTCAGAACGCAGCAGGGTTGTGGACCCCCCTGGGGTGCTAGGTTTGGAGAGACATGTGCTGTGCATGGACTCATTTTGTGCATTTCCTGTCTGATTGTTGTGCTTTCCGTCAAAGTTACTGACTTGGCTTAACCATGCTTAGTTTGCAAGACCTTTCAGGTAAATCAGAGCATGGGATGCAGTCACTGCAAGTTGTCACACATGATTAAGGAGCTGGAGGGAGTGATTTATGTTGAAAGATTAAAATCCCTAAATATGTATGGCTGGGTGCTGGCCTGATTGAGTGGGGCTTCAAGTATTTGAAAACTGCCCGGTGGGAAGGCTGCAGTCTTTTTTTTTTTTTTTTTGAGACGGAGTTTCGCTCTTGTTACCCAGGCTGGAGTGCAATGGCGCGATCTCGGCTCACTGCAATCTCCGCCTCCTGGATTCAGGCAATTCTCCTGCCTCAGCCTCCCGAGCAGCTGGGATTACAGGCACGCACCACCGTGCCCAGCTAATCTTTTGTAATTTTAGTAGAGACAGGGTTTCACCATGTTGACCAAGATGGTCTCGATCTCTTGACCTCGTGATCCACCCGCCTCGGCCTCCCAAAGTGCTGGGATTACAGGCTTGAGCCACCGCACCCTGCCGGCTGCAGTCTTTAATAGGAGTAAGACAGTTGTAAAAGACTAGAAGAGCGATACGGGTGGCAGAAATGGGATGATATTAAAACAGGGTACTGCTTCCCAGTGGAGCTAAAAAGACCAGATTCAGACAGGAAATTCTCCAATAACATTTATTTTTGACACTAGCTTTCTCTGGAATTTTCTACATCCAAAGCTTGATGGTAGGTGCAATCAGAGTCTCAGTAGCTCTTTGGAGTTCCCCACTTCTGGGGATCCCTTTGCTTTCTCTCATTATTCCTCCACTAAGATCCCCCACTCTTTCTCCAGCTGCCCTTTGCTCCCCAAGCCCTCACTGTCCACCTCCCACCACTACCAATCAAATGGAGCCCGGATTTTAAGTAAGGACTGTGATGCTAGAGGTAATTGAATAGATAAACTGTTTCCTATTAAACTACCTGCCAGGCAATTAATGAATCTCCAAGTAACACTGACCAAGCCCTTAGTGAGTGTTGAGAAATTTCAACATTGTGTGTGTGTTTGTATTTTCGTGTATAAAGAGTGGAGGGCGTGATGTGGGATCATTGACCAATCATAGTGGTTCAAGGAAGACTTCTTAAGGAAGTGACGTTTAAGGCAAAAACTGAAGGATAAGCCTGAGTTAGCAGGTCAGGAGGATGGGAGGGAAGGGGTGCATCTTAGTTCAGATTGCTATAGCGATATACCATAGACTGGGTGGTTTAAACAATAGAAATTGATGAAACAATAGTTCTGGAGTCTGAGAAGTCCAAGATCAAGGTGTTGGCTGATTCGATTCCTCGGGATGGCCCTCTTCCTGGCTTACAAATGGCAGCCTTCTCACTGTGTCCTCACATGGTGTGTGTGTGTGTGTGTGTGTGTGTGTGTGTGTGTGTGTGTGTGTGGCGGGGGGAGAGAGAGAGAGAGAGAGAGAGAGAGAGCGAGCTAGTATTTTTTCCACTTCCTTTAAGGGCACTCATCCCATTATGGGGGCTCCCTTTTCCTGACTTTATTTAAATCTAATTACCTCCCAAAGACCCAGCCTCCTAATTTTGGCCTTTCTGGGCTTTCTGCATGCCTTCTTCACTAAGCTTAATCATTTCTAGCTTTTGATTTAAAGTGAGAGACAGGGGATTCTTCCTTTCATGTGAACACTTAGAGGTCATTGTAGGGTTATTATTTGGTCCAATTTCAGTATTTATGTGTGTCAGGGAATAGGGAGGCCTGAGGAGAGGGAGAGACATGGGGGCATGGCTGGTTGGTGAAGCAGTCAGAACTCACGCAGTATTCATTGATTAAGTTTGCCATCTTACATGGCATGGCTCATGTCGCCCCAAAACAATTACAACAGTAACAACAAAGGTCACTGATCACAGATCTCATAACAGATATAATAATCATGAAAAAGTTTGAAATACTGTGAAAATTATCAAAATGTGACACAGAGACAAGAAGTGAGCCCATGCTATTGGAAAAATGGTGCGAATAGATTTGCTCGATTGTAGGGCTGCCACAAACTTTCAATCTATATAAAACAATATCTGCAAAGCATAATTCTCTTTTGTGAAGAGCAAGTCAAAGATAATGTATCTGTGCTTCTTGCCTGCTTCAATGACATTGACAGGGCACACTAAGCCCTTCATAGTCTTCTCCTCACCCTATCCTAATTAACCCTGTGTACATTCCTGCAGCTCCCAGATTCTACCATATCCTTGAATAGCCTTTTCTTCATTTCCTGGATTATCCCCCAACTGATTGGGTTTCTCTGTCATGCTCTTGACTTTTCTGCTAAGACCCACCTTAAAAATCACCTTCTCTAGGAAGCCCTCTATGATGGAGTTAAAGGCATTTTTCTTTATAGCGCTCTAGTTTCTTGTACTTATCTCTATTGAGCACATATTTCAGTATTATATTTATTTGAATTTATGTTGCCCCTTCTAGTTGCTCAGGAGTGTATAAGCTTAGTTAATATTTGTTGAGTGAATGAACAAATGGTGGCATATATATATGCATATAGCGTTTATGTATAAACACTCATGGATTAAAAAGAAACTAGAGCTCAGATAGTTTAATATTTTTCAATTTCTATTTTGTTGAGAAATTGAAAAAGCATGCATACATTAAACCATGCAGCTCCATGTAGTATAACTGATTTTTTATGTGTGAATTGCAGGTGTATCTCCTTAAAAATAATTTCCTTAAATGTGATAAAATTTATTTTTTGGCTCATATCTGTTAGGTTATTTTAGTGTTTTAAAATATCTGGCTTAGATCACTTGAAATTCTTAAATTATACTTTAGGCAGCTATTAGCATAATAATATTATCTATTAATAGCAAATTCTAGAGGAGTAAAGGTACCTGCAATTTACATGAATCAGAAAACTTGGTGTGATTAGTGGCATCACAACAAACCCAGCATGACTATTGTAATGACTATGCTTCCCGTCACTGTAATTATCTCCTAAAACTTTTATTGAGAACATTGATTACCATTTGCTCAGTCATTCACTTTGAGAAAATGGAATGATGAACAAGTGCCAGGAGTGAAATGGTAGCTGTGCAGGGCCTGTGGAAAATACACGTGGGATGGTTTCAAAGCGAACCATTCGTATTGGCCAGGAGAACTGCGTGACTTTTCTGGGTTCAGAATAAATGATGGATTCCATATTTCTTTCAATTACCAAGAATTGCAGGGAAGGTGAATAAGACACGGTGATTTTCTAAGGGAAAATGTGGAATGGTAATTTGTATTTGAAGAATATTAGGCAAAAAATTTCTCACTCCTCACATAGAAATATGCATCATTTGTATTCTCACGGTGGAAGGAAGGCAGGGATTCTGTTTCCTTGTCACTGTTTGAATGTGTTCACTTCTCTCCATTGCCATGCCAAGTCTGTAAGTCACACCATCTCCTTCTCTCCCCTGGGCTACTTCAACTACCTTAAAACTGGTCTCTCCGCTACCAACTGTACTTCTCCCAAATTCATTCTCTCTACTGCAGCCAAAGTGCCTTTTCTAAACAGCAGATCTGATCATGTCATGTCTCTGCTTAAAGAACTTCTCTAGCTCCCCAAATCTCTATCATGGCTAAGCATGGGTCAGATAGCAAAAGAACTTGTAGGCCAGGATCACACTGTGCTGAAATTGCCTCTTGACTTGTCTGTTTCTACCACTGGTCTGTAAATTTGATGAAAGCAGAGACACCGCATCCGTCCTGCTCATCTTGTATCCTTAGCACTTAACGTGGAGAGCTAACAGCAAGAGAGGGCTAAGAGAGGGAGCCATTCTCCAATTCTGAAAAAAAGCCAATTTCCAATTCTGCTTTTTGCTGCCTTTAATTCAGGTCAAAGGCAAAAAATGTTCATTTGGCCTCAGTATCTATTTCTAGCCATTATTCTAAACTTTTCCTATACGAGTATATTTTCTTTCTGGAAGATGTCTCAAAGAACAGAATGAAAAGTGAGATGGGTTCTAATCAGGTTGTTCTGAGTATAGAAAATGTTAAGGGTGGGTTAAGATGTTTAGTCTGTTTCTCCCAGAGCCAAGTGGGAAAAACTAGAGGCTGATAGAGCAGAATTGCAGGGCACATGTGAGTGTGTGTGTGTGTGTGTGTGTGTGTGTCTGGGAGTATTGTGCTGCCAAACACTAGGATGGGTTAGCTTTGTTAGAAATTTAATGCCTGTGAGTTCTTCTGATAAAGCAGTTGCTGAGCTCTGCCTTTTCTCTCTCTGTCTTTTTTTTTTTTCTGCCAGAGAATGACCTATGTATGTCAAAATGCTTTGCTTCAGAAAGGGAAAAGTAGCAAATCCTAGAAGGTTACTCTTAGATGTCTGATCACTACTGTGGCCCAGATTTTAGGATTAAAAAACTGGTCTCTCCAGTTTTTAGTCTTTTTGAATGTGGCTGTATATGTGTGTACATGTGACTGGCATTGGACCAAACCAATTTAGAAGAATGTAGCTTATATCAAATACATGAAATTGCAGAGTATGACAAAGGTAACCCAGAATATGCAGTTACAGGTAGGGCGTAGACATTTTGAGTCTTTTTCCATTTTTTAAAATTATGTATATTCTTTTATTTTTTCAGTCTCCTCACATCTCCCATTGAGACTTCTTGGAAGGGTTGCTAAACAAACTTTACTGGCTCCATTAGTTCTATCATAGACTAAAAGATAATTGTGGAAATGTTCTCCTGCCATTGCTTAACCCTGTACAATGCCACAGGCACCTGGCACAGCTTAGCTCCCTTTGTCTAACAAATGGGTAATGCGTTTAAACAAGCCTGGTGGATCCTTGCCAGGATGCAGACAGACTAAGAATCAAAATAAATTTAAAAGATGCCTCTTTCACTTCCTCCCTGCACTTCCCAATGCTGGGTTCATATAGACAAATGCAGAGGGTTAGCAAACACCAAGCAAGTTGGCTTACTGATAAACCACAAAGCAAACACGTGTCATTTGTATTTCTTTTTGAAAATAATCAGGTGGTGAGAGCCCGCCTTGAGTTGCTGGAAAGAGCTTCAGTGATTGCTTGTCACCCAAACAACTGTTTTCTTCTCTAGTTTTTCATTTGGGGCTTCGGTTTTATCTTGCTCCTTTAAGTAAAACAGCTGACTTGACTTGTCTATGACTTTTGGGAATAATTTAGTTCTTACACAGGGGCTAAGTAACTGGAGAGCAGCATGTGAGAATCTGCTCTGATGCACTAGCACTCACTCACACACAGATATTCAGGCTCATCTTCCCTGCTCTCTGTGGTTTGGAGAGAGAGATTTTTGGGAATCTGTGAGCATTATTTGCCTTTTTGATATTCCAACCCATCTTAGAGGGCACAGTTACAAATCTCAGCAAGGGGCGTGGAAAAGTAAAGTTTTGTATGATCAAGAGAGCATGTGGATTTTTAAACTTGAGAAATAGCATGTTAGAGAGAAATGGGGTCTTTTAGTGATCTAGCAAGCCTGTGCTTGGTTGAGGAGGAAAAACTGTCTTGGTTGAGGAGGAAGTCAGAAAGGGAAAGAAACTAACATAAATTGAGTACTCAATTAATGTCAGTACACATTATGTGAATTAGCATATTTGATTCTCACAACAAAGATGCTATCTATTTTACAGATGAGGAAGAGGAACGTTAGAGAGATTTAATAGTTTGCTCAAGTTCACCTACACGATAAGAGACAGGACTTCAAACTAGATGTCTCCAATGTCAAATAGCACTCCAATTACATTGTTTTAAATAATTTGGGGAAAAAGCCCAGCATCCTACACTTTAGCTCTGAAACATGGAGCTGTTATTCCAAACCTTATCACAGCAGTCTTTTTCTCTTGCTGTCTGGTCTGCTTTCGAATGCCTCATCCCTGCTTGGTAGCTTTGGGGAATACTCTGCATGCTGCAGGCCGTGCTTCCCTTTGGAGATGTGTGTGTGGCAGCATCGTCCGTGAATTTATACAGAATTACAAAGGAGCTCTATTTTTGTTTCTGTTTTTTAATTTATTTTTTATTTATTTATTGAGATGGAGTCTTGCTTTTTCGCCAGGCTGGAGTGCATTGGCATGATCTTAGCTCACTGCAACCTCCATCTCCAGGATTCAACCGATTCCCTTGCCTCAGCCTCCTGAGTAGCTGGGACTACAGGCGCATGCCACCATGCCCGGCTAATTTTTTGTATTTTAGTAGAGATGGGGTTTCACCATGGCCAGGATGGTCTCGATATCCTGACCTCATGATCCGCCTGCCTTAGCCTCCCAAAGTGCTGGGATTACAGGTGTGAGCCACCACGCCTGGCCTGTTTTTGTTTTTTTTAATTATAATAGAAAGAGTACGGATGTGGGATGATTTTTCAAACTCACCATTACTCTTCCATCCATTCAGAATTAGCTTGTATATTTATTTACATTAGGTCATTAACCAACATGGATTTATGGAAGCCGCTCTATGGGCAAACCATAAGTACTTGGGAGATGCAGTCTAATGAGCTGATTTGTGTTGCCTACAACTGTATATATGGAAGTCTTAACCGCTGTACCTCAGAATGTGACTCTATTGGAGCTAGGGCCTTTAAAGAAGTAATTAAGGTAAAATGAAGTCATATGAGTGGACCCTAATCCAGTGTGACTTGTGTCCTTATTAAAAGAGAAGATCAGGACACAGATACATGTACACAGAGGGAAGAAAGATCATGTGAGGACACAGAGAGAAGGTAGCCATCTACAAGCCAAGTAGAGAAGCCCCAGAAGAAACCAAATGTGCTGGCACTTTGGTCTTGGCCTTCTAGCCTCTAAAACTGTGAGAAAATAAATTTCTGTTGTTTAAGCCACTCAGTCTCTGGTGTTCTATAATGGCAGCCTGAGCAAATGAATACGTTGAGGAAGACTCTAGCTATAGTGAGTATTCATGAGCAGTTTAACAATCTAGTTGGGGAGATAGATGAGATATATGTCTATCTGTGTATCTCTTTACGTATCTCTATCTACATCTGCATTGTCATTGACTATAAAATTAAGGCAGTAAGAAACTTTTTCAGGATTTCAAACACTTGCTAATTGAGAAAGTGGGTAAATACCATGAGAAGGTTTTTTAGAAGACTTGAAATTGAACATGTTTGTTTTAGAACCTGATAATATTTGCTTCTTAGCTTTCATGAGGACAAATAAGAGTTATTCTTTTAAAAACTCCTCTAGTGTACACCAGTAGGCTGAACAGGAAGGAGTTGGCAAGTCCTTTTCTGATGTTTATTGGAGCAGCCTTAGAAATAATTTTGTACCTTGGATTCTGTGATTTATTTCCATTATGAATAAATTTGGAATTTATTTTAAGGCTTTCAAAACTGGGAGTGCTGTGGTCTCAGGACTTTTTTTTAAAAAATTAAATCATTGTCTCCGTCACTGCTGGCTGCATTTCAGGTGCTGGCTGAATTCTGCACAGTGGTCTGTGTCAGCATCAGAAATGCCACTGGATGATAATAATTACAACAATTATATATATATGTATATAAAGGATAGAATTGGGTTCCAATTCTATTTGGCTGAACTTGATATTTGACTTTACTGACTCAATTTTTGCATCCTTAAAATGAAGAAGATTGATAAGTACCCTGTTATCTCTGAAGACTGGGCACGATCATGCATGAAAAGGAGTTTGAACCCTTGAATAAAAGTGCTTTGAACACAAATTGTTATTTATTTATATTAATATATTTTATAGGTTGACATTGTAGACAGGATGAAGATCTTTCATATACTTTTGGCTCAAGACTGACTTCTAAAGAACCAAATAAACATGGTAGACAAGAAGGTCAGGAAGATCTAGTGCTTTAGAAGCGCATGAACACCTCTCTGTCTCCATGAATTAGAATTGCCACCTTTTTCTCACAGAATCTTATTCTTGAAAGACAAATTGCATTTTTGCTCCTACTCCATAGCCAAATATCCTCTTTCCAGCTCCCTTCCCACTGTCTCCTTCCTCCAAACTTGTTAATTTGGTTTCAGAGGGAGCTCCCAAGAAAAATGGAGTGAACCATTCAGCAAGGAGAAAATACTGACCATCTAAAATCTTCAGTATTGATTTAGAATTCATTTTAATATGGTCTAAATAACAAACAAGGTAAAGATGGTGGAGAGAAGGAGAAGAGTGGCTAATACAGAAAAGCCCATGGGAACAAAACAGAACCTAAGTGGACACTGAGCTCAGGGCCAGGGCCTGAGGGACACATAGAACACCCAAAACTAGTTCTTGGCCTCCAGGAGTTTAGAGTCTGTTGGGGAGAAAAGGCATGCTAACAGTTTATGAGACGCAATGAGATGATTTATGGCTGTCACCAGCGCATCACCTCCCTTTCATCTCCAGAATATGGAGTGCTTATTTTTCTTACTCCCAAGGGGACCTGAAAATTCATATGCAGTCTCTCTTCATGTTTAGGAAAGCATGCTGGTAGCAGAGGGACACCTCATCTGGGTGAGGGGAGCCACAGTTGTGTTCACCTCCTATGGATGTTACCTCTAACAGCATGACCTATTGCAGTGGATTCTTCTCCCGTTCAATTTGCAGCAATCTCTAGCTCCAGAAAGAAGTCCTCCAGTGCTTGGCCATGATGGATTCAGATTCTTGATCTGAGCCCTGACCTCTTTTCTGTCCCTGCACCTCTGAAAGAAAATCTCATGGATCTTTAGAGCACATAAGTTATGACATCCCTGTTCCCAGAAAGCAATGATGATTATTACCATTTTGAGAACTATTTTAAGGTGACTTTCTCTCACATATTTTGTTAAAAGGGGAAGAAAAAACAACTAAAGAAAGCGAACTAAAACACAGGAGTGGTTAATTATCAGGTAAGCCAAGAAATATGTGCCGAGCAGCAACAAAATGATAAACATTTCCATAATCCTGATTTTATTTAACTTCCACAATAAAGCCCACACAGTAGCTATTCTTCCTGTCTTATTGAACAGAAAGCTGAGGCTCACAGGAGTTAAATACCTTACTCAAAGTTACACATTTAATATAGCCAATATAGCATCTATTTTCTGTTTCAGGACAGTGATCCTTCTAATGTACCACAGCTGCTCCTGTATCAAAAGAGGACACACTTCCATTGGGGTTGGATTGTTCTGGATGCAGGTTTATGAGGAAGAGTTATTTGAACTGGTTCTTGACTGAATTTTAGGGTTTGGCTAGATGGTGGAAGAAGGCAAGGTGATTAGAGTGGCTGAAACCACAGGTTGAAAAAGTGCAAGATGTACTTTGAAGACTGTGTATAGACTGTTATGGCTGGAGAGGAGGGTTCATTCATATTACAAAATGGCACCCAGCCAAAGAGAGGAGAACAACAAAGATTGCTTCTGCCATTATTATGATTTGGGATTTTCGGGCACCTCTGTTAAATGAGGACAAACAGTGCTGACCTTCTCTCATGGGCAGGCTGCGATTCTGAATCATCAGAGACTGAGAAGTGGTGTGCTCCATTATCTGAGGCATAATATTATATCCACCAGCTATTTTGTGCATGCAGTTGGATTTTTGCTCGGTTGAACTGATTCTCTCAGTGTGAGCTCAATAACAAGGGGCATGATGGTAGTATTTTTCTATGTTGCCAGAAACTAGGTCTGAATTTCTTCCAGCGCCTCCTGCTCTAAAGCACCTCTTATGATTAATTAACCTTTTGTGGAGTAACTAGGACATCTGTGTGGGATGAGATGTACTTTGGTCAGACTTCAGTTTTTAGTTGTTTAGCAAGAGGATAATTAATTATAAGAGCTGAATCTGAACAGAGGATTGTTGGAGGAAGTCCAAATGAAGCAAAACATCTAATTATCAATGAACAGGAAGTTTTTTTAAAATTGTCGTTATTGTGGGAGTGAATAAAATACTTAATGCAATATAAATAAGAGGTAGTAACAACTTAAGATGCCTGCTTTGGGTGTATTCTTCATGTAAAAAAATTTGGGATCTTTATTTTTTTGGAGATAAAGTACAATGAACTAATCATAACCAGACAAATTGGAAACAGAGGCCAAGTTAGTATCTAAAATAAATATTGCCTTTTGAGATAATTGTTGTGTTGCCTTTGACAAAGGTATATCTAGAACATCTGGCTATTACCATTGACAAATACAATAAACATCTCTCATCTAGAGAACAAGATTGGATTAAGATGCAAAGTAAGAAATAAAATACAGGAGGCTAAAAACAGTGCAAAATCAATTTCTTTAACTTAAATGGTTACTGTGATAGAAATGGTCTTCCAGTGCTTAGCTTTCCAAAGTGAATCACCTCCCATATTTAGCCCACATCTCCAAGGTACAGATTTTCTACAAAACCCCCAAGGCTATCACAGTCAGAGATTCCAGCTTCACTTCTTTGACTATGGTGACAGGGTAGGTTAGTGGATAGTGTGAGAAATTTCGACTCTCAAACAAAATGATCCCACATTCACTGAAAACTTCTTCAGAAGTACTACACTATCTATTTAATGAGAGAATATGATTGTAGCTCATGTTTATAAATATCAGCACACTTCCATTGGCATGACGATGGTATGTCCTTTCTTATTTATTTCTCCTGCTGCTTAATAGCTTTCTTTCCTACTTTCTTTCTCTCTGCCTCATGGCTTCTGCTGCTTCATGTCAGTACTTACAGCCTATTCTTTGTGTTATCTCAGTTTCTACAGCTTTCTATTGTCTGCTGCTGTTGGGAGAAAATTCTCCCTGGGTCTCTTGCATTTCTGCACATCTTGTGATCTGGGGCATTGGCAGCTTTTGTTTTGGACTGTTTTTTCACGGATGTTTGCATAGCAAATGGACTTGGAATATGGTGATAGGGTCACTCTCCAGAGTGAAAGAGCTTTACTTTCTGTTTAGTATAATAAAGATAATGTCTCCTTTGGGGCAAAGCTAGGGCAAGTTTGCTAGCAATTCATCATAAAAGATTTAGGTTTCCTAGGTTCAAGATTTCTCGAGTGTGATGCAAATCTACTATTAGACTATTCTGGTATTGCTATAAAGAAATACCTGATAATTGTGGTTCTTGCCATTATTTTAATTGGAAAAAAAAGAAAAAAAAGGAAATGCCTGAGACTGGGTAACTTATAAAGAAAAGAAGTTTAGTGGGCTCACAGTGCTGCAGGTTGTATAGAAAGCGTGGCCCAGAATCTACTTGGCTTCCAGTGAGGTGAGGTCTTAGGAAGCTTACAATCATGGTAGAAGGCAAAAGGGGAACCCATGTATCACATGGCAAGAGTGGGAGCAAGAGAGAGAGTGCAGGGAAGTTTCACATGCTGTTAAACAGCAAGATCTCATGAGAACTCACTCACTATCACGAGGACAGTACCAAACCATGAGGGATCTACCCCGCGTGACTCAAATATCTCCCATCCAGGCCCCATATCCGACAAGGGGGATTACATCTCAACACGAGATTTGGAGGGGGCATCCAAACTATATCACCTACTACATTGCATGGCTGTTCCGTGTCACACCTTTGGAAGTTAGAGGGCTGGGGGACAAGAGAAACTGAGGCAAATATGAAGCTTATGCTTGCTGAGCTGTGAGTAATAAGTCCTTTGTCTCTTACATAGGTGTCTTGTGTTTTCTGCCAGCATCCATTAAAGGATGACCAGCTGAATTTTTAGCTTGCAAGGAAGGTTAGATCACTATTTTTGACTTGTGTGTCTTATATTCCAACACCCTAGAGGATCTGACAAAATCAGGTAGTCACTATTCAGAATAGAAAATCCTGGTAGCACTAAGCTCTTATGCTAGGCCATCTTATAGGCCAGTCCATAGATCGCTGCCTTTGGATCAGGTCGTCCTTCTTGGATCAGTCATCTGTGATCAAGTTTTTAAGGTCGTTGTGTTCAAATATTTGGGCTTATGATAGAGGAACTCATTTAAAGGGGGCTGTGGGAAAACGCTTTGAGGTTATCAGAAGCAGACATTGAAACTTGTGCTTTCACAGACTTTCCTGTGCTTTCTGAGACTTTTGCCAACAGCAACGAGTGTATGTCTTCAGCAACTCACCGGGTTTCTGCCTAAACAGGAAGCATTTGTTAAATCTTCTGTTTCTAATACTGGATATCTGAATGGATGCTTGGGTTTGCTGTCATGGTTCTCTTAGCATTTATTTCTCCATGGAAGAGCCATGAGGTTGACTGGACTACCCCCACTGCCAGGTTCAGTTAAGTACCCTCACTGGCTTAAATCAGTCAGCAAAATTCCTTCCCTTTTGTCGTGGTGATTGATGCAGAGGTAAATGTCAATGGCTTATGACTATAGGCCATTGCTTGGGAAGCTCATTTTTTTCTGAATAATCTGGTATGGGAATGTGAATCCTAAACTATAGCTTCCGGTTGTCCCCAAAGAGGGAAGCTAGCCTAAAGTTAAAGGTTGCACTTAAAAGAAGGAAGATCCAAGAGAATATAAAATACTGGAGCTAGAGCCCTAATCAAACTGTCTCCAAAGTCTACATAATTTCTGGGCTTTCAGTTGTATGAGCCAATAAATTAACCTTCCTGTTAATGCCAATTTGAGTTGGGTTTTCTAATACTTACCACCAATATATTTACATTTACATTTACCAGTTTGGTACATTTACCAGTTTTTGTAACATCTGAGCTCACTCATGGGTTAGTGTTCTGAGATTATAGAGGTGATGCAGACATCTTTCTAAAGTTAGGTCAGTGAACTTTGGGCCTGGAGCATCAGATACAGCAGTTTCATTGGTGTAAATCAGGTGTAAGTGACTGCTCTTTTTCCAGCAACTGGCACATATTATGTGCTCCTATACATTTGTGGGATGAATCAATAAATGCTGCTTGTTGCTCCCCAGAATTTATCTGTTACGTTCCTGACTCTGGTCACTCTTTGATTGCCTTGAATGGGCCTTGGCTACAGGATTTGGAGAATACATTTAATTATTAAAGAGTTAAATAAAAAGATAAACATTTCTGCTCTTTCCACAAACAGTGGCTACCCATATCATCTTGGGCTCCACATTCTCCAGAGATGGGTTTTCACACTGGTGATTCAGCAGCCAGGCCATACTACTTAATGAAAAGTTATAATTTTGGTTTGAACTGTTCAGTGGCTCATTATAATCTACAGCTTACATCTTATGGTAAAAGGACAGAGTAACTAGTTTCTCTTAAGTACAATATTATTTTCTTTTTTTAACTTTATTTAAAAAAATTAATGTTAATTTTTATTTTAAGTTCCAGGATACATGTACATGTGCAAGATGTGCAGGTTTGTTACATATGTAAATGTGTGCTATGGTAGTTTGGTGCACCTATCAACTCATCATCTAGATATTAAGCCCAGCATACATTAGCTATTTTCCCCAATGCTCTCCCTCCCCCAAACCCACCCTATGACAGGCACCAGTGTGTGTTGTGTCCCTCCCTATGTCCATGTGTTCTCATTGTGCAGCTCTCACTTGTAAGTGAGAATATGTGGGTTGGTTTTCTGTTCCTGTGTTAGCTTGCTGAGGATAATGGCTTCCATGTCCCTGCAGAGGACATGGTCTCATTCCTTTTTATGGCTGCATAGTATCCCATGGTGTATATGAGGTACAATGTTATTTTCTTCAGAAAAAATTCAGATCTAGAGTGTGTTTTAGATCTCAGCACTGTCCCATTTAAGTACAAAATAATAATAATTATCATAATATCTTTATAACTGAAAACTTCCAGATAAAAAAATCAAGACCCAGATGACCTTTTCCAATGTACAAGTCTCTCTTCCATCTGTTTTAGTTGGAAGAACTAACAGGAATCACACCCGAAGTGAGAGAATAATTAGAACGACAAGGTTAGAACAGCCTTGCTAACCATGGCCATGGCTGTGCTAAAATGACAAAGAATCCTGGTCAGACCGCAAGTTAATACTCCCAGCTTGCCAGGCCACATGCTTGCTGATACCAAGATTTTCTAGGGGATGTGGGAAACAGTTGAAATTGGAATATATGGGTCAGCATAACTTAATGTGCACTATGACAAAAATTTGACTTGACTAGCCTTTCTCAATGTTCAGAGTGTTCTATTCCTCTCTTTCAAATGCTGGGTACACCCCAAACAGGAAAGAATTTCTCCTAATGTCCTCTATGAATAGGACATTCACAAGTTGCAGCAAGTAGGTAGCAAAGTTATTATGCAAAGCCTGACCACCTAGGAATAAGGCAGAAAGGCTTCTCTCCTCAAAGGGGCACTATTTATACCACTCAACCCACCCATGCACCTTGGAGTGCCTTTCTAGAGTTTTTTTTTTTTTTTTTGGCTGAGCACAGGGGACTTTATTGATGGTACACAACAAGGTGGGGCTCCCTAGGCCACTCCTTCTTCAAGGGTTCTGCATGGAAACTGTGAGAAGGGGAGATTCTCAGTGTGGTGGGGGACTCAGTGTGGCAGGGACTCCCCAGCAGTGAGGGCCTCTATCTTCCTCTTGTGGTGTCACTGGGACTGGTTGTCCAGGGGTTTCACTCCTTGGAGGCCAAGTGGGACATGAGGTCCACCATCCTGTTGCTGTAGCCAAATTTATTGTCATACCAGGAAATAAGCTTGACAAAGTGGTCGTTGAGGGCAATGCCAGCCCCAGCATCAAAGGTGGAAGACTGGGTGTCACTCTTGAAGTCGGAGGCCACCACCTGGTGCTCAGTGTAACCCAGGATGCCCTTGGGGGGCCCTTCGATGCCTGCTTCACCACCTTCTTTATATCGTAATATTTGGCAGGTTTTTCCAGATGGAAAGTCAGGTCCACGACTGACATGTTGGCAGTGGGGACACGGAAGGCTATGCCAGCCAGCTTCCTGTCCAGGGATGACCTTGCCCACAGCCTTGGCAGCACCAGTAGAGGCAGGGATGATGTTCTGGAGGGCCCTGCGGCCATCACACCACAGTTTCCTGGAGGGGCCATCCACAGTCTTCTGGGTGGCAGCGATGACATGGACTGTGGTCATGAGTCCTTCCACGATACCAAAGTTGTCATGGATGACCATGGCCAGGGGCGCTAAACAGTTAGTGGTGCAGGAGGCATTGCTGAAGATCTTGAGGATGTTGTCATACTTCTCATGGTTCATGCCCATCACGATCATGGGGGCATCAGCAGACGGGGCAGTTATGATGACCCTTTCGGCTCCACCCTGCTAGTGAGCCCCAGCTTTCTCCATGGTGTTGAAGATGCCAGTGGACTCTACCACGTACTCAGTGCCAGCATCGTCCCACTTGATTTTGGAGGGATCTAGCTCCTGGAAGATGGTGATGGGATTTCCATTGATGATAAGCTTCCCATTCTCAGCCTTGATGGTGCCATGGAATTGGCCATGGGTGGAATCATACTGGAACATCTAGACCATGTAGTTGAGGTCAATGCAGGGATCACTGATGGTGACAATATTCACTTTAGCAGAGTTAAAAGCAACCCTGGTGACCAGGCGCCCAATACGACCAAATCTGCTGACTCTGACCTTCACCTTCTCCATGGCGTCTCAGGGATGTGGCTGGTGATGTGAGAGAAGATGCAGCTGTCTGTCAAACAGGAGGAGCAGAGAGCCTCTTTCTGGAGTCTTAAAGGTAGTTCACAGAGAAACCCAGATTAAATGATTGACTTAAAGCTAAACTTAAAACTAAAGACATGTGTCATTGGGGAGAACAAAGGGCCTGCTGAAGTCTCAAACAAAGGGTCTCTGTCCTGCTCAAATTTGAATTCAAAGATATCCTTTTGCCAACTGCATTCTCCATAGTTTTTCTGATTGGATTGCATTTCAGTCTTTACCATTTCATTAATGTAGCTTTAGGCACACTTATTTTCCCAAAGTCCAGGCTAATTCTAATTCATTCTATATTTAGAAGTCCAAAATATCATCATTAGTTTCCCTGAAGCATCATGACTGGTTAACGTTATCAACAGACTCTTTGGTCTAGAAAAAAATTTTCTGTTAACCATTTCCCTATTGTATCCTTCCCAGCAGTAAAATTCTCAGCAAAGCTACTTGATTTCTTAGGCACTCTTTTTATTTATTTATTTTTCCATAATGAGGCTGCCAACAGATGCCCATATAATGGAAATCTCCATTGACTGCCATGGATTATCTCTATCCAAGCTTTGTAATCTGCATCAAGAAAGCATTTTCAATATCCTCTGTCTTTCTGGATGGTCTATGTCCCCTTTTGTCATTATACAAATCCTCTTCATTATGCTTCTACCTTCATGTGTGTGCATTTCTGTACAGCAGTAGATATCCTCTTACCCTTATTATAGCAGTTGATTATATGTACTATGCTTTATTACTCTTTTCTCTGGTTTTTTTTTTCTTCTAAGTATGGATTTATTTCATCCAGCTGGTTCTAAGAATAGGAACCATATCTTCTAATTCTTCTTATGCCTCTAAATACCACTTAGCACATTGAAGATGCCTAATAAATATACTTCACTAGTAATATCAGCTTTCTGGTATTTGCTTCATTTCCATTAATTTGCTTTCCCTTAAAAATTCCTCAAATTTATTTGTTATAATTAATATGTAAATTGTTTAGAAAACATTCTCAGGCCTCTTATAAACTCATTTCACCTAGTCACAGATATACTGTAGCTGAATTTTGACTGGAAAGGAACCTTGAGTGTATGAGCTGTGATGTGACTATATTCCTGTGTTTAACTCAGCATCTCACTGGTGGCTTTTCATTACTACAACTCTAACTGATTTATTAAGGGTGCTAAACTCAGTGGAGTTTAACTAAGAAATAACTTTTATCCTTCTTTCATGACTGCCCTGAATTACTGTACTTGATCAGATTGCCCTTCTATGCTTCCTTGGTGACAACATGGCAAACCACACAGCCTTTCAGTCAATTTCAAAGTGTTAACAAACAGTCTCATTTTCCAGTATTAAATAAAATGGCACAACTCAATCTAATGTAAAAACGTTAATCTTCTATCTAATGGAAGCTTCTTCCCCAGTATACCCGCTTCTCCACCTCGTCCCAGGGTCCCTCAGAGAAAATATGATACCTCAGGGCTGTAGACAGGCAATGAAGCATGGCCTGATTCCCTTTTGGTTCTCCACTGGCTCTTTCACTCTCAGCACTCTACTCAGCAGGCTGCTCTCAGACTCTTACAGAGTTGAGCTGTCAGAAAGGGAGGAGGGGTAGACAGTGAAAGAGTTTCTAATGTGGCTGCTATGTGTATAACGGTGTCAGAGTTCCTTGTGTGGCAAATGCCCCATTGCTGAATTTCTTTAAATTATGTGTTTTGTAGGTAGTTGGGGGCCCTCCCCACCATACCCACCCCCACCACAGGGGAGTCTGTCTTGCACAGGGGAGTGTATTCTCTGTCTGACCTCTTGTGACACCCTCTCAGTTCTTTGCTCCAGTCATATAGCCCACTGAACTTTCCTTTGCTGGAGGGTCCCTGATCCTGATTCCTGTCAAGATGGCACTAGTATGGGCACCCTCAGTGGCATGACATGGCCCATAAATCATCCTGCCTTGGGCTGATAGAAGTGCAGCTGACTTACTCTATTGTCTTCTCAGCTTGTTTATTCTCCAGGGACAGTTACTATCCTGGAGGACAGTCCAGGTTCTCTCAAGAACTCTTTCTTGCTCCACTTACTAAAATCATTCCCTAGTGGACTAAGATGCTGGTCTCTTGAATGCAAGGGGTTGTGCTAAAGCCCCTTCTCCTTGGCTGGGAGGGTTTGCAGGTGGTTGGGGGTGGCAGACCACTCTCATTTCCTTTTCCATGGAGATGGAGACTAGAAAAACCACTCCCCTGAATTTCTCTGAAGAATCTTCTTTCTTGTGTGCAGCAGGCTGTGAATGATGGGCTGAGGTTCCCAGACCAGTTTGGGCCACTTCTTTCTTAGCTAGTCCTGCAGGAAGGGTCTTTGAAATATGGGACATATAACTCTTCTGGTTTTAGCCTTGGAGATGTCAGGTGAAGTCTCAGTTAACACCATGTCATGATACAAAAACAATTTGTGGCACTAAAATCTCATGTCTTCTTAATGAAAAATAAAGTATGAATGCATACATTCCTTTAATGTTTATTCTAGATTCTTCTACATGATTCTTCTTCTTTTTTTTTTTTTTGAGACAGAGTCTTGCTCTTTCAGCAGGCACCAGGCTGGAGTGCAGTGGTACGATCTCGGCTCACTGCAACCAGCGCCTCTCGGGTTCAAGCAATTCTCCTGTCTCAGCCTCCTGAGTAGCTGGGACTACAGGTATGCGCCACCACGCCCAGCTAATTTTTGTATTTTAGTGGAGATAGGGTTTCACTATGTTGGCCAGGGTGGTCTTGATCTCTTGACCTCGTGATCTGCCTGCCTCGGCCTCCCAAAGTGCTGTGATTACAGGTGTGAGTCACCGCACCTGGCCCTACATGATTCTTATAGGTGAAGCAAGGCATTTCCAAAGCCCAAATGTTTATTCTCTTCTTATTCTAATATATCTTTTACCACCAAATTCAAAACATATGATTATAAAATTAGATAGGTAAATATTAGAGTGTAAACTTGTTGAATAATATTTGAGTTCAGTATTCTTCATGTTGATGCCTCTTTTGGTTGAACAGTTAATATTTGCATTGAAATATTCATTAGTGAAGAAAACCTGCTATAAAGAGAAGCATATTGTGTGCAGTTCTTGGCTTTAGCAATTCTGATTTCTCATGTTTTTGAGATATCTTAATGCCAAGAATTGGATTCACTGCATAGAGTTTCATATCAGGTGAACTGCTCAGCTTTGTGACCTTGGATAAGGCATTTTTCTATGGGACTTGGTTGTGTTATTTTTAAATTAAGAAGATTTTACTGGTAATCTTTAAAGTCCTTCAAGACTTGAATAGTTTGCCACGTTTGGATAATATACTTTCATGTTGGCATGAATTGGAAAAAAGGCTTAAAAAATGGTAACTGATTTTTAAAATATATTTGACTCAATATTTGCACTGACGCAGTGTTGTTAGACACAGAACTTCATCATTCACAGATTTATCATATGATTCATTCAGCCTTTAATTTTATTATTTAATATTGCTACACTTTTAGTAATGAAAAGTTAATGATCAGTGACTTTAATTATATGCTTGTTCTAATACCAATATTCTCCCTTTCTTCACTGGTTGTAAAATAAGTTACTAAATGTTTCTCTTAAGCTATGTGTGTGTGTGTGTGTGTGTGTGTGTGTGTGTGTGTGTATATACATATATATATATATATTTGTACAACCACTAGATAATAGAATAGGGCTTCTCATGAACAGTGAGCGTAACACTGCCAGAATAAACTCAGAATATCTCCCTTGGATATGCTCCTCAGGATTTCTTGCCAGATGAAAAGTCACTAACCAGGAGTCTCCTCACCTTTGACATCTAATCAGCTAGAAAATCCTTGGCTCAAACTCCAAAGTTGATTCTAAATTAGTTCATTCTTCTCCACCTCTTCTGTTTCACCAATTCTGCTATTCCTTCCTTGGATTAAGGCAGAAACTGCTTTGGTGTTGTCTCAGTTTCTTTTGCCCTTAGGCTCTGCATATCAGCCCCAGTGGTCTTTCAATACCTAAACTGGTTCACTTTCCTCCCCTCCCTAAGACCTTCCAGTAGCATTTGCTTGCACTTAGAATAAAATCCAAGCTCCTTGTTATGGCATGTTAGTTAAGGCGATACTGGCTGTGGTGGTGAATACAAGTCAAATTTTCAGTGCTTCACACACGAAAGCATATCCCTGGCTCAGGTAACAGTTCAGTGCACATGTTCCTGGTTTTGAGCAATTTTCCTCCACATGGTGATTCAGGGACCCAGGTGTTTTCTTCTTGTGAACCTATTATCTGCTATGGTCTCAGAGCCTTCTGCATCCAACTTGAAGATAGAGGAAGAGAGGATGGAAAAGGCACACCCATTTTTAACTGCTGTGACATTAATATGACCCCATTTCAGCAACTCACATTCCACAGATGAGAACTGGTCATGATAACCTACAAGCCACATTTGACAAGCTTCCAAATTTCCCCCACCCAACCCCGGGGGAGGTCTTATGATTCATGGAGTATATCCTGTCCCTGAGTGAAGAATCTTATTGTGAGTTCCTTGAACTGTTAACACATTGAATAATACGTATCCTACTGACACTGAAAAGGATGCTGATGTGTTTCTGAATCATAAGGTTTTACTGATTGTCTTGCACGTTGCACATTTTAGCCTGTATGATGTCATCTATAGCCAATGATTGTAACCTCTGTATTGTAGCCTCCACTGAACAGGACAATTCTGGTATGAGTCCTCCTCCCTTCTAAACTTACCCATAAAAGCCTTCCAGCTTGTAGCAGACTCTGGCACACATGAAACTTTGTTGGTGTATCTTCCCAGGGAAACCCTCACAAATTATTTCTGCCTTAACAGCCTTATTAATTTCATTAACAATCGTCACATGACCTTCCCTAGAAGCTAATGTATGGAGCAAGAAATGTAGTCTCTGTCAGGGAGACACTTTCCATGGAGTGAAAAGTGCTATGGAAAGGTCAGTCCGAATCCTTGGTGGCCAGCCAGCTAGCCATCCTGCTTCACATATTCTTCTAGGCCCCCATGATGTACCCCTGCCTCCCTTTCTAACTTCCTTGCATCTACTTTGCCCTGGCTATGGTCTAGCCACACTGGCCTTCTTCCTCCTCTAACCTCATACCCCTGTTGCCTTAGGACTTTTGTGTTCTCTCCCTTTTGCCTGGAAAGTTTTGTTCCCAGAACTTTGCCTGAGTATTTTTCTTTAACACTCAAGCCTCAGTTCACATACTATCTTCTCAGGATCTCCTTCCTGACTACCCAATACAGACACATCACTAGGTTTAGTTGTCTTTAGAGCATGAATCAACTATCTGGAGTTATCTGTGCTTTTAACTTGGTTATTGTCTACTTTTCACCTACTCTCCATCTGTATAATGTAAAAATCCATGCCTGGTTATCTTGTTTTCTTCAGTCTATATGTCTAGCACATAAAACATGACTGGACATATATATCACTCAAAACATATTTATTAAATGAATGGATAGAATCTTTTGGTTCTGGGTTCAAATTAATAAAGAAGAGTTGGTATAGGAATGTCGGCACCACTCTACATTTTTAATCACTAAGATTCAGTTGGGCAGATCAATCATTCAACCAGTTCGGCATTAAATTCTCATTATGCCAACCTAGAAGAACCTGGTAGTATATCTTAATCCAGTCAACCAACTAACCAACCAATCTATATCCTGTTAGAAATCCTTCTGTTCAAATATTCAAAAATGTACTTAAGTCTCTTGGAATTTTTAAAATAGTGTTTTCCTGACTAAATGTGAATCTGCATTACAAGTGGTACATATTGTTTGCAAGTAATTCTTACAGCCACTAATCACACTATTGGGGAATACAAATAAACTAATGCAAAGCAATTCTAATGTCTGCTCCACCAGCCAGTTTTAAAACTGCTAATGAAACTTGAGGCATTAGAGTTTTGTATGTGCTCAGAATTTTAGAAAGACTTTTTAATTCTTTTTCCTTATGATTTCCAGCAAAGAAATTCAAAGCCCTTTTGAATTCTTATTGATGAAACTACTGGTAAAAATACAGAGTTTTATGAGCCTATATTTTACTCTACTGAGAGGCAATGTTGAACAGTGAAACAAATACTTGTTTCCAAGTCAAAAATCCTGACCTTGAATTTTTTGGGTCTGTCATTAGTCAGCTATGTGACCTTGGGTAGGTTGTTAATTTTTTTCTGTGCATCAGTTTCTCAGTCCATACAAAGACAGTGAAAATCCTCACAGGGCCTTTGTGAGGACTCAATGTGAGTGTTTAGCTTAAAGCCGACACTTAGTAGGTGCCCAAAGCATGTTAGTTTTTCTCCTTTACAGTATTCTTTACTTCATTTACCCCAAAGTTCTTTAGAAGACAAAGTCTGATAGAGCAAAAGTTTTAAAAAAGTATAGAACACTTTAACACAAAATTTCTCACACATGCTCAGGGCTGAATTTAAAATGTTGGAGTAATTTCTTTCTCTTTTTCTCATGCGTCTAATAAGTTAGAAGTCATGTTGAGTCTACTCCTGAATTATTCCTGGAGGCCATCCACTTATCTTTGGATACTATACCTCCTAACTTTCTCAGTAGGATAACTCCCAGCTGGTATCTTCAGTGCCATCTTTTTCAACTCTATCCTCTATATTGTGTCACTGTTAGTTTTCTAAAATACTGATAAAAACATACTACTTTCCTTCTTATGGCTCAGAGCCTTCAATTGCCCATAGGTTAGAGTATGTCCATGTAGATTCTTAGCACGGTCTAGCTCTAAATAACTTTACTAGCCAAATTTTCTTCCTTCCTACTCTCTCACCCTATATTCTTGTTTTACTGACCTTTTCATTATTCCCCACTCTGTCTTCTGTGAGCCTTTCTGCCTTGAAAGGTAGTTTATTTTCTATCTAGAATATTCAACCTTTTCTTCTCTGCCTGGTTAACTCCTACTTATCCTTCAGGATCCAGGTCACGTATCACTTGTTCAGTTCTGTTGCGCATGTGAACATTGGCAATGTCTGTGTTCCACCGCTGTGTCTGCTGCTGGAGTCCGGGCTTGTCTGGGTGAACTCTAAAAACTGGGGTGGGGATGGGCGGTCTCTTCTGCTGACAGCCTGGTAATGGCACATAAACATTCCGTAAAATTTAAAGCATTATTAAATTCATTTTACATTATATTACTTAATAAAGCAATTCATGCATTTCAGATTTAGAGTCTGAAATAGAATTCAAATCAAAGTGCATAATATTAAGATGCTAAAAAGACCACATTTAGCAATAAGAGATCTGCGATTTCGGTCAAGGAAAAATAACATAAACCACCTTCAAAAGCAACTTACTCAACAATAAAATGTGATCAAGGAGTACAACATTAAAATCAGATACTGCTGTGTATGCTAATTATAAAGTATATAAAATTTTAACCTGTAATGAAAACCTCTAGTGAAAGGCAGATAAAAGAATAAGGCTTAAGTCTATGATATTGCATTTCCTGATAATAAAAGTATAGCATCTGTTACAAATGCGGTCTTCGAACTTAAAAAAAATTAGGTATGAATTGATTTGCATACAGAGAATGTTGCTTTTTACTGCTCTACAAACAGTTTCAGGGCATTCTCTATGCTCTGGGCACCATGGCAGGCATTGTGGAGATTATAAGAAGTGTAAAAAGGTGGTTCCTGGCCCCAAAGGCTTTTCAGTCTATTTCTTGTTCAGCTTAGCTTCATCTCAGTTTCCCTCTCATAACCTTGTACTCAAGAGTTTGGCTAACGAGTGCCATGCTCTATCCACGCCCTTCTTCTAAATCCAGTATCAGCACTTGCATTCTTTCACATTTCACATCAGCTTGTCAAGTCCCACTCCAGTTAGGAGCACTCTGGCCTGCATCTGTCCCTCTTCCACAAGAGGTGCGTTTAACTGGTTAATATTCCCCCCATCTTGCCCCAGAACTTTCACCACGGTTTATAAGAATTAAGGCCCCTCATTTACATGTAATTACCTTCACCTCCATCACCCTAAATCTTTCTCTACATACTCATGTTTCTGGAAAGAAATGAATCTTAATTCCATCTTCAGTTCCCATCTAGAAAGCACTTTGTTGTCCTATCCTTTTATCCCCAGAAGACTGTTGAACCCCCAAATTACTCAGGGGAGGTGCTATATTACCAGTTAAGCTCTTTGACCTGAGTTTTCACTAAGATCTTAGCAGGAGAGAGGATGAATAAAATGTAGAGTAGGTGGATGGAGATAATTTAAGAGCTTGGAGTGGGGTGGAGACTCCTGAAGGCAGAACGTAGCAGCTCACAGAAGAGGTGGGAGAGAGGAATAGTGATATGCTCTTTAGTTTACAGTTTTCTCTAAAGTCTGGTCCTGAGTATTGAAATAGCTCATCTCTTTAGGGTCTAGTTTCATGAACTCTGCTGCTAGACATTTTTTTTCCAGTGAATATTTATTACCCCAACTGTAATCCTTCATTTAACATAATGCAAAAATTGTGGAAAAAGAGAGCAATTAGTAATAAATCATCATCTCATCCATTAGCAGTAAATAATACCACTTTGTCAAAGTCAATCATCAAGCAGTCAGCTAGAGGTGATTATGTGTGCTACCCAAGTGGAATCAGTCCAAAAACAAACCACAGCTCCCGTTTATTATCCTAATTATGCCTTAATATGATGCCATCTTTTTCTCCCATAAACTTGATGACAATAAAAGGGTAACAATGAAAATTGACAGGATAAATGAGCAAGGAAGGATAACCTGAGATATTTCCCAGCCCTGCCACTTACTGATCTCTCTAATTTCTGATGCTGAAAAAAGCTCTAAGACTCAATGAAGGAGTTAAAAAGAACAGGGAAACCCTTGGTGTGTTGTATACACCACCATATGGAATAATCTTTTGCCTATGAGTCTATTAATCAAATCAGAATACAGGCAGTTCTCACTTTCCGTGGTGCCATGTCAATTGTCTGCATAGCAGAACTGTGTCATCATTTTATGCGGTTCAGTGGTAACCAAGATTGTTACCATGGAATTGTGCGAAAGAGAGGACACAGTTCTGTTACGCACACAATTCAGTTAACATAGAACCGTACAAAGTGAGAACTACTTGTAGACTGTGTAAAATAGCCCTTCACTCCAAACCTTTATTAACTTGAATTTTTCAGACTCTTTGGAAGCAGTGGCATTGATGGTTAAATAAATGCAAAAGGTTTCTATGACATCCTAATCTGTTATCTAGGATGAAAGATGCACATAAACTGGATTGAGTGGATCCATGATAGGCAGATGAGACTTCTGTGCTGGAGAAGGTGAGAGAAGTATAGGGTGGGGGCTCAAAGGCATAGTTTAAAGATCAGAGTTAGGTGGAGAAACCAGGTTGGAGGCTAGGGAAAGAATATTGGTATGATGATTGATATGAAAGGTCTAGGTAAAGAAAATTAGGGCATTCTCCAGAACCAGGAGAAGGCCAGTCAAAGTTTTGTTGGGTTAAAGTCTGGGGAATCCTCCTTGAATTATCTCCTCAGGTGATGGTGCTATTGGAATTGCAACCTGTTGTGGATACCTTCATGGAGGATTTGCACAGCCTAAAATGAACCCCTCAACTGGCCCAACCAGCCACAGTGGTTTGCCCTATGGGTACATTTCTGACAAGGTCACTTTGCTCCCTGGCCACATGGAATTGTCCAAGGGTATTCCCCCAACCTGAGCTGGACCAGAGCCCTTTCCCTGTAGATTTGGAATTGAGAAATACCAAAAGCAGTCAGATTCCTATGTGGGGACTGGATCATTGAAAGCTTCCTTGCTGTGTGGTGGGTGTTTTTTCTCTGACATGTACACCAAAGATGCAGAGCATGCCTTTTAGCTTTATTCTTTGGTATCTGCAACATTCAGATGAGAGTGGAGATAAGAGAGGAAGAGATGCTCTTGAATGTTCTTCTGGTTCCTGGATCCACTCTCTTTTGAGGCCAAGATATGCTCTGGTCTTGAATTTCATTAAGACATTCCTGTACCCTGTGTTAAACTCAACTTTTTGATTTAGACTTCTCTGAATACATTTCTGTTTCTTGCAAGTAAATAATTCCAACATATAATAGGAGTCTTGAGGGCATAGGATAGATAGAATGAGGACTAACGAGATCTTGATTGGGAGGAAAAGCAGTTTAGATGAGCAAAAAAATGAGAGTGATCCCCATTCCAAGCACTGAGTCAGGGAGAGTGGCTTGTGGTCAGAAGTTTCACAAAAACCTTCAGTGATTAGCAATAGTCTTTAATGATCCAAGCTTATGCCACATTGAGTGATGTGAGATTTATTTATGATGTGCCTCAATTGTACATAGTTGGTGCCCTGTGTAATTCAAAAACCCCAGCAGACCAGGTCTAGAATCTTCTGTTCCTTATTCTTGAGTTTCATGTCCAGTCATTTGCTGCCTCACATCCTTTTCACCAGCCAACCTCCAACTGAACTTCTTTCAGTTCCTTTAATAGACTACGTGGTTCACAGGCTCTGTGCCTCTCACATATATTCCTCCTGCCTGGAAGTCCTGTTTCTTCTCACATTTTCTACCTGGTGGTCTGCAAGATGTCCTTCCAGCCGCCTCTTTTCTATATGCCTTCTCTGAACCCTTAAAGCAGAGTAGATCTTTTCTTTAGCTCACATACTGTCTTACCTACTTGTTTATATGTTTTCCAGACAGACTCATAGTTCCTTCAGGGCAGAGAGTACGTCTTAATCATTTTTATTTCCTCTTAATCATTTTTATTTCCTGTATGTGAACTCAGTTCCTGGACCATATTATATGCTCAATAAATATCTATTGACCCGACTTAATGAACCCCCTCAGGCTAGAATACAGATGAAGATTGTGCATGAATATCATCAGTGTGCTGATGTAGACTTGCTGAGGAAGGTAGACCTCTAGCGATCTGGAGATGAGAAACAGTGGTAACTCTTCAGGCACGGTTGTTTAGAAGAGAACAGCTTCTCTCTATCTAATTTTTAAAAACCTTTTTCTGGTTATGGAAGTAAAACATCACTCAGGTAAAAGTCAGAAGAACACAGGCTGTAGGAACCTTTTTTTTGGGGGATGCTCTAAAAATAAGCCATCTAGTCACACAGACACATACAGCCCAGGTTTGGAAGGAAATAGGATTTTGCTAATGCCTATTAAGCTGCAATGTCTACATCCGACTCTCTAGTCATGACTTCTGAGTGTCATTAACACATTTTCTACTGCCGAATGGACATTGCCTTCTTGAGTGTTCCCATAACTTCCGACTTAATGAGTGTAAAACTAACTCATCAGACTACCTCTACCCCAGCTCCTTCTCTACCCTCATTAAGGTGTCATCATTCTCTCATTCACCCAGTGAATGCTGCAATTCTTTTTCTCATGGCATCTGGTTAACCTGAATCTTCTCTTTCTCTTATTGTGATGCCTTTTAATCCATTCTTCCTCTCCAGTTTAACTGTCACCATCCTGCTTCATTCTTGGACTTTTACAAAATACTAAGGTCTCCTCGCCTGAAGATGTTTCATTCTACAATCTATCTTATATGCCACTACAACTAAATTAGCTTTCCATTCTTATCATGCCAGTCTCCTGATAAAAATACTCGAAGCACCTAGCACAGTGTCATACAAAAAAGTTAATTAAACTTATAAACTTTATTGCCAGTGGGAATTCTGTCCATAATGTCGAGCATATGCATTGCTGTCTTGCTTATATTATTATAGATAAAAACATTAGTTTATAGATTGTTAATACATTACACTATAAAAAATGTTTTCAGTATTCTATGGCCCTCTGAGGTAGAAGCTGTATAGAGAAAAAAATGGTAACCATTTGTATTGAATGGAGCAAGCAAGATACTTACGATGCAGTTTTTTTCTATTCCAATGTATCTATTTATTCCATATATATTTATTGAGTATTTACTGTGTGCATGGTAGTAGGCTCTTGGGAGTGTTGAGGAGAGAAATATTTGAGTGAAGGGAGAAAAAGGAGAATGAGACCCAGTCCCTGTCCTCCTACAGCTTATAATCTTCTGGTCTTATCTTCTCTATTGGATCAGGAACTACAAGAAAGAAGACAATGTCAGGATGATTGACAGTTTGATAGGTGGATATGGTGGCAGCATGAATGTGGTTGGGGTAGGTAGGTTGAAGTTGGTTTAACAGAAGGACCAGCTTGCCTAGAAATGTGGCATAAGCAAGGGTTTATTTATCATTCCTTATCTCAAGAAAAAGTCAAGGCCATCAAACTTGACTTTGGGTTTTCTATTTATATTAACTGCAATAGTGATTCTATGTGAGAAGTTGTAGCTTGGCTGTGATGACGCTATTAGTTTTTTGGGAAATTTTTAAACTTCTGTAATCCCACTGCCTTAAAGGCTCCGATGACATAATAACATATGCCTATTAATTTTTTCTGGGCTTCCCCTGAAAGCAGAGCCTAAGATGTGAGTACAAGTAATTTATTTAGGCAATGATCGCAGAAAACAGAAGTGAGGGAATAGGGGAACAAGGCAAGAGTGGAGGAAAACCCTGGTAAAAGAGCATTCCTGAGTTGTTTAACACTGGGACAATTGGGGCTCCCACTCTCTGGGAGACCCTCCAAGGAAACTTGTAGACCATCTCTCAGAATTGTGCTGGGGGAGGAGGGCACATTTATGAGCCAACTTTGTCTTCCTTTGGAAGAGAGTAAAGTGCCCTGCACTTCTAGACTGTCCTGCTGCTCTGGCAGAGAGAGCACTGCTGGTCAAGGCAGAAAATTAGAGAGATGTCAATGGACCCTAATGCTGTGCATAGGAACTGTTAACTCAAGCTGGAACTTGAGGCAGCTGAGGGCATGTGGCTGGATGTGAAGTTGCCTACCATGTCTGTATCTCACCTGGAGTGTGTATACCTCTTTGGAAATGAGGCAGAGTGTCCAGGATAATTAAAGAGCGCTATTAAACATGGACTACCTTCCTGAACCCACCACTTTTACCCATGGATTTTTTTTGGAGGTTAAAAAGCCTCCACATTATTATATACAAGAACAAATATGGATATACTCTAGACGAAGATGTTAACTATGCAAAAAATTTTAAGCCAAAAATCAAGACTTCAACAAAATGCTGCTTCAGACTGGGCTCAAAGATACCCACATTTTATTTTTATGTTAACTGCCTGTGATGGTTAGTTTATGTCAATTTGGCTAGGAGATGGCAACCAGTTACTCAGTGAAGACTTCTCTAGATGTTGCAGTGAAGGTCTTTTGTAGGTGTGGTTAATATATATAATCTGTTGACTTTAAGTAAAGGAGATTATGTTCAATAATCTGGTGGGCTTCATTCAGTCATTTGAAAGGCCTTCAGAGCAACACTGAGGTTTCCTGAGGAAAAAGAAATTCCACCTCAAGATTACAGCGTCATCTTCTGCCTGAGAGTTCCAGTCTATTGGCCTGCTCTACAGACCTCTCACTCACCAGTTCCCACAACCACAGAAGCTAATTCCTTGAAATAAACCTGTGAGTGTGTGTGTTTATATATGTGTGCACATATATAGTATATATGTATGTGTGAGTATATGTGATATATATGTATATGTACTTACATGTTTCCATATTTGTATATATATAGTCTTCATACATTGATTCTGTTTCTTTTGTAGAATTCAGACTGATATACAGTCCTACCTCAGTATCCATAGGGTATCAGTTCCAGGAACATCCCTACCCCATGGGATGCTCAGGTCCCTTATGTAAGATGGCACAGTATTTGTGTATACCCTATGGATGTCTTCCCATATACTTTAATCATCTCTAGATTCCTTATAATACCTAATGCAATGTAGATGCTATGTAAATAATTGTTAATACTATATTGTTTATAGTATTGGGAATAATGAAAAGAAATATAATGTATAAATGTTTCATATATATACATTTATACAATTACATTTATTTATGCAATGTATAAATACAATGTATAAATGTTATGCAAACAGTTGTTATACCATATTGTTTAGGGAGTAATGACAAGAAAAGAAATTCCCATATTTTTATTTTCTGCATATTTTTTGTCTATGGTTGGTTGAATCTGTAGATGCTGAACCCACAGGTACAGAGGGCCAACTGTAATTCTCTTCTGTTACTAGAAGAGTTTGGTAGAAATGTTTGGAAAGTACTAAGGAATGCTCCTTCTTTATATTTCTCAAAGCACTGCCGAGGAAGGGAAATAGGATCTGCTTCTTGTTTTGTTCTACCCAGCGTGCTTTTTCTTTCTTCCTTTTTCTAGTAATAAAATCCCTTGGTCTTGTGGAGATTCTTGGCCCTGCACTTTTTTTTTTTTTAAATTGGTGCATGTGGATGTACATAGTTTTGGGATACATATGATAATATAATATATTCATATAATTTGAAAGATCAAATCAGTGTATGTGGGTTACCCATTACCTTACACATTTGTCTTTCCTTGATGCTAGAAACATTTGAATTATTCCCTTTACCTATTTTGAAATGTACAGTAAATTATTGTAAGGTATAATCACCCTTCTGATCTTTGAACACTAGATCTTATTTTTTCTATCAAATTCTATATTTGAACCCCTTAATCAACTTTTCTTTATCCCCCTCACCCCTACTCTTCCCAGCCTCTGGTAACCACTAATCTACTCTATCTTTAAGAGATCGACTTTTTAAACTTCCTCATGAGCGAGAACATGGAATATTTGTCTTGCTGTGCTTGGCTTACTTCAATTTACACAGTGACTTCCAGTTTTATTCATGTTGCTACAAAGACAAAAGTTTGTTTTTTCTTATGTCTGAATGCTATTCCATTATGCATATATTCACCACATTTTCTTTAACATTTTACCCATTAATATTTTGGCTATTGCAAATAGTGCTGCAGATGTCTCTTTGATACATTGTTTTCCTTTCTTTTGGATATATACCCAATAATGGAATTTCTGGACCATATGTAGTTCCACTTTTAGTTTTTGAGGATGTTCTGTACTGTTCTCCAGAGTGACTGTACCAGTGTACATTCCCAACACGGGACAAGAGTTTCCTTCTCTCTACATCCTTGTCAACGTCTATGATTGCCTGTCTTTTTCTTTAAAAGCTATTTTAACTGGGGTGAGATGATATTTCATTGTGGTTTTGATTTGCATTTCTCTGATGATTACTGATGTTGAGCATTTTTTCATATACTTGTTGGCCATTTGTATGTCTTCCTTTGAGAAATGCCTATTCAGATCTTGTGCCCATTTTTAAATTGGATCTTTGTTGTTGTTATTGAGTTGCTCAAGCTTCTCATGTATTCCGGTTATTAATTCCTGTCAAATGGATGGTTTGCAAATATTTTCTCCCTTTCTGTGGGTTGCCTCTTTACTTTTTACATTGTTTTCTTTGCTGTGCAGTTTTTTAGCTTGATGTGACCCCATTTGTCTATTTTTTATTTGGTCGTTTGTGCTTTTAAGTTCTTACACAAAAAATTTTTTGCCTAGACCAATGTCTGGGAGCATTTCTCCATTGTTTTCTTTTAGTAGTTTCATAGTTTCACATCTTAGATAAGTCTTTAGTGTATTTTGCTTTATTTTTTGTATATGATGAGAGATAGGGTATCATTTCATTCCTCTGTATATGGATATCCAGTTTCCCCAAACCATTTATTAAAGCACTGCCGAGGAAGGGAATTTATTTTCTTGGCACTTAGGCAAAATTCAGTTGGCTGTAAACATGTGGATTTATTTTTGAGTTCCTTATTTTCTTCCATTGATCAATGTGTCTGTACTTATGCCAGCACCTACTGTTTTGTTTACTATAGTTTTATAATGTATTTGAAGTCAGGTAGCATAATACCTCCAGCTTTGTTCTTTTTGCTCAGGGTTGCTTTGGTTATTCTGGGTCTTTTGTGGTTCCACATAAATTTTAGATTTTTTTCTATTTATTTGAATAATGCCATTAGTATTTTGATAAGGATTGCATATAATCTATAAATTGTTTTGGGTAGTATGGTCATTTTAACAATACAAATTCCTCTAATCTAGATCTTTATATTGCTTTGTGTTGTCTTCAGTTTCTTTCATCAGTGTTTTATAGCTTTCCTTGTATAGATCTTGCACTTCTTTGGTTAAACTGATTTCTAGGTATTTTACATTATTTGTAGCTATTGTGAATGGGATTGCTTTATTTCTTTTTTTCTCAGATTGTTTGCTTTTGGTGTCTACAAATGCTACTGATTTTGGATGTTGATTTTGTATCCTGCAACTGTACTGAATTTCTTTATTAGTTTTAACAGTTTTTTTTGTGGAGTCCTTAGATTTTTCTAAGTGGATGATTTTATCATCTGTGAACAAGACCAATTTGACGTTTTGTTTCCAATTTGGAAGCCTATTTCTTTCTTTCACCTAACTGCTCTAGCCAGTACTTCCAGTATAGTAATAAATAAAGGTTACATTATTGTTTTGTTACAGATTGGAGAGAAAAGTCCTTCAATTTTTTTCCCCATTCAGTATGATATTAGCTGTGGGTCTCTCATATATGGTTTTTATTATTTTGAAGTATGTTCCTTCCAAACCCATTTTACGAGGGTTTTTGTCATAAAGACATGTTATATTTTATCAGATGCTTTTTTGGCATCTATAGAAATAATCATATAATTTTTGTTCTTTGTTCTGTTAATACGACACATCATGGTTGCTGATTTGCTTATGTTGAACTATCCTTGCATGCCTGGGATGAATTCTACTTGATTACAGTGAATGATTTTTTTTTTCAGAGTCCTGCTGTGACACCCAGGCTGCAGTGCAGTGGCACAATCTCAGCTCACTGCAAACTCCACCTCTGAGTTCAAGCAATCCTCCCTCCTCAGCCTCCCCATGCCCAGCTAATTTTCGCATTTTTAGTAGAGACAGGGTTTTGCCATGTTCGCCAGGCTGCTTTTGAACTCCTGGCCTTTAGTGATCTTCCTGCCTTGGCCTCCCAAACTGCTGGGATTATACATGTATGAGCCACCATGCCCAGCCATGAATGATCCTTTTAATGTGTTATTGAGTTCAGTTTGCTAGTATTTTGTTGAGGATTTTTGCATCTATGTTAATCAGTTTTGTACTTTTGGATGATTTCTTATGGCTCATTAATGCCCTTTTCTTGCTGATTAAATAAACCCCTTTAACATTTTTTACTGCATTTTAGGTTTTGGGGTACATGTGCAGAACATGCAAGATAGTTGCATAGGTACACACATGGCAGTGTGATTTGCTGCCTTCCTCCCCTTCACCCACATTTGGCATTTCTCCCCATGCTATCCCTCCCCAGCTCCCCCCTCTGCTGTCCCTCCCCATTCCCCCCAATAGACCACAGTGTGTAGTGCTCCCCTCCGTCTGTCCATGTGTTCTCATTGTTCATCACCTGCCTATGAGTGAGAACACGTGATATTTCATTTTCTGTACTTGTGTCAGTTTGCTGAGAATGATGTTCTCCAGGTTCATCCACGTCCCTACAAAGGACACAAACTCATCGTTTTTGATGGCTGCATAATATTCCATGGTGTATATGTGCCACATTTTCCCAGTCCAGTCTATCATCGATGGGCATCTGGGTTGTTTCCAGGCCTTTGCTATTGTAAACAGTGCTGCAATGAACATTTGTGTGCATGTGTCCTTATAGTAGAATGATTTATAGTCCTTTGGATATTTATCTAGTAATGGGATTGCTGGGTCAAATGGAATATGGAATTTCTATTTCTAGGTCCTTGAGGAATCGCCACACTGTCTTCCACAATGGTTGAACTAATTGACACTCCCATCAGCAGTGTAAAAGTGTTCCTATTTCTCCACATCCTCTCCAGCATCTGTTGTCTCCAGATTTTTTAATGATCACCATTCTAACTGGCGTGAGATGGTATCTCAATGTAGTTTTGATTTGCATTTCTCTAATAACTAGTGATGATGAGCATTTTTTCATATGTTTGTTGGCCTCATGTATGTCTTCTTTTGTAAAGTATCTGTTCATATCCTTTGCCCATTTTTGAATGGGCTTGTTTTTTTCTTGTAAATCTGTTTTAGTTCTTTGTAAATTCTGGATATCAGCCCTTTGTCAGATGGGTAAACTGCAAAATTTTTTTCCCATTCTGTTGGTTGCTGATTCACTCTAATGACTGTTTCTTTTGCCGTGCAGAAGCTGCGGAGTTTGAATAGGTCTCATTTGTCTAGTTTGGCTTTTGTTGCCAATGCTTTTGGTGTTTTGTTCATGAAGCCCTTGCCTACTCCTATGTCCTGAGTGGTTCTGCCTAGATTTTCTTCTAGGGTTTTTATGCTGCCAGGTCTTATGTTTAAGTCTTTAATCCAACTGGAGTTAATTTTAGTGTAAGGTGTCAGGAAGGGGTCCAGTTTCTGCTTTCTGCACATGGCTAGCCAGTTTTCCCAACACCATTTATTAAACAGGGAGTCCTTTCCCCATTGCTTGTTTTTGTCAGGTGTATCCAAGATTGTATGGTTGTAGGTATGTTGTGTTGCCTCCAATGCCTCTGTTCTGTTCCATTGGTCTATATCTCTGTTTTGGTACCAGTACCATGCTGTTTTGATTACTGTAGCCTGGTAGTATAGTTTGAAGTCCGGTAGTGTGATGCCTCCTGCTGTGTTCTTTTTGCTTAGAATTGACTTGGCTATGCGGGCTCTCTTTTGGTTCCATATGAAGTTTAAGGTGTTTTTTTGCAGTCTGTGAAGAAGGTCATTGGTAGCTCGATAGGGATAGTTTTGAGTCTGTAAATTACTTTGGGGAATATGGCCATTTTCACGATATTGATTCTTCCTAACCATGAACATGGAATGTTTCTCCATCTGTTTGTATCCTCTCTTATTTCATTGAGCAGTGGTTTGTAGTTCTCCTTGAAGAGGTCATTTACGTTCCTTGTTAGTTGTATTCCTAGGTATTTTATTGTCTTTGTAGCAATTGTGAATGGCAGTTCTTCCTGATTTTGCCCTCTTTCAGTCTTTTATTAGTTTCCGTCTGTTATTCCAGTTTTTGCCCATTCAGTATGATAGGAATAGGATTAGGTGTATAGGAATGCTTGTGATTTTTGCACATTGATTTTGTATCCTGAGACTTTGCTGAAGTTGCTTATCAGTTTCAGGATTTTTGGGGCTGAGATGATGGGGTCTTCTAGATATACTATCATGTCATCTGCAAATAGAGACAATTTGGCTTCCTCCTTTCCTATTTGAATATGCTTTACTTCTCTTTCTTGCCTGATTGCTCTGGCTAGAACTTCCAGTACTATATTGAATAGGAGTGGTGAAAGAGGGCATCCTTGTCTAGTGCCAGATTTCAAAGGGAATGCTTCCAGTTTTTGCCCATTCAGTATGATATTAGCAGTTGGTTTGTCATAAATAGCTTTTATTATTTTGAGATATGTTCCATTAATACCGAGTTTATTGAGGTTTTTTAGCATAAATGGCTGCTGAATTTTGTCAAAGGCCTTCTCTGCATCCATTGAGATAATCATGTGTTTTTTTGTTTTTGGTTCTGTTTATGTGGTGGAATATGTTTATAGACTTGCATATGTTGAACCAGCCTTGCAACCCCGGGATGAATCCTACTTGATCATGGTGGATAAGCTTTTTGAAGTGCTGTTGCAATCGGCTTGCCAGTATTTTATTGAAGATTTTTGTGTCTATGTTCATCATGGATGTTGGCCTGAAGTTTTCTCTTCTTGTTGGGTCTCTGCCGGGTTTTGGTATCAGGATGATGTTGGTCTCATAAAATGATTTGGGAAGGATTGCCTCTTTTTGGATTATTTAGAATAGTTTCAGAAGGAATGGTAACAGTTCCTCTTTGTGTGTCTGGTAGAATTCGGCTGTGAACCCATCTGGACCTGGGCTTTTTTTGTGTGGTAGGCTCTTAATTGCTTCCTCAACTTCTGACCTTGTTATTGGTCTATTCATAGTTTTGGCTTCCTCCTGGTTTAAGCTTGGGAGGACACAAGTGTCCAGGAATTTATCCATTTCTTCCAGGTTTACTAGTTTATGTGCATAGAGTTGTTTGTAATATTCTCTATGATGATGGTTTGAATTTCTGTGGAATCTGTGGTGATTTCCCCTCTATCATTTTTTATTGCATCTATTTGGTTATTCTCTCTTTTCTTTTTTTATCAATCTGGCTAGTGGTCTGTCTATTTTGTTGCTCTTTTCAAAAAACCAGCTCTTGGATTTATTGATTGTTTGAAGGGTTTTTCGTGTCTCTATCTCCTTCAGTTCTGCTCTGATCTTAGTTATTTCTTGTCTTCTGCTAGGTTTTGAGTTTTTTTGATCTTGCTTCTCTAGCTCTTTCAATTTTGATGATAGGGTGTCAATTTTGGATCTCTCCTTTCTTCTCATGTGGGCACTTATTGCTATATATTTTCCTCTAGAGACTGCTTTTGCTCTAGAGTCCCAGAGATTCTGGTATGTTTTGTCTTCATTCTCATTAGTTTCAAAGAACTTTATTTCTGCCTTCATTTCATTGTTTATCCAGTCAACATTCAAGAGCCAGTTGTTCAGTTTCCATGAAGCTGTGCGGTTCTGAGTTCGTTTCTGAATTCTGAGTTCTAACTTGATTGCACTGTGGTCTGAGAGATTATTTGCTATGATTTCAGTTGTTTTGCATTTGCTGAGGAGTGATTTACTTCCCATTATGTGGTCAATTTTAGAGTAGGTGTGATGTGGTGCTGAGAAGAATGTATATTCTGTAGATTTGGGGTGGAGAGTTCTGTAAATGTCTATCAGGTTTGCTTGTTTCAGGTCTGAGTTCAAGTCCTGGATATCCTTGTTAATTTTCTGTCATGTTAATCTGTCTAATACTGACAGTGGAGTGTTAAGGTCTCCCACTATTATTGTGTGGGAGTCTAAGTCTCTTTGCAAGTTATTAAGAACTTGCCTTACACATCTGGGTGCTCATGTATTGGGTCCATATATATTTAGGATCATTAGCTCTTCTTGTTGTATCAATCCTTTGACCATTATGTAATGTCCTTCTTTGTCTCTTTTGATCTTTGTTGTTTTAAAGTCTATTTTATCAGAGACAAGAATTGCAACCCCTCCTTTTTTTGCTCTCCGTTTGCTTGGTAAATCTTCCTCCATCCCTTTATTTTGAGCCTTTGTGTATCCTTGCATGTGAGATGGGTTTCCTGGATACAGCACACAGATGGGTTTTGGCTTTTTATCCAATTTGCCAGTCTTTGTCTTTTGATTGGTGTATTTAGCCCATTTACATTTAGGGTTAATATTGTTATGTGTGAATTTGATACTGCCATTTTGATGCTAGCTGGATGTTTTGCCCGTTAGTTGATGCAGATTCTTCATTTTGTTGATGCACTTTAGCATTTGGTATGTTTTTAAAATGGCTGGTACTGGTTGTTCCTTTCTATGTGTAGTGCCTCTTTTAGGAGCTCTTGTAAAGCAGGCCTGGTGGTGACAAAATCTCTGAGTACTTGCTTGTTCACAAAGGATTTTATTTTCCCCTCACTTATGAAGCTCAGTTTGGCTGGATATGAAATTCTGGGTTGAAAGTTCTTTTCTTTAAGGATGTTGAATATTGGCCCCCACTCTCTTCCAGCCTGTAGGGTTTCTGCTGAGAGATCTGCTGTGAGTCTGATGGGCTTCCCTTTGTGGGTGACCCGACCTTTCTCTCTGGCTGCCCTTAGCATTTCCTCCTTCATTTCAACCCTGGTGCATCTGCCGATTATGTGCCTTCGGGTTGCTCTTCTTGAGGAATATCTTTGTGGTGTTCTCTGTATTTCCTGGACTTGAATATTGGCCTGCCTTGCCAGGTTGGGGAAATTTTTCTGGATAATATCCTGAAGAGTATTTTCCAGCTTGGATTCATTCTCTTTGTCACATTCAGGTATACCTATCAAACCTAGATTAGGTCTCTTCACGTAGTCCCACATTTCTTGGAGACTTTGTTCATTCCTTTTTGCACTTTTTCATCTAATCTTGCCTTCTCATTTTATTTCATTGGGTTGATCTTTGACCGCTGATACCCTTTCTTCTGCTTGGTCAATTCGGCTGTTGAGACTTGTGCATGCTTTGCGAAGTTCTCGTGTTGTGTTTTTCAGTTCCTTCAATTCACTCTTATTCCTCTCTAAGTTGTCCATTCTTGTTATCATTTCCTCAAAAATTTTTTCAAGGTTCTTCTTTTCTTTGCATTGAGTTAGAATGTGTTCTTTTAGCTCACGGAAGTTTCCAATTACCCACCTTCTGAAGTCTGATTCTGTCATTTCATCACACTCATTCTCCGTCCAGCTTTGTTCCCTTTCTGGTGAGGGGTTGTGGTCCCTTGTAGGAGGAAAGGTGTTCCAATTTTGGGTGTTTTCCTCCTTTTTGCACTGGTTTCTTCCCATCTTTGTGGATTTATCCACCTGTCATCTGAGTAGTTGCTGACTTTCCGATTGGGTCTCTGAGTGGACGTCCAGATTGTTGATGATGAAGTATTTCTGTTTCTTAGTTTTCCTTCTAACAGTCTAGCCCCTCTGCTGTAGGACTGCTGAGGTCCACTCCAGGCCCTGCATGTCTGGGCTACACCTGTAGCAGCTGCAGAACAGTGAGGGATGCTACCAGTTTCTTCTTCTGCTATCTTTGTCCCAGAATGATGCCTGCCAAATGTCAGTCTGATCAGTCCTTTGTGAGGTGACTCTTTGGATATACAGGGGTCAGGGAGCTGCTTGAGGAGACAGTCTGTACATTATAGGAGCTCAAGTGCTGAGCTGTGAGCTTCCTTGTTCATTCAGGGGTGCTAGGCGGGTACGTTTAAGTCTGCTGCAGCAGAACTCATAAAGCCCCTTTTTTTCCTCAGGTTCTCTGTCCCAGGGAGTTAGGGCTTTATTTATGAGTATCTGTTGCACTCTTCTGCCCAGCAAGGAGGCAGTCTAGTAACTGCCTGCTTGCAGAGGCTATGCTGAGCTGCTCTGGACTCTGCCCTGCTGCCATGGGGTCTGCCCTGCCACCTTGTGTAATTCCCTGTAGTCCTGTTTATATAGGTGTGGTTAGAACTGCCGTGGCGATGGAGGCCTGCCTCTGTAATAGTGGTCTCTCTCTCTAGTGGCGGGTTGCCTCGGAATTGGCGGTTGCCTTGGCAACAGCAGGCTGTGTCAGCAGTGGCAGAGTACCTCTGTAGGGGTGGAGTGCCTTGGTAATGGTGGACTCCCCTCCCCTACTGAGCTGCACCGTCCTGGGTTCAGCTGTGCTTGCCATGAAACTCTCAACCCCGAGCATTTCCAATTGCTGTTTTGTTTGTTTTTGTGGGGGTGGGACCCACCGAGCCTGATCACCTGGCTCCCTGCCTCAGAGCCCTTTTTTTTTTAGTTGAATGGTTGACTCTCTCCCCAGTATTCCAGTTGCCTGCTGAAAGGGCACTGGGATCTGTGTGATTTCCCATGTGGTGACCCACTGCGCCAGCTGAAACAACGTCGCTGTCTGGGACTCTCCTGGCCTGGCTTACTGTTTAAGTCCCGATTAATCAGATGAATGTGCTAATCTGCCTTCCCAAATCTCAAACTGCCAGTTTAACAGGGCAACCAGACCAGTGTATTTTGTACAGAGTGCTGCTGTGCTGCGGTGCTGGCCGAAAGAGCTGCACCGGCCCAAACAGCCACACCAGCCCAAACAGCCATGCTGGCAGCCTGTGGGGCTCCTATACCTGGGAACCTCCTGGTCTGTGGGCAATAAAGTTCCATCTGGAAATGCAGTGTCCACTCACCCTCTGCGCCTTCACTGGGAGCTGCAATCCTGAGTTGCTCCTATAGCGCCATCTTCTCCTCTCCCTAACATTTCTTATAGGACAGGCCTGGTGTTGATGAAATCCCTCAGCTTTTCATTGTCTGGAAAAGTTTTTATTTATCCTTCATGTTTGAAGGATATTTTTGCCAGATATGCTATTCTAGGATAAATTTTTTTTTCCTTCAGCACTTTAAATATGTCATGTCACTCTCTCCTGGGCTATAAAGTTTCCACTGAAAAGTCTGCTGCCAGATATACTGGCGCTCCATTGTACGTTATTTATTTCTTTTCTTTTTGAGACGGAGTTTAGCTCCTGTTACCCAGGCTGGAGTTCAATGGCGCGATCTTGGCTCACCGCAACCTCCGCCTCCTAGGTTCAGGCAATTCCCCTGCCTCAGCCTCCTGAGTAGCTGGGATTACAGGCACGTACCACCATGCCCTGCTAATTTTTTGTATATTTTAGTAGAGATGGGGTTTCACCATGTTGACCAGGATGGTCTCGATCTCTTGACCTCATGATCCACCCGCCTCAGCCTCCCAAAGTGCTGGGATTACAGGCTTGAGCCACCACGCCCGGCCCTATTTATTTCTTTTATCTTGCTGCTCTTAGGATCCTTTCTTAATCCTTAACCTTTGGGAGTTTGATTATTAAATGCCTTGAGGTAGTCTTCTTTGGGTTTAATCTGCTTGGAGTTGTATAACCTTCCTGTGTTTGGTATTGATATCTTTCTCTAGGCTTGGGAAGTTCTCTTATTTTCACTTTGAATTAATTTTCTTCTTCTGTTTCCTTCTCTACCTCTTCTATGGCCAATAACTCTTAGATTTGTCCTTTTGATCCTATTTCCTGGATCCTGTAGTCATACTTCATTGTTTTTTATTCTTTTTCTTCTGTATGTATTTTCCTAATTTTGTTTTTTAAGTCAGTCTTGCTCTATAACCCAGGCTGGAGTGCAATAGCATGATCTTTGACTCACCACAACCTCTGCCTCCTGGGTTCAAGCAATTCTCCTGCCTCAGCCTCCCATGTAGCTGGGATTACAGGTACCTGCCACCATGCCCAGCTAATTTTTGTATTTTTCGTGAAGACAGAGTTTCACCATACTGGCCAGGCTGGTCTCAAACTCCTGACCTTGTGATTTGCCTGTCTCAGCCTCCCAAAGTGCTAGGATTACAGGCATGAGCCACTGTGCCTGACCCTAACTGTATATTTTCAAATAGACTTTCTTCAAGCTCACTGATTCTTCTGCCTGATCAATTCTGCTTTTAAAAGACTCTAATACAGAGGGAGGGGCTAAGATGGCCAAATAGGTCTGGAGCTCCCAGTGAGACCAACAGAGAAAGTGGGTTATTTCTGCATTTCCAACTGAGGTACCCAGTTCATCTCACTGGGACTGGTTAGGTTGTGGGTGCAGCCCACAGAGGGTTAACAGAATCAGAGTGGGGCATTGCTTCACCCAAGAAGTGCAAGGAGCCAGGTACCTCTCTCCCCAAGCAAAGGGAAGCTGTGAGAGACTGTAGTTTTCCCATGGGTTTTGCAATGTGCAGATCAGGAGATTCCCTCGTGTGCCTACACCACCAGGGCCCTGGGTTTCAAGCACAAAACTGGGTGACTATTTGGGCAGACATTGAGCTAGCTGCAGGAGTATTTTTTTCATATCCCAGTAGCACCTGGAACCCCAGTGAGATGGAACTGTTCACTACCCTGGAAGAGGACTGAAGACAGGGAACTAAGTGGGCTCATTCAGCAGGTCCAAATCCCATGGAACCTAGCAAGCTAAGAACCACTGGCTTGAAATTCTCCCTGCCAGCCCAGCAGTCTGAAGTGGACCTGGGATGATGGAGCTCGATGGGGGTTTGGGGACCATCGACCATAACTGAGGCTTTAGTAGGAGGTTTTTTCCCTGACAGTACTAAGGAGGCTGGGAGATCTGGGTTGGGCACAGCAAAGTGACTGTGCCCAGACTGCTTCTTTAGATTCCTCCTTACTGGGCAGGGCATCTCTGAAGGAAAGGTAACATCCCCAGTCAGGGGCTTACAGATAAAACTCCCATCTCCCTGGGACAGAGCACCTGGGGGAAGCGGCAGCTGTGGATGCAGCTTCAGGAGACTTAATAGTTCCTGCCTGCTGGCTATGAAGAGAACAGCTGAACCTGACAAGAGGAATTCTCCCAGCACAGCACCCTAGCTCTGCTAAGGGACAGAATGCCTCCTCAAGTGGGTCCCTGACCTCTATGCCTCCTGACTGGGAGAGACCTCCCAACAGGGGTCGACAGACATCTCATACAGGAGACCTCCAGCTGGCATCAGGCCACAGCCCTTCTGCAACAGAGCTTTCAGAGGAAGGAGCAGGCAGCAATTCATCCACTGGTGATAACCAGGCAAACTTGGTCTGTCGTGGACCCCCAGCAAATTGCAGCAGACCTGCAAAAAAGGGGACTGACTGTTAGAAGAAAAACTAACAAACAGAAAGCAGCAACATCAACATCAGCCTAAAGAAACTCCAAATAAAAACCTCATCCAAAGGTCATCAGCCTCAAAGATCAAAGATAGACAAACCCACGAAGATGAAAAAAAAAAAAAAAAAACCAGTGCAAAATGCTGAAAATTCAAAAAACCAGAATGCCTCTTCTCCTCCAAATGATTGCAACTTCTTTCCAGCAAGGGCACAAAACTGGACAGAGAATGAGATTGATAAATTGACAGAAGTAGGCCTCAGAAGGTGGGTGATAAATTCCTGTGAGCTACAGGAGTAACTTCTAACCCAATGCAAATAAGCTAAGAAGCTTGATAAAGGTTATAGAAACTGCTAACTAGAATAACCAGTTTAGAGAGGAACATAAATGACCTGATGGAGCTGAAAAACTCAGCACAAGAACTTTGTGAAGCATACCCAACTACTGATAGTCAAGCAGAAGAAAAGATATCAGAGACTGAAGATCAACTTACTGAAATAAGGCATGAAGACAAGATTAGAGAAAAAAGAATGAAAAGGAATGAACAAAGTCTCCAAGAGGTGTGGAACTGTGTGAAAAGACAAAACCTATGATTGATTGGTGTACATGAAAGTGACAGGGAGAATGGAAGTTGGAAAACATACTTCAGAATATTATCCAGGAGAACTTCTTCAACCTAGTAAGACAGTCCAACATTCAAATTCAGGAAACACAGAGAACACTACTAAGATACTTCTCGAGAAGAGCATCAGATTCTCCAAGGTTGAAACAAAGGGAAAAATGGTAAAGGCAACCATAGAGAATGGTCAAGTTACCTACAAAGGGAAGCCCATCAAACTATCAGTGGATCTCTCTGCAGAAACTCTACAAGTCAGAAGAGAGTGGGGCCAATATTCAATAGTCTTAAAGAAAAGAACGTTCAATTCAAAATTTCTTATCCAGCCACACTAAGCTTTATAAGTGAAGAACTAAAATCCTTTACAGACAAGCAAATGCGGAGGGATTTTTGTTACCACCAGGCTTGCCTTACAAGAGCTCCTGAAGAAAGCACTAAATATAGAAAGGAAAAACTGGTACCAGCCACTGCAAAACACCCCAAAATATGAAGACCAATGATATTATGAAGAAATGGCATCAACTAATGTGCAAAATAACCAGCTGGCATCATGATGATAGGATCAAATTCACACATAACAATATTAACCTTAAATGTAAATTGGCTAAATGCCCCAATTAAAAGACACAGACTAGCAAATTGGATACAGAGTCAAGACCCATTGATGTGCTGTATTCAGGAGACTCATGTTACATGTAAAGACACACATAGACTCAAAATAAAGGGATGAAGGAATATTTACCAAGCAAATGGAAAGCAAAAAAAGGCAATGGTTGCAATTCTGGTTTCTGATCAAGCAGACTTTAAACAGTGACACAACAAAACAAGAACATTTCAGGCCAATATCTCTGATGAACATCAATGTGAAAACCCTCAATAAAATACAGGCAAACCGAATTCAGCAGCACATCAAAAAGCTTATCCACCATGGGCAAGTTGGCTTTATCTCTGGAATGCAAGGTTGGTTCCACATATGCAAATCAATAAACGTAATCCATCACATAAACAGAACTAATGCCAAAAACCATATAATTATTTCAATAGATGCAGAAAAGGCCTTTGATAAAATTCAATACCCCTTCATGTTAAAAACACTCAATAAACTAGATATTGATGAAACATACCTATAAATAACAAGAGCTATTTATTTATTACAAACCCATAGCAAATATGAATAGGCAAAAGCTAGAAGCATTCCCTTTGAAAAGCAGCACAAGACAAGGATTCCCTCTCTCACCACCCCTATTCAACATAGTGCTGGAATTCTGGCCAGAACAATCAGGAAAAAGAAAGAGATCAAGGGTATTCAAATAGGAAGAGAGGAAGTCAAACTGTCTCTGTTTGCAGATGACATCATTGTATATTTAGAAAACTGCATCATTTCAGCACAAAGCTCTTTAAGGTGATAAGCAACTTCAGCCAAGTCTTAGGATACAAAATCAATGTGCAAAAATCACAAGCATTCCTGTACAACAATAGACAAGCAAAGAGCCAACTCATGAGTGAACTCTCATTCACAATTGCTATAAAGAGAATAAAACACCTAGGAATACAACTTACAAAGTACATGAAGGACCTCTTCAAGGAGAACTCCAAACCACTGCTCAAAGAAATGAGAGGACACAAATGGAAAAACATTGCAGCCTCATGGATAAGAGGAATCAATATCGTGAAAATGGCCATACTGCCCAAAGCAATTTATAGATTCAATGCTATTCCCATCAAACTATCAGTGACTTTCTTTACAGAACTAGGAAAAACTACTTTAAATTTTATAAGGAACCAAAAAAGAACCCAGGTAGCCAAGACAATCCTAAGCAAAAAGAACGAAGCTGGCAGCATAACACTACCTGACTTCAAACTATACTACAAGGCTACAGTAGCCAAAACAGCATGGTACTGGTACCAAAACAGATATATACACCAGTGGAACAGAACAGAGACCTCAGAAATAAGGCCACACATCTACAACCCTCTGATCTTTGATAAACCTAGCAAAAACAGTCAATGGGGAAAAGATTCCCTATTTAATAAATGGTGTTGGGAAAACTGGCTAGCCATATGCAGAAAACTGAGACTGAACCCCTTCCTTACACCTTTTAGAAAAATTAACTCAAGATGGATTAAACATTTAAATGTAAGACCTAAAACCATAAAAACCCTAGAAGAAAACCTAGGCAGTACCATTAAGGACCATAGGCATGGGCAAAGACTTCATGACTAAAACAAAAGCAATGGCAACAAAAGCCAAAATGGGCAAATGGGATCTAGTCAAACTAAAGAGCTTCTGCACAGCAAAAAAAAAAAAAAAAAAACTATCATCAGAGTGAAGAGGCAACCTATAGAATGGGAGAAAATTTTTGCAAGCTACCCATCTGACAAAGGGCTAATATTCAGAATCTACAAGGAACTTAAGCAAAGTTATAAGAGAAAAAACCAAAACCAAACGAACAACCCCATCAAAAAGTGGGCAAAGGATATGAACAGACACTTTTCAAAAGGAGACATTTATGTGGCCAAAAAACATATGAAAAACACTCATGATCACTGGTCATTAGAGAAATGCAAATCAAAACCACAATGAGAAACCATCTCAGGCCAGTTAGAATGGCAATCATTAAAAAGTCAGGAAACCACAGATGCTGGTGAGGCTGTGGAGAAATATGAATGCTTTTACACTATTGGTGGGAGTGTAAATTAGTTCAAACATTGTGGAAGACAGTGCGGTGATTACTCAAGGATCTATAACTAGAAATACTATTTGACCCAGCAATCTCATTACTGGGTGAATACCCAAAGGATTATAAATCATTCTACTATAAAGACACATTCACATGTATGTTTTTTGTAGCACTATTTACAATAGCAAAGACTTGGAACCAACCCAAGTGCCCATCAATGATAGACTGGATAAAGAAAATATGGCACATTTACATCATGGAATACTATGCAGCCATAAAAAAGAATGAGTTCATGTCCTTTGCAGGGACATGGGTAAAGCTGGAAGCCGTTATACTCAGCAAACTAACACAGGAACAGAGAGCCAAACACCACATGTTCTTACAAGTAGGAGGTGAACAATGAGAATACATGGACACAGGGAGGAGAACATCACATACTGGGGCTTGTTGGGGGTTGGGGGAAGGGGAGGGAGAGCATTAGAACAAATGCCTAATGCATGTGAGGCTTTAAACCTAGATGACAGGTTGATAGGTGCAGCACACCACCATGGCACATGTATACCTATGTAACAAACCTGCATGTTCTGCACATGTATCTCAGAACTTAAAGTTAAAAAAAGACTAATGCATTTTTCAATATGCCAATTGTGTTTTTTAGCTCTTAATTTGTGCTGGATTCTTTTTAATTATTTCAATCTCTCTGTTAAATTTATCCAATAAATGCTGAATTCCTTCTCTGTTATCTTGAATTTCTTTGAGTTTCTTCAAAACAGTTATTTTGGATTCTCTGAAAGGTCACACATCTCTCCTTCTCCAGGATTGTTCTTGGTGCCTTATTTAGTTCATTTGGTGAGGTAATGTTTTCCTGGATGGTCTTGATGTGGACAGAATGTTCATCTGTGCTTGGGCATTGGATCTTGGTATTTATTGTAGCCTTCACTGGGCTTGTTTATACTCATCCTTCTTGGGAAGTCCTATTCAAAAGAACTTGGATGTTGTGGTCTAAGCTGTATCTGCTTTAGGGGACATCCCAAGCGCAGTAACACCGTGGTTTTTGCAGGTTCATAGAGGTACTACCTTGGTTGTCTTAGGCAAGATCTGGAAGAATTCTCTGGATTATCAGGCAGAGACTCTTGTTATCCTCTCTTACTTTCTTCCAAACAAATGGAGTCTCTCTCTGAGTTGAGCCACCTGGAGTTGGGTGTGGAATGACACAAGCCCCTCTGCAGCCACTGCCACTTAGACTACACTGAGTCAGACCCGAAGCCAACATAGCAATGGGTTTTGCCAAGGCCTACTGTAACTACTCCCTGGCTATGTTCACCCAAGGCCCTGGGGTTCTACAATCAGCAGGTGGCAAAACCAGTCAGGCCTATGTCCTTCCCTTCAGTGCAATGAATTCCTCCAGGTCCTGGGCAGGTCCAGAGGTGCCATCCAGGAGCCAGAGACTAGAGTAAAAAACCTTAAATGTCTACCCGGTGCTCTATTATACTGCAGCTGACCTGGCAGTCAAATCACAAGATGCAGTCCTTCTCACCCTTTCCTATGGTTTCCAAAGGCAGAGGAGCCTTACCTCATGGCCAGTGCCACCACAGGCCCATGGGAAGTTCTGCCAGACTGCCACTGATGTTCCTTTAAGGCCCTTGTGGTAAGTATGGTAAAGGTAGATCTCACCTTTCAGGCAGTGGGTTCCCCAGAAACCAGGGCATGTCCAGAAATGCCATCCAAGAGACAAATCCTGGAATCAGGGAATCCTCAAGAGCCTGCTTAGTGCTCTATCTCCTGGTGGCTGAGCTGACACCTAAGGTGCCAGACAAGGTCCCACTTACTTTTCCCTCCACTTTTATTAAACAGTCTTGCCTTGTAGCCACCACAGCTGTCAATATGCTGAGTCTCACCTAAAGCCAGCAAATCTCAGTTTCATCCAAAGCCTTCAGTACATGGGTATCTCTGCTGGTTATTCAGGGCCCAAGGATTCTTCAGTTAGCAGGTGATGAATCCTGTCCTTTTCTTCAAGGCAGCAGGTTTTCTTGTATCCCAGGGTATGTCTAGAAATGTCATCTACAGCTAGGTCCTGTAAAGGGGGCCTCATCACTCTGACTGGTACTCTATCCTGATGTGGCTGAGCTGAAATCCAAGATGCAAGACAAAATTCTCCCCCCTCTCCCCTCTCCTCTCCTCAAGTGGAAGGAAGAGGTCTCTTTTGGAGCCATGAGCTGTGCAGCACAGGGTTAGGTGAGAGCTGATTCTAGCACTCTTTTAGCTGCCCCAGCTGGTGTCTCCATAGGTCACATGCCCCTGAGTCCACTGACCCTGAGGCCAGTTCAGCACTAGAAATCACTTAGGAGTTGCAGTCCTTGTGACCTAGACTACCTTTGAAGTTTATTTAGAGCTCCAGAGTACTTAAGTTCATGGTGATGAGGCTTGTGAGAACTCAAGTTCTGACCACTGGGTTTGGTGATTCCCCTCTGGCTAGGTCTGGTTTAAATGCTCCCTCCATGGACAGGTATCAGGTGCATTTGGTCCTAATTTACTTTCTGCTATAATAGGGCAGCACTAAGTTTAGTGCTTCACAATGTTTCTGGGCATTCCTTCTCCCCAGTGCACAGAAATGTTTTCTGCATCTTGCTTCCACTGCTGGGGGTTGTGGGAAACAGGTGGTGTTGGCATTTCAAGAGTGATTTTCCTTTCTGTTTAGTGCCTCTTTTAGCAATATAAATTTAAAACCGGGTACTGTGAGTATTCACCTGAATTTTGTTTCTTATGAAAGTGCTTTTGTGTGTGTGTGTAGACAGTTGTTAAATTAGTGTCCTCATGGAGGAGACAGTCAGTGGAGCCTTCTCTTCTTCCATCTTGTTCCACCTCCCTCATCTATGTTCATTAGTGATATTGGCCTGTAGTTTTATTTTTTGTTGTTGTGTCTTTGTCCTGTTTTAGTACTAAGATAATGCTGGATTTGTAAAATGAGTTTGGATGTTCCTCTTCAATTTTTTTGAAAGGATTTGAGTAGAATTGGTACTAGTTCTTTGAATGTTTTGTAGAATTTATCAGTGAAGCTAGTAGGTCCTGGGAGACATTTTTATTATGGCTTCAATCTCATTACTCATTATTGGTTTGTTGAGGTTTTCTATTTCTTCATGGCTCAATCTTGGGAGGTAGTATGTGTCCAGAAATTTATCCATTTCTTCTAGGTTTTTCAATTTGTTGGTGTACAGTTGTTCATTATAGTCTCTAATGATTCTATGTGTTTCTGTGTTCTCAGTTGTTATATCTCCTTTTTATTTTTGGTTTTATTTATTTGAGCTTTATCTTGTTTTTAGTCTAAGTAAGGATTTGTTGATTTTAATAATTTTTTCAAAAAATAAAATTTTCATTTCATTGATCTGTATTTTTTAAAATCTCAATTTCATTTATTTCTGCTCTGATCTCTATTCTTTCTTTTGTTTCTGCTAATTTTTGGTTTCATTTGTTCTTGCTTTTCTAGTTCCTTAAGGTGAATCATTAGGTTTTTAATCTGAAGTCTTTTTACTTTTTTGACATAGGCATTTATTGTTATAAACTTTCCTGTTAATACTGCTTTTGCCATGTATCCCATAGATTTTGGCATGTTGTATTTCTAATTTCATTTGTTTCAAAACAATTTTAAATAGGCTTTTAAATTTCTTCATTGACCCTTTGCTTGTTTTGGAGTTGTTTTTTTCAATTTCCATGCATTCATATATTTTCTGAGGTTTTTCTTGTTATTAATTTCTGGTTTTATTTCCTTGTGGTAGGAAGAGATACTTGATATGATTTCTACTTTTTTGAATTTGTTCAGACTGTTTTGTGGCCTAATATATGGTCTATTCTGGAGAATATTCTACATGCTGATGAAAAAAAAATGGATATTCTACAGCAGTTGAGTGAAATGTTTTATAAATGTCAGTTATGCCTATTAGGTCTAGTGTGAAGTTTAACTCTGATATTTCTTTGTTGATTTTCTGTCTGAATGATCTGTCCATTAATGAGAGTGGGTGTCAAAGTCCCCTATTATTATTATATTGCAGTATATCTCTCTCTTTAGATCTATTAATGTTTGCTTTATATACTTAGGACCTCTGGTTTTGGGTGCATACATATTTAGAATTGTTATATCCTCTTGTTGAACTGACCTCTTTATCATTATATATTGAACTTCTGTGTCTCTTTTTACAGTCTTTGATTTGCAGTCTATTTTATCTAAGTATAGCCACTCCTGCCTTTTTTGGTTTACAGTTTCATGGAATATCCTTTCTACCTCTTTTCTTTTAGTCTATTTGTAACTTTGTAGGTGAAGTGGGTTTCTTGTAGGCAACATACAATTGGATCTTGTTTCTTTATTCATTCAACCACTCTATGCCTTTTAATTGTTGGAAAATTGAAGCCATTTACATTCAGTGTTATTATTCATGAGTAAAGACTTAGTATTGCCATTTTTTTTGTTTGTTTTCTGTTTGTTTCATAACTTCTTTCTCCCTCCCTCTCTCCCTCCCTCCCTCCCTCTTCTCTCTCCCTTTTCTTTCTCTCTTTTCTTTCTTTCTTTCTCTCTCTCTCTTTCTTTCTCTCTTTCCCTCCCTCCCTCCCTCCCTCCCTCCCTCCCTCCCTCCCTCCCTCCCTCCCTCCCTCCCTCCCTCCCTCCCTCCTTCCTTCCTTCCTTCCTTCCTTCCTTCCTTCCTTCCTTCCTTCCTTCTTTCTTTTTTCTCCTTTTGTGGTTACATGACTATCTCTGGCAGTATGTTTTCATTTGTTGCTTTTTACTTTTAGTGATTCTGTTACAGATTTTGGCATTGTAGTACCATGACGGCTGTGTACTTTGAATGAGATTGACTGACTCTCACTTCAGGAGTAGGCACCTGACCCACTTTAGCCAGTCAAAAGAATGCATTTTCTAGGCCACAGTGATTGGTTTAGGAATGGGAATGTGACTTAAGCTGGGCCAGTAAGATTCCCCTTGGCATTTTTGCTTCAACTCTCAGGAAAGTGGCAGTTTATTTTATGGAATTTGCCAGCTGAAAGGGCAATTTAAAGCGGGAGCCATAGACAAGGCCATCTCTTCTCCTTGTCACATATCCTGCCTGAGAATAAAACCAGCAAGGAGGAAAAGAGGCAGATTCCTGATGACATCATTTCAACCTTAACATCTAGCTTTGCTATAAATTTTTATTACATGTCCCAGGAAAATCACTCCTGCCTCTTTTTTAGTTAGTTTAAGATGGTTTGAGCTGTGTTTCTGACACTTGTAACCAAGTTTTGATTAACAGGGAAATTGAGCAGGAAAGCCATGCAGTGGTAGAAGAGGTTACCATTACAGAGGGGGGCTGAAAACAAGGCAAACTCTGTTGTGTCTGAAGACATAGGAACGATATCATAGTACAGAACAGGAGATTGGACACTGAAATAATTCCTCAACAGGGAAGTGTTTTGCTCCTGGTGAGGCAGTCAAATCGTAAGACAGCTGCTTAAGGCAGCTTCTTAGGGATTCAATTGCAATTTGAAGATTGCAGGTAGAAATTTTTTCTCTAAAATATTAAAAGATATTGAAATAGATTTTACATATAAATAATTTAATTGAATAATGTGAGTTGTTTTTAGAACCGTATGAGGAAATCCCTTAATTTTTGAAAATCCTGTTATTGAGAATATATGATAAAAGCAACATCGATTCTTGGTCAGGTTGATCCATCCCTATTTTAGATAGTAGGTGGACCCTATGGCCAGTTCTTTAAATTTAGATTCTGATTAGCAAAAAGTTATGCTTTGATTGACAAGTGAAGGCAGCATCCCTGAACTAGCATGGTAGACAGGTAAGCGAACTAGCATTTATTGCACAATAGCACAATAAGCACTATCTCAGAGGTAGGTACAAGAACATTAAGAACAAAGAGCAGAAATATCTAGATCAGAGTGGGGGTTTTGGAAAGATTCCTGAGAGATAAGCCTTGAACTGCTGTTGTAGGATGAGAAAAAGTTAGCTTGAAATGGGGTGTGGGGGTGAGGACATCCCAGACATCAAAAGTACAGAAACATAAAAAATGTTAAGTTGCTCAGGAAGGTAGAAATAAAATGTACATGTGGAAGAGGTGGGAAATGATGGCAAGAAGATAGGCAGAGGGCAACCAATAGGGAATTTGTGTGTTAAGCTTCAGAATTTGAACTCTGAACTGAAATTTATGGGGTACCACTCAAGAATTTTTCAACAGGATATTGACCATTTATTTAAATTCTCTAAAACATAGACATATATTTTAAAGGCCATAATCACAGTTGAGGTTAGTCATAATTGCATGGCAAGTAAGGAAATGAGCAACTGCTCTGATCTGTAGGGTGTTAAAGGGAAAGCCTTGACCATCTATGAGGCTCTGATCAACAGGGCTTCCAAGGAGCGATTGGGTCATTGTTCTCATGGGGCTTCACCAAACGCCTTGAGCAGAAAGACAGCACTTTGAGAGAAGGAGGCTTTGTACCAGAGGGTGGTTACTGATTCAAATTCATGTATGTTGAGTCCCAGCTGGGGCCTTGACATTGATCTTCTATACTCCTGGATCTGACATAAATTCAGAAATACAGTTCTTTGGAATGAAAGCAAAAATAAGGGTGGGAAAGAAAGGCGAAATACAGAAAAGAATTAGCCTTACTTTAGTGGGAAATTCCCAGCAGGGTATTCTTTTAAGTAGCATGTACTCTGTTCTATTCCATTAATTTTAAGAGGAGGACCACTAGAAATGACTTATCTGAGTAATCCAAAAGATTCAGATCAGCTAGTCAACTAATGGGACCCAGATCACCTTTTACATGAATGATGCATGAGTAGATGATAGATACAAAGAGCTTTGCTAAATCTGCTAATATTTAGTGTCTAAGAAATTGAAGGGTTTCAGTCAAATGAATAAAGATTCTTTCAATATAGTGATTTCCTGTGTTTTGGGAGATGAACTAGTGTATGCTTCTGCTAGCGGTTTATTTTTCTGCTCTGACAAAGAGAAAAAATTAAAGAAAAAGAAAGGTTGTTATGTACACATATTAGAAAGATGAAGGATTTATAGAGCTACACTATTTTACTGTTTCTGAATGACCGTTTTTTTAATGGAAAAGAGACCTGTGACCTCATTTGCATTTCAAATATTCCTGGAGTGGAATGGTGAAGATCAATGAATTGATTGTCAGAGAAACAGCATGAGTGACAAATTTCTTAGTAAAGAAAAAAGAGACACAAAGAAGAAGGATAGTAAGGTTCTTATGGAACAAAAAGGTCTCAGCTCTATTCTTATTTTTCTAAAATTTGAATAATCTTAGGAGGACAAAATAAAAATGCTGACCTGAAAGTGTGGTTAAATATTTTCTCAGTGTATAATTATGTGGCACTTGAATATGTCTCAACATATATTTTGTTGGTGGGCTCTAGTTTCCCTTGTCTGGGATATTTTGAGAGGCAATGCAATGTAATAGAAAGTGGATTATATTTGGAAGCAGAAAGCCACTCTTCTAGAAAGCTAGGCTGCAAATATTTAAGGCCAGAGAATTCATTTCTTTTCAGAAGAGTTAATAGAAACATTTATTATATTCAGAGGATACTGCACTCCATTGTCTCCAACACACTAATTGCTTTAGCTCGTAATTGTCCGAAATCTAATTGTTAGCAGTCATCAACGGGGTTAGGGTATTTTAAATAGCATTGCATGTGGAATGCCAGTTGTCCTGAGTATGTGGAGGTGCAGCAAGTTAAGCACAGCTCTTTTTATGATCCTTCTCCAATTCAAGGTGAAGTTCTGGTCTGTGCACTTTCCCTTCAGTTTACTACATCTCATTAACCAGTTTATACAAAAAGAGACTTAGATAAGGGGGTAAAGATTTACCCCGATTCATGGGCATGTCTGATGGTTCGGCAGGTTGGACAGTGACGTGGCGAGAACAAAGGTGGAAAATTGTCTACTGAGACGTTTGGGAACCAGGCATATGGTTAGAAATCTCAGAATGGGTCCAGTGTTAGAGAATTTGTGTATCCTCTGTGGATGCTCATTGTAGTGGGTGGAATGTGTCTTCCTCCCAAAAAATACATCTAAGTCCTAACTTTGGGTATCTGTGAATGTGATCTTATTTGGTAAAAGGGTTTAATAGATGTAATTAAGTTAAGGATTTCATGAGATTAGGGCAGATCCTTAATCCAACGACTGGTGTCCTTATGAGAGAAAAGAGAAGGAGATTTGCGACACAGAGCTGCATGGGGAGAGGCCATGTGAAGACAGAGGCAGATATTGGAGTCATGTGGCCATAAGCCAGGCAGCAGTTGGAGCCACTAGAAGCCAGGAGAGTGAAGGAAGAATCGTTCCGTGGAACTTTTGGAGAAATTATGGCCAACACCTTGATTTCAGACTTTTCCTCCACAGTGTCCAGAACTGCAAGAGCATAATTTCTGTTATTTTAAGCCATCAAATTTGAGGAAATTGGTTATAACAGCCCTGGGGAAAATACCTACTCATGAAAACATCCTCTCTCTGGAGACTCCAATTACTACCTCATGCCAAAAGGGATGAAAAGGCCAAAGAAGGGGCTATGGTATTGCTGGGCTGAATATGACAGACATGGAGAAGAACCACATATTCCAGAAAATGCCTCAGACTTTTTTTCGTGAGCAGTGAGGGAAGAACAGGGACACGGAATTACTAAGTCCCCAGGTGTTCTAGAGGGGCTGTCTCTTGAAAGAGAATGGGAACAATTGAGATGGCACTATATCAGCAGGGGAGCACAAGAGACAAGCCACATGTTTCAGGCTGGGCGTGTGTGTGAGTGTGTGTCTGTGTTTGTGTGTGTGTCTATGTGTGCCTGTGTGTGTGTGTGTGTGTGTGTCTATGTGTGCCTGTGTGCATATGTATGTGTAGAGATTTGAGAAAGTAAGAGGCTCTGGAGAAGTTATCAATACCTAGAGAGAAGAAGATATGGGGATTTTTAGAGTATTTTTGTGCTCAGGCATGGTGGCTCACACCTCTAATCTTAGCACTTTGGGAAGTCAAGGTGGGCAGATCGCTTAAGGTCAGGAGTTCCAGATTAGCCTGAACAACATAGCAAAAACCTGTCTCTACAAAAAATACAAAAATTAGGCAGGTGTGGTGGCAGGCACCTCCAATCTAAGCTACTTTGGAGGCTGAGGCAGAAAACTGCTTGAACCCAGTAGGCGGAGTCTGCAGTGAGCTGAGATTGCACCACTGCACTCCAGCCTGTGTGACAGAGCTAGACTCTGTCTAAATAAATAAAAAAACAAAATTTTAAAAAGGTGTTTTTGTGAGTCATACATTTAATTTTTTCTAATACTCTTCAAAAGATAAAAGCAAAAATTGGTTTCCATATTTTTATTTTTTTAAAATTTTTATTGCACTTTAGGTTCTGGGGTATATGTACAGAACGTGCAGGATTGCTGTGGCAATGTGGTTTGCCGCCTCCATCCCCCCGTCACCTATATCTGGCATTTCTCCCCATATTACACCCCCCAACTCCCTACCCCCAATGGTCCCACCCCATTCCCCCCGCAAAAGACCCCAATGTGTGATGCTCCCCTCCCTGTGTCCATGTGTTCTCACTGTTCAACACCAGCCTATGTGTGAGAACATGTGGTGTTTGATTTTCTGTTCTTGTGTCAGTTTGCTGAGAATGATGGTTTCCAGATTCATCTGTGTCCCTACAAAGGACACAAACTCATCATTTTTGATGGCTGCATAATATTGCATGGTGTATATGTGCCACATTTTCCCAGTCTAGTCTATCATCGATGGGCATTTAGGTTGGTTCCAGGCCTTTGCTTTTGTAAACAGTGCCACTATGAACATACGGGTGCATCTGTCTTTATAATAGAATGATTTATAATCCTTTGGCTATATACCCAGTAATGGGATTGCTGGGGCAAATGGAATTTCTATTTCTAGATTCTTGAGGAAGCACCACACTGTCTTTCACAATGGTTGAACTAATTTGCACTCTTACCAACAGAGTAAAAATGTTCCTATTTCTCCACATCCTTTCCAGCATCTGTTGTCTCCAGATTTTTTAATGATTGCCATTCTAACTGGCTTGAGGTGATATCTCAATGTGGTTTTGATTTACATTTCTATAATGACCAGTGATGATGAGCATTGTTTCATATGTTTGTTGGCCTCATAAATGTCTTCTTCTGAAAAGTGTCTGTTCATATCCTTCACCCACTTTTGAATGGGTTTGTTTGTTTTTTTGCTTGTAAATCTGTTTTAGTTCTTTGTAGTTTCTGGATATTAGCCCTTTGTCAGATGTGTAGATTGCAAAAATTTTTTCCCATTCTGTTGGTTGCTGATTCACTCTAATGATTGTTTCTTTTGCTGTACAGAAACTCTGGAGTTTAATTAGATCCCATTTGTCTGTTTTGGCTTTTCTTGCCAATGCTTTTGATGTTTTAGTCATGAAGTCCTCGCCTACTCCTATGTCCTGAATGATTTTGATTAGGTTTTCTTCTAAGGTTTTTATGGTGTTATGTCTTATGTTTAAGTCCTTAATCCATCTGGAGTTAATTTTAGTGTAAGGTGTCAGGAAGGGGTCTAGTTTCTGCTTTCTGCACATGACTAGCCAGTTTTTCCAATATCACTTACTAAACAGGGAATCCTTTCTCTATTGCTTGTTTTTGTCAGGTTTGTCAAAGATCAAATGGTTGTAGATGTGTGGCATTGCTCCGAGGCCTGCGTTTTGTTCCGTTGGTCTATATATCTGCTTTGGTACAAGTACCATGCTGTTTCAATTACTGTAGCCTTGAAGTATAGTTTGAAGTCAGGTAGCCTGATGCCTCCAGCTTTGTTCTTTGGCTTAGAATTGCCTTGGCTATGTGGGCTCTCTTTTGGTTCCATATAGAGTTTAAGGTGGTTTTCTCCAGTTCTGTGAAGAGGGTCATAATTAGCTTGATGGGGATAGCATTGAACGTATAAATTACTTTGGGCAGGATGGCCATTTTCACAATATTCATTCTTCCTAATCATGAGCATGGAATGTTTTTTCATCTGTTTGTGTCCTCTCTTATTTCCTTGAGCAGTGGTTTTTAGTTCTTCTTGAAAAGGTCCTTTACATCCTTTGTTAGTTATATTCCTAGCTATTTTATTCTCTTTGTAGCAATTGTGAATGGCAGTTCATTCTTGATTTGGCTCTCTTTAAGTCTGTCATTGGTGTATAGGAATGCTTGTGGTTTCTGCACATTGATTTTGTATTCTGAGACTTTGCTGAAGTTGCTTATCAGTTTAAGGAGATTTTGGGCTGAGGCAATGGGGTCTCCTAAATATACAATCGTGTCATCACCTGCAAATAGAGACAATTTGACTTCCTTCTTTCCTAATTGAATACCCTTTATTTCTTTTTCTTGCCTGATTGCTCTGGCTAGAACTTAGAGTACTATATTGAATAGGAGTGGTGAGAGAGGGCATCCTTGTCTAGTGCCAGATTTCAAAGGGAATGCTTCCAGTTTTTGCCCATTTAGTATGATACTGGCTGTGGGTTTGTCAAAAATAGATTTTATTATTTTGAGATACGTTCTGTCCATACCAAATTTCTTGAGAGCTTTTAGCATAAAGCGCTGTTGGTTTTTGTCAAAGGCCTTCTCTGCATCTCTTGAGATAATCATGTGGTTTTTGTCTTTGGTTATGTTTATGTGGTGGATTACGTTTATAGACTTGCGTATGTTGAACCAGCCTTGCATCCCTGGGATGAATCCTACTTGACCGTGATGGATAAGCTTTTGGTGTACTGTTGCAATCAGTTTGCCAGTATTTTATTGATACTTTTTGCATCTATGTTCATCATAAATATTGGACTGAGTTTTCTTTTCTTGTTGAGTCTCTGCTGGGTTTTGGTATCAGGATGATGTTGGTCTCATAGACTGATTTGGGAAGGATTCCCTCTTTTTGGATTGTTTGGCATAATTTCCGAAGGAATGGTACCAGCTCTTCTTTGTACATCTAGTAGAATTCAGCTTGAACCCATCTGGATTTGGGCTTTTTTTGGTTGGTAGGCTATTAATTGCTGCCTCAACTTCAGCCCTTGTTATTGGTCTATTCAGGGTTTTGACTTCTTCCTGGTTTAGTCTTGGGAGGGTGAAAGTGTCCAAGAATTTATCAGTTTCCTCCAGGTTTACTGGTTTATGTGCATAGAGTTGTTTGTAGTACTCTCTGATGGTAGTTTGTATTTCTGTGGAATCAGTGGTGATATCCCCTTTATAGTTTTTTATTGCTTCTATTTGATCCTTCTCTCTTTTTATTAATCTGGCTAGTAGTCTGTCTATTTTGTTGATCTTTTCAAAAAATCAGCTCCTGGATTTATTGATTTTTTGAAGGGTTCTTTGTGTCTCTATCTCCTTCAGTTCTGCTGTGATCTCAGTTATTTCTTGTCTTCTGCTAGGTTTTGAGTTTTTTTGATCTTGCTCCTCTAGCTCTTTCAATTTTGATGATAGGGTGTCAATTTTAGATCTGCCTTGCCTCTCCTGTGGGCATTTATTGCTAAAAATTTTCCTCTAGAGACTGCTTTAAATGGTACGTTGTGCCTTTATTCTTGTTGGTTTCGAAGAACATCTTTAATTCTACCTTCATTTCATTGTTTATCCAGTCAACATTCAAGGGCAGTTGTTCAGTTTCCATGAAGTTGTATGGTTCTGAGTTAGTTTCTTAATCCTGAGTTCTAATTTGATTGCACTGTGGTCTGAGAGATGGTTTGTTGTGATTGTCATTCTTTTGCATTTGCTGAGGAGTTATTTACTTCCAATTTTGCGGTCAATTTTCGAGTAAGTGTGATGTGGTGCTGAGAAGAATGTATATTCTGTGGATTTGGCATGGAGAGTTCTGTAGATGCCTATTAGGTTTGCTTGGTCCAGATCTGAGTTCAAGTCCTGGATATCCTTGTTAATTTTCTGTCTCGTTGGTCTGTCTAATATTGACAGTGGAGTATTAAAGTCTCCCATTATTATTGTGTGGGAGTCTAAGTCTCTTTATAGGTCATTAAGAACTTGCTTTATGTATCTGGATGCTCCTGTATTGGGTGCGTATATATTTAGGATCATTAGCTCTTCTTGTTACATTGATCCTTTTACCATTATGTAATGTCCTTTTTTGTCTCTTTTGATCTTTGTTGGTTTAAAGTCTATGTTATCAGAGTCTAGGATTGCAACTCCTGCTTTTTTTTTTCTCTCCATTTGCTTGGTAAATCTTCTTCCATCCCTTTATTTTGAGCCTATATGTGTCCTTGCATGTGAGATGGGTTTCCTGGATACAGCACACTGATAGGTTTTGACTTTTTATCCAATTTGCCAGTCTGTGTCTTTTGATTGGGTCATTTGGCCCTTTACATTTAAGGTTAATATTGTTACATGTGAATTTCATTCTGTCATTTTGATGCTAGCTAATTGTTTTGGCCATTAGTTGACACAGTTTCTTCACTGTGTCGATGGTCTTTTGGAGTGGCTGGTACTGGTTATTCCTTTCTATGTTTAGTGCTTCTTATAAGAGCTCTTGTAAGGCAGGCCTGGTGGTGACGACATCTCTCAGCAATTGCTTATTCATAAAGGATTTTATTTCTCCTTCACTTATGAAGCTTAGTTTGGCTGGATAAGAAATTCTAGGTTGAAAGTTCTTTTCTTTAAGGATGTTGAATATTGGCCCCCAATCTCTTCTGGCTTGTAGGGTTTCTGCTGAGAGATCTGCTGTGAGTTTGATGGGCTTCCCTTTGTGGGTAACCCGACCTTTCTTTCTGGCTGCCCTTAGCATTTTTTGCTTCACGTGAATCTGATGATTATGTGCCTTGAGGTTGCTCTTCTTGAGGAATATCTTTGTGGAGTTCTCTATATTTCCTGGACTTGAATGTTGTCCTGCCTCATTAGGTTGGGGAAGTTCTCCTGGATAATATCCTGAAGAGTATTTTCCAGCTTGGATTCATTCTCCCCATCACATTCAGGTACACCTGTAAAATGTAGATTAGGTCTTATCACATAATCCCATAATTCTTGTAGGCTTTTTTCATTTCTTTTCACTCTTTTTTCTCTAATCTTGCCTTCTCATTTCATTTCATTGGGTTGATCTTCAATCTCTGATATCCTTTCTTCTGCTTGGTCAATTCAGCTACTGAAACTTGTGTATGCTTCATGAAGTTCTTGTTTTGTGTTCTTTAGCTCCATCAGTTCATTTATATTCTTCTTTAAGCTGTTTATTCTTGTTAGCATCTTGTAAAACCTTTTTTCAATGTTCTTAGTTTCTTTGCATTGGGTTAGAACATGTTCTTTTAGCTCAGAGAACGTTGTTATTACCCACCTTCTGAAGCCTGTTTCTGTCAATTCATCACACTCATTCTCCATCCAGCCTTGTTCTCTAGCTTGTGATGAGTTGTAATCCCTTGGAGGAGGAGAGGCATTCTGGTTTTGGGTGTTTTCATCCTTTTTGAACTGGTTTCTTTACATCTTCATGGCTTTATTTGCCTGTGGTCTTTGTAGTTGGTGACATTCTGATGAGGTCTCTGAGTGGACATCCTTTTTGTTGATGATAAAGTTATTTCTTTCTGTTTTTTAATCTTTCTTCTAACAGTCAGGCCCCTCTGTTGTAGGACTTCTGAGGTCCACTCCTGACCCTGACCCTGCTTGCCTGGGGATCACCTGTGGCAGCTGCAGAAGAGTAAGGGTTGCTGCCAGTTTCTTCTTCTGTTATCTTTGTCCCAGAAGGATACCCTCCAGACGTCAGCTGAGCTCTCCTTTATGAGGCATCTCTTTGGATATATGAAGGTCAGGGAGCTGCTTGAAGAGACAGTCTGTCCCGTATAGGATCTCAAGTGCTTAGCTATGAGCTTCATTGTTCTGTTCAGAGCTGCTGGGCAGATAAATTTACGTCTGCCGAAGCTGAACCCATAACTGCCTTTTTTCCCAGATGCTCTGTCCTGGGAAGGTGGGGCTTTATTTATAAGTTCCTGATGTGCTGCTGCCTTTTTTTCAGAGATGCCATGCCCAGCTAAGAGGTAGCCTAGTCACAGTTTGCCAGCAGAGGCGTTGCTGAGCCGCCATGGGCTCTGCCCTACTGCTGTGTGAACTTCCTTGTGGTTTTGTTTATAGAGGTGTAGTTAGAACTGCCTTGGTAATGGCGGTCTACCTCAGTAACGGTGGACTGCCTTGGTAATGACAGATGCCCTTCCCCCAACAGAGCTGGACCATCATGGGTCCAGCTGTGCTTGCTGTGAAAGTTTTAATCCAGAGCGTTTCAGATTACTGTTCTTTGTGGTGGTGGGACCTGCTGAGCCAGATCACCTGGCTCCCTGTTTCAGCCTTCTCTTTTAGAGTCGAATGGGCAGCTCTGTCTCCTGGTGTTCTAGGGCCAGTTGAAACGGCCACCCAGATTTGTGTGAGCTTTTGTGTGGAGACCTGCTGTGCAGACTGAAACAGCCATGCTGGAAACTTGTGGTGCTTTTCAGCCTGGGAATCTCCTGGTATATGGGCAGTAATAACTCATTTGGAATTGCGGCGTTCGTTCACCATCTGCATTGTTCTCGCTGGGGCTACAATCCAGAGCTGTTCCTATTTGGCCATCCTGGTTTGCTTTTTTTTTTAAATGAACTTTATTTCTTAGAAGGGTTTTAGATTTACAGAATAATTGAGAAGATGATACAGAGAGTTTCCATATGCCTGTGGCTGTTTTCCCCTTTTATTAATGTCTTACATTACTATGATGCATTTGTTATAATTAATGAACCAATGTTTACATTATTATTAATGAAATCCCATAGTTTATTCAGATTTTCTTTTTTGAGACGGAGTTTCGCTCTTGTTACCCAGGCTGGAGTGTAATGGCATGATCTCGGCTCACCGCAACCTCCGCCTCCTGGGTTCAGGCAATTCTCCTGCCTCAGCCTCATGAGTAGCTGGGATTACAGGCACGTGCCACCATGCCCAGCTAATTTTTTGTGTTTTTAGTAGAGATAGGGTTTCACCATGTTGACCAGGATGGTCTCGATCTCTTGACCTCGTGATCCACCCACGTCGGCCTTCCAAAGTGCTGGGATTACAGGAGATTTTCTTATTTTTTAATGTAATGTCTTTTTCCTGCTTTAGGCTCCTGTGTTAGCCTGTTTCGTGTTGCTATAAAGAAGTACCTAAGACTGGGCAATTTATAAAGAAAACAGGTTTATTTGGCTGACAGTCCTTCAGGCTGTTCATGGATGGCATCAGCATCTGCTTGGCTTCTGGTGAGGCCTTGGGGTGCTTTCACTCATAAGGGAAGGCAAAGGGGGAGCCAATGTGTCACTGGGCAAAAGAGGGGGTAAGAGAGAGGGGAGAAGGTTCCAAACTCTTTTAACAATTAGATTCAGGAGGATCCACCCCCATGACCCAAACACTGCCCATAGGCCCCACCTCCAACTCTAGGGATTACATTTTAACCTGAGATTTAGAGGGGCAAACATCCAAACAATATCTGATTCCATCCAGGATACCCCATAACATTTAGTTGTTACGTTTCTTTAGAATCCTTTTGGCTATGGTGGTTTTTTAAGCTTTCCTTTGATGACCTTAATAGCTTCTTCTTTTTTTTTTTGAGATAATTTTACTCTTATTGCCCAGGCTGGAGTGCAATGGTGCAATCTCAGCTCACTGCAACCTCCACCTTTTGGGTGTAGCAATTCTCCTGCCTCAGCCTCCCAAGTAGCACCTGGGTAATGTTGTAACTTTAGTAGAGATGAGGTTTCTCCATGTTGGTCAGGCTGGTCTTGAAATCCCAACCTCAGGTGATCTTCCCGCCTCGGTCTCCCAAAGTGCTGGGATTACAGGTGTGAGCCACTGTGCCCACCTGACCTTGATAATTTTGAGAAGTACTGGTCAGGTATTTGGTAGGATGTTCCTTTACTGGAATTTGCCTTATGTTTTTCTTATGATTAAATAGAGTTCTAGGTTTTAAGGAGGAAGACCACAGAGGTAAAATGCTATTTTCACTACATCGTATCAAGGCTACAGATGACTGCCCTTTAAAGTCATTTGTTTCTTGAACTTTTCTTTAATGCAGCTCTATGCAACAACTGGGCCTGAGGAACCATGGGATTTATTCTGGTTACAATGAACATAGAAGAAACATTTGCTCATTAAAAAAAATCAAAAAGCATTACAGAAATATTATATATTGCTTTTAATGAAGACCGTCACAGTATAAAGGCTGCTATTGAGCATCTGTACTACATTTCCTAGCTTGAACTCTCTCTTCTTCGCGGGGTTCTGTTCAAGTTTGGAAAATGCTTTTGTGTATATAAGGTTTTGATCCAAATAATAAATTTGTGAGACAGATAAACCGTGTATTATTGTCCTGGTTTTATAGAAAATAGAGGGTCAAAGATTCTTAGTAATTTGCCCAAGATGACACAAGTAAATGATGAGGATAGAATTCTGTGCAAGGTCTGCTGGCTGCAAGTTATTACCCCAGTGTATTTGTTTGCCAGGGCTGGTGTAACAATGTACTGTATGGCACAGAGTGGTTTAAACTATAAAAAGTTATTGTCTCACCAGTCTGGAGGCTAAAAGTCCAAGATCAAGGTATCAGCAGGGTCATGTGCCCCCTAAGGTGCTGTGGGAAGGATGTGTTCCAGGTCTCACATCCAGCTTCTGGGAGTTTCTTGGCTTCTGGCAGCACAACAGCAATTGTCACGTTGTGCATTCCCTGTGTGTATGTCTATTTCCTGCGTTTCTGATGTTAACTGTTAAGCTGTGCTGCCGCTCTGAGTATCCCTTATTCCTTTTATTAGTGCCTCACTGTTTGGTTTCCACCAGAGATCTAGCACAGAGTTTAGAGGCACCCTGATTTCAGAATCTCCAGATTGAATCTCCTGTGAATGGGAACAGTTTCTCCGCTGCATCTAGTGTTCTGCAAAGGTGCAGATGTTCCAAACAGCCCTGCTGACCAACTTCCTTTTAAAATGCCAGAGCCATTAAGTACAGTAAATTTGTTCTACTCGAGAAGGCAGTCAGCGGCAGTAAAAGCCTGCCACTTATTGGTCTAAAAAGGTGTTTAGCAGCTACAAATAACCCCTTGGATTAATGGAATCAACAGTCTTTAGGTCTCCAGATGTAAAGAGGCCTTTTATTAGTCATGCATTCATTTATTCAACAAGCCCTGGTGGCAGTTTGAGTTGAGCTAATGCTAATTTGAGGCTGTTGTCCTTCCTCTTAAGGCTATCTTCAATAATTATTCTGTTATTGACACATCACTGACCCAGGCATGACTAATGGTTTAGTATTACTGAGAGTTGCAGCTAAAGGTCATCTAAGAGGGGACGTGGGGGGAGTTGTGCTGACATTTCTACTGTATAGTGGTAGAGCAAATGGAGATTTTAAGGGGGTAGACCCCACTCAGTCTTTACAGCAGACTTGAGTGCCATTACAGTGCTGTGTAATCAAATTTTTTCCTTTTCTGAAATCGTTGTTCCGCTTATTAATTAGGTGAAATGACACAACAGGGGAAGCACGGGAGGTCTGTGGCACACTTAGGTGCATTGTTAGGACGGTGGCACGGGCTTGATTACAGTCAGCGTGCGCAGTAGCAGGTTACTTATTGGGTAATAACACAGACCCAGGAGTGTCTTTGTAAGAGTTGAGAGAGGCATTTTCAGATACAGAAAAAAAAATGTTTTTAATGAAATTTAGAAAATGGGGTCAGAGTGTAATTTATTGACTCTATCTTGCCCTCCAGCATTTGCAGAGATAAAAAGGAGTCGGGGAGGAGGAAAGCATTTAGAGCTCTAGGGTATTTCTCAATAGCTACATCCCTGCTTTTCATGCCCACCTGTAATCCTATGTCAATGAATTGATTATTTTTCTAGGCAAGGTCTACTATCATCTCCTCAAGAAGCCTTTTTCATTTTACTTACTGAGGGCTTGCATGTCAAAGACTCTGGTCAATTGCATTTTGCTGTTGTCAGTTTTCCAACGTGTAAAATGGGCAGGCAAGTACTGCCTCACAGAGAACTTGGGTGAAGCAATGGACTCAAAACTCTTCGTGTTCTGTGCTTGAAGACTTGCTGGAAAACATTAAAGTAATCTATAATCACAGATCTGTGCCATGTTCTTTAAAATGATGCAACAAAAGTTTCCTGAATGAATACAGGATCTTGAGCAGGATTTTTCTATGTGGTCTCTGTGGTAGACATGGAGATGTGTTGTTTAATCATCTTTCAGGTCTGACTTCCCAGCCACTGGCATGCAGCCTTCAGTTCCTTTCAGGGATGTCTTAGATGAGGAGAGCAGGCTCAAACAAGGTCACATCCCTTTCCTGGGCAGCTGCATCCAATGACTGGGTGATGAAAGGGTAGAGAGGCATGGCTTTCTCCCCAACTGAAACAGCATTGAGAGGTCAGTCCACCTTCAGAAATCCCCAGTGGGCTGGCAAGATGTTCACTGAAGCTTCGTTGTAGCCCATCTTTCTCCCTCTGCCCAGTCTTACTCCCTTCCCTTCTGTTCCCTTACATTCCCTCCCCTCTCCTCCTCTCTCATCCCCTCTTCTTCCCTTTTCCCAAGAGTTGAATCCTAACAGCACCCCCTAAAAATGTTCTGCATTCTAATCTCTGTCTCAGATTCAGCTTCCTGGAAACCCAATTTGCAACTTTACAAAATTATGTATGTATCAAGTACTGTGCTCCAAATACAGAAGAGATTTGAGGACCCACTCAATGGGGTGGCAAAGACAATATGCTCCTCATTGATGAGAGTATGAGAGTACTCTGGTTTGTGATTAGAGCTGTTATGTGGAATTTGCAGTCTGGAACACAGCTGCTCACAGCCCCCTGCTTTAATCTGGGATCTCATGGCCACAGCCCCCTCAGAGTAAAACTCCTTTCAATTCTCTCCCCTTTAAGGCTGAACCATGCTGGGCCTGGTTTTTTCGAACCATGACTGTATTCCACAGCAGATGTTAATGAAGAATGGGCACATGAAGTGCAGAATACTTTGTGATTGGCTAGTGCATTTTGAAGAGAACATTGAAGCAAGCTATTAAAATGTGCAATTGGGAAACAGAGCCTATGATGCCATCTACATATTTTTTGTGACCTTTGTTTAAAAGGTTTCATTCAGTTCTCTAGTAAGCGAAGAGAACAATTCCAACAGTGGCGTCTATTTATTTTCTTCACCAGTTTTTCCTTTTTCAGAGCAGATGACATGATGCAGACCTTTCCTACATCCCAGATCTGTGTTTATTTGCTCCTGCCATTTGCTTGCTCTATTGTTAAAAGAATATGGGAAAAAGAAAAGTTATGCTCCTTAGAGGCTTTTCTAATTAACTGTTTGCAAGAGACTTTAAAAAAATGCCTAAGTGTGAGGTTATTTGTATATCTAATTTTGTTTTTATGTTACATTTACTTTTAAGCATAATTTATCAAGGCTTAACACTTGTATTCTTTGAGGGGCATTACAGAGAGCATTGCACATTTATTACAAACCTTTAAATGGCCGTGTTTTATTTCCGTATGTTTTTAAATGGTTATTGAGTGGATTTGGTGCTCTTCCTGTAGTTAAAGTGCATTTTTTTATTGTATATAAATGGTAAATAATTAATACCTGCCATATGCTTCTCTCCCTTTCTGAGTTCCCTGTTCCCTTTCTCCTCTTCATTCTCTTCCCTTCTCTGTTCCTATTGGTTTATGCTCTTGTCGTGCTCGCCATCCTTTCCTCTCCTCTCTGCAGGCTTCCAACGCCATTTTCCTTGCCTCTCAATATGCTCATTTGAGAGAGAATTTTCACATGGGTTCTGGAGACCATTGCGTTATACTGTGGGGTGAAGTGGGGAGGGCAATGGAAATTAAAAATTCCTGACTCAGGAATTTTAAATAAGAGCATGGTCTCAGAGAATGTTTTTTTTTAAAAATTATTCTTTTCTTCAGATTGCCAACTTGATGTTGGACTAATTCTTGTTGGCTGTCTCTGTTTCTCTGAGCAGTGAGAGCCTCTAGAAGCCTGAAATTAAGGATGATGTGGTGAAGTGTCTGAGAGCATTCTTAGCAGGCAGCTTCTCTAGCCCAACGGTTTTAAAAGATCTCTCATTAGGGAAATGAGAAGAAATTGTGCAACAGAAAATTTAAAGAATGCTCAGTCTTTGATAAACTTGTTTTCAGGAAACTCCTACTATATTAAGGACACAGAACTATAGAAATTTTAGATTTCTTTGCTTTTAAGTCTAAAGAAGGCAACAATTAAAAGCCATTTATAGATGTTGCAACCCACTAACACTAGAATAGTTTTCCTTTTTGAAACAAGGAGTTGAAAATTCATATGGAAATGCAAGGGACCCAGAATAACCCAAACAATCTTGAAAAAGAACAAAGTTAGAGGACTCACACTTTCCAATTTCAAAACTTACTACAAAGTAACAGTAATCAGGACAGTGTGGTACTGGAGCAAAGACAGGCATATTGATCAATGGAATAGAAATGAGAATCCAGAAATAAACCCACGAACCTATGGTAAATTGGTTTTCAACAAAGGTACCAAGTTCATTAAAAGGAGAAAGAATGGTCTTTGCAACAAATCGTGCTGGTGTAACTGGATAGACATGTGCACAATAATAAAGTTGGATTCCCACTTTCAATGACATACAAAAATTAGCTCAAAATGAATTAAAGACTCCTAATGGCAGGAGCTAAGACTATAGAACTCTTAGGTGAAAATGTAAGGATGAATCTTTGTGACCTTATATTTGGCAGTGAGTTTTTAGATATGACACCAAAAGCACAAACAAAAGGAAAAACCTAGATAAATTGGACTTCTCTAACATTAAAAATTTCTTCAAAGAATACAAGAAAGTAAGAAACACTGAAAGAATGGAGGAAGAAAATGTCCAAATCATGTATTTGATAAGGGACTTATATCTAGAGTATTAATCCTTACAGCTCAATACTAGATAACCAGACATTAAAATGGGCAAAGGTTTGAATAGAAAGCTCTCTAAAAATGATATATAAAAATCCGACAAGCACAAGAAATACACACAACACATTAGTAGCCATTGGGGAAATGCAAATGAAAACCAAAGTGAGATACACTTCATATCCACTATAATTAAAAAAAAGAAAAAAAAAAACAGAAAAAGAATAACAAGTGTTGGCAAAGATGGAGAAACTGGAATCCTTAGGCACTGCTGGTGGGAGTGTAAAATGATGCAGCCATTTTGGCAAACAGTCTGGTTGTTTCTTAAAGGCTAAACACAGAGTTACCATACAATTCGGTAATTCCACCTCCCGGGTATCTACTCAAGAGAAATGAAAACATCTGTTTGCACAAATACTTGTACATAAAATGTTCCTAGCAGAATTATCCATAATAACTAAAAGGTAGAGACAAACCAAATGTCCATCAACTGATGAATTAATAAATGTGGTGTATCCATACACTGGAATATTATTTGGCTATAAAACGTGTAGAGACTGCTCTATGCTATAGCATGAATCAACTTTGAAAAAAATCATGCTATGTGAAAGAAGCCAGCCACAAATGTTCATATATTGTATGATTCCATTTATATGAAATATCCAGAATTGGCAGAAAGTAGAGACATAGAATTTGGGAGGCTGAAGCAGGTGGATTACTTGAGGTCAGGGGTTTGAGACAAGACTGGCCAACATGGCAAAACTCCATCTCTACTAAAAATACAAAAATTAGCCCAGCATGGTGGTAGGCACCTGTAATCCCAGCTACTCAGGGAGCTGATGTGGGAGAGTCACTTGATCCCAGGAGGTAGAGGTTGCAGTGAGCTGAGATCAGCTCTTGTGACAGAGTGAGACTCGGTCCCTTCCCCCCACCAAAAGAAAGTAGAGACATGGAGACAGAAAGTAAATTAGCGATTGCTTAATGCTTAGGGAGAATGGTGATATTAGAGAGTGATAGCAAAAGGATATAGGGTTTCTTTCTGGGGTGATAAAATGTTCTAAAATTGCTTATGGTGATGGTTTCACAACTCTGAATATACTAAAAGCTGTTGAGCAGTGTACTTTAAATGGCTGAATTGAATGGTGTGTGAATTATATTTCAATAAAGCTGTTACCAAAATAAATCTCCAATGATTAAAAAAAAAAAAAAGGAGTTGGAATACTTTGAAGCCATGGAAGTATATCTTTACCAAAAAGCAAAGTTACAACTTCTTTGAATAATAACTTACAAAGTTCAAGAAACACTTGGTGCAAGTAAACAATTATTCCTGCCTTACAGATGCAGCACTTGAGACTCAGAGCGTTAAGTGACTTGCCCAAAATAAATTGGTAGTAGCTATAAGGAACCTAGGTTTCGACCTCAGTCTCTTAGTACAGGGCACTCTTGTTACACCAGCTCTTCTCCATGTTTCCTTCTCAGAGTCCTCTGGAGGCAGCAGAAATAGGAAACAATGCTGCCTTTGCGTATTTTCTTATTTTTATTTTTTATTATAGTTTAAGTTCTGGAGTACATGCATAGATTTTGCAGGTTTGCTACATAGGTATACACGTGCCATGGTGGTGGTTTGCTGCATCCATCATCCTGTCATCTACATTGTATTTCTCCTAATGCAATCCCTCCCCAATCCCCCAACCTCCTGCTATTCCTCCCCTAGTCCCCCACCCCACAGGCCTCAGTGTGTGATGTTCCCCTCCTTGCATCCATGTGTTCTCATTGTTCAACACCCGCCTATGAGTGAGAACATGCGATGTTTGCTTTTCTGTTCTTGTGTCAGTTTGCTGAGAATGATGGTTTCCAGTTTCACCCATGTTTCTGCAAAGGGCATGAACTCATCATTTTTTATGGCTGAGTGTATTCCATGGTGTATATGTGCCACATTTTCTTTATCCAGTCTATTGTTGATGGGCATTTGGGTTGGATCTAAATCTGCTATTGTGAACAGTGCCACAATAAACGTATGTGTGCCTGTGTCTTTGTAATAGAATGATTTATAATCCTTTGGGTATATACCCAGTAATGGGATTGCTGGGGCAAATGATATTTCTATTTCTGGATCCTTGAGGAATTGCCACACTGTCTTCCACAATGGTTGAACTAATTTACACTCCTATCAACAGTGTAAAAGCATTCTTATTTCTCCACATCCTCTCCAGCATCTGTTGTCTCCTGATTTTTAATGATCACCATTCTAAGTGGTATGAGATTATATCTCAGTGTGGTTTTTATTTGCATTTCTCTAATGACTAGTGATGATGAGCTTTTTTTTCATATGTTTGTTGGCTGCATAAATGTCTTCTTTGAAAAGTGTCTGTTCATATCCTTTGCCCACTGTTTGATGGGGTTGTTTGATTTTTTCTTGTAAATTTGTTTAAGGGTTAGGGTTATACCCTCCCAAGACTAAACCAGGAAGAAGTTGAATTCCTGAATAGACCAATAAGAAGGTCTGAAGTTGAGGCAGCAATTAATAGCCTACCAACCAAAAAAAGTCCAGGACCAGATGGGTTCAGAGGCGAATTCTACCAGAGGTATAAAGAGGAGCTGGTACCATTCTTTCTGAAACTATTCCAAACAATACAAAAAGAGGGAATCCTTCCTAACTCATTTTATGAGACCAACATCATCCTGATACCAAAATCTGGCAGAGACACAACTAAAAAAGAAAATTTCAGGCCAATATTCATGATGAATATTGATGCAAAATATCTTCAATAAAATACTGGCAAACTGAATCTAACAGCACATCAAAAAGCTTATCCACCATGATCAAGTCGGCTTCGTCCCAGGGATGCAAGGATGGTTCAACATCTGCAAATCTATAAACATAATCCATCACATAAACAGAACCAAAGACAAAAACCACATGATTATCTCAATAGATGCAGAGAAGGCCTTCAACAAAATTTAACAGCCCTCAATGCTAAAAACTCTCAATAAACTAGGTATCAACGGATCATATCTCAACATAGTAAGAGCTATTTATGACAAACCCACAGCCAATATCATACTGAATGGGCAAAAACTGGAAGCATTCCCTTTGAAAACTCGCACAAGACAAGGACCTCCTCTTTCACCACTCCTATTCAACATAGTTTTCTTATATTTTTGTTGTGAACTAATATAACACACAATTCTCAAGTCCTTTCTGGTAGATAACAAGAAACTTTGATGAAATTTGAGGTGGGTGTGGGTTAGCTATTCCCTCACAACCTTCCTACCATCTTATCATGAAAACAGATCTCAGGCCAAATTCTGCCACACACATGAACATTCACTAAGTAGTCATAAAAGTAGGCACAAAACAGCTCTGATAATCTGCTCTGCAGACACAATAACATTCTTGGCTTCTGTCCTTTTGGATGCATGCATTCCTGCTTCCATGAAAAGTCCACTTGAGGTGGACATGAAGATATTCCAGAGACAGAATTCTGTTCCAGCTACAGTTTAGGCAAGCAGAGATCCTCCTGGCTAATGGCTGGACATGAGACCATTCAGCAAATAAGCCCTGGGCATCATCTCAGAAGAGATCTTTCCTAGGCCTGGCTAGATTCTGATACATTATTTAAGCACAGGTTGGGAGAGACTCTTACATATTTTAGTATATATATCTTGACCACAGTTTCACCAACAAAGCCCATTTCTAACATTCTTGAACCTCAGAATCCACTGCTATAAAAGAAGGTATTTAAGGAGTAGAATAAATATGTGAAAAGTCCTGTGATATGCCAATTAAAAAGCCATTAATATATTGAATTATTAGAAAAAGTAGCCCCTTCTAATGTTTCTAAAATTCACTATGCTAATTAACAAAATATTGGGTGCTGACTGAGATACGGAAAGGAGAAGCATTTTTTAGTAGCTACTTCTAGAGTGTCCATTCTGATTTCTTGCCAACAGAGCACCCCAGAAGTATGAGTTTTCCATTAAGGTGGCTGACTGTTCTTGGTGTGGAAGCCTAGACTAGTGTATGAGTGTATCTGACAGATGAGGTTGAAATCTTTCCAGTAAAATTACGGACATACTAATAAATATGCCACAAAACTCCAAGCAATGTACTAAAACTGTCACTTGCTTTACGTATTTTAATTATGTATGATGATGCTTATAGCCTCATGCTTGTTACAAATGATATATATTTTTCAAATCAAATAAAAAGAAAATATATAGAAAAAGAAGAGGGGGAAAAAAAAGAGTAGAAAAAAAAAACAGAGGCAGAAGGAAACAAAATGAGGAAGAAATGGAGATAGAGTGGTAGATTTGGGAATCAGGCTCCAAATGAGACACATAGAGGGAACAAGAGATTGAGGACCAAAATAGTCGTACGTCCTCAGGTTGCTCATTTTTCTAATTTCCATGCAGTCCCTTCAAGGACCTCCTTTCTACTAGCCAAGAGCAACAGGTCTGTCTCAACAAAACTATCCCCAGCCAGGCTGGAGGGATCACTGAAGTTCAACAGAGATATATGCTGAGGGAATAAACCTAACCTTACTCTCCCTTCCTGGGTCTGGGAGGCCACTGTTGTGCTATTGGTGGGTGGGAAGCAACCTCCACAGGACAGGCTTGGAAAGTTGCAGTGACACAGCATCTGGGGGCAGATGTGGTGGCCCTTTCACAAGGTGGAGTGGATGGCTGTGATGTGAGGGGTCCAGCCAAGACCCTTCTTCCTTCACTATTTCTGCTCATTGCCTGTCTTGGCTTAGCCACCTAAGGTTATGTGATATTGGACAAATTACAAAACCTTTCTGGACCACAGATTCTACTTTTACATAAAATTAGGTGTACTGAGGATTATTGCCGTAGTTGTAGGTTCCAGGACCCCCACAGATACCAAAATCCATGGATGCTCAAGTCCCTTATATAAAATGGTGTAGTATTTGCATTTAACCTATATGCATCCCCCATGTCTGCTTTAAATCGTCTTCAGATTGTTTATCATACTGAATACAGTGTAAATGCTATGAAAATAGTTGTTATACAGTATTGTTTTGAATTTGTATTTTTTATTATTTTTTATTTTCTTTAATTTTTTGGAATATTTTCAATTCATGGTTGCTTGAGTCTGAAGGTGCAAACCTGTAGTTATGAGGGGCCAATCATAATGCCATAAGTAGATGACACCCCTATAAACATTTCTTTAATTTTTTACTTTTTCTTTAATTCTTTTTTTTTTTAATAACAGATTTTTTTTCAATACAAGTACCTTGTTAAAATGTCAGTAGCCCTGAGAGCAGTACATATGGACAGTTTTTCTCAAATACCCATCAAAGCACCCCTAATGGAGGGGGAAAACAAACATTTGGACTCCCTGAGATCTAGGCAAGGAGTGGGAAGCTCTTGCCTTGAGCTCAAAATGTATTTGCAGTTTTAAGTTTTGTTTTAAAAGTCCATGAATTTTGCATTTTACTCTAGCTTGTAATGCTCCAAAAATAATGACATCTCCTCTTCTATTGGCACTCCAGGAAAATGTACTGTGGTTAGCCTGTGCTTCTTGTCCTTCTGCATGTCACCTTATACTCCTCAGAGTCTATAATCCTTGCTTGAGAAGAGTGGACTTACCTTATCAGCTAATGTGTTATGTTGACAAGTAAAGCAATGCTTGAAATGGGACACCCAAAGGTGACTCCAGTTTTGTCTTGGGCCCATTGGGCCTGGTATTATACCCAGACTACTCTGAATCTCTGGATGGAAACCATGCTGATTTCATTTCCAGACAGAGGCAGAAAGATGATAAGAGGAGAAGTCAGTTAGAGAACTAATGGTTTTCTGATGTCCTCAGTCTCCTGAAAATTTGATTTTAGATTTCAGCTCTTCTTAGCAATGTGAAGAAGGTCAAGGGATTCCAGTCCTTTCAAAGAGCTTCTTTACTAAACTCAATTATCCTGAGCCTATCAGAGAGGGCCAGAACGTGGGAACAGTACTTGAACCTGAAATATCCTTTCAGGTAATATTTATAGTTTGGGGGTCCCTGAAGTTCTCAAGGACCTCTTGTTCCAAGGTATAACCATTACTTTAAGATGGTCTTGCCATGTGAGAAGACATCATCTCATCTTCTGGGGACATTAAATTCATGATTCTGCTGTCATGAAAAGGTACTAAGAGATTAAACATTTATTGAAAGAGGGTCTTTATAGAGTCATCTCTCAACAAGTTGTCTTATGCTGCACAGATTGTCTCAATCATTACTAACAGATGCATCTGCAGCAAAAGACAATTTTGCAAGCCCAGGCAGAAAAGAACTCATGCTTTTCTGAAATCTTTCCCCTGGCTCATACTAAAACTAGCTGGGAGAAGAGACATAGCAAAGTTTATTAGGGATGGTTCCCTGGAGGGGAAAATAATGGGGATAATGAGACAAATATTCTTAAGGCATCCAGGGGCTTCTGAAATAAGCAGACTCTGGTCCACTGAAATTGCTGTTGGAGAAATGGCTTTGCTATGCATAGTTTCACACAATGCCTTCTGTTAGGTTATATTCCAAATACATTAAAAATTATCTAAAGGGGAGCTAGTCACATTTAAAAGCATCATTGCCAGAAGTAGCCAATCTGAATAACAACATAGATAGCCCTTACTGATGTCAGTGGGGTAACATAATCATTTCCTTTGTGGGTAAAATTCACCTGGACCTCAGAAATGGCCAGAGTGAGCACTGCTCATGCATGGAGCCAGAACAGACTGTAAGGATAGGGATTTAGGGGAGTCAAAAAAGGGGAGCTCCCATTTCTTCCTCAAGCTTGGTTCTCTTTAAGAAGTAAGAATGTGGGTTTGGGGAAAATGTGCTGAGGCAGCAATTCTGTTTGGGAAGTTTGGGAACTGACCCATTGTAAGGTCCAGAGTTGAATAAAAGAACTGTCATTTGGAGGAGAGGAGAAGATGGCGCTATAGGAGCAACTCAGCATTGCAGCTCCCAGTGAAAGCACAGAGGGTGAGTGGACGCTGCATTTCCAGACGGATGTTTATTGCCCACAAACCAGGAGATTCCCAGGTGTAGAAGCCCCATGGGCCACCAGGGCGGCTGGTTGGGCCAGCATGGCTGTTTGGGCCAGCGCAGCTGTTTCAGCCAGTGCAGCTGTTTCAGCCAGTACCGCAGCACAGCGGCACTCCGTACAAAATACACTGGTCTGGTTGCCCTGTTAAACCAGCAATTTGAGATTTGGGAAGGCAGATTAGCACATTCATCTGATTAAATGGGACTTAAACAGTAAGCCATGCCAGGAGAGTCCTGGGCAGTGATGTTGTTTCAGCCAATGCAGCAGGTCGCTGCACAGGAAATCACACAGATCCTGGCACCCTTTCAGCAGGTGACTGGAACACCTGGTAGGTTCAACTTAAAAAAAAAAAAGGGCTCTGAGGCAGGGAGCCAGGCAACCAGGCTAGGCGGGTCCCACCCCCACAAAAACAAACAAAACAGCAATTGGAAATGCTCGGGGTTCAGAGTTTCATGGCAAGCACAGCTGAACCCAGGATGGTGCAGCTCAGGGGGAGGGGCGTCCGCCATTACCGAGGCACTCCACCCCACGGAGGTACTCTATTAATGCTGACGCAGCCTGCCATTGCCAAGGCAACCCACCATAACAGAGAGAGTCTGCCATTACAGAGGCGGGCCACCATCGCCATGGGAGTTCTAACCACACCCATATAAACAGGACTACAGGGAATTACACACAGCAGGAGGGCAGAGCCCATGGCAGCAGGGTGGAGCCCACAACAGGAGGACAGAGCCCATGGCAACAGGGTGGAGACCAGAGCAGCTCAGCATAGCCTCTGCAAGCAGGCAGTTACTAGACTGCCTCCTTGCCGGGCAGAACAGTGCAACGGATACTCATAAATAAAGCCCTAACTCCCTGGGACAGAGAACCTGAGGAAAAAAAGGGGCTTTATGAGTTCTACTGCAGCAGACTTAAACGTACCCACCTAGCACCCCTGAATGAACAACGGAGCTCACAGCTCAGCACTTGAGCTCCTATAAAGTACAGACTGTCTCCTCAAGCAGCTCCCTGACCCCCGTATATCCAAAGAGTCACCTCACAGAGGACTGATCAGACTGACATTTGGCAGGCATCATTCTGGGACAAAGATAGCAGAAGAAGAAACTGGTAGCAACCCTCACTGTTCTGCAGTTGCTACAGGTGTTCCCCAGGCAAGCATGGCCTGGAGTGGACCTCAGCAGTCCTACAGCAGAGGGGCTAGACTGTTAGAAGGAAAACTAAGAAACAGAAATACTTCATCATCAACAATCTGGACGTCCACTCAGAGACCCAATCGGAAAGTCAGCAACTACTCAGACGACAGGTGGATAAATCCACAAAGATGGGAAGAAACCAGCGCAAAAAGGAGGAAAACAGCCAAAACTGGAACACCTCGCCTCCTACAAGGGACCACAATCCCTCACCAGCAAGGGAACAAAGCTGTATGGAGAATGAGTGTGATGAAATGACAGTATCAGACTTCAGAAGGTGGGTAATGAAAAACTTTCATGAGCTAAAACAACACGTTCTAACTCAACACAAAGAAACTAAGACCCTTGAAAAAAACTTGAGGAAATGATAACAAGAATGGACAACTTAGAGAGGAATATTAGTGAATAGAAGGAACTGAAAAACACAACACGAGAATTTCACGAAGCATTCACAAGTCTCAACAGCTGAATTGACCAAGCAGAAGAAAGGATATCAGAGGTCGAAGATCAACTCAATGAAATAAAACAAGAAGGCAAGATTAGAGAAAAAAGCACAAAAAGGAATGAACAAAGTCTCCAAGAAATGTGGGACTATGTGAAGAGACCTAATCTATGTTTGATAGGTGTACCTGAATGTGACAAAGAGAATGAATCCAAGCTGGAAAATACTCTTCAGGATATTATCCAGGAAAATTTTCCCAACCTAGCAAGGCAGGCCAATATTCAAGTCCAGGAAATACAGAGAACACCACAAAGATATTCCTCAAGAAGAGCAACCCGAAGGCACATAATCGTCAGATTCACCAGGGTTGAAATGAAGGAGAAAATGCTAAGGGCAGCCAGAGAGAAAGGTCGGGTCACCCACAAAGGGAAGCCCATCAGACTCACAGCAGATCTCTCGGCAGAAACCCTACAAGCCAGAAGAGAGTGGGGGCCAATATTCAACATCCTTAAAGAAAAGAACTTTCAGCCCAGAATTTCATATCCAGCCAAACTGAGCTTCATAAGTGAGGGAAAAATAAAATCCTTTGTGAACAAATAAGTACTCAGAGATTTTGTCACCACCAGGCCTGCTTTACAAGAGCTCCTAAAAGAGGCACTACACATAGAAAGGAACAACCAGTACCAGCCATTCCAAAAACATACCAAATGCTAAAGAGCATCAACAAAATGAAGAATCTGCATCAACTAACGGGCAAAACATCCAGCTAGCATCAAAATGGCAGTATTAAATACACACATAACAATATTAACCCTAAATGCAAATGGGCTAAATGCACTAATCAAAAGACAAAGACTGGCAAATTGGATAAAAAGCCAAAACCCATTGGTGTGCTGTATCCAGGAAACCCATCTCACATGCAAGGATACACAAAGGCTCAAAATAAAGGGATGGAGGAAGATTTACCAAGCAAATGGAGAGCAAAAGAAGGAGGGGTTGCAATTCTCATCTCTGATAAAATAGACTTTAAAACAACAAAGATCAAAAGAGACAAAGAAGGACATTACATAATGGTGAAAGGATTGATACAACAAGAAGAGCTAACGATCCTAAATATATATGGACCCAATACAGGAGCACACAGATATGTAAAGCAAGTTCTTAATGACTTACAAAGAGACTTAGACTCCCACACAATAATAGTGGGAGACTTTAACACTCCACTGTCAGTATTAGACAGATTAACATGACAGAAAATTAACAAGGATATCCAGGACTTGAACTCAGACCTGGAACAAGCAAACCTAATAGACATTTACAGAACTCTCCACCCCAAATCTACAGAATATACATTCTTCTCAGCACCACATCACACCTACTCTTAAATTGACCACATAATGGGAAGTAAATCACTCCTCAGCAAATGCAAAACAACTGATATCATAGCAAATAATCTCTCAGACCACAGTGCAATCAAGTTAGAACTCAGAATTCAGAAACGAACTCAGAACCGCACAGCTTCATGGAAACTGAACAACTGGCTCTTGAATGTTGACTGGATAAACAATGAAATGAAGGCAGAAATAAAGTTCTTTGAAACTAATGAGAATGAAGACAAAACATACCAGAATCACTGGGACACATTTAAAGCAGTCTCTAGAGGAAAATATATAGCAATAAGTGCCCACATGAGAAGAAAGGAGAGATCCAAAATTGACACCCTATCATCAAAATTGAAAGAGCTAGAGAAGCAAGATCAAAAAAACTCAAAACCTAGCAGAAGACAAGAAATAACTAAGATCAGAACAGAACTGAAGGAGATAGAGACATGAAAAACTCTTCAAAAAATCAGTAAATGCAAGAGCTGGTTTTTTGAAAACAGCAACAAAATAGACCACTAGCCAGATTGATAAAAAAGAAAAGAGAGAATAACCAAATAGATGCAATAAAAAATGATAAAGGGGAAGTCACCACAGATTCCACAGACATTCAAACCATCATCCGGGAATATTACAAATAACTCTATGCACATAAACTAGTAAACCTGGAAGAAATGCATAAATTTGTGGACACTTGTGTTCTCCCAGGCCTAAACAAGGAGGAAGCCAAAATTATGAATAGACCTATAACAATGTCTGAATTTGAGGCAGTAATTAAGAGCCTACCACACAAAAAAAGCCCAGGTCCAGATGGGTTCACAGCCAAATTCTACCAGACACACAAAGAGGAACTGTTACCATTTTTTCTGAAAATATTCTAAATAATCCAAAAAGAGGGAATCCTTCCCAAATCATTTTATGAGACCAACATCATCCTGATACCAAAACCCGGCAGAGACTCAACAAGAAAAGAAAACTTCAGGCCAACGTCCATGATGAAGATAGACACAAAAATCTTCAATAAAATACTGGCAAGGTGATTGCAACAGCACATCAAAAAGCTTATTCACCATGATCAAGTAGGATTCATCCCGGGGATGCAAGGCTGGTTCAACATACGCAAGGCTATAAACGTAATTCACTACATAAACAGAACCAAAAACAAAAACCATATGATTATCTCAATCGACTCAGAGAAGGCCTTTGACAAAATCCAACAGTCCTTTATGCTAAAAACCCTCAATAAACTTGGGATTGATGGAACGTATCTCAAAATAATAAAAGCTATTTACGACAAACCCATACTGAATGGGTAAATATCATACTGAATGGGTAAAAACTGGAAGCATTCCCTTTGAAATCTGGCACTAGACAAGGATGTCCTCTCTCACCACTCCTATTCAATATAGTACTGGAAGCTCTAGCCAGGGCAATCAGGCAAGAAAAAGAAATAAAGCATATTCAATAAGGAAAGGAGGAAGCCAAATTATCTCTATTTGCCTATGACATGATAGTATATCTAGAAGACCCCATCGTCTCAGGCCAAAAACTCCTGAAACTGATAAGCAACTTCAACAAAGTCTCAGGATACAAAATCAATGTGTAAGAATCACAAGCATTCCTATATACCAATAACAGACTTAAAGAGAGCCAAATCAAGAATGAACTGACATTCACAATTGCTACAAAGACAATAAAATATCAAGGAATACAACTAACAAGGAATGTAAAGGACCTCTTCAAGGAGAACTACAAACCACTGCTCAACAAAATAAGAGAGGACACAAACAGATGGAGAACCATTCCATGTTCATGGTTAGAAAGAATCAATATCGTGAAAATGGCCATATTCCCCAAAGTAATTTACAGATTCAATGCTATCCCCATGAAGCTACCAATGACCTTCTTCACAGAACTGGAAAAAACCACCTTAAAGTTCATATGAAACCAAAAGAGAGCCTGCATAGCCAAGTCAATTCTAAGTAAAAAGAACACAGTGGGAGGCATCACACTACTGGACTTCAAACTATCATACCAGGCTACAGTAATCAAAACAGCATGGTACTGGTACCAAAACAGAGATATAAACCAATGGAACAGAATAGAGGCATTGGAGGCCACGCAACATATCTATAACCATACAGTCTTGGATAAACCTGACAAAAACAAGCAATGGGGAAAGGATTCCCTGTTTAATAAATGGTGTTGGGAAAACTGGCTAGCCATGTGCAGAAAGCAGAAACTGGACCCCTTCCTGACACCTTACACTAAAATTAACTCCAGTTGGATTAAAGACTTAAACATAAGACCTGGCAGCATAAAAACCCTAGAAGAAAATCTAGGCAGAACCATTTAGGACATAGGAGTAGGCAAGGACATCATGACCAAAACACCAAAAGCATTGGCAACAAAAGCCAAAATAGACAAATGGGACCTAATGAAACTCCACAGCTTCTGCACGGCAAAAGAAACAGTCACTAGAGTGAATCGGCAACCAACAGAATGGGAAAAATTTTGCAGTTTACCCATCTGACAAAGGGCTGTTATCCAGAATTTACAAAGAACTAAAACAGATTTACAAGAAAAAAACAAATGGGCAAAGGATATGAACAGATACTTTACAAAAGAAGACATACATGAGGCCAACAAACATATGAAAAAATGCTCATCATCACTGGTCATTAGAGAAATGCAAATCAAAACCACATTGAGATACCATCTCACACCAGTTAGAATGGTGATCGTTAAAAAATCTGGAGACAACAGATGCTGGAGAGGATGTGGAGAAATAGGAACACTTTTACACTGCTGATGGGAGTGTCAATTAGTTCAACCATTGTGGAAGACAGTGTGACAATTCCTCAAGGACCTAGAAATAGAAATTCCATTTGACCCAGCAATCCCATTACTGGGTATATATCCAAAGGACTATAAATCGTTCTACTATAAGGACACCTGCACACGAATGTTCATTGCAGCACTGTTTACAATAGCAAAGGCCTGGAACCAACCCAAATGCCCATCGATGATAGACTGGACTGGGAAAATGTGGCACATATACACCATGGAATATTATGCAGCCATCAAAAACGATGAGTTTGTGTCCTTTGTAGGGACAGGGATGAATCTGGAGAACATCATTCTCAGCAAATGAAAATACTGCATGTTCTCACTCATAGGAGGGTGATGAACAATGAGAACACATGGACACAGGGAACACTACACACTGGGGTCTATTGGGGGGAATAGGGGAGGGACAGCAGTGGGGGAGCTGGGGAGGAATAGCGTGGGTAGAAATGCCAGATGTGGGTGAAGGGGAGGAAGGCAGCAAATCACACTGTCACGTATGTACCTATGTAACTATCTTGCATGTTCTGCACATGTACCCCAAAACCTAAAGTGCAATTAAAAAAAAAAGAACTTTCATTTATTCCAGGTGACACTGCAGAGTCTTGTGTAGCTTGTCTTTCCTAGGGCACCGTTGCTAGCCATGACCATACATCATATAATGGGAAGGTGTGGGAGAGTATTCTGTGTACTAACCAGGGAGATGCCCCCATGCATTAATTCTAAATATGCTGGCCATCTTCCTACATGCCAGGCCCTATGGGAATATAAAGTTGAGTAAATCTGCACACAAATTACATGTCAGGTGCTCCCAGTTTTTGTAAAAGATGTATGTAGTGGCATATATAGTTGTTAGAAACACATATGGGGCATGATAGCGTAGTGTTTGAGCCCATAGCTGTCAAAAGTTAGAGTGCCTGAGTTTATGTCCTAGAGTCTCCACTAATTAGTATCTCAAGCTCACTGAGTCTCAATTTTACCCTTTGTAAAATGGGAATAGTGGTTGGACCGGCTACAGGATTTTTTTGACAGTAAATGATCTGATAAATGTGTAGTCTCTGATTCATAATAAGCATTCAATAAGTAAGGCTATTATTGTTATTTATAGAAAAACTATAGTAGATTATTGACATTCCTGAAGGAAATACATCTAAGGAGACCTTTCATAATCCCTTGAGAATAACTCCATAACATAGCCATGGAAGCAAAATTTTGGAAGAGGCAACTAAGCCTCAGTAAGAAATTCTGATTTTACAAACCAGCCCATCTTCTTCCCTGGAAAATGCAACATTAGAATGAGTTCTCAGCAAATGGCAAATTACTTCTTGCCATGGACGTTTGGAGTTAGATGGGTCTAGTGCAAATTAGGGCCGTTAAATTCCTGAGAATGCAGAAGGTCCATAAGATGGCAAAGTCATCACAGAGAAATTCAGTTTGCTAGGGGAGCAAGAGGGTGGGATGCACCTAACAAATTGCCTTGTGACAAACTTGGAAATTCCAGCTCTGCCTAAGCTCCTAGGTGAGGTGGTAGTTGCCTGGGGCTTCAGGAGCTGCGCTGGGGTTGGGAGTTGTTGGCTGACCCAAACCTAAGGTGTATGTGAAAGAGAGACCGCAAGGAAGGAAAAATGGGAGGGAGAGAGGCAAAGAGAGTGAGCATTTTGATGATGTTCTTATGGACTTCTTGGTCAACAGGGAGAGAACTCTTAAGGATGTTAACCAATTCAGGCAAACTGTACTACAGATTCCATCATAGGCTGTGTGGAATAACTTCCTTAGCTCTGAAAAGTTCAACTGAAAAGTTCAGGTAGCTGCCTAGAGTAGGACAGTGAGGCCACATTTTTGTGAGGCTGAATTAGACCATTAGACTGTCTGGCATTCTACGACGCTCTGTAGACAATTCCCATTTTTCTGAGAGAGGTGTTTATGCTCTGTCTGATTCTGAAAGACCGTTACTGGACACTTTTACATAACCCTGACATTGAAGGGTAGAGCAAGTTCCAGGCAAAGTGGATCCATACCCAGTTGGCCTTCAGTGCACTAGCCTACTTTTTCTGCACATTTTTCTCCCATCTACTGAGAGCTCTCTTCCTTTTAAAGGGCTTGACACCCTTTCCTATCTTCACCCTTTTCTCTATCAATCTCTGCTTCAGCAAAATATTTGATATTAGTCATTTATAGTTCATGTAAATTTAAGGCAGCACATTACTTTCCCCAGAAGTAATTTTCCCTTAGCCTCAAATATGTGTGGCAATTGAACTCATCTTGTGTCTGGCTTTGACTTGGCTCTTACGTTCGTTGAGCCATGAAACAACTTCAGAGAGGACATTGTAGGTTTCAGTATGGTACAACATGGAACTTTAGTGGCAGGAGTTTTGATTCACAGGTCATACTTTGATCAAAGAAGTTATCTGCACCAGGAGAAGAAACATGCTTGTAAGTGAATCAAGAAAGAACCTCTATATGAAACTGGATTTAAAAGCAAAGGAAGGAGAATAGGGGAAAAGAGGAAAAGGAAGAGAAGAAGAACAAAATAAAAAAACAAAAAAAAGGAAGAGAAATAGAGAAACAATCACTACTTTCTTCTGGCAACTAAGAACAAAGAGCCCAAGTGACAATGCCCAGACAAGGGCCCTGCAGAGGCTAGAGCTGGCTGGTGCCGGCAGGGCCCAGGGAATGGCACTGATTGCACAACCCTTTCTCTTTTCCTTTGCTTAACAAATCTTATGAAATGACTTCAAAAGCAACTACCACTTTCCCCATTTTCTTATATTTTTTTACTCAAATCACACACATACAAACAATAAGAACACACACACACACACACACACACACACACACACACACACACCATATTAGGAAGTTTCTATGACTTTTCAGCCTTGTTTGTTTTCTATTCTTCTCTTTACCTAGTTATTTCTCTTGCTGATTGATTTATTTGAAGATTTTAAAGGTCAAAGTTCAGTTTATTATTACCTTTAAAAATGTATGTTAAAAAATAGAACAAAGGATATCCTGAAGAACTAGCTAGGTGCTGTGCAAAGCCCAGAAGTTGTTCCAATTTCTACTTACAGGATTTAAAATCTTGCTTTTGAACAGAGATAAAACTAGAGGGAGAAAAGGAGAAAAGAACACTATCAAAGCAAAGAAAAAGGAGGCTGAAGTGTCCAAAAGTATCTTGTTAGCTTTTTTTTTCAATAGGTTAAAATTATCCAAATAACCTCTGAAACACAGCAACTTTATATGTAGGGTGTGTTGAAAATGATATATCAGCTTATAACTGTTTTTCTTAAAAAAATAGCTCATTTTGTACTTACAATGTCAAACCAATGATATTGTTGATGTGTGGGAATGTGTAGCTTGAGGAAACTTGGTACCTGAGTTACAGGTTAAAATTTAAAACTGTATGAAATAATGACTTGTGTGAAATAGTGTCCTGATTTAGATTAGGCTATTGTGGCAAGAAGAGCCCAGCAATATAAATCGCAGCTTCCAATCAAGCTGTCCAATGAATGTTTTCACTTTCTGCTGTGACACTTCTTGAAGGGCAGGAAGAATTGGGGGTTCCCCCTGAAAAATGTGGGTCCCCAGAGATCTCTCTGCCACTCTCTCATGTTACATTAGTGGTTGCTTCTCCTCTTCTCAGCCCTAGAATCCAACACAGATTTTTTAAAAAGACATATGACTGCATTTTGTTACTGAGAGTGTGGGAACGAAACCTGTATAACAACAGTAGTCATGTGCTGTATGTTTCATATGCTCCAAGCACAGTACCTGCTGCGGTACATTCACACTTCCTTATCCCTGAACCTCATAAGCCAGCCAGCTTCTTTAGCAGTGCTTCCAATCTGTGGAAGAGAAAGGCTTCCTGTTTAGGCTCCAGGCTCATCTTTTTTTCCTATGAGAAGACTCCTTTCTATACATTGGTGAAGGCATTCACTCATGGTCAAGCTGACAATGGGGTTGGTAGTGCGGGAGACAGGAACTCTAACACCCTCAGAGCCTCAGAGTGTTAGAATCCTGCAAGCAGAGGCAGGAAGCAGATCTGGGTCATGTGGTTGCCTCCCCACACTTGCAATCCACCTGCAGATGGTGCTGGGCAATTTCTGTCTTAGAGTTAAGCAACTCTCTTATGTTTGAGCTCTCTGTCTGAAGAACAAATGGAGAACATCAAAGTTTTACTGTTTTTGCCATGTTGTGATGTGACTTGTGTTTGAATATCCTCACTTACGTTTTTGTCCTGGGCTGTGAGTCACACGCTGGCCCCTTGTAAGTAGAACTTTAAGGTGGTGCCTGGTATGATTGTGGGTTTGTATTTTGCAGTTAAATGACCTGTATTTGAACCTCAGTTTGACTGCTTATCAATCACGTGACTTTGTGCAGCTCACTTCCATGAGTCTCAGGAGCCTTCTTCCAAAAATGAGGATTAAACAAGGGACACAGTTTATGCAAAATACTTAGTGTGAGGCCAGGCACAGTGGCTCAGGCCTGTCATCCCAGCACTTTGAAAGGCTGAGGCGGGTGGATCACCTGTGTCAGGAGTTTGAGACCTGGCCAACATGGTAAAACCCCATCTCAACTAAAAACACAAAAATTAGCTGGATGTGGTAGCAGGCGTCTGTAATCCTAGCTACTTGGGTGGCTGAGGCAGGAGAATCGCTTGAACGTGGAAGGCAGAGGTTGCAAACTTGGTGACACAGTAAGACTCTGTCTCAAAACAAACAAACAAACAAACAAACAAACAAACAAACAAACAAACCCACAACACTTAGTGCAGTGCCTGGCACTTAGTAAGCATTCAGAAAAAGTTACTGATAGTTATTCTGATCATCAGCCTGAGAGCCTGTATGTAGCCCATATTACATGGGCAACATGCTTTTGAATGCAGATTATTAGCTTTGTCAATTACGTTGGAAATATGCTGTATAAGGTATGTTTTCCTTTTGTAGCCACACAGATGTGACAATATTGTCCTTTGTTTATCTTTTCTTTCTTATACAATTTAAGGCTCTTTAAGGTATAAGCTGTTAGGTAATATATATATATACACACCCACACACCCACACACACCCACATACCCACACACACATATAGACGCACACATACACAAATAAATAAATAAGGCTCGGTGTGGTGGCTCACACCTGTAATCCCAGCGCTTTGGGAGGCTGAGGCAGGCAGATCACTTGAGGCCAGGAGTTCAAGACCAGCCTGGCCAACACGGCAAAATCCCATCTGTACTACAAATACAAAAATCACCCCTGCATGGTAGAGCATAGCTGTAATCCCAGCTACTTGGGAGGCTGAGGCATGAGAATCACTTGAACCAGGGAGGTAGAGGTTCCAGTGAGCCAAGATCATGTCATTGCACTCCAACCTGGACTTGAGTGAGACACCATCTCAAAGAAACAACAACAACAATGAAAAACAAACAACCTAAATAAATAAGTAAAATAAAGATAAATATACAATAAAATGTTTTATATTTATAGTAAATATATAAAACTGCTATCATACTTTGGGAACCAAAGTGGTAAACAATGTGACTTTTTGGGGCCCCCACATTGTTACCCTGTGGCATTGTTACCCCAAAGTACTTTGAACTGCAGGAGATTGGGAGGGCCTCAAAAGTAAGAAAATCACCGTGACCTTACCCTGCCTTTCTGTGTGAAGCATGGTCATAAAAGAATTCTCCAGCCTACCTTGCCTGAAAGTAAGACACAAGACTCTCAACCCAGGGGGACCTGCCCCATATGCAGGGAGAAAGCATGTTACATAGAGGTCAAGAAAAATCTGAGCAAACAGGACTTCCTGGGTTCCCTTCTCAGTTGATTACCAATAGGTCAGACTTTTCTAATCATGTTTCTACGTAACTATCTACTTCTTTCATCAGACTTAGCATAAAAATACAATTTTTTCTGGGTCTTCAGCTCTTCATTTCTGAAGGCCTGTGTCAAGTAAAACTTTGCTAAATAAATGTGTTGTGCTTTTTTCTTGCTAACCTGTCTTCTGTTATAGGACTGTTGGCCATGACTCCTGAGGTGAATGAGGAAAAGATGTTACCCTTTCTTCCTTACAGTGGTAAAGCGAGTAATTTGCATTCAGAAGCATGCCTATACCATGCACCATGCTACATATGTGTGTATATGTTTATATACATACGTGTGTGTGTGTGTGTGTTTGTGTGTATTTGGTCACTTTAAATCAAGAAACTTAAAAAGTAATTTAGCCTAAACTTTCTTAGACAAAAATAAGTTGACTATCCATTTTTGGTGTCATGCACATTGCAGAAAACCTAGTTTACTAGTTAATGTGGTGAATACAATTATTTCTGAGATTCTCCCCATGTCTAGAGGAGTGGCTTCCTCCTGAAAATTTGCCATTTTGTCATTTGAGTGCTTTGATTCAGTGAACGGTGAGAACTTTGTCTTTTGATAAAGCAATTTAAACATGGATTTGTTATATGGAAGGAAGAATTTTCTCTACATTCTCTTCATGAGGAAGCTGATTTTTTGAATGTGGTATTATTTTTCCCTTAAAGGATTATTTCCTGATTAAGGAAACTTAATTTTTCATAAAGAGCCTCCGAATTTGTTGAAAACTGTTTTTATAAACTATTATTATTATACTTTAAGTTCTGGGATACATGCACAGAATGTGCAGGTTTGTTACATAGGTATACATATGCCATGGTGGTTTGCTGCACCCATCAACCCGTCGTCTATTAGGTATTTCTCCTAATATTATCCCTCCCCTTGTCCTTCACCCCCTGACAGACCCCAGTGTGTGTTGTTCCTCTCCCTGTGCTCATATGTTCTCATTGTTCAACTCCCACTTATGAGTGAGAACATGTGATGTTGGGGTTCTGTTCCTGTGTTAGTTTGCTGAGAATGATGGTTTCCAGCTTCATCCTCATCCATGTCTCTGCAAACACAAACTCCTTTTTTATGGCTTCATAGTATTCCATTATATATATATATATGCCACATTTTCTTTATCCATCTATCATTAATGGGCATTTGGGTTGGTTCCAAGTCTTGGCTATTGTGAACAGTGCTGCAATAAACATACATGTGCATGTGTTTTTATAGTAGAACGATTTATAATCCTTTGGGCATATACCCAGTATTGGGATTGCTGGGTCATATGGTATTTCTATTTCTAGAGCCTTGAGGAATCTCCACACTGTCTTCCACAATGGTTGGACTAATTTACACTCCCACTAACAGTGTAAGTGTTCTTATTCCTTCACATCCTCTTCAGCATCTGTTGTTTCCTGACTTTTTAATGATCGCCATTCTGACTGGCATGAGATGGTATCTCATTGTGGTTTTGATTTGCATTTCTCGAATGACCAGTGATGATGAGCTTTTTTATATGTTTATTGGCCATATAAATGTCTTCTTTTGAGAAGAGTCTGTTGATATCCTTAGCCTACTTATTGATGTTTTTTTTTCTTGTAAATTTGTTTAAGTTCCTTGTAGATTTTGGATATTAGCCCTTTGTCAGATGGATAGATTGCAAAAATATTCTTTCATTCTGTAGATTGTCTCTTCACTCTGATGAAAGTTTCTATTGCTGTGCAGAAGCTTTTTAGTTTGATTAGATCCAATTTGTTGATTTTGGCTTTTGTTGCCATTGTATTTTGGTGTTTTAGTCATGAGCTCTTTGCCCATGCCTGTGTCCTGAATGGTATTGCCTAGGTTTTCTTCCAAGGTTCATGTTATAGGTCTTATGTGTAAATCTTTAATCCATCTTGAGTTAATTTTTGTATAATGTGTAAGAAAGAGGTCCAGTTTCAGTTTTTTGCATATGGCTAGTGAGCTTTCCCAACACCATTTATTAAATAGGAAATCCTTTCCCCATTGCTTGTTTTTGTTAGGTTTGTCAAAGATCAGATGGTTGTAGATGTGGGGTGTTATTTCTGAGGCCTCTGTTCTGTTCTGTTGGTCTGGTCTATATATCTGTTTTGGTACCAGTACCAAGCTGTTTTGGTTAATGTAGACTTGTAGTATAGTTTGAAGTCAGGTAGAGTGATGCCTCCAGCTTTGTTATTTTTGCTTAGGATTGTCTTGGCTATACAGGCTCTTTTTTGGTTCCATATGAAATTTAAAGTAGTTTTCCTAATTCTGTGAAGAAAGTCAATGGTAGCTTGATGGAATAGCATTGAGTCTATAAATTACTTTGGACAGTATGGCCATTTTCATGATATTGATTCTTCCTATCCATGAGCATGGAATGTTTTCCCATTAGTTTGTGTCCTCTCTTATTTCCTTGAGGAGTGGTTTGCAGTTCTCCTTGAAAAGGTCCTTCACATCCCTTGTAAATTGTATTTCTAGGTATTTTATTCTTTTTGTAGCAGTTGTGAATTGGAGTTCACTCATGATTTGGCTCTCTGTTTGTCTATTATTGGTGTATAGGAATGCTTGTGATATTTGCACATTGATTTCGTATCCTGAGATTTTGTTGAAGTTGCTTATTAGCTAAAGGAGTTTTGGGGCTGAGATGATGGGGTTTTCTAAATATACAATCATGTCATCTGCAAACACAGAAAATTTGACTTCCTTTCTTCCTATTTGAATACCCTTTATTTCTTTCTCTTGCCTAATTGCCAGAACTTCCAATACTATGTTGAATAGAACTGGTGAGAGAAGGCATCCTTGTCTTGTGCTGCTTTTCAAAGGGAATACTTCCAGCTTTTGCCCATTCAGTATTATATTGGCTGTGGGTTTGTCATAAATAGTGCTTATTATTTTGAGATATACTCCATCCATACCTAGCTTATTGAATGTTTTTAGCATGAAGGGGTGTTTAATTTTATTGAAGACCTTTTCTGCATCTATTGAGATAATCATGTGGTTTTTGTCATTGGTTCTGTTAATGTGATGGATTTACATTTATGGATTTGCATTTGTTGAACCAGCCTTGTATTCCAGGGATGAAGCCAACTTACTCATGGGGGATAAGGTTTTTAATGTGCTGCTGGATTTAGTTTGCCAGTATTTTATTGAGGATTTTCACATCAATGTTTGTCAGGAATATTGACCTGAAATTTTTTGTTGTTGTTGTGTCTTTGCCAGGTTTTGATATCAGGATGATGCTGGTCTCATAAAATGAGTTAGGGAGGAATCTTTTTTCTGTTGCTTGGAATAGTTTTAGAAGGAATGGTACCAGCTTCTCTTTGTATGTCTGGTAGAATCTGGCTGTTAATTCGTCTGGTTGTGTGCTTTTTTTTTGGTTGGTAGACTACTACTTACTGCCTCAGCTTCACAACTTGTTACTGGTCTATTCAGGGCTTTGACTTCTTCCTGGTTTAGTCTTGGGAGGGCATTTGTGTTCAGAAATTTATCAACTTCTTCTAGATTTTCTAGTTTATTTGCATAGAGGAGTTTATAGTATTCTCTGATGGTAGTTTGCATTTCTGTGGGATCAGTGGTGATATCCCCTTTATCATTTTTTGTTATGTCTATTTGATTCTTTTCTCTTTTCTTCTTTACTACAAACTACCATCAGATAGTTTGTATTTCTGTGGGACCATCAGATAGTTTGTATTTCTGTGGGATCAGTGGTGCCATCCCCCTATCATTTTTTATTGTGTCTATTTGATTCTTCTCTCTTTTCTTCTTTATTAGTCTGGTTAGTGGTCTATCTATTTTGTTAATCTCTTCAAAGAATCAGCTCCTGGATTCATTGGTTTTTTGAAGGGTTTTTTGTCTTTATCTCTTTCAGTTCTGCTCTGATCTATCTTAGTTATTTCTTGTCTTCTGCTGGCTTTTGAATTTATTTGCTCTTGCTTCTCTAGTTCTTTTAATTGTGATGTTAGGGTGTCAATTTTAGATCTTTTCCACTTTCTTCTGTGGGCATTTAGTGCTATAAATTTCCCTCTAAACACTGCTTTAGTCGTGTCCCAGAGATTCTGGTACATTGTGTCTTTGTTTTCATTGGTTCAAATAGCTTATTTATTTTTGCTTTCATTTTGTTGTTTACCCAGTAGTCATTCAGGAGCAGGTTGTTCAGTTTCCATGTAGTTGTATGGTTTTTGACTGAGTTTCTTAATACTGAGTTCTAATTTGGTTACACTGTGATCTGAGAGACTGTTTGTTATGATTTCCATTCTTTTGCATTTTCTGAGGAGTGTTTTATTTCCAATTATGTGGTCAATTTTAGAATAAGTGAGATGTGGTGCTGAGAAGAATGTATATTCTGTTGATTTGGGGTGGAGAGTTCTGTTGATGTCTGTTAGGTCCACTTGGTCCAGAGCTGAGTTCAAATCCTGAATATCCTTGTTAATTTTTTGTCTTGTTGATCTGTCCAATATTGACAGTGGGGTGTTAAAGTCTCCTGCTATTATTGTGTGGAGTCTAAGCCTGTTTGTAGGTCTCTAAGAACTTGCTTCATGAATCTGGGTGCTCCAATATTGGGTACATATATATTTAGGATAGTTAGCTCTTCTTGTTGCATTGATCCCTTTACCATTATGTAATGCCCTTCTTTGTCTTTTTAAATCTTTGTTTGTTTAAGGTCTATTTTATCAGAGACTAGGATTGCAAACCCTGCTGGTTTACTTTTTTCTTCTTCTTCTTTTTTTTGCTTTAAATTTGCTTGGTAAATCTTCCTCCATCACTTTATTTAGAGCCTATATGTGTCTTTGCATGTGAGATGGGTCTCCTGAATATAGCATACCAATGGGTCTTGACTCTCTATTCAATTTGCCAGTCTGTGTCTTTTAATTGGGGCATTTAACCCATTTACATTTATGGTTAATATTGTTATGTATGATTTTAATCTGTCATTATTGATGCTAGATGGTTATTTTGCCCATTAGTGGATGCAGTTTCTTCATAGTGTCAATAGTCTTTACAGTTTGGTATGTTTTTGCAGTGGTTGGTACCAGTTTTTCCTTTCCATATTTAGTGTTTCCTTCAGGAGCTCTTATAAGGCAGGACTGGTGGTGACAAAATTCCTCAGCATTTGCTTGTCTATAAAAGATTTTATTTCTTCTTCATTTATGAAGCTTAGTTTAGTTGGATATGAAATTCTAGGTTGAAAGTTATTTTCTTTAAGAATGTTGAATGTTGGCCTCCACTCTCTTCTTACTTCTAGGGTTTCTGCAGAGAGATCCACTGTGAGTCTGATGTGCTTCCCTTTGTGGGTAACCCGACCTTTCTCTCTGGCTGCCCTTAGCATTTTTTCCTTCATTTCAACCTTGGTGAATCTGATGATTATGTGTCTTGGCATTCTCCTCTTGAGGAGTACTTTTGTGGGGTTCTCTGTATTTCCTGAATTTGAATGTTGGCCTGCCTTGCTAGGTTAGGGAAGTTCTCCTGGATAATATCCTGAAATGTGTTTTCCAACTTAGTTCCATTTTCCCTGTCACTTTCAGGAACACAATCAAACATAGGTTTGGTCTCTTCACATAGTCCTATATTTCTTGGAGGCTTTGTTTCTTCCTTTTCATTCTTTTTTCTGTAATCTTGTCTTCACACTTTATTTCATTAAGTTTATCTTCAATCTCTGATATCCTTTCTTCTGCTTGATTGATTCAGCTATTGATACTTGGGTGTGCTTCATGAAGTTCTCATGCTGTGTTTTCCAACTTCATCAGGTCATTTATGTTCTTCTCTAAACTGGTTATTCTAGTTAGCAGTTCCTGTAACATTTTATCAAGGTTTTAAGCTTCCTTGCATTGGATTAGAACATACTCCTTTAGCTTGGAGGAGTTGGCTATTACCCACCTTCTGAAGCCTACTTCTGTCAAGTCATCAATCTCATTCTCCATCTAGTTTTGTTCCCTTGCTGGTGTGGAGGAACCTTGTAATCCTTTGGAGGAGAAGAGGCATTCTGGCGTTTGGAATTTTCAGCCTTTTTGCACTGGTTTCTTCTCATCTTCATGGATTTATCTAGCTTTGGTCTTTGATGTTGGTGACCTTCAGATGGGGTTTTAATGTAGTCGTCCTTTTTGTTGATGTTGATGCTAGTGCTTTCTGTTTGTTAGTTTTCTTTCTAACAGCAGACCCCTCTTCTGTAGGTCTGCTGCAGTTTGCTGGAGGTTCACTCCAGACCCTGTTTGCCTGGGTATCACCAGCAGAGGCTGCAGAACAGCAAAGATTGCTGGCTGTACCTTCCTCTGGAAGCTTCATCCCAGAGGGCACCTGCCAGATGCCAGCTGGAGCTCTCCTGTATGAGGTGTCTGTCCACCCCTGTTGGGAGTCGTTTCCCCATCAGGAGGCATGGGGGTTAGGGATCCCCTTCAGGAGGTAGTCTATCCCTTAGCAGAGCTTGAGCACTGTGCTGGGAGAGCCACTGCTCTCTTCAGAGCAGGCAGGCAGGAACATTTAAGTCTGCTGAAGCTGTGCCCACAGCCACTCCTTCTCCCAGGTGCTCTGTCCCAGGGAGATGGGAGTTTTACTTGTAAGCCCCTGACTGGGGCTGCTGCCTTTCTTTCAGAGATGCTCTGCCCAGAGAGGAGGAATCTAGAGAGGCTGTCTGGCTACGGCAGCTTTTGTGGTGCTGCAGTGGGCTCTGCCCAGTCTCAACTTCCAGGCAGCTTTATTTACACAGTGAGGGGAAAACTGTGTACTTAAGCCTCAGTAATTGTGGACACCCCTCCCACACCAAGCTCGAGCATCCCAGGTCGACTTCAGACTGCTGTGCTGGCAGCAAGAATTTCGACCCAGTGGATCTTAGCTTGTTGGGCTCCATGGAGGTGGGATCCGCTGAGCAAGACCACTTGGTTCCCTGGTTTTAACCCCCTTTCCAGGGGAGTGAACAGTTCTGTCTCATTGATGTTGCAGGTGCTGCTGGGGTACAAAAGCAAACTCCTACAGCTAGCTTGGTGTCTGCTCAAATGTGTGCCTGCCTTTATGCTTGAAACCCAGGTCCCTGGTGGCATAGGCACCTGAAGGAATCTCCTGGTCTATGGGTTGCAAAGACAGTGGGAAAAGCATAGTATCTGGGCCAGAGTGCGCCATTCCTCAAGGCACGTTCCCTCATGGTTTCCCTTGGCTAAGGGAGGGAGTTCCCTGACCCCTTGCACTTCCTGGGTGAGACAACACCCCACTCTGCTTCTGCTTGCCCTTTGTGGGCTGCACCCACTGTCTAACCAGTCCCAATGAGATGAACTGGGTATCTCAGTTGGAAACAAAGAAATCACCCGCCTTCTGTGTTGGTCTTGTTGGGAGCTGCAGACCAGAGCTGCTCCTATTCTGCCATCTTGTCTGGGAAAATCTGAAAACTATGTTTAATAGTCTGTTTTATTTCCTGTGTTAACTATCAGTGTAGAAACATATTTTTTGAGTATCATAGTTAATCCATGGGCTGAAATGCCTGAAATGCAATACATCAAGTACTGAGTCAGCAAGAGTGTGTTCTTACTCACTAGCAGAGATGTGTTTTTACTTGTTTGAATAAACGTTTGAAAAGTAACAAATAACATGAAAAATTTTAAAATTAAAAAATGGGAAATTTTTTTTTGAGATGGAGTCTCTGTTACCCAGGCTGGAGTGCAGTGGTGTGATCTCAGCTCACTGTAATCTTCGTCTCCCAGGTTTAAGCGATTTTCCTGCCTCAAATTCCTGGATAGCTGGGACCACAGGCATGCACCACTGTGACCATGCTGGGCTAATTTTTGTATCTGTAGTTGAGTTGGATTTTCACCATGTTGGCCAGGCTGGTCTTGAACTCCTGGACTCAAGCAATCCACCTGCTTCAGCCTCCCAAAGTGTTGAAATTATAGGCATCAGCCACTGTGCCAGGCCAAAAGTCTGTAAATGACATTCTATATGACCCTACATTCTATATTATAATATGGAATTTTTCTTGAGCATGTCTATTTTTTTTTTGTTCAAACCATCAAACAGACCTCTTTGCAGCAATTACAAGCTGGTTAGCATTTTGCTTTGGGCACAAAAGTGAAAGCTGTTGTTCTGTGGGCCCAAATGAAGAACAGGTTCTGAGGCTTGGACATGAAAGTGCAAGTTGTACCTAGACAATACTTTATGATGTGTCTTGCTTCAAGCTGAAATCTTAGAAAGCCTTAGAAAAGTGAGGTTCTTGGTCCTCATGGCTTTCTATCATTCTATCAACTTTTTATTTTGAAAAATGTTGAACCTATAAAAAATTGAAATAGTTATAGAATCCTGCTATGCTTTACTAGATTCAATGATTGTTTTAGCATTTTGCCACTTTGTGTTTCCCTCACCCTTATCATGCACACACTTCCATGTCCCACACTCTGGATTTGTGTAGATTTTCCCTCCATGATAAGATTCAGGCTAAACGTTTTTGGCAAGATGGCAACACAGCAGAGATGGAAAAGCACTTAGAGTAGAAAGGAACGTGGAAAATTGCCCTCTCCTGTGTAAGTGAAGAACTTGGGCAAGGTAATTCCTCAGGCCAGGGACAAAGGTGACAGTTGCACATTTGGGGAGGGACTTAGGAAGTTAGTGACTTAAGGAGCTAGTGGGTGTGCAGGGTGATATAGAAGGATGGTGGCTTTTGTCAAGTTGCACATTTAAATATTTAAATATTCTAGAGGCTGATACACTTATGTATCTTGGATCTCAAAACTCTTTTCCACCATCTGCATTTCCAAGGCAAAATCTATGACAATGTTCCTTTCATATCCACTCAAGTTTGTTGACCTTCCAAAAGTTTTTTGTTCACTTCAATGATATTTTTGATCATCATTTACATCAGGTTTGACTTAATAACAAGGTTTGTGGTTTAGGGTAAGGACAGGAAGGGAATCACTATATGATTTGCCCCATGTCTTGTACTTATTAAAGTCAGCTCAAAGCTTGTTTTTATTTTTTATTTGAAAACCATGATTCTCTGTGGTGAAAGGGGCAGAGGAATACTTAGGATGGAAAAAGTTGAGAAGGATTCCCCAAACTAGCATTTGAAGAAACCATGATGGAAATCCTGCAAGAGGAGATGAAGCAGCTAAAAGGATGAGGTCAAACGCTTAAAGTCCTAGAGTTTCAAGAAAAGGTTGTAAATAATAGATTGTTTGCTTTAAAATATGACTAAAAAGGTAAATGACCAAAAAATGGTAAACTTCAGAACACTTTCTAGAATTATCTAGTAGTTACTAATTCTTTAAGTGAATATTTTTAAATAAATAAATAAATATTTATTTATTTATTTTGCTGTGTCTTGGGGCACATTACCTCTGTGACAAAGATGTCAGGAAACTGATTTTTAAAAAATACTGGCCAAGACTTGTAAACAACAACAGCAAACAGCTATCCAGAAGTCCTGGGAGAATGGGAGTCCCGGGGCCCACCCAATCTCAAGCTGGAATCCTCAAGCCAGATTATGGAAAGCAGTGGTAGCTATCGGGCTTTTTCCCTCTAAGTGGTTCTCCAGGCCTTAGAATCTCCTTTCTCTGATAGGGAGTGGAGGCTGCAGAGGAGAGCAACACAATAGTGGATTCTGGGCAAAGATTGAGTTTCCTAACTATCTGTTGTTAGTGGCTTCTTGAAGGTCAGGGCTGAGTTCACAGAAAAGGTGGCACAATGGCTGTGAATTAATTACTGCTATAATTTCCATTCCTATCTTTCTTTACCTTCCATTGGCTGGTGACTGATGCTCAAAAAGTTCAGCTCCAAGATGCCCAGGCAGGGGTTGGCATGGTGTGAAATGAGCTATGCCCCTTGGAACACCATCATTATCAGTAGCCATGATAAAGAAACATCTGCCCCCACAAAAAGTCAAGGGCAAAGGTCATCTGGCATTCCAAGGGAACTCTCCGCGGCAGGGAGCCTTCTAATTGGCTGGTATTGATCGGTAAATTGTGTCCCTGCTGTGATTAATTCCAGCCCCCCCACCCAAACTCCCACAGCATGAGCGTAATAGGTCAAGGTTTGAGGCCTCTAAGCATCCTTTACAGATGGACTTCAGGTCCTTAAAGGTATCAGTGAAGGATTGCAGCTTGTTAACTCTCCCTGGCTGCTAGTGCTAACCCAGGAAACCGGTTTTATTCAGTTTCCTTGCTATCACTAATAGCAGCTTAATGGGATGCTAATGTGAGGAACAGACTTTCTGTGATGGCTTGTGCGATTTATGATGGATTTATTGCCACTCTGTGTTCCCTTGGTGTTCAGTGCATCTTTTTCCCATCCATCCCTGTTATTGGCCTTAGCAAATGGTTTCATAATTAATTAATTTTTTTTCCTGAAAGGGGTTAAATTATTTTTGTCCTGCTGCTTTTCCTCCATATTTAATTCCCAATGGACAACTCTTCTCTGTGTGCCTAGGGAATATACTAACTCACAGCTGTTCTCTCCATGGCCTCCTCTCTGCCCCACCTTTCCTGCCAGCTAATGCCTACTCATCTTTCTAGAATAGTGGTTCTCAGGCTTCACTCTTCACTGGAGTTGCCTGGGCAAGCTTTTAAAATACTTAGACCTGGGTCCTATTCCCAGAGACTCTGATTTAATTCTTGAGTGCTGCCTGAGTATTGGGAGTTAGAAAAGCTATTCTAATGTGCATTGTTGAGAACCACTGAAATGTAAGATTCTAGACCATGTTGAATGCTACCTACCCCATGAGGCTTGCTTTTTCCATGTCTCCCAGTGGGCAGGATCTCCCATTCCTTGTAATCCAAATAACACTGTATACATCCTTGAAATCCACATAATACTTTGCACATTTCCATTGGCAGCTACCTTACAGTTCACCTATTTGTGAACTTGTCTCATGGCCACTATCAGGCTGTGAGCTACTTTGGTCAGGGACAGTGCCTGAGCCATCTTGGTGCCATTGCAGTGCCTTGCACTTAGCAGGAATTCATTAAGTATTTATTGAATTTATTGAGTTTTCTACCAATAACAACACTTCTTGTGAAGTGTGCTACCAGCCCCCAATCCTGAATCCGAATCAGGCAACAGGAATAGATTCTATTCCAGGTTCCCAAAGCAGATTTTTCCTGCCAGTGTGTCCCTGCTATCTTCTACCATCCCCTCTCACCAGGGTGACCACATGTCCCTGTTTGCTGGGACAGTCACTGCTTCTGCCTTTTATCCACTGTTATTATGAATAGCACCTCCTTTGACTCTCAAAGGTGTCCCAGTTTGGATGACAAATTATAGGGTTCCTCTACTCACCTCCTCTTCCAGATCTCTTTCCTCAAGTCAGCCTAGAATAGAAAGACTGCTTCAGGACCCATATCTTCTTTATAAACCAAGCTTAAATAAACTCAGAAAGACCTGCACTGATACTACATAATTTTATAATTCCATGTTTAAAAAATTATGAAAACTGCAAAACTAATCTATATTGTTAGAAGTCAGGAAAGGAGTTTTCTTTGGAGGAAGAATGCCTGGGGTAGTTCTGGGACGATGGAGGTATTCTGTTTCTTCATCTGAGTGTTAGTTACACAAGTGTGTTCATTTCATGAAACTTCATCACACTGTAACATTTATCCACTTTTATGTATGTATATTATACTTTCATAGTTTTTTTTAAAAGAGGCTAAAGTATAATCAGTACAGAACTGTAAAAATTAATGTTTATTCTTATTGATGAATATAACGGTTCTGATTGGCAAATTCTTGTCAACACCAGCAAAGTGCTACAACACACAGTATACGCAAAAAATCTAGTGTTCACCTTCTTGGAGACATGTATTATTATTCCTTTATTAATAATGTTCTTTATTAAGAAAATGTATGTTGTCAATTACAAAATAAAGTACAGTCTTGTTTATGATATAATTCTTCTAACAATTCTGTGACCTAGGTGAGTGTTTTCTCATATTACAGATAAGACAGCTGTCACAGATGTGTTGGAAATGGGTTGAGTTTATATGGACTGAACTTTCCCAGAGTAGATTGTAGAATCGCCAGAGTGTTCAGCTGTCTCAAAGACAGAATTGGATTAAATATATGACTGATCTTATTGATTGGGCAGAAATCAACTCAGAGAGCTTAAAACAAAACAAAATTAAACTACAACTAGAAAACAAACAGTCAAGTTTGTGGCTTTAAATAAGAAAAGACCAGAATGTCAATAGCTGAACTGAGATTAGGACCAACAGTTTCTGAGTTTCCAGAAAGCATTATCAAATTCTAAGCACCGTGAGAGACTCACTTCCAAATGGAGAGAATTTGCCGAGGGTTTGAGATGAAGCCTGCCTTGTCTGAGCCCCATTCTCCAAGCCCAGAGCAGAGGTTCTCCAGGGTGGAATCCTTTCTGAGACACCTCAGTGACTGTACCCATCTCCTTTCCATTCTGCCCCTCTCTGTATGACCAATTGAGAATTATCTTCCCTTTCAGGCACAGCTAACGTGGGCACATGAAACAAATTAGTTTTCATTACTATAGTCATAAATAATTCTTGTGGTGAAATAAATAATATGTGATAATGGACTGAAAAATACAGCTTGAAACAGACAAAGCTGGGTAAAAACAGAAACTATCAAAAGGAGAGAAAGTCAGAGAACTATCTAGTCAAGCAATAAAGCAACAACATCTGAGAGGTCTCATGTAATGTCCTGAAGTGACTTTTTGCACTCACGCTGTGTTAACTGTTGATGAAATGCCACTGAGCTTAAAATAAAGTAAGTTTGTAGTCCTAGATAACACTCTACAAGAGCAAATAATATTAGGCCACTATACACTGATATATGAAGAAATAACTCATAGCAATGTACCAATATGTCAAGATTTTTCACAGGAGGGAGTATGAAAGCTAGCTGGATGGTGTTGGGCTTGTTTAAAAGCTCATTTGCTCCCTTTAGTCACTGTCCTTTCACCTTTACATGGCATCTCTCCTGGTCTCTTGTCGACATGGTTGTCAAAGCACCAGCTTAATGGTGCTGGTCCATCAGCAGAGATGTGTTAAATGTAAAGATGGCAAAGTTCCCCATGGAAAGCGACATGCAGACTCTGGAGCCAGCTGAGGTCATGGGGCATCAGGTGACAATAAGACTATGTCATCAAATGACACTTATCCCTGAGGTGCCCAATGAACTTTACGCAGAGGATTTTTTTTCTATTGTATGATTCTGACATCTTGCTAAAAAAAAAAAAGAAAAAGAAAAAGAAAGAAAGAGGAAAGATATTTCTATTCCACAAAGAGGAAAGCTTGGACTCAAGGAATTTACCTGAATTGCTCTAGATGACTTTATTTTTTGGGATTTCCTGGCCACCCATCTGCCTACTCTCCCTCTCCCACTCACTCTGACCACAACTGCACCCTCCTCTGTGTTAGGAGAGCAGATTTGATGTCTCGGAGGCGAGGGGTGTGCCTGAATTGAGTGGGAATGTCCATACCTCCCTGCTTTGTGAGACAATAGCAACAGAGATCACCCACATACTCCCAGCCTGGTTCAGTGCAAACACATGTCTAGTTCATTATATGCCGCCTATTCAGGGTTCTTCTCTTCTATCTGCTGAGACTTCATATCCACAATATCAGTTAATACCCCTGAGTTCTAGGAGGCTGCCCCATCAGAAGACTACACACTTCCCAGCTCAGGAGTCACAAGACCTGAGTTCAGATTTCAGCTCTGCCACTTACTGAGGTGAATACCTGTATTCATTTTAATGTTAGGTGGTCATGTCGAGTAACCTCTGATTTCTTATCTAAAGGTTTTTTTTTGTTTTTAAATAACTGAATGGAAAAACTATCTTAAACTCCTTAGCACAGGAGTCATCAATGTATAGTCTGCCTGTTACCTGTTCATGTAAATAAAATTTTATTGGAACACAGCTATGTCCATTCATCTAAGGGTATCATTTATGTTTATTGTTTACAGCTGCTTTTCTGCTACAATGTCAGAGATGAGTGATTGTCCCACATAGTAAGTCTACATAGTAACTATGCATGAGTTGCCTACTCCTTCTCTTCTTCGTGTTTGTCCTTACTCTTAACTGTATGCTCCTAATTGGTTGCTCTCTAACTATCCTACCCCTCCCCAGAAACAGACTGACTACACTTTCTTTTAACAGTGATTTGCTGGAGAGTTTCAATTTCACTTTGGGCACTGCTATGTCTTACTGACAATAAGGAATTCATCTGGGGTGGATGGGGGTGGCAGGGTGGGGGTGGGGGTGGGAGGAGGTGAATAGGAAGCATTGTAGCTTCACACGTTGTGAGTGGGCTCAGTGAGGGACAACCACAGACACAGACCCTAGTTCAGTGTCAAATCTCTATGTTTCATCAAACAACGACAGGATTTTGTTTGTTTATTGTTAGCAGGAGTACATGGCGTAAGGGCAAGTCGGAACATTTTTTCCTCTAATTTCAGCATTGTTTTTAAAAAATATATTCTTCAATGTATCATGAGATCAATATAGTGAAAAGAGGCCTGGTCAGAGAAGACAGAAAATCTAGGTTCAAGTCTGGTTTGTATTAGTTTTATTATGTTGGTCAAGCCACTTGAGTGTCAGTTTCTTCAGAACCAAGACTAAGGATAACAATACGACTTGATCCCTAGCATGATTCTGAGGCAGAAAAGATAATCAGGTGGAAAACTTTGTAAATGATGAGGCCATCTATAAAATGTGACACATATGTATAACAGGGTCTGTTCCAGGGTATTTGATTATTTTATTTTTCTTTATATTTTTGTATTTACAACAAACTCACAGTTTCAGTTTTTACAGTAGGTTCTGATATCTGACAAGCCTGGTCCCTAAGAATATTTTTATTTTGCTAGTTTCCCTGTTTATGGTTTTGAGCGTTTTTACTAAGATAAGCACTAAGCTTAGCAATTAGTCAGTGTTCATTCTAATGAGCTTCAAAAAACGCTCCTTTGGATTTTAGACAGAATTATTTTAGTAAGTTTGAGAAGCCTTGACATCTTTATGTTAAATTTTTCCATCTAATAAAAATATAACTCTTTCTCTTAATTATTAAAAATATATCTCACAATCAAGATCTTAAAGCTTTTAATACATTTCTCATTGAGTTGATAAGTATTTTCTATTTGTCGCTATTTAAATAGCTTTTCTTTTTCTTTATATTATCTATCTGGTTATTGCCAGCATATAGAAATACTGTTGCTTTTTAAGTATTTATCTTATTCCAAGCCACTTTATGACTCTTTTTTATTTTTTATTATTTTTAGGGAGGGAAGGAGGAAGTGAGGAAGGCAGGAAGGGAGGGAGGGAGGGAGGGAGAAAGGAAAGGGAAGGAAGGAATTCAAGCAATGAGAGAGACATTGCCGACCTGGATCTAGAGGTTTACAAGTTGATTTCTTTTTTTTGAGAGAAGGAAAGAAGAAAAAAATGAGTAAAGGAGAGAAAGAAAGAGGAAGAGAGAGAGAGAGGGTGAATGGAAATATTGCTTTATTCTGGAAAAAAAAATGGCTATTAATAATGGCCAATCAATGTTTCATTTAAACCTATGAGTAGGTGTGATGTGGTATTGACAAGAATGTATATTTTATGTATTTGAAGTGGAGAGCTCTATAAATATTTATTAAGTTTACTTGTTCCGGATCTGAGTTCGAGTCCTTGATATCCTTATTAATTTTCTGTCTCACTGAATCTAATTCTCTATGTATCTGGGTGTTAGGATCGTTAGCTCTTGTTGTCGTATTGATCCTTTTACCACTATATCTTTGTTGCTTTAAAATCTATTTTATCCGCTACTAGAATTGCAACTCCTGCTTTTTATTTATTTATTTATTTATTTATTTATTTATTTTTGCTCTTCATTTGGTTGGTAAATCTTTCTCCATTCCTTTGTTTTGAGTCTTTGTGTATCCTTGCATGTGAAACAGGTCTGGATGTAACATGCCGTTAGGTTTTGGCTGTGTCTTTTGATTGAGGGATTTAGTCGATTTAAATTTAGGGTTACTGCCATTTGATGTTAACTGGCTGTTTGATCCATTCGTTGATGAAAATTCTTCTTTATGTCGGTGCTCTTTACTTTTTGGTATATTTTTAGTAAGGCTAATACTGGTTGTTTCTTTCTGTGTGTAATGCCTCTTTCAGAAGCTCTTGTAAAGCAGGCCTACTGGTAATAAAATCTCTGAGTACTTGCTTGTTCATAAAAGATTTTATTTTTCCTTCAGTTGTGAAGCTTAGTTTGGCTGGATATGAAATTCTGGGCTAAGGTTATGTTCTTTGAGGATGTTGAATATTGGCCCCCACTCTCTTCTGGCTTGTAGAGTTTCTGCTGAGAGATCTGCTGTAAGTCTGATAGGCTTGCCTTTGTGGGTAACCTGACCTTTCTCTCTGGCTGCCCTTAGTATTTTCTCCTTCGTTTCAACCCTGGTGAATCTAACCACTATGTGCCTTGGGGTTGCTCTTCTTGAGGAATATCTTTGTGGTGTTCTCTGTATTACCTGGGGTTGAATATTGACCTGCTTTGCTAGTTCAGGAAAATTTTCCTGAATAATATCCTGAAGGGTATTTTCCAGCTTGGATTCATTCTCTCTGTCGCATTCAGGTACACCTATCAAATGTAAATTTGGTCTTTTCACATAGTCCCACATTTCTTGGAGACTTTGCTCATTCCTTTTTATCCTTTTATCTCTAATCTTGTCTTCTTGTTTTCTTTCATTAAGTTGGACTTTGACCTCTGTTATCCTTTCTTCTGCTTGAACAATTTGAGTGTTTAAACGTGTGCACACTTCTCGGAGTTCCTGTATTGTATTCTTCAGTTCCATTAATTTATTTATATTCCTCTCTAAGTTGTCTATTCTCAATAGGATTTCATCAAATCTTTTTTCAAAGTTCCTAGTTTCTTTATGTTGGGCTACAACATGTTCTTTTAACTCACAGAAGTTTCTTATTATCCATTCCTTGAAGCGTGATTCTGTTATTGGGATGCACTCGTTCTCCATCAAGCCTTGTTCCATTGTTGATGTGGAACTGTGATCATCTTTAGAGGGAGAGGTGTTCTGATTTTGAGTATTCTCAGCCTTTTTATGCTGGTTTCTTCCCATCATTGTAAATTTGTCCTTCTGTCATCTTTGAAATTACCAACTTTCAGATTAGGTCTCTTGATTGGACGTCCAAGATGTTAGTTCCCAGGGCCAGAACAGCAGCGTTAAGACTGATGGTGTTTTTCTGCCCAGGATTCTCCTGTCTGGCTTCCTTCTTGTGTCCGTAATGGGCGACTCTGCCTTCCCCGGGCTCCAAACCTTGGTCAAAAGGGGAACCAGTCTCGTTTACTCTGCGCCGAGAGCTGCCGCGCTGAGGTGCCATCACAGCCGCTGTGCCGGTCTCAGGAGTCATGCTGGGGACCCGTGTGGGTCCTCCAAACCTCGGTCAGAAGGGGAGCTGGCCCGTTTACTCTGCTCCGAGAGCTGCCGCGCCGAGGTGCCAGCAAAGCCGCTGTCCCGGCCACAAGAGTCACGCTGGCAGCCTGTGTGGGTCCTCCAAGCCTCGGTCAGAAGGGGAGCCAGCCCTGTTTACTCTGCTCCGAGAGCTGCCGTTCGGAGGTGCCCGCAAAACAGCTGCACGGGCCACAAGAGTCGCGCTGGTGACCCGTGTGGTTAATCCACTGGGGATCTTCTGCTCCGTGAGCGACCAGAATTTGTCTGAAAGTGTGGCGTCCTCTAGTTCTCTCAACTCTTTTTTTTTTAATTAAGAAAGCTTTTAGTTAATTCTTTTAATTTTTTTCAGATTTATACTTGTGTGATTTTCGTATACTTTAGCATCTTAGTTCACAAAATTTTATTCCTTGTGTTTTTATAACTTATTGCATTAACCAGAGAATCAAAAGTGATAATGATACTGGCTGATAGTCCCAGCTACTTGGGAGGTTGAGGCATGAATATTGCTTGAGCCTGGGAGGCAGCAGTTGCAGTGAGCTGAGATTGTGCCACTGCACTACAGCCTGGGCAACAGAGTAAGACTCTGTCTCAAAAAAAAAAAAAACCCATAAAACCCCACAAAACAACAACAACAATAACAACAACAAAAAACAGTGATAATCATACTGATGAACATTTTTTGTGTTTGTTTCTGATTTTCAATGTTTATCCATTAAGTATAATCTTTATTTACTTCAAGCCAAGAATGTCTTTGCCACATTGAAGGAACGTCCTTTTATTCCTATTAAAATGTTTACTTTATAATTAGGAAACGGTGTTGATTTTATCAGATGTGATGTCTACAAAATTATCACATTGGCTAATTATTGTTGAATCGGTGAATACTCCATGGATTATTTTCTCCTTGGAAATCCATCTCTGTGGTCAGCTGACCAGCTCTGCTAACAGTGACACATGTGTAAACCATGATTTTATGAGTTCAAACATTTCAGGACCAAACTTTGCACAGGAAAGTGGCCCAATGCAGAAGCAAGGGTTGCAAAAGTAGGAATCCCCCCGGGCTTCTCTCCTTGGACACAGCTTCCAAGTTGGTCGCTTTGAACAACCCTTTATGGTAAGGACATGGGGCATGGCAGTTGTTAACACTACAAAGAAAAGACAGTACAGGAAGGAGCATGGGATATGGGAACAAAAATCAGCCGTCTGCTCAAGAAACGTGAAGTTAGAAAGTTGCAAAGGTGACGTCTTTGTATGTGCTCCTCCCTTCCCTCAGCCAGGTCTAACAGTCAGTCAACTGCATCCCCCCACCCCACTGGCTTCCCTCGGAGCCTGCCTATGCCTTTGGGCTTAAGACTGAGTGTGGAATTTCAATGCCATGGAACTTGCAGTTTAAAATGCCAGGCTCAAAAATATCACCTGCAATGTAGGCAAATGAACTGCTAACATCAGTGTCTATACCAGGCTCTTGCTGGCACTCTGGCCGTGTGTATGACCTTTCAACACGGTATTTTAAAAAATGAGCAGTGCTTTCCTCTTCCCCTGGCAGCTCAGAATAGCCCTGTTTCCTTTCCTATAAACAAGTCATCTCTCTGGGAATTTCTAAAGCCGAATATTGTCTGCTAAGAAGCCATGACTCACACCATTTCCTGGCAGTTCTCACAAATTCAAGAACACCTCTTGAAGAAAGAATCCCAGACAAGAGTGGTCACAGAAAGCCTCGGATGCCTTCATTTCAAACACAGGAAGCTGAGAGACAAAGGAAAACACTAGCAATCGTCCCTGGCCTCGGCATTCCCCTCTTCTGGACTGAGTTCCTATTGTGGCTGTCAGAGCAGCCAGGGGACGCCCACTGGGAAACTCGCCTGGGCTGGTCTTCAGGCCTTTAGTCACTCACCCACCCCCTCCATTTGGAAACTCACCTAGCTCAGCTTCCTCCTAATTCTGGGGTTAGAGGTTCTCTGAGGTGGGATTCCCCAAGGAAATTACCAGGAGTTCACGCACACTGGAGCCGTGGGGCTTCCTAGCTGCTTTTAGCAGAAACTCTGTGGCCAAAAAAAAAATCTCCTTTCTGCCCATTCTCTTCCCAGCACTTCCTCCCCTCCTCCACCCACTGGCCCTGTCTCTCTGAGTCCCCTCTTGAGTACCACATTGTCATTTTCCTTATATTTACTAAACAGTCTAGAAACAAAGGAAAAATGTTTTACTTGGCTTCTTCCAGCTCAGCAGTATAAAAACCTCTGTGTGTGTGTGTGTGTGTGTGTGTGTGTGTGTGTGTGTGTTGATGTGATGTGTATGGCTTTATGTGTTTGTATGTCAATCATATGTGAACAATAATGCAAGGACATTGGTTGAAGAAATTGGATGAGAAAAGTTGGAAAAGTGCTGGGTAAGCAGGATGTTGCTTGAGTTATACCTACTTTTTGCCTTCACATTAATGAGCGGTCAAAGGATTGATTTGCATATGGCTCTGCAAATGTGCTGTGGTGGGAAGGTTTAATTCCTGTTGGTCTAAAGCATGTCCTGATACTGGTCTCATTAGAACTGGAACATTGGAAGCTGTAAGTATCCGTAAGGGCATGATCCAGGGACAATAGTGACTAACATGTTTAAAGCATGATATATGTATCAGGCATGATGGTATGTACTTCATATGCATTTTCTCATTCACAACCGAATAATTTTCAGCATTTCACTAATAAGGAAGCAGGACTGGAGAAGTTAAGTCAGTTGTACAAGATTTTTAAAAAGTCACAGCAAACTGGAACTTAGACCCACATCTTCTTTTTCTTTTTTTTGAGTTGGAGTTTTACTCTGTCACCCAGGCTGGGGGGAAATAGCATGATCCTGGCTTACTGCAACCTCTGCCTCCCAGGTTCAAGCGATTCTCCTGCCTCAGCCTCCTGAGTAGCTGGGATTATAGGCACCTGCTACCATGCCTGGCTAAGTTTTGTGTTTTTAGTAGAGGTAGGGTTTCAATGTGTTGTCCAGGCTGGTCTTAAACTCCTGACCTTAGGTGATCCACCCATCTCAACCTCTCAAAGTGCTGGGATTACAGGCATGAGTCACTGCGCCTGGCCACTTAGACCCATATCGCCTTGGAAACCACAATCCGGTTCTTAGTCACTGTGCCATAGAGCTACCCTAAGAGAGTAAGTTGGAATAGGAAGGGAAAGAAAGAAAGACAAGGAAGGAACAGAGGACAAGAATGAGTTTACTACACTGATATAATCAGATGATGTCATTTCTCCCTCAGCTCTCTAGGATGACCAACTTATCCAGGTTTGCTTGATATCTTCTTGGTTTTAGTATTCAAAGTCTCACATCCGAGGAACTCCCTCAGTCTTGGGAAAACCTAGACAGTTAATCATTCCATTGCTTACCAACTGGAAAATCTGCTACAGATTGTGTGGCTTGTTAGTAGGAGATAAAGCCCATCCATTAATGACTTTAAGAACCTGGGTTATTGGAGATACAGATGAAATCCATGGATAGCTGTGCATTATGCTTATGTTGTTTGCATGCCTCTCGCAGAGCTCTTGAAATTTTGAGTACATAAAAGGCATGTAATAGTTGTTGACTTGATTTATAAAGAGCAAAATAGATTATATCTCAACATCTGTGGGATAAGTACAATTGCAAATAATAGGACTTTGTAAAACCTAATCCATGAACAGTAAAGATTTTTTTTTTAATGTAAAGTTGTTTTCTACATGTATGTGCAGTTTCTTTCAACAACACTGTAGGATACATATTGACTAGATTTGTTTTTTTATATTTGAGTCCAGCAACATTCACTTTATATCACAGCTGTGCTCCTCAATGTTTCTATGAAGAAAAGTAGATTTTTATAAATCATATTTTCTGTGTATTAGGGAGGTGAATTCTTTTGCAGAGCCAATATGCCCCTCACCTGTTTGGTTTTGCAAATGTCAATTTTAGATATACAGTTAATATGCTAGCTTCAAGTGGAAAATACCTATGCTAAACACTTGAGGAGCCATAAAAAGTACTACTTTATTGGTGGATCTGGTTCTGCCCTGATATAGGCTTAATCTTCAACAAAACAATTTCTCATTTTCTCTGGAAATAGAAAGAACTGACTTTATTTTCTCCTATGTCTGTCTCTTTCACTGTAATCTAAAAACTCCCCTACTCAAGCATCTACTTCCTCTTAAGCTTACAAAATTTCTTAATGCTTCATCTTTCTGATGTGATGTGTCTGGGTTTTGTTTTCTTTTAGAGTTTTCAAAGAACTCCAGGAAGTGACTGCAGAGCAAAGTAGGATCCTGGTACTGGTAAGGAGGCTTCTGCAGTAACAGTCTAGGGGTGACCAAAGTAGTATTGATTCAAACACACCTTGAAATGTGATCAACCTACAGCTCAGGTCAGCTCAGCTCTCTCCAGTTCCTCCATGGGAGCTTTGTTCTTCCATTTGAAGGGAGTAACTAAGACTGCAGACACCCTCCACCATAGGAAAAACTTGGTTTCCAATCACATCAATTAAAAAGAAAATTTTGAGACAATCCCTCCCCTCCTCCCACTTTGTCAAAGGCAAAGGAGGAACCTTGGGATATTTGTGTGTAATAGACACTGCTGGAGGCTGAGCAGTCACTGGTCTCTCAAGGGTCCTTCCTTTCCTCCTTTTCCCCAAATGTTCATATATTTGCTTTAAAGACCTCTTCAATTTAAGTCTGGGTGACCCAAGCTGGGGAAAGTTATCGTTCGTTTTTTTTTTAACCTCTCCTTCAGGTGAGAAACAAGGCTGACAAATTTATAGACTTTGGTTATTTCTTTAATAAATGACTCCCTGGGATGTGATTCCAGGAAAAAGATGCTTTAGGGGATAAATGTCTTAGAGAAAGTGGTGACTAGGCAGAATTATGCATTGTGGTGAGGGATATTCCCCACTCCATGCTAGGCACTTCTAGGAGACTAGACCTTGTCAGAGAAACACTCACAGAAGTGTACATGTGTTGGTAAAATGCCTTTCATGTACATTATAGTCATACATCACCTAATGATGAGAATACATTCTGAGAAATGCATCATTAGGTGATTTCATCTTTGTGCGAACATTAGAGTGCATTTACACAAACCTACGTGGTAAAGCCACAACACACCTAGGCTGTGTGGTCTAGTCGATTGCTTCTAGGCTGGTTACAAACCTGTGCAGCATGTTATTGTATTGAACACTTTAGGCAGTTGCAACACAATGGTAAGTATTTGTGTATCCAAACAGAAAAGGTACAGTAAAATACGGTATTATAATCATATGCAGTCTATCACTGACCTAAACAATGTTATGCAGTGCATGACTATACTTTAGGATAAAGAGAGAAATAAACACTTTTTTCTCCACCATTCCTGCTTAGTTATTGTTTCAAACAGAACAAGTAGTCCGAAACAACCCGGAGAACTTGGCAGTCATTTTTGAGAATCTAAAATATTTTTTAGGAGAACAATTCCCACCACTTATTTTTATGACTTTTTTTATGTCTCTTGAGGGAACAGGAAAAATGACTTTGAGTATTTCATAAGGTGTGAAAGGAGAAAGGAGTCTTTCTGATGTGTAACACAATTTCCTCATTTTTTGAGATGGGAAAACTGAGGCCCAGAGAAGTAAAGGAACTCACTGTAGATCCTACAGTGAGTTTGCATGCATCACCCAGGCCAAAGCTCAGTTTCCCTTCAGATGCTGTGTTCCAAGCCCTGGAACCACATGCATCAGCCCCTCCCCACGCCCCACACGCTTATTGCTCACCTGCGCTTTGTTCTGTGCTGGCCCCAATGTAGTTGGTTTGCCAAGCTGCCCCTGGGCTCCTAAGAGAGCATTAGTCATGAGCTCTCGTCTCAAGGGCCCTGATTCATTTCTAGCCATGATTGCATCAGTGTGCATGTGTGTCTCTTTGTGAGAGATGTGAGTCCATGTTGCATGTGTGGGAGTTTGCCAGAATTACAAACTTTTGCCCCTTCCCAGGTATGGCTAAAGAATAAAGCAAAGAAGAAAGAAGACATCCACTTGGGGCTTTTGACAGACTAGAGATCCTGTTCTCTTAAAGGTTACAAATGCTGCTGTGGGAAATGTTAAGAATTAAAATCATGATTAGATTAGACATCTGCTTTGCTTTCCAGTGATCCTAACTAGCATTTGGAGTCAGTGAATAAAGAGTAGGTGGCATTTTAACTGTCTCCTTGCAAAAGTGGTTGAGCGAGGATACTCAGGCTTGTTGGGAAAGTGCATTGAGATCTTAAGATAAAAGATTTTACTTGAGAGAAAGGTTACTGTTATTATTTTGAACTTTCAGAGTGGTTTCCTTTTTGCATATTTATGATATTAATATAATCTTAATAGAAGGCTTAATGTACAAGTTGCAAAGCACATTACCCAATGGAAAAAAAATTACACAACTACTGCAATGATAAGGCAGGTTTACACTACATTTAATTATCTCTTTCTTAAATGGAGAGACTTGCAGAAATCTTAAAAGTATACTGGAAAAGTTTCAGTAATGAAATAGTTTAATTTTAAGATTTATGTTTCAGGTAAATACCAAATGATTTAGGCCTAATTATAAAATATAAAATAAAGTGAGATTAAAAGTTTTAATGATTGTTTGATGTCTGTTAACACCAGAGAAATGGATGTTGAAATGGACAAGACTGAAAACTGAAATAGATATATTCTTCAAAACAGTGTATGAGAGAGACAAAGGATTTGGAGCTCTTTGGTGAAATAAATCGGAATTTGGCCTAAAATCATTTTAGCACTAGGCTTTGATGTAGTTTTGTACTATACATGACTTAAATGGAAAAGTGTGGGTGCCATTCTCCCTAAATAGTTGAGACTGTGGCTTTGGCCCTGTAGATCATGTTTTATCAATTTGTAAGAAACAGGGATGAGGCCCACTGCTTTATTAGATTGAAGTACATTATATAAGCAGTTTCCCGCTATGTAAGTCAGTTTCTTAACAACCATGTGAATTGATTCAGCTGCATACTCACAATCTCCAGCTTTTGCAAGGTCCTTATGGCAGCCCATATCCTGCGCTTTTTTATTCCAAGAGAATGTTAAAAATTTTCACCGTTCTTACTCCGAACAACTTTACACTTGGCTCATGATATTACCCTCTAATTCATAGAAAAAGTATAGCCTGTCAGGGAGGAACTCCCTCAATTTCTCCCTTCCCACCCCAGAAACAGTGACAGCCATGCCCCTCCTTTCTTCCTTCTTTCCCTTCAAAATCCTCCTGTCCAGACCTGGGCCCTCTACATGTACTTTGGGCTACATCACTCCCACTCTCATCTCTTCAGAAGGTTTGCTCTTTGTATTCAGTGCTTTCAATCACTCTTTTTCTATTACTTTCTTGTTCTCAGCACATAAATATACTTAATTCTCTCCCATCTTAAAAATATTTATATACATTTTCCTTAACCTAGGGTATCCTAGCTACTATCAAGTCTCCTCTCCACATACACACAGCAAAGTTTATACTTATTACTTCTACTTCCTTATCTTTCATTTATTACTTAATTTAGTTCCATTTTACTTCCACCCTTACCACTCCCCAGGAAATGCTCTTGCCAAGGCCATCTAGCATCTTTTAAACTCTTAAGTTCAACAGCCTTTCATTAGGCTTCAGATGGCTTGACTTTAAGGTAAATGCTTCCATCATCTTTGACTCCTCCCTTTCTCACTTTCCACATCTGGTCCCACAGCAAATTGTGTCAGCTTTACTTTGAAACTCTATCTGGAGTTTAACTACTTCTCACCATCCCACTGCCACCTGGTCCAAGTTACTATCACTCTTGCCTGAATTACTTCAATGGTTTCTTAACTTGTCTCCCTCCTTCTGCCCTCACCTTCCTCCACCCTGTTATCAACCCACAATCCAGGTTGAGGGCTTAAATTAGATAATGCTGTTTCTCTCCTAACACTCTCCAATGACATCCCATCCTAGAGTAAAAGCTAAAGTTCTGAGTATAACCCACAGGGTTCTCTACATGATCCTCCCCTTCTGTCTGTTTTCATCTTCCATTATTCCTCTACTTCCCCAGAGCAGGACTAGCTCAAGGCAAGAGAGATGCCTAGGGTGCAAGATGAAAGAATTAAGAAGGCTCTCACTCTCAGGGACCGGCTACATTATCGACAACTTCTTAAAATCCCTCTTCTTGACATTCTTCTTTGCTTCCTTCTGTTACCTGGCTTTCCTTCAACAACTTTGACTTTCTCCTTAATTCCACACCTCCCACCCTCATCTAAGCAGCATGGTATAGTCATGGTATTAGATTTTTGCAGTGCAGATACACAGTTAGATTGCTTGAGTTCACCTTTTGCTTCTAGAACCATGTGGCCACAGATAAGTTACTTAAATTTTCTAAGCCTCAGTTTCCCCATTTGCAAAATTTTAATCATACTGCCTACCCCATAGTGTTGTTATGAAATTTAAATAAGTCATGTAAGCATTTAATGCAATACTAAGCACATAGTAAATGTATAATAAATATTAGTAACTAGGAATTATTTTTAGTAGTATTAATATTGCTCTTATATGTGTCCCTTTAAAGCCCAACATCCTCTCTGTTAAGCCATTTGAGTTTTTCCAGAACAACTGCAAAATCAGAATTCCTGGTACATAAGTGAGTAATTTTGTCTCTAAAGGTAGAGAATAGCATATTTTACATTTCCTTTTTTTGTAGAATAAATGTTACAGATCACACTTTTGCTAAAAAGCCAATGAACAAAGTTGATTAAAACATTATTCCTGGAAATAAAGGGGAACAGGACATTAGCAAAATTCTTTTTATCAGTTCACACGTTGAAGACACATGAGATCAATGACACAGAAAATGAAAGAGAAATCATAATCACATGTGTGAAGACTAGCAGGTATTTTTTTCCTGTGCACATCAATGGGCTGTATTGTGGCATACATGTGGCATAGACATAAAAGGGTGAAGTACTTGATGTCTTTAGGTTATATTTTCCTAAAACTGCATGCTACCAGGAGAGAGGATTTTGTTTAATTAACAATTATTTCAGGAGTCATTCTGTGAAATGCAGTGTTATGATGGATGCTGGGGGAGCACTAGCTGTGCATTCAGCAAGGTACTAGAAGATCCTTCTGCCTGGAATACTCTCTCCCCAGATTTTATCATGATCATCTCCTTCTTGCCACTAGGGTGTCAGTTCCCTAATCAGAGTCACAACTCTCCATCTCATTTCTTTGTTTCATTTTTTCTCAGACCTTACTGCCCTGAAATTATTTTGTTTACTTTTTGCTTTCTTGTTTACCATCTGTCCCCTTTCTCCATGAATATAAGTTCCATGAGAACATGAGACTTCTTTGTCCCTAGAATCTGTAATAGTGGCTGGCTCTTGAAAACGTACAGTCAATGTGTGCTGAATAAAATAGGTTGTACCTGGATACCAAAGCACTCATAACTTTATTCCCAGAGAACAACTGGTGATTGAAAATATGCTTCCTTAACCTGATTTTGTTGAAAGAAATAGTTAAAATTTGAGAATATGACAAAACCACAGCCAGAATGTTGGAATTTCAAGATACTGTGGAAAAAAAAAAGGATTTGTTTACCCTATAAAGGGTGTCCACAAGATACCAAGTAGAAGGTCTCATACATGTGTTGAAATGAGGGAAGAAATGGAATCAGTTTTTTAAAAATTAGTGAAATAATACAAACAAGCACCCAGAGAGAATAATGCAATGAACATCGGTAGATGCAGCTTCATGAAGATTCCATGTAGTTTCATCAAGAGTTTACGTGCCATAGTACCCTCAGGTTTTTAAAAAGTGTTACAATATTTCAGAAACAGTTAAAGGACCCTATAGATTCCTCCTAGATCCCATTCTCTTTCCTCCTCTTCCATAATTTGCCACTATACCAGAGAGTTAGAGCTCGCTAAAAATCTAAGTTGGGGTCATATGAAGTTTCGGCCAATGAAATATGAATTGAAACCGCTTTTGGATCAAGGCATTCAGAGCAAGTGTGATCACCCCCTACCTTCTCTGATGTGGTGCATCTTGGAGGCCATGTGTCCCAAGTTTCCAGATACGGGTGCCACTTGACTCATACCAGACTCACATCAGATGAGGAGTATGTCTTTACAAGCCACTGGGATTTTCCGATGTGCTTATTGACATGCCATAGCCTAGTCTATCCTGAGTACCATAGATATAACTGCTCATTTGAGTGTTTATTATTTACTGTTTTAATAACATTGCTGCATATATACGATTGACATATATATGATTGACAGATAATATGCAGGTTATTGTAATGTTTTAAAATATGCTATATGTGGTATGATACTCTAATATAGTTGTGTAACTTTCCCCCTCAACATGAATTTTTGGGGATTTATCCATGTTGATACTTGGAGGCTTAAGTTTGTTTAGTAAATATTTATTACAGTTCATTCATCCATTCTTCTATTGATGGACATTTAGAGTCTTTGTTTTTTTTCTGTAATAAACAACACTGAAATGAACAGTTCATGTCTCCTCCTGCCCATGCTAGGAGTTCTTGCAGAGTTTCTATCTAGAAGAGAAATTGCTGAATTCAAGAGTAGGTGCAACTTCAATTTTACCAGGTATTGTAAAATGGCTTCCTAAAGTTGTCTATTTAATGTCATAATTCCAGCAAACACCATTTCTATGATTTCTAGTAGCTTATTCAAATTATGTATCTTCAGTGATATATATTCAGTATCTTGAATAGATTGAACAAAGTCTATCAAGGTAAAGAAAACTCTCCATGTAAGGAGAGAGATCCAAGATGGCCGATTAGTAGCAGCTCAAAATTGTAGCTCCCAGTGAAAGCACAGAGAGTGAGTGGATGCCATACTTCCAGACATTTTTGTTGCCCACGGACCAGGAGTTTCCCAGCGGAGAAGCCCCACGGGTTGCCAGCGCGACTCTTTTGGCTGGTGCGGTGGTTCTCAGTACAGAGTATATGGGACTAGATGCCCTTTTAGTTGGCATTTGGAGCTCCGGGAAGGCAGAGTTGTCCATTCAGCTGATTGAAAAGGGGACTGAAGTGGGGAGCCAGACTGGGAGATTCCCAGGCAGAAAACCACCACGAATCTCAATGCCACTGTTTCAGCTGGTGCAGTGGGTTGCTGCAGGGGAAATTATACAGATTCCAGCACCTTTTCAGTGGGCAACTGGAACATCTCGGAGAGAGTCAATCGTTCAACTAAAAAAAAAAAAAGGAGAAGAGACTCTGAGACAGGAGCCAGGTGACCGGGCCTGACTGGTCCCAGCCCCACAAAAAAATAGCAGTTGGAAGTGCTGAAGATTGAGAGTTTCACAGCAAGCACAGCTGAACCTGGGAAGGTTCAGCTCTGTGGGGGAGGGGCGTCTGCCCAAGGAAAATGAAGGAACAGAAAAAACTTCATCACCAAGAAGTTGGACATCCACTCAGAGACCCAATCTGAAAGTCAGCAATTACAAAGATGACAGGCAGGTAAATCCACAAAAATGGGAAGAAACCAGTGCAAAAAGGCTGAAAACACCTGAAATCAGAATGTCTCTCCTCCTACAGGGGATCGCAGCTCCTCATCAGCAACAGAACAAGGCCTGATGGAGAATGAGTGTGATGAATTGACAGAATCAGGCTTCAGAACATGGATAATAAGAAACTTCTGTGATCTAAAAACATGTTCTAACCCAATGCAAAGAAACTAAGAACCTTGAAAAAAGGTTTGACAAAAATGCTAACAAGAATAGACAGTTTAGAGAGGAATATAAGTGAATTAATAGAGCTGAAAAACACAATATGAAAAGTTCGTGAAGTATGCACAAGTTTTAACAGTCTAATTGATCAAGCAGAAGAAAGTATATCAGAGGTCAAAGACCAACTTAAAGAAATAAAATGAGAAGACAAGGTTAGAGAAAAAAGGCTAAAAAGGAATGAGCAAAGTCTTCAAGAAATATGGGACTATATGGAAAGACCTAATCTATGTTTGATAGGTGTACCTGAATGTGACAAAGAGAATGAATCCAAGCTGGAAAATATTCTTCAGGATATTATCCAGGAAAACTTCCCCAACCTAGCAAGGCAGGACAATACTCAACCTCAGGTAATACAGAGAACACCACAAAGATATTCCTCAAGAAGAGCAACCCCAAGGCACATAATCGTTAGATTCACCAGGGTTGAAATGAAGGAGAAAATACTAAGGGCAGTCAGAGAGAAAGGTCAGGTTACCCACAAAGGGAAGCCTATCAGACTTACAGCAGATCTCTTGGCAGAAACCCTACAAGCCAGAAGAGAGTGGGGGCCAATATTCAACATCCTTGAAGAAAAGAACTTTCAACCCAGAATTTCATATCCAGCCAAACTAAGCTTCATAAGTGAAGGAAAAATAAATTTTTTGTGAACAAGCAAGTACTCAGAGATTTCATCACTACCAGGCCTGCTTTTCTGAAAGAGGCACTACACATAGAAAGGAACAACCAGTATCAGCCATTCCAAAAACATACCAAAAGGTAAAGAGCATCACCATAATGAATCTACATCAACTAATGTGCAAAACAGCCAGTTAGCATTAAATGGCAGCATTAAACTCATGTATATCAATATCAATCCTAAATTTAAATGGACTAAATGCCCCAATCAAAAGACACAGACAGGCAAATTGGATAAAAAGCCAAAACCCATCAGTATGCTGCATCCAGACCAATCTCACATGCAAGGATACACAAAGACTCAAAACAAAGGGATGGAGGAAGATTTACCAACCAAATGAAGAGCAAAAAAAAAAAAAAAAAGCAGGAGTTGAAATTCTCATCTCTGATAAAATAGACTTTAGAGAAACAAAGACCAAAAGAGACAAAGAAGGACATTACATAATGGTAAAAGGATCAATGCAACAAGAAGAGCTAACCATCCTAAATGTATACGTGCCCAATACAGGAGCACACAGATACATAAAGCAAGTTCTTAATGACTTACAAAGAGACTTAGACTCTCACATAATAATGGTGGGAGACTTTAACACTACATTGTCAATATTAGACAGATCAATGAGACAGAAAATTAACAAGGATATCCAGGACTTGAACTCAGACCTGGACTAAGTAAACTTAATAAACATTTACAGAACTCTCCACCCCAAATGCACAAAACATACATTTTTCTCAGTATTGCATCACACCTATTCTAAAAGTGACCACAAAATTGGAAATAATCACTCCTCAGCAATTGCATAGCATTTCACAGGTTTAAATGAAATATTGGTTGGCTGCTTGTTTGTTATTTTCCTCCCTTATTCCTTCCTGTCTCCATTGTTAAGCACATTTATTGGCATAAAAGAGGTTTTCAATACCCATTTTTAGACTGCATTCTAGCCTGGGCAATAGAGCAAGATTCTCATTCTCTCTACCTCTTTCTCTTCCTTTTTCTTTCTCTCTTTCATTCTTTTTTTACTTTCTTTCTTTCTCTTTGTCTTTCTTTTCTTTTTTTCTTCCTTTCTTTCTTTTATCTCTTTCAAAAAAAAGAAGTCGGGGCTGGATTTTTCCCTCTGCTCTATCCCCGGTGCTTAGTGCAGAGCTTAGCACATCATAGGGACCTGAGAAATAATTGAGTAAATGAATATATAAATACATCTCCACATGATCCTAAAAAAAGAAGAAAACTCTACCTCCATTTTCATATTAAAGATGAACTCCCAGATATTCTTTAGCAGACTAAACTGTGGTGTAACTGGCTTAATTATTGATATTTTTACTCTTTTCCAACAGGTAATTTTCTTGGCTTGTTGGAAAAATAACTTAATGATATATCATTACACATATTTAAAAACTACTTGCAAAAGAGTGCAAGAGAATAATAACAAATGCTTTCAAGAAGTAAATGCAACCAAAAAGAGACTTAAGAATCTATTTGCCATTAGCTCTAGTTCAAACATTCAAATGTTCCACTTTTGAGAGTGATATGCTTGTCAATCTAGCATCTGACGGAACACTGACGGTATTTCTCAGCAAGATAACTCTTCAAAGTTATCCTGAACCTATGATTGTTTGGACTCTACCAAACTATCTGAAAGAGCCATCAATTAATAGCTACTATTCCCAACAACCTATAATTATGAATTAGTTAGCATTTTCTTTTTTTCTTTTCTTTCTCCCTTCCCTTCCCTTCCTTTCCCTTTCCTTCCCTTCCCCTTCCCTTCCCTTCCTTTCCTTTCCCTTCCCTTCCCTTCCCTTCCCTTCCCTTCCCTTCCCTTCCCTTCCCTTCCCTTCCCTTCCCTTCCCTCCTTCCCTTCCCTTCCCTTCCCTTCCCTTCTTCTGTTCTTCCCTTCCCTTCCCTTCCCTTCCCTTCCCTTCCCTTCCCTTCCCTTCCCTCCCCTCCCTTCCCCTCCCCTCCCCACCCTGCCCTTCTCCCTCCCTCCCTTCTTTCCTTCCCTTCCTCCCTCTCTCCCTCCCTCTCTCTTTTTCTCTCTCTTTCTTCTCTTCTCTTCTTCTCTCTCTTCTCTTCTCTTCTCTTCTCTTCTCTTCTCTTCTCTTCTCTTCTCTTCTCTTCTCTCTCTTCTCTTCTCTTCTCTTCTCTTTTCTCCTCTCCTCCTCTTCTCTTCTCTCTCCTCTCCTCTCCTCTCTTCTCTTCTATTCTTTCCTTCTTTCTTTTTTTCTTTTTCTTTCCCAGATCTTGCTCTATCACCCAGGCTGGAGTGTAGTGGTGTGGTCTTGGGTTACTGCAACCTCTGCCTCAGAGGTTCAACTGATTTTCTGGCCTCAGCTTCCCAAGTAGCTGGGACCACAGGTGTACACTACTATGCCTGGCTAATTTATATATTTTTATTAGAAATGGGGTTTTGGTGTGTTGGCCAGGCTAATCTCGAACTCATGGCCTCAAGTGATCTGCCCACTTGGACTCCCAAAATGCTGGGATTACAGGTGTGAGTCACCGTGCCTTGACAGGATTTTCTTAATTGAATAAAAAAGTAGATGTAAAATTAGACCTCTTCTAAAGATGCAAACAGTATGATCTTTTCCATGGATGTGAAACAATTATTATTGCTGTTAAGAGAATATGTTTAATTTTAGTATTTTGAAAATTTCTGATGAATTTTCTAAGCCTAAATTGCTTGTCTACGTGTATGCAGGACACGTCTTTAAGAATTTAAGAAATTCAACCCAAATGAGATCTGTCACAGGGATCATTAATGGCTATGCTTCAACTGCCCTTCTTGTGGTCATGCCATAATCAAATCTCTGGACACCTCCAGACAAGATCTCTGTGCTGATCCCATTCCTAAATATCAAACATGATACTTGACAGCTTTACCCAGCTATAGCCAACTCTTCAAATTCAGCAAGTCCAAAGTTTATCTCATCATTTTTCACTCCACTTCATCTTTCTTCTTCAGGCAATGCTTAGATAACAGTATCACCATCTATCTAGTCACTGAACTCAGACATTTTAGGTCACCTTTCTCCTCGTATGTCACTTCCTTTTGAAACTATCGTCCTCACTCCATCTACTATCATTGCTGGCTCTAATTCAGGCCTTCATTGTCTTCTGCCTGGACCGTTACAGCAGTCTCTTATTTATTATCACTGTCTCCATTCTGGTCCCTGCCAGTCATCCATACTTCTTCCAAAAAGAAATTTTAATAAATGCAAATGCCATTTACTAATACTGCTTACTATTCTTTTATGGCTACCTATTTCTTTGCAGGTAGAGGCTTTTTTTTTTTTTTTTTAACCAGGTCTTGCATAATCTGGTATTTGCAGACATCTCATTTTCTAATAGTTTTTGGCTGGACAAGAAAACAGGAAGCATGTGAAATGTCTTATAATTTCCTAAGTCCATCTTGCCTTCTCAGCTACCTTGTCTTTGCCCGTGCCCTTCCTTCCATCCAGAAGATGGTCTGTTTATCAAGGGTCTGTGCAAATGTCATCTTCTTGATTGCTCCCTTAGTGCTCTCTGTACATTTCAATCATCACACATTCACTCCTTCTACTGGGCTGGGAGAGTTCCTAGAAAGAAGGATTGAAATTGTATTAGTGTCAGTCATGCAGTGTGTGCAGATCGGACCTGCTACAGATGATGGGCCAGCAGTCAATGAAGGGGGTGTGGTCAGCTTCCCTTTTTACTCTTACTCTCCCACATTGCTAACCTGACTTTCTGACCCTTCAAGCATTGAGGCTCAAAGAAGGGCTTAGAAAATGTTTAATGTATTCTTTCTCATCTGGACTTTTTTTTTTTTTTTGACACAGAGTCTTGCTCTGTTTGCCCAGGCTGGAGTGCAGTGGTGTGATCTTGGCTCACTGCAACCTCTGCCTTCTAGGTTTAAACAATTCTCCTGCCTCAGCCTCCTGAGTAGCTGGGACTACAGGTGCACATCACCACATCTGGCTAAGTTTTGTATTTTTAGTAGAGATGGGATTTTTCCATAATGGCCAGGCTGGTCTCAAAGTCCTGACCTCAAGTGATCCACCTGCCTTGGTCTCCCAAAGTGCTGGGATTACAGGCATGAGCCACAATGTGGGACCTCTCTTCTGGATGCTTTTGTGGCTTCTTTGAAGACATTGCTGATACTCTTGTCTGGAGTTCCCTCAACCCAAGTGAATAGATCTCTATTGTGGTGGCACACAGGAGCTCTCACCCTGGCCCCAATTGCCTGGCCATAATAGAAACCCAAACCAGTCTTTTTCTCCTACTCACTCAACCCAATTTTGGACAAGCTTGGGAAGCCTGCCCTGCTGCCCTCAGAAAGCCTCACTACAGAAGTAATGAAGCTTTTTATACCTCATTGGTATAGGCATGTATCTGTCTTGACATCTGAACCAGATTTCCATGGAAGGTCCATTCTGCAGAAGAAGAGGTTTGTAATAATTGGTACAGCAAACAGGATAATCACAATATTTATTGTGTCCGGTATTAGTATAGCTCCTCCATTTCTATTGTGGTTGCTGTTTTTATATCTATTTTGTATATCTTTTTTCATCCTTTCACCTTCAACCTATTTGTATCTTTCAATCCAAAATATGTCTCCTGTAAACAGCATATAGTTGTATCTTGTCATTTAAAAGAATCCAATCTGATATCTTTCTTTTGATTGGATTGTTCAATCCAGTCACACTTAATGTAATCAATGACATGGTTGGATTTACATCTGTCATTTGTAATTTTTATTTTCTGTGTGTTTCATGTCCATGTCTTTTTTTCCCTATTTCTCCTTTATGTTTTCTTTTAAAATATAGACTTCATTTCTAGGACTTCTTGGATTTACAGAAAAATTGAGAAGATAGCAGTGGTCCTATATATCTTGTCCCACGTTCCTCCTATTATTAACATTTTGCATAGGTATTGACAATTGCCACAATTAAAGTACCAGCAGAGAAACATTATTATTCGCTAAATTCCATAGTTTGTTCAGATTTCCTTAGTTTTTTTCAAATGGCAAAATGTATATAACATAAAATTTACAATTTTGTCCGTTTTAAGTGTAAAGTTCGGTGACATTAGTACATTCACATTGTTGTTCAGCCGTCACCATTCATCTCCAGCACATTTTCATCTTCCTATTCAACACTGTGCCTATTAAACACTAAGTCCTCATTCTCTCCTCCTTCAGCTCCTGGCAGTCACTGTTCTATTTTCTGTCTCTGAATTTGACCGCTTAGGTACCTTATGTAAGTGGAATCATACAACATTTGTGTTTTTGTGTATCTTATTTCACTTTGTGTCATATCCTCCAGGTTCATGCATGTTATTGTATGTATCAGAATTTCCTTCCTTTCAAAGACAGAATAATATTCTATTATATATGTACCACATTTTGTTTATCTAGCCATCTGTCAAAGGACATTTGGGTTGTTTCCACATTTTGGCTGTTTGAAGAGTGATGCTACAAATGTAGACATGCAAATATCTGAGTTCCTTATTTCAGTTCTTTTGAGTATACACCCCATATTTCCTTAGTTTCTATTTAATATCTTTTTTTGTTTCGAGATCTGATTCATGATGCATTGCATTTAGTTTGCATGACTCCTTACCTTAGGCTTCTCTTGGCTGTGACAGTTTCTGATTTTCTTGTTTTTGATAACCTCGGAAGTTTCAAGATCAAGGAGTACCAGTCAGGTATTTTATAGGATGCTATTGGAATTTGGAATTTGCCTAGTGTTCTTCTCACACTTAGAGTGGTGTTATTGGGGTTTAAAGGAAAACCATAGACGTCAAGTGTCATTTTCATCACACCGTATGAAGGGTAGGTAGTATCAACATGATTTGTCACTGTTGATATTTACCTTGGTCACTCGGCTGAGATAGTGTTTGTCAGGTTTTCCCACTATTAAGTTACCCCTCTTCCGTAGTACTCTTTGGAAGAAAGTCATTATGAACAGTTTATATTTAAGGATTGGGGTTTTATGGTCCTTTCATAAAGGAAGAATGTCTACATAAATTATCTAAAATTCTTCTGCCGGGAGATTTGACTCTTCTCCCCTACTTATTTATTTATTCAATCATTGTTTTAGATTAGTATGGACCCATGAATATTTATTTTATACTGTGGGTTATAATCTAATACTATTTTGTTCATTTCTTTGCTCAAATTGTTCCAGCTTTGTCCATTGGGAGCTCTTTCAGTTGTATTCTGTGTCCCTTTGACATACCCCTATCAATATAGGGGTTTTGTTTGCTTTTAGCACTTCCTTATTTTCTGACCCTATAAGATGCTCCAGGTTCTGCCTAAGTGCTGGTTTCAGTTATTTCTTCAAGAGACCCTTTTCCTTTTACTGTAGGATGGTATTTGAAACCAAGGTCTGGGAAATGTGTGCTCACAATTGCTGTTTCTTTGCATGTCTCACAATTTTAGGTTGAAACTGGACACTGTCATAGTATTTTACAGCAACCCTGGACACTGACTCCCTTCCCTCCCAGCCCCCAGGAGTGGTGGTGTTTGTTGTAGGCTTTGTCATTTGTTTATTTGTTTAATGATTTGACTGAACAAATCCTGTGATGTCTGTTTCTCTCACAGTGTTCAACCTCTGACGTCCATGCTTAGATATTTTCCCCCCATTTTTTTTTAAATCTTTCAGCCTGGCTACCTAGGGGTTTCTCCTGGGTCTGGGTCCATGTAAGCCACTTAGTGGCCAAAGGTGGTACTCAAGGCCCCTTAGCCAGTTAGTTTTTACTCCTTTGGATGTGTGTCTTACAGGCTGCCATAATAGTTCAGAGAATTTATGTTTACTGCCCCTCTATTCAGCCATGGACTAGTAGCTTGGAGTTTCTTTCTCTGATTGCTCCGAAGAGGGCTCAGTCTTGGCCATGCCATAGTCTTCCAGTTTGTCCAGGGTGAGTGTGATTTTATTTATAAGCCTGGCTTGTTTATGACCCCTGGGTCATAATAGCTTATTATTCAAGCCAGTGTTTGGTCAGAGGTCGTGTTTTAGCGCCTTGTGCTGGGAAGGATTCTAGACTCGCTGGGTCATAATAGCTTATTATTCAAGCCAGTGTTTGGTTAGAGGTCGTGTTTTAGCGCCTTGTGCTGGGAAGGATTCTACCTTGTGTTGACTGTGATCCCAGGAGGGCTTTTCCTGGCTGTTCTTTGTCAGATTCTTTCTATTAAGCGTCTGAATGCTCTGCTGTTTTGCTTGTATCCTGGAGCTACTGGCTTCTTCTTAATCACTCTCCACCAAGATTTCCCTTGTTTTCAACAACATCTTTAGGCATGGAGTTCTCCATTCTGTGTTCCAAAAAGTCAGTCCCTTCAGGCAGAGGTTGCAGAGCTGTGCATCCTTGGGGTCACCACATCCCCTGGGAGGTACCCTGTGTCACTGCCAGAGTGAGGGGTTATACTCCAGCTTGGTGAGCAGGCTGGGAAGCGGGTGGGAGGGAGTCCTAGCCCCTGGTCTTCTCAGCCTACAGTTTCTAACATGGAACTTCTCCTATGAGTGAGTTGGGGCAAGGGTGATCAGAGTCCGAGGATTCTCAGTGAGCTACAATTGTGTAGGACTGGGGAAAGGAGTCCTGTCCTCTAGGGCCAAGCCTGGAATAGAGCTTCTGCAACACTAGGCTGGAGGGAAGAGAATGAGTAATGCCATTGGCCACATGCCCCCCACCCCCGGGGTGAATCCATAGCACTAGACTGAGTGCTGTGGGGAGAGGAAGTCCCTCTCTTGGCTGTTCATGGTCAGGGCAGTTTCTGCGACATGAAACTGAGTGGGTAGCGGGGAAGGGTTAAAGAAGTAGGTCATGGCGAAAATGCCGCACACTTGCCATTTTCATAAAACTTGGTAGATTATGTTAAATGAATATTTTTCCATTTGTCCTGTGTTTTTGGAACAGTTTCCAGAAATTTTAAATCATGTATTTTTTTTTAAATAATTATCACCTGTGAAATTGTCTTGCTGGGGAGAGGATTCCCCAGAAGTCTTACCCGTCCTATCTTGATACCCTTTTACATCACCGTTGTGATTCCTACCCCGAATACTGGAGACAGTCTTCTGGGATATTAAGGTTGCTGTTGCCAGAGATTGCATGGTGGGGAGTTGAAGTTTGTGAACCAATGAGAATGTAAGGTTATTTTTGAAGATAAAGGAAAGAACTGGCATGGCCATTAGTGGGGAAGAGGTGCTGGAAATGGGCTTCATTTTCATCTGTGGCCTCTGATTGTAATTCAAGTAGATAATTATTACTCCAGTCTTTTTACTGCATTCATTCCAGTGTTCTGGCAATCTTGATATTAGCCGTCTGATGTTTCCTTAGGCATGTGAAATGATATCAACATCAAGTAACTTCTGTTCACTGTGAGGAGAGAGAATGCACTTTAATTGTAGCAGGAGGAATTTGGGCTAAATGTCAGTAGATAGTCTCTGATCATAAATGTCAGCCCAAGAGGCTTTTTTACATGTAAATCAGATCATGCCACTCTCCTGATTCCAGTCCCCCAATAACTGCCTCATGCAATTAGAGTCAAGTCCACTCTTCTAGCTAAGACCTACATTTCATTTCACTCGTTCTGTCACTGACCATGCTCCAGTCACTTGGGTTTGCTCTCTGCCCTTCAAGTGCAACAGGCTTGTGCCTGCCCTAGGACCTTTGCATTCGCTGTTTCTTCTATCTGGAATACCCTTGCCCAGATCTCTGTGTGGTTGACTCTGATGACTCAACTCCAAGATCACTCATTGGAGAGGCCTTTCTGGATCACAGTGTCTAAGGTAGGGCCTTCACACCCCCTAGGCTTCAGTGTTTTGTGTTTATTATTGAGCTGCCTCTATTTCCCACGGGAGGGTAACATCTATGAAACAGGAACTTTTTTAAAAATTATTTTTATTTGAGATGGAGTCTCACTCTGTCACCCAGGCTGGAGTGCAGTGGCACAATTTCAGCTCACTGCAAACTCTGCCTCCTGGGTTCAAGCAGTTCTCCTGTCTCAGCCTCCAGAGTAGATGGGACTACAGGCACATCACTATGCCCAGCTAATTTTCATATTTTTAGTAGAGATGGGGTTTCACCATGTTGGTCAGGCTGATCCTGAACTCCTGACCTTCGGTGATCTACCCTCCTTGGCCTCCCAAAGTGCTGAGATTACAGGCGTGAGCCACCGTGTCCAGCAAAACAGGAATCTTGATTTTCAATGTTGTCTGCTCTGTTCTAGGTACTTAAAACACTGCTTGTCATTCAGTGAGAATGTAATAAATCCAAAGCACAGAAGAGTGAAAACATGACATGGAAGGAATGTACACAGTTTTATTTTTGGTTTCAAAGGAAAGAATAAAATGCTATCTTTGTGAGGTGTCTCAGAAGCAGAGGTCTAGATGAGATTATTTGATAATGTCTTCAAATGTGGTAATTCATTTTGCTAGTAGAAGAATTCTTTGTAGAAGTTGGCAGACTAAAGTGTTTTTCAGGGGAGTAAGTCCTCCAAAAGAAAACAATCCAAAATACAGTCAGTTCAGGTCCTGTTTTTAGTTCTACGTTGACCCTGATGATGAACAATTTCACGTATGTTTTTACTGTCTTCTGGTTATGACACCCAGGGAGAGGTGCAATATGGATAACACAATGGTCAACCTCATATATTTGTGATTGCAACAATAACTTTGAAGGTTATGACTCTTAGAAGACACAGAAGCTCTAAACAACACTGGCTTTGCCAGTTTAAACAAATCCTGGTTTCTCTCTATTTTGTAATCAAATAAATGTCTCTTCTTCCACCACAATGATTAAACTATGTATTTGGTTCCAAGAGGTATTTTCTTTGTCAATTATTGTGCTGAGCAATTTAATATCTTGAATTTAGAAACTAATCTTCTTATGAGGAACACAGGACGACGACCCCAGTTTTAACAGGTCTAGGACTTGGAAGTCTGCATTATGGAAGGATATGGAAACGTGACATTTGATCATGGCAGGTGAGAGAGAATGTTAGAGGTTCACTCTAGTAAATAATGGACCAGATACACTGTATGCATAAAATATTGTGTACCTTATTTGTTTGCTCATCAAACACTGAGCAAAAACTACACGTGTGAAAGTTGTCAGAGTGAAAATGGAGTCACTAATGTTAAGAAAACCCTGACAAACAGAGCCAAGGAATGCCATGAAGAGAGGGGGTCTCAGGCTTGTATGTTTTACAACAAAAAAGACTCTACAAAACCCACAACCTTGCACAAAGGCCATCACAACCTTACTCGAAAGATATTTCTCCAAGGGCATCTGCTCAGCCACTGCCTGATCACCTTCAGACTGGCATCATCCTGTTATTGGTCTTTGTAGCCAAGGATAATTATTTCAAAACAATTATGTACTACTCCTCATTTTTACCTTTAAAAACCTTACTTTTCCTTTACTTCCCTGAATAAACACATAATTTACTGTGGTATGTGTAATTCCCATTACAATGTTTTATTCCCAAATAAAGATCTTTCCTTGTAGCGAGTCTCCCTCTGTTTGTTATTTATGTTGACACATGTAAGGAGTAATTATCACATATTTCCTTTGATGTGGTGACCAAGCGTGCAGAGAAAGCACACAGTGCACTGAATAGGGCATAGAAGCCAGGTTTTAAGACACGTTTTTCCTTCACCCAGCAGCCCTCAATTCACAAAGTAGAAAAGTGAGGTCCAAATGCCCAAATTATCATTAATTTCAGAACTTCACATAAAAAGACTCACATTTCAAAAGTTCTTTATTATAAAAAATTTCGAACATGCACAATAGCTGAAATGATAGTACAATTATTGACTCATAGACTAAGCACTTAGATCCAGGAATAGCTAATATTTTACTGATCATTTGGATGTAATACTTCAGATTTAAATACTTTAGTGTGAAGCTTCTAAAAATAAGAACCTTTTAGTGACCTGCACTTGGAGAGTCAGGGGAGCACCATCCCAGTCATGACCCTGTTGCCATGGAGCTGCAGACCCAGACGGCCTCAGACTGGGGCCAGGGATGCTGGGGCACTGATGCTGGTACATGGTTCATGTATTTTCTCCTTCATCTTGGACATTTTGTTTCTCTTTCTGAGAACATAGCTTGAAACACTACAGAACCAGTAATTATATAAAAGTGTATCTGTGAATACTCTACAGTTTTATATACATTCCCAATGTATTTCTGCTGCCTTCTAGATAATTTATTTCACAACACTTTACTGCACAGTTGTAAATAATTTAGGTACTGTAATAGCACTTTCAGTTATGTGTAAAGACATATATGAATTTAAAAAATAGAAAGAATATTCTTTAGTATAGTCACTTCTAGGATCATTAACAGTAATTTTCTAATATCATCTAATAAACTCAAATTTCCTCAATTATCCCCAAAGTATCTTTTATATCTGTTATTTTTCAAACCAAGATTCATCAAGGTCATTCCATTCTGTGTTTCTAGTCACTTTTAATCTGTAACAGACTCCACCCTCTTTTTTTTTCTTCCTCACATTATAGTTTTTGAGCGACTAAGCCAGCTATTTTGTAGAACATCCCACATTCTAGATGTTTCTTGTTGTTTGATTGGGTCATAGCATTTTACTTAGCATTTTTCCTTATCTCTCAGGCTTGGTCCAATTTAGGTTAAACATTCTTCAAAAGTGATACTGTAGACTCATATTGCGTCACATTAGGAGGTATATAATGTTAGAATGAGCTACTGTTAATGCTGCTGATTTTTAATTTGTTTAATTTCAGTGTTTCCATAAGAAAAAAGTTAGTATTTTGGATAGCAGAGAGCTATTTTGTACCAAAATTAAGGTGATTTGCAGTGCGCAAAATAATTACAGGCAACGGTTTGCAGGAATGGTCTAAAATGATGACTCATGGTTCATTATTCTACCACTGAAGGGAGAAACACAGCTGAATGTTAAAGGGACTTAAGAAATAGTTAAGGTCAGATTACCTCTCCATAGGAGGATGAGAAGATTCCCATGTGGCCCAGATCCTTGTAGGTACCTTGGGAACATAGGTTTCAGGCCTGGGTGACAGTATGTAAAAGGCTTAGGATTGTGGCAGTGAAGTTCAGCCATCACCTCCTACTGCTTCTTCCCTAAATTTTAGGAAAACCTCCAGGCTATTAGGCAAATAGTTATACAGCTCAAGTGGAAATTCTAGCCCTACTGCTTATGCTGCTTTTATTTTTATTTTATTTTATTTTTTTTGCTGCTTTTATTTCAAGTGCAACGACTACACATTTATCTGTTTGATTTAAAAAATTGGTTCCTGCCTTAAAAAGCCTCTGGGCACAGGAACAGTAAAATTATTCAATAAAATACTTAAATCAATTGACACCACCCTGTTTAAAAACACAGTCTATCACCGAGGGACAGAAAATGCCATGCCTAGTGTGAGATTCCTTTTGGCTACACAAATTTTAAAAGGCAGGTTTTACACCGGATTTTAAATATATGTAAGCTGGATCTGGTTGAACTAGTGAAGACAGATGGCACGACTGAAAAGACACCTTTCTCCTGATTTGAATGGGCAGGTGGGTGGCTGGTAGCACAGTTGAAATGATCGTCCAGGCTAAACTGCATCCCTTGTTCACAGTGCACTAGGAACTCTTATGAGGCTAAAAGACTTGTAATCCATGCATCATTTAACTATCACAACAAACCTGTGAAATAGGTATGACTATTATCCCCATTTTACAGGAGAAAAAAACCAAGGCACAAACAGGCACAAAAAGATCAAACCAACTGTCTAATGTCACGCTAGCTGGTTTAAGATAAACCTGGGATTTGAACCCAGGCACTTTGGTACCAGAGTCTGTGCTTTTGCTTTTAATTTTTGTGTTTCTACTCTAAACTGACTATAGCTGTTCATTTGGTAACATATTTGATGAATTATATACATGATATGTTTATATTTGTATATGTATCTTACTATGTGCCTGGCATTTCATTCAGCTGGGCTCTGGAATGCAATTAAAATCCAGAACACATGTGGCTCCTCAGTTCAGGCTGACCCCAATTCAAGTTGACCCCCATTCAGGCTGACCCCTAATTGTATGGGTCTTGGATTTGTAGATAAAACCTGGTGAAGGGACCACATGTCAACAAGTTATGTGATTGCTGATGGAGGCATTTCAGGCTGGGAAATCTTTTCATTCTGACCATTACATGGACTTCGTGCTATTAACACTTAATGGCATTTTGGAGGTGTGTTAAAATTTATCACTGTATAGACGATATAAGAATGGGCCAAGGAAGCTGATGTTAAAAAAGCAGACTGATGGAGGAAGAATCAAAAGATAAGGATTGGTAACTTGTATCTCCCATATGGATTGCTCATATTAGCTGCATTCTCTTAAGGATAGAAACTAAACACAGCAAGCAAAAAACTCCACTTTAACAGAATGCGTTTAGAGATCCTATTTTGAATATAAGGATTTTTATGAGAAGATGAAGTGGCTTGTTTCAAAGAGGTGCTGTTTCAACAGTAACAGCAGAAACAAGGAAGGCTTCATTTGTGCAGTCTAGTTGAAAGCTCATCAAACTTATACAAGTGCAGAGACGATGAGGTGGAAAGACAGTTGCATTTTAAAGAAGACCAATAAAACAACATCGCTTTTCATTGTTTGCAGCTTTACAGTTTCAAAGCCACTGTCTCATACTTTATCAACTCTATCTTGTGTGTATCCTCTTTTCCTCATGGGATTCTCTCATCTGCTGAGATTCTCACATCTTTCCCTGCCCCCTGCTTGCTCTGAAGTAGCTGTCACTTTTGAAGCCAAAGGGTCTTGGGTGGGATTGCAGGGTATCACCACTCGTGGTCAATCTGGAGAGTCCAGTTCTTTTTTTTTTTTGTATAAAACATTTAATTTATTGGTCTTTGTGGGGAATCACTACTGTTTTACAACTGAGCCATTAATTTTGTAGCTTCATCAACATTAACTGGTTTGCTTTCATGATGCCGCTGAGGAATCAGTTCTTTCTGCAGAGGTTCAAGCGAAAGGCCTTTTCAGAAATGTGCAAGTTCCTTTTGTACATCTACAAAAGCTTTATATACTCTGTTGATTTTTTCTTCATTCATAATGTTTATCTTCTTAAGATTAGTGGTAACTGGTTTTGCTTTGTTTTTAGCCTTAAAGTTTTTTGGCTTGCTATGTGAAATACATTCCTGGACTTAGGCCCTCTTAATTTGTTTTTGGCCATTGTTAAACTCTCACTAGGAATTCAATACTTGCGTGCAGTTTCTTAAGCTCCAGGTGACGCCATCCCAGTTCTTTTGGGTGAAATGTTGTACTGAAAAACAGAGGAGTTGATGGGGAGAGGTGGTAAGATGAGGCAATATGGAAGTGTGGGGTGGTAAGAGCTCCAGTGGGTGAATATTGACCAATGTTCTGTTCTCTCTTGATACATTGCTTCAGGGTAGAGTTTCTCCATGTAAGATGTCGTGTGTGGTGCAGCTAATGCTTCTGTCAAGTGACCAGTGTGTCCCTTTGTGGCTTCACATGAAGCAGTAGTCAGTGTAGGAACTCACTCATATTTTATTTATTCTCATTCTTTCTGTTTTTTTTTTTGTTGTTGTTGTTGTTCCCTTTTCTGTATTCCCAATGCCCAGGGATTGCACCTTCTACTTAAAGCACCAGCACTTGATCTCTGCCTCTGGCTCTGTTTTTTAGGAAATTGAGTATATACATATTTTATTTCAAACTCTTGCCAACATTTTGAATCAGGCAGGTATGCTTTTTGTTGTTGTTGTTGGTCATACTTTAGCAATGAAAAAGCTAAGGCTCAGAGAGGTTAAGTGACTAGCCCAAGATGGCATTCATTCATTTTTTCATTACTTCATTTATTTAGCAGACATATTTCAAACACCTTCTGTGTGCCAGGCACTGTTCTATGTGCTGGTGGTGACTAAGACAGACAAGGTTATGCCTTCATGGAACTTAAATATGAATTGGTGGAGACAGATGGTACATAAGTAAATACATCAATCAACAAATGAGGGAAGTGATAAATTATATTATTCTATTCTATACAACAGGGTTTTGTGTTAGATAGCGGAGGGAAGACAAGGAGAGCTAATTTAAAAAGTGATCAGGAAAAGCATCTCTGAAGAGGTGACACATGAACTGACACCAGGGTTAGGTTAGAACTTATAGAGGCTCTAAAAACTCATAGTTCCCATCCCTGCTTCTACACTGTAATTCAAATAGAAACAGTACCACGTACATGTAATGAAGTCCAACATAGAAGGTACTTGGTAAATATCTGCTAAATAAATGAATGAATGAATGAATGAAAGATTCTTATTTTCCCTATGATGACTACTTGGATTTAAAAAATATATATCAAATTCCAAATTCTCCTCCCAACCCCCCAAAAGCCTTTTTGTGGAAGAGGGTTGTTGCTTTATTGTTCTGCTGTAGTTGTGTTTTATCTACCTATTGAGTAATGCAGTATTGTTAAGGGTTGAATGATTAGCAGACTACACTTTTCTGACACTGTAGGCAGAGGGAACAACATGCACAAAGAAACGAAATATGACCCAGCCCAAGTGACTTAAGAAACAGAAAGAAAGGCTGATATGTCTGGGGAGTGGCAAGTGACAGGGAGAGAGGTGTGAGATGGGGTCAGAGAGATGGCAAAAGCCAGATGATACAGTCTTGAATTCCATGATAAGGGACTCTGATTTTATTTTAAGGGCAATAGGGAGCCATAGGAAGATGTTTAACCATAGGCAGTTCAGTGACACGATTAAAGCCATTGTAATTGTAAGTCTAGAACTTAGACCTCTGACTCCTGGACCTAAGTACCTCTTCTATACTAAGCAGGACCAGATAGTCCTTGAGGCCTTTGGTAGTTCATGCACCTTGTGCTTTTGCACTACGAGTGCACCAGTTCCCAACACAGACACAGCCAGCCGTCTCTTGACTCCCTAGCCTGTTCCTCAGAATGGCTGTGCTTTCTTCCGGCTCTGCAGACATCAGTTCCTAAATAAGATGCTTTGAGGACATCAGAGAGATTGCCCCCTCCAGCTGATCACTATGTGACATTTTGATGTTATTAATGTGTGTTCATCTGCTGCCTTCCTTCTCCCAAAAGTAGAGAGGGAGAGAAACATTATTGAATAGAAATATGGGGACCCACGGAGTAAGCATGCAGGAAGGGGGAAGGGAGAGAGGAAATTTAAATCGAGGAGGGGTTGATGGAGCTGGGGGACATGGAGAGGACTCCCAGGGGAGTAGGTAAATGACAATGTTTGTGCATCACAAAATCACACCTTCTCTCGAGTCCAACTGTTTCACCATCCCGCCCCCACCAGCCCGGCACCTCTTAGCAATTCCCCGGCTGTCAGCTCTCTCTACCTGCCTGGCTCTGGCTGCTCTGCTCAGAGCTGCTCCCCTGGGCCTCCCTGGCTTGTCAGTGGGCTGCGTCAGCATCACGCCACACTGTCTCCCGTTGGCCCGGTGATCAACGCCTGACGGGCCAGCCCTCTCTCCCCGCTTCAGCTGGGGCCAATGGGAGTCAGGGGAAGGTTTTGGTTACAAACGAAAATAAAATAAATAAGTCATACCCTTGCACTCAGGAGTCTGGGAAGAACGTCTTCATGGCCTCGTAAATCTTTCCTTTTAAAGCTTTCTCCTTCTTGATGCCCCTCCCACCGACCCCTGGCCCCCTTGGGCTGCCCCTTACAGTGCAGGGAATACAAAATCAGAGGCTTAGATTTAGACGTGGTAACAGCACCTCCCACAAAGGCATCCGTACTCTCTCTCTGTGTGTGTGTGTGTGCGCGCGCGCGCGCGTGTGTGTGTGCACATGCACAGAAGCCAGCAAGATGGAATTCTTGACAGTGTTATACTTCCCGCACCCTGACTCATGGTCTTCTGACTTTTGCGACACATCACCCAGCCCCCTACCAGGTCACCCCTTGACCCTGGCTTCTTACTCCAAAGCTCTCAGTTTGTTTATTTATTTCTTCCCATTACAGAGAAGCTGAAATGTGGGGATTAAATGCATATCCTATTTTAAGATGCCTAGAAGTTTTTGTTAAAATCCATATCTGTATCTCTCCCTATTAGACATTTAATTAAAGCTCACTGACTTTGAATCTTCTGCTTAAGGCATTGTCCTCTTTTTCAAAACATATACCTTAAGGTAGGGGGTGTTATTTATCTCATACCTTGAATGTGAATAAAAGTGCCTGAATTGGACCTGAGAGGGTCAGGAGAGACGGCCAGAGCTCCTAAAGCCACCGTGGATATGAGGAGCAGGGGTGCATGGTGGAGAAAGTATTGGGGCGCTTTGCTGGATTGCCTAGGGTTGCCCAGGAGCTTTCTTAAGTGAGATTCATCTCGGTCATCAGGCAGGTGACCTCTGAGCAGATGCAGTAGTGGCATAAGGAGATGACCATGGGCTCAGGGGCCAAAGAGTTAGAGGGGAGCTGGGGAGGAGAAGCATTGAGAAATCAATGCTCAGTGCGTGGAAGACCCCCAAAATGGTCAGTTTTGTCTTGAAAAGTGTTTGTTTTAGACTGGGGGGCAATCTTCCTTAGCCACTCCTCCCACACTCCCTTTCTTGCCTCACTTCAATGCACAATGCATGAAGAGAGAGGGATTTTGCCTTCCATTGACCATGTCCAGAGGGAGTCACCTGGCCAGTGTCCTGGGCTGTTGAGGGGTCCAGGTGCCTGGTGTGCTCCCTGAGGTTAAGAAGAAGGAAGAGAATGTGAAAGGATTAGGTTTCTGGAAATGTTGCCCAACTTCTGCTAGATGGGATCACTGAAGGCGCTGCACGGCCGTGGGGCTTCCCTCTGAGAAATGTCAAGATGGAGCCACGTTGGTTCAGAAGGACAGACAGGCAAGATGTTTGCTGCCATTTAATCATTATCTAGGAACATTTCACTGTGTTCAGAGCCATGCACGTTTCTATCTCTTTGAGCTCTTTCTAACTGCTTCCTCTGCATGCTGAGGCAATGGTGAGGTTTTCATAGACTGTACTTTCGGTGGGTGGAGTAACTTCCAGATTGGGTTGCAGTACAAGATGCAAAAGACTTCATCGCAGAGCCTCTGCATAGAGGAGGATTTGCAATGAAGCTAGTGCATTTTAAGCTTCAGGGCCCCTCATTTCCATGGGCTCTGTCCATGGCTCTGAAGCTGGTGAAGGAATTTTCATATTAAGATACATTTTGCTGCCCTTCAGAGGACAGACTCCAGGAAGAGGTCTAGGTAGGCTCCGACCAAGAAATGCCAGGGTCCTGTGTATTTGGAGTGAGATCAAGAAGTAGGGGGCATGGACTTTGAGCAGTCATGTCTCCTAGCTCTACAGATTTCTTGCCCTGGGCAGAGAAACATCAAGGGAAGAGGAGCAGAATATATCCCTGTCAAGTGCAGGTTCCCTCTGCCTGGATGGTTCTGATGGTATCCCAATACGATGTCTGGGATTAGGAGTATGTGTGTATACAGGGAACAACAGTATTTCAAATAGTCAGAGCCAGAAGTTAGCTTTTGGAAAATTATTCCACATCTTATACTTCATATATATAAAAGAAATTTGGTAAGTTCCCCCAGATTTTACAACTATCCTAATAGTTTATGTGAGAATGACTTCTGGAACCAAAAAAAAAAAAAAAGTTTCCTAAACTACCAATAATAAAACGCAAATTTTGGTAAATGATACTAGAGGAAAGACTGGATTGCTTTTCATTTTTTCTTATAGGGAAGAATTTACAAAATCTTTGTCATGTGAAGAAGTTACCAAAGAGCATGCAGCAGAAATTGTAGAGGAACAAGTATTATAGGCAATGTGAGGAAGTTGATTAATAAAAACATTATGTTTTGAATATTTGTGATGTATACGGTATTTGCCCACTTTATTATTTTGCCCAGGTTGGAGTGCAGTGGTGCCTTTATAGCTCACTGCAGCCTCAAACTCCTGGGCTCAAGTGATCCTCCTGCCTCAGCCTCTGAAGTAGCTGGGACTACAGGGGCAAGCCGTCATGCCCAACTCATGTCCATTTAAAAAAATTAATTGCATTTTATTTTCGCATTCTAAATAAAGATTCTCTTTTTGTACCCAAGTATATATTTTTAACTAAGCATTGTTTTTCCTCAGAAAAGCTTCTAAGTTTTATAAACTTTAAGTGCCACAAAATCTGTACCTGCCCCTGACACCCTAAGCCTTTTTGGGTAACAGTATTCAATGGCCTTTATTTCATAGCCTGGGAATGAGGGACATTTTTGTAATGACTTCACACATAGACTGAGCCTATGTTTATGTTTTTTTTTCTTTTCTGCATTTTTACTTTTCAAACTCTCTGATCAAAAACATGAAACTCCTTTTCTAGATTTGTCAGGTGATCTGAAAGTTCAGAAAAGTGTTTTCCAAACTGTACTATGACACTATTTCTAGTATAAAGCAATTTTATTTTTTAGAATGTCCACAAACTGTTAAAATATGTTCTCTTTTTAAAGCTAATTACCTTAAAAATGTCTGGGAAGAAACACTGAAATAAGGAGATAACAACATTTTGTGAAGAGCTGGAAACTTAAAAGAACTTTCGATATCTTCTATGTTTATGAGACTTGGGATGTTTAACAAACTTGTGAAGCTCCATGATCTTGAATAAGCCACTCAACATTGTAGATTTTCTCACCATTCTTCATATGTAAAATAAGAGGGTCAACAAAACGTACTCTAGTTTGCTCTCCACCACAAATATCCTCTGCCTTTCCACTGAAACAGAATCTGGCATTGGTAATTAGTGGTGGAAGAACACCCCAACAGAAGTTGAGGACTGTAGGCATCAGTTATCATCCATACTGATAACTAGATCTCCAGACTATGTCTTTCCTGAATAGCATCCAGTCCCACAACTTCTCCCCATATTTTACTTCAATATAGGTGTAGCTTATAATTTACGCAACATACGTGCTTCTGAGAGTTCTATTTTTCTGATTCAGAATATGTAATGAAGGTACTAGGGAGGCATTTAAAAAAAAATCTAACATGAATTTCTTATTGGCAAATGTAAGAAAATGTGAATTTAAAAAGGATTCTTCAAGTGGGTTCCATCTACACAAAGATATTCACATCACTCATGTAATTTCTTAAAATTCATATATTCAGACTCATGGAATGTGAAGTCATATTAGCAACAGGCAACAGTGACAATAGGAGAGCCAGTTCAGATCTTAGAATGGGGACTGTGAGTAAAGATGGAGAGAGTTGAGGTCTGGAAGTTGAGAGTATGGGTTGAAAAGGGCTTGTTTGTACCAATATGACTAGGTGATACCAAACTGAATGGGGGCTCCTGGGATATGTCTCAGGTGCCACACTTACTTCCACTTTGGCTACAAGACCTTCTGGCATCAGAAATATGGCCAAGGCATTTCCACACATTATTATAAATGGATCTGCTTCTACGTATTGTGTATAATATGTTCAAGAACCCATAAACATTTGTTTATGCCTCTAACTGGAAAAACCTGGCAGTGATGAAGCTAAAAGGCTCTGCCCAAGGGAGTCGAGATCTCCCAGCTCTAACAAACAAATCAACTTCTCTGACTCTTTGCCATTGTTTCAACAGATATTTCTCCCCTTTTTTCCTTGCTGTCTCTTATGCACTCCCCTCCCTCATCTTAAAATGGCCACTAGCTGGGTGCATATGTAATTCTGAAGCAGTAAAGGCTCCGAGTACATATTTATTAATTCTCTCTGCTGTCTCTGTGTCACTGTTTCACTGGATCAATAGTCCTGGCATGGGAAGTGCTAACTGGAAGCTAAGGCCATCTCCTCCTTCCCCTTGCAAACAGGAGAGGCTCCCTGGAGTGTGGCTAACACCTGTGCATTTACCGTTTCTCTTTTGTTCCTATTTCCTTCTTTCTTCATCAGGCCGAGGCAGACCCTGCTTGTAAGGTTGGACTTAAGTATGGAAGACTTAGATCTTGATTTTTTTTTTGCATCCCTGTGCAAAGTTTCAGTTTAATATGAGTAAAGAATGTGTTTCTTTTAGCTTCGATTCTTTTGCCTAGACAAAGTCATTTAGACATTAAGCCCACAGAGCTAGAGAAAGACTGATTTCCTCAGTTTCAATATTTCCTATCTGTTTGTCCTTGGACAACTCATGGAACCTCGCTGAACTAATTTCACAGTCTAGAAAATGGGGCTTAAAAATGTGTCTTCCCAGAGAGTTGTGTCATTAGATGGCCTAAGGCTCATCAAGTTCTTAGCATGGCTCACACAGGTACACAGTGCATGTTCAATGAGGGTCACCCAGGATTGCTGCTTCTCATGTCTCCTCTACACTTTATACCCCCTGGGTGGGTTTCCTTCTGACTCAAGTTTTTGTAGGAGGGGCAAGAGGTTGGCTTAGATCTCTATTTTTAGCACTTCAGCTTTGTATTGAGATTTTTTTTCTTTTTCTTTCTTTCTTTTTAAGTTCTCCCCCTTCTGGACCACTGCCTTCCTCATCTCCCCCCACTTACATACAGACTCACCTTGATTGTGAGTTTCTCTATGGACAGGAGAGATAATTTTTATCTCCTACCCCCTACCCCAGCCTCTGACTTAGGACAGAATTCATAGTAAATGCCCAATAAAATGCCTAAGTGATTTCTCTTCTATATTCTGATCAGATTCTTGTCTTTCTATTTTTATTAGAGTCCTACATCCTGAACATTTGCTTGTTTTGGCAATGGAATCTATGTTTATAAGATATTCCTGTAAGGCTGTGTCCTCAAAAAGCATTTCACAAAGTACGTATGCCTTTCAGGACACTAGTCCAGTAGGAAGTACCAGGAGAAAAGGTGTCTATGGTCATTTCTATCTGCTTTGTGAGAAATGGAGACTTGTAAATAATTAACTGGTGAGGAGAAAATGGCAATCTACCTGACCTGGAGTGGGTGCTGAGGCTCCTGTGCCTTCTTTGCTCTTTTTCTGCACTGACAACTTACAGGGAACCCACTTGACACCCAACATCCTGGCCTAGCCCCCTCCATCAGTCAGCCAGGCGCCTTCCTCCTTTCCAGCTGCTCTTCTCTAGCCTCCTGAATGTTTGCAGCCAAGGCTCAACTTCGGCTGCCACAATTAGGTGACAACCTCTGCCATGCTCTTTTTTTTTTTACTTCCTCTCTCTTTTAAATGCTGTCCAGCAGGCAGTGTGATCCCTCCCCTCCCTGCCTTTTCAGTAACATTCACCCCTAATGACCTTTCATTGGCCTCTCCACAAAGGAGGCTCATGGTCATCTATAGCCAACTCCTAAAAATAAGAGGAGTTGGGAAACACTGAGCTAGGGTAGTGATTCCTTTTCTTGAAATTTAAATAAACATTTTATCTTAGAATAAAGTAGTGTTGGATTTATGGAAAAGTTACAATAATAATATGGAGAGTTCCTATATCCCCCTCTCCCAGTTTCCATGTTGTTACCATCTTACCTCACTGGGGACGCATTTGTTACAAGTAAAGATGCCTCACTGGTACACTATTATTGACTAAACTCCACCTTTTATTTATTTTTATTGTTGATGATAATTTTTTTTATTATACTTTAAGTTCTGGGGTACATGTGCAGTTCGTGCAGGATTGTTACATAGGTATATACATGCCATGGTGGTTTGCTGCACCCATCCCCCCCATCATCTACATTAGGTATTTATCCTAATGTTATCCCTCCTCAATCTGCCCACCCCATTCTATCCCTCCCCTAGGCCACCTACACCCCCACCAGGAAACTCTACTTTTATATAGGAATCACTGGTTTTTCCCAAATGCCTCTTTCCTGTTACAGGATCCCATCCAAGATACCACATGACATTTGGGCATCATGTCTTCTTAGCCCCCTCTGGTTTGTGACAGTTTCTATGACTTTCTTGTTTTGGATGATTTTGAGTTTTGAAGAATACCAGTCAGACATTTTGTAGAATGTCGTTAAATTTTCAACAATGATTTCATTGATATATAATTCATGCATTTAAAGTGTACAATTCAATGGTTTTTGGTACATTCACAGATGTGTTCAACCATCACCAAGTCAACTTTAGGATATTTTTTCACCTCACAAAGAAACCATCTACCCTTTAGCTATCACCCTCCCCTTCTCCTCATTTCTCCCAGCCCTAAGCAACCACCAATTTATTTTCTATCTTTGTAAATTTGCCTACTTTGAACATTTCATACAAATGGACTCATATAATATGTAGACTCATATAATGTGTGGTGGTTTTATGACTAGCTTCTTGCATTTAGCATGATGTTTTCAAAGTTCATTCATATTGTAGTATGTATCAGCAGGCCACCACACCCAGCTGATTTTTGTATTTTTAGTAGAGACGGGGTTTCACCATGTTGGTCAGGCTGGTATCGAACTCCTGACCTTGTAATCCACCCATCTCAGCCTCCCAAAATGCTGGGATTACTGGCGTGAGCCACCGTGCCTGGCGGATACTTTCTTTCTTTTTCTGACCTAAATTATTCAGAATTTCCTAATTTGAATAATTTTGGCTACTATGAATAGCCAAACATAGAAACGCTGCTATAAACATTCATGTACACGTTTTTATATGGACACATATGTTCATTTTTCGTGGGTACATACCTAAGAATAAAATTGCTGGGTTAGACGACAAATCTATGTTGAACAATTTTAGGAAGAGTCAGACTGTTTTCTAAAGCAGCAGTACTATTTTACATTCCCACCAGCAGTGTAGGAGGGTTCTGGTTTCTTTATCTCCTCACCAATACTTGTTATTATGTAACTTTTTGATTCTAGTTGTCTTAGTATGTGGTGATATCTGGTAGCTTTGCTTTGCATTTACCTGATGACTAACAGATGGGCATCTTTTCATGTGTTTATTGGCCATTTGTATATCTTCAGAGAAACATTTACTCAAATCATTTGCACATTTTAAAACCAAGTTGTCTTTTTATTAATGAGTTGGAAGACTTCTTATATATTTTGTATACAGGTTCCTTCTCAGATAGATGATTTGTAAATATTTTCTTCCATACTGTGCGTTGTCTTTTCATTTTGTTGATAGTGTTCTTTAAAGCAAAGAAGTTTTAAATTTTGACTAAGTCCAACTTACCTATTTTTTCTTTTGTTGATCACACTTTTGCTGTGGTATCTAAGAATACGTCAAATCTGAGGTCAGGTGGATTTACCCATGTATTTTCTTTTAGAAGTCTTATAAATTTAGCTTTTATAGTTAGGTTTTCGATCCATTTTGAGCTAACTTATATATATGGTGTAAGGTAAGGGTTCTATTTCATCCTTTTTTCTGTAGCTATGCATTTGTTCTGGCACCATTTGTTAAAAATATTATTTTTTTTTCCCAATTGAATTGTCCTGGCATTGTAGAAAGACAGTTGAGACACATGGATTTACTTCCAGACCGTCAGTGCTGTTCCATTGGTCTGCATGTTTATTTCTAACTATATGTCAGCATCACACTGTCTTGATTACTGTTGTTTTGTAGTAAGTTTTGAAATTGGTGAGTGTGTATCCTCCAAATTTACTCTTTTTCAGATGACTTTAATGTTTCTGACTCTTTCCAATTCCATATGAATTTTAGGATTGCTTTGCAAGTTTCTGCAAGAAAGCCAGTCGGGATTCTGACAGGGATTTTGTTGAATCTGTAGCTTAGTTTGGGGACTATTAATTCATCCAAGTGGAATGTTTTTCTATTTTATGTAGATCTTCTTAAATTTGTCAGAACAAAGTTTTATACTTTTCATTGTATAAGCTTTATACTCCTTTCATTAAATTTATCCCTACATATTTTATTATTTTTGATGCTATTATAAGTGGAATTTTTTTTATTTCACTTTTGGATGCTTTGTTGCAAATGTATAGAAATACAGTTGATCTTTGAATATTGACTTTGTATCTTACAACGTGACAGAACTTGTTTGTCCTAGTGGTTTTTTCATGGATTCCTTAGGATTTTCTGTAATACGAGTTCATGTCATCTGTGGATAGCTATAGTCTTATTTATTTTTTTCCAGTCTGGCTGCCTTTTATTTATTTTTCTCGCCTAGTTGCTTTGATTAGAGTCTCTAGTTCAATATTGAATAGAAGTGGCAAGAGCAGACAAGATTGCCTTTTTCCTGATCTTAGGAGAAAGCACATAGACATTCACTATTAATTATTAATGTGATGTTAGCTGTGGGTTTTTGTAGGTTCCCTTTATCAGGTGGAGGAAATTGCTTTTCATTCCTGGTCTGTTAAATATTTTTTTTATCATGAAAGGGTGCTGAATTTTGTCAAATGGTTTTTTGAAAAGAAAAAAAAAGACCATATTGTTTTTTATCAATAAGGTGTATTGTATTTGTTGATTTTTGGATGCTAAACCAATCTTGTATTCATAGGATAAATGCTACTTAGTTATGCTATACTTTTGTTTGTTTTGTTTTTGAGATGGAGACTTCCTCTGTCATCTAGGTTGGAGTGCAGTGAGCTCACTGCAACCTCTGCCTCACAGATTGAAGGGATTCTCCTGCCTCAGCTTCCCAAGTAGCTGGGATTATAGGCGTGCACCACTGCACCAGGCTAATTTTTGTATTTTTGGTAGAGACAGGGTTTTGCCATGTTGTCTATGTTGGTCTTGAACTCCTAGACTCAAGCAATCCACCCATCTCGGCCTCCCAAAGTGCTGGGATTACAGGCATACAATTCTTTTTATATATTGCTGGATTCAGTTTGCTAGCATTTGGTTGAAATTTTAAATCCATATTCATAAGAGATATTGGTCTGTAGTTTGTGTGTGTGTGTGTGTATGTGTGTGTGTGATACCTTTGTTTGGTTTTGGCATCAGGGTAATACTGGCTTTACAGAATGAATTGGGAAGTGTTCCTCTTCAATTGTTGGAGGAATTGTGAAGAAATGGTATTAATCTTTTAATGTGTCATAGGAATCACCGGCGAAGCCATATGAGCCTGGGCTTTTTTTTGTGGGTAGTTTTTTGATCACTGAGTCGATCAATCTTTTAACTTGTTATTGGTCTATTAAGATTGTTTGTTTGTTGTTCAGTCAGTTTCCTTTATAGGAATTTGCCTATTTCATCCAAGTTGTCCAGTTTATTGGCATAATTTGTTTATAGTATTATTTGATAATTCTTTTTATTTCTGTATGGTTGGTAGTAATGTCCCTTCTTTTATTTCTGATTGTAATAATTTGAGTGTTCTCTCCTGTTTTTTTGACAAAGCTAAAGGTTTGTGCATTTTGTTGTGTTTGAAGAAGCAGATTTTGGTTTTATCAAGTTTTCTCTATTATTTTTCTTGTTCTCTCTCATTAATTTTTCCTCTGATCTTTATTATTTCCTTTCTTCTGCTCTCTTTGTCCATGAAAAGTTTGCTTTTCTTTTCAGTGCCATAAGATGGAAAGTTAGATTATTGATTTGAGATCATTCTTCTTTTTTAAGTATCTAAAGCTATAAATTTCCCTGTAAGCACTGCTTTAGCTATATTTCAGGATTTTACTATGTTGTGTCTTGGTTTTCATTCATCTCAGTCTTTCTTAATTTACCTTTTGATTTTATCTTTGGCCCACTGTTTTTTTAGGAGCATGTTATTTAATTTCTACATATATTAGAGTCTCCAAAATTTTTTCTGTTATTAATTTCTAAACTTCATTCCATCATGTTTGGAGGACATAGTTTGGATTATACTTATTCCTCTAACTCTGTTGAGGTTTGTTTTATGAGGAACCTGGACAATGTTCCTTAAGCACTTGAGAATCATCTAGATTCTGCTGTTTTGGGATGGAGTTAGTCATCGATGTCTGTTAGGTCTATTTGGTTTATAGGGTTGTTGAGATGTTGATCTTCTGCCTAGTTTTTTAAAATCCATTATTTAAAGTGGGGTACTTAAGTCTCTTATTATTATCATTGAATTTCTCCTTTTATTATTGTCTCTTTATTATTGTTCATTTTCCCTTTCATTTCTGTCAGTTTTCTTCCATTTTTTTTGCTGCTTTCTTGTTAAGTGTGTTTATGCTCCTAATTGTTACATCTTCCTCACAGATTGCTCCTCTTATCATTACAAAATGTATTCTCTATCTCTAGTAACTTTTTTCCTTTTAAAGTCTGTCTTGCCTGATATCAGTATAGCCACTCCAGCTTTCTTGTGGTTGCTATTTCATAATATTTTTTCATACTTTTATTTTCAATATATTTTAATATTTGAACCTTAATTATGTCTCCTATGGATAGCATACAGTTGGACTTTTAAAATCTAGTGTGACAATTTCTAACACTTAATTGGAATGTTTAATCTGTTCATGTTTAATATTAATACTAATACAGTTGGGCTTACATCTGCCATTTTTTTTCTGTGTTTCATGTCTTTTTCATTCTTCTATCCCTTTTTTAGTGTTTTTATTAGCATTAAGTAAAGATTTTCTAATGTACCACTTAAATTTCTTTAATAATTTAAAAAAATCATTGGTCAGAGATTTTGAGATTTTTTTTCTAACTGGTTTTTATTTTTTAAGGTAATTTTAAGTTTACAGAAAAATTGTGCCAAAGTAAAAGAGTTCCCATTTAACCTGTCTTTCACTACCATAATTTCCACTATTATTAATAGCTTACATTTCTACGGTACATTTATTATAATTTATGAATCAATATTGATGATAAGGATTAATTAAAGTCTACAGTTTATATTAGCATTTACTCTGTGTTGCATAGTCCTGTGGGTTTTACTAAATACATAATGTCATGTATCCAGCTTTCCTGATTTTTATATTTCCATTTTTTATTTCCTTACTGTTTGCTCTGGGGACCATATACATATTATCAGAAATAGCTTCAGATTTATATTAAGTTAATCCACATGAAATATAGAAATATTACTCCTTTATAATTGTATTCCTTTTCCCCCTTTATTATTACCATGCATACTATATGTTTATAAATGTTACAAACCCAATAGTACATTGTTGTTTGTTTACATTATGTCTTTTAAAAAAGCTAACAGAAGAAAGAAGAACAAGTATGCATTTGTAACTTTTGTTGTATTCATCTTCCTATTCATCATTTCTGCCTCTCTTAATTTGTTCCTGTGGATTCCAGTTACCATCTGGAGTCATTTCCTTTGCCCAATAAGCTTTTTTCCCATCTACCTTCTTTGTGCCATTGTGGGTAAATATATTACCTTTCTACATGTTATAGGCCCAACAATACATTATGTGCATATTGTTTTAGACAATTATGTTTTAAATCAGTTGAAGAAAGAACCAGAACTATGCATCTCTAATGTCTTTTATAATTACATAATTACTTTTCCCAGTGCTCTTTATTTTCTACTATGGATTTGCGTGATTGTCTGGGGTCACTTGCTTTGAGCCTAAAGAATTCCTTTAATACTCCTTATGATGCAGATTGGCTAGCAACAGATCCTCTTGGGTTTTGTTTATCTTTATTTTGCCTTCATTTTTGAAAGGTAGCCTGGCGGGATGTAGGATTCCTGGTAATTTGAATACTGGAATGTTATCCCACTGCTTTCAGGCCTCCATTGTTTCTGATAAGAACTCACCTGCTAACCTAATATGGGTTTCCTTTTAAGTAATCTGTCTTTTTTTTTCCTTAACTGCTTTCAAGAGTCTCTCCATGTCTTCAGCTTTCAATATTTTTACCATCTATTTGTAGATCTCCCTGTGTTTATCCTACTTGGAGATCATTGAGCTTTCTGAATGTGTAGATTATTATTATGATGTTGAGGCAGGGTCTCACTCTATTACCCAGGCTGGAGTACAGTGGTGCAATCACAGCTCGCTGCAGCCTTGACCTCTAGGGCTCAAGCAGTCCTCCTACCTCAGCCTCCCAAGCGGCTGGGCCTACAGGCACGTGTCACCATACCCAGCTTATTTTTTGTATTTTGTAGAGATGGGTCTCACTATGTTGCGGAGGCTGGTCTTGAACTCCTGGCCTCAAGTGATCCTCCTGCTTTGACCTTCCAAAGTGCTGGGATTATAGGCATGAGCCATAGCACCTGGTTTTTATTTTTTCAAATATATTTTCTGCTTTTTCTCTCCTCTCCTTCTTGTAGTCTCATTATACGCATTTAGTATGATTAACGGCATTCTATATTTCTCTGATACTTAGTTCATTTTGCTTTATTTTTCCCTGCTGTTCTTCAGATTGCATAAACTCTATCTATATAGCTTTGAGCTTGCTATTTCTTTCTTCTGCCAGTTCACATCTATGGCTGAGTCCCTCTAGTGAAATGTTCATTTTAGTTATTGTGTGGATAAACTTCAGAATTTCCATTTAGTTCTTTTTTTAAAAAAAATAGAATGTCTATCTTTTAATTGATATTCACCATTTGATGCAAAATTGTCATCATACCTACCTCTTCTTTCTCTTCTTTATGAAACAGAGTCTAACTCTGTCACCCAGACTGGAGTGTATTGGCACAGTCCTGCAATCATAGCTCACAGTAACCTTGAACTCCTGTGCTAAAGCAACTTTCCTACCTCAGCCTCCTTCGTAGCTAGGACTCCAAGTGCATGGCACTCAACCCAGCAAATTTTTAATTTTAATTTTTTTTTTGAGACGGGGTCTGGCTGTGTTGCCTAGGCTAGTCTCTAATTCTTTGCCTCAAGCAGTCCTTCATCTCCAGCCTCCCAAAGTGTTACGATTCTAGGCATGAGCCACTGAACCAAGCACCTACTTTTATTTCTTTAACAATGGTTTCCTTTAGTTTTTATGAGTGTATTTATAATTGCTACTTTGAAACCTGTTTCTGTTAAACTGACATTGATTATGTTCCTAGTCAATTTTTGTTGCCTCCTTTCCACCCCCACACAGTATATGGGTCATATTTTATTATTTCTTTGCACGTATCTTTTTTGTTATTGTTAGAAACTGTGTATTTTGGATAATACACTGTAGCAACTGTGAGTGCCAGCCTCTCCAGGTATCAATATTATTATTTGTTTGTTTACTTCTTTATGGTTGATTGAATTACTTTAGTAAAATCTGCTTCTCCTCCCCATCCCTCCCTTTTGGCATGTGAAGTCTCTGATGTGTCTCCTCAGGGGTATAATGTTAGATATGTCCACAGTCACCTGCAATGTTAGTGTTTTTACCTGGGCTTATCGGCTTTCTTTGACTGTTTTTCTCTTTACTTGACCAAAAGCAATTTTAGACTTAATGACTTTCCAGGTTGATTTCTCTGTTTTCAACAATGCCCCTGGCATAAATTGTTTCACAGCCGAATCCAATCAGATTTAGGCTCCTTTGAAAGAAAAGTTCTGAAGCCAGATATTTGCAATTTGTTCTTAACTCAGGAAGGTAAGATGTCTCTTTTCTATGTCTTTACAACAAGCTAGCTGTCCTACAGCTTCGTCTGTATGTCCAGCAACTCCCAATCACCTTCAAATTGCCTTACATTACTTCCGTTGCTTTTGAGGGCACCTTTAGGCTTTTACTTGAAAATGAAGTCAGTTCCTTAGGAGAGAGTTCTGGAGCTCTCTGTTCTATGACCTGGTTCTTCTGTCAGACAAAATCTGCAATCCAGGTTCTGGTGTTGGGGGCAGGGGACCATGGTATATTTCCCTCTGAGTGACATTCTTGCTTTAGAAGCTGAGTGCTTAGTGGATGAGGAGGGTGCAGCACCAGGCTGCCACTTTTGGCATGGAATCCCAGTGTTATAAGCCCAAATAAGCACACCTGGGGCCCCAGTAGTCTTATAGCAGCATCCCCAAGATAGGGCTTCTGTCACATCAGCAGGGGCTGCTGGGCAGCAGGGAACCCTCATCTTTTGGCCACACTCACCCAAAACTTAGCCTCAGCAACAAAAAGCTGGGGTAAAGAGGATAAATGGCAATGCCCTACTCTTCCCAGGAAAATAGCCCTCAGACTGGTAGCAGGAGGGAGACTCTCTCTTTCAGCTGTAGCAGTTTGGAGCAAAGTCTCTAATTCCTGAGCTGGGAGAGGGGAAGAAATATGTAGGTCTTGGTTCAAATATTGTCAACACTTGTATTTTTAGTTTTAGTACTTGGGATCTATGGGAGTTTTCTCTGTAGACAGAATATCCATTTATCCCTACAAGTAACTTCCTAACTGTAGGAAAGAGCCCCAGTCACTTTTTGTCTTTTTTTCATCCCAATGAAAAAAAAGTTTAGTTTTAGTAGATTTTCAAGAATAAATGTTTCTTCATTTGCTATATGTTGGTAAGGCTATTTCCAGAGACATTAAATTATTGTTTTCAAAAATAATTTTACCAGTTTCACTGAGAAGTGGGTCTTCAGAGTTCCTCATGCTCAGTGAAACTTCTCAATTATAGGGTAGGAATTCTTAATAGAAAGTGGGTAGAAGGAGAGCATATCAAAATCCCATGTTCAGAAACATGGAGAGTCATTGGACTGGTGCATGAACTTTGGGTATCTGTGGTAGTATGACGTCTCTCATGAGTGCATTGGGATGAAAAAAAGACAAAAAGTGACTGGGGCTCTTTCCTACAGTTAGGAAGTTACTTGTAGGGATAAATGGATATTCTGTCTACAGAGAAAACCCCCATAGATCCCAAGTAGATAAAAAAGTAGTTTTATAGTTAATTTAAAGTAATGTAGGCCAGGCATGGTGGCTAATGCCTGGAATCCCAGCACTTTGGGAGGCCGAGGTGGGTGGATCACTTGAGGCCAGGAGTTTGAGACCAGCCTGGCAACATGGTGAAACCATATCTGTACTAAAAATACAGAAATTAGCTAGGTGTGGTGGCAGGTGCATGTAAACACAACTACTCAGGAGGCTGAGGCAAGAGAATTTCTTAAACCGGGAAACCAAGGCTTCAGTGAGCTGAGATCGCGCCACTGCACTCCAGCCTGGGTGACAGAGTGAAATTCCATCTCAAAAAAAAAAAGAAAGAAAAAAGAGGAATGTAAATAAATTTACAAGAAAAAAACCAAACAACCACATTAAAAAATGGGTAAAGGACATGAACAGACACTTCTCAAAGGACGATATTCACATGGCCTAGAAACATGAAAAAAAGCTCAACATTACTGATCATTAGAGAAATGCAAGTCAAAACCACAATGAGATATCATCTCATGCCAGTCAGAATGGTGATTAAAAAGTCAAGAAACAACAGATGCTGATGAGGCTGCAGAGAAAAGGGAACACTTTACATTGTTTTCATTTTGTGTTTTTGGCAATAGCTTCCCTACTATAATGGAAAATTATCCCCTTTCCATTCCCCCAGCTACACAATTTACAAAGCACAAAGAAGAAAGGTAGAAATCCATTCGGGAGCAGCTGGAAATGATGAATTTATAATGATTGCAGAAGGAATAAGAGTAAACTTTTGTTGTTGTTGATGTGAATAAAAATTAGTTCAAGGATTGTAGAAGACAGTGTGGCAATTCCTCAAAGATCTAGAAGCAGAAATACCATTTGACTCAGCAATCCCACTACAGAGTGTGTGCACAAAGGGATATAAATCATTCTATTATAAAGATACATGCATGCACATGTTCACTGCGGCACTATTTGCAATAGCAAAGACATGGAATCAACCCAAATGCCTATCAATGATAGACTGGATAAAGAAAATGTGGTACATACACACCATGAATTACTATGCAGTCATAAAAAGGAATGAGATCATGTCCTTTGCAGGGACATGGATGGAGCCGGAAGCTGTTATCCTCAGCAAACTAATACAAGAACAGAAAACCAAAGGCCACATGTTCTCATTTATAAGTGGGAACTGAACAATGAGAACACATGGACACATTGTGGGGAATAAACATACTGGGGATTGTTAGGGGACAGGGGAAGAGGGGAGAGGGAACATCAAGAATAGCTAATGGATGCTGCGCTTAATACCTAGATTATGGGTTGATCTATGCAGCAAACCACCGTAGCACATGTTTACCTGTGAAACGAACCTGCACATTCTGCACATGTATGCCAGACCTTAAAAGCCGAATAAAAACAAAGACTTATAGGCAAAAATAAATAAATAAATAAAGTAACATAGGGAATTAAGAACACAGTAGTCAAACTGCCTGGGTTTGCTTCTTGGCTTCACCTTGCATTAGTTGTTTAACCTTATGTAAGTACTTAGCCTTTCTGTGCCTCTGTAAAATGGGAAAAAATGTCAACCACTAGGCAGGTTATGCAGGCTTTTGAGTTTTGCTGGATGGATAAATGAAATTGTCTAATGACATACAAGAAATGCCAGTTTCAAAGAAAGAATTAATAATGCATTCAATTATGATCAGTGTAGTTAAGTGTTTCTGGGGTGATTCAGAAAGCACGTAAGCATTTTACAATAACCAACAACATGCTTCTGAGAGGAAGAGGTGAGGGAGATGGACTGAATCCAGCCTGGCCCCATGACATCCCCTGCAAGTGAATTTTGTAATGAACTCTTAAAATCTGTTTAGCTTGCTTGCCATTTTTCTCCTTTCCAAAACAAGAGTGCCAAACGTATGAAGAAAAAAAATCTATTGTTTAGATACTTTGTGTGTGTAGTTTTATTGTGTTACAAATGCAACAGGTGTCACAGCATTTCCTGAGGGGTTGGATTAGATGAGTCATAAGGTTTCTTCCTATCCTTAGAGTGTGTGGTACTTTGTATCGGCATCATCAATACGTTTTCCTCCAAAGTCTCATTTATTGTGCTGCCAAGCAGCAGCCCCATGGAGCCACTTTAGTGAAGTAAAGCTTACTCTTTCTCCTTCTGTGATCATTATAAATTCATCATTTCCAGCTGCTTCTGAATGCGTTTCTACCTTTATTCTTTGTGCTTTACAAATTTGTATAGCTTTGGGGGTAGAAAGGGAATAACTTTGGTAGGGAAGCTATTGCCAAAAACACAAAACGAAAGAACCACTCTTCTTTCTTTCAAATCTGCCATCCCAGAGGATTTATTTTATTTTATTTTTTCTGTTAAATTACATCTCCTAATTAGGTCATGCCACTGGAGGTGACCTACATTTCAGAAGCCAACAAGCAACACCAGAGGCAGGGAAATGGCTGGGAGAGAAAGAAGAATGATTTCAAAATGGCTACAAGTGCAGCTTTTCTCAAATATTTCATTGTGAGAGAAGTTTTCATAAGCTGAATTTTGAAATAAGAGATGCATTTGTTGGTTGAATGCAATATTCTGAAAGGTTATCTAATGGGATATCCTGTGCTTATTCATTCATTCACACATGTTCATCAGGCACATGGTATATGTATATAAACACACATATATATGTGTATGTGTATGTGTGTGTGTATATACATGCATATGACAAATTATTGCACATGGTTGAAGATGCCAAGAGACACAAGAATTGACCCCTGTCCTCGAGGAGTTTCCAATCTGGTTGAGAAGTCAAGATCTTCCCAAGAAGGGTTAAGAAATAGAAGATAGTATGTTATAATAGAGGTTGTATTATTTATCTACTGTTGCAGAAAAAATACTCCACAACCTAAATAGACATTTATTATTTTCCATAGTTTTTGTGGGTCTGGAATTCAGGAGTGGCTTAGGTGGTGGTTCTGGTTCAAGGTCTCTTACAAAGTCACAGTGTGAAGATCTCAGCTAGCCTTGAGTCATCTTAGCTAAGCTTAAGTCATCTGAAGGCTTGAGTAGGTTTGGAGAAGCCATTTCCAAGTTGGTTCACTCATATAAATGGTGAGTTGATGATGGCTGTTGGCAGGAATTCTCCATTCCTTACCTGGTGGACGTCTCCACAGGGTGTCCTGAAAGTTCTAAGTATATGGCTTCTCCAAGAGTGAATGGTCCAAGAGAGCAAGGCAGAATCTGCAATGTCCTTTATGACTCACCCTTAGAAATATTGCATCATTTTCATAATATACTATCGGTGACAAAGGTGAGTGCTAGCAATGTGAAAGTCTGTATATAAAAGCACTAATACCATGAGGTAGTAATAACTGGGGGCCACGTGGGAGTATGTCTACCATAGGTGCCAAGTGAAATATTTAGAATTTAGGAGCTATAGAAGTCAAGAAATAAGAGAGTGACTTTGGGCAGGAGTGTTGTATTAGTTTCCTCAGGCGGTCCTAAGAAATTACCACATACAAGACGGATTGAAACAAATAACATTTATTCTTTCACAGATCTGGAGGATAGAAGTCCAAAATCAAGGTGTGCAGTGTTCCTTCTGAATTCTGTAGCAGGGCTTGTCTCTTTCCTGGCTTCTGGTGGTTGCTGGCTACTCTTGGCATTCCTTGGCTTATAGACATATTACTCCCATCTCTGTGTCCATCTTCACATGATGTTTCTGTCTTTGTGTCTTCAAATGGCCTTCTTATAAGGACACCAGTCATTGGATTTAGTGTCCACCCTAATCCAGTATCACTTCATGTTAATTTAATTATATTTGCAAAGACCCTGATTTCCAAATGAGGTACCAGGAGTTTGAACTCAACATATCTTTTTGGGGAGTACCATTCAACCCACAAGTGAAAAGGGAAAGAGGGCATGAGGAAACAGAATTGAAGCTTCAAGTAGGGTTAAGATATGGATGGAGAAAGGATAATACTCTAGTTGGTGAGATGTGATTGCAAAGGAAGGAGGAAAAGAAGTAGTTGAGAAACCATGAGTTCTATTCAGTAAAATTAGACACAAGAGGGTAAGTCTGATTGGAGAAAAGAAATAGTAGCACTTCAGTTTGAAGTTAGATTATGAATATATTGTGAAAGATCTTAAAAGACATGCTAAGGAGTTTGGATTTTACTCTTCAGTCAATGGTGAAATCACTTCTTTCTCTCTCTCTCTTGCTCCTTCCTCTCTTTCAGAAGCCCGTAAGTACATAACTACATTTATTTATTTTTATTACATTAATTGAAGTATAAATCACATACAGCAAAGTACACAATTCTCAGTCATTTTTTTCTTACACACACATATGCATACTACACACACATGTAAATACCTATGGATTAAACAGCAATTCTGACACTTCAGAAAGTATACTTTGTGTCTCTACCCTGTCAATATCACCCCCCAGAAATCACTGTTCTCACATTTATCACCATAGAGTAGCCTGCTGTTAACCTCCATATAAATGAACCATATTGTATGTATTCTTACACATTTAGTTCCTTTTGCTTGTCATTGTCCGTGAGTTATCCATGATGTTGTGTGTAGTGGTAACTGGTGCTTTTTAGTGCTGTATAGTAACCCATTGTATGAAGACATCACATTTTATTTATCCTTTCTACTACTGATAAACACATTTAAGACTTTTTAACATATGAAACAGCTCAATGAAAAGAGGAACTGTTACTGGCATGCATTGTTAGATAAATGAAAGAATAATCTCCAGGTGGATTGAATTGGTAGAAAAAAGTTTCTAAAACTTTAAGGTATACAAATATTACATGGGGAAAGCTTGTTAAAAATGCAGATTCTTGAATGCCAGCCTTAGTGATGGCTTCTCCAGGGGTGAATGGTCTGGGGCCTGGGAATTCTGTACTTCCAACAAGCTCTCTTGATGATTTTGTTGGAGGTGATCTTTAGCCACCCTTTGAGAAACATTGAGATAGAACTTGAATTTAGGAGATAGGAATTAAATAATGTGTTAATGATTGCCTGAACTGGGATTTTGCCCTGAGAAAGGAAAGAAGGCGATGGACATGAGATGAAAAAGACAAAAGAAAGACTCAAAGGTATTGTTGACAGACTGTCAGTGAGGAGTGAGGGAGAGAGATGAGTCTAAAATGACGCTGAGGTGTCACACTTGGATGACTACATGTTGATGAAATCATTTGGGTTCAGCACAGCTCTGTTGTTTGGGAAAATGAGGTAGTCCTGTGCCACTATTCGGATGATATTTGAGGAAGAGGCACTGAGGTCACTATTATTTCTGATCAGCCTGCTGCCATCTTGTTGTGCTTAATAGTTGTCAAGGTCATAAAACTACAATTCTGGGAGGTACCCCCAAAGTTCCTCTGGCTTGTTTTCTGCTGCTTATCAAACCAGCCCAGGAAGGACATTAAGAGGAACTTTGCTCCAATGTATTTGGGCAGACCCTAATAACTCTTTTGATATTAGTGGTGGTTCCAAGGATTTCTGTAGCTTAAAAACTCAAGGATTTAAAAATCTTATTCAAATGCAAGTAAAACATATCTGGTTGTTCTTTAACGATCTTGCTTTTCCCTTCAATCATTTCTCAAAGTCACTGGTTACATCAATTCCTTCACACACAGGGAAGTGGAGAGCCTTCTACCCTTACCAGTCTTTTCTTCTCCAGAATATAGGAATATAGGAAGCCAGCCCATTAGCATTTCTATATAGATCCAATTTCCCAACCCTTTAATCATTTTTTGTGCCTCTCATCTGGAAATATGTGATTACATGCTTGACTAAGAGAAGCATTTGTTTTCTCGATACTGTGTTGGCATTGCTGAAAGTACTGAAAGGGGTTCAATCTACAGGTGTAGTTGCTCACTTTCACCACAGATGTGTGCTCTAAAAATGTGAATATAAATTACTCCTTTTGGGGTGAAATCAAATTACACTTTCCCCTTTGTTTGAATTTCAACCTCAGCAATGCTTTCACTTTATTTCTCATTGGCCTTCTGGGAGCTCTAACTTCTAACCTTTTACTGTGAAATGTGTTCTTCTTTCTCAACTGTCAGTGGCCATAACTGTCCTTCCAATTTCCATAATAAAATTTATCTCTATCATGATTTGGCATTGATCACTCTTTTAAAAACTGGATTTATCTAATTGGAAATTTTTAAAGTTTCTTTTTAAATTATGGAAAGGGAAAATACCAGAGGGTCAACAATCCTGGGAAGATCCTGGGTAGCAGCTAGAGGCCCCTAGTTCACAATGAAAGGATAGTAAGATGGTTCGTCTCTCTTTGACTCAGGAGATTCACATGCCCCACCCCCGTCTTGCAGAAAGCAGGACTCAGTCACCGTGGCTGAGCTGGATAGGGCTTATCCATGAAGATGGAAAGCAGGGACACAGCAAGCAAGACTGGTCTTCCTGTTCAGTCACTTAAGCTTGTGAACGCTCAAAGCAATAGACGGCAATTCTTTATTCTGCTCCTCTGAGTATTTGATGAATGACGAGGGCAATTGCAGTTGGCAAAGTATTTGCAGCCCAGAGAGGTTAAATGATTAGCTGAAGATGATGTTGCAAGTAAGTGATAGGGTTAAAAGAAGAACCAAAAATTATATAGATCCAGGCTATTTTTCCCAAGAGACTAGAGGGTCATAAATATGGTGAATGATGTCAGGCTTGACAAAGATGTTTATCTTTGGGGCAGTATCCCTGTTTTCCTTGCAACCATCAACATTCTTTGCATCCATTTGGAGACAGCATTACATATCAATTTTTCAGGAAGGTAAGATAATTTACATAAGGTTATAAAGGGACAGTAGAGCCAGTGTCGAGAATGACGTTCTGTTCTCCCTCTTGATCTTGCTGGATGACAGGGTATTTATCTATTGTCTTTCTTTGGTTGTCAGTATTTATTTTGGTGTTTGCTCCCCAGTCTCAGTTGCAGCATTGATCTTTGCTTCTCCATTTGTAAACTTCCCTGTCTTGTTTACTGAGACAGTTCTGGGCTTCAAGCAGAGCAATGGTCTGGGTATGGAAGGCAGAGCCCCATATTCCCCAAATGGAATAATCCATGAGCTTTGGTGTATTTCTTGAAGAAAATTCAAACCAAATGAAAGCCTCCCTTTCTTAATTCTGGCAGGATAACTGTAGTATTACTTTTAAAACATCCTCTCAAATCTGAGTGATGCTCAGAGGAAGTTTGGAGAATTCACTCTTTCTCCACCAGGTTATTTTGCCAAAAGCTAACATGGTCTCTTCTAGGGAGTTAGGCTGTTTATACCTTTGGCAAATAGTTCATCTAATTAGAATGAGAAACCCCTCCAGGTAATCCATGGCTCTGTCTGACTAGGCAATGGCTAATCTGAATAAACACACACTAGGGGATATTTATCTTGTAAAGGCCACAGGCTTCCCCACTGCCCCCACTTTTTTTTTTTTGAATGAGAAGTTTTTGTTTACTGCAATGGTCTGAGAAGATAAGGGTTTTTCTTACAATCTTGAGTGCCTATTCCTTTGACTGTCTGAAAATTTCTAGGAGCTCTGCTCCCTTGCATAGGGCATGAGGTAGAGTTCAAACCCTGTATAGCACTTTAGGCTAACCCTGCTTTGAGGGGAGTTATCTTAGTGATCCTTTTACATTTTTATCTTTTTTAAATTTTATTTTAGAGTGGCACAATCATAGTCAACTGCAGTCTCAAACTCCTGGGCTCAAGCAATCCTCCCATCTCAGCCTCATGAGTAGCTGGGATTCTAGACATGAGCCACCACAGCCAGCTTATTTTTATTTTTTAAGTAAGCTTTTTATTGAAGTATAGTTTACATATAGAAAGTTCATATATTTTAAGCATATAGCTAGATTAATTTTCAGAAAGTCAGAGTAGACTACATAAGCAGTCTATAGATGAAGAAATAAAAGACATCTGGACCGCGGAAGATCCCTCAGGATCCCTAGTGTTCACTACCTCTCTCTCCAGAAGGTTACAACTATCCTGACTTCCAACATCATAGATTAATTTTGCTTCTTTTGAAAATTTTTATAAAAGAAACAATACATCATGTTTTTTGCATGTCTGGCTTCTTTTGCTTGACATTATGGTCTTGACATTCATCCATGTTGCAAGGACAGTTCATGCCCTGCCATTGCTGCTTAGTATTCCATCGTATGTATGTAGCACAACTTATTTATCAGTTTCACTGCTGATGGACATTTGCATGGTTTTTCTCTTTCAATTTTAGCTCTCTTTTGATGTATCTCTGCCCTGTGTACACAGAGTGTACAGTTGTCACATAAATGTGTGTGCCTCGCTCTGTGTGATCTTACTCTCTGCAGAGATATAGCTGCCAGAGATTATCCATTTTGGTGCTCAGGCCTGATTTCAAATATACTTATTGTTCCATGAGTATACTTCAGCTTATCAAATGAGTTATGCCAAGTTTGAGTCTGGAGAAAATGGTTTCTGCAGATATAAGATATGTAAATATATATGTTTCTTACAAAACCCTGCTCTTCATATAGAAATATTTTGATTCCTTGTGACTTTCAGCTATGCATTAAGTATGTATATTTAGAAAAAACAAATTACATATAAAACTAATTCAGGTTATTCATATAGAATTTGAGTATAACATATTTGTACATGGATAACATAGGGAATATTTTTACCCAAATTATACTTCTTACCCACTTTAGTGGGAACCATCTTGCTAAAGTATATTCTCTTTATTACACATTATTTTTATAAGACTAACTGTTTATTTAAAAAATAAAAGCAAAATGTTTTTGGAACAAGTATGGCTACATATAAAGTATCTGACTTTTGTTGTATATTTATCTACCATGGGATTTTTACCTTTCATGTTTTCAGTCCTTAGAGATGAAAAAATGGTTAGTTTTTCTTCTTGGTATATCTACAAACCACCATATTAAAGTCATTTTTACTAGATTAATAGCCAACTCTTCCTGACCTGGTTCAACTTCTAAAAAGTCCTCAATTATATTATCCAGAACTACATAAGCAACTGTGATAAATTACCCTATATGCCCATGGGGAGTTGAATATAACTCTTTCCAAGAAAATGAGGCAGGCAACAAAATTACTGAGCATACTCTCCCCTCGAATGTTATAGGTACTTTTTAATGCATTCAAACATGTGAACAAATATTTGGAACATGGTTCTGTATATTTTTTTTTAGTACAAACATTGTTTGCAATAGTCACCAATGAACTACTAATGCAGTAATTAATTTACTATGCAGCTTTAGTTGGGAAAATGGCTTGAAACTGTAAAAATGTCTTGTAAAGAATGATTTAATTTAACGATTTAACATCAAGTATTATCCCCTTTAAACTCAAATTTATGGAAAACTCTTCTGTGTTGTCACCATGTGCCTCACATAATAATTTAGTGAGGAGAGGAGCCACGTTAGGGGAGACAAATGCTTTCACTCCAGCAGGGGAAGGTAAAGGGAAACCACCCTGCTTTGCCGCTGGTCTCCCCTGATTTTCTTCAAGTAGCCCTTTTAGAGACTCTCACCAACCTGTCCTCCCCCTACACCTAGGAGAAACTGAGGATGTGAAGGGAGAAATGCAGGCACATGTGACATGTAATTTCCTTCCCAGGGATAGAGACCAGATGGCATCAAGGATAAAGGTTACTTTTGAGTGTGTGGTTTTATTTGTGTCCATGACCAGCTCTTGTGCTAAATATTCAGGCAGAAAAATGTTGATGACTTCCATTTTCTTGGACTAGCTAAATAACTGGCCACATGTAGCCTGGTTTCCCTCCACCCCTGATCATGACCTTGGACAAGTCACGTAGCTGACCTAAATCTGGAAAGGGGGAATGACCATACCTCCCTCATTGCCTTGTGAAGCTCAAACAAAATAATAGCATTGGAAAGCTCTGTATAAGAGTAAAGCACTATCATGTTTATTATGGTTGAGAGAAAAGAAGACTTTTCTTTCCCCAGTCTGAATTGTGCCAACCCTTCTGGCTCACTCACTGCAGGTCCTGTATTCAGTGTGTAGAGTGTGGATTTTGTCTGTTTGTATTCTGATATTCTGCCTGGTTTGAAATGGAAGCTTCTTTTGTGCAATGATTGTGGTTTTCTATGGATTATACAGAGTTCTGATCCAAGCATGTAGAAAAGCTTTATGTGTTTTAAAAAATAAACAATAACAAAAAATTACTATTTTAATGAGCCAACACATGGTTTTTATGTGCCAACTATGGACTGAGCTTTTTAAGATTTCTTTTTTTTTTTTCCTTAGAAGCAACAGCAACATAAGAGAAATGCTTAATGACTTTGCTCCTATAAAGTGTAACAGGAAATTCACTGGCCTCCAGCCAAAGAATGTACATGGGTGCAAATTAAGATTAAAATGGTGCTGGGCGTGGTGGCTCACGCCCATAATCCCAGCACTTTGGGAGGCCAAGGTGGGTGGATTACGAGGTCAAGAGATCGAGACCATCCTGGTCAACAAGGTGAAACCCCATGTCTACTAAAAATACAAAAATTAGCTAGGCATGGTGGCGCGCACCTGTAGTCCCAGCTACTCGGGAGGCTGAGGCAGGAGAATTGCTTGAACCCAGGAGGCGGAGGTTGCGGTGAGCCGAGATCGCACCATTGCACTCCAGTCTGGGTAACAACAGCGAAACTCCGTCTCAAAAAAACAAACAAACAAACAAAAAAAACAATTAAAATGGTTAGTCTGTGTCTGATCCCATTCCTATTCTTCCCTCTGGCTGCAAATAGGTACAAGGAGAAGGATTTGTCACAGTATTTTCTCCCCAAGGTCTCCATGTGATCCATGTGATTCCAGCGGATTCTCCCTGGATGACTTGGCCAGCAATGCAGCAGTGCTCAGGGATTTCTCACGGGGCCCGAAGAATCTACATGCACCTCGAAGGACATGCTTTCAGCTTGGGCATAAATGATTGGCTCCAGAATGTGTCCAAGGTTTACTGGTCACCTTCAAGTCCCAGCAAGAGCAGCGTGCCTCATACATCATACAAGGCTACATCGTGCGTCTTCCCTGTACAGGAGAAGGGGCAAACTGCTTAAGTACTCAATTTTCTCATTTTAAAAGTGGGTTATCAGATTACCCATCTTGACGGGTTGTTTGGAGCATTCGGTGAGATAATGCTTACAAAGCAATTAGTGCAGGGCCTGGTTAAGCTTAGTTTTTGAAATTGTGTGTCTCCCATCTCTATCTGTGAAGGAGGCTGTACCTCATAGTTTCAATGCCTGATCAAGTAGCACAAGCCTCTTTCCCAAAGCTGCAGAGGCTGGATCCCACTGGGAAGCTACAGTAGAGAGATAAGCACCCCACAAAGATTACAGGATTCCTGCCCTTCTCTTATTTCTGCTCTTCCAGCTTTATCTCTCATCTCCATTAGCAAATTTACTTTCTAAAACCAGTAGCCCTATCCTTTGAAGGGGTTGCTTGGTTAATAGTTTAAGAACAAACAATAACAGTATAATCATTAGAGCAATAACCCTTGGTTGGCTGGATTGGTTTCTTCCTTGCACACATGACAAGGGAAGGAGAGTGAAGGAGGAAGGGCAAATTTTTGCATTAGTTTTCCATGTGCGGGGAATTGGGAACCCTTTCCCAATTGAAAAGATCAATGCTACTTGGTCCTGGGTGAGACACAATGTGACAGTAACATGCCCCCAAATTCATAAACGCTGGAGGGAGTTGACAGCTGGTATTTTTAAAGGAGCTGATTTGGTGGCTAATTTTATTTATCTTGCTTCCTTTGCCAAGATCAGCTGATTCTTTGCCATGTGCCATTAAGTCCCAGGAGGTCCAGAGGCAGCAATTTACAAATCTATTCCTTTCCATGGTGAAGGTTCTTTCTACTGCCATGGGTTTTTCATAGAGAAAATAGAAAATCTAGAAGCCATATAACCAGAGTGATCTTTAATGTTTCATCAAAAGCTGTCCTATATGGGTATTTATTTATATTTAGCCCAGAGTGAAAGGTCCCAGGAGGCTGCAGCCTGAGCAGATTTGGTTCAATATCTGCAAAGGAATTTAAATAAGCTTACCAATAAAGAAATCTTCCTACAAGAGGGGAAAAAAGTGGAACTTGAGTCTGATTGACCTTGGGACAAAGACAGGCTGGAAACCATTCAGTAGTCAATAACAGACCCACGCAGCTTGTAGACGTGTCTTTGTGAGTGTGCTTATGTGTAAATTGGGCCAGGGGTGGAGGGAGGGAAGCAACATCTTCATGACATATCCATGGCTGCATTAGATTGAAAAAAGGAATTGATATTTCATTATAAAGCTGAATGTTAAAAATTAGCATTCCTAAAATTTCTGACAATCTGGCTTAAGTAAAATAATAACAGATGTATATGAAAGTGATATTGCTAGAGATTAACGGTTGTATAATGGATACCCAGCTCTACAACAGCTATGAATAATGCATCATTATCTATTATCTTTAAATCTATCCAGGATTAACAGCTTTGCAGATTATTTAGCATCCAGGATTTAAGGGATAAATCAATACATACATGTTTTGATAATCAATGACAATCAATTCATTAATAATAAACATGTAGCCAACCTCAGTTAAATGCTCAGGGGGTGTCCTTATTCTCTAATTGTGTTGGTTTATTTGCTATGCTGGCAATTTGGGATGATGTCTTTATAATCTACATCAATGTTGGAAAAAAAAGAGAGAGAGGATGTTCTCCAGATCTAAGCAAGAAAAAAATAAAATAATAACAGTAAAAAAAAGACATCTTCCCCAGGAGTTTCAACCTAAAATGCAGAGCTTTCTGTTGCCCTTAGGGTTACGCTGCTGCATCTCCTGGCACTGGGGGTTGGACAGTTATTGGTTTCCTTTGGTAAAAAGTTCTTCAGGAAAGTAGCAGCCTGGTCAGAGAAGGCCACCAGGCTGTGCACCTCAGCAATGCAGCCTTGGGCAGGATTGAAGAGGGGAGAGAGGAAGAAAAGCCACTGTCTCTGCAGCACCCACAGGGAGAAACCAGTGGGCCTGGAAAAGGTGATAATTGCTCATGTTACATTTAGAATGATCACTATTTTTCCCCATTTTGACATGATGTCACTGTGGAAAGGGGTTTTAGCTTAGATTAGTGATAGTTATGGGAGTGAGGAGAGAATCCCCCACCCCTAAATTCTGTAGTAGGATCCTTTATTCTTGAGTTCATCTTCTCAAGGTGACACTAGACCCTAATATCAGACAATTGCTATATCTTTCCTCTCCCTCCACCTTTCCCTCCCTTTCACTTTCTTTTTCTCTGTAATGCTGAGCTTTTGGCAAAGATACCAAACAGACAATCCATTTGCAGCCAAAAGTTTATGTGTATGTTGATTGTTTCTGATGAGTGATGGAAACCTCAGCTTCTCAGTGCCCTTGAGCAAAAAGAGCTGAACAAGTTGTGTGTTTCCACATCACATATTGTCGCAATAGCTAATTCTTAAGTTGCAGAATATTGTTATAATATGAAATTCTGAGGTTGTAGCTCAATTCACTTTCCTTAGTAAGTTACTGCACATATAGTTCTGACTGTGTCACAGCTTTTTGTTTAAACCAATAGCTGGTTTCACAGGGGTTAGAAGCTGTGTTTGAGAAATGTGTTTTGCATCGATTAAAATTTCTTAAAGGACACACTGCAACTGAATGACAGGCTATTTTTAAATTATTTACAACTCGACATTTAACTCAAAGCAAATTGTCAACTAAATCTAGTTATCATTTTATCTGCTGGACCCATTGCCCCTGAGCATACCAACCATGAAAAAGATTATCTCCTCAATCTATTGCTTTAGCAATTCAGTAGACATCTTCTTGGCACCCCCTCCTAGTACTAAATGATGATAGAAAGGCATTGATGAATTTCGGGGGCATTTGTTTCCAGAATTGCCCCAAACATAATTTTCAATTGTATTATGAAGGAAGGCCATGATGTGAGACCTTTTTTCTGGATCTAATTTCCACTATAATCACTCTACCATGGAAAAATCAGAGATTATTTTTCCACTTACATTTTCCCCGTGCTACTAATAACAGAAATTGACAAATTTCCTTTGGTACCTCTCTAGCCATGCACATATTGCTTTGGTATTGTCGTGAATGCAGTTCCAAGCTCTTCTCCATCTCACTGCTTGTACATGTCAATTCCCTCTGTCAGAAGGACATTCTTCCCATTGACCATTGCTTGGCTCTGTCCTCATTATCACCCAGATCTTAGTCCAACTAACAATGCCTCTGGGGGCTTCCTGGACCACCTTATTCTATGTTACTTTCTTCCCCCAATACCATTCCAGTAGTTATCTACTACCATGTTACCTACTTTACGTCACTTGCTACCATCTAAAATACTCTTATTAACCGTACGTGATTCTGCTTTGTTTTTCTCAGCAAAAGGTAAGCTCCATGAAAGAAAGGATCTCATTTTTGGTTTACTACTCTTTCCCAGTGCCTATCACAGTACCTGGGGTACAGCAGACAATAAATATTTGCCACACAAGTGAATGAACAGGTACAAAATTGCAATCAGGGAACCTAGCTACATTTCTGTGGGTAGTTTTGATTTTCTGCATGACGCTGGACTTTCTATTTAGCCCAGTTGATTTTCTACAAACCCATAAAATTCTAGATTACAGGACAAAAATATATCTCTAAGATTAGATGGTCATTCTGCTGATGAGGAACTAGAACACAGAGCGGTCAAATCACCCAATGAGTGGAAAACATGAGTTCTAATTCCAGGCCTTCAGTTTTCTTAGAGCAGCGGTTTTCTGCTGGGCAGTTTGTCTCCCTTCTCTTTCCCCTACCACCAGAGACATTTGGCAATGTTTACAGATACCATAACTCGGGGAGAGGGAGGGGTGTGTGTTACTGGCTTCTGGTGAGTAAGGGCCAGGGATGCTGCAAAACACATTATAGTGCATGGGACAATGCTCCACAACAAAGAAATATCCAGCCAGAAATGCCAGTAGTGCCAAGGCTTCGAAAGCCTGACTTCGAGCAATGAACAACAGTAATGAGACTTCTCCCTCCTGTTTGAGAATCAATGGGAAATCGCCATAAAAATTTGAGTTTTTAGGATTTTGTAGTACAGAATTATTGGTTGGCATTTTTTGCAACAAAAAAATTTAAATTATTAAAATAAAAGTGCTCTATTATTTGTTGATTATAGAAGTAATATATGTTTGTTTTAAAAGAATTCAGGTCAAAAGAAATATATTAAAAAGGAAGAGAAAATCATCCATAATCCTAACCCTTGGACATAAACATATGAGCATGTTGGTGTGTACTTTTTGAGACTTTTAAAAATACATACATACATATATCTATATGCCTTTTGACAAAACTGGAATCTCAAATTTATATGTACTCTTGTAATCTGCTTTGTTCACTTAATAATATTTTATTGACACATTATAACTCTATAAATAAAAAGCTAAATTATAATTTCTATTATTTTTATAATCTGACATATGGTTCATGCAAAATGTGTTTTACCAATCTCCTATTGATAAGTATTTATGTTGTTTCTGATATTTTAATATTATAAACAATGTGTCAGTGAATATCCTTGTTTATTCATTCTTTTTTTTTTTTTTTGGGGGGGGTGGGGAGGAAGGCAGGAAGGAAGGGAATAAGGACGGTAGGGAGGAAGGAAGGGATGAAGGAGGGAAGGAAGGGAGGAAGTGGGGAGGGAGGGAGGGAGGGAGGGAAGGGAAGAAAGGAAATCAAGCAATGAAAGAGACATTGCCGACCTGGATCTAGAGGTTTACAAGTTGATTTCTTTTTTTTTGAGAGAAGGAAAGAAAAAAAAAAAAATAAGTAAAGGAGCGGAAGAAAGAGGAAGAGAAAGAGGGAGAGTAAATGGAAATATTGCTTTATTTTGAAAAAAATTGGGTATTATTAATGGCCAATCAATGTTTCATTTAAACTTATGGGTAGGTGTGATGTGGTATTGACAAGAATGTATATTTTGTGTATTTGAAGTGGAGAGCTCTATAAATATTTATTAAGTTTACTTGTTCTGGATCTGAGTTCGAGTCCTTGATATCCTTATTAATTTTCTGTCTCATTGAATCTAAGTCTCCTATCTGGGTGTTAGGATCGTTAGCTCTTGTTGTTGCATTGATCCTTTTACCACTATATCTTTGTTGCTTTAAAATCTATTTTATCCGATACAAGAATTGCAACTCCTGCTTTTTATTTATTTATTATTTATTTTTGCTCTCCATTTGGTTGGTAAATCTTTCTCCATCCCTTTGTTTTGAGTCTTTGTGTATCCTTGCACGTGAAACAGGTCTGGATGTAACATGCCGTTGGGTTTTGGCTGTGTCTTTTGATTGGGAATTCAGTCAATTGAAATTTAGGGTTACTGCCATTTGATGTTGACTGGCTGTTTTATCCATTTGTTGGTGTAAATTCTTCTTTATGTTGGTGCTCTTTACTTTTTGGTGTATTTTTAGAAAGGCTAATACTGGTTGTTTCTTTCTGTGTGTAATGCTTCTTTCAGAAGCTCTTGTAAAGCAGGCCTGGTGGTAATAAAATCTCTGAGTTCTTGCTTGTTCATAAAAGATTTTATTTTTCCTTCAGTTGTGAATCTTAGTTTGGCTGGATATGAAATTCTGGGCTGAAGGTTCTGTTCTTTGAGGATGTTGAATATTGGCCCCCACTCTCTTCTGGCCTGTAGAGTTTCTGCCGAGAGATCTGCTGTAAGTCTGATAGGCTTGCCTTTGTGGGTAATCTGACCTTTCTCTCTGGCTGCCCTTAGTATCTTCTCCTTCGTTTCAACCCTGGTGAATCTAACGATTATGTGCCTTGGGGTTGGTCTTCTTGAGGAATATCTTTGTGGTGTTCTCTGTATTACCTGGGGTTGAATGTTGACCTGCTTTGCTAGTTTAGGAAAATTTTCCTGAATAATATCCTGAAGGGTATTTTCCAGCTTGGATTCATTCTCTCTGTCGCATTCAGGTACACCTATCAAACGTAAATTTGGTCTTTTCACATAGTCCCACATTTCTTGGAGACTTTGCTCATTCCTTTTTATCCTTTTTTCTCTAATCTTTTCTTCACGTTTTATTTCATTAAGTTGGACTTTGACCTCTGATATCCCTTCTTCTGCTTGAACAATTCGAGTATTTAAACCTGTGCATACTTCTCGGAGTTCCTGTATTGTATTCTTCAGTTCCATTAATTCACTCATACTCCTCTCTAAGTTGTCTATTCTCAATAGGATTTCATCAAATCTTTTTTCAAAGTTCCTAGTTTCTTTAAGTTGGGCTACAACATGTTCTTTTAACTCACCGAAGTTTGTTATTATCCATTCCTTGAAGAGTGATTCTGTCATCAGGAGGCGCTCGTTCTCCATCAAGCCTTGTTCCATTGTTGATGTGGAACTGTGATCATCTTTAGAGGGAGAGGCGTTCTGACTTTGAGTATTCTCAGCTTTTTTACGCTGGTTTCTTCCCGTCATTGTAAATTTATCCTCCTGTCTCTTTGAAATTACCAACTTTCAGATTAGGTCTCTTGAGTGGATGTCCAGGTTGTTAGTTCCCCGGGCCAGAGCAGCGGCGTTAAAACTGATGGTGCTTTTCTGCCCAGGATTCTCCTATCGGGCTTCCTTCTTGTTTCCGTAGTAGGCGACTCTGCCTTCCCCGGGCTCCAAACCTTGGTCAGAAGGGGAACCGGTCCTGTTTACTCTGCGCCGAGCTGCTGCATCGAGGTGCCGGCGGAACCGCTGCGCGGACCACGAGAGTCGCGCTGGCGACTCGTGTGTTTCCACCACTGGGGGATCTTCTGCTTCGTGAGCGACCAGACTTTGTCTGAAAGTGTGGCGTCCTCTAGTTCTCCGCGCCTTCCCTGAGAGCTGCAATCCCGGGATGTTAGCGATCGGCCATCTTGGATCGTTCTCCGCTGTTTATTCATTCTTGTTCATTCTCAGTTTTTTCCTTAGGGATTGCTAGGGCAAAGGAAATGTGATATATGTTGTCAAGTGTCTGCCCAATTACTAATTGGAACCAAATAATTAGAAATCTCAGTATTCTGGAATTCTCTGTCACCCTACTTTGAGATGAGAGATGCAATTTGCAAGGTAAAGTATAGTTAGGCATGATTCTTTTTCCTTTATGCCCTAGTATTAGAACAAATTTATCCTCACCTCCTCCACTCATTTAAATTTGATTCAAGAAAAAATTATTAAGGAGGAAGGAAAGGAACATTTGCCAAGTCCTACTGTGCATTATTCATTGTATGCTAGGAATTTGTATTCTTCCAACAACCTAAGGGGTAGGCAGTCTCTTCCTGTTCATAGATGGGAAAACTGAGAATTAGACACTCTCAATGAATATCACAAACATGACACCTGGCAGAATCAGAATTTGAATGTGGTTCTTGCCTTTAAGAAGTTTATAGCCTGCTATAAGGCAAAATGTGCCAGGGATACTTCCCATATTCATGTCAGAAATGATGAGATTGATGTTCAAATTATGACCCTGAGGTTTTTAAGATTTTAAACCTGTAGAGAAATAGTTGGCTAGGTTCAGGATATTGTACTCACCAAAGCAGGAAAGTAGATTAATGTGTATTTGAAAGTACTTTCAATAACTAAGATTGAAAAATGCAGAGATGTCTGATCTCTCTCTAGTAATCAAAAAAATTTAATCAGTTAATTGAAGTTTGTACTTGATACATTTCTTTTTTCAAAAGACCCAGGATATTTGCCTATCATCAACATGCAAGATATATGGCTCCAGTCAATAACTATGCCATAAATACAATTTCTTTTAGAAAGCTGGGAAGCCAAGAATATTAGAGAGCTCTCTTGTCTACTCACTTCCTTATGTCCTTTTATTCCCCCTCATTAGAATTCTTAAATCTTCTCAAGTCTGTGTACTCTGGTTAAGCTATGCTAGGGTCTCCAAAAGGAGTAAAAATGGGCAGGGCCCAGGCAAAGAGAGATCAGACAGCTAGTTTCAGAGTGAGATTTGCAAGATGGGAGAAACCGCATGGGGTGGAAATATCTTACCATCGGCCTTTGTGGTGTGAAATGCTCTGCTTTATCGCTTGACTCAGCACTCCACTTCTGAGTAATTCATTAAGAAAACACTCAAAGAGGTACAAGTGTATTTATTGCTGCACTGTTGTAGAGAGTGAACAATCAGAAACAGAGTCAATGATTGTCACTAAGAGATAAACTGTGATACATACATACTGTGGAATAATATGCAGCAGTTAAAAGAACATTGTGGATAGGTGTTTTGTGTTATGTATACATATTGTGAATATCTTTTGTGGCTTGCCTTTTCACTCTATTCATAGTGCTTTTTGACAAAATGAAATTCTTAAAGTACTACATTTTATCATTTGCTTTACTTTGTATGTAGTGCTTTTTGTACCTTGTTTATGAAATCTTTTCCCTCCCCATGGTCATTAAGATATCCTACGTTTTCTTCAAAAAACTTTATTGTTTTGCTTTTCACAATGAGATCCACAGTTCATCTAGAATTTGCTTTTGAGTATGGTCTGAGGTAGGGGTTAAAATGTATTTTTTTCATATAAATACCCATTTGACCCATGGTTAACTGTAAAGACATCCTCCTCCACCACACACACACTCTTCCTCACTTTTAGTTTTATTACAAATCAGGTGACCATATAACTGTGGGATTTTAACTTTTTTCCACTGATCTATTTTTCTGCCCTTATGCCAATGCCACATTGTCTCAATTTACTAAAGCTTTAAAATAGGCAGAAGACTAGAATGAGACATTGCAAAAGAGGATAACTAAATGTCCAATAAACTTATTAAAAAGTGCTAAACTTTATTAATAGTCAGGAAAACTATACATTAAAACCATAACAAAATATCACTACTTATCTACCAGAATGGTTAGAATGAAAAAAATAAGACTAACAAAAAGCGCAAGGTGTTGGTGAGGAAGCAGAACAATGGGAACTCTCATACACTTCTGAATACAAATTGGTGCAATCATCTTGGAAAGGTACTTGGCAGTAGCTGCCAAGCTGATTATATATATATGTACATCTTATTAGCTAGCAATACTACTCTTAGACATATACTCAAACAGAAAGGCTTGTGATACATATACCAAAATATATATACAAGAGTGTGCATAGCTGATTCATTCATAATAGCACAGATGTTCATCAGTAGTAGAATGAATAAATAATTTGTGTTGTATTTAATCAATGAAAAAAAATGAACTATCACTACATATAAAACATGAGTGAATCTTCCAAGGATAAAGTTGAAAGACATAAAAGAGGGCAAAGTACCCACAAAATAATACTACATAACTTTTTTTTCTTCTTTTTCTTTTTTTGAGATGGAGTCATGCTCTGTCACCCAGGCTGGAGTGCAGTGGCACAATCTCAGCTCACTGCAACCTCTGCCCCCCAGGTTCAAGCAATTTTCCTGCATCAGCCTCACAAGTAGCTGGGATTACAGGCGCACACCACCACATCTGGCTAATTTTGTATTTTTAGTAGAGATGGGGTTTTGCCTTGTTGACCAGGCTGGTCTCAAACTCCCAACCTCAGGTGATCCACCCACCTCAGCCTCCCAAAGTGCTGGGATTACAGGAATGAGCAACCATGCCAAGCCCAATACCACTTAACTGTATGAACATATATGTGAATGCACATGTATCTCTCGAAAGGATATCAGGTGTTAGCGTATGTTGGCTTTCTAGATTTGAAGCCATTTAACTTGACTGTATTATCACAATTGTGTTGGCATCAGTTTGGCAATCAAATTGGAGATCAGATCATTAGGTGGATTCAAGTTTTCTTAGAGGGTCTCAGCAAAAGGGGCAATCAGGAGCTCCTGTTTTTCTAACACTAAATAGAGCTGTTGACCAAGAGCTGAAAGGTCTTCAAGTACGAGTTGACCATGAATAATCCCAAACCCTGTGCAAACTGCTTTAGTCCTAGCTGTCAACTTTAAGAAAAAATACCATTCAAAAGCAAATTTTCAAAAGGACACCTATTAAGAGAACGGACCACGTTCCAAAATATTTTCCAAATAAGTAGAGAAAAGTTGGCTGGGCACAGTGGCTCACACCTGTAATCCCAGCACTTTGAGAGGGTGAGGTGGGCGGATCACATGAGGCCAGGAGTTCGAGACCAGCCTGGCCAACATGGCGAAACCCCATCTCTACTAAAAATACAAAAGTTAACCCGCTGTTGTGTCACATGTCTGTAGTCCCAAATACTCAGGAGGCTGAGTCAGGAGAAGCGCTTGAACCTGGGAAGCAGAGGTTGCAGTGAGCCGAGATTATGCCACTGCACTCCAGCCTGGACAACAGAGTGAGACTCTGCTTATAAATAAATAAATGAGAGAAAAGTGAATCATTTTATTTTTTAGGTAGTTTGAGACTAGACAACAAATATGTGGGCCAACATTATATCTGAGAACTGCATAAATCTCTGCTGTTTCCTCTATCCATAAGATACAGGGAATGAAGCCACAAAAGTCAGAACAACTGATACTCCTACTGAAATCTCCTGGGAAGCACAGGGACTGCCAATGTGGGATCTCCTCACAGTTACATGCACTCTATAATTAAGAGGAAGTTTAGCAGTAAAGGAGAGAAGGGATCCAGGAACATCAGGAGGAGTCCTTTAATATTGCAATGGAGGGAAATCAAAGGGACTTTAGCACATCTGTAATTTCATTTGTTTGATTTCTGGAAGAGAATATAGCTAGTGGTACTACATGTGTAATAAAAAAATAGATCCTGCCATTAGTGTAAAGGCCAGAGTTGATTCTCTAACCTTGGATGGTAGAGGCTCTCTTTTTAAATGTTTGCATTGTTCTGGAGTAAGGGCAATCTTGTGTTATTATGGAACCAGAGAACCATGAAAGGTAGAAGGGCCCTAGAGCTCATGATTTTAGCTGCTCTGAGCTCAAGATGTCTATAAGATTCACCTGAAGGACTTTTATAATGTTGAAACTGAATCAATGGGGCGAGGCTCAGACATTTGTGTTTTTCAAGTGCCCCCAGTGGATTCTGATGCCTGGTGTGGGGTGAGAACCACAGATCTACTCAGTCCATTGATTTTCATCTCTCTAAGACTCCATGGCCTGCCTCAGATGCTTCAATAGAATTGTGCCACTTTATTCTGCTGTACAGCCTTACTTGAAGAAATAGTTCTGCTTCTAAAGGCTAAACCATGGTGAACCCCTGATTTAGTCTAATGAGCTTCCAGGCATTCGTTTCTTCACCTAGATGTATTTGTCAGATTGGTCGTTTGGCAGTAATCCCATAAAGAGATTGAAATGTGAAACAGCTGTCTCAGATTGTCTCTTCAGAGCAGATACTAAGCCCAAGTTTCCAGAGCAAGAAGCTCATGAGATCAACACCTGAGAAGGGAAGAAAACAACCAAGATTGCGCAAGGTGGAAAGAAAGCTGACCTGTGATATGAGCCTTACAAAGTCTTGGCCAAACTGGTTGGGAGTGCCAGAGTGAATATTGCCCATCCACATGGTTTCCTGTGGGCATCTACCTCAGTCCAGGGTTGTGGGCTATCTGGGGAAAGAGTGTGACCTCAGGTGGAGATTGTCTCTGCAGCCAGGGTAGGGCCTGAAATAACTGAAGACTGGAGGAAGCCTACTGCCTACACTCCCTCATCAAGTCATTCCTTGAAAAGGAAGCTGGGCACAGCTCTGGGTCTACATTGAAGGTATGCCAATTTGGGAAGGGGGAGTGTAAGGGATGCTTGTGAACTGGTAATCTATGATTCAAAAGAGAAAGGGGTTCATGGAGGCAGCAGGGAGGGAATTTTAAACATCAGGTGGGGTTAGATAAATTCCCCGAGGATACTCTTACGTCTTGACTTTTGTCTGTTACCTCTGTCTCAAGCCATGGACTAACTTTAGTACAAAGGAATTTTAATTGTTGCAAATCAGATTCAGCCTAAATGTATTGAGCACCTAGTATATGCCAACTTCTTTGCCAGCTATTTTTGTGTATAGTCCCACACGCCTATACACTCATCATAATTAGTTTGTCATTACCCTTTGTATGATTTTCTTTTGGTTTTTCCACTTGTTTATTTAAAAACTAAATGTAGAGGGCATCATTTTGTGAACTGAAAACAGTGGAATCCCTAGAATCTTATTACTAATGTGGCAAATAAGTTCTCATTGTGTTTAAAGGATTCCATGTCATCACTTTAAGTATACTTGTAAAATAAATCTTCATGAGCAGGAATGCCTTTAGCTATGTTCTTCATTTGAAGAGGCAGTGCACAGCCCTTTTATGGTGGTTGAGTAGCTTAGATTTAGAGCAGTGAACTAACACTGAGCTCACTATCACAAGATTGGTTGTTTATATCAACATTCTGTGACAAACATAGAACAAGCCAACACAGGCTGTTTTCTACTAAAACTCACGAGGTTCAGTAACAAGTTCCTATAATGCACTTAACGTATTTCATTTTCCATAAAGAACACTTATAGTTTCAAAGTTATAAGACAACAGTTCTTAAAACAATTAAAATATACTTTTTAATGTTATAAGAAATCCCTTTGCCATAAGAAGTAGGCTTAGAAACTCAGCTTTAAGATAAGATATAAACAAGGGATTGATTCAACTTATATTGTGGTAACTGGTATGTAAATATTCAATAATAATTTCCTTAACTGTCTATTAAGGAAGTTTCTAATAGAAAGATTTGTCGACTCAAACTACCAGTGTTGACTGTCTCCCAGGAGTTCAAAATTTCCATTAATCTGCTCACTGAAGCTTGTAACTCCTATAAGCTTCAGTTATAATTTCAAGCCAGAGGTATATTAAAAGAATATGGAGCCTATTAAATTCTGTTGTTACGTTAACTAGACTTTAGGTTTGAACAACTTATCTGTATTCTCATTTTGGCACAAACATGGACACCTAGAACTGGCCCTGTGGCAGTTATCCTAGGCGGGGGCAGATCTAGCAAAAGATTGTGCGTGGGCTGACACCCCCAAAGCCGTCCTGCCCCATGTGTTTCTGATCAGCCCATGTAAAGTGAGGGTCAGGAACAGAGCTGTACAGAGGGTGGCTCCCTCTCTTTGAAGGAGCTACACTGGGCCACTCTACTCCTATATCTTCTGACTTATACACAGTGGAAAGAAGGGAGACTTGGGCTTCAAGGATACGATCTTTTGCTCATAAATGAAGGCCATTGATAGGAGGCAGGCAGAGACAAGACTACAGTGTGACTTTTGTGGGCCCTACACACTGGGCCTGCTGTTGCCAGTGGCCACGTTGGCCATGCATGGAGATGCTTTTCAGATACAGTCTTAAAAGTTTTGAGTTCCAAATCCCCAGTTGTACAAGTTCAAAATAACAAGGGCAGTGCCAACTACTCTAGTTGACAGTGAATCTGACCACTTCAGTCTCCACTGGGAAACAAACAAAAACAGCTAACAGATCATCATTAGGAACATAGGTGAAGAGTTGTATCTGGTGGAATAGTCCATTATCAGAGTAGCTGTTTGAAAAGATTATTTTTATAATTAACAGGGAAGGGGAATGGATGGGTTCAAGGGATCTAGCATTTTGGAGAACCTTCTTCTTTGGGCAACTGGAAGACCCCAGAGGGAGAAACAGTTGCTAAGCAGGAGCTGAAACTGGTGCTCACCCACCACTCACTTCCCTCTACCAAAACCTCTTAAGGGTAAAGCTGCAGGTTCTCCACTTCCCATTCCCATCCAGTCACTTAAATACTCTGTGGCTGGCCCTTTAACATCTGTTAGACACTATGGCTGAATATACAAAAAACAGCACGAGAAGCCTCCTTAGGACCGTGTGGAATCTATTTAATTTGAGATGATTTGTTTGTGGGAGGAATGAAAACATAAGTCCTAGAAAATAACTACTTCATTACATCTTATAATTTACTCCACCAGGAGGTTGGACGTATGCCTCCAAATTGCCCCTAGTGCAATTTTTGTGGATTTGGTGGCTCATACTAGTAAAACTAAAGTCAGTGGAAAATTTCCACATGTGAGAATTATAAATCCTTTAAAACAACAACATGTGCACACACAGCCCCCAGCATTTCTGAGTGTCTGGAAATCCTGATCATGACTCTGAAAAGCAGAAGTCGGGATCTATGGCCTCAATTGTGTTGGAAAACACTTACATGGTGTGTTTTTTTAAAAAAAATTGTTTGGTTAGACTTAACATGCTCAGTCTCATTTCCTGAGAGCATTTCTTTTTGATTGCTACTTTGAAAAAGTTCTGTGTTACACCATTCACAATAGCAAAGACATGGAATCAACCCAGGTACCTATCCAGGGTGAACTGGATAAAAAAAATCTTGTACATATACCATAGAATACTGTGCAGCCATGAAAAAGAATGGAATCACATTTTCTGCAACAACATGGATGCTGCCGGAGGCTGTTGTCCTAAGGCAATTAAAGCAGAAACAGAAAGCCAAATATTGCATGTTCTCACTTATAAGTGGGAGATAAATGTTGGGTACACAGGGACACAAAGAAGGGAAAAACAGACACTGGAGATTCCAAAAGGAGGGAGGGAGGCAGGAGGGAAAGGGCTGAAAAACTGCCCATTGGGTACTATGTTTGCTACTCGGGCAGTGGGATCATCAGAAGCCCAAACCTCACCATCATGCAATATGTCACAAAGCTGCACATGTGCTCTGGTCTAAAGTAAAAAATAAAATAAAGTCCTACTTTAAATCATAAACTAATATATAGGGGTTGATGAGTTTTTTTTGTAAGGTAAACAGTGTAGATAAAATGTGGTAGTAACCTATTGCAGTTTTTTGTAAAACAACTAAATGGGAAAGAATCAATCAATCTTTCTCTCTTTCTCTCTCTCGTTCATTCTCTCTCCCTTATTTCTTTCTTTGTTGCTTAAACAATCATAGCTAAGACTACAAGTTTGCAAGAGCCAGTGTCTTTAGATTTCCTATTTATTCTTGCTCTCAGATGGCAACTGTATAAATCTTGTTCTGCACTAAAATATCTGGAAATCTGGGAACAGGGACTGGGTTGAAAACTAGAAAGATACTAATAGTTACTGTCTGACCCTGATGTTCTGATCATCTCAGTGCTACCACACATGGGCTAATGCCTTCCCTTTACAGTTCCCCTGGCTTGGAATTGCCTTCCTCACTCAGACCTGTTCTTATCTTGTAAGCCATTTTCTTCCTTCAAAATCTACAGTTTCTACTCTGTGGGAACCCAAGTGCAGATAAAAAGAGGTAGAAATGGAGAGTTATAGGATACAGGCCTGGGTTGGGCTTTGGGAAAGGGGTAACTAGGCAGTGGAGGGTTTAGGGAAAGAGTTACCATGAATCCAAACCACAGTTGAATGGGGAGGTTGGGGAGAGACTGGTGGTACTGGAAGGATCCCAGTTCAAGCTGGGCTGGCCAGTTCATGGAGATCCCTTAGCAGAAGATGCCATGCAGTGGTGTCAGTGGATATCAGGGGTGCTTGACAGGAGTCTCCTCATGTGAACCCTACATCCAAACCATCTGTGAATCCTATTGGCTCTACTGCCCAAGTGTATTTAAAACCTGATATCCCCACCACCTCTGCCACAAACACTTGGGCAAGCTACCATCCTCTATTACTTGGATTATTACCTACCTGGCTTCTTCACTTCTGCCTGGGCCTCCCCCACTTCTCAGCATCTCAATCCAGCAGCCAGAGCAATCCTATCAAAACATCATGGCTCAAAGTAAAAGCTCAAATCCTTCCTAGGGCTTCTGGGGTCCTACAAGAGTCTGTCCTTCCCCTCTTCTCTCTTTTTTATGTCTTCCTTCTCCCTCACTCCCTTGGTCCTGATGCAGTGGTCCACCTACTGCTTTCTCCTTCATCCCAGGCACACTCCCATCTCAGATCCTTGCTCCTCCCTCTGGTTGGAGCACCTTCCCTCCAAGTAGCTGCATGGGCCTCTCTGCCAATTTCTTCAAATCTCTGCTCAAAGGTCTCCTTCCTGTGGAATCTTCCCCAACCACATCTTTAAACCTTGCACTCTCAGCTTTGCCCTGCTCTGTCCCTCTCCCCTGCCTTTTTTCCATAGCACTTACTACTGACAAATTTACTTTGTTTATTGGTTTATTTTCTGTCTCTACTCAGCAGAAGCTGAAGCACATTTGCTTTCTAATGTATTCTCAGAGGATAGAACAGTGCCTGGCATGTAGTAAGCACTTAATAAATATTTCTTGACTAAATAAGTGAATAAATTGGTAATTAAACAGGCCCCTAGTAATGACAAGGGGAATAGAATGGAGCTCGGAATGTTAACCAAGAGTCAGTGGGACACTCAGGGTCCTGGTGTGTGGAGCTGAGGCTGTGCTGAGAGGAAAGCAAAAGCAGATACAATATTGTCTGTATTTCTCTCGTGTTCATAGTGGAGCTGACAGGCACAGGTTGCTATCAGTTTGTCAGAGAATGGTCAGTGCCTATGGTCAAATAGGTTCCACCTGAGCAGAGGCTGGCACTCTAGGACCCAAGCCTTCTGTAAACATCTGTAACAACCACTGTCTCATTCATTCATTTATCCATCTGTCCATCCACCAGTACATCCACCCATTCATTCAATCTTACAGCAGTTGTTTATCCAATGTCCTTTCAAACCCAGGTTTTCACTGCTTGGATTTTCTGAACATCAATCCTTCCAAGTTTTATGTCCTTGTGAGTAGGCACTCCTTCATCTTCAAATTCTCTCATTCTTCCATATGTCTTGAATGAATGAACCTTGGACAAGAAGTTTCACTTGATTGTGCCTTATTTTGTTTCTTTATAATCCAAGCAAAAGAACAAGGAGGATGGATAAATTAATAGATCAAAAGTCTCAGAATTTTTCATTTAGAAACCAAATCTCAAACTAGTACTGAATACTCTCACAGTGCTACCCATATATCTCTGCTAACCTCTCATGATCCATTTCTTTTGTGTAGAACCTTGATAAATTCCAGGCTGACCCTAACACTGGAAATGGGGCTTCATTCCTAGCTACTTATTCCATTAGTTGCTAGGTTATTTTAGTCCATTCATCTCACTGACTTTATTTCTCTTTCTTGTTCCACATTCTTCTTGAGTTTAAATAACTGTAGCCTTTTCACATAAGAAGGTTTTTAAAATGGGTATGTTGGTGCTCCTCCAAGCAGACTTTAATTCTTTACTGCCTGTCTTCGTCAGCTTGGGCTGCCATAAGAAAATATCATAGACTGGGTGGCTTCAACAACAGAAATTAATTTTCCTACAGTTCCGCATGTTGGAAGCCCAAGTTTGAGGTGCCAGCATGGTAATTTCTTGATGATGGTTGTCCTCCTGACTTGCAGATGGCAGTCTTGTGCTCATATGGCCTTTCCTCAGTGTGTAGGCAGAGAAAAGAAGAGAAGTGGGGGAGCCAGGGAGAGAGAGATTTCTTCATCCTCTTATAAGGCCACTAATCCTGTTGGATTAGACTCCACCTTTCCTACTTCATTTAACCTAAATTACCTTCTAAATACTGTATTTCCAAATACAGTCACAAAGGCCTTCAACATATGAATTTTGGTAGGCACTATTCATTCTGTAACACTGCCCTATTTTAAGATGCCCGTTATACACAGTAGCAAGTATTGATGGGGTTAATTTCAGTGCAACTTTAATTTGATCATAACTCCATGCTGTGTTTACACCCAGTCTTTATATTTTCTTCCCCACTTAGCATGCGTTTCAAGTCACCACTTCACCAAACCCACTCCAGGAAAAGTGATTTATAGATTAGTCCTACTTTTGCCCCAGTTGTCAAGGTTTTACTTTACTCAAAATCTGGTTTCTTTTATTTTTGTTAAAAAACAGGTCAGTATAGAATCTGCCATGCCTGTAAAACATTTTATACACATTGTCCAGCTCTGTCTCCTTGATCCTACAGTTGCACGGATACAAGCGCAAGATTGCTGTCTCTGTCTCTCTCTCTCTCTGTCTCTCTCTTTCTCTCCCTCTCTCTCTTTCTCTCTGTGTGTGTGTGTGAGTGTGTATGTGTATTCCCCTCATATGACTGCTTTCTTCTAATAATTTGGGTTTCTGTTTAGAAGCTTCGGAGAAGTCTTGACCAAACACTATCTATGGAAGTCAGTCATATCACATCACCTGTTTTCTTTCTAGCACATAAGACTGCTGCTATTTGGCAGATGGAGAAATCGAGGCCAGAGAACGCAGGCAATTTGTTCATAGTTATTCAATTTCTGAGTAAAAAAGAGAACATCTGAGAAGTGGGATGGGGCTCAAAGGAGTCTGGAGGTAAACCGGCCGTCCCTCATAAAGAGCAAGACAGCCTATTATTAGGCTTTTCTCTTTTCAAGGTATTTTCAAACTTGCCCTCTCTCCCTTCCTTTCTGTCTTGACCTCCTTGACAAATCTGTCTGGCCGAGTGACAGGACAAGTGTGTGAAGGGTAGTGAGGCACTTGGCCAGGTGTAGGGTTGCCAGATTTATCAAATAAAAATGCAGAAGCACAGCTAAAATTTGAGTTTCAGATAAACAAATTTTTCTTAGAATAAGTATATCTCCATGCAACATTTGGGACATACTTATGCTAAAACATTATTTGTGTTTCATCTGAAATTCAAATTCAACTGGATATCCTGTATTTTATCAGGTGCCTTTAGCCAGATGGCTATCCTACAACATGTGTCCTCTGGGTAAAGGTTACAAGCTTCCATGATGGTGAGTATGCTTAAAAAAGAAAACTAACAGTAGAGTTACATTGAACTTCATTGTTTTATTTACTTCAGTGACGTCTGACATTCTTTGACAATAAAAACAGCACCGTAAATATTCCAAATTAAATGTATATTTTACTTTGGAAACTCTGACTTACACTAATCTTTATCAGCTCATTTCTTCTGATTTTTTATGAATTCACAGCATTTAATATCTGGCCCAAAGTAACTAGAAAACAGCATGGCTTCCTCATTCATCCTAAAATCATCTGAGGGTCAACCTGGACAAGCTGTTTAATCTCTCTTTTTACCTCAGTTCCTTCATCAGCAAAATGGAGATGCTGGCACCTGTCACATAAGGGTGTTGTGAGGAGTGACTGAGAAAATGCATACGCAAGCGACTGGTTCAGTCCTGGCTACTTAGTGCACACTCGAAATATCAGCTTCCTTTCTCTTGCCTTAGTGCTCCATTTCTGGAAATGGACAGCATCACTTTTTAGACCATTGCAAAATATTAGGTTAAATAAGTAACACAGATATGTCTCAAAGAATTGTTAATTCTTACTACTTACTGTTACACAGGTACCAACTAAACCACATCCTTTTTATAACCCCTAATGATGATTAATCAATTGAAATTGATTGAATGATTCATTCCACAAGTGTTTATTGAGCACCCAATGTGCTAGGCATACGGAGTTCTGGGGGCTGGAAATTCATGGTCAACAGAGCAAACTTGCCATTTTCCCTTTAGAATTGCTTATATGATAGTGGGGGCAGGGGTAATGATGAACAAATTATCACAAGCAAAGATATTATATTATATGGAACAACCAATTAGGGCAAATGTTGTGAAACTGAGTATTGAATTTGGTTATGTAGTGATCATTGGTGACCTTAATAATAACTTTTTATTCTCTGAAGATTGTTCAAGAGAATTCCTGGCCTCAAGAGATTCTTTGTACTTGACCTCTCAAAGTGCTGGGATTATAGGCATGAGCCACTGTATCCCACTGTTTGTTTGTTTTTTATTTTTTAATAGGAGCTGTTACAACATGCTTGTAGGCTGAAAGGAATGGCCAAGTAGAGGGAAACTGATAATCTAGAAGGCAGAGGACAACTCTAGGAGTGAGTGCTTGACAAGGCAGTGGAGGAAGAGGTTCCACTGGATGAGAGGAGGGCTTGCCTTGCACTGCAGTGGGGAGAGTTTGCTTTCTATATTAAAAGGAGAGAATGAGTATGTGAGTCTGCAGGTACGTTGGGAGATTGTTCGATTTGGCAATGGGAAAATGTAGAAATTCTTTCCTTTCTCAGTGAAATAAGACATAAAGTATTACCTGTCACTTCTCTTATCAATAATTATTTATTATTGATAAGCTGAAAATAGTGAAAATAATTATTGATAAGAAATTGTAGCTTCCTCATTTATATCAAGCTCTCACTGAGCACCCTCAAATACTCTTGGCTATATACCACTGTCACCCCACTCTCGCTTTGGGGAGTGACAGTCTGATTTAATTTATTCACAGACAGCTTTTTTCAGCTCACCAGGCTGACGTGCTGGTGTTCCGCTGTTTCTACCCATCACGTGTTTCTCTCCATTGAGATAAACTTCTTCCAGAAGAAGCTGCCTGTCTTGACAAGTCTGTTTTGAGTCTGCGCCACTGCACAGCCAGACCTGAAAGTGACGGGAACTGACAAACTCTCTGAACTTGTCCCATTGGATTTGTCTAATGGGCCTTTCCCTGACATAGATGAAAAAGTCATTGACAGAAGCAGACCATTTACCGTGAACCTGAGTAGAGGTATAAGCCACGACAGATAAAATAGGGCTCGAAAGAAAGCTGGGAAATTCAGGACACATATGATGGGTCCAAGGAGATCTTCACTTTGAAATGCGGGGATGAAATGGATGGGTATCAGGTTTTGCAGCCCCAGGTCACCCGGCTGACCAGTAAGAATGCCAGACTCCTATTCCCTATCACTCTCCCTGTATTGCACTGCAGAGAAGCTGCTAAGTGGTGATTTGGGGATCAGGGGTAGCTTCCATCATCCTCTCTAGGCCTGAGGGCTGGGTTCCCTTTCCAAAGAGAAAAAAATGCTATTTAAAATTTCGTGACCATTTAGAAATTCTAGTTTGTTGGCAGAATTAACATTGAAGAAAGTTTTCCAAACAGAAGAGCCACATCTTAGGAGTGGTATTTTTAGGTTCTGTAATCAACACCTAACGTGAACATCATAGCAACTCAGAATTACCCTTGAAAAGCCCTTACATCACCCTTAAAACATACATCCCCGTGTTCTAATTTTCGTTCACAGTGAAATTTGAAAATCACTGTGCTAGATTAAAGGAAGAAAAACAGGAAGGAAATATATGTGCAGATGTCTGGCCTCAGACCATTCTGCCTTTAAGGCAGATATCAAATCCCTCGATTTGAGAAAGCACTGAGGGGAGAACGCAGAGCATTCCTGTTGAACCACAGGGTTTACTTTATTCCCTTTTCATCTTAAGCCTTGACAGCTTTTACTGATGGTAAAGGATGGGTTCATCCTTGTGATGACTACACAGAATAGCGGCAATGCATCAGTTCCAGGTTAGGGCTAAAGTGAAATAACATCACTTCGCTCTATTTTCTGTAAGAAGAAGCTGTAGATAAGTCAGTGAATATGTAAAGGTCTCCTCTACAAGCAGTAAGTTGGCTGAATGAAGAGTTAAAGTTGCTTGATTAAAGTAGTAAAGCAAATACTTAAATACTTCGGGAAAATTTAAAGCACAGCCCAGTGTAGGAGGATCCAATGCAAAAAGATAGCTGATAGTTCATTTTGAAAAGGGAACAGAAGAACTCCAGTGTCAGCCAACACTGGAGTCTGAAAACCAGCTCTTTGAGGAGCAAGAGATGGTAGAAGAGAAAAGGCTTTGAGGAGGAATGGGGCCTGAGCAACATGGCGGGCCACAGATGAGAGAGAGGACCAGCTCTAGGCTCTTGGTGATAGGGTAGTGCTGATATCAAGCCTTGACTTTTGATTTTTCTTTTACTGGCTTTGGAAACTCCCTTACGATCTTCTGAGACTTGGGGAGAGTCAGTTACCCGAACCATCCTTAGGAGTAGAAAACTATGTAATGGGTCAGAATCCAAGCTGGAATGGAAAAAAGGAGAGTTGGCTCAACCCTCCCAGGACTGCTCTTCCCTCTAAGAGTAGAAACAACAGAGTATTAAAGGGTTGTTGCAGGTCCAAGGATTGATCAACAGCAAAACCATCAGAGAAGTTCAAGGTGGACAGAGATAGGGAATTAGGACCTAGGCAATGTGGAGGACATGGCTATAGGAACCGATGGAAGAGTAGATTGAAATGAAAGTCCTTTCTCCTAAATATGCTGGAGTTGGAGTTGCTGACTCAGATGGCTACTGGTGTCAGCCAACAGCACCAATGTTTGAAAAGGCTTAGTATAAATTTTGTGCTAGGCTCCTTCTACTGCAATTAAACATCACACCTGCTAAGTTATTTTGGCTTTTAAAACATTGTGGGGATGAGTTGAACAGTAAAACAAAATACCTTTTGGGGTTTCATATTACCCCAGGTTCCCAGGCTGCAGTCTCTGAAGTGGGGAAGGTAACCCTCCAAAGGAGAAGTGTGATTCTGCAATGATGTGGATGGGGCTCATGCCTGTTTGTGTTTTCAACACCAAGTCCTTGGAACAAGCACTGCATGTTCACCCTGCCAAGGGAAATTTACAACTGAGGGCCTTTGGATAGGATCCAGAGTAGCATCTCCATCTGCCCCACTGGACTCAGTTCAGTCGTTGGTCATTGCAGAGATCTTTTCTATTTACTTAGTGTTCTGGGGCTTTAAAGGGAACATGGACTCATGCTTCTGCCAGCATTTCTTGGTTTGCCACCACTGAGGCTAGCTCATCTCTGTCTTGGTCCAGGTTCTCCTGAAAACACAGCCTTGGTCAAGGACTGAATGCAGGTGGTTTATTTAGAAGGTGATCCCAGGAAGCAAAAGTGAGGGCATGAGAAACTGAGGCAAGGGACAAGGAAAAACTAACACACAGGGCATGCAGAGAGGGGCTGGGGTATCTATCCATTGACTCTCAGTAGCTGGAGATTGGAGGAAAGCGATTTAACTTCTGTGGCTTTCTGGGTTTTCCCTGTGTGAAACTCCCAGAGCTTCAGAGAAACCCTGAGGCAGCAAAACAGAGAACTTTAGTAGCAAGCTTGGGATAGGTATTGGCAGTGTGGATCTGACTTTGGAAAGTGGCACCGTGCAGGACATCGAAAGTATCTGCTACAGATACTATTTTGGCCTTCCTGGGAGGGCCACAGTCTGGGGGCTGCTACCCTGACCTGAGCTTGGCTTCCTTACCCTTCTCTTGCCCATTCCTTGGACAATGGGGAAATTGCTCCATGAAATGGAGCCCAAGGATGCCTCTTCTACACACGGCTCTTTTCCTCCCTGGCTTTCCTAGCACTCAGCCTCAAGGGTTTCCATGTGTGAGCAGTAATTCCGCAAAACTTACTTCCCTTTTCTTTCCTCCTTTAACTTCTAATGGCCTTTCCTCTACCTTTTTTCTTCTTTACAAAACGTGGTTGTCTCTCAAGTTCAAGCCCTGAAGGCTCCAATCTTCTTCCTCCCTACCACCCCCAGAGATAAAATTCGGTCTCCAGTTTGGGGTCTCACTGCTATTTGACTGCCTCCATCTGAATATCTCCAGGTAGGGTTTCTCTCTCAATTTCTGGCTCTATGTTTATCCTTACCTACCTCAAAATTACCTGGCTATTTTTATGCTAATTCAAGTTTGAGAACCTCCCCGGAGTGTGAAATCTCCCACAGTGAGTGGACTTTCCTTTTTGGCTATCTTTTATTCAGCCCAGATCAATATGTCTAAAAGTGACCTTTTAGACATGTTGACCCCAGCCCATGACTTTCTCATGCTTGTCAGTGTCCTCTCTGCCCTAATAAAAGAAAACACTCTAACTTTCCAACTGTGTGCAGGCTACTGTCCATTCATGTCTACATGTGTTCAAATCTGGTACCATGTTTAATTCCTCTGTGTCTTTGATGGTGGCAGTCCACCTGGTATACATAGGCCATGGTGTGGAGTCAGACCGAGGCGGATCATGAGGTGCATGGCCAAGTTCACTAGAGTCTCAACATACAGCAGGGTTGTGAGTCAGAATGCCAAGGCTAGAAGGATCACTAACCATTGGCTTGAACAACTCATCACATTAAGATGAAGACACTGAAGCCCAGAGAGATGCAGAGCTTTGACAAAAGTCACAGGGCCAGTTCATACCAGAGTTGGGCCTGGAGCGACCATATTTTGTCTCCCTTCCCAAAGCCCTTTCTACAATAACATAATTTAACAAGGAGCCTGCTTCACAGACTTTTTGAGATGAAGTTTTGTTCTTTTTGCCCAGGCTGGAGTGCAATGGCGCTATCTTACTTCCCTTTTCTTTCCTCACAATCTCTGCCTCCTAGGTTTGAGTGATTCTCCTGCCTCAGCCTCCCAAGTAACTGGGATTATAGTGTGCACCACCATGCCCAGCTAATTTTGTATTTTTAGTAGAAACAGTGTTTCTCCATGTTGGCCAGGCTGTTCTTGAACTCCTGAGCTCAGATGATCTGCCTGCCTCGTCTTCCCAAAGTGCTGAAATTACAAGCATGAGCCACCATGCCAGGCAGCGTCAGGGACTTTTTAAGTACAAGCAGCAAGGTACCAATCTCAAAATAGCTCAAACAATAAAGGGAAGTTGTTTCATATAAAAGAAAAGTTTAGAGGTATCTGGCTTCAGGTTACATTTGAACCAGAAGCTTAAATATGTCAACAAGGACAGGTGAGTGGAATGCTTGGTTAACCTCACCTAGACGATGTGAGCCCCAGGATCATATGAGAAACTCAAACAGAAATAAGGGCTGTTGGAAAAGGGGAATGAAGACAGTAGATGCTTAGCAGGGGCCAACAAAAAAAATCACGACGACATCCAAAGGGGGCAAAGGTATGTGATCTGAAGTCCAAATGATCCCAGTCAGCTGGACTGTGTCTACTTGAGTACAGTTGAAATGGAGATCTTGTTTTGGGGTTGAAGCTGAAGGAATTGCAAAAGTCAGAGGGAGCTCTGTGACTTTTTGTTTGACAGCTGCCCTTGGGTAACTCATATCTGTGCCCTGAACATTCCTTCTATCTGTTCAGAGGGCAGGGCTACATTCTTGGGATGGCCTGAAACTCCTACCAGAAAGCCCAACGTGCTGGACAGTTCTGCTATTTTAAGGGTATGTAAGAAGGACAGGGAGCTGGGACAGCTGCTCAGCTAGGAGCTAGACCTTCCCTGGGGGTAGCCATCTTTCTCTGATAGCTGGTCCGTGGTCAGGACCCTGGTCCCTGTCTTCTGTTCCTCACAGTCAGTAGACTCAAAGTTCTGCTTATTCTTCTTCACAGATGCTATCTCTTTCTCTACTCACCTGTCTCTGCCTCTACTCGCCCCTGCCATACCTCAGCTCCTGTGTGAATTGCCTTGTGCCTGGGCCGTGGCCAGGGTCTATAAGCTTGCCCCCCAAGCTTGCTCCCCACCTGCCCTGGCTCATCCTGTGCTCCATGCCAGGGAACTCACCTCTGACAACACTTTTGGCATAATATCGTTCTCCCACTCCAAGCCCCTAATCCAAGTTGAAATGTCACCTCCTCTGAGACCCCTTCACTGCAGTTATTGTTCCCACTCTGAACCCCAGTGGCACAGAGTGTCCATCCTGCTCAGTTGGAAGTGGTCAGGTTTTCCTGCTTTCCATTGTTAATTATAGTTTTGTGCATCTTTGGTCCCTTTACTCTGATTATGTGACCCTGGCGGATAGAGACTTAAATGTCTAACTATGACTCAGTATACAGTTCTATACCCCATACATAGTAGATAAACAAATAATATTAATTCCTCAAGGTTAGCCTCTTTGGCTCCAAATATTGGCCAATTAAAACTTCCTTAATGTCATATCCTTAAATCTCTAGAAATGTAGGTTTGAATTTTGAAATAGGAAGAAGATAAATGGAAGATATTTTCCCACCCAATTATTGCAATTAATTTTCCTTGTCTGCTTGAATATATACCAGCATTGACATCTACCTCTGACTTAATTTACCAGAAGGTGTTCTAAAAACCTTCAATGTGCATCCCTAAAATTCAAATGGGCATATGGTTTGAAACACCAAATTTGTCATGTCTCCAGCATGCTGGGCTCAGAGGAGTATTTCAAAAAACAATACATACACATTCAACATGGGTTTAGGGCCAGAAAATTTTAAATGAGAATTTTTAAAGCATAAAAATTTCACAGGTGTGTTCTTTCTCATTTAACTTTTCTGTAGTTATAAGACCAAAATTTACTCCATAAGAGGTCTCAGCATTCCTGTTCTTGAAAAGGGCTGGATGGGGCTGGATGGATGGTTGCTTAGGACTTACCTGAGCAGATATAAGTTTTCAATGGTACAGGCAGATGCTTTGGGAATCAGGAAGTGACCTGCTCCTCCTTAAAATGACTCTTGGCTGGGGCAATGGTAACACTGCCACCTCATGGGATCTGGGGTTACCTGGTAGAGGGAAGATGCAGGATGAAGAGAACCAGGTATAGCCCTACCATTTGGAGTTTTTCCTAAAACTTGGGTTGGTCAAATGCTGAATCTCAGTTTATGTTAAAAATAAATAAAACCTCATTTTGTTACCAAATTAACTGCTCAGATGGGTGTTGATAGTGCGCCAGAGAGAAGCTGCCTTCATACCAAAATAAGGGAATCAGCTGGTAGGAATAAATGAACAAAGGGCAAGGCATTGTCACTGCCCCTTTCCTTCAGCAGTAGAAAGATTGACTAGAAAATTCATACTTAAAGAAAAAGACTTTTTTTTTGCTGTTGCAACCCGAAACGCCATGGAATTATTTGGTTTGGCCTTTTTTAGGGAGAGGGTGTGGGCAGACACAGTAGGGGCAGATCCTGTGTCTTTCTGTGTTGGGGGCAGTATTCATGTTTGCCAAAATGTTTATGCAGACACAGAGACTAAGTTATTTGGCCTCATGACACACAAAAAAATTATAATTGTTGTTATGGAATGAATTGTGTCTTCCCCAAATGTATGCATTAAAGTCCCAACCCCCTACACCTCAGGATGTGGTTGCATTTAGAAATAGGACCTTTAAAGAGGAAAAATGAAATGAGGTCATATGGGTGGGCCCTAATCCATGATGTCTGCTGTCCTTGTCAGAAGAAGTTAGGACATAGACAGACACGGAGGAAAGACCTGCGAAGACCTCACAGGAAGGTGATCATCTAGAAGCCAAAGAGAGACAGCTTTAGAAGAAACCAACCTGCTGACATCTTCATCTTGGGCTTCTAGCCTCCAGAACTGTGAGATAATACATTTCTGTTGTTTAAGCCACCCAGTTTGTGGACTTTGCAGTCCTAGAAAACCATAGTTGTTAAACAGGAGCAGAGGAAGGCAGACTTACTATGGAGAAACACAGTATTGGGGCAGCACTGAGTTTTATTGTAAATGAATAAAGGAAATAATCCATTCACTTCTTCAGCACGTACCGTATTTTAGATCCTTAGAGGGTGGCATGTGGCAGCTGGGAGAGGCTCTCCCTTTTACTGTCCCCAGTAGAGAACAGGAAACATGCTGTGTGGGGTTAATAACTTCTGGCTACCAGTCACTGGCACCTTGTCTCTGGGAAGCAAGGATAAATCTGGTGATCCACTGATTACCGCACACTTAACAATGATCACTGGAATAAAAGAACTATTATCTTTTCTTATTTCTACCAGTCTTAACCTTGCAGGGTCAATATCCCTGAGCTTTAAGTTCTCAGCTTGTATACCCTTGGATGAAACTGTGAATGTTCAATCTGAAAAAAAAATATTTAATGTCTTTTTATTGCCCCTTTCAGAAACACACAAGGTCCTTGTTGGCCTCATGCAGGCAGTATGGACAAGTAGCTCTTTACTTAGCTGGTCTTACAAGCTGCTTTGCAAATGTCTCTGGCAGGTGGTGCAGTATATCAGGGAGGGCCCCAGTCTGTCCCTGGAGGCTCAGCTGAGTATCTCTGGTTAAAGCATCATCTCAAAGGCTTGAGAAGCCTAAGCTCCAGCCCCACCCACTTCTTGAGCTGATTTCTCCCTCCTGACTCATGTCTGCTGCCTCATTTGAGTTACTGTGCAAATGTTTAGCCAAGAAGCCATACCAGGCCGCGTGCCTATTTACGACAGCCTCAGGAGTTTACGGCCCAAGCACTGAGGCAGTATTCCATGCCTAGCCCCTGGTCAAATAAGGACAAAGTGAACCACGCCTTCCCTTCTTGGCAGTGAACCCCGGACAGTTAGAATGCTGTGTGCTGGGTGCAAAAGCCTCCCCCATGCAGAGCCAGTTCTTTCCTCGCTTCCCAATGACCTTGAAGTTGTAGGACCATAAATTAGAAGAAAGGAGTGCAGAATATTTGTGCCATGACTCAGGATGCTGGGGGAGAAGAGGGCTGCTTATTTGTTTCCCTTTCTGGGCTTCTATGGGAAGTAGATTATGTGTTTTCATTGGTCTAAAATAAAAAGCACATTTGCCATTGTGCATGTCCTGTTTTGTCAGCAGGGAGTCTCGTAGAGAAAAAACCTTGAAGAGGGGCACGCAACAATGAAGTCAGAGACACATACATGTGTGCACACACATAGGAACACATGCCCAAAATACAACCTAAAGGAATGCAGACACAGCTGCCATCCTGGGAGAATGACCATGGCAGAAATCAGGCTCAGTGGGAGGATTTGGAAATAAAGGAGGCTGGAATAGGGTCTCTCATCTTACGAGACTGAAAGTGTGTTTGCAATCAACCAGAAAGTTTGAATTTGTTCTCTCGAAGGCTTCGCTCTTAGCCTTGTTGGGGAACACAAAAGCTCCCCAGACTCAGTTCCTGGCCAGGAGGGGTTGCAATCCAATGTGTTGGCGGTGGGCTGGGAGGTGTACAATTACACATAAAAGCGTTCATTGACAATTCAAGACCAGAAGAATAGCAGGGATAGTCACACTGTGGCCAGTGTCTGGTGACCATATGGGTCAGACCCTTCCAGAAATTCTGAAGTTTTGCAGCTCTGTTTGCTTAATAAGTGATAACCTAATGTCTGAGCAGCTAGACCTCCTGTGTGCAAGCCCTCAGGGAGCAGGGAGTCTGGTGGAAATAGTGTCAGCCATGACTGTGCCATCCATCAGCGCCTTCCTGGAGTTCCAGCTCTCTGTTGAATGGGCCTCATGCTACAAGTTCTGTGTCCCTGAAGGGGTGGGTAAAAGGAGAAAGCTAACAAAATAAGGGGCAGAATGGTGCTTGGCACGCCATAAGTGCTTTACAAGGCATTGGAAGGTGAGAAGGTAAACCATCTTCTATGTCCTCACAGAGGACCCAATACAGTAGCACTCAGCAAATATTTGCATGATCGTGATGGTGAGGGCTTTAAATAAATCCCTCTGGGGTGGGGAGGGAGGGTGCTTCTTCATAAGATAAATATTTATAGCTACAGTGAAAGAGCAGAAGGAAAAGGAAATAGGCCAAGGGGCTCCCTAGGCTTCCCAGAAATATCTCCTTATCTCTGGGTTCTTTCTTTTTGGAGGCGTTTCTTTATGTTCTATACTCTCCACCCACTGCCCTTCTACCTGCTACACCCACTGCCTTGTCTTTGGGAAAGTTCTTTCTCCCACTCTCCTTTCACAGCTGTCCCCAGGGGTCTGAGAGTCCCCACCCAGCTTGGTAAGGTGAAAAAGGCTTCTCCTGGGGGAGCTGCTCCTCTACAATTTTTAATCAGCTTCCATCCGGGGCTGTCGGTTTTGGAACACACATGCTTTCTTACTGACACGTGCACTTTCACAGCTTGGATAACAAGGCTCTGTCTTCTGCCCTCCCCACCCTCTGCACTGCCTGTTCTCCTCTGCCCCTGCCACATGCACAGGGTCTTTCTAGAGAATGGCTTTCAGGACCACTAGGGAAGCCAGAGGCAGTTGAGAGGACACATAACTTGCACGTAGCTCAGCCCATTGCAGGCAGCATGGCTGCCATGTGAATTGCTTACATGTATATCAGGGGATATATTTGTAAAGAATCCTTTTTAGGGGAGGCGGGTAGAAAAAGGAGGAAACAAAGGACAAATGCAGGAAGGTGGTCAGCTCAGGACCACACTTCTTCATTGTTCATTTCCAAATGAGATGGCATAGCTCTGTTAGTCCATAGGGGTTGTGTCTGGCATGAGTCAGCAACCAGTACAATCTACTGCCAGTTGATTAAATTAGCATTTGTTATAAGCCAGAATGGGAGGGGGGATGTTATGTGCAGGGATAGATGGAGAATGAAGAAAATCTTCTTCATGTCTTTTGAATTATTTATGGTCTGGAACTTTACATGCTACAGCCTAACTGGACTTGATAGAGAGAGGCTGGGAAGAACTCTCCCTTCCCTTAAAGTCACAGAGCACATGCTGTGGGTCCCTCGGAGGACAGGAGCATGCTAACAATGATGGACTATAGTGGAAAAAGTGGAACTGTCTTCCTTTTATTGTGACCTTGAAAACAGGACTGCTGCATAGAAATCCTGCTGCCATTAGGCACAGGAAGACTTAAGATTTCTTATCAACCTTTTGAGGGATGGACATGAATGTGTGAGTGCATTTCACTTTGATTGTGCCGAGTGGTAACACGGGATGACTGTCAGATGAGTGGACAAAGGATAGGTCTCTTCGATCTTTGCCTCTGGCTTTCAGCCAGATGGGAGAGAAACAAAGACTCCAAAGCTGCTGCTCTCCTTCCCCCACCCTCTTCCTCCTCCCTTCTTTTCTCTCCTTCTGCCTTCAGCGCCTTAGATGGAGTCTACTAACTGCTCTAACATTTTTGGGAAATCCTGTCTAATTGTTTAGGGTGTAAAAATGCAGTGATTTTATCTCAGAAAGGGGCCCTTCCTTTTGGGAAATGTGTGAATCCAGAAGAGAGCAATCTCCATGCTGGGGTGTCTGCCACAGGCAGCCGGGCAGTGTGTGGATGTGAGTGTGCAAGACACCCGGTGCGCTCCGGCTGGGTACCAGGGCGGCCTGGCGGGCATCTTTTGTTCTTGGCTCTTCTGACTACAAGGAGCAGCAGGACAGCCCACATGCCCGCCCAAAGGAGCTGCCACTGTTCATCATGAAGATCTGAGGCTTTTGTCTGTGAGCCCCAGTGCAGAGGCAAACTGTTGGTGTCCTGCTATCGACTCACAGTCTGCCTCCAAAATAGCTTCAGGATAGAGCTGATGCTTTTCAGCTGAACCACTGCCTGTGGACCACCCTGTTATCCAAGGTTCTCACTGAATGGAAACCATCCAGAGGCATGTGGCTCTATCCCGAGAGATACAAGAAGAAAGGAGTAAGGGAAGAGTGGCCGAATGAGGGAGAGACAAAAGCAGCCTGGCAGATGACAGGGACTAGAGTCAGACAAAGAACTGGGACGTGTGCTTTGGCAAAAACGCAGGCAGCACAGTCATTTCTTTGCTTCATCACTGCTAGCTCAATTTACCCATTTTATATACATATAAAATAAACTGTGTCCAAGACTGACCCTGTAGCAAGAACTTGAAATGAGTCATTTCTTCCGTTCATTAGTATAAGTCCTACATTTTTACTAGTGCATAAATGAAACAAAGCAGGTGCTGTCTGTTGCAGTCCTGGGAGACACAAAATGAGTAAAGGATGAAGACTCACAGATTCATGATGGAAAACAGAAAGGATCACAATGTTGAATTTGAGCGTGAGGTTTCCCCAATACCAAGAGGGGATCTGCATACCCCAGGCCACAGGGAAGGGTTTGATTCCTACAGCTCAGACACCGTGCTGTGCCCACTTCTCTCTTAGCTACGCAAAGAAGTAAATTGAGGTCATTTTTATAATTTAGGCAAGACTTCCCTTTCCACTTGAATTACTGAGATATTTCGGGAAAATGCAGATTTCAAAAAAAAATTAAATCGCAAAATTTGAGTTTGGGAACTCATTAACAAGCAGTGAGACTTCCTGTATTGCATCAATTATAAACAATTTGAAGGAAAAAGAGGTTGCTTTTTTTTCTTCTAAAGAAATTATCTGGAAAATTACCCAGGTCTTTGCTTCCTCTTTTTAGATGAGATCTGGACAGGCTGAGTTCAAGACAGTAACCTCATTAGGATGGGCTTAGATGATAAAACCAGGAGAAGAAACCAAGAAGCTCAAACTGCCCTCTGGCTTTCCTTCAACTAGCCTTGCCTCTGACAAGTCAGTTCATCTCCCTACACTATCTTCCCTCCTACCCCCACTGAAATGGAGCCAACTCTCTTTGCCACTTTTCTACTTCATAGGAATGCTCTAAAAATTAATATTCACTGTGAAACTAGGAAAGCCACAGAGGAATGATCCTATCTCCATATGAAGCATTATCAGTTTTGTTTTGCCTGCCACTCTCAGTTGGCATTGATATATTGTTTAGAATCTCTCTTAAAATCTCCATTCTTTTTCTGACCCCAGTGACCACTAATTATGGAAAACAATGTACTGGACTACATTCAAGAAAGAAATATTTTGCCTGTTCATCAACTCAACCGATAGGGTTTAAAGTGACTATGATAATTTTAAGTGGCTCAATGAATGTACTGTATAAGCTTTGTACTATACTGAAAGAGCTTTAGCTGCTGCAAATCTTATCCTTCCTCCCTCCAGATTTTCTTTGGTGTTGAAATTGGTATGGAGACCTGGATGGAGATTTGAGTCTTAGGGATTTGGGAAGGTGAGTCATGCTGAGGAGCTATGTGACTTTGCTCACTAAATATTTCTAGAATGTCTCCTCACCCTTCCATCCCTAGTCCTCCAACTCAGTCAGGCTCTTTTTGCCTCTTGGCTGGGTGTTTGAAGCAGTCTTGGGACTGGTCCTCTGGACTCCAATCTTATCTGTTAAGAATTCTCCCCACTGCTGCTGAGTCTATCCAGAAAGCAGGCTTTGTCCCATCGGTGCCGCCATTGCCCGGAAAATATAGTCCAAGGTCTCCAGATGGAGGGATTTACATGTCCTGTTAACATCTCAACTCCCTGTGTCTCTAGCTTTAGCTCTCTCCAGTCTCTGCCTTACAGATTTTTATTCAGCACCAGCAAACTGCATATGCTTCCCCCACATAGACTGGGCTACTTTTTTGCCTTTGGGTCTTTGCTTGTGCAGTTTCCTTTGCCAACAATCTCAAAGCAAGCAGAGGAAGCAAACATGGAGCACCAATAGCTCCTTATTCATCCTGGGGGACATGTGACACATACATTGCCTCCTTTCTCCCCTCCTGTGTATTTCTCCAGGGTGGTACGCTCCTCTCCTGAATTCTCACCCCTACGATATCCTGGGCAAATCTATCATTAAGCTGATACGTAAGGTTCTATGAATCTTTATACATGCTCGTCCACCCACTAAACAGTGATATCTCCGGAGAGAGAGAACCTGTCATTTTCTCCTCTGGATCTTGAGCAATACCTGGCTCAGGAAGGGGTCCAATATATCATGAAATGCACACTTCTTAAACAGCTTCCGAGTGTGAGGCAACTATGTGCTTGGTGTTTGGAGAATGTTTCTAATATGGAGTTGTTCAAAGAGAAAAACTGCCTAATAAGTATGTCAATGTATACTTGAGTGAATTCTTTATTTTTCTTTGAATGAATGATCCAGATTTATGCAAATAATTAGTTGGGGGGAACCCTATGTCAACAGCAGGCCATCTGGCAGTGTGATGTCATGGCAGGTTGCTTCTCTTTGCTGCCACCATCCTGGAGCCTGGGGCTTTCTTGCAGCTATGGCCTTGAGTGTAGAGATGCACCCACCCCCACTTCTCTGGAGTTCTCTGCCTTGTATTCTGTTGCCATGGCAACAACCCACTTTCATTCTGGACTTGCTGCATGGGAGAGGGGAACCCTTTACTACAATGGCATAAACGATGAGGATTATTTAAAAAATAAGTTGACAAGGTTAATCATTGCCACGGTACCAGCACCACAGATTCTGATTTTGTGAGACTCTAGCTCTTTAGGTGTTTCTGGCTGCACTGAAAATAGATTAGCTAGAAGAATAGCAGATTTGATATGCCCTTTGTTTAAATGTCTAACTGTCTGTGTGCCTGTGGTGATTCTATTTTTAAGGCAAAAAATATTTTTATTCTCTTGAAGTATATGCAAAACCTGTTTTCAGTCAATCCACTGTATCAAAGAAGGGAATAAAATTTCTGGAAGGAAAGCTGAATGATCTTGCAAGGTGTGGAAGGCTGGGATAAACAAAGATACTAACACCTGTCTAGGACTATGACAAATCTTCTCAAATCTGTTAAGAGATTATGTGGAAACATAGTAATGTATCATTTAGTTACTTTTTTTGAAGAGAGTCAATTAAAAAAAAGAGACATAAATGGCTTGCAGACTTGCTTTTTAAACCTTTATATATTCAGGTGAGCAAGTGCAGGTATATATTGCAGGAGCCTAGTTTATTGTTAGGTGACTGCAGAAGTCTAATAGAGAGATTCCATGTGCTCTAAGCAGGATGTTTCAATCTGGTTCTGTGAGCCTCACCTCTTTGTAGCTCAGTATCTCTCCCTTTATTCCAGAGAGATCAGGATTCTCTTTTGAGGTAGAATGAGCTTCCACCTGGACCTAGACTGAGTTCCTTTTGTCTCTTTACCCAGGCAGCTTCTCTCTTCTAGTTTCCAGCTTTTACCCTCAACATAGATTGAGGACTCTGGTTCATTTGAGAGGCAGATATCTGCTGAGCGTCACCATGCAATGGCGTGGTCTCCTGTCCCTAGCGTCCTCCTGATGCCTGGGTTCCCCTTTGATCAGATACACCTTGCAACACAGGTCCATTTGTCTTCTCTTGGAGGAGCCAGATAAGATTCTCATTTATTCACTCGCTATCAGCTATCACCATCTCACAGAGGCACACAACATGCATGAGTATTGTTACACCAGGGACGTCATGTGTCGGGGCACAGGCCACAGAGGGGTAGGAATTTGATTGGCAGGCTTATATGTGACAGAATTAATCAGTAGATAGTTTTTCTGACAAAAACGAAGATTATCCTATGCTTACCAGACATCACTCTCAGTGGCTGTCCTGGGCCTGACCCCCCTGACTCAACATGTAGCCATGCCCGATTGGACTGGAGTTGGGGGCACCTCATGGGCTGATCCAGTAGGATTTTGTCTGTTAGGATTCTGTCCTAAGATCTCGATGAGCTAATGAGCAATGGGAGGTTAGAACAGTCACACTGGGCCATATCCAGGCTGAGAAGCTACAAGTAAGTGGAAGCTACACAGAGCATAAACAGAGAAAAAGTGAGTCAGTGGCCAAACAGAACAGAGCCGACATTCACAAAAGGGGAAACAGAAATGCGGAGAGGGACAGCGGGAGGTGGAGGAAAGGGAGAGATGCGGAAGGAGCAGGAGAGGAAGAGGAAGAAGAGTAGGAGATGGAGGGCAACAGGGAGAATCGCTAATCTACTTCGGCTCCATTCAGGTTCCCCTGAGGTAGCTGACTCGTACTTTAAGGAGCATTCCTTGTCACCAGCCATTGATTCAAATGCCGGCTCATCACTTACTAGCTGTGTAACCTTGGGCCAGGCACTTAACCTCTCTGTACCTTAGTTTTCTCATCTGTAAAATGGAGATCAGTACAGTATCTGCCTCTTAGGGATATTGTGAGGGACAAACAAGTTAATACACATAAAGGCCTTACAAAAACATCTGGCTCAGCTGGGTGTGCCATGGCTCACACCTGCAATCCCAGCAGTCTGGGAGGCTGAGGCAGGAGGGTCGCTTGAGCCCAGGGGTTCAAGACCAACCTGGACAACATGGTGAGACTCCATCTCTACAAAGGAATTTTTAAAAATTAGCTGAGCATAGTGGTATATAGTTATGGTCCTAGCTACTGGGGAAGCTGAGTCAGGATTGCTCGAGCCCAGGAGGTTGAGGCTGCAGTGAGTCATGATGATGTCACTGCACTCCAACCTGGGCAGTAGAGTGAGACCCCGACACACACACAGACACACACATACAAACACACATACATCCCGACAAAAAACTCCTGGCACACTATGTAAACATGGTCTATTTTCACTACTGAAGTTCTTGGTTTCAATAGAATCTCTCTCTTACTACCTAATATAAATCCTGATAATAACCCCCACTCCCCACCACCAGTCTAAACTGAGTACATTTGTGGGTATCTGTTCCTTATGGTCAAATCAGCTTAACTAGAATACTTCAAGCATACTTCCCAAAGTTAAAAAAAGTCATATTTTCTTTTGAATTTTATAAATACGGGATAAAAAGAGAAACCAAGTGTGTGCCTTGTAGGAACAGAAATGAATAGAGTAAAAGAGGAGACTTTCCAAGTGTGTATGTACATTGTCAAAACAAGTTATCACTAATTTGGGCAAACAGGGTGAGGTAGCTTCACCTTGCCTTTCCCCAGGGCTGCCTCCTGAGGCTGAATGCTGCATGGGCAATGTTTTCCATTCTGGAAGGTTCCTCTCACTGCCTCTGAATTGAAGGCATGTACTCAGGTTTTGCTTTCCTCAGATGTTTTCTGTTTCATTTATTCCCTGAGGCTTGAGGTCTTCTCTCCATTTCTTGGCAAATGTGGGATTTCTGCATCATCCACCACTCCCCAGCAGTACTCACTCCATGCAATTTTGTTGCAAGTGTTTACAAGTGTTGGCAAGAAAGTTTCATGTTGAAATACTGAGAACATAGCCCATGGAGGTGGCCACAGTGGCTAACATTGTCCCAGAAAGCAATTTTGTCTTTTGGAAGAACTGTGGCTGCCCTCCTGATACAATGACTGTATGAGCTGGGTAGGGCTGTCTAGAAGTTCTACAGACTGGGCAGCTTAAACAACAGGAATGTGTCATCTCACAGTTCTGGAGGCTAGAAGTCTGAGATCAAGGTGTCAGCAGGATTGGTTACTTCTGAGGGCTGTGAGGATGAGACAGTTCTGTGCCTCCCTCCTGGCTTCCAGTCGTTTGCAGGCAGTCTTTGCCTTCCTTGGCTACTGCTCCATCACTCCAATCACTGCCTTCATTTTCACACCATGTTCTCCCTGTGTATGTGTCTCTGCCCAAATTTCCTCTTTTCTTAAGGACTTTAGTAATATGAGATTAGGACATACCCTGATGACCTCATCTTAATTTGGTCACATCTGTAACGACCTTATCTTCAAAAAGGGTGCAATCTAAGGTATTGGGATTTAGAACTTCAATGTATCTTATCTGAGGGGAGAGGAGGACACAGTTTAACCTAGTAACACTGACCTATTTGAGAAGTGAATACCAAAATGACTTTTGGGGTTGCCAGTTTGGTGATGGGGCTTAAAGCTGTTTGCTGATAATGGAATATTTGCAAAGTAAGTCCAGTGGCTATAAAAATTGTGAATCATACCCTCATTGCTTACCATTCCCTTGGCTTTTGTGTATTTTCACACTTTCTTGTTTTATTCTGTACTGGTCTCTGTTAGAATTCCCTGCTGGACCTTGAATGGGTGCCTTCCCCATTGTTCTCTATCCTGGTGTATAACGGCAACTTCATCGCTCCATGGCTCAAGTCAAGTTCTATGAATCCTTCTTTATCCCTTGCTTTCCCTCAGCTCCCTCCTATGTTCAGTCTAGTTTCAAATCCTGCTGGCTCTTACTCTAAGATATACAGTCATATATTCGTGCCAGAGACATGTTCTGAGAAATGCATTGTTAGGCAATTTAGTTGTGCAAACATCATAGAGTGTACTAACAAAGACCTAGATGATGTAGCCTACTACACACCAAGGCTATGTGGCATACAGCTTAGTGCTCCTAGGCTACAACTGGTATGGCATGTCACTATACTTAATGAATACCGTAGGCAGTTATAACATGAGGGTAAGTATTTGAGTATCCAAACACAGAAGAGGTACGGTAAAAAGATGGTATAAAAGTTAAACAGTGGTATACCTTTACAGGACACTTTCCATGAATGAAGCTTGCAGGACTGGAAGTTGCCTTGGATGAGTCAGTGAGTGAGTGATGAGTGAAGGTGAGGGCCTAGAACATTACTGTAGACTACTGCAGACTTTATACATACTGTATCCCTAGGTACTCTTAGGCTACACTCCATGTATTTTAAAAATTTATTTCTCCAAAAATAAATTAACCTTACCTTGCTTACAGTGAATTTTAATATTTATTAACTTTTTGATTTGTAAAAACTCTATTATTCCTTTGTAATAACACATAACTTAAAACACAAACACACAGCTGTACAAAAAGTATTTTCTTTCTTTATATCATTATTCTATGACCTATTTATTCTTTTGTATTTTTATTTTTAAACATTTTTTTTTTGTAAAAAACAAAGACACAAGCACACATTAGCATAGGCCTACACAGGGTCAGGATCATCAATATCACTGGCTTCTACCTCCACACCATATCCCACCGAAAGGTCTTCAGGGGCAATAACACGCATGGGGTCGTCTTCTCCTATGATAGCAATGCCTTCTTTAGAATACCTCCTGAACGACCTGCCTGAGGCTGTTTTACAGTTAACCATTTTTACTAAATAAGTAGAGAGTACTCTTTAAAATAATGATAAAAGTATAGTGTGGCAAATGCATAAACCAGTAACATAGTTGTTCGTTATCATTGTCAAGTGTTATGTACTATACATAATCCTATGTGCTACACTTTTACAGGACTGGCAGCAAAATAGGTTTGTGTACACCAGCATCATCACATACAAGTGTATATGCATCGCCCTATGATGTTCCAGCAGCTACGAGGTCACTAGGTGATAGGAAATTTTCATCTCCACTATAATCTCATGGTATCTCCATAATAAATGTAGTTTAGCGTTGACTGAATGTCATTATGTCCCATCACTGTACCTGGCACCTCCTCACCTCTCACCATCTCTGTGGGTGCCATGGCAGTTCAGGCCACCCTGGGCAACTGCTATAACCTCCTAAGTGGTCTCCTTTACCACTCTTATTATCCAATACTAGCCCTCCTGGTGCTATTCAGAATAATGTAAATCAGCTCGTTTCCCCTTCTTACTTTGCTTTAAATTCTCCAAAGGCTCTTCATTGCCTCAAGAACCAAACACAAGCTCTTCACTGTAGCCAACTTAACCTCCAGTAACCAGGCGTCTGCCTACGTCCCTCTACTCCTCATATAAAGTGCTCCAAGCCCATTTTCTACCTACTTTAGGGCTCACACTAGCTGGGCTCTCCTTTTAGAAAACAATTCTTTTGGATGTTCCATTGGCTCCATTCACTCTTCCTGCCATTTAGGTCTCGGCTCAAATTTTGCCTGCCCAGAGCCATCCTCTGACTATGAAACATAAAGCAGACTCTCCCATTCTCCTGTATTTTCTATCATATCTTCCTGATTACTTTTCATTCTGTCACTCATCACTGGCCACAGTCACTGTCTTCTCCTCCCACTATACCAGACCCTGCATAACACTAGGCACATTGTCCTGCTTGTGCAGTTTGTAGCCTCAAGGCCTAAAGCAGTATCTTGCACAATTGAAGCATCAATGAATGCATGGTTGTTGAATGAATGAATGAATAAATGAAGAATTCCTGGGCAAAAAAGTGAAAAGAACTTACAGATAGAATGCATACTACAGGTCAGACATGGTTCAAGGCTTTGTTACCAGGATTTCTTTTGATCTTCAAGAAAATTCCTTAGGGTAGGTAGTATCCCCATTTTTAAACAAGGAAATTGAGGCTGTGAGAGATTAATAAGAAGACTGATCCAATAGCTCATAAGTTGTTGAACTGATGTTGTACCCGATCTCCGTATACTTTCTCCTACGACACAAGCTGGGGGTGACAAGCACATAAGATAATACATTCAATGCTTTAGATATAAGAGTATAAGCAAGTTACTGAGACGTATTGAGAACAATGTTGCTTAGTTCTGGATCGACTAGGGAAGATACCCTTTTAGACTTAATCTTCCTATAACAGGAAACATTAATTAAAGATTGAAGATTTCCACAGTAGATGGCATGCTCAGAGCAGGTGATCTGAAATCAAAAATATTTGAATTTTAATGAAAGAAGAAAAGTTATCAAAAGGAGAAAAACGTTGAAATATTTTTATTACACTGTTTCTGGGATTCAGCACCAAGAGGCACATTGCAAGTCAGAGTTGGAGTACGTGAATGCTTTTCCAAGATGCTCTGTACCCCGCATGGTGCCACCGGGGCATGGTACTATGGAGGAATGAGTGAGTGAATGGAGAGAATTAAAATCTAAGTCCATGTAAGTCCTTTCTCTCCTCCCATGTGGTCTTTGCTATTGGCAGAGGTAGGAACCGGTGACTTCATATGGCTAGATGGCTGGAAACCAGGCAGGAGACTTCCCACCAGATGCATGGGCAAGCCCCAGTGCTCAGAGTGTGTGGAAATGCTCCCACCCCTTCCTGGTTCTCACTCACTCATCTACATGCATATTCATTCCCCTTATGCCCGTGAGGGAGTGAAGATTCGACATGTTACTTTGAAAAGATTGCCAACTCTTTCCTACTATCCTCTAATGGCCCTGTTTCAGTCTTTTGTTGGTTGTAGTTATGTTTGGGGAGAGCATGATTTAATCCATGATATATTGCATTCTTGGTGATAATGAACTATAAAGAATGGGGTCCTATTGTAATTTATTTCAATAAATTTCAAATTACTATCTAGAAGTACTAGGAATAATCTCATGAATAAAAGAAATAAAAATGGAATTTACAGGATCTTTACATTCCCTAAGGAAATAATTCAAGTACCAAAAGAAGAAACTAAATTTAGGTAATAGAAAATCAAGGTGTTTAAAGGAGAGCTGTTGTTTTACAAGATCTGAAATAACTACTTGGGATGCAATAAAAAGTGGTAAGGGTGCCTGCTTACAGAGACCTGGTGTCATGAACCAACACAATGGAGAAAATTATCCAGGTCAGAACAAACAAGGTGATTCTATTTACAAAGGACATAAAAGACAATGGAAAAGATCCTTTATGTGCCCAGCAGAAACACAGGGGAAGCTCTACCTCTTGATTAGAAGTAAAGATGGCAGGACAGATAACACCCAAAGACACACTTCAATGGGAAGCTGTGTTCACTTTGAGATGGTAGACCAGGCTCCCCAGGCCACACACTGCATTGGAGATTTGCTTACAGGTGACTGGGGGCAGGGAGTTCTCTGGGGAACAGTATCTGTTGGGGAGTGAAGGCAGCAGGACTAGGTGGAGGGGAAATTAAACTTCAACACAGCTGCAGCAGAGGCCTCAGCATCCCACCAGGAGCTGCAGAGCTGGGGGTAGCTTTTCCAAGCGACCCTGAATTCAGGCAAGAGGGATGCAGCCTTTGTATCACTCTATGGACTAATCACTTGGAATGTGTGCTGCCCCCAGGATGGGGGCACATCCTAGAGCAAGGTGGCTCTTTTCAGCAATGCCCGGGAAGGGACTCAGCTAACATTTCTGCCAGATGGGGCTGAGAGCGGGGGTGGCTGCATGGCTCAGTCCTGAAGAAGGGTGGGGCTTAGGTCATGCATCTATGTGTCTATTCTGCTGGAACCAGCACCAGGAGTCTGAAAGGAAAGAAGATGGTAGCATGTGGCTTAGCATAATCTATTTTTAAATGCGATGCTCAGTTGACCTTCAGCTCTTCCCTGAGACACTACAATAGCCTTCCCATAGCTCTCTCCACTTCCACACCTGGCTCCCTTCAGACTGACAGTGAAACCATCTGAAAACATAAATCTAGTCCTGTCATATCCCTGTCTGGTATCCTGCAATGATTTCCCATCTCTCATGGGATAAAAACCCAGCTCTTTGACATGCTTTTAAAGCAGGGTGACCAGATAATTTATTGTGCAAAGCAGGACACTTTTGAGAGTGAAAGGAGGCCCTATTCATAAATGCACAAGGACAAAGGTCTAAACCAGAACTATTCTTGGCAAATTGGGATGTATGTTCACTCTACATACAAGGTATCTGATAATATGGCCACCTTTCACCCATGTTTCAGCCTCTTCCCAAGGTCCACTCCCCTTTGCCTTCCATTAGGTCCTGTAACAAATTAAGCTCTTTCTCACCCCAGAGACTGCTTTTGTCACTTCTTTCTGCCTCTCCCCTTCCCTCTTTTATTCTTCAGGTCTCCACTTAAAATGCTTCTATTCGGAGCTGTCTCCCCATCTGTGGTGACAGATTTATTCTATCCATAGTCCTAACTACAATCTGAAATTACAATCACTAGATTTTAAGCCCCAAAAGGACAAGAATCTGCTCTGTCTAATGGGTGTATCCCCAGGGACTAGCCCAATGTCTTTCCGTATGTTTGGTATCAATACGTACAAAATGAATGAATGCAGAGCTTAGGAGACTGTTCTGAAACAAAAATGTGTGTGTGTGTGTGTGTGTGTGTGTGTGTGTGTGTGTGTGTGAATGAAATGCCCAAGACCACCACCAAAAGACAAACACATCACCTATATCAGAAAACATACAGGTGACTGCTCACCCTCAAAAAAGTGGACATAGAGAAATGCAAAATATTAAACAGTCAATTTGCAAACACCTAGAGGATCACAGGCTGCTGTGTAACAGCCAGCAGTTTAGTGATGAGGAGATATTGTCAGAACAATCTAATTTCCTTTTAAGACAGAGAGACCTTTGCCAAAAGTGTTTATTAAGTGTCTGTTTGCACACAGTCAGGAGGAATCCATTGGAGGTGGAGGTGCTTGTGTTCAGCTGCGAAGCATCAGATTTAATATGACTTGACTTCGACCAAAATCTGATTTTGCTTCTGTGATAATTTCCTTTCACAGGTCTAGCAAATATGAGATCCTTACAGTAGAAGGTAGTAGCAGAATTGTTACCAAGTTAAGCTCAGAATAATTACCAAAACCTTTAATTGAAAAAAATAAACCCCACTCTTACAATTAAAGGATGATATTTGCTCAGGTTAAATGAGGTTAAATTTTCAGGGCTCTGCCTCATAACATCTGACCATGTCCCAGAAAACAGAATTGTAATCAGATGAGCAAGTGAGTATTTTAGGTTCATGTGGAATGGTTACCAAACACCCGCTTTTGAGAGAGGGTTCAAATGAAATCCTGAAAGTGAAAAGTTTGATTCTGATTCACACACAAACATCCCGATGAAAATTGCAGACTAACTAAAATGCCTTTTTAGGGGTAAAAAAGTCACATGTACCTTCCCTGATACCACTGCCAGGTATTATAAACTCGACTTTTACGGAGACGGTATTTCAGGTCAAGTTGACACAAACCCCTCCTGTCACCCAGTCATACAGACCCTGCAGATGCGTGAATTGAATACAAAGCAGCTGAAAGATTCAACAATTAAAACAAAAATCTAAAGGTGAAATCCAGAGAGATGAGCCTGTTGGATGTAGTGAAGGGTAACCTTTGTGCCAACTGCAGGGATGCCACAGGCTACCAAGGAGCAGCCTCTTAAGCCCACAGGTGAGAAGTCTACATCTAAGAAGTCAGCTGCAGTCCGGGGACTTGGCCCTAGCAATAGCATACTGCACTATAAAGACCCTGAAGAGCAAGACAGGACCCAACCCAGAGAAACTGGAGTTTGGAGAATGTTGAAAAAAATGCCTCGTATCTGTCCACAGGTGATAAGGCAGTGGCAGCTTGGACACTGGGTGGAGCACTGATGGTAGAGAGGCAAATGGGATTAAACATTGCTGCATGTATCCAGTGATTGTTAAGAATGTTATTTGTGGCTACATAATATCCTAGGTGATGCGATACAGTATGAACAAGATAGACACCAGCTTTGCCCTTAGGGAGCTTATGGTTTCCAGAGAATTTAGATATTGATGAACCTGATGGGTCATTATATTTCTGGGCTTGCAGAGAAAGTCACAGAGTTTGGGGAATAACTGAACCAAAGGGAACAAGGATTCAGTAGGGGCAGGGATTGGTACTGATGAATCCCAGCTATCTGGAATAGAGGCCTGTAGGACAGAGAGCCCAGAAAATAACTTTATAATACATTTTAGTTCGGTGATTCATTATCACCTTAAGGAGGGCAAAATGCATTTTCATGTTTGCCAGACTCAGTGATTTCAGGAAAGTCCTTGTCCTCCATATCTATTGGGAGCATTTAGCACAATGGACCACAGCCTCCCTCTTGCCCATTCTCCTCCCTTGGTCTTAGAGACACCTCCACATCTGTCTCTCACTTTACTGGCTCGCTCTTCTTCATCTCCTTTGCTGGATCCCTCTCAATTGCCCAACCCATAAACGTTGGAATGGCGAGGTCTTTGTCCTGGGCCCTTGTCACTCCTAATTGCTGTCCTCCAGGAACCTCATCCAGTCTAAGTCTTGTGTCACCTTTGGCCAGTGACATCCAACCTGTTCCTCCAATGCTGACCCTTTCCCAAAATACCAGGCCTCCCCCTTGTCCTGACAGGCACCTCTCACTTAAATGTCTAGCCCCCACATCTGTTCCTCTGTGAGTTTCCTGCATTTCAGTTTCTTCAGTTACTGGACCAAGATCTAGGGGTTACCCTGATTCCTCCCTCTCCTTTGACTTCCACATCCAGTTTATCCCAAGTCTTGTCACTTCTTTCTCTAAAACATATTTGATCTCTTAATCTCCATTGCTATTAACCTGGCTCAGTCTGCATTATCATAGGAGCTTCCTCACTGATTCAATTCCTCCACATCTTCCCCTTAATACCCACTCTGTGCCCATCAGCCAGAGGAATCCATTTAAACATTAATCAGATTATGTTACTCTCTGATTTTAACAGTGATAATAGCTTGCTGGGTGCATTTAGCAGAAAGTCCAAATTCTTTACACTGGCTTAAGCACCCTACCTGTTCTCTCCATTTCCCCACCCCCTGTCTCACTAGGCAGTCTTCTTTCTGTTTTTCAGACACCTTAGTCCAGACTTGGGGCCTTGGCATTTGCAATTCCCTCTGCTTGGAGTGCTCTTCTTCATTTTTTTTTTTTTTTTTTTTTGAGACTGAGTTTTGCTCTTATTGCCCAGGCTGGAGTGCAATGGCATGATCTCAGCTCACAGCAACCTCCGCCTACCAAATTCAAGTGATTCTCCTGCCTCAGGCTCCCAAGTAGCTGGGATTACAGGTACCTACCACCATGCCCAGCTCATTTTGGTATTTTTAGTAGGGACAAAATTTTACCGTGTTGACCAGGCTGGTCTTGAACTCCTGACCTCAGGTGATCCACCTGCCTCGACCTCCCAAAGTGCTGAGATTACAGGCATGAGCCACATGCCCAGACTCTTCTCCAACTTTTACATGACTCACTCTACATTAACATTCAGATCTGTCTAAATGTTTCTCCAGTGTGGCTTCCCTGGCCACTAGACCTGTAATGCAGTTACTCTTTATCATATAATCTTTTAAATGATCCGTATGTTGCTTACTAATGTTGATATTGTTATTACTATTATTTACATACTCATTTATTTATTTTTGGTTTGTCTTCATCCTTTACAATGTAAACTCTAAGAGAGCAGAGATATTGTATCCACAGAGCCTGGAACAATCCCAGTTATATATATTGTAGGAGTCCAGTCAGTCTGTGAAATAGAATATCTGAATGCCCAAAGGCTAATATTACACCAACCTGTCATGAGTAAGTATATCAGTCAGGTACTGCTGTGTAGCAAGTGACCCCACAACTCAGTAACTTAAAACAACAGGCATTTATTATTGCTCACCAGCCTTTGGGTCAGTTCTACTGACTGGGGCCAGGTTTGGCTGATTCTGGATTGGCTAGCTTGTGTATCTGTGGTCAGCTGGCAGGGTGGCTGAGTGCTGCTTGGTCTAGGAAGACTTCACTCATATGTCAGGCAGCTGTTTGACAAACAGTGATGGTGACAGGGTGACTGGGCCATGGTCTGTCATCCAGTAGTGTGAGTTTGTTTGTGTGGTAGTCATGGGGTCTGAGAGAGAAGGCAGAAGTGCCCAAAACCTGCTGAGGCTGAGGCTCAGGGCTGGCACATCATTGCTTATACAATATTCTGTTGGTCAAAGTGAGTGTCAAGGCAGGCTCAGATGTAAGGGATGGGGAAATAGACTCTACTTATTGATGGGAGAGAATGCAAAGTCACATTGCAAAGATGTGGCCTCAGGAAGGGGCAAAGGGCTGAGGGTATTTTTGTAATCAATCAACCATATTAAGGATGGCAATAAAAGTGGTCACTTTCCATTGCCACATTCTTCTTCCCAGACGAAGCCATAAAGGACATTTACAGGCTCAGAAGTGCCTTTTCCTCATAGAAAAAGGGCTGTCCACAAGATACAGTGTGTTCTTGGTTGCACAGCTGTGGTGACTAGGGAGTCAGGGGACTTGGTCCCTACGCACCACTGCCAGAGAACTGTGTGGACTCATCTGGGGCCAATGAAAGTTGCAGAATCCCCAATCCGTCCTGATTCTCAGCCCCTTGCTAGGAGCCTGCACATAACTGAACATACATATGTGTGTGTGTAGGGTGGGGCCTAACACAGGTGCTAATGCCTCCATTGAGCAACCCCCAGAGAAGGCAGCAAACACCAGGCCTTCTTTTAGCACTAGATGGCTCCCATTTTGCAAGCATCTGGTAGAAAACAAGGAGAAGCCAAAGTCCCAAAGTTCTCTCCCTTCCTCCCTCCCTCCTCCCAACCTCTCTCTCTCTCTCTTAGAATTGGGGTCTCATTCTATTGCCCAGGCTGGAGTGCAGTGGCACTATCTCAACCTTTCCTGGGCTCAAGTGATCCTTCCACCTCAGCATCCTGACTAGCTGGGACTACAGGTATGCACTACTACACCCAGCTAATTTTTTATCTATCTCTTCTCTGAATAGAACTCAAGTGACTCAGAATGTAAAGACCTTGACACAGACCTTTTAAGGGAACTCCTTAAAAAGTGAAGAAAACAACATGCTCAGCCTTGTCCTTGCCTTCTGTGCATAGCAGTGTGCATAGCAGTGCATTCACTGCCTGAGAATTCAAGGCCAAAACAAAAAGAGGAGCTTTTGTTCCAACAGATAAGTTCTTACCTTTTTCAAAAAAGAAATAAGTTGTCCTGGGTGTTTAAAGTTATTCACACAGCTTTCCAAAGACTCACAGCATTTAAAAGCTAACCCTACTACAAAGATTCAACAGCTCCTTCCAGGTCCAAACAACAGTAGAATATAACTTCAGTGTCCTGGCTCCTTACCCAGCTCTTCTCTCTCTCCCCTTTCCAGCCGCCAGTTCAGTTTTAAGAATTTCATTCTCCACACTCAGATGCAGGCAAATGCATTGGACTTGACCATATTGATTTCAGGTAGGTGAGAGTGGATGTAGTGATTCAGCTTGACAAATATTTAGATCAGTTAAGTGTCCTTTAGAATCACTTGAACTCAATGTTTCCTTTCCCCGACTATCTCACTTAGCAACCTACCTACCCAGCATAAAATATTCAAATTCTTTCTAAATTTCATCTACTGAAAAAATACTTCTAGGCCCTGGCTACATGATAGCTCCACTGGGAGCCCTGTCCTTTCCATGCCCTGAGAAAACCAGATCTAAAGCAGATTTAAATGACTCAGCAGTAGGACTCAGGTCTCTGTCTCTGCCTGCTTACTTAGGGAGTGCTCCAGCCTTTGGGGCTGTCTTGCACTGCAGCATAGGAAGGAAATCATCGACGGCTCCATTCCCTGGCGTTTGAGACTTTTCTTCCCACAGACACATTCCTGAGGACACCAGTCATGCGTAAAGAACTCCACTGGGGTCAGAGTTGGATCCCACTAGGCAGTTTAGGACTTGTAAGCAGAGTAGCACAGACTTGGTGTTCCCAGAGCCTCTCACTCATGATTCATGGCTCTCCACCCCAAGCATCGGACTTGCTCAACTTCACCACAGAAGAAAACAGACTGTAAGCTTAGAGGGCCAGGGAGGAAACTGGAGGCACGTGTGGGAGGAAAAGATACTGATGGTAAGTTTTGCCTGTCATCCTCTTGAGTTGGGGGTGCATAGAGTACAATAAGACCCCATGTGAGTACGTCAGATGACAAAGCTCAGGTTGGATGGGTGTGTAGAGTAAAGGCTTTGCATCACCTTTACCAGGGTGTGGGAAGGCCATTATGGATAGCACAGGGTATGCTGATGATGGGGTGAGGGAGCCTATATGGATGTAGTAGTCACCAACTGCTTCCTACTTCTCTACATGGGAGAAAGTCTTTCTCTGTAATCATGGAAGCTCATGTTCTTGATGGTGGCCAGGTTAGGAACCTCTGATTACTAGGACAGAGCAGAGTAGCAGGACTGGTATATCAGATATCTCATGACACTCTTAAAAAGGGACTAGAATATCTGGGACTCCTCTGTTGTAACTAAATGATCCTCAAGCTTTACCGGCAGGTGAGCAAGGTCCCATTGTATTTGGTACTCACATCTCCACCAATTCTGTAAAACTTTGCCAAGTTTCCCTTACATCCCCTGCACCTCTTCAAGAGATATTCCTAAGAGTTCCCAAGAGGCATCTAACATAAGCCTGCATACTAGCCCAGTCGTCTGGGCTGAGCTGCTGCACTGTTACTGGCCTTGATGGCTGAACTTGATCTCTGTTGCGGCACTCACCACTCTTTCTCAAGCCTTGGCACCTAGGCAGGCTTTGGCAAAAAAAGGAGAGCTGTTCTTCCTCAGCATTATGTTCACTTAGTGGGGGTCCCACAGCAGGGTTGCTTGGACCCCAGGGTATCATAGGGCTTAATAGGACCGGCCCTTTCATCTCACACATTCTATCCTTTCTCTCGCTGTTATACGCATGTCTGACATCTGAGTGGGGAGTGCTCAAATATCTGCCACCAGCTTGAGTCAGAACCATTGACTTCCCTCAGCTTTTCAGGGCCTGTTACCGAGTCTGGTCCACATACTCCAGGTTCTTTTCCTCATGGTCTGGTCTTTCTCAGGTGCCTGCCTTTCCTCCATGCAAACTGCCTGGAGTTGCCTCCCCTTCTCCCTTCCTTCCTGCTCTGTCAGAGGCATCATATCTGGGTGCATATTTGAACCCCATCAGTACACAGAAATTATATATTTCCTTGAGGAAATAGAAACTTTGAAATAACAGCAGGGATGGGGGTTCTGCCTCGCTTCATCTGCCAGCCATGTGCAGACCTTGCTTCAGTCCAACTGAGACTTTAGCGAGTGCTTCATTCTGGTTTGTGAATGGCTTCCCAGTGTCTGTCACTGTGTTCACAGGACCACCGAAGTTGGCTCAGTTGGAATACCAGCCATGTGGCATGTCTCATGGGGCAAGAGCTATGCCACCCATGGGAGCCCAGAGGAGCACACTGAGGACCAACACCAGGGAGACCTTTCCCAAACACGAGTCTAAAGAAGATGGCCAAAAAAGGGGTGCAGATCTAGTAGTTTACAAGTGGTGCCAAGATAAGGTCAGATTCTGAGCATGTTTAAATCAAGTAAATGATATTTGAGGGTGGTTGTCTTAACTACCTGCGGTTGTCCACTTCACACCTGTATAGGCCAGATTGTGTGTGCCAGGCAGATGGACCAAGCTGGCTTGAAGGACCAGGGCAGGTATTACATGCCCCAGACAGGTGTTATACAGTGCTTAAAGCTCCTCCTTGTGTTTAAAGGATTATTTACAAAACATATAAAGAACCAAAGACTTTAATTCCTTTGTGATGTTGGGATTAAAATCTCAACTAACAATAGTCTAACTGTATTGGAAATGGGGAATTTTATATGGAATTTGGTTCTTTTGAATTCCAGCTACATACACAGTAGATTCCCCACCCCCCCCCGCCCCCGCCATAAGTGAAGGGATATGGCAATCTGGGCATTCTCTTGTAAAGATAATAGTAAACTCAATATTTTTTAGTGAGAGGATTGTTTTATATTCTGCCTTTCCTGGTGTTGTTCACTGGGGCTTCTAATACAAATGTAGTATCACCCTCCGTTCTTCTCTTAATACCTGCTGTATGTGATGATGTGGGTACTTAGGGGAACAGGATGGGGAATCTCTTGTATTTCAGGGGATGCAGGCATGAGTGGATGGCCCAAGGTCAAATAAGGAGCTGAAGTTCATTATCTCTGTTTCCAGCTCTGCCAATGAGCAGTATCATCACAACTAACCAATTAATCAATTATTCATTAAGTCATTTAATGAGAAGCTACTGCATACCCCTCCCTTTCCTTGGCCTTCAGGACAATTAGACATGGTGCCTGTCTTCAAATTGCTCACACACCAGTTGGAGACACAAAAGTTACAGCAATAAAGCAACAATCCCTAAGTGCTCAACAGGTCACCAAGCCTGAATGGAGAGGAGGAGACCTTGGTGTGGTCTGGAATGAAAGAGCAGCTTTAGGAAGGAGTGGCATAAAAGAGAGAACTTAATCCAGCAGTTTTTCTTCCTCCATGCACAAATGGTATTACATGTGTTACCGGCCAGTGTTGGGTACCAGTGGCACTGATGTGGTCACTAAGGGGCCCTTGGTGCCAGAGCTGGGACAAGGGTGGGGAAAGCAAGATGTCTAGGGCCTTGCATGACTTCAAGAATGAGCACCTCCTTAAATGATGTGCCTAGGCCGTCCTTCCTGGCCTCCACCTGGTCCCAGTATGCTTTCTCTGCCTCTCTCTATTTCATTCTCTAGCTCCATCTGCTTTTTATTAGTGCTATTTTCCCCTCCCTCCTGGTTGTTTTTCTTCATTCTTTTTTTCTTTTCCTTTTTACCAGTCTACTTCTAATATTCTTCCAGTGCCACTCAGTGATCCATTCCAGATACTGCAGGATTCTTATGTGACTGGTGCTAGAGGTTCTAAGGTGGATGTAAACAATGTCTGTGGCCTGCCTTAGCACGGCTATTTTTAATCCTGTGATAGCAATAATACTGACACATATTACAAGTCATGTCTTTGGATCTAGTTTCTGAGAAAACCCAAGTTCTTTTTATGTAACAACACCTATGTAAAGGAATGAGATGATTTAAGTTACATAGAAATTAACTGCAACAAGACAAGATTAATACATTTGATATTCTTGGCCAACTAATGCTTCTATGCATCTTCCCTTCAGAGCATAAGCTCCTTGCTCATTGTACTCTCCGTGGACCCCTCTCCACTGGATCTCCAGCACCTAGAATAGAGCTGGGTATACATGAGGTGCTTAATACATAATTGTCAAACTAAATGTGGAGTTTTAGGAGTTTAAAGGGTGTTTTTTAATGGGGAGAAGTGGAGACACAATCTCAGGAATGAGATGAAATTATTTAACCAATTGGAGATGCAATTTGAAATGGAAACTACGACATGACTCAGCATCTTCAAGTTCTGAAGTAATAATTAGCACATAAAGTTGATCTGTTATGGACTTCTTGTGTTCCCCCCAAAATTGATATGTTGAAATCCTAACCTCCAGTGTGATGGCACTGAGAGGGGGAGCCTTTGGGAGGTCATTAGGTCACAAGATTGGGGCCCTCATGAATGGGATTAGTGCCCACGTAGGAAGTCAGGAGAGCACTTGCTTACTTTTTCTGTTCTCTACTTTGTGAGGATACAGAGAGAAGACAGCTATCTGCAAACCAGAAAGACGGTCCTCACCACACATCTTATCTGCCAATGGATCCTTGCTCTTGAACCTCCCGATCTGCAGAATCATGAGAAATAAACATTGTGTAAGCCACCCAGTCTACAGTAATTTGTTCTAGCAGCCCAAGCTGACTAAGATATGGTCTCATTACATAACCACTTTTAACCCTAGTCTTTCTATCTGTAAAGTAAGAGGGTGAAAGAAGTCATGCCAGAAGATGTTTCTGCTTAAAAAGATTCTTCTATTTCCTTTCCAATGTGAAGTTTGGGAGGCCCCATTGTAAATGACTCCATTTGATTTTGATTTTGAATTTATTGTCTTTCTTTCCACTTTCATTTCAGGTACTTAGTGCCTGTATGTGCTTTTGATCACAGCCTCAGAAAATAGAACAGTGTGTGGCATTGCAAGGTGGGGCTTTTGCTTAGGAGCTTTGAAAACAGAAGTAATTTTCTTGTACACAGGTTCACAGTTTAAGTCTAAGTTCTTTAAGTTTTAGTCTGTATTACTATTGGTTTCAAACATTTAATGTATGGATTATTCCTTTGGTTCCTGCATTCCTGCTTTCATGGCATACTGACTTGTTAAATAAGGAAAATTAGCTGAGCAGTGGCCTTAGAATCAGAGTCTTCAAGGGCTAAAGTGTGTAGAGTTTGGTAACATCCCCACCCCGCTTTCTGTGGGACCCTCGGGGTAAGGTAGCTGGCATTTGGTTGACATGGTCCAGGTATTGAATAGATGTCCATGCTTGCCTTTTCTTCAAGAATGAGGAAGCCACATTCAGATGCTAAAGTCAGATTCTATATAAATAGCTGAGATATCACATCTGAGCAACCTTGAAGGAATAGTATTCATCCTGCCTTTAGTTTTCTGCTAATGTTATTCAACATTCTTTTCCCACTTTGGTCTCTTTCTTCTTCTCCATTTTGGCAGTTGCACTGGCTTTCTTTTCTAATCTAGAAATGATAGGGATGGTGGCGCAAACACCAGAGAGGAGTCAGTGGCAGTGGGAGGAGGGGAGGGGGAGGCTATTCTTTGACAAGGAATAAAACAGAAGCCTAACTGTGAGGCCATCAATTTACCCCCTGAGTGTGAGCAGCAGATGATTGCTTGAGATTATCTGGGAAGACATTCACCTTTTAGAGTGGGGTTGCAAACTGGCAGACTAGCAGTGAAATTTAGCCACAAACGTAATCGTTTAGCCAGCAAAGTGTTTGGAATATATTTTACAAAGATCCACAGGTCTTACCACTCCTAATGTCTTATTCTGGATACTACACACACTCATACATATTTCCTGTCCCTTTGTGGGGAGTTTTCTTTTACAACCTAGAATCTGATCTCAGATAAAACCTCTTCTCCCACCAAAAGAAGATCCACGCCAACTCATCATCAGCTTACTTTTTCTCCATCTTTAGGTCATATCAAAAAATTTGATAACTGGCTGGGTGTGGTGGCTCACACCTGTAATCTCAGCACTTTGGGAGGCTGAGGCAGGTGGATCACCTGAGGTCAGGAGTTCAAGACCAGCCTGGCCAACATGGTGAAACCCTGTCTTTATTAAAACAACAACAACAACAATAACAACAAAAAACCCAAAATTTGATAACCATGTCTGTAAACAGTAACTGCAAAACTTAATATCAAGATTCACTATTAGAAATCAGCTGACTCCATGTTTTAGAGCCTCTCCTTCAACTTTTCTCTGCCGTGCTAGACACGTGACAAGCCAAACTCTCTCTGTGTTGGTCTTCACTGTGCTGAGCTCTGTTGGAAACCTCTGGGAGCTCAGTGTGCAAAGGAGATAAGCCAGGAGTATGATGCTTGTTTAATGGTTCTCTCTGCAGTGTCCTTGTATTCTCAGCTCCTTTTTTCTTACCCATTTCCTTGGTCTTTTATCATAAATTCCCTGTGTTGTTTCTATACCACTCTTGGCAAAATTGCCCATTGTATTCCTTCATTAGCTTGGCTTTATAAGGGAAAGGATGCTAGGTGTCTTAGTCTCTTTGGGCTACTATAAAAATACCTTAGACTGTGTCATTTATAAACAGAAATTTCTTGCTCACAGTTCTACAGGCTGGGAAGCCCCAAGATCAAAGCACCAACAGATTTGGTATCTGGTGAGGGCTCATTCTCTGCTTCACAGACTGCATCTTCTTGCTATGTCTTCACATGGCAAAAGGGGCCAACAAGCTCCCTCAGGCTTCTTTTACAAAGTTACTTAATACCACTTATGAAGGCAGAGTCCTTGTGACCTAACCATCTCCTAAAAGTGCCTACCTCTTAACACTACTGTACGGAGGATTCGTTTTTAATGTATGAATTTTGGAGGGACACAAACATTCAGCCCACAGTACCAGGGCACTATTTGATGTTTTCTCTTTGCCAGCATTTTGATACTCACATATACTGAACCATTACTTTTCTTTTTCTTTCTTTCTTTTTTTTTTTTGAGACAGTCTCGCTCTGTCACCCAGGCTGGAGTGCAGTGGCGCAACCTTGACTCACTGCAACCTCTACCTCTCAGGTTCAAGTTATTCTCATGCCTCAGCCTCCTGAGTAGCTAGGATTACAGGTATGCACCACCACACTGTCCCCAGCTAATTTTTTGTATTTTTAGTAGAGATGAGATTTCATTATGTTAGCCAGGCTGGTCTTGAACTCCTGGCCTCATGTGATGGGGTTACATGTAATCCCAAAGTGCTGGGATTACAGGCATGAGCCATCTCACCTGGCTGACCATCACATTTTAACAATTTTATGTAGCACCCTTTGGTCAAGAAACTGTTCTTTCTTTCTGGCCCATAGTTCATCATCTTATAGAATTCCATGGTGTCAAACATCTCTGATGGCAGAGATCTGCCTACCCCAAGGAGCATTTTCTCTTCTTCACTTCTTCATAAGAATGTGGGAACCTCAAACACTTGGAAGGTTAAAGGGAAGTCCATTTGATTATCTCTAGGATAGCACAGAAGTGAGTCCTACTGGGTGGACTGCGTAGGGGGTTGGGTTTTAAGACCTCTTCAGTCTTTTCTAGCTTTTTTTTAAAATTAATGCAATAAGTTTATTGGGTCAGCATTGCTGAGGGAGTAAGTAAAGCAGTACTGAGAGGAGGGAGATGTTCAACTGCAACACAGCATGGCATTTTTTGTTTGTTTTGTTTTTTTCCCCATGTCTTACAGGGGGCACTCTGGAGTGGATTTTCAGAGATGTCCTGAATCAGGGCAAGGGGACTAGGTCTATATAACCCACATGAAACAGTAAGTCAAGGCAGCATTCCCTCAGGAAAGGGGTGTGATTTCACATTTCAGTTCTTAGATTCTGCACACACGTTAAAGGATGTGTTTGGCTATTTCTACAAAGCAATCTGCATATATATTCAAAGTCCTCAGAATCTTATGCCTCACTTAGATATTCTATGATTATTGCCTTGAAAATTTTGTCTGTTAATGACATGGGTAACCACAATTATTAGTAACAGAGTATTTGCTTCAGCTAGAAGGAAGGGGACAAAGAAAAACATAGCATGCCGGGAGGAAGAATGGATATCAGAGAGGATGACAGAGAGGGTGTGAATGGAGGAGGAGACCTCACCCTCCAATGAACTTCTCAGAATGTAACCTGCTCAATCTTTAACTTCCTGCCTTGGGCATGAAACAAGCCTTGTTTTAGCTTTAGCTTTTGCTAGAGGAATCTTGAGTGTTTTCTCAGCTTACCTTTTCTAATCTCTCAGGCTGTTCACTCTGGGTGCCTCACTTGGGGATTTAACCTTTTCTCCTTCTTTGTGATGGTTGTTTTGAGTTTACAAGGAATCGAATATTCCAGGGGCACCTGGGGTTTGACTGCTCCGGGAGGAGCCAGAGAGAGAAAGAGTACAAAGCCGTTTCCCACTTTTCAGGCTCACTGAGTAATTTGCAGAACAGAGGGGGCTTCTAACACATGGAGTGTGAATTGTGTGCATAAGCAACCCGAAACCCAGGCAACCTTCAGCACAGGGTTTCCTGTGAATCAGCTGGGTTTTCTGGCATAGCAGTGAGCAAATGGCATTAATGAGGTAGGCATAGATGATGCCAAAGGGGCTCGTCCATTTAGTAGGAGTTGGGCCTAGCAGTGGTGGAGAAACAATAAATGAGGGGGCTGTTTTATCCCCTCCCCCTCCTTTTTTTTTTTGCGGTAGCAACGTTTTGGCTGATTAAAGTACTTTTCATGGTTCCGGAAGGGAAGTGTCTTTTGTACTACACACTAGAATGTCAGTTCTTATTACTAAACCCTGGCTGTTCAAATGCTATTTGAATCTCCCCAAGGCCTCCTTGGGGAGACTGTAGGCAGAAATTTCAAGGAGCTTATGCCAATTATTTTCTTTCTATCTACATATTGATGGCTCACCCACAGTAATCATGTGAATCAGGTGCTATGAACACAGTTTCCTTTATTTCATTCATGACTTTTAAGACAGATAAGATATTTTTTTAACACCCTTTTCCCCTTAGCCTCTGCAACTGCCATTTGTGTTGTCTACTTGAGAATTATATGGCAAATCAGAGGAAGAAGTGACTCAGATTCTTTTGGGGTGGGGAGGATAGATAATTATTTGGGCATTATTTATGCTAATACCAGAGTTAGTCAAGGACATATAACATAAACATATACTGAGGCCTCAGTGGTGGGAGCAGGTGTCAAACTCTGGATTGCATTGCTTAAAAAGTGTATAATTTAGGAACCTTTTATTGAAAGTTACATATTTTACTCTAGCAGCACACAAGGGAAAAGTGGAATTAATTGAAGGTTATATAGTAGCCATGTAGCAAAAGCCAATGCTGAAAATCAAGTATCAGAAAGTACTGGAACCAGAGAATTTAAGCAACAGGAAGTAAAGGACAGTTTTTTTAGGGAAGTACCAGTGTTTCATGTCATCTTCAATTTCTCTCCTTTTCTTGTTCAAGGTTAAAATTCCTATGCAAATCTGATTGACCCAGCTTGGACCTCATTCCAACCTCTTGGCTAGATAAGAGTGAGGTCCCTTTGACTGCTCGCCATAAGGGAAGATTCAAAGTGTGGCAGGCAGTGACAGGCGGGTTCCAGACAGGCGAAATCAGCAGATGTCTATTCACAAGTTGAAAGAGCTCCAGGTACCCTAGAAAGGGACATAAGATGTCCCAACCTTACACTGTTCCTTGTTGTTAGTACAGAGTTGCAGGATAGCCTCTTTGTCCCTTTTCCCAAAGCTTCTGGATGGACTCCATGTTGCCTCCTTTGGAAGAAAGATGAATCACAGTTATCCTTCTTCTTGGTAAACTGATAACGAAAAACAATCCAGTTTAGCAGATTCAATTCCAATTTGAGAGGAGAAGCTGGGGCACAGGGTTGGCAAAGACTCTATCTTCCTAGGGTTCAGAGATTTGTCTTGAGTAGCTGTGAATGCTGGAACGAAAGGCAATGATTCTCTAAACCCCCATTCTCAGACTCTCTGACGGTGGGCATTCCTTCAACTGCTCAGATAGGCTCCTATGGAGCAGACCTCATGTGTATTATTTTATTTGATTTTTTAGAAATTGTGCCATTTTCTTTTAAGGAGCTTCTGGCAATGAGCATAATTAAGCATAGATTAAAATGTCTGAAAGACTAAAAACCACCATAGCGATACAGTGAAACAAACACGAGAAACTTAGAAACAGACTCACATTATCGTTCCATCACAGCATTGAGATTTACAATGATACCTAAACATCAAGCCTTACTAGAGATGATCAAACTGAGATTTCAGCTTTTGCATTTGCACTGTGATTCTAACAATTTAGAAAGATTAATGTGAGACATAGGTCATCTACAACATCAATGGAGGCACAAAGGGCGCTGGTCAGATTTCAAGGAGTGGATGAAGGAGGAAAGGAAGAAGAGAAAAGAAGAGGAGGAGAAAAGGAAGAGAAGAAGTAGCAGGTGGAAAAAGAGGGGGAGAAGATCCCACTGAAACTCCTAAAATAACACTGCAGGGGATTCTGGTGCCCACCAATGTCTAGACATTTGCTATGAGCCAAGTATTATTCTAGATAAGACAACCAAACTGTCAAATGTGAAGACATTAAACAAAGAAGATATTTATATAGAGTGATAATTTCTATGAAGGAAATTGTGTCTAGGACAGAGTTGCTGGGTGGTTACTCAAAGTTGGCTGCTAAGGGGACTTCTCTCTGACAAGATGAAGTCAGTGGAGAGAAGAAAGCAGCCATGGGAAAACTGGGGAGGAGTTTTCCAGCAGAAGGAGGAGTGACTGCAGGGGTCTGGAGATGAGGCAAGATAACGTCCAGGTTGGTCTTTCCTGGAGCATCTGGGGAGAGGAGCAGGAGATAAGTAAGTCAGGTGCATGGGGTGGGGTAGGTAGGGCAACCCTGAGAAGAAGAAGTCATTTTACACCCTTTCTGGGGGCCTGCTTTTAGGGCAACTATAAGGTGCTTTGGGCTGCAAGTAACAGAAAATCCTAACTAGTAGTGGACTGCTCATACAAATTAATTTTTAAAAAATCTAACACGGCTGGGCACGGTGGCTCAAGCCTGTAATCCCAGCACTTTGGGAGGCTGAGACGGGTGGATCACAAGGTCGAGAGATCAAGACCATCCTGGTCAACGTGGTGAAACCCCGTCTCTACTAAAAATACAAAAAATTAGCTGGGCATGGTGGTACATGCCTGTAATCCCAGCTACTCGGGAGGCTGAGGCAGGAGAATTGCCTGAACCCAGGAGGCAGAGTTGCAGTGAGCCGAGATTGCGCCATTGCACTCCAGCCTGGGTAACAAGAGCGAAACTCCGTCTCAAAAAAAAAAAAAATCTAACAGTAAGTCTGGAAGTTAGCTGTTGGTGGAGCAGCTCAATGACATCAAGTTTCTGGGACTTTTCACATTTTTATCCTTAATATATCAGAGGTGATTTCCTTCATAATTTTGAGATAGATGCTTCAACTCTGTGTCTTCATGTGGCGGTGGGCAAGCAGGAAAGAGGAGGCAAAAAACATTCCTTGTAACACTCTTTCCTTTTATCCAAGAGGAAAATCATCTGCTGCTGTCCCCCAGCAGATTTCCTCTTAACACCCCCTGCACAGACTATGTGCGCACCCCAGACTAGGAAGGTCTAGGAGGGGGCGATCTCAGGGAAGGCCCTATCTATGCCCAGCACGGGCAGCTGTCCACGGGGGTTATTTGAGAAATGTTTGCTCACATTAGCTTAGGAAACTAATGGAGTAACTGAAGTAGGGAGGATGTTCTGGAGGAGGCTGTTGTTTCAGGTTCATGTGGAGGAATAGGGCCAGAGTGATCTTGGCTGGGGTTTGCTGGAGAGGGAGGAGGGGGCTGCTGGCGTGCTGTGGAGGACACGGCCCGCCAAGCTGTTCTTGGAGTGTAAGATGGAGCAGAGGAGAGAGCGAGCTGAGGGTACCAGGTGCAGGCTCTGGAGAGACTCTGTGGGTTCAAGGCTACTCATTAGCCTTGCACTGTCCTGGGCTTCATCATCTATAAAATGGGAGTGACAGTAGTGCCTGTCTTAAAGGGTCTTATGACAAATACACATTTTGTACATGTAAAAGCACACAGAGCAGTAGTGGCATAAAGCAACCAGCCAATAAAGGCTGGCTAGTATTTTATTGTTCTTCTGTACCATCCACCTCTTCCTGTGTCCGATTATCCTACAGTTTGTTGGAGATTTTACACCTTCTTTACAGATCACAAAGAATCTTCATGTGTGCCAATTCACTGGCTACTTGGTCCTTCAACTCTCTTGGTAATGTCTGTGGTCACAGCATGAGAAATCCCTTGGTGCTACCAGACCCATAGAGGGTAGAAGTCTTCCAGGAGCTTTTGTGAAGGGCCAGCCCTGTTCCTTTCAAGGAACAGCTCACCCAAGGGAAGTGTTTTGAGAGTTTGTGTGAGAATGGTCTTGGAGGTGCCTCAGTTAGAACTGGGAACTGCAGAAGCAGTTTCTTTGAAGCTCATAGGGTCGGGGTGTTCTTGGCATTGCCTTAGATTCTTCTGACTATGCCTGGGGGGCTGGGGAGAAGAGAGAGGTGATGAATGAAGAAGCACAACCTTTTGATTTCTTTCCTTACTTCTGAGAAGTTTTCACTCCCTCCGGAGTCTGGGCATCTGTGGGAGAGCTGGACTGTTTTATAGCAAGGATTTTTTCCCCCTTCTCTTTTTTTTTCTTTTCCCATCAACACTTGTCAGGGATTCAAGGCAAAAAGGCTGGCAAAGGCCTGGGCTTCTGCACCAGCGCAGGCAAAGATGGGTCTAAACAGGGAACAGAGCAAGGCATTGTTCCAACACTGCAGAGTGGAGAAAGTAGGTCAGGGAAGAAAATGCAGGTTTGACAGAGCTGGGAATTGAACTTGTCACCTCAGAGCTCATTGGTGTAGAAAGTGAACAGCCAGCAAGGGACCAGGGAGGAACTGAAGTCTGCTGCCCGGGCAGGGGCAGACACATGCTGTGAAAAGCGGCCTGCATGATGGTCACTGTCCCCTTCCGCGTCATGGCTGAGCTGCCATCTTCCCCCTCCCCCCACCCCATACCCTGGGAAACTACACCAAGTGATCATTCTAGACAGCAAGAGCAGCTGAGACTCTCTCTGGAGAGAATGCCAGTCGGCAGCTTCCCAGCCACCAGCTGCATTTGCAGGACTGGGATTTGAGACAAACCCCCCCTCTCAGATAGGAGGCTCTAATTACAATCAACATCACCTTCTAGGAAACTTCTTGCACGAATGGCTACCAGCAGAGAAAAGCTTTCTCCTCATCACCCTCCTGGTTAGTACCGTGGCTAGAGGTGCCAGACATACCGGAGCCCTGGTAACTCTCCCACTTTCTCTAAGTCCAGACACTGAGTGATTTTGAATGAAACGTGCTTTTTTCAATACTAAGGAAGTTTCACTTTGGAAGCAGCTCCAGATTCTTTGCTCTGGACCACGCTTTTGCCTAATAGAGGCTTCCTCCTCCTCGCAGATCTTAAACATTCTTCAGTGGCAACAAGAGAGACTTTGAATTGGTCATTTCAGACCTGCCTGCCACATCTTGGACACCAAGAAGTGAAAGTTGGTTAGACACTCCTTCATTGAGTACTTTCAACATACACTTGAATCTGAAAGACATGCATAGCCACAAAGACCACACACTTCTGTGCCTACACTTCTCCCTGGACTTTATTATGTAATTAGTAACTCGTTTTCCCTCTTTGTGAAATGGGGATAGCATTGGGAATAACACCACTTCTTTGTAATGGAAAGATTATATGACTGGAGACAAAGACTCAAATTCCATTTCTGCTTAAGCTATTTGCCAAAATTTGTCACCTCCAGATTCCTCAGCTATAACATGAGGACAGAGTGTCATATAGAACAGAGTTGTAAGGATTCAACCACAGATACATGAGTTTGAAACGTGGAAGCACCTTTTCCAGGCCTAGCACTTATAGGAAGCTGAATCGAATCCAGGAAGCTGCTCCCTTCCTTCTTCCTTGCTGATAATGCTGAAATAATTTCTGATGGGAGTATTTGGGAATAGACATAATTAGGGCTGGCTCTAAACAAACAAGCAAACAAGCACACAAACAAAGGGAGCAGAGAATAGGCTCTGCTGGTCATCTTGTCTTGCACATGTGATCATTAAAATTAAAATTAAATAAAATTTAACATGCAAATTCTCAGTCATGTAGTTAAAAGTCAAGCATTCACTGGCCACATGTGACTAGTGACTATCATATTGGACAACACAGAGACAGACCATTTCCATCATTGCAGAAAGTTCTATTGGACAGTGCTGACAGCATTCTTACAGAAATGAGCCTTGCCTTACAGATGAGAACAAGCTTCTTAAGGCAAAACCCAGACTTCCTTTCACCTCCGAGTGCATCTTCCTCTTTTAAAGACATTGTCTTTAATACACACAGTATTTACTTCGTAGCTAAACCAGGAAACCACACTATGTACTCAGGCGTGTTCATATCTCCCTTTCAGCTGATCCTGTACATGTGTCTCCTGACCAGCTTCTAATCTCCCTGCCAAGTGGGTCAGGGGGAAGACCCTATGAATACACTGTGGGTGCAAATTGGGCTTTCCTATTTCATAGATGTTGAATCCCTAGATGGCTTTGTGCCTAACATAAAGGGAGAACGATACCGCCACATTTCTGTATTGTATTGTGGAATATGAGGCAACTTTAAAACAGATAAGAGTGCCAGTGCCCACTCTGCCTGCATTTCAAGAGCTGGGTCAGAAAAGAGTTTTTATTTTCTTGGTGCAGAGAAGGAGGTAGTTTTTATCATTGGGGGTCATATAAGGAAATGGGAAAAAGACTTTTTAAAGAAAAATGAGTGTTGTGAAAAGGAAAAGAGGGACATGTCCTAAATCCCAAGTTGCCTTAGCCTCTGGCTGGCAATATTAGTGGAAGGACATCTGTGGTCATTTTACATGGGTGTGGCTAAAGCCCCAAGCACTGGTCACTGTGGGCTTCCACAACAGCCCCTCCTGCAAGGCAGTGAGCTCACACTAACTCAATCGCTCTCACTTTCTGTGATTCAAATAGAGCAGAAGAAGTTTCCAGGAGGGATTAAAATGCACACCTGAATGACTCCAGCCCACTCCAGCCCAGAGAGAAGCAAAGTCAGTGTGATGGGGGCGGGGAGGCATGAAATAAGTCAAGGTTAATTCAGCATGTGAGGAAAGTTTGAATTATTCATTTTCTGACCCTGTACCAGGTACTTTTTACTGCGGTCTGTTATAGTCTCTTTGCGGGGAGAGTAGTCGCACATGTTTCTCAGCCATCTTTTAAACACATACTTTGTCTTTTAGTTTTAAGCAAAGGGGTTGTGGACATAGTGCTCTGGTGCCGAAAGCAGCCTGGGAGATGCCTTTTAGGAGCACCCAAATGTGGCACAGCTGAGAGGAGGGAGGGAGCAGCCACTTAGCACTTCCATCCCATTTGGGCTAAGCGATTGGGCAGGAGGAAAGGAGAGATTAAAAGCAAGAAGTGAGAAAAGCATCTAAGGGCTTGGGAGGAGGGCAGGAAGGAGGAGGCAGTTTCATAGAAGAGGTGTGATTTGGTTTCCTTAAGTCATCAGAGCTTTTTCTTTGTCTTTAAATGACATTTCCAATTGGAAATTCATCTGAACAGGGGAAAAAAAAAGAGACAAAGCTCTATTGATTTAGATAGGCAGGGAACATCATAGAAAGATTCTAGTGCCTATTAAGAGAAATCAGAACTGTGGACCTTGGCTAGGTTGTTCTTGTATGTTAGAGGCTATTTCTCACATCTCATCCCACTGTGAAGTGAGTATCACAAAATATGCCAAAGCAGTTTCTGGATCTCAGGCTGCTTTGGCTGGCATTTTATTTAGCTTGTGACATTCTTGGCTGTTCCTATTCTGGTGGGCATCAACACTGCCCAAATCTACTGGATTGAAATTCATGTTCAGAATACCCCTTTGTTCTAATAACTATTCCATGGCCATCATCCCCTGACCAGGTTGAAATAGTGGAGTGTATACATACCAGTCCTGCATCTCTTCATTTGTGAGGGTGGAAGGCTCACAAAGAGTTGTGGCCATGTTTGCAGCAGGCCCCCATGCAAGGCCAATGGTAAACCTTTCAGATGCAGGAACTGAGACATATCCATGCACAAAATGTGCTTGGCGCATATTATAAGGTGCCTACAGAAGCCTAGCTAGATGTAAATGAGTCAAGCAAATGAGTGAAGTGGGATGGGAGTAAGGTAATGGGATGGGAACCAACTGGAGAGCATATGGCCAGTTCAAGAGAAAAACCAGGACTCAGCTCCAGCAGATTGGTGTCAGGCAGGACTGGATTTTTAAGATAATCTAGAAATTCATATTTTTGTGAAGTCTCTTAATTTTTAAAATATTGGCGCAAGGTTTATGGTCTGATGAAGCAAAAAGCAACCATGAGCCAGACTCAATCAGTGGGACACTAGTCTACATACCTCTCTGACAAGGCTGGTTCCAATACAGCTATTTGCAAAAGTAATCAGTTTCATGGCTCCCATGATCCTGAAATGCCCCCTTAATGGCACTAGTATCAAACAAGGCCAAGGGGCTGAGACGGTAAGCTCCTTTCATGTGCAGCCATTTTGCTAAGTGGCTCTCACCAGCTGTAGGCTGTAGAGTTCCTCACCCTGTTCCAAGCATGGTGTGGTCCTTCTTGGGGAATGGAAATTGTGCTCTCACTCCTCTTCCAGCTAATTGCTTTAATGCATCCTGAATGTATCTAGGCTGCCGCCCCTAACCACTGGGTCATCATTTATTCACAGGCCTGAAGTCCCTTAAGCAGCCTCCTGCTGGCCCTCACGCTGCAGGGGATTAATGTAGTCTGGTTGGTGAGTCAAAAAGAAAGATGACATCATTCTCATGTCAGGAATGAGGATGTGTGTTTGTGTATGTACGGGTTATAGAGTACAAAGACAGGAAAACCAAGTCTTCTTCTCTTATAAGGTAGCAAAATAGCCCCCTCCCTCTTTGTCTTTTGCTTTCAATCCAATCTGGCTTCTCCCAAGTGAGTTATTAATATGGGACACAGCCTGACTTCTTCCCTTCTGTCTCCTCATATAAATCCAACTAATTAATTTACTTTAACAAGAGGAATCTTTTTCTATCTCTTTCCATCTTTGTCGTTCAAGCTCTGTTTCTCTGAATCCAAATCCAAGATACACAGCTACTTCAATAATTACACTTTGAACTTTAAGTCTCAGTGTGCAAAGATCTCTAATTTTGCATCATCAGATCCACTCTCATAAACTAGGGGAAAAGGAAGTCTTAAGTAAAAGGGCTCTTAAATGAGAAGAAGGACAGGGCAGTTAAAGATCAGAACTCATATTCTGTCTGGTTCAATTAATGAAGGGAAAATGGAAAGAATACTGCATGTGCTGGAAACCGGACAAACTAAAGAGATTTACACATTTTTTTTAAGCTTCACTACATTGAGAGTTCATTCAATGGCAAATATTAAAACTGAAGAATGGTGGCATCAGCATGCCTACTCCTGAACAATTACTTGGTTAAATCTTGTGTCTTCTTTTAGTGTATGAATGGAAACCACCACCAAAATATGCCATTTGTTGCCAGCTAGCCCAATTAGAAACCTCCTCACCCTTCAGAAAAGAAAGCTGCAGCACACAGAGCTGTGCTGGTTTCAGGGATGCTCTCTCATAAAACAATGTCAGCATGCTGCAAGCTGAAGGAAAGGTTGATCCTACAGAGAAAATTCAGGTCAGAACTGACAAAGGTGAGATATGGGAAAAGCGAGAATAAATTAGAGATCTCCTTATGTTCTTCCCAGTTGTAGGAAGGTGTGGGAATGATTTCCCATGTGAGTGAGCACTGGTGGAACTTCCCAGGTCATTCCTTAGAGCTCCTTAAATTCTTTCCTCTGTGCTTCAAGGGATTTTCTTTCTTTATGGAAAGTGTCAATGCTTGTCTTTCAAAAGCCCCCCTGCCACCCTCCAAGAAAAAGTAAAAAGAGGATTTGCAAAAACAAGTGCCATGCTGCCCATTTTGCACACGTGTGCAGAGAGGAGTCAGGAACTACTAATGAACATACCAACTGTGTATGGAAAATCAGCCAAACTCAGGCTTTGGGCTTTCATTTCTCTGCTGAGATCCTGATTCCAGACTGCCTGTGAGAAACATGAGCATGGCTTCAACCATAATGTGAACAAAAAGCAAGGCTAACAAAGGTGAGGGTCTTCCTGAAATATCAGTTTAAAAAGAGCTTTGCCTTGGAGCAAGCCAGTTACATCCCACTATGATTTCCTGACTTGGTCTGGTAACATCTTAAAATACTAGCAAAACCACCTTCTTATTAGGACCTGAGACCTTTTAACTCTTGCTTTCCAAGATTTAAGAACTGGCAAGTATGGTTACTTTTTAGAATATGTTTCCTATTCTTTCCTTTCTTCCTCCCTCCCCATTCCCTTCTTTCCCTTTTTCCTCCCTTCTTTTTAATACAATAAACTAATGGAGAGAGATCCAAGATAGCTGATTACTAGCAGTTCAGGATTGTAGCTCCCAGTGAAAGCGCAGAGAATGAGAGGATGCCACACTTTCAGTTGAATTTTTGTTGCTCACAGACCAGGAGATTTCCAGTGGAGGAGCTCCACGGGTCGCCAGCATGACTCTTGTGGCTGGCGTGGCAGTTTTGCCAGAGCCCCAGCACAGCGGTTCTTGGTGCAGAGTAAACGGGACTGGGTCCCCTTTTGGTCGACATTTGGAGCTCCAGGTAGGCATTCGCCTATTCAGCTGATTGAAAAAGGGACTCAAGAAGGAAGCCAGACCAGAGATTCCCAGGCAGTAAAGCACCATGAATCTTAATGCTGCTGTTTTAGCCAGAAGAAGGAAGCCAGACCAGAGATTCCCAGGCAGTAAAGCACCATGAATCTTAATGCTGCTGTTTTAGCCAGAAGAAGGAAGCCAGACCAGAGATTCCCAGGCAGTAAAGCACCATGAATCTTAATGCTGCTGTTTTAGCCAGCACTGGCACTGGGAATCACTAAGTTGGACGTCCACTCAGAGACCTAATTTGAAAGTTGGTAATTACAAAGACGACAGGTGGATAAATTTACAATGACAAGAGGAAACCAGCATAAAAAGGCTGAGAATACTCAAAATCAGAATGCCTCTCCCTCTACAGAGGATTACAGTTCCTCATCAACAAGGGAACAAGGCCTGATGGAGAATGAGTGCATTCCATTAACAGAATTAGGCTTCAGAACGTGGATAATAAGAAGCTTCTGTGAGTTAAAAGAACATGTTCTAGCCTAATGTAAAGAAACTAAGAACCTTGAAAAAAATGTCTGATGAAATCCTAATGAGAATAGACAATTTAGAGAGGAATATAAGTGAAATAATGGAACTGAAGAATACAATATGAGAACTCCACAAAGTATGCACAGGTTTTAACAATCAAATTGATCAAGCAGAAGAAAGGATATCAGGTTGAAGACCACCTTAGTGAAATGAAATGAGAAGACAAGATTAGAGAAGAAAGAGTAAAAAGGAATGAGCAAAGTCTCCAAGAAATATGGGACTATGTGAAAAGACCTAATTTACATTTGATAGGTGTATCTGAATGTCATGAAGAGAATGAATCCAAGCTGGAAAATATTCTTCAGGATATTATTCAGGAAAACTTTCCTAACCTAGAAAGACAGGACAATACTCAACTCTAGGTAATACAGAGAACACCACAAAGATATTCCTCAAGTAGAGCAACCCCAAGACACATAATCGTTAGATTCACCAGGTTTGAAATAAAGGAGAACAGTCTAAGGGCAGCTAGAGAGAAAGCTCAGGTTACCCATAAAGGGAAGCCTATCAGACTCACAACAGATCTCTCAGCAGAAACCGTACAAACTAGAAGAGAGTGGGGGGTCAATATTCAATGTCCTCAAAGAAAAGACTTTTCAACCCAGAATCTCATATCCAGCCAAACTAAGCTTCATAAATGAAGGAAAAATAAATTTTTTCACGAACAAGCAAGCATTTCATCACCACCAGGCCTGCTTTACAAGAGCTTCTGAAAGAAGCACTACACACAGAAAGGAACAACCAGTATCAGTCATCCCAAAAACTTACCAAAAGGTAAAGAGTATCTCCATAATGAAGAATCTATATCAACTAATGGGCAAAATAGCCAGCTAGCATTAAATGACAATATTAAACTCACAAATATCAATATTAATCCTAAATTTAAATGGATTGAATGCCTCATTCAAAGACACAGACAGGCAAATTGAATAAAAAGTCAAAGCCCATCGGTATGCTGTATCCAGATCCATCTCATAAGCAAGGACACACAAAGACTCAAAACAAAGGGTTGGTGGAAGACTTATCAATCAAATGGAGAGCAAAAAAGCAAACAAAACAAAACAAAAAAAAAAACCAATAACAGGAGTTGTAACTTTCCTCCCTGACAAAATAGACTTTAATAGTAAAAAAGACTAAAAGCAACAAAGAAGCACATTACATAATGGTAAAAGGATCAATGCAAAAACAGGAGTCAATGATCATAAATATATATGCACCCAATATAGGAACACCCAGATACATAAGACAAGTTCTTAAGTCATTAAGAACTTGTCTTAAGAGACTTCGACTCCCGCACAATAATAGCGGGAGACTTTGACACCACATTGTTAATATTCAATGGATCGATGAGATAGAAAATTAACAGGGACATCTATGATTTGAACTCAGACCTGGAACAAGTAAACTCAGTGAATATTTATAGAATTTCTTCACCCCAGGTCCACAGAGCATACATTTTTCTCAGTATCACATTATACCCATTTTGAAAGTGACCACATAATTGGAAGTAAATCACTCTTCAGCATTTGCATAGCATTTCACAGACTTAAATGAAATATTGGTTGGCTGTTTGTTTGTTCTTTTCTTCCCTTATTCCTTCCTGTCTCCACTGTTAAGCACGATTATCGGCATAAAAAAGGTTTTTAATACCTATTTTTAGATTGCATTCCAGCCTGGGCAATAGAGCAAGACTCCTGTTCTCTCTCCCCCTTTCTCTTTCTCTTTCTTTCTAATAATAATAAAAAAAAAAACTACCTAGCTATTTTTGACTGAAATGGATCAAAATCCCACTGTGGATGAATTTAGGTATGAGTGCAATCTCGAGTATGTCTAGAGACATGTACATGTGGGAAGTAAAATAGCTGCACCCTTTGTGTAGCTTTCCTGTGCGTTTATATCTATCATAGTAATAATAGCTACTATTTATTGTGCATTCAGTAGCTACTATTTATTGTGCATTCAGCACAATGCATGAGCATTGTGCTATGAGCTCTGCATATATTACCTCATTTAATGCAAATATTAAAACTGAAGAAAGGTGGAACATCTCTTTTCTGTATTCCAGTAATTCTTCATTAATAGATTCTTTCATAGATACACCACTATACCTAGCCTAAACCCAAATGATGACTACTGCCAAGGATAAATAAGGTTGTTTCAATGTGTAAATATTATTCATATTCTAGAGGCAAGTGGGAGATGTATTCTTCAGAACAGTAAATCTATGCTCGCTTTCTGGAAGTTTGCTCTCAAGGGACCTGAATGTCTGAAAGTGAATTAAATTATTTGCTTCTAACGCTTGGTCTTGGGCAAGCTATTCAATCTCTTGTGTGTGAATTTCTTCGACTGTAAAATGAGACTTACTGGGTACATATGATGGGCTTAGAACAGCACATGCCATATTAAATGCTCAGTGAATGTTAGCTATTATCATAGTTATTGTTGTTAAATTATCACAATTCTCTGAAGAAGGCATTGTCATCCCCATTTTACAGATGAGGAAACTGAGACAAAAAGAATTCAATAACTTGCCCGAGGTCACATAGCAGTCAGTGAGGGAGGTGATGATTCTCACCCTAGGTTACTTTCAGTTCAGAATTTACAACTGGAATATGATTTTACCTCTAAAATATAAAAAATGGTAAGTGGTCATGGCTCTATAGAATACCATTTCTTTCTCCTGTAGGAAACCTGAGCTATAAAGCAGACATAAAATGTCCTAAAGACTGGAAACATGTCACATGAGAAGCATTTTCAATCCCTGTGGTAGAGAAGGAGTGCTTAATTACCATGTGCCACTGCTGTTAACCTTTGCAAATAAGTCTAATTATCACAGATTAATGAACAGAGCTTAGGCACATCTAAAGGGGCTTTGCTGAGGGGTTTTCATTTCTGCATTTCATTATCTCCATAAACGCTGTTGTTCCCCATGCACATGGTTATGGGACTTTTATTATTTTTTTAGCTGTGCTCTGTGAAATATCAACAACAGAGCCTGAGAAATAGCTCAGGGCAGGGATCGCTTTCCAGGAAATCTTTAGGAAGCCTGTAAGTTGGGTGGTTGCTGCTTCAGTGTTTACTGATGAATCATGCCACCTTGGTTTATAGGGAATAAAGCCTTATACCGTCGCCAAGGAAACAGCCTGAGATTTTGGAAATATCTGAAACCACAGAGAAATTTCCAGAAAAAATCAATGTCTTAGTCAAGAGTCAGGTTAATCTTATCTGCATCAGAGTGAGTAAGAACAATGCAAATACAGCTTAAAAGATTCATTTCTGTCTGTACCATGACTTAAATCCATATACACCATGTTGTGATTCTCAGAAAATGTTCTCTATGAATAGAAACCATGTTTGCTATACTCATCCTGGAAAGTGGCCATGATGCTGGTCCTTAGAGCAGGCTGTGCCTGGGAGCCATCTTTGAATAGCCTGTGAGCGCAGAGGGAGAGACATACCTCTAGTGAGAATCCTGGAAACCTTCGTGTGACATTGTGGCAAGAGAGCAAGCTGGTAGTTAGCAAAGGGTTTCCACCATACAAAGGCTGGGACCTGAGAAAGATCTTTGGCACAATCTACCAGACACGTTTCATTAATAAATGATTAGATTTGCAAATCTTGTCAGTAGAGATTGCTATCACAGAACTAATGAAATAAATAATGAAACATTTCCGGGGTTTCTGGCTGGCTTTCAGAGGAGAGTAGATCTCTGCCTTTGTTGCAATTCATGGCTGTCTCTTTGATCAACTCCTGGGGAGTTCAAGGAATGATTTTCCTGCTTCCAACACACGCCTTCGGCTTTTAGGTTTGCCTTTTTTTTTTTTTTCTAAACTTGACTTTTCATATCATTTTGAGCTTCAAATACAAAGGTTCCCCAGGATAATTTCAGATAAAGAAACCAAACAGAGTAAATAATCTGCAATAAAGAAAATCTGAATTGTACTTTGAGAAACAACCCATTTGACACTGGGTTCGGAAAGGGGTACAGGAGGGATTTTGCTCACAAATGAACACAAAAAATGTTCATGATTTTATTCGAATGTCTCCATTCTGCACGGCCTAAAGCTGAGAGCATTTCCTGATCCAGAAGCAAACCAGGATGCACCCAGTGTGGATTACCCGGCAGGCAGACAAAGCATATGTTCAGGACATTAGCAGTGCCGGGTGGCTGACATTTCTTTTGTTCAAAAAGAAGAAACAAGATTTTTCATATCTCAGAAAAAAAGTGTCAGAATAGTGATGGAAAAATCAGAATGTTGTTGGAGAAATAAAAGCTCATTTTCTGACTTTGTATTATTTTAATTTGATTTACTATCAGGCACGCAAGGGAATGGAACGCTAACATCTGTTTACTATATGGGTCTTCTAAAACTCTTCATCTGTCTGGTAAGACAGGAAATTTCTTCTTTGACCTATTCTAGTCATAAGGCAATGTGGCCATTATCTATAAGCCTGATATTTTTGGTAACCTTTCAGAGGAAAGCATAGTATTAACAATATAAATGGGTTTCGGTTCTCTCCCTCCACTTCCCCATCCGTATGTGAATAGGCACACATACAGACACACATTCACCATTCCTGGAAATCAGTGAGTCCGAAAGTCGAAGTCCTGATTTTGCTCCTGGACTTGACTTCCTGGGAGCTACCATTATGCTTACTGGACAAGTTACAATGGAGCTGAGTTCAAATCCATCCAATTAAAAAATCCAATTAAAAATGTCCCTTTGAGTATCCTTATCTTTTGTAATTTCATCCCGTGGTACAGCAATTCTACAGGCAAAACACTTCAGGCTTTGTCTCTTTACGGGTTTAGATTATTTCTTTGGGAACAAGATAGTTTCCCAGCAGGAAAAGACTTTAAAAAAGTACTTAATTGTTAAGTCAAGGAAATAAAATTAATGCTACAATTATAAGGATCAGAACAAAACAAACAATAAAAACTCCCCTTTAGGTTTAGAGAGGGGTTGTCAGGATCTGTCTACAAGGGATAAATATTGTTGCACTGTGATGTTATGATCCTTTTTTTTTTTTTAAACTTATCTCCCAGATTGACTACTTCTCTAATTGGAGTTTAAACACATGATTGGTTCTCTCTGAGACAAGAATTATACTTTATCATTATCAAATTATTACTCTATTTTATTGATTCTAAGTTACACACTTTTTTTCACATTCTGTCAATTCTGAAATCAGGAGGCATATCAAAATCACCATCATCCAAGCAGCAGTCATGATGTACTTGTCAGTACTATATGTGGAAATAGAAACTTTCAAAATGGGAGGCAGCTACTGCAAAGGAAAACTGTAGACAGTGGAAACACGGCATCACCGATACTCGCAATGGCGCAGAGCATGATGTTGGGTGGAAAAATCTGGACATTGATGACAATGGGTCAGATAAACTAGACAAACCATGACATGCATAGCAAACTAAATATAAGGGTTTGACACCAGCCTGTTCAGACTAATACATTCCAAGATAAGACCACTGACTTCTCATTACAAATTTCAGCCTTAACCTGCCCAGTCCTCACTTACTATTATGCTGGTGTAAAAGTAATCATGGTTTTTGCAATTATTGCAAAAACCATGATTACTTTTACACTGACTTAATAATTTCTGCCCCAAATCACCTTGTGATGACCCCCACACCTCATGGAACATGACTAGTACCTTTCCCTGACTCGCCTTTTGAGAATACTGAAACTCTGGTAAGGTGGTGCTTTCTTTAGCTCAGCAAGTTTGTTTAATAAACCTAGTTTTTCTGTGATCAGCACTTTTCCCTGGTGGTTTTGGTACAGAGCTTTGATACTTTGAAAAAAAAAATCATTAGAATCAGGCTCTAATTCTAAAAAGTTTTAGAAATAAATTATTTAGCTGGTATTTCTTTTTAAATGTATACACAAGAATAATATATAATTTAAAAAATATATATCTGGTAAGTTTAAAAGAACTTTCACCAAAGCATAAAATAAGAAACTGCAAGTAAGAAAGCATCGTGTTAGAGTTTACTGGCATAAATTTTTCTTAGTGATACATCAAATAATGATGTATAATCTAATCAATAGGATTTTGTATTTACTAAAATATAGTAATAATGGCTAGCTTTTTTCTCAACATTAATGATGAGCCATGCATTACACTAAATGCTTTACCTGAGCTGACTCATTTAGTTCTCGTAGCATTGCGAGGAGGTAAGTCCTATTGTCGTTACCCTCATTTTATAGATGTATAGACTAAATGTAAAGTGTTGCCTTAAACTCCACAGCTAATGAATGGTGGAAGAGTTAGGGTTCAGGTCCAGGTATTCTGACTCTGATAGGATAGGAGGGAAGAAATTGCATTTGCGGCACTATTTTCTTAAAACCAGCAGAAAGCATTAATTAGAATGATAGTACTTGTACAAGGCATGCACTAAATTTTGGAATTCAGCTTTTAAGGGTAATAGATTTACCACTTCTTTGGTGGTCATGGCAGTAAAGTTGTTTCCCTTGGGTATTTAAGAAAAGATGCATTCTGAACCTAAAATATTTGCCAGCTTCTTTCTTCCAAAAAAGAGAGTCCCTAGGTGTTCAAAGCCATACATCAGGGTTAAAAAAACAAGCAACCAAATAAAAACAAACCCAGCACTTGGGTCATCCATTTAAGTCACTGCTTGACAGCTGTTCTGGGAATGGCTGTTGCCATGGGTTACTGCAGAGTACTCAGCATCTCAGCCTTACCCATCACATCCAGCCTGGGCTCCCATCTCTCTGAAGAGATGACCCTCCCTCCCTCCCTCCCTCCCTCCCTCCCTTCCTTCCTCCCTCCCTCCCTCCTTCTTTCCTCCCTCCCTTCCTTCCTTCCTTCCTTCTCCCATGTTTGTGGTTCATACTAAATTCTTTTTTTCCTTTTCAAGAGAAACAAAGAAACAAATATGCTAAAAAAAATTCCCTAGATGCTGTAGAAGGTATTCTCTGCCTTTGATGCCTTTGTTGCCCCCTGTTTTTCCTTATAGAGCACAGCATCAGCACCACTGTTTCTATAAACATCAAAACACAGTTCCAACCTGTGGCCTTCCACAGGTGGGGTCACAATTGGGCATTCTCAAACAATGAGTGTAGCAATATAAACATCAAGCTATCAACATGTTCTTAATTGGATTTTTCAGATAGGAGCCATCACAGTGTATTTTCAGGACTTTATTGTTTTTGTTCTTGTTTTTCTTTTAAAAATCTTTTCCTCTTATCTAATCAATGCATTTGCATATTCTTTGTGGCCAATAAGTTTGACTAAGGTGCACTGATTTTCCTTCTACCATCTGCTTCCCTTTCTTCACCCACTGAGAGGTTCAGAAATCCATTAAGACCTTACTCACCCCCACCTTTATGTTTTAGGAAAGGGGGTGATAAAGGGGTAGCATTTCAGTTAGGTAGTGTTATTTATTAGAAACATAAATGCAAAATACAAGCATTATGTGTCATCTATAATGCTAGTTGTATTTAGCATTTCTAATTCTCAAAATCTTCAAAATCATGAAATGTATTTGTCGCTTATTATAGTTTATAAAAAAGATTATTTGTGGAAAGCACTTTGAGATTCTTGTAAGAAATGTAGCATGTTATTGTTTCTTTGTTTCAGGTGTTGGATAATATTTAAGAATTATAGCTTCCGCTGATGCTCTGAGTCAAATCAAATCTTGTCAAATCCACTGTTGGTTTTCTGACGTGTTATAAAAGGTATTTGTTCCCCATTATACTTTTTTGTCCTTTGCCTTTTCTTTCCATCACCTGCTCCCAACCATTACTTTCTAATCAGCACATGCCCCTTTTCTATGGTTTGCTTGTAGATTATTAAGAAAAAAGATGTAAACTCACAGGGAGGATTAAGGTAGGCACAGCTGGTGTCAACAAAAACAGAGAGAGAGATGAAAGAGTATTGAGCATGTCTGAATGGACAGCCCATAGGGCTCTCTTGTGCCCCATCCTTGACCTTTACCCTCACAAACCATGCCCAAGGCAAGTAAACAGATTTTCAAAAGAGACTACCTTCTGGGACTCTTCACATATTTTCATTTTAATTTCTTTGCAAAATGGGCAAAAATAAATGTGCTTATGAAGAGAACTGCTACTGACAAAAGTTGAATTTGAAATGACATAGAACCACTATGTTACCTATCACATCAAGGGTTCTAAATTGCTAATTAGTTTATCCCAAATGGAAAGAAAAGGAAATGTCTCCAATGAGTATTTTAAACATCTCAGCACCATTGAAAATGGTTACATGAGCCTTTGAAAATTTTGCCTTGAGGCATTATGGTTGGCTTAATTTCCTCTTTGTATTTTATGGATTATCTGTTATGAGCATGTATTACTTCTATAGTAAAAAAAGAGAGAGAGAGAGACTGTTTTAACAAAAATGAAATTATGGTATAAATTTTTTAAATGTGAAAACATCACCCAGTGAGTTATTTTCATTAATGACGGGGATAAAGAAAGCAGATTCTTAAAGTTGAACTAGATAAGAATGTAGATAAACTGTCATGTGCCCAAGAAATATTTTTTGATACAAAAGACGGATTAAAGATAGACTTAAATTTTCTTCACTACAAGGTTAGTATTATATCCCGAACTGAACACCTCTCCCTTTGAATATCTCTCAGCCGAAATAGAGAAAGGAGAATTTTCTACTTGTACCTGTGGAAGCAATTTTTTTGTAATTAGTCATATTCAGCTGCATGAGAAGAAACAGAAGACCCCCAAATAATTTGACCTGTAAAATCTCAGTCTCTACTTAATAACAACCAGGACTTCTGGAACAGCTCAGAACAGAATGACTTGTGGGCAGAAAGCTGTCATCAGCGCGCCATCTCATTTTCAGTGGGTTTTTTTTTCTTTGGTCTCACAGCACCACTTTCTTTATTTAAGATAGCATTTTATCTTTATTAAGGTAAATATTGGAAATATGGGTAAGATAGTTAAAAGTAGTTTTCAAAGTCAACACAGAGATGAGGAAAACAGTCCTGCTCTCTGATTGCGTGAAAATGACTTCAATCATTTTATTCAGTAAATACACATTGAAAGAGAAGATCTACCCAAACAAAACAGTATATCTTATTCCAGTTAAAGCAAACTGTTGAGAAATCTAATACAGAAATGTGTTCTAAGTGCTAGTTACACGAAATTCCAAATATCCAGCTTTTTACAGACCTGCAAATCAAATTGCTTTATGGTTAAGGAGCATTTAATACAGTGTGACCAGTTTAAAGTTAACATTTTGTATTCAGGATGATTAATGACACCATATTGTATTTCAATTACTACAAGATACTTCTCTGTAATAAATGATGGCAATAATATTCACATTAAGTCAATAAAAAGCATCTTCAAAGTGTGATGTATAAGTGCCATTATTATAGTATAAGTTGATCACATCATACAATGAATTATCAACAGTGTAACAGGAAATCTCTACACCAAAGCATATATTTTCATCTCTGTGCATAGGGATTTTGGCAGATCCCTGTCCATTAGTATTAATAGGAGTCAAGTAAAAATCCTCACATGCATTAGCTAGAGAACTGCTCCTTCTTCTCCTGGCCTAACAACACTTGACTTGCTCCAAACTGCATTTTAGCAGGTTCAGTATGAAAAACCACCTTATTTCCCAGGGCACTGAACTCCAGAGGGAAATAAATGTGGCAAGTGGCTTAACTATTTATGTTCTGGAAAATCAACACTTGAGGAAAACAAATGCCAAAGATTCATTATTTATTTCCCAAAAGTGTCTGTCTACTTGAGAGAGGGAGTTTGGGCACCTGGAACTTGGAGAAGCTTCTGGATGATAAATCCCCAGGGAATCACTGCTTTTTAAATGGTTCTGAATTGTTCCTGCTTATAGTGGTGAGGATTACAGAAGCGAGGGTGTCAAGGAGATGGTCCAAGGAGGTCAGAAAAGGGGCACAAGGGAAAAGGTAGGAAAGGTGGGTAGTTTCTGCTTCCCCGCTCTCTGCTCTCTTGTCCCTCTCACATGGTTCCAGCTCACTTGGTCTTCATGACAGAATGACTAGATGAAAGGCACAACATAGGAAGTGCTGGGAGTGGGAGCCAAGGCTGCTGGCCTAACAACTCCAAATAGCAGAGCTTCTAATTTGGAAGTGCACCCTTCCTAGAGGGTGGCTGCAGGTGGGAGTATCAGATGAAAGATCAGGGCCAATATCTAGGGACACTGATATTTGTCCCCCACATCACTGGGTAGTCATGTTGTCTAATTGTACTTCTGTAGTTATGCATAAATATGATCTACAGACCAAAGGGAGGACAACACAATCTCTTTTTCTTCTTTACTTGTACATATATATATACACATACATATATAACTAGTTTTTAAAGATATTAATATTTCTTACATATCTCATGATACCATAGGTCCAGGTAATTGCTAGTGATATGTGGAGTCAAAATCACTTTTTAAATAACTTTAGATATACTCTCTAAATTGGTCATTAGAAGAAAAATGAGTCATTGGTGTGAATGATCAGTATCAGAAGAGGCCCAGTTTACTCCAATACAATCCAAAGTCATCAAGGAAGTATTCAATAAAGCAGCAATATGAGATGAACACAGACTCCAGAATATAAATTAGATCCATGTCAAATCAAAATTTTCTTAAAAATCCAGGTTCCCTGACAACTGTCCATGGCTTTGCATATGACACTCTCTGTCTCTCTTTTTCTTTTCTGACAGGGCCTCTCTGTCACCAGGCCAGAGTGCAGTTGTGCAATCATAGCTCATTGAAACCTCCTGGGCTCAAGGGCTCCTCCCACTTTAGCCTTCTGAGTAGTTGGGACTATAGGGACATGCCACCATGCCCTGCTAATTTTTATTTAGTATTTTATATGTTTAAAATAATTTAAACTTTTATTTTAGATTTGGGGGTACATATCGAGGTTTGTTTCCTGGATATATTGTATAAAGCTGAGGTTTAGAGTACAATTGATCCCAATATCCAGGTACTGATCATAGTATCCAATAGCTCATTTTCAACCCTTTCTACCTTTCCTCTCTCCTCTAGTAGTCCCCAGTGTTAATTGTGGCTATCTTTGTGTCCATGAGTACTCACTGTCTAGCTCCCACTTATAAGTGAGAACCCGTAGTATCTGATTTTCTCTTCCTGTGTTAACTTGCTTAGGATAATGGCCTCCAGCTGCATTCATTTTGCTGCATGATTTCACTCTTTTTGTGGCTGCATAGTATTCCATGACATGTATGTACAACATTTTCTTTATCCACTCCACCATTGATGGATACCTAGGTTGATCCCACATCTTTGCTATTGTGAATAGTGCTGCAATAAATATATGAGTACATGTATAGAATGATTTATTTTCTTTTGGATATATACTCAGCAATAAGATTGCTGGGCCAACTGGTAGTTCTGTTTTAAGTTCTTTGGGAAATCTCCAAACTGCTTTCTATAGTGGCTGAACTAATTTACATTCCCATCAATACTGTATAAGAATTCACTTTTTTCTGCATCCTCCCAGCATGTTTTTATTTTTATTATTTTATTTTTGTAGAGACAGGATCTTACTACGTTGCCCAGACTGATCTCAAACTCCTGGTTTCAAGCCATCCTCCCACCTCACCCTGCCAAAGTGGTAGGATTACAGGTGTAAGCCCTGCACCCAGTCTGGTGTTTTTTGACATGTTTAGAATAGCCATTCTGACTGGTGTGAAATGATATCTCACTGTGGTTTTGATTCACATTTCTCTGATGATTAGTAATGTTGAGCATTTTTTCATGTTTCTTGGTCACTCGTATGTCTTATTCTGAGAAATATCTGTTCATGTCTTTTGCCCATTTTTTAAATGGGGTTGTTGAGTTTGTCAATGCATAGTTTGCAAATATTTTCTCCCATTCTTTAAGTTGTCTGTTTACTCTGTTAATAGTTTCTTTTGAAGTACAGAAGCTCTTTAGTTTAATTAGGTCCCACTTGTCAATTTTCATTTTTGTTGCAATTACTTTTAAGGACTTTGTCATATATTATTTCCCAAGGCCAATGTCCAGAATGGTGTCTCCTAGGTTTTCTTCTAGGATTCATATAGTTTAAGGTCTTAGATTTAAATCTTTAGTCCATCTTCAGTTCACTTTTTGTATATGGTGAAAGGTAGGGGTAGAAAAACGTCATTCTTCTCCATGTAGCTAGCCAGCTATCCCAGCACAATTTATTGAATAGGGGATATTTTCCTCATTGCTTATTTTTTGTCAACTTTGTCAAAGATCAGATGGTTACAGGTATGCAGCTTTATTTCTGGGTTCTCTATTCCATGCCATTGGTCTATGTGTCTGTTTTTGTACCTGTACCATGCTGTTTTGGTTACTGTAGACTTACAGTATAGTTTGAAGTCAGGTAATGTGATGTCTCTGGCTTTGTTCTTTTTGCTTAGGATTGTCTTGGCTATTTGGGCTCTTTTTTGGTTCCATATATATTTTAGAATAGTTTTTTTCTAATTCTGTGAAAAATGATGTTGGTAGCTTGATAGGAATAGCACTGAATCTGTAGATTGCTTTGGGGAGATGGCCATTTTAATGATATTGATTCTTCTAATCCATGAACATGGGATGTTTTCCCATTTGTTTGTATCACCTATGGTGTCACCTATAATTTCTTCCAGCAGTGTTTTGCAGTTATCCTAGTAGAGATCTTTCACCTCTTGAGTTAGGTATACTGCTAGATATTGAAACTTACTGAAGTCATTGATTAGTTCCAGGAGCCTTTTGGTGGAGTCTTTAGGGTTTTCTAGGTATAGAATCATATTGTCAGTGAAGAGAGGTCATTTTTCTTTACCAGTTTTGATGCCTTTTATTTCTTTCTCTTGCCTGATTGTTCTGGCAGGAACTTTCAGTGCTATGTAAAATAGGAAGTGAGACTGGGCATCCTTGTTTTGTTCCAATTCTCAAAGAGAATCCTTCCAGTTTTTGCCTGTTCAATATGATGTTGGCTGTGGGATTTTCATAATGGCTGTTATTATTCAAGGTATGTTACTTCACTGCCTAGTTTCTTGAGGGTTTTTATCATGAAAGGACATTGGATTTTATTAAAAAAACTTTTTCCCACATCTATTGTGATGATCATATGATTTTTGTTTTGAATTCTGTTTAGGTAGTAAATCACATTTATTGATCTGAGTATGTTGAACCACACTTGTATCCTAGAAATAAAGCCTACTTCGTCAAGGTGGATTGACTTTTTGATGCACTGCTGGATTCAGTTTGCTAGTATTTTGTTGAGGATTTTTGCATATGTTCATCCGGAAGATTGGCTTGTAGTTTTCTTTTTTCATTGTGTCTTTGCCAGGTTTTAGTATCAGGGTGGTGCTGGCTTCACAGAGTGAGTTAGGGAGGAGTCCCTCCTCCTTGATTTTTTGGAATAGTTACAGTGGAATTAGTACCAGCTTTTCTTTGTATGACTGGTAGAATTTGGCTGTGGTTCCATCTGGTCTGGGTTTTTGTTTTTTTTTTTTTTGGTTGGTTGGTTTTTTAATTACTTGTTCAATTATGAAACTCAATATTGGTCTGTTCAGGGTTTCGATTTCTTCTGAATTCAATTGGGAAACTGTGTTTCTAGGAATTTATCCATTTTCTCTAGATGTTCTAGCTTGTGTGCATAGAAGAGTTCATAATTGTCTTTGAGAATCTTTTGTATTTCTGTGTGATTGGTTGTAATGTCATCATTGTCTTTTGTGACTGTACTTATTTGGATCTTCTGCCTTTTTTTTGTAATCTAGATAGTGGTCTATCAATCTTATTTCTCCTTTCAAAGTACCAATTTTTGGTTTGATTGATTCTTTGTATGGCCAAATCCTATACCTTCCTATAGTTGTAGTTTACAGGTTATAATCAAGTTATCAGATGACTATGAGAAAGCTATTAATCTCCAGGGGTCTTAGTTTCCTCATTTAACAGTAGATATAATGCCTGTTGTCCAAGGTTTAATCAAACAGGTATGTGGAGGCCCTCACACAGTTCCTGGCACTTCATAGGTCTTTTCTTAGTCCATAGTCCCTCATTTGTAATTTTAAGATTCCCCAAATTTGAAATAACAAAATTTTTTCATTTGTTTGTAAATTGGTGTCAAAACTTGTTCAATGGCAAAGCCTGACTTGAACCATTGAGAACCTATTTACTGGCTCTAATTCCACTTAGCATCATTTGCTGCAGAAATATTAATGCACTAAGATAAATTTAATTAACATACTTAAAATCCAAAATTTCTGAATTCTGAAACATACCTAGGGTGAAGGAGTCCAGAGAGGGGACTGTAGACCAATGATAATGATGATAAGCGTGAAGATGGTAATGAAGATGGTGATAATCCCAAAACCTTTGCCTGTCATTAGCTTGCTTCTTTCTTCGGTTACGGTACTTAGTTCTTGATATTTGGCATTTGTAACTCCCAGTGATCCCCCCTGTATCATCTCTTTGCTGCCACTGTGAAATGGTTTCTGAGAACCACCTGATACTTTCTCCCAGTTTCTGGTACTGAGCTGCCTATGTACCCATGGTTTTGATTTCGCTTACCCTCTGGTACTCTGGGTTCAACCATTAATGGCTTCTGGGAATGAGAAACTTGACTTTATACTTGTCAAATGAATCAGGACCAAAACTTTGTGGTTCAATTTGGCTGGGAGAAATAGTTGGCTGGCTTAGTAAGGATGGAAGGACACCAAGGGTGGAGACAATTCATCTTATGAAATAGAATCCATTCACACACTGGCACCTTATTTATTCCTTATTGATAATGATTATTTGTATATAAAACAATTTCATTCAAACGGCAGGCTTTGTGGTATGAATTCCATGGTCAGAAACAAGAATGCTATAGGAGACCTATAGATGTTATCTGGGATGGATTCCCTCCTCTGAATCCCTCCACAGGTAAGTGGTCTATGATTTCTTGGTCTCTGCCCCATAAGATGAGGATTCTATCTCCATCTATTGACTTATGGCCATAGCCCAAGGAACCCCTTCCCTCTTTCCAGGCACCTGCCTCAGGCATCTAGGGGAAGAACCCTCCTCTGCACTGAATAAGAGCCTCTATCTAAGTACTATTGGTTAGCTTCAGCTACTACCGAGCCAGTATCGAGGACGCTGTTTCCTCATTTCTTTCTGGATCCAAGCTCACATTGTTTAAAAGTCAGCACCTTCTAAAATTTATCAATCTGGATGTTATTTAAGATTTGTACATTTTGGACAGCATCCAAAAGAAAGTAGTTACTGAAGAATGAAAAGGCTTTGTTCTGAAGCAACTTTACCCATAAGGTGGTCCCTTGGCTTGTAACCAAAGAACATTCTCATTTAATTACTAAAATAGAACATATATTCATGAAAGAAAAAGTTTAAGCTTGGTAGTATGTGATATGTAACATAAATGACATAGGAAATAGGTATCAACTACTTATTTGGTGGAGAAAGGAGTCTCAGGTTGGTGGAGAAGGGAGTCTGGTTCAGGTTGATATGTCAGGAAGACATTTCTAAAGGGTGTTAGGTTTGATATAGGCCTTAAAATATGTGTATGTCTAGATGATGGAGATGAAGGGGAAAATTTAACATGACCTGTGGACGGTGATAAAATGGTGAATTTCATGGCTATTACTCTGAGTTCTTTAAATCTAAAAATGGAATTACTGCAATCATTGGTTTATTGGAAGGTATATAAAGAGAGGACAAATACTTATATACTTCCATAAGCCTTTTGTTGGTAGTGCAGGGAGAATTCCTATCAAGGAGCAGTAGAGGTAGGTTGGGATGGTAACTTAGGGTCTGATGGTAAAAGGCCTTTAATAAGAGGCTAGGGTTTTTGGTATATGTCTTATACACTGGAGACCTAGTTTATATTGGGGGACAGAAGATACTCTCATAGTTGCTTTACTTTAGTAAGAGAAACTTGAAAGAGGTGTATAGAGTGAAGTAAAGAGGGAAGAAATTGACTATGAAACACAGTTAAAGAATTATGTTGGCATTTGACATGCATTATCTTGATTGTTATAGCACCCTAGAGGTAGTTACTTATTGTTATCTCTATTTTTCAGATAAGCCTTGGAAATATGAAGTAGTCTGTCTAAGGTCACACAGCTAGAACATATCTAGTCCAGAACTTAAACCCAGATTTGTTTGCGTCTACAGTTGAATTTTTATCTACTTTCTGGGCTGATCATGATGGCTTATGCCTGTAAGTTCAGCACTTTGGGAGGCCAATGCAGGAGGATTTCTTGAGGTCAGGAGTTCAAGACCAGTCTAGACAACATGGCAAGACCCTATCTCTATAAAAATAATTCTCCTTACATACATTCTGATAAACTAATGAATGCAATAATTCCACTTTTAGATTTAAAGAACTCTGTTAGAGTGATAGCAGTGGGAATGGAAATGAAGGTTGGAGGTGAGAGATATTGTCAGGAAGTATCTACAGACCTAGTGACTGAGTGTGAGCAACGAAGCAAGGACAAGTCAAAGATCTGGCTTTGTAACTTCAAGGCTGAATGTCAAAGAAAAATTGTGGCAACATCAGTTGAGAATAAAATTTAGGAGAAAACCCTGGTTTGGAGAGGAGATTATGAATTATTAATGAAGCTACAATTAACACTGGCCTTCAACTCTTTATCCTTCTATCTTTCCTCCTATCTTATCCCACTATCTGTCCCCTTCATTATCAGCATCTATGAAAGGCAGTAAGATGCTTGTTTTAGCCCTATTCTAAGTTCTGTAAGATAAAATTTATATAATGCACAAGAGGCTGGGGTAAGTGCAGGGCTGAAAAGGGAGAATTAGTATTTAATGACAATCCTCCACTGCATTTCTCCTCAGTCCTTAGGATTTATTGCCATCAGATTTCACTGTAAAAATACTATTATGCTTACTTTGCACCACTATCCCAGTAATGGCATTGGGACCATGGTGCAGTTGCAAGACCAAACCACAGCAGACATTTAAAATTCATGATCTTACCACTGAATGGTAACAATATCAATTGTAAGGCACAGCCTGAATACCATCTTGTGGTTTTTATAAGGGGAAAATTAGTGACACTTGGATTCATGAAAGGCTTATGGCAGGCCTGGGCCCTGTGGTGGCACTAATGTAGCCATCATTGGAATGCCAAGAGGTGGCCTGCTGTGTTAACAGCTGTTATTTTGTGCCAAACTCACACAACTGAAAGTTTATGGGCCAATAAAAAAAAGATGCTGCTCTTCTCCTTTGGTTATGAGATGCAAGAGCTAGCACTTTGGAAAGCAAACTACCTTGTTTTCTGCTAAACTGTCAAAGTGTCCAGTTTCTATGGTGAAGTCATATAGTAAACATGTTCTTGTTGGCATTTCTTTGTCTAGTTGGTGAGCCTTGCTGGAATATTGTGCTTGGATTTGAGTACCGGGCCAGCCAGGGAAACGGACTTAGGATGGAGTGGCTTTAACATTTCAGCCAGAATGGTGGTTTGTACAAGGACAAAGGTAACTCTGAAGGGCAGAATGGGGTAGATCAAAATGCCTGAGCTTTGGATCAGAAAGATCAGGTTCTGCCACTTAGGAGTTGTTTAATTTGTTGCAAGTCACATAGCTTGTCTGAGCCTGCACTGCCCTATGTGTACAACGGAGTTAATACCATTTTATTTTGAAGAATTGTTTAAAAGATCAGAAGCAATGTGTACCAGGTGCCTTGGAGTTTCAGTAAGAACACATTTATTGAGTTCTTATCTGCCAGACCACACGTTGAGCAGCTTACATGCATTATATAATTTGATTCTCGTAATTGCCCAATGAGATAAGTAGTATTTTTATTTTGTATTTTATAGATTAAAACACTGAGTGTTGGAAAATAAATTTGCTAAAGTTATTTCTCCAGTTAGTAAGTGAAGAAATATGGACTTGAACCCTAATCTGCTGACTCTGAATCCTGTATTACTAAAAAACTAAGTCGTAGGTATTTGTCATGTTTGTGACTTAGTTTCTGCCTTGCACTGTACAATTTTAGTATGATAAGGTTTCAGTACATGTCATCCATAACCTTTTCTCATGTATGGTTAGTTGCATTTTGGTCATACTCTAAAATTACCAGGTTCATGAGCTCAAATATTTATTATTTATATAGGCACAGTTATTCAAAAGAGAAATGAGTTTAGTACTTAAAGAACTGGGAATGGGTATTGTGATCCCTCTTCCTTTTTACTTTTCACAGCCACAAACTCATTGTGTATCGTATGCCAACAACTAGAAGCTCTGCATTTGGATTAGCTATCTGGAAAATGCAAATAATGGCCTCATCTAGGAGGCGTATCAAGGAATCAATTAAATACAAACAGTCCCACTAATCTCCCTTGTGGAGCTATTCTGGTGCTAACACAATGATCCCAAGATGTTGAATATCATTATACCACCAATGGTACACAAAACACAAGGCATCTTTAATATTCAGCATATCCCGATCAGAGAAGAAATGTACCCTCTTTTCAGTATGAGTAGTCCTAGAATCCTTTATGGTTTTGCACAGTGATAGTCCACTCTTGATCCTAGTGATTATAGGAGACATGGGTAACCGTAAGAACTTAGTTTTCTATGAAAATGCCCTCTCATGCGTAAGTGTCTGCAGTTTTGAATTAGCATATCTTAGACTCTAGTGACTTCTTCAAAGTAGATTATCTGGTAGCTGCAGTAAAGATGGGTTCTGTATTTATAAATGCCTTCCAATATCCAAACTGCTAGAACATTTTCTTAAAGGAATTCAGGTGCTTTTTCTGACTCCTTTTGTGGCACTAGACATTGTCTTTATGCTTCATGGCAACTCTATGGTATAGGCACTTTTTTCTTTTCAAGACAGAGTCTCACTCTGTCACCCAGGCTGCAGTGCAATGGTGCGATCTTGGCTCACTGCAACCTCCGCTTCCTGGGTTCAAGCATTTCTCCTGCCTTAGCCTCACTAGTAGCTGGGATTATAGGTGCCTGCCACCATGTCCAGATAATTTTTGGCACTATTTTTATCCCCATGTTATAGATGAGAAAATGTTCAGAAAAATTAAGATCACTCAGCATGGACTAAAACTAGAATTCAAACTTCGTCTTGGAATTTCAAAGCACAAGCCATAGAGTTCTATAACCTCTCTTAAAGGCCTTCATTCTTTCATCCTCAGCCAACTACTAACTACTCTCAGGCAGTGGTATGCCTTTTGGGAGACAGAGTGCAATGATTATTGAGCAAAGCATTAAGATTGAGTTGGGGCTCTGGGCCCTGTCTGTGTTTAAATCCTAATTCTGCTATAAAGCTGTATAATCTTGGGCAAATGACTTAATCTGTGTATCATTCATATGAGAAAATATTACATATGGTTGGTGTAGACATTAATTGGGGTAAACCTTAAATCACACAAAGAAATGTAGGACATCCTTTAAAAAAGTAGGTACAGAGTAGGTACTCAAGAAATATTTATAAATGATCTAATTAACAAATGCTTATGAAAATGATAAGAGATTATAATCTAGTTCTTGGAACCAAGTAAGGTTTAGATTTTGTTGACTGAATCCTCCTTTGATCAGCATCATTTGGCAACAAAATGCGAATAATAAGAGCATCATGCAATTTAGGAGCTAGAAGGCATCTGTAATATCCTCTCCACTCACTGTGAGTGAAGAGAGTTTCCTAGAGGTTAGGTGACATTGTGAGAAGTAACTCAGTGAGTTGATAAAGAATATTAGGGTTTAGCTCACTTTACTTCTCAAGGACATTATAAACTGGGAAACAGTGGGAAAGGAAGGAATATCTTCTTTTTGAAGCTGTGAGTTCAATATGAAATGAAATCTCCATAATGTTTGAGATGTAAATCTGCATTTCAGCTCTGGTTCCTGGCTTTGGACATGGGTTGGGATCCCAGCACTGTCATTGGTAAGCTATGTGAACTTGGAAAGCCACTTAACCTCTCTGAGCCTAAGCATATCTCAGTCATGATATTAATAATCATACAGACTCAAAGAGTGGTCATGAGAAGGATTAACTGAGATGGTGTAATCCAAGCACTTAGCACAGGACCTGTCACAGAGTAAAGTCCAGTAGGTAGTAGCTATTATTGTGGACGATGTTAATCTTTTCTATGGAATATTTCACTTAATTCTCTATTTTTATTTGTTGCCCTACTTTAACATAGTTGTCAGCTTTGTTAAATATTCTCTCACATTGCTCACTGGTGCATATGTAGACTTTCTGATCTGTTTTTCAAAACTCTCATTATAAAGCTTCAGTTTGTGCCTCCTCCTTTTTCCCTCAGGTTGCCTCTCAAAGTGTTCTTTTCCATCCAGCCTACCTCTGCTCTGTCCATGGTTCTGACTTCTCTGGTTCACATTCTCGGGTCCCACTCTCTCAGCTATCCAAATCTTCCTTATGCCTTAATGCCTTTCAAGGTATAGCCGAAGTTCTATACCTAGCTCTTTCAAGAAATCTCTGATTACCCCGGTCTTCACTGAGTTACTATTCTGAGTTCTGACAATGCTTTGAAACCTGTTGGGATGGTGCCTGATTTGCACTGCGATAGGGGCTTATCAACTGTGACTGAAAGTGAATTGCTATGGAAGTATCAATGCAATATGATATTTGGGAAGTGCATCTAATCAAGAATGCGTGAAATATATAATTCTAATACCAACATATTATATTGATAAAATGATACAACAGTAAATATATAGAGTAATTACAAATATATGCATTAATATCTAGAAAATAGACACAGATGTATACTTAACATCAATTTACTAAAAAAAAGGCCAATGCGTTTAAAAGCATACCTTTTTCTTAACAATATATTTATGCAAGTATGCAAAAATGTACAAAGATGTTATGGTAGCATATTTAAGATATCAAAATATTGAAAATACTCTAAGTATATATCAATAGGACTTGAGTTATGTTATAGCCATACACAGAATACCATGTAGTTATTGAAAAGAACAAAATGGATCTATATAGGAAAGATGCCTTTGATGTATTATGTATAAAAAGTAAGCTGCAGAGTAGTTTATATGACTTAATTTTATAAAATAAGCATATATTTCAATTATATTTCATGTTCCTCTATGGAGAGAAAACAGCTGGATACCTACTAAATTGTTGGAAGTGCTTATCTCTGAGGAGTTGGATATTGAAGATGGATTGACTAATTAGGATAATCATTATTATGTGTTTTGAGTATCTATATAATAAATAAAATCTACCTATTCTATATCATAATTTTAGGCCAAAGCAAACAATTATAATATGTATTGAAAACTTTAAACAAAACTTAGTGCTTGATTTCTCACAATCTTAAGATTTGAAAAAAAAAACATAAAATGTGTAACCGAAATAATTGATTTTTTTCTCAGTGTAAATTTTCTCTCAGCAATAAGTGTAATTCATAGGACTTCCTTTGGCCTTAGAGCTGCATTTGACATTATTCCTCTCAAAACCAATAGTCAGTGTCCCCGAATTTCAGAGACCCAGTAAGGACATTATGAGAGATGATATTTTAAAAATATGTCATATCTTACATAGCTTTTGCACTGACTGCTCCGGATGGATGCTGGTTCATATGCTGGACTGGGACACCCTGGCAGAATATCAGCTCTTGCCTTGGCTTCGTGAATTGGCAGAAGGCAGACTCTTAAATCTGTTCTTCACTTTTGTTGTCTTTTGCTTGATTTCTCTCTTTTCTTATGCAACCCTAAAGGGGCCATTATGATGACAATTCACACGGCAGGACAGAAGAGATAGTTATTATTCATGTGCTTTGGTCAAGATGATAGAAGGTGTGATAGGGAGTTAGGATGATGTAGTAGAGAGAGAGAGTGGGCTTTGGAGCAGACAGATCTGGGTTTGAGATCTGGCTGGGTCATTTTCTGTTTGTATGATCTAGGCAAGACAGGTAAATCTCTGTGAGCTTCTATTTCTTCAGGTATAAAATGATGCTAATCTCTATCTCTTTTGGCTGTTAAGATAAAATGAGGTTACTTGTCAAGTGTCTGGCGAATAATAAGTATTTGCAAATGTTAATAATCTCCATCTCTTTCCTACTTACCAGTATTTCTTTCCAGATGCCATTTACTTATTCTAAGAATGTAAGATTCAAGGCTTTTCAGCATCTGCTGATGAACGGACTCTTTCCTCTCTTTGTACTACCTGAGTTATTGCCCATTGCCAAGTCACATACCCATTGTGTCACTGAGTTAAAACAATGATATGTAAAGTATAGGTGTTTATTAGACATCTTTAAATTCACAATCATCAAATAACACAGAGCACAGAGTACACCAACCTAGCAGTTTAGCCCATAATTACATGGGAATTCACGTGGGTCAGTAACACCTTTTTTAACTCTATTAGAAACTCCTTAAGTATAGAAGCCTACATATACAACAATCCTTTGCACAATTATGAGTACATTCACCAGATACTTATTGACTGATTGATTTAGGGGTGGCAGGGCCTCTTTATTGTGGACAAAGCAGCTTTCAAACTGGTCTACAGGGCTGGATAAAGAATAAAGTCAAATCTGGCTGTTGGAGCTGAATTACACTTAATAAATGCATCTATACCAACATCATTGCAGATTGAATAAAATCTTTTATCTGTAGGTATTCTTCATTTTCTCATTGGCTTTTTAGTGGCTCATTAGTGTAATGGAGATGCTGTGAGGCAAGCATCTATAGCCTGAGAGCACAGGCAGACATCCCTGAGCTCAGGAAAGTACCTGGACAGGCCAAAAAGCAGGAGGGAAAGCCTTGGTGAAGGCAATTGAGAAACCTCCCGGCGAGACATTGTCTGCGGATCACTGGCCTGATATCACATAAAGGCCCCATCTGAGCCATTACAGCCTATTGTGTCAATGTGTTTTCTGGGAGGCTGTCATCCATAGATCACAGTCGGCAGTGAAGGTAATGCCTCCACAGGAACTGTTACAATTTCCCATCGGTGAATTCTATTAGAGGTCCATGGGTTACTGCCATTGGAGTTCATATTAACTTGGTCAAAGGGATGGTGATTGATTCTGTGGAATTTTGTGAATACACACAAAATACATTTCATACTGTCATTTGGGTTTCGTATTGTGCTTCCATGATCCCTGCTACATGGCAAATCCAATATCATCTACTCAAATTGCTACAGAGAAAAAAACACATTTCCCATGCCATTTTAAGGCTAAAATACCTGCCCATTTTCTTTCTTCTCCAGTCACAAAAGATTTAGACCTAACTATGAAACATTGACTTCTCTTGTGACTTAACAACTCAGTCTGATGGGAAGGACATTTATTGAATTTCCACTGTGTATAAAGAAATAGCAGTGGGAACCACAGGATGATACCAAAAACTTAATACATTAGGTTTGCATCTCCAGGTTTATAACATAGTTAGACAGAAGACATTCACAGAATAATTAAGGAATATAATTATAAAACAAATAACAGGAAGTACCAAATTAATACACAGGTGTGCCACTTAGTGCAATAGCTGTGTTCTTGAAAAGATGAGTGAGTGCTGAATCTTGTGAAGCATTGAAACATTAGCTGTTTTTAGAATAAATAGTGATTCCTTGTATAGTTCAATTTATTGATATTAAAGATTGTAAATTTTGTGAACATTAGTTCCCTTTAAGTGGGTTATACACTTTGGGATACTGGAAAAACACCAAGTTTAGTGGTAACTGTAGAAAGTTTTCTAGATTAATTGAATTTTGGATGAGATGCTAAAAGTGAAAGGAATTGGTAGTGATTTCAGTCAGGACCAATCTTCCCACATGCTCACAGCAGAAATAAATAGCATCAGGTCCCCATTTTCTTCCCAAATGGGTGCTGCTCAATATAGGCAGAGCTGATGCTAAGACATTTATGTGATTTGCAGGTGGAGTTTTATCACTGGTATATGAGTCCTTTATTTTACATGCCTTTCTGAATTGCATTCTGACATAGCCTGCATTCTATGATCTATAGCCTGAGACTTTTTGTGTACATATAGAGGCCTGGTGGTCCTCTGACACTGTGCATGAACTCCTAGAGGAGAAGCAGGTACTCTCAGGGCATTCTGGGTTACTGTGGCCAATGGCACACTGAGTGGAAGAGCTCAAGGGTCTTTTTCATTGTGGCAATTTCTTTGTTCATGTGACTTCTCTCTGAATGTCTTCAAAATGGCAGTTAATGCTGGGAAGTTTACTATACTGAGGTCTCCATTCTGAAGATGGTGTGATAATCTGGATGGGCAAAGTTCTGCCTAATTCCTTCCTAAAATCTCTGAAGATGTCCCTTGAATTTATAGCCCCCTTTAGTTCCCATAGTTCCCTGCTTGTTTGAGTTCTCTTCGTCAGATTGATTGATAGATGATAGATGGATGGATGGATGGATAGCTAGCTAGAGATAGCAGCAACTTCTTAGATAATTGTTCTAATTTACAGCTTTCTTTGGTCCAATCTATTCTAAAACCAGCAGGTAATTCAATTGTGCGCAAGTATGGAGACTGTCATGTTACTTCTCTGATCAATAATTACCTATTGCTTAAACAGGTAATTCAGGTAAAAATTTTTCACTCTAAGACAAGGTGCCTCACGAACTCCCTCTCACCATAACTGAACCCCTCTTTCAATCTCTGTCTTTTATCACCAGCATTTTTCCTTCCTTTGTTATCTCCTAAGAAAAAGCCATTCATTCTGCTTCTGTGGCTTTTTATGAGATACCCTAAAACTCAAAAGACCCACTCAACGAAGAGCTCCCAGGGACTCATCCAAGCCACATCCTGCAAAGCATAGCTTCAAATTCATCTTTTCTAGGCTATTTTCTTAATGCACCAGACTTTCCTTCACATCTTTAATATGACCCCCACAGTTTATTCTTTTGTCAGCATAGAACTTGTTCATCTAATCATATATAAGGCGTTTTATGTATGAAGGTTTTGTTCTTCAATTAAATTGCAAGGTCTTAGTAACTGGGGCCACTTTTCTATCTCTTTTACCTGTTCCTGGCCCCATTCCACCCCTGACAGCAATCAAAATATGGCATTGTTACTGAACCTAAAAGTAGTTACAGGCAGCCACCAATTAATCATGGATATTTTCTTAAATATTTTAAGTTAACATTTTAGGTTTGGAACTGTTCCCTCAGGAACAAGATTTAAAATGGTGCTTAAGCTCCTTGTCAAGCCTTTAAATGCCTATTTGCTTATACTACAGCATTAGTTCCATTAAGTTAATATTAATGTTGTATTATTCCTAATAATGTTGTAAGTAGTTTATCCATTCAAATTTTGTGTATTATGGACTTTTCCTGAGCCAACACAGGGTGTATGGTGGTGAAACATGAACTCTCTTTAGGAAACACATGCTGTAGAGGTAAATTATAGCAAACAGGGATAGGAGGTAAAAGGATGATCACAGAAGGCTTCCCTGAGGAGGTGACATTTATACTGACTTTAAAATATGGGAAAGAATCATTCAGGCAGAGTGGAAGAGAATCAAACAGAAGTAACCAAGTGTGAAAAAGCTGTAAGATAGAAAATAACTTACCATGCTCAAGAGCCTAGAAGGCTAGTGTGGCTTAAACATGGAAATAAACAGAGATGGTGGCAAGAAATAAGATTTGAGAAGAGGCAAGTACCAGATCACACAGGGCTTTGGCCTCAGAAAGGAGTCCAGATTTAATTTAAAGGTGATGGGAAGACATTGAGACTTTTAAGTAAGGTTGTAGCTTTTTAGATGATAAATTGAATATGATTGAAAGAACTAGCTAGACATGTAGACAAGTAGTTTCCATGGGACAATGGTTTCCACAGAGTGAGTGACAAGGAGAGATTATGGAGGATTAAAGAATGCTTATGCAAATTCCCAGACATGGCAAGAATGGTGCCCAATATCCAAATCCCCATTGTGGGAAGCCAGGCTAGCCAAATCATCAGATATTTGTTCTGCAGGGCTGAGGAGGAATAGAGGATACATATATCAGGCAAGATTGAAAGCTGAGAACCTGAGTAGAGAAACAATTTCAGCTAGAAAGTTACAGGGAAAGCTGAGGTTCAAGTCCCAGAAAGACTAACTCTCAACAAGGTCTGAAGTCAGAGGGTAAGGGTCACGTGACTAAGAGTTGAGCGTGGGGCAAGAATAGGTCAGCAATGAAGAGCCCCCGGGAGCTTCTGGCTTCCTTTGGCGGTGGTGGGTGGGGGTGAGTTGGCGGGTATGTGGTATGGGAGAAACCATCTGCTGCCTCCTGAAAGCAGTGGCAGGGAACCCAGTGACAAGAGGCTTCCTCACTTTCTCAGCCTCAAGGAACGAGAATTGGCATAGACAACCCTGAAGTCCAGGGCAAGTGATAATTTATAATAAAGATTATTATATGTATAACCTGATAAAGGAGCTTAGCTCTGTGAGGGTAAAGGCGAGATCTGTTTGGTCCACCACCATATTTCCAGAGTCTAGCAGGCTGCCTGACACCCATCTTCTAATCAATATGTAGCTGCTATCTGCATAAGGTTGTTGAGAAATGTAAATGAAATAATATACGGAAAGGTCTTAGCTAAAATTGAATCGCATATATTGAAAGGCTGGCTTAAGGATACTAACCAATTAGTGAACAGATCTAATTTGAAATGCTACATACATATCTCGATAAGTGGCAACATTTTGGCGATAGTGTGATATATGTATTCCTGGGGAAAAAACAAAACAAAACATTGTGTTCTGCAAAAGCCGAGGCCGAAAATAACAGTACTTTTGGGAAAAATAAGATTGAGACAGACTAATTAACACTGAGGTAACACTGCAAATGCAGCATCAATAAAAACAATATTTTAATTAAATTCTAGTAGTTTAGAAATCAAAGTCATATTAATTTCTTACCAAATATAATAAATGTAAAACAACATGAAAAATGAAAGTAGCTTGATTAAAGGGATATTTTAAAAATTAGTAGATTATGTCTGCAGATTATTGAGGCAAGGCCAAAATGCACAAAGATTGGGGGAAAACTGTAAATAATCACTTCTAAGACAGAACAGAATGAATAGGACAATACTGTATTCCCCTGTGGTTTGCTGCATTGAGCTGGGCTAATGTACTTTGCATCCAACAGCCATTACTACAAGACACAAAACACTAATGTGCTGGCAAAAAACTGTGCAAACCAATGTGTCATTTATGTTCTATTAACATCTTTCTCTGTTTACCAATCAGAGATGAGCTATTTTACATCCTAGAAACATGATTAGAAGGCTGTGCTCAGTAGCTCAACACCTGTAATCCCAGTACTTTGGGAGGCCAAGGCAGGTGGATCACCTAAGGTCAGGAGTTTGAGATCAGTCTGACCAAAATGGCGAAACTCTGTCTATTAAAAATACAAAAGCTAGCTGGGTATGGTGGCACATGCCTGTAATCCCAGCTACTCAGGAGGCTGAGGCAAGAGAACCGCTTGAACCTGGGAGTGGGGGTCGGGGGTGGAGGTTGCAGTGAGCCAAGATGGTGCCACTGCACTCCAGCCTGGGCAACAAGAGTGAGACTCTACCTCAAAAAATAAAAATAAAAAACAAAGAAGGCCAGGAGATCAGATTTACAAATTTTGAATAAAGAAGGTCTACAAAATTCAGGGGGCTTACACTGAAGCAGGCCCATGATGGCTTGCCACATCTTTTATATGATCTCTGAAGTATTTTTTAAAATGTTGAGTTGGTGTCCAAACAAGATGTTTAAGTGTCCAAACATTTAAACATTCGGAAATGTTATATGTGCTGCTCCTTATTCCTATGTGGCAGTAATTCAGTGACCTGGTAGTGATTGGTTGCCTCCCATTCACATGGTGACTCTATTCATTTATGTTACTTGCCTGGTCCTGAAGGTATCAGGATTGGCAAGACTGGTTATACTTTTCATTCTCCAGGGCTGGGTTCACATGTATGTGTATTTTATAAGTTGGATGTTTGTAACTTGGGGAATGCCTGCATTTTATTTATATCCAGTATCCTTTTGTGGCCTTCTTATTACCCCAAAATGCATACTTTTTAATTTAAAAGTGACCCAGATCCATACTAAACAGGTCACAGGTAAGCGAGATAAATGAATCCCAGGAATAGAAAAAGAATAATGAGTTTTATGGGCAAATCAAACATTACCTTCTTAATTATCACAGTTAGATGCTTAAGGAAGATCTGTTGATCACCTTTGGGTAGTGAGTATTTTAGAGCATTCTTTTAAATTTAACTTTATATGATTGCTATGGTTCTTGCGGAAGAACAATTGTATATAACATCAATGTAATTTTGTTAGCTACCTCCTGTATAATTGCTTTAAAATAAGTTAATTCTTTATTGCTATGCCTTGAGGTTCTATTATTATTAACATAAACAGGATATAAAACTTTTAATTTTTTATGTCACAGCTACCTAATTATTATTTGTATTATTGATCTTGTTATCAAGATAAAATCAATACACATATACATATTTGGATTTTATTTCTCAAACAAGATGATAGATACCTCTCTGAATTAATCTAGAAAATAAAACTGGTACTAGACTACTTCCTGATGCAATCTTATGTCTAAAAAGTTTTGCTCTGGAATTTGGCATTTCTTCACATCTGATTTGCATTGTATATAACCCCCTCTCAACTCATCCCCAGGAGAGTGAATAATTAAGAGCCCTGCTTCCGTGTTTGATTATGGAGGAGTCTATATAATGTTTAAGAACAGAATATAAACTCTCAGAGAGTATATATTCTTTTTGCATTTGATGGATGTGTGTTCACTGCATCAAACTCACCGTCTTGTTCCAACAATGATTGACAGTCTTGATTGAAGAGCAGTAAGTAAAAGGCAGATTGTTCTAAGAATGGCCACCATTGTCTATGAGGATGCTAATGTTCTATAGAAGATAGAAAATCCACAATCTGAGTTATGAATTTGTCAGAGTGAAAATGGATAAATTATAAAAATATAAATGAATGAAATAGTAATGTAATAGGTGATTTTCTCCTTATGATTTGATTTTGTTAAAAGGTTATTGACAAGAATCATAAGCAATCATCTAGCATGAGGTATTAAATTATAACTGAGTTTTAAAAGTCATTGTTAATTTAATTTCCTGCTGGACCTCTAAGCTCAACTTACTGTTTCTTTCAGCGTTATTGCTAATTAGCTATGTTTTCAGAGTCAGAAAAATTCAATGCATTTTTCCCTATTCTCTCTATCACTCAAATGTTATGTAGATACTTTATTTAAAAAAAAAAAAAAGATTTTAGTTGTTGATTCTGTAGCCAGTCAAAGACCTTATGATTTTCCACATCATCTTTCTGATATCATAGTGTATTTCTATGGAAAATTAAGTGTAATAGAAGATCAACTGTATTTCTCAGACAAGAATCTCTCTCACCTTCTAAGCATCATCTGCTGCTACATCTATTGCTGCTGCTGTCTCAAACTATTCTTTACAAATGTTTCTTTTCTTAGCTTTTATTTCTTGGTTCGTTAAGTCATTACAAAACTACTTTACACAAATTTCCCTTCTCCCAAATAGACCCTTACTTTACTTTTTAAAACTCTACATTGTAATGATTTCTAACAAGGATTTCTATTTTCACCTTTGGAAAAGATGGAATGTTCATGATTATGAGAAAAGTTATTGAATAGAAACATAAATGTTCTCTATTAACTGCAAAAGTAGTTTAAAATCACTTTTTAGAAATTTCCACTTAGGAAGGAAGTCTATGAGTGTGCATGATATGCTACTTGCTACTTTGAGCCTTTGTGGCCCCACAGACACAGCAGATATTGTCAGAGACAGTGAAGGGACAATGAGTCCACAGTCCCTCCTTTCCCTCTTGGGAAAGAGCACTCGATTGGGAGTTAGGAGAGTTCTACAGACCTTTACAATATAAATATTTAATCTTCCATCTCTTATGCAAATAGTGTGAGACCACTTAAGAATACTGAAACAATAATAAAGCCATAAAAAGAAGTCATAAAAACAGCACAAATGAAATGAGAACCAGAAATGTGCCAAGACCGGGATCAACACAGTGACTGGTGTTGAGCTTCAAGTAAAAATGACAAGGAATGATATTCCTTTGGGTATATACCCAGTAATGGGATTGCTGGGTGGAATGGTATTTCTGTCTTTAGGTCTTTGAGGAATCACCACACCGTCTTCTACAATATTTGAACTAATTTACACTCCCAACAACAATGTATAAGCGTTCCTTTTTCTCCACAACCTTGTCAGCATCTGTTATTTTTTTAACTTTTTACTAATAGTCATTCTGACTGGTGTGAGATGATACCTCATTGTGGTTTTGATTTTCATTTCTCTAATGATCAGTGATAAGCTTTTCTTCATATGCATGTTGGCTGCATATATGTCTTCTTTTGAGAAGTGTCTGTTCATGTCCTTTGCCCACTTAGACAGATGCATGCATATGTTCACTGCAGCACTATTCACAATAGCAAAGACATGGGATCAATCCAAATGCCCATCAATGATAGACTGGATAAAGAAAATGTGGTATTTATATACCATGGAATACTATGCAGCCATAAAAAATGAGATTATGTCCTTTGCAGGAACATAGATGGAGCTGGAGGCCACTATCCTTAGCAAACTAAAGCAGGAACAGAAGACCAAATACCACATGTACTCACTTATAAGTGGGAGCTAAATGAAGAGAACACATAGACACATAGAGGGGAACAGAAAACACTGGGGCCTGTTGGAGCAGGGAGGATTGGATGAGTGAAACAATCAGGAAAGTAACTAATGAATACTAGGCTTAATACCTGGGTGATGAAATAACCTGTACAACAAATCCCCATGACACACATCCACCTGTTTAACAAACCTGCACATCTGCATATGTACCCCTGAACTTAAAATAAATGTTAAGAAACGAGGAAAAAGCTGTCTAGTCTCTGTCACATGTTGGTGACCTTGAAGAAGATACTTCATTTCTCTGGGCTGTGATGTCTTCAGCTGGAAAGTTCAGGGACTGAATCACTAGATGATTTCTGAAATATCATCCAGCTTTAAAATCCCAAGTTCCTGTGACTTGGGACTTTTATAATTTATTCAGCTAAATATAAACATCAGTTTTAGGGCCAAGGCAGTGTCTTAAAAGTGTAGCCAGTTATCTTGCAGACGAGAGTACTGTTGGTCATGAAATAGACAGTGCAGGAGAGTTGGGGATGTGTAACCTGTCTCTACTTGGCGGGCATGTGGAAGGGACATCAAAGCTGGCCACACTTTCATTTCCATGGGAACAACATACGCAGTTAACCCCCAGAGAACTATATCGTCTTCTTTGCTCTTATCTACAAAGTCTTTCAACATTGGAAGCAACCAACTTTTCAGATTTATTTATTCATTCACTTAGATGTAAATATCTGACTATTTTTAAAAGGAAAATTATAGTTTTTGTACTCTCAACTCTCTCTATATATTCATATGGCAAAGATACTTTAAATACAGAAGAGTAACAGCAGGAAGTAAAAACAAAGCAAGCAAACAAAAACCACACTGTATCCCACAACCCAGGTATCATAATCATTGACTGCCCAGAAAAAGCTGCTTTAAGAGATATTAGATAACTAGAAATATTTTTATTATACTAGGTAATGTTACACTGCTTTAAACAATACAAATTGATTTTAATTTAACTCAAACTTAATACAAAAAAAAAATAAGTTGCAATAAAGCAAAATAAATTGCACAGCTTAAAGTAAGTGCTTGCTTCCAACTATCTGTTGCTGGGAGAAGACGCTTGCCCTTATTTATCCTGAATTTTTATCTCACTTACAATGAGAAAGAGACTAAAATCTTCAATGTGCTCAACTAATTCTCATCCCTCTATTATTTTCTTCTATTGTGATCTTTAAGTGTAACATATGACCATGTCTTAGAGTATAATTCCAGGTAAACTTGAGTATTTGGACCAATGATACCATGGGCATAGGGATTGCCTAGTCAACAGAAAAGAAAAAAAGTCCATGTTTCTGCTTAATGTGTGATCCACAGGGAGTTTCTGAAGAGATGACATCGTGGCCCTGAGTATAAGCAGTGCATGGCACATGCTCCTTTGCACACACAAGCTTACTTACTTTTTAAAACTGAAGAGGCAGAATGATCAAATCGATGTGTTTGAGGAAGCCCAAGGATCTGCCTCCATTCCCATGCCCTGTTTAATAATTCAGTGATTTCCAAAGCAGAATAACACAAGATAATCCACAAGAGAAAAATGAATTTTAAACTCATCCTTACAAAGTTGCTATTTTTGATGTATGCTTTATAATGTACATGCTATAGTAGTACAGTAGTGCAAGTATACCACTTATGAAGAAATGAATAAAGATGTACTTTGAGGGTGCATGCTTATAATTTTCTTAGAGGTAGGAGTGCCCAGGCAAGACTGAGCACTCCTGCATTAAATGGTGATGCAGAGCCTGACGGAGTTTTTCTCTGTGCCTTTGCCTTTCCATTTGTAAACTGAAGCTCCTCTCCCTTCTCTTTCTGTCACCTCCCTTCCAGAGAAGTTGGGAGGTCCAGAGAAAACAGTGTTGCCCTAAAGAGCAAAAATTCCATAAATCTTATGCATTAACTGGGATAATATAATTCAGATTTTAAAAAATCATTTTCCAGCACTTATTTTACTTCCTATATTAGTGGTCTCCATCTCCTCTGTTTAATTCATGTTTGTGGGCATACTCCTAAATATATATTCTGAATTAAATCAAGAAGCCAAAAAAAAAAAAAAGTCTAGGAGGGGACTTTTCACTACACTTGACAAATTCATTTTAAATCCTTGTGTCTTAATATATGGCTGAAGGGACATAACATAAATGGGCTCTGAATTTCTCCCATGTAGCTCATTTACAAGAGTACCTTGGCTTGCTAAGAATTCGCCTCTTGTGGCCATTAGAATACCTATTAGAATATTATTAGTTATTAACACAGAAAGTGTGTTTGCATGTGCGTGCATGCACTGAAAGGAATGAAGCTTTCTTAGCTACTTACTGTTGGGGCTAATTTATACTAGAATATGTTACACTTGGATTAAAAAATAACTAAATCCAAGAATGCATTTAGAGGTGACTCAGGGGTGGAGGGCTGATTGGCTGACAGGGGCAGAAGAGGAGGGGGTCACAGTGCCCCATGTATTGTGGGTTCCTGAGACTCAGAGACCCAATCATGTCATAAATCCAGGCAGCAGAGCTCTTTCTGCCTAACATTGCAGCTGCATTACTCTGCTTGGGCTGCCATAAGAAAGTACCACAGACTGGGTGGCTTAAACAACTGAAATGTATTAGTCTGAGTTCCAGGTGTTGGCGGGGTTGGGTTTTTTTGAGCCTTCTCTCTTTCATGTAGATGGTCAACTTCTCCCTGTTTCTGCACATGATCTCTTCTCTCTGTATGTGTATCCTAATCTCTTATTAGGACACCAGTCACATTGGATTAGGGCCCATCTTAATAAGCTCATTTTAACTTAGTTACCTCTTTTGAAACCCTATCCCCAAATATAGTCACATTCTAAGGCATTAGGGGGTTAGGACTTTGACATACAAATTTTGCTGGGGGAGACATGAACCGAATTCAACCTATAAACAAGAGCATTCCCCAAGGTGATGGCTGCACAGCTACCTCAACAACATTCCAGCTAAGCATCAGATACATTCACATGGGACAGTAGCTTCCTTTGGACTGGACTACCTTTATACACTATTGTGAAATGCTTTATTGTGTAGCTCTTAAATAACATTTGTTGCTTTCCATGACAGAGGTGGCTATATTCCAGCAATTAATGCAGTGTTTCCTGTGAGTTTTCAGTAATGAAGGAAGGAGAGGGAAGAAAATTGGTGATATTAGTACTGTCAATTACCATTATAAGATATTCAGGAGTGCAAGTTTCAATCTCATTTCTAGGTCTCATTTACATGGTAACAAATTGATTTACACATTAACATAAATTTAGTTTATTTTCCTTCTGATTCAATCCCACCTGAAGGAACTTGAACTTGAACCCTTCCGCATATAGAGAAGAGGGTCAAAATACAATTGGTTTGCTAAGCTGTCACACAAGATTCTCTTGCAAACATTTGCTGTATTTTTCTTGGCTGATCAAGCACTTTTCTCCCTGGAAAGTAAATAGAAAACAGCTGTCTATGAAATGGGTCAGAGCAAATATATTTGGTCAGGTGCAGGATAAATAGCTCATAGACTGACTGAAATAGTCCTAAACAAAACAAAATGAATCTCTAAGGCACACAGACCCAACTTGAAGGCTTTCAAAGGAAAAAAACACACAAAACAAAAAATCTAACATATTTGTAACTCATTCATATTTCTATTAAATGTGTATTTCCTGAAGCTTTATTTTCACAACTAAAGCGTACTGAAGCACCAATCAACTAACTCAAAACTCTAAGCCTGGCAGAATTCTTATAAACTATGCTATTCCATGGTGCTATAGACCCCATGGTGGTATAGAGACTCTGGTACCCTCAACATCTCAGAGGACATAATTGAATGATTACTGCCTCAACAGACAGGATGAAAGAATGATAGGTTGATAACCAAGTCTGATATTTCAGATAATAATCAGTATTCTTTTAGTGACCAGAAAGGAATTGGAGGAAATATATGAACAGAATGTGTAGAGAAAGAAAACATTCAACTTGCAAAAAAAAGAAAAAAGAAAACATTCAACGTGCAAAAGAAAAAAACAAAAACAAAAATCTATCACCTCCACCAAAAATGAAATAAAATAATTCTCCATTTGTGTTTTAAAGACAACGAGAAATTTAACTAATCCAGTAGATATTGACTTCTAAGGACCTTTGTTTTTTTCCCCCATTCTATTTTAATTGTGTCAGTCCCTTAGCAAAACCCACTATCATTATAGATGTCAACTGGTATCATAGAATTCTCGAGTTAATGGGAACTTGGAGGTTTTCCTTCCTTCCATGATATTGCTGTGTCTTGGCTTTCCTTCCACCCCTATATGTTCTCAGTCTTCTGTGCAGTCTCTTCTTTCTCTGTCCATCTTTAGATGGTCCTTCATATTCTCACTCTTCCCAGGTGATCTTAGTCACTCCCATGACTTCAGCTGCCATCTTTGTGCTGATGAATCCCAATGTTACCAAGCACATAGGGCTCGCTGCACAATATGCTAGAAGCCAAAATTATGGCACCAGATTTTTGAGAAAAGAAAAGTTTTACTGGAGGTCGATCAATAAGGAGATAGGAGTCCAGCCTCAAATCTGACTTCTTGTGCTGGTTTTAAGGCAGTGTGTTGAGTAGAAAAGGTCTAGGGGGTAGATTCTAGGATTCGTGAGTGATTGTTGAAGGAAAGGGGAGGTTTGGAAAGTCCTTGGGCATGTGCAGTTACCTTCTTATGCTACCTCATGGGTTGCATGTGTGAATTTGTGGGGAGTTAGTTTGAAACATGCAGGGAAATTCGGGCTGCAGCATCACCAAGCTTGTTCTGTGCAGACTACATTTGGCCATATTGGTTTTAACAAATTTCAGCCAGTTTTAAAATTTTCATATGTGGAAGAAGTTTTAGCATTTCAACAAGTTGTTTCTTTTCTTATTCGCCATCCCTCAAACTCAAGAATTTCTGTTAGTTATTGATCTCTTTAACTCTTTCGGCGTGGTTTCACCAGTGCATATCTTTCTTCTGAACTACAACTCATCAATCCAGTTCTTTACTGTCCATCTCTACCTTGACACTATTGAACTACTTTATATCCGAAACGAAACACTCCAAACTGACATTTTTATTCTTCCTAACTGTGGTAGTCAGTCCCCAAGATGACACTTCACAATCCCTGTCTCTTGGTATTTATGCCCTTGTGTACCCCTTTCCATATTAGATGGGGCCCATCAGAGTTACCAAAAGAACATTGTGGAAATGATGAAGCATGTCTTCTGAGTCTTGGTCATAAAGACATTGTGGCTTCTTTCTTGTTCCTTCTTGCAGCATTTGCTCTAGGGGAAGCCTGCAGCTATGTCATGAGGACCCTCAGCAGCCCTATGCAGAGGAGGCTGTTGCATGAAAGATGCCTTCTGCCAACAATCAGCCCCGATTTGCCAGGCACGTGAACTAGCTAAACTGAAAGCAAATCTCCAGCCCCAATGAAGTCTTTCAGATGACAGCAACCTCAGCCAATATACTGACTATAACCTCATAAGAGACTCTGAACCAGAACCATCTAACTAAGCCACTCTCAAATTCTACCCAACAGAAACTGAGAAATAATAAATGTTTATTGTTATTTTGGGCCACTAAATTTGGGAGTAATTTGTTATGCAACAATTATATAACCAATATTCCAACTAAAGCTGAAATGCCTCCTGCATTTCCTCCCTCAGTGGCCTACAGTACAGTCCAAGTTCAGCCAAAAATAATGAGAACCTTGTTTAAGTTAGTGTCAAGAAATGAGTGGATTAAATAGACATTTAAAAATATGGCCAGGCACAGTGTCTCATGCCTGTAATCCCAGGACTTTGGGAGGCAAAGGTGGGTGGATCACAAGGTCAGGAGTCCAAGACCAGCCTGACCAGCATGGTGAAACCCCATCTCTACTAAAAAAAGAAAAAAAAAAGACATTTAAAAAGTATTTGATAGAACTTGGTGATAGGAGGTGGGGTAGTTAGGGACTAGCAGGAATTTAGAATGAGGGGCTCATTCAGTTGGGCTTTTATGTTTTACTGAGCTCAATTCCAAAAGGAAGGAAAGAAGAATCCAGCCAAATAACCTTTAATGGACTAAGTCTTCTTTTGTAAGCCAGTTTGCATAACTTCTTCACAGAAATCAGATTTTAAATATCATGATTGAAGAAAAAAAATAGGAAGAAGAGGTTACCTTTATGATGGAATGACACTAATCTTTCATGCTTTCATATTTCTTGAAATTTCCTTCATATGCATTATCTTATTTGAGGTTCACAATAAAACTGTGCATTACCTAAGCCAGTTTTTATGAAAATATAAGCAATGAGAAAAAGTAAGATAGTGTATCAGTTAGTAGATTTTTTTTATTGACATTGTGACAGAGAACACAACTTAAACTGGCTTAAGATTTAAAAAAAGGGGGCTGGGGGGGAGGTTTGTGGCCAGGTGCAGTGGCTCACACCTGTAATCCCAGCACTTTGGGAGGCTGAGGTGGGCAGATAACAAGGTCAGGAGCTAGATCAGCCTGACCAACATGGTGATACCCTGTCTCTACTAAATATATAAAAATTAGCCAGTCATGGTGGTGTGCACCTGTAATCTCAGCTACTCTGGATGCTGAGGCAGGAGGATCACTTGTGAACCTGGGAGGTGGAGGTTGCAGTGAGCAGAGATTTTGCCACTGCACTCCAGCCTGGGTGATAGAGTGAGACTCTGTCTCAAAAAAAAGTGGGGAAGTGGGGTTTGTTTCTAAAGGTAGAAGAACAGGTACAGCTTTGGGTCAGTGTGATTCAGTCCTCAACAAAGCCACCAGGATCCATTTCTTGGCTTTGCTTCATTGCTTCTTGTAGGCTGGCTCATTCTCAGGCTGTCTGTTGTATGGTTCAGTGGCTTTAAGCTCCAAGCATGACAACATCCAACACTCAGATTGATGGAGCAAGTCTCTTCAGGCAGCTTCGAGGAAAGTCCTGAAATTCACTCTGATTGGCTGCCCATCTCTGAATCAACCACATAATTCAGGGAAATAGGAACTGCTGATGGGTCAGGGTCAGTTCACAGGCTTCACACCTGGAAGGGTCAGGATCAGTTCACATGCTTCACACCTGGAGATGAGAAGCCATCAACTCCATCCCGAAGCTCACCGGCTGTGACTAGAAGAGACATAGTTCTTAGAGTAAAATCAGGGTGGGGTTACCAAAGCAAGCAGTTCCAGATGCTAGATGATGAAAATCCAATAACTGCCCAATAAAAATATTATATGTAAAATTTGGGAACATGTGCCTGATGGACAGTCATGACTAAGAAAAAAAAAGTTGTTAGGTCTAAATTTAAAAATTGAGACAAAGAACGTACCTGAGCTAGAATTAGAACCCTGACTACCTAAGTATTAGATCAGTTAGTACCACTTCTACCCTGCTGCAGCGAAGCGGGGAGGTTAACAGTCTCTCAGCTTGTAGACAGTGGACCGTTTTCCTCCCTCTACCTCCTATTTCATGGCAGAGCTGAATCATCCTATGTTCTACATCCTGACAGTGGAAAGTTATGATGCTATATACTGTTGTCTCTGAGTCTTCTATGACTACAGAGATCCCTGAGACGTGTAGAACAGAACCTGAGTGGAAAGGGGGAGTACTGAGGGTGGTTTCCATGAATCAAGCAGCAACCAGGAGCCAAGTAACACCTCCAACCTCTGTGGTGGATCAGAATGCCTAACTGAGCAATGGACATACTATGCATTTTTCATTAGTGCTGAGACCAACTTCTAGCTTGGAGTCCCATGAAAGGGAAACTTAGCCCTAACACCACAGCAGGGAGCAGAATGTCAAGTGGGGACACTGCAGCAGAGTTGCAGCAAAGACTCTGAAGTGCTACGGGAAGGGTTATTTCCTAGGAGGGGTTAAAGGGATTCTCCTTAAGAAGAGGGCTGGGAGAATCTGAGTAAGAGGTGGGGGAAAGCAGCCAAATAATGATACTTAGTCACAGCATCATAAGAATTTGACTCAGAGTTCTTAAAAGTTTGTCCTAAAATGTCCTGGCTCAGGTGGGTCAGCTTTGAAAGCACCCAAAATACCCCATTTTCTGTCCTATGTTTAAAGGCAATTTGAAAGAAAGATCCCTAATTTGGAAACATGTTCTAAGGCTAAATCACCTTTTCAACTGAAAATTATTTTTTTTATGTATTGTTACACTCCATTTTCTGTCTTGTTTTTTCTTTTCTTTTTTCTTTCTTTCTTTCTTTTTTTTTTTTTTTTTTTTTTTTTTGAGATAGTCTCACTCTGTCACCAGGCTGGAGTGTGGTGGCATGATCTGGGCTCACTGCAACCTCTGCCTCCCGGGTTCAAGCAATTCTCATGCCTCAGTCTTCTGAGTAGCTGGGATTACAGGTGCCTACCTCCATGGCCAGTGAATTTTTGTATTTTTAGTAGAGATGGGGTTTTGCCATGTTGGCCAGGCTGCTCTCAAACTCCTGACTTCAGGTGATCTGCCTGCCTTGGCCTCCCAAAGTGCTGGGATTACAGGCATGAGCCAACATGCCCCAGCCCATTTTCTGAATTTAAGGGGAGTGAATTAATTCTATACAGATAATGGGTAAAAGGAACAATTTTTTCATGACTATTTGACTTAACATCGTCTTGCTTTACAATGCCCTGGTTTTTATATCTATAAATCAGAAATGATAAGCAACCTGCTTATTAGGAATACAATGAAGATAAGGAGATACAATATAAAAATACATGCTGAGTCAGAAAGACAGATAACACTATTTAAACCAGTGTATTCTTATAATCCTCATTATCACTCATAATGATAGTTGTGGTAAAAAGTCTATGTGCAGAAAGAAGAGAAAACAGTAATTTCTAGTTTGGGCCGAGATGTATACTATAGACATGAATTTTTAAAAGATGAGTGGTTAAGACTTAGCATTTGATTCTGCACTTGTTATAAGGGAGCAACAGAGAATTTCTGTCTTTGGGAGTGTGTGTTTGTGTGCGTGCTATACAGAGAACAAGCAATACTTTGCATTTGAGGTCAAATGGAAACTTGAGGAGATATCAAGTTTTGTTCATTAGCTTTCATACCTTTCTAACAATAGCCCCCAGATTAAACCAATCCTCTACTGTCAAATTTGGGGACATTTTCTTTAGTGGATGGTCATAAATCTTGAGAGGAAAACTGCTCACTTCTTTTAAGAATTAATGGTGATTCCTAGGTGGGAGTATGGAGTCATGTATCATACCCTGAAGCATTATGCTTTTCCCAGCAGAGATGCTCAATAGAAGTCTGGAAGCTTTTGTGGCTGCCAGCAATTTCATGGTTACTGTCCGAAGTAGAAAGGGCACATCATCAAATTCTTCCTTCTAATGCAATTTTGTCATCCTGGAATTTGTAATATTTTTCTTATATGGAAAGGGAATTTTTTTTGAGAGTGCACAGTCATGTTAAAGTAAATACCCTGGAGAAATACTTTCAATTAAAATTCAGAAGATTTAAAAATCCAGGCTAGAAAGGATTTCCCTGACCTACAAAACCTAATAAGATTTTTTTTTCCTTTCCATTTTCTCCCTCCTCATCCCCCCTAAGTGTGTGGAGCCGTCCTGCTTTCTTACCTGGTGGCCCCATTTAGCTCTGCCCTCTAGACATTTAAATCAGAAAATGGCTTTAAGAATGTTTTGAAAAAATTTGACATACTGATCTACTGCCAACTCACTGATTTTTTTTTTTTTTTTGAGTGAAAAAGAGAAAGAAACCACAAAAGCAAAGCAATAATAAAATATTTTAGTCAAGTAAGAAAAATTTGACCAGGAGATAGAGAGATAGTGTTTGTGGTAACTGAGGGAGTTAACAGCAGAAAAGTTTAGAAAGCAGAGATTTTGAGGCCTGAAGGGAGGGGAGTGAAATAGGCAGAAAGCCAACCTGGAGCAAGATAGTCTTCTGTTAGAGAGGGGCCCTCTCCTCTGTGGCTCCTGGGGCCCAGCATGACATCTCTCATGGTTGGATTATGAATGCCTAGGTTGCAGAATCTTTTAGTGAGTTTTGCACATTATATATGTAACACATCTATGCAATTTGAGTACAGGGCCTCAAACCTAGGTACTCAGTTATTTAGAGCTACCATTAGAAAATATTAAATGCCTAAGTAGGAAAGACTGAAAATCCCTTTCTCTGTCAATGTATTCTTAGGATTATGGTTAAAAAAAAATAGCTGTTCAACTAAAACTAATGAAAACTTCTAGGTTAGAACCTAGAAGCAGACATATAATAACTAAAATGAATGCAAGAAGATAATAGTGTCCATTAGAGATTATTCTTACTCCAAGGCAGGGCTAGGGCTAGGGAGAGGCAAGAGATGTGTCCAGCTTCAGGTCCTGCAGGCACTAAGCCTGTGCTTGCACAACACTGAGTGTGTGACTCCCTGCCCTACCCTAGGCCCTGTCCTGTTCAGAGGACATCCTGCCTGGCTTATGGGCAGGGTACCTTGCCCTGTTCCCAGTGCTTTCTTTCACACTTGCAAAATCTGGAGACAAAACAGCCACTGTTGTCAGACTTCTTTGACTTTCCAAACAAACTCCAGAAAGATCATTACAGGACCCAGCATGGGAAGGAAAACAGAGGTGCATTTACCGTAATAAAATTTAACGGCAGAGATGATTTCATGTTCAATCATCAGAGTACACAGAGGGACTTGCTAAAGTGTCCACTGCTGAGGGTAACAAGTCATGACCTCATTCTCTCTCACACCAGTCTTAGTATATATAAATGCTAAGAATAGCAAACAGGATCTTTTTTATTGGCTTTTCAAGAACAACACTGGGGCCTGGAGGACACCAGTAACCTTCAAGAACTAACAACAATAGGAAGCTTAATGCTGTTGGTGCATAGCTGTCAACATGCATATTTTTAAAATATTTCCAACTTAAAATTTTAGATTTAAGAGGGACATTGGCAGGTTTGTTGCATGGGTTTGTGGAATGATGCTGAGGTTTGGGGTAAAATTGATCCCACCTCCCAGATACTGAGCATGGTTGCCAATTGGTAGTTTTTTTAACCCTTGTTCTGTCCACTCCCTTTCCATTCTAATAGTCCCTAGTGGCTATTGTTGTTGCCATCTTTAGTCTATCAGTAGCCAATATTTAGCTCCCCTTTATAGGTGAGAACATGCAGTATTTGTTTTTTTTTGATCCTGCATTAACTTGCTTGAGATAATGGCCTCCATGTATCCATGCTGTTGCAAAAGACATAATTTCATTCTTTTTATGGCTGTATAGTACTCCACAGTGAACATATTTTTCTTAGACACTGTTTTCAAAATATCTGGAAAGGTATAGCACTTTCATTGTTTGATTTGCTCAATCCCGTTCTCCATCTAAATCATTTGTAAACATAGCCTGATAATAACTGACACTTTTACTTGGGATTAAATGATATTATTTGATAAAATCATATAAAGCCAGATTTTTGAGAATGGTACTATATTAGGAATCTGTTTGGCTGAGTAACAGAAAACCCAACTAAATGACTTTTAGCATAGGGGTTTATTTTTCTCATATAACAAGATATCCAGACTTGGGCAGTTCCTGGTATAGATTCAGTTCCTTAGTTTTCTTTTCCATTTTCTCATGATCGTGACATGGTTGGGTAGCTCCAATTACTAAGGCAGTATATAAGGCAGAGGGGCAGTGGTGGGAAGGCACACCATGGTTGTACCCTTTTACAAAGAAAGCGAAAGCTTCCCCCGCAACCCATATCTGCCCACCCTCATTAAGGGTTTAATTTTGCCCCCACCAAAAACAGATATGTTTTTCCCAACCCCCCTTTGAATCTGAATTTATTAGGAGATAGGTCTTTACAGAGGTAATCAAATTAAAAGGGGGTCTTTAGGGTGGGCCCTAACCCAATATAAAAATAGGGAAACGTGGACCCAGAGACATGACTAGGAGACAGCCATGTGAATAGGAAGCATGCATCTACAAGCCAGAGAGGCCTGGAATAGCTCTTTCTCCCATATCCCTCGGAAAGCACCCATCTTATAAACATCTTGATTTCGGACTTCTAGGCTCCGGAACTATGGGACAGTACATTGCCTTTCTGGAAGCCACCCAGGTTGTAGTACTTTTAACAGCAGCCCTAGAAAACCAATGCATACCAGAAGACCTGTTTTCATATGTTATTAGCGAGAACTGCGCCCCTAGCATCCCTTAATACAAGGGAAGCTGAGCAAATATTTATTTAGCTGAACATACTTCAGTCAGAGCATTAGGATTCTGGTAGCAAAGAAAAAAAGTGGGGAAGGGTGTAAATAATCAAGAGGATTTTCCACCAGGGAGAAAATGCTTGCATTTAATGAGTGGCCATAGGATGGGTAGCTCTCCCTCTAACACTAATTAGATTTGAAGTAACAGCACGTTGGAGATAAAGTTATGCAGTGGAAAGAGTGCAAGAGATGTGGGAACTAGCATTCACATAGCCACAGCTTGCTATGTGGTTTCATCTCCAAGCCTCAGCTTTTTTATCTGATAAATGGAAATAACAAAATATGCTCTTAGCATTTTAATGCTAGCCACACTGTAGAGGTGCTGTGAGAACCAAATAAAATAGCCAATAGGAAAGTAGCTTTGAACAGATAATAGTCCATTCAGATGTAAAAGAATAATTAAGGAGATGTTTCTGTTTCTATGTCTCCGGAATGAAGCAAAGTTGGAACAAAGGAGACTTCTCTTCGATGTTAGAGTAAATGAAAAGCGGAATGGCAATTCCTCTAAATCTGACTTTTATCCATAAGAAAGAACCATTTGATAGTGGAAGTGAAACCAAAGGAAACAACTCTACTACTTCAGAGTAAATAGCAGTCAGGTGGTGGGTGTGGCCTGATGGAAATGGCCCTAGGCTTCTGAAGGTCATTTACAACAGCAGTCCTTGGCGCATATCAATGCTTCTCTAACTTTAAAGTGCACACAAATCACCTGGGGATTTGTTAAAATGCATATTTCAGTTTAGTAGGCCTGAGTGGGCCCTCCAGTATGCGTCTCTAGCAAACTCTCAGGTGTTGTCAATGCTACTGGTCTGAGGCCCACACTTAGGATAGCAAGGTCTACATCATGGAAAGGGAAGATGACCTCTGAGGGATAGAAAGTTTTCAAAACTGAAATACTGACAACATATTGGGGAAGGACCCTATTGAGGACACACCATACACCAAAATTCCCTCCTGGGTCAGGTTGTGTTTCAATTTTTGACATCATTTCTTAGCAAAAGTCTAGGACTATTTATTAAATCAATAGCATATATGGACTTAGAAAGGGAAGCCACAATCCCATTTCTAATATGAATTTAGAAAGGGTCCACAACCAGGACCTATGGTCCAAGTTGAAGTCAGGCCAAATAGCACAATGTCCTTGCTTGAGAGATGACCCAGGCAGAGGCAAAAGATTGTGGACGTCATGTATCTAAGCAAAGTAGCCAATGAAACTTTCAAGATATCTTCATTGATAAAATAATGAGATGTGGAATGTATGATACATTATTCCATTGGCTTTATAGGTCCCCCTAAAGACATTTTGATGGAGCTCAACTTGGGGCAGTTTTTAAAAGGGTTCATCATTCTAGTGTTGTCTGTCTGTCTTGCCCTCTGAGATCTGATGGGGTGGAGCAAAGGATATCAGCTAAGCTTGCAGGATTTGGAGTCACCTCACCTGGCCCTATCACTTAAATGTTGTGTGTCCCAGGACCAGTTACTTAATATCTCTGTGCTCAGTTTTCTTGTACAATAGGCATCTGATTAGTAGTGATATTCAGTGTGAGCTTGAAATAATGTCCGTAAAGCATTCGGAACAGTGCCTGGCACATAGCAAACTTTATATATGTTAGCGGTTATTATCAGGCCTATCCAGTTTATAGGTGATATGGAATCGAGAAAGATAGCAAATGTTTTAGACCATAAAATCAAGAATCTAAAAAAGATTTTGACAGAAAGGAAATGATTTTGTGTACTTTAAAAAGTACACATAAAGGTCCTATCTTAGGGTAAAATAGCAAGAAAGAGCAAGGCCTGTTTTTATAGTAGCACATGTAAAATGATGACCTATAGGTTTTTAGTTTATTATAAAGTTAATATGTTAACCATGAGAATGCACTTACAAAACAAAATGAGATTTAGTTGACTTGATGGAAAGTTAGTATTGGAAACAAAAGAAAATATAACCTAACTCTGCCTCTGCACTAGTTGGACGACACTTGAAATAATAGATTTCCTTCTAGTATTCCTCATAGCAGCCACTGAAAATTGATAATTGCTTTCATGTTCTGTAAGGGCTGGTATATGAAAAAGGAAAGAGATAAGACAAAACATGCCCAATATGAAGAAAATAGAGGTCTGCTGGACTACAGCTCAGTCTTAGAAAGAAATGACTATGAGGCCGGGCGCGGTGGCTCATGCCTATAATCCCAGCACTTTGGGAGGCTGAGGCGGGTGGATCACAAGGTCAAGAAATCGAGACCATCCTGGTCAACAAGGTGAAACACTGTCTCTACTAAAAATACAAAAATTAGCTGGGCATGGTGGTGCGCGCCTGTAGTCCCAGCTATTCGGGAGGCTGAGGCAGGAGAATTGCTTGAACCCAGGAGGCAGAGGTTGCGGTGAGCAGAGATCGTGCCATTGCACTCCAGTCTGGGTAACAACAGCGAAACTCCATCTTAAAAAAAAAAAAAAAAATGACTATGAGCCACCTGGAAATGGAATGGTACATGGGGGCTCCTGCTTGCCTGAATGCTTAAGCTGGCAGGATAATTCCTGGTGAAGGATGTTACCAAGCAGACCAACAAGCAATCATCCCTACCGCTTTGAGGAAGGGGTAGGTACTCACGCCGAAGTCATATGTTGGTGGCCCATTGGCCAAATGTGGTCTGCTATTGTGTAATTTTTTTGTTCTTTGTGACATATATATATGTATATGTATATGCATATATATGTATTTTTTTGTATATCTGGATACCTTGTGAAAATTTAGAAATCAGGAGATTCAAATAAAAATTTTTTTTTCTTTGAAAGATAAGCTGATCTGTTAGAACATGGCAGATCTGTATTGTCACAGATGGCTGGACTTGAGCAGTAGCCATCTTGTTTAAATGGCATGTGCCTTCTCCATTATCCACTAACCTCACCTGGCTCACCTTACTCATTGAGGTTACCTGTCTGGTCCATACACATTTGAGTTTGTGATTCACATGCTAGTCTCTAGGGGCTTCCCTTATCCTGAGGATCTAGATATTTCCTTAGTTTTGTCCTGTAAACATTATAAAAAATTAGTTAAATCTATGGAAGGGTGGGTAAAATTCAGATACGTATAGAGACTGGGGATGTGTTACAAAATAACTGCAAGTTTTAGAAAACACTGACATAGCAAATGTTTAAAGATAGGTTTATGTTAAGAAGCAAAAATCATTAAAACTTTTATTTGATGTTTGGTTGCAATATCCATGTTTTAAATATATATGGTTCTTGCTGATATCTCCCTAGTCTTTGAACCTATTCCATTCTTCATAAGTCATCACAGATCCCTGTATCGTATTGATGAATGGATGGACAAATAGATAGAAGTCATGCAGGCAGGATGGAGAACATAGAGAAAAATGTAACCAAATGAGTACTATTGCTTCTTTCTATGGCATATAATCATGTGATAAGTGTTTATTAAGTATTTATTCTGTGTCAAGCATGGTGTCAGGTTTTAGAGGATGCCAAAAGGAGTAAAAAGCACAGACATGTTCTGAGGACCTTATTACTTTTGCCCTTATTGTTAGATTTAGCTTAGAAGTTAGGACTTTAAAATTTGAAATCCAGGATCATTGGGTTCAAATCCAGGATCTACTCCTGTGTGCTCTAATTTTGAGCAATTTACTTAACCGCTTAGTAAAATAGGGATGATGCCAATAATATCTATTTCCTGATGTTGTTTGGAGGGTTAAATGAGAGAATCATGTAAGAGCATTTAGTACAGCACTCAGTGTTTAGTGAGCATTCAGTAAGTTATTCTAAATTAGCTTCTTTGAAATACCTGTAGTAGGAACATCAAAATGAGAAAAGAAGTTTCACTTGTGTGGACACATACACCTACACACACACACCCCATCACTCAAAACTGGTATTAACTTTTCACACTTCTCCTCCCTTTCCTCCTTCTCCTCCCCTTCATTTGCTGCCTTCTCGTCCTCTTTTCCCTACGACTTTACAGTTAATTTTTAAACAATTTATCATAAACTTTTTAAACATATAGAAATGTTCAAACATTTTCCCAGTAAATAACCATAAATAGGTGAGATTCTGTGCTGTAGGGGCATTGATTCACACTAAGCAAATTTGCAAGGAACTAATGGATAAATAACAACATTGCTTGATCAGTGTTTAATGGGAGACACAGCTAGAATAACAATGAATACCTATTATATTTGTTTCTCCCTTATCCTCTGGTACTTGACTTCTGCCTTTTATTTAATAATATGTTTTTTGTATTATAGTTTCTGTATTTTATTGTATTTGTTCATACTTCCTCTCTGGAATAGAAGAAATAAGAAACAAGTATGTAAATAAATAAAAATAGATACTAGTGTTTACAAAGGGAAATCCAGTTAATTCAAAAGAGGAAATCACAGATCAGAAGGTTGCTATGGTAAAGACAAATCAAAAGGGAAATCGAAGGTTGCCATATACTTAGTAAAGCTACTGAAGTAGATCTGTTTTCATCTAAATGATCTTTAAAGGTCAATTAGGACAACAGTTACCCCAGGGCAGTGTGGAAGAAAGTTATATTTAACTAGTCCTTACTCTGTAGCTTTCTTTTGACTAATACTGTTATTAATTCACAAAAAAATCTGTTACTGTTATCGCCTTTTGAAATGTTATAATATTCAAGATTATAGTTTCCCTTAAAATGTAATGAATGTAACAGTAACTGTTTCCTAATAGATTGAGAAGTGCCTTAAATTCTGAAAAATATATTATCTCTAAATCCTTCTGTAAAGTGGGTACTTTGGGAATGCCTCATATACTTTGGGTAGATTTTGGCAATTTTAATTATGAAAACTTTTCTAGGAGCCTTAGAACTTCTAAGCATGTTTCAAGTATTTTTCATATAATTTGAGCTAATAGCACTCCTCCTGTTCAGGCCAACCTGACAGAATACAGCACAACAATATGGTGTCCAAACAATACTACCGAAAGTAATATTATTTCTAAATTTTAAAGATATTTTGTATGCTCTTTAATAAACTTTTTAAAAGTAATAGTTTTGAACATGTAGAAAGGACAAAACAAAAGGGATTTATTTAATGTGAATATTCTTCAAAAACTGAAAATTGGTATCACAGAAAAGCAAAGTGGATTGCTTTGTGTGTGGCACAAGGAGAGCTGGGTGGAATTTCACATTTGTACAAACTGGGTAAGAGGAGTAATCCTATGAGTTATACTGCTTTTTGGTCTTCATCAAATGAGACTGCACTGGCTTCCAGAATAATGACCAAACAGAAGCAGAGCAGCTAAGGGCATGCCTTCCACGATGCCCAGTTTGGGAAAAGCCAAAAAGAAATGACCCAGTATAAAGCATGACCACATTTCCTTCAAACAATCTTTGAGCATTGCAAAGTGGGAGGAGGAGACGAGAGTTAGGAGAGAATTATGAAGCATGCTGAGGTGGGTATTGAAGCATTATTTCTCCCACTCAGATGGCACAAATGGAGGGTTTTAAAGCATGTGGTAACTTACTCCTGAGAAAAGCAGGGACCAGTATTAAAAAGTATGACTCAGCTGACTTTTCAAAGCATTCAAATAAGCATCCTTCTGGTAAAGAAAATTTAGTCAGATTCAAATGCGAGGCTAGTCAGAAAAACAACAACAACAACAAAACCTCCTTCTAACAATATTAATTTTCCAGACTACCCAGATCTATCATATACATAAAAACTCATCACTGAGCACTTGTGGAATAGGTATCTCTCACTTAAAGAAATGATCATTGTCAGCAAAGTTTGCAGTACAGAGACTTTCTATCAAATCAATCTTATTCTCTCATTGATTTCCATTACAAAATCCAAGATGCATTCTGCTGTTAAATCCCATTAACTGCATACCAAGTCCTTTGGAAATGGCACTTTTAAAATAAAAATGATAATATTCTGATAAAACATTGATAGTGATATTTAACATATTAATAATTACACTGTGTTGTATTCAACATGTCACAACAAAAAATGCTAGGATGAAACACAACACCATCTTACAAATTGTGCCTCACATGCCACAAAAGCTAAGAATCCCTAAAACATTAGCAACTTGATTTCTCACTGGCTTCCCAACTATCTGGGCATTTGTATCATTGTACAGCAAAATTCTTTTTATTATTTTTAAATTTTTATTTCTCATTTCCTACTGGCTTCTTTTCCAAAATCTTTGTTCAGAGACCCCTGAATAGCTAGTGATGCTATTCTTAGATGGGGAAAATCAGCCAATTAGGTTCAATCATAGCAGCTTATCCTAGTGCTTGCTGGAATCTCCCTATCATTGGAGGAACTGGGCATCTCCTGAAAGCAATGTTGCAAAGAGAAGCAGTAGATGTGATGAAGGTTGGACTAGACACTTCAAATGCCTTTTCTAACTTCTGAGACGCAGTACTACTCTCTGACATTGGTATCGGTAATATGTCTGTCTCTGTTTACCATTTTATTTTCAACCCAATTGCTTTGCATAATATATGTTAAATGACTGAACGCCTTACATAATATATGTTGAATGACTGATTGAATTCAAATGATGATTTTGTTCTTCAGAGAGGATACTGACACTTTTAGGTGCCGATAGCTCAAGCTAGAAAAATGACTACTGATATTTATCTCCACAGGAATAATGTAACACAGGTGATGACATTCAAAGTCCAACATTCTAAGGTTTGGGCAGGGCATTCTTGACAGTGAACTTTCGCTGGATTTGTAAATACCTTATTTTATCATGATAGTAAATGAATTTTTGTTATAATAGATCACTTGAGTTGGAAGACGCAAATTGTCTCCTAGGCCACATGTCCATAACTCACCATCTACCAAGCCCCTCTTTTATCCATTTTGTATGACCCATTGCAATGTAAAATGCAGCATTCAGGGTTGGCTTTGGCATTTTATTTAAAAATAAATGTTTTGTTAAACTATAATATACCCACAGAATTCTGAAAAGCTAATATCAAGATTGGGATGTCTTCTGAACAAGATAATAAGAGTTCTCAGTTAATTCACGGAGACCATTTTTTAAATCCCATCATGTCTAGAAATCTCAATGTTAGTGTCTCAAAATTGAACAAACCAATTCACAGAAAACACACATATTCACTAAAATGTCTTTGGAGAAATTGACAATAGCAACTAGTACTCTCACGGTGACCAGGCTCCTGTGGTTGTAACGAGTACATTTTTTCCCTGTAGGCAGAACAAGTGGGAAGTCAAATTATGAGCAGAAAGTGAGCACAGAATGAAAACAGAGAGACATATTTTCAAGAAATATTTTTATCAAGGACAGTAGAGGCCTGATGAGACTACAATTTCTTTTTCCTCAATCATGAAACAACTCTCACAAGTGGTCACATACATGTTCTCGTGTTCTTCCAAATTCAAACCATGTTTCTAAGGCAGTCTTGTTTACCAACCTCCACCCCTCTGACACTCATGTTTTCTATGACACAACCAAGTTCAGACTTTCCTCCACTGTGGTAAGATTGTGAAGAGAAGAAAAAGTCAGTATATTAAAATACTTATTAATGATAGGACCACTTATAAGTTAGTCCCCCATTCAAACATCCCTTAACACAAATCTTCCCTCCTGCTCCCATAGTAGAAAACATTTACAATACAATGCAATATATTCAATTATATTGCAAAGTGAAATTGCAAATTGTGCCAAAAGTATAAGATTTTATGATGTCAATGAAAGTGAGATTGGTAAGGCCACCGGCAAATAGAGATTTGTAGAGTTAAATTAACAAATGAAGGTAAAATCAACAGGGAGGGTGACTATATTGCTGCTTCAGAAGAGAATACTTGGAATACAAAAAATTGAGACCCTTGGGGAAACTGATGAAACCCTCTAACATTTTTACAAAATAACTCTCTTTTTGATTATCTTGTAAAAGTCAAATATGAAATAAGGCATGCTGTAAGATGTGTTGGGGAGAAAAAGTAATAACTTTTCCTCCCTTATCGCAAGGTTTATGGCTGACACTCCCATAACAAAAGACAGATTAACAAGAGAAAAGTATCACAAATTTATTTAATCAAAGTTTTACATGACATGTAAGCCTTAAAAAATGAAGACACAATGACTGAGGGAAAACTGTATTTTAATGCTTAGGTGTGATGAAGGATGAACAGTCATGTTGAAGTAGGATTGAATAAAAAGGAGGTATGGCCCAATGGTAATAAACAGGAACCTCAGCAAGGCCTGTTTGTTCAGCTTCTCTTTGGCCTCTAGGGAAGGGAAGAACACCTGTCACATTAAGGTCTTCAGGGCAAGAAGGTCAGAGAGTGACCTTCTTAGGTTTTATGGCTTGCTTTGAGGGAGATAAATTTTAGTTTCTATGATCTGTTTCAGGAGAGAAAACAGGAGTAGGGGAAGGTCAGAGATAACTTCCTGCTTTAGTGGTTCTCCCAATCTCTTTTGGCTCAAAATACTGAGCATGTTAAGGTGCCATACATACTGGGGTATTGTGTTCTGAGCCCCAAAAGGTGCTTTACATTTTGTAGAAAAATTAAACGAACAATAACTTTCTTGATTTATTCATTGTATAGCACATCGTTGTACTTACAACACAAATATTGTTAAATACAGGCATTCTTTGAAAATATTGCTGAGTTTGGTTCCAGCCCACTGCATTAAAGCAAATATCACAATAAAGTGGGTCATGCAAGTTTTTTGTTTCCTAGTGCATATAAATGTTTACCCTATACTCTAGTCTAGTTAAGTGTGCAATAGCATTGTGTCTAAAAAGAACAATGTACATACCTTAATTTTAAAGTATTTTCCTACTTAAAAGTGGTAACTGTCATCTGAGCCTTCAGCAAGTCGTAATCTTTTTCCTGATGGAAGGTCTTTCCTCAATGTCGATGGCTGCTGACTGATCAGAGTGGGTTGCTGAAGGCTGGAGTGGCTGTGGCAATTTCTTAGAAAAAGACAACAATAAATGTCACATTGATGCTTCCTTTCATGAAAGGTTTCTCTAGCATGCAGTGCTGTTTGATAGCATGTTACCAAAAGCACGGCTTCTTTCAAAATTAAGTGTCAATGCTCTCAAATCCTGGGACTACCTTATCAACTCATTTTATGTATAATAATGTTCTAAATGGTTTGTTGGCATTTCATATGTCATAGCATCTTCACCAGAAGTAGATTCCACCTCAGAAAAAAACTTTCTTTGCTAATCCATAAGAAGCAACTCGTCATCCATTTAAGTTTTATCACAAGATTGCAGCAATTGTGTCACCTCTTTAGGCTCTACTTCTAGTTCTCTTGCTATTCCCAGCATTTCTGCAGTTACTTTCTTCACTGAAGTCCTGAATCCCTCAAAGACATCCAGAAGGGTTGGAATCAACTTCTTCTAAACTCCTGTTAATGTTGATATTCTAACCTCTTCCACAAATGAATCACACAGATACATCAGAAAATCGCTATCTATGGCAATTATAGTCTTACAAAATGTATTACTTCAACAATGAGATTTAAAAGCTGAAATTACTCCTTGATTCACAGGCTGCAAAATGGATGCTGTGTTAGCAGGCATGACAACATGTATAACTCCTTATTTATCTCCATTAGAGCTCTTGGATGACCAGGTGCATTGTCAATTAGCAGTAACATTTTGAAAGGAATCTTTTTTCCTAACCAATAGGTCTCAACAATGAGCTTAAAATATTCAGTAAACCATCATATAAATAGATGTGCTGTCATCTAGGCTTTATTCTTCTATTTATAAAACACAGGAAGAGTAGATTTAGTATAATTCTTAAGGGCACGACAACTTTCAAAATGGTAAATAAGTATGGTCTTCAACTTAAAGGAACCAGATGCATTAGACCCTAACAAGAGAATCAGCCTGTTCTTTGAAGTTTTGAAGCCAGGCACTGCTTTCTTCCTCTAGCTATGAAAGTCCTAGAGAGCAGAAGGCTGCTTCATCTACCCTTATCAACGATCTTAGCTCAGTCTCTTTGGGATAACTTGCTGCAGCTTCTACATTAGCACTTACTCCTTCCCTTGTACTTTGTTATGGAGACTACTTTTCCCCTTAAACCTTATAAACCAACCTTTGCTGTCTTCCAACTTTTCCTCTGCAACTTCCTCACTTCTCTCATTCTTCATAACATTGAATAGAGTCAGGGTTTTGCTCTGGATTAGGTTTTAGCTTAAAAGAATGTTGTTGCTGGTTTGATCTTCTAGCCACATAACTAAAACTTTCTCCATATCAGCAATAAAGCTGTTTTGCTTTCTTACCACCTGTGTGTTTATTGGAGTAGCATTTTTAATTTCCTTCAACAACCTTTTCTTTACATTCATAGAGTGGCCAACTGTTTGGTGCAAAGGCCTAGCTTTTGGTCTATCTTGTTTTTTTATATACCTTCTTCACTAAGTTTAATTATGTCTAGATTTTGATTTAAAAAGATATGTCACTCTTCCTTTCACTTGCACACTTAGAAGACACTGTGGGGTTATTAATTGGCCTAATTTAATATTGTTGTGTCTCAAGGAATAGGGGCCAGAGTAGAGGGAGAGAGGGGAAGAGCCAGCTGGTGGAGTAATCAGCATACACACACACCAGTTATTAAGTTCTGCGTCTTTTTGGGCACAGTTCATAGTGCCTCAAAACAGTGACAACAGTAAAACTAAAGATAACTGATCACAGATCACCATATCAGATGTAATAACAAAAAAGTTTGAACTATTGTGAGAATTACCAAAATGTTACACAGAGACACAAAGTGGGTAATGCTGTTGGGAAAATGGTGCCAATAGACTTGTCCTAAGCAGAGTTGCCACAAACCTTCAATTTTATATTAAAAAAAAGCAGTATCTGCAAGGCACAATAGAGCTATGTGCATTAGAATAAGGTGTGTCCATATAGGACAGAATAAATGTATTTTAATAAAATTGAGTTTTATTTTCAAATAAGGTCTCAAGCAAACCTTTCTTCACTAATTGCTCTGAAATTTGGTCCCTGTTTAAAGTACATTTACTTTGAGGAATACTAATCATAATGGGATAATAAGGATTTCCTATACTAATGAAGCAGAACTTTACCGGTGGAAACAGCCTGGTGCCTTGATGGTCTCTATTTACATGTTAAGTTTTTACTATTTTATTCTTAAAATATCCTCATTTATTTCTAAGCTCTCCTGGGCAGGGCAATAATTTATTATTTACTCTTGGCTGTTTCCTATAGGATTACTTCCAAAGGGTGCCATTATCAAAAGTAAAATGAGTACCTCTGAAGATGACTTGTGGAGAAGACAGATTTTGGAGTCTATCTGGAGGCAGACCTGTATTCCAATCTGCTTTTACCACTTACTAGACACATGGTAATGAGCAAATTACATGTACTCTCTCAACTTCAGTATCTTCATCTATAAAAATGGAGCACTAATAGCTCCCTCGCAGGACTGTGGAGATCAGAGGCAAGTATGTGTAAAATGCCAGGTACAGAGAAGGTAATCAATAGGTGGTAGTTACAACAGCGTAGTTTATTTTGGTTTGTTCAACTGCCAAAATTCTCTTGTGATCTTAATTTGTTGATTACATTGTACATCTGGATACCTTGCATGTGTTTTGCAATATGGACCTTGGGTCACTAGGCTATAAAAAATAGCTAAATATAACTATATTGAAAATATGCCTTTCAGAATGTCTTGCTACATAAATCTCTTAGAATGAATCTAAAATATTCTACAAAACTTGGAGAAAAGATCATAATGAGGTTTGCAGGATTTGCTTTGTAAAATTTTGGTTGAGTCATTTTGTAAGTCAGATGGCTGATAGTTACACAGGAAAAGTCTTGGTGGAATTTTGGCCCTACCCAAGCAATTTTTATAAACATATATTGACTCAAAGCTGAGGACCCCATTTTTCACCATACAAAGCTTAGTGCAGAACAGTGTTGGGAGTCAGATGCTCTTGGATTTGAACCCCTGCTTGACCACTTCCAGGTTGTGAGACCTTGGCCAACTTACTTACTCAAGGTATTGACTAAGCTTGGAAATAGTAAGTTGGTAAGTCTAGTATCTTCATCCATAAAATTGGGGATTATAAAAGTACATACCTTGGGGCTGTCCTTAAGATTAAATGAGACATTGCATATATAATGTTTATATACATACAGCACAAAGTGCTTAATAAATGGTAACTGTTATTTGTAAAATCTTCAAACTCATGTCAACTGATATGTCCTATTTTATTCAAAAAATGGTTACAATATAACACACACCAAATAAATTCACTTGAGTCTCAAGTACCAAATTCTTTGGTTGGTCTTGCCTTACCTTTTGCCTCTAGTTTTCTATACCCAAGTTTCTTTCCTTCTCCTGTTATTCATGAACATGTTTTTTGCCCTAGTGTTTCTCAATGGCTCCTGCCCATCCCCCCAACTGAAACAGCATGGGAGTCAGGGGAGAGCATGGAGAAGGGGAGACCATGTAACAAACTAGCAAAGGGTTTCTCCTTTTGCTGCATTTTCAAGATTCTATTAATAGTATATTCTCCTAAGGGTCCTATTAGTTTACATAGCTGAAGTCGGGAGACAATGATAGCTGATATTTAGTATTTATCTAATAGTGTCAGATACCATGCTAGGTGAGTTACCAAAGATATTTTGACACTTCATAACAATCAGACAAGGCGGATACCACTATTTCTGTTTCTGAGATGGGTAGGTAGAAGTTCTGACCCACTAATTCACTCAAAGTCATGCAGCTAGTTAGCTGGCAGCATCCTTGCGCATCTAATTGCAGATGCATCTGCATCTACATTAGAGTAAATGTACCAATTATACTCATACAATGAATGCTATGAATCTGGCCAACAGAATTCCAGACACTAACAAGTAAATAAATTAGGCTTTCCTTAATCCCAGTAATTCCTGTTTTAATATTCCCTGGCAAATACTGAATTTCAATCTGTGCTTGTTTCATAGAGTCTTTCAAATATTGTGATATCGAGTCCCACATAGTCGAAGGGAGGGAAAGGCAAGGATGGTGATTAAGGTGAAGTGTTTCTTCCATTACTGGTGGAACGAAGTTTCTCATCTCTTAAGCACTGAATTCTGCAATCATTCCAAAAGTGGAAGCGCAGCTCACAGCGCATTTTGGAGAAGCTTAAACCACACTAACCATTTAAGGTCAAGCAAACAATTGGTCAACCCTAACCTGTGTTGTTCAGGGTTTTCATCTCAGACATAACAGATCTCTGTATGTCTCTACATTCCAGCTCCAGACACCAATCGAGTTCCTCTTCTCACCATCGCAGCTCTGCAGAGACACCTCGCTGGAGACCCCACGGTGAGCCTCACGTAAAGGCCCCCTCGCAAGCTCCCGGCTACAGCCTGCGCCCCATATCTACCTGGGCTCCTTCTAGCCTCTTTAACGCACACTGGGGCCATAGGCTCCTTGCAGTCAACTCTAGCAGCCGGACTCCGGCCAGATCTCCAGCTCGGGGTCAGGTGGCGGCGCGCAAGGGCGGCGGCGGCGCCCGCTGGGCGGGGCGGGGCGGGGACTGCGCGCAGGCGTGGGGCGGGCGCAGGCCGCGGTCTCGCGCTGCTCCCCTTTGTTCTCTCCCATTGTGTGGCACTTCCTTCTCAGGCGCTTCTTCTCTGCACCCTGGCAGTCTGTGGGGAGTTCGGGAAGGGGCCCTGGGTGCCTTTTCTGCTTGATTTTGAGTACGTGAGGACCTCCCCGGCGCCGCCTCCTGCCGGTCCCTGCCCCGTGCCCAAGCGGAGGCGGGGTGGCCAGTGTCCTTTCTACCCGCCCCGCGCCCTCGGCGGCTTCCCCGCGGCCCCCTGCGCCGCGCCCCCTCCAGGAGGCGTCCGGACCCCGCACTCCGGACTTTCACCTCCCGACCGCCCGCCTGCCTCAGCGCCGCCGCGGCAACGCGCGACCCCTTCCCTCTTGAGGGGCGCGGACTCCGGATGCGCCAGGCACCTAGGCGAGGGTTGGAGGCCGGCGACCAGCCCGAGCCCAGCCGCCCCGGCGTCCCGGGAGCTGGCCCGAGCGTCGCCGCGACCCCCCCAGTCCCTCGCGCTCACGCTTCCCAGCCGCCGAGCGGCCGCCTCAGCCCCCTTATATAGCCCTCTAAAAATAGCTCGCCTCGCACCGCCTTGTAAGGCAGCAGGGAGATCCGTAGCGCGCCAATCCGCGCCCGCCTTCAGAGCCAAGCCCCGCCCCGGGCCCCGCTCCGGGCTCCCCATTGGTCCTCAGTGACTTCATGAGCCCCCTGTTTACCTTACATGGTCACACGCGGCCTAATGGAAGCCCTCCTCCGAGATCCCACGGCTGCGCGGAGAACCGGGCGGAGGGAGGGAGTTTGGGGAGGGGGAAGAGCAGGAGGAGGAGAAAAGGGAGGGGGAGACTACAAACTAGCAAGGATGGGGTGGGGGGGTGGGGAGGGGAAGGGAAGGGGGGGAGAGAAGCGATCGCGAGAGAAAAAAATGCAACCTCCCAAAATAAAGAGCAAAGATTGCATTAGGAGCGAACAGCGCTGCAGAAATAGATGGCAGCTTCGTGTCAGTGAGTTTGCATCCCCCTTCCTGATCCACGAGCTGGAGTGATTAGAGCCCTGGAAGGGAATTGTTACTCCCGTGGAGAAGTCCCCTTTTCCTGGCAGTCGTCTGCACTGTACACGCTGGATGCCTCTCTCCATCCACCCCACTCACTCGCTCCTCTCTCACCTCCTCTCTCCCTCTCCTGCATTGATTTTTTTTTTTCCTTTTTAGTTGACTGAAACAAAACAAAACAAAAGGGCCACTGGATGTCTGCCTTCTTGGGGGGTGAGCCAGACAGACTGACAAACAAACAGCCCCAACTGTGTTCGGGGGAGGGTTTCGCCTCCCGTTTTGCCCGGCAGCAGCAGCATGGACGTGTTGGCTAGTTATAGTATATTCCAGGAGCTACAACTTGTCCACGATACCGGCTACTTCTCAGCTTTGCCATCCCTGGAGGAGACCTGGCAGCAGGTGAATGATTTAAATTACTTGTGTAAATCTTGTGGTGGCGGCGGAGACGCAGGGGCTGCGTTGGTGTGGGCTCTGGGTTGAAATTTTTGTTTGTTTGTTTGATTTTTTTTTTTCTTCCTTTTTGGCTGTCTGTTGTTGAAAATGTTTTCTGAAACAGTCATCTGCGCTTACCTCTCCACCCACCCCTAACCTCGTAGTGTGCCGAGCTGAGCAGCCGGTCCGAACTGCCTGCGTTTCAGTCGCCAACACACATCCTTGCGCACACGTTGTCGGGCTCGCTGTCCCCTATTAGAGATCTGCCGAACTTCTGGGGTTCGGAGGAGCCGGGTGGGAAGGTGGCTTGGGGTGTTAGGAGCGATCGCTGACAGGGACCACGTTCCCGCCTGCATGAGCTCTTCCCACTTGGTACCTGAAATCAGGTTCATCTGTTTCAACTGGTGCTTACGACGGTCGGATGAGGGGTGGGCAGGAGCAAAGCGGAGTGTTTTCTCAGTAATTAGCGAGTGTCAATAAAGAATAGGATCTTGATTTTGAGATTAGCAGGTAGGCAAAAGAGAGAAGAGCCCAGTGACAAAAGATACTCAGGGAGGACGGGAAGATGTAGCTGTCTGAGGCTGACAATGCATTGTAGGTTTTCCCAGTGTGATGCCTCCAGAAAGAGAACACCCTCTATGTGTGTCCTTGTTTCTCTTTTTTTTGTTTGGGATCGTTCTCTAGTTAGGCAGCACAGCCTCGGACAAAGGCTGGTGTATGCTTCCACGCCTCTGATTTTGTCTTAGAGGACTGGTTAACAAACTCTTAGGATGCTGAAGGGCGCCGATGCCAAGTTGACTAGCCGTCCCAGGGAGGATGAAGCGGGGGCTGGTGACAAGTTCACTGGGCTTTGTGAAGTGGAATAAAGAAAGTGCTGGTCAGTGGAAAGTGCTGGCTCTGCTGCGGAAACAGTGGTTTTTTTCAGCAGCGATTAGGAGCTGCTGAGGGGACATTCTGCAGGAAAGATGGTGGGTGGGGGCGGGGGGACACGGGTATTTAAAAATTCTACAGTGTGCACCATGGAAAGTCCAAGAAGACAGTCCGGATTTGCACATAGGAAGTGTGAACTTGTACAGTCCGTCCTGGAGACACCCGCTAGCCCTTGGGGGGAGGGCTGTGAGAGGCTCGGCGTGTGGCTGCTCTTGTAACTTCTAGGCTTAGTGACAGCAGCTTGTTAAGGCTAATGAACGGCTGAATTTCCTCTTCTGCCGGGATCCAAAGCAGGATTTGCCAGCTTGAGGCTGAGATTTAACAGTCACTGCTTGAGCAAAAGAGGCTTGGCTTTTGGTATAAGGAGCTGAATGGCAAAACGGATCTTCTAACTGTACCATTGTTACTAGTTGTTCTCTTCTGGTCAGAGGCTATGAGTTTTTCTCCAGGTATTGGCCTCTGGTGTCTCTGTGTCCACACATGCATTCCTGTCCAAGGACGCTGGCAGATGCTTGACTCTGTCTCTCTGTAAACACATACACAGTTCACATATTTTTAGCATAGAGTATTTTTTAAATGCATCCCCTTCCTTATCCCTAACGAGAGTATCTCATGAAGGGTCTCACTGGATCTTTTTCTTCCTTTTATTCCCAGTGCTAAGTAATCCAAAATGTTGCCTGAATTTCATTTTCTGAAATAGCCTTCATTTCACACTGTCAGCCCACTGGTATGGAATCAGTTGCATATTAACAACTGTCTAGACAGGTTAGAGAAGGGAATCTGTTGATTTAGTCAGCCTGCCCAAGGCAGCCCTTGTTTGTGACTAACTGTGAAGCAGTGTTAGAAGGAAGAAAGTTGGCTTTATTTGTTAGAACGTTCCCTCCTGATGAATCATGCAACTTTGTTTTGGTTCAAGTTTTCAGAGTAGTAAAGCCAGATTTGGAGGAAGGTCTCACACAGGAAACCTGCTTTTCTAGATCTGGCTAGACCATCCAGGACTAGATCTGCAAAGAAACATCATTGGTTTGACAATTAGAGGATGTATTAGATCTATTGTTTCCTAAGAAGCCATCAATGCTCTTACTTCTCCCCTCCTCCCCCTGCTCCTCTGCCTCCTCCCCCTTCAGGGAAGCTCTAGTTTAGTTTCTACAGGCAAAGGATTTTTCACCCTTCCGAACCCCATCGTTTCTTGCCTTAACCCTCTCCAACTGCCAGCCACTCTCATTTTAAAACCCTTAGCCAACTTATTCAGTGTCATGCTTATAGCCAGTATTGATGCATAACTTGTGGGGAAGCACTAATAAACAATATATCACTCCAGGGAGCTTTATGCTCTGGATTCCGTAGTCACAACTGCTCTATATAAAGGTGACTAGGACCATAGGTTTACACTGATGACAAAACCTTTAACCCCTATCCCTTTTTCTCCCTCCCCAAGCCCCCTTGCTGCTTCCGAGTATAAGGGTGGTGATGGTTATATGCAACGGTTAGTTCCAAATCAACTATCAGATGATGAAATTTTGAGACTCTTTTGCTCAAAGCAGCTCAACAAGGTTGCTACTAAGAACCCCAGACAGGAAGAAGTTTCCTTATGCTCTGGGGTAATCAGATTTTAGAGGTCAAATGAAGAGTAATTATTAGATGTTCTTCTAGAATGAGCAGTACCTAGGCTTGTGGAGATGAGCGAAATGTGGAGATTCTGATAATCTGATTTGGTTTCTAGAGAAAGAGTGGCTTGGATGATAAACTCAAGAACATTTTTTACATTTGAAAATTGAAGGTAGATGATTTGGGGATTTTACTTTAAACTTACGATACGGGATAATTGTCCTGCCTAATAGAGAGCCCATGACAGGGCCACCTCCTGTCACGGAGATCCTCGTTTTGACATTGGATTTTCTGGCAATGATGCCTTAGCCACATAGCTCCAACTCTGAAAATAATCGTTGCTGGTATAATTCTAAAATCCAAATGGACATCCCACATTAACAGCTCTCCATTCCTGGGCTCTGACTGCATACTTAAGCACTTGGCCCGAGTAACATCATCTTTCTGCCTGTCATATAACTGTAAATTACACTGTGCTTATGTAGTCTATTATTTTATAGAATTCAGCTGACGCACAATTCTTAAGACTACCAGCCTTAAGCGCTTTGAAAACTTGTAGGACATTTTCCAAGAGCGGTCTGAGCAAAAGCAGGAAAAGGTCAAGGGTAGGACAGAAACCAGAATTTCTTATGGGTTACCACTTGGTTTTGGGTAAAGGCAAACTCATTCATGACTGTTTTTGCCAATAGAAATTATGATTTTTTTTTTTTTAGACACACTGCTGACTTGGAAAATAAAAAAGGATTTGATAGAATAGTTTATTTTCTTATAGAATATATGAAGACTTTTAGAATTGTTACATATTTTATCTCTAGTCTGCTGTTTCATGAGTGCAGGTCAAGCAATGATGATCTAAGTCTTGTTTGGACTTAGCTTTGCATCGTGTCATTGAGGGGCATCGCATGTTTCCTTGAAAAGTCTTATGGAATTATGTTTGTTGTTAATGCTGATTCATAATTGGCAGATGGGGTCAATTTCAGGCCTCTCCTTGCTGGGAGAAAATTTTCCACTGCTACTGGAAACAAATAAATAAATCATAGAACATTCCTCCCTCCTCCCCCGTTCCCCTATTGTTTTAAACTAATGGCATACTTGGCTACTGTAAGGACTAAAGTGTCCCCATACACTGCAATTTCATCTTGGTTTCAGGCACCCTGAAACACTTTTTATGAGGGCCTTTGGTATAAGGATTCTATAGGGGAAAACCTATAGAAATGGTTGCATTCCAAGAACAGCCTCATGGTACCAGGGATGGGATTTGGTCTGTGAACCACATTGCTTCTCTTTTTATGTGAAGAGCTTGCTTTTCACTTCCTTCTTCAGGCCTGGGCCGCCAGGTGCTGTCTCAGCCAGGAAGACAAAGCAAAGTGTAGGGTCTGTCCATCCGCAGGTTTGCTTCTGTCCCCAGTTCGCAGAAAACCTTGTCAAGAATTAGAATTTCTTGGCAACAGCACCACCCAGGGAAATTTGTAGACACAAAGGAGTCTTGCTAGCCACACTGAAAGGATAAAATAACTGGCTTTTTTTTTGGTATGTGATTTGTGTGTTCTTCAGTTACTGTAAATCTGTTTCTTTATTTGAAACAGCAACTTGGTAGATGAAATAAAAATACATCTGCCCCTGTTATCCAGAATTTATCTTTATGAAGATGCAATCACTAAATAGATGTATCTCTAAAAATGAAAGCACATGTGAATGCAATCAGTCACACACTTAGCCTTTCTTGAATAGATTCATTTCCATGTTCCTTTAATAGACACATCTTTGTGTAGGTTTAGGGGCTCTCAAACATTATCATTCAGTCTACCTGTTTGAAGTTTGGTATTTTAAAGTGGGCAAACATTATAATGCAGTTTTTTTTTTTTTTTACTACATCTGTCCTTAGTAGGGGGAAAAGGAAGTCATTATTCTTTGTTCTCCATGAACTTCCCACCCCCACTCCTTCCCCTGAGGAGAATGGGATGTTGGGGGTCCCATCCATTTAAAAGGCAGAGAGAAGATGCAGGATGACAGCCTTGCCCTGAAATGATTTATGTATGGGTATGTCAGAGACCTTAAGCATCCAAATGTGGGCTGCTTCTTTCTGCCAGCCCATTCTAAACATAAATGCCAGTGGGGGCTAATTTGCCTCTCCACTTAAATGGAGATAGTTCAGAGAGGGTCCTAATGGGGCTTTTAATAGCCATTCTCTTATGAATCTTCACATTCTGCTCCCTTCAGAGAATCCTTGTGTTTTCACTTTTTGAGTACAAGAAGACATTACAATCTTCTTTAATCACTCTTTGTGCCTGTTAAGGAAAGAAGAACACAATTTCCTCTGGCCTGTCCCAGCTGGCTCAAGTGGATAGGATAGCTGCTCTGATTCTAGACGGGTTGCTGGATGTCCCTTATCTTTTCATGTTATGGTATCGTGCAGTGGGTTTTTAATTACCTTTGCTGGACCCCACGACTGGCAAATGCAGAAAATGGCTTTGTGATTCTAGTTCACTTGATATATCAGTTAGCATATGTGTTAGAATTTAGATTTGCTGAAAGTTTAGGACAGCTCCCCAACTTAACTTGAAAGGTGCCAGAGGGTGAGGGGCAGAGTTTTCCTCTCCAGAAGTCCCTTTGTTCTCCCAAATCAACTGACTGCTTGCTTAGCATAAATGCGAGGGGGGGGAGGGGAAATGTTTTAACCCCAAACTGCCAAATCTTACCAAGTAGGAGATTAGAAAACTCAACTACTAATGGTGTTCAAGTTGGTGAAACAAGTTAGAGTGTCTACTCTTGTATGTTACATGTAGCATTGACAAGTTAAAAAGCACTCCTCAGTTACATTGTACGCTCATTTTAGAATATACATATCCTTATTCTATCTAAAATTCCCCACATAAACAACGTATTGCCATTACTGGGACATGGTTTTACCTAAGCTTGTTCATGATTTTACACCGCCCCGCCTTGCCCTGATTTGTTCCTGCTAATTGGCGGAATTATTTCTACTGCCCTACATCCCTTTAGTTTTCCTCACGGGGTATTTGGTGTGACCCTAAGAACTTAGTCCCTTTAAATGTATCATGTCCATCCCCACTTCATTTGACCAGTACCACATGCTTGATATATAACTGTTATTGCTGAGCATTTGCAGTAGCCTTGAGATCTGAGTCTAGTATCAACCCAATTGAGATGGGAGTGACTACTAATTTCAGTGGGATACCATTCCTCATTGAGCTGGTAGATGGACCTTGTCACACCTTGTGGGATTTTGTTGTTTATATTCAACTATAGAAAATATTCCACAGCAAATACTTCATTCCGTAAGCCCTTGTTGTGTGCATAATACTGTATTTGGGCAGTGCAAAATTCAATTGGATGTAGATTCTGCCCTCTAGGAGCTTGACTCAAGTAGGACAGAGAAAGCATGTTCAAAATTAAGTAAAACAAGGTAGAGCATGAGTGCCAGAGAGAAGGAACGAAAGAAAGAAACATTTAATTCTGTGTTTGAACACTGACCTGTGCCTATCTGTACTACCCACATTTTTCCAACCTTGTTTATAAAACGTGCTTGAGATTTTCTAGGTTCTGTTGTGAAAAAGCTTTCATTTAATGGCATGTTGGGGGCTGGATACTTTTAGGGCAGATGAGTGTATAATGTGAATACACATGTCTGTAATGGCCAGGAAACAGCGCCCATGTCTGTGTCATTGGGAAATGATTAGAGGTAATTAAAATAATTAATGTAGAGCCATATGCGATATCTATTTCTGAATATGGGTATATTGACATTTCCTGAGGGTCATTTTGAAAGTCACATCCTCAGACTTGTACCAAAGTGAGGAATATAGAATTCCAGAATTTCAAATCTTGAAAGGGTCTTGGTTTTCTCAACTCTAAAAACTAGAGTTGAACTCAGTGATTCTTAAAGCCAAATGAGGCATTGCACTCTCCAAGCCACACAACTCGTTATTAACATTGATGGTTTCAGGGCCCAGAACTCTCAGATGCCCAGAACAGTTTACTTACCTTCTGTCACCTGAATATACCTTGACTCACCCTGATTCTTTTCTTTTTTCCCCTTCAAAGGAGGCAAGAAAATTCCCTTTTTACTTTTAAGAGTACTGGTACATGGAATTTGGGGATTGGCTAGGTTCTAGACCAAGCTATTAAATATTGGAGAAGGCTTAATTTGATTCTTTTTCCACTTTAATATGTGGCAAATTGGAAAATATACACTGTACTGAAAAGAAAGCCCCAATTATAACTCTAGTCTTATAAAAATTATTGTTGTTTCAGTAAGAACAAATGGAGTGGGAGTATGAAGGGAGCAATAGGGCATATGTGGTAGGGGGTGGGATGGAATATAGAACTACATGGAAGAAGAAAGCAACAGATGTGAAATTGCTTTGTTTTTGATACCTTACCAACAAAGAGAGTGCCCAAAACTTTACCAGCAACCCATGTGCCAGTTTGTGAAAATCTTTTGAAATGTTTTAAGATTCTTGAGAGGGTTGTAATAAGCAGTAGTGTAGAAACTCAACCTGAGAGATTTTTCCAAAAGTCTTTCGAGGTCTGGTGGATGAAGTAGGCTTAATTTTCACCATTGTCCCTAATGAGGAAAGGAAAATAGAAGGGCTCACTTCACTTTTTTGCCTCAATTTTTCCCCACTTACTTTTTGCCCTTCCCTACTGCCTTGAATCTCTGGTAGTTCTGATGGTGCAAGTTCTCTCCTGGAATATGTGTCTCACAGATCTCTTTTACCTCTAACATCTGAGAGGTTAAAATCTCCTTCCTAGATGGGGGCTTCTTCATCTCCTCACAGCTGCTGTAACCTACATCTCTACCTCCAGATATTTTCCTGGGTTTCAGGCCCTCACTTTTTTTTTCTAACCGGAAATAAGCAACTAGCAAGACAGGCTATGGGGTTGTTCCACCATCACTTCAGCTGAATATGTTCTAAACCCCTAACTCATCAACTTCTTCCATGGACTGCTTCCTTTTTCCTGGCTTCCCTATTCCTTTTAATGATGTGATTATTTGTTTCATGATCTAGGTTTGACATTCTCGTCATTGTAACTCCTTTCTTTTTCTTGAATCTAATAAAAACTTAGATTAAAAGATCTAATTAGCTGAAGTCTAAAATTAGTTGAAAAATCCCACTGACTTGGCTTCTGGAGTGCTTCAGCATCAGCCTTTCATGGATGGCACGCTCGGCCATTGCCTTGCCACAATCCCTGTCACCTCCCTGGACTTACCTTTCTGCCACCATCACCACAGGTGGCTTTCAAACTGTTCATGACTCCCTCTTATACATAGCATGAGGCCAAACTTCCAAGAGTCTGGGTGTTCCAAAACTGGATCTACATAGTATTTGCAAGTTTCCCCCCTTTTCAGATGTAGTGAATGCCATCCAAACTAGGTGACTATGCTTTTCCTGCTTCTGTCTTTATTTTTGTTGTTTCCTTTAGCCTTTTTCCTCTTCCACCCTCTCCCCTTCCTGATTTTCTTTGTTCAAGTTCCACCCATCCCGTAACTTTCACATGGTTGCCAAACTCCCTCCCTTGCTGCCAGCCAACCGTAACTGCTATGATTTCTATACTCTTGTGCAAAACTTTTTTCTTCTTCATGATGTTTTATACTTTTTAGTTACAATAAAGCTTTGCCTTTTCTTTTCTTTTCTGTTGTCTCATTTTTGCTGTTAGGTTTATGATTTAAAGAGGAATTGATGCCTTTGGTATAGTTTTGGTAGTCAGCTTTTAATGCATCACCTGCTTCTTAGAAAGCTTTGCACACCATGGGCATTTGATAGTTATTTGAGGATCATGTTATGACTATGACTTAAGATTTGACTATGTCTTTTTCAGCGGTTCTCAGTTGTGGCCGTACCCTGGGCCAATAAAATCAGTATCTCTTTGAGAGGGACCCAGGCATCAGTGTTTGTAAAGCTTTCAGGCGATTCCAATATGCAGCCAAGGCATTGAGCCATTGATGTATAGAGAGTTTAATGGTATATCAGAGTTGGGGTTACCTACTTCTTATATTGAAATATTTAATGTCTTGTGTAATTTGAAATCCACATGGACCAGAGGTTTATAGTAAAACAGGATCATGCTGGTGGATGTGCTTCATGTGGCACTTTTGTTAATAGTAGCTGCCCAAGTGTTGTTTCATTCTTCTTGCTTTGCTTTCCCTCACCCTAAAGTATCTAAGGCAGTATGTTTGGCTCACATTTCCTATGATCCATCAGGAGTTTGCTTAACCTGGTCAAATTCCATTTCTGGAAACTTTGTGGTGTTGAGCTTTAAACTCCAGCCTTGCTGGTTTTCAAATAATTCATTCTCAATAGGCCCTTGGCCATGATTTTCCACTCATCTCAGCCTGCTCCATGGTTTGAAAGGGCTGGATGCATGCATGTACACCTGTTGGGTGATGCTGGAGAGGTATTAGGTAGCAGCTCTCCATTTTCTTACTGACCAACCACAGTGTTTGGAAGTAGACTCTGTTTATAAAGAATTTCAAAGCAGCCATCTTTCTAGTAAGAGGAGCAAAAATAAACTGTGGAAGAATTGCTGCCGAGGACATTCAGGCAAAGAGGCTGCCTTCATACCCATAGAAGGCTTAGCTCCTGTGGTAATAACTGTGAGCGTGTGGTGATCTTCACAAAGAAGCCTTAGAAACGCCTCTTTTTCAAACTGTGATGTTTGCAAAATTGTATGTCCTGTAGCTACATCCTTTCATCTGTAAACTCTCTTTGATGGGGGTATGGTTGGCAAGAGAGAACATCGGGAGAGGAGCTCAGAGCTCAGGGTTGAAGGATGCCTTTTGGAAAGCTCAACCCAGCTGTGAAAACGGCAATTAGCTGTGGAGCAATTGCCCTGCAAGGGAGTGCCCACCTGCTCTTGACCCCGTTCTCACATTCACTTTCCAGAGCCGAGTGAGCAGGAATTCAATGGAGTGGTCATAACATTGGTGCTTATTTTTGGAGAGGCGGCAAATTTGCTCAGCATACAAAGGAGTGGAAATAGATACTTTCTACCCCATCACCCCCTACCTTTTGAGCTTTTAGCATTTGTTCATATGGTCACTACAGACCATGTTAGTATAGTGCAGCTCCTGACTATGGTGTTGAAGGATGTCTTCTGTGAGGCCCTATGCAGAATTGATTCTGCTGAGAGTGATGAGATGCTGCTCAAGGTCAGACCTGAGTCGGCTTCATTTCTGAATTCCAAGATTGTTCAGCCCTAGTTTGTACATTCTCTTCTCCTTCTCAAGGTTCTTGCTTTTCTTTAATATGAACCAAGAGATTATTTCCTCTGTGATGGGGATTTTCATGTTTGCATATGAGAATCTAACAAACATCTGTGTTGAGCTTTTGTTCAGAAGGGCTCGTGTTGTTTTGCTCCTGGTCTCATGTCATTGGCACATTCTTTCTGTAACTAGGGAGCCGACAGGTATTACAGAATTTCCCATTCAGGGGTGAGAAAATTGGGGCACAGGAAGCTTAAGCAAGTTGTCTTACTGTGGCTGCAAAGCAAATGAATTGCAAAAAACCAGTGGTGGAATACACTTTTCTCTTTCCTCTTTCCACTTGGCTAATCTTCCTGCCTTGAAAATAAGCATCATACTGGCTGGGCGCAGTGGCTCACACCTGTAATCCCAGCACTTTGGGAGGCCAGGGCGGGTGGATCACGAAGTCAAGAGATCGAGATCATCCTGGCCAACAGTAGAAACCTCATCTCTACTAAAAGTACAAAAAATTACCTGGGTGTGGTGGTGCGTGCCTGTAGTCCCAGATACTCGGGAGGCTGAGGCAGGAGAATTGCTTGAAACTGGAAAACGGAAGTTACAGTGAGCTGGGATCGCGCCACTGAACTCCAGCCTGGCGATAGAGCGAGACTCTGTCTCAAAAAAAAAAAAAAAAAGCATCATAGTACTGTCTCATATGTTTCAAACACTTCCTAAAGATGATCTCCTTTGAGCACCTATATCCATCATTTCAATGAATGCTCACAACAACCCTGTGAAATGCATATTCTGTGTATCCCCATTTTGCAGATGGGGAAGCTGAGATTTGAGGTATTGAATGGCTTGCTAAAAATCATAGAACTTGCAAGTATTTGAGCTGGGATCCAAGCCTCAGCAGGGCCCAGCACTCTTACTTGTTACATCTATACTGACTGCTGTTTAGGTAGGAGACACTAGGGCAGAAACCAAAGGTTGTGACCTGGCAATCAGTGGCCCCATATGGATTCCAGTAGTTCATTGGTCTGTCTTCTTTCTGGGCTTTGTTTTTCTCATCTGTAAAAGGACTGGACTGTGCGAGGCACTTTTTAAGGTCACAGTGTTTCACAGTAGACAAATTACATGGAGGCTTTGAAATCAAGCAGCGGTGGAACCTTGAGAAAGTCACTTAACATCTTTGAGTCTCGTTTGTCATTTGTGGAATGGAGTTCTTAATTCCTGATAAGAATCAGCTCTCTGACCTAGTGTCTGGCAAATAACATCCACCCAACAAATGCTTTTTCTTTCCCCATTTTCCTCTCAATAATAGTACAGAGGCACAGTGCTCTTTCTCTAAGTGGTATCTTTGGTCTCTTGAAGATCCCAGTGAGCTTGGAGAGTCCAAGAGACAATAAATGATGGAAGGCAGGGGAAAGCAAAATGCTGGGCATTGGATATGGTACTCCTTTATTTGTCCACAAGAGAACTCTCATTAAGTAATTTGTGCTTGGAACTGGGGGAGGACTACCAATTCCCATCGTCTGGGCCTAGTTTGACATCCTTGGAATTTGCTTGGCTTGTGCATGCGAATGTCCAACCCGTTCCCTTTTCTTTCTCTCCAGTCTGACTTACGACTTACATATCTTAAGTTTTCCTAGTATGCAGTTATTTTTTTTAAGAGCCAGAATTAGGCATATATAACATAATACAGTGCTGGTTACTACACCTGCCATTTCTGCCTTACCTGATGACTGAGCTTACTGCAGCTTATGAGAGTGAATCAGGTTTTATGAGATCTATAAATATCTCAGATAGGATTTTTATTTCATTTTCCCCCTTCAAATAAGACATAATGGAAGCACTCACATACATAAAGAATATTCTTTCTGTGATAAAGTAGGGTGTTTTGAATTGGCCTCTGAAAAGCAATAATTTGATGTGGTTGTTCATGTTGGGAGTTTTATGGGGGAGGGGAAGAATCATGCATATGCTGCTATAAAACTCTACGATTATATCTTCATATTTAAGGTTTAGCCTAGCACCTATGGAGAGATTTATTTCAGAGATGCCAGCCTGTGTGAAGGCTGCATTCTCTCCTTCTGTGGATTATATATTTGTGTTTTCTTAGCTACAGAGAAACCAGGGAAGGAAAGTCCCATTGGCTAGCAGGAGGTGGGCTCTCTGAAGGAACTTTTCAGTTCTTTTTCCAGTCTTTTTCTGGCTGCCCCAAGGGAGAATGTTCTCATCCTTCTCTCTACTTCATGAATTTTCCTGTGAAGATTTTCCACTACTTGATATATCTCAATTAGGTTTTTTATTCCCTGGAATTATACTTTTAAAAAAAGATTCTTAATAACCAATACCAGAAATGAAAATTATTTTTCTCACTTTTCTCTTTGAGAAACATCTAGAAGGAAACTTGAACACCTAACTTTAAAAAACATATTAAAAAAATAAGCTGTGACACAATCATTGTAAATGCCTCACTTTATCTGTTTGTAAAATGGGCTCTATTTGCCATGTCTTACTTAGGGTCATTGTAGCGAATGTAACTACAAATTTAACTGTTGTTTTTGAAAAAATCTGACTCTGAACCCTTCATTGTTTGCTTTTTTCTTTTTTTTAGCACCACCTCCCTCTATTTCTTCCTCCAGTTCTCAGTAGCTTTGTGTTTAACTAGATGGCAGTTTAATTTGTTCTTAAAAGAATAAACCACGTGAACTGAGTATACCTGAACCAAAGGTATGCAGAGGCATATGACATTTGGCTTAATGTCATTTATTTTTTTGCTGTTGTTTAACATAATTTCAGCGTGCAATTGGCTTTGCGTATACACTCCCTATTCTGTGGTTATCAAATGATGTGTCTTCTCTGGTCCTCAGTTTCTTCATGTGAACAGTGTAGGTAGATTTAGGAACACTGAGATTATCAGACATGCAGACAGTAAGCTCCTATACTGAACTGGCTTGAGGATGTTTTATTTGGCCCGCATGCATATTTCAATTCTTTTTAATTTGAATGCTTTTAGACAGATCGTGCACTTTTCAATTAACCCTGTCCCCACTATTTCCACCTCACTTCATTTCTGAGCTCTGGCCCAGTGAACATGTATTTGGGCTTGTGACTAGCATCTCTCTAAGGCATCTTCCCCTCCAAAATGTTCTGATGTGGGGACAGCCTTTATTTATCAATCATAGTTTCAAACTATCTTGCTTTCTGCTCTCACCCAGAATCCATTTGTATTTCCTTTTAGATTTCTCTGCCTTGTTGAGTGTCTTTGTTTGGGATTCTATTTTATAAAGCAATTTCCAAATCGCATCTCACTTTTTCCTAGTCATTCAGGTTCTGTTGTAGATCATCGAAATCTGGGATGGAAAAGACCATCTGGTTCACCCCTCCCCCTGCCTGGGCTTAGCAGTTGCTCTAGAGCATGTTCATTCCTTATTGGTATTTGTAACATTTTCCAATTTGGAAACTGACTCTGATTTTCCTAAGCATGCAGCCTCTTGGTCTAAGTGGGAGTAAAATGAGACAATACCAAACAATTTTTTTTTCCCCATCAGACATTCCTCATTAACAAAAAAGCCTGCTATTGTCACAGTTTCTTTTGCCACTCCTAGAAGACCCAGCTGGTCAGTTGTAGTAAAAACTCTGTGAGAGAGAGAGAGAGTGTGTGTGTGTGTGTGAGAGTGTATGTGCACGTGTGTGTGTGCACGCATGTGTGTGTATGAGTGTGAGTGCATGTGTGTGTGAGAAAAACACATAACCACTTCTTAGTTTTCTTAGTCTGACATAAAAGCATGTTGTAGAGAATTCCATTAACCCCCATAACTGCTTATTTTTTTGTGGAAGTGGATTTTATATGACTTGTTTCACCAAGGAAGTGATGCTTTTTGTGTGAAAAAGTCTAGGATATTATAATAAAGTACTTTCCTTAGAATCAAGCAATGTGTTTTCTTCCTACCCTTGGCACTCGAACACTGCCAGCAAGGCACTTGGCCTTCCTTTTCTAATGCTTTCAGGATGCTGTTCTACATTCGGGGTGTTTTTAAAAAATGTATTCTTTTATATTGACTTCCTTATATTACTAAGGATATCATTTAAGTTGACCAGATGGTGACTTTTAGGGTCATTATTTTCATGAGTTTAAAAAGCCACTTAAAAAAGAATTACTTGCTGCTGGGTGTTCTCCTTTTTTCCAACCTCTGATTACTTTTTTATTCTTTTAAAAAATTTTTGAGTGCCAAATAAAGGCCCAGGGTTATTATTTTGTGTGTGTGTATGTGTAAAAATTGTCAAAACCAATGACTATTTAACGGTGTGAATTAGCTACTTTTAAAATATTTCTGAAAAATATTTCTAAAAAGGAAGAGAGAGATAAAGAGAGGGAAAGGCAGACATTACATGGTCATAGAATCTCCTTGCACAGTTTTCCCTGCAAAAGAGAAGCAGAATGCAAACTAGTTATCCTCCTACCCAAGATGTGGCTGCTTTTTTCCTCCAGCTTTTGCATTGAGGAGCTCTTTTTTATGCCTCATATTTATAGAGACTAAGACTTTACAAATATCAGAATTTGAGGAGCACTAGACATCCCTTTCCAATCCCCTCACTCCTCCTCAATTTGAAGATGACTGGCCTGAGCTTTAAAGATCATTATTTAAGTCCAAGCCAGTATTGGGACCTCAAGAACTGTGAACTTCCTTTCAATGTTTTAAACAGATTCACATGTTAACAAAATGCATGGTGCAGCATGGCTGAGGGAACTGCTTCTCGAAGGGTGGTTTGCACTCCACAGGGCTTCATGAGCACAGTGTTGATAACACAGAACTACCCTGGGAGGCAGTTTTATTCCCATTGCTATTTTCTTTCAGTCCTTATAACTCACGGAGGCAAGAGTCAGCTTTGAGGTGCTATGTCTTTAACACCTCTCTAAGGCTTGGTAAACGCTCCTCACCCCTCTCTTTCACTCTCCCTTCCTCCCTTCCTTTCTTCCATTTTCTTTTTTTAAGTAAAGAGGACAAGTCTCATACTCAGAGCTTGTGACAGGCAAACATCTAGTTAAAAGTTTATAATATTGTTTTGGTTTTGATTTTAATTTTATGATTATCTTCTATTAATGAACAGTTGCAGGAAAAGAATTTAAAACGCATGCATGAGGCCTTAATATGTAATGTCTTAGTGAGGCAATTAAAAATAAAAATAATAGGGGAATGATTTACAGATGGAATGCTGATTTGGTAAAAATCTGTGAAGGTGAAATGAAATTGAAGTTTGAAAAATACTAGGGGCATGGGAAATTCAAGGGATTTGGCATCAGAAACCTAGAATTTAGTCCTGACTTTATAAGTATAAAACAAGGCAAGTTATTAAATTATATTTTCCCATATGAAATGCAGGGCTTATAATAATAGGATTGCTGTAATCAAATGACATATGGATGTGAGAGTGCTTTGTAAACTATCACATGCTGTACAGTGTTACTGTTTTCTGTTCTGCAATGGGGGAGGCTTTTGTTTCAATCCTTAAAGTATTACTTCTTGTTGGCTTTCTTCCTCTTTGTGATTTCTATTCAGTTTTCTGAGCAGGAACTTGGTAACTTCTGATTTGTTCCAATGGGGCTGTTACTTGTGCCTTAATTGTGGTACTTTGAAAAATTTCCCACTGGTTGTCTAAAAGGGGACGTAGAGCTTTGTAATTTATTTCATGTGTATTCATGTGTGTTTGGTTTAAACTACATTTTGGAAAGTAAACTTAGTCTGTGGACTGTAGTGTTGTACAACTATTGAATAGATATGCTTCTCTTTATTTTTTTAAGTACTTTTTTTTAAACAATGATGATATTTTACCACACTCAGACAATCATGTGCATCTGTATATGTGTGTATGTGTGGTGCATGTGGGGGAGGGTGGTGGTGGTATTCAGGGATGAAGGAAGTCTGGGTTTTGGGTAAAAGTGAGAATTCTGGGGACTACTTCTGAAAGTAGACGTCTGTGTGACTACAGTGACATTAACAACGTGCTGTCATATGTTGTTAGATGACAAGAAAATGGCGACTTACCTGGATAGGAAATCTGGTACTTACCTGGGTAGGAAGTCCTGGACTTACCTATATGTCTACTTCCATGGAAACCTGCTAGCTTATGGCACACTGGGGTCAGAGTGACAGAGCGGCATGTTGCTCTCTGAGCTGCAGACTCTTGTCCCAGCCCAGGATAAAGTTGGTAGAAGGTAACTGCAGCTCAGAAGGAAGGTTGAACTCAAATCCGAGGACCACATTGACTGTGTTGGCCAAGCCCCTGTGAACTCTTCAAATGAATATGCTGAGATTCACATACTGCTTAAGACAGGTGCCATATTGACAAGGATTGGAGAGCTCAGATGTCAGGTAAAAAGCTGCACTATTATACTGGTTGAAATGTATAATTCAACCTTAGAGTACTGGTTGAAATGGAAGCATATCTGCAGCTCTGTTTGTGAGAGGCTCTCTCGATGTCTTTCTCTTGCCAGTAACTATGGCAGGAGTGCCATATCAACAGTGGACAGCACCACCGCTGAGCAGAGTGTGAGCACAGGAGTCAGCCAGGATGGATCATCAGCGATTTCTTAAACCACTAACAGTGCTGCCAGTAGAGCAGATATGGGCAAGCCTGAGTTATGGGCCCAGGAGGCCCCTTTCTCTATGTTAGTCTGGCACCCCTGCTGAACCTCAGCAGTGATAAGTGCTAGAAAAATGTATGGCTAGTTTAGAAGACAAAGTCAGAGCCTCCCGGAGAGAGAGTGACAGGTCTGAGTGGGGATGTTGCTTTTAACAGATTTTTAATTTTTTCTCCTCAGAAAATTATTGAAGACTCATTGCCAAAAAGAAAACACACCAGTTTCTTATTACTTGCTATGAAATCAACATGACTGGGTGGGACTGGGGAAAAGAATCATTTCCCAAGAGCTGATGGAAACTGCTTCCTTTAGGTAGAACAAAGAATTGGGTGTAAGGAGACATTCCCTTGTTTTGTTGTCTTGAACAAAGAAGGACAATAGAGGACACAGGTAATGACTGGGTATATCATATATTAAGGGCACCAAGAATTCAGAGAATGGGGAATCAGGTGAGGGTGGAGGGGTAATTGGAGATCCCCCTCCAGTTGGGTAATTGTTCTTTGCCCAAAGCAGACATTGGCAAAGGAAAAGTCAGAGAGCAGAAGTGATGAAGATGGCCCCTGGGAATCAGGCTGGTAATGCCAGTGAGGGAGGCAGGCACAGTATAAGACACTAGAGAGTGGTAGGAACCGTGGTGTTTAGAAAATATAGACCCTATCTAAAGGGGCAGCTGTCACTCAGCTCTAGTCAAATGCTGCTCAAAAGAGATGCGGGACCTTTTGGTCTCAGATCTTTTGGTATTTTAACAGAAGCTAGAAATCTGAATTTTTATTTCAAGTCCCCTGATTTAAGAAAAAAATGGGCAAAATGAAAATATTATATATGACAAAAAAACCATGGTGGGCTGGATCTGTCCACTGGGCTACCAGGATTTTAGCTCATCTGTCTTTTTTGGGTTGAGTAGCTCTGTCTTTATAAATCTACTCAAAGCGGAAGCTTGCATGTAGAATGACCACGGGAAACAGTACCACCCGGTGGGTTGGGAGGAGCCTCTCTTGCTGTACCTGACTGAGTAGACCCTAGGTCAAGTCGAGTGGGTTCCTGAAGCTCACAGCTTCCATTTGCCCTGGCTCCAGACTTCCATGGGTAAGTGAAGATGAAGAGGGACAGGAATGTCAGCCTCTCAACCAACTTCTGTAGGGATTTGTTGGGACATACCTTTGGCTCAAACTTTGACATGAGAAATTCAGTTCTGGGGTCAGGAATGTGACAAAACACTTGAGTATGTGGCTGGATTTTTGCCACCAATATGATTTGCCGGGAAGTGTTGCCATAAAATGCTTGAGATTGTGAATTGAACAGACTCCCCATCTGGAGAGCCATACCTTTCTCTGTGAAATTAAATATTTATATACTTTTAAGGTTTAGTTTTGATTTTTAAAAAGCAGATAGAAGCTTATTCAACTATTTTAAAAAATGCTTCAGATCAAGGGGTAACATTCCAAGTTCACTACAGTTAGCTTTATTGGAAAACATGGTTTTGTCCTTTAAAGAAAATAAAACACATCCTAAAACATTTCAAGAACTGGCTGATGTTACAGCTTTGGCCAGCTGAACCCATCGAAGCTGCTGAGGCCAGGAGCTCATATTAGTATCCCGCATATTGTGTTATACAGGGGTTTTTCCAGCTTCTCCCAATGTAGCTATCCTAAGATGTATTTTATTTTGAGGGCTTTCTCTGAGGGAACTGGGTGGGTGTGGTAGTAAGAACACTTAGAAAAGAGGGGTGAAACCTTTAAGGGGGAAGGGGAGCCATGGCAGAAGGTGGAGTAGGGGATAGAAGCCTCTGACTCCCCCACCCCAGCCGCTCTGCACCTGGGGCCTTTCAGCTGTTAAAGTGAAAAGTCAATTATCTTCTGGAAATGAGGAAAAAAAGAAGGAATAAAAGTGTCTATTATATATGCTGATATGCATAACATTTCAAATAAAAGGATATATAAGCACTTGACAAATTGAGGGAGAAGGAGAGGAGAGTATTAGGGGACAAAGAAAGGGAAATTTTTACTTTTTATACCTTTCTGTTCTGTTTAAATGTTTTTGACCTTCATATATGATCATTGCTTTTAATGTTTTTAAGAGCTATTTGGGTGATGGGATGGTAGACCACATATGTTATCATGTGTTTCTGTGTTTTGAAATTTTATTTGTTAACTTAAAAAATAGCAAGCATCTTAAGAGGACCAATAATTTGGACCATTAACCACTGTCTATAATTATAGTACAATTGCTGTTCTTTTAATGGGGGCAACAAATTTGCCACACTTCACCCCTCTCTTAACCTATTTGAGAAGATAGTGTAGGAATCAGACAGAGGTCAAATATCACCTTTATTATTAATGAAACTGGATTTATACCCAATTGTCAAGTGCAGTCTCAATCTAGCTTCCTCATACTTACCCTGGGGCCAACCTCTTCTAGCTCATGGGCCAGTTCATACCATGGGAAAGTATATGTTGCAATGAACAGCAGTTTGCAAGGAATCTCTACACTCTACCTGTCCTATCTGGGCATCAGTGGGGCATTCATGTTCTGGCCCCAAGCTGCTGCCCCTATTGAAGAGAGCAGAGTAAAGCCTTCCAGAAAAGACATCAGATGGGAGACGAATGAGCCATGCACTGTTTTTTCCTTTTTCTGGGTTTTGTTCTTCTTTTCTTCCAATGGTCCAACACTTTCTCTCTTGAACAGGAATAAGAGAGAAAGGAAGTCCAGAAGGCTTACTTCCAGGATACCCTGGAAGATACTTACTTGTGGGAGTGGAGATCCCCGAGGGAAACAGGACAAGAGAAAGGGTCCCCTACGGAGAATGGAGACTGACAGAAGAGGGAATATTCCAGTGGAGATAAAGTGGAGGGTCCAGTGAAGCAAGGGGAAGGGTCAGGTTCAGAAAGCAAGACAGGAAGCAGCAGTGACAGCTTTACATTGGTCTGACTTAGGGGAAAGGGGCAAGGGCATATTGTCCCAGGCCTTGGTACTTGAAAAGCACAGGCCAGAAAGTGGCTGGGAGTGGTCAGGGGAGAGGAGTGATCCAGGATATGCTAAATTCTGGTGTGTCTTGAATTCCCCCAAAGTCACCTGCAAGAGAAATGGAGAGAATTTGAGGAATATAGATGGTAGCCTCAATGGAAGGAAGGGTGGTATATATGAAGAAACAGGAGAATCTCAAAAACACCCTGGTTGCATAGAGTGCTTTGTCCTTGATGTATTCACCTGTCTACTTGCCTGTTGGCCGCTTTACATCAGAATGTTATTTCCTTGTAGTCCCGCAGTTGACTGGCCTTTGCTGGATCAGGGTCCATCACCCATCAGCAAGGGATGAAGACAGTAGAATAGTCATGCTCATTCATAATAAACCATTGCAATTCTTGAGAAAGAAGTAGCGAATGTTGAATTTCATCGCTGTAACTTATTTCTCTTTGGTGATTTTTTTGGTTCTCTTTCTCTAATTCATTTCTCCACCCTTCTCCTTCCCTTCCTCATTCATTATCTCTTTCTTTCTTTCCTGGTGTCCTTCCATGTGCCACGCACTGTGCTGGGTGCTGAGGATCAGTGGTGAAGCAGACATTGTCACTGCTCTTGTGGAGCTTAAAGTTTAGGGGTAGACTTGGAAGATAAATAAACACAGACATTTACATTGTGATCGGGATATAAGGGAAAGATTCCAGTGCCAGGAAAGAATATTCCTTAGTGACATTCACACTCACATCTGACATGATCTAGAATATTTCTACTCATCTTCCCAAAAATGTTCTTCTCAAAACTTTTTATTGGAAGTTTACAGTTACCACTCAAAAGGAATCTAAAATGGAACAGACATTTGAGAAGACTTACAACTTTCAGGTACCTGTATTTCATTTATAATTAGTCTCTTTTTAGGTTTTATAACTTCCCATCCATGTATCTACCTGTAGTTTTCATCTTGCTAAGCAAAAAAGTTGTCATACTTTATACAGTAGGTATATTTGCTAGTGCTGAATAAATGTATTATTGTTTAAAGGTTCTTTAAAAAAAAACCTCAACTTCTTTCTTAGTATATTTATAGTATTTCTTACATTGGAAAAAAATGAGGGAAATAAAGAATAGGAAAAGTTATTGGGTCTTTCCATGTTACATATTAAATCATGTCAAATAAGATTTTGACTGAGCCTGCCAGTAAGGCCTTAATGATATGTTACTGCACAATGTTTTCTAACAAAGTCAATGTGTAAGCAATAAGTAGTTATGGTCATCAGTGGTGGCACTTTGTTTTTACAATGTAGATGTGATGAGAGTTCCATTCCTTAAGTTCTGTCCCAGAACTGACTGGTGGGATCTCATTGTTCCTGTTGACAGAGTGAACAATGTCAATGCATACATCAGGCTGTGTTTGTCTGATTCTGGCTTGGTATGTGACTAAAGGGGAGAAAAAAACCTTTCTGGGAAGCGTGATGCTTCTTTAACAGCAAATGGATTGAATCGATGCAAGTCTGATTTGCAACGGGGGTGCCTAACCTTCCATCTAGAATCAAATGCCAGAATTGGAGAAGCCGAAGCCAACCATGACTTCATAAAGATAAGACATTTACTTGATCTGCATGACTGGAGGAAGGATTTGGGGATTAAGATTTGTTTGAAAACTTTGTTGGTTTACCTTTAATGTCAGCAGATTTGCTGCCCTGCAGTGACAGATACCGAATCTGCTTAGGGATGGTAGCAGGATGACAGAACCAGCACAGATCTTCGAAGTAAGGGGAAGACTGAGCCAACCTGTGTTCATTGGGTTTCATGGGAGTTGGTGATACTGACTTGGTGATAGAGGCAGTTGTCTTGGGTCATATGACCTATGAGAGGGAAACAGTGACCCAGCTGGATGGGAGTCCTAGGCAAATCAGAAGGAACGCAAAGATAGGGTTGGTGGTGTCATTTCCATGAAGTAGACTATTATTTCGTTCTGTTGAAAAATTTGTGAGTGTTCATTTGGGTACTTGTTGAATGAAAATGAAAACCAGTGAAAAATGATTGACAGTGGATGCTTTAAAATTTGTGACTGCAGATGAAGGAGCATCCCATTTGTATGGCACATTTAAAACTTCTGCCTTAGGTTAGCCCATTGACATGACTTTTCACTCACTGGCATTTTGGAAGTCTGCGCTGAACGACAGCTCTCTGCCACCCAGCCTTTGCTCAGTCTAGCTATCCTTTTTTTTCCCCCACTGTGACAACTCCTAGACCGGGACCAGGATTTTTATGGGAGCTTCTCTACATTGTGTTCATCTGTTGCGCTTACACAGTAGTTGCCTCCCTTGAGTTAAGACTCTAATGAAGCATCCTTTCCCCTGGAGCCAGCCTGCCCCTCCCCTGGCCTCTCTGTCTCCACCAAGGCACAGAGCGAAGCCCTCTCTTATGATATTGCAGAATTAATAATGCTGCTCTATTGGTTTTGTGAGCCTCTCAGTCACAGGGGGAATGTGTGGGGGATGGGTCCCAAGCTGGAAGTGTGCTTCCTCCAACTCTCTTTCCAGCCCGGAAGCTTTTGTTTTGAATCTGGAAGCTTCAGACCAGGGCTGGATTTCCAAAGGTCAAATACGCCTGCACATTTTGTCCTTAATGAGTGAGCCTTGCCCTAGAGCCCTCACTGAAGGTGCCTGCCTTGAATCTGAGTAGTAGCCACAGAAGCAGTTGCTCCACAGCCAAATCCATTTGCCTGACGCTCCACCCTTGAGAGAGCCCCCACGAGGGTTACTGGCCAGGAGAATGTGGTCATAAATGCATGTCTACAGGAATGGGTGAGGTTTCCTCTTTGCTTAGAAAGCCAGAAAAACATCAACAGAGAGAGGCTGCAAAGCAGAAAAACATACCCAGGACCCGGACCTTCAGTTCCCTCAACTGACAAAACATTTGAGAGTTTTAAATAGAAACAACACAACTTTTTTTTTTTTTTTTGGTAAGTGGAGAGATTTTTTTTCATGTCATTTCTTCCTTTTGTTCTTCTCTTCCTTGTTTTCTTGTCCTCCTCCTTCTTCTTTTACATTAAACCTTACACATGAAGATCAACTGATCTCTGAGGAACTAACGTTCCTTTTATTTGTTGATGAGAATTTCTTAACCCATTGTTGATCTTTTTGCTTCAGCTACCAGGCAACTCAGAGAGGAATTTAATTCTGTGCTTGATCCAGTACCATTGTATTTTAACTATTTTTTAAAATTTCCATCTTTTTGGGGTTTTGTCCTCATTTTGTTATGTTTTTGTTGTGTTGTTTTTTTAATTGGGAATATAAATCTGCAAAAGAGAATGCCTCAAATAATTTCTTTGACATTTAGGTTCAGGAATATCACTTGGTGACATTAATATGGCTACTGGGCTTCACTAGTATCTTTTGAGCTCTTTAATCTTTCCCTGAGTTATCAGTGAGGCTCTAGAGAAACAACGACTTCCTTTTAGAAGTGCATTGGCAAAGCTGAGCCCAGAGTGAACCAACAACGTAATTGTCAGCCAAAAGTAGGAGACATTTTTTAGGACCTGGCGGTGCATTTCTTGCTGCTCTGTAACATGTATCCCATGGATCAGAACCCTAGACTGCTCATCCTTTCACAGACACAGTGGGGCTTTCACCTCTTTACACCCTTGCTCATATTGTATGTGCTTTTAAGAATGTCATTGCTCCCTTTCTCCACTTAGCAAAAGTTCACTCACTTGCCAAAGTCTATTTCAAAAGGTCTTCACTGACCTCTGTAAAGAGAGTGAGTGGGTTCCTTCTCTGTGTTGCCATAGCACTTTATTCAGCGTAGTTCTTAGTCACGTGTGCTGTGTTATCTTTAATTGCATGTATTTCTATCCCTCTCTTCCTATGATACCATGGCAGGTGTTGAGCATGGAGACTCTCTCCAGCATGGAGTCTCATATAAAGTGGAAGCTTAGTAAGTAATTGTTGAATTAATTTGAAAGAAGAAGATAACAGACCCTGCCCCTGAAAGGCCCTCAGAGTTCAAACAGTGTCACCTGTTTATCTTAGAGTTCTTCCTCCCTAGGCATTACCTTATTGGGCAAAATCTACCAATCTCCCAGTCATCTGAGAGAAGAGCATGCGGTGAGAAATAATAGTAGCCCCTAATCAAGTTTTAAAAAAAAATTCATTGAAGAAGTATTTATTTAGCAGCTATTGATTATGTCCAAAAGAAGTTTAAAGCTAGGTGCCAGACCTCAAGGCTCATTGGATTTGTCAGAGCTCTTGCCTCTTCCTGTTTGACATTTCATGATGCCTTCTCTACAGATCTCATTCTTGTGATAAGATTCTTACTGAGCTCAGGGATTCCAGACGAGTACTGTGGGGCAGGAGAAGCTGAGCAGAGGCCGAATGAAAGTGCAGCTCATCATATTTCCTCCAGCTGGGTCTCTCCTCAAATAAGGAATTTCTTAGGGAAACCCTGTGGGATGTGAGGCTTAAGGTTCTACAGCTGGTAACTACCCTAAGAGACAGTTACGTCATACCATAATTTGGATCCAAAGGGAAGAAAGAATTGCCCAAATATGCCTCTGTTTTTTTCTTTTGCCTCTTCTTTCATTTGGAACAGAAGGCTCAGATTGGTGCTGTGGGCCCTTTGCTTGCCTCATGCACTCTTTAACTTTTTAAAATTAGTTACCAACATTTAAAAATTGGGGAGATTTCATATAAACCCCAAAAGATTTTGGCTTTCTTTAAAAGCACTTGCCAACTCTGGACCTCTGTTTTCCACATGATATGGATGAGCTGGTGCTATGTAGCGACTTCCCCTTTTAGATTGTATGTGCTATCCAGTTTACCACAGTCCCCACCCCTCCCTATTGTCATATTCCTTGACTGTTTCACTAATGTATATTCTGCTCCTGGCCCCTGAATGTGTTTGAGTTTGACTCCTAACCTAGATTTATTAGATGGTGTGTTACCTTTTAGAGGAAAGCATCCTCAGAAAGAACATCTATCTACTACAGCACCTTAAGGACAGGTATGTGGTCTTGTATCATGGGACCTTGTCTAGGAAACTGAGCAGAAACTGCAGTCCAGAGTCTGAAGTTAAGATACCTGGAGCCTGGCACTCCTATAAGTAGAGGGATCAGAGTAGGGCATTCCATTTTCCTCATACCCTGCTTTTCTAAACAAGATTTGGTCATGAGAAATTTATTATATTCACAGAGTATTTTCATGACATTGGGAAGGATGTATAGAGAGTCTATTTTGTATAGCTAATATGTAGTCTATTTTACTAATACTTTTGGTTTCCGCATAAAGAAACCAGAGACAAAGATGAAATGACTTGAGGAAGTGCGTAGAGCTAATTACGTAGAAGGAGCTGGTAGAAGTCATCTGACTTTTGTCTGTGTTCTCTCCCTGACTCCACTTTGTCTTTTATTTTACATACTTATAAAAAGTCTCAAAGTTGAAGGATTTGGTGTCCAAGACTGATCAGGTATCCCTTACAATGAGATACTTAGTCGCCTGATTTTTAACAAAGATGGTCTTCTACCACAATACATTTCTGAATCACAATAGTCTTCCTCACCCACTAGCCCACTCTTCTTTTTAGTCTGTTACTAACAGTGATTATTGACACAACCACTTGAATATTTAGGCTCCATGTAGGGAGCAGGGCCAAGTGTAAATTGTGCCCTTTAGGTGATCTGCTTCCCAGAGTTTGATGGATTCTCTTGGTTAGAGGTGTGTTACTGAAGGGAGCAGCTGCTGGCATCTAAGATTTTTATACAGGAATGAGATGCTTACCGTTCATCTGTTTTCCATTGCTCCTATTTTTCCTCCTCTTTTTGTTGCTTCTGTTTTTCACATGCTTTTTTTCTCTTTCTCTTGCTGCATTTTCTGTTTTGAACAGAAGGGATGGGTGATTGATAATACTGGTTTTAGAAAATGCACTAGTCTCTAAGGACTTGGAGAAAAATGTTGACTTATTTAGTCCAATTTGTATTTGCATATTTATTAAAATTAGAAAATGTTTTTAAAAATGTTGGATAGCAGGTTCAAATCCCCCCTTAAAAAATTATATAAATTTGAGTTTCTATGTATTTGGTATTAATCAAATAAATAAAATATGGTCTTCAATAAACTGTATTTATAAGTTTTCTAAATTCAAATCTTAAAAAATGATTCTCTTTCTTTTCCTCTCAATAACTACACTTGATGTTGACAGGTTGAAATATCTGAAATCCCATTTGCTTATAACAATTCAACCAAGACATGGAATGACCAGAGAAAACCCGGAAATTGTATGATTAAGGGTGTTGTCAAAACTGAGACCATTCACCCCAGTCTTACTAGGAGAGATTACATAGAGAAATGTAGTTGAAAAGCTTATGAAATAAGGTTTGGAATCTGGTGGTGTTTCCAACTTGAGAAGATCCAAAATTTTCATCAGGAATCCTTATTTTTTCAAGGTACTAAGAAATGATGGTTTGTGGATTCTTAAGAGTGTTTTCAGATCCTTGGTGGAAAGTTCAGGGTTGGACCAGAAAAAACCTAATTGTTGGTAGCTAAGAAACTTTTCATTCTGTTTCTGGTCTTTTTGGTAGTATGGTTACAGAACAGTGAAAAACCCGGTTTCCTTTACTAAGTTAGGTTCCCCATAAATAGGATGGGGATTTTAATCTTTGCTGCCTGTTAGAGTCACACAGGTGGACTCCAAGGTTACAAGATTGCAAGGTAAGTATTGATAAGCATTTTCAGATGCTTTTCACAAAAGAATTCTCTGTAAAAGAAAAAAGAAGTATATGTCATTTCATATGGAATGGATTGGAAAAGTCCCATTTTCACTTGGGTGTTATAGTTGTTATAACTTTGTTCCTGTTTCTTTCAGCCTGTTTTCTAGAGAAAATGGAAGGGTTCTGCAGGTCTCTGATTCAGTGAATCATGGGCTGAAAGCTCAAGGTGTGCTTTTAAAACTGTGAGGATGAAGCATCCCCTACCTTAGCAGAAATGGTCCTTTTATTCACATAGTTGTTCGCAAATCCTGATAGTGTAGATGTCATTTTCATTTTCTTTTCCAAAAAAGCACACGCACGGAAGAACTCAGGTTATTGAAGATCAAGCCAAATAAATGACTTAAGTTTTGTGGCAGTCACAGACACAGACACAAACATCAGAATATCTCCTTAATTAAAGCAGTGGCTCTGCTGGGGCCTACATTCCAGGATTCTCAGCAGAGAAAACATGTTTTCTTTATAGAGGAGTTTTATTAGCAGCAATGTTCCGGTATGTGGTTCAGGTTAATTAATGATGTAGTCAGACTGGTGTCTTGCCATGAGTTTTATTTGAGTAAGTAGGGCACTAGGAAATTGTATTGGCATATCTTGTCATGCCAAAAAAGAATTCTTAATTTGGACCATTAAAATACATTGCCATGAGATCTGTCAACAAGGTAGTTGAAGAATTCTTAATGTGAATACTGCCTTAGACTAAGAATCAACTCACCATTAACTTGAAGTAGCAGATGCAGTGGTTTCAATGAATATATGCTCTTCTGAAATATTTTTTTTGGCTGAGATGATTGAGACCTCAAAAACCCAGACCACCCACAAGCTCTGGTGGAGTTGACCTTCATTGTATGAGAAGATTTGTACCAAGGACCACTTTTTTCCCATGAGAGTTTTTATTAATTTTAAATCATGATGGTGTTTTAAAACTTAATTTGTGTTGTGCATATGTAGCAACCTTCCTTGGAGGTTGAAACAACAAAACAACTGGATTGGAAATTAGATTTTCCTCCTTATGCTGCTAATGTAGTTCTTGCTCCATTGGGATTTCCCCTTTGCATGGGCTGATGATTTCTTTGAAACTGTATGGAAATTGGTTCAGACAGGAACAAAGGGGAGAGGGGATGGCAGTGATGATTCAAATTAGTGTCTCTTCTTCAATGAGAGTCTGCTGCGCCTGAAAGTGCATGTCATTCGGTATCAGTCAAGCCACATAAGGTTAAGTGAGGCGCCAGAGCTACTGGAATCCAAACTTCAGGGTCTCAGCACTTGATTTTTCCCTGTCATGTTGGGTTGAATTGTTAATTTGAAATCCGCAACATTGTAATGGGGTTCAGAATTGGGCTAAGCACAGTTTTACTTTTCTTTACATGATGGAACATCAACTCTTCCTCTCTCCCTCATCTCTCCCAGCCAGCATGGGAAAGATTCCTATTGCCTGACATAATGAGTAAGAAAAAGAACAGCTTTGTGACTCTGGGGACAACGAAAGACGTAGAGAGAAAGGCATCCAAAATACATTAAAGAGAATCTACACTTCATTGACAGTGGCACACATGCACACGTGTATGTACACACACACACTCACAGGAACCCTGTACTGCTTATATTCCATATTTCTACCCTCCGCTCTTGCCTAGTTCAAACTTTATACCCCTTTAATTGGATTTTGGCTCACTTCCAGGTTCAATGTTTGAGGGTTCTGTATCTGTGAAATAATGATCCTGAAATAAATAGCACTTCTCAGTAAAGGTATCTTTTCATGTAAAATTCTTAAAGGGAGTGGAAGAGAAGGAAATGCTTCCATGTTTAGGAATTTATGGCAAAGACGCCAGGATGGGCCCACATAGGAATTTTGAAGGACCTCACTTGTGTAAGTGGCGTGTGGGGCTTACAGAAAACACAAGTCCTCACCAACTGATAGGTTTGAATGGACCTCTTCTTTTAAGGACCTTTCATGTAAGGACTGATAGAAGTGGGGCTGCTAATGTCAGGGACCGAATTGCTGTGACCCTCAAGTGCTTTGGAGACCAGTGGCTGGAGTTGCCTTTCTCAGGGAGATCCTGTTAGGTGATAGAAATGAGAATAAAGTGGGTTGAGCCTCTCTCTTTGATCTGTTCCCCCAGGATACCAGTTAATAAGCAGCCATCATGCAGGTGAGGAGAGGGGAGGGGTGGGTTTTGTTCATGTGAGTGAATGCGTGATGCAATATAGACTGCTGAGGAGAAAAGCTCTCTTTTTGTCTCTTTGAAATGGGCAGCCACGGGCACCCACAACTGACCTCTCCACCCTGAAAAGAGGATCTCTTTGGCTTCTGTCTGATGAGTACGAATCAGCAAGTACCTTCTCTGGGCAAAAACTCGAACTGAAGTGAAATGATGAGGGAGCCTTTTGACCTAATAAGGTGGGCATTTTAGGATACATTTTCTGGCCGGAGACACCAGTTGAAGTGTTCCTTGGAGTTTCAGGATTGATGAGTGACTTCATTGCTTCATTGCTTCATTCAACTAGTATGTTTTGGGTGTCTTTTCTAGGTACTGTGCTGGGTGCTGGGGATTCAGTGCTGCATAGACTAAGTCCCTATTCTCCTGGAACTTCCATTCTAGTACGGAAAGATAAATGATCAGCATGCAAACAAATAATTTAGACCTTTTCAGGAGTTGTTAAGTACTAAAAAGCAAATGAAATGACGTAGTATGATGAAGAATGAATGGGCCCTTTGGGCTAGTTTCTCTAAGCAGGTCAAAGAAGGACTCTTTGAATAGGTGACAATGAAGCTGAGACATAATCCATTAAAAGGAAACAGGTGTGCAGTGACCTTGGGAGTCTGTGTTCTGGGATGCGGCTGGAGTGACTAGGGCTCTGAGAGAGGGATGAACTGGGTGCATTTGTGCAAGGAGTGTGGTGTCTGATGGGGAGAAGAGAGGAGTAGGGGAGAGTAAGGTCAGATCATGTGGGTCTGGTTTGCCATGGTAAGGAACTAAGAGTGACGATAGGCCACTGAAGGATTATCAGCAAGAAGTTTGAGCTAGAAGAAGGCTTTGAGAGTGTGGGTCATCTATTTTTTCAGGGAAGAAAGTGAAGTCTCTACTCAGATTCAGTAGTTTGCTGGAAAGGGGAGGGGTGGTATAGGAAAGGGAGGCACCAAACCTGATTCCCAGGCTAGAGTTTGTTTCACCAATAAAAAATGACAGTTGAAAATAGTGTTTTGTTCACTTGTCTTAATTACTTTTCTTCCTGTTGGTTTCTGGAGACCAGAGGAGAAAAGAGGAAGGCAGAGGGAGAGGGGCAAGGAGACAGCTTTTACTTCCCACACAGGTGCATACTCTCAGGGCTACCCTGTGAACCTAAATTGGCCTATCTGTGTAGAAATCCGGATCTATCCCAGACAGTAGCATTAAAAAAATTTTTTTTCAAATGAAAAATATTAGAGACAAGCAAATAACACCTATAGTTACATCTGAAAATACTGATGTGTTCTACCAGAAATGTTGATAATAAACACGTGCACACTGTTTCTGATGTTCCTTTGGTGACCAAGGAAGAATTTCTGGCTTTCGTGATACTCTTGAATCTCTTTCTACCCAGGATTGTGATCACTGTTGACTTTCAATTCGATTGTTTGTCTGAGAGTTGATTCAGTCATTCATTCATTCATTTGTTCTACAAATGCTTCAGGTGGGTTACAAGTAAGGCACAAGTTTGGTATATTTGAGGAGTCACATTCTCATGAAGCGTACATTTTAGATGCTATGAGGCTTGTATGGTGAAGCAGGAAATTAAACCTTGATAGCATCCTGTAAACGTGGATTATTGAGTGTCTTAGGGCTTTTAATAAAGGCCATGAGGTCCCTGTCAGAGGAGGGTTCAAAGACCACTTTCTTCCAGGTTCTCCAAACTCTTTCTTTTTAACACCTAATTGACAGCAGAGCTATGTATCAGTTTTTCTGAACTTGTTCTGAATGAGCCTTTCTCCCTGTTCGGTCTTCACTCTTCTATTACTGTTTCGTCAGCCACATCATAGTATTCCAGATGAGTGGGCTTCTAGAAGTTCACCTGGTAGATGAAAACTGAGCCCAGTGAAGTTAAAGTCACCCAGCTAGTAAGGGCTGATCTTCCCAACTCAGAGTTCCCTGCATACTTAAACTTTTATATACAACAAGTTTACTTTACTTGGATACTTACTTGATATTTTTAATTTTCCATCTCCATGTCCTTGATAGGTTTCTTTATGTCTGTTTGGAAGTGTAATGAAAATAACGCTAGTTATATAATAGCTATAACATACAGAGTGTGCATGTCAGGCCTTGCCAAGTACTTGGCATGTATCAATTGATTGAACTCTCAATGCTCCTGCCTGGTGGGTACTACCATCACTTCATTTTAAAGTGAGGAAACTGAGGCACAAAGGGGTTAATTAACTTCTCCCAAGGGGATTGAGCTAGTAAGTAGTGTAACCTGATGTTGGACCCAGGCAGTCTGGCTCTAGAGCCAGTGCTTGGCTCCCTGTTCTTCCGCCTCTCACTGTATGTACGAATGGCCAGTTTGTTTCTTTAGCTGGGGTGAGCGTCACTTGGCACACCCATACAGCCACCTTAAATATTGTGGGAAGTCAAGTCCAAGTATCTCAAATTAAGCGAAAGTACAACCATCCCTGTCAGGAAAAACAGCTTAGGGCGTGACTTCATTATGTTTTTGGCTGCCATTTTATGCATTCCGAGTAGAACAAGCATTCCTCCTAGTGCCCCCACCTTGTCCTTAGCATTCCACAGTGGAAGTTTCTCAAAGCTCTCCATTTTAAAAGCATCCTCTGTGACTACCAGCCACTAAATTGCATCTGCCACTGAGGGCCCCAATGGGCTTTCAACCTGTTATTCTCGGGAAATTCAAGCTGCGAGGGAGGGAGAACATTGTACACGTGTGCAGCTGTGCTTTGGAGTACAAGAAGTAATCGCATGTGTATGTGTGTGTTTTTAATGGGGGATAGGGGAAGGGTACATTAATTAACCCCACTGAGAAGGAGATAACTGTGTTCCAGGAGGGAGTCAATGAAATGAATTTGCTTAAAAAAAAATCCCAGTAGCCTGAGTCAGCCTGTGCAAGTGATTTGGGAGAGGAAGGGGAGATGATGTAACTGGTTCGGCATGTTCCCATCTTGGCCACTGAGTGTAAAGGGGCCTGGGGAGTTTGAGGAGGGTGTGTGAGTGTGTGTACAAAGTTAATGGGAGCGGGTGGGGGGGGTGCATAAGAGCAGGCTGTAACAGGATTAATAATCCCCTGTCAGACCTTTCCGTGTTACTGTGTTTTTGAGTAATTTTGGTTTGAATGAGGGCTCTCTAGCCAATTAATGTTTATTTGTTTCCTTTGGCAAGACCCATTGGGGGAAGAAATGAGATTGGTGATTTTAAAATTTTTATTTTGTTGTTGCATTTTGGAAGAAGAGGCGAGTAATGTGAGTTTGGGTTTTCAATGATGGCTCCCCCCTCCCCCTCTTAAGACGCAGGAGGGAAGACATGGCCAGCTGGTGCCTTGAACTGACACAGGTGCAGAGGCTGTAGGGGGTGGGGAGCCAAGAATAATTACAGGTTTCTGAAGCATCAGGCCCTGCCTGACACAAGCGCTCGTCAAGAAAACTACTCTTTATGGAAAATTAATGGGAAGCTGAAAAAGCGTCAGGGCCATTGTTGTTCTTGGGAAGCCATCACTCCTCTGAAAAGAGGCCTCCTCCCAAGTCCTTGGGCTCTTGAGGAACTGGATAGAGTCCTCTCCTTTCAGAGCAGGGACCGACTGACTGCCATTGTCATGGACTATGATGGTTTTTCCCATTGGAGTGTCTCTCCTGCATTTTTTCATTCTTAAATCTTACTTTCAGTCCAGATTTAGCCATTTGCCCTTCCCAGTAGTATGGGTAGGATTATTTTTTATTGACTCTTAAGGTGTTATTTTCATTTTGTTTGTGGAAGTGTAGTGACCGAAGCAGGGCTATCTAATGCAACTTGCTTTCAAGCTATATGTAACAAATGGGATTTCCACCAGTGTGTGCCAACCTGAATAGGGGCTTGGTTGGGAGATGAGGGCATGGGAGATGAGGTGATAGCATACAGGAGCATCTTCTCGGCCCCAGCTCTGCATGAGCAGTGGTGTCTCTTGACTACTTAGAGGCTGGAATTTAGCAGTCAGTAAGTCCTGCAGAGTAACATCTGGAAAGACGACACTAAACCAAGTTAGAGAAGCCTCTCTGTTCATGGGCCATCATGTCCCTAGTGGTTGCATTGCGTTTTGAGGATCATGGACATTATGAACGAGGAAAATGCATTTCCAAGTTGTTGGAAGTGTAAGGGAACCCAGTGCCTTCCTTCAAGGAGTGTGAGGCCTGGGCCACAGCTACCAGCTCTGCCCAGGTTATGTGACTTTAAAGCTCACTCTGATGGTTAATTTAGATTTGAATTGTTTTGGGAATTTCTTTTATGTACTGCAACTAAGGAATCTTTGGAAGATAAAAGGGGTATTTGAGGCTGCTTTGCATCATGTGCCTGGGGAAAGTAATTTCAAAGGCATCACCCTCTCCCCAGGCCTTTAATCTTGTCTCCTTTCTCCCCCTCCAACCTCCTCACCACCCACCTCCCCAAGGAAAAATATACAAACAAATATTTTCTTTGTTGAAAATAGTTTGGAGAAGAGAAACACGGAAGAGGTTTTGATAGAAGTTCTTCAACTTTCATGTTTGTTTAGAATTAATTTTCACAGCATTGTCTCTCAAAATTTATAAATTACCAGAGGGAAATATATAACTTGGTTTCAGTTCTAGCAACCAGTCAATGTGAGAAACAGTCCAAAGGAATGCAGTCTTAGATTTGTTGTAGTCCCATGGTTATTTCATGGAGTTCAGCAATCCTAACAGTAATATGTAATACTATTGTACCTCTGGGGTGTGCTATTGATGTGGGTTTTTTTAACCTAATAGCTAAAATAAATACAGTAAGATTTTCACTCATACTGTCTACTTAATAACCCACACTTTCTAGACAAAATTCATTCTCTCCTAATATTTCCTGGTCATGAAAGTCAAGAAAAAGGGACCCTGTGCTCAATATCTTCTTAGGAGTCACTTTCTACGTCTTACAGGTGGATACTTGCACTGGTTCATGCATCCTTTCTGCCACGAGGTAGATTCAGTGTTACCATCTTTTTCCTCAAGCCTGCTTTACAATGTTGAAACCCAGGAAGGCAGGCAACAAGGTTCAGGTGCTTGGTATCTGAGGTTCTCTCATGGACTTCCTGAATTTATTAAGCATAGTACTTCTTTCTCCTCCTCCTCCAAATCCTGACAAAAATGGTACCAGATCTCCCTGGCCCTGCTTCCCACATCCTTTCGTCTTTCAATTCTGACTTAATTTTGAAAGCCTAGGAATGTGTCAGAATCATTACATCCTATCATTCTTTGAAGAGGGAGAGTCACAAAGTTCCCATCAATATCAATCTTTGAAATCCAGATTTTCAAGTTAGTTTCTGGAATCAAAGGAATCTGTCTTTTTTGCTAAAAAGTGATGTGTAAACACATCTAATAAGTTAGAAAAGAATTAGTATTTTAGAAGTTGGCTTGAAGAAAGAAGCCCACATTTCCCTCCTAACAGTAGCTTGTTTTTGTCACCCTGAACTTCCATTCTGGGATGTTTGTAGATTTCAAAGCACAAAAACGCTAATTGAACTTTGGGACCCTCCCAGGAGAAAGGCAAGGGGTTTCTCTGTTTCTTTACTTCAAACTCTTTGGGGACTGTGACACCATGGTTAATAGCATGTGACAAAAAACACACAATAAGTGTCAGAAAGGGGCTCCTGTGGGTAGCCAAGTGCAGTTTACCTGCTTGTGCAATTACCTGGGTGAACATTCTTTCTGGGAACCAAAGTCCATCCCTTCTTCGCCAGAAACATCATCCTCCACACTACCGCCACCACCATCATCATCATAATTATCATTCAGGTCCAGGTCTGATCTCAGAGGAAGCATGACTTTGCAAGTTTCCACACAGTGGAAAGCTGCGCTTTTCCATGCTTTTGCATCTACATTCTCTCCCCCGTTTGTTTGATCCCTTTGTACTTTTAACTCTTGGCCCTTTTAGGTGAGATAGGTGGAATGATTGAGATTAAGAGCAGCTGGCTAAAGGACCACAAATGACTGAAAATTGATTAGAAACATTGAGTGTAGTAGGTGGCTTTTTATTTCATTGACTCTGTACCAGAAAAAGTCATTAGGAAATTGCAATTTCTTTATTTCTTTAAATTTGTTTTACTTACTAACTTGAGTATATATGGATCCAGAGACTCCCAATAATTACCCAGAGTGGCACAGTTATTGGGTGGTAGCAAAAATATTGCACCAATAGTTTTATGTTCAAATTAAAGGACAAAGAAATAAAAACTAGAACCTTTTATGTTCCAGATATTTTGTTTGAAAGTGATGGCATTGAGGAGCCTGGACTAGAGTCTGCCCCAACTAAACATGGTTGTAGTTATAGTGGTTGCAATGGATGGGAGTTGTGCGATGATTCTAGCTCATTTTTTCAGAAAGTTGTAGCTCTTACAGCTCTCCATCACTTCAAACACTTAGGCATATCTGCCATGTGAGATAACAGAGGTAGAGGGTTAACTCTAACCACTTAACTTTACTGTCTAGGAACATATGGTATAAGAAATATCGTTGCTTTTAAAATTGTGATCTTAATAAACCAGACATACCACCAATCTAAGATGGACTCTTAAGATTCTTTTTAGAAATACTGTTTAATTGTCCAGGGTGGAAGAGTGGTGTCTTTCAACACTTGACAGTCAGCATATTTTCTTTACTCCATTTTTTTCCTAGATTAGGCTCCCTGAAGGTTGGGCTCCCTTAAGGAGATAGTCTTTATGTTGAACTTTGAATGAAAGAATGATGAGTTGGAGGGAAGGTAAAAGGAAGATTATTTCAAGCATATGGACATGAGGGAAAGTAAGGAGAAGAAAAATAGATGAAGGAAACTTTTTAGGTAAGGGTTGTAGGGGAAATGGTCAAAGTGACAGGAGATGTTTGCAATCCCAACTGGCAAGTTTCACATAATTGATGATGAGATAAAGACAGGTTGAACACAAGCCATTTGGTAACCTTGGCATCATGCCCATATATGACCAAGTGTCTTACCCTTTTCCTAAGGCTGTGAAAGTAACTACCTCTTGCCAGCAGCAGAGAGATTTTGATAGACTTAATATGTGCCACCAAACTTGAATTATCCTGTTTTCTTTCAACTCCTGTCTCTAGAAACTTCTGCCTCTGAGCAACAAAAATGAATAATGATAATAGTGGATTACAATCCACAGAATAAATATTAATTCATACTGATTCAAACAAATGATTGAATAAATAAACAAATGGAGAAGAAAAAAGTCAGACCTTCCTTATAGGAAAATTATCATAGATGTAGTAGGCAGTAATAGGTTTAAAATCTATTATTTTTAACTAGGTCTTGGATTACTACTTTTAATAAGCATGTAACAACAAGTAAGAAGGCTATGAAAAGCATGAAGAGCGGCTGGGCGCGGTGGCTCAAGCCTGTAATCCCAGCACTTTGAGAGGCCGAGGCGGGTGGATCACGAGGTCATGAGATCGAGACCATCCTGGTCAAAATGGTAAAACCCTGTCTCTACTAAAGATACAAAAAATTAGTAGCTGGGCATGGTGGTGCATGCCTGTAATCCCAGCTACTCAGGAGGCTGAGGCAGGAGAATTGCCTGAACCCAGGAGGCAGAGGTTGCGGTGAGCCGAGATCGTGCCATTGCACTCCAGCCTGAGTAACGAGTGAAACTCCATCTCAAAAAAAAAAAAAAAAGAAAAGAAAAAAGCATGAAGAGAGTATTTAAAAAGGTTTCAAGATGATCATTTCAATACCAACTTCAGGTGATACTTATTAGGAAGCTAGGAGAAGAACCCATGCATTTCAAAGTTGAGATATCAAGAGAGTCTTCACAAAGCTCATTTGTGACTCAAAAATATAGAAGAAAATCACTTTGCACTCAGGAACATTTCCTTCCCATTGCTGACTGCAATGAGTTTTTAGGGGCTGGGTGTTGATCCAGTGGCTCAAGCCTTAAGTTGTATGGTTAGGTCAAGCTGAGGGAAGCCTTGTACCTCCAAGGTGACAGGCATAATTTATGTCATTAAACTGACATCTGCTGACTCAGATTTGGAGTTTGCTGGCAAGAGAGTATCATTCGAACAGAGTAAATCTCTGGTTCTGGTGGAAAAACATTTGAACTCTATGTCTAAATTTACTATAAATTTAGTCTATTGATGGGTCTTCTGTTTTTTGAAATTAGATTAGACTTAGAGAAAAGGTGAAAAAATAGTACATAGAGTTACCAAATATGGTTTGTCCAGCTTCCCCTAATGTTATGCAACCATAGTTCAATTATCAGAACCAGGAAATTATCATTGATAATATACCATTAGCTAATCTATACATTTCCTTTCAATTAACATTATTTTTTCCACCAGTCATTTTACTGGTTTGGGATCTAGGCCAGGATCCATTGCATTTAGTTGTCATATCTCCTTATTCTCCTCCAGCCTGTGACAGTGTCTTATTCTTTCCTTTGTTCTTTGTGGCCCAACACTTAAAGAATAACTGGCTATTTCTTTTGTGGAATAGTCCTCAATTTAAATTTGTCTGTTTTCTCATGATTAGATTGAGGTTATCCATTTTTGACAGGAATATCATAAGAGTAATATTTTACCATTGTCAGCATTGTCCTATCAGGGGTACATGTGATCAGTATTACTTGTTCCTGATGCTGCTAACTTTGATTATATGGCCAAGGTAGTTTCTTCCAGGTTTCTCCCCTGTAAAGTTATTATTTTTGTCTTTGTAATTAACAAATAAATATCTTGCTGCGTGAATACTTTGAGACTAGGCAGGTACCTTGTTTCTCATCATACATCTGTCTACTCATTTTAGCATCCATTGGTAGCTCTTGCTTGTAATCATTATTACTTTGCTGTTTACCTAATGATGATTTTCTGTTTTCATCATTCCTTCTGTGTTTTTGAATCATAATTTTACTGTAATGAGGAGCTGACCGTTTCCTTCCATCTTCTAATTTATTCAATCATTTATATCAATATGGTTTCATGGATATTTATTTTATGAATTATAACCTATTATTTATTTGGCCATTGAGAGTTCCTTTAAGTTGGCTTCTGAGTTTTTCTGACATTCCTTTATCACTCTATGAGCACTTCCTTATCTTTTGGTACCACAATGTTATCTAGGCTCAACTTTTGTTTTCATTGTTCCAGCCCTTCAAACAACTATTTGTCTAGGGAATCCCGGTTCCCTTTATTGGATAATGATATTTAGAAACCAAGATCCCTGGGCTAAGTGTGCTCATTACTATTGGGGTTATCTTTGTCTGTTACCTCTTTCAGTGGGTAGAGTTATGAAATATATATATGTATACTTACACATGCATATACACATTTGTTTCTATATATTGTGTATGTGCGTACATATTAAAATCCATGAGGAAATACTAATACTTCAATTCCCATTAAACATCCACAGGCATTTTTTTTCTTTTCTTTTGAGAGGGAGTCTTGCTCTGTTGCCCAGGCTGAAGTGCAGTGGCGCGATCTTGACTCACTGCGACCCTCACCTCCTGGGTTCAAGCAATTCTCCTGTCTCAGCCTCCTGAGTAGCTGGGATTACAGGTACACACCACGATGCCTGGCTAACTTTTTATATTTTTGGTAGAGATGGGGTTTCATCTTGTTGGCCAAGCCTGTTTCAAACTCCTGACCTCAAGTGATCCACCTGCCTCGGCCTCCCAAAGTGCTAGGATTATAGGTGTGAGCCACCACTCCTGGCCTATCTGGGCATTTCTTGTGAGAGTTCTCATAATCATTTACAACTGAAACAAATGTTCTCATTGGCTTGGAAATCATCTAATATTAAAATTTTCCTCATCCTTAACATTTTGATCTCCATATTCCTGATGAGAAAAGTGTTTAACCCCCTCACCCTGGTTTCCAATTGACAAAATCTTCTCCTCTACCTAAACTTCATCTCCACTGGATATAAGAAGTATATTTCCTAAGACAGCAATTATTTCATGATTTCACGGGGCTGTCCAGCACATCCTGGTGGGTACTTAGGCTGCTTCACTTCTCAGGAGGAGGAAGAATGCCCTGTATTAGGATTGCAAGTTATAGCCACTCTGAAGTGGTCCAGGTTTTTCCACATTTTTGTGATCATATGTCTCTCCATCTTTAGATCAAAAATGTAACTCATGTGCTCCTGCAGTTCACCCCAGGGCATACTGGATAAGTTACTTACCCCTCCCAGAAGAGTGTATAAATGTGTTTAGAATATCTCAGTCCTTCAGAACTCTGAATATGAAGATATCTGAGCCTTCTAATAATCACAATTTCTTAGTGACTTTCTAATCTTTGAGCTGGATAGTATGTAATGAAATGGCATACAAAAACTCTATTCATAGGCAGTGGTGACTAAGTATGTGAAAGACCTTGTATAGGAGGCAGGGAACTACCTTAAAGGCATCTGATACCCCATGAGTCAGCTGAGATATATATATATATATTGGCAGAAGCAGGGTCTTGCTCTTTTGCCCAGAGGGCTGGAGTGCAGTGGTATGACCAAAGCTCACTGCAGCCTTGAATTCCTGGGCTTAATTCTCCTGCCTCAGCCATCTGAGTAGCTGGGACTATAGACACAAGTCACTGCGCCTGGCTAATTTTCTTTTAGCTTTTGTGGAGACAAGGTCTTGGTATGTTGTCTAGGCTTCTACTGATTTTTACCTAAAACACATCTGTATCTCAAAGATCTGGTACTGTTCTTTGGGCAAAGCTCAAGAAGCATTGCAATTGTATTCCCAGAGACATGTGTTAGTGGTCATTTCTGAGTTTGCCCCCTCAGCATGGTACAGGGTAGGGTTTCAAATACGGCTTTTAAAGAGTAGAAGAGGTAGAATGATCAAAGTAATAGTATTTTGTCTTTGACAGACATTATGTACCTCTTAGGTGCCAGGCACTGTGTTTGGTAGGTGATTGTTTAGAAAGGGAAGAAGAAACTGAGCGGAGGTTTCAGGGTTAGAATCTTATAATTCAGAAGTGAATTGAATGGAGCCAAGACTGAGCGCTTCAGTATTGGAGAGATGTAAGTTATAATTTCTAGCAATGAGAAGGAATAAGGAAGAAGACATTTTTGAGAAGTAGAGTTTAGGAAAGAAACAAGTGAGGATAACTCATATTTCTAGACCTGAGAAGGTCATCACTGGCTTCCAACATAGAATGGTGGGAAGCTACTGAGTCAGAACTTTGATTTAATCAATAAGTAAAGCAGAATCAAAACTTACTTTTCCAATAAGCTTCCCTTGATTAATACTATGTTACTCTAGACTGTAGAATTAAGTGTCCACTCAGCCCGTAGAAATTATCAACACATTTTATATTATTTTTTGGCATCACATTTCTTTGTGAATTTATGTAATTTTTAGCTTGTAGTTGTTTATTCTATACCTGCTTCGCATGGATCTATTTCTATATCTTCTCCTTCTCCTGCACACAAAGCCTCATATACCTTGCTGTGAGCACAGTAGTTGAATGAACACTTGTGGCATGAGTGTTGAATGGAGACTGGAACCATTCACTAGTTCTTACCATTGAAAATCAGCAGTGAGACCCAAAGCTGATTCATAGTTAAAAATCTGATTTTCTTATTCAGTAATGCAGAGTTTTATCAGAAGTGTGATTAAGAACCAGTCTTTTGAAATGTCACCAAAATAAAATTCTCAACGGATACAACACTACTAGGTATATCATTAAAATATATTCTTAATAGAATAAACGCCTAGAATCAGAACATTGGTTGAAACCATAGGAGCTTTACGGGGGTAGTAAATTTGGAGCTAGTCACATTTTAAATTTGCCATCAGTGGTTCTTTGTTGAATCCAGAAGATAGAGCAAATTGAGCTGATAGTGCAAGTTAGCAACATAGTTTTATACAAGATTTTGGAATTGTAGTGTTTTTAAGTGAGGAGAGCTTTAGAATACAAACTTCTTAAATGTCTACTTTTGCCATAAAATCACTCCATCATCTTACAAAGACTTATGAGTGCCATGGATGAAGATTTGTTGACAAATCTTCTTTGTTTGTTCTCCCTTATTTCTTTACCCAGAAAGTTTATCCCAAGAATAAACTTGTTTGTTCTCCCTTATTTCTTTACCAAGTGAAAACTTTATGTGGAAATATATTGGGTCCTATTTTTAAGTGGTCTAAATAGCTGTGTTTGAATTTATTTTTATCATGTAGTCAGAGATGCTAAACCATTGAAATAGGATTTATGCCCCTTGCCACAAAGTATACAGCATTGTATTTTAAATGACTTGCTGTAAACAACAAGGGTTTTGTCTTGTGCCTCAAAAGTTTTATGGTAGACATTCTTTAGAACAATATTCTTTCCTGCTTGTTATGAAATCCATCCCCACGGCAGGACTTACTGTTGTTTGACTGTTACTGAGGTCACCTCTTAGCTTGAGTGAACGTGATTTGTTCTTCAGAGCAAGTGGGAAAACTGACTTACTTGTGTAATATACTCAAGTCTATTTTGAATAATGAAGTTGGACTATGGGAAGTCTTGTCTTAGTATGAAAACCTTGTCAGTTTCTATTTGCTTCTTGCTTACATTAAAATTTCTAGCAGGGAGATTGGAGCATCTTACCTGCTGAACTGGATTGAGGGGCAGGAGATCATCATTTGATGTTCTCTGAAATCTTGAAGGTATGAGATAGTCCTTCTGGGGCCTTAGTTCTCCTTCAGCTAGAGTAGTTGAAATCATGTGATGTGACCCTTATGAACCCTTCAGAGGTATTCAGAGAATAAGTAACAAGGTCAGATCTTGTCCTAGAGCATTTCTGATACAAGCCATGAAACCATTCTCTCTGCACCTTCCCCCTCTGCCTGTCAACATGAGGCCTCATGGTGTTCTGTGCCTCTGATGGTTGTTTCTCTCCCTCCTTCTTCCTCTTGCAGACATGCCTTGAATTGGAACGCTACCTACAAACGGAGCCCAGGAGGATCTCGGAGACCTTTGGTGAGGACTTGGACTGTTTCCTCCACGCTTCTCCTCCCCCGTGCATTGAGGAAAGCTTCCGTCGCTTAGACCCCCTGCTGCTCCCTGTGGAAGCCGCCATCTGTGAGAAGAGCTCGGCAGTGGACATCTTGCTCTCTCGGGACAAGTTGCTATCTGAGACCTGCCTCAGCCTCCAGCCGGCCAGCTCTTCTCTAGACAACTACACAGCCGTCAACCAGGCCCAGCTCAACGCAGTGACCTCATTAACGCCCCCATCATCCCCTGAGCTCAGCCGCCATCTGGTCAAAACCTCACAAACTCTCTCTGCCGTGGATGGCACAGTGACGTTGAAACTGGTGGCCAAGAAGGCTGCTCTCAGCTCTGTAAAGGTGGGAGGGGTCGCAACAGCTGCAGCAGCCGTGACGGCTGCGGGGGCCGTTAAGAGTGGACAGAGCGACAGTGACCAAGGAGGGCTAGGGGCTGAAGCGTGTCCTGAAAACAAGAAGAGAGTTCACCGCTGTCAGTTTAACGGGTGCCGGAAAGTTTATACAAAAAGCTCCCACTTAAAGGCCCACCAGAGGACTCACACAGGTAGTGGTACAAGTTTGGCCGCACGTGGTTTCTTCTCCTTTCCCCTCCTGTAGCCTCTTCATGTGGGAGGGCTCCTCTTTGTTCTGAGGAGTGGCACCCCTGCTGATGAGGAAGTGATAGACAGGTGGGAGGGCCCAGGTAGGGACAAAGAATGACTCACTTGTTACCTTAAGATCTCAAGATGTCCCAAGCATAGGATACAGGTTTGTCCCTACAGTGCCAGCCACAGCATAGAATCACACAGTTCTGAGGATGGCTGAAGGGGGCTCTAGCAGTGACTCCCAGCTGCCTGTGACATAGACACTTGTTGCTTTCCTGACACTTTGCATTGTTTAGCAAGTGTAGCTCCACAGTTTTGATCAACACTGGGATCTGAGGATGCATTTGAAAGCATTCACAGTTAAACAAGGTATCTAGGGTGTCCCTATTCACTCTTTTCCCAGCATCCTGATTTTTCATCAAAGTCACCAACAGCAGGAGAGTTTCAGAGTTCATTAGATGTGATCATTCTATAATTAATTGGCATCTCCTCTTTTGCATTGTTCTCTGGCGCGTGCTTTACGGAGAGATGGCAGAATTGCTTTTTAATGAGCTTGTTACTGAGAAGTTGCTAAAGTGATTACATTACTATGTGTGTGGTAAGAGCGGGTCGGGGAGGGATGAGGATTGTGTATTTTACTCAGGGCCTCCTCGTAGCCCAGGAAGAGACACCACCTCTAAGCTCCAGTCATACTGATCTTTTGAGCAATGGGATAATTTGGAAGAGTGGGGTTTACACAGAAAAGAGTGAGACTTATTTTTCTTGGAATTGGTCTTTGTTCTCTGCTTTGACATTATAGCTTAGGGGTGGTGTCGCTTCCTGGGCTACGAGGATGCTAGTAGCAATTACTGTGATTGGTGGTTTTTAACTGAATCTCTAACAGTATGTTACCTGTGTGGTTCTTGCATACTGTTTGCACACTGCTAGCTGAATAGGGAGCATCCCCAAAGGTGTAAATGGAGGTATAAAAGCATTGAAAAGTGGGTGATAGCGTATGAGCTAGGAAAAGTGTTTAGTGCTCTGTGGGGCTTTGTGGGCAGTGCCACCAAAAAAGTGTGCAGGGGAGAGATTGTTGGCTAGAAAATTAGAACAGCCTGGGCTTTAGTTCTAACTCGGCCACTAATCAGCTGTGTGGCCTTGAGCCTGTTCCTTTACCTCACCAGGCCTCATTTTTCACATCTGTTGAACAATCTGGCTTTTAAGGCCCCTTTCAACTCTAAGGTTCTGGAGGTCCATGAACTGTTTTTGTACAGTAGAGAAGAACTTTCCCGAAGTTCAAATGCATATGTGATAGAGGAAATCACTGTTTTGAACCTCAGAGTTATTCCGATGGAAGGCTGAGGACTGACATTACTTCCTTGCATGCCAGGACTTGGGCCTGTATTCCTCTAATTCTGAACTCAGTTTCCCTTGTGACACTTGCTTGGTTCGTGGGACAGTCTCCTAATCTAATGTATCCTGTGGCTTAGGCATAGAGTCTCACTCATGGGTTCCCATCAGAATTTAGGTTCCAGTTCACCACCCCACATTCACCAAGGCTAATGCTTCATGCTATTATCCGTTTTTGCTTCTTTGATATTGTCCTGAAGGTAGTTTTTATTTGTGTTTCTTTCTTTCTAAAGTCAATGAGTAAAGTAATGGTGAGACATTGGAAAGACATTGCAGTGCTCCCAGGCTGGAGTGCATGACTCATCTCCTGGCCCCTCCAGGAAACCAGAGAAGGCAGGAAAGGGCAAGAATGTTGTGTTGTACTGGGGCTATGGAATTCATAATTATGGACACTTTCTGAACTATTGACACTAAAGGCACATCCTACTTAGCATGGAGCTGGACAGCTCTGGGAAAGCAGAGATTCTTTTTAGGGAGGCCAGAGCATTTTCTTCTTCTTTCTTATCCCCTTCCCAACAGAGATGTCAGAAGGGTGACTGTTACCATTGATGCATTATTTGGTGCTTTGTTTTTTTGAGCGTTGTCTACTCAGAGTGATTACCAAGGTGGAGCTCATTATGTTACCTGGCACCTGTAACTGCTTGCCTTATGTTGCACTAAAGTGCATTTCCCCTACAGGGAATTCACTCAGCGAGGCACCATGCATTGTTAGAAATGCAGTATTGCACAGCAGTTCAGAGCTGAACTTTGTGATCAGGTGGACTTTGGTTTGTGTCCTAGCACTATCATTTCCTAGATTTATGACCTCAGTTTCCTTATTTGTAAAATAGACACAATTATGTCTACCTCCTAGATTGTTTTGAACATTAAATGAGCAGATACCTGTAAAATACTTCTAAAAAAATACCTGTTAGATAGTAAGAACTCATTATAGATAGTACTGGCCTTGATTGTAGTTATTACTATTGTTGCTGATGTTAATTAGTGATGACCAAGTGAAAAAAGCCTTGTAAACTACAAACAAACCAGTTAGCCAAAGTTAAATACCTCAAAACAGCAAGAAGCTTTTTCCCTCTCATTCCCAGTGTTTGATTAATGGGATATGGGGTGATGACACCTGTGAACACAGGTTGTGGAGGATAAACTAGACATGCAAGCATTAGCCCATGGAAGTTGGCAATCAGGCGGAAAGATCATGGCTTTCCTCCCACAACACCTTGCATTGCAGAAGCATTTTACCTATAAAACCTTCCTCAGAGACATGCATGGAAGAGAAGGGAGGTGCTATAAGAAAGAGAAACAGATAAAAGGGGAGGTAGAGACAGGGATGGAGGATGTGGAGAAGGAATATGAATTAATTTGGATGAAATGGATGAGAATCAGAAGTATTTATTTGCAATTGATGTGAATTGGAGCACATGGGGAACTGAAAACAAAGGTGTTAATTTATGTGGTGCAGGTGAACTAAGAATAATGAAAAAAGCATGAAGAACGGAATCAAATTAAGTGCAAACATATAAAGGAAATGGATGGTAAAAGCTCAAGGGCAAAGGTATATGGAGATGGGAATTCAGGTTGGAAAGAGGCTGCTGATAATAAAGACTGGAGTTGGGAGAGCTGCTGACCAAATGGGGAAATGAAGATTTTTTTTAAATGGGCTCTGGTTGGATTCAGGCAAGCTATTTTAACACAGGACTCACTTTAATTCAGTCAAAATATTTCTTATCTTTCAGTTGGGGAGGTGTTTTGGGACAGGAAAAAAAGGGAGATAAGAATACCAATCCAGAGGAAGAAGAGGAATATTTGCATTTTGTTCTCTAGAGTTGCAGATATATGCTATATCTCTTCTATGTGGTAATGTGTTGCAAAGGAGATATAGTGAAGAAATGAAGTAAAATAAAACGTGTTTGTCTCCCTCTTAAATGCATAAAGGAAGAAAATACATACTGGTAACATGGATTTGTTTGCATTGAGGAATTTTTAAGGTATTATTCATTTAATCTTTATATAGATAGAATTTACTGAGCCGAAAAAGACATGCATTTTTTTTCCCTTCTGTGGCAGTATTTTGAGAATGCTGAATCCTTCAAAATTTTTGTCCTGGAGGATATTAGGCAATAAGGTAATTTTTTTTATTTATTATTTTTTAAGGTAGCAGATGTTCAAGTTGGTAGCTAGGGCACAAACATGGTTTACCCAAGGAAGGAAAGTTATAGTTGGGAGTACTGAGCTGGAGGTGGAGGATGACGAGGCATGGCATGGGACAAAGGGAATATTATGAAGTAGCAGGATTTAGTGAAAGGAAGTGTATAAAAATGGATATGGGCTGGGCGGTAGCTCATGCCTGTAATCCTAGCACTTTGGAAGGTCGAGGCAGGTGGATCACCTGAGATCAGGAGTTCGAGACCAGCCTGGCCAACATAGTGAATCTCCATCTATACTAAAAATGAAAAAATCAGCTGGGCGTGGTGGCACACACCATTAGTCCCAGCTACTTGGGAGGCTGAAGCAGGAGAATCTCTTGAACTCAGGAGGTAGAGGTTGCAGTGAGCTAAGATTGCACTACTGTACTCCAGCCTGGGTGACAGAGTGAGACTCCATCTCAAAAGAGGTAATAAATTAAAAAAAATAGACATATGGTTTATTCATTAGGAAGAGTGCACTTAATGTTGGCTTGAGTGTAAAAATGTTCTTAGCAACCAAGCCATTGCAGACGTTTCTCTCCTGCTCTCTTTTCTGGTCTTCATATGTTTTTCTTTCTCAAAAATTCTACCATTATGATCATAGTTGTATTCTTCTTCTTGGAGTCAGCTAAATAATCCTTATATTTTGATGAAAGGTAACCTTCACTTTTAGTGTTAAAATAAAAGTTTATGTTCATTCTCAGCAAAAATCAATTTTAAAAAATCTTAATAGTTTCTATGTAAAAAAAGAAAAATATTTTCTTACATTTCTTCATAATTACTTCTGAGAAGAGATTGAAACCTTTCATTGAAATGATGCTTTGTGCTAAGTGAACAGACTTTACAAATTTAAAATCCATATAAAAGTATGTCCACATTTATGTTATTAAGAGGGAGTCGTGTTGGTAAAGTCAGGACAAAGGCCAGTCATTCATTAGATCTGATTCTTTGTTGCAGTGAAGGGAGATGTGAAGAAGCCATGTTCTCTTTATGTGCTGCTTGGTGGGCTCTCTCTGTAGACTGAAGTTGCTGTCACCTAAACCATGGGTGGTGACAAGCATTCTCTAGATTTTGTACTGAACAATGTAACAGGATGCTTTTCATGTGGACAAAAGCAATACTAGTGTGCAGTTTGCTTTTGCTTAGCATTTTACATTTGCTTTGGGGCCCATCTTATTGAATTAGAAAGTGGCACAATCTCTATGTTTAATCGGAATTTAGGACAATATTTTTCAAATGAAAAGGTGGCTAAAAATACTACAAACAAAAAGACCAGGTAGCATTCAAAATGCAAACAGAAGTGCTATATCCTATGTGTAATAAGAGGCCTTTAAAGTTTGAAATTTAATTTATTTTACTTATTCAACCAATACATCTAAAGCACTTGCCATGTCCCAGACAATGTTCTAAATCTTTTACAAATATTAACCCTTTTAATCCTTATGCTAACCCAATGACATAGGTACTATCTTATTTTATAGATGAGGAAAATGAGACCCAGAGAAATCAAGTAATTTGCTCAGCATCACAACAGCTCATCATAGATGGTTGGACAAGGATTTATATCAAAAAGTATTGTTCCAGTCAGAGCTCTCTTAACTTCTTTGCTTACTATTGAAGGGGAAACAAGTCAAATAAGTTTTTAAAAACTTACCCATTATTATGAGGAAATTAAAAATGTACAGTTTAAATACAAATGGACAATGAAAACTAAATATCCACTAAATAGGTAAGAATTAGGAGGGTCCTTAAATGTATTACCTCATCAGGTGACTGAGAAGCAGTATAAGGAAATTACAAAGAAATGGTCTTCCGTTTCCAGGCGTATTACTGTTGCTGATAAAGCTACTATGTTATGGTCATTACTATTTTCATTTTTTTAAATGTTAGTATTAAAGAGGAACATACCAGTCTCACTTCACGCATTAAAATGACACATGTTAATACACTGTCCCTATGAAATAAGAAAGGTAAGTATTATCATAACGCAGGAGAAACTGAGGACCAAAAAAAAAAAAAGGTCATAGTTCAAGCTATGAACAACGTAGTTCAGGCTATGCAACTCCCTGTTGGTAAAAATTAAATTAGACCCGTGTCTCCTGACCTATGGGCTTATATCCTACTCAGTAGATTATTTTGCTTCTTATTTACTGTATTTGTTCTTCAGCGTTTCTGTGAACAGGTATTAAGTGCCCATAGATGTCAGGCACTGTACCCTGGAGTGACCAGCAAAGCAGAACAGGATGGGCCATTCAGGAAGGAGTGCTAAAGGGTGATGATGGGGAGTAATGAAAGCAGGAGCTTGCATCAGCAATCAGATGCAGCATGGAAGATTCGGAGATAAGAAGTCACTTTTCTCCTTCTGGATAGAGTGTTTATTGATGCAGTTCATCTTTTTAAATGATGCCAATGTGATAATATAGTAATTTATATAAATAGAAGCCCTAATTCAAGGTCAGGCATATCAGCAGGATAAAATTAAATACTTCAGTGTGGAACTGTAGGGGGTTCATCGACCACTTTCAACCTCCTAATGCCATAGATAAGAATTCTTTGAATTTATACAATAGCAACTGAAATGGGGCAATTTTAAGACATTAAAGGGCCTTTAATATGCTGAGACACATGGCTGCTAATGAAGTTTATCCGTGTGTTGAGGCAGAAACTCATTAAACCCCGATTATGGGATGGAAACAAGAATAAGGGTTAAATGTTCAGTTCATGAGGTGGAGAGAGCTGAATAGGAGGAGGGTTTGATAATTTGGATTTAGCATATTTAAGAGCTAAAGAGAAGTTTGTAAAGAAAGGGTATGAAATGAAGTGGTGAAAACAATCGTTGGGAGAATTTTCTGATTCAGTAAAATCTTGAAACTTTACCACATGATAATTTAGCAATGTGGTAACTCCTAACATTTATGAAGATAAATTAATGTAAACATATATTGGGGAGCATGGCTTAAACTCAGCATATACACAGCAAGCACATTTATTTAACATTATACTGTGATAATAAATATAGGCTTTGTGGGATGCCTATTCCAGATGTCCTTTTAATGGGTAATTGGTAGTCATAAAGCAAATAAGTGTGTTGAAATAAGAATGGAGGAGAAAGAAAAACATGAAATTAACGAGTATTTCATAATAAACAATATTTTTGAACACCCACTGTACATACACTAGTCCCCCTCTTATTGCTGAGGACCTTACTTTTCAACACAAAAGCCTGAAATACGGTTTCATAAAATCATTATATTTTGAGCCTGATCTCAAAAGAGAATATAGCCTGGATAGGAATGTGGGAGGAAAGAGAAGAGAAAAGAGGAATCTCATTTCAGAAAAGGCAGTGAAAGTAATAGAATTTTATAAATTCTAAGATTTCAAGGGTAGGCCAGTTCTGTTTGATAGAGAAGAAAAAAAGAGGGTCATGAGAAGTCTGTGTAAATGAAAGAATGACACTGAGAAGGCCAAGTGTGAACTTTCAGGAAAACTGTTCCCTTTGATAAATAAATAATGTACAGACTCTATTATAATATGAGTGTGAATTACCATCATGATCATGGTTATGCTGTATATGTAATAAAGGAAGGTTTGAGGAAAGTTAAGTGGAGGTTTGTAAAGAGTGAAGGCTAAGATGACGTTATAAGAATTGATGGTAGGCAGGAATTTTCTGTCTCCTAAAAGTTGAAACAATAATGTAGTGATGGTGTTTGAATTAGGGGGAAAAAAACACAGAGTTTAAACAAGTTTGTTTTGAATGATCCTCTTTTTAAAAAAGTTAAAATGTAAGGACAGATAAAAGATAATTGTTAAATGACCTTTCCCTGAAAAATATCCAGCTTGAGTGTAGTAGAAATTATACTTGAAGCCTTGATAACAGATCATCAGGAAACAAACTTTTTGTGTAAGGAAATTAGTTCCAATGAGTAAATGCAGCTGTTTGGGAATCTGGTCCACCATGAGCAGAACGTATCATGTGACACTAAGCGCTGCTAGACTACTCCTGTACCAAATGGAGAATGCCTAACCCTTTCCTGGCAGGTAGTTTCATTTTCTTTACCCTGTTGGAGTTAAACTGGATGGCCCTGGGCAAACTTGTTGTCTAAAATACGGGTGTTTTTCTTCTGCATTCCCCACCTGAGTACCTAATATCTGATCCCTTCCTGTACCCTGTTACTTTCTGCCTTTGCAGCTTCCTCTGTCCTTCACAGCAGAAAGGATCTGGTAGCAATACACTGTAGACTGTTGTGGCCGATGGATTATATATCCATCCACTGCTGTATAACACTTTAATCTTCTATTAGTTTTTTAACCTTCAATTATGGGAGACTTAATAGAATTTCAGGAGTCTATAAACAGGTAGGGAGACATGATGGGGGAGGGTTGGGAACTGGGATGGCATTCCCCACTCCACTCCATCCTCATGCCATCTACTCCTCCTCTGCTACTGCATTTTCTACATTTTCTAAAAGTGGCATCTTTTCAACATATTGACATGACATTATTAAGCTAAAAAAAGCAAGATCACTTAAAATAATTAAAAGTTGGTGACTTTTTAAAGTACTGGTTACTCAGCCAACCACTGGTGGAATTACTCCTCATTCCTCAATGTACCCATGTTCATATAGTTACCAATCATTGCTTATATAATAGAGGTGAAAGCCCTTAAATTATTTAAGGATGTCTGCAGTGAGAATAAGGTTAGCATGATCTGTCCCATATTTCTGTTTGCCCTACGGTCTCCTTCAACATGTATGTGTATGGAGGTAGGTGAGCTGGGGACTGACCCAGGATTGGACTCCATAATCTTTTAGGGGAGGGAAGATCAGAATGCCCCATTGCTTGTTCCTTATGGAGCCTCAGTCCAGCTTTGTCCTAAACCAAGCTTCCTTGGCAGACCCCCTTCTTTTTGGACCTCACATCATTTTTTTCTTCCCTTCAAAAGTTGTCTGCATTCACAGAAGACTGCTTTTATTTTGTTTGCAAAATAAAATGCATTTACAGTTTAAAACTCCCTTTTATATTCTAATCTACGTCTGGTATTCTAAAACATAGACTCCTTTTGTTGTGTCTGCCTTCAAAATGTATTCTGTTTCCATTACTATAACATTTAATCTGTGGAATTCAGTAAAGTGGTACATATTGTTTTCAGGCAAATAATGTAAAAATATGTTTTAATCTCAACTTCGTTGGGCTGTCATAGTTTTATCTGTTTCACTAGGTGAGCTAAAGATGATAAAAGCTATCAGTCATTTTGTTGCAGGCAGAAAACTAGAAGCCATCCTTAGTTGAGAAAGAACTTGACTTCTGTGGTAGAGTATTGCCTAGGTAGGTGTCTTGGGGTATCTGATATCTTTCTCTGGAGCCCTTGCTGTTTTCCTAGCAGGGATGTTTTGTAATAAGGACATCCTTATTACATCCTTGGTAGTTTGTTCTACTATTGAAGCCAGTGTTAAATGTGAGTGGTTCGAGGAGTCTAGTAGATGCCCTAAAAAATGTAAGATTCTATCATCTGTGTCCTAATGAATACAACCAAGAAAAAGCTTGACTCTGGTACCTATTCGAATCTAGAAGAGCAGCAAGATATGGTAGGAAATATTTTAGAATGACTGTGCAGTAGTCCTGTTTAAAAGTTTTCTGTCTTCATTTTGTGTGTTTGTGTAGTTTAATGTCAACTCATGAAATTCGTTGCTTGGCTGTGAACTTATAACATGGCGTTTTGAATCCCCTTATTATGGGATATGCAACATCCTTCACCTGTACTCAACTTCTTTTGCAGAAAGGAAATAATGATTTCCTCATATTGAATTCTCAATTGGTCATGAGCTTGTTGAAGCTAGTATTGGTATTTTAAAAAGAGCAACAAAAGATACATCTCCCTTCCTTGATAAAGGTAATAAGACATTTTATGTTCCTAGTGTTCAGGAGAGTGTGTCAGAAAATCAATAGGAATAAATTCAAGTACACAGAGGATTCATCCTATTTGAAAATGTAATGTATGGCAAAATGATGGTATGTATTAAATTTTTTTGTTTCATTTGCACGTAAATATTAGCATTTAGAAAAGGTATCATAGGCTACTTTTAAATTTAGGCAGAGGGCAATTTACTGGCTTTTTGGTTTTTTTTTATTCTTTGTTGTTGTTGTTTAGTGTCTCAACACTTACAGCTAAACTGAATTTGAAACTAAATACTGTCATTACAGAAGATTTTTCCTGAGTTCTTCCAATTTCTCTGGGGACAAAATAATGGTCGCTGGAAGCAATGGAGAAACAGTAATTAGGGCAAATAGTAATACTGTGCATGATTGAGGAAAATGTGAGAACGGGAGGGAGAAAATTCAACAGACAGACTTGTACAGCTTGTTACTAGGAAACCACATCAGCATTAAATACAGTGTGCTAATTGGCTATCCTGTTTCTTCCTGGGTACCAGCCTGGGCCTGCTACACAGCTGTTTCTGCTCTTTCTGGTTGCTAGGTAACTGCATCATTTCCCCCCACCCCTCTTTGTATTCTGGAGGGTAATTGGCTACTTCTGCTCCTGGTGTTGCTGCTGGGTACCAGTCTGGGCCTGCTGCTTTGCTGTTTTCCAGAGGGATTTAGTCGGGGGAGGGGAGGAAAAGGGAGAGGAAGATATGCTGGCAATTAATGGAGCATAAGTGCAAATTCTACACAATGTCTGGCACCTGCGGCCCCTCATCCTGCCTTCTCAACTAAATCCTTTAGCTGTGGAAACACATTAAAGTCTTTAAGTTTTTCTTTCTCTGCATAACTTATAAATATAGTTTAAAGGAACCAAGACATTTGAAACACTTAAATGACAGATTTGGTCTTCTTCATGAAAAAAAACCTGGCAAAATATATACCTATATTTTGATACGAGTAGTAATAGAATTTGTGCAGATATTAAACATACTTTACAACAAGACAGCATCTTTAACATCTTAAGGATAGTGCCATTTTGTTTCTTAAATGGACCAAATTATTTTGTAGCCATTCTTCTTGATATCAGAGCATAAAGTAGTAAATAGAATGAACTAAACACATTATGGAATTTTCCTGACCATTTTATTATGAAGGAGTAAAGGAGGCTTCTAAACCCTTGACTTTCCTATTACGGGTTTTATTCCTTTGACGTGCACAGCACATGTCCTGGTGTTTCTCAGTGGGACATTGCATTTACATGGCGAGAACACATTTTGCTTCATAGCTGCTTTCCTGATGGCAAATGAACAAATGTGATGCAAAATCTGAAATCAATTTTGTGATTGAGAAAACAAATAAAAAGGTAGTTACTTTACATATAGTCGTCATCTCTGGTTGAAGTAGAAGTTTCCATTTCATCATGATTGAAATTCTCACTGGAAGTGTGACAGGGAAGATTCTTCAGAATTGAAGGGATGCTCCAAGGAGATTTTACTTTAAATGGTTGAGAAAGTGTATGGAAATTGGGGCCCCTTGAAGAGGCAGCTTTATTCCCCTGGGAAGGAGCTGTTTTATTGAGAAAACTCAGTGCATGTTGTGTGACTGTGCACAGAAATAGTTAGCAAAGGCAACTCTTATTTGACACTAATGGCTGTTACTGGTTTCCCATACTAATGAGATCCACCATACCCTATCACAATTGAAGCAGGAGGAGGCCTGGCCTGAGCTACAAGCCCTTCTACCATAAGATAAATTCAGGCTTTAGGGAATCATTTCTACTTAAAGTACCCTTAACATAGGCAGAAGGCCTCTCCAACTAGGCCAGGATGATCGAGAGAAGATCGCAGTGTTAACACCTATCTAAAGGAAACCAGCTAGCCATCAGTAGCATTCAGATTGCAAAAGAAAAATCATCTTATCAGAGGACAACTTACAGACCAGGTGTAATATTATTTCTGCTACCTCTATTAAAAGGACCAGTTGTTAATCACTCAAAACCATTTGCCCATTAAATGATTTAGCCATTTACTTACAAAAAACCGTCAGAAGTCAGAATATCTTTTTGTCACTTGACAAGTTGTATATTCTGACTTTGGGAGGGGAGTGGTTTTGTTTGAGTGGTTCATCTTTGTTGACAGCAGACTGTCAGAGTAGCAACTTTGCAAGTATGTTATGGATTGTCCCTGTTTGACTTAAGCAGGTTATAGATTGAAAAGTCCAAAGAAGTCTGGGGAGTTATCTCACCCAGCCATCCTCTTCACTGGTTGATTGGATGTGGTTACACAGCCTCACTATGGCTCTGGCAAGACCCTGGAAAGCCAAGGCAGGGGGCTTTGAAGGCTGAAGGTGGTCATGGTTAGAACATCAGTGCATGCTTCTGAGCTTCCTCTCATTGTACTCTTCTGGGAGAGCAGATCTTTTTTCTTTTGATGTCTCCATGTTTAAAGCAATAGTGAGAGTGCAGGCATACAAGCAAGCATGCTTTGGGGAATGAAGAAAGGAGGAGCTGCTTCAACTCCTGGTTCTCCTCAGTCCTGAAAACCTGCTTTGCTAATTCTCATTGCCACACAAAGCTGCTACCTTTGACATCAAGTAAACTGGTTGACAAAATTGGAAATGAAGAATCTGATGGCTGCTAGTCTCCCAGCAGGGCTGCTGCTAAACCATAATATGCTTTTGTGTGAATTAGAAAAAGGTGCCCTTTGCATGGGGCAGTTACCCTGTGCTTGAGGAGCAGAGCCGGATTCAGCCCCCCTCAGACTGTAACTGGACACCTTATACTCAAAACCTTATGTGGCCTGTGCTCTCGGGGAGAGCATTCCACACAGATGGGCCTTCCCTGAACTTTTAAGAACTTCTGAAGCCAGTAAGGGCATAACAGGAATGGGAGAGTCACACAATGGCTTAAGAAGGTTATTGGGACATCCTATCAATGTCTGAAGAGGCCATTATGTGTGAGAGCAAATCTTTTGGTCCAGCCACTCTCCCAAAATGTGAGATCATTCATTAGTTGCCTAATGTGGTGGTTCTCAACCAGGGGAGATTGTGTCCCTCAGGGAACATTTAGCAATGTCTGGAGACATTTTTCATGGTCATATCTGGGGTTGGGGGTATGCTATTGGCATCTGGGAAGTGGAGGACAGGTATTCTGCTAAGTGTCCTACAATGCCCAGGACAAACCCTGAAGCAAAGGATCATATGGGCCTGAGGGTCAACAGTGCCAAGGTTGAGAAACCCTGGCCTAATGCAACCTTAGTTGTCCTCTTCCCCGTAGGTTGCACTGAACCACTTGCAAAACATTTCCTTATCCTTTTAAGACTACCCACCAGGTCTTGCCTTCTTCCCTTTTATGATCTTTAACAATATTGACTAAATGGAAATACTGCATTATTTATTATTTCTGTCAGGACTTAGATGATGTGCCACTTTTCCCCTTATGATAAGAAAGAAATCTTCCTGCCTCCACTAAATGCTTCACTTCCTAGATTGAAGATTCGTGATTGTGACCCTTCACGAGCCTCATGCCCTCCCCTTTTGCAGAAGGCGCCTGACCTGTAATAATCTGAAATTTTACTGAGACAGTGGTTTGATCACATCAGCTGCCAGGCTGGTGTGTGGTAGGGAGTTGTTTTGCCAGGAAATGGGTTTAGCTGACTTGGTGCTGACGAGCCACACCATTGTCATTCTCTACCTGTTTTCTCCAGTACCGTAGCCTTGCTGAAATGTAACAGTTGTTTCCTCGTTATCAAAAAGAAGATTAACTGTTCATGAAGAAATAAGAGTGACGTGTTTTCCCTGGGAAATTGTATTGGGAAAACTGTATATTGCACTGGTATTTGCTATTTCAGTGCATTTCCTACTATTCACCGTTCTGGTTTGCACCAGCACCATGAGGAACATACTGGAAGCTTTTTGAGTTCTTAGGGAGAATGGTGCTATTTCAGGGGAAAGGATTTAAATAGCTTTATCTAATAGACACATATTTTATGTCTGCATTTTGTCAGGAGCTGTGAATTATGCATTGGCCCTTTGAGCTACATTCACGTGCATAGAAAATAACATTGTCAGACGTGTCATCCCCAGATACAATGGACAATATGCTATTATAATTGTATGGCATTGTCCTTGCTGTTTGGAGATAATACTGCTGACTTTATTCCTCTCATACATGTGAATGCGGCTGTGGGGAATACGTGACATCTGTGGCTTTTACATATATTAGCTTATCCCTTGCCACTTGGAGAGATTGCCATTAGTGAGCTGGCCTCGTGGGGTCATGCTAAGTGCCATGTTTTGGATCACGGTTGTTATCGGACCTTAGTTTTAGACCCAGTAGGGAATTAGTAATATTTATCTTGATGACCTAAAGATGCAGTGAGTTATTTAGTCAGCTTCCCAGAGCAGATGTGCTAAAGCAATTGGGTAGGCCAAGGCATTTGTACTCATTGGCTTTGGGAGTGAAAAACAATTGGGTACCAAGCCTGGGAATGGCTGCTCCACATTAGTACATTACCTAAGTAAGCAATATCACTTGTATTGATCTTTACAGTTGCCAAGTGTTTCACATACATCCTTCCATTTAACCTTCACTTATGGGGTAAATCTTCATTATACCCATTGTACAAATGAGGGAACTGAAGCTCAAAGAATCATTTTTCAAAGGCTTCACTGCTGAACAGTCACAGAGCCTGCCTTACTCTGTTTTTCCTTTAGAGATCAGTTGTTTCTTTTGGGAGGCTAAGTTAAAAAGAATATAAATTATTTTAGTTTTGTTTACAGTTCAGAAAAATAAATGGCTTAATATTTGTTGTTATTTGACTTGCTCGGTATGACTACAAATTCAGAATAACTAAGAAAACTGAGTGATTATCTTATATATTCCTACATTCTGTCTATTTTGGTTGAACCTAAGAATCCTTGATCTTAGTTGGTTTTCCCCTATTTTAATGAAGAAAGTTTTGAAGGCACAAACAAATGCCAGGTATTAATTCTTGAAGTGATGTCTCAGTACTAGTGCATTTGCATATTTTAGATAATTCATGATGAGACACAGTAAATAGAAGCTTTTCTCTGAACCCCTGGAAAGAATGCACCTTAGCAATCCTGTTTCTTACTAAGCTGAAAATCCAAATGGAAATGCCTTAAAGAGGTCGAAGGAAGTTATGGATGGGTGGATCTTGGTCTGTAAGTTGTATGCTTCTCTCAGTTACACCAGAGCTTTGCTAGGTGAGGCTGAAGAAATGAGTTCTGTGCCTTTATTTTTGTTTGTATGGTAAGTGTGGAGCTAAGGATAATTTTATTTTATCTTTGTTTTTTCCCAGTTATTTGAGGATATGTATAGAGGGGTTAGAAGTCTTAAGAATAAAAATCTTTGGTAAATACAGGAATTGTAAGTCTACTAATGGGCAAAGATCCCAAACTCAGGTTATGATTTTGCTTGAGATATGCAGCAGTCTCTCCTCTGAATTCAGAAAAGCACACAGTGAAGAAGAATAGCTGCTTTCTAGCATTCTGCCAAAAGGATCTACAGGAACCTCAGAGTGATGGGCACTTATATTATCTTCCAGAGATCTGAAGAAAGAAAAGATAATAATACCAAAAGACAAATTCCTGAAAGGCAGAAGGAATAACACACGTTACCCCTGAGGGCTCCACTCTTTTAAGGATTGTTTGTCTATAGGTATTTTTGAGTGTGATTCTGTGTTCCTGTACATCTTTGTATTTTCAAAATTCCCACTTTTATTTCATCCTACCTGCCATGGAAATAACCTTAATAAATCGTTAGAGTTGATGGGCCCTGGACCCAATTTGATAATAGCCTTTTCCTTGCTTATAATTGGCTACTAAGCATTTAGAATGCTTTCTAACCCACCTGTGTGTGGGTTAGAAACCCCCTCACTCTGTCAGATCCTAAGCATTTTCTTGTGGTTTTCCTGGTGTGCATCTTATACAAAAAGAATAGTCAATGAGCAAAGCCCGAAAGTGGAAAGTTTTCCCTTTGCAACCAGGGAAAACTTTTCATGCACCCTTCCCATTCCTGTCATTGTATGAGCTACAAGGACCACAGGTACAAAACTTATAGGACCAATTACCATAGGCTCACTGTTAAGCATTTTTTAAAAAGCTGTTGCAAGAAGAATAAAGCAATAATTAAAATTAACTGAATAGCTTTTGCTCTATTGAGGCGTTAAATCTTTGTGTAAATACAATCACATTGTGCAAACATAGGTCTTTTTAGTTGGGTGATTTAGACAGCGAACCCACTGAAGTTTTGAGGTCTCTGGGTCAAGGGCCTGTTTTGATGTGGTTTGAAAGGTCACCTGCTCATTTGTGTCTGTGTTCTGCTGCAGAGAGAACTGTAAGCTGGAATGGTTCCTTGCCCACTGCAGCACAAAGAAGAGCCGGCTGGCATTTGGCAGATAGCAGTCTGTGACCAGGGGGAACTAAACTGCACACAAAGCAAGACGGCCGCACACAGGAGCCAGTGGGGAGTGCTTGGGATCCTCTGGGGCCCAGGCAATGAAGCGGCTTGAAGGTGGAGAAAACAGCAGTTATAAAATATAAATGTGTTTATTATTACACTGGGCCTATGCTATATAATTTTACACACACTCATATTGGTGATTTATGGCCACAGCTCCATATGGAGGAGAAGCTTGCTAATTTTCCCAAACTGATAGGGATGTCGCTGAAGATGATCAAATTGGTAGGAGCAGTAGCTGAGAAAAAGTGGTCTCCTAAAACAACCAAAAAAGCACGGGAGGGGGAGGACTACTGTGTCAGAGGCATCCTTTGTTCATTTATTTTGATAAGCAGAGCTTGGCTTTAATTATTCATGATAATGCTTGCCCTGGAAGGAGCAGGCCTCTGAGGCCACAGCAGCCATGGCGTGGTGTTTGGTTCCCTGTGTAGTTAACACCAGAACAACCTGCCTAGCCTTTACTGAGATTTGTCATGCTTTCACCTGTGAGAGGTAAGATGACCTGAAGTTTTGTTTATACCCGATATCCCTTCCAAAGGGACATGTATTGACTTGGCTGGAGTGGAAGAGAAAGCCTGAGTGATAACAGCCATTGGATGAAATCCTTACAAGGTAGGTGGTGATTTTCACATTTTAGGCATGAGAACATGGAACCCTAGAGGAGCCCAGGAGTAGATACACCAACTCATAAGTGACCAAGCTGGCTTTTAAGTCTGGGTCTGACTCCAAAGCCTGTCCCCTGCAGCATTATGCTGGGATTTCCTAGGCCAAGAAAGGGACACTGGAGCCAACCCCACCCTTCTTCCACCCCAGTCCATTCCACTTGCTGTGCTTTCAGCCTGTTTCCCGGTCTTAGCATCAATTACGATCATTTCCGACAGCTTTCCTAAGTGTTTTTTGACTTGGCAAAATCTTGAAGCACTTCTGGGAGCTCTTCAGAAGGAAAGCGCTTTGGAACAGCATGCACTAGTTCCAAAATCCCCAGAGCATCTATGATTCATGCTTCTTGCAGGGGAACTTCATGGAGACAGGCTAGTATGACCCTAGGATACTTGATAGACTTTTTTTTGTGCATGTGTAAATACCAGACGATGAATGCTGAATGCCCCGTTCACTCAGCTCATAGCAAAACCCTGGGAGGCATCCCTGATACAGGCCCTTTTAATCAGTGTTTTGTTTTTTTTTATTTTAATCTCATGGGCACTACTTTCTAAATATGATTTACATTTGTTTGCTTTTTCCATCTCTGCTGCTATAAGCACTGTTTCAGCCACTGTCATCTTTCTTCTTCTAGAAGTTGTAAAACTCTCCCCACATTGGCTCATTGCCTTTGTCAGCCCATTCTCCATTTTGTAGCCAAAGTAAGATTTTAAAATTCATTTCTGATCATGTTATGTCTCTGTTTAAAAGCTCACAATGGCTGCCATTGTTCTTAAAGTACAGATTATTTAACATGATCTCTAAGACCACTTTCCAATAAAAATGTAACGTGAGCCACATATATAATTTTATATTTTCTAGCAGGTACATTTAAAAAGTAATTAATTGTACTAATTAGTTCTAATATTGTATTTTATTTAGCTCAATATATCCAAAACATTATCATTTCAGCATGTAAATAATTGATAAAAATTATTAATGAGCGATTTTACATTTCCTTATCTCTTTTTTCTATTGGAAAGCCTTGAAAATCTGGTGCATTTTTACACTTACAGCACATTCAGTTCAGATTGGCCACATTTTGGGTACTCAGGAGCCACCTGTGCTAGTATCTAGACCGGACCATGCAGGTCTGTTTAAATGCTTTCACAGCCTGGCCACTGCCTGTTCTCTGTCCCTGTAGAGCACACAAACTGATACTCCTCTTTGATCAGCTTCCTGGTGAGGTGTGGGAGAGAATGTAGCAGAGGGATGAGAGGACCTCTGCTATGATGGAAGAAGGGTGGGGTCTTTTGCTCCTGTGTCCCTTTCTTGGCTTCCTTCCTAGGAAATCCTAGCATGATGCTGCAGGAGAACAGGCTTTGGAGTCAGACCCAGACTCAAAAGTCAGCTCAGCCACTTATTAGCTGGGTGTCTATCCCTGGGCTTTCGTGTTCTCATCCCTAAGATGGAAAAATCACCTACCTTGAAAGATTTCTGTGAAGTAGCACAGGTAAAGCACCATCAGGCTGCTTGACATGTAAAGAACATGCCAAGAACAGGGATGTTATTACCTGGTGTTTCTTCACTCCAGCCCAGTCAGCATCCACCCCGCAGAAAGGGGTGGCAGGTAGAAATGAAGCTGCAGCTCATCTCACACTGAAGTGCAGATTAAAAATGAAATCCAGCAGGGGACAGTGGCTCATTCCTGTAATCCCAGCACTTTGGGAGACCAAGGTGGGTGGATTGCCTGAAGTCAAGAGTTCGAGACCAGCCTGGCCAGCATGGTAAAACCCATCTCTACTAAAAATACAAAAATTAGCTAGGCATGGTGGTGTGCGCCTGTAGTCCCAGCTACTTGGGAGGCTGAGGCAGGAGAATCGCTTGAGCCCAGGAGGTGGAGGTTGCAGTTGAGCTGAGGTCGTGCCATTGCACCTCAGCCTGGGCAACAGAGTGAAACTCTGTCTCAAAAAAAAAAAAAAAGAAAGAAAGAATGAAATCCTTCCTCTGCTGTTGGCCTTGGGGGTTTCCATTTTGGGTTTATGTAGAAATGTTAGGTGACACAGGTGTTTTTTGAGAAGGTGAGGGAATGAAATGAAAAAAATGCTGGTAAGTTAATATGAGGTATTCTCTGAAAAAAAATTTTCTACCCACACTAAGGTCTAGTAGTCAGTAGCACCATCCTGTGAGCTGAAATGAGACCAGGGGTTCTAGGGAAGGGCAAATGTGTTGTAGTTCACACTCCTGGCTTCCCGTCTCCGTAGATTCTATTCCATTGCTGATTCATTTTTTAAAAATTAGAACAGCTGTTATATAGGTGCACCTAAATAGTTCTGACATTCTTTCCAGTTGAAACTTTTGTTTTATTAGAAAATATTTCCAAAGGGAATATGAGTATTGATCCTACTTTGTTGTTGCTTATATAAAAGGCAGAGTGAGGCAGTGGTTAAGTGTGTGGATCTGAAGGTAAGATGGCCTGAGTTTCATTCTTGACTATACCACATGTAAGTTGGGTGAACTTAAACAGCTTAGTTTCTCCAGCCCTCTATTTCCTCATCTGAAAAATGGGGAGGGATAATAGCAGTCGGGCTATTGAGAGAATTAGAGGACAGAATATACGTAAAGCCCTTAGGTTCTGTAGTGGCCAGCATATAGTAAGGCCTCAATAATTATTAGCCAACAGCCCATTGTACTAGGATCTAAAACACCGTATCCCCCATTGAAAATGGGTGCAATTGGACCACATGTCTTGGCTGATGATTATTTGAGGTGTTCTCTGCAGAGATGCATGTATTATCTAGTTTATGTACCTTTCTCCTACACTTAGTTTTCTACTATATGTTTATCTACATGAGGAAGGAAAATACAGACATCTCATCAGGGAGTGATTCTGCCATTCATATATTCATATATCCAATAGAAAAAGCCAAATACCTTTCAGCAGATGAGATATGAGATGTGGTAAGATAAGCACCATATTTTAGTAGTATATGGGCTTTGGGCAGTTTTTCTCCATGTGGTATTGGGTTTATACTGTTTGGTTGAAACCCTTTGGCTTTCTAATCAATGGCACATTTTAAGTTGAGGAGTTGGGGCTTGAGGTCTTATCTTTGATGGTTGAATGAAACACCAGGCTCCAGAAGTGGTCTGCTCCTGACATCTCAAATTGATCTCTAACCATCTTAGCTAGAACAGGTGATTGCAGGCTCTTTATTCACCAGGAAGGTATATTCAGGTACTGGGTGTGAATATGAGCTACATTGCATAAAGAAGGATTTTGGGGTAAAATATTTTAATAATCACCCTGCCTGTATAGTGCTTTGCAGTATATGAAGCACTTGCACAGAAATCATCTCTCTTCACACTTCACAATAGTCCTTTGAGGCCTGTACCAAAGAAGGGATAAGCTCTATTTTGCAGAGATGGAAAGTGAGACTCAAAGAGTTGGTAACTTTCCTGAGGGCACATCTTAAGTGGTAAAAGCTAGGACTAGAGCACTGGTCTCCTGATGGTGAGTTGTGTATATGTCTATTTTCCAGTAAACTGTACTTGTACACATGGGGCACCATCTCCAGAAACTCTGACACCCCTTCTGAAGAAAAGAAGTGAGATTGCTTTTGTTCATTTATGCTATGCTTTGAATTAATTAGATCATAAATGAAGCTTTTGTGACAAAGACTCAAGGTAACAGAAGCATAAAGATGTAAGATTTTTCTCTTTAATGTAAAGTCTGCACTGAGAACTGTCAGAAGCCCAAACTCTTTTTGTTCTGTGGGTCACCCATCCCTTGGGTTTCCATTCCAAAGGAATTGCCCAGGTCCCTGCAATTCAAGGTGGCTGCCACCAGGCCTACTTTCCAGGAATCTAGTTTTCATGCAGATATTTTGAAAGTGAGAAGGGAGAGGATGTACCTACTTTTAAAAAAGTATAGCTTGATTGACTGGCCATGGTAGCTCATACTTGTAATCCCAGCACTTTGGGAGAGGCCAAGACAGGTGGGTCACCTGAGGTCAAGAGTTTGAGACCAGCCTGGCCAACATGGTGAAACCCTATCTCTACTAAAAATGCAAAAATCAGCTGAGTGTGGTAGTGGATACCTGTAATACCAGGTACTCAGGAGGCTGAGGCAGGAGAATCACTTGAACCTGGCAGGGGAGGTTGCAGTGAGCCGAGATTGTGCCACTGCACTCCAACCTGGGCGACAGAGCAAGACTCCATCTGAAAAATAAGTAAGTACAGCTTGACATTGCATTTGTCACTTTCACTTATGTCTCATCAGCCAGAACTTGGTCATATGTGAACAAGCAACTGCAAAGGAGTTTGGAAATATAGTCTTTATTTTGGGTGGCCATAGGTGCAACAAAATCCTGGGAATACTCTTACTATAGATAAGGAGAGAATGAATGTAGGGGGACAACTGGCAGTTGCTGCTATGCTTTTAGTCTTAATATCCTTTTTTTAAAAGCCTGTAATGCAGATACTTTAACATAAAACTCTTGAGTTCTGAAATTCTAAATGTATGAAATGGTAAGGGTAACATCCTAGTACATTGTAGTTTGTGGCACAGTGCAAGATGAAAATAACTGCATGAAAACTAGGTTTCTGTGGAATGGCTCAAGTTCTGAATGGAAACATAAGTTACTTGTATTTCATGAGAATTTACATTATTGGAATAATATGAAGTGACTGGGAAATTAATAACTTGAGCAGGAAACCATATGGGGTCAAATTAACTACATCTCAATATTTCTTGCACCTCTTTTTCCCCCTTCCAAAGTGCAAAGTCACATTACATTGATATTTTCCTCCCAGAATGCCTTCATTCTTCAGTAGAAGAATGAAGAGAAAGTATTTTGTAGCTGTGAGAGTTTAGCAGAGACAAAATTAAGGCTGTTTGAGGTTAGACGTATACAGGATGACAGATTGTGTGGGGGTGTTTCTACATATGTGGGTGTCAATATGTTTGTGCTAAGTTGTTTGCAGATTTGGGGGGAGGGCAGGATGTGTGTGAGTGCATGTGTGTGTGTGTGTGTGTGTGTGTGTGAATGTAGATTTCATAGGTGGTTTCAGTCATTGTGTTTTCTTCCTAATGATTCCTGTTAGGGAGCAGCAGAAAGATGTAGGAAGATCTAGGTAACTGCTTAAAGGAAGGTTTGGAGATGGACTAGTAGAATATGGGTATGTTCATTTAGCTGGGTTAATTAAGGGTCTTTGACATGTGTCCAGCAGTCTAAGTCTTGTGAATACTAAGGTGAATAAGCCTAGCCTCTGTTCTTAAAGGGACCATTTGGTTTTGTGGTGCTCAAGTTCTCTGTTCTTAAAGGGACCATTTGGTTCTGTGGTGCTCAAGAATATACACAGTTTACTCAAGCAACATGATGAGTCTCTTCTAGAGGAAGTTAGGCGAGCAGAAGGAAGGAGTCCCTAACTCTACCAGAGTCAGTCTAGAGCCAGTTCCCAGAGGATATGGTTTAGAAAGTACTAGGACAACGTACTGTGCCAGGCTCTGAGGACACAAGTATGCACAGATGTGAGGTCCGACCTCAAGGCAGTCAGTCTCTTGAGGGGATAGTTTGTCATCAAGGCCCCTTAGAATCTGGCACTACCACCTCTCCAGTCCATTTTTAAGAGTCCTCCTCACATACTTACCCTTGACCTCAGAATGATAAACGACTGTCGGTTATCTCTGGGCCTTTGTGCATGCTGTTCCTTCTCCATGAAATGCTTATTGCCCTTGTCCTTGGTGTCCTTCAAGTTTCAGGGAGGCTTATCTTCTCTACAAGACCTGCCATAATAGTCTTACCAAGTCTTAGGGATTTTCTGTTTCACAGGTCCACATTACACACATCTGTCAAATACACTGAGTCTCATGTTCTTTGCATGTATTGCATGGTGCTTTCCTAACCGGGAGCTGCTCTAATGTGAAGAGCCTTTCTCTTTAGCTTTAATCTCTAGCAATGTCATTGGTTGGCGTATATTAGAACCAACAATTAATGCTTGTTGAATCTAACTTGTCACACTGAAGAGACTGTTTCTTTCACTGCCAGTGAGTTAGACCAGAAGTCTAAGTATTTGACTTTTCCTGTTTACCGTTGGACAGAGATCAAGTGTTTCGGAGATAATGCATTTAGGGTTTGTGAAGCTGGAAGGCAAGGTAGTAATACAGCTTTTCATGCTGCTGGATTTTGATGGTCTGATGTCTCAATTAGCAAACATTTTATTGAGTACATGTTACAGTGCGTCTGAGCCTGTGCTAGACTTTGATTATAAAGAGGCCAATGAGAAAGCATCTAGCCCAGTGCTTGGACACACAGTAGATACTTAATCAGTATTTATTCCATTGGGGGTATAAGGTGTCCTTGTTTTAAAAGCACTTTTCATTTAATGTGGGTGGGGAAAAGCAGGGCAAGGGATCAAGGCACAAAAGGATAAATATCTACAGGAAATAGTAAATAACTGGTCAAAGAGTGAAAACTTAGACGAGGGTATAGATTTCCAAGGAGGAAAAATCCTTAGGGATGGGGTGACATGTGGAGAATAGGCACATTCTGAGCAGAGGACATCCCAGCGAGTGAGAAGGGCTTGGGTGGGAGCCGGGTGGGGTGAGGGAGCTGTCTAGGGATGTTGGAGACTAGAGGGTTATGTAAGAAGTGATGGGTGATAAGGTAGAAAAATAAGTGGCATGGCTTTATGTACATCTTTTCCTGAGTACATAGATTTAGTGGAGAGCGTCTGTCCTAGGTTATCGTGTATCCAAATAACAAACAAATGAAATTTTTCTTTTGGGGTTACTCTTTTTTTAGACTATATTTGAGTAAGGTACGTATTTGATTGCTTTAGCTAGTGGGGAAATTTAGTCTCTAAAAAAATGTTTGATCATTTTGGAAGAGAATTATGTAGACATATTGATGTTTTAAATCTTCACTGGTTTGATATTTGCCTCTCAAACGCTCTGGAGAACTGGATTCATATTTATTCAACATGAATTGTAGCTGGTCCAAGGAGGGCTCTTCTCTCCATGATCTGGTTGTAAATTATCTAATTTAGCCTCTTCTTTTTTTTGAGACGTGGTCTTGCTCTGTCATCCAGGCTAGAGTGCAGTGGTGCAACCACAGCTTACTGCTTACTGCAGCCTCAGCCTCTCCTGCTCAAGTGATCCTCTCACCTCAGCCTCCCAAGTAGCTGGGACCACAGGTGTGCACCACCATCCCTGGCTGATTTTTTAATTTTTTTGTAGAGGCAGGGTCCTACCACATTGCCTGGGCTGGGCCCAGGTGATCTGCCTGCTTTGGCCTCCCAAAGTGCTGGCATTACAGGTGTGACCCACCACACCTGGCCTCATTTGGGCTTCTTGAAGATGGATAAAAATGCCTTTATTTTTTTAATTTTAGAGAAAATTACCATATGAGCTATTTACATGCTTTTCTACCATCTGCATTTATATAATCAGGGAATATCAATTTTGTTCTCATTAACTTAATTAAAATAAATTTAGGTAACTGAAGCCATTTATTTTATAGCTTCCAGAAGCAGATCTTATGCGGTTTTTGGATTACCCTTTTTTGTTTTTTTAAATACCATTGATCTATCTATATCTATATCTATATATTATATATGTAATATTATATATAATATATATTTCATATATATGAATAGATATAGATAGATCAATGGTATTTTAAAAGATATATATATAAAACACGTATATAGCAAAAAGTTAACTTTTATCCAAATAATAAATTATTTAGGCTTATATTTCTAAATTTTTGGTTAGCAAAAAAAAGAAACATTTAGTGTTTCCAGGAAAGTAAATTAGGCATTGTCAGCTAATGTGATATGTACCAGTGGATGACCACCATGGGTCCCTGATCTGATAAGGCCTAGTTTAGTCTCTTCTCCCCACCTGCCCTGGCCCTCCACATCCCTGCATTTTCTGTGGTTCACAGACACATAGTCCTCTCACCTGCCCTCAGGCTTCCCAAAGATCTCCCCAGTAGGGTGTCATGCAGGTGTACCCTCCCTCAAATCTGTGTACTTCCCAATTATCTTTTTCTTACTACCTCCCTCCCTGCAAGAAAAATTAATTCCTTGGCTATACTTACTAGGAGTTGTACACTTAAGTTGCCAACCTCTGAAATTGATCGGATTTCTAGGGGAAGTTTCCTTCTCTATGTTGACTTACTTCCATAGGGTGTACTTCTGATTTAGTGGTATCACTTTCAGAGTGATACCTTGATATTACCCATGCTTGGAACATGTTGTTTGGAGCAAAAGTGAATTTTTTTCGTCATTCTTAAAATGTTTTAAGGTGATTGAAAAATTAATAGTTTGGGACCAGACACAGTGGCTCATATGTGTAATCCTAGAGCTTTGTGAGGCTGAAGTGGGAGGATCACTTCAGGCCAGGAGTCCAAGACCAGCCTGTGCAGCATCGGGAGACATTGTCTCTTTAAAAAAAAAAAAGCCAGGTGTGGTGGCGCCAGAGCCTATAGTCCCAGCTACTTGGGAAGCTGATGTGGGAGGATCATTTGAACTCAGGAATTGGAAGTTGCAGTGAGTTTTGATTGCCCCCTTGTACTCCAGTCTGGGCAACAAAGCGAGACACTCTCTTTAAGAAAAATAATAATAATAATAACTTGGTCATTGTAGTAAGAGTCTGTTCCTGCATGTATCCTCTGCAGTATGGTGATCTTTATATTTGAAAGCAAAAAACAAAAGTTGACTAAACGTGAGTTAAAATTCATAGTTTTTAATAATCAACTTTCTATTTAATACATCAAATTGACTTGCGAGAACTTGACTTACAGAGTAATACCATTGCTTCTAAATGGAAAAAAAATGGCCTGCAAATGAGTTTCAAACAAATTCACGTGGTGTAGTTGTCATCTTGAAAGGGAAAGATTAATGTTCTAATAACATTTTTCTTCAAATTTAGTATATACCTAGCTTTTAACTTTATTGTAACTGGTAATCACCAAAATATATTTAAATTTCCAAGATGACATTAAGTTTTATTTGGATTTAACTCCAAAAAGCTGATTAAAATAATTTTTAAAGTTAACCTTGAAGAACAATAACAAAAAGAATAAAAACAAAGTTAAATTTTTAAAAAAGCAAACAAATTAAACTTGTTGCTTAAAAAAAATGTAGGTTCCCCAAATTATCAGGCTTGCCTATTTCAAAACTTGAGCACATATAGCTTCAGGTATAAGTGTTGTTGAGCTCTAAATTATTAAGTGAGTTTGCAGTCTTTTGAAAATTATAGTAATATCTGAACAGTTACAGGTTTTTGTTTTGCATTGTGTCAAGGTGGTGGGGAACAGTGGTGTTTGTTGGCTAAACCTCACTCAGCACACTGGAAGCTGCTAGAATACTGCATACATTTTTAATTAAATAAAAAATAATTTTATGGCATTCCTTGGCTTATCAGAAACACAGTAAAGTATTTGAAAACACATGTATTGGATTTACAAATTACACATTGCAAAAGCTCTTTAATTTTCAACAGTTAAATTTATTTAAGCATCTGGGTTGGTAACTAATTTTCATGACCAACACAGTCTTCCTCCAACATGTCAAACAAATTCACTAAGAATCTAACTCTTTTTCTCAAAAGGAACGTTTTAGAAAAAGTTAACAGTTGTTAAAAATGGCATGTGGCCCCTAGGGATTTCTTTAATCCTGTGTATTTCCCTGGCTGTGCTCCATGAGGCAGGTTGGGCTCCAGTTAAAGTCTTATAAGGAAGCCCTTGTGCCCTTGCCTTGCACATACAGGTGACGAAGTTCTCTGTTTCCACCTCTCTCATTGGCTTCCTGTATGTCTGTAAGCTCCCTGTTGATACCACCACTATGAATAGCACCTTTAATATCAAACACCATTAATAACATTTTTTTATTCATTGGGGACTTTCTAATTGACCAATCACTTTCATGTACTAGGTTCCATCCAATCTTCATGACTACAAAGAATTGGGATAGTTTTGTGTTTTTTTTTTTTAATTCCTTTCCCACACAGTTAAGGGCCATAAGTCCCCAAAGAAGTTATTAAATACCTTTACAAGGCCACACTCCTATTATGTGGCAGAGCCAGAACTAGAGTAATCTAGTTTTTGATGTTGAGTTCCTTTTATTTCCCCTCTATAGCAGTGGTTCTTGAGGTATGGTCTCTGGACCAGCAGCATTAGCATCATCTGGGAATTTGTTAGAAATGCAGATTCTTAGGCCCTCCCCTAGTGAATCAGATCTACTGAATCAAAACCTCTCAGGGTGGGGTTCACCACCTGTGTTTTAAATAAGCCCTTTAGGGAATTCTAGTAAGTTTGAGAACCACTGTGCTAGAGGACTGCTTATTTAAAGAGAAATGGTTACAGGGGATGGGAACAATTTAAAGACAGAAATTATTTCGTGTTTATTACTGCACTTTTTTGGGTGCTAAATGTAAATAAGAGTATTATCTGAGCATCTACTGTGTATAAAGTTTGTGCTAGCCACTTTGGATAAAGTGGAGAACAAGTCAAATCTGGCTCCTGCCCTCACAGAATTTACATCCTGGCCAGCGAGAGAGACTAAACCTTCTATTAAGTTTGGGGGTGGGATGAAGGATCAGAGAAGAAAGCTTCTTTGGGCCTTTGGTTTAATGACTGTTCTAAAAGCACAAACTGCTTATCCCAGGGCCTTTGTACATGCTGCTTTTGAAACCTGCAAAGCTTTCTTCCCCCTGCACCTGGTTAATTCCTTCTCCTTCATATCTCAGCTTACGTGTCACTTCTTCAGATTCCTGAACCCATGCACAGAGATGCTAAAAACAGTTTCTGATACAGAAGATCTGAGATGGGAACTAGGAATCTGCATTTTTTAATAAGTGCCTCAGGTGATCCTGATGCAGCAACAGGGAGGCAATCCGTTGAAACAGAGAAGGGCTGCTGTTGCCTGCAGCGAGGCATTCAGGGCCTTGCAAACAGCAAGGCTGATAGTAATGAAAATAAATGCAGGGGTAGAGAGGAGAGATTCCACAAAGGTGGAGTACTTGGACTTGGACTTGTTTGCTGAGTCCTTCTTCCCCTAGCTTTCTCACAGTGAAGAATAACTCCAAGGTTGAGCCTGGGCGAGTGCTTCTCCCATGGGCTGGAATGTAGAAATGGGAACACTGGGATTCTAGACTATGGGCTGGGCATGGAGAAAAATATCAGAAGGATGAGCTTTTCAGCTCGAGTTGATGGGGTTTCTACATAGAAAATATATTTTAAACTAGTGCTGTCTAAAATAGAAATACATGCAAGCCACATATCTAATTTTAAATTTTCTAGTAACCTCATTTTTAAAAAAGTTAAGTAAAAGGTAAAATTAATTTTAATAATGTTTTACCAAATTAATATATAAAATATAACCATTTCAACAGAAAATCAATATATAAAGTTATTAGTGAGAAATATTTTACATTCTTTTTTAATACTAAGTCCAGTGTTTATTGCATGCTTCCAGGGTATCTTATGCTACATTTTCAATAGTGAAACTTAAATGCAGTCCTAACAAAATAAGAGGGTGAAATATTTTTATACTACTTCAGTTTTTAATCTTAATGTTAATTAAAGTTAAATTAAAAGTTCAGTTTTTTTAGTCGCCTTAGCGACATTTCAAGCATTCATTGCCACATGTGGCTAGTGGCGACCGTGTTGGACACAAACACAATCGTCGTCAGCAGTTTGGGGATTCAGTCAAAATCTTTTCTTACCTCTCTCCATATTCTAAAGTAGGAGCTGTACCTCACTGAGGATATGGTTTAAATTTTGGATTACAGATTTTTGAACAAACATTTTAAGGTAGTGAGGAGTAAACCTAACCTAGGCCCAGTTATTATTATTTTTTGAGTTGTTTTAAGAATAAAAACAAATAGGGCAAATGTTTGTATGTTCTGTAAAGTGACTGGTACACTGTGTAAACTCAGGTACTTGGACCCACTACACCTTTGGGTAAGCAAGTAATGGATGGATGAAAAAGCCATGTGGATCCTCAGTGAGTGTACATTTTATTTTATGTAGTAGCTATTATAAATGTTTTGGGAATTCTAGAAAAGAAAGCCCTTGTTTTATTTTCTATCAATCTGCTCCACAAAAAGACTTGATAAAAAATATTCAAGATCCAGCTGGAATCTTTTTTTTTCTTTGAGATGGAGTCTCACTCTGTCACCCAGGCTCTAGTGCAGTGCTGCAATCTCACTACAACCTCTGCCTCCCAGGTTCAAGTGATTTTCCTGCCTCAGCTTCCTGAGTAGCCAGGATTACAGATGCACACCACTACACCCAGCTAATTTTTCTATTTTTAGTAGAGATGGGGTTTCACCATGTTGGTTAGGCTAGTCTGGAACTCCTAACCTTGTGATCCGCCTGCCTCGACCTCCCAAAGTGCTGGGATTACATGTGTGAGCCACCATGCCTCAGCTTGCTTAAATGCTCTAGTGTAACTGAGTGTGATGTGAAAGCAATTGATGAGTCTTTGCTGAATTCTTCTAGATGTACCAGGCAGCAATGTAAACCCATTGCAAAGTATTTGTCCTTTTTTGGTTTTCTTTTCCAATTAGATCTGCACAGTTTCCAAATTCTTAATCCAAGTCCTAAAGAGACTAGGACCTTGACATACCTAAATATCTAGAACCACATTAAAACACTAAATAAAAGGAAACAGGTAAAATTAGTCTTAACAGAAATCTAGGCATGTCAAAGCCCTAATCTCTTTAGAACTTGGATTAAGAATTTGAAATTTTGCAGATCAGGAAATGAACAAAGAAGATTTGTATTAGTGATGTTTATTTTCAGCAGACTTTTAAACCTTGAGTGCAAGACTCTGCCACAGGTTCAGATTTTATGCTACACTCTTCCTACAGGCAATTTTATAGTACCGTACATTTGACATATCACTTATGCTCTCTCAAATACATCTTCATAGATAAACTCTACAAATGAGTTTCTTAAAATGACACACTTTGCTTCTCAGAGGAGATGTGGCTCAGGAGGCTAGGTTCCTGTGTGTGAGATTAGGTTATAGGTTATAGGAAGGTTTTCAGGATCCTCCTCTTGCAGGCTGTAGAAGATAGGGAAGAAGTAGAAGTGATATTTGATAGGAAAGGAAAACTTAATTTATTGTGGGATACCATATTTTAGTTCCCAGCAAAGAAGGATGTCAGGTTTAAGCAACCAAGCAAACATTTCTACTCTTAAACCAGTTTAATACCTAGAAAGGAAGGAACTGGAAATCACACAGGCTGTTCTGCCCCTCTAGAAACTCGGGTTTTTGTTGCAAATCAGGATGCTTTGTTAAATTCATTTAATGTATTTGACAGGATTGAGCCAAGCACTGCTTTAGTGCTGTTGGTATCATAGTGAACAAAATGGGATGTCTGCATGGAGCTTATACTCTGGTGGGGAAAACAGACGGTAATACACACAAACAATATGCAGTCTCATTTCAAAGTAATTAAGTGCTATGGAGAAAGTGACAGAATGCTGTTTTACAGGGGATAGTGAGGGAAGTTCTCTAAGAGGAGGAGACATGGCAGAGACCTGAATGAAGTGAGGCAGCAAGCGTGTTCCAGGCAGAGGGAGGAGCCAGTGCAAAGGCCTTGAGGTGGGAGTCTGCTGGCGACAGCAATGTGGGTGCATCAGGGAGGGGGAGCATAGGAGATGATATTGGAAAGGTAGCCAGGAGCCAGATCATGTAGACTATACTGTAGAGCCTTGCCTGCTTTTGACTCTTTTTTCTGAGAATGATAGAAAGCCATTGGAACATTTCAACTTCAATTTCATCTTAACCTTTTCTGGGTGAATGTTTTTGGCAATCTGGCAAAACCTGTGGAGCCCTTTGCAGAATAATGTTTTTAAATGCGTAAAATCCAGTGGATGTCAAAGAGACCATTTTTATGGAAATATATAGACTAAGGCCCCCTGTGAGAGACACTCATGCTCTGATTTACATTTTCAAGGATTGCTTTGACTGTTATAAGGAGAATAGACTGTAGGAGCCTTGAATGGAAGCCCCAAGACCAGTGAGATGGGGGAGCTGAGAGCAAAGCTATTTTTATTTCTCCTACAGGGCAGTGGCCTCAGAAGTAGGGTTGTGCAGCAGTCTTTTTGAAGGCAAGAAGAAGTATGTATGACTTCTATTTATATTTAATTTCTTCTCATTCATTTTAATTGGTCTATTGAATATATATTTTATAATATCCTAATAGGACATTAGTACATCTGTATGATTCATGAATAAGCCTACATACATCATAGATGCATGCTCAAAAAGTATTCATGGGAGTGTTTTTGATCAGTCAATTCTGATGATCATGATATAGGGAGAGTGACCCTGTAAGAAACTAACATAATGCCACACTGGTTTAGACCACATTTCATTTCAGATGAATTTTGTGGGAGAATGTGAGTTCTTGTAAATGTCAGTTCTGTTTCCCAAGCACCCTTACCTCTCCCTACCAGCCCTCATCTGGCTATAAATCTGTTTTCACCTGATCAGAGCTACTGTCATCTCTAAGGTGGCATGTACTCCCCCAGGAAAACAAGTATCCTAGGTTTGTTGCCAGACAGGGAAAGTGGTTCTTGGTATTCACCCTAACATTTAGGAGGTCCTGAGGGTGTCCTCTGCCTCCAGCTTTGTCAGCTGTGGGGCATGGCCTCGCTGCCTCACCCACCCTCTGTGTGGTATCCTTGCCTTCATTCACATGCCCCTCCTGGACTGGAATCCTGGGTTTTTAAGAATCTCTTCCATCTACTTGTCTCAGACCACTCTTGAGCATTTTTGTTCACTCTAGTGGTGCAGTGAGCTGAACAGTGCACCTCATTCCAAGTATGATACAGCATAGTGTTGTGCAAGGCCATGACAGTTTCTGTTTGATACCTAGGAGAGGTATCTGGAGTGGAGAAAGGAGACAAGGGAAGGTGAAAGAAAAGAGAGTAAAAGAGAAGAGCTGATTTTGCATGAAACCTGCTCTAGTACCACTGACTTGCAGTTTTCCTCCCTCTCATAAAGAAATCCTTTCTTCTTTTCTTTTATAAAGAAAGAAATTCAGCCTTTGATGAAATGAGCAGAAATCTTCAGGTAGGCTTTTAAGGATGAAAACAAATGTATTGTGGCTACAGGTAGGTCCACCGCCAAGATCAAGCCATGGCTGTTGCTTGAAAATACTGACAGAAGAATCTCCCCGACCTGCCTTTCCATAGAAATTGGCTTATAGAGGTGGGTACAGAACCTGGAAATAAGGCCAGTCTAACTCCACAATTGGTGTGCCCTAAATATAAAGTCATATTCCCAATCCTTTGTGTATATATTTTTTTCTGCTCTGATTTGGGAACTCTGCCTTCAGGCACTGCTCCTTCATTGACCTTTCTTGATTATTTTAAATGTTCTATTAGTGAGTATGTGCAGGAATGGCAACTTGTCGGTAAACTAGCCAGATGATGGGAAAATAGCTTGATAAATCACTATAATAGTAACCTGGCTAAAATATCAGGGCACAAAGAGCCAGTCCTCAGTATTATTCTGAACAGTGATTGCCGCAAGCAGGAAACAGTGGCAGGTGTTAAGATTCAGAGCTAAGTCAAGCTATCTGCAGTTTCTCAATAGTGGACATAGCCACGAGGATGCTGAAATAGCTCCTGGGTTGGATAGTTGGTTGGTACCGGGAAGTAACTAAGAGTCTAATCATTTCCTAGAGAATAACTACATTCTTGATATTATTTGTCACAACTGGTTAAAAGAATTAAGCAAGAGGAACAGTAAACAGTTTGAAATGGGGAAAAAAATGCCCATTCACTTCAGTCTTCTGCATTTCCTCTGCCCTTCCTGTGTCCTTCAGAATGTGGTTGCCTGTGATGGACAAGTCAGTTCGATTAAGGGATTGATTCTGGGGACTAGATGTCTCTGCTTTCTGCTGTAGAGTTTGGTGGTATTTCCTAGGTGCCTCATTGCATTTGGGGTGTGTTTGGTCCCCAAGGTTCCAGGAACCTCCGGTTTTACTTTAATTTGAAGGCCTTCATGGGTGGAGGGCATTTTGAATTTCTTAGGTGCCTCATTCTCCTTGTTTGATTTGTGCCAGAGTGCCCCTGGAGATAACAGAGCCTAGTGGGTGATCAGCGGCATTAAATAAATGATGCTGGCACGTCTCTCCTACAGGGTACTGGCATCTCTTACTTCCCCTTCTGTGTCCTTCTCATTCAGAGCAGTCCTAAAGAATACTCCATATTTTGGATTTGTTCTCCATCAGTATACTGAAAAAATACTTAAAATTTAAAAAGACTCTCTGTTTCTAATATTTCAGATACCCAGAATGTGAATGTGGGTTTCTGGAGCCACGAGCTCTGAAGGTTTTTATTGACAGCTAGTTAGGTCTGTCTTCCTAGTAACCTCTGTGAACACAGGCGGAGGAAAGGGAGTTGAGACAGGAACTGAATACTGACTGCATGCAAGGCTGAACAAACCTGTTTTACTCACAACTGACGGAAACCTCACAATAAACATGAGTTAAATAAGCTCACCCTCATTTAACAGACAGGTATACTGAGTTCTAGAGTCTGGAATGAACACAGAAAGATCCCAAGTATGCTGAGTCTAAAGTTTATGTGGCACCTCCACTTGGCTACTTTCTCTTCAGCTAACACCTCTTTTCTAAACTTTTGGCTTGAAGGAGCCAGAAGGTGAACTTTTAACACTGCTCAGTGATTCTTCCTCTTTTTTCCTGGTTTCCAAAACTGAATGGGTTTCCTCCTGTGCCTCCAGCCCTCCTTCATGTCCTCTTGGTTCCCTTTAAAAGAAATGCCTGTGTTTCTCGTTCCTCTTCTCTGTGGGTCTTACAGAGCAGTGGCTCACTAGGGCACCAATTTAATGAAATAAAAATTTCGAGCATGTTTGGTTTGATTCTAGGTGATACAAATAAAGAATTGTGAGTGCTTTGTAGTCAGGTTTAAAAGGAAGGGGAAAGGTGGAAAGAAGAAAGTAGGTCAAGTATAGTACCTGGGTAATGTCTCCTTCAGGGCTGCCTAGTAAAGACTGAGCTTTTAAAAATGGGGAAATAATGGGACAGCCATCGTTCTTTGGCACCTAGATATCCTGAACTTTTGAGTTTGGTAGTTTTTAATCCTGATTATTTATGTGACCCTTACATATGCTAGGCATTGTTCTAATGAATATATAATATGCATGTGTATTGACTTATCTTCTCTAAACCCTTTGAAGTACCTGTTATTATTGTTTCTAAGAAAAGAGAGGCACAGAGAGGTTTATTAACTTGCCCAAGGTCAGACAATTAAGGACAGAACTAGAAGCTGAGCCCAGGAAGTTTGGCTTTAAAGCTCTTAACCACGTACTAACCTGCCTCTCAGTCACAGGGCTCATGATTTCACAGGTTTCCAAAGACTATTTTTCTTTTTAATTAGAACCAGTCCACCGTACAGTTGGAAGGGTAAATATTTGTCATGTTTGGTGACAGACGTGTTGAGTTAAAAAAAGGTCTAAGGCAAAGTCATACTTGCTCTTACATATCCTTCCATCTGTATTTACTGTGTGTAAAGGTCACTTGAGCACAAGTGTTTGAATTTCATGCTTATAAGCAGCTTCCCTGTGGCTAAAACCTTGCTCTCCAAATTGATTTTAAAAATATTTTACAATAATGTATATTGTTCTCTAATATGAGCATTCTGCAATTGTTAAGCTATGAGCATTGTAACTCAGACTTTTGTGATAGTATTTTCCATAAATGCCAGGAATTGTCAAGTGATTTCTGTTTTACTCTCTAATTGTAGTCCTTTCTCCTCATTGTCCATCCATCAAATTTACTGGAAGGAACAGTGGCTCTGGGAGACCTAAGCTGCTTGCTTTGTCGGTCAGCTACCTGGCTTCAGCTTGTGGTAGGAGGGAAGGGGAGGTAGAAGACTAAAAAGCCTGAAATGGCAAATGACTGTAGGTTCTGGAGAAAAATAGAATTAGAAGCATTTGTGGTTCAGATGAAAATAGCACATTTCCTTTCTGCCTGGACTGTGGGGGTGAAAGTGCTCCAGGGAATAGAAAATAAATAAAAATTGATCCTTCACCAAAGGAAATGCTCTGACTCTGGGAACTAAAATGACAGCTCCAAATTTGAGGATCTGGTGAGACCACTTTTGAAGGTTAACAAAAAAGAAAACAAAAAACAAAACACCAGGAGACTTGGGAAAAAAACCAACAGTGGTGTTCTATGTTAGGAAATCTAGTCTTTCAGGAATGATTTAAACAGCCCTTTCCCAAGCCTGACCAGCAGGCAGCATAGGCTGGTCGGGTGTGAGTCCCTTTTGTTCCTGCTGCTGACCACGGTCCTTCCATCTCTTTTTGCAGGTGAGAAGCCTTACAAGTGCTCATGGGAGGGATGCGAGTGGCGTTTTGCACGAAGCGATGAGCTCACGAGGCACTACAGGAAACACACAGGTGCAAAGCCCTTCAAATGCAACCACTGCGACAGGTAAAGAGAAGTAGAAGCTGATGGGCTGGGGAGGAGAAATGGGGAAGTGGGTTGGAGGATGAGCTGCACCTGTGTGCTTGGACGATCGGCTCTGACTCACAGGCACTTGGACCTGGGAATGCCTTTGACTTCTCCATGGAGAGAAGAGGGGGTGCCCTCTTGCATGAAATCAAGAGGTAGTATGAATTCTTGGTTCAGTTACACAAGCATTTACTGAACACTGTTGAGCCAGGAGTGGTGTTAGTCATTGGGTATCAACAAGATGTGACAGATGACTTCAGTATAATATGAAAATGGGTGAGATAGAGAATGGTCACCTGTAGAGACGTCTGATCTTTGTATCAACATCAATACCACTTTCCCTCATCTTTAGTAATGAGAAGGAGTAGAAAGCTTGCTTAAAGGAAGGAAGGTTAGGGTTCCTGTAACTCTAAGGCTTGTCTCTGAAGCATTATTGGAAATGCATTGTACTGAAGAGAGTTCCCAGTCTTTGGGGCCCAGATCTTTCTTTCTTCCTTGAAAATAGGTAAAAGGGTGCAAAAAATGACTAGGCTTTGAGAACTTCTCCTGTAATTCAATTTCAAGCCTTACGCATTTGATAGTAGAAGAAAGAGCACGTAGCAACAGATACTACCCAAGTAATAGTATCTGACAGCCCTGGCATTATCAACCAATAAACCCCAAACTGGAGACTCTGCAGGCCAAGGTGAAGGCAGGATTAGGTTTAGACATAATCAAATAACGGGCTTGCATCTGAGCGTGTTATCCTTCTAATCCTATTTCTGTGTTTAAAAGGAAGCTTAAGAAAATTAACCATCTTTTTAATGCAATACTAAAGGTCTCAGTTATGATGAGAAAAATGCTTCTAATACGATAAAAGCCCCTGAAAGCCTCCGGGTTCCCCAGCTTGCAGCAGCGGCCTGGCTTTTCTTGGGAGGAAATGTGATCGCTTTTGCATCCTGCCTCCCCCAGTCCCTGTACCCCACTCCTCCCCCCTCACCAGGCCTTCCTCTGTAGTAGTGTTTGGTGAATAGGGAAGGAGTGTCCAGACTCCTTATAAAGGAGCAGTTATGTTTTTCTTTCTTTTTTTCTCTCTCTTCTTCCTGGAGAAGCTATTTTCCTCTTATCTTCATTCTCTAAATACTAAATAAAGACCCCATGCCTCCTGGAGCCCAGAGATAACCTCCCACGCCAGGGATAAGGAAGTGTACTTCATGCAGTTATTGTCTCCCATTCCCTTGGAACTCTGTTCTGCTACCCAAGAATACAAGTCATTGTTTAATTTCCATCCATTACCTAGAAGTCCTCCTGTATTTACATGAAGCAGCAACTGTCTTCTACAGTGTGCTCCAGGAGAGTTTCTCCTTATTCTCCATCTTCCTTCTATTTCCATCTCAAGTTTTCCTGCTTTGTGCCTCTCTCACTCTAGCTAATAAAGAAGCGCTGCAGATGGCCCACAGTCTTTTGAAGGAGAGGGTTCTGTTCTATCAACTGGGACCAAGATGAATTCCTTGTGAGCGGTCAGAGTGTGATGGTAGCATGTACATACAAGTTGCCCAGCTCTGAAGGGTATGGAGGCTATTACTTGGAGATTGTGAGCATTATGAGTTGCCATAATTCTTGGATGTGGACAAAGAGTTCGTATGGGGAAATTACCAAAGTTAGTATTCCACTCTTCAAATCAACTGACTTATTGAGAAATTTACAACTTTCCAGCAGTTGATATATTTGGATTTAATCCAGTCCTTTGTATGATTTACATGGAGAACTATTCCAAACCCATTGGTTATTTCACTGAAAGAGATGTCAGAGATGGGTGGTTTGGTTAGTCTTTTGCTTTGTTTCCTTCACCAAAATACGCTATGGTTTCTGGAGCTAGAAATTTGCTGAGCAGATGGTACAAATTCTGCAACATGGTATTTGGGGGGAGATTGAGTAGATCAACGTCCTGTGACACAGGCCAACAGTGCATTTTTGACAACGTCAGAAATGAGCTGTATTCTCATTAGTGTCTCATGACAGGCAGCACCTTGGCGTTTCAATTGCAGTGATTGTGCTAAGAATAGTCAGGCCTAGGAGGCGGCATGGGGAATTGGAGTGGTCCCAAAGCAGATGAAAGGAAAGCCTGGAGTGAACGGGAGTTGGCATTCCTTAGAAGACATTTACCTTGAGAAACAGAGGGCATCTGTAGCCCTTGGCAGGACACTGCATCCTACTGATACCACAGTATGTATGTGTGTACCACCCCTTGCCTCTTAAAATTTGAACACTCACACTGCCCTATTTAGAAGCTAAACAGGGTTTGGACTTCCTTTCCTTAAGCATGTACCAAGTCTAACGTATGCTTTTATTTTGCCTATAGGGTACTTTTAAAAAATTCATGACGTTTTTGGTTTGGTGTTTTTTTGGCCAACATTTAAAATCGTTAAATGTCACACAAAAAAGTTTGTATTTCTGGTGTTGTCTGGAAAAATCAGATTTGGCCACAGTGGGCTCACATTCCCATGTGGCTGTAATTGGCTGGAGCTGAAGAGCAATCATTACCCATTTGCCATCGCCATGGGATGACTATTTTTCCACTGTTCCCACCACTCCCTATGGCTCCACAACTCAAAGGCAAGCTATTGGTTGCCAAGTATTATCCCACTTTCCGTTGTTTCTTCTTACAAGAAGAGCTATACTTCTTTGTATCCATGACTTATCAGAAGTCGAAACAGATAGTCCAAGAGTGCTGTTTCTTATAATTGGCCCACGGCACTTACTTTGTCTGCCTGGCCTTATGGACACTGGGCTTTGTGACTTCTGGCTTCAGGTTTGGGTTTGGAAAGAGAGCACAGTAGTAGTGCCATTTCTTCACCATCTGACTGGAGAGTGCAGCCCTCATGTGACCAGTGGCTAGAGGGATAAGTGGTTTTGCAGTCCACAGAGTGGGAGGCTGCTAATCGTGGTAAACGGGGCTCAGTTTCCAGCAGTGGTAACATGCAGGCCTTCATTCTACTGACTGAATCAGCACAGTAATAATCCAGGGAGACTGCTACTAGTGCAGTACATTCCAGATCTTGGGCAGTTTAGAGGGTGCATTTTGATCTTTATGTCAGCCCACTTATAAGTGGTAAGAAATACCAGCCCACATCGTAGCCCCTTGGTTGCCTAGGAGATTGCTGTTCACTTAATCCTCATGTGACTTTAGTGTACTTCCTTCCTTCCCTTCCTCCCTCCTTCCCCTCCTTCCTTCCTCCCTCCTTCCCCTCCTTTCTTCCTCCCTCCCTTCCTTTCTTCCTTTTGAGATGGAGTCTTCCTTTGTCGCTGAGGCTGGAGTGCAGTGGCACAATCTCAGCTCACTGCAACCTCCGCCTCCTGGATTCCAGCTAATTTCGTATTTTTAGTAGAGATGGGGTTTTGCCATGTTGGTCTGGCTGGTCATGAACTCCTGACCTCAGGTGATCCACCCACCTCAGCCTCCCAAAGTGCTGGGATTATAGGCAGGAGCCACCACACCAGGCCTTGTATGCCTTTTTCATGAGCAAGAGAAATGACTGTGGGGTTGACTAGATCTCCATTATGCATAAATTTCAATCATTAAGGACCTTTTTATTTAAGGTCACCTTGCTGCTGTATAATTATAAATACCCTCTAGGGGTATATTGCCCTTAAAATTATTTGATTCTGCATTTCTAGATGCCAAGTTTATCTATTACCTTTTACTGTTCCTATGTGGAATTCAGTAAGTATAAATTAATAAGTATAAATTAATCATGACTAAGTTCCTTGCTGGGGTATCGAATTTAAATTAAAACCTCAATAGTGAGGGACCTGGTCTAATCCTAAGCACCATGTATTTTTTTCCTTTTGGAATTTGAACAAATAATGATGCTCATTTGATTCAGTAGGGGTGCAGTTACATTTCATACCATGTTAAAGATTTGGTTTACATTTTCCCACTGTTTTTACCCTGAATTTGATGGATAAAGGGAGATGCTTATACTTATATCATTAAATACCCAGTAATTGGTAAAGGCAGAAACAAAGCCAAGCACATACATTACTGAGTGGTTTTTTCAAATAAAGTTCTGTATCAAGAATACTAATTTCCTGTGAGTTCTTAAGATACAGAAAGGAAAGGAAAGGGGTTTCCCACTGCCAGGCCCTCTCTTCACTCCTTACCGTCTCAAACCCCTGCGTTCCTGTTGGACAGGCAGGCTTCTGGGTCCCACGTTGTTGCTTTCTCTCAGGTACTTCCTACTCAGGCCTGACCAGCTTAACCTCAGGATTAATTTTCTAGTTGGCACCTTGACCACTTGCCACAAATTTAGTATCATGTTTATTTACTTTTCAAGTTTATCATCTTACAATTCTGTAGGCTAGAAGGCCAACATAGGTTCCACTGGACTAAACTCAAGGTTTTGGCAGAGCTGCATTTTTTTCTGAAGCTCTAGGGGAATACCATTTCCTTGCCTTTTTCAGCTTCTAGAAGCTGCCCACATTCCTTGGCTCGTGACGCCATTCCTCCATCATTAAAGCTATTGAATTTTCTCATGCTGATATCTCTCTGGTCCTTTCTTTCAGTTTCCTCACCCACTTTTAAGAACCCTTGTGATGACATTGAGCCCACCCAGGATAATCCAGAATAATCTTCCTATTTAATGTCAGCTGATTCATAAACTAATTCCATCCACAACTTTAATTCTTTATTATGTAACCAAATATAGTCCCAGTGTCTGGGCATGAAGTGTAGACATTTTGGAGGGAGCGTTATTCTGCCTACCAGAAGATCCTTAAATTGACAGCCCAGCTCTCCCTTCTTCTCAATGTGGCTAAGCAGATATGAGTAAGAGTGTAGGCTCCGACGTCAGACTACCTGTGTTAAAATCCTGCTTTGACCTCTTTCTGATGAATATTTCATCTGGTAGTGGGAATTAGAATGGTACCTTCTTTATAGGGATCTTAATAAAGATGTTTCATTGAAAAAAGAAATACCTACAAACAGAATGTCCGAACTTGGATCTTCTTTCTCCAGGTTATTGCGATAAAAGAAGAAGGGAAAGAAGGAAAAAGAAGAAGGAAGGCAGGGAGGAAGAGAGGGAGGGAGGGAAAGAGAACAGGCAGTGGGCAATACTGAGTTGTACCCTCAGGATAAAACAGAGTTATACCATTTAGATACTGAATTCCCTGCAGACTATATTGCTTTTTCTATGTACCAGTGACATGGAGTACTAGTTTTAAAGAAAATGTAGTGACACTGTTTTATAGCAAACCAAACCCCCTTCAGAGGCATCTCTAAGGGATTATCTAAATATCTTCCTCATACAAAGTCGGGGTGGGAAGTAAGTAAGTGGGTATAATTGGAATTGTTACTATGCAGCATGTTACTGGATTAGATTGTTTTCTGTTGTACTTTTTTCATTTTTATGTGGTTTTCATTTTACCTTTGTCCCATTTCACTTCATTTCTTTGGAGTTTTATCCTACACATGTACCTATTTAAGGAATGGACACAAACAGGAGGTATGGAGAATGTTGAGGTCAAGGGAAAGGGTGGATATTTTTTGTTTTAAGAATGAACAAACATAGGGAAATCCTGCACTAAACAGGAAACCCTGCTAACCTGAACAGCGCAGCTTGCTAACATTCTGACAGGGGCCTTGGGGCTGTAGGGGTGTCTCAGGCTTCACGGAGCCTGGAACCTTTCTCACAGGTAAGAAAGCAGCTAGTTTCAGGCGAATGGTCTGGAGGGAAAGCATACACTCAGAGCTAAGAATGACTACTGTCATGTAGGCTGACTTCACTGGGATTTCATTCAGAACCTGAGATTGAAGCCTGCGGGGATTTGGAAACACCCACACTATTAGTTACAGATACTGAAACCTGACTTAGACTGCAGTTAGGTTCCAAGGGTATTTATGAGCTCAGGTAACTAAGAGGATCAGAATTAGATTTGTCTTTAGGCTTGGCTGGATCCAGCTTCTCTGCTATGATCATCAGAACTCGTTCTATTCCCCAGATCCCCTTTTTCTCTGTGGACTTCATTCTCAAGCCAACTCTTTCCCACAATGGCAATATAGACACCAGTTGCTCCAGGATCACAGTGGAAAGAGAGCTGCTCTCTTCCAATAATATTTCAGTAGATGTCCCAGGGCTGGCTCTCATTGGCCTTTTCAGGTCACCTGACTGTTGCTTAGCGGAGTACTGTGGCCACAACTTCAGCCTCACACAAATGAGAATGCAGAAGCGTTGCTGCCTAGGAGAATATCAGATAGCTGGTGTTAGAGGAAAGAGGAAAGAAGATGACCACTGGATCCACTCTGATGTGAGGAAGGCACTAAATTATGGGCCTTAGGCTCCAAGAAACACCTTAGCCTCCGTTTCCTTCACCACCCTCCTCGCTGCCCCCAACACACCCACACACAAAGGGTGAGAATACCTACCATGGAGGGTTGCTGAGGATGGCATGATATTGGGAAGATCCCTAGCGCAATGCCCACATATCCTAACATGGTAACTCTAAGCACTCTTCATTTCTTTTTTTTTTTTTTGAGTTGAATATGGAGTGTCTTATAAGCCTGTAAGTATCACAAGCGGTATTTCTAGGCTTTCATTGTAAAGCTTAGGATTGAAATCTGGGTGCTGAAAGTTCAGAGTTCCACCCTTTGATGATAGAGACTAATTATTCTTTATTGTATTTACAGTATGCGGGCATGACACGGGTTTCAAAAGCACGTTCCTATTCTTCTTCAATTATCACAATTATGATCATAACAGTTAACATGCACTGAGACCCTACAGTGTGCCAGGCAGTATTCTGAGTACCTTACATAGATCGTCTCATTTCATCCTCACAACCCACCTATGAGGGAAACACTCTAATTATTCCCACTCTACTGAGGAGGAATTAAAGTACGGAGAGGTTAATGTGCTCAGAGTCACACAGTTATTGGAAGAGATGGAATTTAAACCCGAGCATTCTGCCTCTTAAACTTACCTTCCTGACACATAGCCCTATTTCTCAATACCTGTGTACTGTCTCTGTGTGAAGTAAGGGAAATTATTTCCTAAGGAGTAATGCAAGTCAAGCTGTTTGCTGGGAGCTCTCTAATACCCTTGTTGTTTATATCTCCTAGGTGTTTTTCCAGGTCTGACCATCTGGCCCTCCATATGAAGAGACATATCTAAAAAATCGAAAGGCCAGAGTTGCTGTGGCATCGGCCAGTGTCTAAAGGAAATGCCGTGAGGCAGGGGGCTGGACTTCAGGCGGGGACTCATTGCCTCGCAGAAGAAAGTTCTCACTTATAAACCTCTGTACACACACAGACACACACACACATACACACACACAGACCAACACACATATACACTGTCATGCACTCAACTATATTTAAAATATATACGTCTATTCTTTATGCCTTGCCCTAGCCAGATGGAAGAAGATAAGAAGGAAACCAGGTGAACTCAGCAAGGCAGACTGGCTGCTTACTTCAGCACTATTGGAATTATTTCCCGCTGTTGCCAATGGAAATCAAAGAAAATGGATGTGATGTCTCTGCAGGTGGACAGCAGTCCGAGGGGCTTATTTAACTTGCTTCTCAGTGCAACTTGATAGGAGAATCCAGCATCTTAAAGTTGCATATGTGTAGCACTAATGTTTCTTTTTAAATAGTTGGGGGAAAATGACCTAGAAAACCAAATTGCAGTTTGGTAGCCAAAATTAACTCTTGGTTTATTTGTCCTTTGTGTGTGAAAAGTCCTGCTATTCCGTGCGTCAGACTTCCTCACAGAACTGTTGATTGGTTTTGGTTCTTCTTAGTACTCTTGAGATCTTTCGCGTCGATCCCAGCGGCCTTAGCGGCGGCAGACTGTGGAATAACACCTTACACCTTTCTGGCCTGCATTTCTGTAGACTTCACTCTCAAGGGAGGAGTTTTCTTTTCTCACTTTTTGACTCTTGCACACCATATGCACTAGGGATTCTGGAAACTTCTAGCATGACTGCAAAGTGGCCAAGAGAATAAAGTCCTTGATGATAAATCACAGTATATCCCTTGAGCCTCACCTTATTGCCAGTGCTAGATTTTTTCTTTTTAATCTCTCCGTTTTTGCTAATGAAAACTTGAAAAGCTTATTTGGAAGCTTAAATGTTTTATCTTTTCTCCATGGACTAAAGCTCTCCAGGACTCTCTCGGCACCTGGATGTCCAGCTCTCGAAGCAGCCAATCAGATGGGACATCACAGTTCTCTCATCCTCCCTGAGGCATGATGACCTCAGCTCATAGTGATCAGCCGTTGTGCTGTGTGTCATTGCTACCCCATAACCAGTTACAGCACAGATGTTGCTAGTCTCAGAGGGCAGCTGCGTATTTCATTTAACTCTGGTTTATGACCTGACAAAAAGCCAAAAATATCACTCTTTCCAGGAGTGGGGAAAACTGAGGATGCCTCCCAAGTCTAGTGGCTTCACAAAACATCATCCTGTCTTCCTGTCTCATGCCCACTGAGCTCCTATCCCCCACATGTTACAATACACAGTTTAAAATGCCATTGTGGGAGTGAAGGGTTGACACTTAAGGAAAAAATTGAGGTATTTCTCTCATGGGCTGTCTAAAAGGAGAGAGAGAGACACGTTTGTTTGTTTCTTTCCTTTTTTTTGGCTAGGCCCACCATGGCTTGTGACCTAGAACCCCCAGGACTAACAGAGGCCTCACATTTACTCTGGAAGCTGACTCCAAAGGAGTCTATAGTTCTTACTTGTCATACCACACACACACATCCAATACTGGTCTCTATCTACCCGCATTCGTAGCTAGCTGGCACTGGCCTCAACTCCAAAGACTGCCTTTAGGACCATCAAATGGCCTATGCAAGCAAGCGGGGTGGTTATTAGGACAGATTGTATATTTTGTATATTCTGGGACCATCCCTTCAAGACACGTCTATAAAACAAAAATGGCGCTTGGTCCACACATGGTTGCTGCTCCCTCCTACCAGCTGGCTCCCCTCCTGTCCTCCTTTGACTGTTGACTCATTGACTGTTAAAATGCCACCCCATACATATTTGGGATGCAAAACTGAAGTCAAAAGGAAATAATAATATAAGAAACACAAACACATATAGACAGCAACCTTCAAGATATGGGTTTTCAGCTTTCTGCAACTTTGTTTTCACTGAAATGTTGAAACTACTCGTCTGAGGGCAAAGGAACCTCCTCACAAATGCTGTAGCTGCCAATTGGACACTTGAGGCATTTCGAGGTCTGGCCCTATTTTCTTTCTCCTTTTCCTTTTTTCTATTTAGACCAAAAAAACAAAAACAAAAACAAAAAAACAAAAAATACAAAACAAAAAAAAAGAAAATAAATAAACACCCTTCACACACACACACAGACACACACACACACACACACACACACACACACAATCTGTCCATTTGCCGGAGGCAATTAAATGTATGTTAGTTGGAGGTATTAAAAAAAAATCAGTTTTATTCCAAAGATTTAAAACTAGACATGACTTAAAAACAATTTCTGGAGCACTGCTTGCTGACAATCTCGTAGTTCTCTACTGCATTTTGAGTGCATTTTGTGGCCAGTCCATCAGGGCGTACCATGGGATTATATTTGAATGTGTGGTGCATCCTTCCTGGATGAAGGATGTGTGAGGGACCTTGAACCTCAGCTGTATTAAACTGTAGCGCCTCCAGTCAGTGCACTAGATGAAACTTTAGACACCCTGAATTCTGTTGGTTCCTTTCTTTTCCTTTATGTAGCAGCCTCCAGCATTAATGCACGCACACGCCAGGGATGGTATTAAGCCGTGGCCGCCACGATTTGCAAATGTTCTCTCCCCAGCTGGAGCTGCTCTTGCCTCTCGAAATGCTATTATTAAGGGTTTATAATACTTAATTTAATTTTCAAACTGACCAATGCAAGGCTCTATTAAAAAGAAAGTTTAAAAAATGCAAAAGAGTAATCATTGCTTGTTTGCTCCCTATTGTCATCTGTGGTCTCATTTGAATGTGGCAGAACAAAGGCCCTTTGGTCCTCATCAGTGTCTGAAATGTTCAGTAATTTCTCTCTCTTTTGTATCAGTGAGGTCCTTTGTAATCTGCTCCTGACCTTTCGTGGAGCAGGGTGCATTGAAACTCAATGGTGGTGCTTGCTTGCTTCAGAGTCATTTGTTGACTGTGAGAATTGGCCTAAGAATTTGGTGGGTGCTAAGTGGATGGCTTTGAAACTGTTCTTCTTTAGCCCAGTTGACACCTGTGAATGATCACCAGTCCTGATCATGTTGGAAATGGATTTGTAATAAAATGTCCATCACCTCTGAAATGGCAGAGATGGTTGCTAAGAGCCTCTAGAGCTACCAGGTTTTCCAAGAAATAACCTGAAGACATTTTGCTCCCAAGAGGACTGGTTATTTAAAACTGTGCATTAATGGACATTTGAAACATATTAAACCCCTTTCTCATTTCAGTTGTTGTGTCCTAATGTTCCAGGGGATCCCAAATTTGAAAGGAAAATCCCAGCCTGGTGTTTCTGGTGGTGTCCTAACAAGCATGCTTTTATCCAGGGTTCAGAGTTGGACATGTAGAAAAAGAGTTTCTAAGCCACTGACAATTTTTTTTTTAATTTCAAATTAAAGTTCTTTCTCCTTCTACGTGACTGTAAGTCATAGACATGGAAACCTGAAATTATAATGCTGCTCCTAGCTACTGGCCTCCTGCCCCTCTCGTGGTTAATGGCTTAGCTCAATGCCTGGTGGTGATGAGTATTATGTCCAGAAAAAGAGATGTTCGGATTCCATGACAAAGCTGCATTTTTGTAAAAATATTGGAGACCCCAAAATGAACTTCATGCTGACCATTTCCTCCTCTCTGTGTGCTTTCCCTTGCGAAGCCCTTCAAATACCCTCTTCTGTCGACGCCATCTCCTCTCCACCTGCACCTCTTGTGCCCTTTGTACATCTTTGATTGCCGATGATAACAGGGTAAAAGGACAGCCAACCTCATGCCTGATTAGCAGAACCGAATGCTAGTTTTAAAAAAATCTTCTCTGGCTTCAGAGAAGATTTTATAAGGACTTTTGTTTGGGATAAGCTTTCCAGATTATCCATGTCTATTTGCATCAAAGAGGAAAGAAATGGGCTTTCGGATGGCTCTTCCAATGCCTTCGGAACACTGCCTCTTGCCTTCATTCCTGCATTTTATGGCAAAGACAAAAGAAAGAAACTCAAGTTGCAAGAACAAACCCCAGTGACTACTAGTTTTGATGGTTCAAAATGATTTCCTTTATGGAAGTCACTTTATAACATGTTAAATATAATGGGAAGTGCTTTTGTCTTCTCTTTTGCATGAGTTGCTTTTAGGAGCAGGAAGAAGGTAGGCAAAGTAAGATAAAGATGCAACACATTTAACTACAAAAATCAGGTTCATTTTTTACTTCATTGTAATATTTTTGAAATCTTATGAGGGCCAGCATTTCTGGCTGCAATTTTGCATCCAGAACATTGTCAAAATGAACATGCAGTAAGTAGAACCTGATTGAAATTTACTCCTGGAAGCTTTCCTTTGCATTTTCAAGAAGTGGCCACCTGCCACACGCAAGAGTTGGGGGGTAGGAGAGAACTCAAATTCTGGGTGTCTGGATTAAATTTCGGTAAACATGGTGATATCTCAGTTTGAAAACTAGAGGGCCTATCCTGAGTATACATCAGTGTCTCTTTGATGGCCTAATTTCCTCAATGAGGATCTTTGGGAATACTTGAGATGGAACAACAGAAATGTGTGAAAGAAAGCAAAAACTTCTTGTAAATAACGTGACATCCCATGACGAACTGCCTGAGGCTTCAGGGTTTTTTCTTGCTTTTAACACTCTTAAATCTCCTCTGTTGGTTCCTAAGAGATCCCAGAAAAGGGAAAAATAAAGCTGCAATTAACTTTCTTATGTGCATCCTTCCAATATAGTACTGTATTCTTCAGGTGTTTTGCATTTAACATAAAAGTCCTCGGGAAACAGGTGTCAAAAACAGAGAGAGAAATCCTGGGCCATCACTTCACAAATATCCCAAACATGATATTCTTAAACAGGGCTCCCTCTCAGTGGTCATGAGGGAAGGTTGATACGTTCTTTGTTGGGGACTGTTTATACAATTTTTTTTTCAACTGTGAGCTTTGGAATCGTAACTTGCTGTGAGTCCAGCTTCTGTCTACTGCCATAAGATGGACCCCACGTCAGCATAATGAGGGTGGTATATATGCTCGCACCTAGACATGTGCATATGTACCTGTCGTACCTTCACGGAAGGAAAACAGGCTACTGACGTTTCGGAGGAGTAGCCACCAGTGCCTAATATCTTTTGGGGGGGATGGATGCTTATAATTGCCAGTATATCGAAACCACACTGGGAGTTCCACATAGTGGGGAGGGGTTTGGGGTGGGCAGAGGGGACATTTTAAACCTAGGCCTTTGGACTGGAGGCAGAATGATTTCTGCAAACCTAGGTCCTGAAGGCTTTGGGGCTTATTGGCTGGTTCTCAACCTTTTTCTTTTTTCTTCCCAGCATGCATTCCTATCTAAACCCAGACTTAGTTTAATTTCCTTGTCTTTCACTTCTGCTTCATTCCAGGGAGGAAAAATACACCTGTTATGGCCAAGATCTCCTTGCTAACACAGAGGCAAAAATAAATGTCTAATGTTTTTGAAGCCTCCCCTTCCTTTCCACAACCTCCCCCTCTTCAAGCTTCTTCTCCCACTTCCTACTCCCACCCACACAACTTCCCAGCCACCGAAACTTTTCTTTCAAATCTCTATTATCCTCTTAACAGTTGCTTGAATAAATTTATTTTTGCACTATACATTTTCTTTTTGCCAGATGTGTCTAACAAGTGTGTTTGGAAAGACCTACTCCCAGCCCCCTCCCCTTCCCCACCTCCCCCCGTCACATTCTCTCAGGCCTTCTCTGGTATTTATAATATATCACAGAAGTACCCAGTCTTATAGCCCTCGGTTATGCCTTTTTTTGACATTTTATTTTTTTTAAGCTTTTTATATATATATATAAATATATTACTTTGTCAAGTTTTTTTGCTGTACAAAAGTCTTAAGATTTAAAACTATTATTTGTATTATATGATGGTGGTATGTTAATGTTACAAAATTATTAATGAAGAAAAAATTTATTTTTGTTACTGGTCTGTTTCATAATTCTTTTTTAAATTGGTATATTGTAAGATATCTATGCAAAAAATGTTATGTGACGCATTTTTATTTAAGAATGTAATATGTGTAATAAACAGTAGAATGTGTTTGGCCTTGGAATGCTTTACTGTATTTCTCCTTGGCTTGTTTCACCTGGGGAAAAAAGTCTTCGAAAAGACACAAGTGGGTACTTACTTACATACTGCGTGAAAGTTTTCTTTCTCTGAGAAAGGGAAAGCAAAAGGTTGTATTAGGTTATCTTCGTTTGGGAGGTTGTGTGTGTACATATGTGTGTGTGTGTGTGTGTTTGTGTGTATTTTATAGTTTCAATGAGGTTGCTCAGTGCCCAAATAAGAAGGGTCACTGAGTTTATTTCTTCAAGGAGAAAAAGAGAGCCAATTGTTGGAGGTTATGAAAAACAATGTTTTAGAATGAGATAGATTATGAGGTGTTATTTCTTTAGGGGGTTGGGAGAACCTTATTGAAAGCAGTTTATTTGGTGAGAGAAGGAGGCAGTTTGTTCTTTAATAGGAACCTATTGGGAAAGGATCTTCGAAGCAGTTTGTGGAGTAAGGAGGAAGGGGGAAGGTCAGAGGGAATAATTTAGGTGAGTGGTAGGGGCAGTAAAATGAGAGGAGATGGTTGATAACAAAGTAGGGAGGAAATGGGTAACCGGAAGCCAGGAAATCCAGGTGGCTATGGAGAGTACAAAAAGGTAGATGGAAATACAAGCAGCTTCAGACCCAGAGAATAGAGGGCAATGAAAGCCCCAGGGAAAATTCTCAGAACTAAAAAGTACTCAAATCTTTGCCACATACAACTTCCAGGAAAGAGCATCACAAGTAAGGAGGAAGGTAGAGAGCTCAACTGGTGGTGTTGCCGCAGCATCAGTGATTCCCCAGGAGAAGTGGTGTCATTCACAGGAAACAACAGTAAAACACATTTGTCAATGGGACCCAGCACTAGTCAAGCTTTCTTTTCATTCTTTGAACTTACAGAAGTGGATACAATGGTGAATAACCTCTTTCCCTAATCAAATGACTCTGACAATCTTTTCAATAAATGTTTACTTTAGAAACCACGGTGATTGTGACTGAACTTACTGCATGAGTACAGACATTTTTCATGTCTTTGAACAGGAAACAGGTGTCAGGAGTGTGACAGTGGGTTTGGAAGGGAAGGTGAGTGGTCATGTTCTCGCTCTTACAAAACTCAAGGTGAAGAGAACAGCTGGTGCTACAGGGGCCATGAAAATGGTTTGAAGTGTTAAGTATCAGCAGCCACATCTGCTGAACAGGCAAGTGAGCTGGGCAATGTGGCAGCCCAAAGCCGACTGACAAGAAACTACATGACGTGGTGGGGAAAACACAGCCCCTGGAATCTGAAGACCTGCCTCCTTCTCCCCGGGCCTTTAGTAGCTCCGGGACCAGATGAGTAATTTAATTCTGTTGGCCAAAATCATTTACCTGCAAATTTACTCTTGAGTGAGGAAGCAGAAGATAGCTTGGCAATATTACCTAGAAGAAGGCTTATTATTCCACTTCCCTGACTTACAAAAAGATATCAAATTGAACATTTTAGATGGAGGACAAATTGCACTGTACTGAAATGTTCAGATGAGAGGGTGGTAAGTCTAATCTATTTGGCATAAGGAAATGAGATGGTTTACATAAGTGAATATGCTAAAAGACTTAAGCTTACATATTTAGAAACCCAATTTTTGCTTAAGATTGGTCTAAAAATATATATATTGCCCACTTTACCATCTTTTTGAGCATCCATTTTTACAATATAATATAAATTCAGGGATGACTCCAGACTGCGGGGTTGCTTGCCCTGGCACAGAATGACTCTATACTTTATATTGGGTGATTCGACTTTCTCTTTTGTGTTCTCCCTATTTAGAAGTTGCAAGTTCTTTGTGTGTCATCTTCTAGAAATATTTATCTCCTAGTCAACTAGACAATCAAATAGGCGAGCTTGGTAACAAGAATTCTTAAGTGCAGAAGCAACTATAGTTTCAATCCAACAGGCAGTAATCTGAAAGTGTAACCTGGATGTCCTAGGGGGAAGAAGGTACCTACTGGCTGTCATCTGGGGTTGCATATGCAGTTGGAAATGCTGGGCTAATGGAAAGAAATCTCATGAAAAGCAAAGTTTGGTGGAATTGATAAATAATTTATTATTTCTAGCTCATCTTCCACTTACAGGTTTAGAAAAGGAGGTGGTTAAAACCTTTAACTAAAATAAGTTTTTGAGGTCACTGGTAGGTGATGGTTTTCTGTTTTATCCATGAGCCAATTCGTAATTCCTTCTTCAACATGAAATATTTTATCTGAGATTTAAAAAACTATCAATACTCACTGAATTGAACTTAACCTGTTAACTTAACTTTTTTTTTTGGGGGGGACAGAGTCTCACCCTGTCACCCAGGCTGGAGTGCAATGGCATGATCTCTGCTCACTGCAACCTCCACCCCCCAGGTTCAAGAGATTCTACTGCCTCAGCCTCCTGAGTAGCTGGGATTACAGGCGTCCACCCCCATGCCCAGTTAATTTTTTGTATCTTTAGAAAAGATGGGGTTTCATCATGTTGGCTAGGCTGGTCTCGAACTCCTGACCTCGTGATCCACCCGCCTTGGCCTCCCAAAGTGCTGGGATTACAGGCGTGAGCCATCGCACCTGGCCCCTACCTATTAACTTTTTAAAACATTCTGCCTGATCATGATATAGCTATACATGCAATGACACTATATTTAAAATGATGAAATGATAACAAAGAAAGTTACGGGAGGGTGGAAGAACAAACTTTATGTTTATCTTATAAACATTTATGTTACAATTTTTTATTTCACATACACTGCATTTGAGCTGTTCAATAAAACTGCATAGATGGAATAGATATTACTTTCTCTCACAGATGGTAAAACTGGGGGCACAGAAAGACAAATATTACATTATCTCATTGATATGCAGAATCTTAAAAAGTTGAATTCATGAAGCAGAGAGTAGAATCATGATCACCTGGCACTTTGGAATTAGGAGGGGTTGGGGAGATGTTGGTCAAAGGATATAAAATTTCAGTACTATAGGAAGAATACAAGGATCTATTGTACAACGTGGTAACTATAATTACTAACAATGTACTGTATTTGTGCAAAAATCACTGAGAATAAATTTTAAATGTTTTCATCCCCCAAAAATGATAAGTATATGAGGTAATGCATATGTTAATTATAGCTTGACTAAGCCATTCCACAATGTATGCATATTTTAAAACAGGTTGTTTACAATAAATATATATGATTTTTATTTGTCAATTAAAAACATAATTAAAAAAAAACAAGTGAGTAACGGGTTCAAAGAGGTGACTTGATTAAGGCCGGGAGGACACAGTAAGTGGCAGACTTTTCTCCCTACCTCACTGCTTCGGGGTGATGAGGAGCCAACTCAATGCTTATGTATATGATGTCTCCAGGTATGGTATCACGATTGACATCACCTCCCCATTTTCACCTCACTAGACGCAGAAGGTAACCTATAGTATCAATGGAATCATCACATGCTCCCATTGGAGGCAATCTTTGGCAATCTCCTTCAGTATCACCATTCTATTTGAGTCAACTGAGGCTCAGAGAGGTCCCAACTTGTCCAGGGTCATATAGCACGTCCTTTGCAGAACAGGAGTCAATCCAGGGCTATTGATATGCAGTAATGCTCTCCTGGACTTGGCAGTGTTTCTTAAACTTCAGTTACTTGAGCACAGCCTTCAAGATTCTTGCATTATCCTTGCGTTATTTATTACTTCTTTAATCGTTTTTTAAAATTAACACAGTTTTTAAAAACCCTAAATACCTATTTTAGCTTTGTTCTCAGCAAAACTATCCCCAAAACTACTGGTCTGATAAGCAATTTTTCCTGTAAATACAAACAAAAATAAATATCTCAAAATAAAAGTACACATCTTCATGTTACATTACAACTCTCAGTTACTGCTGGTGGTATTTGAGAGGCACGGTTCTGTGCCATTCTCTAAAATCTATGCTGTACCATTTCTCTTTAGCTAATTATTGAGTCCATATTATGCTCCTCGGAGCACATTTCAAATTGAATCGAAAACTAAGTGCATATGAAAATTTAATAAAGACTGATTTGATGACTGGGAAGTTACTTAAGGATGCAGAGATGATCCCCTAGGAGGAAAAAGATAATGTGGAGTGGAGTGAATGCACATTCTCTGCCTCATTTTCCCCTGCTTGGAACACCCATCCCCCCAGGTACAGGCACTTTTGGTGGGTGGGCTCGTGGTCACGTCATGCCATTATTCTGTGGATGGAGCCCTGAGCATTAGATTTTGACTGCTCCGAAGAAGTATTATTGTTTCCCCAAGTTTCCCAATCAAGAGCCAATGCCCAGGAACTAATGCATGCTGTGAGGCACAGCTTCAAAACATGCTCACCTTCATGGCACAGTTCTGAGATGCCCAGGCCACTGCCTGTACATGCACATGAACACACAACTCAGCCCCCAAAATAGTTTTCCAATCAGCTCCAAGATACTTGATATTCTACTGTTAAATATTTATTGTTTTAGCCTAAAGGGTTCCTTATTTTTAAATTCCAACTATCAGGTACATGTAATTCTTTATACCTTATCTATTATATGGACCTTAAAGTTAACATGTGTATTCCTTCCTTTCACATGAAAAGTTTTTAAGTGCAAGGAGGATGAGAGATAGGGAGATAATGAATAGGAAAAAAACAGAAGCAAGTGGCCAATTTTGGGATTCAGGATGTGGGAAGGGCAGGTAATCAGACAGGCAGTTTTTCACCCATCGCTGCAGAACCCCTGGATAGTCATGCCATTTCATATGGGGACTGAAGCAATATTTTGTAGCAGGCAAAGTGCCCTACATGATCAAAATGAGAGTCTACAGGAACCTGGGTCTTCAGAGCTTATCACAGCAAAGAGCTACCAGCAAATGGGCAGCTCCTTGTTAGATAATAATGACAATTTCACATCCCTACTTGATCTTGCTTCTGTTCTTTATATCAACAACTTTCAGCATCCTTATTTTGCTGTGAGCAGAAAGTCAACAGTCCTTTATAATAATGAGAATGTGTTTGAGTCACTGGGGGTATATTTAAAGGATCATCATTTGTGGACTCTGACATCAGAACCAACGCAAGTATGATACCTTTCTTGCAGCTCGACAACATTCTGTTTTTGGGGTCAAGTGTGCAGACTGTTCTGAGAAGTGCATGAGCTACGATTATAAGATTGCTGGTCAAACAACCCAGACTATTAGAAGTTTTAAAACCCTGATCTTATTTACATGCTTTGGTGAACTCATGGAAACAAAGACCAAAAGATTTGCCACTGGAATCCTTAAATGAATTGATGAGGTCTCAAACTTGTGAAAAATTATTTTATATCTCTCTTTAGAAATATCTAACTATACTCCAATGCACATATAGCACATGATGACAATACTAATGAAAGGCCAAAATGCACATCCTGGCTTTGATGCTGAGAACTTGTAACACCTTTCTGTTCCCAATCTTGGTCTGTTTCCATTTTTCTTCCCATTTATTCTCTTTTCCTATTTTGCCTTTCTCTCTCCTCTCTACCTTCTGGCAGCTGCGAAAAACAACAACACTGTGAAGAACCACCTCCCAAGCCCACTTGAACTTCCTTTTCCACTGTCACCCCAATGATATGACCCCATCTCCTGTAGGTCATCCTTCTTCCTCCTCCCCTCTTCCTCTGTACCTTTATAAAGTCATTGTCTCCCAGTTGGAGGGTATTCATTTTTCATCCTAATTTATTTTTTATTTTTGAGTCAGGGTCTCGCTTCCAGGCTGGAGTACAAGTGGTGTGATCTTGGCTCACTGCAACCTCCGACTCCCTGGTTTAAGTGATTCTCCTGCCTCAGCCTCCGGAGTAGCTGGGACTACAGGCCCCCACCACCACGCCCGGCTAATTTTTTGTGTTTTTTTGTAGAGACAGGGTTTCAGCATGTTGGCCAAGATGGTATCGATCTCCTGACCTCATGATCCACTGACCTTAACCTCCCAAAATACTGAGATTACAGGAATGAGCTGTGCTCGGCTTTTCAGCCAATTAGAATGGTGCTACCATGAGAATGATATGGGTTGTTCCGCTGATCCCCCTAGGGAGAATGAGAAACAGGACACTGCAGGCAAACATGGAGGATTCCAACACATCTCTATTTGTTAAACACTGTGATACGCCAGGCAGTAGGTCAGCACTGGAATGCATGTTGTATAAGGTGTCTCAATCACATAATTACAAATTTGAATGTGTCTTAACAAGACAAGTGAGCAATAAAGAATTATAATAATAAATAGCTATCTTCTGAATCTTAGAGATTTAGGATTGTAAAATACCAAATATAAACCTTCTCCCTTAGTTCCAGTCCTTTCCATTACAATATAGGTGGGCTTTGATTTACACAACAAAATTATTTTCCAAATGGAAATGGACTTCGGTTTAAATACATGCAGAAACTCACTGTGTGCAATGTTTCTTAAGGTGTGGGTCAAGACCACCTGCATCAGAATCATCAAGGATTTTTTAAAATTCAATTTTCTGAGTTTCACCCTAACCTGAATCATACCCTCCGCAGGGTGGGGCTTGGACATCTGCATTTTAACAGGCTCTCTTGGGGTCATTCCAGACCACTTCAGAGTCTTGGAAACACTTCTGGAGAGGGATCATTCTGTGAAGCAAAGCAAAGCAATATTTTTATAAAGAAAATAAACATTCTTTGGTTTTCTGAAAAATAAGGATTTTTAAACATCCGTACTTATGATTTGCTTAAAGTATGGTATGTCTGTTCACTGGACTGCATGTTTGGGGTCTGTCACAAAGAAAACTGTCTTACCACCAGCCACTATGGGGTGACTTCCAAGAAGGCAGCTGTTCAGGTAAAGTTCCGGGAACCCACTCCTGAAAGTATGCTGAAATTGACTATCCCTGGGTCTTTTACCAGAAAAGACATCTATGGTGGTAACTCTTTGAGGATAGAAGTTTTTATTTGGTTGGGTTTGATTCAGTCCTCTTATATGGATTTGGCAGCTCATGTCCTTTGCTGAGATAATCTCTGTCCCATGCCCCAATCTGTGTTCCATGCCCCAACCCAAGCATGGAAATACCTGTTTCTTCTGGCCAGGCACAGTGGCTCATGTCTGTAATCCCAGTAAGTTGGGAGGCTGAGGCAGGTGGATCACTTGAGACCAGGAGTTCGAGGCCAGCCTGGCCAACATGGGGAAAGCCCCATCTCTACAAAAAATGCACAAATTCACTGGATGTGGTGGCACACATCTGTAATCCCAGCTACTCCGGAGGCTGAGGCAGGAGTGTTGTTTGAACCTGGGAGGTGGAAGTTGCAGTGAGCCAAGATGGCACCACTGTACTCCAGTCTGGGAGACAGGGTGAGTCCCTGTAGAAAGAAAAAAAGAAAGAGAGAGAGAAAGAAAGAAAGAAAGGGAAGGAGGGAAGGAAGGAAGGAAGGAAGGAAGGAAGGAAGGAAGGAAGGAAGGAAGGAAGGAAGGAAGGAAGGAAGGAAGGAGAGAAAGAAAAGAGAAATACTTGTTACCACGATTGAAGAACTTGCCTGCTTTAAGGTGTAAGACTACATTCTGTGTCTCTCACCCTTGGCTTCTCAGAAGCCACTGGCACCCTCTACATTACAAGTCCTCTTTGTTTTTTAAACCTTTCCTTCTTCCTCACTGCCATTTTTATGCCACTGAAGCTCAGCTTTAAGCAGAAGCTCCCTGGGACTGAGAGCTTGAGGATCCCATAAGAGAGAGAGAGAGAGCTTGAGGACCCCATATGAGTCTGTTGTCTGTCAACAAAGCATTTTGAGCTAAGCCCAGTTTTATGTCCAGATTTTTTTAATCAACAAAATTGGAGGAAGGAATATATGCTGCAGTTGGTGAAAATGGGCTTTTCTATATTCTGAGAAAGTTATTCTAAGAATAGGCCTGTGGAAGACCTAGCAGGGAAAAATATGAGCAAAAGAGGAATTCTCAAAATGCCTGTGAAAGCTCTTCCTGAAAATGCTCAGACACAGAGCCCTGCTTATCTCCTTCCTCTGACCTGCAGCACCCCAGAGATGATGTGGTTGGTTCATGGAACAGGAAGGGAATTGCCATAAATCTGAGCTAATTTGGAAAGGGAAGGATGGAGCAGATATGCAGCAATCAATAGAACGACGTCTTGTTTTGTGGTAAATGTTTACTGGCTCTGTTGCTGGAATGTAATCCTGCTGCATCAGAACATGGGCCATTAGAGGTGAAATGAGTTCACGTAACATCCTCCCTGTGTAGTTGGTACGCATCATTCCTCTAAGTACTGGAGCCCACGGTATCATGCTGCCAACTAGAGAAAAGGTTTTGGATGATTCTCTCTCTAGATCATCTTTACCTTTTATTACTTCATGATTCCTAAGAAAGAGAAAAATGACCAATTTCTCTTTCCTTAGCCCATTTTTGCAGGATGGGCTGTATAAATGCCACTTAACATTTCCTTCCACTCCTGAAAGTGCAAACAAGGAGAGGAAACCACAATGAGAACAGCAACTAAATTGTTCCTTCACTGACTAAGCTAGAGGAGGGAAGCATTGCTCAGCTGCTGAGGGGAGAAGGAGTCGAAGCATGTGTTTCCTTGCCACGGAAAGGAGAGGGTATTAAAAATGCTTTGACTGAAAAGCAAGTGCACTAATTGATTGTTAATGACTGTACAGCCCTAAATGTCTGGAATTTGGTTTAGATTCAATGTAATTTGACATTTGCCAACCATTATTAAATCCCTTTGATGCTCTCCCTGTGCTGTGCTGATGAGCAGCTGATTGGCTCTTGGGGACAAAAAATGTGAATGGTTGGGCACCAAGTCAACGGGGTATCTGGAAGATAGCCAATTCACCCATTCCCCTCAGCCTCCCCAGGCTCACTGCTATGGCATCCCCCATGCCGCGGTCTTCTTGGGTCCCCTTTCCTGTTTCTGCCGGCTCTGTTCCCTTCCATCGTCATTCTCAAAATTGCATTCCTTTTCCAGCAGCAGTTCACTTACCCCTTTAAAAGCAAATTGTATCCTCTGCTCTATTGGCTGCCCCAACTCAGACATCACCATCTCATTGCGAAGAACAAAAGTGTACTACATTCGTATCAAGGTAGAAAGATTAATAAAAAAGATGTAGAGGGATATGAAACCCTGTTGGAAAAATCATTCCTATGGGAATTTGAGAGTTATCAGGACCTCTTCCTCTCTCTAATTTTATTTCTACTTTTCTTTGTCTATCTTCTCTGTCCTTCCTTCCACAAACAAACTTCCTGGCTTCCTCACCCATTGTGTATGGTCCAATGCCACTTCTATCATAGCTACCTCTAAAATTCCTTAGTCCCAGGCTCTACCCAGGCTGCCCACTGACACAGTCTCTGAGCCCCAATTCCAACTTCCCATAAGAAAGAATTTAACTGGCCAGGCTCCTCAGTGGCTGAATTGGCTGTTGCCCTGGGACAAGGACAAGCACATGTGTTTATCCTTCCAGAGCCAAGGCTGAGCCACAGGTAAGAAGGATAAGATGGGTAGCACAGGTGTGCTTCCTCAGGGCAATGCAAGAGTCTTCCTCTTTATTTTGGTATCAACTCTCTTGGAATATTCAACCCAGCTTTGCAAATAGTTCTATTCTGTGTGTTCATAATTTACAGCATACCCCACCTCTTGCAATGACCCACTCACTTTTCCAGAACTACCAATTGTTCCTCATTCACACTTTTGCTACATCTCCTTGCAAAAGACTGAAGGGGTAAAAAAAAAAAAAAAAAATCAGAGCACTTTTTAAGACAGTGAATCAAGAGAGAATTCAGAGAAGTATCAAGAGGAAAGCTGCACAATGAAGAAAAAAATCCCACATAATTCCATTACAGTAAGATGAGTTTTCTTATTGTCAGGTGTGAGGCAGCCTGGTGTAGAGGCAGAAATGATGGTGAGGAGGAGTCAGGAAGCATTATCCTAGCTCTAGCTGTGCCTCTGGGTGAGCTTTGTAACCTGAGGCAGATTGCTTAGCCTTTCCGGGCTCCATTCTTTTTTTCCTGAAAAATAAAAAGAATTGATTAAATAAATTTTAGTATTCAATTCATAAATTCTGTGATAATATAATTTCAAGAAATAGTTGATGTAAAATACTATAGAACAGCAAAATAATTTGAATGGTCCCAGAGAACTACTTATCTTTCCCATCATTCTTTTCACTCATTCAACAAATATTAGGATGTTTTACATGCTGGCACTCTCTGAGTACACAAATGACAACAGATACAATCTTTCACAGAACGTACAATTGAGCATATAAAGGAAAATCTTTACCATCTATATTATAGTATCTCTGATGTAAGCCTTCCTTTTACATTTAATGCTGTTTTCTCCTACAAAATGCTTGACTTCTTTCTTGCCCTAAGTGACTGCCAACTTAATTCTCCTGGGGAAACCTTAACACCTTAACTGCTGCTGGGAAACATGGACATGGCTGGAAAGAGACATGGGCCTCTTTTCCATATCCTTCTGTATCAGATCTTTCCAACAGGACTTCCTCTTTGGGTTTAGAATAACTTCTAAAAGTCTCAGAAGCCCTATATTGTAAGATAAATGTAAAAACACGGTGAAGCACAACCAGACACTAATTATGAATTATCCGCCATGTTTTCCGTCCAAGCTCTATTAGCTCCTGGATATAATTTTAAGAATTACAAGAATTAATGCATGGAGAATGAGGGGAGTCAGGCCTGGCACACGTAACATGCTTGATAAGTGCTGGCTGTCATTATCTTTACTAATAGAAATTCTCGTCATTCTGGGGGAGGGTTTTCTGATCTGAAGGTAATCATGGTCCTTGGGGAAATGTACCCACTGCTCATGCTCAGCCCAAAGCTTGGACTGTGGCCTCAGCTTTGGGGTTCGGGACAGGAAAGAAAATGGGGGGATCTCCATTTGTGGCACATGGCCTCTCTCTTTCCCCTCCTCTTCTGCAGCCCCCCAAGTGCCATGTCCCCTACTCCACACAGAGCCAAGACACCCTTTAATAGGTGGATCGCCAGCAAGCCTGGGGCACATGTTTCCCAGATTCTGCCTGCTGTTTGCCTGGAGACTGCATCCTTGAAAAATTAATCAATGCCTTCTCAGAAAACAGAACCCCGGTGGGAATGTTTGCCATTTTCTTTGCTAAGTGTTATTTTTTCCATATTAGAGGTCTGATTTCCTGCAATTCTTAGAGAGCGCAGGGAGGAAGAAGGGTGAGGAAACTGGGCCAGGGGTGCAGTGATTAAGTGCCTGCTCGGTTTGTCCCGTTTCCTTCCCAATGGCAACAATGAGCTTTAGGCATCCCTGCTGCAGTTATTTTGGCATAGAGAGAACAGTGCCATTGTTCATGTATTCTAGATTGTCCGAGCAGAAGATTCAGCTCTTTCCCCTCGGTTCTGTCACCAGCTGTGTGGCTTTCCTGGGGTTATCACCTCCCTGGGCCAGTTTCTTCAGCCATTATAAGGAGACAACACTTGCTTGTTCAATGACTTGGATTTCCTTCAAAATAAAATGTCAGGAACGTCTAAAATACTATTATTATAATAAAGTCTTCTGTCTTGGGAAGTATCACTCAGTGTGAGGTGAAGGAAGAGAAGACAGAGAGAGATGAGAGAAAAGGGAAAGGCAGCGAAGAGCATTTCAGAAGAATATTCTGAGCCACTCTTTCACCTGTCCCCCCATCTCTCTCTAAGGGGCACTTCATATTGGTTGTCACAGACCAATCACGAGGTGGTAGTACTTCTAGTACTATAATGGTAAAGCCGATTGCGTTGATTTGACTTGGTTATTTAGATTTTTAATAACAGCTCTAACAGGCATAAAATAAAGAGAAAACAATTTATCCAAGTAATTACTAGCAAAGCTAGGACAATAATGGTGAACTATTAATAGTGAAAGCTATACCCACTTTGGTTATAATGTTGCAGCTCTCCAGGATCTTTAAAATCTTATCTCATTTAAGAGTCATAATCAGTGTGCGAGGTCAGGAGGGTAGGTTTCCTCTAAGCCCAACTCCCTGTCTTATCTGCTCCTTGCTTGTTGTTGTTTGAGATGGAATCTCACTCTGTCACCCAGGCTGGAGTGCATGATCTCCGCTCACTGCAACCTCCCACTCCCTGGTTCAAGAGATTCTCCTGCCTCAGCCTCCCAAGTAGCTGGGATTACAGGTATGTGCCACCATGCCCAGCTAATTTTTGTATTATTATTATTATTTTTTTTTTGGAGGAGAGACAGAGTTTCATCATGTTGCCCAGGATGGTCTCTATGTTTTGACCTCATGATCCACCTACCTCGGCCTCTCAAAGTGCTGGGATTACAGGTGTGAGCCACTGCTCCCAGCCCTAATTTTTGTATTGTTAGTAGAGACAGGTTTTCACCTTGTTGGTCAGGCTGTCTTGGCCCTAATTTTTGTATTTTTAGTAGAGACAGGTTTTCACCTTGTTGGTCAGCCTGTCCCAGCCCTGATTTTTGTATTTTTAGTAGAGGTGGGTTTTCACCTTGTTGGTCAGTCTGATCTCGAACTCCTGACCTCAGGTGATCCACCTGCCTTGGCCTCCCAAAGTGCTGGGATTATAGGTGTGAGCCACTGCATCTTTGTTTTTTTGAATGAGGAAACTGAAGCCCTGGAGGTTCAGTCCTAGCAGTCCTAGGCTGTAGAGCTAAGGTGAAAACATCAGTCTCCTGTCCATTCTTTCTCACCCACTCTGTGCTACCAGCATTTCATTAAACAACTGTTATCCTACTGTAATAGGATGTCCAAATATTTGGTTCATTTAATAAATGTTTATATTTATAATTGAGTTATTATAAATATTCTGAAGGTTTTTTTCAAAGGGTAAGTTGAAATATATTTTTTTAAATCTATTTTTAAAGCTAAAAACACAACTACATTTTCGTATTTGGTCATTTATAAGATCAGGCGTTTCTGTTTGTACTGTAAAAATGGTATGACCCAGGAATTGGGATCAGGATTAATTAATTCACTAATTTAATTAGTGGTTAGACAATGGGCTAAAGATTGTGTTTGATGAGCTAAACACTGGGGATTCCAAAGATGCACAAGGCAATTTCTGTTAGTTAGAACTGAACGTTTATGTTTACTTATTTATTTTTGGTGGTGACAAAAACTCAACTTGAAGTGGTCTATGCACAATGGGGAATTCATGATAAGATTCCAGGGTATAATTTATTACAGGGATACTAGGGTGTGTTTGTGGAAACACTAGAAGTGAAACATGACTTCTAGAACAGGAGCTCAGGACCCTCTGCCTCAGCTCTGTTCCCCTCAGGTCATTTACTTCATTCTTCTCTTTCTAAAGGCTTCCATTGACTTTGCCCTTATTGACAGAAAACATGGCTACCAATTGCGCTGAATTATTGCTTCAAAGCCAGAGGGACTAAATTTCTTTTCTCAGTTCCAATTCCAGAATTCCCGAGAAAAGCCACCGATTAGCCCTGGACCAGGAGCTCACCCTACACCAGATGACTGTGCCCTGCAGGGTGGGATTCTCTGCTTCTGTCAGGTGCCCACTTCCAATCCATCAGCAGGGGCAAGGTGTGGAGTTGCACTGGACTAGCATGGTGGATCCTATGATAACTTTATGGGTGTAGGTGAACAGGAGCTGTTACTGGAAGGGGGTTGTGGGGAAGACAATCCCATGAACACTGGGCAGTCCCTACCCTCCTGAAGCTCCCAATCTAGTGATCTATAAACAGATGACGCTATAATGTTAACATAGCTGGATTAGAGAAGTATATCACATTGCTCAAAAAAACACAGAAGAAGGCACAATTGCTCTGCTTCGAGAGAGGAGTCAGGGAGGTTGTACAGCGAAAGTGAGGTTCAAGCTGAGTCTTGAAATATAACAAGAAAATCATCAGTGAGGAAAGGGCATTCTGAGCAGGAGGAACTGTGTACCTAGAGGCCCAGAAGCATGGAATCCCAGCATGAATGAGTGAAAGAATAAGGCTGGGAAAGAAAATAGCACTCTATATCCTTTTACACCTGTGACTCATCCACTTTCCCTATACTTTAAGGAGCAAATGAGGTCCTAAAATAACCGAAACATGTTTCATAGGACCATTGACTTTTTGGAGCATTTTAATAAATTCATTAGTTTCACACAATTTTGTCATGATGTAGGTAGTACACACTTTTTTTTTCTCATTTTATTGATGAAAAAATAAATTTTTAAAAGGTTGTGACTTGGCCATCATTAGTTTAGGGTTGGAACTGGAACTAGAACCTAGGTTTGTGATATACAACTCCTTCCTCCAGGGTTTCCTTCAATGCCGATTTAAGGGACCACATCTGTGTCATTAATAATTCAGTCTATTATGAAAAGCCACTTGGATGGTCCCAGATAAACTGTATATATTTTATTTTGGTCAGCTATTTTTAAAATCTTCTAAAACATCCATTGCAGAAAGTTATCTAAAAGAAGGGATTCTTGTCATCTGGAATGGGAGTGAAGGGGGACAAAAATGACCTTTCAAGAACTATCTTATTCCTACGATTCTTTTGTTACAACAGGTACGTGCAGGTTTAAGTGAGTCACATAAATGTGTAAAATGAGTGAGTGATCAATTTTTTACCTCACAAAAGGATTGCCTGCCTGCTTTGTAAGCCACATGAAGACAGGGAATGTATCATGTTTTTGAAGAGCTAGAATTTGTCCAGTGTGGTCTGCTGTGCCTGGTACATTGTAAGTGCTCAATAAATATTCAATGAACAAACACAAGAAATTTTTTTTAAAATAAGGTAACAATATAGATCTTTGATTAAAAGCAAGAGGCAGCTATGCTTGGAATCAATTTTTGGCTGTACCACCTACTACATGTGAAGCGATCGGCAAATTATTGTCTAGGTCTCTGTCTCCTTAGCTCAAATATGGAAATAATAATCGTACTTAGTCTCAGGGTTGTTTATTTGTTGAATAAATATTTATTAGGTATCTACTAAGCTAATATGTACTGTTTAAAGTTAAGGGGGATATGTTTCAGAGAACAGAGGTGTCAGGGCTCCTAGACAATAAATAAGGAAAAAAAAATAAGTGAACTAGTTAATTAAAATTGGGATGCAGTGCTACAAAGGAAATAACCAGGATAATGCAGAGTTGACAGTGAACATAGGAGCACTTGAGAGAGAATGATCAGAAAAGCTTCCCTAAGGAGGTGACGTCTGATCTGAGATCTGAGGAGAGGATAATAAGCATCAAGGATAGAGTTTTCTGGGCGGAGGAAGCAAGAGCAAAGCCCAGGGAGGAGACAGGAGTGCAGAACTGGAGGACAGAGAGGAGGCCGCTGGGGACTGTGCACACGAACAAACGGGTACTTGGTGGAAGAGAGGCTGGAGAGTGGCCAAGTCATGGAGTGCCTTGTAGGACAAGGTGAATGACTGCTTGAAGAGCATTGAGGAACCACTGAGGGATTTAAACAGAGGAGCAGCCTTATCTGATTTACATTTTTAAGCAAACATTCTGTCTCAGTAAAGAACATCAGCATCCATCAAAGTGATTATATGAAAAACTTGAATCCCTCTTGGTTCCTCAGTTTCCCTCTCCCCTCATCAGCAAACCCAGCGAACCTGTTCTTTAAAATATACCCTAAGCATCTAAATTTTTCTCCACCTCTACTAAAATCACTTCTATCTGAGCTACCATAACTTGTCTAGGCTATCTGCTATGCTCCCCTAGACTCTGTAAGTTTGGAAACTTACTAGATTTTCAAGGAGGCCAGGGGAGATGGCTCACGCCTGTAATCCCAGTACTTTAGGGGGCCAAGGAGGGTGGATCACCTGAGGTCAGGAGTTGGAGACCAGCCTGCCCGATATGGCAAAACCCCGCCTCTACTAAAAATACAAAAAATTAGCTGGGCGTGGTGGTGGGCACCTATAATCCCAGCTACTCAGGAGGCTGAGGCAGGAGAATTGCTTGAACCCGGGAGGCGGAGGTTGCAGTGAGCTGAGACTCCAGCCTGCATGACAAGAGCAAAACTCCACCTCAAAAAAAAAAAAAAAAAGATTTTCAAGGGGTGAGGTAAAGTAGGCAGTTGGACATTTAAGACTAAAACTCGGGCTGGGTTACATAACATACCATACATAAAATATCTGGCAAAACACCTGGCTTCTAGAATGTTCTTGATACACATGGTCTGTTTTTTTCTTTTCTTTTTTTTTTTTTAAGTAACACCCATTCTCCCAGTGTATTTTGACATGATTAAAAAAATCAAGGTATTTAGAGCAGGAGATTTGGGTTCATGTCTTAGTTTAAAAGAAACATGGCTTTGGACAAGTCCTAATTTTCCCGAGCCACCATTTCCTCATCTGTGAACTGAAGATGCTGAACATTCGTCCTTTCTATTATACAGGGCTCTTGTGGGCTTCAAATAGGATGATAGATGTTAAAATGCTTTGTAAGCTGAAAAGCAACTTTTCATGAGCAATCAACTGTATGAAATTATATGTAATTCACTTTCCCTGGGTATGTGACCTCTCAGATTCCTATACTATAAGGAAACATTAAAAAATACATTTTATTATAGGGCACTGGGGTCTTTAGCTTATGGGAGTCACTTTTTTTTTTGAGACAGGGCTTCAGTCAGTCACCCATGCTGGAGCACAGTGGTGCGATCTCAGCTCACTGCAACCTCTGCCTCCTGGGTTCACATGATTCTCCTGCCTCAGCCTCACCCTGGGACTACAGGTGCCCACCACCACACCCAGTAGGAGTCCCAGATTCTTGAACCTCAGCCTCGTATGGCCCAAACCAGCACTGTCCAAAAGACCATTCTGCTAAAACGGAAATCTTGTATGTCTGCACTGTCCACTAAGGCAGCCACCAGACATTGCGGATATTGAGCACTTGAAATGTGGCGAGTTTGACTAATGAATATTAATTTTTATTTTTAAGATTTAATTAATTTAAACTTAAATTCCCAGGTATGGTTAGCGGCTACTGTATTGAAGAGTATGAGTCCAAATGCTCTACTTTCTTGGGTCACTATCCATAAAACAAGAACCCAATAAAATCTTTTCTAGTTCTATCTATGCCTCTACATGCACAGTTTAGAAATAGATAAGCCAATTTGGATAGAATAAGGGTTGAATCCTGAGTTGCTTTTTTAAAAAAGCTCTCAGGTTTAATATAACGCTAGACTTCTTTTAAAAAGTTGATAGCTTATTTATTTATCAGCAAAAGGGAAGGCTTCGAAACAATGATAACACAGTCTTAAGTAAAAGGCAACCCTGGGAGATGAACTACTTAAGAAACACATTCTCCTGGGAGTTATATTTGGGTAGCAAGTAGACTACTTGTTCCAAAGTTAACATCCTTCATTTCTTATCAAGAGAGATCACTAGAGAAAAAATATTTGGAATTGGATAAATAAACAAATGGCTGCCATGGGGGTTGTTTATATGATGCTGTCAGTGGTGAGGTCACCAGGGGCTTCCATGATGAAGCTGGCACTAATTTTGTCTCTTTATATAAGAATTGTGTTCCTAAACTGAATATTTAGGACTTAGGGTGCAATCTATATTTTTAAAATAGAAATGGAAGGCAACATGATTGAACTATTTGGGGAAAAAGTGGGAACTCAGAAGAAAGGAACTGCAAGACAATCGAAAGGACTAAAGGTGAGAGATGGAGAGAAGTAAGAAAATCTTTTGAAAGGAAGAAATGAATACGGTACTGAAATCAAGAAGACAGAGAGAGAACAGATTGGGGTAGGCGGGGTGAGGATTAGAGAAGAAATTCCAGATTCATTTGTGAAAGACACCAGGAGCTAAGCTTGTCTATGGCAGGGGGGAAAAACAGAGCAGAACTGAGGAAGACCAGAAAAAAAATTGCTTTGGAAAGAACGATAGTGACAAGGTAGTAAGGACAAGGAGGGACAGCTGTCATCTCATTTAATTGAAAAATTATTAATGGAACAGACGGCACAGCCACACTGATCCTTTACAGATAAGGCACTACTATGAAATTCCAGATAATAGCAGTGGAAGGCTGAAAAGTTATTGAGAGCAAAAGTGGTAAGAATGCTAATTTAATTGATAATAACATTATACTTAGCACAAGGCTCAGGAATTTAACAATCACACATTAAATAAATTTAAATGACTATGATTATCATCTAATTAGGTTGTTTAAATAATGTAACATAATTAAATGCTTTAAAAAAAAAGCCCTAGTACTTTTAAATGATCACTCTCACATTCGGAATTCTCCCTTTGAGCATTTAATGTTCAACACTGCAGTCCTGGGGGAGGTAGTATTAGGTGGTATTATCCTGACAGCCACACCTTTCCAAATGTATGAAGTTGTTGGGTTAGAGGAAGACAAATGGCAAACTTAGCTTTTGAATGCCTTATTATTATCGATCCCTTATTCTTCCATTATCAGAGTAGGTAGCTTCTTTCCTCAAACAACTACTTTGTCTCTTTCCTCTCTGTTCCCTCACCAAGCAGGGTTCCCTAACATGTCTCCTTGCCTTTATCTTAAGACACTATGGCATAAATCCTGCTGGGCTAAGCTTAAAATAGGTCATCTAGGAGCTCAGCTATGCAAGTACACTTCACAAAAAGCTGTCTGGATTTGGGAATTGGAAGCCAAGAACCATAGACTTGTGGCTGTGACCACGTTGCTGACTACAGTCAGAGGTGAGAAAGGCAACATTTTGCTCTCCTGACTCCTTTATGGAAAGTCAGTCCTGGAGTAATAGCCTCGCAGTGGGAAGAAAAAGACAAAGCAACTGACTTATTTAAAAATACGATAATACATGAGTGTTGTAAATTGTTTAGAAAAGAATGCAGAGAAAGTCAGTGCTCTCATAACCCTACCCAGAAACAATCACAATCAAGAATTTGATGCACCTGTTTCCAGAAATCGACATATATATTAACATAAATGTGATCTTATCTATGGACCGTTGTATAGGATTCTTTTTTAACTTCATGTGTAGTGGCCATATTTCCACATCAATATGCCATACTTCGTTGAATCCAAAATACCTGTAATTGTAAGATTATGTGCCCATTAAGAAGGAGAAAATTGCTGCTGATTATAAGTGGCAGACTCCTTTGACTATAAGACACATCCTTATTTTAGAGATGCTAAATTAATAAAAAAGCATCCTATAAATGATGAGAGACAGTATTAAAAACCTCCTTCACCCTTATGACAGCTGCGTAATATAGCATTGTATGGCCATATCATAAATTACTTAGAAATCCTCCAGTATGGGACATTTGTGTTGTTTCCAATATTTTCATGAATTTCCTGAATCTTTACACACTTGTTAGGTTTACTTCCTTACTCTCAATTCCTAGAAGTAGAATTGATGGATTGCAATTAATTCACTCAATTTAGCCATTCTACAATGTATACATGTTTCAAAACAGCTTGTTGTACAAGGTAGATGTATACAACTTTTGTCAATTTAAAATTAAATTCATTAAAAGAATTGTACAGATTATTTCATCACCCAGGAATTAAGCCTAGTACCCATGAGTTATTTTTTCCTGATCCTCTCCTTCCTCCCACCCTCCGCCCTCTAGCAGGCCCCAGTGTCTATTGTTTCCCTCTATGTGTCCACGTGTCCTCATCATTTCGCTCCCAATTATAAGTGAGAACATGTGGCATTTGCTTTTCTGTTCCTTTGTTAGTTTGCTAAGGATAACAGCCTCTGGCTCCATCCATGTTCCTGCAAAGAACAGCCTCATAACATGAGTTTACCTATATAACAAACCAGCGCATGTACCCTGAACTTAAAAGTTGAAAAGAGAAAAAAAACACAGTTAATGAGTTATAATTTTCCTTATGCTAAAAAATGTAAAAGAATTGATGAAATAAATATGTTTGTAAATCCTGTTTACACCAGGTGATACGGGTTTGCATTCCAACCAGTTGTGTATCAGAGTGCACAGTTCCTAAGGCTCTCAGCAATTGTCATGCTATTAATATCCACTTACGACTAACCTGGACCTCAAATAAGAAAACTCCAAAGCTATACACCTCATTTGTCACTCACTATTATTCTTGTCTTTTGTCTTGGCATTTCTGATACTCAAGAGACTTCAGGAATTTGACATGATGATGTCTGTAGATGATTCCCTGATAACTGACAAAGCCCAGATCTGTTTACTTGTAGAGAGCTACGTTTAACAACAGGGGTGTAGGTGATGATCTACGTGATTATTCATGAAGTTTCTGACAGTTAGCAACAAAGCCTAAACAAAGATCATAAATGTTTGGATGTGACTTAACATTAATAGTACCAGTAACTAGAAGTTACGTTTTGGGCTATTTTCCTGAACTCTTTGGTTTATTTGATCTGAAATCGCTGAAATCACACCGTGTACTAGGTTGTAGAAACACAAAGATGGGCAGCTTAACAATTCTGTCCTGGGAACCTATAGTCCGACAGGGGAGATGAGATACACTCATATATAAAGTTACAGAACAATGGACAACAAGATCATCGATTTCATAAGACAGGATATTATTTAGTGTCAAATGTGCAAACATTAAGTCCAGAATTTGAATGAAATCTGGAGTTAGAATGCTCTGGCCCTCTGAGAGGCACCAAGCCCAGGGCTAATGTGCCGTGACCCACTGGAAGCACAAAGATGACACATGGTCAATCCCTTTATAAGCAGCATCTGTGCCCTGTACCGTCCCTCAGGAGTCTGCGGCACGTCAACAAATGCTCAGCCTTTTCCTGGAGCACCAGAGGCACAGCTGTACCAGTGTCCTCTGTGTCTTGGAGGGGAGGAGCAGGACCATTTGACTCCAGCTCCTCTTTGGGAGGAGTGCCCCTAGGGCAAGAAACACAGAGTGCCCCACTAAGGGACTGTTATGCTAAGAAAGTGGGAATTCACCCGTCACATTTCCATGCCCAGTGGCGTAGGAACTAAAGTCCCATCCATAAAGCAAGCTTCCTGTTTAATCAGCAATTTAAGTTTTGGGACATGTGCCTCCCACACCAAATTTCAAGACAGGGAGAGGGAGGGGGAGAAAAGAGGTGGGTGAGAGAATGTTGGCTTTCTAAAAAAATTGTTTCCAAAGCCAGATGCACATGGTTTTTAGGAGACACCACATCGTGGTCCTGCTTCAGGGCTCTAATTTAATAAGGATGGCAAGAAATAAATGATTCACTTGCTGATATCGAGAGAGTGCAAATGCACCTGCCCCAGGCACTCCAAGTCAGGGCATATGTTTGTAAATGACATGCAGGCTGTGAACCTGTGGGTGGAGCCCCAGGTGGGGAGGCTGGAGAGGCAACTGGACTACATCAGGGGATCTTAATCAGAACTGTGGATCAGAAAACCAAGGATGTTTCAGAATAGATGGAGGTCCTAGCCACACTCCAGATCTCTTGAATCAGAATATTGGGCTGGTCAGGGCATTGTTTTTCCAGAAATTCCACCAATGAATCAGACATGCTCCTCTGGTTAAGAATCACTAGACTAGCTAACTCTAGCCGGAACTCTTACCTGTCAAGAGAGGGCAGGCAACCTCATTTCTGATGTATTAGGACTTTCACATAATTGAAAAATGAAGAAAAGTCAAAATGAGGCTTAAAAATCATTTAAATAGGTAAGCACATTTTGAATCCCATAACCTGTGTTTACATTTAACCTAATAACACTGAATATAAGATTGCAATGCAATTTAATCTCCCAAGATAATTAAAAGATTTATGAAAGATGTTAATGCTTAGGAAACCATAGGCAGTGTGATCCAAAAGGGAACACAAGTTTAAGGTTGTGTGATGAATGGCTTCTTTCAGTCCTGTCAGGGTATCTCTGAGACTGAAGGTACCACCTCTATTGGTGAAATAATTAAAGTATAAATTTGACCTTCTTCATTAATGGAAAGCCAAGGCCCCATGGTCATCCTGCTTCCTCTTCTCATCCCCCTTCCAGGTATCCATGCCATGGATGTTCTGGACTTCAGCTGTAAATGATCAAAAACCCTTTTGCAGCTGGGCGCAGTGGCTTATGCCTGTAATCCCAGCACTTTGGAAGGCCAAGATGATGAAACTCCATCTCTACCAAAATAAAAAAATTAGTGATGGCAGGCACTTGTAATCCCAGCTACTTGGGAGGCTGAGGCAGAGAATTGCTTGAACCCTGGAGGCAGAGGTTGTAGTGAGCTGAGATTGTGCCATTGCACTCCATCTGGGTAACAGAGTGAGACTCTGTCTCAAAATGAAAAAAAAAAAAACCCTTTGCTCTAATGTATGCAATAACATTTCTGGACTGACTACATTACCCCCCAGGGGAGAATTGTTAATAATAATATTAATAAGAGCTGCTAACATTTGCTGAGCTCTTACTATGTTTCAGGCTCTATGCTAGAGGAAGAAAATAGATTTTCCTTTCTATCTCAGGGGTCCGGGTCCCTGAGAGTTTACAAGAGATGCAGTCTGTTTTCCAGAACAGGCTCCACATTAATCATGTTACAAGTATAAAACATGTTTTTTTCCTACTCTTTCATAAACATGTTTTTTTTTCCTACTCTTTCAGCCAGTGTATTGGCTTTCCCATAATTATATATCATCTCTTTTTAGGGTACTGAAACACCATTCAGGCCCCAAGTCAATGACACTGAACACAGTCTTAAGATATGGTGACCAGAAGTACATAGAGCTGGAGAGGTAAGACTCTAGACAAAAGTGAACAGGTGCTTCAAAACAAACTGAGAACAAAAGGGTGAGGGGAGATCTTGCAAGTATGCAGCCTGCAGGGAGAATCTGGTCCTCATAGGCCAGGTTTTTGCCATCCGCTCCTAGGCCAGGGAACTTAACCCCTTCCCACTTTCCTACCCTTATTGGAGTCAAAGCAGTTGCATTCTCCTTCACTGAAGGAGAACCCTTCTATGAAAAGGGTCCTGCTGTTGACAGAGATGTATCCCTAACCCAGGCCCTTCATAGTATTCCTTCTCAAATTCTCTGCCAGAGACTTTCACATTCCTTATTCCTTCTCCATCTTACAGCTTCATTCAGTAGAGTCCTCTCTGCTTTCACATACCCTCAAGACTCAAGGTGTGAACAGCATTTTCTTTACTCTGCAACTCCCTAGGCACTCATGACGTAGCGTTCAATGACCTACTGCAATATTTTGGGGGGGAGAAAAAAAGGATTCTATAGTTATGACTTCCACATACTGATCATGCCACCAGTGTACAATTTGGTTTGTATTCCCACTGTGCTCTGATGCCACCAGTGGCTCCAGCAGTATCATATTCCCTGACCACACCCAAGCCCTCTTCTTCCTGGGCCTTGCCCCAGGATTTGGGACACTGAGTTTCTGTTTCCTCAGTGTCCACCAGTTTGGTTTCCTCAGACCACTCCTCTGTCCTTTGTGGCATCTGCTCTTCCTGATCTTTGAGTGATTTTTAAAGATTCTGCCCATGTGTTCCCTCTATTCCCTCCCTCTTACTTACTCCCGTTTTAAACAAATGACCTCATCTCTATTCATCATGTGCCCAGCCTGGTTCTAAACTCTGAACTAGCTTTTCCACCTTCGAGACACCTTCAACTGAATATTTTTGAAACTTCACATTCTACTTCCTAAAACTAAATTGATCAGTGTTCTCAGTTTAGTTTGGTTCTCATCTTTTTCTCGTAAATTTCCTATTTCCCTTCATTTATTGATCTACAGACATCTCTTGATCTAGAAATAACTCAAGGTAGTTCCAGGAGACAGGGATGAGGGGAAGGTGGGCTCTGCTCTTACTGCCATTTAGGGATCATGGTACGGGGGGGAGTTCTACCATCTTCAGTGCATGGCTTCTGTGGAAGTCCCAAGCCTTGACATCCAGATGGCAAGAGGACAAAGGGCACTAAGAATCCTGTGTGGAGATTCACATGGGCAAGGCCGGGGAGTGGCGCACATCATTTTGTTCACATTTCATTGGCTGGAACTTGGTCACATGGTATAATTGCAAAGAAGGCTGGGTAATGTTATCTGACTGTGTGTGCCAGAGAAGATGGGTTTTAGTGAGTAGTTAGCTGTCTCCCATTCTTCTTGTAACCTGTGTTCAAAGACTTAAAGGTAGTGTCCTTTACTCCTTCTGATCTCCTTCCCTTTACCAGTTAGTCACCAGCTCCGGTTGCTATTTCCTCTATAATACCACTTATCACATCAGCCTCTGTTTTCTATCCTGTGTGTCACGCTGTCTTAGTCCAGACACTCATGGGCTCTAACTGGACAACTATAATGGCCTTCAAATTCCAAGTCTTTTTCCCTTCTAATCTCTGATTCATTCCACAAACATTTACCAAGCACTATATTCCGGGCACCATGTTAACAACTAGAGGAAAATGAAGAAATAGATTGACCTTGCCCCTGCATTTATAATCTTGCACAGAAAACAGGTTAAAAAAATGGCTGCTATCACATTAAGTTGCTATTACCCGTTCAGGGTCCAAGAGGAACATGTGGGAAGGCCCCAAATTCCCTATTATTTCATGTAAGGAAGACACATTCTCTTCACTGTTCATTGTTCCCTGGCCCGCCATTCTGTTTTATTTTTATTACTGTCCTTAACATCTGAAATTATTATACATATTTATGTTTATTTGATGATTCTGTGTCTTGTCCCACCAGAATGGGAACTCCACCAAGATCAGAGACTGTGACTCACTTGTCAGCAGCAGGTTTGCTGGGTTGAACAGTGCTGACACCTAGTAGAAAGGGATCTAGGAACTGGGCAAGGTGGCTCTTGCCTGTAATCACAGCATTTTGGGAGGCCAAGGTGGGTGGATCACCTGAGGTTAGGAGTTCAAGACCAGCCTGGCCAACATGATGAAACCCTGTCTCTATTAAAAATAGAAAAATTAGTTGGGCATGGTGGCAGGCAGCTGTAACCCCAGCTACTTGAGAGGCTGAGGCAGGGGAATTGCTTGAACTCAGGAGGTGGAGATTGCAGTGAGCCAAGATTGTACTACTGCAGTCCAGCCTGGGCAACAAAGAGAGACTCTGTCTCAAAAATAAAGAAAAAAAAAAAAGAAAGGGATCTAGTCTGGGGGTTCAGATTAGATTTCTGGAAGAAATGATCTGTGGCATGAAGATGAAAAGATGCATGCAAGCTGATTAGGTTGGTGGTGGGAGGGAGGCGTCACTGTTCAAAGCCAGGAGGAGAGAGAACACGGCTGAAATTCAGGGAAGGGGAGAGTTGAAGCTAGACCTTGCTTGTAAACTAGGTGTGTAGGTTTAAATTTTCTCCTAAAACCAATGAGGAACCACACTGGGTTCCAATTAGAGTTTAGACCCCTCTACTGCCCTTTGTGGAATAAATGGTAGGGAACTTGTGAGAATGCAGGAAGACATCCTGGTAGCATGAGCCAGAAGAGGTCTGGTGCTTTCCAGATCAACTTCTCAAAACTATTAGCTCAGGTGATATTATCCCCTCAAAGAAAAGAGTCCGGATGGTGAGTGTAGTAAAATGTTGGATGATTACTACATTTTTCTACTTACATTTTATCTTTCCTAGTTCAAGTCCTACCTCCTAGAGGCTTTCCATAATTGCCCCTGCTCTAAACTGCTGTAGAATTTTATATTTATGTAATTCATTTGGCATGAATGCACTGTGCTGTAATTTGTGTAACCTTTGCAGTTATGCCCAACCTTCCCCCCAATAGATTTCTAGCATCTTCAAAAATTGACTTTTGTTTGTTATTTTATAAAAATGTGCTTGTAGAAATGTAATTAGAACAAATTAATTCATGCTAGAGTGTTTGTCACTGATTATGACAACTTCCCCCATCATACAGGAATCTCAAAAGAGGAAAAAGAGTTCTTTAGGAAAAGAGAAATGTTTAGCTCCATCTTTCTGAGAACAGGTCTTCTTAGGATGTTACAAAGCACAAATATGGCTGACTGCTTCACCCCAGTGCTACAGATAAATCTTAATGAGATTTCTGGCAGCCTTGGGGAGAGATTTTTAAGTGAAAGAAGATGATGATACCCTACATTGCCTCCATGGAGATGCTAAAGTCAGCCCACTAGCACCTTCCTGAAGATCAGTAGCTCCTTCTTTCTTCTGAAATATTTGAATGTTGACAGTCACGTACTCCAGCAGGTGCAAGTGGCTTTAGAAAGCATGTGGTCCTTTGTCTGGGTCTTTGATTGACAGTCTCACAGAGCAGGGTGGCAGGGAAATGTATTTTAATTCCAGTTGATATTGGAGAGCCGCCCAATTGTGAAAAGGAGATTTTTCTCTTAAATGCAGCCTTTCTCTTCCTATTTCCATCCTCTAAACTCCAGACCATCAAGGCCAGACTTGCAATTCAGAGAAAGAAGAGCACCAGAGGGCCCAGTGGATTTTTATTTCTGAAGTGTTTCTGCTGCACGGGGTCAAAGAGGGTAGGGAATTGTGTTTGGAGGAAGCAGAGTAATTGTCACCTGGGAAGCCAGTTATTCACAAACTCTAGGAAGTAAAAATGAAAAAGCCCTTTTATATCAACCCATGTCTCCCCTTGTCAGGGCAGAATTTGCCAGTGATAATTGCTGCCGAGGTGAGCATCTCAATGTTAAGACATCATTTATTCCCCTTTCCTTTGCCTTTCAGACCACACTTACATGTCTTCCATTTTCTCCATCTGCTGTTTGTCATTTTCTTTTTAATAATAATGAAACTAGCAGGCACTTATCTTTTGTAGGACTTATCTTTGCACTTGTTTTGCTTTTTGTGTGTCACGCCATCATTGTATTTACATGAAAATGCCTCCTTTTAATAAAAACTGCATTTTTAATAGCTTTTATGATTGCAGTGTTAAATCATTGCATCATTTGCTGGCTTGGGGTGTAAAAAGATGTTGTGTGCACGTGGCTCCTCAAGTGCTAACACACATGGACCATTCACCAGTTTGTGCAAGAAGGTAAACGAGAATCTTTCTTTCTTTCCTTTCACATAGTCAAATTGAAAACATGGTATCTGTGAGACACAGAGATCAAAATGTGAATGTAATTGGAAGGTTCACTGTATCTTCTGATTATTTGATATTCAAAAATAGCTTTTGGTGCACTTAAGATAAAAAGGGAGCTAAATAAACAGTATCAGTGCTGTTTAGATGCAAGCAGTAATTGTCTCATCTGCTAGAATTCTCAATTCTCTCTCCTTGCTGCCTCTGGGAAGAGTGTTGAAGGCAAGTAGCTAGGAAGAGAAAACAAGAGAATCGAAGGATTTTCATCAACCACAACCTGGGTAAGCTGCCCCCAGATCGGAGAAAGTTGATCGTTCTGATTTCTGAAGACACCCTTGGGCTGAAGGCCCAAATATGTTTTGAACACTTCAAAACAAGCTGTGAGCTTGCAGGTTTTTGCTTATGCCTATTTCCTGGAGGCAAAAGTGGCGTGTTAATACGCTGCGTGACCATTTTGGACTTCGTACGTGGCAGACTGTCATTTCTTTTGCTCAAAACCAGATCCTGAGAGGAACATGAAGTTGATCCATGCCATAAATCAAGTTCTAATACAGGGTGAGAGTCTTAACCCCTCTTTTCCCAGCTCTGCCTCCTGTGGAGCTCCTCTGCATGCTTCCAATACTATTGAAATGATTCAGAGAGCTGAACTGGGCTGTTATTTTTATCACTCAGTCCCAAAGGTAAAATGTTTAGCTAATTTCATTCTATTCCTGACCCCCCCATCCCCTTATTTAGACATGGAAGGAGAAAGGCTAAGAAAAGAATGTGTAGGCAAATCAGTCCAAAAACAAAGCTTAGGAAAAAATGAAGAGAGAAAGAGGAGAAAAAGTCAGCAGAAAGGATGGAGCATATGTCTAGACAATCTCCCTTTGTTTGTAAAAGGCTCCCCTCCTCCTCTTAAGACTGTTCTTTCCTTCACTCTTATTAATTTTTCTCTGCAGCTTATCTCTTAGCCCTTGGGTAAGAAAAGATCAGAGCCTGAGCACACCTGCTCCAGAGGCTGCAATTCTCAGCATCTCAGGCCTTCAGGGAGCTCAGAGAACAAGAGGCCTGCAGGCATCCACGGGCGCCCCAGCCTGCCCTCCCTGAGTACAATGCAGTTTTCTCATCCCTCACAAGCACCCTATCGGGCATTAGTAGTTGTCCTCAACTCTGGACATTTCTTTTTCCCCTTGTGTCCTTAAGACATAGAAAATATCCACTTTAATGCCTCTAAGCAGAGGAAGTAATCCCCGAAGGTTAAGGCAGAGAGTGGGCAACACTATTGAAAGGCACATTGTTTGGACTCCTTAGTGATCACACTCTGGAGTTACTGTGCCTTACAATATGAAGTTGGTTGTTATCAAAATGCTCAGAGCCAGTATGACCAGTGGGTTAAAACCTAGTGGCATGTGCTGAGGGCAGTGGCTCATGCCTCTAATCCCAGCACTTTGGGAGGCTGAGGTGGGTGGATCACCTGAGGTCAGGAGTTCGAGACCAGCCTGGCCAACATGGCGAAACCCCGTCTCTACTAAAAATACAAAAATTAGCAGGGTGTGGTGGCAGGCACCTGTAATCTCACTTACTTGGGATGCTGAGGCAGGAGAATCACTTGAACCCAGGAAGCGGAGGTTGCAGTGAGCCAAGATCGTGTCACTGCACTCCAGCCTGGGTGGCAAAGTGACACTCCGTCAATAGCAACAAAAAAACCTAGGGGTGTGAAATGAACATACTTCCAAAGCAATGTTTTGACACTCATTATCTGTCTTACCATGTACCATGGTCAAGTTACTTAAACTCAGCCTCAGTCTCCTTATCTGTAAAATGAGCATGATGATAATAAGAATACTTACCTCAGAACGTTATGAGAGCATTACATAAGCTAATGTGAGTGACATGCTTAGCATAACATGAGCTGTATGTAAGGACATCAAAAGCTATGGTTGAGTAGGGAGAGGTGCTATCATTGTTGTTTTGCTCTTATTATTGGTTTTAATTATTAGTGAGATGACCTGAAATCTGAATGATGACTTAATCTGTATCTGTAATGGTGTCCAAAGAAGATTCCCAAAAACAAACAGAATGGGCTGTGATCAGATCAAATGAGGAAAACAGTAACTCCTCTAAGTATTTTAGATAGAGGAAATGAAATACATGACCTAATTATGCAGGCGACAGAAGAGATGAGAAACCGAACAGGAAATGGTGAAGCAACTCAGAGATTAACAATAGCAGGAAGCTGCTGCCACCCTTGGGACTGACGAAGCACAGGGGAAAGGTGATGGTACGGAAGCCAGGCACCAGGAACTACCTGGTGGGAGCTGGAATCTGAGAGAAAGAGGCTGTGGGAGGGCAGCTTAAACTAAACCACAGAGAAGATAGAACCACTACTGTGAACTGTGACCCAAAGCAGAGAGAGAACTTATGCTGGGTTCTCTTTCTCCTGCCTTTTGGTGCTTCCCATTGACTGAACCTAGCCAGAAGCCTGTTGACAAAGAAGCCCGAGGAACAAACTGCATCAATGCGTATAGACTCAACAGAGATGGATTTCAGCCTTGAAGGGGAATGAAGTCTTCATGCCTATCAGATTGAATAAAGAACTTCTCGATATATTCAAAAGGAACCATTTAGATTCAGGGTTTCAGCATTTAACTGGAAGATGTAAAGATCCAGAAGTTCAAAGCCAGGTGGTTATTCTGTTGCAAAGGTACTTGAGTGTAAAATGATAAGAAACAGGGAAAAGAAGTGCCGACAATCCTATACCTTTTGGGAAACTGCTTCTGCTGCTGCTGCTTCTGTTTCTCCCTTTCTTCTTCTCCTTCTTTTTCTTGTTTCTCCCTTTCTTCTTCTTTTTCTTGTTTCTCCTCCTCCTCCCCCATCCCCTCCTCCTCCCTGCCCCTTCCCCCTGCTTCTGCTGCTGATGCTACTGCTGCTTCTTCTTATTATTATTCTCCTTCTTCTTCCTTCTTGTTCTTCTTTTTCTCCTAGAGAGTTTTTATCCACAATCATTTTAATCACTCACAAAAAAGCTTTATTATTATTTCTTGATGTCAGTTGTGTAAGTTATTGACCAAACCACTAGTAGCTATGGTGAGAGAAAATGGTTTAGCCATCATCGAAGGTCAACAGTGATTCTTTGGCACATTAGAGGGTACAAAGGGGAGAGAAAAATTGTTAGTGTCTTTGCTTTCTGCAGAGTTGCTTTTAAGTTGAGGAATGTCCCTTTGAAAATAAACCGATCCTAAGTATGAGAGAGAATCAATCTGATACATGCTGTAAATGCTCAACAGCACCTTAGCTTCGTCTCTCTGTCCTAGACCATAACACTTGTTTCTATGAAGTGCCGGGCTCTGGCTCTCTTCCCAGTGCAGAATGGGCTCCCTAGCCATTTCATTACCAGAAATTACAATGATCATCTGCCTAACTGGGAATAGCATTATCTGAAACTTAATTAGAAGTAAACGGAAAGTCTAGGTGGCCTACTGATGACTAATCAGAAATATCACTGCCTAGCACGTCACATCAGATTATATTTTCAGGATCATCACAGGTTGTCCTCATTCTCAGAAGCACCTCAGTTGCCATTAACATGGCTTGAAGGAGTGAAGTGGTTATCAATATCTTCAACTTAGATATCAAGAAACTGAAAGACCTCTGTTTCTGGGGTCATCAGAAAAAAAGACCCTGGTCACGAAATGTCTTCTAAACCCCTATGTATATAACAGTGATTTGGTCTATTCTGGTTCTAAGCCTGGAATTCTCGCCCAGTGGGAGTGGGAGGAAAGTAACTCTGAAAACAGGTCTGCTTAGGGCTAGAATAGCACACACTAATTTAATGAGGCAGCAGGGCACATGCTCCAAGGGAAGCTAGCTACAGGAATTTTCCCAGAAGACAGAAAGCACTGGGACATGGCTCTATTTGCAACTGGAAATGAGTGTAGGAAAAATCACCTCCATATGAGTAATGGGAACCTAGCCTCAGGTCACTTACTCTGCCAAGGCAAAGTCCCTTCTCTCTTAAGGCAAAAACATACAAACCAAGAAAGAAACTGTACATTTGTTTTGCCACAATGGAAGACACGTTCCAAAGTGTGTTGTATGTGTTTATCCCTGAAATAATGTAGCCACATGACAGTGGAACTGTTGGTCAAAACTCAGTTCATATTAACCCAAGATGCTGAACTCATCAGAAGAGGTGACAATAACACTGTGTAGCATTCACCAGTAGCAGCATCCAGTGGGGGAGGTATCCAGAGCTGCCTAAGGACAGCCACGATGGCTGGTGAGTGAAGCCATCCCTGTGACCAGAGCAAGGGTAAAGAATAATAAAATGAAGATTTAGTTTGTATCGGCACTCTCTGTGCATTAAATGTAAGAGACATGTCCCCAAATGAATTGCAGTCTTTTAGACAATGATGCTCTAGGAAAAAGAGCAAATATTGACACTTCAATAATGTTTGCCCAGCAATCAGTGAGCTGTATACAGCACTCGGGGTATCTATGTTACTGGAATCAATTAGGAAAAGGGAGAATTGATATCTGCCAATGAGAAATATATGGCAACTGCTGACATTACAGATAACGTGGCTTCTGCAAATCATTTCCGAAGTCCTCAGCCCGCCAACATGGTCATTGGAGCTTAGGGAATCTGTCTAAGAACACAGCCCTAACTTCAGTTGCGCTGTCCACTGCGTTCACTAGACTATCTCCTTTGATATGCAGTTTCTAGCCCATGCAATTAACTATTCCTATTCATTCATTTGTTCTTTGATTCAACAAATTTCTTGAGGATGTACCTTGGGTTAGCACTATTTTAGGACAGAGTCCCTGGTTGGGAGGGGAGGAGAGGGAAGGGTATAAACAATGAAAAAGTACATAGTAAGTGATATATTGCATGAAAATGAACAAGTCATATGAACATTTGGGTGAAAAGGATTCCCTCCAGGGGATAAACCACAACGGTGGTCTCTATCAACTGCCTTATCTGGACTTTCCTCCTGTGTTTGGTTGATCTTTGGTCTCTGGTTGCTTCTTAGACTGGTTGCTCTTTCCTTCCTTCCTTCTTTTCTTCCTTCCCACCTTCTTCCTTCCCCTCGGTCTTTTACTTTATTATTTCTTCATATATACTGTCAGAGGTCTTTTAATAAAGTTGATGGCCATGAAGACCCTCCACCATAATGACTTATCTTCCCATTAGATCTGTGTTGTTGTTATTCAGATGTCTCTCTCTCTCTCTCTCTCACCAAATAGACTTTTGCTTTCTTAAAGATAAGGATACACTCAAGTATCTTAGATTTTTATGGATTTCCCAAAGTATCCAATATAATGAGGTGTAGATAGGAGAGGCTCAGTATAATGAAAGTTGGCTCCGTCTGAAATGCTATAAGTTGGAGAAGCTTATTGATATAAATGTGCCCACCAAAGAGACTTTTTAGAAATTTTTGGAGTATATGTTCTTGATCGCTCTCCTTTTCTTTGTTATATATATATTTGATCCATCTCTAGGAATTAACATTATTTAAAGTATTCTGGAGAAAGCCCTAGATGTCATTGATGGTTTCTTTTTGCTGCCTTTGGAGTATCAATCCCCATCCTGTGAAGTAACTATTAATGTCTATTGATAAAAGCAGTCCAGTAATGAATAGTTTTTATGTGATAGTAGGTATGTATAGTGTAATCAGGCTGGATAAAGTTGAAAGATAAAGCTTATTAGCTTCTCTTTATAGAATATGATTCCAAAGAGCCAACTAACGACTTATATGGGCTTGGGGAAAGCCCCAAACCTTAACTTTTGGAGCCCATGAAAATTGTATTTTCTCACTGCATCTCTTTTGAGAGAGGAAAGATGTCATGCCCTGGATGAGATGGGGTGGTGGGAAGCTTTCACATAAATTCTCAGCCTGTGTATTTTAGGATCACAGCTTTGGCACCCAACCTACAACCAGTGTAGATGAAGAGGGTTTTTACAGCAGTGGGCTGGTGCCATAGTGATAGGATGGTTGCTAAGGATGTCATTATCACTCTGATTGCAGGAATCAGAGTGATTGAGTTAATTGGCATGACCTCATTCTGGTCCTCCGGGCCTACCTGTTCACAAATTATAAAGGAGACAAAAAGCTTATCTTTTTATAGTGTCAGGAGGCAGCACCTGTTAACATTTAACATAGCATTTGAAACCAGCTGTAATACACATTATTTATCTACCTGTTATCTTTTTCTCACATTGTGTCCTCCTTCTCTCTACTACATAGAATTAAGACATGCCCTTCTTAAATATTTTTTCATTGCTCTATTTTTCTCCATTCCCTCAAGAGAAAGGGGAATTTTTTTTTTGTCTGAAAATCAGCCATTAAACTGAAGAAGGCTCAAGGAAATGAACTGAAATGTCTCGTAGGAAGAAAAATAGCACTATGAAGCTGAAAAAAAGCCCAGGATAATGGAGATTGATCGCTTGATCTATCTATGGCCTCAAATAAAACTGATTGAATTTAACATGTTAGGTTACAGTTAAAAAGCTTAGTTGTTTGAGTTGGGGTAATACAGTTTCAGATTTTCATAGGGAGCCATTTATTTATTTTTGCATTTGTGAGTCATTTAGTCATTCCCTTGTGAGTGAGAATACATTTATTTTCCTACTCCCTGCTGTTAGGCGTTCTATTAATACCACACTAGTTGAAATAAATGGAGCAGTAGAAACTGTTTGGTGGTGAATTTGTTTTTCAGATTTTTTTTTGTTACTGCTATTTTGGTAAGTCGGCTTTCCAACCCCTCCAGTGGTTTAAATAGAGTATTAACTTCTCACCCTTTCTCTTCTCTTGCTTTGTATTTAATTGTTGCTTTTGTTTCAATATTGACGATTTCAATACCACCTGAAGGTGTATAATCCAATAAATCCAAGAGTGGATGTCTGCTAAAATATTCCTAATCAAGCATCAGGATTGTCAAAAATTATGGACAAAGTGACAGTTTTCTTAAACATCAGTTTTCTCTCCACCTATTTGAGCTCTACCCAAAAGGAAAATCCAACCTAATGAAGAGGGGAATTGTTTTTTATGTTGCATAGAAGTAGCATGGGTCATGTTTTCCACAATTCTATAAGGGGATTTTCAGATGCACTTTATTGTGCTGAAACACAATAAGGTTTGCTCAAGCGCCTTTGCACTAAGGCTGAGCAAAATACAACGTCCTTGTTATTCTGGACAGCTAATTACTGTCAGTAATTGTTGTTTGTAATGAACACCACGCGGGATAAAGCAGGGTGGGGTGGGAGCTGGGGGGAGGGTCCGCTTAGGCTTTGAACCACATTCAGCCTACTAAGGCTGATTCAACCCAGCCGCAGGAGGTCTCCTGGGCGGACACGTCCAGAAAAGCCCCAAAGGGGGATTGGAGGAAAGCACGTGGATCTACACATTTTCTGGCACCGGCAAAGGTCAGGCAATAATCGAATCACTCTTCCTTGGCTTTCATTTCATCAACTGCACTGATGAGGATGGGGGAGGGGGTCCGGAGGAAGGGGGCGGTAGGAAGTGGTCCATCCCTCGTCCTAAGGAGGGGGAGCAGGCTGGACAAGGACATTCCATTCTATTTGCTACTCACAGAAGCCTTGGGAAAGAACAAAGAAAGAATGAAAAGGAGACAGACATGCTGGGCACGCGCTTTCACAAATACACGTGCGCACGCTCACACACCCCCATTTGCAACAGGGAGTCAATAAGAGCAAAGATAATTTATGCTGAGGCTTCAAACAGCAACTTAGAAGTGTAAAGTGGGAGGGGAAAAATCCGTCGCATTTCTAAGTGTTTGGCTGCCCTCTAAGACCTTAAATTGTACCTATGCCCGAGACAGATAGAAACACGGTATCACCTGAAAGTCTCAAATAGGGAAAACGAGGCTCGGAAAAATTAAGTGAATCCTCTCAAAAAGACAGAACAAATATTCAGGGAAGTGGCAACTAAATCTCAAGTCTGTGTCACGAGCTGGTGTTCCTGCGACCACAGGGCCCCGCGCAGATGGCATTAGATAAAAGCGGCATGTTGGAGGAAGCACTAGAGATCCGGAGCCCACACGGTTCCCTGCAGTCTACTTCATAAAGAGACTCCACGTCTTGGCGAGGATCTTGGACTGTCTCTGATTTCTTTCACTTGTTTCATAAAACCAACAAAGTCAAGTCATTGAAACATTTTACTGGCAGTTCTGGGTGTATTCTAATTGGCCTGTAGTTGGAATGCCCGTTATTGCCAGGGAGAAAGCAACCGCTTCAATTCCTTGAGGATTACTTAGCGGGTAGATTTAGGGAGAGGAAACAGGAATGGGGATGAGGCGCAACTTTCTAAAGCCATTTTCTTTGATTTGGGGGCAGGGGGTCGAGGGGTGCTTTTGCCACTAATTTCCTGCCTGCACATTCTTAAAAACTTTCACCATATCCTCCACCACTCCCATTTTCGTCAACATATTTGAAATCCCCAAGGATCACTTATCAGAGTCTATCTCATCTAGAGGTGAACTATCACCTCTAATGCTAAGTAAGGCAAGTCCCAATCACATTCTACTCCTGTCCAAGCTGGCTGCTGGCTGGGAGAACCAGTTCAAGTGTTTGCCCCATCCCAGCCTCTACCAAGGTTAGTTAATAAAATTGAAAAGGAACTCGCTGCCGGCCACAGTGACTTTGCATTGTGCTGGAGACAATGAGGGTAGTGTTGCTGGGCTGTGGCTCTCACAAGCAAATGTCACTGAATATGTTTAGAAGGAGCATGCTTAGTTAGACGCTGCCATGCTGTGGGAGCCAAAATCAACTGGAAAGGGAAGAAAGAGCATAGAAGGGTTTTATGTGTCAGTGTGCAGGGTCTGGACTTTAGGATATAATCTCACCTACTGTAGATTTTGAATCTCAGTCAACTTATTTAACCTCTTTTTGTGCCTCTTTCTTTATCTGTTAAAAAAGAGAGAGAGAGAGACTAGTATCTAATTAACAGGTTTATTATGAGGATTCAGTTATATGGTGTGTATGGAGCATTTAGCATAGTTAGGAACATAATTAGTACTTGACAAACCTTCCTTTAACAAGCCATGCTCCCTACACGTTCCGGTAGCTCAGTTGCCCTCCCAGCTCTTCATTTTGTAAAACTTAAATAGTGCCTTATAGTTAGAGTCATCATAGGGAAAGGAGGGGCCTAAACTTTTTTGACTTTAGTATTTTGCTATTGATGCTTTTTCTAAATATTAATAGCACCCATTGAGGCCATTAGAGAGAATGAATGTTGCAATATGAGACAAACTTACAAAGTCTTCCAAATGTTGAATTTCCCATTCTGCTTAATCTTATGGTTTAGTAAATTAAACACAATGCCTGTGAGTGATGGATTTGTCATTGTTAACCAGAGATTGTCTAGTGCCCAGCTAGTTCCCACTATTTCTAATGTTTTGGAGGCTTTGTGGTTAAAATAGGCAAACTTCATTTTGGTGGGTGTGGAAGCATCCAGACTCACAGTTAGATATGGCTCCTTCAACTGCAGGAAGCTAGAGTACATAGGAGCCATCGCAGGTTGCTTGTCTGGGCAGATTTTTCAGGGACAGTCCAGCTGCTGAGATGTAAAGCAAGTCCATTCTTGCTGGCAGGCAGCAGGTGACAGCCCAATCGGGTTCCTATCATTGGCGGAGTTAACACGGAGTATCCTAAGAATGACATCATGAGGGTGTGAGCTCAGGGGTAGAGAGTTCAAAGCATTCAGACATCCTGGCAGGTGAGTAGCATCAGGGATGTCTTATGGACACAGAAGGGTCATAGACACCACACTCCCTCCCTCGACAATGGGGGAGGGGTGCAGATGGAGTCTGATTCAGGCCCTGGTTCTCTAGCAAGCCATTTTAATACAAGGCTTCAGGCCTTGGTTTAGAAAGCCAGCTGTCAGCGCTGGAGGGCAGGCAGGTACCTAATCTTAAGGCAACAGCAGAAACAATAATATGCACCCTCGGAACTTGACAGCAATCCTTAAGTCAATGAATCCTCACCAGAAGCTTATGAGCTGGGTATGATTATCAACATACCCATTTTTCAGAGAAGGAAACTGAGGCTTAGAGAGAAGCCCAAAGACAGAGCAAATAGCAGAGTTGGGATCAAACACAGGCAGGTGGACTGCAGAGTCCATTCTCAGCCACTGCGTCAAACGGCTTCTCAAAACAGATACCCCTTAGAGAGTTACAGAGTCCAGAACCTTGGCCAGGGACGAGCCTGTAGGTGAGTCCTGAGAGGCCCCAGCTACCGGGAAGGAGGTATGCAGGGTGGAAAATCTAGGCTAGGCCTGACACTGCGTCACGGTGTCCCTTGGAGGAAAGCATCTCAGCTCTTCTCAATAAATAGCAGTTTGTGTTTCAGTCAGGAGTTTCTTCTGTTCTAATTCAGATCTAGGAATTTTGGCTCAGTCCTAACCCAGAGATCCCTCAGGAAACCAGATAATTTCTGGCACTGCTCTGTAGAATTTAAGCAGACTCAAAGATTCATCTGCCATGTGGTCAGATCATAGTGGAGCTCAAGGGAGAAAGTGAGCAGTATTTGTCTGCATACCAATGTACAAATCCTTTTCTTTGAAAAGAGAACTTGGATTGATTGAGGTTCTACAATATGCTTTACATTAGGAATTGCTGTTAATATTTACAATGTATTCATTTCTAAGGCCTCTTTAACCAAGTACCACAAACTGGGTGGTAATTGATTGTTGTACAATTCTGGAAACTGGAATTCTGGAATGAAGATGGTGGCAGGGCTGTACAATCTCTGGAAACTCCAGGGGAAGGGTCCTCCTATTTTCCCCTTCCTACTTTCTTGTGGTTAACCAGCAGTCTTGAACTTCTTTAGCTTCTAGAGTCATTATTTCAATCCTCTGTCTTCACATGGCATTCTCCCTGTCTCTTCACACCATCTTCCTCCTGTGTATATCTGTGTCCAAATTTCCTCTTTTGTAAGGATTCCAGTAGTATTGGATCAGGGCCCATCCTAATGACCTCATCTTCATGTACTATACTTGCAAATATCCTATTTACAACTAAGGTCACATTCTTAGGTACTGGGGTTAGGACTTTGGGGACAAGGGGCAAAATTCAACCCATAATATACAAAAGACTTATTCAATGAGTACCCCTTCCTCACTTTTACAGACCAGAAAAGGAAAAGGAGGTTCAAGTTCACTCAGATAGTAAATGGTGGAGTATAAGAATCAAACCAAGTCAAGCCATGTCCTCATGAAACTGCCTCCTCAGGATAGTAAGCAGTTTGGCCCTTTAGACAACACAAGGTATTTTTTAAGAGCCACTGTGTTTGCTTGCTGCACAGCTCAATCCTGCCGGTGACTTGGAAGGTCTGGTGCTCATTCAGTGCCAGGGCTTTTAACAAGCTCCCCCCTCAAACTTGCTACTGCAGAAACAAAATGTATACCCCATGTAATGAAGAGGAGTCTTAGATGAATATGTGCTGGGTACTTCCAAGGGTAGATGCTACATCCCAAGGGCTCTACACTGCTCAGGAGAGTTTCTCATACTGTATAAACAGCAGACGCCATGATATGTCTTACTCTAGAGAGGTTTATTTGTTGTACAAAGAGTCAGAAACTTGGAGAGATAATCCCATATTGGCACCTGATTCCTGGAAATGGAGTGTGTGGCCTGGGGCTATTCACTTAACCCCTCAACCTCACCATCTGGGACCTGGAGGTAATGATGCCCCTCTCTTTCGAGGCATTATTTGAATGGCTACAAACTGTTCTGAAAGTCTCTGGCAAATGGAAACACTAGATTGACAGCCAAACATTGAACTGAAAATAATTGGAATTTGTAGATTATCATTCTTAGGGATCCCCAATTTCTTATGGCTGATCTCCATTCCCAAGCCTCAGGAACTGGAAGAATTGACCTGGAATGTTGCCAAAAGTTAAATCCTCCCTGATCTTCCTTGCTGTTCTGTTTTCAGTTAGAATCACAATTTGAGTTCTCCCTGAAAATGGAACACTAGGTCAAGGGGGATGTTTGGGATTATTAGTTGCCATCAATCTTCTGGGAGTGAATGTGTGTCTGCACAAAATTTTGTTTTAGAATTTCTTCTTTGATAAAATGTATGCAGCATCTAGTCTCAGAGACAGATTCCTCTAGTCTCCCTGCCTGATTCAAGTTGTTTAATTATATTGTTTTTACTATCCCTTAACTGTCTGACTTTTGGATACCCATGTAATTATCAGATTAGCTCCTATGTGAAATCCTTGTTTTTGGTTTTCCTTCCAATATGCTAAATATATGTCTAGTGGCACAGAGCTGGCACTAGTACATTAAGAAACCCAGAATAGAGTACAGCCAGATGTAAAAGGTTCACATCTCACTTTATCTTTTAAATTTTATTTTTATTTTTTGAGAGAGAGTCTGGCTCTGTCATCCACGCAAGAGGCTCACTATAGCCTCAAACTCCTGGTGATCCTCCCCCCTCTGCCACCTGAGTAGCTGGAACTACAGTTACAGGCCACCATGCCTGACTTATTTTTTAAAATTTATTTTTTGTAGAAACAAGGCCTTACTATGTTGCCCAGGCTGGTCTTAAATTCTTGGCCTCAAGCCATCTGCTCACCTCAGCCTCCCAAAGTTCTGGGACTATAGGTGTGAGCCACTATGCCTGGCCACATCTTACTTTACATTAGAACTCTAGAGCATTAGGCATCTTACTTTTTATTTGAACTCCAGAGCATTAGACACTCTTGCCCATGTTGGAGCTCTGCTAGGAAGAGAATCACATCACAACACTATTTTGCAGCATGATTTCCGCTTATCTTTGTTAATAAATTGAATATTTACAGGTTCCAAATAAGAGAGAAATGCACTCCTGTTATATTAATGTTTTCTGTAATTAGTAGGAAGACGGCTCATTAAAATTATTTGAGGTGCCACCTTTGATGCTCAGCCTACTTTCTGGTTGATTAAGGTTCAAGTCTTTCTTGATGTCTCTATTTGCTAAAGAGAGAGAGAGAGAGACAGAGATTTGGAGCTGGCTGACTCATGTAGGAATGTTTTCAGCCTGTTCATTTCCTGGCAATCAGCTATTTGGTCAGAAATGTGGAGTTATTTAATAAGTATTTAGTCCTTAAATGATGGTCATTGCATGTGAACAAAGAGAAAACAATTTAACTTACACAAATGTCATCATTTACTTACTTGTCTGCAGCAAACTTGTTTCAAAACCAATAGAAAATCTCTCTAGATGGGCACTGTCCCACTGCTACAGGTAAATGAATGATTAGCCAAGAGAATCTACAAATGGCCTGTTTTCTTCAACTTTCATGTATTTTCTGCAGCTGAACTTCACTTTTAAAAAAAATGGAATTATTAGATACAATTGTTAAATACAATTGTCAGTTGCTGTTTATTAGCTTAGGCATATGGCATTGAGACAATTCATTGAACACTGTTACTCTTGAAAAGCCCTATTTTATTTTGTTTAGTTACCCCTTTCATGTCCATTTCCAATCACCCCCACAACACTTTCTTTGTTTTTTTAAATTGCATTTTAGGTTTTGGGGTACATGTGAAGAACATGCAAGATAGTTGCATAGGTACACACGTGGCAGTGTGATTTGCTGCCTTCCTCCCCTTCACCTATATCTGGCATTTCTCCCCATGCTGTCTCTCCCCAACTCCCCAACCCCCCATCCCTCCCCTATTCCCCCCAACAGACCCCAGTGTGTAGTGCTCCCCTCCCTGTGTCCATGTGTTCTCATTGTTCATCGCCCGCCTATGAGTGAGAACATGTGGTGTTTGATTTTCTGTTCTTCTGTCAGTTTGCTGAGAATGATGTTCTCCAGGTTCATCCACGTCCCTACAAAGGACACGAACTCATCGTTTCTGATTGCTGCATAATATTCCATGGTGTATATGTGCCACATTTTCCCTGTCCAGTCTATCATCGATGGGCATTTGGGTTGATTCCAGGTCTTTGCTATTGAAAACAGTGCTGCAATGAACATTCGTGTGCATGTGTCCTTATAGTAGAACAATTTATAATCCTTTGGATATATACCCAGTAATGGGATTGCTGGGTCAAATGGAATTTCTATTTCTAGGTCCTTGAGGAATCGCCACATTGTCTTCCACAATGGTTGAAATAATTTACACTCCCACCAGCAGTGTAAAAGTGTTCCTATTTCTCCACATCCTCTCCAGCATCTGTTGTTTCCATATTTTTTAATGATCGCCATTCTAGTTGGTGTGAGATGGTATCTCAATGTAGTTTTGATTTGCATTTCTCTAATGACCAGTGATGATGAGCATTTTTGCATATGTTTGTTGGCCTCATGTATGTCTTCTTTTGTAAAGTGTCTGTTCATATCCTTTGCCCACTTTTGAATGGGCTTGTTTTTTTCTTATAAATCTGTTTGAGTTCTTTGTAAATTCTGGATATTAGCCCTTTGTCAGATGGGTAAACTGCAAAAATTTTTTCCCATTCTGTTGGTTGCTGATTCACTCTAATGACTGTTTCTTTTGCCGTGCAGAAGCTGTGGAGTTTGATTAGGTCCCATTTGTCTATTTTGGCTTTTGTTGCCAATGCTTTTGGTGTTTTGGTCATGAAGTCCTTGCCTCCTCCTATGTCCTGAATGGTGTTGCCTAGATTTTCTTCTAGGGTTTTCATGGTGTTAGGTCTTATGTTTAAGTCTTTAATCCATCTGGAGTTAATTTTAGCGTAAGGTGTCAGGAAAGGGTCCAGTTTCTGCTTTCTGCACGTAGCTAGCCAGTTTTCCCAACACCATTTATTAAACAGGGAGTCCTTTCCCCATTCCTTGTTTTTTTGTCAGGTTTATCAAAGATTGTATGGTTGTAGATATGTTGTGTTGCCTCCGATGCCTCTGTCCTGTTCCATTGGTCTATATCTCTGTTTTGGTAGCAGTACTGTGCTGTTTTGATTACTGTAGCCTTGTAGTATAGTTTGAAGTCCGGTGGTGTGATGCCTCTCGCTGTGTTCTTTTTACCCAGTTCCTTCTCAAGTGTGTTTTACAAAGCCTTCTAAACCACCTTCCATGTGTTTATCTGGTATATTAGTGTTTATTTACAAATATGGATAGTGTCATTTATGTATTTTTTAAAGTTCTGTAGATGGTAATGTGCTATAAATCTCATTTTCTTTCTAATTTTTATCTAACCTAATATTTTTAAGATCTCTATATATTTCTTCTATATAAATATAGTTCATTGCTTTTGAATCTGGCAGATTTTCCCAATATATGCATATACCATTTCTGACTCCTACATGTAGTGCATTTTACTTATTCATTTCCCTGTTGGATATCTATGGGTTACCCAGATTCTCTAGTGGATACTTATATTGCTTCCAACTTTATGGTACCATAAATAATGCTGCAATAATCCTCTATGAGCATGTTTCCTTATAGATCTGAGTGAGAGAGTCTCTAGAATATATATCTAGGAAGGGAGTTTTTGACTTGTGATATTATACCCATGCTTTATTTCACTAAGTACTTCTCAGGTTGCTATACAGAATGTTTCTACCAGTTTATAATTCACCACCAGTAAGGACAAAACTTCCTGATAGTCTTGCCAGCACTTTCTAATTTTTGTCAATCTAATGAGTGCAAAATCATATTTGATTTTGTAAAAAAAAAAACCTGCAAAATTTGCATTTCTGGTTACTAATGAGGATGTATGTCATTCATATACACAATAGCTATTTTGATTTTCCCATCTGTCAATTGCCTGTTCATGTGCTTTGCCCATTTAAAAAAAAATTTGGTTTCCTGTCTTTTTCTTGCTTGTTTGAAAAGTTTCTCATATATTCTAGATATTAATTCCACATTGCTTTGCAAAGATATTTTTCCAATAATCTGTCGATTTGTCTATGGATAAATGGAAGTTTTTAATCTAAATGTGGTCATATTCACCAATTTTTTTAAATTAACTCATTTCCATTAATGACCCCTATGTAAAATCCATGTGTGATTTTCCTTCTGATAGGCTAAATGTACATCAAACAGTGAAGAGCTGACCTTGGTACATTAAGCAGCTCAGAATAGAGCCAAAGTGGGCCTCATCTCACTTTATATTAGAACTCCCAAACTTTAGATATTCTTGACCATATTGCAGCATTGCTTACAACAGAAGCACATTACAGCTCTATTTAATGGTATGAGATCACTTATCTTTATCAAAGAACAATATGACAAACCCAACACACTTACAAGTTCTAAATAAGAGAGTAAGACATTTTCTTGGTGCTCTTGCTTCCTATAATGAGTATGGCAATAACTAATTAAAATAATTTGCAATGCCACCTCTGATACTCAGCATGAACTTCCTACTCACTTATTCCTTTCTGTTCCTAGTGTGGTTTGGCTTTTTGGACCTTCAGTGTATGGAGTTTATTCATCATATTTCTCAGTTTATGCCTTATTGTTATTTGTCCATGTGAGTCTCCTCTTTACTTCTTATTTTATAAATGTATAAATATATTTATATGTACACATATAATAACATAGATCTGTCTATCTATCTATCTATCTATATCTATCTATCTATCAAACATCATCTATCTACTTACCTACCTATTTATGCACCATTATGGTAGATGGAATTACTGATTCCAAATATTTAGCCTACCTGTAGTATTATGATATATCTATATCCTTGCCATAGCCTTCTAGTGGGTGGAACATTCTTCCTGGCACTTGACTTTGGGCCTGGCTGAATAACTTGCTTTGGTTAACAGGATATTAGTCCCATTGTATTAGCATGGTTAGGCTTATCTACTTGAGCACCTGTCCTTCACCACAGGAAAAACATAACTTGGGTAGTGACCAATCTAAGAAGGATGAGAAACATATGAAATGTACCTGGACCCAACCTTTAGCTTGTAACCAAATTCCCAGCCTAGATAAGCCAACTCCAAACTGACCTTCAGATGTGTGTGAAATAAATGTTTATTTTGCAAACCACTGAAATTCTAATAATTATGCAGCATTACTGTAACAATAGCTAACTAATGCATCTTTCATCCTTCATTCCTTCTTCCCGGCTTCTTTTATTTGCATATCTCAATTTATTCTCAAAACACTACCATTTCCCTCCAGGTAGGTTAATGTGCTTTATGTGTATCCTTTTAATTCAAAATGTTCTTGAAATATATATATATATATATGTTTGTGTGTGTGTGTGTGTATTTTTGTGTGTGCAGAAATTTTTAATACTGTAAATAATGTTATATATCTCCTGTTTCCAACTTTTTTCACCAAGCATGTGTGTATGTCTTCATTTCTAATTGACAAATAATAATTATGGATATTGATGGGATACAATGTAATGTTTTGTAATTCTTTGCTTCCAACTGCTACATAATACTCCATGTTGTGTCTCCATCACATTTTTCCTGTCCACTTCCACAGTGGTAAATACCCAAGTTACCTATGAATCCCTGATCCCTTAACCCATGTTGCAATGAACATCATACACATCCCTTTATAGACCCAAAGGATGATTTCCAGGATACATATCCAGAATGTAATTGCTAATTTATAGGATACATGCTTAGTTTATAAGACTAAATAGTGAAAAACTGCCCTATGGCCTGTCTTTGCTTCAGCAGTGCCTGAAAGTCCCAGTGTCCCTATACTCCCACATCCTCACTGATTCTTGGTATTATCCCACTATCTATTTTTTTTTTTTTTTTGCCAATCTAATTGTTTTAATTTGTATTTCACTGATTACCAATGAGTTTAAGCATCTTGATATTTGCTTGTTAACTTTCTAGGTTTTCTCCAGAAAGAAAGTGCCTTGCTGACTTATCTATGGGAATTATATTTTCCTTATCCATTTTTAGATCTTTATATATTAAAAAATCTCTTGTTGGTTTACATACCACAAATATCTTCATCTTGGTAGGTATCCATTAATGTGTGGTGCCCTTTATTGGGGTAAAATTCTTAATTTTGGTGTAAATTAGTTCATTTTTTTTGGCCTGATTACTTATGCTTTTCAAGTTTTGTTTAAGAAGTCATTTCCTACCCTGCCACAAAAATGCTACCTTATATTTTGTTATTTAAACTTAATTGATTCACCAGTCACATTTAGGCATTTTTTCAAGTTTCTAAAATTTTCTAAATTATAAATGTAAGTATTGAACTTCATCAAATAATGTTTTGCATCTAGGATGATCAGATAATAATTACAGCTATGTTCATTCATGAAACTGACCTATAAATGTCTTCATTATACTGTAATAAATCAGTACTTAATTAAATTCATTTTTATTTTAAATTAACACATAACTGTACATAGTAATGGGGTACAGGGAGATATTTCAATATACTTGTATAATGTATAATGATAAAATTAGGATCATTAGCGTATTTATCACTTTAAATATTTGCCATTTTTGTGTTGGGAACATTCAAAATCCTCTCTTCTAACTATTTGAAAATATACCATGAATTATTGTTAATTAGTCCCCCCTGTAGTGCTTTAGAATGCTAGAACACTTCCCTCTTATCTAGCTGCAATTTTGTATTCACTAAACAACCTCTTCCTATCTCCCTCTTCCCTTTACACTGCCTATCTTCTAATAACCACTATTACACTCTGCTTCTATGAGCTCAACTTTTTTGGATTCCACACGAGTGAGAACACACAATATGTTTCTTTCTTTGTCTGACTTATTTCACTTAAAAGTATGTCCTTCAGGCTCATCCATGTTGTCACAAATGATAGGATTTCATCCTTTTTATGGTTCAGTAGTATTTCATTGTGTATATATACCACATTTTCTATATCTATTCATCAGTTAATGGACATTTCGGTTGATTCTATAGCTTGACTATTGTGACTACTGCTGTAATAAACATGAGAACGCAGATACCTTTTAAATCTACTGATTTTCTTTTCTTTGAACAAATATCCAGTAGTGGGATTGCTGGATCATATGGTAGTTCTATTTTTAGCTTTTTGAGGAACATCCATACTATTTTCTGTAATGACGGTACTAATTGACATTCCCAATAGTGCCTAAGAGATTGTTTTTTTCTGTGTCCTTGCCAACATTTCTTTTTTTTTTTTTTTTTTTGAGAATAGCCATTCTAACTGGGATGAGATGATATCTCATTGTGGTTTTAATTTGTGTTTCTCTAATGATTAGTGATGTGGAGTATTTTCTCCTATTTTTGGCCATTTGTATGGTTTTCTTGTTGTTGTTGTTTTTGAGACAGAGTCTCACTCTGTTGCCAGCCTGGAGTGCAGTGGCATAACCTTGGCTCACTGCAACCTCTGCCTCCTGGGTTCAAGTGATTCTCCTGCCTCAGCCTCCCAAGTAGGTGGGACTACAGGTTCGTGCCACCAGGCTCAGCTAATTTTTGTATTTTTAGTAGAGACCCAGTTTCACCATGTTGGCCAGGATAGTCTCAGTCTCTTGACCTCATGATCTGCCCTCCTTAACCTCCCAAAGTGCTGGGATTACAGATGTGAGCTACCACACCCAGCCTGTATGTCTTTTTTTTTTTTTAAAGTAATGCCTATTCAGATCCTTTGGCCGCCTTAAGATTAGGTTATTCACTGTTTTGTTGTTGTTGTCATTTTATTCCTGTTGAGTTATTTGAGTTCCTTGTATATTCTAGATATGAATCCCTTATATGTATAGTTTGCAAATATTTTCTTCCATTCTACAGATTGTCCCTTTACTCCATTGATTGTTTCCTTTACTGTGCAAAGTTTTTAAATTTGATATAATACTATTTTATGTATTTGATAGACTCCCCTATTTTTGCTTTTGCTGCCCATAATTTTGAGGTATAAAATCTTTTTCCAGACCAATGTCCTGAAGCATTTACCTGTTTGTTTGTTTGTTTGTTTTCTAGTAGTTTCTAGTTTGGGACCTTACACTTAAATCTTTTAAGTCTGGTTTGAGTTGATTTTTTAATATGGTGAGATATATGAGTCTAGTTTCATTTCTTCTCCATATGGATATCCAGTTTTTTAAAGCACCATTTATTAAGAGGCTGACATTTCCCCAATATATACTGCTGGAACCTTTGTTGAAAATCAGTTGTCTGTAAATAAGTGAATTTATTTCTTTGTTTTCTATTCTGTTCCATTGGTCTATGTGTCTATCTTTATACCAGTACCATCCTGTTTTGATTACAGTAGGTTTGTGACATATTTCGAGGTCAAGTGGTATGATATCTCCAAGTTTGTTTTTTGTTTGTTTGTTTTGTTTAGAATTATCTACTTGGGACCTTTTGTATACATTTTGGGATTATTTTTTCCATTTCAGTAAAGAATGCCATTGGTATTTTGATAGGGATTGTATTTAATCTGTAGATTGCTTTTGGTAGTATGGTCATTTTAACCATATTAATTCTTTTAATCATAAACATTACGTGTTTTTTCTCTCCATTTGTGTGTGTGTGTGTGTGTGTGTGTGTGTGTGTGTGTCCCCTTCCATTTCTTTCATCAGTGTTTTGTAGTTTTCATTGTAGAAATCTTTCACCTCCTTGGTTAAATGTATTCCTATGTGGGGATTTTTTTTTCCAGCTATTGTAAATGGAATAATTTTCTTGATTTTTTTTTTTCTTAGCTAGCTTGTTATTGGTGTTTAGAAATGCTAGTGATTTGTGTACGTTGATTCTGTGTCCTGAAATTGTATTGAATTCATACATCAGTTCTAAGGGGTTTTCGATGGAGCCTTTAGGTTCACAATATCATTTTATCTGCAGAAAAGGATAATTTGACTCTCTCTTTTCTACATTGGATATTATTTTCTCTTGCTCTGGCTAGGGCTTCTAGTACCATGTTGAATAAGAGTGGTGAAAGTGGGCATCCTGTCTCGTTGTAAGCTTTTTTTTTTTTTTTTTTTTTGAGACAGGGTCTTGCTCTGTCACCTAGGCTGGAGTGCAGTGACATGAGCTTGGTTTACTGCAGCCTTGACCCCTGGGCTCAAGCAATCCTCCTCCTTCATCTACCTGAGCAGCTGGGACTACAGGTATGTGCCACCATGCCCGGATAATTTTTTAATATTTGTAGAGATAAAGTCTCACTATGTTGCCCAGGCTGATCTCAAACTCCTGAGCTCAAGTGATCCTCCCACCACTACCTCCCAAAGTGCTAGGATTACAGGCATGAGCTGTAATTCTAGTTCCTAAAAGAAAAGCCTTCCACTTTTCTCCATTCAGTATGGTGTTGGCTGTGGGTTTGTCATATATTGCTTTTATTGTGTTGAGGTACACTACTTTTATAACTAATTTATTGAGAGTATTTTTTTTATCATGAAGGGATATTGAATTTTATCAAATTCATATCCACATCTATTGAGGTAATCATATGGCTTTTGTCCTTCATTCTATTAATGTGAATTTGATACATCATGTTTATTGATGGAGCACATATGTTGAACAATTCTTGCATTCCTGGGATAAACACTTGATCTTGATGTATATTTGAGATGTACTGTAGGATTCAGTTTGGTAGTATTCTGTTAAGAATTTTTGCATCTATGTTCATCTGGGATATTGGCCTATAGGTTTTTGTCATTGTTGTGTACTTGTCTTGTTTTGATATCAGGGTAGTACTAGCCTTGTAAAATGAATTTCAAAGAATTTGCTTTTCTTCGATTTTTTGGAATAATTTGAGAAGAATTTATGTTAGTTTTTTTTGTTGTTATTTTTTGTTTGTTTGTTGTGGTGTTGTTTTGCTAAGCTTGGTAGAACTCAACAGTGAAGCCAGCTGGTCCTGCCTTTTTTGTATGTGTGTTGAGAGGCTTTTTATTATTGATTCAATCTTGTTATCCATTGTTTCTCTGTTCAGCCTTTCTATCTCTTCCAGGTTGAATCTTGATAAAGATTTTATATGTCTAGTAATTTATCAATTTCCTCTAGGTTTTCCAATTTGTTGGTATATAGTTATTCATAAAAGTCTGTAACAATCCTTTGTATTTATGTGGTATCAGTTGTAATGTCTCCTTTTTTGCTTCTAATTTTTTTTTGTCTTAGTCTAGCTAATGGTTTGTTGATTTTATTAAAAAAAACTTGTCATTTCATTGATGTTTTGTATTGCTTTTTCATTCTCTATTTCATTTAGTTCTTTTCTGATCTTTATTATTTCTTTCCTCTTACTAATTTTGGGTTATATTTGCTCTTGCTTTTTTAATTCCTTGAGGTGCATCATCAGGTTATTAATTTGTAATTGTCTTACATTTTTGATGTAAATATTTATTTTTATAAACTTCCCTCTCAGTACTACTTTTGCTGTATTTCATAGGTTTTGGTATGTTGTATTTTTATTTTCACTTTTTTCAATCAATTTTATACTATCTTTAATTTCTTCCTTGGCTGTTTAGGAGTAGGTTGTTAAACTTCCATCTGTTGGTACAGTTTCCAAAGTTCCTTCTGTTAATCACTTCTGGTTTTATTCCATTGTAATCTGAAAAGATGCTTGATAAGATTTCAGTTTCTAAAAATTTGTTGAAACTGGTTTTACGGCCTAACATGTGGTCTATTTTAGAGAATCTTTCATATACCAGTTAGAAGAATGTGCATTCTGAAACTGTTGTATGAAATGCTCTGTAAAAGTCTGTTAGGTCCATTTGGTCTATAGTGCTGTTTAAGTCCAAAGTTCCTTTGTTGATTTTCTGTGTAGCTGGTCTGTCTGATGCTGGCAGTGCAATGCTGAAAGTTGAAATTCCCACCTATTGTTCTTTTAAGGTCTCTCTCTCCCTTTAGCTCTAATAATATTTGGTTATATATTTTATATATTTATATATCTTTTTAAGATATTATATATCTTTTTATATATTAGATATATAAAACAAAGTTATATAAATATATATCTATATATATCTAAAATATATATATCAGATATATAATATATATAACATATATTTTATAATATATATCTGATATATATATTTATAAAACAAATATCAGATACATATTTTATATATCAGATATATAAAACAAATATTATTTGTGTTTTATATGTTTGATGTGTGTGCTGGTATTGGTTGCATATATATTCATAATTGTTATATCCTCTTGCTGAGTTGATTTCATTTATCATTATGTAATGGCTTTCTTGGTCTCTTTGGGAGTTTTATAATTTAAAGTCTATTTTATCTGATAAAAGTATGGTTACTTTTGCTCACTTTTGGTTTTCACTTGTGTGTACTACCTTTTTCCATCCCTTTGCTTTCAGTTTGTGTGTGTTCTTTGCAGGTGAAGTGAGTCTCCTGTAGGCAGCAAGTAGTTGGGTCATTTTTGAAAATTTAGGCAGCCAGTCTGTATCTTTTAATTTTGGAATTTAAATCATTTACATTCAAGTTGTTATTGATAAGTGAAGACTTAACTGTTGTCAATTTGTTAGTTGTTTCTTAGTTGTTCTGTGTCCTTAGCTTGGATTGCAGGTAACTGTGGTGGAAATATGGATGGCTGGGGATCTGTCACTTACCTTTCCCCCTACAGTGGGAATCTCTCCTGGCTCTGAGTCGATCTCAGCTGGTGCTTTATTTCCCGCCCTATGCTGCCATCCTGAGTCTCTGTGACTCAGAGGGTCTTGGTCACTTTTTTGCTGAAATCCACTGTTCTTCCCTAGACACTCTTTTGAACATGTGATTGTCTGTTTTCTTCGATTTATTCTTTGTGGAGGAGGTGAGTGCTGAATGCTTCCAGCCAGCCATCTTGATGACATCTCTTCTCAATTAAATTATTATTTGATTTTGATATTAAGAATATATTGGCCTCATGAAATGAATTGGGCAGTGTTATGGGTTGAATTGTGTCTCTCCAAAATTCATGTTACCTTCTTAACTCTCAGTACCTCAGAATGTGACCTTATTTGGAGGTAGGATCTTTACAAAAGTAATTGAGATAAAGTGAGGACCCTAATCCAGTATGACTGGTGTTCTTATAAAAAGGGGAAATTTAGACTCGAAGACAGAGAGAACACTATGTGAACAGAAAGATAGTCGTCTACAATCAGGGAGAGAGACCTGCAACAAATCCTTCTTCACAGTCTTCAGAAGGAACCAATCCTGCCAGTGCTTTGTTTGTGGACTTCTAGCCTCCGGAACTGTGAGACAATAAATTTCTCTGCTTAAGCCACCAGGTGTGTGGCACGTTGTTACAGCAGCCCTAAGGTGGCTCAAGCCTGTAATCCCAGCACTTTGGGAGGCCGAGGCGGGTGGATCATGAGGTCAAGAGATCGAGACCATCTTGGTCAACATGGTGAAACCCCGTCTCTACTAAAAATACAAAAAATTAGCTGGGCATGGTGGTGCATGCCTGTAATCCCAGCTACTCAGGAGGCTGAGGCAGGATAATTGCCTGAACCCAGGGGGCGGAGATTGTGGTGAGCTGAGATTGCGCCATTGCACTCCAGCCTCGGTAACAAGAGCGAAACTCCATCTCAAAAAAAAAAAAAAAAAAAAAACAGAAAAAGAAATGTATGCAATCGGCTTTCCATTATTCTATTTTTGAGTCCAATGTATATATAATAGAGATTATTCAAAACTAAGCATTTAATATATTATCAGTATATATTTTCTTCCTTTTGTAAGTTTTTGGTTTTTTTTGGCATTCATAATTGTTTTTGCTTTTCTACTTGCTTAGTTCTGTAGGCACCAAACACCAATTCATCCCTAAAATTTCTGTCATGAGCATATCTCTTCACAATACATTTAAATATAAGCTATTCTAAGAATTTATTGTCTTGAAAGCATTTCTCTCAGAGCCTCTGACCTTTTCTCTAACATGAACTGGTTGCTCCCTAGGTCTGCCACATGACAATCATTCTAGGATCTCCTCCCTCCATTAACTAAAGAATTTCCTTGGCCTCTCTCCCATGATGGAATCCCCATTTCTTGAATCACATGTCTTTTTCTTTTTTAGTTGACTGTTTTTCATGGAACACATACGGCAACAGCACAGAATAAAGGGTACAAAGATTATATGCTTTTTTATTAAATTATGGGAAACTCATCAGTATTACATTTAAGAGTACTTCCTTCTCTTCATCTGGAGATTGATTTCTCTCCCTCTGTGACTCATAATTGATGGAGTCTGTTACTGCTATTTTTGTCTTCCATATTACTTAATTTTTACCTTTTTTCTTCCAATTCTTACCCTTTCTAGTTCCTCTTAGGGGACCCTTGTGTATAATTTCCTAGCTCTCTAATTTTTACTTTAGTTATGTTCATTCACTCTGCAACTTAATCTACCCCTTGGGTCCTTGATATTTTGAACTATAACATGTCTCTAACTTTGGATGTTTTGCTTCCCATTCCCAATAATCTACTGAGCTCCAGGCCACCTCAGACTGGCACTGGCCTGCCTTGAGGCAGCAGTAGATGGACAGAAATATGCCCCCAAGACAATGTGGAGGAAAGAAAGTCATCCTTGAGTTCTTTCCTTTTCTTTGGTTTCTGACCGTCTTCCTTCCAAGACTGTTCTTCTTACTACTTTTGATCTCCCCAAGGGCTACTTGCAGTTAACAGTAAATTATTAAGGCTCTGTATTCCTTCCACCTTCTGACCTCTCCTGTGGTATCTCCAAGGTTGTGTTGTAGGTAGGGGGTGGGGTTAGCCAATAATCTGTGTTAACTCACTAACTTGCCCGGACTATCAAGCCCAGATGACCGCTTCTTATTTTCATTCCAGGACCCTTATTAAATAATTTAATCTCATTGAGCTCTTTTTTCCCCCTGTATGTAAATTGAGAGTAATAATAATACTCATTCTCAAGTTTAAAGGAACTGTGGGAAAACTAAAATCATAAGATTGAGAATTGTGAAATTTCTTCACTGCACTTAGAAGTGGTTCTAATTATAAAAATCCCAAGAATCTGTTGTCTTGAGGCCAAAACTTTGGAGAAACAGGCTCTATTCTGGCTCTTGGTATCACTTTCTTATCAGGAGAGGAGATCTTGACCTAGGGGATGTGCCATGGGCGACATACCAGTTACAGCCTGGGCTTCACGGACAGATGGACCTTGGTTTGATTCAAGGATCTGCCATTTACTAGTACAGCAGTCATCTTTGTATCTCCAGGGCCTAGCACAGTTCCTGACACATGGTAAATCTCCAATAAATGTATATTGAACAAAAAAAATTATTTAGCATCATCAAACCTCAGTTTTCTTCCCTTAAAAATGTTAATAATAAATTCCTACATAATGCTTAGCAAAAAGTATGTGTTCAATAAATATAAGTTCTCTTTCTTATCTTTCCCTTTGTGTGGTTTCAACCATTATGTTACTTAAGTAGCTAATTATATAAATAGTCAAGGAAACTTGTGCTAACTTGGTGTTATTACTTCAATGCTCAGAATAGAAGAGGGTGGATGATTTTCTCTAGCTGTTATACTCATATAATAATTTCCTGAAGAGTGAATTATGAATGAACCCAAATTACAAAATGCAGCTCAGAGTCTGCATCAGGTTAGAAAATACATTAAAGCTAATGAAATACCCAATTTGAAAGCAGATTTTGGAATCTGCAAAGCTAAGGAATTGGCATGATCTGAAACATAATTCAAAATTTATTTCATTCAAAATTTCAAAATGTTGCCTTTAGAAGGGACACTGATAAAAAATATTGATGGAAGCTGGGCATGGTGGCTTATGCCACTAATCCCACCATTCTGAGAGGCTGATGTGGGTGGATCACCTGAGGCCAGGAGTTCGAGACCAGGCTAGCCAACATGGTGAAACCCCATTTCTACTAAAAATACAAAAATTAGCTGGGAGTGGTGGCAGGCACCTGTAGTTCCAGCTACTCAGGAGGCTGAGGTAGGAGAATCACTCTAACCCGGGAGGTGGAGGTTGCATTGAGCCAAGATTGAGCCACTGCGTTCCAGCCTAGGCAACAGAGTAAGACTCTGTCTCAAAAAAAAAAAAAAAGTCAGATGGAAATCTGACCCAGTATTATTTTTTGGTTAACTGATTTATTTTGTTTATTTTTCATATCAGTATTGGCTTGGATACCGAGACTTTCCATTCAGGGTACAGAATGCAAGAAGGCAAATACTAGAAAAGCTTAAGTTTTGACTTCTTCAAGAGATTTGGAAGCTATTTGAGAGACTTCATTATAATATTCCTTTTTCCTCCCACATATGCTTTTATTTTATTTTATTTTTATTGCATTTTAGATTTTGGGGTACATGTGCAGAAAATGCAAGATAGTTGCATAGGTGCACACATGGCAGTGTGCTTTGCTGCCTTCCTCCCCTTCACCCACATCTGGCATTTCTCCCCATGCTATCCCTCCCCAGCTCCCCCCCCGCTGTCGCTCCCCTATTCCCCCCAATAGACCCCAGTGTGTAGTGCTCCCTTCCCTGTGTCCATGTGTTCTCATTGTTCATCACCTGCCTATGAGTGAGAATATGTGGTATTTCATTTTCTGTTCTTGTGTCAGTTTGCTGAGAATGATGTTCTCCAGATTCATCCATGTCCATACAAAGGACACGAACTCATCGTTTTTGATGGCTGCATAATATTCCATGGTGTATATGTGCCACATTTTCCCTGTTCAGTCTATCATCGATGGGCATTTGGGTTGGTTCCAGGTCTTTGCTATTGAAAACAGTGCTGCAATGAACATTCGTGTGCATGTGTCCTTATAGTAGAACGATTTATAGTCCTTTGGATATATACCCAGTAATGGGATTGCTGGGTCAAATGGAATTTCTATTTCTAGGTCCTTGAGGAATCGTCACAGTGTCTTCCACAGTGGTTGAACTAATTTACACTCCCACCAGCAGTGTAAAAGTGTTCCTATTTCTCCACATCCTCTCCAGCATCTGTTGTCTCCAGATTTTTTAATGATCGCCATTCTAACTGGTGTGAGATGCTATCTCAATGTCCACATATGCTTTTAAAACAATACAAAGAAAATATAAGATCAAAGCCAGAGTTGTTTAAGAGAAGTCATCCCATCCCTGGTCCAGTTAGACCTTGATTTTCACATTATTGCTTCCAGCTAATTGTAGTATTTTCAGAAAGACAGTGTAGCAATGGACTTGGTTGCAAGCAAAAGGAATAGATTCTGGTTAACTTACATAAAATGGGAATTTACAAAAGATGGTGAGAAGTATGACTTAGGAGGACTCACAGAATTAAAGGGAAAACTGAGAAATAGGACTGACTGAGGAAAATAAAGGAACCAAATCATTTTAGAATTCTAGTTTCAAGATTTACCTAACTATCTCACCAGGCTCTGCTGCCAGGATGGGCAAGTGCTACTCTCAAGATGTATAGGATAGAGGCTCCTTTGACATAGAGAAGTTTATGAAACTGCCTTTGCAAAAATTATAACTGAGGCAATTATGACAGTGAAAGACATATGACCTAACTGACTCCACCTTGCTTCTAACCTCCAAGTTGTCCTTGTTCACTCCTGGGCATAGGCTGAACTAACTTTGGGAGGAACTTAGTTTATAGTTTAACTTTGAAACAAAGACAATAACAGCCCTTTCCCAAATCAAATCAACTTCCTGCCTGGGGACTGGACTGCCTCTAAAGGACTAACAAGTTAGCCACAAGATTAGAAAATACAGTTTAGGAGTCATGCAGGTGGAGACAACAAGATTCTGAAGCTCCCCAAGTGGCTCCTGGGGGTAAATTACTATTACAACACCTAAGATCAGTGCTTGGGATATTTTGCAGATCCTGTACTCGATGGTTCAGCTGGCACATCTAGATCAATAAACTAGCTCTTCTGGTTTTGTAGCCCTACCCAGGTAGGAACTGACTCAATGCAAAAACAGCTTCTACTCCCTATAATTTCATCTCTTACCTGACCAATCAGCACTCCCCATTTTCCAACCCCTTATGCACCAAAGTATCCTTAAAAACCCTGATCCCTGAGTTTTGGGGGAGATTGATTTGAGCAATAATAAAACTCTGGTCTCCCATACAGCCAGCTCTGCATGAATTGTAATTCTCTATTGAAATTCCCCTGTCTTGATAAATTGGCTCTGCCTAGGCAGGGGGCAAGGAGAACTTGTTGGGTGGTTACATTTCCACCACTTATCAAGGGGATGGGGAGGAGCCTTCATTTATAGTCCTACTCGGACTACACACCTTGTGGGAGATGTATGTCCCCTAAAGGGAATTGGCTTTCTGTTACTGAAAAAAGGGAGGATCATTCAGAAAGAAGGGAGGATCATTCTGGATAATCATAAAAAAAGAACAATCATCCACTATACATCATTCCCAACTGCATTTTAAAGCTGGGTATTCTATCTATCTATCTATCTATCTATCTATCTATCTATCTATCTATCTGTATATTTTTGAGATAAAGTCTCACTCTTTTGCCCAGGCTGGAGGGCAGTAGCACTATCTCAGCTCACTGCAACCTCTACCTCCCTGGTTCAAGCAATTCTTTTGCCTCAGCCTCCTTAGTAGCTAGGATTACAGGTGTGGGCCATGACGCCAAGCTAATTATTGTATTTTTAGTAGAGATGGGGTTTCATCATATTGGCCAGGCTGGTCTCAAACGCCTGACCTCAAGTGATCCACTAGCCTTGGCCTCCCAAAGTGCTGGAATTACAGACAAGAGCCACTGCACCTGGCCAAAGCAGGGGTATTTTAAATCAAAAAGCCTCTTAATGAACCCACGACTAAGTTTAAAAGTCAAATGTTGACAAATCATGACTTAAAATTTCATATTTGAATTATTGGGACTAATTTCAGGAAATGTCACCGTTTTTGTAGATTAGATTAAAAATAGGTGGAGAGAAAGGATAGTAGTCGTAATGGTGAACAAGTTGACCTTCGGGGCTTCCATACTAACCTACTTTATAGTCAACACTGAGTAATTAAATTTATCCAGGCTTGCAAATCATTAAAAAATAAATAAATAAAGGGGCTTGCAAAAAATCTGCCTGGCCAGCAAAATGTGTTTGGCTGTCACCCACATTTGTCAATACTCCTCTTGATCCTGATGGCTTCATGGACAATGTAAGAACATACAAGTTTTGAGATATGTCGCAAGCCTATCAGTATGTCTTCCTGAGACCCAGGTCCCCTACCAACACACACAGAAAACAAGCAGAAACTTTGAGGTGTAGGGAGAAGGAGGTAATTGTTTTCTCATGAGGCTTGACATATTTTTGTTCCACCCACAGCAGGTGGTAGGAGGTGATTTTTGCAAATAAATTAACCTTTGTGCTCTTCAGGGTCAATAACACTTTCTCATTTTACTGGGGAATTTGAATTATTGACTAGCTTGTGACTTTACTCCCTAGAAGGTGAATTAGAGGAATTAATGTTTTTGGAGTTGTGTTAAAAAAAAAAAAAAACCACGAAAACTCACTTACATCTTTATACCAAATAGTATTTTGGTAGTATTATTCTATTAATCCTGGCATCTATTTGCAGAATGAGATAGTGACCAAAATTTCTACTAATCTCACTATCTAGTGAGGCATAGTGAAGGTAAGTGACTTTCAGTGTCACAGAGCAAACTGGTTTCAGGCCATTCATAGAATCTTCTAGCACAAGCTGGCCCAGGATAGGACACATCAAGTGTCCTCTAGTTCAGCATCTATTTTCTCGTGATTGCTAATTGCTAAGACTGTGGGTGCCAATCTTAGCTTCCAAACTGAGCACATGCCAACTTTTTAGGCCTGTTTTAACTAATTGTGCCTTTAAAATCAAACTTAAATATTTAGAGAACTCTGAAAAGGAGAGAATAAATGATTAGATATTTCAGTACTTTTTGAGAGCTTTGAAACCTATTTAACTCAAGAAAAATATTTTGGAAGGCTATATTTGAATTCTTCATTAAAACAAACAGCAGCAACAACAAAATACCTCTACAAGTTGAAAAAATCCTGGTGACGCAGAATGAAAAGTGGGAGGCTTGGAATTCTCGATGAAAAATTCCAGCTCTGACTCTTGCTAGCTGTGGAGAAATTACATATTTTCTCTGAAAGCTTCACTTTACACATCTATAAAATGAGGAAAATATATATTGCAGGTTTTGTGGTGAAAATTAAATAATGTTAATGTATGCAAAGGACTTAAGAATTTCCCTGCATATACTATGAATTCAACAAACGTTAACTATTAGGAAAGAGAATCCAAATCTTACCTACAGACTAAAAGGACCTGGGACTTAATGTCTGTTTGGTTTTTTACAGGAAGTAGATCTCCAAGTTCTTTTTCTTTTTGTGTGAAAAGGAAATTGGTTCAAAATAAGTATCTGGTTCCTCGTACACTATAAGACAACCCTGCAGGAAAGAGGTTTTTTCCCTCCTTTCCAAGGTCAGATTATTTTCCTTTCTCCCCCCAAACCCCTCCCCTGATACATACTTCTCTTTTATATATAAAAAATTTTGTTACTTTATAGTTTTTCTCTATAGTATGTGTTTTATGCCTTCTTTCCTCCAATGTAAGAAAGATGGTTTATTTGATGATACTTTTCATTCAAAGAAAATGCTAAGTCAAACAACTAGAGGGTCTGAAGAGGTGACACTCCTCCTATCAGAATAACCAATGGCTAATAACCATCACTCTAAGTTTAAGTATAGATTATTATTATTATTGAGCGTATTGTACCTTGGCTGTTTGCCCAGCATGTCCTTGCTAACTCAGGGTCACAAAAAAGAGTAATTCTCTGCCACAACTCAATAAGACATGAGATCTGCATGATTAGAATGACCTTAGCATTTGGAATCCTGAAATAATGGCACTCCAAATTAAATTAAAAATGGGTTAGATTGCTTTCAGTGAATAATTGCCATTACCACACACCATTCTTCTTGCTCCCCTCCAAAGTCCTTATTGATTTCATTGTTGCTCAGATGCTGAAGATATCTGTCCTATTGTTTGGAGGAATTTAAGATCCTTAGGAGGACTTACCAAATTAATGGAGAGGCTGAAGGGACAAAGAAAATGAGGTGTTTTACACACACACACACACACACACACACACACCAGAGGTTGTTGTAGTGATAGACACTTTCTCCGATAAAGCCAGAGCAGAATTCTTTGTTCAACCGCCCCTTTCTGGGTGAATGTGCTTAGTCAAGACATCAGGCCATTGGCCCTTGGACAACTCCCAGTCATTTGCCCAGCAGTGACTGCAGTGCCCACACAGACCACTTCGATAATTAAATTCCAGAAACTCCTGTTCTGAATCACCCAATAATTGACGACATTTGTATTTGGAAGTCGTTGCTGATGAGAATAAAGCAGCATGCAATAATGCTTTCAGTTTCACCATGGTTTTATTACCCTATTGGACCACAAGGGACCTGGTACATCCTGGGGGGAGGGGGGACACTTTTCTATTTAATTAACTTGCAGACATTTAGCCTAAACAGCAATAAATAATAGACAAATACTCCCCTTACCCCTATTTGTCTCTTATGGAGAATTACTACTACTAATAACAAAATAATTGAAATCAAAAATAAAACCACACAGCCAGGGAGGTGGGTAGTTGATGGAGAGGGAAGAGAAGCTTTAGATGTTTAGTTGGGGACAAGAATATACTAGATATGGAGAAACAGTGTTTTCTTTCCTTTAAGCTACTAACTTGGAGGCACAAAAGAGAGGGTATTGGATACTTTCGTGGGGAGGATTTCAGGAGTTCCAGGAAGGGACCCTGCCAGGCACAGCCTCTTTCTAACCAGCACACTGAGCCTTTAACTAGAAACAAAGCCATTCTTTCTATTGCTGCCTAGAAGGCCTGGAATGTGAAGTCCCCCCAGGCACAAGAAGGAGGGGATGATGTAAACTTAACAATGAGAGGCAAAGGACTGATGTCACATCCTCTCCTGAGAGCCGATTTTGATGATGAAAAGAGGAAAGAAAGTCTTGGGCTTTGAAGAGTCGTGGGAAGAAAAAGTGTCCGGCATTTTTTCATACCTTCAATTTGACCTAATACTGTTTTGCCTGTAAAACATCAACCCTTCATCCTTTGAAAGGAAGGCTACAAATACATGGATATGTATGAAGCGTTTTTTTGTATGCTAAGTTCTTTCCCACACAGTATCTCAGAACACTACTGCAAGATAGGATTCCGAATCCCCTTTTGCTGAAGAAGAAATTGAGGCTAGGATACATAAATTAACTTGTCCAAAAGATCAGCTGGCTTCTAGGTGGCAGAACAAGGACTGGAATAAAGGTCAGCTTGATTACAAAACTCAGGTGCTTTTTACTCCTGCTATGATAGTTCATAATAGAGCTTGATCTAAACTTCGAGGATGATTATTTTCAAAATGCAAACCAAGTCAAAAATGTGTCATTAGGGCCAGGTGTGGTGGCTCATGCCTGTAATCAGCACTTTGGGAGGCCAAGGTGGGTGGATCATTTGAGGTCACGAGTTCGAGACCAGCCTGGCCAACATGGTAAAACCTCATCTCTTAAAAAAAGTATCATTAACCTTGGAATATTTTGGTGAAAGGAGTCAGAAGGATTCCATTCATTTTTATAGATGAGACTGAAAAAGGATATGCAGGGACCAACCCAAGTTTCTACTGCAAAGCAGAAGGTACTACTTTCCATGGCAAAAACCTCCATTGCTTTTGCAACAACCTAATAAGGATTTAGTGGATCTGGATGTTATGACCAGCTGCCTATTTGATCTCTCCTTTTTGGTTTCTCTTAGGCATTTAAACTCAATCCATGCACAACTGAACTCATCGTCTTTTATCAGCATATTACCTGTTCGCCTTTCCTGTTCTAATTTATTGCCTGTTGTACTTTTTTTTCTTATTTAATAGGCACTGTCATTCATCTTTAGTCACTCAAGATAGGAACCTAGAACCACTTCCACATTTCTCCCTCTACTGTACTGCCTTACTCTGCCCACCATGGCTAATCAGTCCTGTTGTATATACCATCAAACTTTCGCGAATTTTTCCTCTTCTCCATTACCAGTGTCAACTCCTTGGTTGATGTCCTGGTCATTTCTCTTCTGTACTAGTGCTATAATAAACTAAACTGAACTGGCCACTGCATTCCAACCTCCTATGCTTCCCTATTCATATTCAAATTAGTAACAGGTTGGTTTCTCTAAAACCTAAAAAGGATGAATGAATGAATGACAAAACAAAAATGAACAATTTAGAAAGAAATCTACTCTCAAACACAAATAGTACAATAGCAACAAGTCAGCTAGAAAAAAAATACAAGCCATGCGTACTCCTTTAAACTGAAGTAAAATATATACACAGATATAAACCTTGACTATAAATTTCAGTGAGTTTTGTGAAAATGTACACCAATGTAAATAACACTCTAATCAAGATATAGAACATTTCCATTATACTGGAAATTTCCTTATGCCTTTCCCTACTGACTAATGGTTTTGAGCACTTTTCCCCATGCTTATTGGCTATTTATATATCTGCTTTTGTGAATTATCTGTTCATGTTTTTCACCTATTTTTAAATTTGGTTATCTTTTATTTGTGGATTTATAGGAGTTTTTGTTGTTGTTTATAAATTATGGATGATAATTTTTCAGATATAATTAATATGGTTATATTTTCCAAGACTTGCCTTTTCACTTACTTAATTGTATTTTTTGAGGAGGAGAAAAATTTGAATTTTGATGGCTAGCATTATTGCCAGTTATTTTCTTTTATTATCAGTGCTTTTGAGTCTTGTCTAAATTTTTACAGACACCTGGATTCAGTGTTTCTCTTCTATTTTCTTCTAGAATACTATGTAATTAAGCCCTTTTGTTTAGTTCTAGAGGCTATTTTAACTGAATTTCTGTGGAGGGTGAGAGGTAAGGGTCACAGTTTATTTTTCTTTCCTATAAATAGCCAGCACCATTTGTTGAAATGATTTTCTTTCCCCATTGAATTGCCTTGGTGCCTTTGCTGATTTTCTATGTGTGTCTGTTTCTAAATTCTGCTCTGCTCTAGTGGCCTATTTGTCTATCCTGATACCAATTCCACACTATTGATTATTATACCTTCATAGCGAGTTTTGAAAACAGTACAGCTATTCCAATTTTTCCAAAATTATTTTGGCTATTTTAAGTTAAAAAAAATGAAATAATGAAAAAAAGAAAAATCAGTTGAGATATTGATTGATATTGAGTAGAATCTTTAAATTTGTTTGGGCAGAATTGACATCTTAACAATAGAGATTTTTCCAATCCACGAACATGGTATATTGCTCCATTTTCAAAAGGTTTTATTAAGTTTCTTATAGGTACAAGTCTTGCAGATCTTTAATTATACTTATTATTACATTTTAAAATGCGATTTTAAATAAATTTTAAAATAAAATTTTTACTTTTAATTGTTGCTAGCTTATGGAAATACACCTAGAATATTGTACATAGTCATGTGAATATGTGAAGTTTTGCTTTTCTTTTCTTCCTAGTCACTGTGCCCTTTATTTCTTTCTCTTGCCTTAAGACTTCTAGTTCATTTGAATAGAAGTGGTGAGAATTTGCATTGCTTCTAATATTAGAGAAAAGGTTCAGTGATTCATCTTTGAGTGTGATAGTAGCTTTAGGCCTTCTGTAGATGCCATTTATCAGATTGAACAAATTTCCCTTATATTTTTAGTTTACTGAAAGCTTTTATCATGAATGAGTGTTGAATTCTGTCAAATATTTTTCTGCCTCTATTGAGATGAGTATATAGTTATTCTCTATTTTCTTGTTAATGTGGTGAATTATGTTGATTGAGTCTTAAAATATTAAGCCAGCCTTACATACCTGCACAAAACCTTACTTGACCATGATGTATTATTTGTTTTAGGTTCCACAGAATTTAATTTGCTCATATTTTACTTAGTTGTTTTACTACCATATTCATTAGAGATATTAGTCCAAAATGCTCTGTACTTGTATTTAATGTTCTTTGATAAGTTTTGAGTCAGGGATATGTTGGCATCATAAAATGAGCTGAGAAGTATTTACTCCTATAGACATCTTTATTACTCATTACTCTCTATTGCCTTAGAAAGATGTCTTTTATACATTTTTCTGTTTGTGTGTGTGTGTGTGTGTGACTCTAAGTCCTAGTGTTTCCCTAACCGTCTGGGAAGCTTATAAAAACAAAAATTGGTGGGACCCTTACCCAGAGTTCCTAATTTAGCAAGTCCAAGTAGAGGCCAATAATTTTCATTTTGAACAACTTCTCAGGTGTTGCTGGCACTTGGTCTATGAGCCAAACTTTGAGAACCACTTTTCTGGGCATTAAAACATGCATTTTTAATTTATCAATGAGCATGGATATAGTAGTCTGAAGCAGAATAGCAGTTCCCTTCTTTAGACAGGGTGTGTATTTTCTGATCTGCCCACAGTCTCAAGCCAGTTCATTTTACTCAATTATGTTGCATGTCTGATCCCTGTAGCTATTTGTATGTGTGACTCCAGCCTGTGGGCAGAAAATTTTACACATACATGATGTCACAGTCCATTTTGTGTTGCCATAAAGGAAAACTTGAGGCTGTGTAATTTATAAAGAAAGATTATTTGGCTCACAGTTCTGCAGACTGTAGAAGTAGCATAGCACTGGCATCTGTGTCTTGTGAGGACCTCGGCCTACGTCCACTCATGGTGGAAGGTGAGCGGAACCTACGTGTGCAGAAATCACATTGTGGGAGAGGAAGCAAGACAGAGAGAGAGAGAGAGAGAGAGAGAGAGAGAGAGAGAGAGAGAGACAGAGAGAGAGAAACAGGGAGAGACAGAGAGGTGCCAGGCTCTTTTTTAACAACCAGCTCTCAGAGGAACATATATTCTCAAGGAATCCACCCCCAGGATTCAAACACCTCCCATTAAGCCCCACCTCCACCTCCAACACTGGGGATCAAATTTCAACATGAATCTTAGAGGAGACAAACATTCAAACAATAGCTGGAAGAATGCTCACAATGTCCAAAATGATACACTCTATCACTACCACATTCCCCATGATAACTTTATTGCATGAAGGCACTCAGTTTTCCTAAGCTCCTTCTGAGGATGTAATATCTCAGTAAGGAAATGAAATAAAGGAACATGGAGCAGAGATATAGAATGGAGTTAAATCTGACCAGTGTACCCTGGTCTTCATGCAGGTGGAAGTTCATTAGTAAGTCGTCAGAGGCCTACTATGCTGCTGCTTCCATTCTGATTCTGAGGTTGAGATGTGTTTATGCCTTTCAGCCAACAAATCTTGCTCTTCTTAAAACTTTCTCAGATATTGCTTTCCTGGAAATCCACTTCGGCCCAGCTCTGAATTTTATACCCGTAGTTTTGCTTGAAAACTCAAAGAAATGAAAAACTATACTTGTTTTGCTTATTACTTACACAATAGGGAAATTGGTCTTTGTGTCTTATAATCAAAACTTTGCTTTTAAAAAATTTATTTAGTATATGTGTGCATGTGTGTTTGAAGGGACAATGATATTAACTAACATGTTTTGTTACTAGGCACTCTGCTAAGCATTTCATATGAAAGATTTTTTTATCTTCGACAACAATCCTTGTCGTTATGGATGTTATTCTCTTTTTACAGAAGAATGAACGTTATTCTCTTTTTACACATCAGAAAGGGAAGTGCAGAGAGGTTAAATATCTTGCCTGAGATCAAATGGCAAATAAGTAGTGAAGTTGGAATTTCAATTATCTGCATTAAAAATATCTGAACCAAGTGCTAACCAGGTCGTGCCCTCTGACACTAACAGTCCTGAGCAGCAGTGTCAAAATCTGCTACAGACTGTGCACCACACCATCCTCCCTGCCCCCCACCACTATAGTAGGCCCTCAGGTTGCACGATCCAGAGGTGTCTTTCACACCTGGAGTTGTGCAGCCTGGAGGCCCTGCTCACTCAAGTATTCTCTGTGAAAAAAAACCTCTGAAAGTACATGCCTTTTTAGAGTAGATGTCAGCAAAACATGCAGAATGAACCACAAAATGTCACAATGAAATGTGCAAATCACATGGAAAGTGAATATCATCCACTGTTCTCTTCTCTGTGTATTGACTTCACATCTGTTAGGCTCAGAAAGCAGGAAGAACTAGTGCTTGAAAGGAAACCCCATTAATATTCTCAGGGCCAAAAATCCCTGGAAAGGATGAGCTACAGAGACCAGGTAAACCTTGATGAATGTCGTCTCTTCTTAAGCAAGTTGATAAAACATTCAAGCTGGAAGGGGCCTAGGAAGTATTTTTCTCTATTTCTTTCATTATACAGATAGGGAGACTGAAGCCAAAGATAGGATCTGATTCCCAGCCACTAGGTTGGTGATGGCAGAATCGAGACTTTTAGTCCAGCCCAGGTCTTGCAACTCTCCAATATAGTGCTTTGTGCATAGCACTAGGGTGATTCGGCTGGGAAGAACTTGAGGGTCTGCTTGGAAGGTGACCCCACTCCACCTTCTGGCTGCAGAAGAAGGGAAGAGCAACGCATACAGAAAGGAGGAACTGGCAGTGGGAGAACAGTGATGATTCAATCACGAGCCAAAATACCAAGTTATTAAAAATAGAGCTAACTTTTTCCCTTCTATTACCACCCAAGCTTTCATAGACGTCTCCAAGCTGTCTTTAGGAATTGAAAGTCAAGGGAAGCAGATGATGCTATTTTATTTTATTAGTTACCTCTCATACTAATCTGATGATTAGTGGTAGGAAGCAGAGAGATTAACATTGTAGGGATCCTGAGGAGGACCCACTGTCTGGTTTGTGTAACACTTCGTTGTTTTGGTACTTTGACATGGCACCTGTCAGTGGAAGCTCTTTTATGTGTAGCTCCCATTAGTGAAGAAAATTGTTTGAAAAGGTGAACTGATTTTCCTAAGGTTGTAGAGTCACTGATTTCAGAGGTAAGACCTAGAACTTCGGTGCATTTTATTATTCTTTCTGTGGATATGCAAATCGTATAATATATATATATATGTATACACATTTAAGGGAGACATCAGTGTGGGGAGGCAAATTTTGAGTGGTGGACAGAACTGGGTTATTGCACCCATCGACAGATATAGGATTAATAGCTGTATGACTATGAGCAGTCACTCAGCTTTCCTGGGCTTTAGTTTTCTCATCTGCAAAATAATAACATAAATATCTGCCTCATGGTACTAATATAAGAATTAAGTGGTCATCCTTACACTAAATAAAAAGATTTACATATAGCAAATGTTCAAGAAATGTTATAATTTGTTCTCTGCATTGATAATCAAAATATTGAAGAGTAACAAAAATAAAGTATCTATAATTGGTTAAAGTATAATCAAGATATCAACAGAAATACCTAACCATGACTGCAGTACGACCTCTGATCAGACTTCTCTTCAGAATAATTATTTGTTTGCCTCCTTTTATGATTTTTCAGATATTCCTAATGGCATACAATAGATAGAATATGTCTCTTTAATCTTCCCCAACCTCCTTGTTTATCTAGAATTAGAAATCCTTTGGGTAAAACTTTGCCTATACTAATTTTGATATGCTAAGTGAGTATGTGTCTGGTTCTAAAGAGAATAGTTGAAAAGAATAAAGATTATAGATAGGACTTTATTCTAAGGGTACAGACTTTGGGAAACACTTATGCCAACCATGGTCTTAAGTTTTATATATGGGACATAGAGATCAAACATAAATTCTACTTAAGAATAAGGATATCTCTTATGGCTTGCAACCACAGAAATGATCATTCATGGAAGAATTTAATACATTGCCAAGAATGAATGTAATGAATTGGATCAAAGTTAGTAGTAGAAGACCTTTTGGTATGTCTTCCCAGCCCCTTTTCTGGGAACTGTTCACCTACCAAAATGGGTGGACTCTTGTAGCTATTTTTATACTGACCAATAGTTACTTTACTGGTCATAGCTGATTGGAGCAGAGATGGATACTTGACCCAATCTGGGCCAATGAGATTCTCTGCTAGGAGTTTGGACCTAGTACGGTCATCAGTTACTTGGGGGTCTTGATGCCAGGAAGCAGTGTGATTCTAGGTCTGTGCCAGAGATGTCTCACTATGTGCAAAAGGTATGGAAAGAGAGAAAAAAGAGAGGAAAAATGGAGGGAAGTAGAGGCAAGGAGCCCTAGTGCCACAGAAAGATTTGCAATAGCTCCCTTTGTTCGTACTGATTCTCCAGGCTCTGATTTCCTCTTTCCTAGAGGAAGGGTTGTTGGTTGTCGAGTTCTCTGTGGTACACATGGGTCCTTCCAACAAATTCTCACTTTCACACATCAGAGTCCATTACTTGTATCAAAGATCTCTTTAATGAGATAGGGTTTATGATGATTTAGTGGTCACGGTTATTATTCACCCACTCTGTATTAGAAATGTCTTATTTGGAAGGAGGAATTTCTCATGCAGCCATCTGAGGAAGCAGGGCCTCAGCCAGAACAGAGCTACAACAATCTCTTTATTCAAGTGCACCCACTGTGTATTTCTGTTTTTCCCTCCACGTACATGTATTCTCTCCAACTAAACTAGAACCTTCTTCTGGAAGATGACTCTCCACACTCATCTTGTCATCCCCTGTAGCACCTGCACTGTGATTTTATTGAATTTGATGATGGTGTTTATGTAAAAAGAAATTTTTTTAAAAACTTTCTACTTCAATAATTTTCCATTTGGACAAAACTTCTTTTGCTTCAATTTAGGAAATAATCACATTTCTTTCTCTTGTTGTTGTAACCAATCTCTCTTCGCAGCTTTGTGTCAATGAGGAGATAGGTTTATTTAGCCAGTAATTTCCACTGCAGAAAATCTTGGGCCCAGATTGCCCTGCAAAAGCAATATGTTCTGTTTTATTTTTATATTACATTATATTTATTTTAATTGCATTCTCCATCTGGTCAAAGATGGCATTAGGCACCGTAAATGGAGAAAAGAAACAAAGAGATATCTAACTATGATAATAACTGGGACTATTATTTTAAAAAAATCATCTAGGTGCACTAGAACCTCCAGGCATGAGGCAAATTCCACAGCCCTCATAGGATAGAGCTCTAGAAAGGCTGTGGAGAGGAAGATAGATGAAGAGAAATGGACCAGATCATGACTTGCCATGTCCCCTCTGCAGCCCTCAGTGGACTCCTGTACCCAGCCCAGGCCTGGAATCAGTTCTAGGACAGCATAGGGCACAGAATGAAATGATACATGTAGCTCCTAAGCTGTCTTGAGCACTTTCACGATTTCCAAAGTAGTTGCAGAAGGACATTAATGCACAGTTTCAATCAAATGTTTTATTAATAAACTTTCAAAGAGACCCCCACGGGAGAGGTCGTTTTCTTCTCATTTCAGGGAGATGTTTCTGCAAAGCTCCGCTAACAATTGGAGGTCTTCCAAATGAAGCTGATGTTATTTCAATGGCTTAGTATACCAGAAACCAGATCCTAAAATCAGATGCCTGCAGTGGAAGGCTAGGCACTCAGCATTCAGGCCAGGATGCTTTATGAAGGGTTATCAGGGATGCTGAATCGTCTGTTCCGGCTTTTAAATCTGAACAAATTATGAGACTTAAGAGGAGAGTTTACACATGAAAGTTTGCCAAAAACAAGTGGGTGGTGACATTCCCCGACTGTAATCTATTCCTCCTCCCACTTGCTGCAGTCTGTCACTTAGGATAGTTTATGTTTCAAAAAACAAAAGCCCATTTGAAACTAGCTTAAGCAAATAATGGAATTTGTTGATTCACATACTGACGGCTTCAAGGTATTTGGCTTCAGGTATGGTTTGAGGCAGAGATTCACCATATTCTCAGGGGCGCCATGGATTTGAGAGGCTTTCATCCACTTTGGGTGTCAGATCTTTTCTTCAGGCTGGTCCCAGGCTGAGGTCCCAGAAATGGTTGTATGGCTCCAAACATCACATCCTTTCCCATGCTGATCAGAAGACGAGAAAGCATTTTTCCTTAGTCTTTACTAAGAGCTAGGAAGCATTTTCCCCCTGAAACTTCAATGTCTTCTTGCCTTTTATTGGCTCAAATTAGATTATGTGCTCATTGTGAGGCCTGGGAAGGGGTAGATGGACTTTGCAGATCAGCTTTTGTCAATTGGAGCTCACCCCTGGAACAAAGTCAGATCACTCCTATTGGGAGTGGGACTTTTCCCCAAAGGAAATCTGGGGTGCTGTCATGATGAAAGAGGGAGAAATGGACATGGGCAATAAAATCCCAGGTATCCACCACAATATGCAGAACCATGATGGGCACCACCACCCACCCCTGCCCTAATGGGACCCTTTCATATAACGGCTTCTACTCTTGATGCTAATTTCAACATATTTTACAGGATAATAAAAAGATAAATATAACAGAAAAGGGTAGAAAAGGACCACTGGGATCCATCAAGTGCATTTTCTCCTGAGTGGTCTGAGAGGGCCAGTCTTTGAAGTGGCATGCTGGAAGAAGGAAGATGATGGAATAGTTAGAATGAAGAAAGCTGTGGTAGGCCTGACCGGCACCCCACCCTCATTCTTTTCATCAGGATACAGAGCCCTTCCCCAGCCACTGGAAGGCTGCTGGGGAGTTGCTAGTAACTGACCACACTGCCTTGCCCACCTCCCTTTCTGTCCGCTAGTCAGTTGCTGACTGACAAGGCACAAAAATCCAGTCCCCTTTCCTCGAGCTGAGGCTGATCTGTGGTGCATTTGTCTTCCCTCCTGGGCCTCAAGCCAAGTCTAGACTTCACCTGAAACCACCTCCTGGCTCAACCCTTTCCCTTCCTTTTGGTCCCCTCACTCCTGTTCAGCCATTTCCTGAAAATCACCCCCTCAATAAATCAGATCACCTGAATCTCTACCTCAGGCTCTGGTTCTAGAGAACCCAACTTTAAACAGAGGCTCCTTGGTATAGAGAAAGAAAAAACAAAACATAAGCTAACAAATAAATGGAAAGAGGTCAGAGCCTTCGTTCAAGGTGGGTTTGATGAGTAGTGGATTATAAGAATTGGAAGGTCCTTCAATTAATTAGGACTCTGTGGTTTCCCAGTAACAGGCAGCCCTCTGATGTGACTGAATGCAAAAAGATGATGTGTTTCAAAGAATTAGGGTGCAGGCTGTGTGTGGTAGCTCACACCTATAATCCCAGCACTCTGGGAGGCCAAGGCAGGCAGATTTCCTGAGGTTGGGAGTTCAAGACCAGCCTGGCCAACATGGTGAAACCCCATCGCTACTAAAAATACAAAAATTAGCTGGATGTGTTTGTGTATGCCTGTAATCCCAGTTACTCGGGAGGCTGAGGCACAAGAATCGCTTGAACCCTGGAGGTGGAGTTTGCAGTGAGCCAAGATCATGCCACTGCACTCTAGCCTAGACAACAGAATAAGGCTGTCTCAAAAAAAAAAAAAAAAAAAAAAAAAGAGGTTGCCACAGAGGACCTATGGGCTGTAGGCCAGACCAGCCACAGTAGAAGGTCATCCACATTCTCCTCCTCTCTATCACCTCTGTACCTGCTTCATTGTTTTCTTCTCTACCCGCCAGGTCCTGTGGAGGAAAACACAGTCATGATAAAGCTCTGAATATTTCACTCTCTTTTGCTTGGGAGATTGGACTAGACTCCATTGTCCCACTTTTCGGTTCCAGTAGAAGGAATTTTTATTGGTCCCCTGTGTCAAATAAGCCCTGGACCAATCTATCTTAGCCAGTGTAGGGTAAATGCACCTGAGAGCAGTGAGTTAATCATGGCCTTAGAATGACCCTGGATAGCCGGTGCATCTGAAAGTGTGCTCCAAGCTAGGGAATTAGAGACTGGCCAACCTGGAGATCGTTCCCTGTCTATAAGAAACATCTGAGCCCCAGACCCATACTGGGAACACAGGCTTTATGGGGATTATGGCCCTCAGTTTTGGGCTAAATGAAGGTTGCCAGTGGAGGTCGTTTAGGGGAGGGTGTTAAGTGAAAATGCTGTATAAACTGCATGCTGTTTGCAAACGGTTGCCCACTGGGCCATACGGATATCTTGTCCAGCACCACTGGCTGTAGGTAAGGCAGATATCCTGTCCAGCTCAACCACTGCCAGTGGATTCTCTCCGCTGTATGTAAGCCTCTAATAGAAACCTATGTCTTGTTTGCTGGTTCTGAGTCTCTTCTTTATCCTCTTGAACCTGGTTCCTTCCTCATTGAGCTAAATAGGAGTTTGGCACAGCAGCCAGGAGCAAAGGTTTGGGGCAGATGCAGCACTGCACAAACACCCCAGAAGCCTACTCTTATGGACATATGAAAGAGAAAAGACAGTTCTCCAAGAAAGGCTATTGGCAGATAACACTGCGGGTGCCCACTATACTAGTGAAAGTAACATGCCCAGGGGAATGTCACTTCATGAATTCTACCACCCCGAAAGTTATCTCTATCTTTGCCCTAGTCAAAACAGTTATTGATGAGGGCAGCATGCTGATTACATTCAGGGGACACTTCAAACTGGGAGGAATAGCTAATATGTTAGGTGACAGAAAAAGAATGCTGAAAATTTGATGGGCTTTCCTAGTGCCCAAAAACAATAATATTATATATAATGAGATAAAGACTCTTTAAGTAGGTTATCAATTGGCTTGGCAATAACAGCAGAGAAGAGCCCATATTTGACAGTGATTAAATTTTAAAAATCTAAGAATTTTAGTTTACCATGAGCTGGTTGTGGCATGACTTGGCTTTAAATAAAGGATTTGCTATCTCAAGCTGCATTTACAAGTACAGTATCCAGATCGGATCAGAGTAGGGAGCAGGGAGTGTGGGAGAAGGTGGCTCCCTCTGTGCTCTGCGCTTATTAGACCAAAGGTGCATTCAGCTCTAGGCTCCATGTTAAAGACCTCAGAGATTGGAACTCAGGAGTAAAGGAATGCATAATTGTTTAGCACCTACTAATTACTAGATACTACAGAGAGATTTTAAAACACAGCCCCCAGGTTAGATGAGTTGTCTAGAAATTCAATTTTATGAAAAATGAAACTGAGATTGTTTTTCTGAGAGGAGAGAGGACCTCTAGAAGGAACAGGATAGCTGTGTTCAGATATATGAAAAGTTGTCATGTGGAGGTCTGTGCTGTTCAAGAATGTAAAAGAAGCACACCCAATGACTAATAGAGAGAAGCGAAGGCAGGTTTATGCTGAATAAGAAAGAGTTTTCTAGCAATTAGAGATGTTCTGTGTGATGAAACTGGTTACCAAGTGATGAGTCTATGCTGCCTCTGGAAGTGTCCAAGAAGAGACAGGGTTAACAACCGTCATACTAGCTTACTATATGCCATGTTCCATGCTACGTGCTTTATATATGCTATCTCAAATCCTCACAATAATCTGGCAAGGCAGAAAAAAATACTGGCAGTATTTTACAAATGAGGGACCTGAGGTCTAGAGGGGTTACCGCACTTGCTGAAGAGCTCATTACTTGTAAGTGGCACAGCCTGAATTCAAACCCATGTCTGTCTAGTTTCAAAGTAGTGAGATAGCCAAGTGAATTCCTGCCTTAGCAGGTGTATTAGTCTGTTCTCATGCTGCTAACAAAGACCTACCTGAGACTGGGTAATTTATAAAGGAAAGAGGATTAATTGACTCACACTTCCACGGGGCTGGGGAGGCTTCACAATCGTGGTGGAAGGCAAGGAGAAGCAAAGTCACATCTTACATGGCTGCAGGAAAGAGCATGTGCAGGGGAACTGCTCTTTATAAAACCATCAGATCTCATGAGACTTATTCACTATCATAAGAACAGCACAGGGAAGATCCACCCCCATGATTCAATTACCTCTCACCAGGTCTCTCCCACCACACATAGGAATTATGGGAGCTACAATTCAAGATGAGATTTGGGTGGGGACCCACAGCCAAACCACATAAGAAGGAGGCTGGAGAAGACAAATATTAAGGATTACTATTACTTATTTTACTAGTTTACTGAGCCTCAATTTCTGCCCAGTAAAATCTCTGTATGGGTATAGTGTACCTATAATTCTAAGTATACTTTTGGAAGAACAAACAAGATATTCTCCCTTTATGAGGTCAGAGTAAAGGAAAATAGAAACATCAGTAAGGATCTGCTAAATTGCAGAAAAAAGAATCCTTAACTCTCAATGGCTTAACCCAATACTTCTGCAGGGGTTGGTGGGGGAGTCTTCCCACCACAGTCAGGGAGCCTGGCTGGTGGAGGCTTTATCTCATTAAGTACTTACCTAATCACAGCAGCTGCAGACAGAAAGCATCTCAAACTATGCATTGGCTTTTAACACTTCTGCCTGGAAGCGATGCACAACCCTTCCACTCACATTTCTTTGGACAACACCTGGTCACACCTAACTTCAAAGAAGCTGAAGAAGTACAATCAAGTCATGAGACCAGAAATGCAAAGCCATACGGATTCGAGGCTACTTTTGTGATTTCCACAATCAAATTTTGATAACAGTCAATATTGAGTTGATATTTAAATTATAACTATGATCATTAAGAATTTTTGAAGGAAATATTGGCGGATAGATAGTGTGGAATGCATGCCCTGAAAATGTGGGGAATAATAAATTAGGTCTCATGATACCAAATCTTCTGAAGACAAGTCATGTTAGTGGTTTCCATTCTGTGTTGTGAAATGTCCCAGACACTTTTATAACAGGTAAGGGGTGAGGCTTCAGGCTCCTCTTCTTTTATCTCCTCAACTTTGTTCATCTGTTTTATTTGGGGTGTGGGGTACATGTCAGTATGTGTGGGTGTCTTTGATGAATTTTGGTTTCTCAGCACCCATTTCTCTCTTCTAACAGCTCCCAAATTTCCATTTGAAGAATTACACCCTTCATATTGTATAAAAGCTTCAAGATGTCCTGACTACCAGCCATACAGGCTATTGGTTTCTATGAGAAGCCATCCAGGTACAGCCAAACATGTGACCCCAGCTTAATCAGACTCTGTCCCCTTAGATTTTTACCCACAGACCCCAGCGACTACAATGGCAAAAGAAATGGTGAAAGTTCATTCATTCCCCCTTTGTAGCTCAGTATTAAATTATTTTCCAAGATATGGCTTATGTTTGAGCCCCAATCTAAGGAATCAAGCATTTGCCTGGTGCTCAATTATCCGAATCCAGATAGTTCCTATTGACTATCTGGCAGGAATGTTATATCATTAGCTGTATTTAAACTCATAAATATCAGCCATGAAGACTGAGGAGGTGGTGCCAGGGTGATCAAATTATTCATGGAAAATGGTGTCACGGTTGTGCAGAAAGGGCGCAACCCTAAAAAATACGTTATTCAAAGTCAGTGTGTGAGACAATGTTCTTTCTCTTTATCACAGAGAGAATTACCTGTATATTCAAAGTCTCATGCTTACATCCTCCCGTTAAATATGTGCAAGCTTTAGTATCTTCCAAGTGAATTTCCTTATGCTTCCTCATTAATTTCTCTTGCCTACAACCAAATAACCCTAAGTGTATAAAGTTTTATCAAGGTATGTTTTTGTTTTCTTGTTTGTTTTTTTGCAAAGAGTTCCATGCTAAAATATTAAAGTTTGGACCAAATGACTTTAGATGTTGCTCCTAGTCTTATGCTTTTAAGCTTAAAAAACAACAGAAGAAAATGCTTTTTGCATATCTGGCAGCTGACTCAATGCAAATGTTACCACCAGCAGAAACCACAAAGAAACCTAGGTCAGTAATATGATCATGCAAACGATGTCTCAATATCTTTCCCACCAATCTTCTTGCAGTGGCTTGTGAAGTTTAACTCTTTCTTAATATCTAAACATTTAAGAGCTGCAGGCTTGCTGCACGTTCTGGAGCTGTGTGATATGGGTTTCCCTTGCAAACCTCACTGTGTGCTTTTCTCTGTGATGAGGAATAGAAGCATTATGTCCTGTACTTACTGACTTTGAATGAGGTGGTTTCTGCACAACAATGACACCATTTTCGATCAATAATTTGTATCATCCTGGTACCACCTCTGCAGTCTTCCTGGCTGATACTCCTGAGTTTGAATATGGCTAATGATATAACATTCCTGCCAGATGGTCAATAAGAAATACCTGGATTTAAATATTTGGGCATCAGGCAAACACTTGATTCCTTAGATTGGGACTCAAACCAAAAGCTATCTTTGGAAAACAATTTTTTTTTTCCTGCCTCAGGTTCATTTATACAAATAGCACAGGAGGACCCCAGCCCCATGCAGATGGCAGTCCCGGGCGGGGGGGGAGGGCGGGGTTGCACCAGTCCTTCTGTCCTCACGTTGGCAGGCAAAGATATTTACTCTGAAGCCTTCGTAGGGGCCTGGGCATCTTTGAGAGCCTGAGCTGGAACTGAAGCTGGAGCTGCAGTCTGGGCCTTGGTTTGATCCTTGGCCTTGGCCTTGACCTTTGGCCGGCAGAGCCTGAGCCCCTTGGCAATGCATGCACGAGCACACTTCCCAAGCTTGGGGTGGGCAATGTAGGCAAGTCGATCGAGCTTGCGGCTGACACCCTTTGGGATCTTGGGCTTAACCTCCTTGGGCTTTACGAGAGCCCTGATGGCCTCGGCACGTGCACTCACGGCCTTGGCATTGTTGGCCTGCATCTTCTTTAGGCCCTTCTTGTTGTACTTCTTGGCAAAGTGCATGTTCCTCAGGAACTTGGGGTCCACCCCCTTACGAGATTCGTATCTTTGTGATCGGGGTTTCTTGATACCATTTCTGTGCCATTTTCGGGACTGGTTGTGTCTGGTGTGGTTCTTGGACTTGGCCATGTCTGCACCCAAGCCGCGGTTCCCGAAGCTCCTCTGGAAAACAATTTAATACAGGAATCATAAACATCATAATGAGCTGAGAATAGACCATGCATTCTTCTCACTAGAATGGATAGTTCGTATCTCATTAGGACTGTTGCATGTCTTCGAGTTCTAGCTGTGTGTTCTGTTTGGGATTCCTGTTATTATACAGGTTGCTGAGAGTTAACATGCATTTTCTCTGTGATCGATCCAATATCTGCTTATTTTGTTTATATCACCATAATGTTTACAGGTAATCTTGAAGATTTCATTGCCTCTAGGGAAGGTACTGCATCTCACCTCTTGCACATTACTCTTCTGTGGGAATCTGAACATTCTGTGTCTTGCACTGCCCAGAGGGGTCTACATTCCACTCCTGCCTTCTGCTGAGTCCCCATGCTGAAAGCCCACCTGCTTCAGTAATTCTCCAGTATCCCCCTTCCTGTCCCCCTCCCTTGATTATTGATGAGTTTTCTTGAGCTGCCATCACCCCATTAAATAACCCAGTTCTGCACTTCGTGAATGGTTTCCCACCCTCTGCAAAATAGGCACCTGCTTACCCAGAAAGCAGTCTGGTCTCTGCTAGGAAGGCCTGGCCTCTTGGCAGAGGGCCATCAGAAGAACATCAACCCAGCAGTGAAAACCAGTGTTTTTGTGTGTAAATGTTTTGTTTGTCTGCTTTGTTTTCTAGCTTTAAAAACATCACTTGGCCATCAAAAAAGCAGGCATATTTTGAGTGCTATCAGCAAGGCATAGAAACACTACTTCTGTGCATTCTCAACATGGATCACTCTTAGAATTAGGTAAGAGAGTTGAATAAAGAGAGTTTGCAGAAGAAAGGATTTTCAGAGAATATAGAACAAAGTTCAGTGGAAGAGGGTTGAGGAAATCAGAAAGCAACTAGTTTTCTAAATTAAAGGGAAACCACATATAGACTCTGGATGAATTAAAAGGCATTTAAAGGCTGCGCTTTTGTTCTTTAAGTATCATTTTCATTTGCACAGATTTCCCAAGCAATCCACCTGGCTGATTTCACTGTTTTGTCATCCATATGGAGGTCTCTGGCCAAGACCAAGGAGCTATAAACAAAAAAATACAAATAAGAACGGTGGAAACAGAAGTCAGGCTTCTAAACCAGGAACGTGTCTAGTAAATGATGTGACAATACTAAGGGGTCATTGTAGCACTTCCTGGTCTGATCTTATTGGGCTCTTTCATTCTGTAAATGTGCCTGCGTAAACCAGCACCCCAGCCAACAGCCTCTTGCAGGGGAAAGACACCTGCCTAGCCTCCCTCTTACTCCTCCATCGCTTAGTCTGTCCCGAGATGTCACTGTCAGGTAATGGGAATTACAGAGTTCATCTGCCCAGCCTGTGAATGGACTCCATGTGAATACATCTCTTATGTGTGTTTCACATGCATGCTCTGGTCAACATCCAGTGTTCTTTTTTCTCCCTGCTCCTCCCATCATCATCATTCACAAGTGGCCATGCCCCTCACTGCCTGGTATCTGGGGCCAGCCTTACCTCTCAGGGGAGAGACTGATTTGTTTTGCTCTTCACCCTGAACAAGGAGACCTTTCGTTTAAAAAGGGAAGATGCTTTATTTCCCTGTGAATTAGAATAATGAAATATTTCTTGTAAACCTGGGAATTAAAATGCAGACAATATGAGTCCTTCAGTTTCTTTTATTGGTCTTCAGAGGTGAACCTGGGAGCAGTTGTAAATATGCATCAGGGTAGCTCCTGATCTGGTATTGAAACTCCACTCACAGCAGTGCTAAGTGTTGTCGCCTGATTCATCTCAAAGAGCTCCCTCTCACTTCTCCCCACCCTCTACCTCACTTCCAGCTCCCTACCCTGGTTACAGTGACTTTGAAACTAGTAAGAAGCATTTTGAGGTGACACTCGAGTAGCTGTGTGGTCTGGAATGCATTATAATGTTATGTCTCAATTACAATATTCTTTGGTTGATACAGAAGGCAGGCACAGCCAGGATCCAGCCTTAGGGCGCACTGCCACCTCCTGGAAAACCCTCTGTGTGCGGCGCCTGCTATCATCCTCCAATGCCACCAACCAGAAAAAAAGCACTTGCTCATGGCCTTCTATCTTTAGAACCCAAGATCTGGGCACACCTAGCCATCTTCTGCCCCTTCAAAGTGGAATGCACCAATTCCTGAAGGGAACGAAAAGGTATTGCATTGTCTTTTTTTTTTGAGATGGAATCTCGCTCTGTAGCCCAGACTGGATTACAGTGGCATGATCTCAGCTTATTGCATATTAGGTGAGACGTTGTCTTACTCTGTTGCGAGGCTGGAGTGCAGTGGCTGCCATCTCAGCTCACTGCAACCTCTGCCTCCCTGGTTCAAGCAATTCTACTGCCTGAGCCTCCTGAGTAGCTGGGATTACAGGCACACGCCACCACACCTGACTAATTTTTTATATTTTTGGTAGAGGTGGGATTTCACCACGTTGGCCAGGCTGTTCTCCAATTCCTGACCTCAGGTGATCTGCCCACCTCAGCCTCCCAAAGTGCTGGGAGTACAGGCATGAGCCACCATGCCCGGTTGCATTGTCATCTTAATTTAAAAAAAGTAACTAGATTGGGGAGGCCACTGGTGCAGAGATCTGTGATCATTACTCTCACCCCCTTCTGCTCCTGAGGCTGGTAACAGATGCTGCTTACTGTAAATGAGTGCCTGGCACCAGTAGGATCCTGCCCTCGGGATCTCTGGAAGAAATGCCAACATTATTTACACCATTATGCCTATTGTTCGATTATTGGAACACTAAGCATATGGAAGTTATTTATATTGCACTGCTCAAGGTCATCGCCAAGGTCTGATTGCAAAAATTCAAAAAATTGCAACCCGAGGCATAAATGGGCTAAGGACTCGGCCAAGGACTTGGGGCAGAGGTCACATGTATGGTCAGAGTGGAGGAATCCCTGAGTTCTTCAGCCCTATCGCTATGTGGTGATTGTTTGAGGTCCCACCTTACCAGCATGTTGGGATCACTAATGAGATATTTTCAGAAAATACCAAAGACATAAAAAAGCACCTATAGGTTTCCATTTAGACTCACAGCAAATGAAGACCAGCACACACAACTGTCTCCGAGGCACACGCTACCCTGCTGCCTAGAGGAGGGTAGAAAAGCAAAACTACATTTGGGGAGCTCTCAGGATCATCATCGTGAAAAAGAATAGGGTAATAGATTTCTCTGTCAACAGCTTTCCTTTAAAATAACAAAAATATGATTATCGGGCAAATAAGAACATAGTCTCATTAACTGAATAGATTGATTTCAATTAATTACCTGAATTGCTTAAGTTCAACTAGTATCTCTCTGAGTCAGTAGTTCTTACCTTTTGAAAGAGGGGTTACAGACTCTTGAAAAATACTTAAGAGTCTGTATACTTCTTCCAGAAAAACATATACGCATTTTTTTCTATTATCTAATAATGTCTGTGAAAACTCATCACCACTGCCAAAGTGATCTTAATAGCACTTAATTAAAAATGCCTTTGTAGCTAGCTTTCTTTGCAAGCCTGGGTTAAAGTTTTGGGCATCCTGGTTAATTTGGGGGGAAAGGAGGGGCCACAGGAATATATGTAATAAACTGATCCCTGGGTTGGGCACCAACAAGAAATGGCCAAGGATATTTCCACTTCTCTTCTGTTCCCTGGCCTTATGCTGAAAGTAGATTTAAATGCTCATCCTTTGAAAATCCTGGACCTTCAGAGGCACACATCTGAAAAGCTCAGATAACACCTTGCTTCAGCCCAGGCTCCAGGAAAACAAAGCTGAATCAGGGTTCTGCCGCACCTGTTTGGACATGCTCTTTGTCTTTACCCCTGGAGAAAAACCCTAATGAAAGTGACTTGGGAACACAGCCTTCCTTGTGGCAGGAGCATCAGACACCACATTTTCCGACAGTATCATGGTTGTAGCCCCACAGCGTTCCCAGGGGACTCTAGGTTAAAAAAAATAAAAATATGAGATGGCACAAGGTGAGATGAATTGCAGTAACTGCATTAAAATAGTGGTAAAATACTGACATTCAGCATTGATTCCAGGGTTAAAGATCCTTTACCTTTGGATCCAGATTTTTAACCAAAGGCTCTTGTCTTCAGCTCCTTGTTTTCATCTTAATCAGCAGCTCCTGGAAGGAAGGCTTTTGTCTTCCCTTTCTAATCTGTTGGCAAAGGCCATGAGGTCACATGGATGTTTTCTGATTTGAGTTTCTGAAAAAGTGGTCACCAATCAGCTTCTCTTGTCTGTCTGGGCCACTTCAGCTGATAATTGGGAACTGCTTATTTTTCCCTGTCTGAAAATGATGGAAATGACAGTTTCATATGTATATGGTACTTTTTTCTTCTGAAGTTTCACTGAAGCACATGTAGATTAAGAGAATGAGCATAAACTCCTGGCACACAGTGATAATAATAACAGGTAGGTACCAATTGGTTCTTGTCCAAGCATTTTGCTTTGCACTTCATATGCATTGTCTCACTTACTCTGCTCCCAAACCTTGTTACATTATGATCCTTTCTTTCCAAGTTAGGAAATTGAAAGAAGGTTCAGTTAGCTATTGATGCAATAATGCTGTGTAACAAGCAACTGCAAATTTTCAGTGGCATACAACTAACTATAAGCATTTATTTAGGTCACATATCTGGGAATTTATAGGAAGTTGGCCACACCAAGCTGGAGTCAGCTGGGGTGGCTCCATTACATGGTTCTTTCATTGTTCTTGGACCAGTGAGCTAGCTGGGGCACATTCTTCCCATGGTGACAGTAGAGATGAAAGCAGCAAAGTAGAACACATGAGGCCCACTTCCGTCTTATGCTCAGAACGAGCACAGGGACCCTTCCACCCATACAAAATCAGTCAAAGCAAGCCACATGGGTGAGCCCAAAGGCAAGGAATGGGGAAATACACCCTGCTTAAGATGAAGCAGTGCCAAAAGTGGATGTAAGGAAGGGAAAAGAACTAGAACCCAGAATAGCTAAGGGGCAGGGTTGGAATTGAAGCAATGCTACTTGTCTTCAAGATCCAAGTTCTTAACTGCTATGTTATGTCACAGGGGTTTAACAAAGGGCCACTATTGTTATCTGAAAAATTCAGCCGGAATAATGTAGTCAAAGGAGAGTAGCAGAAGAAAGCTGTAAGAAGAAATGATGGAAGAATAAGAATTGGAGCACAAGAGGGAGGATGTAACTGTGAATTAGCTCACCATTGCCCAATGTTTGCCATTTACAGAATGTCTGCTTACATTTTATTTCACTATTTCAGAGTAAATGTCCCATTTCATCTTCCCAGAGTCTCTATTAGCATGTGTCAAATGTTTTGAGACTCAAAGTCAATTTTATGGAGTGATTTGGGAGACGTGTCCCATTGTAATACTGTGTCTGACTTTAAACACTCCTCTCTCTCTCTTTTTTTTTTAGAGACAGAGTTTCGCTCTTGTTACCCAGGCTGGAGTGCAATGGCGCGATCTCGGCTCACCGCAACCTCCACCTCCTGGGTTCAGGCAATTCTCCTGCCTCAGCCTCCTGAGTAGCTGGGATTACAGGCATGCGCCACCATACCCAGCTAATTTTTTGTATTTTTAGTAGAGACAGGGTTTCACCATGTTGACCAGGATGGTCTCAATCTCTTGACCTCGTGATCCACCCGCCTCGGCCTCCCGAAGTGCTGGGATTACAGGCTTGAGCCACTGCGCCCGGCCAACACTCCTCTCTTGGAAAGGGCACAGGGGCTAGCTCATCAGGGTCTGACCTCAAGAGGGACAGCTATTGTGCAAAGCCAACCTTCAAGAACCAGAGGAAGACAAACTAAGGAGATGGGACAATGTCTTAAAATGACTTTTGAGGATTAACGAGATTGAAATAAAACAAAATAAGGCAACAAATAATAACTGAACATATAAGAAACCTTTCCCTACCAGGGGACAAATAATCTACCTTCTGTAACTTTGATCCTTAACCTGGAGCAAGATTGCTGGTGTCAGCCACATATAATCTCGTGGGATAATAACCAGGCATGCAAATGCCACCCTCCCCCAAGAAGCCAGTGAAAACTTAGAAAAGAAGTCATTGCAAAAGAGGGGCTGACTCCCCAACCATCCAGTAACTTCCACTGGATTTATGACTTTCCCCCTTCTCTTTTGGAAGTGAGTTATTAGGGTAATCTCAGACAAAGATTCTACTCTCCATCTCCTGTTTCTCCTAACCTGAAATGCTATTTAAGGAGCTGTTGACACCCTGCTCTTTACTCCTTACTGGACAGGTGAGTGACTCTTGGCTGTGATTAAAAAAAGAAAAAAACAAAAAACCTGCCTTATACAGGGAAAAGAAGAGAGCTCATGGAAGACAGAAGTGACTATGGAAAGCCAAGGAAAAAGGCAACGACAGGGAGAAGGACAATGGAATGTTTTTACAAGAGGAAGGAGATAAGCCCTCTTTTCCTGGTGACATCATTGAGGCTTGGGTCTAAGTGTAAGTTCAGAGGCCCAGCAGGCAGCCAAGACGTAGGGGACTGCTGTGATGTTTTGGAAAGAGTCATTCATCCATTCCTATTCCACTCTCCTGCCTCAGACTTCCATACCAAGTGTCTTTCTTGAGGAGCAAAGTCCTCTTCAGTGATGCCACTGTGAGACATCTTTCCTGACCCCAGAATAACAGACTGCTGTGAAAGTGGAGCTAAAATAGGAAATACTGGAAATATTTGGCCACTGACATTCACATCGGAGTTCTCTTCCTATATTTGAGAATTTCCATGAGAGCTGGGGCTGTGGTAATAAGAATAGTCTTAACCTCTAATATTTACTGAGCACTTACATTGTGGTTAGACTAGGTGGTCTAGGGTGGACAAATCACTATCGTGGAAAATTAACGTCATTTAAAGCACTTTACAAACATTAACCTACTTAATCTCCCCAACGGCGGTGTAAGGCAGGTCCACTTATTATCCGCATCAATGAGCCAGTTGAGACACAAACATGTTCTGTGACTTGCCCCAGGTACACGCCATGAAGTCACTGTGGGGAGCTTTACCTGGGCAAGATGCCTTCAGAGTTTTGCTGTTAACACTTCCCTACAGTGTCTCTCACTTACCCGAATTCTGGGAATGGTTCATGAAGATAGATTCCTGAAGATTTTGTGCAAGGACACAGAGACATGGTTGCTACAATTAAGTAGGCACTGTGAGTAGAATGGACTTTGGCTTGGTCTGAGGGATCATGAACCTAATTTTGGATGTATGCTTAGCACACAGTTGAGAAATAAATGGTTTTACTTTCTTTTTGAGAATATGACACTCAGAATCTGCTAGGGTGAACTCTGAGACTTGTAGAAAGGTCCTGTGCTTTTCTGAGATAGGGAACAGCTATTGCTTTTTATCTGACCAGTGTCTACTCTTCTTCCAACATAAGCAGCCTGATTTTACTTCCTTTCTCAATCTATGTGGTTTCAGAAGCTGGTCTTTGAGTGGACATGTAACCTGGGCTGGGACAATAGTATATTCCGACTTCTTGACTGAAGGAGGCCTATTCAGTCCCTCTTTGGGAATTTTATTGGAACCATTACAAAAGAGAAACATTTTTTTCCAGGGGTGTAGAGAGGCTGGGATCCAGGGCTGGAGCTGCAGGGGGTGGGTGGGAGTACAACAAGGCCAGGGCTTGCATTTATGCCCCCACGAGGAAAGCACCTGCTTCAGTAAAACCATCAGAAAAAGGTCTGATGCAAAAATAAAATATGGAAACTCATTAAACTGTAATAACATGTATGGAATCCCTGGATTCTTGTATTCTTGAACTCCCTTCAGACCTTTTATTCAGATGAACCAATAAATTTGGGGACAGGAGTTAACATCAGATGATTGACTTTCTGAGAATTTAAGAGCCAGAGACAACCAGGTATTTCTTGACTGTGATTTAATTCCAGCCTCTTCCCCACTCTGAGGGAGGGTGTGTTTAGGTTTAGCCCCTTCTCCATCACTTCTGCTGCAAACCCCCGATTCTCAGCTCTCCTCTCCAACTACCCCATCCTGCCTCATAAAAGATGTTGAGATTATTTTTAATTATAAATGCATAATTAACTGGTATATCCATGGCTATTATCAGGATCTCAAAGATTGCATCTTGCACAGAGTGCGGATCATTTAAGCCATCAGACTATTTGCAAGTTCTTCTCAGGTTTCTAAGACAACTAGTGAATGCTTCCCTAGTTTGCTCCCATGCCCACCCCACGCAGGCTGAGTTAACGGCTCTTCTCAGTTAGTTGCTTGCACATGGTCTTCATTTTAGTGCTTATCATTTTGTGAGGTGTTTACGTTTCTGTATTTTGGTCTAGGTGCTAAGATCCTTAAGGGCAGAGACTTTTGTCTTTTTTGAATTTTACTTCCTTTTACTCAAAAACTAAATCAAGATACCTCTGCTTACCTAGTGGCAGCTTTTCCTAATTATGAGTGGACTGCTCTAGTGTGTTCCCCAGAGAAATGGCATCAACATTGCCTGGGAATTTGTTAAATATACAGATTCTCCACATTCCCTCCTTCCACCCAACTACTGAATCAGAAACTCTGAGGGGGAGATGGGGCTCAGCAGTCCAGGTTTTAACAAACCTTCCAGATGATTCCAATGCCCACTAACATTGGAGAATCACTGCTCTAGCTTCTTGCCACTTGATGTGTGGTAGTCTGAGGACCAGCAATATCAGCATCAACTGGGAGCTTGTTAAACATGAAGACTCTCATACTCTACCACTGATCTATCGACGTGGACAAGAATATGTGTTTTAACAAGCTTTCCAGGTGATGTCTGTACTCTAAAGCTGTGCTACCTAAATTTTTAAGAGCATCAAATGACCTAGGGATTTTGTTAAATGCAAGCACTGATGTAAAAAAATTTGAATTTCTAATAAGCTCTCATCTAAAACTAATGCTGTTGGTCATGTATCACAATTTGAGGAGTAAGTGCTTCAAGACTGAAGGGAAATTGGGGGAGGGGCAGCATCTTTAAACCCATTACCCAGCCTTCTCAAATCAGGCAGAGCAGTGCAGTTACGTTTCATCTGACTTACATTTTAACCTTCAAGGTAAATTTTTATTTGAAATAAGAATTCTCTTGCAAAACAAATCTTTGAGGCAACAGCCTTTGAGAAAATAGTCAACCTTTAAAGTGATAGACTTGCAAACCTAATTATAAAGTAAATGTCATAGGGTGAATTAGCGTATGTGTAAGAAAAAAACTGATGGAGATTATAGTTTTTAATTTTTTTTAACTTTTTCAAGTTTCCATACTGAATGAAGTTTTAAATATGAGACTGAAATGAAGGTTGCATGTGACTCAACACCTGATAGAAAACTCACCCTGAATTTCAACTGACACCTTGGCGTGATAATTCTGCGTTTCCTACTTCCTATCTGAAACCACATGGCTCTTCATTTTTCCATTCTGCTTCCCTTCTGGCTCCTGTAGATCTATAAGTCAATTTTCAGCATTATTACACTTTCTCAGGCAGGGATGAAACAAAGATGATTGAAGACACATTCTCATGATCTTATAATACTTGACTCCTTCTGAAAAGCCTCTCTGATTTCTGTCCCTTTGTGGGGAAAGAATGGAAATTTCTGTGGCCATCAACTCAACTTAGTTGTTACTTAATTCATGTGTGTATGAAACCACTTTTGCAAAAATCAAAACAATGAGAAAATTAGGACAGTGAAAAGGATCTCATCTAACCAACTCCATCTTTGCCTTTAACCTCTGAAATGCTCTCGGTCATTTCTGGGCATAGGCCAAGCTAACTTGGGAGAAGTTTAGTTTATAGTTTATATGATAATAGCTCTTCCCCAAACCAAACCACCTTTGTAAAACTAATGGAGGACCACCATATTAGGAGGATAATAGGGGCCTGATTTGTGCTAAGATGTAGGTCTGATTAGATTAGCAGACATTATTTTGAAGGTCCCAAGATTTGCAACTTCCGCAGTTACTCCTGTAAATAACAATTCTATTGTAAAACTTAAGATTGACCCTTAGAACTGTCTTTTCAGGCTTTTGCATTTCTGATGATGACTCCTCTGTGGCCCCCACCCAGAAGCAGACTCAGCACATGGGGACCATTTTCCATACCCCTTTGATTGCATATCCAACCAATCAGAATTTCCCCGTCCTAGCCCCCGGCCTCCCAAACTATCCTTGGAAAACCCTAGCCTCCAAATTTTCAGGGAGTCTGATTTGAGTAATAATGAAACTCACATCTCCCATTTAGCTGGCTCTATGTATATTAAGCTCTTTCTCCATTGCAATTCCTCTGTCTTGATAAATGAGCTCTGTCTAGGCAGGGGGCAAAATGAACTCACTGGGTGGTTACATACCCAGTGTAATATTTTCTGAACTGTTTTGCCTGACTTCTTCCCTCTTATTATTTCACCCTAGTTCATCCTTCCAGAGTAAGCTTTACATTTTACTCCCTCTGCCTCTTTACTCCTTTACTACCTCTGCTAATAACCCCCTTAGCCCATAGAGAGAATGTTTAGACCCTGGTCTGTGTCATTCAGGCTCTTCAACCGCCTGATCCTAGCCTGACCTTCCACTTCACCTTCTCGGGATCCTGTATCTAGTGAACTGGGTTTTCATGGGTTCAAACTCATAGTGTGAAGACACATTACTCTTTGCCTCCTTTGTGTCTCTGTGTTTGCTTTTGCACCATCTATGTAAATAAAAAGGACACTGTTCATCTTTGGTTGAAAGCATCATTTCAGAGCTGACTTTCACAAATGTATTTTTTTTAATTCTCAGCAAATACAGAATAAGAGCTCTGTACTAAAGGAACATGTTGGCGAGATAGGAGTTAATGCACTCACCATTAAAGCTCTTTGGAGCTTTATTTTTTAATTATTTTAAATGAATAAATCCTGAGACAGAAATAAAAGCTCTTTTTCAGAGTAGCTGAGAAAAGACTATGCAGTCTTGATTACAGTAGAGTGTGAAACTATAATAAGTGGCTATTATTTTCTCATAAAGTCTTATAACACCAAATACTTTAAAATTTACAAGTCTATAATGACTAATATTTTTTTTACTGTGCCTTCAATAAGTGGTTCAACTAAAAATGCATGTTATCCTGAAATAAAAGTCTTATCTGGAATAAGACTCTTCATGCTCTGGAATGATAAAATAGTCAAAATAGAAATATTTCTGTTCATACAACATTTGTAATCTCCAGGCATATTCTGAATATTGAATAATAGTCATAGTTGTATTAAAGGTTATTTTAGGAAATTAAAAAGTTATGATGTTTTGGTAATAATTCCAAAACTTCGGCAATTACATTGGGTTCCCTAGAGACAGGTCCAGATGTGAGGATTCATGCGTAAGTGATTTATTAAGGAGGTACTCCCAAGAGAAACTAGTAAGGGAGTGAGGAAGCAAGACAAAGAAAAGGAGGAAGCCAGGCAAGGATGCAACCTCAAGGCAAGTTCTTTGGAGAGTAACTTTAACCTTATCCTGTAGCATCTTTGGAACAAATCACACTTCCCACTCAAGAGACCTGGGCTTTCATACCCTTGGACTCATCAGTTACCCTCTAGGCAGAGACTAGGGGTTTCTGGTCCTTTTTAAATCAAATCAAATTTAGCCTAAAGCTGCCTTCTTACATATTCTAAGTTCATCCTAAAGGTTTCTCTGTACATAGTGAACAATAATCTAAGTGGAGGTGTAAACAGACTGTAACCTACTCTTGTGCCAATCATGGAGTTTTGACCAATCAAAGGGGGCCAACTGTTTAAACTGTGTTCAAATAAGGCAAATGCCAACCTGTAACCAATCTGACTGTTACTGTACCTCACTTCCGTTTTCTATATATCACTTTCCTTTTTCTGTCTATAAATCTTCTTCCACCATGTAGCTGTGCCAGAGTCTCTCTGAGCCTACTCTAGCTTGGGAATCTGCCTGATTCGTGAATCATTCCTTGCTCACTTAAAATCTGTTAAATTTAATTTGGCTAAGGATTTCCTTTTAACAGGTGTCACTGTCACACACTTCTAACTCTCTGTGGCTGCAGGCAAAGTACATGCAGTAGCCCAAGAGAGGACACTGGAAAAAGCCACACAAGTATGAGCCACTGAAGGCAAAAGCACATCAAAGATGGAGAGGGATGCAGAAGTTACCTGAAGGAGTTTTGGCAAAGCACTGGCAGTATCCATTAGAGAGTACTTCTGACATCCTAAAACTGGAAAATTCCCATTTCAGTAAAACTAATCAATCATTAAGAACAGTGTTACCAGCTGGATGCAGTGGCTCACACCTGTAATCCCAGCACTTTGGGAGGCCAAGATAGGAGGATTGCTTGAGGCCAGGAGTTCAAGACCAGCCTGGGCAGCATAGCTGTCTCTACAAAAAACTAAAAAATTAGCCAGGTGTGGTGGTACGCACCTATAGTCGCAGCTACTCTGGAGGCTGAGAAGAAAGGATCACTTGAGCCCAACAGTTTGAGGCTGCATCGGGCTAAGACGGTGCTGCTGCACTCTGGCCTGGGGCAACAGAGTGAGACCCTGTCTCTAAAAACAAACAAACAAACAAGCAAGCAAACAAACAGTGTGCCCATGAATGGGCATATTTCTTAACTTCTCTTTGTCTCAGTTTCTTCATCAAATAAATAAAAATATCTAACTCAAGATTCTTATGAGCATTGTCAGAGGTGTGTGAACCAGAGCAACTCCATCTTTAATAGGGTCTGGGTAAAAATAAGGCTGAGACCTACTGGGCTGCAACCCCAGACAGTTAAGGCATTCTAAGTCACAGGATGAGATAGGGGGTTGGCACAAGATACAGAATAGTCAAACTTGCTAAAAATAAAAGAGGAAGCATTAAAATACTTTGATTAGCACTGAGATAGTCTTAAATCGAACCATGTAAAATCACCAATACTAGAACTTTGTTGACCCAAGAAAGCAGCAATTTCATAGGATTCAACCTGACACATAAAACCTGGAAGACAGATGTTTATGAGCCTCTTTTTCTCCTGCATGTCTGTCCAAGGATGCAAGGCCCTAACAACTTTACTTGGGCCATTTCTCAGTTTTATTTACAGTAAGCAAGCAACCGTGAGTGATGAGGACATGTCTTCTTCTGGGATAAAGATCAGGCCCACTTACTGCTTGCTGTAGAAGCTGCGAATTTCAAAGCTGAGTGTTTCTCTCCAGTTGCATAACTCGCTGCATGTGCACATGGCATCTGCGCTCTTTGCATCAACCTCTTGGAGCTTGGGAGAAGGAGGTACCCCTGTAAATATGCTGATGCTCATGCTGCTTCACGTGCTGTGGGAAATATTGTTCTTTGACTGTGGCTGGGAGTTTCATGCCTTCTACCAACATACATGAAGCATTAAAAAGCTAACTTATTAGCTTTAAAGTAGGATAAAGTCAAGTCTGAGACCTAACCAAGCTACAAACAGGATACTCTCAAGATTGCATTAGTAGCATCAGCTATGAAATTTTCCCAAAAAAATACCATTTTTCACCACAAAGCTGAAAACATTCTTAAGAAAGCTCAGTGTGGTCATTCACCATCTTTCTATCTCTGTTCTTAGGTTCATTTCACAGGAAGTCAAAAACTTTGAGAAGCAGTAAAAAATGTGTTGTATTTCCTAGTACCCTATTCTCCCAGAGACACGTGAAGCCCCTCAAGGAAGTTATGATCACATCCTGGAATCTGGAAAAAGCCATGTGGGAGGTTTCAGGCAAGCTGATTGATTATCTGTTCACTTCTGTCTTTATTTGCGCATGAGCTTCATCTCTGGACATGAATTAAATTTTGTAGATTGGAGCTCCTGTTGTACTCAGAGGTCTGAGTTATTTTGAGAATAGCCTTGGAGACTAAAACACAGGCTGGATGAACACCAATAACTGGTGTCTCTAAGCACAGCTCCCCTGCTTTCTTCCTGAATATAGCATTGGGTGGTCACACTAGTTTTCTTCCCTTCTAGGCTGAGCCTTGATGAAACCAGACCATTTCCTCCTGACAATGCCACAATTGTGGATTGGCATTTTTATGTAAATAGCTGTTCTCTGATTCATTAAACCCTATTGCCCCTGACATTTTCCTTTCTGACCCTTATCAGCCACACACTAGCAAAACATGAAGAAATAAAGAGGACAAAGAAAGGCAATAAAAGGGTTACAACCAAGAAGTGTATTGTGACTGTGACCAACAAGGAAATTTGGCAATGGGTGACTGAACACCCAAGGATGCCCTGTCAGCTGGTCACAACTACATTTATTCGAAGCCTGACAACTGCTTAGCACCATTTCCAGGTGTCACGTAGAGATACATAGGAAATGACAGTCAAGGCTGCTACGTTAACAGCACTTACAATTTAATAGATGAGATAGCACAATTAAATGCCCAGATCTCTGTACATGTACAATGTGGGCCTTCCTCTCCTCTCTACTGACTTTTCATTTCTTTCATAGTATGTGTCACAAACTGCAATATTTAGTTTATTTATTTGTGTTCTTGCTTATTGCACTCCCCTAGAGCTGGGATTCACCTGGGATGAAACAGCATGTCCACTCTAATGATTTATGGCTGCTACTCCTGATCTCACCCACTGGAATGTAAATTTCAAATAGACAGGGACCATGTTTATCTTATTCACCATTATAACCCCGGAACCTATCAAAATGCACCTAGTAGATTCTCAAATTTTTTGAATGAATAAATAAGTAAATAAAACCAGCAGCAGTCATCTAGAGAGACTGTATAACTTGTCCTCTGAATGCTGCTACTAACTTATTAACACGAAATTAAGAAAGCAAGAACCTGGTTCAAAAGCATAAGCAAAATTTTTGAAAAATATAGATGAGAAAAAAGTCCCCAGACCCCAGGGCAGGAGAACTATTCTTACCATTTTCCTTAGTGAATATTAAGATCATAAATCACAAAAATTAGTAGAGTACAAAAGGCCCTATAAGAATCCCATCATGTGACTTTTAATTAGATTTCAAGAGCAGCGGGGTTCCACTGAAACTCACAGGCTTCTCCACGTTTAAAGCTGAATAGAAATAATAGCCATCTAGTTGCCTTGAATTGTAGCTGAGCTACCGACTATGAAGCTAAACCGGTGAAGCTCAAGCATGTGATATAAACACCAGATAGAGTCATTTCCCTGATGGCCCCAATTCTTCATTCACCACCTTCTGCTCTGTTCCACCCCTTGATGCAGAGCTCAGCCATGTGACTTCCTTCGGCAAATGGGATGTTAGCAAATAGGATGCAAGCAGAGGTTTGAAAAGTCCCTGCGCAATGAGACTTACTCTCCTGCTGCTTTTGCTCCTTCACTACCGCCATGAGTGCATGGTGCTAATGTGCTGGAGGAGAAATATATGGATCACAACCCCGGTTTCTCATTGCAGCTGAGGCTATCCTAGACTAGCCTACAGCAGCCAACCCCCAGCGTGGGTTCATCTGAGATCTACCAGCTGCCCTGAAACTGACCATGGATGCATAAGCGAGCACAACCAAGATCACCCCTTGGTTTTAGAGAGGTTTGGTTTGTAGCATTATTGTAGCAATCACTAACTAATATCTAACTAGTTCCTCGTATAAGGAGTAAAGCTCAACTAACAGAAAAACAAATATTAAGACATGGACATGATTTTTCTTTAATGAAATAGGAAGTATTTTCAGTTAAATTTTTCGGTTTCTCTACAACCACAGCACATGGTTCCTTCAGCCATATACATGCCACTGGGGTTGAGCAGGCCTGGGCGCAAGGCACTTAGAGAAGAGACATGCAGGACATCAGCAGGCCCAGCAGGACTGTGGCAGGTGTCACCCTTCCACCACTGTCCGAGGGCCAGTGTTTTGCATACACATCATCCAGGACTGACAGCACAGCCTCCATGGTCTCATCACAGGTGGGCTGGATCTGATCTTCGGGCAGAACAAACCCATGTGTTCCTGTGTCCCTCAGCTCAAACGTGTATGAGAAGGGGATCCCAATGTCTCGGGCCCAGTCTCTTGAAGACCCTGATGAGGAATCTACAGGTGAAAACATGAAGGCAGAGGTAGAAGTGGTACTTCGACAAAACAGATTTCTATAGCCATTCCAAGCACTAAAGGTTCACTTAGTAAAATAAAGGAACTCTTTGGATCGGGGTCTCAGAAATAGCTGTCTTCTCTTGTAAGCCCTGTAGGGTGGGAACCACATCTTATTCAGTATCTCTGTCCCTCATCATACCTGGCACTGTGTCTGGCACATAGGGAGATTTGGCTCAAGTTTCTCAGCTGAGTCAATGACTTGGCAACCTAATATTGCCTGGAAAGAGTGAAGTGAGTCATATAAAGAAAAAAACAGAAAGAAAATGACCCACAAGAAAAATATTGTACAAGTATTATTTAGAGGGGGGTTCATGAAGGGTGGAGAAGGTAGAAGCTGGGGTCGGGAGAAACAGTGTGCTCTCCTTTCAACTAAACTCTTGCCTTTAGATTTTTTTCTCCAGGGCTTTCTTAGCCTTATGGGTCCTCTGGGAACAGAATGGACTGACCAAAGGTCAGTGGACAATGTCCTTCCTGTTAACTCCTGTGCTTTCTAGCTTGCCAGTTCTTTTTAACTGAAGCCAGGGGAAGTTCTGGTCAGAGCCAGCACATTAATTCTTTTCCTTTTAGTTCATCCCTTTTCCCTAGAGAGTATAATTCTGGATTTGTACAGACTTCCTTTTATCCTTGGTCATTTTGATTTGTACAACTCCCTGTTGATCCCAGGAACTCTTCTGTTCCTCTCCTGCCTATCTCACCATCCAAAGTCTACTGACTTCTTTTGTGCCTTAGATACTATTGAAAAGGCAAAAAAAGATACTTACATAAAATATCTGCACTTGATCCAACTCTATAATTGGTTCCATACTTTGCTTTCAATGCATTTGCTGCCTTCTGTCCAACTTGAATCTGTAGGTGGGAAATGCAGAGACAGATATCTGGTGTTTAAAATAAATCCAACAATCCAAGCTTTTGCTATTTTGTCCAGATTCATCTCCAGAGTTTTCGGGCTACCTTTCCAACTTCCCATTGGACGTCTACACCTAGGTCGCCTGCTGGTACCTCAGATCTAACACACTCACATCCAATTTCACCATCTCTCCCACTAATAAGGCTGCTTTGACTTTCATATTTCTGGGCTTGCATGCTCTCCCAAACACACATGTAGAATTCTGCAGACATCTCTGATATTCCTTCTCTAAAACAGTTGCCAAGTTGCATCTCCAGTGCCATCATTCTATGTCACACTCATTATCTCTGAACTGGTCTATTGCATCTCCTAACAGATTTCCCTTTCTCTCACCAATCCGTCTTCCAAGTGATCCCACCCGGCTTCCAGGTGAAACTTTGTAGTGTACAGCTATGATCATGATCCCCTGGAAAAGTCTTCAATAACCCCTGGTTGCTCACTGTACTAAGTACAAACTTCTCAGCCTAGATTTTGAGATCCTCTCTAATACGACTCTAACCCACCTTCCCAACATCGTATTTTGTCATCCACTCTAGATGATAGTCAAAAACTCATTTTCCCACCATTCCTCAGCCTTGCCCCACATTCCTCAGCCTCTATCTTTCCTCAGGATATTTCATCCACATGGCATCCCTACCTCTTATGCCTGCCTGTTGAAATTCTGCCCAGCCTCACGTGACTTTTTTCAAGTGCCAACTTCTTCAAGAGGCCTTATCTGATCCCTCCAACTGAATTCTCTCTCTCCCCACTTTGAATCCCCGTAGCCCTTTTTTCATACCTCTCTCTGATCCCCCCTCTTCCTTTTCATTATAGTGTTTGATTCTTTTTTGTTGTTGTTGTTGTTGTTTTTTGTTTGTTTTGTTTTTTTTTGCTTCAAATTACTTTAATTAATTTTCTAGCCAGGATCATACTAAATAAGACCTCATGACAGTCCCATATGCAGCCATTTTAACTAAAGCATGGCACAGAATGCTCTGACCTGAGCCACAAGCAGCACAGTCACCTCCCCCAAGCACAGGTTGCTGCGGTGAGCCACCCTTTCCTTTTCCTTTCGTGTTTATATTCTTCTCAACTGCATTTCAGTTTCCTAAAGGTCCCAGCCACACAGAGTTCTTTTAGGAATTAAAGTAGAAGGGAAAAAAGTAGAAGCCAACATCCATCCTTGAAGAAAAAATGTAAATCCATTTCATGGTGAACTTCAGCTTCCTGACAGATTTGAGATCAGTGTTCTCCAGTCTGAACATAGTCTTCCGTGACCTGGGAGAGTGTGGTCAGGTACTGCAAGCTCAGGGCAGCCAAGAGCATGACAAAGGACAGGTAGATGGGGGAGTAGTGGCTTCGGGAGATCAGCTGACAGTTGGGAAGATTCTGCGTCGGGATGGTGGAGATGATCTGCCTCGTTTTACTGGAAGATGGGTCTGAGTCGGGGATTCTATGGTAAATCTCTTCCATATACTGATATATGATGGCTTTGACAGCTGGCATGTTGGTGGCATCCATCATCAGGGTCACTGCTTGCCCTTTCCGAATCTTCACTACCCCTCTGAACACCTGCTGGTTATTGTAACAGGCAGCCAAAGTGGCAATGGCCATCACCTGTGGGATAGCACAGAAGTTAAACACGCTCTGGTTTCTGAGTCTCGAAAGGTAGGTGATGACGTCTGGGATGTGGTGCAGCGCGTTGGTTATAAGTTCATTCAGGCACTGCACGGCCAACTCAATATTCTCCGGCTTGGCAAAATCCCCCAGCTTCTTAACATACCTGCTCCAAACCTCTTGAGGCCAAAACTCTCTTCCTTCTTGCTGGTCTTCCAGATAGTCACGAATGATGTTTGTTTTCTGCAGAAACAGGCCCATGGAGTTGGCACGTTCTGTATCTTCACCAACTAAGGGGTCTTCGAACTCTGAGGCCGAGAAGAGACTGGAAAGGCCAATTCCTACCAGCCCAGCAACATAGTGGCAGTACTTGTCCCACTCCTGTTCAGAGGTCACATGCTTATTCAAAAACTCTGCCATCCCAATTCCCATTCTCCGGCAAATGTCAGCGATCACCATTTGGTATTTCTCAGCCAGATTTCTAAACTCGAGGGAGATCGTTGGGAAGTCCTCCAGCACCTGGCGGTCCTTCTCCTTGCTTTCCGTGAACCGCCAGTCTGTCTGGTAAAGGAAAGAGTGGAAGTTGTATAACAGCGGGACCTTCTTTTCCACACTGATGGTCATGTCATCTTCCAGCGTGTCCAGAGCTCGGAGGACCAGATAAAATATGCACACTGCATTGCGCATTTCCCCATCCAGCGCCTGGCTAACAGCTGCGAAACTGCGACTCGTCTGATTCAGATACGTGAAGCAAGTTTTCAGGCTGCTGCTGAGCGAGTCCTGGTCCATCTTGGGCATCACCTTCCGCTTGCCCCCGATGCGGAAGCGCACCAGGTTGTAGAACTCCTCGGGGTGGCCTAGGCACTTTACGAACTCCATCCTGGGGCAGGCGGCGGGCTCCCGGGCTCGGCGTTCACCTCTGCGGTCTTCAGGCTCCCACTGTCAGGCCAGACCTGGGTAGCTGATTCTTATCTCTCATAGAATTTCAGAGCTGGAAGTCATACCCATCCCTACACCTACTACCATTTCACTTCTGCAGCCCCTTTCCTGAGATCAGAGTCACTAACTGAGGCCCAAATCTACTGGCTAGGCTTATTGACCTTCTGATGAATCCATCTCACCTTGGTTTGCCGACAGACCCTCTGAGTATTCGCCAGCCTAGACACGTGTGTTCTACCCATCAGATGGTATATCCCACTGTTTCCCTTGACAGTCTCCCTCCCTGCCTGCACTGTGATCCACCATAGCTTTGCCCCTCAGGGCTGCCTGATTGTGCTCCAGAGGTACCAGCTCTCCAGATGCCTGACTAGGGATGGGACAGGTCTTGTTTTAGATTCTGCCTCTTTCTCCCAGCTCTGTATTGTCCAGCTGAACCCTGAGATGTTGCAGAGTAGTGCTTGTGTGGAGAGGGAACTGGCCCAGTGAAATTCAAAAGGAAGAATATTTCTGTTGCTAATAAGGCAATGGCAGTAAAGAGGTTGGAGGGATCATACTGGACAGTTGTGGGCAGCATTCTTAAGGCACTTGGGGTTTTCTGTGTATGACTATGATCAAGGAAAAAACACTCAGTCAAACATACTTGCAAGCTGCTTGCCTTCTCTCCATTTACTACTGAGCATTCCATCTTTGGCCATTCACCTTCTCCTCCCTCACTTCCTAAAAAGGGATTCTGTGTCTGCCTCAGTTCCTGGCTTTGTGTTATCCAGAACTGGGATAATGGGTAGGAGAGGCTAAAAAAGCTGGTTTAATCGTTTACACTGGGAAGAGGCACAAGAGTGATCTGCTGGAGAGAGAAATTCTGGTAAGGAAATGAGAGTGAGGGGTGGGCAGGATTCAGGGTAGCAACTGTATGTGATGAAGTTGAGAGACGGGGTCTGGGAAAAGTGCTGGGATTTACCAACTACACTCCCTTCTGAAGTTCTTTAAGGCCTCTAGCAGAGCTATGAATTGCTTTTAATTATTTTAATTCTCGTGTGTGTGTGTGTGTGTGTGCACGTCCGCACGAGTGTGTTTTAAATACAACTCCATGCTAACTGGTCCACGTGGGGCCTTACCTTTCATTTGGAATAGGTGCATCAGACCCACACTACACTTGCTATCCAAATGGTTCCTTGCTTTTTTTTTCTTTCCTGCAGCTCACTCTATACAACAATTCTTTTTTCTCATTGCCAGCCATCATTTATTTTTATCTGATATCGTTCCCTTCCCTCAAATCCTGGCTGTAAGGTAGGAAACAGTCTTCCCAGTTTATCCTTCTTTGTTGATAAAAGAACTTTTGAGTTCTATTTCAATAATTCCATGAGCAATTACCATGGGGAAGCAGAGAGGAGTAAGAAATAGATATGAGAGGCATTCAGTTGTGATCCTCAGCTTAGCGATTTGGGCCTTCCTGAGAAGATAAAATGGAAATCCCATAGACTTCTGAATTCAACTTCTGTCTCTGGAGGTGGAGCTCCTGACTGAACTTCTCTCTCCTTCTGACACTATATTGCAAGGCTATAATAGAGCCAGTTTCTCTGCTGCCCTTTTTTCTCAGCTTATGGGTACTTCTTAATAAAAATAATGAAAACTCCTTTGCCAATAGTACATAACATACATTTCTAAAAACCTCTGGCGTGCTTAACAACGCCTTCTCTGGGCCCAGAGAATTTCCTGTAAGCATATATTCACAGGCAGGCACACATAACAGTTAAATAAAGCCCTGGCCTAGTGGGGGTCAGGGCAACAGAGCTTGGGATGGAGTACAGAGGTTGATACAAAGAGTTCAAATGAAAAGAATGTAAGCATGTAAACCATTAGAATTCTTATAGCGATTATAATTTCCAGAGCAGTTTAGAAAGAGGCTAAAAATAGTTATGTTTCTTCTACATAGTGATTGCCAAGCTGTCTATCATGTAGCATAATATTTACCATGATTTCTATAAACTTTTGGTTTTGTAAATAATAGAGATTAATTACTAGTGTCTGCTGCTTGTAAATAGCACTAGAGATGGAAATCTCCTTAGAGCAGTTGGCTTGATTCTGTGTCTTTGTGAACTCTATCGAAGCTTGCCCCCAAGAACCTGAAAACACTGCTAAGCAGCTTCAATAAGGTAGACACCTGGTGGTAAAATATTCACACTGTCTTTGTACTGAACAGGCTAGGAGATGACTGTTTATGTGAACCCTTTGGCACCTGGACTGTAAGAGATACAAAATTGAAGCCATCTTTCTCAATTAGATTTACTGGTTTCTGCATATAGTGCCATGGAGTTGCCAGTTATTACCTTCTTAGAGTTACTGTCCAGCAGTGGCTGTGCCGTTGCCTCAGGTCCTTCCTGTTGTCTTGTTCCTTCTAGCCTCTGGCCACACAGCTCAGGGCTCTAACCAGACAGCCTATCCGCTGCACAAGACCCTCTAACTTTTTTTTTTTTTTGAGACGGAGTTTTGCTCTTGTTACCCAGGCTGGAGTGCAATGGCGCCATCTCGGCTCACAGCGACCTCCGCCTCCTGGGTTCAGGCAATTCTCCTGCCTCAGCCTCCTGAGTAGCTGAGATTACAGGCACGCGCCACTGTGCCCAGCTAATTTTTTGTATTTTTAGTAGAGACGGGGTTTCACCATGTTGACCAGGATGGTCTCGATCTCTTGACCTCGTGATCCACCTGCCTCGACCTCCCAAAGTGCTGGGATTACAGGCGTAACTTTGCAAAACGGTCACATAGTATCTGTTTTCCTGAGCTACTTAGAGAATGAAATACCCAAGAAAAATACTGGAATATACCAGCCTCCTTTTTCTGTTGGTGGAAGACCTCTTTCCATCAAAGATCTCTAATTACCTGTCTTTGGAGATTCATTTGTGTTTTTCACAGATCCCTTTAAGCAGAAAGTAGGAATCTACAACAAATATCCCTGAAACTGGGGAAAAGGAGCATTCTGGGCTTCTTGACTGAGACGTCTGTTTCTATAGATTTCTTTATTGAAGAAATAGAACTTCCAGGGCTCACAAATGAGAAGGAAATAGTGCATAGCTGACTGGGAATCTAGCTGGTAATAGCTCCTGGAAGTTGCACACCTTTTCTGAGCAGAGAGGCAGTGTGAGGTAGTGGGATGATGAATGTGGCCTCTGGAGTCTAAAGGCGTGAGTTCCAACCTCGGACCAACCACTTTCTATCTATAGAGTTCTGAGGATAAAGTTAACTCAGGTTTCTATTTCTACACTCCAAAGTGAATGTAATATATTATCATGAGGGTCAAATGATATAACAGCTGCAAATCTCTTCGTAAATTGCAAAGATTGAGGCAGATGTTAGTTATTTCCACATGTTACAAAATGATCATGTAATACAAGTGTTCCTGGACAAAGAAAAGAAAAAATAATTGCAAGAAAGATCCTTGGGTATTATTGGATATTTTTGACTGTTGGGAGACCCTCTGCTGGGGGCTTCCTCCAACAGAGATCTATAGCGGTTTTTCTTTTAGTGTTCAGGCCTTGTATCTTGTGGGTCATGCTCCAGAGGGAGATGTGCAGGAGGTGTAACCTAACCAAGAGGTCGTCAGGGCTCTGTGATAGTAAGACAAGGGCAAGCTTAGCCCACTCCTTCTCAGCATTTGCATATAAAGAGGGGCATTTTTTTTTTAAAGATAAACAGAAAATAGCAAGTGTTGGCAAGAATGTGGAGAAATCCTTATGTACTGTTGGTGGGAAAATCAAGTGGTGCAGCCTCTGTGGAAAACAGTATGGTGGTTCCCCAAAAAATTAAAAATAGAATTGCCATGTGACCAGCAATTACAAGCAGAGTCTTAAGACAGATTTGCACACCCATATTCATAGCAGCATTGTCATAATAGCCAAAGGTGGAAGTAACCCAAGTGTCCATTGACAGGTAAGCGGATGGGATGAACAAAATGTCGTATATACACATGACGGAATATTGTTTGGCCTTAGAAAGGAAGAAAATTCAGACACATTCTACAACATGGGGAAACTTAAGGATAATATGCTTAATGAAAGCAAGTCATAAAAGGACAAATACTACATGAGTTTCTTATATGACGTATTTAGAGTAGTCAAATTCATAGAAACAGAAAGTAGAGTGGTGGTTGCGAGGGACTCATGTAGGAAGAAATGGAAAGTTGTTTAATGGGCATAGTTTGATTTATGCAAGATGAAGAAGTTCCACTGACTAGCTTCATAACAATGTGAATATACTTAACGCTACCGAACTGTATACTTTAAAAATGGTTAAGATAGTAGATTTTGTTTATTTTGCTACAATTAAAAATGGGAAATAAATTAAAAATAAATGGAAAACAAACATTGCAATTTGCAATTCTAAATTTACCCTCTCTGACTTGTGTCTGTTGTCCTCTGGTTCACAAAAGGGCAAACAGCCCAGTCCTTCTCAGTAATTCTGCCCAACAGTGCTTGGGTAAACACAGCTTCAGAGAAGGACCCAGATAAGGCAGAATACAGTTTCCCTGCTCCAGCTTGCATTTCGTTGGCACTTCCCCTTACAAATAATCCTAGGCAAATACTGAAGGAAGAGTTTAGAAGAAAATAGAGCATTGTGTTTAGCAGAGAAGAGAGCAGATATTATTTAGCTGTGTTATTTTAGATATGCCATATTCCACTAACAGCTGGCAAGTTCTTGAAAGCACGGTTCAAAAGCTGTAATTGCTGAATGAAGCTTCAAGAGAATTTACAGAAATGGAAGTGCATTCCTGCAGATTATTAACATAATCATCTCACTTGTATTATAGATGAATACCTAAGATGTCTCCCAACTTGACACTTTATGAAACAGGTAGTTAATTAATGTAGGTAAAGCAGCATTTAACCTGAAGCCTTCCCAGCAGGCGTCTGGCAAGGTGCAAAAGCAGGAAAAAGAATGTAAGGATAAGCAGAGAGAACAAAAGGGTGGCTGGAGCCAAAATCTTGGAAATGGAAATCAGAAAAAAGGAAGGCAGAGGTCTTGCTGAGATTTTTCTGGAGGCCTTGGTGCTATGGACTCACCATTTCTGGGTGGTTACTTGATTTATTTTTGGTGTAGCCATAAGGTGTAAGAATTAACTGCCCATATGAGTGGATGGTCAGGAAGCACAAAATATCCTCCTTCTTGCTCTCTACAAAGCTGGCAACAGCTTTAGTCTCTGGTTCAGACAATGGTCCTGTCCCACAGAATGTTTCATCTTGGCAGTTTCTAGATGCGCCAATACCTAGAAGATGAAAGAAACCGCAAAGGAGGCTTCATGATCTCAGTTTGGAAATGACCAATGGCGAGGAATCATCCAGACTCAGGGCATCTGTGAGTGGAATCTGCGCTTCCCCTTGGTTGTCTGGGTTAGTCCTGGCTAAATTAGTCAACTTGGATAGTTGCTGAAAGATTACCATTCTAGAAGGAACTCAGAATGGCAGAAGGGATAACATTAGGATTCAGAAACAAACTCCATGCTTCCATGGCCGGGGAAAGAGGATGCAAAATCAAATGGCATTTTAGTAATCTTTTACTTAAACCTGTGGCGGGTCCTGAAACAAATGTCTAGAAAGCAGTTCTTGGTTTCCTAGGTAAGGTTCTGACATAGTCTGTTTGATTTAAGTCTCTCCTTCATGTCTTACTAGCTTGAGTCTCATTAGAGCTATTTGGCAAGGACATAAGTAGTCTCTAATCCTCATGAAGAATAATAAGAATGATCCGTTGAGCACCTCTTACCTTCTGGGTACTGTGCCCAACACTTCCTATGTAGCATCCCCTTTAATCCCTGCAGCAACCTACTGATAAGGTAGGGTTACTGTGACCCACATTTTACATAAAAGAAAACTAAAGCAGAGGGATGAAGCAATTTTTCAAGACCACACAGCTGCCAAGTCTCAATTTTAACCCTTCCCATCTGGTTAATGGCAACGTTCTCAGCCATTCCTCCTTATTTGCTTCCAATTCACCGGGCATATTGAGATTTGGAAAGATGAAAATGCCATAAGGAGAGAAAAATGTTTGCTTTGTTTACTGTCTGCCCCCTGCTATGAAATCATCTTCAAGGATAAGTCTCTGATATTTCTTTTCTTTATGATAATTCATATATTTAAAAACAAAGGGATGGATTTGAAATGTATTCACACTGGTCTAGCTCTACTGTGTTCTTGTATAGCCAGTCTCACTTGAAGAGAGTCCTGTACTTGAATGTTGATACCCCTTACCATGTAGATAATATTATCTTGGTAGAGGGAATAAAACTCATCAGGAAGCTCAGAAAGCTGTACCAGATTAGGTGTTTATTTTCAAAAATTATATATTTAGTAATTCAACTCTTTTCTTACTTCTAAGCCTTATTTATTTGTTTATAATTCATCTAAGCTTGTACTTACTACACCAAGATGCATTGAAATTTCTATTGAGATCCGTCCCAAAACATGTGCCATTATTATGGGGTGAACGGGATTTCCTCCAAAGACGATCCTGTAGCAGAGGAACATAGGGATGTTACTGTTCTAAGATTTCATAAATCACAGTGTTAGTGATGATTAGGTGTTTCTTGAACATGAAAAATGTTTCCTAGAATTATCTGGAAGAATGTCCCTTCAACATTAGGCAGCTTGTGTGTGTAATTTTTAGTATTGCGGATGGAATAGCAGCCCCCAATAATAGGAACACCTGTACAACCCAAAGTATGCATACGTGTAAACAATTAAATTGGAGGAAGTAGTTTGGCCTTTTCTTCATGAGCAGATTAGCAGCGGCTGTGGACGTGATCTGCTTACTCAGGGAATGTTTGTTTTGGAGTCATTTTTTACGTCCAAGTGATACAGGATGAAAAGGAAATAGCTTGACAGATGGAAAAAGGCTGTTCCAGGTGTGTCAGAGATGATCTCTGCTCATTTCTGGAAGCTGAAGACTGATGAGTGGAGATGCGAATAAAGACAAGTGTCATCAGAGAAGCTCAGAGGGAGGACTCGATTCACACACCAGGCCAGAAAGGCTGTTACAGAGAAAGGGGCCCCTGAGTTCCTTAGGAGAGCAATGGGTAAGGAGAGGCAATGAATACTCTCTAGAAATAGGGCTCTTATTTGAAGAGTGATAAATCTTTAGGAACATTTTAAAGAGACAGTTGTCTGGTGCATAAAAAGCCTTTATGTGATGTTTGCCCCCTGTGTGAATGATTACATTAAAAAATGTAGGCTGGTTTGTATTTATACATTATTCATTCCCTTCATGCTTCTAGAACTGATTTGACATGGATGCAAGTTGGTATGTGAATTTTTATCAATATAATCCTAATTGGGTGGCAGGCAAACATTAAGAAGATGGAAGAGGAGAGTAAAAAACAAAGAAACAGCCTATAATGGACTTCAACTCTAAAAAGGCTTTAGGCTTCCTCAGGCTAACTTAATGTAGATGGTTTGATTAAAAATGTTAAGCTGATTTTTATCCCAAATAGGGTTCCTTTCTTTACATATGTGTAAAATATTTTTAGAGCTGGAATGGCTAACATTGGAAAATTAACCTGAATTGAGCTTTAGTTCATGAACGCATCCCAAGACCAAACATGGTGTACTCACAGTTGTCCAGGTGTAGATATAACCGTCTATGTTAAGAACTGGAAGGATATAGAAGTCCAGGTTTCTAAGGAACTTGTGTATCCTTGAGTTGTCTTTGTAGTTTTGTAGAATCTGGGAATTTAAGAGAGAAACAGAATTATTTTGAGAAAGGATCTTTTCTCTCTTAATTTTCTACCAATTTCAACTTAATTATAAGAGGTGACTGCACATCACACCTCCACCCTCCAGCCACCAGGCCCTCCTAGTTGTCTTATTATGGTAGTTGTTCCCAAACTTTGTCATGCATCAGAATCACCTCGGACTTGTTAAGACACAGATTGCTGACCTCTACCCTCCCTTATCCCCATTCACCTCCTGCTATCCTTGTCTTTGGGCATTTCTAATTAACTGTGTTTGAAATGGAGCCCAAGACTTTGTATTTCTGGTAAGTTTGCGGTTGGTATTGATGCTGTTGATCTGGGGACAACACTCTGAGAACTACTTTCTACGGGTTTCTCTGTGTTTGGGTTTCTGAAAAGACTGGCCAAGAAAGTATTCTGTATTACTTTTAAAAGTTTCTTATTCTCTCAAGGGAGGAGTGTAAGTAATACACAAAAATTCACTGTGCTGGGTATTTTCCATGTGCTAAATCTCTTAATTCACACTACAGACCCATGAAGTACTTATTTCATACTCTTTTTATAGATGAAAAACTAGAAAATTTGCCAAATACTATCAGAAAGAGGCACAGCCAGGATTCAAACTCATCTCTGACTCTGTAGACATATTGTCTTCCATATTTAGATATGTTTATCCTCCAATAAAAATTACTGTGGATGCAAAAGAGATCAGAATATCAATTCAGTTTTCAATGAAGTTTCTCATTAATTTTATTTCACTTGAGGTTAAGGATTAGCACAGTAAAGAGTTGCATCACTAACATGTGAAAGAAGTGTGGTTTGTAAGTAGCCAAGAAGTGACAGGTATTTTATGGGGATGATTTACCAGTACCAGGAAGCTAAATACACTTACTTCTTTGACAAACCATTGGCAAAAAGCAGGGGCAATCCATTCTCTGGCATGAATTCCGCAGTCCATCCAAATGATCTTTTTGGGATTACCAGACAGTTGGCTGATCTGGAAAAGACATCCATGCCCCAATACCAAACAACTGCTTATTATTGTAAGCCACTGTGCAAACTTATCAGATTTTTGATTCCCCTACAGGTCCCTTTTTTACTCCACTCTGTGGTTTCAAGAGGGAGGCAAGGATGCTAATGAGACACCCATCAATATCATTCTTTCCTCCGTCACTCTTGTTCTCCTGCCAGTTACCTTGATGGTTGTTCTCAGGACCACGCACTGACTCCCCATGGTACCCACCCAAAGAATGATTTTCTTTATACCTTAAATTATTCCCTAACTGTAGGTAAAGGCATAACCCCTAATCCACAAGCTAAGAGGCTAAATATATATAAACCTTATAAGACCTTTGCACTTGGATTCACTTAGAGTGGTGAAGTGTGCAAGAGGTAATATTCAAGAATCATAGGTGTTTAAAAATGAATCCCAATCTCTACTCAGAATTTTTGAAATTTCGAATGGATTCAAATATACAAATTCCCCTTCCCCTCAGAGACTCCCTGACTCCCTGCCAGCCCGATCTTCTTTCTTTCTCCCTATTTGCTATTCTTGTATATCATTGCAGCCTCACTGAGATTCCCCTCTTTCAGAGTGGTGGGTGGGTGGGAATTAATCTGCTAATTGTGGATTCTCTTTGGTAGAGAAGAGGCTGTTAACACTCCCATGCTTGGAACAGTCACATCTGTTTTGGATTTGTAAATAGCCTATACCAGGGCTATTTGTTGAAAACCATTGGGAGCTGGGCAGATGAAGGCTCTCTTCCTCTCTATGAGAAACTTACAAATTGAGGTAAATACATGGCTGGATCTATCATATTCAAGGAATTTTCTCTTTTATGTCTCATCCAATTTTTCAAACTGTCAGGACAATTCCTAATCCACCTCTCCCTTAATGTTCTCTTATAATTAGCCTTTTTATGAGTACATGTATGCTAGTTGCATGTTTATCTTTATCGACTCTTTATTATGTGCACATTCGATTTTGTATAATATGCCCCAGGCAGAGGATATTTAGGTATCTTTTTGGCTGCTCTACTGTAGACTTGGATGGCCTATAGAAATTCAGGTAGGCAGGTGCCCCATGCTTAATATATCAACCAGTTGCTCATATAATCCCTGGTAAATCCTATTTCAGAGCCAATATTGTTTTTGGTGATGTAGTTAACTCTCAAATTTAGGGCTGTGCTTTGTAAATTCACATACCTACACTAAGTAATAAGAGCTAAGTAATACTGGTTCTTAATGCCATAGTACTTTAGTAGTCCCGTGGTATCAGCATCACCTAGGAACTTGTTAGAAATGCACTGTGGTATTGCTACTCACCCTTTTGGCCATGATTAAGTGTAACAATGCACTGTGGTTCTGAAACTTGAGTGTGTATCAGAATTGCCTGGAGGAAAATTTGTTAGAACAGATTGTTGGGCTTCAGCCTCTGAGCTTCTGATTCAGTAGACCTTTGCCGGGACCTGAGAATGTGTATTTCTAACGAGCCCTCAGGTGATGCTGCTGCCGATTTAAGTACTGCCCTTTGAAAACCATAGGTTTGGAGCAGAGATTGTCAACTCTGGCTACACAGTAGGATCACCTAGACAGTGTTCGAAGTGTGTCATGTCCCATCCTGACACAACTGGGTCAAAATGTCTAACCGGATTAGGTAGGGTCTAGGCATAAGGATTATTGGAAGCTCCCAGGTGACTTTATTGTGCAGCCAGAATCGAAAATCACTAGTCTAGAACCAGGAGCCCAGAGGTACTTCCTGTACCTGTGGAAAAATGGCTTTTTGGTCCCAAATACTTTTGGTCATGTTGTATGGAAAAGGGGTAGGAGACCCTGGAGACCTGGTTATATCCCCTTGGCTACGCTGACATCTGCCTGCATGGCCTTTCACAAGTCACCTCACTTCTCTAGATCTTTGTTCCCTTAACCATAAAAGGAAGAAACTAAAAATGAAGGTTGTCTGTGATTTTTAAACATTTTTGTTTTTTTTTAAATAACATTTTAAAAGTTAGAAATAGAAACAAAATAACAACTTAAAATACAATGTCCACTTCTGGGCCCTGCTGTTTTTCAGCCCTACCCCCTTAGTCCCACCCAATTCTCCCAGTTTGCAGCCATCTCAATTCTCTTCACTCCTCAACTTGATTTCACCCAGATGATTAAGGCAAGAGCATCTATGAGTTTCGAACTTTAAAAATCCAGTTTGGGGTGGAAAAAACAAAGTCATTCTTCGTGGCCTCTTTTCCATAATTCTGATTAGAGTCCCTAAATGGTAAACACATATCCTCAGATTGGATAATTGTCCCAGTAAGGTAATTGTCAGCCTTCTCACTCACCTTCAAATAATACATGGAATGGGTCTCATAGGTCACTCCTAGGAAATGCTGTGTCACCACTTCCTTGTACTTCTCACTGATCTCTCTCATCCACTGATAGATCTGAAACAGCCAGGGAGGACTGTTGCTATCAATAGAAGATTGTTTGCATGCCTCTGATTAAGATAACTGCTTCTTTCACTGACACATTGAACTCTGTTATCTTTGCTCTAGATTGCAACAGCTGTGTGGTAAAAGAAACGGAAAACAAAACCTCCCGCCTTTCCTTTTCTTTAACAATCTACTCTGTCACCAAGTCTTAGGATCTACCATTGCACTTTACAAATAAGTTATTAAGAATTAACAGTTTGAATAAACTTCCAATACCACTTCAGAAATATTGCAAACAGTGCATCCTTTAATTGACCACCAGCCTTAGCTTTCATGTGGGACACAATCATGCCAGAAATTTCAGGTTAGGCTTATTTTGTGAGGTTTTCTTTCATCTTTACAGATCCCAGTGATATCTTTTGCTGATGTTCATGTGATATGGTTTGGCTGTGTCCCTACCCAAATCCATCTTGAATTCTATAATCACCACATATCATGGGAGGGACCCTGTGGGAGGTAATTGAATCGTGGGGGTGGGTTTTCCCTGTGCTGTTCTCATGATAGTGAATAAGTCTCAGAAGATCTGATGGATTTAGAAGGTGCTTTCCCCAACCCCCTTCACTCTTTACTTCTCCTTGCGGCTGTCATGTGAAGAAGGACTTGTTTGTTTCTCCTTCCACCATGATTGTAAGTTTCCTGAGGCCTCCCCAACCCTGCTGAACTGTGAATCAATTAAATCTCTTTCCTTTATAAATTACCCAGTCTTGGGTATTCCTTCATAGCATTGTAAAAATGGACCAATACAGTAAATTGGTACCAGTAGAGTAGGTGCTTCTACAAGGATACCTGAAAATGTGGGTGTGATTTTGGAACTAGGTAACAGGCAGAGGATGGAACAGTTTGGAGGGCTCAGTAGAAGATAGAAAAATGTGGGAAAGTTTGGAACTTCCTAGAGACTTGTTGAATGACTTTGACCAAAATACTGACAGTGATATGAACAATAAAGTCCAGGCTGTAGTGGTCTCAGATGAAGATCAGGAACTTGCTGGGAACTGAAGCAAAGGTGACTCTTGTTTTGCCTTAGCAACAAGACTGGAGGCATTTTGCCCCTGCCCTAGAGATCTGTGGAAATTTGAACTTGAGAGAGATGATTTAGGGTATCTGGAGGAGGAAATTTCTAAGCAGCAAAGTGTTCAAGTGGTGACAGAGCATAAAAGTTTGGAAAATTTGCAGCCTGACAATGCCATAGAAAAGAAAAACCTATTTTCTAGGGAGAAATTCAAGCATGCTGCAGAAATTTGCATAAGTAATGAGGTGCCAAATGTTAATCACCAAGACAAGGGAGGAAATGTCTCCAGGGCATGTGCCAGAGACCTTCACAGCAGCCCCTCCCATCACAGGCCTGGAGGTGTAGGAGGAAAAATTGGTTTCATGGGCCTGGTTCAGGGACCCCCTGCTCTGTGCAGCATAGGAACTTGGTGCTGTATGTCCCAGCTGCTCCAGCCATTGCTAAAACAGGCTGAGGTACAGCTCAGGCCATGGCTTCAGAGGGTGAAAGGCCCAAGCCTTGGCAGCTTCCATATGATGTTGAGCCTGCAGGTGCACAGAAATCAAGAACTGAGGTTTGGGAACCTCCACCTAGATTTCAGAGGTTGTATGGAAATGCCTGGATGTCCAGGCAGAAGTATGCTGCAAGGGCAAAGCCCTAATGGAGAACCTCTGCTAGGGCAGTACAGAAGGGAAATGTGGGGTTGGAAACCCCCCACAGAGTCCTACTGGGGCACTGCCTAGTAGAACTGTGAGAAGAGGGTCACCATCCTTCAGACCCTAGAATAGTAGATCCACTGACAGCTTGCACCATACAGCTGGAAAAGCTGCAGACACTCAATGCCAGCCAATGAAAGCAGGCAGGAGTGGGCTGTACCTTGCAAAGCTACAGGGGCAGAACTGTCCAGTGTTATAGGAGCCCACCTTTTGCATCAGCATGACCTGGATGTGAGACATGGAGTCAAAGGAGATTATTTTGGAGCTTTAAGATTTAATATCTGCCCTATTGGATTTCAAACTTACATGGAGCCTATGGCCCCTTTGTTTTGGTCAATTTCTTCCATTTGGAATGGGTGTATTTACCCAATATCTCTATCCCGATTGTATCTAGGAAGTAACTAATTTGTCTTTGATTTTACAGGCTCATGGGGGAAGGGATTTGCCTTGTCTCAGATGAGACTCTGGACTATGGGCTTTTGCATTGATGCTGAAATGAATTAAGACTTTGGGGGACTGTTGGGAAGGCATGATTGATTTTGAAATGTGATGACATGAGATTTGGGAAGGGCCAGCAGCAGAATATATGGTTTGATTGTGTCCTCCCAAAAAAACTCATCTTGAATTGTAGTTTCCATAATCACTACATGTCATGGGAGGAACATGGTGGGAGGTAATTAAATCATGGGGAGCAGGGCAAGTTTTCCTGTGCTGTTCTCATTATAGTGAATAAGTCTCAGGAGAGCTGATGGTTTTATAAAGGGCAGTTCTCTTGCACACACTCTCTTGCCTGCTGCCATGTAAGACATACCTTTGCTCCTCCTTCACCTTCCACCATGATTGTGAGGCCTCCCCAGCCATGTGGAACTGTGAGTCCATTAAACCTCTTTCCTTTACAAATTACCCAGTCTCAGGTATGTCCTTATAGCAGCATGAGAACAGACTAATACACCATGGTTCCAATATTAGAGAAGACCTGAGTATGGCCTTCTCACAACATGCCAACAGAAGTCTCTGTATCAAGTCCTAAGTTTGTTGTTTTGATTCAACTGAATAGACCTGAATAGCTGCTGATTTAATTACAAGTCTTATGTTGTGCTTAGAAAGAGTCTTATACCTTGGACTAGAAGTCCATACTGGGATTCTGTAACAGTGAATGCAATAAGCAAATTCACAAACATAAGACCTATTCAGGCAATCATCAGCATTTCACACCTCTTACAATCAATTTCTATATAGTTGATGTCTCTGATAACAAGCAAGAGTTATAGTAAATAATAGTTAATTGAGGGATAATAAATATCCTATTTGAAAATTTTTATATCTCAATTGACATTTATTTTAGCATGAGATAGATATAGATAAAATGTATTATAACAGTAATAATACTTAAGTATTTTCATTTCAGTCTATTTACTGAAAAGTGTAACAGCTTACTACATGGGTAGTTGTATCTGTGATGGGACTAGGTCAAATGCAGATGCCTTAAGTCTTGAGAGAGCTACAGATAGCAGCCAGTAGCAGCAGCAAATACTCTTTATGTATTGCTTGTGCAGTACATGGTAGTATTATTTATTTCATTTACTCTCACAACAATGCTACAAGATAGATACTACTATTCCTATTTCACAGATGAGGAAGCTGAAGATTAAAAAGTTTCAGTGTCTTTGTGAAAGTCACACTGCCAGCAAGTGGTCAAGCCAGGTGTGAACGCATCTCTACTACCAGGTCATAAAGTGTCCATGGGCCATACTCGACCTTTTCAAAATTGTAGAATGTTCAGTACTTTGGGGGTGATTTCTATATAGGAAAGTGTACATCTTTTCTTGTACTTGTTGAAAAACATTCTGGAAAATATGAATATATTTCCAAATGCTGAGCGAATAAATTGGTAAAGGCCACATGAAGGGAAAATTGCACATTTATATAAAAATGTAGGTGTGCATATTCTTTGACCCGGCAATTCTATTTTTAGAAATTTATACTGCAAAAAAGATTTGCATAATGTCACATACATATACACATACACATACATACATAAGTAGAAGCTAATTTTTTACTGTATCCAATTTTGGAAACCACCAAACTTATCTTAATAGCAGTACAAATATTTCTTTAAAGAAACAGTTTTTCCCTCTTAAGAACTGCTGCATGTGTCTCATAAATCTTACAAGAAATAGGTTTTCAGCTACACATGATTCAATCAGAAGGCTTCTCCACCTCACACCCATATAAACAGCAAGGCTGCCCAGCTTAAACTTGGTAAGAACTTGACAAATGAAAATAAGAGTTAATTCTGGTTTATGTTCACAGCAGCAAAACTGGCTAATTGAGATGTTCTTGTCCATTTTCTTTTTATTATTCGTTTTTCAACATTTCGTATCACCAGCTTTTACAGCTTCAATGGTGGTGGTGGGTGAGAACATGTTCAGGAATCCCTTGAACTCAATGTACTGGCAGATCTTAATGCCATATTTTCAGCCTGTCCAATGCATGGATATTAATAGTGAACTATTCTTTGCCCATCCTAAAGTAGGTTGTGACAACCACCAATCTCCCCCCATGGGTCCTTCCTCACCTCTTCCATGGGGTGGTATTTGTTATAGGAATATGTCTCCAGGCTCCATGGACTCACTGACTTGTCCACAATCTCTTGTCTGTGTTGTGCTAAGAATCTACAAAGGGAAGAAAGTAAGATGAAAAGCAGTGATGAAACTCGGATATCCTGAGGGTTGGAGGGTTGATGAAAAAGGTAGTAGAATCAGTGTGCACAGCATTTGGAGGACAAAGGCCTGTGTTGGCATCTTTGGCTGTCTGACTTACTAATTGTGAGAACTTGGGCATCCATTGAGCCACTCTGACATGAAGTTTCTTCATTTGTAGAGTGAGGACAATTATTCCAACCTTGTAGGGAGGCTAAGATAATTCAATAAAATATTGTAGATAAAAATACTTCTAAGTTTGTAATTGAAATATCAACTAAGATTTATCGAAGTGAAATTTATGAGACATGCTTAGAACACTAAGCAATTTAAATCTCATTTACTTCTCTCTAAAACTCTGAAATAGGTACTCTTATTATCTCCATTTCAGAGATGAAGAAACTGAATCACAGGGAAAGTATTATTAGGGGTTTAAACCCTGACTGGAGTCTGACTGAAGACCCTGGAATATTAACTACTGTACTGCATATAATGGCGAGAACTAATTTTTTTTGCAATGATTTATCTTTTTATGCAGTGGTTTATCTTTTTTAAAGTAAACTTTATTATTTAGAGCACTTTTAGGTTCACATAAAAATTAAGCAGAAAATGCAGATAGTTCCCATATATCCACTATCCTCACATATGCAAAATCTTCCCCACTGTAGACATCCCACACCACAGTGGTACATGGGTTAGAATGAATGAACTTGCTTTGATACATCATTCTCACCCAAAGTCCATTGTTTATATTAGGGCTCATGCTTTGTACATTCAATGGATTCTGACAAATGTTTGATGACACATATTTACCATTATAGTAAAATACTAAATAGCTTGTTTTGTTTTGTTTTTGAAACAAGGTCTCACTTTGTTGCCCAAGCTGGACTGCAATAGCCATGATCATAGCTCACGCAGCCTTGGACTCTGGGCTCAGAATACCCTCCTATCAGTCTCTCAAGTAATTGGCACTACAGGTACAAGCCACTACACTCAGCTATTTTTAATTTTTGTAGAGAAAGGTCTCACTGTGTTGCTCAGGCTGGTCTCAAACTCCTGGCCTCAAGCAATCCTCCTGCCTCAGCCTCCCAAAGTGCTGGGATTATAAATGTGAGTCACTGAGCCAGGCCCAAAATTGTTTTAATGCCTTGGAAATCCTGTATATTCTTCCAGTTTATCCCTCTCTTTCCCTAACCCCTGGCAACTACTGCTCTGTTTACTTCTCCATAATTTTGCCTTTTCAGAATGTAACATAGTTGGAATCATAAAGTGTGCAGCCTTTTCAGATTAGCTTCTTTCACTGAATAATATGCATTTAAGTTTCCTCTATGTTTTGTCATGGGTTAGTAAGCTAATTTATTTATTAGTTCAGTATAATATTCCATTGTTTGGATATAACACAGTTTATTTATACATACATATCTACTGAAGAACATCTTGGTTGCTTCCAAGATATGCATATTATGAATAAAGCTGCTGTAAACCTCCTTGTACAGGTTTTTGGGTTGACATGTTTTCAGTTAATTTGGATAAATACTAAAGAGTGCAATAGTTGGATCATATGGTAAGAGTTTGCTTTATAAGAAATTGCCAAACGGTCTTCCAAAGTGGCTATCCCATTTTGAATTCCCATCAGCAACAAATGAGAGTTCCTGTTACTCCACATCCTTGTCAGCATTTAGTGTTGTCAGTGTTTTGGATTTAGGCCATTCTACTAAGTGAGTAGTGTTACCTCATTGTTGTTTTAATTTGCGATTCTGTAGTGACATATGATGTAGACTATCTGTTTTATGTTTACTTGCTATCTTTGTATTTTCATTGATGAGGTGTCTGTTCAAGTCTTTTGTCATTTTTCAAATCAAGTTATTCCTTTTCTTGTTGTTGAGTTTTAAGAATTATTTATATATTTTGGATAACAACCTTTAAGAGATGTGTGCTCTGCCAATATACTCTGTCAGTTTGTGGCTTGTCTTCTTGTTTCTTGACATTACCTTTTGCAGAGTAGAAGTTTCCAATTTTAATGAAGTCTAGCTTATCATTTCTTACTTTCATGGGTTGTGCCATGTGTGTTGTATCTAAAAAGTCATCACCAGACCCAAAGTCATTTAGGGTTCTCTTATGTTATCTTCTAGAGTTTTATAGTTTTGCATTTTATATTCAGGTCAATGACATTTTTTGAGTTAATATTTGTGAATGTGCAATGTCTATGTCTAGATTCACTTATTTTGCATTTGGATGTCTAGTTGTTCCAGCACTATTTGCTGAAAAGACTATGTAGTTCCTTTATCAAAGATCTTTTGACTGTATTTACGTAGGTATATTTATGGAATCCCTGTTTTCTCCTTTTGCTTTGTTTATTTTGTTGCCAGTAACACCTGTCTTGATTACTGCAGCTTTATATTAAGTCTTGAGGTTGGGTACTGTCAGTCTTTGACTTTGTTCTTCTCTTTCAATATTGAGTTGAATATTTTGGATCTTTCAATTTGCCATAAAAACTTTAGAGTCAGTTTGTCAATAACCACTAAATAACTTGCTATGAAGTTGGGAAGAACTGACACCTTAACAATATTGAGTCTTCCTGTCTATGAACATAGATGTTCCATTTATTTAGTTCTTCTTTGATCTCTTTCATTAGAGTATTTTAGTTTTCACCATGCAGATCTTGTACAAGTTTTGCTAGATTTATACTTAAGTATTTTATTTTGAGGCGTGCTAATGAAAATAATAACTTGTTTTTAATTTCATACTTTACTCGTCCATTTGCTGTTACATAGGAAATCGACTTTCTTTTTTTTTTTTTTTTTTGAGTTGGAGTTTCACTCTTGTTACCCAGGCTGGAGTGCAATGGCGCAATCTCGGCTCACCACAACCTCCGCCTCCTGGGTTCAGGCAATTCTCCTGCCTCAGCCTCCTGAGCAGCTGGGATTACAGGCACGCACCACCATGCCCAGCTAATTTTTTGTATTTTTAGTAGAGACGGGGTTTCACCATGTTGACCAGGATGGTCTCGATCTCTTGACCTCGTGATCCACCTGCCTTGGCCTCCCAAAGTGCTGGGATTACAGGCTTGAGCCACCGCACCCGGCCCAATTGACTTTCTAATATAAACTTTGTATCCTGCAACTTTGCTATAATTGCTTTTACCAGGAGATTTTTGTTGTTGTTGATTCTTTCTGATTTCTACATTGACAATCATGTCATCTTCAAAGACAGTTTTGTTTCTTCCCAATCTGCCTTTATTTTCTTTTCTTGTCTTATTACATTAGCTAGAACTTTCAGTACAATATTTAAAAAGAGTGGTGAGAGGGAACATCCTTGCCTTAACCTTAGGCGGAACACTTCTGGTTTCTCATCATTAAGTGTAATGTTAACCATAGATTTTTTGGAGAAGCTGTTTATTGAGGAAGTTCCCTACCACCTTTTTTAATAAAAAATGGGTGTTAGATTTTGTCAAATGCTTTTCCTACATCTATTTATATAATCATGCTGTGTTTCTTCTTTAGCCTATGGGTAGGATGGATAGTATTAATTGATTTTTTAATGTTGAATGAGCCTTGCATATCTGGGACAAATTCCACTTGATTGTCGAATTAGATTGATCTAATTCTTTTTATACATTGCTGGATTTGATTTGCTAGTATTTTATTAAGGATTTTTCTATCAGTGTTTGTGAGAGATATTGGTCTGTAACTTTCTTCTCTTTTAATTATTTGTTAAGATAATACTGATTTCATAAAATAGGAAGTATTCTCTCTGCCTCTATTTCTAGAAGAGATTTCAGAGAATTGATATAATTTCTTCCTTAAATGTTTGGCAGAATTCACCGCTGAACCTATCTTGGTTCGGTGCTTTCTGTTTTAGAAGATGATTTACTATCCATTCAACTTTTTAATAGATAGGGACTTATTCCAAATATCTATTTATGATTTACTTTTTAACAAACAGCTTACTAAAGATACTCAGTTCTCCTCTTTACCAGATATTGTGCTCATACCTAAGAGAAACATTCATGCACAGTATATAATTTTATTCTCACTATAACTCTGTAAATTGTTATTCTCTATATGTTACAAATGAGGAAACTGAGACCAAGAGAAATTAAGAAATTTGCAAAGAGTCACAGAGCTAGTAAGGCACACAGCTAATATTCTATCTCTAAGCTGCACAAATATTTGTTAAATGTCTTAGTTTCCTAGTTTAAATGCTGTATGTAAGCAAGAAATGGGGTTATATTTTTATTGTGAGAGCATATTAAGTGGTAATTCATTTACCCAGCAAATATGTATGGAATGACTACTATGTTAATGGCATTGGAGTATGAACTTTTGGAGCTGCTGGTGTACAAACTTCTATATAGTGATTCTGAATTGCAATGAAATGTGTTAGAGATCTAATTTGCTAATATTTCTATGACTTTTATCCTACATTTTCTTGAGTATTCAAAAGATGCTCAAAATAGTATTGTATCTTCTCTTTCTCTAAGTTTTTATTTCTTTGTTGCTAAAATGGGAATAATAATAGTACCTTCCCAAAGGATTTTTTTGAGGATCGAATAAGCTAATAATCTGTGTTTAACAATGAGCACAATTTCTGTCACAGAGTCAATTCCTAGTAAGTGTTAAAATACAATTCAAAACAAAACAAAAGCCCTATTTAGCTGCATAGTATTAAAAATAAAAATTGTACAAAGAATAATTTAGCCATTCAACTAGTATTATCCACAAACAATGCCAGACTACAAAATGTTTTGATAGAATTAATTATAACTCAAGTTCCAGTCATATCTATGTAAGTCCTAATTTTATTTTTTTTCTAGTTCACTTAGCATCATGTACCACATTAAGCTGCTCCAATGGAAATAAATTTCTCCACACAATTCCACTTTAAACTTAGAGTTACATTTATTATTGTTAATTGTTAGTAATATTAATAATAATTTGAACCTAACAGAAGCTCTTTGTCCTCAAAATTATAAATGTTTTTATTACATTGTTGAATGAAGTTTTTCCTGTTAGCTTGTCCAAATGAAAAGACAGTCTCAATGTCTTCATGAAATAGAATTTTCTAAATAATTGATTTAAACAATAAAAATGAATTTTAAAAGAAGATGTTATTTACATTGTAATAGTTGAGGAACGATTTTCTTTTTCATGTTATTCACAAATCTATTACTAATATTTACCATTCATTTGATTTTTTAATGAACAGGGATGCATCAAAGTGAGAAATTTTAATATAAAAATATATACTGGTGCAAGCAATATGTTGTGGCTGATTGCTTTACAAAAGATGATCATTTTGTAAAGAAAATACATGTATTTTCTACTGTAGCTAAAATTCATAAAAAATTCATTTTTAACATACATTTTCAGGAGCACGTCTCATATCTCTACAAAGTAATCAGCAAATATATATATATATTATAATAACAACAGTTAACCCTTACTGAGCACTATATGCTAGGAAATGGTCAAAGCACTTTATATTACTATCTTATTTAATTCACTCAACAACCCAATGTGTATATACTCTTACTACTCTATGCAAAAGTAGTAATAGTAGTAATCGAAAAGCAGATTTTTTTCTTGCAGAATTTAAAATCTACTTCAGACAATAAGACATAAACACATGGACAGCAAAATAACTTAGCCATTAAATAACAAAGCAGGAGGTGTGATAAGCTAGTGCCTGATTAACTACCAATGAAATGGTGCACAAAGTGTATTAAGGTCAGGAGAGGGAGAATTCCAAATTCAAGCATAGCCAATGATAACAACCAATATTTTACAACAATTATGTATGATAGGAACTGTTCTAAAAACGTGGTATCTATATCATGTCTGTCTCTCTGTTTATCACCTATCTGTTCTCATTTAATTGTAACAATAATTCTTAAGGTAAATACTATTATCCCAGTGTTTTTTTTTTTTTTTCTGAAGACTTTGTTACATAGCTTTAACTATTCTTTTATTACATCCTAGAAAATAAAGATGAAGTATTAAGTAGTTTACTTTTAGGGACTAAAATATTATCCAAATTGTCTACCTCTGTTTGGGACTACAGAGAATAAAAGTAAGTATTATGAAGTCCCTAGAAAATCATTTTAATACTTTCTCAGAATGGGAAGAGGAGAGGGAATGATACAAATGAAGAGGACATGCTTTTAACTTCCCCTAGCCCCCCACTCCCTGTCTCTTATTCCTCATACTGGCTGTTTGGCCCATCCTGTCCTGCCAGGAAATAAGATCATTGACGGTGCTTTCCCAGCAGTGTTGAGAACAAGGATGCTGGCTGCTCTTCCTTTCTTCACATAGTTTAGCAAATGTTTGGGTTTTTCCTCATCACAGTTATCTACTCAGTGGTCTAGGAAAGTAAATATACTAAAAAGCGGGGTTTGCACCTAGTGAATTCCTGTTTCAATTGGGCTGGGATTCCCTGGCAATACCATAGCACTGAAGGGAATAAATTAAGTAAAGATAACCTAACACCCTCAGGCGTTTGCCTTACGCTTGGCTAACATCTACAAAATTGTGAGTCTGTTACTTCCTAAAAGCATTGACCAACTGGGTCCATTTCATATTCAAAAAAGTGAATGGTCTGGGATTTAAGTGAAAGCCCCTGATATTAAAAGTGCGCATCACTTGTAGAGGAAACTAAAACACATTACTTAAACCTCAGAAACTCTAATACTTTGTTCAAATGAATGCTTAAACCATATACTTAGAAAAGGCTATTCTCTGTTTCTAGGCAATTTCTTAGGTGATGCATAATACATGTAGAGAGGGGAGGAAAAAGCTGGCTAATCTCCCAAATTATCACCAGACTTATCTCGCTGATCAAATGAAAAGATTATTGTACTTTTTGTATTCTTTTTGAACAGGAATTCATAAAATGTTTAATAGAGAAAATGATCCTTTGGGGTACATTATTAATAAAGTCTGCAGATCAAAGATGATGGTCTGAGAGTACTTTGACTGGAATGTATAAAGAGGCAAAAAAAATCCTAATGAATATTGAGTCAAATTTTGTATTTTAAATACTTGGTGAAGAAATCGTTACATGAATATTTCATGATAGTTCTGTATTTTCAAACTTTATTTTTCTGCTTACAAAATTAACATATGTGTAACATGGAAAATTTAGAAAGTATGGAAAGGCAAAAAAGGAGGAAAAACAGAAAAAAGAAGAAAGAATTATCAATAAATCCACCTCCCTGCATTAACTACTACTGATATTTTGGCATGTCCTGTTTTTCTTAAATGCAGGGCAGATTATATCTATATGTAATTTTGTATTTGTTTCTTTCTATTCTAAATTCTACCAAAGATATTTTCTCAAACCGATGAAAACTCCTTAATGGTTACACACTATTTGACAGTAAGTATATGTTACATAGTATCATTTATTTAAATAGTTTCTTCTATGCTGGTTATTAAAGCTATGGCCCTTTTTGTTTTTATACCATTGTAAATAATTCCAGAAATAATAGCTTTTTGTATAAATCTTTGTTCTCATTTTCTATTGTTTCCTTGAGCTACGTTCCAGAAAGAAGAATTAGTAGATCAAAGAGGATGAACATTTTCAAGCCATTCGAATGATATTGCTATCATTCCCACCTGATTATACAGAGTTACACTTTTTTAGGATGTATGCAATGCATAATATGTCGGAGACCACCTTCCTAAATCCTCAAGAGAAATATTACAAAGCTTGTAATCTTTATTAATTTTAGATTCTCTAGACTATTATCATACATAGTGAATAAAGATTATCAAAAATTGCAGCTAACATATGTTTTGAGTTGGTGAGAGTTCCATAAAAGTGAACATATTTTATATCAATAACCAGTAATTAAAATAAAAACAGCCAATAAAGACAAGCATGGTCAGGTGCAGTCATGAGGAAGCATCCAATGGAAGCCGCTAGTAGAGTCCCACTCCCTGAGTCCCACTGCCTGAGCCTAGTCACTTCTGTTATTTAACCTGGGCTTGGAATCTAATTTTTTAAATGAAAGTTTTATATCATATTCATTGTACAATATTTGCAAAATGAATAATAATTGAGGGAAGGGGAAAAAATATCATCAACTGGAGATAACAATTACCATTTTAGTACATATTTTTATTTTTCAAAGTACTCCATTACATTTACATATTACCTCTTTCATTTAGCATAAAACATACATTTCCTATACTATTAAAATGTTTTATACTTATTTTTCTATTGTATGAATAATATTCTATTGTCTTATATGACACATCAGCATGTACATAATCAAATATAGACATTTAAGTTGTTTCCAAATATTAAAATATATATAGTCTAAATAAAGCTGCATCCCAGAGCTGCATAGAACTCTTTCAGACTTTAGTTTATTTTCTCAGTATAGATGTCCAGAGGCAGGGACACTGGGCCAAAAGATTTATGTTTTAAGGCTCTTGATATTTTTAAGCAGCCTAATTTTTTTCATGTTTTCCCTGTAGAATATGTAAGAGTCTTTGTATTCAATTTATGGGTGAGAAATTTCAGAAAGGAAAATAAATGCACTATAAGAAACCAAGTAAACTAATGGAAAAATGAGGAAGAAATAGTCAAATTAGTTTTTGATATTACAGAGATCCAGGACTCTGCACATATCTGAAATTGAACTGTCTATAAAGATAAGGAACAAGCTGAGGTTACACAATTATTGTGGGACAAAAATTGGAGTGGGTTTCTATGTTATGTGAGAGCAAGTTCATTGCAAGATTTCTTTTAACCATGAAGCAAAAGAGGAAATACCAATTAAAACCACATATACTTCATGAGACATGCCAAATGAGCAAAATAATGAGTTACGTATGAACAAGGGAAAAACACAGTTTATATGGAAACTACACACACACACACACACACACACACACACACACACACACACAGAGAGAGAGAGAGAGAGAGAGAGAGAGAGATTTCAATACAATGTCTTCAATGTATTTAGAGAACTTACAATTCATTAAGAATAGGGAGAGATCACAAAAATGGGCAAATTACATTAATGGGCAATTTGTAAAATAATAAAATGAGCAATAAGACAAAATATTTACTCTTATTGTACACCAACAAAATACAAAGGAAGTCAACAGTGGGTATTTTTTACTTGTCAATTTGCCAAACACTTAAAAAGTGCTTTCATACACTGTTGCTGAGAGTATAAACTGATACAGTCTTTCTAGAGGGTAACTGGGCAATTTATAGCAAGATCCTTACATTTTTCTCAGCCACTGACCCAGTAATTCCACTTCTTAGAGAAATAATCAAAGATTTGCAAAAAAAAAATATATATATATGTAGCTGGTTGCTCATCACAGCATTATTTGTAAAAATGAAAGAGCAGGAATTGACTAAATGATAGAATATTATTAGCGATTTCAACTATGTTTTAAAAAAATTAATGCCATAGGAAAATTTCTGTAATACAATTTAACTGAAATATTTCAGAAATAGTACTGCATACATAATTAGCTAGCTATCTGAAAATATTAACAGTACTTATATCTAGGTGAAATTATTTGGTCATTTTTAACATTTTTCTTAATAATTAGGATAATGTGATTCACCAATTGAGAAACTATGAAAATGAAGGATATATAATTTTTATTACAATTTTTTTTTTCCAATCACAAAACATGTCTATTGGTATATGTCATGCATTGTGTTAGGAAATGTTTGATATATTTATTCATTTATTCAAGGATTATTAGAGGATTATTATTATTCAATGATAAATTTCAGCGGTCTTTTTTATTCTCATCTCATGGTGGTATGTATGAGTATCAAGGAAGGAGAAGTCAGCTGCATTGATCCCGAAAAAAGCATTCAATTTAGACAATCTGAATCATAATAATCAGTCCCTCTTCCCACTTTACACTCACCTATCATATCCCAGCCCTCCAGGAACCAGCATTCCCAAAAGGTAAAGGGTTTCAAGCAGAGGCTTCATTCTTCTACAGAGTAAGTTAGAAAATTCTAGGCCTCTCTGGCAGTGGATCAAGTGTCCTTAAGAACGAATCATCAAGACTGTGGCTCCCACAATCAAGATGAGATAAGTCAGTTAGATGTCTCAGCAGAAAGAGACTCGAGCAGCTGCTTTATTAACTCCATCATGTCCTCAAACACCTTTTCAATGGGGGAAATGCTGTACCATTTAATATTTCATTTCTTCTCTAAAATCAAATTTACAGGAGCTCTCAACTCCACCGGATCCAGAAATAAATTTCCTCTTATGCAAAGTCACCTTGGAGTATTTCTAGGAATCCCCATCACTTGTACTCAAGAACAATCATTCCTGCTCCTTCCCTCACATAGGTTGGCTGGGAATAGTGGGCATGGGCATGGTCATTATTCAGAATCTCCACTTCCTCCTTCAGTCAAAGGCTTTGAAATGCCTTCTCTTTTTTTGATGAACCACATTACCAGCTTCTTAAACAAACTCAGGTCTCTTCAAATCTGAGCAGTGACAACAGTTTCAATCCTTTCTCAATTGGATTTTACCACACATCCCTCTTACATGAAGGATAATCCATCATGTTTTCAGACATAGCCAAGCTATGCTTGAGTCTCAATGACAAGTAAAAGTAAAGACTTACGTGAAGACCACTGCTAACAGTATAATTGAGCAAGGCAAACTTAAGTGCAGAGCAGGCTCAGTATTTAAACAGAGTCCTTGATATTTGGGGACCCAGTTTAAATCTTTTGCCCTGTATTCATTCATTCATTCTGCAAAAATCTCATGAGCACCACTGTATACCAGGCACTATGCTAGATACTGAGGATACAAAGGTGAACGAGGCAGAGTCCCTTCCTTTATGGAACTCACAGTAGAGTTGAGAGAACAATAAACAAGTGTACAAACAAATACTACAATTTCTAGGGAAGAGAATGCAGTTAAGGAACAGAGGAGATAGGTGCTTCCATGCTCTCTCCAGGCATGCCATCGACTCAGTCCCTCCGTGTGTTCAGCAACACAGAGACTCTCTAAACTCCTTTCCCTTGGGTTCTTTTTGGAAATTTTGTTACATACACATGATTGAGCATGTCATTCATCATTGGTGATTAAATAAATCTCCAGTCCCTCTTTCCTCCCCAGAGATGGGAGGGGATTACTAAAACTTCCAACTTTCTAATCACATGGCTGATTCTCCTGGCAACTGCCCCTGAATCCTTAGAAACTTTCCAAAAGTTACCTGTTAACTTAGACATAGTCAAAAGGGGCATCATGAATAACAAAAACAGCCCTTTCACCTTTATTGATCTTCTCACTGAGGAAATGTCAAGGGTTTTAGGAGCTCTGTGACAGGAACCAGGGACAAAGACGAAATATGTATTTCCTCTTTTATCACAATAACACAAAGGTGTTTAAAGCCACTGGGCTAGAAGAGTTCATCTAGGGTGTGGATATAAACAGAGAAAGACAAAGACTAAGTCTCGGGCTGACCTCACATTTAGAGGACTTGGTAGAATAGAGTAATCCAGTGAGGAAATTGTGAAGAACAGCCAGTGAGGTAGTTAGAAAACTGGGGGATGATTGTGTCCCAGAAGCCAAGTGAAGAAAGCATGAAGAAAAAATGGTAGTTACCACTGGTGAAATGAGGACGAAGAACTAACCAATGATAACCAGCAGGATAGAGACTCCCAGAGACCTTGAAAAGAGCAATTTCAGAAGATACATGGTGGGGACAAACGCCTGCCTGGAGCTGGTTAAAGAAGGAAAGGGAAGTGAGAAAGTGGAGGCGGTGAGTATAGAAAACTCAGCATAGCTTGCCTACGATAATGGCACCTTAAAGAAAACTGCATTGTTAGGGTTTTGCATCCTTCCCTTAGGATATAGCTAATTCAAAAATCATGAATTTGAATTTTGCTGTTAAGAATGAGGGGTAAAATGCAACACCCATGTCACTCTCTTCCTCACCCAAGTGAGGGGACCGGGAGGCACCTTTTTAGTACTAATTTTGGAGTAAGGGTTCTTCTAATGGAGCCGTCAGTTCCACAGAAAGAGAGTGGGACCTGGAAGTTAAGGGTGTCTTCTTTCTGAACTCTTGCTAATTGGAATGGACTGAGATGGATTCATGGCAGAGGGACGCATGGGTAGCCTAAGTAAAACGGAAGACTACAAAAGGCTTCCCCCCCTACAAATACGTAGTTCCGTACAGTTATTCTGAAGCAAAAGAATGCAAATAAAAGTTTAAAAACACATAAAAATGCAGTCAAATGACACATAAAAATTGTTGGTAAAAACCTGCAAATAATTTTTAAAATATGTCCTGAGGACATTTGGTATTACTACACAGGATTTTCTTAACTGCCACTGATAATTGGATTTTCCTCAATCCCCATGTCCAATTTCACTGTAATATGTGGTCTCCTGCCAACCCCACTGGCCAAAGATTATCTTTCTGTAACCTTATGGAATGCAAGCAGTAGCCCAGGCAACTCAGGGCCAATGAACTGGAACCATGGGCTCCTCACTAACGAGGGTGAATTATTATCACATCTTTCCTGGTGATTAGATTATTTCTTATCATTGTGTTTTATAGCTTTCTAGTTAGTCATCTCAACACAATTTATTCACAATAATAGTGTTTTATTATTGCTGCTTTATAGTTCCTATAATAGTAAAATTTATCCTCAACACCATTATTACAATATTTGACTACTAATGGAATTCTTATTTTTATTTGATTGTGTTTTAAAGCCATAACAATAAAATTTACTCCCAAAAATATTACTGCAAGTTTTATGCTCTTTAAACTACTTGATAGAATGCCTGCAAACACATGTGGTTCTTTAAACCACATGAGAGAAAGCCTGCCAAAACATAAACATTGTTCTAGGGAAAAAGGGAATTGGCTTCTATTATGGTGAAACTCGTGTTCTTTGATAGAGTAAGTAATTCGATGAAAGAAATGAAAGGACCTTAGAGATAGCTGATTTCAAAGAGAATTATATTCTAATTGGTAGAATTATTTGTTTAAAAAAACAGCCTCTTTTTATTACCTGCCAAGCCCTACACATTTCCACTGTCTATCCTCCAAAATAATGTGCTCTCAAAATGATGCCCATGATTTCTCTGGGCTCAAAATTGCATGGCTTGTTGCCACATTAGTTGGATAGAGGCTGCTATGAAATATTATTACCAAAAGCCAGGGTCATGTTGAAGGTGAACAGCTTCAGTGACTTAAGAACTGGAAGGCATACAGCCAAGTCAGCTCACTACCTCTGCTGCTTGTCAGGTGCTCTCATTGACCCTGAACCCAAGGACATTGCAATAAACTTCATCACTTGCTTGCTGTGCATTGTTCGTGGCTGGAACACTGAATCAAAGGGACTATAACATGAATTACAATCCATCCAGTGGAGCAAAGTACCAGCGGGATTCAAATAAGTGGTATATCAGACTGGCAGCAATTAAGGTGTGGTTAAGAGCTTGGTCTCGGATGATACATTCAGTTACAGTCACAAGAGAGCTAGAGGCAGGTTGGGTGGAGATATAAACTGGTTGACACTCTGAACCTACAGCTTTATTAGCAGAAAAAGTAAAATCTAGATTTGATTTTTGAGGCAGCACCAAGGAAAGGTTCTTCTTCTGACAGAAGCTTCAGCAATTGTTGCCGTCATCTAAAGCAAGAAATCAGCAGATGTTTGGATGGATGGATGAATGGATTGATGGATGGATGCTTGGATACATGTGTCCACAGATGCATGAATGCATGGATGAATCTGTGTCTATGCTCTGGTCAGATGGGATAAGTCCACTGACTAGATGTAGCCACTCACATACACAGGTAGGAACTTAGTTTGCTGTGACCATCTTCTTTCCTTTGCCCAGCTGTGGAAGTGTGCAACTCAGCTCTACCTTCAAGAGAGAAACTGCTGTCAACATCTGGTTATGGGTAGCTTCAGAATCTGACTCTGTATTCAAGCTGGGATCATGTGCTACCTTGACAACTCCGACTAATGACTGAGTCCAGAATTGGTGTAAGTGCTCACCATTGAACCAATGCAATGTGCCTCTAGGAGCAATCTTCTTTTGACTGAGGCCTTTCCTGGCCAATCTTCCTTTCTTCCCTCTATCTTTTCACAGGTGTCAGATCTGGGCTTAAGCCTCCCCTTGCTTTTTCTCCCCTTTATCTTTCATAAGAATTACTCCCCTAAAATCTCTTCTACTTTAAACTCCATATTGGTATCTGCTTTGCAGATGATCCAGCCAATACACCAGCCAGATCCCAGAAAAAATGAAAATGAATGTAATTGATCTTGAGTCACATGATCTTTCTGAAACTTTGTGGATAATTAAATGCAGAAAAAAACCTCAAGTTTGGAAGTAACAAGGATAATCCTACATGGCTAGGCCTTAACAGGCTTACAACACACAGCCAGAAAGCTACAGAAAATTACATGGCAGCTTAGTAACATTCCTTACCAGTTGGCTTTCTGAAAAAGTGTTTTCTCTCTCACTGCTTGCTCACCCTGGCTAACGTGTGGCAGGCGCAGGGTCCTCAACCTTTCCTTGAAGATGATCAACATTGCTCTTTCCCATGTGCTGATGTATTTTCTATTTGGATCATCTGGGGAAGGAAGAGGAGCAAAGATGAAATGCATGCTCTCAAGTGCTGAGAGTGGAGGTGGGAGGGTGAGGAAATGGAGGAGGTTTTAAAGAGGAGTTGGATTTCCTCCAGAAACCCTAGCAATTTGCAGGGCACGAGGTGGGGACAGAACTGAGGTGAGGTAGGGCCATCAGCTTGGGAATTAGCCACTGGATACTTTTCCGTCTCTTTCTCAGTTGGACAGTATTTCATTCTGCATCAACTACCAACTAGTTTTCCAAGAGAATGCTTCCAAACCATCACCCTGAATCATCACACTGAAAAACTTGATCAAGAGGGTTTACCATTCCGAGTCTCTGCTTCCATCCATTGCTCAGGTACTGAAAAGAAAGACAGCCCAATTAGGACAGTTTCCTTTCCTTCTCTGCATTTTGCCCCAAGTTGTTGTCCTACATCTTCTCATTTCTGCTTAATATATTCGGCAAGGACATCACAGATCACCTTTGTTGTCAGAATCTCAGTGCAACGTTAGACGGACTGGGTGCAGAGTAATCAGTTAGAATTCAGAAGCCTTGGGTTCTGATTCGTGTTCCTTTGTTTCTCAGCCATGTGATTTTCAGCAAATCTCACTTGACTTCCTTTGTAAAAAAAGAAAAAAATATTATACCTGTTCTGCCTTCCTCTAGGGCTATGGAGCACATTAACTAAAGTAATATACGGAAAAGCCCTCTGAAGACTGTGATGCCATCAAAATGTATGGTATAATTATCATTGGCACTGATAACAATGGTCTGTAACTAGATTACAGTGCTAGCTATGCAGGATTACTCTAACATAAGACCACACAATACAAAAGAGAAAAACCAAATTCCCCATAGAGCAAAATGTTGAGCTTTCTTTTTTCTTTTACTGTGAAATATCTTAATGTAAAGTTCATCAGAGGATTTTCCTAAAAAAGGGGGGTGGGTGAAGTTTTCTCAGCTTTATATATATTGAAAAAACAGATTTCTGAAATGCATTTCTGAAATACAGCATCTGTTTAAAATAAGTTATATGTTAGCTTCTAAAACCAACTGTATGTAATCTACATAATCCTAGCTCTCTGTTTATAAAATAATAACATTTTCCAGCATAATTGGCTTTTTAAATAAAATATACATAATTTAATGCAATTTGTATATTCCTATTCCTGTGGGTTTACCCCATATCTCTAAAATAATTTCTGTAAGAGGATAGACATGAGATTTCTACTTTATTTTATACATTGAGATTAATTTTACACTCAGAAAAGTAATTGCTACTAAAATTGTTATGGGGTTTAATAAACCCAAATGCTCTACATTCAGAGGTCCAATTCCCTGTGAAATCTGAGACCTTACAGATTTCATAAGATTTCTCCTTGTTATTACCATTCCTGGAAATAATATTGTCACCGGATGGTGCGTTAACTTTCCTATCTCCTTCTTGCTTCTATTATCGTTTTCTTAACTCCTTAGAAGGATGCCATGCTATTCTACAGGGAAGTCTTTTAAAATTTAAAGTAAGCAATAGAGTTATAAAAAAAGTATCTATGTCCAAGACTGTACATATTTCTATGTCCAAGATACTGTACTTTAATGTACCAACATCCTTTATGTAGCAGGATCACTTACTGACCCAATTACAGAAAAGGTGACTGAGCTATTTGCTGTGGCTTATATGTCTGTGTCCTCCCCAATTCATTTGTGGAAACTTAATCCCAGTGCAGCTGAGTTGAGAGGCAGGGCATCTAGAAGGTGATTAGGTTATGAGAATGGGGCCCTCATGGATGGGGATTCATCCTTTTATAAAAGAGGCCCAAGAGAGCCTGTTTGCACCTTCCTCCCTGTGAGGATGTCCATGTGAGGATGCTGCAAGAAGACACCAGCTGTAAAGCAGAGCCCTTACCAATCTCCGGATCTGCTTGCACCTTTCTTGGATTTCCCAGCCTCTGGAATTGTGAGCCATACATTTTTGTTGTTTATAACTTTTTATAGTAGCCTCAACAGGCTAAGGTATTTCTGTTATAGTAACCCAAACAGACTAAGACACGATCTAAAACCTAAAATCTAAAATTAAGTTAAATGTGGGCTCAGGACCAGCCACGTCAGTATGACCCCAGGCACTGTTAGAAAGGTAGATTCTCAGCCTCCATTTTAAAAAGATCCCCAGGTGATTCACATTTTTGAGTCTTTGTACTCATTTGTTTATTGTGGGTCCTATTTCCTTAATGCCCTGATAGAATGCCATGCTACCACTTCACTGGCTCTTCTCTCAGCCTGGAACTCTTCTTTGAGGTAGCCAAAAAGCCAGCTTTGTCTCCCACCATCAGGATGAGAGTGGAGATCTCTATCACCATCACTTTTATTCTTAGTCCTTAGAACGCAGCCTGACACGTAGTAGGCGCCTAGTAAACATTTGCTACATGAATGAATTTTCTTTTCATAATTATACAGTGCAATAGCATCATTAAAAATGTAGTGACGAACAGAAAACCAAACACCACATGTTCTTACTCATAAGTGGGAGGTGAACAATGAGCGCACATGGACACAAGGAGGGGAACATCACACATGGGGCCTGCTGGGGGGTGGTGGGCAAGGGGAGGCATTATGATAAATACCTAATACATGCAGTGCTTAAAACCTAGATGTTGGGTTGATAGGTACAGCAGACCGCCATGGTACGTGTATACTTATGTACAAACCTGTGTGTTCTGTACATGTATGCCAGACCCTAAAGTAAAAACAAAAAACAAAGAAAAAGAAATAAAAAAGGTAGCCATAAGCCACTTACCCCTAAATCAGGTTCTTTTCTCTTTTGTATTCTCTTACCAGCAAGTCACGGAAACCCCTCTAGGCAAATCACTTGGTCTCTCAGCCTTATTTTTTTGTTGTTGCTTTTTCTTCATTTGTAAAATAGAGGTTTTCATGCTGCTCTCATTGGGTTACTGGGAGGATTAAATCAAATCAAGGTGTACGCATAAATTGTATAGCCCAGTAGTTCACTAACTTGGTTTCATTTTAGAACCATCTGGGGAACCTTCCCTGGCACCTCCTTCCCCAGATCACTTACATTGGAATTTCTAGGAATGAGGCCCTGGAATCAGAATTTTTACACTTCCACACACGATTTTAACAGGCAGTCAGGTCTGAGAACCTCTGGCACCCGTTGCCTTCTACACTGTGGACACCAAATAAAACTTAGCCTTGTTTATTATTTTTTCTATCCAGGTCTTATCAAAGAACAACTGTCTGTGAACAAATCTCTCTGATTTCTACCATCTCTTATTTCTTATCTCAGGTTTCATTTTCCCTTGCCCCAAGGCAAGTCCTTACTCCAGCTCCTCTGGGCTTTCTGAAGTCTTAGCCATGAAGTCATACCTTCTCTTTGAAACCTGTCTTGGTTAGTCCAACCCTGATCACTCAAATCCACCAACAACCTGAAGTCTCTATTATAAAGTCTACTCACTGACTCCATTCTTTCATGTGTAGTTTACAACTGTTTCATGTGTGTCCAATTGCCATATTTCCCATGCCTCCAGCCCAGTGCTAGGGATACCCTAAACTAGATACTATTAAAGGAGCATCTTAAATTTTTAAATTTTAATTTTTTTGTTGTTATTTTTCCTTTCTTTTTCTTTTTTAAATAATAATTTTTTTTAAGTTCCAGGGTACATGTGCAGGATGTGCAGGTTGTTACATAGGTAACCATGTGTGCCATGGTGATTTGGTGCACAGATCAACCCATCACCTAGGTATTAAACCCAGCATGCATTAGTTCTTTTCCCTAATGCTCTCCCCTTCCACCCTCTTCTGACAGGCCCCAATAAGTGCTATTCCCTTCCCTGCGTCCATGTGTTCTCATTATTCAGCTCCCACTTGTAAGTGAGAACATGCAGTGTTTCATTTTCTGTTCTGGCATGAGTTTGCTGAGAATAATGGCTTCCAGCTTCATTCATGTCCCTGCAAAGGACATTATCTCATTCCTTTTCATGGCTGCATAGTATTCCATGGTGTATATGTACCACATTTTCTTTATCCCATCTGTCATTGATGGGCCTTTAGATTAGTTCCATGTCTTTGCTATTGTGAATAGTGCTGCAATGAACATATGCATTCATGTATCTTTATAATAGAATGATTTATATTCCTTTGGGTATATACCCAGTAATGGGATTGCTGGGTCAAATGGTATTTCCAGTTCTAAATCTTTGAGGCATTGCCACACTGTCTTTCACAATAGTTGGGCTAATTTATATTCCCAAGAACACTGTAAAAGTCTTCCTATTTCTCTGCAACCTTGCCAGCATTTGTTGTTTCTTGACTTTTTAATAACTGCCATTCTGATTGGCATGAGATGGTATCTCATTGTGGTTTTGATTTTCATTTCTCTAATGATCAGTGATGTTGAGCTATTTTTCATATGTTCCTTGGCCACATGTAAGTCTTTTTATTCATTTATTTGTTTTTAGAATTGTCTGTTCATATCCTTTGCCTACTTTTCAATGGAGTTGTTTGTTTTTTCTTGTAAATTTACTTAAGTTCCTTGTAGATTCTGGATATTAGACCTTTGTCAGATGTATACATTGTAAAAAGGTTCTCCTATTCTGTAGGTTTTCTGTTCATGCTGATGATAGTTTCATTTGTTGTGCAGAAGCTCTTTAGTTTAATTAGATCCCATTTGTCAATTTTTGCTTTTATTGCAATTGCTTTTGGCAATTTCATCATAAAATCTTTGCCCGTGCCTGTTTTCTGAATGGTATTGCCTAGATTTTCTACTGGGCTCTTTATAGTTTTGGGTTTTACATTTAAGTCTTTAATCCATCTTGAGTTAATTTTTGTATAAGGTGTAAGGAAGGGATTCAGTTTCAATTTTCTGCATATGGCTAACCAGTTCTCCCAGTGCCATTTATTAAGTAGGGAATCCTATCCCCAATGTTTGGTTTTGTTGAGTTTGTTGAACATCAGACGGTTGTAGATGTGCAATTTTATTGCTGAGTTTTGTCTGTTCCATTTGTCTATGTGCCTGTTTTTGTACCAGTACCATGCTGTTTTGGTTACTGTGGCCTTGTAGTATAATTTTAAGTTGGGTAGTGTGATGCCTGCAGCTTTGTTCTTTTTGCTTAGGATTGTCTTGGCTATGTGAACTCTTTTTTGGTTTCATATAAATTTTAAAATAGTTTTTGTCTAATTCTGTGAAGAATATCAATGATAGTTTAATGGGAATAGCATTGAATCTATAAATTGCTTTGGGCACTGTGACCATTTTCATGATATTAATTCTTCCTATCCATGAGCATGGAATGTTTTTCCATCTGCTGTGCCCTCCTTGATTTCCTTGAGCAGTGCTTTGTTGTTCTCCTTGAAGAGGTCCTTCACTTCCCTCATTAGCTGTATTCCTGAATATTTTATTATTTTTGTGGCAATTGTGAATGTGAGTTCATTCATGATTTGGGTTTCTGCTTGTCTGTTGTTGGGGTATAGGAATGCCTGTGATTTCTACACATTGATTTTGTATCCTGAGACTTTGCTAAAGTTGCTTACCAGCATAAGAAGCTTTTGGGCTGAAATGATGGGGTTTTCTAGATATAGAATTATGCCATCTGGAAAAAAGACAATTTGACTTCCTCTCTTCCTATTTGAATACCCTTTATTTCTTCCTCTTGCCTAATTGCCCTATTCAGAACTTCCAGCACTCTGTTGAATAAGAGTGATGAGAGAGGGCAGCCTTGTCTTGTGCCAGTTTTCAAGGGGAATGCTTCCAGGTTTTGCCCATTCAGTAGGATATTGGCTGTGGGTTTGTCAGAAATGGATTTTGTTATTTTGAGGTATGTTCCTTCAATATCTAGTTTACTGAAAGTTTTTAACCTGAAGGGATTTGAATTTTATCAAAGGCCTTTTCTGTGTGTATACAGATAATCACGTGGATTTTGTCTTTAGTTCTGCTTATGTGATGAATTACATTTATTGATTTGTGTATGTTGAACAAGCCTTGCATCCCAGGGATGAAGCCGACTTGATCATGGCGGATAAATGTTTTGATGTGCTGTTGAATTTGGTTTGCCAGTATTTTATTGAGGATTTTTGCATCGATATTCATCAGGGATATTGGCCTGAAATTTTCTTTTTTTGTTGTATCTTTGCCAGGTTTTGGCATCAGGATGATTCTGGCCTCATAAAGTGAGTTAGGGAGGAGGCCCTCCTTTTCAATTGTTTGGAATAGTTTCAGAAGAAATGGTACCAACTTCTCTTTGTACCTGTGGTGTAATTCAGCTATAAATCCATTTGGACCTGGGCTCTTTTTAGTTGGTAGGCTACTTACTACTGCCTCAATTTCAGAACTTGCTATTGGTCTAATTTAGAGATTCAACTTCTTCCTGGTTCAGTCTTGGGAGGGTGCATGTGTCCAGGAATTCATTCATTTCTTCTAGATTTTCCAGTTTATTTGCATAGATGTGTTTACAGTATTTGCTGATGGTTGTTTGTATTTCTGGGGTTCAGTGGTGTTATCTCCCTTATAATTTCTGACTGTGTGTATTTGAATCTTCTCTCTTTTCTTCTTTTTTAGTCTCACTAGTGGCCTATTATATTGATTTTTTTCAAAAAACCAGCTCCTGGATTCATTGATCTTTTCAAGGGTTTTTATGTCTCTATCTTTTTCAGTTCTGCTCCAAGCTTGGTTATTTCTTGTTTCTGCTAGCTCTGGGGTTTGTTTGCTCTTGGTTCTCTAGTTCTTTTAGTCGTGATATTAGGGTGTTGATTTGAGATCTTTCCAGATTTTTGATGTGGACATTTAGTGCTATAAATTTTCCTCTTAACGCTATAAATTTATAGTGCTATAAATTTCCCTCTGGGATGCTTTAGCTGCGTCCCAGAGATTCTGATACATTGTCTCTTTGTTTTCATTGGTTTCAGAGAACTTCTTAATTTCTGCCTTAATTTCATTATTTACCCCGGAGTCATTCAGGAGCAGGTTGTTCAATATCCGTGTAGTTGTGTGGTTTTGAGTAGGCTTTTTAATCTTGAGTTCTAATTTGATTGCACTGTAGTCTTAGAGACTGTTATTTTGGTTCTTTTGCATTTGCTGAAAAGTGCTTTATTTCCAATTATGTGATCAATTTTAGGGTAGGTGTGATGTGGCACTGAAAGAAAATGTATATTATGTTGTTTTGGGGTGAAGAGTTCTGTAAATATCTATCAGGTCCACTTGGTCTAGAGCTGAGTTCAAATCCTGAGTAGCTTTGTTAATTTTCTGTCTTCATGATCTGTCTAATACTGACAGCAGGGTATTAAAGTCTTTCACTATTATTGTGTGGGGGTCTAAGTCTCTTTGTAGGTTTCTAAGAACTTGTTTTATGAATCTAGTGCTCCTGTACTGGGTGCATACATATTTAGGCTAGTTAATTCTTCCTGATGAATTGAACCCTTTAGCAATATGTAATGCCCTTCTTTGTCTTTATTTGACCTTTGCTGGTTTAAAGTCTATTTTGTCAAAAACTAGAATTGCAACATCTGCTTTCTATTTGCTTGGTAAAATTTCCTCCATCCCTTTATTTTGAGTCTATGTGTGTCTTTGCACATGAGATGTGCTTCTTGAATACAACACCATGATAGGTCTTGCTTTTTTTTTTTTATTGTACTTTAGATTCTGGGGTACATGTGCAGATCATGCAAGACTGTTGCATAGGTACATTCATGGCAAGACAATTAGCTGCCTCCATCCCCCCATCTCCTATACCTGACATTTCTCCACACGTTATTCCTCCCACCCTCCCTCCCACAGTCTGTTCCCCCAACTATCCCTTCTCTGGTGCCACCCAACGGACCCCAGTGTGTGATGCTCCCCTCCCTATGTCCATGGGTTCTCATTGTTCAATACCCACCTATGAGTGAGAACATGTGGTGTCTGATGCTCTGCTCTTGTGTCAGTTTGCTGAGAATGATGGTTTCCAGGTTCATCCATGTCCCTACAAAGGACACAAACTCATCATTTTTTATGGCTGCATAGTATTCTGTGGTGTATATTTGCCACATTTTCTTTGTCCAGTCTATCATTAATGGGCATTTGGATTGGTTCCAGGTCTTTGCTATTGTAAATAGTGCTGTGACGAACATACGTGTTCATGTCTTTATAATAGAACAATTTATGGGGTCTTGTCTTTGTATCCAGCTTGCCATTCTGCATTTTTTAATTGGGGCATTTAGTCCATTTACATTTAAGGTTAATATTGTTATGTGTGAATTTGATCCTGTCATCATGATTTGGCTTGTTAATTTTGCAGATTTGTTAATGTAGTTGCTTCATAGTGTCATTGATCTGTGTAGTTCAATGTGTTTTTGTAGTGGTTTTCCTATCCATGTTTACTGCTTCTTTCAGAAGCTCTTGCAAGGCAGGCCTGGTGGTGACAAAATCCCTCAGCATTTGCTTGTCTCAAAAATATTTTATTTTTCCTTTGCTGATGAAGCTTAGTTTGGCCAGATATTAAATTCTGGGTTGGAATTTCTTTCCTTTAAGAATGTTGAATATCAGCCCCCAGTGTCTTCTGGTTTGTAGGGTTTCTGCTGAGACGTCTGCTGTTAGTCTGCTGGGCTTCCCTTTGTAGGTAACCTGGCTGCCCTTAACATTTTTTCCTTCATTTTGACCTTGGAGAATCTGATGATTATGTGTCTCACGGTAGATCTTTTCATGGAGTATCTTATTGGGATTGTCTGGATTTTTTGAATTTGAGTATTGGCCTATCTTGCTAGGTTGGGAAGGTTCTCCTGGATGACATCTTGCAGTGTGTTTTCCAACTTGGTTCCATTCTCCCCATCTCTTTCAGGTATTCCAATTAGCCGTAGGTTTGGTCTTTTCACATAGTCCCATAGTTCCTGAAGGTTTTGCTCATTGCTTTTTATTCTTCTTTCTCTAATCTTGTCTGCTTGCCTTATTTCACCAAGACAGTCTTCAAGCTCTGATATTCTCTCTTCTACTTGGTTAATTCAGCTATGGATACTTGTCTTTGCATCACAAAGTTCTAGTGCTGTGTTTTTCAGCTCCATTTTGTCATTCTCTAAACTGGTTATTCCAGTTAACAGCTCCCATAATCTTTTATCGTGTTTCTTAGCTTCTTTGCATTGGGTTAGAACATAATCCTTTAGCTCAGCAAAATTTATTATTACCCACTTCCTGAAGCCTAATTCTGTCAGTTCATCCATCTCAGCTTCAGCCCTGTTCTGTGCTCTTGCTGGAGAAGTGTTGTAATCATTTGGAGGAGAAGAGGCATTCTGGCTTTTGGAATTTTCAGCATTTTTGCTTTGATTTTTGCTCATCTTCGTGGATTTATCTACCTTTGATCTTTAAGGCTGATGACCTTTGGGTAGGGTTTTGGTGTGGGGGTCTTTTTTGTTGATGTTTTTGTTGCTTTCTGTTTGTTACTTTTCCTTTAAGAGTCAGGCCCCTCTTCTGCAGGTCTGCTGCAGTTTGTTGGGGATCCATTCCAGACCCTGTTTAACTGGGTTTCACCAGTGGAGGCTGCAGAACAGCAAATATTGCAGCCTCCTTCTTCCTCTGGAAGCTTTGTCCCAGAGGGACACTGGTCTGGTGCCAACTGGAGCTCTTTGATGTCTGTTGACTGCTTTTGGGAGGTCTCACCCAGTCAGGAGGCACAGGGTCAGTGACTCGCTTTAGGAGGCAGTCTGTCCCTTAGCAGAGCTGGTGTGCTGTGCTGGGAGAATGCTCCTTGTCAGGATCAGCCACAGAGCTGGTGTGCTGTGCTGGGAGAATGCTCCTTGTCAGGATCAGCCACAGAGCTGGTGTGCTGTGCTGGGAGAATGCTCCTTGTCAGGATCAGCCACAGAGCTGGTGTGCTGTGCTGGGAGAATGCTCCTTGTCAGGATCAGCCACAGAGCTGGTGTGCTGTGCTGGGAGAATGCTCCTTGTCAGGATCAGCCACAGAGCTGGTGTGCTGTGCTGGGAGAATGCTCCTTGTCAGGATCAGCCACAGAGCTGGTGTGCTGTGCTGGGAGAATGCTCCTTGTCAGGATCAGCCACAGAGCTGGTGTGCTGTGCTGGGAGAATGCTCCTTGTCAGGATCAGCCACAGAGCTGGTGTGCTGTGCTGGGAGAATGCTCCTTGTCAGGATCAGCCACAGAGCTGGTGTGCTGTGCTGGGAGAATGCTCCTTGTCAGGATCAGCCACAGAGCTGGTGTGCTGTGCTGGGAGAATGCTCCTTGTCAGGATCAGCCACAGAGCTGGTGTGCTGTGCTGGGAGGATCCCCTTTGTCAGGATTAGCCACTTTCAAAGGATCATTTTTCAATGTAAAATCAAGACTCTCATATAAAATGAACATGGGTCAAAGACTTTATTTAGTGCATTAATTAATGAGATCCAGTAAGATGTTACCATCAGTTCAAAGGAGAATTCAGAGAATCACATATGTACATAGGTAGTACAACATGTTGAAATAAACTTACAAATACCTACAAAATTAGTCTATTGCATTCCACTGAACATTGTTCACTTGCATTTTTATGTAAAAGAATCATTTAAATTATCAGTCATTTTCTACGATGTTCAGAGTGGTAAACAGATCAAAGATAATGAAAGACAGAGATCATTTTCTATGATGTTTAGAGTTGAAAAATAGATCAAAGACAACGAAAGACAGAGATAACCACAAACAATGTTCTAGACAATGTCTAGGTTTTCCATGGTAGATGCCCCATAATCTTGGCGGTGCCCTGCACAATTTTTCCTGACAGCACTCAGTGTGATTTTGAGGTCTAACAACAGACTCTTGTTGGGATAGATAGAACGGCTAGATGAAAACCACATAAGAAGTCTTACTTAGGAATTTGTGCAAGATTAGTTCAGCTAATTGCATCCTCAAATACCTGTAGCCACAGTAAAGCCAAAATCCAAGCTTTATATGGGGTAGCCTGACTCCAGAGATGTCTATACACCTTTTTCTGATAGGGAGGTCAAATTTCCAGTGTTACTTGGAAAGGTGTTACCTTTATCATCAAGCTGGCCAAGCTGGGAAAGAGGAAAAGAATGCACCAAGAAACCCATTCAACTCTGTGAAAGATAAGGAAGGGCCTCTAATGTTAGAATTGAGTGTTCCTCAGCAACTTGATAGCTCATTTAAATTTCCTACAAACCCTGAAAGATAGTTACTTTTATCCCTGTTTTTCCTGCAAGGCAGCTGCAATTTCAAAGGACAATGGGATTTCTCAACTAAGGGAAGGAATTTGAACCAGACCCATCTTTTCAAGGTCCATATTCTTTTCTGTAGTTTAATTTTGCAGATTAGGTTAGTTCATTTATCTGTCATTTTTAGGAACCTCCAAAATTTTCTTATGGAAGCTATAGTTTTCACTCTGAAAGAGAAAATAATTACATGTCAATGCAGTCTAGGTTTATTCTAGGAGATTCAGCAGCAACTTGAAAATTTATTTTTAGGAATAAATTTCACTAATATTTAAAAATTTGCTCTCCAGATGTCTAAATGTTTCTCGGATCTACCTTTAACTTCTTACATTTTTTATTAAGCTGAGATATTTAAAATACAGTCACTTCTCATAGGCACTTTACAATAGTAGAAGAAAAGTTGCTATGAAGTACCAGAAAGTTGGAATGTATAGTTATTACTGTGAAGATGCTGAAATCGAGAGTCTGGATTGAAGATCTGTGTATTTACTTATTTCTAAGAATCTGTGACTAGTGGATCAAGCTACAATTACATGGTGTGGGGAGCACAGTCTCTCAACCTTCTTTGGGAAGCAAAATGATTGAACTCCTTCAACATTGCTGTTAAACTCAAGTGTTACTCTTGGGTCTTTTTAAACCAAGTACCCAAGCTGAGGAAATATTTCAGTCTGCCTTCTGAACTTTGCTCAGTTTGCTCATGAGCTTTTCATAATAATCAGTGTGTTGCTAATAATTTGTATTCAGCTTGTTTAACACTTAACATCTTCTTTACATCATCTACACTTTCTTGCTGCACTTTGTATCTCTGCAGGATCTCTTCGTAATAAAATATCAAACCCACTTAATCTTTCTCCCTGAAATGTGACACTAGGGTAGGGGCAACCTGGCTGAGTACGTGGATTTTTAAAATCGGTAATGATAAAATAAATATGACCCTGTTGGTTCTTAATGACCAACACACACAGATTTTAATAATAATTTAGCTGTCTAATACCTATTTAATCAATAATTTTATACTAAAATGTACAATTTGTGGTCTAATGTTAGTCACTGACCATTTCTGATCAATGTACAAGTATTTGGGGTATATTTCCTTAGAGTTTATGCTTCCCAAAGTAGAATTAACAGGTCTACCATTACTTTATTTTTTTTTAATGGAAATAATCAATGAATTGTAATTTCAAGAATCTTCCAATAGTCTGGTAATTTAGCTGAATCCACTTCTTCCCTGCACTTATCTGTTCTCCAACCTGATCTCAGAGAACTCTTTCCAAATCTCCACTTTGCTCATCTCTTTCCTTCCATGACTTCCTATTGCTTTAAGGGTTAAGATAATCTCCTTGTCATTCCCTACGGAGGCTACGTGGCTGGGCCCCTTCTTATAACACCACTGTAATCTAGATGAAATAATTACTGTCCCCTTCATACTCGACTTACTCATCCATTTATCAAGGAGACTCTACTTGGTCCCCTCCTACCCTTAATTGGGCCACATATTCCAATTATATGCTCTCCAACTAAAACTAACCAACGGTGTTGTACAGTACTAATTAATGTGATCACTTGGTTATTATCTGTTTTTGATATTAGCTTCTAAGCTTCATGAGGGTAGGAATCTGCCCCTTTCTGTTTGCCACTGTATACCCAATGCCTAGCACAGTGTCAAGTCCAGCAGAGGCGCTCAATAATTGCTGGGTGAATTAACAACAGAATGAACAGTCACCAGTTAAACACAAAAATTGAAGTTTCCTCTTGGTCTCTATAGTTTTATCTATTTATTGGCTAGTTTATTTTGTCTGGGCTTTTCTGATTTTGCTTTATTTTGTAGCTGGTTTCACAAAATTGCATCAAAAAGGAAAAAAGGAGGTAAGAACTGAATAGGTACCAGGACCTTCAAAGAATGTTTTCACATGATCTCACTTAGTTCTCATAATCTGTGAGGTAGGTTATGATTGCTCTCACTTTACAGAGAGGAAATTGAGTCTTAGAAATGTCATACAAAGTTATACTACTTATACTAAGACATGAAAGAGCAAGAGTATGAACTGAGACCTGCCTTTGGCTGCTGAACTTGGAGCTAGGGATCTTGGTTGATCCGCAGCCTGGGTAGACATCTACCCATCATCTTAGTAAGGCTTTCAGTCTCCAGTTTTCTCTTCTGCAAAATGAGGACTACATTAATGTATATTTCTTTAATCACTGGTAATAATAAAATATTTCCTGCTATAACCTACAATGAATGTGTGATGCCCTACTGTGATGACCTTCTATTTGTTGTATAACCTACTCTTGGTCTCCTTTATCAATTAGTAAGGAGTGGTAGATTACAAAACTGGGTACAATTCTGCCCCGTCCCTGATTCCACACACTGTAGCAGTGCTCTCTTGCACTGACTCTGAGATTGGCTCTGACTTGTTTGGCTAATGGCATAGTAGCCAATGTGACATAAGCAGAGGTGTGAAAAAGTACATGTGCATTTGGGTTTGCCCTCAGGCTGTGCTTATGCCACATAGGAGCAAACATAGACTAGAGTTTCAAATACTGAGAGCAAGGATCCCCACTGCACCAACCAATAGCTGGCCACCTTTTAGAGGCAGAACCACTTAACTGACCCCAGATGCCTGAATAAGCCAGCACAGACCAGAAGGATCACTGAGTCCAACCTATGCATTCATGTGCCAAATAAATGCTTATTGTTTTAAACCATGACATTTTGAGTACTGATTACACATGTGCATTGTTTGTTATTTTATTTTCAAAGGTTGAAAACAGCAAAAACATCTAAAAGCACAGTTTCTGGGAGAAGCACTTGTTCTTGCCCATCTTGTACCTCTCTTTGGACTTGACCTTGACCTCCCATTGGCCTTACATTTAAGAGCAGGGACTCTGAAGACATTCTTGTTTATGACAGTTTTTGTCCAAGGGAGTATCCACAGAGCATCTTGTAGGCATGCGGCGATTGTGATTATAAACTTTCACAAAAGACTTGGTCCTTCACCTCTTGAAGATTTTCTTCTTACCCAAGACAGTTGTCCTTGCGTCTCCTCCACAATTCTGCATTTTTTTGTAGTCACTTGTGCAATTCGAATTCTTCTCCGATTGCAAACTACTTGACAGCAGGAACAGTATATATTTTCCATTTTTTTCAGTGTCTTTCACAGAATACATGTTCAGTACCTATTTGTTTGAGTTTAGTTATCCCAGAAAAAAAATTAGTTCTTAATGCAGTCTTCCTGAACCTGTGAGTGTTCCCTACTCATGAAATTTTCAAATCCTTGCAAATCTTCTCTTGTTTCCCTGCCCGGTGTTATCTAAATAGAATATCTGCAAAATGGAAAGCAGAAGTCTTTGGTAGCTCAAAAAAAGACCATAAAACAGACATGTAAATTTAATTGACTGACATGTCAGTAGAAGTAGGTTTTAGTTACCAGTAAAATAAGAAACTCAAGACTTGGAGACTGTTTCTAGATTTGTGCCAGCCAGGTGGGCCATACCCCCATGTGCTCGGTTCAGGGTCCACAAATATGACTTGGGTATGGTCTCTGCTTTGAAAACCAGGCTAATCATAGTGACCAAAAGCTATGACAGTTGCGAAGTTTAACCACATGTTTATGCAAATTTCATTATAATTACTTTGAAGAAAAATTATCTGTACAAATTTAATGTCAATATTGTGGTTTAGAAGTAAAGTTCTAATATCTGTTTTCTTTGCTCACTCACAAATCTATTTTCAACAAGAATCTATTTGTTGTTTAAATGCCTTTCCCTTCCTTACCCTTGATGATGGGAGGTTCCCACTGGATCGTGAGGAATTCGCTGAGAAATGGAACTTAGAGACCAAGAGACATTTGGACTGCCAAGGAAATATCCCAGCCCTGCTTCAACCCTCATTTTTCTCATAAGCACTCCACTCCTATGGCCTCACCCCAAACCTTTCCTTCATCTGGACATGTGCCACCTCTCAAATCCAACCCAACCAAGCCCTCATGGTGCACTGTCAGCAAGACTCTCTCCAGCACCCTTAACATCTTCACCCTGTGCTACATCCACCCTGCAAACCCTCTAATCACCTTGGATCAATTACACCAACTGCCTCCTTTGCTTCTCTACCCAGGCTTCTGAGAGCAATTGGAGAAATCTCACAATGACCACATTGCTAATGCTTATTTAGGCAGCATTTACTGAGCATCCACCATGCACTGGAGACAGTAGAAGAAACTGCTAGACTCAGAACAATACACAAAAAATAAGAGGGAGGTTCTCTTCCTTCTCAGAGCATAAAGTCTGGTGGGGTGGGGTGGGGTGGTGGAGTGGAGTTCACCACTTACCCCACAGTGTGATAAGCATTATCAGGATGGAAGAACAGAGTTCCCTGGAAGCCCAAAGGAGGGCTTCTAAATCAAAGACTTATGGGGACAGAGAAATCTTTGCCACTTCAAATTCATGCCTTCAACTTCACTGGCACCATTGGCACCATTCAGCAATCCTTTTATTGTTGTCTAGTCAGCTCCACCTCAATTTCCCCAATAAATGGTCAAACAATTATTGTTCTGAAGAGCCCCATCCATTCCTCAGATGACACAGCCTCTGACTGTACTGAGGAAGTCCAGCCCATATTTAAAAATCAACCTTTACTTCAACTCCTCCCCTCCTGACTCAGAAGGGAAGTTGCCCAGCTTTTGACCCTATCTGTCTACCATCACCCTCCAATTAGTCTTGAGATTGGGACCCTGACAAGTTGGTTGTTTATTTTCTTTCTTGCTTCTATTTCCTTATATTCAAGCTCTTCCTTTTAACTACTCACCCCCCAGCTAATAAACATATATAAAACTCTCATATACAAAAAGTAAACTATAAGTAAATAGAACAACCCAAATATTTTCAGGTTTCACCAGCTTCCAGATTAAATCTAAATTGTAACCAGGTAAAAAAAATGTACCAGTTTATAAATGTTCCCTAGCATTCAACCCACTCCTGCTTCCAGCTATGCCTAGGGTTCCCAAAGGAAAGGAAGAGCTCACACATGTTCATGAAAAAGCTGTGTTCATTTGTTGCTGTGCTGCTTTGCTAGAGACCTGCCTCTCCCAGATCACCCTTAGCTCGCCCATGTTAAGGTTCCATCACACACCACTAGAGAGCTACTGGCACTGCTGCCTCCAGCTCAGCAGCCTCTGAAGAGTCCAGCTGAGTCAGCAATATGCCTAAGCACTGGCCTCATCCTCAGCTGAGGTAGGGTTTTTTTTTTTTTTTGAGATGGAGTTTCGCTCTTGTTACCCAGGCTGGAGTGCAATGGCACGATCTCGGCTCACTGCAACCTCCGCCTCCTGGGTTCAGGCAATTCTCCTGCCTCAGCCTCCTGAGTAGTTGGGATTACAGGCACATGCCACCATGCCCAGCTAATTTTTTGTATTTTTAGTAGAGACGGGGTTTCACCATGTTGACCAGGATGGTCTCGACCTCTTGACCTCGTGATCCACCATCCTCGACCTCCCAAAGTGCTGGGATTACAGGCTTGAGCCGCCGTGCCCGGCCCTGAGGTAGGGTTTTAAGCTAGTGTGCAGAGTCTGCAGATTGCGTGGCTACCAATGTTCTCAATGTAATGGTGCGAGCATCCACTGATCTGCATCCTGTTGGTGCCTGGACAACTGGAATTTGCAGACAGAAGGGAAGATACAGATTCCTACCAATTTGCCTTCATCTTCATTAGGAAAACCAGTAGCAAGCATGCCCTCAACAGGCCCAATACCTTGCCACTGGGGATTCTGTGCTGTTATTTCCTATGTGAACAATACAACTCCATAGTTCTCTCTCTCAGGGGCAGTCCTGTCTAATCATCTAGTCTCTGCTTAACCACCTCAAACTAAACCCCACCTGGCAGATGTGTCTATCTATGTCCAAATCTCCATCATGGATACAGCTCAAGGTTTCCAAGGAAGATCCTCAGCATCCTGTAAATCCCAGCACTTTGGAAGGCCAAGGCATGCAGATGATTTGAGGTCTAGAGTTTGAGACTAGTCTGGCCAACATGGTGAAACCTCGTCTCTACTAAAAATACAAAAAGTAGCTAGGCATGATGGTTTACACCCGTAATCTCAGCTACTTGAGAGGCTGAGGCAGGAGAATCGCTTGAACTTGAGAGATGGAGGTTACAGTGAACTGAGATCATGCCACTGCACTCCAGCCTGGGTGACAGAGCGAGATTCCATCTAAAAAAAAAAACAAAACACAACTGATTATCTGGGGGGAAGAAGGATGTCACAAGTCAGTATAATAGTCTTATGCAAATCATGCAATAGCCACGACCCTGCTACAAAAAATGAGCTCTGGTCTCCTCACATTTTCCCTTCATAGCTGAGCCCCTTGCTTGAAAGTCAGCTATCATCTTTATTTCCTTGCTGTACACTCATTTTTAAATGTGATATTATCTTCTTTTAAAATATAGTTGTATATTCACTTGGTTTAAAATTCACAAAGTACAAAAAGCTATTCCTGGCTACCAAATGTCCCTCCTCAGACGCAACCGGTTTCCTGTGTATCCTATCAGGGATGTCTTATTAAATACAAGCAAAACCCTTTTTTAAAACAGCAGTACCATCCTGTATGTACACACCACACTCTTCCTTTTTTCCCTTAACACTACGGGGATCATTTTATATCAACAGATGAAGAGCATCCTCATCCTTTTGGGGTTGGGGGAGCTGCGGAATATTCTCTTGCATGGTTGTACCATAAGCTATTTAACTAGTCCCATATTGCTGGACTTTAGTTGTTTTTAATTTTTGTGATTGCAAATAGAACTGGATTCTTTTCCTGAGATGGACCTACATCGTTCACAGATTTTTTTTTTTAATGCAGTTTCCATTGAGACACCAAGATGTTACATTCCAAAGTAAGGTAGAACATATAATTTTGGAAGATGAAAAACCGATTTTGTGACTCTTAAGTTTCTCACTTATAGAGTATAGAGACTGTGGTTGTTAGAGGTTAGGAAACATTACGAAAAATAGAGTCTATATGTTGTGACTCCTATCTCCCTATGATGGAGCTGGACATTCTTAACCTGCATTTCATGACAAAGGAAAAAGCTTCAAGATGATTGCTCAGGAAATTTCATATGTGGCCCTGGGATTATGGGATCATGTATAAAATCCACCTAGAAAAGCTAAAGGGTAAGGGATATCTGGTTATTTGCGTAGGAGGTAAAGAGAGGCAGCTGCAGGGGAACCTGTGCTCTCAGAGTTGATTGGGACAAAGGATGTATAATTATTTCTTTGGGACTAGATGAGGACCCCCAGGCAAGGGCAGTGTGAAATGTCTTGAATTTTGTTTAAAAGGAATACCTGGGAGAAAAATGTCTCAGCAGAACTGCAGCTGAAGTCACCAGCCAGTGCATAGGACTGGGGAAGTGTAAAAGTCTAGTTGTTATGGAGATGGATGTATCTTCATGAAGGGAATGTCAGGTGAGAGATTCCCCGGCAGTGGGGGGTGAGGGATCTAGGTCTTTAAGAAACCATGAAAGAGCTCAAAGAGGATATGGGTTTAAAAAAAAATAAAATCAACCACAGCCAAAATAGGTGTTGGTCACTGAGGTATTTCCTGCTTCCTTGCCTCTTCTCTTTCCCAGTGTTTCCCCTAGAGAGATCTGGAAGCAGGTTAGAAAGACAGGAGGACAGAGAAAAGCACCGGAGGGGTGAGGGGAGCCAGTGTTGCCCTCCTTCCCCACTGCTGGTGTCCAGCCTGCAGTAGGCTGGACCTGAGAAAAGAGAGAAAGTTAAATGAAATGTAAAGTATTTATGATAACATTGGAGCGAACATTTGAACTGCTGACAATAAGGACTTTTCATTAAACTGAAAATGATGAGAAAAGCCATAGGGCTTACGTTAACTTTCATTGAGGGACCGAGTTTCACAAATAAATTGAGACATGGGGGTACTTCCACTTTTTAAAAAGATGTAGACAGTCACAAGAAATTTGCTTTCATCTTAGCAACAAGGACACTCCAAAGAAGTTATGAAATTATAGTTGTGAATGTTTTTTATTTTATAAATCTGTCCAATAGGTGAGGACACAAAGAAACCTAAGTGAATTAAGTGACAAGCCCTTTCAAGGAGAAAAGAGATTCATAGTTGTGTTCATTCCTGGCAGAGTGTGAAAGAAGGAAAATCTGATGTAGATTGGGATATGGCAAAACCAGGCAAAATCAAAACAAAGTTTAAATGGTCACATGTAGACTGGCATAGTAAATTTGAAATACAAGGGTCTCCAGTCACAGAACAAGTCTACACCAATTTAGTAACTCTTTCCCATAGTCCTTCTCTAAGTTCATGGGCTTAATACTCAGAAGACTGAGGACAGAGCAGGAGAAGTGAGAAAAATTCAACTCTGAAGGTTTGCAGGGAAGAATGAGGGGCAGCTGAAATGGTAAATCTATATTTACAAACACACACACACACACATACATACACAGAGAGAGAGAGAGAGAGAGAGATTGTCTAAAGCAAAAGGTAGCAATGTGTTTTGGGCCTTATAGTATACATAGAAGTAAAATGTATAACCACCAGAAAACAAAGGCTAAGACGGGAGGTGATAAGCCTCTTTATACCCTTGTAGGGTTCTGCATACTGTGTGTGACATCAATAAATATTGTTGAAGGTAGACTATGGTAAGTTCAAGATGCATATTGTACTATCTGAAGCAAACATTCAAAAAAGTACAACGAAAAAGTAAATCAAGGAGAGGAGGAGAAAAATTTAAGTAAAAAAGCATATTCAATCAGGCAACAAAAGTTATCAAAGAAGGAACAAAAAAATCCAAAGACTAGAATTAGAAACAATAGCAACATGGTAGATTTAGACCCCACCATACCGTTAATTATATTAATTTTAAATTAACTGAATACTCCCTTAAATGTCAAAATGACCAGATTTGATTAAATATTTAAGATCCAACTCTATGCTGTTTGCAAGAAAACTACTTCAAATATAAAGACAGGTAAAAAGTTAGAATGCACTGTAAGATAAAACATACAAATACTAAGCATAAGAAGGGCTGTGTGGCTACAGCAATATCAGATAAAGTAGATTTCATGATAAACAATGTTACCAGAATTAACAGCGACATTACTTAATGATAAAAAGCATAAGTCTTCACGAAGACATAATGATTCTTTAAATGTGCATGTGCCTGATAACAGAGTTTCAAGTACATGGAACAAAAGCTAAGAGAATAAAAGGAAGGGATAGAAAAATCCACAAAGCTGTAAATTTTAACACCCCCCTTTCAGTAATTGATAAAATAAATAGACCAAATCAATAAGACTATAGAAGGTGTGAAAACTCCTATTAGCCCCATTACTATTTGATATTTTAGAAAAATATCCAACACTTACATCCTAAAAGATGCATTTTTTTCAAATGTACAAGGAGCATTCACTAAGGTAAATGTACAGCATATGTCCTCTGTCCAAAATAATGTTAAAATAGTAATTGTTCATCATAAGACATCTAAACAATCTTCAAATATTTGGAAAGTTAGCTAGACATATCTAAATAGCCCCTGGGTAAAAGAAGAAGTCAGAAGGGCAATTAGAAAGTATTCTCAACTGAACGGTATTGAAAATTCAACATAGCAAAAGTTGGAGATGCATTAAAGCAATTTTGGCAATTTATTACTTCAAATGCCTATATTAGAAAATAGAAATGGTATAATCAAATTAATAATCTAAGTTTGCCACTTAAGCTAGAACAAGAAGAGAAAATTAAACCCAAGATAAATACAAGAAAGGAAATTTTAGAGCAGAAATTAATGAAATAAAAAACAAATAAAAATAGAGAAAGTTAATTCAAAAGTTGTCATTAAAAAAAATAAAATTGATGGCCAGGCCTGGTGCCTCACACCTGTAATCTCAGCACTTTGGGAGGCCAAGATGGGCAGATTATTTGAGGTCAGGAGTTCAAGTCCAGCCTGGCCAACATGGTAAAATCCTGAAACCCCATATCTACTGAAAATACAAAAATTATTCAGGTATGGTGGCACACAACTGTAATCCCAGCTACTTGGGAGACTGAGGCAAGAGAATCCCTTGAACCCAGAAGGCAGAGGTTGTAATGAGCCAAGATTGCACCACTGCACTCCAGCCTGGGCAACAAAGTGAGACTCTTGTCAAAAATAATAACTTAAAAAAATAAATCAAATTGATAAACCTCTAGCAAGACTGATCAAAGGACTCCCATGCACAGAGAGAAAGAGAGAGAGAAAAAAATGCCAATCAACAGTAATATAAATGAAAGCAGCAATTTCACTGCAGAGCGGTAGACATCCAAAAGAGAATAAAGCATATGATAATCAACCTATGCCAATTGTAAGGAACTGTGAAGGATCTTAAATTGTCAAAAACTATGATGTTTTCACTCTATTTGCAAGCTTGCAAGTTAGCGTGCCAGGCTTATGTATGTTGGCAGGAGATCTGAGACACCTGGGTCACAGACTAAGACCTTTATTACTCATGGCACAGCAAGCCACATAAGCTTCTTGCTTGAGTCAGTTCCTCTTCAGTCCTCAAGTTCCATAGGGTGACACAAGCAGTTGAGGTGAGTGTTGTATACACAGCTGGTTTGTGTCAGAGCTGAGAAATCTCAAGGCTTAGATGAGATAAGAAGCTGTAAGTAAAACTGACTGAACTTTGCCCCAGAAGGAGACATTATCTTTATTTTACTGGACAGCAAACAAACCTGCCTTCTACTCTACAGAGAGAAACTATCTATGTCTTTCTAGAGTTCTCGCCATAGAAACATCTTGAAAAGAGAGTGAACCAAAAGCTATTGGTGTTTCCACTCAAGATGCGCAGAAATACAACAGACCTATAGAGAATTGTCTCCTAATGTCAATTGGTGGATTGAACAGGCTCCTTGAAGAAAAGCAACTTATGCAAACTGACACGAAATACATATAGTTAAATAACTAAATACCTGGTAAATTGAATTTACAATCAAAATATTCCCATAAAGAAATTTCAAATTTTATGAGTTTATTTAATCAAAAATGGAAGAAAAATCTTGCAGAAAGTAGAAGGGGAGTAAAAATTGGCCATTTTTTATGCTAGCATAACTCCAATAAGAATACTTAACAAAAAAATTTTTTAAGTTACAGACCAACAACACATATGGATGGAGATTTAAATTTTTTTAACATTTTTTTTAATTTTTGAGGGTACATAGTAGGTGTATATATTTATGGTGTATATATTTATGTATAATATATACATATAAATATGTATATATTTAGGTGTATATATTTATGTATATGTATAATATATATATATACATATATTATGTATATATCATGAAATGTTTTGGTACAGGCTTGCAATGCATCAAAATCACTTCTTAGAGGATGGCGTCTCCATTCCCCCAAGCATTTATCCTTTGTGTTACAAACAATTCAATTACACTCATTTAGTTATTTTTAAATGTACAAATAAGTTATCATTGACTATAGTCACCCTGCTGTGCTACCGAATAATAGATCTTACTCATTCTTTCTAACTATTGTTTTGTACCCATGAACCATCCCCACCTCCCCTTACTCCTAACTACCCTTCCCAGCCTCTGGTAACTATCCTTCTACTCTCTGTGTCCATAAGTTAAATTGTTTTGATTTAAAACAGTTTAAATCAGATTTCTCACAAATAAGTGAGAAAATGCAATGTTGATCTTTCTGTGCCTGGCTTAATTTTACTAAACATAATGATCTCCAGTTTTATCCATGTTGTTGCAAAGGGCAGAATCTCATTCTTTTTTAGTGGCTGAATAGTACTCCATTGTGTATATGAACCACCTTTATCCACTCATCTGCTAATGGACATTTAGGTGGCTTCGAAATCTTGGCTATTGTGAACAGTGCTCCAACAAATGTGGGAGTGCAAATATCTCTTTGATGTACTGAGTTCTTTTCTTTTGGTTATATGCCCTACGGGGGGATTGCTGGATCATATGGTAGTTCTATTTTTAATTTCTTGAGGAACCTCCAAATCTTACTCCATAATGGTTGTACTAAACAAACTTTAAAAAAGTTAGCAAGTTGAATACAGAAATACATAAAAAGCATGACCAAGTTTGTTTTATTCCCAGAATATAAAGTTAGTTTATTATTTGAAAAATCAACCAGTAATTGGCAATGACAGAATAATTTAAAAATAGGAATATTGAATAAATCCAAAAAAAGTATTGACAAAATTCCATGTCGATTCGTGATAAAAATTCTCAGCAAATGAGAATAGAAGGGCACTTTTTCAGTGTGATAAAGTCATATACAGGAAAACCAATAGCTATTATTATGGATCACAAGATGATAGATATATTTCCTCTATGATCTGGAAAAATGTACACTTTGATCACTTCTATTAAACACACTGTATTGCAATCTAGTCTAGTGCAATAAGAAAAGACAAAGAAACAGTTTGGAGAGGAAAATGTAAAACTGTCACTATTTGCAGACTACAGGATTGCAGGCATGGTTGTGTATTTAAAACACTCAGTATAATTTACCAAAAACTATTAGAACTGACAAGTAAATTTGTAAGGTAGTATGATACATGCTCACTGTGCAAATCTATTGTATTTCTATTAATTTTACTTAATAGTAACTATTAAGTAAAAACTATTAGAACTGACAAGTAAATTTGTAAGGTAGTATGATAGATGCTCACTGTGCAAATCAATTGTATTTCTATATACTATCACTAAGCAATTGGAAAATTAAATTATTTTAAAATACCATTTATACTAGCATTTAAGAACTAAATAACTGGAAATTAAACTAAAGGAAGACATACAAAACCTATGCATTGAAAATTACAAAAATTGTTGAAAACTATTAAAGAAAACACAAATACATTGAGAGATTTATGACCTACACATTAAAAATTACAAGAGGTTGATGAAAAATATTAAACACAAATAAATTGGGAGATATATATGGCATTCATTAATTGAATGGTTTAATGTTAAGATGTTCATTCTCCCCAAATTTATCTACAGATTTAATATACAAACAAATTTAGCCAAGTTATTTGAAGACATTTAAACTGATTCTGAAAATGCTAATGATCTACAATAGCAAAAGTGATTTTGGAAATGAACAAGTTCAATAATTGGGAGGACTTACACTACACAATATCAACAATTATTATAAAACTATGGTCATCAAGACTGTTTGATATTGCCATAAGAATAGATAAATAAATTAATATACCATAATATAGATTAGAGGGATTGACTCACATAATTGACTTTTGACCAGGGCACCAAGTCAATTCAAGGTCTTTTCAAGAAATGATGGGAGGGTAACTAAACATCCATATGGAAAAATAAAACAAGGAATCTTGTCATGAGTTCTATAGTGCATCATCCCTACATCCCTCCAACCTCATTCCTACCCCAGTCATTTCACTCCTCCTCCTGCACTCTGACTCATTTTCTCTTTCGCTAGCATGTTGGTGGCTGCCAACAGCTCACAACTGAGTACCTGTCTCCCCGGGAATTGTTCTGGTAAACCAATATCACAATCTTTCCCTGGTGGCAGTTCAAATCACATAACTGGTTGATGTAGAGGTTCAAATGCCCAGCTCTTTCGCCTCATTTGGACTGATTCTAAGGAGCTAGACAAAATATCGAGCTCCTCATAGGATTCACTGAAGCCCCTGTTGCATCACAGTTCAGTTTTTTCCTCTGCCCAATTCTGCTTTCTTCAACCCTCACACAAGTACTTTAGCTATGAATACTCCTGCAAGTAAGTCTGTTTCATGGAGAGCTCAATCTATAACAAAATTCACCCTTACCCCACTCCCTACACAAAGAAATAATCTGAGATGGATTATAGATCTAAATGTGAAAGCCTAACAATACAATTTCTAGAATCACTCATGGGGGAATATCTTCATGACTTTGAACTAGGAAAGATTTGCACACCCCTCCCCCAATCCCAGGTGGCACAGCTTGCATCTCCAGGAAAGACTCCTTCTTTCTGCTTGAGAGGAGAAGGGAGAGTAAAGTGAACTTTGTCTTGTAACTTGGATACCAGCTCAGCCACAGTAGAATAGAGCACCAGGAAGAATCCTGAGGCCCTAGCTCGCAGTTGGCATTCTTAGACATACCCTGGGTCAGAAGGGAACCTCCTGGCTTAAAGGGAAAGACTCATTCCTGGCAGGATCCATCACCTGCTGACTAAAGAGCCCTTGGGCCTTGAATGAACCTCAGTGACACCAGACATTTATCACCATGGACCCTGAGTGAGACCTAGGGCTATACTAGCTTTAGGTGAAACCCAGCACATTTTCAGCTGTGGTAGTGACAGAGAGAGACTCCTCTGCCTGAGGAAAAGATTGGGAAGAGTAAAGGGAACTTTTTCTTGCAGCTTGGGCACTAGCTCAGTCACAGTAGGATAGAGCACCAAGTGGGCTCCTATGGTCCTTGATTCCAGGCATTGATTCCTGGATAGCATTTATGGATCCATCCTGGGCCAGAGAGGGACCCACTGCCCTGAAGGGAAACACCCAGTCCTGACAGCATTGACCACAGCTGAATGAAAAGTTCTTGGGCCTTGAGTGAACATCAGTGGTAGCCAGGAAGTAATCACCTTGACCCTGGGGTTTGGGTGGCCATGGAGAGAGACTCATTAATATGAAGAAAGGAGAAGGAAGAGCAGGAAGGACTTTGTCTTGGGGTTTGGGTGCCAGTTCGGCTGCAGTGGAATAGAGCACCAAGTAGGCTGGGTGTGGTGACTCATGCCTGTAATCCCAGAACTTTGGGAGGCCGAGGTGGGGAGATCACTTGAGGTCAGGAGTTTGAGACCAGCCTGGCCAACATGGTGAAATCCTGTCTCTACTAAAAATACAAAAATCAACTGGGTGTGGTGGTGGTGGCAATGGGTGCCTGTAATCCCAACTACTTGGAAGGCTGAGGCAGCAGAATCACTTGAACCTGAGAGGCAGAAGTTGCAGTGAGCTGAGATCACACCACTGCACTCCAGCCTGGGTGCCAGAGTGAGAATCTGTCTCAAAAATATATAATAATAATAATAAAGCACCAAGTAGATTCCTAAGATTCCCAACTCCAGGTCCTGGTTCCCAGACATCATTCTCGGACCCACCTTGGTAAGGTGGGAGTTCACGGCCCTGAAGGATAGGACACAAGCCTGGCTGGATTCACCACTTGCCTACGGAAGAGCCCCTGGACCTTGAGTGAAAGTTGATAGTAACCAGGCAGTGGTTGCCAGGGTCCTTGGATGAGACCCAGTGCTGTCCTGGCTTTGGGTCTGACTCAGCATAGTCCTATTGGTGGTGGGCCAGGGTTGCTTGTTTCACCCCTCCCCCAGTTCCAGACATCTCAGCATGGAGAGAGGGACTCTGTGTTTTGGGACTAGAGTAAGGGAAGAGAACAAGAGCTTCTGCCTGGTAATTCAGAGAATTCTCCCATCTCTTACCCAAAACCCCTCTATGATTCTACAAGAGTCACAGCATTACTGGGCTTGGGGCATCTCCTAATGCAGATATGGCTGCAGTCACCAAAGATTTAGATCATAGCAGTCAATTCCCTTTGAATACTTGGAAAACCTTCCTAAGAAGGCTGAATATACAAACAAGGCCAGATTGTGAAGACCACAATAAATACCTAATTCTTCAATACTTACACATTGGTAAGCATCCACAAACATCAAGACCATCCAGGGAAACACGACATCACCAAACAAATTAAATAAGGCACCAATGGCCAATCCTGGAGAAACCTTTCAGACAGAGAATTCAAAATAGCTGTTTTGAGGAAGCTCAATAAAATTCAAGATAACATAGAGAAGGAATCCAGAATCCTATTAAATAAATTTAACAAAGAAATTAAAATAATTTTTTAAAATGAAGCAGAAATTTTAGAGCTGAAAAATCCAATTGACATACTAAAGAATGCATCAGAGTCTTTCAACAGAATTGATCAAGCAGAAGAAAAAATTAGTGAGCTTGAATACAGTGTATTTGAAAATATGCAGCCCAAGGAGACAAAAAGAATAAATAAAAAAGAATGCAGTACACCTACAAGATTTAGAAAATAGCCTAGTTATTGGCCTTATAAAGGAGGTAGAGGGAGAGATCAGGGTAGAAAATTTATTCAAAAGGATAGTAACAAAGAACTTTCCAAACCTAGAGAAACATGTCAATATTCAAGTAAGAGAGTTATAGAAGAATATCAATCTGATTTAACATAAAGAAGACCACCTCAAGGCACTTAATAAACTCCCAAAGATCAAGGATAAAGAATCTTAAAAGAAAGCAGTAAGAGAAAAGAAACAAATAACATACAAATGAGCTCCAACACATCTGGCAGCAGGTTTCTCAGGGAAACCTTACATGCCAGAAGAAAGTAACATGACCTATATAAAGTATTGAAGGAAAAAAAAACTTTCATCCTAAAATAGAATATCCAGTAAAAATAGACTTCAAACATGAAAGAGAAATACAGATTTTCCCAGACAAACAAAAAGCTGAGAGAGCTCATCAACACCAGACCTGTGCTATGAGAAATGCTAAAGGGAGTTCTTCATTTTGAAACAAAAGGGAACAATAAGAAATTATCTGAAGATATAAAACTCACTGGAAATAGTAAGTACACAGACAAACACAGAATATTATGACACTGCAATTGTGGTGTGTAAACTACTCATATCTTGTGTAGAAAGACTAAAAGATAAACCTATTAAAAATAATAAATACAACAACTTCTCAAGGCATAGACAGCACAATAATATATAAATAAAAACAGTAAAAAGTTTAAAAGGAAGATAAAATTAAAATGTAGTATTTTTATTATTTCTCTCTTTGCTTATTTATTAATTTGTTTGTTTTCACAATCAGTGTTAAGTTGTCATCACTTTAACATAATGGGTTTTGTTATTTGCAAGCTTAATGGTAATCTTAAATCAAAAAACCTACAACAGATACACAAAAAATGAAAAAACAAGAAATTAAAACATGCCACCAGAAAATACCACCTTCACAAAAAGGAAGAGAGAAAGAAAAGAAGGAAGGAAGAGAAGACCACAAAACAACCAGAAAACAAATAGCAAAATGACAGCAGGAAGTCTTTACTTATTAACAATAACATTGAATGTAAATAAACTAAACTCTCCAATTAAAAAGTTAAAGTGGCTAAATATATAAAAATTTAAAGAAATAAACAAGACCCAACTGTCTGTTTTTACAAGAAACATACTTCATCTATGAAGAGACATATAAACCAAAAATAAATGAATGGAAAAAGATATTTCATATAAATGGAAACCAAAAGAGAGCAGGAGTAGCTATACTTACATCAGATAAAATAAATTTAAAGACAAAAACTATAAAAAGAGTCCAAGAGAGTCATTATATAATGATAAAGGGATCAATTCAGCAAGAGGATATAATGATTGTAAATATATGTGCACCCAACACTCAAGCACCTAGATATATAAAGCAAATATTATTAGAGTGAAAGAGAGAGATAGACTCCAATACAATAATGGCTGATGACTTTGAAACCTCACTTTCAGAATTGGAAAGATCATCTAGACAGAAAGAAACATCAGACTTAATGTGTACTACAGAACAAATGGACCTAATCGATATTTATGTTTCAACCAATGGCTGCAAAATATACATTCTTCTCCTTATCATTTGGCTTATTCTTAAGAATAGACCATCTGTCAAGCCACAGAACAAATCTTAACAGCTTCAAAAAAGTAAAAATGAAATCATATCAAGTACCTTCTCTGACCACAATGGAAAAAACTAGAAATCAATAACAAGGGGAACTTTGGAAAGTATACAAACACATGAAATTTAAACAATATGCTCCTAATGACCAGTGGGTCAATGAAGAATTAAAAAAGAAGTTAAAAAATGTCTTCAAATAAATGAAAATGAAAACACAACATACCAAAACCTATGGGGTACAGCAAAAGCAGTACTAAGAGGAAAGTTTATAGCAATAAGCACTTAGATCAAAAAAGTAGAAAAACTTCAAATAAGCTGCCCTGAGAAGAAAGGACTTGCTTCTCCTTTGCCTTCCACTGTGACTGGAAGTTTCCTGAGGCCTCCCCAGCCATGTGGAACTTGGATCCTTGAACAACGTGGAGGTTGAGAGTGCCAAGCCCTTGTGCAGTCAAAAACCCATGTATGAGTTTTGACTCCCTAAAAACTTAACTACTGATAGCCTACTGTTGACTGGAAGTCTTACTGGTAATAATAACACATCTTTTGCATGGTGGATGAATTATATACTGTATTCTTACAATAAGGAAGCTAGAGAAAAGAAAATTGCATAGAAAAAAGAATAAATACACTGATGGCACTGTATTTATTGATACTGTGAGTTTATATCATCTGTTTATACAAGATCAATCATCTGTATCTGAAATGGGTGGAGGCTGCAGGCCTCCATCCACAGTACCCAGCAAGCAACTCAACTTATTCTTGTAATGTCATGACTTTTCTCTGCTTCTTGGGAGCACTTCAGCATCATTAGTGGTACTTCATATAGGTCCCATGGTATTATTTGGGTTTTACGGTATTGCACTAAAACAGATAAAAAATACAAGAACTCCAAGAGATCACTCTTTACTGCCATATGAAATTTTCTGGAGAGATGAACTGCTCTCCAGGTGGAGAGGATTAGCGTCATCCAGCTATTTCAAGCCTATATTCGCAACACTTGAGCTCACCACAATAGCCACAGGAGGTAGCTATGAAGTCACTACAGGAGTACAGTATGGACTAGTTATTTTTTATGCAGTTTTGACTGAATACTGCGTCTTAGTCCTCTGGGTTTACTTCCTTGATAAATACATAACTCTCAAGTGCAGTTTTTCCAAAATTTATACCCAAGCACAAGGAAGTGAGACACAAGTCTGATAATGGGGCGATGGAAATTGGGGGACTTGAACAGAATCCTGCACTCATTTCCCACCTGCCCCCAGAAAATTTACCCCACTTCTCATCCCTAACAGGAAACCAGAAGACTCTTTTCTGAATCAACTAAACAGTCCCATAGATTCCTAGAGTCTGCCAACAAAAACATCAAAAAGCTGGATCATTACAGCAAAGGTACTAGTTGTAAAAACCTCAGCTACATAGCTTCTGGTCAGCTTTTCAATGCTTCACTCTTTCATGAGAATCAACAGTTAAGGATCATCAGGCAGTTGAAAAAGGGAACATTCGAAATAGGAACAAGGGAAACAAAGCCGAAGCAAAAACCTTGGAGGAAGAGAAACGATGCAGTGAACAGAAGAAAAACTCAACAACAACAACAGCAACAAAAAGCCACAATACGGTCATCAAAGGGAAGATACTGCATCCATGCAACAAAAGCAATACTATAAACAAGAACATCAGAAAAAACCCTCAAAACCAAACACAAAACAGCAAAACAAAGGAGTCTGAAGATAGAGAATTCCCTAGAAGATAACGATAAAAAAACAGACAACATGAGAGAAGAGTATTCATTCTAGGAACAAAAAACACATAGAGAAAGCAACAATATAAAAAAATGGATCCAGAATTAAGGGACTCAGGTGCCTGGGTTACACTCTAAGTATCCAGTATAAAAGTACAGGTTCAAAAACCACAGGATAAAGCAATCTAAAAATTTCCAAACAGCAGGAAAAGGAGCACATATAATCATCAGAAACTGAAATGACACTGGACGCAGATAACACTACTGGAAGCTGAGGAAAAACGCCTTCAAAAGTGGGAGGAGTGGAAAATTGTTCTCAATGTAAAATTTTCTTTCCAAACTATCCATCAAGTGAGGAGAAACAGTTGTTTGGGACTCAATTTTACTTTGCCTTCATTCCTTCCCAGGAAGCTATTAAAGGATGTGCTCCTCTAAAGCGAGGAAAGAAACTTGAAAAGGAGATGACAGGATCCAGGAAACAAGATGAACAGCCTAGAATGACTGTGCAAGGAAGAGCCACACAGACAGCTCTGCAGCAACTATGGGAACCTGTGCAAAGTGAGGAGGGTGTGGGTGCTCAGCCTGGTCTCCAGAGTCCAGCTCAGTGCTTGATACATCAGATTCATAACAAGTGAGGCCGGTAAGCAGATCAAGTATGGAGAAATTGTTGAATGACACCAATACAGAAGGAAGCAGCTTATAAGGACAGACATGATACATTATACATGGCAAACAGCATACAAGGACAAGGCTGTGACCAGGATATGTTTTAAAATGCAAAATCAGTAGCATATTCAAAGAAAAAACACATAACACTCTGGAAAAAAAAGAGGAAAACTTCAAATACTGATACATCTTAAAGAACTAAAGCAAACCATCCCAAAATTAGCTTAAGAAAAGAAGTAATAAAAGTCAGAGCAGAAATAAATGACATTGAAAGAAAAAATACAAAACATAAATGAAACAAAAAGTTGGTTTTCCGAAAAGTTAAGCATTGGAAAGAAGACTCAAATAAAATCAGAGATTAAAAAGGGAGCCATTACGACTGACACTGCAGAAAATCAAACGACCATTAGAGGCTAATATAAGCAACTATATGCCAATAAATTGGAAAACCTACATCAAATAGAGAAACTCCTAGACACATACAATCTATCAAGATTGAACCATGACAAAATACAAAGCCTGGATATACCAATAACAAGTAATGAGATTGAAGCTATAATGAAAAGTCTCCTAGCAAAGAAAAGCCCAGGACTCAATGGCTTCGCTGCTGAATTTTACCAAACATTTAAAGAAGAACTAATACCAGTTCTATTCAAACTACTCCAAAAAAATAGAGGAGAGAACACTTCCAAACTTATTCTATAAGAACAGTGTTAACCTCCAAAACCAGACAAAGACACATTAAATAACAAAAAGAAAACTAAAGGTCAATATCCCTGTTGAATATTGATGTAAAAATTCTCAATAAAATACAAGCAAACAATTCAACAACACATTGAAAACAACATTCATCATGATCATGTAGGATTTATCTCAAGATTGCAAATATAGTTCAATATACACAAATAAATCATGTGATACATCAAATCAACAGAATAAAGGCCAAAACCATATGATAATTTCAACTGGTGCTGAAAAAGCATTTGATAAAATTCAACATCTCTTGATCATAAACCCCCCCAAAAAAACTGAGTATAGAAGGAATATAGCTCAACACAATGAAAACCATATACAACAGATCCACAGCTAGTATCATACTGAATGGGGAAAACTGAAAGCCTTTCCTCTAAGATCTGGACCAAGACAAGGATGATTACTGTTATTTGATGTATGCTGGAACTCCTAACTAGAGCAATCAGACAAGGGAAAGAAAGAAAGGGCATCCAGACTGGAAAAGAAGAAGTCAAATTTTACCTGTTTGCAGATGATATAATCTTATATTTGGAAAAAACTAAAGATGCCACTGAAAAACTATTAGAATGGATAAAGAAATCCAGTGAAGTTGCAGGACACAAAATCAACAAAAATAACATTTCTATATAATAACAATGAACAATTAGAAAAAAGAAATCAAGAAAGTAATCCTATTTATGGTAGCTACAAATAAAACAAGATACCTAGGAATAAATTTAACCAAAGAAGTGAAAAATCTCTACAATGAAAATATAAAACATGATGCAAGAAATTTAAGAGGACACACACACACACACACACACACACAAATGGAAAGATACTCAACGGGCATGGATTGAAAGAATCAATATTGTTAAAATATCTATACTAACTAAAGCAATCTACAGATTCAATGCAATCCCTATCAAAATAACAATGACATTCTTCACAGAAATAGAAAAGATAATCCTAAGGTTATATGGAACCACAAAAGGCTCAGAATAGCCAAAGCCAACCTGAGCAAAAAGAACGAAACTGAAAGAATCACATTACCTAACTTCAAATTATACAACAGAGCTGTAGCAACCAAAGCAGCATAATACTGGCATAGGAACAGTTACATAGAACAATGAAACAGCGTAAAGAACCCAAAAATAAATTCATACATCTACAGTACACTCATGTTTTACAAAGTTTCCAAGAACAAACAATGGTGGAAGTACAGTGCTTTCAAGAAATATTGCTGGGGAAACTGGATATCCATATGCAGAGGAATGAAACTGGACTCCTATCACTCACTATATACTAAAATCAAATCAAAATTGATTGAAGGCCTCAAACAATGAAACTACTAAAAGAAAACATTGGAGAAACTCTCAGGGACATTGGTCTGGGCAAAGACTTTTTGAGTAATACCTCCAAAACACAGGCAACCAAAGCAAAAATGGACAAATGAGATCATATCAAATTAAAAAGTTTCTGCACAGTAATGGAAGCAATCAATAAAGTGAAGAGACAACCCACAGAATGGGGGAAAATATTTTCAAGCTCTCTATATGGCAACGGATAAAGAACCAAAATGTATAAGAAGCTCAAACAACTCTACAGGGAAAAAATCTAACAATCCAATTTAAAAATGGGCAAAAGTTCTGACCAGATATGTCTCAAAAGACATACAAATGGCAAAAGTGTGTATGAAAAGGTACTCAACATAACTGATCATCAGAGAAATGCAAATCAAAACTACAATAAGATATCATCTCACCCCAAATAAAATGACTTATATACAAAGACAAGCAATGACAAATGCTAGTGAGGATATGGAGAAAAGGAAACCCTCATATACAGTTTGTGTGGATGAAGATTAGTATAGCAACTATGGAGAACAGTATGAAAGTTCTTCAAGAGTCACAGGGAAAAAGAAGATGGCATGGTAGGAGCAACTCAGGATTGCAGCTCTCAGTGAAGGCACAGAGGGTGAGTGCAAGCCGCATTTCCAGATGGATCTTTGTTGCCCACAGAATGGGGAAATATCCAGGTGTAGGAGAGACACAGGATGCCAGCGCAGCTGTTTCAGCTGGCGTGGCCATTTTGGCTGGCACCACAGTGCAGCGGCACTCCACACAAAAATGCACTGGTCTGGGTGCCCTGTTAAACTGGCAATCTGAGATTTGGGAGGGCAGATTAGCATATCCATCTGATTAAACGGGACTTGGACAGTGAGCCAGACTGGGAGATTCCCGAGAAGTGATGTTTGAGCCAGTGCAGTGGGTCGCTGCATGGGAAATCACACAGATCCTGGTGCCGTATCAGCAGGCGAATGAAACACCTGCAAGAGAGTCAACCGTTCAACTTAAAAAAAAAAAAAAGGGCTCCGAGGCAGGGAGCCAGGTGATGAGGCTCAGCAGGTCCCACCCCCACAGGGACAAACAAAATGACAATTCAAAACGCTCGGGGTTGACAGTTTCACTGCAGGCACAGCTGAACCCAGGACAGTGCAACTTGGTGGGGGAGGGGCGTCTGTCATTACTGAGGCATTCCACCCCTACTGAGGCACACTCCCATTGCTAATGCAGCCTGCCATTGCCAAGGCAACCTGACATAACAGAGAGACTCCACCAATACAGAGGTGGGACATCTTCACCACAGCAGTTTCAACCACTCCCATATAAACGGGACTATAGGGAATTACACTTGGCAGCAGGGTGGAGCCCATGGCAACAGGGCAGAGCCCACGACAGCAGGGTGGAGCCTCGGCAGGCAAATAGTGACTAGACTGCCTCCTAGCTGGGCAGGACAGTGCAATGGATACTCATAAAAGAAGCCCTAACTCCCCAAGACAGAGCATCTGAGGAAGAAAAGGGGTTTTATAAGTTCTGCTGCAGCAGACTTAAACATACCTGCCTAACAGCCCTGAATGAACAACGGAGCTCATAGCTCAGCACTTGAGCTCCTATAAAGTACAGACCGTCTCCTCAAGCAGCTCCCTGATCCCTGTATATCCAAAGAGTCACCTCAAAAAGGACTGATCAGACTGACATTTGGCAGGCATCATTCTGGGACAAAGACAGCAGAAGAAGAAACTGGTAGCATCCCTCACTGTTCTGCAGCTGCTACAGGTGTACCCCAGACAAGCAGGGCCTGGAGTGGACCTCAGCAGTCCTACAGCAGAGGGGCTAGACAGTTAGAAGGAAAACTAAGTAAAAGAAATACTTCATCATGAACAATCTGGGTGTCCACTCAGAGCCCCAATCAAAAAGTCAGTGACTACTTAGATGACAGGTGGATAAATCCATAAAGATGGGATGAAACCAGCACAAAAAGGAGGAAAACATCCGAAACCAGAACACCTCACCTCCTACAAAAGACCAAAACTCATCACCAGCAAGGGAACAAAGCTTGACGGAGAATGAGTGTGATGAAACGACAGAATCAGACTTCAGAAGGTGGATAATGAGAAACTTCCGTGAGCTAAAAGAACCTGTTCAAAATCAATGCAAAGAAACTAAGAACCTTGAAAAAAGATTCGAGGAAATGATAACAAGAATGCATAACTTAGAGAGAAATATGAATGAAATCAAGGAGCTGAAAAACACAACACGAGAACTTTGCAAAGCATGCACAAGTTTCAAAAGCCAAATTGACCAAGCAGAAGAAATAATATCAGAAGTTGAAGATCAACTCAATGAAATAAAATGAGAAACCAAGATTGGAGAAAAAAGTGCAAAAAGGAATGAACAAAGTCTCCAACAAATGTGGGACTATGTGAAGAGACGTAACCTATGTTTGATAGGTGTACCAGAATGTGATGAAGAGAGTGAATCCAAGCTGGAAAATACTCTTCAGGGTATTACCCAGGAAAATTTCCCCAACCTAGCAAGGCAGGCCAATATTCAAGTCCAGGAAATACAGAGCACACCACAAAGATATTCCTCAAGAAGAGCAACCCCAAGGCACATAATCGTCAGATTCAACAAGGTTGAAATAAAGGAGAAAATACTAAGGGCAGCCAGAGAGAAAGGTCAGGTCACCGACAAAGGGAAGCCCATCAGACTCACAGCAGATCTCTCGGCAGAAACTCTACAAGCCAGAAGAGAGTGGGGGCCAATATTCCACATCCGTAAAGAAAAGAACTTTCAACCCAGAATTTCATATCCAGCCAAACTGAGCTTCATAAGTGAAGGAAAAATAAAATCCTTTGCGAACAAGCAAGTACTCAGAGATTTTGTCACCACCAGGCCTGCTTTACAAGAGCTCCTGAAAGAGGCACTACACATAGAAAGGATCAACCAGTACCAGCCATTCCAAAAACAAACCAAATGCTAAAGAGCATCAACAAAATGAAGAATCTACATCAACTAATGGGCAAAACAGCCAGCTAGCATCAAATGGAAGTATCAAATTCACACATAACAATATTAACCCTAAATGTAAACGGGCCAAATGCACCAATCAAAAGAAACAGACTGGCAAATTGAATAAAAAACCAAAACCCATCGGAGTGCTGTATCCAGAAAACCCATCTCACATGCAAGGATACACAAAGGCTCAAAATAAAGGGATGGAGGAAGATTTACCAAGCAAATGGAGAGCAAAAAGGAAGAGTTGCAATTCTCGTCTCTGATAAAATAGACTTTAAAGCAACAAAGATCAAAAGAGACAAAGAAGGTCATTACATAATGGTAAAAGGATCAATAAAACAAGAAGAGCTAACAATCCTAAATATATATGGACCCAATACAGGAGCACCCAGATATATAAGGCAAGTTCTTAATGACTTACAAAGAGATTTAGACTCCCACACAATAATAGTGGGAGACTTTAACAACTCCACTGTCAATATTAGACAGATTAACCAGGCAGAAAATTAACAAGGATATCCAGGGCTTGAACTCAGACCTGGAACAAGCAAACCTGATAGACATTTACAGAACTCTCCACCCCAAATCCACAGAATATACATTCTTCTCAGCACCACATCACACCTACTCTAAAATTGACCACATAATTGGAAGTAAATCACTCCTCAGCAAATGCAAAACAACTGAAATCATAATAAACAGTCTCTCAGACCATAGTGCAATAAAGTTAGAACTCAGAATTCAGAAACTAACTCAGAACCGCACAGCTTCATGGAAACTGAACTGGCTCTTGAATGTTGACTGGATAAACAATGAAATGAAGGCAGAAATAAAGAAGTTCTTTGAAACCAACGAGAATGAAGACACAACATACCAGAATCTCTGGGACTCTAGAGGAAAAAGCAGTCTCTAGAGGAAAATAAATAGCAATAAGTGCCCATATGAGAAGAGTGGAGAGATCCAAAACTGATACCCTATCATCAAAATTGAAAGAGCTAGAGGAGCAAGATCAAAAAAACTCAAAACCTAGCAGAAGACAAGAAATAACTAAGATCAGAGCAGAACTGAAGGAGATAGAGACATGAAAAACCCTTCAAAAAATCAATAAATCCAAGAGTTGGTTTTTTGAAAAGATCAACAAAATAGACAGATCACTAGCCAGAATGATAAAAAAGAAAAAAGAGAACAACCAAATAGATGCAATAAAAAACGAAAAATGGGAAATCACCACAGAATCCACAGAAATTCAAACCGTCATCAAACAACTCTATGCACATAAACAAGTAAACCTGGAAGAAATGGATAAATTCCTGGACACTTGCCTCCTCCCAAGCCTAAACCAGGAGGAAGCTGAAACTATGAATAGACCAATAACAAGGTCTGAAGTCGAGGCAGCAATTAAGAGCCTACCACACAAAAAAAGCCCAGGTCCAGATGGGTTCACAGCCAAATTCTACCAGACACACAAAGAGGAGCTGGTACCATTCCTTCTGAAACTATTCCAAATAATCCAAAAACAGGGTATCTTCCCCAAATCATTTTATGAGACCAACATCATCCTGATACCAAAACCCAGCAGAGACTCAACAAGAAAAGAAAACTTCAGGCCAATATCCATGATGAACATAGATGCAAAAATCTTCAATAAAATACTGGCAAGCCGATTGCAACAGCACATCAAAAAACTTATCCATCATGATCAAGTACGATTGATTCCGGGGATGCAAGGCTGGTTCAACATACACAAGTCTATAAACGTAATTCACCACATAAACAGAACCAAAAACAAAAACCACATGATTATCTCAATTGACGCAGAGAAGGCCTTTGACAAAATTCAACAGCCCTTTAGGCTAAAAACCCTCAATAATCTCGGTATCGATGGAATGTATCTCAAAGTAATAAAAGCTATTTACGACAAACCAACAGCCAATATCATACTGAATGGGCAAAAACTGGAAGCATTCCCTTTGAAATCCAGCACTAGACAAGGATGCCCTCTTTCACCACTCCTATTCAATATTGTACTGGAAGTTCTAGCCAGAGCAATCAGGCAATAAAAAGAAATAAAGGGTATTCAAATAGGAAAGGTGGAAGGCAAATTGTCTCTCTTTGCAGACGACATGATAGTATACCTACAAGACCCCATTGCCTCAGCCCAAAAACTCCTGAAACTGATAAGCAACTTCAGCAAAGTCTCAGGATATAAAATCAATGTGCAAAAATCACAAGCATTCCTATACACCAATAACAGACTTAAAGAGAGCCAAATCAAGAATGAACCGCCATTCACAATTGCTACAAAAAGAATAAAATACCTAGGAATACAACTTACAAGGAACGTAAGGGACCTCTTCAAGGAAAACTACAAACCACTGCTCAACGAAATACGAGAGGACACAAACAGATAGAGAAACATTCCATGTTCATGGTTAGGAAGAATCAATATCGTGAAAATGGCCAAACTGCCCAAAGTAATTTACAGAATCAATGCTATCCCCATCAAGCTACCATTGACTTTCTTCACAGAACTGGCAAAAACCACCATGAACTTCATATGGAACCAAAAGAGAGCCCGTATAGCCAAGTCAATTCTAACCAAAAAGAACACAGAGGAAGGCATCACACTACTGGACTTCAAACTATACTACAAGGCTACAGTAATCAAAACAGCATGGTACTGGTACCAAAACAGGGATATAGACCAATGGAACAGAACAGAGGCATCGGAGGCAACACAACATATCTACAACCATACAATTTTTGATAAACCTGACAAAAACAAGCAATGGGGAAAGGATTCCCTGTTTAATAAATGGTGTTGGGAAAACTGGCTAGCCATGTGCAGAAAGCAGAAACTGGACCCCTTCCTGACACCTTACACTAAAATTAACTCCAGATGGATTAAAGACTTAAACATAAGACCTGGCACCATAAAAACTCTAGAAGAAAATCTAGGCAAAACCATTCAGGACATAGGAGTAGGCAAGGACTTCATGACCAAAACACCAAAAGCATTGGCAACAAAAGCCAAAATAGACAAATGGGACCTAATCAAACTCCACAGCTTCTGCATGGCAAAAGAAACAGTCACTAGAGTGAATCGGCAACCAACAGAATGGGAAAACTATTGCAGTTTACCCATTTGACAAAGGGCTGTTATCCAGAATTTACAAAGAACTCAAACCGATTTGCAGGAAAAAAAGAAGCTCATTCAAAAATGGGCAAAGGATATGAACAGACACTTTACAAAAGAAGACATACATGAGGCCAACAAACATATGAAAAAATGCTCATCATCACTACTCATTAGAGATGCAAATCAAAAACCACATTGAGATACCATCTCATGCCAGTTAGAATGGCGATCATTAAAATATCTGAAGACAACAGATACTGGAGAGGATGTGGAGAAACAGGAACACTTTTACACTGTGGGTGGGAGTGTAAATTAGTTCAACCATTGTGGAAGACAGTGTGGCGATTCCTCAAGGCCCTAGAAATAGAAATTCCATTTGACCCAGCAATCCCATTACTGGGTATATATATCCAAAGGACTATTAATCATTCTAGTATAAGGACACATGCACACGAATGTTCATTGCAGCACTGTTTACAATAGCAAAGACCTGGAAACAACCCAAATGCCCATCGATGATAGACTGGACAGGGAAAATGTGGCACATATACACCATGGAATATTATGCAGCTGTCAAAAACGATGAGTTCGTGTCCTTTGCAGGGACATGGATGAATCTGGAGAATATCATTCTCAGCAAACTGACACAGAACAGAAAATGAAATACTGCATATTCTCACTCATAGGCGGGTGATGAAAAATGAGAACACATGGACACAGGGAAGGGAGTACTACACACTGGGGTCTACTGGGGGGAATAGGGGAGGGACAGTGGGTGGGGAGGAGCTGGGGAGGGATAGCCTGGGGAGAAATGCCAAATGTGGGTGAAGGGGAGGAAGGCAGCAAAACACACTGCCATGTGTGTACCTATGCAACTATCTTGCATGTTCTGCACATGTACCCCAAAACCTAAAATGCAATTAAAAAAAAAAAAGAAACCAATAGTCACTTGGAAAAAAAAAAAAAGAAAGTTCTTCAAAAAAAACAAAGAAAGAAAGACAGAACTACCATGTGATTCAGCAATTCCACTGTTGGATATTTATTCAAAAGAAGTGAAATCAGTATGTCAAAAATTCATCTGCACTCCCATGTTTATTGCAGCACTACTCAACAGTCAAGATATGGAAGTAACCTAAGTGCCCATCAACAGATGAATGGATAAAGAAAATGTGGTACATACACACAATGGAGTACTTTTCAGCCATATAAAAGAATGAGATCCTGCCATTTGCAACAACATGAATGGAACTCAAGGACGGTGTGTTAAATGAAATAAACCAGGCACAGAAAGACAAATATCACATGTTCTCACTCATTTGTGGGATCTAAAAATTAAAACAATTGAACTCATGGAGATAAAGAGTTGATGATGATGGTTACCAGAGGCTGGGAAGGGTGGTGGGGCATGGGGAGGATGGAGATGGTTAAGAGGTACAAAAATATAGTTAGCCAGAATCTAGCATTTGATAGCACAACAGGGTGACTACAGTCAACAATATCATACATTTTTAAACAACTAAGAGTATACTTAGTATCTTTGTCATACAAGAAATGATAAATGCTTGAGGTGATGGGTACCTCATTTACCCTGATGTGACTTTTATGTACTACAAGCCTGTATCAAAACATTTCATGTATCCTATAAATGTATACACCAACTGTGTACCCATATATTGTTTTAATTATTTAAAAAAATGAAAGACAAGCCACAAACCAGGGGAAAAAAAAACTTACAAGGCAAAATAGATATAAAAACAGAACTCATATTCACAAATATAAAATACTCTTTACAGATAAACAAGATAAAAACAGCTGACTCCATTGCAAATGAACAAAAGACTTAAACAAAAATGAATTCATGAAAAGCCAATAAGAACACAAAAAGGTGCTTAACATGATCATTATGGAAATGCAAATTAAAGGCACAAAGCAACACTGTTTTTCAATTACTTAGAATGTATAAAATTTAAAAAGATCAACAATATAAGGCAAGGATGTGGAACACCTAGACCCCTCATATATTGTTGATGGAATGTAAAATTCTGTAAAAATTTCAAAAAACTGTTTCCAGTCTCTTATAAAGTTAAACATACATCTACCCTATGTCTCAATATAATTTCACTCCTAGGTAAGAAATGAAAGTATATATCCACAAAAAAACTTGCATAATAATATTCCCATATTAGCCAAAAACTGGAGACAACCCACGTATCTGTCAACAGAAGAACATGTAAACAAATTGTGTTATATCCATTCATTGGAATAGTCCTCAGCAATTAAAAAAATGAACAAAAAAAAGGTCCCCAAAACATGTCAAACAAGAAAAGCCAGACACAGAATAATCATGGTGTTTGATTCCACGTAAATGAAATTTGGGAAAAATAAAATAGATCTGTGGTGATATAAATCAGAAAATAATTGTATCTAATAGATTATAATAGAGCATGATGAAATTTCTGTTGCAGTTGAAATGTTCTAAAGTGTTTTTACTTGCAGGGTTTTAGAAAGTGTTTAGAACTGGGGGGAAGGAAACCCCACAAGCTTACCAAGGTTAAATGTAGTATTTTTTAGGATGAGATAGATAGCAATTTCTTCACAAAGTTGTATCTTCAAGGTCATCACACACCTGCCAAATTTAGTATTGTGAAAATCAGCAATTACTTTTTCCTAAAGAGTTAGCAACTTAATAGAAAGAATTCAAGGTTTTATTTATCTTGAAGACTACTGTTAAAGAGTGCCCCTTTATTGTTTTCCCTTTGTTTTGTTTTTATTTATCTCAGGATGCAAAATGCTTGTTTTTGTTTCCCTTTTTTCACTGTTATATATGAATACATTAGTCATTTGGTAGTAAGACAAGGTATCACCTTTGCTTTCTCAAAATAAAAGACTCTATTTCAACACCAGAGATTCTTAGGACTATCAAGGTTATCGTTGTCATTGTATTTTGCTGTTATACCATATGCCTTACTCTTAATAAGTAAAAGTCCTTCCTCTGGTAGCTAGGAGATCAGGAAGGAAGATAATAAATCTTATTTTAATCGTATTAGTCTTCTCACAGGCTTCCTTTTGTGGTTTTCTGCCAGAAGCAGTAAGTACTGTTGCCCCCGAAGAAGCTTTGGAGATGTGTAGGAGCATTTTTTTGTTGTTGTCATAGTGACAGAGTAGCACTACTAGTATTTCATAGTTGGAGACCAGAGATACTACATATTCTGTAACGTTTGGGATAGTCCTGAATAATGAAGGATTGTTCCAACCAAATGCCAGTAGCACTCTGCCTGAATCCATTAGAACAGCCATAACAAAATACTAGAGACTGGGTGGCATAAAAAAATGGTAATTTATTTTCTCACAGTTCTGGAGCCTTCAAGTCCAAGGACAAAGTTCTGGCATAATTCAGTTTCAGGTGATGACTCTTCCTAGCTTGCTAATGGCATCCTTCTCACTCTGTCCTCATGTGGTAGAGAGATGGATCTCTGGTGTCTCTTCTTATAAAGACATTCATCTCATCAGATTGGGCCCCAGCCTTTTGACCACATTTAACCTTGTTCTAAAATATTGTCAAATTGAGGGTTAGGGCTTCAAAATATGAATGTTGGGGGCGACACAATTCAGGCCAGAGGACATCCCTATTGAGAATAGTAGAGATTAGTCTGTTCCAATTTGGAAATACCAAAAGATTAAAACTAACGGTCAACTGATATGGTTTGGCTCAGTGTCCCCACCCAAATCTCTTCTTAAATTGTAATCCCCATAATCCCCACATGTTCAAGGAGGGACTTGGTGGGAGGTGATTGTATCATGGGGGTGGTTTCTCCCATGCTGTTCTCGTAATAGTAAATGAGTTCTTATGAGATCCAATGCATTTATGTGTTTGATAGTTTCTTCCTCACACTCACGCTGTCTCTTGCCTGCTGCCAAGTAAGACAGGCCTGCTTCCCCTTCTGCCATGATTGTAAGTTTCCTGAGGCCTTCCCAGTCATGTGGAACTGTGAGTCGATTAAACCTCTTTTCTTTATAAATTACCTGGTCTCGGCAGTTCTTTATAGCAGTGTGAGAACGGACTAATACATTGAACACTGTGGAAAGAAGTTTGGCAACTTCTCAAAGAACTCAAAGCAGAACTATCATTTGACCTACCAATCTCATTATTGGATATATACCCAAAGAAATATTAATTGTTCTACCATAAAGACACATACACATGTATAGCATACATGTATAGCAACACTATTTACAACAGCAAATACATGGAATTAATCTAATTGCCTATTATGGTAAATTGGATAAAGAAAATGTGGTACATATACCCCATGGAACACTATAAAGCCATAAAAAAGGACAAGGTCATGTCCTTTGCAACAACATGAATGGAGTTGGAGGCTGCTACCTAACTGAACTAACATAGGAACAGAAAACCAAATACAGCATGTTCTCACTTATAAGTGGAAGCTAAACACTGAGTATACATGGACACAAAGAAGGACAACACTGGGGCCCTCTTGAGGGTAGAGGGAAGGAGGAAAGTTAGTATCAAAAAACTACCTACTGGGGCCAGGCACGGTGGCTCAAACTTGTAATCTTGGCACTTTCGGAGGCTGAGTTGGGTGGATCTCTGGAGGTCAGGAGTTTGAGACCAGCCTGGTCAACATGGTGAAACCTTATCTCTACTGAAAATACAAAAAGTAGCTGGGCATGGTGGTGCACACCTGTAGTCCCAGTTGCTTGGGAGGCTGAGGTGGGAGGATGGCTTAAGCCCAGGAGGCAGAGATTGCAGTGAGTTAAGATCACACCACTGTACTCCAGCCAGGTGACAGAGTGAGACTCTGTCTCAAAAACAAACAAACAACAACATTAAAAAAAAACTACCTACCAGGTGCTATGCATATTTCCTGGGTGGTAAAGTAATCTGAATGCTTAATCCCCATGACAGGCAATTTAACTATACAACAAACCTGCACATATACTCCTGAACCTAAAATAAAATTTTTTTAAAAATAGCAAAATCTATTATTACTTTCTTAGGAAAAACAAAAATAATGCCTTTATGATAAATCTAAACTTCTGATCATCACATTCAAGACCTTTGAAAACCCTCCCCACACTATTTTTCCAGGCTTACTTCTAACCAGTTCACCAAATTACTCACTAGTTCCCTAACTCCATTCTCACTTTCAGGGCCTTTTGCCTTCTCCCATGTTATTCCCTCACACTGGAAGGCACTTCTTTTTTCAGTCTGCCTAAAAATATCTACTCATCCTTAGAAGGCATTCTCCAGGACCTCCTTTTTGCAATTTTTTTCTCACCGCCATCACCACTGTCAGAATCAATTCATTTCTTCTTTAGATTGTGTTGAAATTACTTACAGCCTGTCTCCTCTGACAGTTTCACCTTTGTATATCTAGCATCTAACAGTACAAGGTATATGCTCAACAAATATTTCTTGAGTTGCATTAAAATTTAATTAATGTCCATTGTGACATCATTTGTTTTTATTTTTTATTTTTACATTTTTAAGACAAAGTCTCTTTCTGTCACCCATGCTGAAGTGCAGTGACACAATCATGGCTCACTGTAGCTTTGATCACCCAGGCTCAAGGGGTCCTCCCATATCACACTACAGGTGCATGTCACCATATGCAGCTAATTTTTTTTTAATTTGTAATTGTTTTGTAGAGATGGGGTCTTGCTATGTTTCCCAGATTGGGGCTTCCTGTTATAGAAAATTATGATTTAGCACCAACATCACTCTATGCCTTCATTTCTTCCTTCCCTATTCTGATACTATATCAAAACTTTCTTAAAGTGTTCATTGTTTACTTTATAATAACTATATATGTTTAGTAAGAGATAATTATATTTTATTTCTTAGTTTTTATTTTATCATTTTTACTATAAAATATTCTAATTCATAGTGTTCTTGTCTTGGACAAGCATATCATGTTTCTCAAACATCCTCATCACCAACATTTAACAATGCTGGTAAAACCTCTCTAACACAAATTTTGACTTCTTCTAAATCTTCAAAATAAACAATGATTATTTTGTTGGAGGATGAAATTTTTAACATCTCATGTACCTGTATGTGAAAACAAGAGGCTAAATTTATTGGTTCCTAAGCAATGGAGAGCTACTCTTAAAAATCTATCTCTCTGAACAGAGCAAGACTTGGCTATCATAAAGGGTTTTAGGAACAGGGAGCTCAGGGGTTGGCAGACTTTCTGAAGCAAGAGTGTTTAGGGATTGGCTGATTTTCAGATGTGGTGTTTAGGGATGAGCTGACTTTCAGAAGCAGATCCTGGAGTGATGCTGTAGCTGATTGGTTGACCTTCAAGAGCATGACACTATCAACAATTGATTAGGATGGAGTTACTACTTGTTCTGTGGTTAGTTGTTCACTACTTTGGAACAACTAGGGCACTAGTTGGGCACTACTAGTTTCACTACTAGGGCAAACGGCAGTCTTTTGATCCTCCTTTTCAAATTAGGAGGCAAACCTTTTCAGTTAGGGCATACTTCAGAATCACCTAGAGTGCCTTTTAACATATAAACTGCTGGGCATCACCCCAAACATTATTATTCAGTAGCTCTTGAGTTTCACCTAAGAATGTTCATATCTAACCATTTTCCAGTGCTGCTTGTGCTGCTGGTGTGGGAACCACACTTTGAGAACCTCGGACTTAGAGAATGGAAATGTCACAAGGCTAAATGGTAATAGAGTTGCCCAGGCTTAAAGAACCCTTTGGTGGTAGTAATCTACAAGATGAACTGAGCTATAGGTGGATAGAGGAATGCAAGCAGGCATTACACAAGGAAGAAGGGTAACCATGCAATTTTTTTCAGGGGCTGATGGTGGCAGGGCTGTGGTACTATTGGTGTGAAATATCTGCCAGAGAGCCATAAAACAATTTTGCTCACCTCCTTCTGCAAAGTGCATGCATGCTTTTCATTTCCAAATTGTCAGCTAGACAAAAGAGGTCACTTTACCTTATGTTTTTTCCTTTTTGTAAACATAAAATACATAAATGAAATAGGATTTTAATTTATCCTTCCTTCTCAATGTAGCATACATAAATTTTACCATTGCTAATTAGCACATCCATTCAAGGTGGTACATCCTTTATACATCTGAGCAAGCAATTTCATGCCTTAAGAAAAGGAAAATCCTCAGGGGAGAAAATGTGCAGCATCAGTTCCTAACACATGAAAGATGCATGTTGAAAAATCAAGGTCCGTGCCCAAATGTGCAATATATTTTTTGTCTTAAATCCATTCCAGCACAAGAAATATGGTTTCAACTAGATTAAAGATTTTTCTTCTCTTAAGAAATGTGATGGTTGCCAACTAGTGATGGAGTTTCCAGAATTCTTCTCCCAATGCTTAACAGATGAATTTATTGGATGGAAAAGTAAGAGCAAATCTGAGCTTCTCTGGAAGTGTGCCCAAATTCAGCAACAGTAATATCAATAAGTGTCATGTGGAGGCATGTATAAAATATAGGAAAAAAGGGAAGTAAACACAAAACTACTGAAAAGGCAGCAAAGTCGAGCATATCTAACCTTGATGGAGCGTTGGAGTCAGGATGTGAGCCTTACCAATCCATCAGCATTGCTTGGTGGCTCATCGGGCTAACCATAAGGAATAAGGGTGTCCTTGCTGAAGTAATGAATGCCCAGGAACACAGCATGTCAGCCTTCCAGTTCTCTACAAAGATTATGACAGCTCCAGCCCTCCCCAGTATAGCTCTTCCCTACAATGTGTTACAGACTACCCATTTTTGGAAGCACCAACAACTTCAAAGAGAAGGTCCCTAAAAGTCCAAGACTGCACATATCTTCATTTTGAAATGATAGCATCTTTCTTAATGGTGGGAGAATGCAAGGAACTGAGCACAGAAATTCATTCTTCTCCATATTTTTTAATTCCAAGCCACCGAGAGTTGGTGGCTTTTCCAAAGTAAGTTCTCTGTGTTTATTTCTGCCTGTCTCATAGAGCAAATCACTTATCAAGGGTGCAGACTTTCAGCCAGAATAGTATTCATTTTAACAGTATTTTATTTTCAGGTTTTCTTTTTCATGGGGAGTGAGCAATACTATCAAGGTAGGATGTGTTCTTTTAAGTTTTTCTAACGAGTCCAATGGACAATTTCGGAAGGCTAAGGATGGCACAGAATTTCTGTGCACATACAACTTATTTACTTTCTTCTCACTGAGGGATGTGCTGGACCAGTGTGACTTCATTGATTCAACATGCACATCTGTGCACTCATCTTGTGATGAATGCTGTCCCTTCACTGAGCTTCCTATGTGGGTCGAGTCTTCAGTCACCTATGAGTGCGGTCTCCTGCTTTGCTACTGGCTTCTTAAACTTGACATTACACAATTTGAATTCCATCCTTTGGTTCAAAACCAACAGGGCCTTGCTCCTTGTGAAAAATAAAAACAATCTTAAACAACTAACACTGTCGTTTACTTGTTTCTGCCATTTAAGCCAGGAATGTGAATGCTTTCCAAGAAATAGACTTTGGGGAAGGATACGAAGTCCAGGATGGAAAAGGTGGGGAGAAAAGCTCGCAGCATCAACCATGGGAACACTTAAGCTTCATTTCACTTCTATCCTACTCAGGACCTCAGCCCTGGTGCTCCATTTTCTGTGCATTTTCCAAATGTCTAGCTTTGCTTCTCAAAATATGGTCTCTTGGCAAATGCTATCAAAATCACCTGGGAGCACTGGTCTAGACACACAGGATGCAAAATATAACAGACAAGTTGAAAATCGACATGTGATTAACTCTCACCACTACCACGCCATAAAACATAGCGCCTTATTGGTACCTAAATTAAATATTTGTAGTCAAATGTCTATGTGCCAGTGACTGTGCCAGGTACCGTGGAGTAATATACTCATGTAACTCCCTCAGAGTTTATGTTTTAGTTATGGAGACAGATGTGGGAAGAAGTCATTTCAATATTTTGTAATGAGTGCAATAAAAAAATGAGAATATGCCTATGTAGCAGGACATAGTTGGGGCACCTAACCTAGTTGTGGGAGGGCTGTGAGAGAAGACAAACAGGAATGAGGCAGGAGGAAAGAGTTTAAGGTTGAAAGTGGGAGTATTATTTGCAGCAGAGGCAACAACACATACAAAGTTCTGAAGTGAGAGTACACCATGCCTCAATCCATGGGAAATGTAGCTACTGTATATACAAAGATATGTTTAGAATCTGATGATCATAATGGACCCGCTTTTCAAAAAATATGCTTCCCTTACAATTTTGAGGTCTCTACGGAGGAATGGAAAGTTTTTTCTTATGTTGGAAGGAAAACTGTTACCTTTCTGTTCTCTAACTCACAATGCTTTCCAGTCTACTTGAGCATCTAAAAGGTGTTTAGCTTTTCTAATGGAAGCTAATCTGTATTTCAGCAATAAAAACTCAGCTGACCTCTGCCAGCCTGGCCCCAGTTATGACTGCATTTTCCTCCTGCATTTCCTCTTTCTGGCAATGAGTATCTTCCCCAAAGATGAAGCAGAACCTTATTAGGTAAAAGTAGTCTATAAAACTAAATTTCTCCTGGTATTTGTAAGAGTCCAGTTAGGAGATAGCAATCTCAGCGTTTGTCTCAAAAGAGGGAATTGAATATTAATTAAATGTTAAATCTGTAGAAGTCCTTGCTAATGGAGGGAGATGAGCACACTCCCTAGCTAAAGCACCTGGACCCCAGCTCCCACCAAAACAAGTCACCCTACTCTGCTTATGGTTTGAGCTAAAGAGAATCTTATTAGGTATTATTATTATTTTGAGACAGAGTCTATCACTCTGTCACCCAGGCTGGAGTGCAGTGTTGCAATCTCGGCTCATTGCAACCTCTACCTCCCAGGTTCAAGTGATTCTCATGCCTCAGCCTCCTAAGAGTAACTGGGATTACAGGCCTGTGCTACCATACTCGGCTAATTTTTCATTTTTTAGTGGAGACGGGGCTTCATCATGTTGACCAGGCTGGTCTTGAACTCCTGACCTCAAGTGATCCACCCGCCTCAGCTTCCCAAAGTGCTGGGATTATAAGCGTGAGCTACCATATCCAGTCTAAAGAGAATCTTAGAGGTTTCATTTAATGGTTGAATTTTAAATTTGAGAAAACTGAAATTGCAAAACATAAAATGATTTGTCCAAGGCACAAAGTTAGCTAGTGAGATGTTTAAGTAGCGCAGATAGACACAAACTAAGGGAGAGTCCATGGCAGGCAGGAGGGGATTCATGGAATGCTGGGAGAGAAAATAGTAGAACCAGGGAGAGAACAGCTTAAAGAATAAAGTCGGAACTGTATTTGAGCGGTGGTGAAAGAGCTCCATTTTCTTCAAGAACCATACCGTGTCTTACTTCTTCTCTTCTTGAGTTGTAGAATTACAACTCAATTCACTAAATAAAAATCTTTCAATGTATATTGAGCCAGTAATACTGACTGAGAATCCACTATGGTCAGTAGCATCTAACACAAAGCAAGAGAGACAGGCTAGCCTCCTCTATCGGGAATGAGAGGGTCATGATAGTGGCTCTTCCACTATCTAGAGATGTGGTCTCACCTTGGGCAAGTCATCTTGCCTCCCGATGCCTGTTTTCCCGTCTATAGAACACAGCTAATTCTGTGAACACCATCCGCCTCATAGAATGGCTGCTAGAATTGCACTGACATGATATGGCTTTTAACTCTTGTATCTTTTTGGATTGATGTGAGAATACCTCAGGAGAAAAAAATGAGTTATGAAAATATAGATGATTCTTGTTTTACATATATTTAATTTTAATAATCAGAAAATAAAAGGAAATAATATGGTCTTATTGGAGTTTGAGATAGTAATTGCTCTCTCTCTTTTCTCTGAGCCCCAAACTAGCTAATAGATACAGGAGTTAAAAAAAATCTGTATAGTGCTAGCAAAATTATATTGAAGAAGCTTGGGTTTGAGGCCAGTGTAGGCATCCTGATACTTTTTCTTCATTTGCTCCCACCACACACACACAAGGACATCAGATGTGCAGAGCAGATACTCACTCCGCTTGCTGCATAGAGGGCCTGCGGCTGCCTCATTTGTGCGGAGAAAGCAAATAATGCCACAAATGTATGCAGCCTTTTATACATTGACCTCCTGCCCCAACAGCAGACCACTGAATGCCTGACCCTCACCACCACACCAAACAGATACATGCCACTCTTCTTTTGTGGAAAATGGTCAGAAAGAGGAAAAACACTTTTTTCTCTTACTTCAGACGGGTTGGAATTTCTACTTTGTTGGCCAAGAAGAATAAGAAATAAGAGAGAAGATTTCCCTCACAGGTGCCCACCCTACAAGGATGTCTTGCCAGTGACTCTAGTCACAAGAAGGATACAGCTGCAGGCTGGCAGTGCTGCTTCTAATTGTGCCCACTGCAGCAGCCTGGACAAGACGCCAGAATGAACAGTGCATTGGAGGCAAGGGAAGTAATGTTAGTGCCTGCCTGAGCCTAGGCTGTCCATGGAAAGTTGGGGCGTGAAAGTCAAGAGGGAAAAGACCAGTTCATCAAACAGTAGGTGTCTTGAGACTCCATCATTTCCTATATGGTTAGCTTGAAGTTGGGTTTGGAAATAAAGTCTTTTTAAAAAAACTTTTGATAGATAAAGAAGGCAGATCTTCACAATATTGAGGAGGAAGCAGCTGCATATTTTGGCAACCATTTAGAGGAAAAGAGTGAATACATGAAATATTGCTGCAAGAATATAAAGGAGGAATCTAAATAGACAGCCAAGAAAAAAGTGAAGAGTAGAGAACGGTAAATTTAGGAGATCTCCATATGATGTTGGTTTCTCAAAGATGGTGTATAAAAAAATAACAGCCCGGGAGTGAGGAGAGAGGGATAGAAGCAAAAGGCTTGGAACAGTGAGCACCAAATCAAGGGAAAACTTTCCCGAGACACTTAAAAGATAATCAGAGAAACAGACTAAAGATTCAGAAAGGACAGTTTGTCTGGAGCTAGAAATGGAAAGAATCACAGGCAGACGCCTCCTACTATGTCAAACTCTTAATGGACCGGGAAATCTGCTGCACTAATAGCTCTGAACCAATTGCTTTGCATGAGATTCTGGCCTAGTACAAATGACTTTGTCAAACTTCAATTTCTTATTTTAAACACAGAATAAATAATAATTTCAAAGTGTGTGTAGCATTAGAGCTATCAAGTTGACTCATTGTGAAGAAGCCAAGGAGTTTTTATCCTCAAGAGTTTTCTGATACGATGCAGAGAAAGGCTTGATCGGCCACTTCTGTAACACGCCTTTCCCTCTCTGCTCCTCTCACCTTCAGAGTATGCTTTGCCTCATCTTCTTGCTTATTCCTTTAGAGAATGCTGTGCCACCACTTCACTGTCTTCCTGGTCTGGCACATCAGCCGATAGACCTGACATGGCCACAAAGAATTAATTGTTTATATAAATGTAAGAGTTTTGGTGACTTTAGATGGCTCTCTGTTCTTAAGCTAGCTACTTATCTTACTTGGATAAACGGTGTGCTATTTGTGGGTAATCAAATGGTAGATTTTGCTGAAAGCAACCCTAAAAACTGTCATTGGGATCTGAAATTAAAATAAAATCAAAGCCCAGCTTATAAAAGCAGTAATTGTCAAAGGGTGTTATTAACTCTGAACTATCACTAAGTAAGAGATCGTTTAGTCAAGATTTAAATATCTGAATTTCTAAATGATACCATTTGGAATAGATCCTTTTCTGCTAGTCAGCCAGATGAAGGAATAAAGAGAAAGTTGATCAAAACATTCTTGACTCTCTGTTGGAAAGAATGGAAGGAAACTAAAAGTTTGTAAAGTCCTTAAATTTTGCTAGCTGATTTTATATACTTTAATCTCATGGCATCAATATCACTATCTGCATTTTAAAGGTACATAAACCTATATTCTAACATTAAGTCACTCATTCACATTCACACAACTGTTAAGTGACAAACCCAGAATGCCCCAAACTGAAAGCTTTTCCACAAAGATTCTGTACAAAGCAAGGATGCCCACTTTTACCACTTCTATTCAATAGTACTAAAAGTACTAACAAAAACAATTAAACAAGAGAAAAAAATAATAGACATCTAGATCATAAAGAAGTAAAATTATCTTTATTTGCAAATATGATCCTACATTTAAAAACTCCAAAGGTTCTACACACACACACACACAAGATAAACTGGTAGAACTAATAAATGAATTCAGTAAAGTTGCAGGATATGAAGTCAACATATAAAAATTAATAGCATTTTATGTACCAATGAAAACCTAACTAAAAAAGAAATTAAGAAAGAAACCCCATTTATGATAGCATCAAAAATGCTTAGGAATAAGTTTAATTAAAGAAGCAAAAGATTTCTATACTGAAAACTATAAAACATTGATGAAAGAAATTGTACAAAAGAAGGATAATAGAAAGATTTCCTCTGCTCATGGATCAGAGAAATATATTGTTAAAATATTCATACTACTCAAAGCAATATATAGATTCAACTCAATCCCTGTAAAAATCCCAATGGCTTTCTTCATGGAAATAGAGCAAAAATTCTGAAATTTGTATGGAAACATAAAGGACCCTGAATACTCAAAACAATTCTGAGAAAGGAAAACAAAGTTGGAGGCATCACGTTTCCTGATTTAAAGTGATATTACAAAGTGATAGCAATTAGTACAGTAGGGGAATAAAAACAGACACATAGAGCAATGGAACAGAATACAGAACCCAGAAATAAATCCAAACATATATGGTCAACTAATTTTTTGATAAGGGTAGTAAGAAGGCAGAATGGGGAAAGGATGGTCTCTAAAAGAAATGTTAGTAGGAAAAGTGGGTTTTCACAAGTAAAATAAATAAAATTGGACTCTTATACCATATATAAAAATCACCTCAACATGGGTAAAAGATTGGAAACCAGAAAACTCCTAGAAGAGAATATGGGAGAAAGCTCCTGGGGATTGGCCTTAGTAATGATTTTTTTTTTTTTTTTAGATATTTCATGAAAAGTTCAGTTCACAAAAGCAAAAATAAATGGGAATCTATTAAAATAAAAATCTTCTGCACAGCAAAGCAAACAATTATCAAAATGAATAAATGGTGGATTGGGAAAAAATATTTGTAAATCATATATCTGATAAGCTGTTAATATTCAAATTTATGAAGAACACATACAATAAATAACCTTATTTTTCAAATGGGCAAAAGACCCGAATAGACATTTCTCCAAAGAAATAAACGTTGCCCACAGGTATATGAGAGGATGTTCAACATCATTAATCATCAGGGAAATGCAGACTGAAGCCACTATGAGATACCACCTCACTCTCATTAGGATGGCTATTAACAAGAAGTCAAAAAGCAGTAAGTGTTATCGAGGGTATGGTGAAAAAGGAACTCGTATTCTGTTGGTAAAAATGTAGGTTCGTACAGCCATTATGAAAAACAGTATGTGATTTCTAAAGAAATTGACAATAAAACTACCATAGGACCTAGTAATCCTTTTTCTGGGCATCTCCAAAGGAAATAAAACTGGCATCTCATAAAGATATTTGCACTCTCATGATCATGGCAGCATTATTCACAATAGGCAAGATATGGAAACATCCTAAGTATCTGTCAACTGATGAATGGATAAAGAAACTGTGAGTGACACACACACACACACACACACACACACACACACACACACGAGAATATTATTGAGCCCTAAAAAAAAAAAAAAACAAGATCTTACCATCTGGCACAATGTGGATGAGCCTGAAGGACATTATGTTAAGTAAAATCAGCCAGACAAAAAAAAGGAAAATGTTTCATGATCTCACTTATATGTGGAATCCTAAAAACAAACAAACAAACAAATATACAGAAAGAACAAAACAGTGGTTTCAGGGGAGAAGGAAATGAGGAGATGTAGCTCAGAGGATACAAAGTGGCAGATATGTAGGATGACTAAGTCTGGAGAGCTAATGTACAACATGAAGACTACAGGTAATGAAATGGTGCTGTATTTGGGATTCATGCAAAATGAGTAGATTTTAGCCAAAAAAAGAGAAATAATAACTACACGAGATGATGAATACATCCATCTGATTCACTATTGTTACCTTATTTTACTTCTATATGTATCCCATAGCAAAACATATTCAGTTAGCAGTGACCATAGTTTTAAGTATCCCTATTGTTCACATGCTCCTCCTCCCTAAGAAGTAGTAATCACTGTGCCCCGCACTGTGGCTCATGCCTGTAATCCCAGCACTTTGGGAGGTCTTGAAGTCCTGAGGTCAGGAGTTCAAGATCAGCTTCGACAACAGGGGCAAACCCCATCTCTACTAAAAATGCAAAAATTAGCCAGGTGTGATAGCATGGTAGCGTGGTGGCATGCATCTGTAATCCTAGCTGCTCAGGAGACTGAGACACGAAAATCGCTCGAACCCAGAAGGTAGAGGTTGCAGTGAGCTGAGATCACACCCTTGCACCCCCGCCCAGGTGACAGAGTGAGGGCCTGTCTCAAAAAAAAAAGGAATAATAATGATAATGACAATATCTCTTGATGTGTATTGAATGATTCTTATGTAGACATCCTACTAATCATATAACCTGGATGTTTGATTTGTGTTTTCATTTCCACCCTGTAATGCTGGCTTTCTTGATACCTCTATCTAACAAATAAAGATACTGAATGAAGCTTAGATTTAATGACTTGAACATAGTCACAAAGCTAGTAAGTGGTCAAGTAGGGTTCCACCATGGAAGGTCAGATTTTGGACTTTAACCATAGCATCTATAAACAAAGATATGCTTTAATATTATCAACCAACACTTCTTACAGGGGCAAGTGATTTGAAGCATGTTTCCTGTGGTAAAAATATTTTTAACATGGCTGATTTTTAGCTATCAGTGTGAAATCACTGGCTTAGGCCAGGCACGATGGCTCACACCTGTAATCCCAGCACTTTGGGAGGCTGAGGCAGGTGGATCAAGAGGTCAAGAGATCGAGACCATACTGGTCAACATGGTGAAACCCTGTCTCTACTAAAAATACAAAAAAAAATTAGCTGGGTATGGTGGCGCATGCCTGTAATCCCAGCTACTCAGGAGGCTGAGGCAGGAGAATTGCCTGAACCCAGGAGGTGGAGGTTGCGGTTAGCCAAGATCGCGCCATTTCACTCCAGCCTGGGTAACAAGAGCAAAACTCCATCTAAAAAAAAAAAAAAAGAAATCACTGGCTTATAGTATACCTGAAAATTTAATTATCAGTGCTTGTGATCCTGTACTGACCAGCTCTACACAACATCGGACATGCACTTTGATGTATTAGAGAAATTTGTTTAATGATTCAATATATCAAAAAGGCTGAAATGCTCACCTAATATGTCTCAGAACCACCTGGTTAGAGTTGGGTAACATTGGTGTGAACTAACATGGTTAGTTTTGAAGTAAAAGCGGTACTTGAACTCAGGGTCTCGAAAATGGGAGACACTTAGGGTGGTAGAAGGGCGTCCCAGGTGCAGAGTCATGAGCAAATAGGGAATGTCTGGGAGACAGTGAGATTAGACTGGCCCAGAGCAGCTTAGGAAGAAGAGTCTAGAAAGGAACTCATTTGACAGAGGAACATTTCATTTAAGGTCTTAAATGAGTAAGGGACAGGAGCTGAGATCTTCGGCTTCCTTGGTTTGGACTGTGGGAAGGCAGTGGTATCCATCCAGAAGGCAACACCTCTGGGTGCTGGCGTTTTATATTTTTCTGTGGATCACTCCAGGTGTTCAGATTTGTAATTTCACTTTCAATCAAAATTCTCATTTCATTGGAATTGTTTTATATGCAGATATGAATGATACATATTTAAAATTAACTTGAACCGAAAATTTTTAAAAGACTTTCAGTGTCCCAAATTTGAGATAAAATAAATAAACTCCTTTTCATTTCATTTTTCAAATGTTAGTCCTTAGTAATCTAAGAATGAAACAAAAATGATAAAAAACAAAACAGTTTGTGTTATTTCATGTCCTTGTCTGGAATTCTGTTGCATACTGAGAGATGAAAACCCCTGAAGGTGGAACCTAAGCTCAGCAGCCTTAGAAGTATTTGCAAAAAAGACTTGAAACCAACCCAAATGCCCATCGATGATAGACTGGATAAAGAAAATGTGGCACATATACACCATGGAATACTATGCTGCCATAAAAAGGGATGAGTTCACCTCCTTTGCAGGGACATAGATGAAACTGGAAACCATCATTCTCAGCAAACTAACACAAGAACAGAAAACCAAACACTGCATGTTCTCACTCATAAGTGGGAGTTCAACAATGAGAGCACATGGACACAGGGAGGGGAACATCACACACTGGGGCCTGTCGGGGGTAGAGGGCTAGGGGAGGGATAGCATTAGGAGAAATATTTAATGTAGATGACAGGATGATGGATACAGCCAACCACCATGGCACGTGTATACCTATGTAACAAACCTTCATGTTCTGCACATGTACGCCAGAATTTAAAGTGTAGAAAAAAAAAAAGAAGTATTTTGCAAGAAATGGGATTTCAAACACCATTTGCGATCTTCATTCCCAGAGAAAAAGGACCCCTCCTGCCAGTGGGTCATGCTGCTCTAAGACACCCTTATGGAGTGAGGCTGCCACTCTGATACGCAATTCCAGCCCAATTCAGCTGCCTTCTGGAAGACTTATTGTCCATAGATACAGCTGGAGAAGAAGACGGAGCTGAAATGAAGTCCCACTTTGTTTTTCTGGGTTATTTTCTGTATTAGAGAAGCTGGTCTTAACATATTTTGCACTAGCAACGTAATAGGAGACACTGAATTCACAATCATCTCAGGAGAAAACGTCCTCCTCCCTTCCTTGCAGTTGCAAATCTTTTGCCCAAATGCAGGCATGTAAATAACTAGAATAACTAGAGTCAAACTCAGAGCCTCGAGGGAGGGAATTCATAAACACTGTGCAAAGTGGTTTATAAATGTCATGTTATTATTTCTCAAAATGGGTTAGGCAGGTGTTTATTCATGCTTTTTTATAGAACGAAATGATTTTGTATTCTCGAGTCTTTCTCCTGTAGACTGGAAATGGTCACAGGCTGTCTCCAATGCATAAGAGTACACCACATGTCAGAGCTAGAAGGGGCCTCAGCGTTCAGCTTGCCCAGCCGGCTCCTTGTGCTCAGGTCTGGAGAGCCAAAGTGACTTGCCTCAGGTCACATCCTGGACGAATTACTAGATGCACTCAGCCTGAAACCCAGAGACCTGCTCTCAATCCAGGGTGATTTTTGTAACACCCCAGGGGGAGGAATGTTAATTCAGGCAAGCAAGTGACAGAGTGTCATGTAGCCACTTGGAATGCTAAATCCATGTTAATAATGCCACCATATTTAAAAAGCATAAATATAGAGGTTACTACTCAAATAATATAGATTATTGATATTTTAAAGAAATAAAATATATAGATAAAAAACAATGAATGGAAAATGAAATAATCATCTTACCACTCAGAGAGAGTCACTAATTGAACCTTGGTATCCACATCTCTAGATGTTTCTATCCTTACCTGTGCTTATAAATTGATTCTTATACACCTGAGACCAAACTATACACACTATTTAATAATCAGCTTTGCAGCATATTTCTAACATCTTTCCAGGTGGATGTATCTTCATCTATGCTGTTTTTTGTGACTGAGCAGCATTCCATGGCATGATTGCTTCATGATTTATTAAGCCAGATCCCTAATGTGAAACCTCTATGATCTTTTGATTTTTTCATCACTAGAAGCAACAGGGACATTGTGTGATCACTAAATGGGCTCTGCCTCTTTCTCGTTGTGCTCCCTTAGAGCTATATCAGCATGGACGTTGCTAACCTCTTTGAGCCATTTTTTCAGCTAGCAATCATGCCTCCCTCCTTGGGCCATTTGGTGTCTTAAGGCAGGTGAATTAGGAAGTGCTCAACACAGGTTAATTTCTTTAGTTATTATTTAGTTATATATTTTGTTATTATTAACAACTCTTCCATAAAAATCTGTATAGCCAAATTTTGGGGTACATCCTTATTTCCTGAGAATATCTTTGAAATTCGTGTTATTAAATCAGAAAATATGTATGCATTTTTCACATTAATTGCCAAGTTGCCCCCTTAAAAGACTGTACCAGGTTATTTCCCCATGAAAAGAAACAAGAGGGCTCATTTCCTCACACATTCTGCACATTGGCATTAGAATTTTTTTTACAATCTTGGCTAAATTTAGTTGTTAAAAAGATATGTCATTATTATTTTAATGTTATTTTTCTGTGTTTTGGAGACATTAAACTGTTCTTAGCTAAATGTTGTCCATTTACATTTGTTCTTCTTCCTTTTGATTTTTTGACTTGTCTCTGACACAGTTTGATCTCTCCAGAATTGGTCATGAAGTCCACTAAGCAGCTGCTTTAGTCCTTTGGGTCAAGAGGGATAAAAATAGTCCAAAGACTATAAGCACCCTAAGGGCAGGAACCTGGACTGTTTTCCTCATTGTGATCACTCTCATAATGCCTGCTTGCAAAATGTATCCAGTAGATTCATTGGTGGAATGGCTGATAACATGAATAGATGGGTGAATGAATGATGAATACAGGACCAAGGTGGGTGGATCACAAGGTTAGGAGTTCGAGATCAGCCTGGCCAACAATGTGAAAACCTGTCTCTATTAAAAATATAAAAAATTAGCCAGGTGTGGTGGTGAGCGCCTGTAATGCCAGCTGCTTGGGAGGCTAAGGCAGGAGAATTGCTTGAACTGGGAGGTGGAGGTTGCAGTGAGCCAAGATCATGCCATTGCACTCCAGCCTGGGCGACAGAGCGAGACTTTGCCCCCCCACCAAAAAAGAATGATTTACTACAGTAGTCCTGCGGCAATTGCCATGATGTTGATCTCCAGGTTTGCCCAGTCTTCTCTTCTTTTCATTTAAAGAAAGATCCCTAGCCAGGGACCACACAGATAGTAAAACTCTCACTACTAGAAACTCCATCCCATTGCAAAGATTTTCTCAGTATTCAAGCACACAGGCAGCTCAGCTTTATAAATAAAGGTTTAGAGGAGGAGAGTCTAAGTAAGCAATAAGCGTTCATCAAATAAATGAAATTATCTTTAGTTTTAATTGATAAATCAAATCTATATCATGCACCAACCAGGCAAAGGAACCAGGCTCTAGAGGAAGCAAGTCTATTAGGAACATAGAGGGAGGAACAGTGCATGGTGCTGTCCCTATCCTCAAGTTCTTCCAGGCCTTTCAGATGCTACAGAAGCCAGGCAGGTAAGTCATTGTGATAATGCAGCCAAGTGAAGGAGCACGACTTTGATTTAAAGGGGACGGTCACTCCTCAGCTCTAGACAAGTGCTGACTTACCAAGAACATGAGTCTAGAGTTGTCAGAATTGGCAATGTTATGTGAAGTCTCCTGACGGATGTTGGTTCAGTTTTTCAAAACATTGTGTCAGGCAAACAAAAGGTTAGATCTGGCCTGTGGGGGTGGTTTATAACCAGGAAGCTGATGACTCAGAAAATAAAGCAGCCAACATACACATGAGCATGAGGAGGACAGGTGGTAAAGTGCTGAGGATGCTAGGGATGAAGAAGTGATTGTGGGGTAAGACAGTTATAGACAGAGGAAAGGTATGAGCTCAATTGTAAGGCAATGTTCAGATAGGCTGGAAGGATGATAAAAACACTGAATGAATTCCTCAATCTTTAAAAACCTGTGACCAAAAAAGAAATGGTATGCAGAGCATGGAGGCAGAGTCAGGACAAAGCACATGAAGCAAGGGGTTAGATAATCCATTGTGAATACTAGGACTTGGTGAATTTAGCAAGACATTAGAGAGCTACAGTTTGGTGAAAATAGCAAACCCATGTCTCAGGAGGACGGAGAGTCCTGTCCACCCTCTTCAGCATCATGGATGCAGCTCTTACCCTTTCTCCCCTGAAAGTTACTCACTAGACCTCCAATTTTGGACATCCACTGATAGGTATGGTGTGGTACCCTCAATTGGCCTCACGAAAATCAGAAGACTCACAAGCCTTACATTGCAGAATTTGAACTGGCAGACTCCCAGAATACCATTTTCCAAGCTGCTTCTCATCCTCTTTCTCTTTAAACAGAGACTCATATATGATGTTATATTTTTCTGTTTGAAAATGCTCCAGCTGAACACTCGCATGGTTACCATGGCAACTATCAGGTAGCATCATCTTGTGCCTGAAGCTGAGACTGCCAGCAAGAAAGCCAATACAGCAGTATATTGTTTCTTCCTGGACTAATCTTTTAAACTGTAGCCTATAGTGTTCCCATAATATATTTGATCAGAAGCTTGAGTGCTTTATTGAATTTAATGTGCCATAGCTCTCCTTTGACTGAGCAATCCATTCAGTAGCAAGCCTTTATTCTGAATTTTCTCCTTTGCAATGATAAGTGCAGTGCCTACTTTGGGGTATGTTTTGTGATTTCTAAGATTCTAGGAAAGAAAAAAGATTGATACATACAAAGAGACTATTTTAAATCTCACATTAGTTGAAGAATTATTCATCTGATTTTGACTGGATTCAGGTGGGCTGTTTGCCAAACATCTGATTTCTAGATAGTGAATATATCATCAGAAGAGAGCTAATATATTTCTGTGCCTGGCAAACACTACAAGAAGCAGGAAGTAAAAGTCGGCTGGTTCAGCCACATAGTGGACATCAATTCCAAGTCCTGCAAAATGCCCCCCTCCACCTATGTCCTAATAGAATGTCCATGGCTCCCAGCCTCTCTGAGTGAGGCGGGAAGTGAAGAAGGCAGAGGATAGAGGTACATTTACTGCATAAATGGTATAAACACAGTGGGCTACCATGGATGGAAGTGTTCTTTGGGGACGATAAAATGAGAGGCTTAATTGTTTCAGAAAATTTCAGAGAAGACTGGAGACTAGAGAAGAACAGGCCTTTTTTTTTTTTTTGACAGAGTTTTGCTCATGTTGCCCAGGCTGGAGACAAATGGTGCAATCTCAGCTCACCACAACCTCCACCTCCTGGGTTCAAGCAATTCTCCTGCCTCAGCCTCCCTAGTAGCTGGGATTTCAGGTATCCACCACCACGCCTAGCCAATTTTTTATTTTTAGTAGAGACAGAGGAGGTTTTATTATGTTGGTCAGGCTGGTCTCGAACTCCCTACCTTAGGTGATCTGCCTGCCTCAGCCTCCCAAAGTGGTAGGGTTATAGGAATGAGCCACCGTGCCTGGCTGAGAACAGAGCATTTTATTAAGAGTTGTTGGAAAGAGAAGATGGCCAAATTGGAACAGCTCTTAAGTGGAGTTCCCAGCAAGAACAATGCAGAGGGTGAGTGATCACCACATTTCCAAATGAGTTATTACTGCCTGCAGACCAGGAGATTCCCAGGCTGAAATGTGCCACGAGTTTCCAGAATGGCTGTTACAGCCAGCACAGCAGGTCTCCTCACACACAAAAAAAATCACACAAATCTGGGCAGCCATTTCAACTGGTGCCTGGAATGCCTAGAATACAGAGCTGCCCATTTAACTGAAAAAAAGGGGGTTGAAACAGGGAGCCAGGTGATGTGGCTCAGCAGGTCCCCCTGCCCCACAAAGACCAGCAATCTGAAACACTCTGGATTAAGAGTTTTGCAGCAAGTGCAGCTGGACCTGAGACAGTCCAACTCTGTTGGGAGAAGGGCATCTGCCACTACCGAGGCAGTCCACCACTACTGAGGCAGTCCACCATTACCGAGGCAGTTTGCCATTACAGAGACAGTCTGCCATTACTGAGGCAGACCGCCATTACAGAGACAGTTTCTAAGTATACCTATATAAACAAAACCTCAAGAAAGTTCACACAGCAGCTGGGCAGAGCCCACGGCAGCTCAGCAACACCTCTGCTGGCAGACTGTGACTAGGCTACCTCCTTGCTGGGCAGGGCATCTCTGAATCCTGGGCAGCACATCAGGAGCTTATAAATAAAGCCCCACCTTCCCAGGACAGAGTACCTGGGGAAAAAGGCAGTTATGAGTTCTGCTGCAGCAGACTTAAATGTACCTGCCAGCAGCTCTCAACAGAACAGTGGAGCACACAGCTCAGCACTTGAGCTCCTATAAGGGACAGACTGTCTCCTCAAGCAGCTTCCTGACCCCCATATATCCAAAGAGACACCTCTTAAAGGAGAACTCAGGCTGACATCTGGCGGGTATCCTTCTGGGACAAAGATAACAAAAGAAGAAACTGGCAGCAACTCTTAATTGTTCTGCAGTCACTGCAGGTGTTCCCCAGGCATGCAGGGTCTGGAGTGGACCTCCAGCAGTCCTACAGCAGGGGGGCCTGACTGTTAGAAGGAAAACTAAAAAACAGAAAGAAATAACTTCATCAGCGATGAAAAGGACATCCACTCAGAGACCCCATCCGAAAGTCACCAACTACAAAGACCACAGGTAGATAAATCCACAAAGATGGGAAGAAACCAGTGCAAAAAGGATGAAAACACCCAAACCAGAACACCTCGCCTCCTGGAAGTGATCACAACTCCTCACCAGAAAAGAAACAAATCTAGATGAAGAATGAGTCTGATGAACTGACAGAAATCAGGCTTCAGAAGATGGATAATAACAAACTTCTCTGAGCTAAAAGAACATGTTCTAACCCTATGAAAAGAAACTAAGAACCTTGAAAAAGGTTTCATGAAAGCTAATAAGAATAAACAGCTTAGAGAAGCATATAAATGACTTGATGGAGCTGAAAAACACAATATGAGAACTTCACAAAGCATTCACAAGCTTCAATAGCTGAATAGACCAGGCAGAAAAAAGGATATCAGAGATTGAAGATCAACTCAACTCAATGAAATGAGAAGGCAACATTAGAGAAAAAAGAGTGAAAAGAAATGAACAAAGCCTCCAAGAAATCTGGGATTACGTGAAAAGGTGTAGTCTACATTTGATAGGTGTTCCTGAATGTGATGGAGAGAATGAATCCAAGCTGGAAAACACTCTTCAGGATATTATGCAGGAGAACTTCCCCAACCTAGCAAGGGAGGCCAACATTCAAGTCCAGGAAATACCAAGAACACCACAAAGATATTCCTCAAGAAGAGCAACCCCAAGGTACATAATTGTCAGATTCACCAGGTTGAAATGAAGGAAAAAGTGCTAAGGGCAGCCAGAGAGAAAAGACAGGTTACCCACAGAGGGAAGTCAATTAGACTCACAGCAGATCTCTTGGCAGAAACCCTACAAGCCAGAAGAGAGTAGGGGCCAATATTCAACATCCTTAAAGAAAAGAACTTTCAATCTAAAATTTCATATCCAGCCAAACTAAGATCTTCATAAGCAAAGGAGAAATAAAATCCTTTATGAACAAGCAATTGCTGAGAAATTTCATCACCACCAGGCCTGCCTTACAAGAGCTCCTGAAAGAAGCACTAAATATAGAAAGAAACGAGTAACAGCCACTCCAAAAACATACCAAACGGTAAAGACCAATGATGCAATGAAGAAACTGTGTCAACTAAGGGGCAAAACAGCGAGCTAGCATCAAAATGGCAGGATCAAATTCAAACATAATAATATTAACCTTAAATGTAAATGGGTTAAATGCCGCAGTGAAAAGACACAGACTGGCAGATTGGATAAAAGCCAAAACCCATCTGTGTGCTATATCCAGGAAACCTATCTCACATGCAAGGACACACAGGCTCAAAATAAAGGGATGGGGTAAAAAGGAATTGCAATCCCAGTCTCTGATAAAATAGACTTTAAACCAACAAAGATCAAAAGAGACAAAGAAGGACATTACATAATGGTCAAAGGATCAATGCAACAAGAAGAGCTAACGATCCTAAATATATACTCACCCAAAACAGGAACACCCAGATACATAAAGCAAGTTCTTACTAAATTACAGAGACTTAGACTCCCATCCAATAATAGTGGGAGACTTTAACACTCCACTGTCAATATTAGACAGATCAATAAGACAGAAAATTAACAAGGATATCCAGGACTTGAACTCAGATCTGGATCAAGCAAACCTAATAGACATTTACAGAACTCTCCACCCCAAATCCACAGTATATACATTCTTCTCAGTCCCATATCAAGCCTACTCTAAAACTGACCACATAATTGGAAGTAGATCACACCTCAGCAAATGCAAAGGAACAGAAATCATAACAAATAGTCTCTCAGACCACAGTGTAATCAAATTAGAACTCAGGATTAAGAAACTAATTCAGAACCATACAACTTCATGGAAACTGAACAACTGGCTCTTGAATGTTGACTGGATAAACAATGAAATGAAGGCAGAAATAAAGACATTCTTTGAAACCAATGAGAATGAAGACACAACATACTAAAATCTCTGGGGCACATTTAAAGCAGTATCTAGAGGAAAATTTATAGCAATAAATGCCTACATGAGAAGCAAGGAAAGATTTGAAATTGACACCCTATCATCAAAATTGAAAGAGCTAGAGAAGCAAGATCAAAATACCTCAAAAGCTAGCACAAGACAAGAAATAACTAAGATCAGAGCAGAACTGAAGGAGTTAGAGACACAAAAAACCCTTCAAAAAATCAATAAATCTAGGAGCTGGTTTTTTGAAAAGATCAGCAAAATAGACAGAACACTAGCCAGATTGATAAAAAAGAAAAGAGAGAAGAATCAAATAGATGCAATAAAAAACGATAAAGGGAATATCACCACTGATTCCACAGAAATACAAACGACCATCAGAACTTACTACAAATGACTCTATGCACATAAACCAGTAAACCTGGAAGAAATGAATAAACTCCTGGACACTTGCCTCCTCCCAAGCCTGAACCAGGAAGAAGTCAAAATCTTGAAAACTAATAACAAGGGCTGTAGTTGAGGCAGCAATTAATAGCCTACCAACCAAAACAAAGCCTAGGTCCAAATGGGTTCACAGCTGAATTCTACCAGACATACAAAGAAGAGCTGGTAACACTCCTTCTGAAACTATTCCAAGCAATCTAAAAAGAGGGAATCTTTCCCAAATTATTTTATGAGACCAACATCATCCTGATACCAAAACCCAACAGAGACTCATTGTTTTCAAAAAGAAAACATCAGGCCAATATCCATGATGAACATAGATGCAAAAATCTTCAATAAAATATTGGCAAACCAATTGCAGCAGCACATCAAAAAGCTTATCCATCACAATCAAGTAGGCTTTATCTCGGGGATGCATGTCTGATTCAACATATGCAAGTCTATAAACATAATCCACCACATAAACAGAACCAAAGACAAAAACCACATGATTATCTCAATAGATGCTGAGAAGGCTTTTGACAAAATTCAACAGCACTTTATGCTAAAAACCCTCAATAAACTACGTATCGATGGAGTGTATCTCAAAATAATAAAAGCTATTTACAACAAACCCACAGCCAATATCATACTGAATGGGCAAAAACTGGAAGCATTCTCTTTGAATTCTGGCACTAGACAAAGATGCCCTCTCGCTACTCCTATTCAACATAGTATTGGAAGTTTTAGACAGAGAAATCAGGCAAGAAAAAGAAATAAAGTGTATTAATTAGGAAAGGAGGAAGTCAAATTGTCTCTGTTTGCAGATGACATGATTGTATATTTAGAAGACCCCATTGTCTCAGCCCAAATCTCCTTAAACTGATAAGCAACTTCAGCAAAGTCTCAGGATACAAAATCAACGTGCAGAGCATTCCCATACACCAATAACAGACATAAAGAGAGCCAAATCAAAAATGAACTGCCATTCACAATTGCTACAAAGAGAATGAAATACCTAGGAATACAACTAACAAAGGATGTAAAGAACCTCTTCAAGGAGAACTACAAACCACTGCTCAAGGAAATAAGAGAGGACACAAACAGATGGAAAATCATGGAATGTCAGGAAGAATCAATATCATGAAAATGGCCATACTGCCCAATGTAATTTATAGATTCAACACTATCCTCATCAAGCTAGCTATGACCCTCTTCACAGAACTGGAAAAAACCACCTTAAACTTCATATGGAACCAAAAGAGAGACTGCATAGCCAGGACAATTCTAAGCAAAAAGAACAAAGCTGGAGGCATCAGGCCACCTGACTTCAAACTATACTACAAGGCTACAGTAATCAAAACAGCATGGTGCTGGCACCAAAACAGAGATATAGACCAATGGAACAGAACAGAGGTCTCAGAGGCAATGCCACACATCTACAACCATCTGATCTTTGACAAACCTGACAAAAACAAGCAATGGAGAAAGGATTCCCTGTTTAATAAATGGTGTTGGGAAAACTGGCTAGCCATGTGCAGAAAGCAGAAACTGGACCCCTTCCTGGCACCCTACGCTCAAATTAACTCCAGATGGATTAAAGACTTAAACATAAGACCTAACACCATAAAAAACCTAGAAGAAAACCTAGGCAAAACCCTTCAGGACATAGGCATAGGCAAGGACTTCATGACTAAAACACCAAAAGCATTGGCAACAAAAGCCAAAATAGACAAATGGAACCTAATTAAACTCCAGAGCTTCTGTACAGCAAAAGAAACATCATTAAAGTGAACCTGCAACCAACAGAATGGGAAAAAAATTTTGCAATCCACCCATCTGATAAAGGGCTAATATCCAGAATCTATAGAGAACTATAACAGTTTTATAAGAAAAAAACAAACCCATTCAAAAGTGTGCGAAGGACATGAACAGATACTTTTCAAAAGAAGACATATATGAGGCCAACAAACATATGAAAAAATGCTTATCATCACTGGTCATTAGAGAAATGCAGATCAAAATCACATTGACCTTCTAATGCCAGTTAGAAGGTCGATCATTAAAAAATCTGGAGATAACAGATACTGGAGAGGATGTGGAGAAATAGGAACACTTTTGCACTGCTGGTGGGAGTGTGAATTAGTTCATCCATTGTGGAAGAGAATGTAGCAATTCCTCAAAGACCTAAAAATAGAATTTCATTTGACCCAGCAATCCCATTACTGGGTATATATCCAATGGATTATAAATTGTTCTATTATAAAGACACATGCACAGATATGTTCATTGCAGTACTATTTATAATAGCAAAGGCCTGGAACCAACCCAAATGCCCATCGATAATAGACTGGACAAGGAAAATGTGGCACATATACTCCATGGAATACTATGCAGCCATAAAAAATGATGAGTTTGTGTCCTGTGTAGGGACATGGATGTATCTGGGAACCATCATTCTCAGCAAACTGACACAAGAACAGAAAATCAAACATCGCACGTTCTCACTCATAGGTGGGTGTTGAACAATGAGAACATGTGGACACATCACACACTGGGGTCTGTTGGGGGGAAATAGGGGAGGGACAGTGGGGGGTAGGGAGGTTGAGGATGGGTAACATGGGGAGAAATACCAAATATAGGTGACGTAGGGATGGAGGCAGCAAATCACATTGCCATGTGTGTACCTATGCAACAATCCTGCATTTTCTGCCCATGTAGCTCAGAACATAAAGTGCAATAAAATATATATTTTTTTAAAAAAAGAGTTGTTATGCTTGTGCTTGGACCTTTAAATGTTTGCAAGGAAGGTGGGTAAACACTGGAATCCCTAAGGGCTATGCTTTTTTGAGTGTGAAACTATTCAGGACAGGACTGGACCCCATGGGTAATAGTTTGATATGCAATACAATTTTTTTAAATAGAAGTTTTTCTAACAATTTATTGATATGTGAAACTATTAACTAATTATAAAACATTTAAGGTTATGCTTTTCATTCAATGGATGTAACCTGGACACCTCCTCTGCTTTGATTTTGTTAAGATCAGTTTTTATCCCAAGAATGAACTTTTAATTTACTTAAGGCTATTATTATTAAAAATAATAATGTTATCATTATTTTTAATAATTTAATGAACACCCATAAACCCATCATCTTTTAGTCACAACGGTCTTGTGGAGGGCACAAACATGAAGGAAATGGATCATTCCTTTCAAGAATCTTGTGGTGGGCTGATAATGGCTCCTAGAACTGAGGAATTTATAAAGAAAGGGAATTTATTACATGTAGTTCTGGAGGCTGAGAAGTCCAGTGTTGAGGGATCACATCTCTGAGGGCCTTCTTGCTCATGGAGACTCTCTGCAGAGTCTCAAGGCAGCACAGGGTGTCACATGACAAGGAGGCTGAGCAAGCTGGCTGAGGTCTCTCTCCCCCTACTTATAAAGCCACAAGTTCCACTTCCATGATGACCTACTAATCTATTAACCTATTAATTCATTAATGCACTAACCCATGGCAATTCATGGGCTCTGCCCTTGTGACATATTCACCTCTTACAGGCCCCACCTCTCAACATTGTCACATTGGGGATGAACTTGCAACACAAGTTTCAAGGGGGACAAATATTCAAACCATAGCAGTAGAATAATGAGCAGCTGGAATGGCAGTAGCTCTAACTAGCACTTACTCAACATGTCTGTGCTCAGCATTTTACATACAATATTTTAATCCCCTGAAACAATACCATCAAGCAGGTATTACAATTATCTCCACTTTATAAATGAGAAAATTGAGGCTCAATGTGTTAGAAAAATTCCCCCAAATTCTACATGTAATTAGTGGCATTAAAGAGATTCAAGTAACTAAGTACTAAAAAGATCATGGCTCACCCTCTACCTTATCTCTGACATAATTTAAGAAATACACACACATGCTGAACTCTAAAGCACAGATCATTCATGTATGCTGAAACTAAAATATCTTCTTTCTAGATTTTCTAATAGAAAACCTATGCATAATTTAGTTAAACTTTCAGCTTTCTGTATCCTTGTGGCCTTTGCTTTACGAGTACTCAAAGCCATACTTTGTTTGCCTAATAAGAAAACTGCTATATGTGCCTGGTACAAGAACGTGTAAAATATATTAAGAAAACAGGGAGTAGAGCAGTTTTGTGATCCACAGACATTTGCATCAGAGGGTCATGGAAGGAGGGTGGGAAACGAGAACTTTCATTCAAGCCAGATTGTGAAGACCACTGAAAATCCAATCTAAGGGGCCTGAACTTGATCCTGTAGTTAGAAATTGGTGGAGGTAACTAAGAAAAGATAATCAGATAATAATTAAATGATTAAGCTAGTATTTAGAATTTGAGTTGCAGATAGTGGGAGGTTACAGGGACCCAAGAAAAAACTAGGCAGGTGGAAATGGAAGCAGAGGGAATGAGGCCCTCATTAGAGGTGCCTGGCAGTGGAAGAAAGGAGACAAACAGAATGATAGCTGGGGTGCGCAGCAGCAGGTCAACTCAAGCTCTTCCCCATATGAGAGACCTGGCAGATGTGAGGCAAAAGAAAACGGGAAAGAAAGCCAATGTTGAACAGCCCCAGGGTGAAAGCAGAGGCTCTGCCTAGATTTAAAAGCAAATGTATTAAATTGAGTTCAGTAATTCTCGAAGAGTATTCTAGGAGGTTCTGGAGTATGCACATGTCCTTTGGGGAGACTAAAGTCTAATTTCAGAGAAACAAATGCTGTGACAATGTCTGTTCTTTAGTTCTGAACAAGTCAACACCTTCATTCACAAAATATTTCAGTAATATTTAAAGTATTGAGAATAGGAAGTATGTGTTTCCTTCTCACCCTGGCCCAACTCTGACTCCTGGGATGCCCAACATGTAGGTTGTGCTTGAGACAAGGTGAGCTAACAGAATGAATCATGACTAATGGCCTGACTCTGCCACCTAGGAGTGCTATGGTTGTGGGCAAGTCACCTAAATCTGTTCCTGGTCTGTAAAGGGAAATAATATCCAATTCACAGGATTCTTGTGAACATTACCAGATAATGAATGTAAAGCTATAGCTGACACACAAAACATAGAGGTCCAATCAAGTTGTTGAGACAGACAATGGTTTATTTTATTTTATTAAGTTTTGGGGTACATGTGCAGATTGTGCAGTTTTGTTACATAGATAAATAAGACAATGTTTTGAGAAGCCTGTAGCAGAGTGTTTAGGACAAAAACTGTGAGTCAGTCACGTTTGATTTCCAATCCATTTCAGCTATTTATAATCTACATGACTATGAGCAATTTATGTAGCCTCCCTAAAACTAGTCTTCTATTGTGGCCAATAATATTTATATTTTTAGGGATATTGTGAAGAGTAAATGAGATATTATATGTAGGGCTGCCTGTTCTCTCCTTTTAAATTGATATGCAAATTTAAATGAATATTCTACTTTTTAATGGAAAATAAAATTGAAATCTTCGATTACAATTGTTTGAATATGTTCTCTTATTTTTTAAAATTGACATTGCTTTGATTTCTTCTGTACTTATCCAAGTTCAGAAAACAAATAGCGATACACTGACAAATTTACTGTCACTCCTTTTCTAGATTAAATAAAAGAAGTTTCTACTTCTCAGTTCTGAACTGGGCAGAACTTTACAAATAGACATGTAAACATAATAACATACAACTCCATAATGTTCCTTATTATAGTCACTCTCCGGTTGGTTTCAATTCTTCAAGGTATATAAAACTAAAAAGTTTCACACTTTCTATACCCCAGATGATGTGATACAAATGGGAAGGATAGCAAAAAAGATTTGAGAAGATTTTAGAATGTAGATTTTCACAGTTCACACCGCCTCTGAGTGCCAGTCCATAATATCACTTCTAGATGATTACTGAAGACATGAACATGAAAAGATAACAATTAGATATGACACTTCAGGGTCTAAAATCCCATGAGATGCAGCTTAAAAATGGTCCATGTGGAAACTTTCAAAACCTGAAATTAGTTCGAATATATTAGAAACTCTTCTCACACATACTAATAACAGACAAATGAACTTGACGGCAGCCCATGGAGACAGTTAAAGGAGGTATTATGGTCCAGTGCTCTTGGTAGCAAATTGGGAATATCTGTGTGTTCTAACCTCTACTCTATCCACATGTAGCATGCAAAATGATTGAGTGTTTATGAGACTCAGAAATTATGAAAACGAAGTTCCTGGCACATAGGGGCTCAAGGCCCAATGAAGAAGGCTGGTATTTAACATAAGTGTTATAATAGAGAGAAGAATGAAAGGCTTTGTATGAATCAGATCTCTTTTGGACATAAGTGAAAGAAATCCAGTTTAAACTAGCTTACTTTTAAAAAGGGGGATGTTAATTTTTTTTTTAATAACTGAGAAGGGTATATCAACTTCAGGCATAGCTGGATCTTGGTGCTTTAAATGACATCACCAGAACACTATTTCTCTTCGTCTATTGGATTGTTTTTTATTGGGCTGGCTGCATCCTCAGGCACGTTCACCCACTATGATAAGATTCTTCCTCACATTTCCAGGTTTACATCCTAAAAATTTTGAGTCCCCCAAAAAGAGTTTGTCCTAACCGTAATTCCAGAAGAAGTTCCAGAATTGAGTTTTGTCGGGCTCAGCTTGACTTTAGCCCATTGTTTATTTGATCTGCACTGCACCAAAATACTCAGTCACATCCCAAAACACCCACCGTGTAATGGCAAACACAGTGTTTCAATTGGCCAGACCTAGGTAAGATGAGCTCCTCTAGAACCAAAGGTAGAGACAGAACAAAGAGTGAGGAGAGACTGATTTCCAAACGAAAACCGAGTCAGCTACAGAATAGAGGGGAAATGGATTTTGGAAGCCCAGAAACAGCAGGTGATCACTATAGAATGAAACACATTGTCTATAAGGCCCCTTCCAACTCCTGTATGTCTAAATTTGTCTCTTGGAATCTCTCCTTTATTACATAAGGAAATTGTTGGCAAGAAAGGTCCAGTGATTTGCCCAAGTCTCACAGCTAGTTAATGACAGAAACAGAATCTTGGTCTCTTAACTTGTAATTCTGTGTTCTTCATCTTTTCAATAGTTCTATCTCCAGGGATCATAGTAGACTCAACAGAAAATGGTTCCTAAATGGTGAATCCTACCATTTCAAACAAGTCTCATAAAAAAGACTATTTTTCTTATTTCTCCTGAAGATGGCATGAGGAACCTCTGATAACCTCTGCATTGCCTAATTTGGTTGGCTGACTCTTCTTTGAATATGCTATACATGGCATCTGTTTCCAGTCCAGCTGAAGATGCTTTGAGTTCTCATTTTTAATGTCTAAGACAAACACACTCAGGGTTACCATAGCAACTGTCTAGAGGTGACTCCTTATGTGTGGAGATGAGGATGCCAACAACAATGTTGTTTCTTTTTCTTGATCTAGACTAGCCCTGTGGGTGGGGCCCACGGCCTGGGTGATTTCTTTTTTAAGCTTTTCAGATGATAATGTGCAGCCCTGGGATAGCCCTGTAAATTCTTATTAAGACAGATTTGACTGACAGTTCAAATAGTTCATGCAATTCCATACCCCCTGTTTCACTTCAGAACTTCCCATAGCACATACCTGGTAACTTATTTTAAATTGCATCTTTTCCTCTCTCTCTCTTCTCAAAGGATCTTGTCCATTCTGGCACATCATGTAACTGCTGGCTTTTCAAGGTGCAAACTCATGAATATTCTTAATGAAAACTGTGGTTTCTCAATCTCTTTCAAATTGGGCTATGTTGGAACTTAATTGCAGCTAAGGACCGGGAACATCTGGCAGGTCTAACAACCATGGTCTGTGCTTCTGAATAAGCCATATGAATTACCAGCAGAGTGGCGCGTCACCATGATTGCTGATATGCTGTGGAGATGTGGAGGAAGAAGGAAGCAAAGCAAATGACCTCTCAATTAAGTTTTCCAAAAGGCTCAGATGATTAACAGGCTACAGGCAAAGTTTACTCGTCAATTGAAAGCATAAGCAACAACATAAAACAGGCACACCTGCCATCCAAATAATTTAGAGATGGTGAAAAGAAACATCCCATTTTTTCTTATGTTAGCAGGCTGTCCAATGTTTGGCAGCTCCTTCCCAGATGATTTTATTTTCCTTCCTTCATTAGTGGGAAGCTCAAAATAAGTTCTATTCAATTTCCTATTATGGACTTGATTTACGTCAAAACGTTGTACTGGTTATGACCTATGCAGTGATAATCTTCAAGGGAATGTGGCTTGATATTTAAAATGTAGTCTTTGAAAACTGAGTGGAAAATATTTAGTAGAGAAATCCTGTCTTATTTTTGAGACTTCAATAGAATAAATTTAAATTTGAATCTTCGTAATTGAAAATCATGTGGCATGTTTTGGTAAACAACAATGGAGAATTTACTCAGGAAATATTTATAGAGCATATACTATTTGTAAACTCTTTAGGTAGGTGCTCTAAGAAATATAAAGAATGTTCCTAGGATGTTTGCAATCTGCTAGGAGAGATGAGAGAGGTGTTAATAACTAGAATGCTAGGCAGTATGTGATAAAGTATGATAGGAGTCAAAGTACTTAGACTTTGAACTTGGCAGGGGCAAAGTAAAAGGACCAGTAGGAGCAAAATTTCATAAGAAACAAATGGAAAAGCAGGGGTTGAAATGAGACTCATTGAGTGTCTACAGAGTGAGAAGCAGGTTACAGATTGTTTTACACACTATCAAATTTAATTCTTGAAAAAATCCAATGAGATTATCCCCAATTTATAGATAATAGACTGGAAATCAAAGATGCTAAATAATTTCTCCATGATCATTCAGGCAGTTACTAGTGGCACTGGAATTTAATATGCACATTCAGGGGAAAGTGACCAGCATAGTTTTGTTCATTTATAAGGAGGTTTGGAAAAGGAAGCTGGAATGTAGTCAATCAAGGAAAGATTACACAGAGCTGCAACGACAGGCTGATCAATTCAAAGACAACTCCATAGGTAATAGGACTCATTCATTGTCTAACCTAAAACAGCCAGGGAACCCATTCCCCAAGAGCTCTGAGTGAAGCCTAATACCACAACCTGTGCCTGTTAAAAACTCTCCCCACATTGTCCAGGCTTTCTTGCTTTATTTCCTCTCATTTCCCAACATCTCCATGTTCCTGCATCTTGCACATCTGTGTAGATACCATGCACAACTGAATCCCAGGTGTCCACAGAAATCCACGAAATTCAAATATGTTATGAGTTTGGGAACCTTTCTAAAGATGAATGGAAGTAAAGGGGCAAGATTACATCAATGAGTGAGATGTCTTCTGCCATCACTTGGACCTATTCTTCCATCCCTGATTTTGGCTTTTCTCCTCTCTTCCCTTCTGACACAGACAAGAAGTTGTTCTAATTTGTCCCTAGCAGTGCAGTTCCACCCATGCACTTAGGTGGATCCTTGTGGTGCTTAATTTTTATCTCCCAATACCTTGAGGTATTTCTTTTAAATAAATGCATGATTTTCCTTGAAAGGACTTCTAGTAAGACAGATATAGGATTGGTAAGAGGCTGCTGGCCATTGCCCTTGTGCAGAATGAGCCAATAAGGACTTTCCCAAGATTTTGGCAGTAGGGATAGAAGAATAAAGGATGGGCATGAGATAGTGGAATGAATAAACTATTTTTGAATGATGGAAAGGAGAGTTTTTCTATTTTGCAGATTGTGAAAACTACCCAACTTTTTAAAAATAAGGTTTATGGTATTTTTTTTTCTTTCTGGTCAAAAAGCTTTAATTCTATCTAAGCTTGGATACTAAGGCAGTATTCTCTCCAGTTATAAAATAGAATGTCAGCAGGTGGGTCTCAGAAAAGAATTTTCCTAACATGCTTTATATCTTTATCAAGGAAATTTTTCATGCCACTAGATTTTTTTAAGTCATGATTTAGTTTCCAGATACTTAAACCTTTGTTTCCGTTCAGTTTGCTTTGAAAAGCAGCAGATTAGCTAGAGCACAAGATTGTCTATGATCAGCTGAGCAGCAGAGATCACTGACACAGCGAGAGAGCATGGAAGGCGAGTCATTTGTCTTTTCAGCAGGCACACACAAATGATCCTTTCCTGCCATATGTTCCAGAGAATTCTCTTCTTTCCCTTCAGGTATTTGACCCCCTATTGGATAGAGACATTGATCAATGTTGAAGCTGTAGAGTGACTGATAGAATAGCTTTAGTTTTCAGTAAATCAAATCCTAAAAAAGAATTAAAAGTAAAATTCTTGATACTTAATTCCTACTCCCACGTCTCTGGCTTATGTGAACATGGAGATGTTGGTTAACTCTCCTGAACTTCTGGCTCCTTTTTAAAAATACATACAACCCAAACATTCTACAATGAGATAGAAATTTTTTTGACTTGTACTGACCTTAGAGATGGAACCTCTTAAGTAAAGGATGGTAATTTGAAATAAGGCTCCTTGTGTCTATTTCCAAAGAATTATGACTTGGAAGGTTCATGTGAGGTGAAGGAGAACAAGAAGAAATAGACATCAAGTTGAGATGCTGTGCCAAACATCTGGAAGAGGGAATGAGAGCATTATGGGAAAACAGATGGAGGGAAGCTTGGCCAGATAAAATTAAAGGCAACGCCGCTCAGCATCTGATTAGCTAAGAGAAATCTATTTAAAAGGAAAGTATCTATAAAACCTGTACTTTAAATAGTCTCTTGACAGGAGAACACTTTAAAAAATTAGGGCTCTTATCAGGCCTCGAGGTTTACTTTGAAGGTTTTAATTTACTAATTACTGAGTACATTGCTGCTTTTTTCTTTTTATTAGAAATAAGACTCTAATTGATAACCAAAAGGCTTATAGATAAAGACCTACACTAAAAATTATTTCTATGCTATTTTAATTAGCCTACTGAAATTCCATTTGAAAAATTAGGGTCCAAATCAAGCATTTGTCAGTGTGAGTTAATTATCTGTGTTTGTCGAGAGACACTGATAAGGCCTCTTTGGGAATTGGTTTTACCTCTGCAAGAAAGAGCTTACTCTGGTGTATGAACATTTTATCCATTAGCTATATTGAGCACAGGGCTGAAGACTCACAAGCTTTGCAAAGATACAATAAAATTTTTAAGATCTGATCTTAAAAAATTTATTGGGTCCAAAAGAAATTAAACTCTAAAATGGACATTGATAATAATATCAAGAATATGTAAGAATATCAAAAGCAAAATTACAAAGATGTTTTCACATTTTTACACCAAAATGCCTTATTGTATTTAATGTGACAAGTGTGATTTAGCCCTCTAAAATCAATATGCCCGAGTAGTAAAATAGCCTTGCCAGAGTGTGGAAAAGCATCCTTTTGAGAGAGCACGCACATTCTTCTGCTATATATTCCTTTTGTAACCCAAATTTCCCCAAGTCCCCCAGCTTCCTGGGGCCACTCTTTACTATTCAAATAAAATGATAATTCCCCAGTCCATGAACTGGGAGGTGTAGAGCATTTGCCTAATGATTCTGCTGTATTCCCTGGAAGTCTATTGATGTTCTAATGACCTCTTGCCAAGATTTTTTGCTTCTTCTGAATTTTTGATCCTTGCTTACTTTCCCACCTCCTGTAGCTACTCACTCTCTTCTCTCCCTGCTGTGTGCAGCCACCCTTCTCCTCCATGCTTCCGTAATTCGCGACCAACTAAAAGCCATTGTGTTTATTTGAATGTTTAGGATTAATGAAGAGGAACTAGCACTGCATGAAATGATAAATAACTATACTTACAGTCCCTCCACCACCACCACTCTCCTCCCACCATCCCCCACCACCAGGGGAAACTGCTTACTAGAACTTTCTGGCCTGCCACAATGTTGCTGGGGCACACTGTACCTATCCGGACTCACATTTTCCAACTCTCCTTTTCACCCAGCTCCCAGAACTCCCTGCCTAGCAGAGAAAAAGTGAGCGTTTCTGTTACAGACTACCTAACTTACCATATTTCGTGCTTTCTCTTGCATTCTGAATTATGCCCATTATTGGACTCTTCTAGCAAAGACATATTGGCCCCTAATTAAATTTTGCCACATCTTTAAAGTGTTGAAGCTGCCATATAATTTTCCTTTTTGTTTTTGATAGCAATCTTTCCCTTCCTGTAACACTTCTAAAGAAGACTCACGTGGGTCAAAATGACAAATGACACATGCTTCAAAAGGACTTATTTTCTTTGAATAATTTTTTTTTAGCTAAGTCTTGGAAAAAAAACAGTCCTTGGAGATGCAAATCCTTTGTTGCTTGGCCAAGGAGGCAGAGCACTAAGGACCATAGGACACAGCGTTTGCTTCCATAGATGAACATATTTCAACTCAAAATCTTGATGGAGTCCAGAGTGGGGAAATCAGGAATGGATTATGCAGTGGAGATGATCATTATCAGAAGAACTAAATAAAGAGACAAACATGGGACTGAAAAGCCAACAACGACCCCCAGGGAAAAGGAAATATGTGAGTTGAGCCTTGAGAGAGAAGGAGATCATTTCCCAGGAATGCTAAGGAACCATTTTCTTCCATTTCATTTGATTCTGGACATCTTGACTGAAAATGTAGCCAAAAAAGTCCATTTTGTCTCAGCGATGTAGTTTAAAGGACAAAATTGCTCTGTTGATTTACTCTACCATAATGAAGAAAATATTTAGTCACTTTCACCAAATTTGCTAAGCCATAAATGGACTCGAGGTAATTTTTTTATTCTGACTTGGGCTCAGTGCGTGATTTTTCTCCATTTAACAAACAATGGTCATTTATAACCTATGATACACAAAGCACTGTGCCAAGAGAAAGACATGAGGGGACAAACACAGTGTCTTAGTCCATTTTCTGTTGCTTCCCTAGAACTGGAAAGTTTATTTTAAAATATTAATTTATTTCTTCCATTTATGGAGGCTGAGAAATCCAAGGCTGAGGGAGCCACATTTGGTGAGGGCCTTCTTGCTGGTGGGGGCACTCTGCAGAGTCCTGAGGCAGCACAGGGCATCACATGGCAGGCAGGCTGAGTGTGCTAGTTCAGGTTTCTCTTCTTCCTCCACTTATAAAGCCACCAGTTCCAAACGTAAATTAGTTCAACCATTGTAGAAGACAGTGTAGTGATTCCCCAAGGATCTAGAACCAGAGATACCATTTGACCCAGCAATCCCATTACTGGGTATATGCCCAAAGAAATATAAATTTTCTATTATAAAGATACATGCATGTGTATGTGTATTACAGCACTATTTATTATAGCAAAGATGTGGAATTAACCAAAATGTCAACCTATGATAGACGGGATAAAGAAAATGTGGTACATATATACCATAGAATACTATGCAGCCATAAAAAGGAATGAGATCAAGTCATTTGCAGGGACATAGATGGAGCTGGAAGCCATTATCCTCAGCAAACTAATGCAGGAACAGAAAACCAAATACTGCATGCTCTCACTCATAAGTGGCAGCTGAACAATGAGAACACATGGACACAGGGAGAGGAATAACATACTCAGAGGCTTGGGCAGTGAGGGGAGGAAGACATCAGGATAAATAGCTAATGCACTCAGGGCTTAATACCTAGATGATGGGTTGATAGGTGAAGCAAACCACCATGGCACACATTTACTTACATGACAAACCCGCACACCCTGCACATGTATCCCAGAACTTAAAATATGCCACCAATCATTCTCTTGTGATAACCCATTAATTCATTAGTTATTGAATGGATTCATCAACTTACAAGCCAGAGCCCTCATGACCCAGTCACCTCTTAGAGGCCCCACTTCTCAGTACTACCGCACTGGGGCTTAAATTACAACATGAGTTTTGGCGAGGACAAATATTCAACCCACAGCACACAGTAAGACATGGCCTCTGATGGCCAAGTGAAGGATGACACTGATACAGAAGAAGACCTTCAAAACAATCTGGTCAATGGCACAATGTGGGTGGACAGAGAGAGCCATGGACGCAGAGGGTGAACAGCTCTCACCAGGGGTGTTATATATAGATTATCCTAAGAGAAAGTGACTTCTGAGCTCCTTCTCAAAGGCTGAGTGGGAAATCAGCAGGTGAGAGGAGCAGAAGAGCAATTATGAGAGAGGAGGTAGAATATGCAAACACAAAAGGAACAATAAAAAGCCTGGAGTTCCAGCCTCATAGGGTAGTGCTGAAGAGGAGAGCGGAGGAGCAGGCCATGGGGTTGAGGATGCTCATGTTCAAAACAGTTTCTCTGTAAGAACCTGTGGTTGTCACTGACAGGACGGGGACTGGTCAAAGGCAAGGAGGCAAAAGATGTGGTGAGACTCACTGAGGGAAGTACTTTGCCTACACCCAACCCCACTTTCACAGAGCAGGGCTGCTTGAGGATGTCTTACCTATTGAGATTCCATATTACATTTTACTTGGGATAGAAAAGAAACTGAAGATATTTTTGTAAAGTAGATGACAATGAAAAACAGGAAATGACAGCTGCAGACTTGTGGTTTAGGAAAACAACCCCAGCATCAGTTAGAAAGTAGATTGGAAGGCATGAAAACCAGTAAGGTGCTAACTGCAATGCTTCAGGCAAAAGAAGATTTAGCATGACATAGATTAGAAACAAAATGTACACATCATAAGATGTTCATGTGTACTTTAGGGCATTTTGTAAGGTAGACAAGTGTTCAGTGGTCTCAGATTTGGTTGGGTGAAGGGAGAGAAATAACATAAAGCTACTGATTTCACTCAGACCCTGCACCCCTTACCATACACAGCAGTAGGGGTGATACAGTTAATAACAAAAGTGGCTGTCAGCTGGTTAAGCAGATCCATGTAGCACTGTCTTCATGTCACTGTCTTCTTTATTGGTGGAATTCAGCTGACGGTTGGTAATGATGGGTATCAGGGATGGGAGGACTTGAGTGAAAACAGCAAAAAGGTGTCAAACAAAGACTTGGAATTACAAAAGCATTTAGTTGGTTCTCTGCCTCAGATGCAAGCAAGGGTCTCCATGTATAACCAGAAGATCATGTGCTCTAAGGTGTGGCCCCGTGGTCTAGTTGAGACGTCCTGGAGTGCAACCAGGTAGGGGCTAGAGGCTTCCTCCTCCCTGCTCTGGTTGCACTAAGTGGCTCCCCACAGCCACACTTGTGCTTCTTCTCTCACGGTCCTTTGGCCCTGCTAAGGCTGCTTGCTTCTCCTCCCTATCCCAAGTTCCACCCCCAGCCCTAGACCATGTGATCCATCCTCTCTCCACACAGTCTGTTAAAGACTCTGAGCCCAAGCTGTATTCATCTGTTTTCACACTGCTGATAAAGACATACCTGAGACTGGCTAATTTACAAAGAAAAAGAATGTTAATGGATTCACAGTTCCGCATGGCTGGGAAGGCCTCACAATCATGGCAGAAGGTGAAAGGCACATCTTATGTGGCAGCAGGCAAGAGAGAAAGAGCCAAGTGAAAAGAGAAACCCCTTATAAAACCATCATATCTAGTGACACTTATTCACTACCATAAGAACAGTATTGGGGAAACTACCCCTGTGATTCAATTATCTCCCACTGGGTCCCTCCCACAACACATGGAAATTATGGGAGCAATTTGAGATGAGATTTGGGTGGGGACACAGCCAAACTAGATTACAAGGGTAGACATGGAAAAGGAAGGAGAGACCCTTATTGTGGCCAAGCCTAAGGTTAGAAAATGTAAAGTATAATCCACAAATCTTGGGAACTACAAAGATTGAATTTGTGCTAGCCAGTCTCCTGTAGCTTTTGATGCCAAGGGTGTTTGCTTCCCCAACTTCTGTTGTGTTGCTCTATGGAGATGGAAAATAATGCATACCTATATGCACACTATTTCCCTATTTTCTTAACTTTGAAAGGATCCTAGTTCTCTCAAAGAGAGAAGAGCTGGTACCCCCTTCCTACCACATTTACAAACATTGTTTCTAACTTAAATAAATGATTTACACAATTAAGTGCTAAAATGTTGGATTTTTTTCTTAAATTCACATGCACATTAGCAAGTAAAATCTAAAATAAAACAAAAGACCCACTACCCAGAGTACAACTATAGGAGATTTACGGAGCGGCAGGAAGCATTTTTGCTTATCCCCAGTGATGGGCATTTTAGCTGCTGTGTCTTTTTCATTGGAAAGAGGGAAAAAAAGGAAACCTGGAGGTAGTCTTTGCGCAAAGGAGGTGGGGAGAGGCACTTTGCTAACTCTAGATCTTTCTACGCTGAAGCCTAAAGTCACCATTTCTTTTTCAATAAATTCTACTCCATCCTTCAAACTCTCTCACATTCTCTGTAAATCTTCCCCCTTTTTACACTAATCCAAAATGATTTACTGCTCTCTGAACAACCATTATGGTGAAGTGGTTAAGATCTGAGGGCCTTGGGATCAGTCAGGTTTGAGTGTGAATTCTTGTTTGGATATAAATTTATTGAGTGAACACTGGCAAGTTATTTAACTTCTCTGAGACTCAGGGTCATAAAACCTAATATTTATAGGTCATTGACTCTACACCAGGCACTGTTTTAAGCACTATACTTACATTATCTCATTTAATAAACTCTATAAGGTAAGTTCCACAGTTATTGTCCTTATTTTATAGACAAGGAAATGGAAACAAAGAGAGGAGCATCTGCACTCAAAGGGTCACCTCGCTGGTAGCAGAGGCTGGGCACAATGACTCAATGACTAGGAAGGAGTATTCTCTCTCTGCACAGGGAATGCCAAGAGACATCAGGGACCAGGACCTTGCAGTGTGATTCCATAGCCTGGCACTAACTACTGCACTTCACTGCCTCCCACACCTGTCTACTGAGGCTGTGGGCTGTGGTTAGAATTCGAAAGAGCTAAGGATATGAAGTTCTTAGCATGGTGCCTAGAATTTAGCAAGCACTACATAAATGGAAATGATTTTTATTAAGAGTGACTATTCAGATTTTATTGGTACCCACTTATCACTTAGACACTAACTTGTGTTATTAACTCTATCTCTGTCCTATCTTCTTAGCATACTGTAGTAACCCTGTGAGAAGGAGCCAGGTCTCTTCTCTAATTCCCCATAACACAATACTGGAAAGCATGTGCTGATGTATATGGATTACAGATAATTCTAGACTGAGGCAGTGTCTGTTGCTGTTTTTCCCCCTAGTTTAATCCAAAGAAATCAGCATTATGGCAGAGTATGTGTTTATACACATTCTTGTCTTGTGTCTTCATAATATGCACTGGCTCGAAAACACATATGAGTCATGGACCCTGCCATAAACCAGAGATATCCAGAGAGAGAAAGAAAGCAAGCAAGAAAAAAGGAGGGAGACTGGGAGGGAAGGAGTGAAGGAGAAGGAAAGAAAAGAGAAGAAATTCTGTCTCCTTTTCAAGAATCTTGAAGCATCCTTAAGACAAGCAGTGGCATTCCTCTGTTTGGTGACATTCTTCTATTTGTCCCACACCCTAATTTCCAAGGGTGATCACAAGTTGTGTCAACAACCATGTGGGGAAACCTTTTATCCCTTTTAAAAATCAGGCAAAATCAAATATGTGACAGGTCATGAAATTCCCATCCTGCTCCAACAGAGTCAGTGTTGCCACCTTAGGAATTGGGAATATAAGTCCTCTGCAAAGTTGTCAAGGAGGTTTCTATTTTTGGCCCTCAGTCTGTTTCAGCAGCAATGAGAAAAAGCAGGCCAGAAGAACACAAAAAATAGTTGGGGGCATCTGTAATATCTGTGAAAGGGACACGGGAGGCACTTGCGTATGTCAGATGGAGGGGAAAATTGGAAACAAAAGGAAAATCTGGAGGCAGATAATTTAACATTCATTTATGCATTCATTCAACAAATATTTGCTGAGTGCCTACTTGATGCAAAACCTAGCACAGGGTGATCTTATGGAGGGTATAAATATTAAAAAGGTCCAGCTCCTGCCCTTACCTAACAGTCAAGTGGGGAAGGTAGAGCATGCACATTTTTTTTTGTGGTGTCATGTAAACATTTGAGGTGGGACTCTGTGAGCTAAAAGGCTGTATTAGCCATGCTCCTGAGGGTGGAGACACAAACCAACCTGGCCTGCTGCATCATTTGCCAGCACGAGGCATCACCTTTCTGCCTTACCATAAACCAACAGCACCAGGCCCGGTGCTGCAGGTGCAGACTTAGCAGCACAGTTATGGGAGCCTGTCGCCTTCAGAGGTAGCAATGGCTCCATGATTTACACTGAAAAACCTGCATTCAGTGGCAGAGGCTTTCATACTCTAAGACAGGTGGCTTCAGAATTTCAGGGCAGTGGGGTTCTGCGGTGGTTAATACACAGGTTTTGGAAGCACAGTCATGGGTTTGCTTCTCAACCTTGCCTGTTGGTTCCTTGCCAAACGAACCTCTGTTTCCTCCTCTGTAAAATGTCAGTTGAGATTCTCTGATTTAATATTGTAAAGTTTCCATTAGAGAATGCTCAGAAGGAAGACATTAAAGTCATCACAGTCATCTTGTGGTCAAAGAGCCCTGCACTACTGTCCCAGGTCCTAGTTTTGCAGCTGATTCCAATCTTCTGGTCTTGTGTGATGTTAGGTTAACTATTTCATTGTTCTGTTATTCCTCTTGTTTTAACTGCTGTGGTAAAATAGTCATAACATACATTTTACCATTTTTAAGTTCATTAAGTAGATTCACATTGCTATACAACCATCACCACCATCCATCTTCAGAACTTTTACATTTTCCCGAACTGAAACCATACCTATTAATCAATTCCCCATTTTTCCCTCTCCCAGCCTGTGGCAACCACCATTCCACTTTCTGTCTCTATGAATTTGACTACTGTGGGTTCTTATTTCAGGGGATTCATGCAATATTTGTCTCTTTAAACCTGTCTTATTTCACTTGAATAATGTCCCCAAGGTTCATCCATGTTGTAGCATGTATCATAATTTCATTACTTTTCAAGGTTAAATAATATTTCATTATGTGTATGTATCGTATTGTTTACCCATTCATCTGATGGGCATTTGGGTTATTTCCACATTTTGCCTATTGTGAATAATGCTGTTGGAACATGGGTGTAGGAATATCCATTCAGCTCTTACTCACTTAAAAAAGAAGTTTTAAAAATGTTAATACTGTAACTTCTTATCCCTCTGAGTGACCATATAAGAATTGAAAAAGTAATTCTTTAAAGTATCTGTAGTCATGGTGGGAATATCAGGGAAGCTATTTATTATCAGGTCCTATAATTTTTCCACAAATCTTTGTTAGCAAAAAATAAGCACCCTTATAACCAATGTAAGTCTTATCTATACAGGTTGGTTATGTTTAAAAAATAAATTATTAAATGTACAAACATCAGAAAATGTACTATTGTTGAACTTTTAAAAAGCATTATGTATTTCCTATAAGGAAATAGGGCACATAGAAACCTTATACTTTGACGTAACCAGAGAGAACACAAATTGGCTAATCAATAGGCCAAAATCCAGCCCACCACTGCTATTTACAACCTGCCAAACTAAGAAGGTATTTTACACATTTTGAAAGGTTGAAAAAAATAATGAGAGAAATAGTTCATGATACATGAAAATTGTACCAAATTCAAATTTCAGCACAGGTAAATAAAGGTTTTTGGAACCCAGCCACGCGCATTCGTTTTTATATTGTTTATGGCTGCTTTCAAGCTACAATAGCAGAGCTGAGTAGTTGTTACAGAGACCGTATGGTCCGCAAACCCTATGTATTTATGATCTGGTTCTTTGTAGGAAAAAATGTGATATAAATCATTGATCTAATCTCACTTCTTAATTTACAGTGGCCTACCAAGGCCCAGGGAACTGTCACGTCACACCAAAGATTACAAATCTAACAGTGGCCAAAAGCAATTTGGCTGTCTGGGGTCCCCACTTTGAATCCCTAAACCGCGTTCCAGTGTATTCTTGTGATACAGCATAGCAGCTTATCTTACAGCTATAGATCATGGACCGAAGCCACCATTTCTTCATGTTAATAATGAAGAAAGTCTGGTGCTGTTAACTTCCTCTGCTGGAAATAAAGAGAGGTATGCTTAGTTTGGGAGGGCCTGTGGCAGGGCTGCATTGGTTCATATCTCTATGTGCTGATCTTTGCCTATACTTTCTTAAGAACAGTGTCATATGACGAAACACTCTTCCGTCGCTTTCAGGATAAAGTCTAAAACAGCTGTCCCCAACCTTTTTTGGCACCAGGGACTAGTCTCATGGAAGATAATTTTTCCATGGACAGGGGCAGGGGGTGGTTTCAGGATGATTCAATTACATTACATTTATTGTGTGCTTTTTTCCTACTATTATTACATTGTAATATATAATGAAATAATTCTATAATTCACCATAATGTCGACTCAGTGGGAGCTCTGAGCTTGCTTTCCTACAACTAGGCAGTCCCATGTGCAGGTGATGGAAGACAGTGACAGATTATCAGGCATTAGATTCTCATAAGGAGGACATGACCTAGATCCCTCACATGCACCATTTATAGTAGGGTTTGTGCTCCTGTGAGAATCTAATGACGTCACTGATCTGACAGGAGATGGAGCTCAGGCAGTAATGCAAGTGATGGGAAGTGGCTGTATATACAGATGAAGTTTCACCCACTCACCCCCTGCTCACCTCCTGCTGTGCCACCCAGTTCCTAACAAGCCACTGACCAGTACTGAGGGGACCCCGGGTCTAAATGACTTAATATGTCATAAGACTCTTCTTGACCTGGCCCCAACTCACCTCCTCAGTTTTCTTTCCCCATCCTTCCCTTCTTCCCTTCTCTCTTTGTCCTCCACAGTCACAGGAATTTCACAGACTCTCAGGACCCCCTGCGGACACATCTCACCTCTCAGTCTTTGTTCATGTTGTGCCTCCACTAGGAGAGCATTTAATCTCCTCATCTATCTAACAAAGTCCTCTTCATCCTCTGAGATCCAGCCTAAATGCCTTTTGCTTTGTGTGGGCTGATTCTACCACAGGCAGAAGTAGTCACTCCCTACTCTGAACACCTTGGACGGAGCATTAAGCATCTAAGTCATGAACTTGTATTAGTGTTTCCTGTTTACATTTCTATCTTTCCTGATAGATATTGGAGGGAAGGAAGGCTGGAAGGAAAGAAAGAAATTCAACTAAATAACAGGTCTTCAGCCACCACTATCCTTCTGATGTATAACTTCTGCACACGTTTCATTGAACCATAACACTGAAGTCAAAGAGAATAGAAGACAAATGTCTTCTATTTGCAAACAAAGTGAGAGCAATTTTATTCCTTTATTTTTTTCTTTCTCTTCATTCAAAAACTCAATAAACATTTACTGAATATCTACAGTGGCATCAGAAACAAAGAATAATAAAACCATGTTCTTGATCTCCAAGAGCTGAGAAACTCGAAAAGGCAAATTTGGGCCTACACTGTTTTGAAAACTTAGGGTCACAATTCATTAACGATTGTGAAATTCATTTAGTGGGTAATAGCTATCATTATTTACAAATAGAATAGAATACAACAGAAGCTATGGAATGTAAGGTACACAGTGCAAATATTGTTTTATAAAGCATTTTAATGTTATGTGTGTGTAGTTTGTATGTGTGTGCCCTGGATTGTAATGAAAAATATATTTCTCACTGTGGATTATGGTCAAATCATTTGAAAAACATTGTATTACAACATTTGAACTTAATATAAGAATAGAGGAGTTATTGTTTATAAATTTTAGATCAAAAGGGTCCATAGATACATCCCCAGGTCTTAATTCAGAGAAACATGACTCAATGCTATTTTTATGGTTTTGAAAACATGTCCGCAAATTATTTGACATTGTTTCCACTGAGAGGTAGGATCTTTCCTTAAATCTATGTGTTTCTGTGACCGCTTTCACCTATGGAGTACAATGGAAATGACACAGTGGGACTTTCAAGGCTAGGTCATAAAAGGTCATAGAGCTTTCACTCTGTTTGGTGGATTCTTGGACCATCATTTAAGTTCAACTACTTAGAGTTCTCTCAGCCAAGAGTAGGAACATTCAGGCTCTTCTATCAGCCGTCCACTAGAGCCAAAATTTCTAGCCATCTCTGACAACATATGAGTGAAGCCATCTGGGGCCTTTAAATCAGTCATTCTTCAGTCAAAAGCCGCCAAGTGAACCCATTAATGCCATATGGAACATAAGAATCACCCAGCCAAACACTGCCCAAATTCCTGAACAATAAAATTTTGAAATGTAATAAAAACGCTTTTTGTTTTAAACTACAAAGTTGCAGTTGTCTGTTGCAAAGCAATATACACTCGGAACACTCACTAAGAGAGATTTTAAGGTTATGGGCACAATCCATGAATGGGACATGAAATGAACTTACTAGGAATGACCAGAATTTGTTTTAACTAATGAAATAGGAATAATAAAATAAAAAAAATACCAGAATACATGGTACACAGCAAAGGTATTATTGTAAGACACATTTCCAGTTATATATACATATGTATGTATACATTAGGTTCCAATGTAGTTTTCACAGTGAATTGTAATCAAAATCATTTAAGAAACATTGTATTAAAACTTCTAAATTTATCATGAGAATATACAGGAAATTGCTTATACAGATTAGCAGACAATACATCAAAGGGGAAGGTCTATAGACATTTCCCAAGCTTTTAATTCACAGAGACATGAATCAATGCCATTTGCTCATCATAATTCACAGAAGCTTGTACTATCTCCATGTGTTCTTATAGCAATTTTTGCCATAATGTTTAGATATGGTAACTAGAATTTCTGAGTCACAGTGCTTTACACTAATATGTATAAAACACTATGTTTTGAAAATAAAATATTTTCTAGTGTTTATTCTGACAGGGCATCCTAAAAACTAGAATAATGAACTCAGAGCCTCATTTTGATTGATTCTTGCCCAATAACAAGTTCTTGACCAGATTTTGCATTTGAATTCTCTTCACTCTTGTTGGACTGATAAGACCTCAATGTCAATGCTTATCAACTTAACTAATAAAAAGTTTCCTAAAGATGTGATAGCACACATATAAGACTACAGGGAGTTTATTTTTTATTGTGAATTAAAGATCTGTGTCTTGTTGTTTTATAATAAGTTACTATAACAACTTTAAGGAAAACCCAAGTAGTGTGTTCAATAGGCTAGGTCATTTCTACCATCATTTCATTATCATCCTGTTGATTTTCTTTCTCTTCCCTAGCATGCACTGGGCAAAGGGACAACAGAATTTCCACTGGGCTGACCTTTGCAATAGCATTCTATAGATTAGCACTCCTGAAATTTTCTCTAAAGATAATTGTAGAAGTAAAAAAAACTGGCTTTCTATCAGAAAATCTGGGTCCAAGCCTTTATTTGTATCATTGACTATTATTTTCATCAAGTCAGTCTCTCTTTGGGCTATTTCCTTGCGGGTAAAATAGTAATAGCAATTCACACCTTTCAAGGTTGTTTTTTTTTTTTTTTTTTTTTGAGAGTGAAATTCTGTGATATTTTTCAAATTTGGGCATGCCAGTCAGTAGCATGACACTTGGAGGGTATTTCATCCCAAACACAACCCAGCAGAAGCTCATCAAGTACCTTTGAGGCACCACGCTGTGTTGTGCAGCAATGAATAGAGCAGGCACCATCCTGGCCCTTGCGGACCTCATACCCAACTCCAAGAGAGACAGTAAAGAAATAAAGCTATCAATAGAATTGTGCTGAGTGCTACAAAGCAGCAGACTGCAGGCTGCAGACTGGTGCCAGTCTGTGGCCTGTTAGAAACTGGGCCACACAGCAGGAGGTCAGCAGTAGGGGGGCAAGCATTACCACCTGAGCTCCGCCTCCTGCCAGATCAGCAGCAGCATTAGATGCTCAGAGGAGTGCAAACCCCACTGTGAACTGCACATGTGAGGGACCTAGGTTGCATGCTCCGTATGAGAATCTAATGCCTAATCATCTAAGATGGAACAGTTTCATCCCAAAACCAATTCCCCCATTCCCTCATCCATGGAAAAATTGTCTTCCACGAAACTGGTCCCTGGTGCCGAAAAGGTTGGGGACCACTGCTATAAAAGAATGAACAAGTTGTCCTGAGAGAGAAAACACCTCTAAGGAGGTGGTATGTAAGGTTTAGTTCCCACAGGCTGAAGCCAATGGTTAAAAAATAATCAAAGCCAGGCTCCAATGAGACCCAGAAAACATTCTGCTCCTGGGACAGGTATTTGATCCCCTCATCTAGGCCACATACAAAGGAAGGGTTTGTACAACACACTTGACCTTTCTAGGTGGGGCCTGGGGGAAGGAGGATGTATTTAAAACCCTGAAACTTTGTGAAGCATGCCACCCATGCACAGCATTATTTTTTTAAATTGTTCTTTAAGTTCTGAGGTACATGTGCAGAACATGCAGGTTTGTTACATAGCTATACACGTGGCATGGTGGTTTGCTGCATTCATAACCCCATCATCTACTTTAGACATTTCTCCTGATGCTATCCCTCCCCTAGCCCCCGACCCCCCAACAGTCCCCAGTGTCTGATGTACCACTCCCTGTGTCGATATGTTCTCATTGCTCAACACCCACTTATGAGTGAGAACATGCGGTGTTTGGTTTTCTGTTGCTGGGTTAGTTAACTGAGAATGATGGTTTCCAGCTTCATCCATGTCCCTGCAAAGGACATAAAGTCATCCTTTTTATGGCTGCATAGTATTCCATGGTGTATATGTGACACATTTTCTTTATCCAGATTATCACTGATGGGCATTCGGATTGTTTCCAAGTCTTTGCTATTGTGAACAGCATGCACAAAATTCTTTAGGAATCATGTGTGAAAAAGGATCGTATGCATATTCTTTATAAAGATATTGAGAGTACTGAATCTGTCTTCCTGGGGCAACCCCAAGCCACACCTCTGAGCCTGTGGCACAATACTTTGTAGCTTCATTCATTCCATAAATCTTTATTGTAGGCCACACACTATACATGTCCTGGCACAGAGCTAGTCCCTGGAGAAAGATAAAGGCACAGTCTTCTGGAGGCTGAGATCCTAGCCCTGAATGCACAAGTAAACAGAAACATCCAGTGGAACACATCACAATGTAATGGAAGGAGTCAGTTCCAAGTGTTACCAAGGAGGGAGTCACTCAAACTAATGTGAACTGAAGTTGGAGAGAGGTTTCCAGACCAGACATGCTATAACAACAGTGCAAGGCATAAGACAGCACCCCTGGACAGTATATTACAGGTGGTTCCACACAGATGGAGTAGGACCTCTGCATTTTGGAAAACAAAGGAGAAGAAAAACAGGCTGGTGGAGGAGGCTGAAGAAATGGGCCTCTAATTTCCTTCTAAGGATCTGAGATTATTCCCTAAAAGTTATGAATTGCTAATAAATGAGTTTTTAATTTTTTTGTATTTTGTTTTTTTTTTGTAGAGATGGGGGTCTTGCTTTGTGGCTCAGGCTGGTCTTGAACTCCTAGCTGCAAGTGATCCTCCTGCCTTGGTCCTCTAAAGTGTTGGGATTACAGGCATAAGCCACTGCACCCAGCCCAATAAGTGGTTTTAAACAGGTAAGCGATGCACCCATGAGAAAGTGTTTTCATGTTTTATACTTAATTTTTAGAATTTTTACATACAGGAAAATGAATAAATCATAAGCTCAGTGAATTAAAAATTATATTTTAGGGGAGATTTTGTTATTCTGTAGTAATTTACAGTCATATGGCTGCTTTCTCGTATTTTGGTACCACAGGTGTTCATTTCCTTCTGTGAAGGCAAATTTATTCTAAAGTTTCAACTAAAAACGAAGACATTATTCTGGCCTAAACAATGATAGAACAGTGTTAAATTATTTCAGATTGTACAACTGAGGGCTGTATAGGAATTCCAGTAAGCAAGTAGGAATTTCCATTCCTAGGTGGGGTGTGGGTGTCCGTTTTCATTTTGGCAGGGGGCTCTGGGTACTCTGTGTAATGAGGGTGAGTAGGGAAGGTATTTCAGGACATGTATAGAAGGGAGATCACCGAAGCAGAGAAGCCCAGAAGAGGCAGGCCTGAAACGGATTACCTGAGGACTTGAACCCCTCTGGAAACCCGGTCCTCTGCTTCCATTCATTCTAGTCCCCAACAGCAAACGTTAATGGACTCTACCATGTTGGGGATCCAGCATTGCTTTGCCTTAGCTTCTGCCTCTTCTGCCGTAACCAAGCAACCCATTTTGCTCTGGGTATTTTTCCATTGCCTTCTAGGTTTGCCAGTAAGTCCTGCTCACTTCTGACTCTAAGTCATAACCTCAATCTCATGGCTCCTGCAGCCTCATGATGTTTCTCTGCACATAAGCTTCTAGTCCTGCTACCATCTGCTACTGCTGCTGCTGCAAAAGACAGTGTCTGATGGGAGTGGTTTGTTCACTATCTTTAACCTTGCTAGGCAGAGCCCTGTGCCGGGCCACCTCGCTAACTGCAGGCCAGCCTGCATTCTGGCCACCCTGGTGTCTCTCCTTGCCCAGCAGCTGGGCCAGAGCAACAGAGCAACAGGTGAGGCGGAATACGGAGCTCCCCGACACAGAAATGACGTGGGCCACTCCCTAGACAGGGACGGTGAGCTTGAAGCTTTTCCTCCAAATTGGGAATTGAGACAGACACTATATTCATTTGTTTGCTACGATGGCAGCCACCCACTTTAACAGAGTGCTACGGCAGCTCTAGAGCCCAAAAAACAGTGTGCTCGGTGGGAAGTCAGTGTAGACTAGATGATTGCTTCAGAGGAAGGGGTAGAATGAATTTCATTACTGAACTTTTACCCCCTTACAACTGAGGCATAAAAAGGCTTTGTCCACACAGCATCCTGAGTGATCCTTTAAAACAATGTGAATCGGATCATGTTTCTCCCCTGTACAAAGCTTTCTTGCTACACTCCGAACACAAAATACCCTTCCCAACAGGGCCAATAGGCATTGCCTGATCAGACCCCTGCCTCCTGTTCAAGGTCAGCCTGGAGTTCTTTCCCACTCTCCCTCCAGCTTCAGCCATACCCACCTTCCTTCTGTTACTCAAACACTATAGCTCTTTCCTCAGCTCAGCGTATTGGCACTTGCTGTTCCTACTGCCTAGAACACTCATCCTCCAGCTCCAATGGGATTGGACTTCTTCTCATCCTTTAGATCTCATCCTTGAATGTCACTTTCCCAAAGAGATTTGCCCTGGCCTACCAAATCAGAAACTCTGGAGATAGGCCCAGCACACACTGAACTTGGAGAACCACCAGCCAAGAGAGCATATGGAGAGAACGACAGTAGAAGCCAAGGGGATTCTGAGTTCTAAGGGACTTATGCACCACTGCAGATTTATTCAGATAAATAAATGTCCTGTATGTATATTTATGCATTGTTTAAGGGATACGTGCCATAAAGAAAACAGAATAAAGTAAGGACTAGTGATGATAATGTGCCATGAGCCTGGAGGTTCTCAAAAATTCATTCATTTATTCATTCAACAGGGCAGTGGCAACAGCCAGGTGTAACTAGGATTGGGTAGTTGGGGAAAGCAGCCTGCCTTCCTGAATCTGCATGTGAATCAGAGGTGCTAGAGGATCTGGGGGAAGGAAGGTCCAGGCAACGTCCTTGAAGCAGAAAAACAAAAAGGAGACCAGCGTGCTTAGAGCACAGGAGCCAGGAAGGGGTGGGAGACAAAGACGAGGGCACGGAGCTAGGCACAGTCTGGAAAATAGGTCTGGACAGGGTGAACAGTTTGGATTTCAATCCCTTGCCGTGGGCAGTCCCCATACTATTTTGAGCAGCCAGGTGACATGAAGGGATTCTCAGTTTTGAAAGCTCACTCAGAGTGCTGGGTGGAGAATGGATCATGAGGGTAGGAGTGTAACTGAGAATCGTGTAAAGCATGCCCAGCACTGCATCAAACCCTTTGCAAGCATTAACTTACCAAATTTTATAACACCCCATGATGTAGATACTACCACTCACCCTGCTTTGTGAGTGAGACAACTGAGGCATAGAAAGGTCGGTAACATTTCTTAGGTCACACAGCTGGTAAAGAGCAGAGCCAGGACTTAAATTCAGGCAGCATGAATTCAGAGGCTGAGTTCATAAACCACCATGCTAAAATAGGCATACTGTTCCTGCCTCCCCAATGACAAAGGACAGCTTTGAGCTTAAAATAGTGTGCTCTAGTAAAGTGCTTTGAATATTAAGAAGGGTACTGTGTGAATTTAACAATGCCATTATATAGTATAAATGTAACTCATTAAATAACGTATAATGAATTGACTCCCAATCTTCTGTATATTGTGGTTAAAAGCAACACTAACATTAGCAGCAAGGAAAACAATTAGCACATTCATTAAGTAGAGTCCTGCTTACACTTCACTCATTAACTTTAATCATCAATGAAATGTGTGAACTAAGCTAACCTGTCACCACCAGAGTCATTAGTGCCTGTCAGCAAATGATGATGCTTTAATTATTATTATTATTTTTTTTTTGAGACGGAGTCTCACTCTGTCATCCAGGCTGGAGTGCAGTGGCACGATCTCAGCTCACTGCAACCTCCGCTTTCCAAGTTCAAGCAATTCTCCTGCTTCAGCCTCCTGAGTAGCTGGGATTACAGGCATTACCACCTGTATTCAGCCACCACTCCCAGCTAATTTTTGTGTTTTTAGTAGAGACAGGGTTTCACCACCTTGGCCAGGCTGGTCTCGAACTCCTGACCTTGTGATCCACACACCTTGGCCACCCGAAGTGTTGGGATTATAGACGGGAGTCACCGCACCCAGCTGATGCTTTAGTTTTTAGGGGATGTTTTAATTTTATAGACTAACAACAGCTTAGTCACTACTTTCCCCTAATGGTACATGTGATCAAGATATTGAAAATTATTTAAGCTAAAGAAGTATTATTCTTCAAAACAGCATCATAAACAAGCTCCTAATTAATAATTGCATTTATTTTCCTTCACTTTTCCAAATTTTATAACTCCCGTTTTGGCTTTAATCAGCAATACACATTCTGAAATGGAACATGTGGATATTTCTTTTTTCTTTTCTTTTCTTTTTTTTTTTTTAGACGGAGTTTCACTCTTGTTAACCAGGCTGGAGTGCAATGGTGTGATCTTGGCTTACCGCAACCTCTGCCTCCTGGGTTCAGGCAATTCTCCTGCCTCAGCCTCCTGAGTAGCTGGGATTACAGGCACGTGCCACCATGCCCAGCTAATTTTTTGTATTTTTAGTAAAGATGGGGTTTCACCATGTTGACCAGGATGGTCTCGATCTCTTGACCTCGTGATCCACCCGCCTCGGCCTCCCAAAGTGCTGGGATTACAGGCTTGAGCCACTGCTCCCGGCCATGTGGATATTTCTAATTTGGTATAGTTCCTCTGTATGTCAACACAGAAAATTCCATGTTTCACACTGGATAACAAGGAATATTTAGAAGAGTGGTTCTTAATCTTTTGGGGTATCACAGACGCCTTTGAGAACCTGAGTATAGTATGGACCTTCTCCCAAGAAAGAAAAAAAAAAATGTATGTATGTATATACAATTTAAAGTGGTCCACAAAACTCTGAAGTGTGTCCTGTGGTCACTAGAATTCCCAGATTAGGAAACTGTGTCTTAATTTAATCCAGCTATTTAGAAGCAACTAATGTTTTTTCTCCAGTTAGTGATAAAGCCCCATTTTAATTTAATTTTATTTTTATTGTAATGTAGTTCTGAGATACATGTGCAGAACATGCAGGTTTGTTACACAGGTATACATGTGCCATGGTGGTTTGCAGCACCCATCAACCCAACATCTACATTAGGTATTTCTCCTAATGCTATCCCTCCCCTATCCTCCCGCCCCTTGCTATCTCTCCCTGAGCCCCCAAATCCCTCAATGGGTCCTGGTGTATAATGTTCCCCTTCCTGTGTCCATGTGTTCTCATTGTTCAACTCCCATTTATGAGTGAGAATATGCTGTGTTTGGCTTTCCGTTCTTGTGTTAGTTTGCTGAGAATGATGAAAACGCCCTCTTTAAAAAGGAATGCTAGCTAATATAGAAGGAAGTGTAGAAGTTGGAAAAGTTTAATATGGACTTGATATTGGATAGTTTTTAGAATGTCATTAATACTTTCTTAGGTATATAACAGAGTTGTGTTATGTAGAAGAATGTCATTTTTAGGAGATGCATGTTAAAGTATTTAAGGATGAAGGGTTATTATAATGCAACTTATGTTGAAAAGGTTCAACAAAATAGATAATTGATAAATAATAGAATAGGAGATGAAATACATAGAGGAAAATATTAATACCTTAATTTTCTTAATTTTTTTATCATTCCACAAAGATTTTATTCACATTAAACTTGCACAGTAGCAAAAAAAAAAAATCAAAACATAAAACTAAGCCACCTATCAAAGAACAATGTACAATAGAGATTTGAATTTCTCAATAGCATTAGAAGGTATTTTCATAAATAACATTTACAATTCTAATGTTAGGACTTTCAAGGTGTCTGAAGCTTCACAGTGCTAGAATTGACTTTTATCAGAACACATGCAAAAATGTGCAACATAACAATTCATATTAATGACACACAAAAAAGCACGCCAGTTATTTGTCATTCCAGCACGGTATAGGTTTCTATAGGTGGTAGTAAATGGTTTCTGTTTTACTTTCTTGCAAATTTTCTTACTGTTTGAAAACTTTTATAAGAAATATTTGGAGGGGAAACGTCCTTGTTTTTAATCATTTGAGGTACTGGGCAAAAAAGCATTAATGTAATTTTGAAGTCTAGCAAGGAATAGTAGGTTTCACATGGATATCCTAAAATAGAAGATGATGTTAGAAGATTCCAGTGGAAAAGGAGTTTCAGAGTCGATTCTAAAAATAAGATTAGGGAAGAGATCAACAAAAGGGAATTCTTCAAGTGAGAATCATAAATTATCCCAACTCACCTTAATTCAAGTAACTGAAAATTCTTCACAGACTTAGTTGATTTAATATTTTCTATGTGTAGCTATAACTATTAACCGTTATCACTAGATTATATATTTCTTGAAGAATCTTGTTAAAAATATAGATCTAGCTAATAGTATTTGAGGATACTACCAGTCAATGCAGATGGATTGATGTAGAATGAGGTCCTCTCACTGCAAACACAGAATCACTGCATGAAAATAATTTTAATGTATTGCCAGGATATGTAAGAAAAATTGAGTAAATGGAGAGATGTGCTACATTCCTTGGTGGGATAGGGTTACTAAACATTGTAAAGATACCAGTTCTCTCTAAATCTATAGATTCAATGCAATTCCTGTTAAATTCTTAACCAGATATTTTATGAATCTTGATAAGCTGATTCTAAAATTTGTATTGAAGACCAAGGTTGCCAAAAATAGAAACAAAAACTTCTACATAATGAGGAGAAAAAGATTCGGTGACTCATCCTAGCAGATACTAAGCCCCATTTACAAAAATAGCATAATAGCATGATATTGGTATGGGATAAATAAATAAACCAACAAAACAAAATAGAGTCCAGAAACCGGCCCACACTCATATATGTAGAATTAATATGTGATAGAAGGGATTTTGCATATTAGTAAGAGAAAAATGGACTTTGGAAGAAATGGTGCTTGGACAATTGGCTAGGTATATTGAAAATATAGAACTAGATTCCCTAAAATATAATCAAAAATATATTTCCATTCATGTTAAAGTTTCAAATAAAACTTTCCTTTGTAGTCTCAGGTTAGAAATAATTTTCTTCAATATGACTTTTAAAGAACCAAAAAAGAAAAGTATTGTCATTACATAACAGGTGAAAACAATCCACCAATTGGTAGATGATATTTGCAATTCATAAATTAAACAGAAGATTAGTATGCAGAATATTTAGAAGCTCCTAAAAAAAAAACAACCTAATAGGCAAAAGATGTAAATACAGCTATGTAGGAGGCTGAGGCAGGAGAATCACTTGAGTCCAGGAGTTCAAGACCAGCCTGAGCAACATAGCAAGATCCCATTTCTAAAATAAAAAAGTTTTAAAATTATTTGGAGATGGTGGCATTGGCCTGCAATCCTAGCTACTCAGTAGTCTGAGGGAGGAGACTTGCTTGAGGCAAGCAGTTCAAGGCTGCAGTGAGTCATGATCACACCACTGCACTCCAGCCTGTGTGACAGAGGGAGATCCCATCTCTAAAAAAATTTAAATCATAAATAAATAAATAAGACATAAGCAAACATTTCACTGAAAAATAAACACAAATAGCTGATAAAAAATATGAAATGTTGCCCCTTATTATGAATTTAGGAAATGCACATTAAACTCACAAAAAGATAACATGTAGGCTCACCAGATTGACAAAAATTATAAAGACACAGAGTCCCATGGATGTGGAGCATCAGGTACAGTTACACACAGCTGACAAAAATGTATATTAGCTCCGCCGCATTTTCCAATAAAGTAAAAAAATACATACACTCTGTAGCCCATTCATCCCAAGCATATACAGTAAAGTAAAGCTTTTCCATGTGTTCCAAAAGGTGCATGCAAGAATGTACATAATAATGCTATTCATAATAGAAAATCAGAAACAACCTAAATAATCAACATGACACTAAATAAAGTAAGTTAAATTCGCCCAATGCAATGCTATACGACAGTGAAAATGAATGAATCACACTAACTACAGCTTTCACACTTCAACATAAATGGTTCCTGTAAACATGGTATGAAGAAGCAAAATGCAGAAGGATTCCATTTTATACAGTTTACAGACATGCAAAACTCAACTATATTTTTTAGGGATGCATGCATATAGGGTCAAATTATAAAGAATGATAAACTCAAAATTCAGTATAGCAGTGACTTACTTCTGTGATAAAATAAATTTTTAATTTAATTTTTAAGCCAGATTTTGAAATATGGTATTTATTTTGTTGTTATTCTGTATCCCTTCATATAAGGATTCTCAAACTCAGATAAATATTTGCTATGGTTGGCAACTAAGGCCAAGAGTTGAAGGCTGCTGTGAGCTAGATCACACCATTGCACTCCAGCTTGTGCAACAGAAGGAGATCCCATCTCCAAACAAAAATTACAAGACAAAATAAATAAATAAGGCATAAGCAAGCAATTGTGCAATTGTGCAATTGTAGGATGGTCAGCAGTACCCTGGCCTCTACTGACTGAATGACAATAGCACCATCCTCGAAGTTGTGACATCCAAAAATGTCCACAGGCGTTGCCAAATGTCCCCTAGGAGACAAAAATTACCTCCAATTGAGAACCACTGCCCTACACACATGTCTTTCATATATATTCTTTTGCTATGGATGAAATTACATTTTTTAATTATAAAGAAATTTTAAAGCTTTCATGGTTTAACTCATGTAACTAGCATATTGATTAAATTGGACTTCATCGGGCAGGCAGAAATGGTCTATGCCTCCATTGTTTCTTCAACTCACTATGTGAACTTGATCTTTTCCTGTCTCTAAATGATACCTCAGACAGGTCCTGTGGCTTTTTCAATCTACAAAAAAATGGTATTTTAATATGGTTAAACCTAATGAATGGAGGAGATTTATCATGCTTTTGGATAGAAGACTCAGCATAATGAAGATGTCATTTTTTCTCAACTTAAAGCACAGATTTAATAAAATTCTAATCATAGTCTCAGCAGCAATTTTGTTAACCTTGATAATTATTCAAAAATCCATTTGGAAAGATAAAAGGACAAAAAAAAGATAAGAAAGAGAAGGAGGATAGAGACTTGCCCTATTAGAAAGCAAGACTTTACACAAAGCCAAAATAATTAAGATAATGCAGTAATGGTATTTGGATAGACAAATGAACTGGTGGAAGAAAATAGAGAGCTCACAGTCAGAACCATGGAGTATTCATCAAGGTAAGCTACAGTAACACATTAGTCCTGACATCTCAGAGGTTTCGCACTTGGGAGTTAACTTCTTACTCACACAGGACTTGATGTTAGTACAGACGACCACAAGGTGACGTAACAAACCAGGCAGCTCTATCTTGTGTGGGCTTTGTCATCCCAACATACATTCTTCATGCTTTCCAATACAGGAGTAGAGGGAAACTGAACAAGGCTGTTTCACAGTCTCATCCCAGAGTTACACACATCATTTCTGCTCACAGGCCCACTGGCCATTTCTAGGCACATGGGCCTGGTGAAGAGCTGAGAAGTAGTCTTTGGGATATCCAGGAAGACAGAATAGTCAGGTATTGGTGAGCACTAGTAATGTCTAACTTACACGAGAGCTTGATATAGAAAGAGGTGACATTATAGATCATTAAGAAAAGATGAAATATTCAAAAAGTGATAATGGGTAAATTATTTTTCCCATAGAAAAGAAGCATTAAATTAAATCCTTAACTCACAAGATGGTCCAGCATTCCAAACAATTAAGGAGTTAAATGAGAAATACAAAATTTTAATATTTTGGTAGAAATGAGAGAATACGCTCTCTACTAAATCTTAGAAGAAAAGATTTCTTTAACAAGACAAAAACACCAATTAAAAAGGAAACGTTTGATTAATTTGATTATAAATAAAAGAGAGCACAGTGTTTAAAAATAAAGCATACACTTTAAGAAGATATTTGCGTTATGTAACAACAACAGCAGATTGTATTTGAAAACATAAATAGCTCCCTCAAGTGAGTAAGAAAAGGAAAATTTAAAAATACAAAAAATGGATTATATGAATAGGTAATTTTACTTCCAGGTACCAAGACGTTTATTGAAACTTTGTTAGTAGTAGAGAAAAGTTAGAAACAACTAAAATGTTCAAGAATAGAGAAATGGATAGATGAAAACATCGTGGTATATCTCAAACAATGGAATTCCAAGCTAGAGTAAAGTAAGACTTATTTAAACAGACAAAAAGCCCATGATCAAGATGCACTTGTATTGATGTGGATAGGTATTAGAAAACATAACATTTGATAATAAAGCAGGTTGTAGAATATGTATGGGAATGATGCCATTTATATATATTTCTATTCCATATGATGTTTATGCATACACGTTTGAAGTCAAATATAAAATAATAGAAAGGAAGGATATACATCAACTTTGAGATAAAAGTTGCTCTTGAGGAGAGAGAAAAATGAGCTTAGGAAAGTCCTTCCTGGGTTCCCTATTCAATAAATGGTGCTGGGATACTGGCTAGCTATATGCAGAAGATTGAAACTGGACCCTATCCTTAAACCATATACAAAAACTAACTGGAGATGGATTAAAGACTTAAATGTAGAATGCAAAACTATAAAAACCCTGGAAGACAACCTAGACAATCCCATTTGGGACATAGGTACAGGCCGAGATTTCATGATGAAGACGTCAAAAGCAATCACAACAAAAGCAAAAATTGACGAATGGGATCTGATTAAACTTAAGAGCTTCTGCACAGCAAAAGAAACTATCAGAGTAAACAGACAACCTACAAAATCAGAGAAAATATTTGCAAACTATGCCATCAGCAGTAGTCTAATATTCAGCATCTATAAGGAACTTCAACAAAATTTACAAGAAAAAAATAAACGACTCTATGATAAAGTGGACAAAGGACATGAACAGACATTTTTCAAAAGAAGACATATACGCAGCAAACAAGCATATGAAGAAAAAGCTCAACATCACTGATGATTAGAGACATGCAAATCCAAACCACGATGAGATACTATCTCACGCCACTCAGAATCGGTATTATTACAAAGTCAAAATTGACAGAATAACAGACGCTGGCAAAGTTGCAGAGAAAAGGGAATGCTTACACACTGTTGGTGGGAGTGTAAATCACTTTCCAGAGCCATTGTGGAAAGCACTGTGGTAATTTCTTAAAGAACTAAAAACAGAACTACCATCATATGCCCAAAGGAATAGAAATCATTCTGCTGTAGACACGTGCATGCATATGTTCATTGCAGTACTACTCACAATAGCAAACACATGGAATCAACCTAAATGCACACAAATGGTAGACTGGATAAATAAATTGTGGTACATATACACCATGGAATACTATGCAGCCATAAAAAAGAATGAGATTATATCCTTTGTGGAAACATTGATGGAACAGGAAGCCATCATCCTACACGAACTAACACAGGAACAGAAAACCAAATTCCACATGTTCTCACTTATAAGTGGGAGCTAAATGATGAAAACACATGGACACAAAGGGGAAAAATGAACCCTGAAGCTTACTTGAGGGTGGAGAGAAGATGGAGGGAGAGAATGAGAAAAAATAACTATTGAGTACCAGGCTCAATACCTGGGTGAGGAATTAATCTGTACAACAAACCTCCATGTCACGTGTTTAACTAAATAACACACCTGCATTTGTACCCCTGAACCTAAAATAAAAATTCAAAAACAAAAAAAGTCTTTCCTAACTTTACCTAAAATGTTTTGTTCTTCCCATTGTTCCTAATCCCCACCCCAAGATCTGAAGCAAACATGGCAAAATATTAACATTTATTAAATCTCGGTAGTTAGTAACTATGTTTGTTTTACATCATTCTTTGTACTTTTCTAATGTGAAATAAAAGGAAGCAGAAAGTACTAGAAGATCTGATTTAGTAAAATATGTAAGCTTCTGTTTGATCAAATCAGAGATCCCAAATTCAGACTGATGTACAGCCACTATATTTATCAATAACATGATCTGTTGGAGATAGATTTCCCAAACTAAATTGGGAGTTAAGAAGCTCACTTTATTTTTCTTAGAAATAAGACCAGGTCTTAATTTTCTCATTGGCTTCCTTTTAAGGATACAGCAAACATTGCATTGTTTGTAAGCACAGATTCTGCCTGGGCACTGGAAACCTTCAGAGGTGCATTTATGTTTGCAGGTCACTGGAACACAATTTTGTCCACAGGAGCAATAATTTAAATAAAGTATCCTGATGACCTATGCAGAGTAAGCAATCTCACAGATAGCCCTATTTTATGGTTACTAATATGCATGGGTCATGTTACTGGTAATATGATGTTTCAAATTCTGAGAGAAAAAATAATTACAAAATATTATTTGACATGCTTTTTTTCTATTTTTGGAGATCAATGGCATTTTAATAGCTGCCATCATTCTAGTGACACTATAAAGTCACCCATATATCATTTCTGTTTATGAGGCTCCCTGGACATCTGTTTCTTGCATTAGGTAATTAGTTTAGACCAAGTTATGGTGAATGACATATACTCAGTTGACCATCTGCCTCCATAATACGGCTCACTTTCAAGAGCCAGGCTCTTGTTCTGTCATACCATCAGTATTCCCTGCATAGATATATGGCTCAAAGCTCCACTTCCACTCACTGATCATTTGTATCTTAACTCTTTCCAATAAGATTTACAGGGCAGACTCACAACTAACACAAGAGAGATTTCGTTTTAGAGAGATTTAGGAGATGTGATCCAATCCCTTTAAATTCAGACTAGCCAAAGGGTTACAAATGGATGTTTTTATATGTAATGTGGTTTTCCTAAATCAACAAATCTTATTTTCCATTATACATCACCATAACTATGACATCTAAGAGCGCCGCTCTAAAACAATTCTGAAGTGTCATGGCCAATATTTGGCATTTCTTCTTGGAAAAAACAATTGGTCTCAGCATAATGCAGTGACACCAGCTTTGAAATCATCTCGAATGTCTTGTAATTCTCAAATCTGCCTCATATGTGCTACTATAGCACATGGCTCCTTGTTCTATAAACCTTGTAAAAGTGGATTTCATCTTTTTCTTTTTTTTTTTTTTTTTTTGAGACGGAGGTTCGCTCTTGTTGCCCAGGCTGGAGTGCAATGGCGCGATCTCGGCTCACCACAACCTCCGCCTCCTGGGTTCAGGCAATTCTGCCTCAGCCTCCTAAGTAGCTGGGATTACAGGCACACACCACCATGCCCAGCTAATTTTTTAAAAAATATTTTTAGTAGAGACGGGGTTTCACCATGTTGACCAGGATGGTCTCGATCTCTTGACCTCATGATCCACCTGCCTCAGCCTCCCATAGTGCTGGGATTACAGGCTTGAAAGTGGCTTTCGTCTTATTCACAAGGGGTTAATTTATTGAGAAAGACCAAACAGGAGGGGAGGAAAGAAGGAATGAGGGGACAAGGCATCTTATTACTGTTATTACTGTTTTCTAGAAGATTGATCAATTGTTAATGGATAATAGAATGCAGTGTGTGTGTGTGTGTGTGTGTGTGTGTGTGTGTGAATCATAACATTAAAAAGTCACTTCATGGTGGCATTGTTCCAAATTTCAATTGCCATATTGCTCTTCCTACCTTACCAAGAGTATACATGAATAATTCATCCCAATCTTCATTTGTCTATATTTTCTAAATTTCTTAAAATGTGCTTGTATTAATTCTATAAGCAGAAGAAAAAAAATTTTTAAATGAAAAAAATGCTTTAGAGATTCCAAAAATTTTGTGATTTCATCATCTAATGTTGTTTCTTTCTTATCTGGTTCTACTACTCACAAATATGAAATGTGGTGGTAACTGGGAATTTTATCCCTATCACTTTACTGCGAATTTGAGGTAAGTATGTAATACTGGCTACAAAATTATTATTTTGCCCCTGTTGTTACTAGGAGACGACAACACTCCACTGGCAAATGTTAACAAGTAGCAAAGCAAATGTAAACACCATTTGCTTTACTGATATTTTAATAGGTTTCCCTTGCTGTAAGGTCTCTTGACACCATAACATGATATATATGCAAATATCATTTAAATTGTTAAATAAAAATACAATGTAAGTGGATCAATAATTAGATCCCTACAAATTTAATACACTATGAGACTCAGCTAAAACAAAGAATGGAACACAAAAATGTGATTTTTATCTGCCAGATTAGACCAGCCTAAATAGATAAATAAGATGCTTCAAAGGTCAACAACCACAGAATCACACACAAATGTAAGTGTGTCATATTTTTTTTCTTCAAGGCCCTATTCAAATCGTACCTCTCCCCTGAGGTTTTTCCTGTTATTTCTGAAACAGTCTCTCTTTCCATGGCTGTTCCCGTATTTTCTCGGTTTTTATCCTAGCATTTACTCCTGTCTCTCATACTGTGTTGTTCCCTTCCTGAGACACATCATTACATACATTTTAACATGTCTGAAATTGAGATGCATCCTATAATTTGTAAGTATATTTAATGTGGTATTGTTCTCCTTCCGTCTTTCCCTCCTCCACTCCTAACCAGCTCTCATTAAGTCAGCGGCAGGATTAACAATTGATCAAGCTGGGAATAGCCTTGCAATCTGCCTACCTGGAGGACAGGTAACACATCTGCTGATGCTTGTATTCTCTAAGAAGATGAAACAGTGATTTCAGAAGAGAAACCTGGGGAAACTGAGATTAATAACCACAGGCTTAGTGTGAGAAAAGAGAAGACTTTTAAAGAGGTGACCACCATCAGGAGACACTTTTGGATTAATATAACTAAAATGTACTCTAATGATTTCTCCTTCATCTTTCCACATTTATATTGGCATGCTAAGTTTTTTTTGTTTTTTTTTCTTTTTTTTTTTTTGCGACAGAGTTTTACTCTTGTTGCCAGGCTGGAGTGCAATGGCGTGATCTCAGCTCACTGCAACCTCCGCCTCCCGGGTTCAAGCTATTCTCCTGCCTCAGCCTTCTTAGTAGCTGGGATTACAGGCACGTGTCACCGCACCTGGCTAATTTTGTATTTTTAGTAGAGATGGGGTTTCTTCATGTTGTCAGGCTGGTCTCCAACTCCCGACCTCAGCTGATCTGCCCACCTCGGCCTCCCAAAGTGCCTCAGGACTGAGGCACTCATTTTCCCAGCTCCTGGGAGTATTGGTAGTTGACAGCTCATAATTGAGTCCTGCTGCAGAGATTGTTCTCCTCTAAACCTAAGCTCATCACCTTCTTGGGAGAAGCCCCCCATGAATAACTGATGAGGGATACAAAGGCTGGGCCCCCTGCCCCAATTTGTGATGATGATACAGAGCGGCCACGGCTACAGAGCAAACAATGGGACAGGCTGAGGTCTTCGTTGTGAATGCATCATAGACCAGTTTTTTCCTCTATCCACTTTTGCTTTCTTCTCTTTCCCACAAAGGTTGATCCCAGGGAACCTGATCTGCAGCAGGTAGGGTGTTAGGAGTGGTCAAAACAATGACTCACAAATAAGATGTTGGAGCTAGATCACCCATGGGCCAGGGAATAATGACGCCTGTCACTAATGGCAGTAAGATGCCAGCGTGAGGGAAGATGTTCACTGACAGTGAGCCAGCACCATATATTTGTGAAATGAAATGTTTAGCAGTTCCAATGTATGAGCCATTTGAGAAACATGGAGGAAATCAGCATCATATGGGTAATTCATCAATAATTAAGATTGAGTGCAAAAGCCAAAAACGGCTTTGCAGCATTATCAAGTGACTCTCATTTTCTGCCACTGCAAGGCAGACAAAATTGAGGATCAAGCCCAAGATTTACAAAAATAAGAATTGCATCACTCCATCAAGATTCCTGCCAGGTCTATAAACCCAGATCAAGGCCCTGATTAAAAAGGAATGGGATCTTGAGATATGAAATGGAAATGTTTGCGTTGATGCATTCAAACTGGGTCCCCAGATTCTTCTGAATCTTCTGCAGAAGGGGCCAACTCTTTCTTTTTAATGTCCCGCTTGATGGACTACAAGGCAGAAGGACTCTTCCCTTGCTAAACAAGACAGATTCCACTCAGGATCTGCCCTGACCACTTTGGGTTTTTTTGATATATACTTTCCATATTTCTGTAGGCAGCCTCAAACCCATGTTTTGTTACTATGGGGAACAAGTGGGGAATCAATTAAATGAAGGAGAAAGAGGAAGGAAACCTAAATACCACTAAAACAGTAAGTAAACCTAAAGAAAGAATTACCACTAAAACAGTGAGTAAACCTAATTACCAGTAAAATAGTAATTAGGTTTAACTCATAACAAAATTTGGCCTAAGAAGTGCTGGACTTGCTAAGCAAGGGAGGACTGACAGGCCACAGGAGCTGTAGGACAACATGGGCCAACAGAGGCCAGAAGAATATGTATGGTACTGAATTCTAAGGATTAAGGGAGTGGGTGGAACATAAAAGTGGATAAGGGAGAATTTATAGATATGAGAGTAAAATAGGACTCTATTAACTCTCGGCAAGAACCCAGTTTTTTGAGACAGAGTTTCACTCTTCTTGCCCAGGCTGGAGTGCAATGGTGGGATCTCAGTTCCTGGCAACCTTCACCTCCCGGATTCAAGCGATTCTCCTTCCTCAGCCTTCTGAGTAGCTGGGATTACAGGCATGTGCCACCACACTCGGGTAATTTTGTATCTTAAGTAGAGATGGGGTTTGGCAAGAACCCAGTTAGACTGTCATAATATGCTACTAGGAGCACCCTTAATAGCTTAGAGAAACCAATGGCTCACATTAAGTAGTGTAGAAATAGTGTGGCCTATGTAAAAGGAAAGGTTAAACACATCAGAAGAGTGGCAATCATGGGTGTAGCAGAGAAAGCTGAAAAGGCCACCAGATGACTCTGATCCACAAGAGGGCCCAGAAAGCATTCTATTAACAAATCCATAAGGAATGGCCCAGTGTAAGGGGCAGCAGCATCATTGGGAAGCTTAGTGTTGGGCAACTCCTGTAGTTCATGTTCATGGTTGACAATAGGAGATGCTATTATAGAATTGAGCTCCCTGGCAGCAATGTTGATCACTGGATCCCAACATAATACAGATGTGAAGGGGGGCACTTACACATCAGGGACAAGGTAGATGCAATTATTGAGCAATGAGCATCAAGAACAGAGTGGCTGTCAAGAAGGACCAACCCTTAGAAAGACATGGAGATGCTTAAAAGAAGGTATCTCTAGGGAGGACAGACAGTCATAGGAGTTATAGCTCATCCCACTAAACTTCTACTTATGAGTCCCTCCTCCAGGAAAAGAAGCAAGTAGATCTGAATGGCTCAAGGGGTGGACTGTAGTGGATGCTACCTTGTGCCATCCAGATCCTACTTTCCAGCACTGAAGGTCTCATTCTCCCAGCTGCTAAGAGTATCAGCAACTGGCAGTTCATGCTGAGTCCCTCTCTAGAGGTTGCCTTCCACTGAAGAAGGCCACCCCCTCCAAGATTGTGCTCCCCTCCAATGACTGGTCAAGGAGGAAATACAAAGGCCCATCTCCCTTACCCTAATTCAGACAAATATGCAGAGCCATTTTAAGGTTTTTCCTGGAATTGACCAAAGCCCTTTTTAATGATTGCTTTACAGCCTGACTTTTTCCTCTGCCACTTTTTCTCTTTCACTCCCTACAGATGTTGTTTGCAAAAGCACCCCCAATCAACTTTCTTCAGGCAAATCTGTTTCATGGAGAACCTGACCTGCAAAATGCCACATCTCACCACATCTTACATCACCAGTTTCTAAATGTATGCTGTGGACTTGCTAGAGCAGAAATGCCTGGAGAAAAAAATTCATATTTCTCATGTTCACCCCATGCTTACAAAACCATAATCTCCATGAATGGGACCCAAGAATGTGTAGTCTTTTCAAAGCCGCCCCACCCAACACCAATGAATCTAGTGTGTAGCTTGCTGTAGAAACTACTGCTACACCAAAGACTCAGCCTCAAATCCGCCTACAACTTCTAGCTTGCTCCATCTTCCTGTTTGAGCTGACGATAGAATGGAGAAGCAATAAAAAGGTTAAAAGTAGGTAAATAAAATGTGAACCAGTATATAAAAGTTCTCCTGAGTAACTGGTATGTTTTTGGCTATTGGTGACTAATCCCACTTTCTTCTTTACTCAAGAAGCTCAAAACAGACTTTGTGGCCAACTTCTGGCTTTTGAATAGAACTTTATCACTTCTCCTGCCAAACGTTAACCTCACCCCTGGCTGCCTCTCATTTTTGCAATCCAATTTTCCTTTCACCCCAATTTCTTCATCTATTTCTTGTTTTGTTTTGTTTTTTATATTTCCTGTATTTCTGCAGGCAGCCTCAAACCCATGCTTTGTTTTGGTGGGGAACAAGTGGGGAGTCAATTAAATGAAGGAGAAGGAGGAAGGAAACAAAGGGAAAGAGAACAAAATGATCCTCTCAGTCCTAGGAGAAATGGAAGCAGGAGTGTGGATGTACAGGACTCAAATTATTCCAGAATGCATATTGTCATGAGCTGCTTGCATAACACCATTATTTTAAAGTGAGAACTCACCACTGAGCATTTTTTAAAGTATTAGCTAGTTAAATTTGTAAGATGCATTCTCAGGTGAAAGGGGGAGAAGCAGTAGGAGGATGAATTTGGCCATGGTTGGTTTGTGCCCTGTTGCCCTAAGTGAAGTTTCTGGTTTCAGCATTTGTCCTCCATCATTACAGGTCCTCCTGCCTGCCATTGGTCCCTTAGACCTAGAGCACTCACAACATCTGTACACAAGGCAGCCAGTGGGGAACAGAAGGTGTTGGAGGGCAGGGACAGAGGATATGTTTAGAAATCATTCTCGCCTTGTCCATAGAGTGATCTTTATTATAATTTCAGATCTTTAAATTCCCTTCTGATTCTGTCCTTTCTCTACCCAGTAGCCCCTGTGTGTTTTATATTAAAATTCTGTGTCATGGGAGGGAAAGTGAAAAGCTTTCTCTGGAACCAATCTGGAAAGGAAACTTAATAATTATGTTTTCTTCAGGCTGGATAAATGTCTTAAACGAAAGTGCCAAAAAGGCTGACGTTGTGTCCCTGATTACAAGCTTTTTCTCTCCTCCTGTAGTTGGTAATTACTAGGAAGAATGAAGCCATAGTTTCCAAATGTATCCGAAATTTAGAAGTACAGCTTGCACACCTTGGACTTCATTTTTTCCTTTCTGGAAGATAAATGATCATGATTAATAGCAATTCCACTTGTGGGACTCCTGGGCCACTTGGCCCCCTAAGGAAAATGAGAAAATAAAATCAAGCTAAAATGCATTTGTCTTCATTTCAAGAGTGCGTGTTATTCACCTCTATTTATTTAATGGTGTGTTCTGCCTATCAGTCTTGCCAACATTCTTATGCCTCCTAAAGGACATGCAATGGTCCTGCTCCCTTCCAGAGCTTGCCCCTGGACTAAGCTTGCCTGCAGCCTAGCTTCTCACCCTCAGGTGCCCTTTGGTGGTTTAGGGACATCTGCTTTACAGGGAGAAGCAGGTTTGAGCCAGTTGGTTCGTACCAAAATATGGTGTGAACGTCAAGGGTTCTCTTTTTAGCCCACAAAGGTCCTTGACTGTATGTAAGGGCTACCCTAGTCTGGGGCTGGAGATCTATAAGTGCTTATAAGAGCTGAGAAATCTAAATAAAGCCAGAGGGCACTTAGGACAGGGGATAAGCTCTTGTCTTGAACACAAATGACTTTTGAGAAAATTACCCAGAATTTGCCTGTCTTATCTGGAGCACAGAGATGGCCTCACATGTGTATGGCACTTTATTATTTATCATGAACTTTACAGTGTTATTCATGCCCTCTAATGATAGAGCCACTAAGGTGGTAGAACTGGTGCTATCATTTTGTTTACACAAGCACTGCCCTTGCATCAGCCCCAGGCATTTATGTCTCTTGGTCTATGACATGAATTTATATTTAGAATGTACAAAAGAATTAATTTCATTAGTCAGAATTCATTTCACTAGTAGAGCTGCTAAAATGTCATTATCACATCCCTTTGCATAGGATGATCATTTCTAGGCCTCAGCCTCCTCAGCCTTAAAAATAAGGAGTTAGTAGTTGGAACCAACCCAAATGCCCATCAGTGATAAACTGGATAAAGAAAATGTGGAACATAGACACAATGGAATACTATGAAGCCATAAAAAAGATGAGTTCATGTCCTTTGCAGGGACATGGATGAAGCTGGAAACCATCATTCTCAGCAAACTGACACAAGAACAGAAAACCAAACACCACATGTTCTCACTTGAAAGTGGATATTGAATAATGAGAACATATGGACACAGGGAGGGAAACATCACACACTGGGGCCTGTCGGGGGGAGGAATAGCAGGGGGTGGGTGGATTGGGGAGGGATAACATTAAGAGAAATATCTAATGTAGATGATGGGGGATAGATTCAGCAAACAACCATAACAAGTGTATACCTATGTAACAAACCTGTCCAATCTGCACATGTACCCCTGAACTTAAAATATAATTTTTAAAAATGAAAATAAATAAATAAGGAGTTGTTTCCATATCTTGGCTATTGTGAATAGTGCTGTAATGAACACAGTAGGGCAGATATCTGTTGAAGATGCTGGTGCGGTGAGGTAAAAGACGTGTTAGCTTGATTGCAGTCATTATTTCACAGTGTATATGTACATCAAAACATCAAGTGGTAACCTTAAATACATACAATCTTAGTGTGTCATTCATACCTCAATAAAGCTAGGGGGAAAAGTAAGGGTTTGGAATTGTGGGATTGCTTAGCATCCACCTAGCCCTAATACTCTATTTGCTTATAAAAAGACCTAACCATAGTGCAGATCTTGAGCCGTCAACAACAGAAAGTACATGACCATAACAGGAATTAGGTTCGAGGAATTCCCCGGTAAACACAGAAGAGCAGGATTAACTGGACAGCTGACAGCCTGTATAGGAAAATAAGCACCAAGGAGAAGAGGGACACCATGTGGTCAGACTGTGAATGAGGCCACACATACCTTCTGGTTTGGGTGATCTATCCATAAAACTTGGAACAGTGTTGGATTAAATCATAGATATTTGGATACATAGGGAGGGCAAGAGTGAATCCAACTTCAAGACAACTAAAGCAGATTATCCATTTCAAGATTGAACAGGCATCCACACAGGAGAAGATCTGTTACTGACAATAATATCTAGCAGCTCCTCCTCCTCCTCCTCCTCCTCCTCCTTCTTCTTCTCTTCTTTTAAGAGACAGTATCTCACTCTGTCATCTGGGCTGGAGGATCGTAATGCAATCCTGGCTCACTGCAGCCTCAAACCCCTAGGCTCAAGCCATCCTCCCATCTCAGCTTCCCAAATAGCTGGGATTACAGGCATGTGCCATGATGATTTTTTAAATTATTTTTTGTATAGAAGAGGTCTCATTTTGTTGCCCAGTCTTAGGATCTGGCTTCTAGGGCAATGGTGGGAAATTCCATTTTTTTCATTTACCTTGCTGGCCTCCCTTCTCGGCCTCCTTACAGACTCCTCCTCCTCTATTATAATCTCTAAGGACAGCTGTGCCCCAGGGCTCAGTCGCAGGGCTTTCTTTCTTCTCTACCTTCCATCTGTCCATATGTCATATCATCATGAGTCATGAGTCATAGGCTCATGACTTAAGCATCTCTATGCTGAAGATTCCTGTATTTATATCTTTAGATCTGACTGCTGCACTGATTCATATCCAATGGCTGATTAAACATCTCAAACGTACCATGATCAAAATAGACGCATGATCTCCTGTCTTTCCTCCAAACCCCACTAACATGAATCTCCCTCCTCATACATTCTTCCAATCTCAGTAAATGGCTCCACCTTCTACTAGTTATTTGAGTCCAAACTCTAGGCATCACTCATCGTTCTCTTTCCTTTTTCCTTCCACCTTCACAATGACTTCATTCTATAAATCCTAGTAGTTTCTGTCCATTAACATATTCATCAACTTTTCTCTGTCTCCACTGCCACTATGATCCAAATTACCATCATCTCCTTTCTAGATCACGGTAATGGTAGTCACAGTACCTCTAGTTTCCAGAACCATTAACCAACCAAACTGGAGGTATAGATATTTGAGCCTATCTAAGTGAATCTGATTCTCTCTCCCAGGAGTCTGAAATTTTTTGAGTAGATAAGAACACTTTAAAGATCCATCTTCTTAGTTACTTTGTAAGTATCTAATGTAGCATAGCATTATTAGCTATAGGCATTACACTGTACAACAGACCTCTAGCAATTACTATCTTGCATAACTGAAATTATGTATCCTTAAAGACATTTGAATTGTCATCAAGGAAACACAGTGAAATCCTCCTCCGACGTATCTTCATTTTAGGAAGCTAGTGGGAACTGAGTCATTTCAAAGCTAATATCAGGTGGAGCCAATCCAAGGGTTACTGATCCTAAGATCCTAGAGCATTCTTGGGTATTGTTTCTCCGAGATTTTGTCATTCAGCTCTCCTTTTAAATTGGTGAGCCACCCAGTATCTCCCCTCAGGAAGGTGCAGTGAAAAGTTTCCCTTGGGGACCTCTGAGGAATCCACAAAATGAGCCCTAGCTGGATGTTTGCCATGACAGATGACACAAAAGCCTGACTGGAACAGCCACAGTCCTGATATTGGTAGGCAGGGACTTCTCTGTTTTACTCACTGCTCTGTCCTTAGTGCTTCTATCAATACCTCCCTAATACTACAATTCATTAACAACAACAACAAAAAGGTTGTTAAGTGAATTAACAAATGTTAGCCAGGCAAAGAAGGAGAGAAGAAAGAGATTTCCAGACAGAAGTGTCATGTTGAGATGAGAGGGAATGGTATGTTTAAGAAACAGAAAGGAGATCAATTTGGATGTGGCCTAGATTGGGGGGTGGTGATGGGGAAGGGGGTTTCAGATAAGGCAGGAGAGATCATCAGTTGTCAGATTATAAACAACCCTATGCCGGGTAAAAGTGTAAACTTCCTGGAGAAGGGAAAGGGGACATCTTTTTAAAAATTTAAGCAGGAAAGAAAATAATATAATTTGCATTTAGAAAGGTCACTGACTGCAATGCAGAGATCTGGGTTGGGAGAGGAGATGGGCTGAAAATAGGGAAACTGCTCAGAATCTGTTGAAGGAATTTTGGTGGCTAGCCTAGGGCAGCATTAATATGCTGCAGTATTTTGAGAAGTTTTAAAAGGGAGAATCATGGTGATGGGGAACTTGCAGGTTGGGACAATGCCCTCATTTCTGGCGTGTCTGCCAGACTTCATTCACTAAACTAGGGAAGATGGGGGAATAAGCATGTGTCAAGGGAATGGTGATGAGTTGAGTTCTGGACATGAAGAGTTTAGGACATGCAGGTGTAGAGGTCCAGGAAGCGTCTGGAAATATGGGTGTGAAGCTAAGGAGAGGAAAATGAGCTGGAGATGTGGATTTGATAGTCATCAGTATAACAATATAACTGAAAACATGGAAGAAAGAAGACCCAGGACAAAACCTTGAGGGACACCAGCACTTAAGATCAAGCAGAAGATAAGAGATAAGAAACATGGGAATAATTTGGAAGGCAAGAAAATGGAGTATTTCACAAATGAAGGAGCAGTCAAAAGCTGCTCTGAAATCAAGCGAGTAAAGGACCTCAAGTTTGCATTGCGTTTAGCAAGAGGGATATCATGAGAAGTGTTGAAAATGATTTCAGTGAAGAGAATAGAAGGGGGTCAAGGGGGTCAAGGGGCGAGGTCCAAAGGAACAGGAAGAAGTCAAGAAGTGAGGACAGCAGCTCTTCTTAGGAGTTTGTCTTTATAGGGGCGCGGGGGAAGGCAATTTCTGGAGAGGGATTTGGGCTTGAGGGAGATTTTTGTATGTTTAATCTGCAACAATGTGAGCATCATTAAACAGTGAAAGGAAGAAACCAAAAGGGAAAAGAGAGTAATAAATAGAAGACGGGACAGAAAGTGAAAGAGTCTAAATACTGCAAGGCAACTCCCTATACTTTCCCATCAACTGTCTCTCTTATTTCCCACACCAACTATTTCAAAGTTTTCTGCTCTCCCAAAAGTATTGGACTCCCCACCCCTCTCACTACCCACTGAAGACAGCTCCTTCCTCCCTCTCAGGGTACACGGAAGTCATCAGTCAGGGGCATCCTGGACTTTGATATCCATGCCCAACTTTTCCTGCTTTTGTTCTCATACACTGAAGGAAGTTTCCCAACTCCAGTTTAGGGAGACTGTCTCACTCTCCCTTTTCCATCCATTCCATCCAACTCACACAGCCTCTACTTTGTGCCAGTGCATGATAGTCCCTGGAAATACAGAGAGGGAAAAGACAGATTTCTTCCCCTCAAAGAGTTCCGTCTATTGGAGGGAAAAATAGGTAACCACACTACAAAACGGATAACCAAAATAAAACATTGTTAGTGCTGCCGAGCATGGTGGCTCATGCCTATAATCCCAGCACTTTTGGAGCCCGAGGCTGGAGGATCACTTGAGCTCAGGAGTTGGAGTTGTGCCTGAGCAACATAGTGAGATCTGACCTTTAGAGAAAAAAAAAATTAGTGGGGCATGTTGATGCATGCCTGTAGCCCCAGATACTCAGGAGGCTGAGGTGGGGAGATCGCTTGAACACAGAAGGTCAAGGCTAAAGTGAGCCATGATCCAGCCACTGCACTACAGTCTGGGTGACAGAGCAAGACCCCGTCTCCAAAATATATTTATATTTATATTATTTAAATTTATATTGTTACTGCTGTGCTCAAAATGTGAAGAGAGTCCTGAATGACCTCATATGTTTCCTTTGGGCTCTCATATGGTAAATCTTGGGTGTCTCCTAAACATCCAAAGACTAGGCCCTTTCAATTCAGCAGCCCTAACTCATCCAAAAGCATCATGGTAGTGCTAAGAAAGGTAATTGTAATATTGCAGAAGAAAACAAAACTCAATCTCCTGAGATGCATTTGACTTAATAGAAACAAAAATTTCTATAATATTTTGAAATACAAATGTACTCAATATATTTTCCTTCAGTATTAAACATAGAAAGCCTCCCATTTCATTTCAAGTGTTGTCATTATTTATTTCTTAGTAGTAAATCTTAATTGCCAGGTTCCAAGGACAGAGCTTTGGAATAACAAGAAAATTCTCAGGGTACACTCAAGTTTCCCTTGAATATAGTTTAGGGTAAGAAGTTAAGTATGATAGGCAAAGTAATTACCGCCACATTGAGTCTGTTACATTGAGTGAAGTACATTAATGTATGAATAAATGTATGAAGTATTCAAACTGTGTCAGTTGAAACATGACATTTGAAATATATAGTGTCCAGTGGTTTCTTTCATAGTAATAAATAGTCACCATTGGGGCATCATCAATAAGATACAAGGACACCTTCCCAAACACCCATGAAATGAAATTTGAGAAAGAGAGCAGTCACTAAAGCAAATCAAAAGGACTGTGTGGCAGAGACTGCTGTAGGCCTTCCAGTATCATTTTCCTCAGCTTTCTTTTCGTATTAGATAACTTTGAGTTTTAGCAACACGGCCATCCAGCTAGAGACTTCACTCTCCAAGATCCCTTGCAAGTAGGCTAACGGAATGAGCAGCTTCTGGGTTATACCATTAAAAGAAAGCTGGTTGCTCTTAATTTTCTCTTTCCCTCTTCCTTTGGGTTGGCAAGAGGATGTGATGCTTATGACTTTATTTTGACCCCACAGTTGAGGATAATAGTCTGGGAAGGGAAAGCAACAAGTTCGAAGAAACTCGAAATCCAAGATGGCCAGTGGAGCAGAATCCTCTTCCCACCCTGGAGCTCTGCTCATCCCCATCTCTGGACTGTTATGTGAAAGAAAAGTACATTTCTAGCTTACATGTGCTATGGTATGTTTGGGTCTCTTTGTGAAAGCAGCTTAGTCTGATCTTGACTAATAGAAATTTGTTCTATATAACTATCTCCAAAAGAGGAAACCCTGCTGGTATCTACCACAACCAGCTGAAGACAACCACATATCCTAGTGGAACCCAGTGATCTCCATAACCTAGAGAAGATCACCAACTCCCTGGAAATGGTCACATCTTCCTTGCTTTCCTACTTACCCTCCCCACCCAACCAGACTCTATGGAAAGCACCCAAGACAAGGACGCAGTAGCGTGGCATACACAGAGCACAATGGTTTTGTGTGTTTCTAATTACAGTCAACGTCATTTAAGAGAAAAAGAATCAGGTATTGAAGGTAAAGGTACACTTCCTTCATCTCTTGCAACAACATTCCCTTAGTCCACCAATACAGACAACAATCTAGCACTGAGAGATTTTATAGGCAAAGCTTACACAGAACAATGACTTTTAAAAGCCCACCCCTTGTGTACACTAACTTGACAGCAATATACGACTGTTTGTTCTAAGAACTATTAGCACTGTACTCCCACACATGGGAATTGTTCACTATTTTCCCTAGTGACGTCCTCTATATTTTTCCTATTATCCACTGAATGTTGTACTAAATACATATTAGAATATATTTTTTTTCTGAAAAAGAAGCTCCTATATTGCTAAATTGGTACACCAAAACATTTTCATTTTTTCATAAGAGTTAGGATTTGTTGTTGATTATAAACCCAATAAACAAGCATCCCTTTATTGCCTCATTGACAGTTGCACAATATCTCTATCCTCTTACCTACTGAGTTTTATGGGAACTATTTCAACAGAGTAGACATTTATCATCACAGGAGAAACTCCCATTTAGACATTAACTACCTTAGCTGTACTAGAAACTCATTTTCCACAGATGTCCAGCTATGATTTGCTCCTTTTTAATCAGGAATTAAATAAGATTGGGTAATAGCTTCCTGTGGCAGGGGTTACATCTTTATTTTACCTGAAGAAATAGATACCAACCAGTCAGAGAACAGCCAGAGGGCTTGTCCTTCTTACCAATAAAATTGGATTTTCACTAATCCAATTGCTATCAAGGTAATTTTTAAACAGAAAACATAGATTGTATATTTAGTGTATTTAGGATACTTGTAAGAAGCACTAAATATACAATCTATGAGATTTTAAAATTTGCATTGATGCATATTCAAGTATGAATGCCACTTCTTCTGCTATCTTCTGGCCTAAGCCAAGAATCTGGGCATCTTCCTCACCACCAAGCCAATCAATTATCAAGTCATATTGGTTCCGTCTTGTATTATCTTCTGAATTTGTCTACCTTTTATATATCCAATACCATATGTTAGTGTAGTCACCATTATCTTGTACTTGGCTCACTGAAACAACCAACTCCCATCTATCCCCTTTTTTCTCCACCTTGCCATCCCAATGATCTTTTGAAAATGGGAGCTTGTTCCTTTTAGGAAAGAGTGGAATGTGTAAGTGTGGTTGTAAAAGTCTGGATGATCTGTTCCCCTGCCTAGTTTTCTGGCCTCATGTAGTACGTCCATCTACTCCCCATCCTGACCTCTGACACTATGTTCTGTTTATTTATAAAGCACTTACAGTTCCCTTAAATAGAACAAGTTCACTTTGCCTCTGTGTCTTTCCAAACACTGTTTCTTTTGCCCTTAACACTCTTCCCCCATCCTCTCCACTCCCTTCCACTTTCCTTTAGCTGCTTTGCTTCAGTTTTCAGCAAGCATGTCACCTTCCTAATGAAGACGTCCGTGGTTTTTCAAGACTACACTAGGTTTCTTTCCTACATTCTTTCCAGGCATCTAAGTGAATGCTCAATAAACTTTATCAATAAACAACAGCATTCCTAATATTATCTAGTTAATCTTGTGGGATCTTGCTCAAATGATTCCCAGTGGGTTGTGCTCAGGCATGGTTATTACTCTGATTTTCAATTCTGATACACACACACAACACCAGCCCAGTGAACTTCATGATCTCACTAATATCGCTAGAGGCATCAGTTAGAAACTGCAATAAGCTGCTAGCTAGTATCAGAGAACAGAATTAATAGAGGCTTAGACAAAAGAGAAGCTCATTGCTTTTTCACAGAAAGGGAAGTCTGAAGGCCAGGCATGGTGGCTCACGCCTGTAATCTCAGCACTTTGGGAGGCTGAGGCGGGCGAATCGCGAGGTCAGGAGATCAAGACCATCCTGGCCAACATGTGAAACCCCATCTCTACTAAAAATACAAAAAATAGCTAGGCGTGGTGGCACGCACCTGTAGCCCCAGCTACCAGGTAGGCTGTGGCAGGAGAATCACTTGAATCTGGGAGGCAGAAGTTGCAGTGAGCAGAGATAGTGCCACTGCACTCCAGCCTGGTGACAGAGAGAGGCTGGAAAAGAAAGGAAAGAAGAAAGAAAGAAAGAAAGAGAGAGAGAGAAAGAAAGAAAGAAAGAAAGAAAGAAAGAAAGAAAGAAAGAAAGAAAGAAAGAAAGAAAAAAAGAAAGAAAGAAAGAGAAAGAAGCAAGGAAGGAAGGAAGGAAGTCTGAAGATGGGCAGTTCAGGGCTAGTGCTGCAGCACACGAAACATCGGGGGATGAGAAAAAGGGATAGATAAAGGAATTCTTCCTGATGCCTTACTGCCTTGAGTTTACATCGCATTGGCCACCCCTACATGCAAGAAACACTGTGGAATGCCTTTTAGTTGAGCACTCTGCTGCCTCGAATAACAACTTCCTAAGAAAGAAGGGGAAAGTGAAGACTGCATAGAAAACTACCAGTTTATTCCACAGTCACTCAGTTTCATAATTCATTCTTTAAAAAAATAATTACCCTGTTTTATAAATTCAAATTTATGTAATCTAAGAAACAATAAATTGTTTAGCAACAAGAGTCACAGCAAGGACTTTAAAAACAACACATTTCAAATATGAAAGAGGCATTAGACAATTCAAATCACTTATGATCTTTCAGGAACACATCTCTTGTGTATAGAGAGGGACATCCTCATACAAATACCTCGCTTATTCACTCATGTGTTATCCACACCGAACTATTATTAATGAGGAACGTTGCATGTCCCACGTTATTTGCTCCCTACCTTATGTGGCAGGATTACCATCCCCATGTTGTAGATGAGAATTTTTGTATTTTTAGGTGAGAGGAGGTTAAGTACCTTAGGCCGAAGAACATTGCTGGTGACAGCATCACCATTCAAAACCAGGTCTGTGTGACATGCTCTCCACTGTCATAGAACTTCCCTACATAGCCCACTCTCCCAATTCCTAACAAGAACCAATGATTCTGTCATTCCAAAAATAGCATTTCCAGAGTGACACCCACTAACTGAGCCCATGCTAGCCTGTCCTTAGTGGAAATTATTGGCCACTTTATTGTGCTTAAGTATATGATGGGCAACTGAATTAGGTGATTCAGGGTATTAAAGGTGGAAGGATCTGTATAGATCATTTAGCATCACTCTACTCATTTTTGAAGTGAGAACATTAAAACTGACCAGAGTCACACCAAAGAGTTGTACTGCTAAGGACTGAACTTGGGGCTCAAGGCTCTCATTATTTCTAGGGGCTCTTCCTCTGCAGCACCTCTCAGTTTTCTCTTTCCAAATTCCAGCTTAAATTCCAGTGTGTCCTTACAGCATTCCAAATTAGTCGTTCTTTGCTTTCAGCTTACATTATATTTTAAACCTCTGTTTTAGCACTTCATTCCTTCTGCTTTGTATTAATTTTGTGTGTTGGTATCCCCTTCTAGACTATAACCTGTTAAGAACTTATTTTTGGCCAGGTGCAGTGGCTCACACGTGTAATCCCAGCACTTTGGGAGGCCGAGGTGGGTGGATCACCTGAGGTTAGGAGTTCAAAATCAGCCTGGCCAACATACTGAAAACCTGTCTCTACTAAAAATACAAAAATTAGCCAGGCGTGGTGGTGGGCACCTGTAATCCCAGCTACTTGGGAGGCTGAGGCAGGAGAATCTCTTGAACCTGGGAGGCAGAAGTTGGGGTTAGCTGAAATTGCACCATTGCGCTCCTAGGTGACAGAGCAATATTCCATCGCAACAAAAAAAAGAACTTATTTTTGCCAGGCGCAGTTGCTCACACCTGTAATCCCAGCACTTTGGGAGGCCGAGGCGGGTGGATCACGAGGTCAAGAGATCGAGACCATCCTGGTCAACATGGTGAAACCCCGTCTCTACTAAAATATACAAAAATTAGCTGGGCATGGTGGCACATGCCTGTAATCCCAGCTACTCAGAAGGCTGAGGCAGGAGAATTGCTTGAACCCAGGGGGCAGAGGTTGCAGTGAGCCGAGATCACGCCATTGCACTCCAGCCTGGGTAACAAGAGCGAAACTCCGTCTCAAAAAAAAAAAAAGAACTTATTTTTGTATAACCTTCAAGTTTCTAGTTTATTGTTTTGTCCATACTAGGTGTTCAGCATGTATTTATTGAATGAATAATGATTTAATAATATTTTAGCATTTCTTTAATTCAAGTGTTTCCATCAAAAGCTATCTCTCCCTAGGCCTAAAAATAAGGAAAACTGTGATTATTTTTTCTTTTTGTGTTGTACTTTTTCGATTTGTCTTCCCATTTGAAGCATCCTCCAGTAGAATGCAAGGTCTGCACAAACAAACTTATTTACCTTTGCCTTCCCCTCCTCACTAATGCTCAGCATTGTGTCTGATACAGAGCCAGCACCCAAACACCCAATACATGATAAACAAGTGAATGAATTCTCTCTTCCATTTCACAGACACTCAAAGTTTTGCAGTTTTGATCCAAGTCTTTCAGAAGCCTGAACTCACCAGAGACAAATACTGCAAAACAGCCATTGCATTCTTCCAAAGTCATTGTGGGATGTGTGAGAACATCAAGTTGGCAGTTACACAACATGTCTTAGGAAGAATGGGAGTGTGACTGTCAAGGAGAAAAGATGAGAACAAGAGTCTAAAGCTGTATCATTAACTGTTCCCACAATAATGCTTACTATCAACCAACTACAACTCTTCAATGGTGTACAACAATAAGCAGTCCTTACTCATCCCTCTGGGGTGAGTAAGGTTGATTAGGCAGCTCTGCTGATCTTGGCAGCTCTGCTGATCTTGGCAGGGTTGAGTGGGTGGTTCTTCTGGCCTAAGTTGGACAATATCACATGTTTAAGAAGTTGTATTGTTGTATAGAGGTCAGCTGGTTTTCAGCCATTATAGGTTACTCTTGGCTGGAACAACTAGGCTAATTCATCTCTTTTCCAGGTGTCTCTAATCACTCAACAGCCCGCACAGATATTCTTATGGTGATGAAGAAGGTAAGAGTGACAACAAGCCTGATTTTGCAAGTGCTTTCAAGCCTTTGCTTGACCAGTGATTTGATTTTCAACAAGTCATTGGCCAAAGAAAGTCTTATGGCTGAGACCAGAGTCAGAAATGAAAGAGCACTATAAAGTTATGAAGCAAAGAGGGAGAGGTAAATAATTGAGACATTTTTGCCAATCTACCACAAGGGCAAAGATTGAATATTACTGGCTTAATATCTTTTGCTCCTAGTCCATACGAGTAGGCTTAATAAATAGTAGTTGAACAGATACACAGATAAATGGATGGATAGATGGCTGGATGAATTAATGAAGCTAGTTTACAGAGCTCTTCACAGAGACAAGTCATCAATAACCCAACTATTATCTTGATGATGCTAGCAGGAAAACATTTGTCCATAGATATCCACAAGATCTTACAAAAACAGAAACAAGCATGAAATTACTGGGCCCATCAAACAGCTCTGGGGATGGGTTTTCCAGAATCCTTCTAGGAGGAATATGAGGTTTTTCCAAGGTGTCCACCTTCTTTACTTATCACCAACCTTCCTGTACAACTAAGCTGAGTTTTTCATCACAGTGGTATTAAGGACATTCTAATATCTCCAATTCTTATTCTCCTTACTAAACAAAAACAGGGCATCAGAGAATTATTTTTTTAATCGCAAAGACAAGCTTTTATTGCAAGGGCAGCAACACTAACAGCCTCCAGAATCATAGGTAGCCTCTGAAAAAGCCATGCAACATTTTCTGAAGCTTTCAGGTTGATCTCTGCACAGGAGCTAAAACCGGAGAAGAAAATTCTCTATTGGTGACTAGACTGCAATAGAAAATTATAAACTTAAATTCAGAACTGTGATAGCCTCCTCTGTACCCCCTTTCTCTAAACCCAAGGACAGTAAGTAGCATTCTGGTAAAACAGATTTAATAAAAAAGTAATTCATTCAGGTGGAAGGGCTGGGATGGCAAGACTTGACTATTGCACTTAAAGGAAACAGAAAAATGGCACACATGTTCCAAGAAGTAAACCCAAGGGCTTTTGGTGAGTTATATATGATAAGCAAATGGTAGCTACCAATTATCAATACTATTTTGCATTTTAGATTGCCCTGAAGGACATGAAAAGTCAGATATGTATTCACAACAATAACTAACATTTATTGACTTAGTATATGCCAGGTTGTATACTAAGCACTCTTTATTATCTCATTTAACCCACAAACCACCCTGTAAGATGGTATTTTTCAAATTTTTTCGTACACATTTTACAGAGGAAAGAGCTTATTCTGCTAAGAGTTGGTGACCAAGCATTCTGATTTATATAAGACGGTCCTGATTTATACATGTTATCCTGGCATAACTATTGATAACATTACCATTCCCTCTCAATAGTATCCTAGTTTGGGTGATTATTATGTTCACCCTGGTTAAGAGGTTTGTCCACATAGCTTGTAAATGGCACAGCCAAGGAGAGAAGCTGGGTCAGTCTGACACCAGAGCTAGCAACTTCACCGCCCTGAAACCTTCACTGCCTTAGCAGTTCAGCCATAATGATGACTCACTCAAGGCTATTCCTCTAGTGCTCCCAGCTTATGTCTGGAAACTGACTTAAGATTTGGAGATGCTTGAGTGTATTAAGACTAGAAAATAAAACTTCAGTAATTCAGGTTGTATTTCAAAAAGACTGGAAAAAACCTGAATTGCCCAAAAACCGGGGGAAAAAAACAGGGAGAGTAAGATGCTATTCAAAGCAAAGTCTCTGAAATTATTGGATAGAATTTAAAACAATCATTTTCCATACTTAAATATCAATTTATTTATTTAACTGCTGTTGCATTTATTGAAGTTGCACACTGAAGAGTCCAAGACTCCCTGTTCTCAAGTAAAAGGAACAACTTTACAGTTGGAATATCCTTGCTCTTCCATTTATTTAACTAACAGTAAATAGCAACATTTATCTCCTTTTATGCAACAGAAAGATAGCTTATATTTCCAAAGAGGGTTAATTTGGGTAAAATGAAAGTCAACAAAAACATAAATTCCTTCTTTCACATTTCTCCCTTCTCCCAGTAGTAGGAAATACATACATAAGCAGCATAGAAATGTAAAGGACCTAAAGATGAAAATTGTAGGGATCATGGAAATAGGATTTCTTATATTTATTCATTATGGGTAGATTTCTTGAGAAAAGAAGAAATCACCTGGGTTCTTTAGCTTATATTAGCTGTTCTTTCTTATTGCATAAGACTAGAAATTCAAGCACATTCTCTTTAAGCAAATCAAATTGGAAAAAAAATAAATGAACTTAGAGAGGTTATTGTTCACTCTTATAAAACAATCACCATTAAATTGTTTTGATAAAATCAAAGGAGGGAGAAATAACTAGTCAAAAAAATGCTAAGAAAGTCATACCAAATTATAAAAACAAAGATTTCAAAAGATTCATGGGGCAGAGAAGCAATTTGAATAAACACATAAATGTGAAAGAAGAGAAAAAGTAGACATAAAGCCTTCTTATGGAATAATTAGAGTGTGGTGGTGACATTAAGAATTGCTCCCCCAAACTAGAATATACTGAGTAAAGTCAGAGAACCTGTGATTCATAGGGGATGAATCCATTTTAGACAGTGAAAAACGGATGTTTTCAGTTGCTTGATTGCCCTGGAGAGAATTGTGGGAGTAATAATGTACACCCCACCTAGGAGACAGTTCTACTGAGTCCAGGGAGAATTTAAAGAAAGAGATAGGAAATTCACTGACTCATTAGTGAAGAAGGCATTGGGTGGCCTCTCGGCCATCTGCCTAACATTACCCAGAGCCACACCTAAACCATCCCAAGCAGATGAGACCTCCAGAGATATAGCTCCATGCTCTCCTCTGGTCACTGTGTTCCGGGGTATAACATTGGTCAGAATGTTTTCCTTCTTACTAATAAACAGTCATGTGCAGATTATTCTCTTTCATTCTGTTTGCTGTGGAAAGAAAGAACAGGCATGTCTCTGGTCATCTTATTTTCTTATGGGGTCTGACAGGCACTGACATTACTCTTGATTGTTGAGATACCATTCCTGGATGAATATTATCAAGAATTGCCATTGCCATCTCTACGTTTATTCATGTGAGTGCTTTAAGGCTTTCCTCCTGAAGGGGAATTCCTAGGCTTTACAAATGAGAGCATGTTGAGAAAAGAATTTTTAAAAGTTAATATGAATGAAATAAAGCCTCTCATAATTAAAAACACATTAAGACAAGACATTTGGAAAATGAAACTTCATCCCAGTGGTGGCTTTTCAAGTATGGGGTCCAACTACAGACCCACCCAAATCTGTTAGAGTTTGATTGTCAGACAACAGAGACACAACAAAGAACTCCAGGCAGGCCAACATTTGATTAAGGCGGCTGTGGATTTTGACAGCTTTTTCTGTTGTCTCAAATCCTGTTTTGAGCTCCCCTTTTGGTAGAGTAAGGACTACTTTTACTAATCCTATAAATAATAAAGATAATGATAAAAAATTACATAGCCATCATTTATTAGTGCTTATTTGTGTATGGTAGGCAAAATAATGACATCCTCCTTCACCCTAAAGATATCTTAATTCTCAGGAACTATAAATATGTTACATTACATGGCAAGAGGAACGGAGGTTGCAGAGGAAATTTAGTTGCTAATCAACTAGAAGCTTTCCTGCTAAGATAAGGACAAGGCAAAGATGTGCCCTCTCAAATGGTTTTCAACCTTGTACATTTGTCCTACGTGATGCTCTAAGACAAGAAAAGGAAATATGCCAATTGGGAAAGAAGAAATAAAACAGTTTTCATTGGCAGATGACATGATTGCTTATGTAGAAAATTGACAAGAATCAACATAAAAAATCCTGGTATGAATAAACTACTGTAGCAAGGTTGCAGGACACACGGTTAACAAAAGTCCATCATTCTCCTATATACCAGCAATGAACAAATAGAATTTGACATTAGAAACATGTTATCATTAATATTAGAACCCCAAAAATCAACTACTTACGCATAAATCCCAAAAATATTTGTATAAGATCCATACAAGGAAAATTATAAAACTTTGATAAAGATATTAAAGAAGAACTAAATCTATGGAGAGATATTCTATATTCATGGATAGGAAGACTCAATATTAACGAGAAGTCAATCCTTCCCAAATTGATCTGTAGAGTCAGCATAATCCCAATAAAAATCCCAGCAAGTTGTTTCGTAGCTAGCGACAAACTAATTTTAAAGTATATAGGGAGAGGCAAAAGACCCATAACAGGTGGAATTAAGGCTGCTAAACTGACTTTAAAATAGGGAGAGTATCCTCAATGATAAGAGTGAGCACAATGTAACCACAAGCATCCTTAAAAGTGGAAGAGGGAGGCAGAAAAATCAGTGACAGAGTGAAGGGATATGAAAGACACTCCACTAGCCACTGCTAGCCTTGAAGACAGAGAAAGGGGTCGTAAGCCAAGGAATGCAGACAGCCTCTAGCAGCGAGAAAAGGCAACAAATCTGATTCTCTTAGAGATTCCAGAAAGGAAGATGGCCCTGCCCACACCTTAATTTTAGCCCAGGTAGACCAATTTTTTACTGTTGACTTTCAGCACTGTGAGACAATTACTGTGTTGTAGGCCACTAAATTTGTTACAACAAACATAGGAAACTAATACACGGTGCCAAACTTTGAGCTACACTGTTCATGTCCAATTAGCTCTAATTCTTACAAACACTGCAAGAAAGGCATAAGCATCTGGCTTATGCAAATGAAGACATTGAGGCCTCAGATGGTAAGTGACTTGCCCAAGACCTCAGTTAGTAAAATGCAAAGCTAGAGTGTAAGTCCCGGCTTGTTGGACTCCAAAGCCCATTTCTCTTCTTCTCTACTCAAAACTAACCCATGTGGTGTCAAACCCTGAACAACCTTTGCTCCGTCCCAGATATGTACTGCTCCACCTCAGCTGTTAGACTCACTCCCTAGAAGCTGAAGAAATAAAAAAAAAATCCAATTACCATTTAAAAATAGCTCCCTATCTAAATGGCCAAATGAAAGTTTTATTTTAGTCTAATTGGTCCAACTGGCTCTGTTTGATACTTCACTTATTCAATATATAGGATTCTTCTGAGGAAAAGTATAGAGGGGCCAAGGGGTGACTCGTGAATGCAGGCTAAAAGCTTGGCTGAAAGCACTTTGAATCAATAAGCAAGCCAATGCTTTGGTCTGGGAAATTTACTAGACTCGAGTTTGAAATGGATTTTTGTTTTTGCTTTTATAATTAATTACTGTTGCTAATGCTTTTTGTTATTATTTTTATAATTAATTGCTAAGCATTGAGAGTAGCCAGCAACTTTTCACACATTGCTTAAACATACTGAGATAAGAAATCAGAATCATAACTGGAGTGCATGTTTATGGATTACTAAAATGCTCACATAAGAACTACACACTAATTCAACTATAATAAAAAAAATTACACTTGAAGAGCTTATTATATACTATTCCTTCCCCTTCTGAGAAACATTTGAGCAGAAGCCTAGCATGGTTACCATAGCAACTATAATGCAAAATTGGGAGTAACTTTATGAATTGCAAATTCCTCTAAGGGTGTTGGGGATTTTTTTTTCTACTTCCATTTTTAACCATCTCATATGCATTATTCCAGCAATATGTTAAACAAGGTTTTTGGGAACTCATGCATCACTTCAAAACAAGCTATGTTTTAAACCTTCAAATTTCATTATTCTAACAAGAGTAGACTTACCAGGAAACACCCAATTTACTGTTTTTTAAATTGTCCATTGTTTTTATTAATAACTGAATTCTTAACACATTGGATTACTTTTTCTGAAGAGAATCCAGGTAGTCAAATAAGTGAAATCACTCTCTCCCTTACCATCATCTGCCCTTAAATCTCTCTGAGAATGGAGAAAGGGGACAGTCCTTGTTTAAAACAAACAAAAAAAACAAACAACAACAAAAACCCTTGTAATTTCACAATCTGTTCCTCCCTCTAAGTAATATCAGTTGGCATTTTGCACCAAAATTTTAATCAAACAAATAGTCAATCTTAATTGTTTTCCTTTCTCAATCCCATTTTCCCTCCTAGATGCCCATGAGCATGAAAATGACCCAGAGAAGCAACTTGAGCAACTAGGGACTTAGTTCCAGCATGAATTGTTTGCTTGGGTAGTTCCGAGACTTGCAAAGGTAGCCAAAACTATTTTGCTATATACTATATGTGCATGTCTAAATATGTGTAATTGAGAGATGAGGTTATTCACATAATCATAAATGGTTCATGTCTTATCATTGCCAATTTCCTAGCTCTCTGACTTTGATAAAGTCATTGGTGAGCTTTAGCTTCCTCATCTATAAAACAGGAATTTAAATTTTTGCCCAGTCCATTTCACAAGCCTTTTACAAGAATCACGTGAGAAGGTGTGCTTGAATATTATCATGTCCTTTAAAATATTGCTATCAATTCTTCTGAATTTTTATTTTAGATATTCAATACTAAGAATCACCAAAATACAAAGCTTCTTTATTTTGACAATCTAATTTTGAGAAGAAAGGTGCTAATTCATGGATTGGGTATTTCAGGGTTGGAAATAAAGGTAAGTACAAAAATGTCAGCATTAAACCCTATTATGTAAAGATCTAAATTATTGCCTCTGTCAGGTTCCCATTTGGGAGACCAACTTGTTTGTAAAATGGTAACACGGAAAATGACTGCATCCAAAGGATATCTCTCAGACAATTGTCCATCCAGATGCTTAATGAGTTCAGGGAGCCTTTTGTGAAGACAAGCAGGTCTACTGACTTGTTGTTTTTTTTTTTTTTAAACTTCTATTTTTGGTTAGGGGGTACATTTTCTGTCCTGTTTCATAGCAACTCCCCAAGGTCACAGGAACATTAGTTGTTTTCCTGCCCTTGAACAGTAGCCTTCAAAAAGGATGTAAGTATGGCCTAAACCTTTGATGAACATAAATTATGATATGCAACATAATCAGAGAAATATGGTGAAGAAGCATTAAAAGACTGAAACCCTGCTTGGCTTCTGAAGACTTTGTTTATTCATACACTCCGTCATTTGTTCACTCAACATTTACTGAGAGCCAACTATACTGTGCTTCAGTAAAGAAAGGGAAGAATCAGACACATATTTACTCCTGAAGAGATTCCCAGTTTCTTGAGGGAAGATACAGCCCTTCTTTCTATCCCTCATGCATCTAAGGGTCATGGGAACACAGAAATGCCAAAGACTAACCACAAATGGGGCAAAAACAGGTGAGAAGAGAACTCAGGAAGTGTTGTTCAATCTACTCTGACAGGAGAATCTTTCCAGGTGGAGAAAAGATAGCAGGGATTCCTCAGAGTAAATAGCATGTGAAAAGGCTCTGAAAGATGAAATCTGAGTGCTGGGGAAGGCCTCCAAATAGCTGGAGCACAGGATACCAAAGATGGAGAATAATGACCAAGGAATCTAAAAAGTGGGTTAGGCCCGACTGGACAGTATGTGCATAAAAAATGATGAGTCCTGAATTGTTTAAATAAGGGAGAAGAATAATATTGTCAGATCTGAGTTTTAGGCAGAACCTTTTAAGGGTAGCAGAGACAACCAAAACAAGTACAAGCAGTCAATCAAAAGTCACTGGTATGTCCAACAGGGGAGCCTACTTTTCCCAGGGCAGAGCTAAAGCCCAGTGGCCCCATGGGCACGAGAAGTCTGGGAGCGCTGCAGGAAGGAAGTCAGAATCCGCTGGACTCCACAACTTCCTGATGAGTGAGAAAAATTTTGGAAAACTGTCAGCATTATCTCAGAAGGTGAGCACACAGATTGTACAGTATTTCTACCTTTCCAAGCTTGGCAATAATACAAAAATGCGGTTGATTCTCTTCACTCCAAGTAACTCACACCAGATGCTGATGCCCTTAGACTCTTCCACGGCTACAGTTCCCCAAATCATTTCTATCCAGAGGTCAGGCATATGGAGCTCATTAAATTCCATGCAGCATCATTGTAACTGTGTGAAACTTTTTGTTTGCAGTGCAATTTAATGTTGAATTTGATTTACAAAGCACTGCATAGTTCTAGTGCTACGATGACTAAAGCTATACCCTTCTATAAGCTTAAGTCATGGTTTGGGGCAAGCGGGAAGACCTTTGACTAGATGTTGGAATTGGAAATCGGGGCTTATGCTAAGCATTTACAAAGAAGGGAGAGCATCACCTCTTAGAGAAGGTCTATCCCAACTTCATTGTTATACCACTGAGGAAACCAAGACCCAGAGAATTTCCTTCTTTATTATTTATTTATTTTGAGACAGGGTATATTTGAAAACATTTGGGTGCACTTTTCTTCTGCAACTGCCTTCCGAGTTAGTTTTTATCTGAAGAGAAAATTAACTCTTCATGCCTACATTGAATCAAAAAGAGTGTAACTCAGTTTTATCAACTTCATTCACCAAAGCTAGCTGGGAGGTACTTTTCATCATTTGTTTAAACCAAAGCCAGATACAAAAGACGAAGATTTGCCACAATTTAGAATTTGCCAAAAAAATTTTGCTTCCTTAAGCGAAGAGGATACATATTTTACTTGCTGGACCGAGCTCAGAAACCCTGGGAAAGTCATAAGTCACAGAACCAAACCCTGTTCCAGAGCTGAGAAGGTGGAAAACGGGTGTGTTGATGACTCAAGGTCAACCCTTGGGAAGCTGGAATTCTCTGGAACTTCTGAGAAAGAAAGACAGCCTCTCCGAAACAATTACATGTGAATTTTCACAAGCGGGGAAGATCCTTGTAGCTCTAACCAGGATTTGTTCTCATTCTGTGGGAGGAATGGAAAGAAAAAGAAGTCTTTGAGAGCCCTAAGCTCCTGAACTTGAATGCAAAGCAGGCTTTGGAAATCAGAAGAGCATTGGGCCACTCCTATCTCATCCTTGTTCAGTATAAATGTATCCCCTATAACATGCCTTTCCCCCAACACACCCACAGGCATGCACACACACACACACATGCCCCATTAAAGAATAGACTGCCTGCCTCAGTGCACCACCAGAAACTTTCAGCATCTAGGGTTAGCACCTTGCCTTCCATTTGTACCTCAAACATTTCATTCTTCATATTGTTATCATTATCACCCTATCGTTACACTGCTGGTTAATCATGATTAAAACAATAAACAAAGAAATAATTTTTCCCTGGCGAGCATAAATAATTGCAGAGGAATACATCTTGTTCGAGCCCCTGTAACATTTTATGCTATTACAGACAGTATTAGAGGATGTTTTATTGTAAGAGATAATTTTGTCTAATTGTAATGTTTACTCACTTCAGATTCTAACCTCCTTCTAAAGGCCCTAAAAGCACCTAGAGGGAGTCTGCAGCTCTTGCCTACAGTTTACGGGAAACATCGCTTTTCTACTTGGTGACAACTCTCAAGTGAAAACGTGAAACCAAGTGGAAGAGGCTGGGGGATATGTTTTCTACCAGACGTTAAAAGAAAAAGAACACATAGAATCTAAACTCTAGAGTGAGTCTCACTGTTGGGGGCAACAGAGCAAGGAGAAGAAATCCAGGGGTTCATTCAATTAACTTGGAAGACTTGTACAAGGGGACACTAGCTTATCGAAGAGGCCGGGTCAGTAGCTCCAGCAGGCTGGCAACAGCTCCCTCTTCTTCCATCCGTTGCCCAACACGCTGGCCCTGCCAGCTCTCCCTTCCCACTCCAGCAAGGCCATCTCTATCATATGCCAGAGTATTTTTGGTCGCACATGGCTATTAGAAGAGCCTCATTTGAAGGTATTAAAAAGCTCATCACCTGATCTATTCTCAAAATATTCAACTCTCACCCAATTTAAGATTCCTTCCTTGCTGAGCTCAGTAATGAGCAGCAGGGGGAGGATGCTATGGAATCTTCTTTCGCTGTTTGCCCACCTTGTTCTGTTTTCTGCTCCTCCTGCACTGCTCACTGTGCTGCCTCTGGTGTCTCCAGGGCCAGGTGGGGAGGAGGGACTGGAGATAAATGGGTAAGGTCTATTCCCCAGTGACCTGGCAGTCTGTAAGGATGTCCTCTGTGTGCTAGATGCCCAGGTGCTGGCTCCTTCTCACACGAGTGACTTTCGTGGGTTCTTAAGAGACACCCCCACTCCCAGCTCTCTTTCCACAGAGCGTCTTTTTTATACCCCAGTGTTCCCTGACCTGACCCCACAATACACTCCCAGGCTAACTGTGAAGACCCCATACAACTTCTTTTAGCTGAGATTTCTGAGTTTTGGCAGGACGTCCTCTAGGACAGGTGCCTTTCAGGATGACTCAAGCCTGCTAGTTTCTTTGGCATTCATTTAATCCACAGGAAATATTATGCATCCATGCCATCCCTTCTCCCCTGCAAAACTTGGAAGCCAAAAGCCTTCTTATGGCCACCTGTTTTTGCTCTGCCATCAGAAGCAGCTCCAGGCAGCCTTCTGCCTTTGGGCTTTTCCAGGCAAGAGTCAGGCTTCTATCTCCAGTCACCCCACCTTCCCACACCTCCTACTCTCACCCTGCACTCCCACCCCCACCAATGTTTGAAGGATCTACATCAAGCTTTCAAAGGAACTTGGAGTCCAGGCTTCTGGGGATATCACTTCATGAGCTGTGCCTCTACCTTATGGAAAGAACAAATCTAAGCCACCAGATATGCCCTCTGGGATTGGGGTCATGCTCCCACCTTCCTCTTCATACACTGGGCCCCATGCATGGCAAGTGGCTCTGTTAATGATTACAGATCACTTTTCTCGTAGCTTTTGCATTGCTAAAAATTTTAAGCATAGCCAGGCGCAGTGGCTCACGCCTGTAATCCCAGCACTTTGGGAGGCTGAGGCGGGTGGATCACGAGGTCAAGAGATGGAGACCATCCTGGCCAACATGGTGAAACCCTGTCTCTACTAAAAATACAAAAATTATCCGGGCATGGTAGCACGTGCCTATATTCCCACCTACTGGGAAGGCTGAGGTGGAAGGATCACTTGAACCCAGGAAGCAAAAGTTGCAGTGAGCCGAGACTGCGCCACTGCACTCCAGCCTGGTGACAGAGCAAGACTCCGTCTCAAAAAAAAAAAAATGTAAGAATAACATCCCTTTCTAACATCATCTTAGGCAATTTACACAGACAAATTTACAATTTTGTATCTATAGCACACAAAGTATGGATTTGTAAAGATTCATTAGAATATATAATTCTCACATAAAAACATTTATACTCATAAACAGTATTTCTGTAAAGATGATCCCATTAGATATATAGTAAAGTTTATCTCTGATGAATTAGAAAATTGTGTCAACCACAAATAACATATGGTACCTAATGTACTTAATACATTCTGAAATGGATGAATAAGTGGATGAATGGATGAAATATTTTTAAAGCACCAAATATACTAAAGTAGCAGAGAATTAGAAACAGCTTTTCTTTCCTATTCTTCAATATAGTAATTGGTGACCTTGAGAAATACCATTTAACCTTTTCATGTCTCAATTTTCTCATCTATAAATAGATCGAATCATCACAAAGACCTGCTGTGAGCAATAGATGAGATAATCTTGGGAGCTCTAAAGCTCTGCATATAACAGAAAGGCATTAGTGGGATTAGGGCAGAGGATCTGCAGCTCTGCTGTTGCCTTGAACCATTTCCATGATTCTGTGACTCACTTTTACTACCTGCAAAATAGACACTGGAAGACTTCTCTCCGGTTTTTCTTAGAAGACAGGCTGTATAGGAGAAAAAAAACTGATTTCAGGGTGCAGCAGATTTAATTAGCTGTACAGCCATGGGCCAACTCTCAAGTGTTAAAGAGGATAATGATGACTACTTCATCAGGTTGTTGTAAGAATCAAATGTCTTAAAGTAGAACAGTGCTTAGTACATAGATAACAGTGCTCAGCCTGTGCAATTGTTAGAATCAATATTGGGTTTCCACTAAAAACTACCATGGGGTTACCTCGTTGTTTACTGCCTAGGTCCAGTCATTTTTGAATAAGACTAGTTGCTATGGTTACCTTCCCAAAACACCACAGTTGAAAATGTGTTGGGAGATGGGAATCGATGGCAGGAGGCTTTCATGGCGGACACAAAGCAACTTCAGCCACGGAGACATTTCAATACATGCAAACTCCTTCCCTTGGAAACCAAAGTCACGTTTTGCCAAAATGGAAATGAACTCAGGAAGTGGAGTTTCAGAAGTTCTGCATTTGGCCAGCCTCCTTCCCCCATCTCCAGGCCCTCAAGGACAGGTGTATTCTGGCCCTGAATCAGCTCCAAAGCATCTCAGTTTCTTCCCCCAGGATCTGGCAGTTGGAAAGATGTTGGTTGCCAGAGAGAATTCATCAGATTCATTTCCCAGATGCTATCGCTTCTGATGCCGAAAGAAAAATACGTTGCCCAGCAATTGAGGTTGGAAAGGACAGGTGTAGCTGAGAAATGCATAGTGTTGCACAGAAAACAATAATAGATTATTTTTGTTAAAATTCATGAGCATGTGTATCTGTATATTCCAAGGGTCCTCACATCCCGCTAAACATACTTAGTCTCTGGAGGGGCTAGTACTAACACCCCCAGTTAAAGTGCTCCCACAAGCAGTGTTATAAATGATATTCGATCTGTCAGAATTAGTCACAGCTCCAACAGCTCTCAGCAAATGAATACAAGCAGGCCTGACCCTGCTTCCTGTTTCCAACTAAAGCAAACCTAAGACCCGGGGGCCTCAAAGGCAAGAGTATTGTGCACCAGCTCCTACTGAAAAGACTCTTTTCTGCCTGGTCTTTTTTCCCAGACATCCCAGGGAGCTGTCCTGCTCTTATTTGAAATTCAAACCAGAGGGAAGTCACCTCCACAAATACCAAGTGTCCGGCTTGCACTTCCATGATGAATCAGCACCACCTAGGGGCCATTGTCATTCATTTCTTGCATATTCATTTATTGCCACAATAGAATTCCTTTTTAAGTATTGCAGCTGCACCTGCCACTGCCCCCTCGCAACTGCCCCCTCGCCACTGCCCCCTCGCCACTGCCATCCACATAAGAAAAGTATGGAAGCTTCTCTACACACACTTTTCAAGACTCAGTTTCAGATCTACTTTAGCTGGAAACCCTGGTCCACTAGCTTAGCACACAAGGATCACTGCTGAGGAGTGTGGTTCACATTTATAATACGCCACAGGGACTTTGCTTTATTATTACAAGAACTGCTATAAGCATCTACTATATAACAAGCCATAGTTATTTCTAATATATAAAAACATCCTTCAAATTGGGTATTAATGGGTCCATTTTACAGATGAAGAAACTAAGGCTCTGAGAAGAGATTTATCCAGATCCCAAACCAGGGTTGACTTACTCTTTCACTGTAAAATGCTCATCTTACTGTGTGCAGATCCTACATGGCAGTGAGGCTGTTCATTTTAATGATACGAAAGCAGAACATTCAAATAAATCTTGTCATTCAGAGAAGTCACTTTGAAGCCTATTCTGTCATGCCAATAGCTAATGCTCATAACAATTGAGTCTCTGCTATAGGAACTGCCTTCAGAGCTATCTATGAGCTGCACAACCTAATCTTATTACCTTAGAAGCATATTATATGTTTAAAAATATGGTGTATATACCATTGGAGGACTAAAGGATGTGCCATCCCAAAATTTGCCAAATTGGTATGTTGATTATTTCAAATGGAAAACATTGGAGAAATATTAGTTTCAGAAAGGAAGAGCTAATCTCCCTCTTCCTGTATGGAGCAAGAGATAAAGAATTCTCTGGGAGGGATACTCTTCTAAGGCCCTGAGATTTATCCATACCAGGGTGAGAAAGTAGCCCTTTTATCACCAGAGACTTGGGAGACTACCATGAATCCAAATAAACAAACTTACAAAAAAAAATAACCTTTATCTTCCACGTGCTTTACAGTCCCTCATACATCTCCTAGTGACTCCCCTGGAAAATTTACTGTCCTAGCCAGATTTTCTTTCTCCTGTTGTTTCTTCTCAAATTTCTCGGTCTTTTTCTAAAAAAGTGTAAGAACATCTTACTTTGGCCACTTCTTCAGCCTTCACTCTCTTGTGAAGATCCCCATGTACATGCAAAACTAGTAACATTTATATACTTTTCTCTTGTTAATCTGTCTGCTGTCAATTTGGCTTCTAGATCCAGCTGACGAGCCCACTAAGAGCTAACTGAAGTGTTGGAGGTGATCTCTGGTTCCCCAATATCATGCTGTCAAGCAGTTTAATCTCCCAGGTCCCTCCTCTGTAAATTTCAATTCAGTATCGCTGGGACAGACCCTGCAGTTTGTGGTTTTGTCAAGTACACGTGAGTGTAATCACCAGGAAGCCTGAGAAACACTGATGCAATGATACAAGCATGAGCTCTGGGGTCAGAAGGACTTGGGTGTAGATCTGGCTCTGCCTTTTTCTAGTTGTACACCCCTAGGAAAGGCACTTAAAGCCCTGAATATCAGTTTCTTCATCTATAAAATGAATATTAGTAATTATTAATAACCTCCAAGCAGGCATGTGGTGAAGACTGAATAATATAACGTGTGAAATGTTAGCACAGTGCTTGGCACATGGTAGGCACTTAATACATGGTCATTAATATTGTTAGTCACCCACTCTGCTGAATGAATCTGCCCTATGTTACTTTTTGTTATTTCTAAAAATTAAATCCACAGTGAAAGGATATGAGGATACATAAAAACACAATCATAACATATATTATACTTCATTAAAAAGTAAACAACTAAAGATCCTTAGGAGAAATGACAGATGACAGATAACTAGATAGATAAACTTTAGGATAAGAAAATGTTCTACAAATGAAAACCAAACACTTTAACACTCAGGAGAACAACAAGTGTCTAGAAATACACACACACACACACACACACACACACTGATACAAAAGGTGGAAACAACCCAATAGTCCATCAGCAGATAAACAAAATGTGGTATGTATATACAATCGAATATAATTCCAACTCTAAAAGGAAGGAAATTTTTTTTCTTTGAGACAGGGTATCACTTTGTTCCCAGGCTGGAGTGCAGTGGCATGATCGTGGTTCACTGCAGCCTCATTCTCCTGGGCTCATGTCTTTTTAATTTTATTGTAGAGATGGAGGTCTTACGATGTTACCCAGGCTGGTCTTCATCTCCCCACCTCAAGTCATCCTTCCATCTTGGCCTCCCAAAGTGCCTGGGCGAAGGAAATACTGGCATATGCCACGACATGGATGAACCAGAAAACATTATGCTAAGTGAAAGAAGCCAGTCAGTAAAGGATAATACTGAGCAATTCCACTCTGTAAGGTGTCTGGAGTAGGAAAATTCATAGAGACAGAAAGTAAATTGTGGTGGCCAGGCACTGGGAGAAAGGGGAAATAGGAGTTCTTGTTTAATGTGTACAGTGTTTCCATTTTGCAAGTTGAAAAGACTCTGGAGATGGATGGTAGCAATTGTCACACAACAATGTGAATGTACTCACTGCCACTGAACTGTCCACTTAAAAATGGTTAAGATGACAAAGATTATGTTGTATATTTTGTCACAATTTTTTAAAAAATTTAAGAAAATCACGATATCAAAATCACAGTTAAATATGAGTTTCAGAAATATCTTGCTTGGTTTGTGTTGCTATAAAGAGCCCCATGTGAGTGACATACTTCTGAGGAAGTGTACAGAGTACGTCCTTTGGAAAAATGAGCGAGTAAATTCACAAGTATTTTTACATCTGCATTCTCAAAAAATTTAACCGCACTGCCTTGGCTGCCTGTTTTTCTTTCAAGCTATTCATTTACAAAATCACTCAAGAAATGTTACTGAGCTAAATAGGACGCTATGACTGGAAAACCTGTACTGCCTTAACCCTGGCCTGGAGGGTGCTTTGAAAAATGACTCCGGCTTATGGAGTACTCTAAGGAAAATACTGAGCGGTGTTACCATCCTCTCTTAAAGCACTGTGGTTGTGCAGAGCTCTGCCCTGGGGTAGCTGGGTAAAGAGCAGGTGCATCCGAGGCTTGGCTTGTGGACTGGATGATGTGGAACCCCCATTACAACAGCCTGCACTAGAACAGGAGCAGTGGCCATGGGGGGAACATCATCTGAACCCAAGCTGGTGAAAGGGGCTCTGCCCCTCTGTTTCATTAACCTTTGATTGATTTTCTTCAACACTAGGCTTTCTTCAGGACAAAGGCTGGGCATGGTGTCTCATGCCTGTAATTCTAGCACTTTGGGAGGCTGAGGCAGGTGGATTGCCTGAGCTCAGGAGTTCGAGACCTGCCTGAGGAATACAGGGAAACCACATCTCTACTAAAAATACAAAAAATTAGCTGGGTGTGACAGTGTCTATAATCCCAGCTACTTGGGAGGCTGAGACAGGAGAATCGCTTGAATGTGGGAGGCAGAGGTTGCAGTGAGCTGAGATTGCCCCACTGCACTCCAGCCTGGGCGACAGAGCAAGACTCCATTTCAAAAAAGAAAAAAAAAAGGTTTTCTTCATAGCAGCAGTATTTTTCTGATGAGTATAAGCAACATCTGAGCACTTCAAAGGTTCTCAAATAGCATTGGCTCTAATTTAACTTAAAAGTTACAAGAGGAAAACCCCATTTATATATTTAATACATTTCATGTATTTCTTCTATTATGCATTTTTTAAGCAAAAAGGAAGGAAGGGAGGGAGGGAGGGAGGGAGGGAGGGAGGGAAAGGAAAAGTATTGCCTGAAATAATTGGGTGAAAGTTTGATGCTATCTTCTTCAGGATTATGAGGCCCCTGTTGTGAAGAGACTGCCTGAGAGGAGCCTGGAAGAGTTGTAGTGAAAGCATGGGGAAGTGTGGTGAAAACTGGGTGCAAGGAGAACAAGTAGAAAACAAAGGCAGGTGGGTTGGCTTCTCCCTTCCTCTGCCTGGGAAGCTTTATTGCTGCCTAGAGAAACCTGCTCAGGGTGAGGTCACATGTAAAACCAGCCAGCAGTATACACAGGTGTTCCTAGTGGGTCTTAGTAACATTATATGTCTGTAACGCTGAGTGAAATTGTTTTCAATTTTTTTTTTCTTTTTCTTTTTTGAGACAGGGTGTCACTCTGTTGCCCAGGTTGGAGTGCAGTGGCATAATCTTGGCCCACTGCAGCTTTGACCTCCTGGGCTCAAGCAATCTCCCCACCCCAGCTTTCTGAGTAGTTGAGACCACAGGTGCATGCCACCCCACCCAGCTAATTTTTGTATTTTTTGTAGAGGGGGGTTTTGCCATATTACCAGACTGGTCTCGAACTCCTGGGCTCAAGCAATCCTCCTGCCTCGGCCTCTCAAAGTGCTGAGATTATAGGTGTGAGACATTGTGCCCAGACCTAAGGGAAATTCTTAAAAAGCAAAATTCAGAAACTTTTAAAGAAAAGTATCCAATTTGTTTTACTCTATAACATATATATGTGCATATATTGTAGTATCAGGATTTACTTCCTGATAACAGAAACCACTGTAACCTAGCTTAGACACAACGTGCTTCTGTTAGTTTATGGCCATGCACAGACGCTTCCCACTTACAAGATGAATGGAAGGGCAGAAGGAGCAGCTTTTAGTCGGACTTCCAGGAATGACTCTCAGGACACCATCACGGAACTGGCTGTCCAGAAGAGATACTACTAACTCTGCTTACAGACTGGAAGCTGGAATGTCAGAAGATGCTGCCTACTTGCTAGCTCCAGAGCCACATTACCTTAACTACAACCCCCACCAGCAAAATAGAGGCTCCTTGTCCTGCCACACCACACCTGGGGGCCTCTGCTGTTGCTATTCTAGAAAAATCCAAGTTCTGTTGGCTGTTTGTTGACAGAAACATTATCTCCATCTCATTTGGCCTTCCCAATTTCAAGTAGGTACATCTGCAAGGAGGAAACCAAGTCACATTTGGAATTCAAGCTGAGAGACTCAACTTTTTTGGACCCAGAGTGAGTCACAGCATACCTGTGTGCACAAATGGGTTACAAGTATGTTAAGAGATAGCCATCTTCTGTCTTCTGGGCAGCCAAAGCCCTTCTGGTCAGCAAGCTCCACACCTAGGTCTCCCTAGAAGGTAGCCCAAACAGGTTAGTCTGATAGCCACTCTCAGGCCCTATGAATAAAGAGTAGGAGAGAGAGCCGATTTGAGAAATGCCAGCTCCTTGTAGGTACAGTTTCCTGTACCTACAGGAAACTGATAGAGATTTCCCAAATCTCTATCTTACAGAAGCTTCTATTTGCTTAGAGATGTCCAAGACATTTGTAGGGTGACTACTCTCACAACACATAACGTTCTATAAATGGAATGTCAAACTGAAAATTACTACCCCAAAAGTGGTTGTAAGTATTCATAAATTTATTTGTCAAATCCATTGAATAGGAGTCCTAATTAGTCACTAGAAACTGATGCACACTTAACATTTAAAGAAAAAAAACACTTAGTTTCTTTAATAACAGAGTATTTTCATCTTGTTCTGAAGCTTGTAAGGTTAAATCACTTGGCCAAGTACACAAACCTAGAGGATGTCCAATCTGGAATCTGAACCTTCAGGGACCTTCTGGGACACAAGCTGAAGAGCAGGGAAGGATGAAATGATGTGGAAATCAATGGCATAGCTGAGACTTAGGGAAAGGAAAATTCTTTCAGCCTTACCTTCCTCATCCATAAAATGAAGGAAGTAACATTAAATAATCACTAAATTTCCTTTCAGCTATAACTTCTTCTAAATGCAAGCTGAGTAAATTGATACAAACTGGCAGCTGTTGTCAGATTGCTAGTTTTTGTATTTTCTTATCAGCCCATGTCAGCTCACATTCAAACTCTAGCCCTCCCCTACTCCGTGTAGTCTTGGGCAAATAACCTATCCTGATTTTAGAGATGAGGAAATGAAGACCCAGAGAGAATCATAATAGCAGCTACACGTCAAAGGGTTAAGATCACGAAAGGACAGCACACAAATGAATAAGTGCCCAGCACATACTAAGATGTCTAGTAATTCCAAGCCTGTGTACTTGGGGGTAGAATAACACCGACTTGCATGGAACCCCTGCTATAAGTTCCACAAGAGACCATGCCTATTCATCACTATATCCCCAGCAAGTCAAATACCAGGTAGACAGGTATACTGAACAAAATAGTTGAACTTGGACAAATATTTGAACAAAGAATGAACAAAAATAATTGAAAAAATAGTCCTCAGGTCTGATTCACAATTCAGCTCTATATTTAATTTAAAAGACTTCATGAATTGTGGGAGGGGTAAGGGGGAAAAAAGGAAGAGAAAGGAAGGACCCCAAAACAGCAAGACTTTAGGGTATTAACAACTCATGGCCTGTCGGTGTTAAAAAATTTTGGACTCCTTGCCATCTACATATTATCTCATCTGTGATTCTCTTATAACCCATGAAAGATCTATACCTGCAGTGCTTATCACAAATGCAAATGCCATCCTCACCCATTTTCAACAGGCCACCTCACTAATTCTTACACACTTGACAATGTTAGAACCTGGTCCAATTATCATCTGGCCAATGCTTGAAAATGATTTAAAGGCATAACCCCAAGTCTTAGAACAGCTTATAGCAGTATAAATATTCAGATTTCAAACACAAAGACTACCCACGTCAACCTGCCTGTGACCCCTCACAACTGAGAAACCAGTTTTTAATAGATCAAAGATGAAAAGGTGAAATGCACAGCTCACAAATTTCTCAACTCTCTGGGCACCAGAGGGAATAGGTGTGGCTAGTAAAATAACCCTTCTGGAATTTTCGCAGCATATTTTAAAATGGCAGTAACATTTCTTCCATTCTTAAAATTAATTTTAATAGTGCACTAACATTTTTTTGTCTTAGCGAGCAGATAGGTTAATTCCATTGACAACTGGAGAGTGGCCTTTATTAATTTTTACAAATGCATGTCTCCTAATACAAAAAGGTTGATTCTCATTTTATTATGTGCTTTGCAAATTTACAGCAGCGGCAGGAAGAGCTTCTACTGAATAGATTTTGGTCTTCAAAAATGTGACTGCATCTTCCATCTCTAGTTTGTCCATCTCCCAGTTATTGACCTTACCAAAGAAAGAGGAAAATAATCAGTTTGTGAGACGATGATAATGTGCTAGTTCAGAGATCCAGACATAGTAAAGTAACATGAGGACAACAGCTTTTTGAAAGCAAATGTTACCTTATAACTACTCACATTTTAAAGACATAAGACTATGTTTTAGGGTTGAAAAAAGCTCTGTGAAAATTATAAAAATTTTAAAAGGTCCTCTAAATGGTGCAAAAAGTACTTTCTTAAGAAAAACCTTCCTTAGAATATATATAATCATAATATAAAAAACAAAGTCTTAAGTAGTAGCCCACTAAGAAAAAGGGGTCATCTTAATCTCAATAGTCCACACGTAATCCATTTCAAGATACTAAAGCATAATAATAGAAGATTTGGAATGTTTACATCTCACATTACGTGCAGGACCAAATGAGTGGCATCTAGATAGATCCCAGAGCAACATAGATATAAATGTATTTGTAAGGTTTCTGCTACCTAGAAACATCTGAAGAGGCTGTTCAAGAGACGCTGTGGTGCACAAAATCAAACTGAGCACAAGAGAAAAGAGGAAGACCCATCCTCCTAAAACCATTCAGCCTTTTTGGCAACAAACATCCTATAACATCTTCACACAGGCCATGAAAACAAAGCTTTAACATCTTTCCTTTCCTCGTTCAAGATAATCTAGAAATTAAACATGGTTTTGTGCATCTTAAATACAAAAATATATTATTTGCATTCTTCCTCTTAGCAAAAAAGGATTAAAGTGGACCTAAACAACATTTGTAAAAGCTCTAGTAAGTAACAGTAATCAGCTGAGCAGAACCCAAATCGTGTACTAGGAATGTTCTTTTTCAAAGAAAACAGTAACTAGAGCACTTATTCCAGTAATGCTGACAATTCCTCTAGGCCTAGTAACCAGTCTCAGCCACAAGATTCTTGGCAGCTGGGAGAATGTACATCAGTAATAAAGAATATTTCATCTGTATTTTTTCTTACCAAGATCACACGAAAACCCATTGCATTCAAATGCCGCATTTTCATAGCAAGGAATCCTCTGGGATGGGTTGAACCCAAACAATAAGCAGATTTAGGAACACACAGCACAGCTACTCTGAAAACAATAACAAACAAAACAAGAACAGTTATGATATTACCATTGACAGCCTCGCTGCATCCCTGTTCTCTGGAGATTTCCAAGTTGAGCCCTCCACTGACCACAGTCCTCAGTATTCCTAACTGTCTTAGTCCCTCACTTCTTTTACTCAGCCTCTGCAGATATTCCACTATACAAGGCTACTTTAAAAACCAAAAATATACAACACTGCACACAGTTACCTCTCAGTTCCCTTTAAGGATGGCTACATCTTTGAAGAGGAAAATTGTCAGACATGAGAGCACTAATTTTAAGGGTTTTCTGTGCACTGCTGATTTCTGATTTGAGTGTAATTATTTATTCTACCAGTGGAAGTAATGATATAAATAATACCAAATAGTGAAAGCTCTTCTTGCATATATTATCTCCCAGAGAAAGCACCATTTAAAACACAGAACCAGGAGTTTAAGTAGAAGGAAGAAAACACCAAGAGAAAGGCAAGGCAAGATTGTCAAAAAGATAAAACCTGTAAATATAGCAAAAATGTGGAAGGTGTAATTTGTGTTTTCATTGTTTCTAGCACTTTGGAAATACTAAGTTCACTAGGAGAAAAAAAGAAAAAAACCAGACATTTATATCCGTACTGCCTTCTATACTCTGGCTAAGATAAATTTTATATTTTTAAAGGAATGCTCAGATTCTTCACATCTCATGACTTTATACTAAGAACAACTATGTTGTTATTTTATTATGTCAGAATAGCGGAGTACCTGAAAAAGAAAAATGATCATTGAATGGGGTCAGAGAGAAAGCCTTTTCTGAGGGGAGATGGGTAACATTGATAGGAAAGACAGCGGTTGAAAAGATGGCCACGAAATAAGCTAGATGCATTCAGAAAGAGGTGAAAGTCACAGAACTGTGTGAATGAAGAGGGATGGGCAGATAAGAGTTTGGATGCTCTTTTCTGCATCTTTCTATCATATTTATGTGTGTGTGTCTAGTGGAGTAACAGGAGATATAAGCTCCTTGGGGTCAGGATCCATGTAGCAGAGCCTTTCCATAAAGGCTAACTGGCCCATGGGTGTGTGCAATGATGGCATAATCTTATGCATCTACTGAAGAGGCAGAATGTTCTCTCATGGTATAGCATCATATTTCTCCCCAGAGATACTCTATCTGTAATGTGTGAGCCAAGGAGACAACTTATGATTGGCTTCAGTGAGCTCTGACCCATACAAACAGTTTAATTAAAAAAACTACAGTTTCTCTACCTCTGGAAGAGTCTTGGTGGTAGAGCAAAATAGTTATCGAGCATTTGATTTTTGTAGAAGCCTCAAGTCTTTATTCGTTATGATCACTATCATAGTATCTTGTCCAAAGTTTACACTGAACTGATAGTTTCAATTATATTGTTTTATTGAACTGTAGCTTCAAAACCTAGTTTAAAAAAAATGTTTATTTCACTAAATGGCCCAACTGCAGTCCATTGTATTCAACCATAATGCCCACATTTACATCTAAGGAGTACACTGTTGGATGAGAAGTCTCTTGCTGCGCTGCAGGCTCCATACAAATATCAAGTCTTAGCTTTACTACTGCTGTTTAATATGAAGTCTTTTAGAATTAGAATTTAAGTTCAGAAAGCCCAGCAAATGAAATATATGTAAGTAACCTTTGAATATCTGTAACAGAAGTTGCATCCACATCAGAAAGTGAAAGCACTTGATTCCTGTTAGTGTCCATTCTGATTTCAAAATCTGAAAGGAAAGAATTTATATTAATTTTTCAAACACTGCTCCAAATGACTTTCTTTTTCGTTTTCTTTTTTTTTTTGAGACGGAGTTTCGCTCTCGTTACCCAGGCTGGAGTGCAATGGCGTGATCTCGGCTCACCGCAACCTCCGCCTCCTGGGTTCAGGCAATTCTCCTGCCTCAGCCTCCCGAGTAGCTGGGATTACAGGTATGTGCCACCATGCCCAGCTAATTTTTTGTATTTTTAGTAGAGACGGGGTTTCACCATGTTGACCAGGATGGTCTCGATCTCTTGACCTCGTGATCCACCCACCTCGGCCTCCCAAAGTGCTGGGATTACAGGCTTGAGCCACCGCGCCCAGCCCAGGACTTTCTTTTTCTTTTTTTTTCTTTCTATTTTTTTTTTTTTTTTGAGATGGGGTATCACTCTGTCATTGAGGCTGGAGTACAGTAGTGAGATCTTGGCTCACTGTAGTAACTTCCCAGATTCAAGCGATCCTCCCACCCCAGTCTCCTGAGTAGCTGGAACTATAGACATATACCATCACACTCATTTAATTTTTGTATTTTTTTTTTCGTAGAGATGGGGTTTTGCCACGTTGGCCAGGCTGGTCTCAAACTCCTGAGCTCCAGTGATCCACCTGCCTTAGACTCCTCACACATGCTGGGATTACAGGCATGTGCCACCATGCCCAGCCCCACGTGATTTTCTGTTTTAAAATATTTAATAGTACTATGAATAATGATAATAGCAGTAGCTAAAATATACTGAGAGCTAACTATGTGTCAGATACTAGTTAGCTAGTATTCAATTTTAGTAGAGACGGGGTTATTAATAAATGTGTAGAATTCAATTTATTGGTTATGAGGCAAGAATCAGGCTAATTTCAGAGGCAATGCTGCACTACACTGAACTGCTGCCACAATTACCTAATTTTTTTGTCAGAAAAAAGGGAAATAAATACAATAAAATGAAGGGAAATAATAATAATGTCCCATACCAATATGATAATTGTGTGGCAAGTACACATTTTTTGAGAAGTGTCCTTCACCTCCCAGAAGGCTGCTCAGCACCTCTGTCACCTTTGTGTTTGGAAGTGACGGTGGCTCCTGTGGAAGCTGTGGGAGTGATAAGTCTATGTCATTGTGATAAACAGTATCATCAAGTTTTAGACAAGTATCCAAAATATGCAGCTTGTGGACATTCTTCCCCATGTCATCTAAAATAGGAAGAAAATATATCATTAAGAAACAAATGCAACATTAAAAAACCATATTAATATATGTTTAGTAATCTATATAAAATAATAAATATATATATGAATACACCTGTATTTCTAATTATCTCCTTATCACAAGGACTTTCTCTGTGTCTCCCTGCTTTCCATAGTGTCTAAACCAAAGCCCTGCACCTGATAAGGTCTTGAGGCTTCAGGGGTCATTTAGTCTAAACTTCTCATTTTCCAGATAAGGAAATGCCTAGGAATGCTAAAAAGCCTCATAATTAAGGCAAACTTGGAAGTCGAATCCAGGTTTTCTGGGTTCAAGGCTGTTTGTCCAGTATTACACTTTGCCTGAAAAATTAGCATGTGGTATTGACTGATTCCTCACAACTCAACTCTGGGATTTTATAACATTGTTTTTTAAAAGAAATTTTGAACTACTCTATTCTCAGATACATCATCAAATTTTGTACATCTACCTGGGTATTGCTTTGCATTGTTTAATATTAAAGACTAAAAGGCAACAGTTAATTTGGTTCCAAGAACCAAAATGAACTAATCAGTTTGGTGGCTATTTGGTTTCTTCATCTAACAGATGTGCCCTCATCACAGGCCAAGAGTGATTGATCAAGTGTTTACAGCTGTAAAAGTTGACTTAGGTTGGCTTCAAACGTGATAAGTAAGGATTAGGAATTACAAACAGGTCTGATCAAAGCAGGAATAACAACCTGAACATTTCGCCTTGTATAGATGGATACAGTGTACATAAAAGGAATAATAATGATGCATTCCTTTTTTTCAACATGTAGGCTTGTCATCAAAGGGTCCGCAGGTTTGCTGCTTTGAAAGACTATCCTTTGACTTCACCATTAACAGCCTTTTCCACAGTAACACCTATTCTGCAAATTTCAACTAATGCTGCTCCAACTAAGTCCCCATTCAGACTCATGTGGTAGCTAGTTAGTGCCTTATTTTGGTCACAATTGTGCAGTGATATCCTACCTGATGTCAGCAGCTCACTGATGACGTTTTTTTGGAGAAGACAATTAACAGGAGCCAGAGGAAAGTAATTCATTAAGCAAAATGAATACACTGCATCCAGTAAGTTTTTAGAAGAAATACAGTGAAGATAACCAGTCAGAGCACTAGCCATAACTTCTAGGAACTGTCTGTGGAACAAAGAAAAGTCAGTTTCCCAATATATACAGAAGGCCATTATCTTTAAGGATTTCAAAGAAAAAAGATAAGAAAATTGGGCTTGCAAATAAATGTCCACACATTGTTCTGGACAGTTGGTTATCTCATAAGTGTATGCATTCAATAAATGTTGGCTATTGCTACATGTCTTGCACGGGACAAACATTTTATATACTTTAACTTATTTAACTCACACTAAAAAACTCTATGAGGTATTACTACTATTCTCTTCATATTTTAAAAAATGAGTAAATGGCTTAGAGAAGTGGAATAACTTGTCTAAGAACATACAGATAAGGAAAAGCAAAGATAATTTTAGAAAACAAGTTGTCAGGCTCAAGACCTTTTAATAAGTATGCTAAATTTTCTATAACGCCTGGACCACAATGAATTAAAATTACCGAGCTATCAACACTACGGGTTAAAAGAACTGCAAGCCTGATTCTACCACTCAGAGCTAATGTTACACAGTGTAACAGTGTGGTTAAGTACAAATGAAGACAGAAAAGATCAAAATCAGGTGCAGTCACTTGCCCAGAGTGACACCGCTAATAAAGGATAGATATCCTTTGAACACACGTCAATCTGACTCTCGGGGCATATGATACATGTGGTTATATAAGCAAAGAAATACATGCAAAGTACTGTGATCTCACAGAGGAAAGAAAACAAATAGCAGCTTTCGGGAGAAGGAGAATTCACATGAGTAGGAAACATGGAATAGAGGAAGATCATTTGAACAGAGCCTGAAAGTGCATGCTACTTGCCTGATAGTGAATACCTAGTCAGATGAAGGTACAGAGGAGTGATTCTTAACAGTGAGGCAAATATGCCTGGATACAAGCCCTTATTAACAATGAGCCTGAAATCAACTGAGAGGTCCATGGGTAGGAGCAGAGGGTTGGGGAGGATGAGGGGCTGTGATAAGGCCAGGAAAACTATAGGAATTATGATGAAATGGGAGGAATGTAATGGATCATACAGACAACAGCAAGGCAGCACTTCTGAAACTGGTAACTGATTGCTTTTGAAACATGCAGTAGGATGCAGGGGCAGGGGGTGCTGTGGACAAGGAAGTTGGGAGCTTGGGTAGTGATCCCCTCTATGGTCTTCTTTGGACTCACTCCTCACCCTGTAACTCATGCTTCAGCAGCCCAAACTGTGTGAGTTCCCTGCACATGCTCTGCTGTTTCTTTCTTCTGGGCCTTGCATATAGAGGGCCTTTCACTTGGAATGTTCTTTCCTGCTTATCTTTCCATGGTCAACCCCCATCTCTCCATCTTTTAAGATCAGTTCAGACACCATCTCCTCTAGGCAACAGTGCCTGATATCCCCTGACCCTCCTCTTCACCAGGCTAGCATCCTGACATATCCCTCCTCTATTTCCAAATATCCTAGATGATATGGTTTGACTGTGTCCCCACCCAAATCTCATCTTGAATCTCATTTTATTATTTTGAATTATAGGTCCCATAATTCCCTTGTGTTGCGGCAGGGACCCAGTGGGAGATAACTGAATCATGGGGGTGGTTTCCCCCATACTCTTCTTGTGGTAGTGAATAGGTCTCACGAGATCTGATGGTTTTATGAGGGAAACCCCTTCACTTGGCTCTCACTCTCCTCCTGTCTGCTGCCCTGCAAGAAGTGCCTTTCACCTTCCACCATGATTGTGGGGCCTCCCCAGCCATGCGGAACTGTGAGTCCATTAAACCTCTTTCTTTTGTAAATTGCCCCATCTCAGGTATGTCTTTATCAGCTGTATGAAAATGGACTAATACACCATATCACTTGAATTTTCATGCTATATTTAATGACCAATTTATGTATCTACCTTACCCATTACACAGAATCCTTGGCAAAAAGGACTGTCTTATTCATCTTTCTCCTAAGTGTCCAGGTGCTTGGTAAATGGTGACTAAATGAACAAATCAACTTAGATGAGTAAGATAGAAGGAGGAACTTGTCATTAAAAAAGGATGAGTCAAGAAAAATGAGCTGACTTCCAGAATTACTGAACTTGAGATACTTCTGGGATGTACGGTGACCATATGCAACCCACAGAGACTCTACTCTGGAGTTCTGGAACACACTAATGACCACAGATGCAAATGTGGGATTATCCACAAGGGGTAAATATAGGTCAAGGAGAGAAGAAACCAAAGGACCAAAACGACAGAGTCCAAATGTTAAATGTTTCTTCCTTGGGTTTCAAACCCAGTAAGGTACTCTGGATTTAACATAGTCTCTCCTCCATGGGCCATCATAAATGAAATAATGATTAATGTATAACATGTGGATATACAATATGCTAAACCAGATTTCCTACCACTCTCCTATCTAGTCCATCTCTTCTAGTCAACTCTCTTCCCAAATGCTTTGAGTTATTCGGCTTCCAAAACCTTTGCCACTCCAGCCTAGGTTGTCATCTTCCTTTCTCCTTCCTCCATAAAGCACTTACTTGGTGCCTACCATGCCTTGCCTTCCTCTGGATATACAAGAGTTGTTTTCATAAATGGTCTAGGAAGAACAGGGAATACAAACCTTTTTGTAGTCCTCAAAATACCAAATTTAGGCAACTGTACATTCATGGGCATTCAGGAAGCGGTGACTAACTAATCTTACTATACCTGCCATATTGCCCCTGTTTCTCCTTTGGAGAAATGTTGAGGTGTGAAGCTTCAAATTAGATAAGGGCTTCTCAATCTCAGCACTACTGACATCTGGGGCTGGATAATTCCTTATTGTGAGGGGCTATCTCATGCATAGAACGAGAGGATGTTAGCAGCACCCCTGGCCTCTATCCACTAGAGGCCAGTAGCACACAGCCCCCTCCTGTTGTGGCAACTAAAAACCATCTCCATACATTGCCAAATGTTCCCTGGGAGGCAAAAATCATCCCTGTTTGAGAACCACTATGCTAAATGAAAGCAGAACAGACAGACAAAAAGACAACATTCAGGATTCTCCTCCTGTACTAACTCTACTACTGCCATTTTATTAACTGTCTCAACCTTTGTTATCCCCCTTCTATTTCCAACATAATAATTTTGTTGGAACAAGTTATCATTCAGGCTGCCTAGACTCACCTGAAAAACTCTTACCCACCCAGTGCTTATTCTCTCAATCCCACTGGGGCTGTTTCTGGAGTTTTAATTGCCACTTAGCTTGATATTACTTGTCTAGAAAGTACAGGACGTCAATGGGAGCCAGCCTCAGAAGGAAATCAAGTCAGGGGAGTAAAGGAAGGTTGAATTTGGGGGATATTTTTCAACCTTTATTTATTTATTTATTCATTCATTCATCCATTCATTCAAACTTTATTGAATGTCTACTCTTTGCCAGGTCCTGTACTAAGTTCAGGAAAACAGGAAGCTGGGTCTGACTCCGAAGAGCTTACCAACTGAGGAGCAGAGACAGACTTATCGACACAGCAAATGACACAACTTCTCAAGTCTTACCCAGTCTCTGGTGAAGCCTTGACAACAAAGTTGTAGTCAAGAACCCTGATGGGGACAATGAGGGAAGACACAGGAAATGTAGTATGAGCTGAGTCTGTCCATTCAGTGGACAGTACAGTGGGAAGCTGCTTTTCATTTGGCCTAACACCACATCATTGATTAACTGCCCTTAATGGATGGGCATTTGACTCAAACTCAGTCAATCAGATGTTCTCTTTTAGAAATCTAAATCTGGAGAAAAAAAACTAAAAGGATAGAAAGCAGCTGGAGTCAAGCCATTTGAGGGCAAACAGATGGCCTGTGCACCTTGCCACTGAGACACTCAGAACTGCCCTAGTTTGATTTCCCAAGGCTTCTGTGACCTACGCTCTAATTTTTTTTTTAATTAAAAAATTACGGTGTGTTGGGCATTGTTTTAAGAACTTAATGTAGATTAACTTATTTAATCCTAATAACAACCCAATGAGATTGGACATAGTTCATCTCCATTTTAATAAGTGAATAAACTGAGGCACAGGTAAGTAAATTGCCAAAAGTCAAGTAGCTAATTAATGGCAATGCCAAAACTCAAACCTAAGCTAGCTAGCTCTAGAGTCCACACTTTTAATCACTCTTTTAACAAATGGCATTTTACATGCTTTTCTGGTTTTTAATGAACCTTGACTGATCCAAAGAATAAGAAAAGATGTTCTGGGTAGAAAGCAGCGGTATGAAATAAGCTGGCACATTTGAGAAATTACTGTATTTAATAATAGAAATGCATGGTTATGGTTAAAATGAAAAGAACAGAAAGCAGTAGCTTGAGACCAAATGAATAATTAAGGTCAAAACAGAACTAGAAGGTCCAGTTCTCACAGCTTCTCAGAAAGACTGATTTAACAAAGACATATAGACCAAAATATCTTTATGAAATGTCCAGAAACCAGTTAAGAGATTATCATACTCCAGACAAGAACAAAACCAAAAAGAGTTGCATTGAAACAGGTAAGAACATTTTACCCAGGTCAACCCCTCCCCACAAAGCTGGCACACCTCAGCATCAAGAGAAATCACCTTGACCTAGGACTTCTCCCTTAGAGGAAGAGAGTAGAGTGTGCATCCAACATCTGGCTTTTCGGTGTGCTCCCTGAGGGGCCCATTTCTGTCCCAACTCACAAGGAATACTAACAAAACCAGCAGGGTTCCGAAGCCTGAGGGCAGTTAAGAACAAAGGAAAAGGAGTGGACAGCTTTCTGTGCTCAGCACAACTCAAGAGATTTGAGAAAAGATACAGAACCTGAGGATTCAGCCTCAGGAGGAAATGAGAGGAGTGGAGCATATCTTCAACATTCCAGCCTTTTGGTGAGCTGTCCAAGGAGCTGGTTTCTTACAAGGAGAGCTGACAAAACCAGCATGGTTTGAATGTCCAGGAGCAGTTAAGAAGAAAGAAAAGGGGGTCAGTGGCTTGCAGCAGACTGTACAACTTAAGGCTTCTCTAAGGCAAAGGAGGGAAAGGAGTGTAGCATGCCTCCTTTGTACATGCCTGTAGTACAGTAGTCAGACACCAGAGGGAGCAAGATATTCCCTGAGCCTAAAAAAAAAAAAGAAAAGAAAAGAAACCAGTAAATCCCTCTACTTAGAAATCCATCAACACATTCATAGGAAAAGTTTAAGAGGCCTCCAAAATCGCCAGCTAGGCTGATGAGGGTCTTTCCCTGTCAAAGCCAGTCTGTAAAAACAGGGAGAGGAAGCTGTTTCTTCAATTGTGCAGACACCAGTGCAAAGCTACAAGGAAGAAAAAGAATCAGGGAAATGTAACACAAAGTACCAAAATAAATGTCCAGTAACCAACATTAATGAGATGAAGATCTATGAACTGCCCAACAAAGAATTAAAAATAACTGTCTTATAAGAACATGGGAAAAAGACATATGAACAAAATGAGAACAGCAACAAAGAAATAATAAACTATAGAAAGAAATAAACAGCATTCTGGACCTAAAGAATATAGTAACTGAACTGAAAAATTCACTAGAGGGCCATAGCAGCATACTTGAGCAAGCAAAAGAGAATGGGAGAACTTGAAGCAGGTCATGTGAAATTATCCAGTCAGAAAAGAAGAAAGAATAAGAAAGAAAGAAAGAATAAGAATAAAAAAGCCAAAGAGACTTATGGGACACCAACAAGCAAGCCAATGTGCACACTATGGGTGTCTCAGAAGAAGAGAAAAAAGGAGATGAAAGCTTATTTAAGAAAATAATGGGTGAAAAATTCACAAATCTAGAAACAGCAATGGACATCCAGATTCATAAAGCTCAAAGGACCCCAAATAAGATGAATCCAAAGAAATATACATCAAGACACATTGTAATCAAACTATCAAAATTCAAAAACAAAAAGAACTTTAAAAGCAACTCAATTCTCCTACAAGGGAGAATAGCAACTCTCCCTGTAGAAGGGAGAGTTGTACAAGAGAGTCGCCATCAGACTAGCAGTGAACTTCTTAGCAGAAACCTTGCAGGCTAGAGAAGGCACTGGAATAATGTATTCAAAGTGCCAAAACAAACATGCCAACCAATAATCCTGTACTTGGCAAAACAGTCCTTGAAAAATGTAGGTGACCAAGACTCTCAGACAAACGAAAGCTAAGGAAAATTGTCATCATTAGCCTTTTCTTACACTAAATGCTAAAGACAAATGAAATGAAAAAACACAAAACATCAATGTGAAAATACAGAAAAGTATATAACTCACTAGTAAAGATAAATATGTAAAAAAATACAGAATACTGTAATGATGGTGTGCTTTAGTATAAATGCTAAAAAAAACTATTAAGGATAACTAACTATAAAAATTTGCTAATGGATACATAATAGAAAAATATATATACTGTCACATCAATAACACAATAAGGGGAGACAAGTGTAGTTTTTGTATGCAATGGAAGGTAAGTTGTTTTCAGCTTAAAATAGACTGCTATAACAATAAGATATTGTATGTAAGACCCACGGTAACCACAAATGAATTATCTTTAGAGACTACACAAAAGAGAAAGGAATTGAAACATCTCACAAAAGAATCAACAAATCACAAAGAAAGAGAGCAAGAAAGAAAAAGAAGAACTGTAAGACAGAAAACAACAAAATGGCAATAGCAAGTCCTTCTCTATCAATAATTACTCTAAACATTAAGTGGATTAAACTTCCTGATATGGTTTGACTCTGTGTCCCCACCCAAATCTCATCTCAAATTGTAATCCCCTTGTATTGAGGGAGAGGGGAGATGACTAGCTCATGGGAGGCAGTATCCCCCATGCTGTTCTCGTAATAGTGAGAGTGCTCTCATGAGAGCTGATGGGTTTAAGTGTGGCGCTTCCTTGCCCTTTCTCTTGCTATCTCCTGTCATCTTGTGAAGGTGACTGCTTCCCCTTTGCCTTCTGCTGTGATTATAAGTCTCTTGAGGCCTCCTCAGTCATGTGGAACTGTTAGTCAATTAAACTTCTTTTTTTTTTTTTTTCTGAGATGGAGTTTCACTCCTGTTGCCCAGGCTGGAGTGCAATGGTGCAACCTTGGCTCACCGCAACCTCCACCTCCCAGGTTCAAGTGATTCTCCTGCCTCAGCCTTCTGAATAGCTGGGATTACAGGCATGCATCATCACCCCTGGCTAATTTTGTATTTTTAGTAGAGACAGGGTATCTCCATGTTGATCAGGCTGGTGTTGAACTCCAACCTCAGGTGACCCACCCACCTTGGCCTCCCAAAGTGACAGGATTACAGGCATGAGGCACCACACCTGGCCAAACCTCTTTTCTTTATAAATTACCTAGGCTTAGGCAGTATAGCAGTGTGAGAATGGACTAATACATTCTCACAAAAGACACAAAATGGCTGAATGGATTTTAAAAAAGACCAAACTATAACCTGTCTACAAGATACTCACTTTAGATTTAAGGATATACATACTTTGATAATGAAGAAATGGCTAAAATATTCCATGCAAATGGTAACCAAAAGAGAGCAGAGGTAGCCATACTTATATCAGACAAAATGCACCTTCACATGCGCAGTTCATGATAGGGTTCATGCTCCTGTGAGAATCTAATGCTGCGGCTGATCTGACAGACAGGAGGCAGAGCTCCAGCAGTAATGTTCGTCCGCCACTCATCTTCTGCTGTGTGGCCCAGTTCCTAACAGGCCACAGATCAGTACTAGTCTGTGGCTAGGGGGCTAGGGATCCCTGCTACAGATGAAATTAATACAACAGACACATACAGAATATTCCAGCCAATAGCACCAGATCACACATTTTCCTCAAGTGCACACAGATCGTTCTCAAGGACAGACTATACGTTAGGTCACAAAACAAGTCATAACAGATTTAAGAAAACTGAAACCAGACCAAGTACCCTTTCAGATCACAATGGAATACAATTAGAAATCAACAGAGGAAAAACTAGAAAATTCACAAATATGTGGAAATTAAACAACACACTCTTGAACAACCAATGGGTTAAAGAAGAAACCAAAAGGGAAATTATGGGATGCAGAAAAAGTAGTACTAACAAGGAAACTTACAGCAATAAACCCCTACCTTAAAAAGAAGAAAGATATCAAATAAAAAACTTAAATTTACACCTCAAATAACTGAAATAAGACAAACTAAGCCCAAAGTTAGCAGAAGGAAGGAAATAATAAAGATTAGAACAGAAATAAATAAAATAGACAATAAAAAGCAGAAAACAACTAACAAACCTAAGACTTGGTTTTACGAAAAATGAACAAAATTGACAAACCTTTAGCTAGACTGACAGAGAAAAAAAGAAAAAAGACTCAAATAAATAGGAGATGAACAAGAAAACATTATAACTAGAAATAAAAACCAATGCCATAGAAATAAAAAAGAATCATAAGAAACATTATGAACAACTGTAGGCCAACAAATTGGATAATCAAAAATGAATAAATTCCTAGAAAAATATAACCTACCAAGACTGAATCATGAAATAGAAAATTTAAACAAACCAATAAGGAGTAAGGAAATTTAATCAGTAATCAAAAACTTCCCAATAATGAAAAAGGCCAGGATCAGACAGCGTCACTGTTGAATTCTACCAAACATTATGAGAAGAATTAACAGTACTTCTATTGTGCTTAAATTTTCCAAACACTTGAAGACAGAGAACTCATTTTATGAGGCCAGCATTACCCTAATACCAAAGCCAGACACATGCATTATGACATAAGAAAGCTATAGGCCAATATCCCTGATGAACACTGATGTAAAAATCCTCAATAAAATACTAGCATTAGAAGGATCATACACCATGAATAAAAAGGGATTTACCCCTGGAATGCAAAGATGGTTCAGTATATGCAAATCAATTAATGAGATACACAACAATAACAGAATAAAAATCGCATGATCATCTAATTAGATGCAGAAAAACCATTTGATTAAATTCAACAACCTTTCATGATAAGGCTCTCAACAAATTAGGTATAGAAGAAATGAGCCTCACCATAAGACCATATATGAAAAGCCATAGCTAACATCATATTTAATAATGAAAACAAATATTTTCTTCTAAGACCAGGAACAAGACAAGAATGCCTACTCTCATCACTTCTATTCAACTAGGAGCTAGAAATCTTAGCCAGAGTAACTATGCAAACAAAGAAAAAGAAAGAAAAAACAACCAATCAGAAAGGAAGCAGTAAAAATATCTGCTGTGTTCTTATACACTTATAACAAACCATCCAAAAAGGAAATTGGGAAAACAATATTATTTATAATAGTATCAAAAAGCATAAAAATACTTAGGAATAAACTTAAGGAGGTAAAAGACTTGTATACTAAAAACTACAAAAAATTAATGAAAGAAATTAAAGACACAAATAAATGGAAGGACAGTCCACACTCATGGACTGAAAGACACAATATAGTTAAAATGTCCATACTACCCAAGCAGTCTATATATTTAGTGCAATCTCTATCAAAATCTCAATGCCATTTTTTTAATAGAAATTAAAAAAAAAATCTTTAAAACTCATATAGGACCACAAAAGAATCTCAACTGCCAAAGCAATTTTGAAAAAGAACAGAGCTAGAAGTATCACACTTCCTGATTTAAAAATATATTACAAAGCTATAATAATGCAACAATATATTAGGAAGATTATTCATTGGCTGGGCGCAGTGACTCATGCCTGTAATTCCAGCACTTTGGGAGGCCGAGGTGGGTGGATCATGAGGTCAGGAGTTCAAGACCAGCTGGGCTAAGATGGTGAAACCCTACCTCCACTAAAAATACAAAAGAGCCAGGCATGGTGGCAGGTGCCTGTAACCCCAGCTACTCGAAGGCGGAGGCAGAGAACTGCTTGAAGCCAGGAGGTGAAGGTTTCAGTAAGCCAAGATGGCTCCACTGCACTCCAGCCTGGGTGACAGAGCAAGACTCCTTCTTAAAAAAAAGAAAAAAAAAACGAAAAAGGAAGAGGAGAGGATCCAAGATGGCCCAATAGGAACAGCTCTGGACTGCAGTTCCCAGCAAAAACACAGAGGATGAGTGATCACTGCACTTCAACAAATTTTTACTGCCCACAGACCAGGAGATTACTGGGTGGAAAAGCGCCGTAAGTCTCTAGCATGGCTGTTTCAGCTGGCGCAACAGGTCTCCATCCAAAAACTCACACAAACCCAGGCGCCCTTTCAACTGGAGACTGGAACAGCTGAGAGACAGACTCCTCTGTTCAACTGAAAAAAAGGGGCTGAAACAGGGAACCAGGTGATCTGGCTCGGCTGGTCCCACCCCCCACAAAGACCAACAATCTGAAATGCTCTGGATTGAGAGTTTCACAGCAAGCACAGCTGGACCCAGGATGGTCCAGCTCTGTGGGGGGAAGGGCATCTGCCATTACCGAGGCAGTCCAGCACTAAAGAGGCAGTCTGCCATTACTGAGGCAGTCCGCCATTACAGAGACAGCCCACCATTACTGAGGCATGCCATCATAACCAAGGCAGTTCTAACTATGCCCCTATAAACAAAACTGCAAGGAAGTTCACACAGCAGCTGGGCAGAGCCCACAGCAGCTCAGCAACGCCTCTGCTGGCAGACTGTGACTAGGCTGTCTCCTCACTGGGCAGGTCATCTCTGAATAAGGGTAGCAAAATGACAAGAACTTATAAATAAAGCCTCACCTTCCCGGTACAGAGCACCTGTGAAAAAAAGGTGGTTATGAGTTCCACTGCAGCAGACTTAAACGTACCTGCCCAGCAGCTCTGAACAAAACAACAGAGCTCACAGCTCAGCACCTGAACTCCTATAAGGGACAGACTGTCTCCTCAAGCAGCTCCCTGACCCCCATATAACCAAAGAAACACCTCGTAAAGGAGAACTCAGGCTGACATCTGGCGGGTATCCTTCCGGGACAAAGATAACAGAATAAGAAACTGGCAGCAACTCTTAATTGTTCTGCAGACGCTGCAGGTGATCCCCAGGCAAGCAGGGTCTGGAGAGGACCTCCAGCAGTCCTATAGCAGGGGGCCTGACTGTTAGAAGGAAAACTAAAGAACAAAAAGAAATGACTTCATCAGCAACAAAAAGGATGTCCACTCAGAGACCCCCTTCTGAAAATCACCAACCAAAAGACCACAGTTAGATAAATCCACAAAGATAGGAAGAAACCAGTGCAAAAGGATGAAAATACCCAAAACCAGAAGGCCTATCCTCCTCCAAGGGATCACAACTCCTCACCAGCAAGGGAACAAGGCTGGATGGATTGACAGCAACAGCCTTCAGAAGGTAGGAAACAACAAACTTCTCTGAGCTAAAATATCATGTTCTAACCCAATGCAAAGAAACTAAGAACTTTGAAAAAAGGTTTGATGAAATGCTTATGAGAATTATCAGCTTAGAGAGGAATATAAATGAATTAATGGAGCTGAAAAACAAAGTATGAGAACTTTGCGAGGCATACACAAGTTTCAATAGCCAAGTCAATGAAGCAGAAGAAAGGATATCAGAGACTGAAGATCAACTCAATGAAATAAAATGAGAAGGCAAGATTAGAGAAAAAAAGAGTAAAAGGAAATGAACAAAGCCTCCAAGAAATATGGGATTATGTGAAAAGACCTAATCTATGTTTGATAGGTATATCTGAATGTGACAGAGAGAATGAATCCAAGCTGGAAAACACTCTTCAGGATATTATCCATGAGAACATCCCCAACCTAGCAAGGGAGGCCAACATTCAAGTCCAGGAAATACAAAGAATACCACAAAGATATTCCTCAAGAAGAGCAACCCCAAGGCACAAAATCATCAGATTCACAAGGGTCGAAATGAAGGAAAAACTGCTAAGGGCAGCCAGAGAGAAAGGTTGGTTTACCCACAAAGGGAAGCCCATCAGACTCACAGCGGATCTCTCAGCAAAAACCCTACAAGCGAGAAGAGAGTGGGGGCCAATATGCAACATCCTTAAAGAAAAGAACTTTCAACCTAGAATTTCATATCCAGCCAAACTAAGCTTCATAAGCAAAGGAGAAATAAAATCCTTTATGAACAAGCAATTGCTCAGAGATTTCATCACCACCAGGCCTGCTTTACAAGAGCTCCTATAAGAAGCACTAGACATCGAAAGGAACAACCAGTACCAGCCACTCCAAAAATGTACCAAATGGTAAAGAGCATTGACACAATCAAAGAAATGTGTCAACTAATGGGCAAAACAACCAGCTAGCATCAAAATGGCAGGATCAAATTCAAACATAACAATATTAACCTTAAATGTAAATGTGCTAAATGCCCCAGTCAAAAGACACAGACTGGCAAATTGGATAAAAAGTCAAAACCCATCAGTGTACTGTATCCAGGAAACCCATCTCACATGCAATGATACATATAGGCTCAAAATAAAGGGATGGAGGAAGATTTACCAAGCAAATGGGGAACAAAAGGGAAAAAAACAGGATTGTAATCCTAGTCTCTGATAAAATAGACTTTCAACAAAGATCAAGAGACAAAAAAGGGCACTGCATAATGGTAAAAAGATCAATGCAACAAGAAGAGCTAACTACCTAAATATATACATGCCAAATACAGGAGTACCCAGATACATAAAGCAAGTTCTTAACGACCTACAATGAGACTTAGACTCCCACACAATAATAGTGGGAGACTTTAACACTCTGTTGTCAATATTAGACAGATGAACAAGACAGAAAATTAACAAGGATATCCAAGACTTGAACTCAGACCTGGACCAAGCAAACCTAATAGACATTTACAGAACTCTCCACACCAAATCCACAGCACCACATCACACCTACTCTAAAATTGTCCACATAATTGGAAGTAAATAACTCCTAAGCAAATGCAAAAGAACGGAAATCATAACAAGCAGTCTCTCAGATCACAGTGCAATCAAATAAGAACTCAGAATTCAGAAACTGAGAACTGCACAACTTCATGGAAACTGAACAACTGGCTCTTGAATGCTGATAAACAATGAAATGAAGGCAGAAATAAAGATGTTCTTTGAAACCAATGAGAACAAAGACAAAATGTACCAGAATCTCTGGGACACATTTAAAGCAGTGTCTAGATGGAAATTTATAGCAATAAATGCCCACATGAGAAGCAAGGAAAGATCTAAAATCGACACCCTGTCATCAAAATTGGAAGAGCTGGAGGAGCAAGATCAAAAAAAACCTCAAAAGCTAGCAGAACACAAGAAATAACTAAGATCAGAGCAGAACTAAAGGAGATGGAGACACAAAAAAACCTTCAAAAAAATCAATAAATTCAGGAGCTGGTTTTTTGAAAATACCAACAAAATAGACCACTAGCCAGATTAGTAAAAAAGAAAAGAGAGAAGAATCAAATAGATGCAATAAAAAACGATAAAGGGGATATCACCACAGATTCCACAGAAATACAAACCACCATCAGAGATTACTACAAACAACTCTATGTATATAAACGAGTAAACCTGGAAGAAGTGGATAAATTCCTGGACACTTACATCCTCCCAAGCCTAAACTAGAAAGAAGTCAAAACCCCGAATAGACTGATAGCAAGGGCTGAAGTTGAGGCAGCAATTAATAGCCTACCAACCAAAAAAACTCAGGTCCAGATAGGTTCACAGCTGAATTCTACCAGACATACTAAGAGGAGCTGGTACCACTCCTTCTGAAACTATTCCAAACAATCCAAAAAGAGGATATCCTCCCCAAATCTTTTTATGAGACCAATATCATCCTGATACCAAAACCCAGCAGAGACTCAACAAGAAAAGAAAACTTCAGGCCAATATTCACGATGAACATAGATGCAAAAATCTTGAATAAAATACTGGCAAACCAATTGCAACAGCACATCAAAAAGCTTATCCATTACGATCAGGGAGGCTTTATCCCAGGGATGCAAGGCTGGTTCAATATACGCAAGTCTATAAACGTAATTCACCACATAAACAGAACCAAAGACAAAAACCACATGATTATCTCAATAGATGCAGAGAAGGCCTCTGACAAAATTCAACAGCCCTTTATGCTAAAAACTCTCATTAAACTAGGTATCAATGGACTGTATCTCAAAATAATAAAAGCGATGGATGACAGATCCACAGCCAGTGTCATACTGAATGGGCAAAACCAGGAAGCATTCCCTTTGAAATCTCACACTAGACAAGGATGCCCTCTCTCCACTCCCACTCAATATAGTATTAGAAGTTCTAGCCAAAGCAATAAGGCAAGAAAAAGAAATAAAGGGTATTCAAATAGGAAAGGAGGAAGTCAAACTGTATTTGTAGATGACATGACTATATATTTAGAAGACCCTAACGTCTCAGCCCCAAATCTCCTTAAACTGATAAGGATCTTCAGCAAAGTCTCAGGACACAAAATCAATCTGCAAAAATCACAAGCATTCCTATACACCAATAACAGACTTAAAGAGAGCCAAATCAAGAATGAACTGCCATTCACAATTGCCACAAAGAGAATAAAATACCTAGGAATACAACTAACAAAGGATGTAAAGGACCTCTTCAAGGAAAACTACAAACCACTGCTCAAGGAAATAACAGAGGACACAAACAGATAGAGAAACATTCCATGCTCATGGTTAGGAAGAATCGATATTGTGAAAACGGCCATACTGCGCAAAGCAATTTATAGATTCAAAGCTATCCCCATCAAGCTACCAATTACCTTCTTCACAGAACTGGAGAAAAGCACCTTAAACTTCATATGGAACCAAAAGAAAGCCCACATAGCCAAGTTAATTCTAAGCAAAAAAGAACAAAGCTGGAGGCATCATGCTACCTGACTTCAAACTATACTACAAGGCTGCAGTAATCAAAACAGCATGGTACTGATACCAAAACAGAGATATATAGCCCAATGGAACAGAACAGAGGCCTTAGAGGCAATGCCACACATCTACAACCATCTCATCTTGGACAAAAACAAGCACTGGGGAAAGGATTCCCTGTTTAATAAATAGTGCTGGGAAAACTGACTAGCCATGTGCAGAAAGCAGAAACTGGACACCTTACACTAAAATTAACTCCAGATGGATTAAAGACTTAAATATAAGACCTACCACCATAAAAATCCTAGAAGAAAACCTAGGCAAAATCATTTAGGACATAGGCATAGCAAGGACTTCATGACCAAAACACCAAAAGCATTGGCAAAATAGCCAAAATAGACAAATGGATCTAATTAAACTCCAGAGCTTCTGCACAGCAAAAGAAACAATCATTAGAGTGAACCAGCAACCAACAGAATGGGAAAAAATTTTTGCAATCTACCCATCTGACAAAGGACTTATATCCAAAATCTACAAATAACTAAAACAGATTTAGAAGAAAAAAAGAAACAAACCCAATCAAAAGTGGGCAAAGGATATGAACACTTTTCAAAAGACATATATGAGGCCAACAAACATATAAAAAAATGCTCATCATCACTGGTCATTAGAGAAATGCATATCAAAACTACATTGAGATATCATCTCATGCCAGTTAGAATGGCAATCATTAAAAAATCTGGAGACAACGGATGCTGGAGAGGATGTGGAGAAACAGAAACACTTTCACACTGTTGGTGGGAGTGTAAATTAGTTCAACCATTGCAGAAGACAGTGTGGCGATTACTCAAGGACCTAGAAATAGAAATTCCTTTTGACCCAACAATCCCATTACTGGGTATATATCCAAAGATTATAAATTGTTCTATTATAAGGATATATGCACACATATGTTCATTGCAGCACTGTTTACAATAGCAAAGACTTGGAACCAACCCAAATGCCCATCAATGATTGACTGGACAGGGAAAATGTGGCACATATACACAATGGAATACTATGCAGCCATAAAAAACTATGAGTTTGTGTCCTTTGTAGGTACATGGATGAAGCTGGAAACTATCATTCCCAGCAAACTGACACAGGAACAGAGAGTCAAGCACCGCATATTCTCACTCACAGGCAGGTATTGAACAGTGAGAACACATGGACACAGGGAGGGGAGCATCACACACTGAGGTTTATCGTGGGGTACTAGGAGAGGGACAGTGTGGTGCAGGGAGTTGGGGAGGGATATAATGGGAGAAATGCCAGATATAGGTGATAGGGATGGAGGCAGCAAATCAAATTGCCATGTATGTACCTATGCAACAATCCTGCATGTCCTTTACATGTACCCCAGAACTTAAGTGCAATAAAATATATATTTTAAAAAAAACCGGGCCGGGCGCGGTGGCTCACGCCTGTAATCCCAGCACTTTGGGAGGCTGAGGTGGGGGTGGATCACGAGGTCAAGAGATTGAGACCATCCTGGTCAACATGGTGAAACCCCGTCTCTACTAAAAAATACACAAATTAGCTGGGCATGGTGGTGCGTGCCTGTAATCCCAGCTACTCAGGAGGCTAAGCCAGAATTGCCTGAACCCAGGAGGCGGAGGTTGCTGTGAGCCGAGATCACGCCATTGCACTCCAGCCTGGGTAACAAGAGCGAAACTCGGTCTCAAAAAAAAAAAAACCTTGAAAGAAATGTATATGTTATTCATTATGACCAAGTACAATTTATTGCTGGGATGGAAGGATGGTTCAATATATGCAAATCAACCAATATGATACATCATATCAACAGAATGAAGGATAAAAAACCTTATGATCATTTCAACCGATGCTAAAAAGCATTTGATAAAAGTAAAATCCTTATATGATCCAGGGATCTCACTTCTGGATATATATCAATTCATAAGAATTAAGATGAGAATCTCAAAGAGACATCTATACTCCTATGTTAACCTGTAGCACTGTTTGCAACACCCAAGACAGGGAAATAACCTAAATGTCCATCAACAGATGAATGGATAAAGAAAATATGATATGTACATATAATATTATGAATATTATTCAGCCTTAGAAGGAGATTCTGCCATATGCTACAACATGGGTTAACTTGAAGGGTATTATGCTAAGTGAAATAAGCTATTCATGGAAGGACAAATATTGCATGACTCCGCTTGTATGAGGTATCTAAAAAGGTCAGTCATAGAAACAGAGATTATAATGTTGGTTGTCAGGGGTGAGGAAAGGGGAAAATACAAGAGTTCTTATTCAACAGGTATTAAGTTTCAGTTATGCAAGATGATTAAGTTGTAGAGATCCACTGTACAATATTGTTAACTATATTGTTAATAATAAAGTCAGCAATATTGTATTGCACACTTTTAAATTTGCTAAATGTTCTTACCATAATAAAAAAAATCAAAATTAAAAAAAATACATTTCTCAATTTTTTAATAAAGTTAAACTGAACTATGAACTTAGGAGCTGAGAGGGTAAGCTGGGAGAGCTTGAAATGAAAACTCCTATAATGAATTAACTAATGTATTATAAAGAACAGAAACAAGGGCAGCAAATATAAAATAAAATTCTGTTTAACTTCATAAATGAGTAAGGAACACTATGTTTTATTTACCGGCATGGATAATGACTATGGGTGTGTTCACCCATAGTGATTCATTAAGCTTATGATTTATAACCTTTTCTGTAAGTAAATTATAAGGCAATAAAAAAAATAAAAAACAAGTACATACTCTTTGTTCTGGCATTTGTAGACATGATTGAGAGCAGAATAAACATGAAGAATAGATATAATGCTTTTCATGTTTAGGGATTCAGGTTCCTCTACTATTCTCTTCATAAACAGATCCATTAAATCAACAGGTTGAAAACCAAGGTTTTCAAATGAAATGAGAAGAAAAAGAACCTTAAAAAGAGAAAATTGAGGGAAAACTCTTTAATAATTAGAGTATGCTAACAGTAATTTTTTGGATCTCAAAAAAATCTAACTAGTAATTCAACTGTCCTGATCAATGGGAGATATCCTGAAAAGGAACAATTATCGCTCCCTCAGGAAATCTGTACCATTAATTCTTGAATTGTGCATCAAGTTAATAAGCAATCATTTTATAAGCAGAGAACCAGAGCATACAATGGTTTCTATGTTTCCATTTCATTTAAAAATAAACCCTTTCCTACATCACTTTCATACAACAGATCTGAAAATTACTTTTAAATATGCCTTTTCTGAAGGTTTTCAGAATGACCAACTCATTCTTAAACTCCTCCCATTCCCAAACTTAAAAACTTCCTAGATTCTAACACGTAAGACATAACCCCCAAATTTCTATATTTAATATTAATATCTGTAAGTGAGAATGGAACTGAAACATTACGATTAAAATAGCCTCTCAATCTTTTTTCCTTAGGATTATTACTTCTCTTTCCATAACCAATTTCGACGGTAAACTCAATATTCAACTTGCTCTCCAAAATAAACTGAACCTAGAGATCTAACAAAGTTATCACCTATTTCATTGCAAAAAGAAGTTTTTGCCAGCTGCTTCATTTAGATGTTTATATTCTTAACCCAGCTCCTGATTTTAAAGGCTTTTACTCTGAACAAAACAATGGACATGACCATAAGTAGTGATATTTTATTCTTCAAAAACCATAGCCTGTCACATCATCCATCTTTATTATTCAAAATCTATCAAGAAAAAAGTATAAACACAAAATGATGCTAAATATCTAATCAAAGTACCCCATAAAACCCTTTAAAACCAAATAGAAGAGCAAACTTCGGACAATATTATTTTTGTTTCAAATAGAAAGATGACCAAAAGACAGAATACTATACAGATGATCCCTGACTTATGGTGGGGTATATCCCAACAAACTCACCATAAATTGAAAATATTGTAAATCAAAATGCATTTTACATCCAACTTACTGAATATCATAGCCTAGCCCAGCCTACCTTAAACATGTTTAGAACTTACATTCACCTATAGTTGGGCAAAATCAGTTAACAAAAAGCCTATGTTATACTAAAAGTGTTGAATAGCTCAGGTAATTTATTGAATACAATATACACTGTTTACCCTCATGATGGTGCAGCTGACTGGGAGCTGCGACTTGCTGCCACTGCCCAGCATGAAAAGAGAGTATCATACAACATATCACTAACCCAGGAAAACATCAAAATCAAAAAAGTATGGTTTCTACTGAATGCGTATTGCTTTTGAAACATCAAAAAGCCAAAAAATCATTAAGTCAAGCCATCCTAAGTTGGGGACTATTCATATTAGCAAGTAGCCCCCAGACAGGAATAATAAGGAACTAATTTCTCAAAAGTCAATTCAGCATTAGAGTATCTGGATATCTTATCCACTGTAAAGGTAAAAGAGAAATATTTAAAATGCTAAATGAATTAGTACGTGTTTTAAAAGTTTTGTGAGGCTTATTCTAAATTGTTAATATACTCACTTTTTTGAACTTCCAGATGTCAAAAGTTGTAGCCACATAATCCGCTAGTCCCTTGAAGAGATCTAAATTATAGTATCGGAGGTCTGAGCAGGACTGCAATATGTTGATCATTATTTTTAAAGGACACCCATGGATATTACCTTTAAGAATGAGTTAAAAAAGCAAACAAAGATTACCAGATTGTTTTGAATGCAAGCTACAACATGCTTTATTCTTTTTTTTCTCACATAAAACCAAAGTTTTTAAAACAAAACAAAAATAGTCTAAAACAGAAGGTCAGGTGTTATAAGTGATGGAAGAAAAATTCCCCTTACCTAGGACCATCTTACTGCATTCATTCAGGAGTATAAGAGATCGATGATTCATGGCAGCTAGTACCTCAAACATGTGCTGGCTATTCACAACAGAAAATCTGTCTAATTCCTTCAAGGCTTTCATCTAAAGAAAAACAAACTTAAATTTAATTTACTATCTGTGGCAAAATAAATTAAACTTTTATTTTTATTGACACAGGGTGTTTCTCTATCACCCAAGTTGAAGCCTCAATCTCCCAGGCTCAATTGATCCTCCTGCCTCAGCCTCCCATGTAGCTGGGATTACAGGCATGCACTACCACGCCTGGTTAATTCTTTGATTTTTTTTTTTTTTTGCAAAGACAGGGTCTTGCTCAATTACCCAGGCTGGTCTCAAACACCTGAGCTCAAGAGATCCCCCTGCCTTGACATCCCAAAATGCTGAAATTACAGGTGTGAGCCACCATGTCTGGTCTAAACTTTTATTTTTAAATCAAAAAGATGATGTTTGGGTAAAATGACCAAGACAAATAGATAAACACATATACATTTATATATACACAGATAAATAAATATAAGGGTACTTCTATTAATTCACTTTAGCAAAGATATACCTAAAAGCCCAACAATGCCCTCTTAGAAAATTGACTTCAAGCAGTCATAGCAGGTTACAAAAAATAATTTTTCCAAATCTCATCCACTAGAGAAAATTCATGTGTTTACCTCCAGTTTCCTCTTAAGAGCATTCGGTGCATCTTTTCCAATACATTTCATCACAGCTTGTAATGTTAAGACATCTTCTATTTTCCAAACTTGCTGATCAGCTAGTATTCTGTTATCAAACACAGTAAATATTACAATCACAGAATCTTCACAGCAGAAGAAAAATCTTAAAATTTCACTTGGTCCAGCTCCTTCTTACAGGAAAGGATTATGAAACCCAGAGAAATGATCTACCTGCCCAAGAGAGTGTAAGTAGTAAAAGATTGAGAACCAATCTATTAATAGCACTATTTTCTCTCACATTATTGTACTGCCTTTACTAAGGAACAAATTAAATTACATCAGGAGATTATAGTAGCATATCCTATGCATAGTCAAAGTAAAAGGGAATTAAGTGTTACTCTCACTAATCTATGATGTTAGATCAGTTATATCAATTTTATAAATTCCGTTTCAAGCTGGGCCAGTGTCAAATAACCCTCACATAGTGCCTGAATAACTCTTCTGAATATACATATCAATTTTTTCCCACCCACATCAGTACTATGTTTTAAAATAAATTAATTTAGATGTCCATGTTACTAACATCTTTGTTATTATGGACCCTAAAAGAAGCATTTCCAACCTTATGTCATCCAGAGTCAGGATTTTAAGCTTAATAAGGCATTAAAGACTGTAACTAGCAAAAAGCCTCCCCAACTCTTCCCCTCAAGAAAACAGTTTAGTTTTCATCTCAATTTTTTATTCCAGATTTAAAAGGAACAAAGAAAACCACATGAAGAAAACGTAAGAGAGTTCTCACCTGAATCCTGCTTGTAGAACATGAACATTCCTGCATGGCTCCATTGCCTCTAAAACAGTTGACAAAACTGAAAGGCACACGTCATCACACTCATTGATACGTTCCTATTGAAATAGAATTACAAAAGTACTACAGGTGATGAGCCCATAGTAAACTATCTCATCCAAGCAAAACCACTGAACTGACATACTGAATACAAGGACTAAGTATCAAACCAACAATTCCCACAGTCCGTCCACAATAAACAGCATCTTCAGGAAATAAAAAGTCATACTTACCGAATTTTCCAGCTAACTGATAGACATCCTTTTATGTATCAACACTTTTTTACCTTCACTATTATCACTGAAAACATATTTGATATTCATTATATTCCACCGCTTCTGAAACAACTTCTATTAAACATTATTTTTACCTGTTTTTGGAACCCAAGGTCATTACAAAGGCGAAAACAGTTAAAGTGCAGGAATATACCAACTACAGAGGTATAGAAGGTAATTAGCCCATCTCTAAAGATTCTTAAATGGTTGTGCCCTTACGATTTTCCTAGATCCCTTCCTGAGTATCAAGCTGAAACTCTACTTGTGAATCTTCTAATTCACATCTCCTGCCACATTCTGCCACTACTATCTGGGTCTCAAGGGAAGCCTACACCCCACAGATTCTTCTTTCAGGTCCCTTTACTTCAAGTACTAAATTAGATTCCAGAAATAACAGTGGGCATAATTGGAAGGTGAATAGTAACAACACAGCTTACCTAGTACTACTCTACAGTTTAATCACAACTAGTCTATACACCTCACAAAAGATTACATCTGAGGAAACTTAGCCTAAAAAGAGATACGCTCTTTTGCTAAAATTATATAACCAACCAATCACAAAGTTTTAAGTCAGAACCGGATGAGAAATGGATATTGTTAGAATAAAAAAACAGGTTTTTTTTTTACTATGAAAGGATTTCCTTAACAATTTCACAGCATTCCCTTCAATATCTCCTATGAAAGAAAAGGCCACTTGGCTATGTGTTTGAAGGGCAAATTCACTGATGGTACACTGTCCTTTCACCTCTATCTAAAATAAATGTCTTTATATTATTCCAACAGTCAGTGAGACATATCATCCATAGAGATGTTTTGACTCCAAAAATCTACTACTCAGACCTCACCAACACAGATGTCATCCCCATGTGAGTTTATCTGTCCAAACTCTAGTATCACTGCCCAGGTAAGGTGGTTTATTACAGTCACTTTTAAATAACTATATAGGGAACTAATACACAGTCTACAAATAAAATGGATATTCTGCGGTTTAAACAAATATAGACACATACACTAAAAAAAAGTTATTGCTTAAGAACATATGGATCTTTGGGTAGAGTCAAGACTTAAAAAAAAAAAAAAAAGAACATATGGAAATCACAGTAATGTAAATAGTTAAAAATTTCCAAATAGCTAGAACCCAATTCTTGAATTCTATAGCAAGATAGGATACATGCCAGAATTATTATTTCCAGACAGGGTCTGGCTCTGTCATCCTGACCGGAGTGTAGTGGCACGATCATGGCTCACGGCAGCTTCGATCTCACGGGCTCAAGCGATATTCCCACCTCAGCCTCCCAAGTGGCTAGGACCACAGGCAAGTACATCACACCCAGCTAACTTTTGTAGAGACAGGGTCTCCTTATGTTGCCCAGGCTGGTCTCAAACTCCTGGGCTCAAGAGATCCTCCTGCCTTGGCCTCCCAGTATTGGGATTAGAGATGTGAGCTACCACAGCTAACTAAAAAATTACTTCATTATCATTTTTAGAATTCAGAAGTGTACACTCTTAAAACATAAATGATTAAAAAGCTAATCTCTCCTTCCTTACATCTGGCACCATTTCAGTGACATTAAACACATTGACATTCTTGCTTTAGACTAAACATGGCTCCCTCTATCCAATTTCAACCTTCTTCCAACCCATTTTCCACTCATTCAGTTATCTAAAATACAAATTTGAGCATGTCAACTCATTGCTTAAAATTTTTCAATGGATTCCCAGTGCCAGGATAAATGCATACTCCTTAGCTAGCCATAAGAAGCTCTGGCCGGGTGCAGTGGCTCACGCCTGTAATCCCAGCAATTTGGGAGGCCGAGGCGGGTGGATCATGAGGTCAAGAAATCGAGACCATCCTGGTCAACATGGTGAAACTCCGTCTCTACTAAAAATACAAAAAATTAGCCGGGCATGGTGGCGCGTGCCTGTAATCCCAGCTACTCAGGAGGCTGAGGCAGGAGAATTGCCTGAACCCAGGAGGCGGAGGTTGCGGTGAGCCGAGATCATGCCATTGCACTCCAGCCTGGGTAACAAGAGTGAAACTCCATCTCAAAATAAAAAAAGCTCTTTTATGATTTGGTTCCTGTTCTTCCAGCCTCTTGTCCTGCACCCCCTCTCCCCAAGCCTCTTGCCCCTCACTCCTCTCCTTTGATCACCATGTACAAAATTTCTTCCCATCCCCTCAAACATACATCTCCATTATTCTGTACTTCAGCCATGCTAAACTACTTTCATCTCTTCAAATTTGCCAAATTTTTCATGTGGGAATGTTAGGGCATGCAATCCTCTCTACTTAAAACACCAGCCCCTTCCCTATCAATGTGTTCATTAGTTTAGGTATCATCTACTGGGCCTGAATCCCAATTCTACCATGGATAGATTATCTTCCTACCCTTTCCCTTCTCTCCTTCTTCAACTACCCAGCCTTTCTTTGTATATCTCGCATCTCTTCTCATTTTAGCTTCTTCACCACTACTCAACTCTGCGGATGGTAAATGGGGAAGGTTTTCATAAATTTCCACAGCAGAAGGAAGAAAATAACTAGCTAACGTAAGGCCTCCAAGTCATATAATATATATGCAAAAATAAATAAAAGGAAACTACCATTCCATTTGACAGTCTCTTTTAAGGAGGCTACATATCTATTTCCCATCATTCTTTCAAAATATTGTAAATCAAGTAAAAGCATGTTTACATCTCCTTTTTATTTTACCTGGGTCACCCTCAGCAAAGTCTGTACCAAAAGAGTGTTCTGAGGGATTCCAAGCTTCACTATGGCATGAAGGCTGAACAGCAGGTACTTATATTGCATGATCTTGGCTTCTCTCATCATATGTTCACATAGCTGATTAAATGCAGGGTGGCTAAACATCAGTTGTTTTTCAAAGCGCTTCTGTTCGTCAGACAGTCTTTTGGCAATTGTCCACATTGCTGTGAAATAGTTGCTACTAGGAAATGTAGGTGCTTTTGAAAATGTATCTAACACATCACTAAGGGAATTACACTCCTGAGACAGTGTACTATTGCTGATACGATTTGGTTTTGTTTCGTTGTTAAGAACATCTTCATTGGAGACTTCGTGATGAAAGTTTACTTTCTTCAAGCCATCATTAGATTTATCAACAGAGACAAGAGACTGCTTTGAGTCAAAAGACAATCTTCTAGCACAAAGTAGTCTGTCAATTCTAAGGGCTGTTACAGTGCTCATGCCCTTTTTTTGAAAGCCAACATCTGATTTTAAAATGAATGCATCCTGAAAGAGATATCTAATGATACCGGATGACTGCATTCTCTTATGAAAGTCATTTAAAGTGTTCCAGTCTGAATAAACTATTTTTGGTTTGCAAAGTCCCAAAGGATACAGCCTCATAGTTCTGCTTGTTGGAACGAAAGTCCTGAATTGTTTAAGGTTCCATAACAAGGAGCCTGCTTTGTTATTCATTTTGCTCTCCACTGAAACACTTCCAAAAAGCTTTAAAGTTGTCAATATGAAACCAACGTCACTTCTACTAGTGAAAAAGAAAATGTGCTGTGGTTTTCCTGTAGGGGAAGAAGTAATGAAAAGAATAAAAATTAAAGCAAAACTTTTACTTAAAGAAATGAAATGCATTTAACAGAAGAGAAAATGGGGAACTTATGGCGCTACTAAAGATTTAAATTAAAAAATTTTTTTTAAACTATATGGGTTCCCTCCAATATACCACAATGTGTCCAGTTTCAAAGAAGCCAGGTCATTTTCGAAGTAGTCATTGTATAAATGAGTTTTATTTAAAAAGTGAATTTCTGATACAAAAGCGTTCCAAAAAGCTTCCTTTGTAGGAGAGATTTTTGTTGGCATTGTTATGGAAATATCCTCAAGGAAAATTAGGGGATTAACTTGATAGATCATTTTCAACATGAGGATTTAGCAACGGCCAAACCCCGACCATCAAGAATATGGATTTGGGCCGGTAGAACGGCTCAGTGGAAGAAGCAGAAAACGAAAGCGATGTTTGCAAGTGGCCTGCGCTTAAGAGGAAGATCTTAAACAACCAGCCAGCCTCACCAGGCCCCGGAACCAACGTCAAAAGGCTGTCCTTCCGCAGTTGGGCCGCCCAGCATTAACCTACCTCCTTTAAACTTAATTCCAGGACAACGCCTGAGACCTTGCTCTGCAAGGTAAAAAGTCAGGATGTGATACGTTCAACCACTCAGCCCAGGCTCGTCCTCCACTCACCTTAGGGTAGAACCCCGCGTCTACATACAGGCGCAGCCATGACAGCTTCCCCGAGAGCTGAGAGTCTCACGAGGTTTTACGGATTCCCTCAAAGGTCAAAAAGTATACGTTCGCGGTTGTAGCTGAAGGACTTACTTAAAAGCAAGCCTACCGAGGGGAATGACTAATTACCCTGGATATAGGGATGGGGATCGGGGCTACTACAGCGCTTATAAGGGCAATGTTTGATCGTATATCGCAACATAACCCATTCAAGTCCTAACTTAAACATCTAAGCTCTACTGGGCGCTAATTGTAGTGCGCTTGCGCCTTGCCCTTGGCGGCATGGTTGCTAGGAAACCGCGAAGCCGCGGTCCAAGCTTCAAGTCTCTCTCGACCATGGCCAAATTCGTCATTGCGGGTAAGTGATCCCCGCGTCCGCCCGCAGATTGCTCAAAACGCCGACAGCTCACCTCCCACGGCCGCTTGGCAGTGATGTTCTTACTGGCTTATAGCAAGTCCAGCGTCTATACGGACCGCTCCATGCTTTGCTATGAATTCATTCAAAGATATTTACTGGATCGTGACGGTGCGCTAAGCACTGTGGGACACCGGTGATACAATGGAGGGAAACATATCTCTGCCTTCGAAGAGCTTTCAGTCTCATGGGGCACAGAACATGTACTTTTGATACGGTGTGATTAATGCAATGAAGGAGACCTGCACAGGCCCCTGGGAGCATAGAATCCTAATCTGGATTTAGGAGGTGGGGGAGAGGTGGACACAAGGAACTGGCTGGGGAAGGTATTGCAGGAGCTGAGTTATGAAGGTGTGAGGGGAGGAGGCTATTCCAGATCAAAGCAGAGAGACTAGAAGCCTCATGGCCTAACCAAAAATCTGGTTATGTGAGGAGTGACAGGACCTGGGGCTAGAACAGGAGCAGGAGCCAGGTCCTTGCATTTCATATACACCAAGGGAAGGTATTTGAACTGTATCCTGAAAGCAATGAGGAGTTATAGAAAAGTTTTAAGCAAGAGGGTAGTCTTAATGAGTCTGCATTTTAGGAAGCCTGTCTTAGCAGCAATGGAGAGAATGATTGAAAGTGCTGGCCGGGCGCGGTGGCTCACGCCTATAATCCCAGCACTTTGGGAGGCCGAGGCGGGTGGATCACGAGGTCAAGAGATCGAGACCATCCTCGTCAACAAGGTGAAACCCCGTCTGTACTAAAAATACAAAAATTAGCTGGGCATGGTGGTGCACGCCTGTAGTCCCAGCTACTCGGGAGGCTGAGGCAGGAGAATTGCTTGAACCTAGAAGGCGGAGGTTGCGTACCATTGCACTCCAGCCTGGGTAACAAGAGCGAAACTCCATCTCAAAAAAAAAAAAAAAAAAAGAAAGTGCTGTTTGACAGCAAGGACCCAACTGAGAAGACTGTTATTGCAACAATCCATGGTACCTGCCTCCTCTTCTCATAGTTTCTTAAGAGTAGACTGCTCTTCCATCTCCAGTTCTGCCTTCTAATTAATCTTGGAAGGCTTCTAATTCTGCTTCCTGAAAGAAAGTGCTGTCACCATAGTCATCAATGACTTTCTTAAAAGCTATTTATCCTTTGACTTATTTGATCTCTTTGATGCATTGAACACAATTGACATCTACCATCCACAGAAGAATTTTTTTTTTTGAGACAGGATCTTACTTTGTCACCCAGGCTGGAATGCAGTGGCACAATTACGGCTCACTGCAGCTTTGACCTCCTGGGCTCAAGCAATCCTCCAGCCTCTGCCTCTCAAATAGCTGGGAATAGATGGCGTTTTGTCATGTTGCCCAGGCTGGTCTTGAACTCCTATGCTCAAGCAATTTGCCCACTTTGGCCTCCCAAATCTCTGAGATTACAGGCATGCGCCACTGCACCTGGCCCAGAAGAATATTTTTGTGCGCTGACTAACCATATGCTGGGAAGTCAGTGGAAAACACACTTACAGAGAATGCTGCATGTATGACAGGGGCAGGGCAGAGTTCTATAGGAACAATAGCAGGGGACCTTACTTAATTAGGTAAGGGCTTCCCAGAGGGAGAGATTTTAAGCGGATACCTGAAAGAATGATAACAAATTACCTAAGAGAGAAGAGGTAGAAAGGAAGGGAGTAATTTAGGCATGGGTAACAGGGAGTGGGGTTAGAGTGAGGAGAACTAGTTTGGTGATAATTGAGAATATAAAATAAGCACAAAATTGAAATAAGTTTATTAGAACTGAAACAAAGAGTACAAGAAAGAAAGTGTCATAAAGTGAGGCTAGAGTTAGATAATGTAGACTCTTGTGAGCCATGTTCAGTAGTTTAGACTTTATCCAGAGTTTTGAAAGGTAGGAGGACCTAATCAAATTTGCATTTTATCTCAATGTTATAGCTACAGCCTGAGAGAGAAAGACTGGTTGCCAAGAGACCAGTTAGGAAACTAGTGCTGTAGTCCAGGAGGGAGTTGAAGGTGCCCTGTCCTAGAATGGCAAACAATGGAGACAGACATAAGTGAACGGATTAGAGAGATATTAGGGAGGCAGAATCTATAGAACTGGGTGTCTAATTGAGTGGAAGAGGGCAGATAAGGGAGAAAAAGGAGTTAAACATTATTCCCAAGCAGTGGTTTGAATAACTGCAGAGATTAGGAGTCACTGAAAAAAAAGGAGTAGGCTTAATACTCTGGATACTCTTACTGCTCTTAGATAAGGAAAATAAACATAAAAATATAAGCAACTATGCAAATTTAATAGGGAAATGGTGACAAAATTCATCATAGACCTGAGTGCCTATGAGACATTTTGGAGGATATGGGAAAATAGAGGAGGATATAGGCATCTAGATAAGGAGATAGATCTGAGCTGGAAATACAGATTTCTACTTGAAGCCAAGGGAATGAAGCCAATTGGCCAGAAAGAATCTGTAAGATATAAAGATAAGATGCTTCTCAGAATGATGCCTTTTAATGGGTTGATAAAGGAATAGGAACCTACAAAGGATAGAAAGGAGTGACCAGAGAAGCAGGAGAAGAACCTGGAGAATGCCCCACTATAGCAGGTGTTTTAAAAGCATGCAAGGGGGCAGTAGTGTCAAATGCTGCCAAGGGTCAACAAGAAAAGGATCAAAAAGTATCCATTGGATTTAGTAGCATGGAAGTCCCCAGTGACCTTCAAGAGAATTGTGGGGTCAACTACATTGCAGTGGATGAGAAATAAGTGAAGACCTGAGGATGGCAAGTATAGAGAACTCTTTCAAGGTATTTTAATAGAAAAGGACATATGAAAGGCAATAGCTAGAGGGGGGGATGATGTTTCTTAGGACAGGAGAAACAATATAATGAGTATATTTAAATATGACAGAAAGGGACTATTAGAAACAGATATAAAACTCTATAAAGAGAGGATAATTAACTAAGCAACGTTCCTGAGAATGCAGATAAGGGTGGGATTCAGAGCATAAGTGGTGGGATTAGATGTAGACAGGAGGTAGGACTCCTCTTCAATTGAAATGAATAAGGGAGGAAAGGATGAGTCCAAATGCAGACAGGCATGTAGGTGTGATGGAGGAGGTTGGAGGTTTTCCAAATTAATGCCATTTTGTTTCGTTTAAATTGGTTTTTGTAAAGTAGAAAGCAAAGTTTTCTGTTGTCTTCTGATAATGCTGAGGAATGTTGAGAAGAAGGAAAGGATTTGGAGGAAGAGGAAAAAGTTTGGAATAGTCATTGTGGAGAAAAGATGAGAGTGCTGATAAGAGAAACAGAGGGATCTCCACATAGGGTTGAGGGCCGATTAAAGCTGGTGACCATGAATTTTAAAGGTGCCCTCCGCTTGGTTCTACCATCTTTCTGTAGTGGTGCCCAGTAGGTAGGACCCAGCTACAGAAAAGGCAGGCAATTGGGTTCATCCAGGATGAGGGGCTTTTTTATCAGGCTCATTTTCCAAAAGGAGAGTGGAGAAAGATAATTTAAGACATGGGCCAGAAAGTGATGAACCATAGATTTGAACTAGACAGGGAGGCTAATAGACAGGGCAAGCTTCAGACTGGTTGATAACTTAGGAGTTCCCATGAGGCCAAGGAACTGGTAACTAGTAGGAGTTAGGAAGAATGCTACAGAGAGGGCTCTGCATTTTGTCTCATCCCTCCTGCTCTATCAGCCACCCAATCCCGTCTGGTGTAGTAGCTTTAACTTCCTGGGTGTTGATGGCTACAAACTGTGTCTGAAACTTATATGGCACCTGCACACCATATATATATGTCTCCAGCTGCTTGCTGATCATATCCACTTAGACATACTATAAATACCTCCAACTGCACTTGACTAAAATTAAATATCTCATTCATGGTTTCTCTCCAGTTAAGGTCAGCATCATCTGCCTAAGCCAGAAAATAGAGGTTATCCCAGATTCTTCTTTCCCACCCCCAACAACTTCCTGACATGCATCAAATACAAAAGTGATTTTACCACCCCTCCTCACTTCAAACTTTTAGTAGCCGTTAGTGAGTAGTTCATTATCAGTACTAATTCATGCTAAATTAGTAATAGTTAGCAGCCTCCTAGGGAAAATGCAGTCTAGCATAGTACTAGATGAGAATAAATATTCAGTAGGATTTTTTTCTTTCCATATTTTATTACTTAAGATTCTGACCTCCTATGAAAATTTATTTTATTTGTATTAATCTAATAAACATCAGAAGTTTATGTCATGGCAGTTTATACTGTAACTTCATGTTATCAACCTATAACTATAATTCTGTAATTACATAGCAAATACTTAGAACTACATAATAATTTCTGCATAATGAAAGAAAACATTGCTAATTTGAACTCTTTTAGGTAGAGCAGATTGTCCATATTATGCTAAAACAGAACTTCTGGCAGACTATTTACAAGAGAATCTTCCTGATTTTCGGGTACATAAAATCACACAACATCCTGAGGTTTGGGAGGTAAGAAGCCTTTATAGTTTGTTAAACTTGCTGATGTACAGAAGGTATTTTAATTTGATTAAATATTAGCTAGTGTATTAGATTGGCTTCTGGTAATGACTGTTCATGTACTAGTGATATTTGAATACTGGTAAACAAGTCCCTACTTACTAGTCTCAAAATAATATTTGTTTGTTTCATAAATACAAGCCTAATCAATACATAGAATAAACTTGACCTCATCCCCTGACGAATCCAGGTAGCTTACACTGTGCTTGTTAACTTTTCATTCTCCTTGGCATTGATTTCCAGTGACTTATTTGGGATACCTTACCTTTCTTTAGGACTCTGTTTCCCCAGAAACAGACTTTGAGATGTAGAATTTGGTGAAGGGGCTTTACTGGGAGGTGGTCTTGCGGAAAGCATCCTGAGAAGGAATGAGAGCAGGAGGATTGGGTAAAGGGAGAAGTTGAACTTTGACACAGCTGCCACAGAGGGCTCAGCAGATCCCACAGTGAACTCTTGATGGCTTTTCAGAGGTATTCCAAACTGAGGCAAAGTAGCTGAGCTTTTGGGCTCCCTCCTTGACCAGCCATTGAATATCAGCTGCCCCTGGGAAGAAACTTAACCTTAGGCGAGGCAATTTTCTTTGGCCGAGGTAAATTCCTAGAGAGAGAATTGAGTCAGACTTAAGTTATCAGCCTCTAATACACCAGGTGCCTGAGAGAGTGAGTGCCTCATTTGTGAAGGGGAATATGGAACGTATGTGACAGCACTGGACACAGTCTACCTGTTGGGCCTTTTGGATCTACATGTTCCTTATAATCGGTTCACACTATCTTGGATTCTGGTTGCCATCTTTCCCTGGGGATCCACATACTCCCTATAATCAGTTGACACCTCCTCCAAGATTCGGGTTGCCATCTTTCCCTGGGGAAACTTTATAAGAGAAAGGATAGTCAAATGAACTATAGTCTCCACTGCTCATAGTTTTAGAGCCAAATTGACACTCATCACCTGTCTTCCCTCCCTCTTTTCTCTACTATCCATTATAGATTTCCCTCACTCTCTGCTGGTCTAGTCTTCAACTAAGCTATCTCATCTGCTGGGTTGTTTAGTGCTGTGTTACAATAAATGTTCTCTGGTTGGCAGTGCCCACTGACCTCTATTATTTCAGGATTTTATCATCTCAAATGCCAGGGAGTTCAGGTCTATAGCTCCATGTCCTTCAACAGCCTTGGCCACAATCATATGAAAAAATGCTCAACATCACAGATTATTAGAGAAATGCAAATCAAAACCACAATGAGATCCCATCCATACCAGTGAGAATGGCTATTATTTAAAAGTCAAAAAATAACAGATGCTGGCGAGGTTGTGGAGAAAAAGAAACACTGATACACTATTGGTGGGAGTGTATAAGATGGAAATATCCTTTAACCCAGAAATCCCATTGCTGTGTATATACCCCCCAAAACATAAATTATTCTTTTATAAAGACAAGATACACATATATGTTCATTGCAACACTATTCACAATAGCAAAGACATGGAATCAACCTAAATGCCTATCAATGTTTGACTGGATAAAGAAAATGTGGTACATATACATTAGGAAATATTATGCAGACATAAAAGAGAATGTTTGCTTTAAGTGAGATAAAGGCAGGCAGATCTTCAATGTCAGCAAGGGAAATTAGTTTCTGGGATTTTCTTTGTTAGGTAGCCTCATTACCCATGCCTCTAATGACGTGGTTTTAAGACTGCTGCCATGTACTTTGCTGATAAAAATGTTGCTGTCTGACTCTACTCAGATCTTGTCATTGGAAGGCCTGGCCTATTTAAACCAGATAATGATAATTTAAACTTTTTCTGATGAATATTATCAGAAATCTCCAAATAACTTTTAGCTTATTCATTCAGTCTGAAATACATAAACCATACTCACAGATTTAAAAAACAATATCAAATTTTATATGCCCCTAAGACTGGAAATATTGCATGTATAAGAAGAATAAGGACAAAATTAGTTGAATTTTTTTAAAAAATCAGTTGACTTGGAAAGAAAATGTAACCTCTCTTTAAGCTAAACACTTGCATTCCGGGTCTCCTTAGGAAAAAGAACAACTTTTGGTACCTTTATTTGGTCAATTAATTTGAAGAATACTCTTTATTATCTAATTAATCTGTTACTAACATCATCAGTATTTTCTACATTTACATTTTACTCTTTAAAGATATCCAAATTATATTATGTAAAAGTAGTGACATTAAAAACAACCTCGTATTTTAATGTTTGAATTCTAAAGTATGAAATTGAATTATCCGGCAGATTTAATACGTGACTTCACTTGGAATGTCATTCAACAGGATTGGCTAAAAGATGTGTGTGAAAAGAATAAGTGGAGTCACAAGAATTCCCCCATCATCTGGAGAGAGCTGTTGGATCGTGGAGGAAAGGGTTTGCTTTTGGGAGGATATAATGAGTTCCTGGAGCATGCCCAGGTATATAAGTTAACTTGACTTATCTGTTCTAACAATGATAATTCACTTACGTTATTTTATTTTTCAAATATCTTGCTTTCTGAGTTATTATCTCATGTCTCTTTTTATTGTATTTTGACTTTAAACAAAAAGTTTCCATTATAGTCAATTTCAGCTAGTTATCTATTCTCTGATACTGACTTTCTCTTTCCCAATATTTAGCTTTACTATAATGTCACCTCTAGCATGACGACTGAGCTGATGAAGGTAATTGCTCAAGAGAACCTGGGGACACATATGGAAAAAGAGCAGGAGGAGGAAGCCCTGAAAACTTGCGTAAACTCCTTGCAGGTCTGGATCACCAGGTGGGACAGTCAAATCCCAGGATTCATGAGGTTGATGTTTTATATTTAGAAATGACAATGAGATGGGATTAATTTCACGATGGAAGACTACCTGAATGTCAGGTTTGAGATTTGTGTGTATGTATACTTACATGCATACACACACACACACACACACACACATATGCCTCTGTGTGTGTGTGTGTGTGTATCCTCCATATAACTCATAAATGAGTTTTAGGTTTTACACACACACACACACACACACACACACACACACTTGGTCTAAAAACAACTCTAAAGCTTGGCTGCTTTGCAGAAGCTCACCCTCTCTGACTGTTGCTCCCTCCCTCTCTCTCAGTTGCTAGAATTTTCTTTGGCTTTTCTCTACATACCCACTCCCTCTCTACAACCCCCCTCCCCACACTTTGTTCCCTTTTGCTTTTCTTCTTCTCATGTGTGCTCCTCTTTGCTCCCAGTCTGGGCACATGCAGTCTTTGTTGTCACGCTCTCTCCCTTTCTTTACACTGTCTTTCTGTTTCTTTTGCTCTCTCTCTCCCTCCCCCGTCCTTTCCTCATCCCTCAGTTTGTCTTTTGCACTTTCCTGCTCATATGCACGTGTGTATCCTAATATATACACTCATCTTAAAAACTGTTACTATGAAATGTCTGAAATACAGAAAGGCATTAAGAATGATGTAATAAACATACATGATCCATCTTACCACCCAGATTTAACAACTATCACATCTTCTTTAGATATGTTTCAAAGGATTAAATTGGTACAGATACTGTTGAAACCCCCATTGCACACCTCGCCACCCCCACGGTGATTACCAGAAATGCCCAGATGCATTTCTGAACTTCCCATGGCAGGCATTATGGTTCATAGTTGATAGTCACAGCTGTAAACACCTGCTGAATTGTGGTTACAGATACACCATAAATAGCCTATGTTGATCTGAGCCATCTCTGTAAGAATTTGGAAAAAGCAGTCCTTTCCAAAACAAAAGTCATTACTGTGTAGATGAGGTTGTATTTTTTTAAAAAGAGTTATGGCTAACTGAAACTTATATCTTTATCTTTTTAGGGGGAAATATAAACATGTAATTACAGTAATATAATACAGGTTTTTTTAAATTTTTGATTTCTGCATAGGGGGGATTCTGTTTTCTTTGAAGAACCTAATAAACAGGTATATTTCTTATTTGGGGACTGATTTCAGGTGGCCAGAGCAAGGGACTGATAGTGAGAAGTTTTTGTTCTACTTTTGACTTCTAGGCTTAAAATTTCAATGCAGCTGTGTGTGTGTGTGCTTATTTAAATATGAAACCACCCTGTTGATGTACATGCAAAAATATCTATTAACAATAAAGGCTTCAAAGGGACAAAGGATATAACTATTCATAATCCTGCTTTGCATTTTTAACAGTGCCTCTGCTCCTGCCTGCTACAACCTAATTCCCATATTAACGAGTGGTGAAGTGTTTGGGATGCAAACAGAAATTAGCATAACTCTATTTGACAACAAGCAGGCTGAAGAGCATCTCAAAAGTCTGGTGATGGAGACCCAGGACCTGGTGTCACCAGTCCTGCGCAGCATCTCCATTTGTACGAAGGTAGAAGAGGCCTTCCGTCAGGCCCAGGTCATTGTGGTGCTGGACGACACCACCGACAAGGAGGTGTTCACTCTGGAGGACTGCCTCCGACACAGGGTGCCTCTGAGCAGGCTCTACGGGTACCTGATAGAGAAAAATGCTGATGAATCCGTCAGAGTCATCGTGGGAGGGAAAACCTTCGTGAACCTGAAGACGGTTTTACTCATGAGATACGCCCCACGCATCGCACACAACATTATTGCGGTGGCACTGGGGGTGGAAGGTGAAGCGAAAGCCGTACTGGCCAGAAAACTGAAGACAACTCCCTCATGTGAGTGAATTACTCTTTATGCTTTTCTTTTGTTTTGAAACAACATGATTTCAAAGCAGCCAGGAAGAACACTGTCCCCTCTAGGAACATTCTGAGTATCTGGGATAGAAAGCGTAAAGCAGACATAAAGAACTTGTGTGATTTGACTACTGTGCAAACTTTTTTTTTTTTAACTGGCTGCTGACTTTTGTGTCTGACTTTTTCCATCATTATAAAAAGCAACAAATATTTATATTATTCAGGTGATAATTTGGTACTTGGTATTCCATTTTTCCCATTATAGTTGATTAAGGTAACCAATGTTTAAAAAAATCTAAGCTATGTACAAGTGGCTCTGCCCCATCTCTCACACACATGACCTTGAGCAGTCGTTTAATCTCTCAGTGCATCAGTTTCCTCATCTGTAAAATGAGGACGTTAACAGCACCTGTCTCCTAGAGTGGATGTGAGGATTCAGTGAGATGTATTTCTAAAGTGCCTAGAAGAGTGTCTGGCATGTGAAAAACATTTCCAAGCATGTGAAGCTTATCAATAGGATTATTATATGTCATCAGTTTCTGCTCCTATTAATATTTGAACTGGTAAATATCCGAATCATTGAAGGTGAGACTAGATCAGAAAATGGATTGTTGCATTTGAAAAGGGAGATAATATTGGACATGTTTTAGCTAATTTTGCCTGTAGGTGGAGCAGGTGGCAACTGTGTCCATTGAGAAGGGAAAGAGATGCCAGGCATTCTCTCAAGCAAAATTGGAAAGACAATGAAATGTGAGCCTAGAATGTTCCCAGCCAGGACAAAAAAGGCTTCAGTGAACCCCTAACATTATAGCCAGAGCTGTATTATCTTTTTTGTTACAATGAAACTCTGGAAATCATAACTTCAGGTATTGCTGCATAATATTTAGTGTTTTATCCCCTAGGTAACTACAACACTTAACCAAATTGATGCTAAAGTTATTCAATAGGAAATGAAAACATTTTTCTAACTATTTTATCTCTGTCATCAACCTTCTATGTGTAGACATAGACTTATCATTGAAGGTGTATGATACACTACTGAAAAGTATCAAGAAGGATCTAAAACAAGGTGTATGTGTGGGTGGGGTGGGGGGTGTTGATGAGGGTTGGGGGCTTTCAACCAGAAAGCTGCTCTCTTGTGGGTCTGCTGGTGCCATGACTCTAAGCTCCACTCTACTCAAATCCAATAAGCATGTGAGAAGCAGGAAAAAGAAAAATGGAGGAAAGTTGATAAAAGGAAAAAGGCATTAGAGGGTCAGTAGTCCAAGTGGAATTGTCAGTGATGCAGCAAGAAGACACCCAGCAATGACAAAAGTTGAGTAAAACATCATGAAAGAGAAAAACCACCAAGGAAATTATTCAGGGATTATTCTAGATGCCAAGCAGGTGGCAAACCTTTTCAGAAAAGCATGATCCATGATAACCCCTAAGTTCAGTTCATAAATAACACTATTTATTGGACCATGTGTACTGGCTCATCAAGACTCCTTCTGTTGCAAGAAAGTCAACTCAAAGTGACTGAAGTCACCAGGTACCATGGCTCACACCTGCAATTCCAGCTACTTGGGAGACTGAGGCAGGAGGATCCCTTGAGCCCAGGAGTTTGAGGCTGCAAATGAGCCATGAGGCTGCAGTGAGCTAGGCAACAGAGCAAGACCTCGACTCAAAAAAGAAAACAGAAAACCAAAAGTGATTGAAGTCAAGTAGAGAATACTTTCCCTGCATGACTCATGACTGAAAAACACAGAAGGTAGTTCTTATTTCAGAAATAGCTGGATGCTGGGGCTCAAACCGTGGCACCAGGACATGCCTGTGTTCTCTCTGCTGGCCTGTCCTTCTGCTCTGCTGTCTGTGTTGGTCTCCTTCTCAGTCGAGCCCTAAAAAGTGGCATCCCAGACTCACATGCTTATAATTTACCTACAGCAGGAAAATTAGGGCTTTCTTTCCCAATTGGTTGTTCAAAAGAAGTACAAACTCATCTTCATCCAGGCTGGCACTGCATGCCTGTCTCTAAATCAATCATCATGGCCAGGAGGGTGGAATCTGCATCTAATGCCAATAGGTGGACCTAAGGCATGAGGACAGTCCCACCTGACACATAGGGACTGACATTGGAGAAGGAACAGTTATATAAAGAAAAACCAGGATGCTCTTAATGGGGGGGGGGGAAGGAAAAAGAATTCATACCAAGAGGGAAAAAGGCAGATGTCCACTATCATTTTCTGTAGCATAATTTAGGGTGTTTAGAGCTATCAAGGGCCTCAAAACTAATAAAACCCAGCAAGATTAAAAGGCTTCTTTAGGCTGTAGGAAGGAAGACTACCATATGCTTACCTAGTCGAAGAATTATTTTCCCCATATGGGATCCTATGAGCTCCAAACCCTGACTCCCACCCTTCCCTCCCTCCTACAACTTGCAGCTGAGGGACCTGGAAGCACATCGATACTCCCCTGAGAATTGGGTGGTGGAGGGAGAACTATCTATTCCTACTGCATGAGTCATTTTGATGAGGGTAGGAATCTCACAGGAAGAAGGTAGGCAGTGATGGTGGGCTACCCAAAATCTTTTTCCCATCCTCTTCTCCCCTAGCCTCTCTCTACTATAGAAGCTCAAACAATCACCCCTTTTCTTAGTTTCTTTGCAGCTAGGAATGGTTGAGTGACCTAGTCTCTTTGGGGTCCCCTGGGAAGAATATTTCACTTTCTGAAAAGAGAAAAGGCAAAAGAGGAAGCTTCCACCCCATTCTTTTCCCTATTGCCTACCCTTAAACGCAACTGTGTGAGAGAGAGTGATACTTGGAGCTGCTGCAGCCATCTTGTGACCATGAGGGGAAGTCCAAGAGAATCACTTCTCTGAGCTGTTGAACCAGCACATGTCACTGCCTACCATGACTTACCTGAGAAAAGTAGTCCTAGTTAGGACAAGTTAGTAGGATGTTCTGTGAGGTGAAGTCAAAAGCAATCTTATACAGGAGAACAGGGAAGAAGTTACTCTCCACGGTAGAAAGTGGTGTGTACTTATAAGTGAATATGTTTTTAGGCAAATAAATAAGTTAAATAAGTAAATAAATAAAATTATTTATTTGCAGTTTTCATACAAGATTCCTAGACAGTTCACAATTATAAAATCGTATTAAATGCCAATGCCTATTTCTCTCTAACCCCTAGGGTCTTATTTTACTTTTTAGCATGTATCACTTTGTATAATACCTCATCCACTACCCACCACCCCTAGAATGTTGTAAGGATTTGAGCCGATTTGTTTTCTTCTAAACCTAGTACCATTTCATATTTGTTGACTAAGATGTGCCCAGGGTCCTCATTTTGCCAGAGCTGAAACCCATCAGAGAGTTAAATGATTTGCCCTAATTTCTATTCTAGTCTAGAATCAAGAACTCCTTGTCAAAAATCAAAGCATATTAAAAAGTCCTTTCTCTCTCAACCCCTCTTGACTTCTTGCTCACTCTCTCTCCACCTTTCTGTCTCATAATGGCAAGCAAAGTCAGGACAAACACAGTAATATAATTTTCAGTAGCAGTTTCTTTCGGGGAACATTTCTTTATTTCTGTAATTTAATGATACACCATACCATTCATAGAACATTATTAGGAACTGCCAAACTATGATGATTAGGGAGGTGATCCACACATTTTGCACAATTTTAGGAATCATAAACTTGGATTCATTTTATAGAAAAAGGACCAATCCTAAAACAAACATGCATACAAACAAAAAATAGACTTTAGGTAATTTTTTATATGAATATACATTACAGTGATTTTTTTAAAAAACTTTCTATTCTTCACAGACATTAAAGATGTGATAATTTGGGGTAATATCAGTGGAAATAATTACGTTGATCTGAGAAAAACAAAGGTGTACAGATATGAGAGTGCCATTTGGGGACCTCTTCATTATTCACGCCCTCTTTTAGACTTGATTTTTGACAGGTATGGTATATTTTTAAGTGAAGTATACCGACAATGTTAAATGTATAATGGTCGTAAAATTTTAAATCGTCTTATACATCTTTGCATAAAAGTAACTTGCATTGTTCACGCTCATATTTGTTCATGCTGTCTACTGAAGAAACAGAAAATTCCACAGAATATCAACTAGGTAATCGATTTTGAAATTATAAACTTTTATATTTCAGATTCTTCAGTACCTCATACATTCAAGTAAGGTTATCTCTAAAGCAAGCATGTGTAAGGGAATCTTACTTCGTGGTAAGACAGAACTGTCTATCCAGGTTGAAGTTAGTTGAAACATTTTCAAGATAAGAATTAAGATGACGAGCAGGCACAGGCCAGGCTGGGCATTCTATGGCAGGAGGCAGAAGCAAGAGGTGGTGAGGAACACGGTCTTAGAACCAAGCCCCCCAGGCTGGGATCCTCACTTAGCCACTTATTAGCTGTGTGACTTTAGAGAAGTTGCTTAGCCTCTCTGTGACTCAGGTTTTCATCGGCAAAGTGGAAATGGTAACATGGTAAGGGCCCTGTAGGGTCTTGGGAAGATGAAATGGATTACTCAAGGACTTAGAGATGTGTCTGGTGTCTGCACAGTAAACACTAGCAGGTCTGATGAGGCAGAGGAGACGCGGGAAGGAGCTCTTCTGAAGCATTTTTCTGAACTTTGCAGCATGTTCCCAGTTGTAGCATTTCCTTTCCATTGCCTCTTGCCTTCCTTTCTTCCTCAGACTGCGGAACTTCACCCCTGCCTAAGGATGCTGTGCCCTGAGTTCGCTATTTTGAAGCATGATTCCTCTGCATTTGCTGCCCGGGCAAGACCAGTGTTGCACAGAGCTGCGTCGTGCTGGGTTAGCAGAGGCCAACTGGCTGGACTATTCTCTGAGTTTAGGCTTTAGATCACAAAAACTTAATTATTTTCCTAATTCTCAACATGAATGCAGCTTGAGCACCCCAATCCAAAAATGAGGAATCTGAAATGTGCCAAAATCTGAAACTTTTTGAGCACCAACATGATGCCACCAGAGGAAAACTCTACACTTTGCTTTCTGATGGTTTAATTTATACAATCTTTGTTTCATGCACAAAATTATTAAATATGTTGTATAAAATTACTTTCAGGCTATGTGTATAAAGTGTATTGTAACATAAACTTTGTGTTTAGACCTGAGTTCCGTCCCCATGATATTTCATTGTGTATATGCAAATATTCCAAACTCTGAAACACTTCTGGTCCTAAGCATTTAGGATAAGGGATACTCAACTCTAATTCAGTGTTTTATGAAATTATTTTGTTTAAAGTGAAGGATACTACTGGTTGCAAGATAGTGTCTACACAGGATAAATTCTTTGTAATAAAAGTAATGGTTCTTGCCATTTTTAGCCACTTTTCTGTGTTCCATATTTATATTATCATATTTTCAGTTTGACATTTTGGGACTCCTTTCTGCTACATCTCATTGTTTTTCAGTTGACTTTTATGGGGATTGAAGACACTTGAGGAAAGACACTAGAAATAGTCATATTTCTATTTTTGACTGATAAGGTTTCTGAAACTTAGTTCCACTGACCAGAGAACATCTTTTTTCACTCTCATTCCTCTCTCCATTGTAAAATTGTTTCTCTCCTTACAGTGAGTGGGTAAAAAGAGAATTTGTGGCAACTCTTAAAAACTTAACTGCCACAGGAAGACAATTTGGAGGCATTTTGGCTGCACACAGTATAGCCACTACATTGAAATACTGGTACCACGGCTCACCACCTGGGGAGATTGTATCTTTAGGAATATTGAGTGAAGGTAAATCTGGGTTTTTCGTATCTTGTAAAATCTTAATGCCTCTATCTATGCCTTGTGCTCCTAATTCTGTGTCCCCGCCTGTCTAGTTCTTCACATGGTCTATAAACTGTATTATGAAATTTTATAATTTCATAATAATTCATTCATTCATTCATTCAATTATTCACTCAGAAGGTCAACAACATTTTGTATGAATGCATTGGAAATATACATAGGAGTTAAGACCTGGCCTCTGCCTTCAGGAAACCTACAGTGGAATAAACAAGAGCCAGATACATCAAAATCATCTTGTTAGGTTTTCCTAGCAAGAGATAAAGGGAAAGCAAGGTTAATTCCAGGCAGGAAGCAGGTGGAACCAGGACAGGCTTCATAAAAAAGGTGACACTCCAGTAAGACTAAAGTATGAGGACTGTTGACCTAGAAGACAAGTGTGGAAAGGGCACTGGGCACAGGGAGCCACAGGAAGACAGATAAAAAGGCAGGATAGAGAGGGGTACTACAGGACCCAGATCTTAGGGTACCAGGCAGCACTGGGGATGTGGAAAGATTGCTCTCCATCCACAAATACTGCATATAAACTTTTATAGCCCTAATGTTTTAATCTACTAAAAACTATTCAGAAGACTTCCGCCATTTTTACATAACAGGAAAGAGAATAGCTGATGTTCTGTCATCTGTAAGGTCTATCTGAAGCATCTCTTCCCTTTGTGTTCTAGTTTCTCCCTCAGCAAGCTAATTCACTTCCAGAACTGCAGACCTCAGCCTCTGCTGAGCTTTGGCTTATGAAACATTGTCACCTGGATGTCATGTTGTCATTTCCATCCAACATATATCAAACTGAATGTACTATATTTCTTCCCAATCTGTTCCATCTCTTGTATTCTTTATAAGTAGAACTACCATATTCCCTATCTTTTCAGTGCCTCCAGTGCAGGTTAAGAAATTTGAAATCCCTCATGTCAGAATTAATCTATTTCTCTTCTCTATACCCCCACATAGCATTTTGCTCCCCTATCACAGAGAGTATTATAGTCTTCCTGCTTTTGATAGTGTGATTAGTTGCATATGTCCCCTTCATTGTGGCACCCTGGGAGCAAAGGCTTTTTCTGGCTCACCTCTCTGCACCTTCACAGGAGCAGCATTTTATATGGTAGACACTCAGTGAGTCTTGTTCAATTGAAGTTAAGGTGCATGAACATTGCCATAGTGTGAATTCAAATCAGCAAGTTATCTTCTTAGGGAAATAGGCATTTAAAACCTTACCTTTATCTGTAGAAAGTAAGTTTAATTAATCTTTGTAGGAATTGTATTCAAAAATAAATAGCACAGTACTTGGGGGAGAGGGGTAAATGATAATTCTCTGTCCCTCGGAAACCATACTGAACAGGTAAACCCTCATATCTCGTCTGTCCGTAAGGCTAGCTCTTCACAGATTAAACAAAATACAGCATGACTTGAGGACCCGGGTATCCCTCTAAGGAAAAGTCTTTTAGATCTTGGTTTCTTAAATGTCCTCAATTTTTTTTACCTGGTGACATTTTTGTTGTCCAGAAGGGCAGGAATAATTTTCTTATGTGATTGAGGTACTAGAAATGGGGACAATTTTGTCTGAATGGTGCTCAGTTAATAATAAATTATTATTCTTTTTATTTAGAGCACAACCAAATATAAGTATTTCTGTATATCTTAAAGAAATTAAATGTATTATTAAGAGAAGGATGACTTCTGCCTAAGATGTAGAAATATGTAAAGAAAATCTTCCCACATGAAACAAACACATGACAGAATAACCAAATTTCCTGCTTCCCCTCCTTTCCCTTCTCAGTTCTTTATACTCTGGCTATATGACTACTGTAGCAGGCGAGAAGACTAGAAGGCCAGATGGACAAACGACTTAGGCTCATGAGCTACATAGGGGGTCAGGGATAAAGCTGCACAGACAGATAAAAAGAATATAGGCAGGATTCAAAAGAGAAATAGTGCATTCTTTTGTTCTGTGGCTCCCACATTAGTGTTGAATTTGGAAAGCTCTTTAATAAATTTATATGATTATTAAAAAAAAAAGAAAGACTGACTTAGCCTCTGGATGTGAGAGAAATACAAATGGCAGAATTGTTAGAACTTGGATAGTTGCTCATTGATCCTTCTAGAGTGAGTGTTTCAGTCCTTCTTGGAGAAGAATTCCCAGAAATTTAATTCCATCTTTATCATTAAAAATCCTCTATTATGTCTGTTTTTTCCTACAATGCTTAACAGAAAAGGCGCATGTTTCTAAGTTCTGCTGTGTTGTTTTGCTTTGTGTTCGCTCACTGTAGGCCAGTTTGGTATTCCTGAAGGGATCGTCTTCTCTATGCCTGTGAAATTTGAGAATGGAACTTGGGTGGTTCTTACAGATCTCAAAGATATTGAAATAAGTGAACAAATAATGACCAGAATGACAAGTGATCTAATTCAGGTAATGTCAGAATAGATGCAAGGGGACTGACCTTGAGAATGACCTTAAACTGATTCCCCTAGGCCAAGGCATACATTGGTTTTTCTATGGATTCTACTTTTCTTTAATTCCTAAAAATAATGGGATTATAAATGTTTGAAAAAAAATCAGTGAAAGAACACTACTCATTTGGTTATACAATTTCTGGTATGTTAAAAACATTTATTTATTATTTCAAGAATCAAAGTATTTTTCTATTAAAGAATAATTAAGTTAGGAATATGGTCATTTAATTCTGTGATTATAAAATTTTTCAACAGGAGAAACTTGTTGCACTTGGAGACAAGATACATTTTCAGCCATGTCAATCAGGTAACCTCTTAGATGTGATGTTTTATTGGACTGCTATTAAACGAGTATTAAAATATTTGTTATAACTGAATCACTGTTAATATGAATAACTCCCATTTATATTTTACCATTTCTAAACTAAATTAATGACAAAATAAGCTGCTAAGTTCCATGTGTCCTTTGAAATAAAACATCTCATGAGAATGTTAAAGAAAACACAACTTAAGAACACTATGATCTTGTAAGTGTTGCGGGTATCTTATTAATTTCCTGGGACTACTATAGCAAATTACCACAAACTGGATAGCTTAAAAACAACAGAAATGTATTTGTTCACAGCTCAGGAGACTGGAGTACCTGGTGTGACGTGTCAGCGGGCCATACTTTCTCTGAAGGCTCTAGGGAAGAATCTTTCTGCTTCTTCTAGCTTTGGGTTGAAGTGCTCGCATTCTTGGCTTGCTGCTGCATCACTCCAATCTCTGCTTCCCTCTTCACATGTCTGTCTTTCCTGTGTGTGTTTCTGTGTTTCCAAATCTCTGTGTGTGTGTGTGTGTGTGTGTCTGTGTGTGTGTGTGTGTGTGTGTGTGTGTGTCTAAGGATACCAGTCATTGCATTCAGGACCTGCCCTAAACCAGTATGACCCCATCTTAAATTGAGTATATCTGCTAAGACTCTATTTCCTATAAGATCATATTTATAGGTACCAGGTTTTAAGACTCCAACATATCTTTTTGGAAGCACATTTTAACCCAGAGCACCAGATTTATTTTTAGATAACTTTATTAAAAGCCAGTAAATTTCAATAAGCTTACTTTTCTTATTGGTATTTTCTCCAATCATAAAGAAATAAGGAAGGGCTGACATCTTTTCTTTGCCTTAAAGATGATCTCAAGTATGGATATATACATGTAGAAATAAATCAATTTATTTATGCAAAGGGCTTTAGTCGAGTGTCTTTTGGAGCCCAATATTTCTTCCTCTGCTAATGTGTATGCTCTACCAACTATAAGCCAGTAGCAGGAGCTGGAAATACAGAGGTGAATTAGATAGACCTGATCTTACCCTCTTGGAACCTGTAGTCCATCAAGGGGCTAGTCACACATTATGTAGATGACTGCAATTGTGGCATGTCAGAGGAGTAACTACTGACTGCTGTGCTGTCAGAGCTCATGCCTGGGGATAGGAGGGAAGAACCTGAAGCAGGAAAGTACATATTAACTTGTTTGGAAAAACTGTGGAAAAAGCGTGTGTGGCTGAAGCCAGAAGAGATGGAGCTGAGAGTTACAGCCATGAGGAGTACATGTGAGACCTACAGATGGAAAGAACCTGGTCAGTTGTGGGATTAGTTTGCAAAATATCTTGGAATAAGGCAAGACTGTTTGCAGAAAGACTGGTATTGGGGGATAGCTCAGTGACACAAGGAAGAGATGGTTACAGCCCAGACCAAAGGCAGTAGAAATTTGAGAGATATTTAGGAGGTGGAATTATCAAGACTTGCTGATGCATTGGCTCTGGTGAATTCCAAAGTTCTTCTAGCTGAGCAACTGGGCAGGTTTACTACTGATAAGGGGAAAATGGTAAAAGAATGAGAGAGAATATGAGAATGTGGGAAGTGTGGATGTGTGTGTGTGTGTGCACGCACGTGCGTGCACACGTGCTTCTGCATGCACGCATGTGGATGGAAGAGGAAGAAGCATGGTGCCAGAGTAGAAAAAGCATGAGTTTCATTTCCATTCTGAAATACCTGTGTGAGATCTAAAATGGAAATGTCACATGGAGAACTGCATACTTCCTGGAGCTCAGAAAGATCTGGACTACAGTTGCCAAATGAGGAGGTGTTGCCTCATAAATAGAAATGAAGCTATCTCTATGATGGAGATTGTCCAGAGAGAAGGTGAGAGGAGAAAGCCTGGAGGAACTTAGCCCATCATGGTTAAGTGGAACAGGAGCAACTGACAGACGACCACGATGGGTGGTCAGAGAGACAGGATAAGCCCCTGAAATCTGATGATGTAAAAGACCTGAGGACAGAGGGTGTTTGAAGAACAAGGACTGGTCTACAATGTCAGATGCTATTGGTGTATCAGATTAAATGAGACCTGAAAAGTACCCAGTGGATGTATGACAAAAGTCATTTGTGACTTTGATGACACCAATTTTGTGGAATGGAGAGGGCAGAAATGAGACCAAAGTAGAAAGGAATGTCCCTAGCTTTAGAGGCCAGAGTGTCACTCTGGAGCTAGTGTGCTTAGTGCTGTAGGCCCAAGGAATGTGCCATACGCCATGACAGCAGTGGGAAGAGCACCATCAGGACTCTGACAGGATGGGAGGGCTTTCTGGAGGAGAAGGTAACATCGAAACTGAGTTATGAGAGGAAGGAAGGCCAACAGTCAGGGGCATGGTAGGAGTAAATGGGAGAGTTGTTCAATTCGGAGAAAGGAACATATTCAAAGAAAGAACTTTCAAAGAACTGCCAATTTGCTTTATCTGGAAAATTGAGTTTGAGGAATGTCAGGAGGCCAGAATAGGGGCCTTGCTAAAACCAATGAAAGATTTTAGGCAGAACAGGGACAGGAGCAGCTTCTAATTTAAAATGATCACTGTCTGCAATGGGAAGAATGAATTGAAGGGGGAGAGAGGAAGCAGGAAGACCAGCTTTGCTGCAGGCAGAGAAATGATGAGGACCTTAAGCAAGCAGTGGCTGTGGGGATGTAGAGAAAGAGCTAGATTTGCAAGAGATACAGTGGACAGAACTTGACCAATCTGAGATTGAGGATAACAGAGCGCTCTAGAGAGTCAAGAATGCCCCTCATGTTTTCAACATCTCTACACATGGTCATGGTGTTATCTGAGGCAGAACTTCCCAAACAGTGGGCCACAAATAAATTGAGTATGTGGAGCTCTTGATATCCTCAGTTCTAGGGGCAGAATCTGGGGCAGCTGGAGTCCTTGAACTGGTTGCCTTTCTTGTCCTTGTCACTTACTATGTGTACTGAATCATGAAAATGATTGGGAAGGTGAAATTAATGTAAGGAATAAAGGAGAAGGAGCAGATTTTCAAGAGGCATCTAAGTGAAAGTGTCTGGTAGGTAACAGACACATGTCTCTGGAGCCCAGGAGAGAGCTCTGGGCTGGACATGAGGACACAGAGTTGTCAGCAGCTGGTAGTAATGAGAAGAAATTGATAACGATAGTGACCTCCTGGAGGAGGACCTGAGTGGCCGGGGAGGGAAGACTTCTGCAGTTTAGGGTTTCTTGTGCCTCTTGGATTTTGTTCCATGTGCATGACATATATATCCAAAAATACAAGGAGTCAGATCGATATCTGGATGGTTGGATATTAAACTCTAACTACTATTAGAGAGGAGAGGGTGAAGATAGAGGTAAGTGAGCAGAAGGGTTCTCTGCTTGAGTAGAACTTAAGTGCCAGAGCACAGGGTCACCTCCAAACTGAAAGTGTCTCTGCTGCTAAGGCTGGAGGGAACCAGAGAAGTGATGGACGCAGATGCAAGTTAAGTGTATGGGATGGAGGAGTGAGGAACAAAACAGGCAGTGGGACCAGGTCCAGAGGGCCAAAGACTCAGAGAAAGGCTGGGCTTGTAAGGAAGGACACAAAGGTTTGAAATACAGGCATGTGTGCATAACATTTTGGTCAATGGCAGATGGTGTAATACCACAGTGGTTCCATTACATAATGGGGTTAAGCACTTCCTTCCACCTTGTGATGTTCTGATGATCCTGACCCTGTGTAGGCTTATGCTAATAATGTATGTGTTTATGTCTTCGTTTTTAACCCCAAAAAAATTACAAAGAAAAATGTAATTTTTAGGCTGGGTGTGGTGGCTCATGCCTGTAATCCCAGCACTTTGGGAGGCTGAGGCAGGCAGATCACGAGGTCAGGAGTTCGATTCCATACTGGCCAACATGGTGAAAACCTGTCTCTACTAAAAATACAAAAAATTAGCTGCACATGTTGGTGGATGCCTAGAACGTTACTGTATGCTACTGTAGACTGATAAAGACCATGCCCTTAGGCTACACTGAATTTATTTAAAATTTTTTTTCTTTCTTCAATAACAAATTAACCTTAGCTCACTGTATTTTTTTTACTTTATATTTCTTACTTTATACGTTTTGTGTTTTGAAAAACTCTTTTCTATTAGCACTTAGCTTAAAACACAAACATCTTGTACAGCTATACAAAAATATTTTTTTCTTTATATCCTTTTTCTTTATATCATTTATACCCTTTTATAAGCTTTTTTCTATTTTTAAAACTCTTTTTTTTGAGATGAAGTCTCACTCTGTCACCCAGGCTGGAGTGCAATGGCACAATCTTGGCTCATTGCAGCCTCTATCTCCCAGGTTCAAGCAATTCTCCTGCCTCAGCCTCCCGAGGAGCTGGATTTTATTTCTATTTATTACTTCCTTCTTTATCCAATCTAGACCCGCATAGCTAAGGTGACTTTGGTTATCCACATTGAACATAAGAGTGGAAAATGAGTCCAGTTCACTTAGCATTTGGGAAGGAAGAAGATGAAGCAAAGAAATTGAAAGTCATTGCAAGAAAGCAGATGAAGTAATAGACTTTGGGGGTCTAGGTTGGTTAAGGAAGGAAGTAATAAATAGAAATAAAACAAAATAAATTAGCTGGGCATGGTGGCACACGCCTGTAGTTTCAGCTACTCGGGAGGCTAAGGCGAGAATCACTTGAACCAGGGAGGCAGAGGTTGCAGTGAGCCAAGATCACACCACTGCACTTCAGCCTGGGTGACAGAGCGAGACTCTCTCTAAAAAAAAATAAAATAAGAGAATCTGAACAAGGGGGATATTGAAACTATTTAACAACCAGGATGGGTACAGGTCCCAACCAATTAAACAGTTGCTACCTTTCAGAATGGACTAACTGATCAAAATAAACAGAGAGGGCCATTGGTCCAAACCAGAGAGGGTTGAGTGAGGTCAAAGTAGGGGAAGTGGGGGAGGAAGTGTGGGGTTTGGGAGTTCAGAGGAGGTTCTGGCTGATGGCCAAATCCCCAGGAGTGGGCCAAACCAAAGCCCAGAGGGTACAGGAAGTGAAGGTGCAGGCACAGAGGGATATGTAGAAGTCCAGTGCGCATTTGATTTAACCCAAATTCTTTTATTCTCAGAATTCAGAGGCCCTCTGTTTGCTTCCTGCGCTAGGCAGAATACAGCTCCAAATTCCTTTCATGGGAGTGGGCTACAAAGCAGTCATTCCAAAACTGACTCTGTTGACTTACAGATAGTTCTAACTGTTCCAAATATACTTGTATTATAAACAGTTTTGTGAGAAAAAAAAAAAGATTTGATTTTATGCTGTGTATCAACAACAAAGGTCAAGGGGTGTGTGTGTGTGTGTGTGTGTGCGCGCGCGTGTGTATTTGATCTTAACTTTATCATCTTTGGCTCTTGCCCTCATAAGGAAACACTCTTCCAGGTATTCCAAAATCAGAGAATTGAAAATAATCAGAGGTTCCCACCCTCTCACAGTGTGGAGATCTCTGCTTACTAACATATCAATGAGATAATTCTTGTGTGAGGTTTGTTTAATCTCTTCAATTAATGCAATACTGACTTTCCTGATTTTAGAAACTGAACAACATAAAAAAGATAAAAGAATCTCCTTACACATCTCAGATGACAGCCAGGAAGCACAGGTCTCAGATGGTAAGTACACTTACACTCAATGTTTTCAAATGCCCTTTTTATTCGAGAGTTAACACTACATTTCAAAGAAAGAAATTTGATCACCCACCAACCATAAAGTGGGAGTCAAGTCGTCCTATATTTAAAAATAGGATTATATTTAAAATCCGTTTTAATATTTGGAGAAAAATACCAGATATTCACTGAGCACTGTCTATCTGCTGGTCACTATGAGAGACACTGGGGCCACAATAAGGAAACGATGGCCCCACTCACTGGGGAAAGGGGCCATGAGAATTTGAAAAGGTAAATCCCAAGACACACCATGAATTAAATGACTTCATAAATTGAGTCAAGATAGATGAAAGGGAAGGAAAGTACAGAATAAGAAGCCTAAAAATTTACATGAGGGCCTGGCATGGTGGCTCATGCCTCTCTAATCCCAGCACTGTGGGAGGCTGAGGCAGGGGGATCATGAGGTCAAGAGAACAAGACCATCTTGGTCAATATGGTGAAGCCCCATCTCTACTAAAAACACAAAAATTAGCTGGGGATGGTGGCATGTGCCTGTAATCCCAGCTACTTGGGAGGCTGAGGCAGGAGAATCGCTTGGACCCGGGAGGCAGAGGTTGCAGTGAGCCAAGGTCACGCCACTGCACTACAGCCTGGTGACTGAGCAAGACTGTGTCAAAAACAAACAAACAAAAAACCCTAACATGAAAAGGAGAAAGCCTTGTATAAAGGAAAAAATTTAATTATATCTTGAAATCTATTTGGGACATAAGATGGCCAAAGATCTAAAAAATGGGCATTTCTTCAGAAACTGAGTCAGTTCAGTCGTGCAATATGAAAACTGTCTAGAGATCTTATGTATAACAATGTGCATGCCTTCTGAATACAGTGTCTTCCAGATGCATAGGATGGATGAGGCTGGAAAGGTAGATAGGGGCCGTCTGTTGTTTGGCTGAGTGGTGAGTTAGCAGTATGACTGGTGGATGGTGGATGGCGGGACTGTTGATGAAAAGAGTCAAACTCTATATGATATTTTAAGAGATTTATTCTAAGCCAAATATGAGTGACCATAGCCCATGACACAGCCCTCAGGAGGTCCTGAGAACACATGCCCAAGATGGTCGAGGTACAGCATGGGTTTATATATTTTAGGAAGGCATGAGCCATCAGTCATATACATTATTTTTTTTTTTGAGACGGAGTTTTGCTCTTGTTACCCAGGCTGGAGTGCGATGGCGCGATCTTGGCTCACCGCAACCTCTGCCTCCTGGGTTCAGGCAATTCTCCTGCCTCAGCCTCCTGAGTAGCTGGGATTACAGGCACGCGCCACCATGCCCAGCTAATTTTTTGTATTTTTAGTAGAGATGGGGTTTCACCATGTTGACCAGGATGGTCTCGATCTCTTGACCTCATGATTCACCCACCTCGGCCTCCCAAAGTGCTGGGATTACAGGCGTGAGCCACCGCGCCCAGCCCAGTCATATACATTTAAGAAAGACATTGGTTTTGTTCAGGAAGGAGGGACAAGTCAAAGCTGGTGGGGGACTCCAGGCTATAGGTAAATTTAAACATTTTCCCACAGACAATTGGTTGAATTTGTCTAAAGACCTGGGATTGATGGAAAGGAATGTTCAGGTTGAGATAAAGGATTGTGGAGACCAAGTTTTATCGTACAGAGGAAGCACTCAGATGGCAGACTTCAGAGAGCAGGTTGTAAATTGTTTTGTATCAGACTTAAAAGGGTGCCTGGCTCTTAATTGATTATCTCCTGGATCTTCCAAGGAAGGAAGGAAAACAACGGAGAGAGGGGATTCTCTATCGAATGTGGATTTTTCCCACAACAGATTTTGCAGGGCAATTTCAAGGTACTGCAAGGAAATATATTTTGGAGTAAAACATTTTGATTTGATTCCTTGTTATGGCAGTCAGATTGGAAGGTAAGTCACGACATAAAGGATTAAATAAAACACATCTGATGAGAATTTATGGTTTGTAGGGCATGGCTTCCCTTTAGAAAGGAATTTGAGCAAGATGAAAAATCAGAGCTTAGTCTTCAGGACAAAGCACAAAATAGATGGTGTCAGGCTTAGAGAATTAATCCAGCTGTAACATGAGCCCTATAGGGGACTATCGACAGCCCAAATCACTGTCCTTACAAGCGTGGTGAACTCAGTCCCACCTAGACAGTGTCTCTCTAGATATGAGTGGCAGCACTATATATACATTTTGGCCTGGTTGGCATTAAGCAACACTTCAAATCTGAGGGCACCAAGGCCCTTGTGAGAAGTGAGAAAGACTGTAAGATCTGTCATGAAGAAGGAGGTGGCAGCTTTCCAGGGTGGAGGAAGAGAAGCCAAATTGTAGAATGTGTATTCCGGAGACTACTCACATCAGAACAGTTTCAGTTGCTAATTACAGTTTAGGTCCTTAGACCTCTACCAGGATAAATAATACGCTTATGCAGACGAAAGAATGTTAGTCATGATAAAAGAGAGAAAATGGGTTGATGTAAGGAGATCGTTTGTTGAATAAGCATAGAATCAAATATATCCAATTATAGTGTTTTCCACATTTTGGGAAACATTTCCATACCCTTAGGTGGATTGTAAAAAAAATACAGTGATTAATGAAATCAATTTAATCACTAGCATTTTTCTCATTGAAATAGAATGAAATTGATAAGAATAAGGAGACCAGACATTTCCCCCCGACGAACTAGAATAGTATAGAAAGAACAAACAGCAAGTAAGAAAAACAAGAAAAGGGTAAGTAGGATTAGATTAGTGTATTAGTCAGGGTTCCCTTAAGGGACAGAACTAATAGGATATATATAGATCCATATATATAAAAAGGAGTTTAAGTATTAACTTACATGTGGTGGGAATCACCACCCCTTCATCTTTCAAGTCCTTGATAGTGGCACTAATCTCTGCAGTCCCTCCAGGGATATGATATTATTTTTGATTTACTATTTTTCTAGTAAAGAAAGCTCTTTTGGCTTCCATTTGGCCTTTCCTACCATAATAGCTCTCACCCTACCAGTCAGGGAGCCATTGTAGGGATTCTGCCAGCTACTAAGTATGTCTATGCCAATTATGCATTCTGGCACTGGGGAAATGACCACAGGATGAGTCAGATGACCTACTGGACCCACTGTAAAACTCCATTAATTACCTGACATCCATAGGCCCCTACTTTAACTGGAAGACCAGAATAATGTTTTGGGTCCTCTGGAATCAATGTCAGCTCAGAGCCAGTGTGCAGTAGTCCCCGAAATGTCCAATTATTTCCGTTTCCCAAAAGGCCAGAGGTCTCCTTGGGAAGGATGGGAGAAAGATTCACTGCATAAATTGTTGGTAATGTAGTGGGGTCCTTCCTCAAGGGGGTCTGGTCTCCCCTTCATTCAAGGGGTTCAAGGTCTGTAAACAGGCTCAAATCTGGAAATTGATTGAGGGCCATGATTCTCTGTTTTATAATTCAAATGAGTCTTTTGTTCATTAGACCCAGATGATTTATGCTTTATAAATTAAGTAGAAATGCAGCAGGCTTCCTATCAGTTTCACATCTAGGAACATCCTGGTCAATTAGCCAATGCTAGAGCTCTACACAAGTCAGACTATTCTGATTTCTGCTTTGTCTCTGCTGCCCATAATGGTAGCTATATCCATCTTGCCTTTGAAAGTTGGTTAATTGCCACCAGTCGGCCCCTGACACCTTGGGATCCAGTTATTCCCAATAGATTTAAGTTTTGTAGTTGAGTGGCTGTGGTTCCCACTGTTAGATTTGACATACAGAGAAGAGTAACTACAGGGCTCTTCAAAGATTCAGGTGCTACCCTCACAAATCTATTTCACAAGGCATTTGTCAAGGGTATATCTTCTGGACCCTCCCAGCTGGGATGAATAGGTCTAAAGTGACTAATCCACTCCACCATCCTAATCTCCCCAAGCCTTTGGATCCCTTCCATTAAACCAAGGGAGATCAGGCATTTCCAGCTTGCTCACAGTGGGCCGTCTTCTAATGCATATTTCAGCTAACCAAGCAAATAAACTGTTAGGACCTTTTTTAACTCCCTGAGCTGCAACATTAAATACAGGGTCTCTACGTAGTGGGCCCAAGTCAATAAATTCATCCTAATCCAACTTCCACCATTATCCCATACCCTTAATATCCATTCCCATGCCTGTTCTCCAGATTTCGTTTAAATAAATTCGAGAACTCAAGCAGTTCTTTTTGAGTGTACCTCACTTCCTCATGGGTCATATCTGAACCTCACCTCTAGGGGCCGCTGGGACTTTAGTTATAGGTCTAGAAGCAAACAGAGGTGTTGGGGGCTACTCCTGAGGAGAATCAACATTATCTTGCCTGGCAACTGCCTCAGAAAGGCCATCAATGTTGCGTCAGACAGTACAGCATTTATCTCCTCAGACAAATGTGGAAAGGCTAATGGCAGCATGGGCGGGGAAGGGAATGTTGCCACTACTGGGTATGGGGAAGCTGTTCCTTCTGGCAAAAATGGTTCATCAGAGTTTACAAACTCAGTGTCCCCAGCTTCATCAGGGTCCTCCCACACATCCCCATTCCAAGTTGCAGGGTCCCATTCTCTCCCAATCAATGCCCTCACTTTTAACAGTAGACACCTGGTAAGGCTGTGCATGCACCTTTCATTGCAGGTCAGACACTCACATGATAAGAGCTTGTTTCTGTTTTTCTATAATTTCAGCTCTTTCTCTACAGGAGATAAGACTGTCACTCAGGGCAATCTTCACAGATTTGAGGCTCAGTATCTGCTTCTGAAGTCAGGAGACAGAATCCCTGAGTTCATCATTTTCTTTTGCCACTTTGTCCACTGAACTTAGGAGCAACTAAGCAGCTTCATTATGTTTCTTTGTTCACCACATATAGTTAAAGCTATTATGTAAAGAGTCACTAAACTCCCTGCCTGTCATGAATCGGGAATGTCAGATGTATTTATTTTGCATAACTCTAAACAGTTCATACCAAGGACTATCAGTTTTCTCCGAACTATTAGAGTACTTAGTAGTTTGGGGTCTAATCATACTAAGCAGCCAACTCCAGATACCCAAAAACCAATGAAAGAAACTCCATCCTTAATATTCTGTTTCTCTAGAACCACTCCTAGTACCAAAATCTGTATTAGTCAAGGTTCCCTAGAGGGACAGAACTAACAGGATACATATGTGTATATAAAGGGGAGTTTATTAACTTACATGATCACAAGGTCCCACAATAGGCTGTCTGCAAGCATCTAGCACAGGAGAAGATGTAGGCTAGGAGGCTAGGCAAGTCTCATCTTTTCACATTTTTCTGCCCACTTTATATTTGCTGGCAGCTGATTAAATTGTGCCCACCAGGTGAAGGGTGGGTGTGTCTCCCAGCCCACTGACTCAAATGTTAATCTCCTTTGGCAACACCCTCACAGACACACCCAGGATCAATACTTTGCATCCTTCAATCCAATCAAGTTGACACTCAGTATGAACCATCATAATTAGAAAAGGATAACTATTATTTCAACTAATTTTTGTTTCATTAATATGTACACAAAGGCACACATTGGACTATAATGTAAAATATGCCTTTCGTTGTGGGATATAGTGCCTTCATAGTCACCGAAGCTTGAAAAACATTGACTTAGAACATCTTATGACCTAGTCAGATTGTTGGTTATAGCCTAAATCCAGCATGTTTTATTTAATTTTGATTTCTGAACATAAAGATCTGGTCCCTGATGAAGAAAAAGATCTAATGACATCAGACAGTAAGTCAGTGGGGTCTACAGTAAGTCAGAACATAAAGATCTGGTCCCTGATGAAGAAAAAGATCTAATGACATCAGACAGCAAGCCATTATAAACAATGGCTATACTGCTAATAGTCATGACTCACATTGTCCAGTTGTTAGAGAGTAATGTATGGTCTGGCAACCAAAGCAAGTTTTAAATAACTGCTTCTTTTCATATGCTTCACAAACACTTTGAAATGGGCACACAAAATGTCAACATTTTTTATTTTTTTTTATTTTTTATTTTTTATTTTTTTAATTTTTTATTGGATTATAGGTTTTGGGGTACATGAGCAGAGCATGCAAGACAGTTGCGTAGGTACACACATGGCAGTGTGCTTTGCTTTTCTTCTCCCCTTCACCCACATTTGGCATTTCTCCCCAGGCTATCCCTCCCCACCTCCCCCTCCCACTGGCCCTCCCCTTTTCCCCCCAATAGACCCCAGTGTTTAGTACTCCCCTTTCTGTGTCCATGTGTTCTCATTTTTCATCACCCACCTATGAGTGAGAATATGTGGTGTTTCATTTTCTGTTCTCGTGTCAGTTTGCTGAGGATGATGTTTTCCAGATTCATCCATGTCCCTACAAACGACACGAACTCATCATTTCTGATTGCTGCATAATATTCCATGGTGTATATGTGCCACATTTTTCCAATCCAGTCTATTATCAATGGGCATTTTGGTTGATTCCAGGTCTTTGCTATTGTAAACAGTGCTGCAATGAACATTCGTGTACATGTGTCCTTATAGTAGAACGATTTATAGTCTTTTGGATATATACCCAGTAATGGGATTGCTGGGTCAAATGGAATTTCTATTTCTAAGGCCTTGAGGAATCGCCATACTGTCTTCCACAATGGTTGAACTAATTTACACTCCCACCAACAGTGTAAAAGTGTTCCTTTTTCTCCACATCCTCTCCAGCATCTGTTGTCTCCAGATTTTTTAATGATCGCCATTCTAACTGGCGTGAGATGGTATCTCAATGTGGTTTTGATTTGCATCTCTCTGATGACCAGTGACGATGAGCATTTTTTCATATGATTGTTGGCCTCATATATGTCTTCTTTCGAACATTTTTTAAAGGTACTAAAACTGCTTCTTTGTCATACTCACCTCAGACTCTCCCAAAATACTCTAACTTCAGCTTCAGTCCCTTGTGTCTCCTCCTTCTCACCTTTCCCCTTTCTTCTCAGTTCTTTATTACAAAGCCCAAAATATCCAATATGGCAAGACAGCACCTTCCTCAGAAGACAGGTGAGAAGAAGAGACTGAGAGAGCCAAGTTAGAATTCTCCTTAACAGGGAAAATCTGGGAATTTTTTGTCTCATTATGTGTATATACAGCTCATCATATATATAATATATAATATATTACACATATACACACACACATATATATATATGCTGTTGACCCTTGAACAGCATGGTTTGAACTGTGCAGGTCCACGTATTATGTAGATTTTCTTCCACCTCTACCATTCCTAAGACAGCAAGACCAATGCCTCCTCTTCCTGCTGCTCCTCCCCAGCCTAGTCAACATAAAATGAGGATAAAGAGCTTTATGATGATCCATTTCCACTTAATGAATAGTAAATGTATTTTCTTTTCCCTATGACTTTCGTAATAACATTTTCTTTTTTCTAGCTTACTTTATTGTTAGAATACAGTATATGATACATATAACATACAAAATATATGTTAATCAACTGTTATCGGCAAGACTTGTGGTCAACAGTAGGCTACTAGTTAAGCTTTGGAGAAGTCAAAAGTTATGCGTAGATTATTGATTACACAGGGGAATGGTGTCCCTAACATCCACATTGTTCAAGGGTCAACTGTATACATATAATGTGAGTGCTTGCAAATATTTATGTAAAGGATTGGATTTTTTCTAAAACTGCCTATACAAACCATATATCAACAAAATAATAATTTAGGGCCAGGCATAGTGGCTCACACCTGTAATCCCAGCCCTATGGGAGGCTGAGGTGGGCAGATCACAAGGTCAGGAGTTTGAGAACAGCCTGGCCAACATGGTGAAACCCCATTTCAATTAAAAATACAAAAAAAAAAAAATTAGCCAAGCATAGTGGTATGCGCCTGTAGTCCCAGCTACTTGGGAGGCTGGGGCAGGAGATTTGCCTAAATCTAGGAGGTGGAGGTTACAGTGAGCTGAGATCACACCACTGCACTCCAGCCTGGTGACAGGGCGAGACTCTGTCTCAAAAAAATAAAATAATAATAATTTAATATGTTTCCATTGTTATGGCTTCACCTGAAACTATATAGAAGGAAGATAACAAGCATTGAGAAGCTGCCCAGTGGTTTATGGGGGCCAGGGGAAGAGGCTTCACAGGGAGGTTGGTAGAAAGATGCCACACTGAGCAGTTGACTGAACATCTGCTTGTTCATATTGTCCACTCAGGACACTGATAAGCCATCATCATTGGTTGTGACTTTATATAATAGTGGTTTAGCATCTTGTAATTCCTATGAGAGCAGTGCATTCAGAGAAACCTCAGAGGAAGGAACAGGATAGAAGAAAATGAAAATAACTGCAAAAATTATTGTGCTTTACATACTAAAAACTATTCTTTTAACTATTTGCAGCAGCAGATTTGCAAAATCTGAGTCCTCAAACCACCTTTGAAAAGCCACAGTCTTGAGTTCCTAAATGGTAGGTGGTAGACAAAACATTAGCTAGTATTTTCTTATTCTGCAAAAGGAACTGGGTAGTAGAGGATGGTGTTTACTTGCAATACTATTCTTGTCATACCGCCTCCCTTTCCCACATTCCGCAGGGACCCAGCCTTGGTTGCTTACTCTCTTGGATCTAGCTTCCCACTTTTTTTTTTTTAAGACAGGCTCTGCTCTGTTGCCCAGGCTCTAGTGCAGTGGCACAGTCACAGCTCACTGCAACCTCAACCCTCTAGACTTGTGATCCTCCCAACTCAGCCTCCACACCCAACTAATTTTTAAAATTTTTGTAGAGCTAGGGTCTCATAGTGTTGCCCAGGCTGGTCTCAATCTCCTGGGCCCAAGTGACCACCCACTTTGGTCTCCCAAAGTGCTAGAATTACAGGTGTGAGCCACTGCATCTGGCCTGCTTCCCACTTTTGCAACCAAAGCTGTGAGAACCTAATCCTTCCCTCAAAATGAATAAGTAAGGAAATTGACACAAGCAGTCTGCGTGTCCAGATTTCCCATATATATAACTGAGTTGAAAACAAAGCTGATGTAGGTTTCTTTGTGGTTGATCAGTCAGGATATTCCCCCAAGTCCCCACCCTTTTATTTAAATGTCCAATAAAATGAAAAAAATCCTGTGCACCTTTCATTCTGAAACGTATGGTGTGACAGACAGGAATGGGGCTAATCACGGGGAATTAGAATTGGTGCATAGAAGAGCAGCAAAGCCAAGAGCAGGAATGGAGCTGACAGCATAGCTGCATACACGATTTGGAATGAAAAGCAAGGTACCAGGAGAGAGCACATAAAAATAGCTTACAGCCAGGGAAGAGGCCACAATTAGTTTTGCTATATGAAAATATCTAACTATGATCTCATGGCTTTATTTCCCAATAGAATCCCTCTAACACATGTACTTTCTCAGCTATTGAATCATGAATACAGGAATCCAGTAAACAAAAAAGCTAATAAAAACACATGCTACTAACATATTTTGGAAATAGTTATCTTTTCATTTCTTTTTCTTTTACAGACTTTGAAAGCAAAACTGTGGAACCCTAACAGATCAAATTGGGTGAAATACATAATTACTTAGTAGCATAATAAATACAGAAAGAATTTATATGAATGTTTATATTTAGGGAAGAATAATTTGAAAGATTTACATCAGTCTTAGATAATACCATGCAAGGCAATTAAATCACTGTGACAGCACAAAGGTCAAAGTTCAGTTATTTTGCATTACTGTATCCACTCATGTTCATTTAATAATAATTGGACTTTTCTCAGAAATATCTTGGTGTCAAATGCATTTTTTATAGTACATTAAAATAGAGTTGTCAGTCATTGCATCTGCCCATACGTCTTCTGAAAGAACTTCCTTCTGCCAGCCATACCTAACACCTGCACCTAAGTGGCCATGTTTGCTCAACTGTACTCACCACCTTGGCTTCAACTAATTAGGCCAAACAGATGCACCTCACTCAAGGAGAGCAATCATATTTTCTCTCTCTCAAAAAATTTGAACTGAGACCAATGAGTAAGTTGGTATCTGGGTCAGGTTAATGGTAGTGAACGATGTGCCTGTGAACTCTTCAGAGCTGGTTGGGTTCACCACCTTCATAAGGACCTGTCTCTGTACCATTTTTCCTTGGATGTGCTTTGTATAAGGGTCTAAACAATAAATCACACTTTTTTAAAGCTTATGTTGAATAAGTTTCTGCTTGACAACAGATATGGCCTGAATAAAATGAATTTTGAAAGAAAAGCACAATATTTTTACTATATAATTGCATGGTTTAAGTAACAATTACAGGCTTTTATTAAAGCGGTAATTGCCAAACCAGTGTGCTCAGATATTTTCCAGCTAATAAGACCCTTTACAAATGCCAATTAGGAACTTTTGAAAGCCCAGGAGTCATGTGAAAAACTGCTGATACTTCTGCTGTCTTTGTATGTTTAATAGCTCTTAAGATACAAATCACTTTCTGAAAATTCAGGAGAATTGCAGGTGCATCTTCTGCATTGCTTCTGCACCATCATAATGAAATGGGTAATTTCAAACCCATGACTGTCTTTTGCTTGTGTCCAAAGTCAGCACTTCATTTGATGTTACTGTAAAGAAAGCTTAGTATCTCTGTTAAAAGACACTGATTTTGCACCCTAATCCTACCAATACCGTTGCCTCACCTTGTGGGGTCCTCAACTCAAGGAATGTGACCACAGAGAACAATACCTGGATGAGAAATCAAATGGTGCTTTGTACAGAGCTGGGCACATTGTGGTTGCCCCTTGTGATAAAATTAAGCAAGATTGGAAACTGATTCAGACCAAGAAGGCCAAGCTAAACTTCCTGCTTCATACCCTTTGAATCAGTTATGTGACTCGTTTATTATATATAACCAGATAGAAAAGCTGGAACAAAGAAAACAACCAGGAACACATCATCTTTCAGTGTAGTGGCCCTCCCCTTTAGTGATTTTCTTTCCATGAGTGTCAAGCTGCAAACAATGCAATAATGAGCTTCTTCTCCAATTGGTGGATATCTAGGAAAGGGATAGAGGAGACTTTGACAGAGTTTTGTCCCCTTTTGGGACATATTGATCCCCATCTCCAGAAATCTGTACTTCCAGGATGAATATGAACTGTCATATGTTTGGACCACCACAGGATGACAAGGATGCTCTAGAATAGACTCCTACAGGAGAATAGAACAAATTTATTTTAATCACCATATCTACTACCACACATTTGTCCCAAATTAATATATGGAATTACACTGGGAGGAAAGTGCTAAGTGTTTGCTATTTATTTAGAAATAATGATGATGCCACTTCAAAAATATTTTTCAGGGTGATCTGGTTTGGCTCTGTGTCCCCCCACAAATTCCATCTTGTAGCTCCCATAATTCCCACGTGTTGTGGGAGGGACCTAGTAGGAGGTAATTGAATCATGAAGGCAGATCTTTCCCGGGCTGGTCTCACAATAATGAGTACATCTCACAAGATCTAATGGCTTTAAAAATGTGAGTTTGCCTGGACAAACTCTATGCCTGCTGCCATCTACATAAGATGTGACTTGTTCCTCCTTGCCATCCATCATGGTTGAGAGGCCTCCCTAGCCATGTGGAACTGTAAGTCCAATTAAACCTCTTTCTTTTGTAAATTGCCCAGCCTTGGGGATTTCTTTATCAGCAGGATGAAAACGGACTAATACACAGGGAGGTTTGTTTTGTTCTGTTTTGTTTTCTGGCTGATGTACTAGTTCTCACAGTAGCCTGTTATATGTAATAGACCAAAGGGGGAAATCTCAAGTCTCATTTTCCCAGTAGAGGTAATTTTAATTTGAGGTTATTACATATAGTTTCTCTATGTTGTTAAAACTACCAAATTCAACAGCCCTTTATGCTAAAAACTCTCAATAAACTAGGTATCGAAGGAACATATCTCAAAATAATAAAAGCTATTTACGACAAACCTACAGCCAATACTATACTGAATGGGCAAAAACTGGAAGCATTCCCTTTGAAATCGGCACCAGACAAGGATGCCCTCTGTCACCGCTCCTATTCAATACAGTACTGGAAGTTCTAGCCAGAATAATTAGGCAAGAAAAAAAATAAAGGATATTCAATTAGGAAAAGAAGAAGGCAAGGAAAAAAATTAAAGGTATTTAATTAGGAAATGAGGAAATCAAATTGTCTCATTTGCAGATGACATGATTGTATATTTAGAAGACCCTATCATCTCAGCCAAAAATCTCCTTAAACTGATAAGCAACTTCAGCAAAGTCTCAGGGTACAAAATCAATGTGCAGAAATCACAAGCATTTCTATACACCAATAGCAGACTAACAGAGAGCCAAATCATGAGCAAACTCCCATTCACAATTGCTACAAAGAGAATAAAATACCTAGGAATACAAGTAACAAAAGATGTAAGGGACCTCTTCATCACTACAAACCATTGCTCAAGGAAATAAGAGAGGACACAAACAGACGGAAAAACATTCCATGATCTGGTTAGGAAGAATCAATATCGTGAAAATGGCCATACTGCCCAAGGCAATTTATAGATTCAATGCTATCTTCATTAAGCTACCAATGACCTTCTTCACAGAACTGGAAAAAAACACCTTAAACTTCATATGTAACTCAAAGAGAGCCCGCATAGCCAAGACAATCCTAAGCAAAAAGAACAAAGCTGGAGGCATCACCCTAACTGATTTCAAAGGCTACAGTAATTAAAACAGCATAGTACTGGAACCAAAACAGAGATGAGGCCTTAGAGGCAATGCCATACATATATAACCATCTGATCTTTGACAAACCTGACAAAAGCAGTGGGGAAAGGATTCCCTGTTTAATAAATGGTGTTGGGAAAACTGGCTAGCAGTGTGCGGAAAGCAGAAACTGGACCCCTTCCTGACACCTACACTAAAATTAACTCCAGATGGATTAAAGGCTTAAACATAAGACCAAACACCATAAAAACCTTAGAAGAAACCTAGTCAAAACCATTCAGGACATAGGCATAGGCAAGGACTTCATGACTAAAACACCAAAAGCATTGGCAACAAAAGCCAAAATAGACAAATGAGATCTAATTAAACTCCAGAGCTTCTGTACAGCAAAAGAAACAATCATTAGAGTGAACCAGCAACCAACAGAATGTGAATAAAATTTTGCAGTCTACCCATCTGACAAAGGGCTAATATCCAGAATCTATAGAGAATTAAAATGGATTTACAAGAAACAAACAAACCCATCCAAAAGTGGGCCAAGGATATGAACAGACACTTTTCAAAAGAAGACATATATGAGGCCAACGAACATGAAAAAATGCTCATCATCACTGATTATTAGAGAAATGCAAATCAAAACCACATTGAGATACCACCTCATGCCAGTTAGACTGGCGATCATTAAAAAATCTGGAGACAATGGATGCTGGAGAGGATGTGGAGAAACAGAAACACTTTTACACTGTTGGTGGGAGTGAAAACTAGTTCAACCATTGTGGAAGACAGTGTGGCGATTCCTCAAGGATCTAGAAATAGAAATTCCATTTGACCCAGCAATCCCATTACTGAGTGTATGCCTAAAGGATTATACATCATTCTATTATAAAGACACATGCACACCTATGTTCATAGCGGCACTGTTTACAATAGCAAAGACCTAGAACCAACCCAAATGCCCATCAATGATAGACTAGACAAGGAAAATGTGGCACATATACACCATGAAATACTATGCAGCCATAAAAAATGATGAGTTCGTGTCCTTTGTAGGGACATGGATGAATCTGGAAACCATCATTCTCAGCAAACTGACGCAAGAACAGAAAATCAAACACTGCATGTTCTCACTCATAGGTGGGAGCTGAGAACAATGAGAACACATGAACACACGGAAGAGAGCTTCACACACTGGGGTCTGTTTGGGGGTTGTCCAAGGGAGGGGACAGCAGGGGTTGGGGAGGTCGCGGAGGGATGACATGGAGAGAAAAGCCAGATGTAGGTGACCAGGGAATGGAGGCAGCAAAGCACATTGTCATGTGTGTACCTATTCAACAATCCTTCATGATCTGTACATGTACCCCAGAACCTAAAGTACAATTAGAAAAAAAAACTATCATGGTAAAGACTTGAGGGAGGAATATTCTGTAGAAAAATTAGAGTATTGTTTGTAGAGAGGCATTACATGTATAAAGTAATTAATTGGTCACTGAAATATGAGTTAAGTGTCTATAAATCTTTGCCACTATAGCAAGCACTATTACGGTTGCCCTCCCTACAGTCCTGTCCCATTCTCTTGACCGACAGAACTCTGATATTTTTGGGATGGCTGATGGGCCCAATAAATAGTGAGATATCTAATTTAGTCCCATTTGCCAGTGATTGGCCTAGGGGTAGGTATATGGCCTAGGGGTAGGTATATACCCCTATTGGCCTAGGGGTAGGTATAAGCCTTCTGGAGGCCTGCATGAGAGAGAGAGAATAAATGGTATGCAAGGAGAAAGCACTTTGGCTCTCACCTACTGCCTTCCTGCTTAAAATGCTGTCCTACTGGGATGTAATGCACAGCTTCAGCCATCATTCTGTAGCCACGAGAAGAGACATCACCAGCATAGGAGGGTGGCAGTAAAGAAAGACAGAAAATGTCTGGTGCCTAAGCCTGAGGCTTTGATGGCTTCAAAGAGCCTCTGAACCAACCCTGCATCAACTCCATAATTTCTGTCTAATAAACAATAAATAACTCTATGTTTTAAATTCATGTTAGTGGTGGGTTCTATTACTTATAGACAGTGGCTGCATACTTATATATGTGGCTATATATACTTATAGCTAACAGCTATTTAACTTAGTAGAGAAATCTCTTTCAAGTATTCATTTTAAGGAAATGAATAAGAAATATATTTAAATCATTTGTTTATTTATTTATTTTACATAGAAATAGAAGACATGGTTCTCTTGTTTTAAATAAATAGTTAAACACAACTTGGGTCCTACAAGCATCTGGACTGCTGATCTGAGCACTGGAGTGTCTCACCCGGGGCCCTAGAGGACGCTATGGTTCCCTCCCCCCATGATCAAGACATGGAATCGGGCACCGATGGCTGGATCACAGTGCGCCCCCTTTTCTAGAACCTTCCCTGGCTGTCTACAGGCAGGATCTGGCTGGGAAAGAGACTGGAATATCTGGAAGATCAGTGGTCCGCTCGGTTGAGGATTCTACGTGGTTGTGTTGGTGTGTGTGCATATGTATGTGTGCGTGTGACGGCCGCACCCTTAGATGACCTTCTTCAGCTCGTCGTACAGGACCAGCACAAAGGCGCCCCCCATGCCGCGGAGGACGTTGGACCACGCACCCTTGAAAAAGGCCTTGCCCCCCTCGTCTCTGAAGATCTTCCGCCAATAGTCGACGGTGTCTGTGTACATGATGTCAGCTCCTTTGCTGCCTGACTGCATCATCATGCACCGGCGCACCGTGTCAAAGGGGTAGGAGACCACACCGGCCACAGCCGTGACTGTCCGCGCGATCATCCAGCTCACCACGATGTGCACGTTCTTGAGGTCGGGCAGCATGCCCTTGGCCGTGTTGTAGACGACGAAGTAGGTGGCGCGGAAGTTGATGATACACTGCACGGAGACGCTGAAGCCCTGGTACAGGCCACAGATGCCGTCGGACTTGGTGATCTTCACCAGGCAGTCTCCCAGGCCGTGGAACTCGAGCTCCCTGCTCGACTTGCCCACGTCGGCGGCCAGGCGGGTTCTGGCGAAATCCAAGGGGTGCACGAAGCAGAGGGAGGTGGCGCCGGCTGCCCCGCCGGAGGCCAGGTTGCCCGCAAAGTACCTCCAGAACTGCGTGTGCTTGTCCACGCCCCCCAGGAAGATCTGCTTGTACTTATCCTTGAAGGCAAATTTGAGGGCTTGCGTGGGAAGTAGCAGATGACGTTGGCCAGCTTGCCCCTCCAGAAGGACAGCACACCCTGCTCCTTGGGGATGCGGAAGATGCAGTCCACTATGCCCTTGTACGGCTTGTCGGCGGTGATCTGCTTGCTGGCGTGCTGGACCTGCAGCAGCAGTTTGACTCGCTAGGTCGGGGCCACGACCGTCTTGGAGATGGCGGCGGCGGTGCCTCCTGCCCGGAAGTCCTTGGCGAAGGAGATGACCTGTTCGGTCTTGGTGGCGGGGCGGGCAGTGGAGCAGGCGGACAGCCGGAGAGCGGGCGCGGAGAATGAAGGGAGGGTGTCGCTGGATCAGCCCTGCCACCGCCGGGACCGAAAGGCAAATCATTTATTTTTTAGAGACAAATTCTCACTCTGCACCCAGCCTGGAGTGAAGTGGCACAATTATGGCTCAATGCAACCTGGAATTCCTGGGCTCAAGCGTTCCTCACACCTCAGCCTCTCAAGTAGCTGGGACTACAGGAACATGGAACCACACCCACTAATTTTTTATTTTGTTTTTATTTTTGTAGAGATGGGGTCTTGCTATGTTACCCAGGCTGGTCTTGAACTTCTAGACTCAAGTGATCCTCCCGCTTCAGTCTCCTCAGTAGCTGGGACTATAAGCATGAAAACCACACGCAGCCCCTAGACAAACTGACTTCTCCAACTCAGCCAAGCTCAAAATCTATATTGACTGTTATATTTGCTATATCTTTTCTAATTCCATCAGTAAATGCCATCAAATTACTTCAATTCTCTACCATGATTTTCGACATTACTGTGAATCAGAATCACTTGTTAAAACAGACTGCTGGGGCTGAGCATGGTGGCTCCTGCCTGTAATCCCAGTACCTTGGGAGGCTGAGGTGGGCAGATCACTTGAGGTCAGGAGTTTGAGACCAGCCTGGCCAACATGGTGAAACCCTATCTCTGCTAAAAATACAAAAATTAGCCGGGCATGGTGGCACCTGCCTGTGGTCCCAGCTGCTTTGGAGGCTGAGGCAGGAGAATCACTTGAACCTGGGAGGCAGGAGCTGCAGTGCCACTGCACTATAGCCTGGATGACAGAGTAAGACTCTGTCTCAAAACAAACAAACAAAAGATTGCTGGGGACCATCTTCAGAGTTTATGACTCAGTGAGTCTTAGGTAGGGCCTGAGAATGTGTATTTCTAAGAAGTTCCTAGGTGATGCTGAAGCTGCTGATCTGGGGACCATACTTTGACAACCACTGCCCTACACTGTCCTCAAACTTCATCTCACTGAAGCCTTGTTAAATCTTACACAGTGATGTGGCCTTCCCTCTCTTGGCCAAACCATTACTTATTTCATTTTATTTCAGGGAGATGAACATTATGAGACTCTAAGAGATAGAAATAGGATAAAGAGCTGCTCCTCCCTCTACATCAGGTGCAACTGTGCAGATGCAACTGTGAAATAATGTATAACTTATATTTGCTCCAATGCTGGCCTTAAAGTGAACACCTTTAACTCTAAAATGGTACTGGCCCAGAGCTGAATGCTTACTCGGTCTGCAGAGGACACAGAAAGGTTACCCAAGCTTGCAGCTGAGTTTCTGGAAGCAAACTGGTGACTCTCCCAACAGTGAGCAGCTGTTCTGCCCCTCATATTAATTTCTTCTGGGCAGAAAAAGCAAGCCCACAGAGATATCTAATCAGAAGTCTTTTGGTTTATTGGTACAAAGAAGCATGATTTCCATACAGAGAGGCCATAGCAAGCTTTTACAGAGTCCTTGCAGTTTCCTCCTTTATAGGTATGCTACCCATCTCAGGGAAAGCAGCCACAAACCCTGGCTTTTCTTGCTCAAGAGCAACACACATAAGTCATACTTGAGTGATGCTATTAAATTAATTTTTCATCTGTAGCCTCTAAAATTACCACCATGTTTGCAAAACTTCCATGATGAGCCCTCAGTCCCCATGCTGACTTGACCTATCAGTAGCATCTGACATATGTCTTGGTCCATTCATGCTGCTATAACAAAGTACCATTGACCAGTAGCTTAGAAACAACAGAGATTTATTTCTCACCATTCTGGAGAGTGGAAAGTCCAAGATCAAGGTGGCAGCAGATTCAGTGTTAGGTAAGAATATGTTTCTTGGTTCATAGCATCTTCTCACTGTGTATTCACATGGTGGAAGGGGCAAGGCAGCTCTCAGATGCTTCTTTTTTTTATAAGGACACTAATCCTATTCATAAAGCCTCTACCCTCATGACCTAATCACCTCCCAAAGGCCCCACCTCCTAAAACCTGCTATGGTTTGGACATTTATCCCAACTAAACCTTATGTTAAAATTTTGTCCTAATGTTGGATGCAGGGCCTAATAAGAGTTTGGGTCATGAGGGTGGATCCCTCATGAAGAGATTAATGCACTCCCCCAGGATGAGTGAGTTCTCCTGCTATTAGTTCCTGCAAGAGGTGACTGTTGAAAAGTGCCTGGCACCTCCCCACTTCTCTTGCTTCCTCTCTCGCCATGTGATCTCTGCATTTGCCAGCCAGCCTTTTGCCTTCCACCATGAGTAGAAGCAGCCTGGGGCCCTCACCAGATGTCCAATCTTGAACCTTCTAGCTAGCAGAATTGTGAGCCAAATAAACCTCTTTTCTTTATAAACTACTTAGCCTCAGGTATTCCTTTATAGCAACACGAAGCTAAGACAGCATCACATTGGGGATTAGTTTTCAACATTTGAATTTTGGTAGGGGGAGCAAACATTCAGCCCATAATAGCATAGTCAATCATTTCCTTGTCTCTGATACACTTACTTCACCTGTCTTTTAGGGCATGAGACTTTCGTGGGTTTCTTCCTACTTCATCCCCATGAAGGGCTTTACTGATTTCTCAGTCTCCTTTCCTGAACTCTCCTTTTATACCCTTAGAATATTGGAGTACACCAGGGATCCGTCCTTGATCGCCATCTTAGCTACTCATGATCCCATCCAGTCCTATGACTTTATATTCCATCTATATGCAAGTAATCTACTAATTTATATCTCCAGGTCAGTCATCTCTTCCAAACCTAAGATTACCCTATGAATTAACATGTTTCAAACTTAATTCCAATATCTTCCACCTTCTCCTCCAACAAAATCTCAAAAAAGAGGAATTTCATGTTTCCATTCACTCAAACCAAAAATCTTGGAGTCATCCTTACCTTCTTTTTCTTTTACATTCTATGTTCAATCAAATAGTCTTCAAAATAGTCTTTTGGATTTACCAGAAGCCAGATTTCACCATTACTCCATGGGTCCAAGTCTCTATTGTCTTCTGGATTATTGTAGAGCCTTCTAAGTAGTCTCCCTTCTTTATCCTTGGCATCTTACAGACTATTCTTAGGATAGTAGCTAACGTGGTTTATATATTTGAACTTTCTAAATATCATGTTGAAATTTTGTCCCTAATATAGGTTCTAGCAGGAGGTATTGGGCCGTGAGAGTGGATCCCTCATGAATGGCTTTGTGCCATCCTCACAATGAATGAGTCTCACTCTGTTAGTTCGCAAGAGAGCTGATTGTTGGTAAGTGTCTTGGACTTCCCTCTTCGCTCTCTTGCTTCCTTTCTCACTGTGTGATCTGCATAGGCCAGCTTCCCTTCACCTCCTGCCAAGAATAGAAGTTTCCTGAGGCCCTTGTCAGAAACAGATATTCGCACCATGCTTCTTGTACAGACAGCAGAACTTTGAGCCAAATAAACTTCTTTTCTTTATAAATTATCCAGCCTTGGGTATTCCTTTATGGTAATACAAATGGACTGAAACAGTAGTCAAAGTGATGCCTTCTTTTAAAATGCAAATCAGGTGTAAGGAAGGGGTATAGTTTCAGTTTTCTGCATATGGCTAGCCAGTTTTCCCAGCACCATGTATTAAATAGGGGATCCTTTCCCCATTGCTTGGTTTTGTCAAGTTCATCAAAGATCAGATGGTTGTAGATGTGTGGCATGATTTCTGAGGTCTCTATTCTGTTACATTGGTCTATATGTCTGCTTTGGTACCAGTACCATGCTGTTTTGGTTACTGTAGCCTTATAGTATGATTTGAAGTCAGGTAGCATGATATCTCCAACTTTGCTCTTTTTGCTTAGTATTATCTTGGCTATACAGGCTCTTCTTTTGTTCCATATGAAATTTGAAGTAATTTTTTTCTAATTCTGTGAAAAAAGTCAATGGTAGTTTGATGGGAATAGCGTTGAATCTATAAATTACTTTGGGCAGTATGGCTATTTTCACATTGATTCTTTCTATCCATGAGCATGGAATTTTTTCCATTTGTTTGTGTCTTCTCTTATTTCTTTGAACAGTGGTTTTTAGTTCTCCCTAAGAGTGCTTCACATTCCTTGTTAGCTGTATTCCTATGTATTTTATTCATTTTGTAGTAATTTTGAATGGGAGTTCCTTCATGGTTTGGCTCTCTGTTTGTTTATTGTTGGTATATAGAAAGGCCTGTGATTTTTGCTCATTGATTTTGTAACCTGAGACTTTGCTTAAGTTGCTTATTAGCTTCAGGAGGTTTTGGGCTGAGACAATGGGGTTTTCTAGATACAGGATCATGTCATCTGCAAACAGAGACAGTTTGACTTCCTTTCTTCTTATTTGAATACTTTTTATTTCTTTCAGTTGCCTGATTGCCCTGGCCAGAACTTCCAATACTATGTTGAATAGGAGTGGTGAGAGGGGCATCCTTGTCTTGCTCTGGTTTTAAAAGGGAATGTTTCCAGCTTTTGCCCATTCAGCATGATATTGGCTATGGATTTGTCATAAATAGCTCTTATTATTTTGAGATATGTTCCATCAATACCTAGTTTATTGAGAGTTTTTAACATGAAGGGATGTTGAATTTTATTGAATGCTTTTTCTGCATCTATTGAGATATTCGTGTGGTTTTTATCATTGGTTCTGTTTATGTGGTGAATTACATTTACTGATTTGCATATGTTGAACCATCCTCGCTTCCCAGGGAATGCATGCAGGGCTTAAAACCTAGATGACAGGTTGATAGGTACAGCAAATCACCATGGTGCATGTATACCTATGTAACAAACTTGCACATTCTGCACATGTATCCCAGAACTTAAAGTAAAATAAAAAATATATTTTAGGGAAAGAAGATTATCCTCTAGTAATTAAACTGTAGTTATAACATACAAAATGGATTGGAAGAGAGATATACAAAAGGAAAAAGGAATTTTCTTCTTACATCCAAGAATAGGATAGTAATGGATTATATTTTGAGGGCCAAATGACCAGTCATCTTAAAGTAGCAGAAAGGATCCCAGGCTTCAGTCAATAGCTAACCTTGACTATAAATTAATTTAAAGTTTTGGTATATCTAAAAAAAGGAGCTATCAAAAAGGGATTGTGTCAACCATGGAAAAAATAATTACAAAAGTTGGTGATATTCATTCAAATAGTTTCCAACAGCGAAGAGCTTTATATAATATACTACACATAGTACAACCCCTTTGGTAAGATTATCTCTACAGAAGGGCTAGATGAATCTGATGATTTTTAACTTTTACCATTAATCATTCAATTTATAAAGAAAAGAAAATGTGAATCAGATTGTAGCTCAACTATGTTTAAGGGCTCATAGAGGTTTTCCACTACAGAATAAAAGCCAAAGCCCTTACAGTGGCATAAAAGGCCACATGATCTGTTCCAACCCCCACCTTTTCACCTCTCTGATCTCCTCTCCTACTATTGTTTTTCATGCTTATACCAATCTGCTCTCATCACATAGGCCTCTTGGCTGTACCTTACATCTGCCAGGCACACTTCCACCTCAGAGCTTTGCACTAGCCATTTCCTCTACATGGAACACTCTTTCATTAAATGATATGTGATCAGCTCTTCACTTCCTATATGTCTTTGCTCAAATTTCACCTTTTTAATAACACCTATATATCCTATGCTGTTTAATACTGCTATCTGCCACTCTCAGCCCTCTCAAACCCCTTTATCCTGCTCTACTTTTTGTTGTATTCCACAGTGTTTACAATCACACGTTATTATTGCTAGTTGATGTATTATACTTTTTACATATTGTCCTTCTAACACACTGGAAGGAAAGCTGTACAGTAGTAGGGATACTCGTCTGCTCTGTGGTGTTTTTGAAGCACCTAGAATAATGCCTAGCATACAGTTTTGATCAATACATACTTTGGATCCCTCTCTTCTAAATTTCAACAATACTCTTTTTTTCTCTTTTTTTCTTATTCCCCTGGGCATCCACCCCGAGTGCCATTCACTGACTGACTCCTGGAGTTGCACCCTGTACCATTCCTGGGTGCCGTCAGGGTGTGCCAGCCCCCACCAAGTAGGGCCCCGGGCACCCATCTCACCAACTGAGTGCCAGTCCTTAGACCACCCTTTTGGAAGTCTATCCCTCCTACTCTGGGTAATGGCAGCCTGGTGCACTTCCCTGCCAGTGCGAATGGGCTATCAGGCTGTATCACCTTGGTAAAATTCACCACCATTAATGTTCCTCAGATAACCAATCCAACAATACTAATGATAGAACAAGAATGCCAGCTTACCAATCTCAGACTTAAAATAGAAGTTACAGATGTCCACAGCCCAACAGTGCATTAAGTTTCTGCACAAGCTACATGGAAACACAAATTATAATCAGAAGGCTCAGAGTCATAACAAGAAGTATTTAGATGATTTGGATATCTGATGGTCTCAGATACTAATTAACTTGCATCTTCACAATGGAGCCATATCCAGTGTCGACTGGTAGAGATCACAGGCAAGGCACTCTCCATGCACAATGCTAACCAGGCTCTCCTGATTCATTTATTTAACACATTTCCTGGGTGCTTATGATGAGTCATGCAGCGTGGGAAGCAGGCACCGAGCATACAGTGACAAATAAGACAAAATAGCTCTTATTCCTGCTTTTGAGGAGTTTGCTTTCTAGTGAAGAAGACAAATAATAAGCCAATAAACATATAATGAAGCAAAATGACCACAGGCTGTGTTAAGAGCTGTGACTAAAACAGAGTCATGGGATAAAGCTAGTTCAGACAGGGTGGTCACGAAAGAGCTCAGTGAAGCCTCAGGATGAATGTGAGGTGGTCGTGAGATAAGCTGTAGGAAGCTTTCCAAGCAGGGGCAGCCACAAGTCCGAAGGCCCAGTATAAGGGGCAAGAGAGGAGATAGGTTAGTTTTTTAAAAAAAAAGAAAGAAACAGAAGGAAGCTAGCCAGTATGAGTGGAAGAGAGGTATGGAACACATTTGTAGAAAAATGCAGGTCATGGAAGTTTTCACAAAATCTTGGTAGGGAATTTGATTTTCAAGGCACTAGCAAGTACATTCTGAAGAAAAGTTCAGAGGAACATAAGAATAGATGGTAGGATACCATTTATGAGGCCATTATGAGAGTTCATGCAAGAGATGCTAGTGGCTTAGACTAGGAAGGTGGTAATAAGGGTGAGAAGTGGAAAAATTGAGATATATTCTGGAGAGATACATCTCACTCGGGAATTGTTGTTGTTTTTTGTTTATTTGTTTGTTTTGAGACAGAATGTTGCCTCTGTTGCCGAGGCTGGAGTGCAGTGGCATGGTCTAGGCTCACTGCAACCTCTGCCTCCCAGGCTCAAGCCATCCTACCACCTCAGCCTCCCAAGAGGGAGTAATGGGGACTACAAGTGCACACCATCACGTCTACCTAATGTTTATATTTTCAGTAAAAACTGGCTTTCACAATATTGCCCAGGCTGGTCTCAAACTCCTGATCTCAAGTGCTCCACCCACCTCAGCCTCCCAAAGTGCTGGGATTACAGGTGTGAGTGACAGTGCCCCACGACATTCATGGGATTTTAAGTTGGAATGAATGTAGTGAGGAGAGTAAATAAAAAGGAGAAAACAAAGATTAACTGGTTTCAGTTTGAACAACGAGTTGGATGATGGTGCTGTTTCCTAATATGTGGATAGACAGGGAAGCAGATCTGTGGATAAAATAGAAAATCAGGGGCATGTCAAGCTTAATATCTAAGTGGAAGTAATAAGTTATCAATGATTCTGCAGTTTAGAGAAGAGGGCAGGGCTAGAGTCATCAATTTGTGAATCACTAGCTTGAAGGTAGTAAGGGACCTAGGCATGGTGCAACATGTGCAGGAAGGGAAGGGTAAGGAAGGGAGCCCAAGACCCATTTTGAAGACACTCCCATATTTAAGGGCCTGAGCTACAAGGAGAAGCTAACAAAGAAGCCTCAAGACACAGCCTTCAGTTGGAAGAGAACCTGTAGAGTGATATAACAGAGGCCAAAAGACAGTGTTTGGAAAGGGAACATTTTAAAAGATAAGCTAAGCATTGAGCAAATGAACAAATATAACAATGTTTTTGGAAGTCAGGATAATCAAGATTAGAGAAGGGTAAAACAGGTATGGGATGGGGGAAGGGAAGGAAGAACCTTGTGGTTTTAGATGGCTAGATTGGAATTGAAGGTATCATGATAAACTTATGAAAAGGCCTAGAAAACAGTGGCACTCCCATAGCAATGAACACACTTAGCACCTAAATTTTGAGTTCTAAAACCATTCTCTACTAAAAGAAACCAACCCTCTTTGAATAAATGATTGGTTCTAGCATTGGGGCAGGGAACACATATGATAAATCTGCAATATCTTATTAACCCAGAAATTGAGAAAATGCGAAAACAAAAAAATCAGATGGGACATGTTTAAAGGAAGGACACAGACATCAGCTTTAAGGGACACCACCTTAATTAAGTATACACAGGTAGTGTCACACGATAAACACTGGCATCCCCATAGCAATGAACCTCCTCATGTGATACACTAAGAAGGACAAAGAATTTCTTCTAGTATCCTTGCTCCCCAGAAATGTATACATTGAAAAATCATCTTGGGGAAACAACATACAAACTCAATTTGAGAAACTTCCTACAAAATAATTGACCTATACTATTGAAAAATATCAATGTCACAATAAATAAGAACAGGCTGAGGAAGCGTTCCAAATTACAGGGTACTAAACAATGACAACTAAAGGCAATGTGTGATGCTGAATTAGATCTTGGATCAAGAAATTAAATGCTGTAAAGGACACTATTTGCAAAATTTAAATACTGTCTGTTAGATAATAGCATTCTATTAATGTAAATTTCTTTATTTAAAATATATAGTAGCTATGTAAGGGAATAATCTTTTAAAAAATACAGGCTGAAGTATTTAAGAGTAAAAAGGCAAAATGTCTATAAGTTACTCTTAAATGGTTCAGAATAAAATCACAATATGTATGTATTTGTATAAATATTTTTACAATAACAATTAGTGATTCTGAAGGAAGAGTATATGAGAGGCTTTTTTTTTTTTACTATTCTTCCACCTTTATGTATTTTGAAATTGCAAAATAAAGTTTAGTAAGAAAAAGCTAAGATAAAGGTAGAAATATGTACTTTGGACTTAGCAATATGGAAGTCATTGATGAATCTGATGTTCAGTTTTAGAAGCCTCAGCCATGAAATCATAGTATTCTACCTAATATTGGTAGCTTTACTACCTAAATATTTTTAAATTTCTCTCAAATTATGAGTTAAATCTTTTTTAACATTTTCTGACTGGATTGTTTTTATAATTTTTATGTGTCTAACCTGTTTTGTAAACTGTGGCAAAAGTCATGAAATAAGAAACAGAAGATGTAAAACAACGGGGAAAAGGTGAAGTAAAATCTCCATGACATCAGTCTAGGCAACGACTTTTTGGATCAGACCCCAAAAGTACAGGCAACAAAAGCAAGGACCGGCAAATGAGATTACCTCAACTAAAATGCTTTTGCATAGCAAAGGAAACAATCAAGAAATGAAGAGACAATCTACAGAATGGGAGAAAACATTTGCAAACCATGCAAATAAGGGGTGAATATTCAAAACATGTAAGACATGCACACAACTAAATAGCAAGAAAACAAATAATCTGATTTTAAAATGGGCAAAAGAGACCTGAATCAACATTTCTCAAAAGAAGACAACAGATAGCCATCAGGTTTATGAAAAAATATTCACTATCACTAATCCCAAGGGATATGGAAATTAATATCATGATGAGATATCACCTCAGACCTGTTAGAATGGCTGTTATCAAAAAGACAAAAGATAACAAGTCTTGGCGAGGAGGTGGAGTAAAGGGACTCCTTTCATGCTGTTGGTGAGAATGTAAATTAATTCAGCCATTATGAAAAACAATATGGAGTTTCCTCAAAAAATTAAAAATACAATTATCATGAACCAGCAATCCCACTACTGGGTATATATCCAAAGGAAGTAAATCATTGTGTCAGAGATATCTATCCTTCACGTTACTGCAGCACTTTTCACAATAGCCAAGATTGGAGTAAACCTCAGTGTCCATCAAAAGATGAATGGATAAAGGAAATGTGGTGTATATTCACAATGGAATACTAGTAGGTGTTTAAAAAAAAATTCTGTCATTTGCAACAACATGGATGAACCTAGAAGACATTACATTAAGTAAAATAAGCCATATACAAAAAGACAAATATTTGCATGATCTCACTTATATGTGGAATCTTAAAAAAGTTGAACTCATAAAAGTAGACACTAGATTGACGGTTACTAGGGGCTGAGAGAGGAGGGTGGTTGGGAAGACATTGGTCAAAGGATACAAAAATTTCTATAGGACATGAGGAATAACTTGGAGACATCTATTGTATAAAATGGCAACTACGGTTTATGACAATGTATATATTCTTGGACATTGCTAAGAGAGATTTTAAGTGTTCTCATCCCAAAAATGAGTATGTGAGGTAATACATGCTAATTAGATGAATTTAGTCATCCCATAATGTATATGTATTTCAGAATATCCCATTGGACACAGTGGCTCACACTTGCAATTTCAGCAACTTGGGAGGATGAGGACTGAGGATTGCTTGAGGCCAGGATTTCAAGACCAGCCTGGACAACATAGGAAGACCCTGCCTCCACAAAAATAAAAAATAAAAAAATAGCCAGACATGTGGCAGGCACCTAGCTACTTGGGAGGCTGAAGCAAGAGGACCCCTTAAGCCCAAGAGTTTGAGGCTGCATTGAGCTATAATCATGCCACTATACTCCAGTCTGGGAGAGAGAACAAGACCCTGTCTCTAAATACATACATACATACATACATACATACATACATACATACATACATAAAACATCATACACACAATAAGTGTATACCATTTTTGTTAATTTAAATAGTTAATAATAATATTAAATGTCTTTGTAACACCTACTGAAATTATCACTTGATTTCACTTACTGAATCTATTAATAATTATATTATCAATTCCAAATACCAAGCATCTTTGTAGCTCTAGAATAAAACTTACTCAATTATGGTAAATTATTCTTTTAATATGTGGTTTCTAGGTTCTTTCTTTAGGATTTTCTCACCCATATTTATAAATCATACCAGCTCATATATTTTTATGTGAGAGTATGTGTGGGATACAGAGAAAGATATTATTATTGCTTTGTCATTTTTGGCATTCAGTGTTTGGCTGGCTTCATAAAATAAATTTGGTAACCTTCTAGGTCTTCTAACCATTTTCAAAGTATAATAATCTTTTGTGTTTTTAAAGCTTCAAAGCCTTGACCCATAACATGATCTGAGCTCGGAATGTAATACTGTAAGTTCATTTGTTCTATCTTCCTTGATATAGGTTTTCTATTTTTTTCTGAGTCAACTTTAGTAACTTAATTTTTTTCTCTGAGATTATTCATCATATATGTAAATACATGTAAATCCTCTTTCTTTCTTGGGAGTTATAGTCTTCAAATGTATGTGTAAGGAGCCATCGGAGAGAGAGTGAACAGAAACAGTGCCTATACACAAGAAGGAGTGGACACCCAGCTTCTGGCTGGTGTGAAACATTATGTCCCAACCAGGGCAAATTGTGATTGTGCGGAAAGATTGTACCCTCTTCCTACTGCTTGCTGAAGATAAAGACAGAGTCAATTACCAATTATGATATACAGAAACTACTGCCTTGCTAGCAAAGAATGCCATCTCATCAGTTATTTATGATCTTGTAAGATCATAAATTTGATTTAGAACCTAAAACATTTGTAGAAAGAAAAAAACTGGTTTTGATTTATAACCCAAAACATTTTACAAGAAGAAAAGGAAAAGTCTTAGTATGACCAGGTCTATGTGAACTTGAGCCAGGGGACTGCAATGGTAACCACAAAATTCCAGTTGACAGAAGTAAGTGAAACCAAAACAGCTCTCAGATCTTTTCTCTAAGCCTGAAATCCAGCCATGCTAAGAGCTCAGGACTATCAACTGACAATTTGCTTAGATTACTTTGCAACATACCCTGGTTCATTCTTAGGTACTTAACCATTTGTCTATTTAATTATGTTACTTCGACTGAAACTTCAGGCAATTTTTTTTTTTGGCACCACGATCCTTGTTCCACAGAATTAGTCAATGCCAGAGATGTCTGCTGAAATCTAAAAATGTCAGCACTCAGAAAAATGTTCAAACCTCCTTCTATTGCTGATACCTCAGACACTATGATGTGTCATGATGCAGATATAGTGTAATAGAAAACTTCTAAATACAATTTCAGCTTTGAGTCTGCAGCACTCAAACAGATATAGATTTCGTATGAGATAGACTTACTTTCTTCCTAGATTTTTTGTCTTATCTGTTCACAGAAAGTCATTTGTCTAGACAAAGACACATGATAGATTATATTCTCCTTCACTTGATTCCATTCTTGCCCCATTACTTATCAATTTTTATTTTTTTAAATGTCACAAGTTTCCATTTTTAAGAAACCAATAGTGTGATACTAATATGTTTCAAAAAGAAAAGAATAAATTAGCGATTATTGGATATCATACTCACGTTTCAAAGCTGATTTTATTATGGGACATTCTAGAGTGAATCTGTGATCACTTATCTGAGTTGTTTTAATTGTAACTTTTGGGACCTGAACACTCGGACATTTCAGCTCTCCAGGTGCTGCTCACAAAGTAACACACCTATGCTTGCAGTTCAAACGTTTTTCAAAGATATGTATACATTGACTGCTATATTAGTTCGTTCTCAGATCCCAGACTGGGTAATTTATAAAGGAAAGAAGTTTAATGAACTCACAGTTCCACATGGCCAGAGAGGCCTCACAATCATGGTGGAAGGCAAAGAAAGAGGAAAGGCACATCTTACAGCATGGCAGCCAAGAGAGCTTCTGCAGGGAAACTCCCATTTCTAAAACTATCAGATCTCGTGAGACTTATTCACTACTATGAGAACAGTATGTGGAAAATAGCTCCCATGATTCAGTTATCTCCACCTGGCCCACCCTTGACATGTGGGGATTATTACAATTCAAGGTGAGATTTGGGTGGGAACACAGCCAAACTATATCAACTCCCTACCTTGCCAACAGCTTGAAGTCATTAATGGTAAGGTTGTAATACATTTGGTTCATGGGACATCATCTTTTAAAAATCCTATTTGGATTAGAATAAGTTCATTTTTAGTCTAAACTTTAGAAATAAGACATTTTTAGATTATACTTAAACTGTAAGAGGAAATGTACATTCATAACAAGTTATTATTATCCTTTCCGAGACCTGCATTATATTTTAGCACCTTTAAAAAATGTGTAACCACATCTCTGTGTTTATAAAAGAATTAATAAAATGATTTCAGTTCCACTCTTAGGTAACTCCTAACTGAGTTAGTTTGGAAGGTGGCGGTTATGTGGGACATGGAGCCCTTCTGACTGCTTGCTGCTCTCTGTGGAATGTCCTGTTCTCAACAGCACCCAGAAGTTTTACCTGCCTCTCCACACATGAAACTAATATGAAAATGGCCCTTGGAAACAAGAGAAGTGGGAATAACCTTAAATATTCAGGATCTTTAATATTAACGAATGCGCTCTGTAAGCCCTGAAAACACTGCACTCGCAAATATTACTGTTTTGCATGCGACTGCCGGGCAGCCAGAACAAGAAAACAACTCTGCATAGGAATGCTGCATCTGGAAACCTGATTTTCCTCAGCTTCTGCCTTCCACTACTGCTGAGTCATTTATATGGAGGTTCAACTAGAATGCTTCTCCAGAGAAACTAAGAAAGGTAAGGACCTGGCGTGGAGGCAGATAGATTATATCTTCAGCTGTCCTGTTGACCGTTTGGGAGGCTAGATCCTTCTAAGCCTACCTGGGCTTGGCCATGTTTCATCTATTGATACAATTCTTCAAAGAAAGGCTTCAGAATCTTGGTCCCACGTGTTTAAAATTTCCATTGATTCTGCTCTTGTCTGTAGCTAATTACTTGCAATGGTTTTGGCACCCTTCCAGTGTAAAGCTAGCATAACTTCAATTTTTCAGTTAGAATTGTGTAAGGTCAGTCAGTTGAGCTATCTATGGAGTTGGCTATTGTTTCTTTTATTAATTGTTTTTCCTCTTCAATTACAGCATTCACTTTTTTTAAAGAAAAAAGTTCATTTTTTTCCTTGAAAATTCATGTGGATAATGTGTTGCTATGGGCTTCATCTTCCACATCATCTCATCCCTTCTCAAAACGAGTTATACCTCTGCAAACTACTGATTGCTTTTTTCTTTTTTTTCAATGTAATTTTACTTTAAGTACTGGGATACATGTGTAGGAAGTGCAGGTTTGTTACACAGGTAAAGGTGCCATGGTGGTTTGCTGCGCCTATCAGTCTATCACCTGGGTGTTAAGCCCTGCATGCATAAGCTATTTATCCTGATGCTCTCCCTCTTCCGGCACCAACAGACCCCACTGTGTGTTGTTCTCCTCCTTGTGTCCATGTGTTCTCATTATTCAGCTCCCACTCATAAGTGAAAACATGCATTCTTTGTTTTATGTTCCTGCATTAATTTGCTGAGGATAAGGGCTTCCAGCTTCACCCATGTCCCTGCAAAGGACATGATCTTGTTCTTTATATAGCTGCATAGTATTCCTTGGTGTAAACTACTGACTTATTTGGGGCATTTTCCCCATAAACTTTTTGAAAAGCATCAATGATTTCACTATTCTTCTACCCACGCTTCACCATACATTTGCTGTTTGCTTTTGCTTCCATTTTAGTAGAATTCATGTTGCTCTAATGGCTATTTTCAAACTGATATCCTTCTTACTGCTTCAGACCAAATCCTGTTCAGACATGCTTCAACATGTTAGTGTGAGTTTATTTCGGTACAAAAAAATTTTTGAAATCCTTGCCTAGTTTCTTCATAATATACATTTTCCACAAATCCCTCATGTGTGTGTGTTTCTGTGTTGCTTGAACAATAGTTGCAACATGAAACAATTAACAAAGGTAGCTAATTGACTACTTTTAAAAATAAACTATTAACAGAATCCTCTGTATACATATCTGCATATACGTGACAAATTGAAAGCTTTGGTTAGAAATTTAATATGTAGAATTATTTAGCATAGTGTCATTAAAAATTTAAGTATTGAGAGCTTCAAAGTTTGTTCTTAAAATTCAAGTAAATTGATACCGTCTGAAAGTAAGAATACAGTCCACTCTTAAAATTATAATGCCTCAAAGGCTCTAAGTCATCACAGTATTAGTTTCAGGAGCTGTTCTCAGTTTTCTGAGAAGCGTGGCCAGTATCGGGAGCCTCTACCTCTACGTTTCTCGTTTTTTTTTGTTTTTTCGTTTTTTTCCTTCCAAGATATTTCACTCTCCTGAACACCTTGCAGTCACATCCCACAGGTGACTGCAATGATTTGTTTGGTGGCCTTTTTGTTCCCCTGGCCTGATTCCTCTGCTGCAAAACCTTCTGCTTAAAATACTGGCTCATCTCTAGTTACAGGGACCCACTTGCCATCTGTCATTCCAGGCAATTTGTGAAATGGATCCAGATAAACAAGGTGAGTATTATTGTCAAGTTTCTGAGTATAGATTGCAAACAGAAAAATTAGACACAGATGTTATATTTTCAGACCTCTCATTTGAAAAAGAGTAAACATTTGGCAATTTTCTGGCTGAAAAAGAAACTGTTATTTGATTAAAGTGGCTTTCTCTCTTTTCTAAACAGAAAGCCACCTTGTACTGAAGAGTACTTGGTCTATTGTCTCGAAAGCACCAAAAATAATCTAATGAAAGTCTTAATGTCAACATAATTGCATTGTAATTGCTATTCAAATATACAAAACTATTATTTTAGTTTTACTTATATTCATAGTTTACTATTAAAATGACATGATCATATGTATTTTAATGTCATGGGTAACTTCACAGTACTGTGTGGTTCCAAAGTTGGGAGAAAGGTCTCACAGCTGTCACCATATGAAAATTTGATAAATGGATATGGAGAAACTTGTTCCCTTTTCTTCTAACGTCACTGAGTGCCAAGTTAGACCGAGAACTGATCTGTGGCATTTCTATTGCTGGATCTATTTGCAGCTTTATTCTGCTTACCAGAACCTACATTGTTATCTTACTTGTTTGATATGAAATTGTGTATGATCCTGAGTTCTTTATCTAAAACAACATTATAAATGATTCCAATACCTTTGTGTTTTCCAAATATGGACTCTCATATTAATACACTTCACACAAAGCAGCAGAGAGTCCATTCAACTCGCAATTTTCTTTTTCTAAAGCAGTGTGTTGCAAAATTCGCATGCATCAGAATCACCCAGAAGGTTTGTTAATATGCTGCTAGGTTTGTGATTCAGTGGGTCTGGAGAAGAGTCTGGAATGTGCATTTCTAATAGGTTCCCAGGTGATCTGATACTGCTCCCTAGGACCACGCTAAGCATCTATTTTGGATCATCAAACTAGATTATGGACATTTAAAAGAATTGTATTACATCCACCTTAGTATCTGTGGAAAATAAATATATTGATGTGGCTAAGCAAAACCAAGAATCCTGATCAAAAGGTACTTCTCAATCATATTACTTCCATGAACAAGAACACATGTAGCTTCTGTTACTATTTCTTTAAGCTTCTAAAACTACATTGTTCGTAGCTTTGGGCATGATACATTTGGTAATTTCTTCTTCTCTTGATTTTTTTTTTTCATCATCAGAAAAAAGTGTAAAAGTTAGCCTTGAGAAAATGGGTCTGGTGTTGGATCACCTGGACTACTCATTCATTTTCCACATTGCACTATATCACAGCTTGCCATGTTATGCTGTATAGCTTCATCAGATGATGCTGCAAAGCAGAACTTGACAGGAGAGTGATGGCCAGATGGTAGAGCAGCTACAGAGTCACTCCTCCACCAACTGCAGCATCTGGGAACTTGCAGAGGCCGCTTGTTTGCTGATTCTCTGTATCTGCTTGGTGAATCTGAGAGGAACCAGGGCACAAACACTGGCCAATTTCCAGAGGAAAGAAATGTTGGGCATTACACTGTTGTAAATTATTTCCACCCTATTATGCCTACTCTCAATTTGTTTCCCTTCTCCAGACATAGGACAGAGGTGTTTCTGACATCTCCCATTCTCTAACATTGGCATCTTGTCTGAAAACTAAACATTTTTAAATCAAATCATGATCATATGCTGATTGTTGATCAGTATACATTCAGAGAGAGGCCTGTAGCATGCTTGTACTCCTTCAGGATGGCTCTGTCCTGGTTCAGCGCTGTAACCCCCTCTGTGGCTCTACAGAGTGCTTAGTACTCAGTATCTTATGTGTAACAGCTAGGACTTTACCCCACAACACTCAAGGGCAAGAAACATCATTTCTCATATCAAAATCAAGTCTCTGTGCCTTGATACAAAATTTAGGCTGAGTTAAGTTTGGGAGGGAACCATCCCTGGGAGATAAACAGAAAGCTCTAAGGCTGCTACCTTGAATCTCTGGTCAAGGCCCTGACTGAAGTCCACTGTGACCACCACTTGTGATGCTCTCTGCTTCTGGCTTTGAGTTCCACTTGAAGACATGGGACTCCATGTCAAGACCGGACACAGAAGTCCTTGTCACACCTGTAGCTGATCTCCCTGGCTATACCATGCAGCCACTCCTCCACTCAGGGGTCTGCTAGTAAGGGCAGCCCTGGAAACACCCCCCAGTAAGACATCTTCCAACTTCCCATCCAGGCATCTGCCTCTCCCCACCTCCAGAAAAATTCCAGATTAATTCTTTCATGGGCCTGTCCACACTTTCATAAAAAGGCCTGAGTTGACTTGATTTCAACAGTGGCACTTAAACACAAAGACACTGTGAGATGTCCCAAAGGAGTGAAAACAGCTTAGACTTACAGGATGGGCACAGGCACATTGCCTTTCCATTCTTTAAATTCTCCCCTTGCTGCAAGAACAAGACAAAACTGAATGTCACCAGCAAATTGTCTTGCCACGTAAGTTCGAATCAAAGAAAGACACCAAGCAGTTGCTTGTTTCGTTTTTGCTCAGGGCCTGTTCCAAGACTGGAGACCCGGCTGTGTTTCTAGTCACAAAACTCCCCAGCACAGCCTAACTCCTCATTGCCTGAGTTTTTTGTGAATAAGCTGACATTACATTTGAAAGTTGCTTCATTTTCCTCAAGGCTTCTTCCTCTGGGCCTCATAAGTACAAGGAAGTCTTGGCCTCAGAACTTGCTTGTGTGTGAAATCCTTGCCTCAGCATGAGCGGTTCTGGGTGTAAACCCTGTTTAATTGGAACTTGTTATCACAGGAAATACTGGAGATGCACTGGGGCTTGGCAGTTCTTTTCCAAAGTTTATGACTGGTTTCTTCTTTCACTCTTCACTATAACCAGTCCAAATCTTCACCATTCCTCAAGTTTTCTACTCCACCACCTCCTCCTAACTCTAAGTGCATGAACATGCCCTCAACTTTACAAAGAAAACAGAAGCTTTCAGGCCATTTCCCCAGCCCTATCATCATCTTCTTTTATGCTTCCTCTCAGGGAATAAGAGATGGCTTCTTACCAAAGCTTATTCCTTCGCCTGTACGTTTTCCTCCCTCTCTCTACTGCAGCGATTGGAGCAGTTAGCCATATTTCAGTGATTGCGGCAGAAAATTTGCCTCAAAAACGCTGTTACCTCATAAAATTAATAACCCAATCAAGAGATCTACTGTACAGCATGGTGACTATAGTTAATAACAATGTATTATATCTTGAAAATTGCTAAGAGAATAGATTTTAAGGATTCTTACCACCAAAAATAAATATGTGAGATAATGTATATGTTAATTAGTTCGATGTAGCCATTCCACAAGTCATATATATTTTAAAGCATGTTGTACACAATAAATATATGCAATATTTGTCAATTAAAACAAATGAAAATAAATCAAATAACCCTCGGCAGGACTAGCTTTCCTGGGCTGGGACATTGTCACCAGGAAGTGATTTCTCTCCATCCCTAAGTTTATCTCTGCTCACCCTTGTGCATTGATTTCATTCTCAAGCTACACAACCTGACAAGAGAGTGATTGCTGCTCCAATCTACAATTCCAAATTCAAGTCCAGAAAAAAAATCTGCTTCCCTGATAACTTGAACCAAGAGTCCTTGAACCCAGTTTCATTGGCCCATTACTTGCCTGACTTTGGTATGGGCCCCCCTCTGGAGAGTGTGATGGTGCTCTCACTAATGGGCCGGGCCTTGGCCACTTGCCTCCATGGAAGTGGGAGAGTTGCAGTTGACACTACTGAAATTTCATGGACTCAGATTAGGGAAGGTGGTTCACCTGAAGAAAAAAAAATAGATGCTGGGTGGATTCTGGAATCGCCCCTGCCTTTGAAAACCAATTTTGATTTTATGTGTTGTTCTAGCTGTGGCTCTCTTGTCTTCCCTTCACATTAAAAATCTTGAAAAAGTTGTCTGGTTTTATGTTTCTCCTCACCTTATACTCAGTGCTCACTCCTCTGCAATTTGATCTTGACCCCCCATGACTCCACTGAAACTGCTGTCACAAAGACCTCCAATAATCAAACTAGTCATAAAAAGCAGAAGCAATAAATTCCCTTTATATCCGTAGTTTTCAAACTTTCCTTTGCATCAGATTTACCCCTGGGCCTGCTAAGACTCAGGTTGCCCCCTAGATTCTCACCCCTAGATCCTAGCATCGAAGACTTCTTAGAGTTTTGTTAGAAATGGTTTTTCTCCCAAGTTCCCAGGCGATGTTGCTGCTACTGCTGGTCCAGGAGCCATACTTTAAGGTCCACTGCTTTATACCAATAATAATAGATTAGAACAGGTCATTTTAACTGCCTAAAACAAACCAAGCTATTAATGTGTATGATCTTATATAGCTTTATTGAATAGCATTAAAGATTATATCACTAAATGGGGAGATCTACTGTGTAGTTTTTGTTTTTTCTAGATATGAAGACTGATCATTTCAGTCTTAAGCAATGAAAAGCTCTGTTGTAATGTTGTAATAGTCTCTTAAGTTAAAAAAAATCAGATTTGGAGGATCAATGGAAAAAATTTAAAATCATGGGTCCTTAAGGGAAGTAAGATAATTTAGGAAATATATTGCCTACATTTTCTTATTTAAAATGTGCAAATACCCTTTGAGGAATGTATTATAATTCCCATTTATCTTGATGAAGAAACTGAAGATCAAAAGTAACTAGTTTTAAGGAAAAAGGAATAGAACGAAGTATGGCTGGCTCCAGAGCATGCTACTCTCCCCTGCACTGTGAAATGGGCAAACGCACACTCAGTGCCTAGAAGCATTCAGGAATGCTCGCTACTGTTGCGCTGCTATTGGTGGTTGCAATTCTCTAAAGAAGGTATATTAATAATTATTTTTATGATTATAAAAATAACATAATTTTTATAGAAAACTTAGGTAATATTGAGTAGCGAGAAAATAACCATGAACACTAATAATTCAAGCACCCAAAGATATTCACTGTTAACAATTTTTGGTAGATGGTACTAGAAGTTAAGCTTCACGAGAGTGGCCAACTTCATCTGTTTGGCTGAATGCTATATTTCAAGAGGCCTAGAATCATGCCAGGGCCATACAGAAGGGCTCAATAAATATTGGCTAAAGGTAAGAGTAGATGGATAGTTTTGGGGTCTTTTTCATTTATGCATAAATACATGTGTTCACATATAACTAGAATGTATTTGCAAACTTGAATTTATATTCTACATAGTTTTTTTTAATCCTGTTTATTTCAAAGGCCATTGACATTTTATATAACAAGTTGACAGATGGAGTATTCCTCACATTTTGGTGGACTGAGAAGGTAAACTTGGTTCACCTGTAGCCCTAGAATAATCTATTATTATTTATTTACAGAAAGAAAAAGGGAACTCTAAACCTTAATTTCCTCACGTGCAAAATAAAGTAAGGTTACATGATCTCTAGGATTTCCTTCCAGGATGTGGGATTTATATAACGAGACAGTACTTTATTCATAATATTTTATGTTTTCTTTACAGATGCTCTTAATAGTATTGAGAATTCCATTTATAGAACAGCCTTCAAATTACGATCAGTGCAAACTCTGTGCCAATGTAAGTATAGGCTCTCCTGAAATGTTTGAAATAATCTGAGCTTGATGTGTGATGTAAAATTCACAGAGAAAACAAACACTCCTCCATGCAGCTGACTGCTGGATTCTGGAAGTCTGGACTTGTGCATTTAGCTCATTCGTGACAGAGAAGATGGAGGGATGGAAAGACATCATGTGCATTCAAACCATGTATAGTTTTTTGATGAGTGATAGAAAATAATTGTGGACTTTTAATTTTTAAAATATTTTTTCCACTTGGTTTCTTCTAGAAAATGTTTTTGGTTTTCTTTTCAGGATACCAATATGGACACAAAATAAAATTACAGAAAAAAGTAATTTCAAATCTGTACCCATAGATTTAAGTTTAAGAATATAAAATTTCATCTACCACCTAAGATTTGTGTTTTCAGGTTGTACCTATAATCTATATATGAACATGTAAAAGTAGGTGCAAATGAATAAATAACCCAAGGTCAGTGAATTTTAACAATCTCAAGAGTTCCCTGAGAACTGTGCCTTTTGCATTAAATTTATATCTGATTGAATGTATGGTTTTCTTTTCTTTTCTCATACTGTTATCTAGGCAAAGTATGGTAAAAACATTTATTCTGTGAAAAATTTCCAAGGTGAAATAAACTGGGTCTGAGCTATGAAAAACACCAGATATTAAGCATATCTAAAGTTATTGATTTCTCATTGCACTAAAGAAAAATCACTTCATGTAAAATGATTTCTGAAATTTATCATATCAGATCTAAAAGAAGTTATGTTATATATATGACATTTCTATTGAAGGCTGACATTTTAAAATATTTTTCCTCCTGCCTAAAAAGTTATATAGGGCAGTGGTTTTCAAATTGGGTTTCACAAAGTATATGTGGATGTAGGGTAGAGCACAAAGGAGTTAGCCAGGTCGGAAGAGGAGGTGCAGGCAAGGCGGGAAGATTCAAAGACCATATCCTCAATAGGAACAACTCCATCCTTCTCTATTTTCCATACTGTGTTTCCTTGTGTGTGTGTATGTGTGTGAGTTGGGGTCTCACTTTGTCACCCAGGCTGGAGTGCAGTGGTGGGATCTCAGCTCACTGCAACATCTGCCTCCCAGGCTGAAGGCTGAAACCATCCTGCCATCTCAACCTCCCTAGTAGCTGGGACCACAGGTGCGAGCCACCACACCCTGACAATTTTTTCTATTTTTAGTAGAGACAGGGTTTCGCCATGTTGCCGAGGCTGGTCTTGAACTCCTGAGCTTAACTGATCCATCCACTTTGGCCTCCCAAAGTGACAGGATTATAGGTGTCAGCCACCATACCCAGCCTCATACCATGTTTCTGTATCAGGTTGCTTTGAAAAATAAATTTTTGGTTTTAAAAACAATTTTATGTAGCTTACTTCTCTAGATAAACTCACGTATAAGCATTGTATTATTTATTATTCCAGGAACAAATGAAAGGCTAAAAATTTACTCCCAATGATGCTATTTTGCTGGAGAATTTCTCCCATTAAAGAAAGTTATCAGCTATTTTTCCCATGTTCCCATGATGAATGCCTAAGTATGTACCAGAGTGTAATTTGAGGATGCACATTTTTGAACTTTTTGTTATCTCTGGCATCAGGAACAGTGAATATAAATAATACTCATGGGAAACATTAACAATACACAAAATCCATGGTTGAAAAATGTCACCGAGAAAAGATAACCAAACAAAAATTTAAAACAGAAAAGTCCCAAACACTGAGATAAAGCATAACAAGCTCCAAATAGCAAGATCTGGAACACATCGCTGTACAAATCTTGTGGTGAGATTAATGGACACTGCTATTATCTGGTTTGGTGTAATATAGACTCTCAGCAGGAGATGAAATCGGCCTGTGTTCAGAATGTGTGGCCGAGGTGACAGGTTTTAATGATAAAATAGTTTACAGCCTTCACCACCTGCAGCCAGGTTCTTATTTAAGTCACATCCCTGAAACTTGCTCCGCTGTTCCTTAGGCTCTCTCCTTAAAAGCAATATCAGAGAACAAATAAAAATTTTTATTATACTTGCTAGATTTCTTATCTGAGGTTGATTTATGAAGTAGAGAGAAACCCAGGGTTTTATGGTTTCACAGGCTGAAGAGTTTTAAATGCCAGGAGCTCTTGGCATTCTTGACATCCTCACCTCTCAGATGGTGCAAGTGGCTGTTTATTAATTTTGTCTGTCATCCTCTCTCTGCAAGAAGCTATGGGGTTACCTCTATTACATTCTTGTTTCTATTCATTGCCTTGTAAAAATTTTAGGAGAAGGTGGTTAAAAAATATTCAGTATAAGAAATAAAGCATCATTTTTTGTAAGCAGCTCTAGTTTTATTAAGTGTCCTCTCTAGATTATAATGCCAATGGGACCAAGCTTTTAAAAAGTGATATTACTAAGTTGCTAAATTCTCAGACTCTTTAGCCTAAAGATCTTTATAGAAGAGTAACTGCTCTTTTACAAAGATCACTGTTTTTTATTTAACTATGGCAATTGCTTTTTAACACACCATATTGCTTCTGATGCTGGGCTGCAGGCAAGAAAAACTGTATTTAAACATGAAAGGTAAATTTATTCAATCCACTTAATGAAGAGTATAAAAATGTTTTCCCCAACTTTTTACCACAGTGTCATAACTTTCTTGGAAAGCTTATTTTTCATTTCTCACTTCCCTTTTTAACTTCTTTCTGTAACACAACATACTAGAAACTGTAGTGGTAATAATGTTATAACTATGCTTTACTAACAGATGCACTTTTCCAAAATCAAATGGATAGCTAGAATAGTAACGCCTGAATTGTACACAAGGAATATATGTCCAAATAATGGTCATACTTCATTCCCCATAAAAGAAAATAACTACTATAAAAAGGCAGTCTTAATTATAAAACACTAAGTGACATTTGCTTCATTTGAAGCCTTTTGTTCCCATCAGAAAATAAGGCTCAATTCTTCATTTGCTTCCTACAGTGGACTTGATTGACAGCTCCCTGATTCAGCAGGTCCTACTGCATCCAAGTTTCTGGGAAGCTCGCAAGTGTTCCCTTTCTGTGCAGCAGCTTTCTCAGGCACTCCAAGAGCTGTTTCAGAAGGCCAGGGAGGAAAACCCCGGACAGGTACATCCCAGAGCTTCGGAACTCACTCTGAGCCTTCTCACAACAATATACAACAGGTGAGGGTGTGGACGTCGCGCTGTGACGTTAGTGGCCAGTGGTCATTTGCCATTTGATGCTGTCTAATATTTGCTTGAGGTTTGGCATATAAGAAGCCTTTGTTTCTTTTTCACAAATTTATTCCTCAGGAGTGGAACACAGGAGTAAATGCCTATTCAGTTTTACGAATATAAATGACCCGTGGATAGCAAAAAGGGGGGGAAATGCCACATTATTCTTTCCTTTATACAAATTCATTCCTACTCTAGAGAAGCATACACACCTCTTGCTAGGGCGTTTATGATTCTATACATATGCGAGAAACGACACTCTGCTCTTGTTACTACTGCTAGCTTCTTTGCTTATTTCTTTGTAAATGATAATCAATTCTTTCTTTCTTTCTTTCTTTCTTTCTTTCTTTCTTTCTTTCTTTTTTTTTTTTCGCTAGAATAAGTTTGAAAATCCTGTGCATGGATGGGTAACCTATAAACCAGTTTAGACTATGTCAAAGGGCCAATTACATATGCTTTCAAGTCAATAGTTCTGCTAGTGTGTGGTAGGGGTGGGTGTGTTTTTTAAACTGTAAGATTTCAGTTCCTCTGCCCCCTCCTCAGTTTGGTTTACCTTACGTATCCTCAACTCAGTGGACTTTTTCCTTTAGAATAAACTTTACAAAAATCATAGTGAATTCAAAACATTTGGAAAAGTAGAGGAAAAAAGTAAAGAAAAAGAAATACATTGTTACCCATCAGCCTGCCTCCCAGAGGCAAGCACCATTTTAACCACTGGGCAAATTCCTTATGGTTATTTTCTTTTCTAGTTTTCTTTTTAATTTTTTTTAACTGCCCAAACAATATATAAACCCATTCTCAAGTTATTTTTTCATTTCACCTTCCATAAACATTAAGTTTTGACTGTCATTTCTTTTCTTTCTTTTTTTTGAGACGTTATCTCGCTGTGCTGCCAGGCTAGAGTGCAGTGGCTGTGATTTCGGCTCACTGCAACCTCTGCCTTGTGGGTTCAAGCAATTCTCCTGCCTCAACCTCCTGAGCAGCTGGGATTACAGGCACATGAAATCAGACCCGTGAATTTTTGTATTTTTAGTAGAGACAGGGGTTTCACCATGTTGGCCAGGATGGTCTCGATCTCTCAACCTCAAGTGATCTGCCTTCCTCAGCTTCCCAAAGTGCTTAGATTTCAGGCATGAGCTACCACGTCCAGCCTGATTGTCATTTCTATTATCTGTGCCTGTCTCCAACAATCTCACTGCCTTCGATAAATTGTTTAGTAGGTTTGTAAACTAGACAGCAAGTGGGCAAGGATGATTAGGCTCTGAGAGCTTGTGAACTAGCTTTTTCTCTTGCATAAATATTTGCTCCTTTGCTGCCTTTTGGTCCTCCCTTGTCTCTGTTGCTTGGTTTCCAGGCAACTGAGGCCTGAGGAAGTGATGCTACCTGCTCAACGAAGACAGGGTATACCCCTACATCCCTGGTGCCTGGCACAGGGTTTAGCACAGAGGAGGCATCCAATACAAATTTTGGAATGACTGAATGAACAAATAAATGACGGGTGAAATATGTTAATTCAGTGCTCTGTTCTGCTGAATTCTAGGTGTAGGATAAGAGGCCATGAAAAGCTAGAACTTATAACACCATATCAGCAATGCCCATTAGTAGTTATGGTTTTTATAATCCATGACACCGAAGGTACTGCTGACCTTTTCATTCTTGTCTCTGTATTTTGTCACCGTGCAGCACAGAAACAGGTTTTCTCCAGCTTATGCCTGCGGCCGCTGCCCTAATAACCCTCTCAGGAGACAGCCCTCTTACAAAATACCGAGGTAACACACAGAGGACTACGCGTGTCCAAAGTTCAGTGAGCTTCAAATCCCCAACCTGTAATCTATGTCCCCGCCACAAGGCCTTCTTTTTCAGCATGTATTCAGCATGACTTGTGTGTTTATTGAAGAAAAATATTTAAGATTTGAAGAATTTGGAATTTTTTTGAAATTTACACTTCCTAATTGTTTCTTGGTTGTTCTTTTTTTTTTTTTTTTTTTTTTGAGACGGAGTTTTGCTCTTGTTACCCAGGCTGGAGTGCAATGGCGCAATCTCGGCTCATCGCAACCTTCGCCTCCTGGGTTCAAGCAATTCTCCTGCCTCAGCCTCCCGAGTAGCTGGGACTACAGGCGTGCGCCACCATGCCCAGCTAATTTTTGTATTTTTAGTAGAGACGGGGTTTCACCATGTTGACCAGGATGGTCTCAATCTCTCTTTTTTGTGTGTGTGTGATGGAGTTTCGCTCTTGTTACCCAGGCTGGTGTGCAATGGCGCGATCTCGGCTCATCGCAACCTCTGCCTCCTGGGTTCAGGCAATTCTCCTGCCTCAGCCTCCTGAGTAGCTGGGATTACAGGCACGCGCCACCATGCCCAGCTAATTTTTTGTATTTTTAGTAGAGACGGGGTTTCACCATGTTGGCCAGGATGGGCTCGATCTCTTGACCTCGTGATCCACCCCCCTCGGCCTCCCAAAGTGCTGGGATTACAGGCTTGAGCCACCGCGCCCGGCCGGTCTCAATTTCTTTGACCTCATGATCCACCCGCCTCGGCCTCCCAAAGTGCTGGGATTATAGGCGTGAGCCACCGCGTCTGGCCCTTGGTTGTTCTTGGTATTTATTTATTTAGGGATTATCTAGACACCCATAATAATTATTGGTTTGAAGACAGGGAGGATCCTCACATTTCCTTTTACCAACCTCATGATCTTCATCATAGATGCACTGAATGATCAAGGGGTTGAAATGTGAATGGTTTTTCGTTAGTTATCAAATTATGGTTATTATAAAAAACATAGTTTGGAAGGCCTTCAAAATAGTGAGCCAATAATCAAGAACGTAACTTTCCCTTCTCTTTCCCTTTGGAGCCACAAAGAGACTGTTACCTCAAAGCAAGTACTCTTCAAAGATACATTGCAAGTATTCAATTTAAAGATTTTTCCTCCTACATGTCTAGCTCTTTTTCAGCTCTATGCAGAAAATAGCAGGGGAGGTTATGATTCTGGGGCACGCATGACTCGAAGAGTTTTGAGAAAACTACTAACAGATCTGCAGCAGGTAAATCCCTAATGCTTAAGAACTGTACTTTTGTTTCAGTTAATTAGCCACATTTATTATTAAAGAATCTGATGTCTCCAGTGTCCATTTTACCTTTATATTGATCCCAGGCAAGCTCCCTCCTCCATAGCCACTGCTGTTACTTGAGTATAACTTAACTTACACTCATAAGGTTGTGAGTAGAAGGTTATGAGTTATACTCACACTCATGAGGCTAAAGTTATTGGAGCCTATAGGTAAGAATTATTTGCATTGCTGTAAGTTTACTGTTCGTTTACTCTCTATAGAGTTGTAAGATAGCCTGGCAAAGACGATGATGTATTTCTCTATAGGTACAGATAATCACCACTGAAAACGTATCCAGAGGTCTCTTTTGCTTATTCCAAAGTGTATAATTTTCCTTACACTCCTTATACCTTTTTCACTCCTACATGTTAAAATACTGTGCCTGACCTGCACCGAGTTCTCCATGCCTGACTTCTGCATTTCCATCTATCTACAAGGCCATTGCCTTTCCTTTCACTTGACAAACACTACTCATCTTTCAGTATTACTCAATCATTTGTCACCTCCTTGCTCAAAGCTTCCTTGACTTCCTATGCATAACCTCGTTGCAGCACTTGTCAAATTGGAGCAGATGCTTCCCCATGGGACTATTTCATCTTTATGTCTCCAGTGCCTTGAACAGTGTCTCATACAAAAAGACCTCCAAAAAATACTTAAAGAATGCATAGATGGAGTGCCATGCTGAGTACTCAGATCATTTCCTGTGCTTTAAGAATGCGTTGATTTGATTTTGTTTTTATTCTTACTAGGCAAGGGAATTTAACCTCCTTAAAGTTTTTTTTTTTAATGTTAAAATGACATAAATTGATGTAACCAAGCAAGAACTTTTGCGAATGGATTAAATAGGCTCTGGATTATCTTGTGTGCAGGTGCTGTTGTCCTATTGTACCCTTACCCTTGTTTTGAAGGATGTCTCCATTCTTCCAGCTCCTACAAAATCCCCAAGTAGATGTTTTGTACTGTAAAGACCTAGGAACTTTCTGTCATTTTTCTCCTGGGTCTGGACCAAGGATTCTGAACTGAGGATAGTCATGATGGGAGTGGGGAGGGATAAGGAGGAAGGTAATAAAAATCTCTAGGACACGGAGCATTCTGCCCCTACCTGCACCCCAGGTATTAGTATGCTCCTGAGAAGGTCTTAGGAAGGCAGAGATTTGCACAGAAATTATCATCCCATTGACTGCTATTATGAACTCAGAAATAGATTCCCAGAGAAAATTCCAGGCCTCACCACATGATTCAAATCCTCCCCTAAGCATCGTAATTATCATTTCAAGTGGTGTCTGCCTGTGCGGTGTGCCATCTAGCCATGTTTAATTCTTCCGAGAACACCTGCAAGAAATTAGTCACTTGGGCCATTCATCTGCAAAATTTTTATGCACACCCTGACAGGCAAAAATGTAGGTTGAAACCCACCACAGAAGTGAATTTTCTTTGTACTAGGTTAGAATCACAGAGCTGTTGAGAGTCATTCTACATTATCCACCCATCTTATTTCACAAATGAAGTAAAACTCCTTTCCCAGGGCTCAAGGACATCAGAGGAGGGTGAATGTTGAATCAGCATCACAGTCTAAATAAGTGGTTCAGTTAGTTCATCAGCATTCACAAGCCAAACCATGGGTAATGAGTTACGTTTTCAGACAAAGGCTAAATAACATAGGAAGTAGTTACTTACATTTGACTGGTGACAGGATTATCAATTTAAAGTACAAGCCATCTTGTCACTATTACGCAAATGTTTGTTGACTTCTGCCTGGCTAATTGTCAGCAAAGAGGTTCTGAGTGCCACTTTCCTGATTAGAAGAACGTTTATTCGAGTTGATGGACTCAGCAGGAGGGTCTCTGAGATTACTTCTGAGCTTGCAGGCAATGCCTGCTGACAGCCTGTGCTGTAGAAGACATCAGATGTGAAATTAGGACTTGTGACCAAATGGGAATAAATGGAGGTGACAGGTACATGTATCTGTGCATATAGATGATGTCAGAGCCAAGTCCCTGGCCATCTTGGCAGTCACAAAAGGTTCTTAGTGCCTTCATTGAACGCCTTATGGTGACTGTGGTAGAAAGGTGGAAACCACTGAGTGTGGTGGCACAGATTGAGCCGTTGGAATGTATGTAGTAAGGTTGGCTGTGACAAAGCTTTATGAAAACTCCTCAAGAAAGAGTCAGAGTCCTGGAGTGAGACCCCCATTCTGCTGCTAAATTGCTTTTTTGGCATTAGCAAAATATCAAATCTCAATTACTCAAATAAATTGCTTTATTTTTGAAAAATATTTAATTGATAATCAGAAACTGTATGTATTCAAGGTATACAACTTGATGTTTTGAGATACATATACACTGTGTAATGACTACCACAGTCAAATGAATTAACCCATCTGTCACCATCATCATTACCATCTTGTGGGATGAGAGGTTTGAGGACACTTCAAATCTGCTCTTTTATCTATTTTCAAGTAAACAATACTGGAAAATGTGGAAAAAAAAACCCCTTTTTTTTGAGACAGAGTTTTGCTCTTGTCACCTAGTTTGGAGTGCAGTTGCACAAACTCGGCTCACTGCAACCTCCACCTCCCAGGTTCAAGCAATTCTCCTGCCTCAGCCTCCTGAGTACCTGGGATTATAGGCACCTGGCACCACGCCTGGCTAGTTTTAGTATATTTAGTAAAGATGGGGTTTCACCAGTACTATTACTAGTTGCCATGCTGCAATTACATCCCCCGAATTTATTCATCTTTTTTTTTTGAGATGGAGCCTGGCTCTACAGCCATGTTGGCCAGGATGGTCTTGATCTCTTGACCTTGTGATCCACCCATCTCAGCCTCCTAAAGTGCTCAGATTACAGGCATGAGCCATTGTGCCCAGTCCGAATTTACTTATCTTATCAAAGTTTCTACCCTTTAATCAACATATTCTCCTTTATCTTTATCCACCCTGGCATCCACTATTCTTTTCTCTGTCTCTATGAATTCATTGTTTTTAGATTCCACATGTAAGTGTGATCATGCAGTATTTGCCTTTCTGTGCCTGGCTTATTTCATTTAGCATATTGTCCTCCAGGTTTATTCATGGTGTTGCAAATGACAGGATCCCCTTCTTTCCTAAGTCTGAGTACTATTCCATTGTATATTACATGCCACATTTTTTTATTCCATTCATCTGTCAATGAACACTTAGATCGTTCCAGAAACCTGGCTGTTATGAAGAGTGCTGCAGTGAACATGGGAGTGCAGATGTCTCTTTGACAGACTGATTCCCTTTCCTTTCATCCCTTGCTTTAAAGAAGGGTAGTGATTACCACCCTACCTCAGAGACGGGTGTTTCTTAAAATGATATGATATGAAAGTGTTTAGAAAGGTTTTTCTCAAAGCTACTCTAGGCTTGTCCAAAGGTAGCGAGTTATCTCAATAGATGGTTTACAGTCAGTTACAGATTGAACTCCTGGATCTACTCTTTCCCACTTCTCACTACTGTACTTGACTAGTCTTAAGAAATATGTATATATACAATACCAAAGACTTGGAACCAACCCAAATGCCCATTAGTGATAGACTGGATAAAGAAAATGTGGCACATATATACCATGGAATACTATGCGGCTGTAAAAATGAATGAGTTCATGTCCTTTGCTGGGACATGGATGAAGCTGGAAGGCATCATTCTCAGCAAACTAACACAGGAACAGAAAACCAAACACCACATGTTCTAACTCATAAGTGGGAGCTGAACAATGAGAACACATGGACACTGGGAGGGGAACATCACACACTGGGGCCTCTTGGGGGGTGGGGGGCAAGAGAAGGGAGAGCATTAGGACAAGTACCAAATGCATGCAGGGCTTAAAACCTAGATGACAGGTTGATAGGTGCAGCAAACCACCATGGCACATGTATGCCTATGTAACAAACCTGCATGTTCTGCACATGTATCCCAGAACTTAACATTAAAAAAAGAAGTATGTATACTTTAAAACTCTAAACTTTAAGACAGTATTATTATGATATGCATTTCACAGGTGAACAAAGGCGTAAATAAAGGTTAAAATAATTTGGTATCACAAGAGGTAAAACAGAAGGAAGCAGTTTATCACCCCATTGGCAGACTTCCTTCCTTTACCCTCTTCTCTCCTCTTCTTCCCACTTGCTTATTCATTGTCTTAATGCAAACAGCATACAAAACCCACACATTGCTTTTGTTCTCTTGGATTGAGACAGTTCACCTGGTCTCAGATACCAGACTCTTAGGACTGCATGGTTGTGGGCACCAGCTCTCGGGCCTGCTGCTCCCGGAGCCCACATATTTCTCCACTTTCTAACAGCTGAGATGAGGTTGTCTCTTGCAGATCCCAACTGTCGTGGGAGAGAGTCGTGCTCTTTGCTCTGTGGAGAGTGCCACCCGCAGCTGTTTCCAAGGGGTGAGTGCCTTGCAAAAGTCCCTGGAGTTGGGGACAGACACAGTGAATTGGGATAGTTTGCTCACTGATTTAAATTACAGACCTATTATTCCTCCACAAAGTATCCCAGATAACTGAATTTAGGAGATAGTCTCACCTCCAGCTTTTCATACGATAAACCTCTTCAGCAGAGCTGACAGAATTAGTGTCAGAAAAGAAAATGAGAATACCAAGTCATGCCTAAAAACACATATTAGGGTGTCATTGTTTTTCAGGTGTTGAGCCCAGCAATCAAAGAAGAGAAATTCCTGTCTTGGGTGCAATCTGAGCCTCCCATCCTCCTGTGGCTCCCGACCTGTCACCGGTTATCAGCTGCTGACAGGGTCACTCACCCTGCTCGGTGTATGGTCTGCAGGACTTTCCCGATCAGAGGACTCAGGTATGGTCACCAGCAGCATTGCTCGGATTACCGTTCTCCAGTTGGTTCTACAGTTGGCGCTGCATGCCTTCAGATTCTTTTTGGGGTCCTCTTCACACATCTGGAATTCAGTTGACTTTTTGGCTCAATGATTTCTTGGCAAGAGGCATCCCGGTTAATAATAAATTGTCTTTTATCTTCTATAATGGTTGAAATATTAAATTCTTCCACTGATGCATACTGTGACTAATAGACATTTTTATTCCTCTAAGGGGAATAAATTTTGCCTTTTTTGGGGGGTGGGGACAGGGTCTCTATCTTTCACCCAGGTTAGAGTGCAGTGGCACTATCATTGCTCACTGCAGCTTCAAACTCCTAAGCTCAAGTCATCCTCCCACTTCAGCCTCCTGGGTAGCTGGGAGTACAGGTGCATGCCACCATGCCCAGCTAACTTTCCATTTTTTTGTAGAGATGAGATCTTATTATGTTGCCCAGGCTGGTCTCCAACTCCTGATCTTAACTGATCCTCCTGCTTCAGCCTTCCAAAGCACTGGATTACAAGTATGGGCCAATGCATCTGGGCTGTCTTTTGTTCCAAAAACAACTTTTAAGTATTTTGGAACCATTCATCCAACATCATCATCATCCTAACGATGCTAATTTTGTTAGGTGTTAGACAAATGCCAAGCTGAGCAGTTCACATGGGTCATTTTATTTAAAATATATTGTAAGCCTATGCAAAGGGTTGTATTATTCTCCCCAATTTGCAGAGAAGTGAAATAACTTACATGACTAGCAAGCAGCAGAGGCTGGTGGCCTAAATCCAGAGTCCCTGCTTTGCAGCCATGATGCTCTACTGCCTCCCTGTGCATACAACTGCAAACGAGTCTCAGACTCACGGGGATGATCAGCATGAATGAGAGCAACTCAGCCCAGATCTTCTCTCTACCTGGAGCAAAGGACAGATTCGAGAGCTAGATTTGGGGGTGAGATTCAAATATTTCCATAGCTTTGAGGATACAATCAAATCCCATCCAGTAAAATTAGAGTTATCATTAATAGCTTGGGAGAAGAGAAAGAAACTACCAGGTATAGGCCAGGTATAAAAGATGCTATTATTCACGATGAGTGAACAGGGGCTAGGGGTGTGGAAGTACTAAAGCTCTGGAACTTCAGGCAGCTGAAAACAGGGCAAAGCTGGGGGTGCCCAGAAGGAGAAGGGGACAAGAGGCCTCAGGCCCCAGCTCCTGCTCACTTTGTTCTTCTTCCTTTTCCATGCTTCCTGACCCTAGCTAAGGCAGAACTGAAATATGCTCCCCATGGAGACAAAATAGGTCTGTTTAGTACCAAGAAACCAGAGATCTCGTTTTAATTTTGCCAAGAAAATGAATTGGGTTTGCAGAGAATTTGCAGGACATAGTGAAACTTCAGTCATGTAAATTCTACCAAGTAACTGAACTTTAAACAATAAAACATATAAAAGGACAGGACTATTGGAAACCAAGCAAGGAGGAACAAGGAAATCTTCATACTACAATGAAACATAAATTATTTATGCTGGACAATGGGGAAATTGGAATATGATTTACCATGTTATGAGTACATTATGATTGTTTAACCAACAAGCCAGTGTTAGTTAAGGAGTAACTACAAGTCCTGCCCTAGGTCAGGAACAGGATTAACTTTGCAATTTTATTAAACACAACTTTTACATGGCAATTTCTTTCAAAATTATTATGTTAACCTAAAGCAGATACTATTTCTATTCTACAGATGACAAAATTGAGTCTCAAAGAGTTTGAGTGACTTACTTAAGTCACCCATAAAAACGGCAAAGGCAGAGGGCAAGAAATGCTGTAATTAACCGTCTGTTGAGAATGAGAACAGGATTTCTTTGAAATGCCTCCATGTAAACCACATTCCCTCCTAGACACCCAAGGCAATAAACAGGTGTCAATATACAAAGAGCTGGGAGACTTGGGCAAGGCTTTTTACCTCTCTGGACCTCAAGTTGTGTGTGTGTGTGTGTGTGTGTGTGTTTAAAATACAGCAGGCTATATAAAATGATGTCTGAGACTTCTGATTCTATTAAAAATTGCCCGGATATATAATAAAACTAACTTTAAACTTGTGTTTTGGAATCTCAGAAAACTCAACAGTAGCTTTGGGTTTTTGGGAGATGAAGAAAGCCATGTTAGAGCAGAAGCATTTGCAGATCTGCAGGTAACAGGAAGAGGACAAAGATTCGGCCTTGTAAAGAAAGAGAAGGTGCAAAGACCACAGAGCAGCCCTAATCCGAGATTGAATTTGTAGAAGGACATGTCACATTTTTGCTCTGTGATAGCCATGGAAGGTTGAGATGAAATTGGGGGAAAACCTGGGCTCTATATTGGTAAAAACACCGATCTCATTACCCACACAATAACCATTCTCGTATACTGGTAGGTAGTTTCAGAGCACTGATGAACAAATTTAAGGATAGAGCAGCATATTACCCTAGACAAGTCAATCACAGCCATCTAGTTAATGCTTGATAAAGCAGCCAGCATGGATGGCTCATCAAATATTCCTTAAAAATATTGTTTATTATGTTGTACATTTCATTGAAAAAGTTAACGTCTTCCCATTTATGTATGTTGAACAATTTTTAAAACTTTCTAAAAATTTTACAAGGCCAAGAGGATAGGGTTTACTAGCTCCATTTTTCCTTTATTGAAGAAACTAAGTCATTTATCCAACTTCATTCAACTAATGTTCATTGAAAACCTACCGTGTACCAGGCATTCTCCTAAACTTAAGTGAGCTTAAGTTTCCATTTCAACTATTAGTACTACTATGAGTAGTAATGGTGGCATGCGAATTCAAACTCAAGCCTCTGCCTTGAGGAGTGGTGATGTATTCTAGTGGTTAAGATGGCAGGCCATCAATTCAGATGGTAACCTGGGAGTCAAAATCTTCTACTACTTACTGAGTAGTTGTATAACTTTGTCCAAGTGACTTAAACTCTCTTTGATTCAGGTTCCTCATCTGCAAAATGAGGGTAATTGTAGGAATACCTGAAAGAATTTCCATGGGGATTAACTGCATCAACACGTGTACACTGCCTGCACATAGAACAGGCACAACAATGCTAGCTGCTGTTATAGTCATCCCACTCTGTTTCTTCATATCCTGCCATGGGAGTCTGGGTTGGAAGTACAGCAGTGAGCAAGGGTAGCTGAGGGGTGATCTGGAGGCATTTATATTCTCTTGCTCTGCCTCTAAATGACTTTGATCAGACCATCAGACCTTCTGCCATCTGGCCTCAGAAAATTTTCAAGTTTTTTTCCCTGCTGTTCTTCAGGGCAATTAGCAGGTCTGATAGATCTGGTGTCCTCTAAACCCTTCTTATTCATCTCAATCTTCGTTATCTTATTATTCTGATTCTTTCTACTTGGGATTTCCTTTGCTTTAATCTCCAGCCCACCTTCCATGCATAGCATGAGTCTCACTTCTTGCATGAAAACTTTCCAGTCCACACCAGCCCATAGGGCTCTCCCTCTGCCTCCCTGCTATAGCCCTGCTTCTCCACGCCTCTCATTTAGCACTTAATCACACATCGCCTAATTCTGCAAGTTGTTACCTCAACCTTCCATGTCAAAGTTTTGCAGCAAGATATGAAATTTAAGAGCACTGGAATCTTGTCATATTTCTTTTCTGTAACCTTTAAGACAGGGGTTGAAAACCCAGATGCTTAAAAGGCAAGGCAAGTGGTATATATGAAGTAAATAGGACAGGTAGGGACTATGGCTAGCTCAGAACTATGTGTCCAGTCTAAAAGGAACAGCTGCCACCTGGTTCTCACCAGCTGTCACCATATGAAGATGGAGCTTTATACTATATACACTACAGTTAGAGAGGAGAATTTAAGTATCGAGAAAAAATGTATAGCTCCCTGTTATTTTGTAGACAAACAACATGGTCCCACTCAAATATACTTAAAAGTTACTGATGATTTCTAGGTCTCACTAGCTCTCCCCTAACATCACAATAGTTTCCTGAGTATTATGGGACACTCCTCCTAACCAGAGTGTGTCAAGAATCTCTCCTCTCCTTCTGACTGCAAAGGGAGTTAAGGTTGTCATTTCTCATAAAGAAAAAATCTCCAATGTTGATGGGTCAAGAAACTTGGGTGTGGTGAGGAACTCCCCTCCTCCACTTTATATCTTTCCTACATACAGACTTCTATAAAATGACAAATCCTTATTTTTAAATTTGTCTATGGCTTAATTTTCCCCAGCACCACACAGGAATGCAGGCCCAATATTATCATATTGTGCAAAAGTTTAAGTGAAGCCAAAATTGGATGTTATTGAAATCTGCTTGTTTAATTAGCTGTCAAATTCAAAGTATTTGAGTGCATTGTGCAGCTGCACATGATGTGGCTGCAGATATAAGGGTTTATCCTAAAGGTTATAGCACATGGCACCCTGCATATGGAGGGCACTTAGTATTTTGGGAAATAAATCAGACTTCTATACCATAGCATATATAGCATGAATATAAGGCCATATTAAATTCTAATAAATGAAGATTTGAATAAATAAATGCCTCAGAGTCATTGATAATCCTATCATTTGGGAGAAACTTTACACTGATTTGGTAGCTCGGACATCTTCTATGTGTTTTGGGGTGCTCATTCTCTACCTGGATATTCTTTCTTTTGCTCATCTACTAGTGACGAAAGCTGTGCTTCTATTTTGATTGGCAGGTACTGCTGTCTGAAGTGTCTCAACTTTGACATCTGCCAGATGTGTTTCTTATCCGGTCTCCACAGCAAGTCCCATCAGAAGTCTCATCCTGTCATTGAGTACTGCGTTCAGGTAACATTTAATGTCGCATACCAAATTATTGTTTAATCAATTCAGTATAATCAATAGCCATGAAAAAAAACTTGCCCTCCAGTGAAACCTCAGATTCTTCTCCTGTCATCTGTTACAGTATTTAAGACTAATCAAGTGGCAAACTCCACCTTGAATCTCTCTCTCAATATAAGTATGCTTTCTTCACATTGTATGTCTCAATGAAAGGCTTTAGGCACAAGAAAAGGCCAGAGTTGAGTCTGAAGTAATTGATTAGATACTCTGGACTAGAATATGTCAGTGAAGAGTTAGAAAGAGAATTGGAAATGGATACAGATGGAAAAGAGAAGGGCTCTGATTTGGCAAAAATGATGCCACAAGACTCCTAGTTACTGGCATATTTTTGCAGAATTTTTCTTTTTTAACATGTCTTTTCCTGAACCCTAACTTTCAAATATTTCTTCTTTAGGAAAAAAGAAAGATAATTATCTCAATGCTGACTGAAAAAGTATACAACTAAAACTTCACAGCTGCCTTTCAAATTTTTTAAAATTATAAATTCCTAGCAAGCGAATTCAGTTCCTTGTAAGAGAAATAGCATAGTACATTTTAAGAAAAGGCATTCTAATTGTTCCCAGAAAGAACATTTTCTTTTTATTACTAAATTCCATGAGTAAATTTCTTCACACAGATGGCAACCACCTCCAATACCACAATAGCAAAGGATGTTGATTAATTAACTTCGCCAAGGATAGTTTCCCTCCTTCTCTCCTTTACATGAATGGCACACAAAGGTCAAGTGCCTGAATCTTGTCGAATACTTTCCAGTGGGCATTGCCTTACTAAACTGTGTGGACCCAGATCCAGATTCTCAGGCCTAGGATCTACTTTCCTGGGGCTAAATCTTGGATTTGTTAATGTTAGAGTGACACCATGTGGCCGCTTTATTATGCTTTAAATTTTAAGTGCTGAAGCCCTTAAAATCAAACATCTCATTCCTTCTTTGCTTCCTTTTGGTAGAGGTTCTTAACTTGGGGTTGATGAATAGATTTCAAGTGGCCTATGAATCCACTGAAATTGCATACAGAATGGAATTTCTGAGTATTTTGCTGGAGATAAAGCCACAAGTTATCTTCCAATTCTCAAAGGCATCCACAACCCCAAATGTGAGCAACCACAGGCTTGGTCGTCTTTGATGCCCTCCTCTAGGTGTAGAATGTCAAATGACTAGGGTTACTCTAAGGAAGAGGACTTATTGAGGGAGTGTGGGGTATTTAATTTGAAGAATTATGCTATATAAGAATGTGAAAAAATTCAGGGATAAGAAAGGGGTAAGATTATTTTCCGAGAACTTAAGAGAAATAATTCAAAAAACTTTCATGGTTGCCTGTCCACATGCAGGTAAGTAAAAAAGACCACATCTGACACTTTTTTAAAATGTTGGCTTTTTCAGCAGATGTCAGCAAAGCACAATTCAAAGCTTCTCTTCAGGACCCTCAGAAACAACCTTCTTCAGGGGTGCTGTAGGAAGAAAGAAGCGGTGAGAAGGCAGCACCTGCTGGACCAGATGAATCCAAAGGATGTGGCTCACCATGGACAGGCCAGGTGAGTGGCTTTGAGGTCCAGCTGGTCCCACAGAGCAACTGCCCAGGGCCCTGGGTGTTGTGTTAACCAGCCAGCAATCTTTCTAATGCTGAAGATCCTAGACAAGGCAGGAGGCAGGGTGAGGGATCGACTTAAGAGATTCTTCTTCTCTAAAAACGGACTTTAATTTCAAAGTAGAACTAAGGCCACAACACCTTTTGGTGACCCATCCAGATGTTTAGAGTTATTTCTACAATGAAAACCATCAGAAAGATACTGAAGATTGTTAATATTAGAATATTTGAATATCTTTGTTATAGTCCTAGTTTTTGCTGGTTTGCTTTTGGAAGCCTATTTCAGAATTAATACTAAATTTTGTTTAAAAAGGAAAAAAAAGACAGCCTACCACCACTCACAGAGGAGTGCTATTCACATTTTAGTGTTATCAAAACAGGGATTATGCTAATTTTTCATTATTAGTTCCCAAAACATTGTTTTTAACAGCCTTACTCTCTTCCATATAAGAAAGTGCCACAATTCAAGAGCAATACATTATAGAACATTTGGCTATTTCCAAATGTTGCTCCCCCAAATTCTAGAGTCAACTTCCCTATGCATGAATTTCATCTTAATACGTTTATGTTTTTATTAAGGGAAAATTCATTCAAGAAAAATCCTTGAGGCCGGGCACAGTGGCTCAAGCCTGTAATCCCAGCACTTTGGGAGGCCGAGGCTGGTGGATCACAAGGTCAAGAGATCGAGACCATCCTGATCAACATAGTGAAACCCTGTCTCTACTAAAAATACAAAAAATTAGCCTGGCATGGTGGCGCGTGCCTGTAATCCCAACTACTCAGGAGGCTGAGGCAGGAGAATTGCCTGAACCCAGGAGGCGGAGGTTGCAGTGAGCCGAGATCGCGCCATTGCACTCCAGCCTGGGTAACAAGAGCGAAACTCCGTGTCAAAAAAAAAAAAAAGAAAAGAAAAGAAAAAGAAAAATCATTGAATAAAACATTATGAACTTAGTTAATTCTCAAAATTTAGAATGCCAAATTGTGCTCCAGAGGGGCACACCCTGCCATGACCAGTGTATGTAATTGCCCATCACAAGCCCAATCACCCACCTAAAGATGACCTTTAAAAGGTTTTTGTGACCTTCATTTTTGAACTAGCCACTTCTTTGTAATTTAAAATAGCAGAAGATACAGGAAAGAAACACTTTTTTTTTCTTTTTTAGAGACAAGATCTCACTCTGTCGCCCAGGCTGAAGTGCAGTGAAACGATCATAGCTCACTGCACACTTGGACTTTTGGGCTTAAGTGATTCTCCCACCTCAGCCTCCCAGGCACACACCACCATGCTAGCTGAATTTTTATATTTGTTTTTTATAGAGATGGGATCTTGCTATGCTGCTCAGGTGGGTTCTCAAACTCCTGGCCTCAAGTGATTCTCCCACCTTGTCCTCCCAAAGTGTTGAGATTACAGACACAAGCCACCATGCTTAGCCTCATCACATTTTTGAGAAAAAGAAATATTGATTGACTTTCACTTTGCCTCCTAGGAGTATAAGAATAGATTACTTTAAATCAGATTGGACTTATTGGTTCATTTCTTTTATAATTCTCTAATCTTTTCTCAGACATCCAGCGCAAATTTCCATCTCAATTCCAGACTTCTATTTCGGTGGGCATTTTGTTGCTTTAAAGTTTGTTGTACTTTAATTGGCTCTTTAAAGAATGTTTATGGTTCCTTAAAGAATAAAGTACACAATGACGTCAAAATTAGGCGCTATCTATTATTCTTGTGTCACATTTACCTATCAGGTTATCAGTATATGATTAAAGTTAGAGAATTTGGATATCATCTTGATGTGTATCTTTAATATTGCACATAGAATTTAAATTTAAAAATAAAAACAAAGATACCAGGTTCCAGTTTATCTTTATTCTTAAAGCCAGCTATTCTCACCTTTCACAAGGAAAGTAACAATAAAATGTTAATCATCTGAATATATTGGATACTTGAGATCTTACCCAAATTCCTACATTTTCATAGCCACATCACAAAGATCCACACTCTTTTTCTTTTGAGATGAAGTCTTGCTGGGGACACTCAGGCTGGAGTGCAATGGCACCATCTTGGCTCACTGCAACCTCTGTCTCCCGGGTTCAAGCAATTCTCCTGCCTCAGCCTCCCAAGAAGCTGGGATTACAGGTGCCCACCACCACACTCAGCTAATTTTTGTATTTTTAGTAGAGACGGGTTTCACCATATTGGCCAGGGTGGTCTCGAACTCCTGACCTCAAGTGATCCCTCCATCTCAACCTCCCAGAGTACAGGGATTACAGGCATGAGCCACCATGCCCAGCCGATCCATACTCTTATTTGCGTTGCTTTTGGCCACGGAAGCCAGACTGATCTTTTACACATTTTTGACACAAACATGACAGCACTTCTCACACACTCATCCGCTCCAAACCCTCATGGCTTTTTTAAACCAAATTCCTCCATCATTTTCCCATTGTGTTTAGGCTAAAAGTGAAAAGTTGTAACAATACTTAGTCTTGGTCCATTTGGTCCACCATGCTAATCTCTCCAGGTTCAGCCTCACAGCTCTCTGTGCTTCTCCGTGAACACACCAGGCATGCGGCCACCTCGGGGGACTGGTACCCCTACATCACCTCCGTGCGTGGCTTGACTGCTCACCTCCCAAAGACCGGCCGAGGTCTTTGCTCTAATGTAGGCTCATCCTGAAGGCAACCATTTACCATTCTGCCCCTGTCCTCACTCTGGCACTCCCAGTTATCCTTGCTGGCTTTATTTTTCTTCAAAGAACTTCCTCTGACATCCTGTATCTTATTTTACTTTATTTATTATTTATTGCTGTGCCCTTCTCTATAATGTAAGCTCTATGAGGGGAGGAATGTCCATTGTTTCCAATTGTATTGCCAGAATCTATAATCATATCTGAATATGATAAATGCTCAATAAATATTTGTTGAATGACAGACTGAATGAATGAATAATAAAATGTATAGTACATGATAGAGGGTTGGATAGATAAGGTGAGCCACAAGCTCTTTTAGAATGTAGAAAGAGTCAAGGAGTGTTGGAACAAAGTAATGAAGTTTGACTGCATCTGGAACAGACAGAAGTTTTGCCCTCAACTAACCATATGTGTGGCCATGAGGAAGTCACTTCACTTTTTTGAGTCAGTCTCTTTAGCTGTTAACTGAGATAACCTCTCTTCTCTACTCCCAGAGTGGCATTTCTGGAGATAAGATGAGGAAAGGGAATTGCAAGGGCTGTACAAAGCTAAGGTTCTCTAACTGTCACTGTGTTGTACTCTGTCCACCCCAAGTACAATAGAGTTGTTCCCCAAAGTAACAGTCTTATGTAATAATTTTCAGTGTAGCCTAGACTTTGATGAGTTCAGAAATTCTGATTTGTGGCTGATCTAGGAGAAAGAATGTGGAACATTACTCAATGACAATGTAATAACAGTAAAAAAAAAAAGTATCTTTGATATCTATTAAGTTGGCACACTAGCACTGACCGTCTTTGAAGAGATCAATGGTTATTGCCAAGTGATAATATTGAATTCTTTCAATGATTCAGCAAACAATCTGCATGGTAATAAGCCTTCTCCCTTTTGATGTGGTTTTATTTACTTTGCATATGATACTTTACACTGAGAATACTTTCATTTACAAAACCAGAATCGAAAGCTAGGTGCCAAATGTCATCATTCTTATTAAATATTTTAGGAAATTTTTGAACATGCAATTAAAAAGAAAACTAAAATGCTGAAAAATAACAGACAGAATTACTTCTATTTGTAGCAAATTTAATTGTGAATTACCAAGAAACCCCAAGTAACTAGCAAACATTGCTAGAATTAATAGGCTTCAAATGATGATGGAAAAATAAAATAAAAAATACACAAAATTCTTCACTGTACTAGCAATAATAGGCCAGAAATTTTATAAAAATCTAATTCAAAATACATGTAAAAATTATCTTTAAAAGAAACTACAAAAAAGATTCACAAAAATGATACAAGACCCAAATAAAGAAAAATATATTCCATTGAGTACAGAAAAAAAGTCATGAACAAAAGGAGAAAATACCAAATTCCTAAATGAGAAGACTTGCCTAAGAATGTGCCTGCTCCAAAAATTAATTGTTGATTTTCATTAATCACAGATTCAATACTTACAAATTTGCCTGTTTGCAAAAATTTATTTGTAACCCTAAAATTAACACTCACAGTGTTTTTGCATTGTTTGCATACATGAGCAGAGTGGCAAAAATTTTGAGTTGCCTGATGCACATGTTCCCAGCTGAGGTCAAACCAGATAGTGCTCTGTGTTACTCTTTCAGCCCTCATACTATAAGCAAGTGTCCTTTTCATGTCTATTTTGTGTCATGGTTTTTGCATATCTGTGCTTTTTGTTGGTGATTTCACTCTTGCAAATGGCCCCAAAGCATGGTACTGAATTGCTGTCTAGTGTTCCTAAGCACAGCAAGGCTACAGTGTGCCTTGACGAAAAACAACACGTGTTAAATAAGCTTCATTCAGGTATGATTTATATTGCTGTTGACCGTGAGTTTAATGCTAATGAATCAACAATATATATATAAAAACTGTCTTCATATTGAAACACATAAGACAATGTTGTGCATTGATTGGTTGACAAAAATGTTGTGGCCATAAGCTTGCAGGAACCTAACCCTGTATTTCCTCTGGGAGCAATGGGTTCAGTATTTCCTAATTCAGTGTTCATGGTGGCCTTATAGAGCATTACTACTATGAATAATGAAAATCTACTGTACTTAAGTTAAATGTGTTTCCAGATAGAATCACAATGTTTTCTAAATAGGATAAAATAATTTTGAAGGTATGTTGGAAGAATAGTTGTATAAGAATAGTAAAATTGTGAAACTGAAGAATAATGAGAAGAGACGTTAAGAATATCTGTTGAAGGATATATGTTAACATCCTTCAACAGATATTAACACTTACCATAAAACTACTATGACTAAATAATTAGTATAAAAAAGGAATGAACATGTAGGTCTAAGGATGAAAATAAAAAATGTAATAATTGATCCAAGCATATATGGGAACCTAATATGTGATAAAGGTGATATTTCAGTTCATAGGAAAATAATGCCTAGTTGGCTATCCATCTGGAAGGAAAATTGGCCCTTACTTTGCCCCACATACGAAAATAAATTCAAAATTAATTGAAATTTAAATATAAAAATAATTTAAAATAAATATTAGAAAACAGAAAGTCTGCTTGGAGGAAACCTTCCTAACGAAGACAGAAAAACAAAAAGTCATGAAGGAATAGACAGATGTCTATGATAGCACGCAATTTTAAACATTATGCTATGGTAAACGATATTATAAACAAAATAAAAAATAAGCCCTAGACTTAGAAAAATATTTTCAGTAATAAGACAAATGATGCTATACAAAAGCTCCCTGAAAATTGATAAGAAAAACTTGACATGAGGTCAGAAGTGTTGGCTGCTGTAAAGAATTCAAAATAGGGACCTCCCTGGACATCAGGGTGAAAGAGTGAATAGTTTCTCATGCTAGAGAAATGCTCTCCAGTGTAGTGGTCTTATCTTGCAAGGATTCAGTCTTGTGTCAAGGAGTGTCTTTGACAATGGAAGGAACTGCAGTCTCCCAGCTCAGTGCCAAAAGTGTGGGCATGTTTGAAATTTTTTATAATTCCATTAAACCTATCCAGATTATCAACAGCATCATAGAAAGGATGAAGCCAGGGAAATTTCCCCATGACAAAACAGAAATTTATTGTGCATTTCTTCTCTATGTATGTGAAGGGTAACAAAGTTCTATATGAGACGTAATATCAGATATTCAGTACATACTGCAGTGACATAAGGTGGTCTCTGTTGACCAAGGACTTGACAAAGGCCGGTCAATTTACCATCCACTCTGCTCCTCAGAAGGGCATATTGACTCCAAGTCCTGTGGACTTCACAGATTTTACCTGCAACCTTAAATAACATCAGAGAGAGAGTCTTATTTCCAGATTTCTCATCCGAGGACATCTCAACTCAATGAACTGTGCTGTCATGCAGCTGCTAACAGGAGAGCTGGTGGCAGAAAGGTGTGGAGCTATAGCTGGCTCATGTGGATAACTTTGAGTGTACAAAAAGTTACATCCACGATGCCACAGAGATTCTGAATATTCAGACGGCCCATGGGGACATATGTAGGGGCCTCTCTGTCCCTATATACATGGTCTTCTCCAGGCTGTTTACCTGCCCTATGCTGAAGACCACCAACTTCAAAGTGGAATCTGAGGCCACCATTGACATGCATCTTCATGCTGACCACCTGGTCATAGAGAACTTCCCCATTGCAGCTCTGCAGGATTCAGCCCAGAAGGAGGGAAGCACAAAAAACAGGAGTGGCCTTGTGGATATTACGCTGGTTATCTTTTATGGGGAAGTGAAGCCAGTAGTATATACTTGTTTTTGTGGTTATTCTGTATCAGAAATGAAGTGGACTCCATAAATTACAATTATTTTTTTCCCTCATTTCCTCAAGGCTTCTACTTCCAACAGGCACCTCTAATCAAATCTTTTCTTTGAAATTCAACCAGATTTCTTAATGCTATTTACAAGATCATGTCACAGAAAATGTTTCCTATGATGTACCTGTTCTTGTACCAAAAAAGGCACAGAAAACCTGTTGTGACAGCCATCTGAGCTGTGCTGGAACATAAGATCATGGGGACAAAAGGAAACCTCTCTCTAACTCACTAACAATGAAGGTAGCTGAGCACTCCCCACAGCAAAGGATCTGTGGCCAGGTGGCATTGCTTATGAAATTTGTAAATACCTTCCAAGGAAGAATGCAAAGTGGCATTTTCCCCACTCTATTTCTGTAGTTCTTTTTATAACATTTTTCACTGTAACTTCAAAATGTTTAGGGACCTGAGAAAAAAGCGTCCCTTGTTCTTTTAGGAGTAAGGGTGCTGGAGTGTTTCTGAACTCTCAAGAACTGTCATAAGAACTCATGCTGCCGTATTCTGGGAATATATTTAAATGTAAAGTTATGTAAGGGGAAAAACATATGTTTGCTCCTTTTTTATTGGGAGAGTTCTGAATGGCAGGAGCCTTGTGCCCAGGGTGGGTTGGTGAAGGCCCCTCTCCCCAGGGTGGTGCCAGGAAAATGCCTTTGATTGATAAACTTGGCCTGCCCCTCACCCCCTGAGGGACCTGTTTTGAGCCAGGGTTTTTTGACCTTAAGTCAGTGTTTCCTCAGTCTCCCTTTGTGGTTCAAAGTCAATGGTAAGTCTGTTGCAATACATTTCTTCCTTCAAACCCTATCATTGCTTTGTTGGCCCACAATTAACAGGATCTCAAAAATAAGCTAGGCGACAAGGTGCAGTGGCTCATGCCCATAATCCCAGCACTTTGGGAGGCAGAGGTGGGAGAATCACTTGACCCCAGGAGTTTGAAACCAGACTGGGCAACACAGGGAGATCTTGTCTCTACAAAAAAATAACTAAAAATTAGCTGGGCATGGTGGTGCATGCCTGTGGTTCCCGCAATTCTGGTGGCTGAGATGGAAGGATCACTTGAGCCCGGTAGGTTGAGGCTACAGTGAGCCATGATTGCACTGCTGCACTCACTCCAGCCTGGGTGACAGAGTGAAACCCTCTCTCAAAAATAATAAATAAATAAGCCATGCTACTTTGCACACTAATTGCCTTTCCTTCTTAGTTGTACTTCTGGACAGGCCTGGGCAAGGCAGGCTCAGGCTAAAGGCCTCCCAGGCTGTTCTTCCATTGTCCTGTAGCAGCGTTTGGTGATCTGTAATGCTCATTATGTTACATGCCTTCAATGTTGAGGGTAAACAAACATGATTTAGGCATTGCTTTATCTTAGGACTTCACCAATGAAATGGATAAAACTTATCTGAATCATTTGAAAGTTGCTTCTCAGAAAATACATTTCTGGTTTATAAATCTTTTATGCTCACATGACATTAATAAGTATCGGTCTTTGAGAGCCCATACTGTTAAAAAAAAAAAAACTCAAGAAGAAAAAGAAAATGGGAAGAACAAGTAAGTGAAGAGAAAAAATATACAAAATATATAAATAGGCAATCACAGAAGAATTTCAAATGGCCCCTAGACACCTAAAAAGATGCTCAACCTCACTAGTGGTTAGAAAAAAGGTAAATACGCCGGGCTCATGCCTGTGATCCCAGAACTTTGGGAGGCTAAAAGTTCTGCCTCCCAAAGTTCAGGAGGATCACTTGAGGCCAGGAATTTGATACCAGCATGGGGAACATAGGGAGACCCCATCTCTACAGATAATTTTTAAATTAGCTAGGTGTGGTGGTGTAGACCTGTGGCCTCAGCTACTTGGGAGGCTGAGGTAGGAGGACTGCTTAGGTCCCGGGGGTCAATGCTGCAGTGAGCTGTGATGGTACTACTGTACTCCAGCCTGGGTGACAGAGCAAGACCCTGTCTCAAAGAGAAAAAAAGGAAAAACAAAAAATGTAACAATGACATATTATCATTTTACCTATTGAAAAGACAAAGATGAAAATGAATGGCAACATCGTTTGCTGGTGAGGAGCGAAGAACATAGGTGCTCTTGAAATTTGGTAGAAGTACAAATGGCTACAGACTTTTCAGAAAATACACTGAAAAATATTTATTCAATGAATTTATTGAATACTGTTCTAGCCACTTGGGCTACATCAATGAACAAAAAGACACAAGGATTTCTGCTCTCTTGGAGCTTTTATCCTCGTGAGTACCAAATAAAAATTGCACATAAGGGAATTATATCATACAGTAAAATATTTAATTATTAAAGTTTAAAAAAAGATGCAGATAAAAAAGATAACGACTTAGAGGGAGAGTTGGTAGCAAATTTAAATATGGTAGCTTTAGTGGGCCTCAGTGAGAGGTGACATTTGATCAAAGTTTGAAGGAAGTGAGGGAGTAAGTCATGCGGGTATCTGAGGAAAGCACAATGAGGAGACAGCCAGCGCCAAGTGGGAGCATGCTTAGTATTAGGTTGTTACAAAAGTAACTGCAGTTTTTGCCATTAATTTTAATGGATCCAAAGAACAGTGAGGGGGCTAGCATGGCTGAGTGGGATGAGGGAGGGGAATAATAAGAGAATAAATAAGGCCAGGCACAGTGGCTCACACCTGTAATCCTGGCTCTTCAGAAGGCCGAATCACATGAGGCCAGGAGTTGGAGAACAGCATGGCCAACATGGTAAAACCTTGTCTCTACTAAAAATACAAAACTAGCCAGGAGTGGTGGCACATACCAATAAGTAATCCCAGCTACTCAGGAGGCTGAGGCAGGAGAATCACTTGAACCTGAGAGATGGAGGTTGCAGTGAGCCAAGACAGAACCACTGCACTCCAGCCTGGGTGACAGAGCAAGATTCTGTCTCAAAAAAAAAATAGGAAGAAAGAAAGAAAGGAGGGAGGGATAGCCTGGGGAGAAATGCCAAATGTGGGTGAAGGGGAGGAAGGCAGCAAAACACACTGCCATGTGTGTACCTATGCAAATGTCTTGCATGTTCCGCACATGTACCCCGAAACCTAAAATGCAATAAAAAATAAAATAAAATAAAAATTTAAAAAAAAAAAGAAAAAAGAAGAGGTGAGAAAGTGGGGCAGATGGAAGGCCAATATAAGAACTTGGGCTTTTTGCTTTGCGGAAACATTGGAGGATTTTGAGTAGAGAATCTAACTGAGGTTTCAAAACCCTCAGTCTGGTTATGAGTTGTCTCAGCTACGTTGAGAGTAGACTAAAGGAGGCCAAGAGTTAGAATCAATGTTTTTCCTAAATTTTTTCCAATGTTTTTATTATGAATTTTAATTTAAAATTTCAATCCATTTGGAATTTATTTTAGCAAAGGTCTAGCTTTACATTTTTCCTGGCGGCAGTGGGGATAGCCAATTATGTGATCTTTTCCCCACATAATTAAAATGTTAGCTTTTTCGCATACTAGCTTCCCTTGTATACTTGGATTAATAGAATTTATATTCTCATCCTCATATTTATGGGTCTATTCTTGCATTTGCACTAAATAATATTGTCATGGTGGTTCCATAGTAAGTAGAAAAATAAAATTGTCATCAACTGAGATGGGGAGGCTACAAGTGGAGAAGGTTTTAGGGGGAAGATCAGGAGTCCAGTTTAGGACACACTAAGATTGAGAAGTCTCTGAGATGTCCATGGGGAGATGTTGAGCAGGCAGTTGACTATTCATATCTGGAACTTGTAAAAAAAAAGATCTATACTGGAGATACAAATTTGGGGGTTGTTGGCATGTGTATGATTTTTAAAGCCATGAGATTGTATGAGATCACCAGAGAGTAGAAACAGAGACAGAGAAGAGGATCAAGGACTGAGCCCTGTGACACTCCATTTTACACACTTGCAGAGAATAAGAAAATCCATAAAGGGAGACTGAGAAAGAGTGAAGAATAGAAAGGGAAGACAACCAAGAAAGTGAGGAATCCTGGAAGACAGGTGAAGAAAGTGTTCAAGAATGAGGGCATGGTGTTCTGCTGTCAAATGCTGCTGCCAGGTCAAATAAGAATTACCGTTACCCTTCAAAATCAATGAATCCAGGAGTTGAATTAATTAAAAAAAAAACAAAATAGATAGACCACTAGCTAGACTAATGAAGAAAAGAAAAAAGAATCAAATAGACGGAATAAAAATGAGAAAGGGGATAGACTACCAAACACACAGAAATACAAACTATCATCAGAGAATACTATAAACACCTCTACACAAATAAACTAGAAAAGCTAGAAAAAAATTGAAAAATCCCTGGACACATACACCCTTCCCACGCCTAAACCAGGAAGAGTTGAATCCCTGAATAGACCAATAACCAGTCCTGAAATTAAGGTAGTAATTAATAGCCTACCAACCAAAAAAAACCCAAGACCAGATGGATTCACAGGCTAATTCTAACAGAGATACAAAGAGATACAATAGTTTCTACCATTTCTTCTGAAACTATTCCAAACTATTGAGAAGCAAGGACTTCTCCCTAACTCATTTTATGAAGCCAGCATCATCCTGATACCAAAACCTGGCAGACACACACACACACACACACACACACACACACACACACACTCTTCAGGTCAATATTCCAGATGAACATCGATGCAAAAATCCTCAATAAAATACTGGCAAAATGAATCCAGCAGCACATCAAAAAGCTTATCCACCACAATCAAGTTGGCTTCATCCCTGATGCAAAGCTGGTAAACATACACAAATCAATAAACGTAATCTGTCACATAAACAGTACCACTGACAAAACCACATAATATCATCTCAACAGATGCAGAAAAGGCCTTCAATAAAATTCAACATTCCTTCATGTTAAAAACTCTCAATAAACTAGGTATTGATGGAACATATCTCAAAATAAAAAGAGCTATTTCTGACAAACCCACAGCCAATATCATACTGAATGGGCAAAAGCTGGAAGCGTTCCCTTTGAAAATGGGCACAAGACAAGGATGCCCTCTCTTACTACTTTTATTCAACATAGTGTTAGAAGTTCTGGCCAGGGCAATCAGGAAAGCGAAAGAAATAAACGGGGTTCAAATAGGAGGAAAGGGAATCAAATTGTATCTGTTTTCAGAGGACATGATTCTATGTTTAGAAAACTCCATTATCTCTGCCCAAACACTCCTTAAGCTGATAAGCAACCTCAGCAAAGTCTCAGATTACAAAAACAATGTGCAAAAATCACAAGTATTCCTATATGCCAACAATAGACATGCAGAGAGCCAAATCATAAGTGAATTCCCATTCACAATTGCTACAAAGAGAATAAAATACCTAGGAATACAGTTAACAAGGGATATAAAGGACCTCTTCAAGGAGAACCACAAACCACTGCATTAGGAAATGAGATACACAAATGGAAAAACATTCCATGCTCATGAATGGGAAGAATCAATATTGTAAAAATAGCCATACTGCCCAAAGTAATTTATAGATTCCATGCTATTCCCATCAAGTTACCATTGACATTCTTCACAGAATTAGAAAAAACTTCTTTTAATTGCATATGGAACCATAAAGAGCCTGTATAGCAGGGACAATCCTAAGCAAAAAGAACAAAGCTGGAGGCATTATGTTATCTGACTTTAAACTGTACTACAAGGCTGCAGTAACCAAAACAGCATGGTACTGGTACCAAAACAGACATAAAAACCAATGGAACAGAATAGAGACCTCAGAAATAACACCACACATCTACAACCATGTGATCTTCAACAAACGAGCAAAAATAAGCAATGGGGAAAGAATCCCCTATTTAATAAATAGTGCTGGGAGAACTGGCTAGCCGTATGCAAAAAATTGAAACTGGATGCCTTCCTTACACCTTATACAAAAATTATCTCAAGATGAATTAAAGACTTAAATGTAAAACCCCAAACCATAAAAGCCCTAGAAGAAAAGTAGACAATACTATTTAGGACATAGGCATGGGCAAAGACTTCATAACAAAATGCCAAAAGCAATTGCAAACAAAGCCAAAATTAACAAATGGGATCTAATTCAACTAAATAGCTTCTGCACAGCCAGGGAAACTATCATCAGAATGAACAGGCAACCTACAGAATGGGAGAAAACTTTTGCAATCTACCCATCTGACAAAGGTCTAATATCCAGAATCTACAAGAAACTTAAAAAAATTTACAAGAAAAAAAACAACCCCATCAAAAAGTGGGCAAAGGATATGAACAGACACTTGTCAAAAGAAGACATTTATGTGGCCAACAAACATATGAAAAATAGCTCAACATCACTGATCATTAGAGAAATATAAATCAAAACCACAATGAGATACCATCTCACACCAATCAGAATGGCGATTACTAAAAAGTCAAGAAACAATAGATGCTTGTGAGGCTGTGGAGAAACAGGACACTTGTACACCATTGGTGGGAATGTAAATTAGTTCAACCATTGTGGAAAACAGTGTGACAATTCCTCAAGGATCTAGAACCAGAAATACCATTTGACTTAGCAATCCCATGACTGAGTATATACCCAAAGGAATATAAATCATTCTACTATAAAGACACATGCATATGTATGTTCATTGCAGCACTATTCACAATAGCAAAGACATAGAACCAATCCAAATGCTCATCAATGATAGACTGGAAAAAGAAAATGTGGTACATATACACCATGGAACACAATGAAGCTATAGAAAGGAATGAGATCATGTCCCCTGCAGGGACATGGATAAAGCTGGAAGCTGTCATCTTCAGCAAACTAGCATAGGAATGGAAAACCAAACACCACATGTTCTCATTCATAAGTGGTATGAACAATGAGAACACAGAGAGGGGAACAACACACACTGGGGCCAGTTGGGAGGCGGGGCCAGGGGAGGGGGAGGGAGACCATTAGGACAAATACTTAATGCATGTGGGGCTTAAAACCTAGATGATGGGTTGATAGGTGCAGCAAACCACCATGGCACATGTATTATACCTATGTAACAAACCAGCACATTCTACACTTGCATTCTGGAACTTAAAATGAAAGAAAAAAAAGAATTGACTTTTGAATTAGCAATAAGGAGATCATTAGTGACCTCCAAAGCAGCATCACAGAACAGTGGTAGTAGAAAAAGTCAGACTAGAGGCAGAGAGAAAGGGGAGCTGAGGAACTGAAGATACCAAATAATAAAATTCCAGGATTTTTCACCATGTTGGGAGCAAAGAGAAAATGTAAGTGATAGGGCCACTGAGGTTAAGAGTGTATATTGTTATGATGACCAAAGTAACAGCACAGCTGTTTTTGTATAAATTTATAAAGCACAAGTGTAATTTTGTTACATGGCTATATTGTTGAGTGGTAAAGTTAGGGCTTTTAAGGTATTCATCACCTTAATAACATACATTGTACCCATTAAGTAATTTATCATCATCTACCCTTTTCCCATACCCTCACCCTTCTGAGTCTCCATTGTCTATAATTCCACACTCTATGTCCATGTGTGCATATTATTTAGCTCCTACTTATGAGGGAGAACATGTGGTATTTGACTTTCCGTGTCTGAGTTGTTTCACTTAATGGCCTCCAGTTCCATCTATCTTGATGCAAAATATATTATTTCATTCTTTTTTATTGCTGAACAGTATTCCTTTGTGTATATATACCACATTTTTGTTATCCAGTCATCTAGGAAAGTAATAGCATGTTTGAGGCAATGAGTTCATAGAAAAATTGATGATCTGGAGCAAGAGCAGAGTATTATTGGAGCAATGTCATTCAGCAAAGAGGGGGTGGGATACACATGTGGAGGGATTGACTTTAGAAGAGTGGATCTACTAGATATTGAAATATATGCAAGATTTGGCCCTTGGAGTACAGGACAGTAAGCCAGAAACAACCTAAATGTCCCCTTGTAGAAAAGTGGTGGAATATGTATGATTATGAACATTCTGCAGAACATAATGAATCCACTTAAAAGAACAAGTTTTAGCTGCTATCCACTATACTAGAAGGAATTCACCATCATGCATCAGAGAAGAAAGCAAGTAGCAGAATAATGTGTGTGGAATGATTTCCTTGTTTTTTAAAAAATAAATTTAAAAGGCATATTGATGTTTGTAAATATCTGAGTACAGAAAATGGTGTATTTATGATATGGTTTGGTGAAGTCCTCACCCAAATCTCATCTTGAATTATAGCTCCCCATGTGTTGTGGGAGGGACCCAGTGGGAGGCAACTGAATGATGGGGGCAGGATTCTCCCATACTGTTCTCATGATAGTAAGTCTTATGAGATCTGATGGTTTTATAAAGGGCAATTCCCCTGCACACACTCTCTTGCCTGCTGCCATGTAAGACATGTTTTTGCTCCTCTGCTGCCTTCTGCCATGATTGTGAGGCCTCCCCAGCCATGTGGAACTGTGAATCCATTAAACCTCTTTTCTTTATAAACTACCCAGTCTCAGGTATTTCTTCATAGCAGTATGAAAATTGACTAACACAGTGTATGACCAACCATGCTGACACTCTGATCTCAGACTTTCAGCATTTAGAACTGTGAGAATATAAATGCCAGTTGTTTATGCTGCCCAGTCTATTTGTTACGGCATCCTGAGCAAGTGAAGACAGAGAAGAACAATATCAAGATATTAAAATGATCTCAAATGGAGTAGGAATAGAATGTATCATTCAGAAGGGTACAAAGAAATTATGGGTCACCCTATGTTTCTACCCCTAAATGGCCACCTCTGATGTAATTAAGTATTAATCATATCTTTCCTTGCGTTCTCATTGTGTCTTATAGAAAGCATAATTTTATATTGAAAACAATTGTATATGTCTGTTGTTTAGATGTGAATTCTCTGAGATCGGGAGCTCTCTGCTTTCTTATTGTTTTATATTTGCCATAACTGGAGATGACAAGATGTTTAAATATCGTTTTTGAATCAAGGAATGAAACAAAATGGAATTGTATAAAATACAATATGTCTAACCTTAAACTAATCCGATACATTCTATGTTCTTTCAGATTTGATGTGTTAAACATGTATCTGCACTTATTACCCCTAACGTCTGGATAAGATAACCTCGATAAGATGACCTAGGGGATTTTCTGCCATAACCCCTGAATTTCTTTGCCTTCTCATGTCTAAATTGTCAAGGAGAAGGGAAAATGGAATTTTTATTTCTATTATTGGCTACTTGACCCCCTGTCAATGAAATTTTCTGAAAAAAAGTAAAAACACACACACAGAGTAAAGTTGACCTACTTTATTGTTATTGTGGGGTGGATGGGTAAAGACTTCAATGTCTGATTTACATTTTCTAAAAAGGCTTTCATCAGTGTCATACCTGATAATCAAAAGTTGCTACAACTTTCTTATAAAACTCTGTAATAGGGTCTCCCTTGGGTACAAGAGTTCTAAAGGAACAGGGGATGTAAGGCCAACTGGACCAATAGAAACAGCAGCCACAGGGGCCTCCAAGTCTACACCTGTACCTGAAAGAATATCTCAGGGTCAACAAACTGAGGACAGCAACCCTCATTCCCAGGTGAGTCCAAAACGGAAAGGAACTGCTGCTAAAGCACAAATAATCTGGATCATTTTGTAGTGAGGTTCAGTGAACCATTCCTTAGTTTGGGGAATTTTTTTTGAGACGAAGTCACACTCTGTCGCTCAGGCTGGAGTGTGGTGGTGAGATCTCTGCTCACTGAAACCTCCACCTCCCAGGTTCAAGCAATTCTCCTGCCTCAGCCTCCCGAGTGGCTGTGATTACAGGAGGCACCTGCCACCATGCCCAGCTAATTTTTGTGTTTTTAGTAGAGATGGAGTTTCACCATGTCGGCCAGTCCGATCTCAAACTCCTGACTCAGCCTCCCAAAGTGCTGAGATTACAGGTGTGAGCCACGGAATCTATTTAAGATGTTCACATGACAAAAACAAAAAACAAAAAACAAAACTAAAACCTTATTTTTTAAAATAATGTTTTATCTCAAATCACAAAGTGCAACATATTTATTATAGAAAATTTCAAAAAGTCAAAAGAGAATGAAGAACAAAATTAAAATTGCAAATAATCGTTTATAATGCCGCTGTCAATACTTTGGCATACTTCTTTTCCTGTAAACATTTCAAAATTAGTTTATACTGTAAACTTTACTCATAAAGTTCTCTACAGTCATGACTATTTTCCATTGTCATAATTCTTCAAAAAACATCTTAATGGTTATATAATTTCTATTTAAATAAGCATAACATGATTTAATTCCTCTGTTTATATTTGGATTATTTTTAATTTTTGCTACAATTTAAAAGTTTACTATTAAAATTCTTATATATTGTTCTTTGTACACAGATTCCAATTATTTCCTTAGGATACATTTCTACAATGAATCACAAGAATGAAAACCACGAACCTTTTTTTTTATTTTTGAGACAGAGTTTTGCTGTTTTGCATAGGCTGAAGTGTAGTGGCGATCTCGGCTCACTGCAACCTCCATCTTCCATTTTCAAGTGATTGTCCTGCCTCAGCCTCCTGAGCAGCTGGGATTACAGGCACCCGCCACCACACCCGGCTAATTTTTGTTTTTGTTTTTTCTGTTTTGAGACGGAGTCTTGCTCTGTTGCCAGGCTGGAGCGCAGTGGCACAGTCTCGGCTCACTGCAACCTCTGCCTCCCGGTTTCAAGCTATTCTTCTGCCTCAGCCTCCCAAGTAGCTGATTCTGCAGGTGCATGCCAAATGCCCGGCTAATTTTTGTATTTTTAATAGAGACAGGGTTTCACCATGTTGGTCAGGATGGTCTCGATCTCTTGACCTCATGGTCCACCCGCCTCAGCCTCCCAAAGTCCTGGGATTACAGGCGTGAGCCGCCGCGCCCCGTCGCAGGAACATTTTTAAGGCTCTTCATGCTTATTGCAAAATTGCTGTTTAGAAAGGTATACCAAGTTATGCTTCTAGTGAACCTAACAACTTTTTCATGAGATCCTTGCTAATATTGACTTTTACCTTCTTTTAATTTTTGATAATTTGATCACCAGAATATATTTAATTTGTTTTAATTTGCATTTTTCTGAATCAGAGTGAAATGAAAGTTTTCCCCACCTTGTGTACAAGACAACTGTATTTTTTTCTTCTGTCCGCACCTGTTGCCATTTTTACTGATGAGTCAGTTTGAATTACCAATGTATTTAAACATTTTATATTTTGGCTAGGGAAATCTTTCTTCCTAGTTACTTCCTTTTAGCCTTATTGACTTACTGATAATATGACTTCCTACATACACATTTTCAATTTTAATAAAAACGTTAGTCTTTTTTTTCTTTTTGAGACCGAGTCTCACTCTGTCGCCCAGGCTGGAATGCAGGCTGGAGTTGCAGCTCACTGCAACCTCTGCCCCCTGGGGTTCAAGTGATTCTCCTGCCTCAGCCTTCAGAGTAGGTGGGATTACAGGTGCATGCCACCACACCCAGCTAATTTTTGTATTTTTAGTAGAGATGGGGTTTCACCATTTGGCCAGGCTGGTTTTGAACCTCTGACCTTTTGTAATCTGCTTGCCTCAACCTCCCAAAGTGCTGGGATTACAGGTGTGAGCCACTGCACCCAGCCTAAAAATGTTATCAGTCTTTTTCTTTGTAATTTCTTACATAGTTTCATGCTGGGAAAAATTTCTTCGTGAAGAAATCAAATGACTCTAGCTCTATTTATTTTAACATGATTTGATTATGTCGACACATAGCTGTTAAATCTATCGGGTTTTTATTTTGATGCATAATAAGAGGTAAGATAAGGGAGTCGCCTATTTCTTTTTACTTGAATAAATCTTTTCTTTTTTAATTTCTGTGATGGTTCCTGTAGTATATACCAAAAATTTTTTATCATTTTAGAATGTGTTTTACTGCTATCTATTAAGCTCAGTTGCTTTTCATTTTACTTTTATGTAAGAACAGCATTATTTGAATTATTCTAGCTTTCTGATACCTGTTAACATAAAACAAGTTTTCTCTTTTATTTTATTTTGTTAGCTACTTTACTGAGATACAATTTGCATGTAAAAAGATGTACATGCTCAGGTATAGTGGCTCACCTGTAATCCTAGCACTTTGGGAGGCCAAGGTGGGTAGATCAGTTGAGTTCAGGAGTTTGAGACCAGCCTGACCAATGTGGTGAAAACCCATTTCTACTAAAAATACAAAAACTTAGCTGGGCATGGTGGCACACCCCTATAATCCCAGCTACTCTGGAAGCTGAGGCAGGAGAATCACTTGACTCCAAGAGGCAGAGGCTGCAGTGAGCCTAAATCACGCCCCAACTCCAGCCTGGGTGACAGAGTGAGTCCCTGTCTTAATAAATAAATACATAAATGCCATTTAATCAAGTTTTTTTTTTTAAGAAAAGGAAAGCTGTATATATTTAATGTATACAACTTGATAAGTTTGGGGATAAATATACATGTGGGAAACCATCACCATTGAGGCCATAAACATATCCATCACCTCCTAATGTTTCCTCCCTTTATTATTATTATAATTAATTTGTATGTGTGGTGAGAACACTACAAGATCTAATCTCTGAGCAAATGTTAAGTATAGAGTATACAGTGTTGTTAACTATAGGCACTACTGTTTAGATCTCCAGAACTTTATCTTGCATAACTAAAACTTGATACCTATTAACCATTTTCTCCCTTTTTATTTTTATATTTTTACATATTAGCTATTATAACATAATTATTCTTTTTAACCATTTTCTCCCTTTTTATTTTTATATTTTTACATATTAGCTATTATAACATAATTAATCTTTTTCTTAATTTAATTTTACTTTAAGTTCTGGGATACAGGTGTTGAACATGCAGCTCTACATGTGCCATGGTGGTTTGCTGCACCTATCAACCTGTCATCTAGGGTTTAAGCCCTGCATGCATTTGTCCTAATGTTCTTCTTCCCCTTGCCCCCAACCCCTGACAGGCCCTGGTGTGTGACATTCCCCTCCCTGTTCAGGCAAAGTTCAGCTTTGAGGGAACCATTTCTAGGATAGGTTGTATTCTGGCCTGGCGCAGTGGCTCACACCTGTAATCCCAGCACTTTGGGAAGCCGAGGCAGACAGATAACCTGAGGTTAGGAGTTCAAGACCAGCCTGGCTAACATGGCAAAACCCCGTTTCTACTAAAAATACAAAAAAGTAGCTGGGTGTGGTGGCGCATGCCTGTAATCCCAGATATTCAGGGGGCTGAGGCAGGAGAATTGCTTGAACCTGGTAGGCAGAGGTAGCAATGAGCTAAGATAGTGCCATTGCACTCCAGCCTGGGCAACAAGAGTGAAACTCCATCTCAAAAAAAAAAAAAAAAAAAAGGTTGCATTCAACCCTGACAACTTTAAACTACTCCTGTGTCCATACAAAGTCTCTGCCAAGACTTCTGATTGTAACTTACAGATAAGGCTTCCTTCTGCCCATAGGGCCTTAACTTGCCAACTCAGTATTATAAAATCTTATGTTATTTAAAAAATAGGAGAACCAATGCATGCATGTGTAAGTAAAATGTTGAGAAATTTTAAAAGGGAAGAGGTGAGAGAGGGAGGTGAAAGAAAGATTCTTACTTATAAGTGGGAGCTAAATGATGAGAACACATGTCACACAGAGGGAACAACACACACTGAGGCCTACTGGAGGGCAGAGGATGGAGTGTGGGAGGAGGGAGAAGATCAGGAAAAATAACTAATGGATACTAAGCTTCATACCTGGATGATGAAATAATCTGTACAGCAAACCCCCATGACACACATTTACCCATGTAACAAACTTGCACATCCTGCACATGTACCCCTGAACTCAAAATACAAGTTTTTTTTAAAAAAAGGAAAGTAAGATGAAGGAAAGAACTTTAAAAATCCCAGTGAAGTTTTTTCATAAAGGGATTATAAATGCTATCTTTCTTTGAGTATACATTCTGCAAATACTTTACCATGTTTTCAATCAGCTGCTTATTTGCCCTCACATGTGTAACTCCACTTGTACACTTTCCAGCAATCATAATCAGTAGTCTGAGCTTAAGAAAGGGCTTCAGAATGTGACCATCTGTAATAGTCATCAAAGAAAAACTAGAGTTCCCGTATTGCAGTTGTTCTGGGTAGAAGTATGAGTGGAGGCTGGGCATGGTGGCTCTCGCCTGTAATCCCAGCACTTTGGAAACCCAAGGCAGGTGGATCACAAGGTCAGGAGTTTGAGACCAGCCTGGCCAACATAGTGAAACCCCATCTCTACTAAAAATACAAAAATTAGCTGGGTGCGATGGCAAGTGCCTGTAGTCCCAGCTACTTGGGAGGTTGAGACAGAAGAATTGCTTGAACCTGGGAGGTGGAGGTTGCAGTGAGCTGAGATCATGCCATTGCACTCTACCTTGGTGACAGAGTGAGACTCTGTCTCAAGAAAAAAAAAAGTGTGAGTAGAGAGTAAGTCTTGTGACCACCCCATGACAAGAGGTCTCTGCAGCCACCTGTGTATGATGTTGTCTCAGGCCTGTCTGCATTTTATTCACAAACACATATAGACTGGGACACCTGGAAACATCCCTCACGGGACACCTGCCAAGACACAGGCATAATGCTAGTGTGTGACAGAGAGCTGAACCAATGTATGAGGACAAATAAAGAGCTACTCTGCTTCCTGCTTCAAACAAAAGAGGACGGAAAAACATATTCACAATGTAGGGTTTTTTTCCACTGTAACATCCATTTGTTCTGAGGGAAGAAATTTAAACGTGCTTTTGCTGTTTTTGTTGTGCTCCTTTATTTTACTTTTCTTATACTTCCCTCTCACCTCTTTTTTATTTTTAAAGTTGCTACGTCCTATCTTATGTATATAACCTATTTTTTATTAAAAAACACACTTCATACAAATAAGACATGAATCTGTTTGACGCATAAGAAATTAAGATATTATAGATGAATCTAAGGTTCTTTCAACCATAATTCTCAACCCAGGGCCAGTCCCTAATTCCCCAGAGATAACCTGTTTGAAGCATATCTTTACAGATCTTTTTCCACGCATTTTCAAGTGTGCACTTGCCTAAAGAGGGCAAAGGATAGTGTCTATTAAACTTAAAACGTAAGAAACCTGCACATGTTCACAAGGAGGCATGTACAGCTATGTTTACTGCAGCACTGCTTTTAATTTAAAAAAATTGGAAACAGTGTATCCTTTCATGACTAAATAAACCATAATATCGATTCTGTGGATATACCACGGTAAGCCTATTTGCACTAACCTGAAATGCATCTCAGTTGCAGAAAAATTTGTACCACATAATATTGGTGCAAGACATTCTTTTAAAGATTTTCTTCATAAGAATAATATACATTAAATCACTGAATCATTTTGTTTGAGAATTTTAAGGTTTTTCGTTGTTCTCCCTAAGTGTTCAAAGACATAAATAAGTGTATAGCATATGTACACACCTTTCCTACTCTATCTCCACCATATGTAGAGAATGAATAGAGGTCAAAATAGCTTATGAGAGTACAGTCATTTTGCAAAGCCATGATATTCTGCAATTATTGTTTAAATTGTAATTATTTTTAAAAATAATATAAAGTTTACAATTCAAAGACTATACTGTGCATGTGGAAGCTGTTTAAGTATTTGAATGAAGAGGCAATGGCACAGTTCACTCAAAGGGGCTGCAAAGGACACACACCAACCAGAGAACATGGCTAAGTCTGTACGTAGCTCAGTTTCTTCTTCCTGCTACTGCCCTTTTCCTCTTTCAGGCTGTTCCTGTGGAACAATGTTCCTAAAACGGCCAGCCCCTCTTCAGGTCATTTGCAGGGATGGGAGAAGGCTGCAGATTGTAGCCACAGCTGTTTATAAACGGAGTGTAATGAAATCTAATCTTTCATGCAGACATGTGGGAGCCAAGGGCTGGAACATGATGCCCCAGGAGCATGGGCCGGACTGGATCAGGTCAAATCTTGCCCTGGGGCTGCAGTTCAGGGAGCAGAATGTGATGTAAGAGACAAGGTTTGGTGAGGAAATCCTAAGTGACAACCAAGTTGACCATTATTCATTCAAAAGATGGTGAATTTGAAGAGAAATGATGACTCTAGTGCACACCCAGGTAGCAAGCAAAGGAAAGACAAGAAAGGGAAAGTCAAAGGTAGAGGACAGAAGAGACTGTAAGCAAGAAAGTGACCCAACTGCTTCTAGTAGATGCCTATGGGAAGAAGACATTCAGGGTAGCAACTAACTTCAGCAAAATACTGTTGTGACTTTATTTCTAAAAACTAAAACTGTTTTAATTTCTTTTGTGAAATTAGATATGCAGGTGTACTTTGAGCATATAAACATTTGCATCATCATACATAAATGTAAACCCAAATAGCAGCCACTTAATGAAATAGACTGAATTTATTTGAAAAACATAATTATCATGTTCTTATATCAGATTTAGGAATGTGGGTTAAATTCAAACCAAAAACTTATTTTTTTATTTCTTCCTTCTCTAGACCATGGTCAGCACTAGGAATGAACTGTGGAGGACTCGTGAATCCATTAATGCTCTCCATAGGGAAAGAAGGTAGGAGCCACATGAGTACGTGCAAATACCAATAGCAGAGAGAAATCCAAAGCATTTCCTTTGCTTTTATAGAAAAATTTTCTACAAAAATGTTACCATTTTTTTTAATTTGGGAGAAATTTTTAAGCCAAGAAATCCTGTGACTCCAATATGAAAGTAAAAGAGAGCTTCAGTTCTATTTGAGTAGTTAAGCATAACAAAAATCACCAGGCTAAATACGTTTTGACTTTTGAGTGCCTGATTTTATTCCTTGGAATTTGGTTAAGCACTTTTAGTGAAGTACTGATTCTTTGTGTGTATCTTGTGTTATGTATGTGTGCTTTACCTACTTCTAAAGAAATCAGTGCTTGGTATCCAACAGCATCTAACTTTCTGCTAGGTTTATTAGCCGAATGGAAACTGTCTATCATCTTAGTGTGTCTCAAGGAACTTAACATTTCTTGACCTCCTATCTTCCCGCTGTTATTCCTTTAGAAGACAGAATTCCTGGCTCCCCAGAAGAAGTTTCCCCTGAGGGAAGACCTTTGTTTTCAGGCACAATACTTAATATTCAGCAGACAACCCATAAACTAGCAATTCTATGCATATATGTATTTTGAGATATGATTCCTAATCCAACTGTACAGAAGACATAAAATATTTTCTAAATTCTGTGATAACTCATGAAAAGGAGTTCAGTAAACACTTTTAAAATATCTAAATAATTTAAATCTTAAAGGTAATTTTAATCTTTTTCATGGAATAAAATAATTTAGAAAACATTTTTAACGTAGTAAAGCAATAGAAAGGCTATATTAAAATTGAAAATGTAGAAACATAAAGCAAATTTTAAAATTTAGTTTTTAAAAATGTAATTCTTAAAATAATCATATACAATGAATTCTTTTAAACTAAGTATGGCCTTTGATATAATCTATTTCTACCATTGGTATCCTATTATTTATCACTACAGAGTGTACCAGAGTATAAGGCTGATTATTGAATGAAATGTAACATGAAGTTACATCTTTGTTCCTGTCTGCACCATTATTTTTATCAGTAATTTGGATGAAACTGTAGACAGCATGATTCTCAAATGTGTTGTGTAACATGATGCCAAAATCCCTAGGTAATAAACTGAATTACAATCTTGGATCACTGAGATTTAATAGGCTGGGACAGTGAGGCAGTTAGTAAAGACTTGATTTTGAGGGATTAAAGGAAAGTCCCACAATTTCAGGCCCATGTGCACAAGTAGCGTGAAAAAGACCTGTGATATGTAAGGTCATCAATTGCAAGTTCAGTGATAGCCAATTATGACACTGATTATTTAAAAATCAACAGTCTCAGGCATATTAACAGAAAGAGTACTGTTCAATTACTAGTTATCTATTATTAATCTACACTGTGCTAGGTAATTTACTAATTTGATCTTACACTGCTATGAAGAAATACCGGAGACTGGGTAATTTAGAAAGCAAAGAGGTTTAATTGACTCACAGTTCCACATTGCTGGGGAGGCCAGGAAACTTACAATCATGGTGGAAGGCAAAGGAAACGCAGGCACCTTCTTCACAGGGAGGCAGGACGGAGTGAGTGTAAGCAGGGGAAATGCCAAATGCTTATAAAACCGTCAGGTCTCGTGAGACTCACTCACTCTCGTGAGAACAGCATGGGGGAACCACCTATATGATCCAATTACCTCCACCTGGTCCTGCCCTTGACACATGGGGATGATGGGGATTGCAATTCAAGATGAAATTTAGGTGGGAACATAGCCAAACCATGTCAGTAATCGTCAAATTAAGTAACATTCACTGCTCTGGGCATGATTAGCTTGCCTAGGGAGTATTTATGTTCCATTTGAATACTTATTATAGAGATTCAAGCTGTTTAGACCCTACCAGAAAGCAGAAATACATATAAAGATATAAAAGTTTAGAAAGGCAGATTTCAGGTCGTTTAAAAGGAATTATTTCTTGGATAACCTGAACTGTTTGTTGTAAGTGGATGATTGCCTGGAAAGTCCTGGGCTCCCAGTTGCTGAAAATATTGGCACCAGGTGAACTGTATTTACCAGAAACAACCAGTAAGCAGCTCTTCTTTAAAAAGGACACAGAAGATGCCAGGTGCAGTGGCTGACACCTGCAATCCCAGCACTTTGGGAGGTCGAGGCAGGTGGATCACGAGGTCAGGAGTTCAAGATCAGCCTGGCCAAGATGGTGAAACCCGTCTCTACTAAAAATACAAAAAAATTAACTGGGTGTGGTGGCAGATGCCTGTAATGCCAGCTACTCTAGAGACTGAGGCAGAGAATTGCTTGAACCCGGAAGGTGGAGGTTACAGTGAGCTGAGATCCTTCCACTTCACTCCAGCCTGGGTGATAGAGTGAGACACCATCTCAAAAAAAAAGATGCAGAAGAAGAAAAAAACTGGATTTCTGATAGAGGTCTACCTTCTTTCACCTGGATTGTGGAAGGATAGGGATGCATGTCATCTAGTTGTCCAGGCCTGGTGGACAGGCCAGAGAGAAGGAAGCAGTCAAGCATGGTGGACAACATGGGGAAAAGAGAGAGCCTGACACCTCTTGTTAGCGGGCATAACGAACCCAACACATGAGGTCCAGAGAACACTGTCTAGACAGGCTGACTGAGATTACTTCTTTGTTGTTGGCTGTGTAAAATCCCTGGGCTGACTGCTTTCTGAGAAACCCATCAGAAAGATACACCTGAAACTCCAATTACTACCAAGGATTTTGGAGTCAGACTCCCGTTTCACCCGAGTATGACTGTCTTCGAAGTTAGAGGGCTATCGCTCAGAGATGCCTGCTTTGCATAGGAGCCCAACTTAATTTCAAGACCTCCCCGAGCTCTATGTAGTTAGGAATTTCACAGGTTCTAATCAGAGAAATGTTGCATTTCATACCAGATAGCCAATTTCCACAAAATTCCACAAATATTCTAACACGAGTGATCAAATAAAATTACTTTATTTAGACAATTTTAGTTGTAAACCTACTATACGATAGGAACTATTTTATGACTCACCCAGAAGATATGGCAAGACACACACATGCAAAATTGCCAAAATAAAGAGACAATAAGCAGTTAAGTAAGGAATAGAGTATGTGATATGTAAGTAAAATAGTAAGTAAAGCATGTATTCTGTCACAGTGCATGGCTGTCTAGAAGTTTGTAGGCTGGACTCTGCAGGCTCTGTAGACATGGTGAAAAGCCACAGAGACAAATAAAGAAGGGAAGAGTTTGGCCATGCTGGAGGAGAGGTTGGGGTTGTCATTTGTGGATTCAAGTAGGGCAGTCAGAGAAGGGCACTTCTGAAAAGGCACCTTGTGAACAAAGACTTGAAGGAGGTGACGGGGAAAACTGAGCAATGACCTGGGGAGGAAAGTGTGTCCAGGCGGAGGGAGTTGAAGAGCAGACTCTAAGTGGGGAACACGCCTGGGGTATTCAAAGAGGAGCCTGAAGCTCCATATGGGAACAGGGCAATGAATAAGCTGGAAAGCAAGAGATGAGGTCAGAGACGGAAGGGGGGTCTGTGCCATCTTTGTGGGTCTTGGCCACCTCTATAAGGACTTCCTTTTACTCTAAATGAGGAGGGGAACCCCTGGAGGGTTCTGAGCAGAAGAGCAACATAGCCTACCTTTTGTTTTAAAGAATTGCCCTGATTACCCCGACTACTTGGTTCATGTTTTTTTTTAGAGACAGGGTCTCGCTCTGTCAGCCAGGCTGGAGAGTGGTGGTGCAGTTATATCTCTCTGTAACCTCTAACTCCTGGGCTCCAGTAATCCTCCTACCTCAGCTTTCCAAATATCTGTGACTACAGGTGCCACCACACTCAGCTAATGTGTGTGTGTGTGTGTGTGTGTGTGTGTGTGTGTGTGTTTATGGGGTAAAGCTGCTCTCAGTTTCCTGGCCTCAAGGGATACCCCAACTTGGCCTCCTAAAGCACTGGGATTACACACACACACACACACACACACACCCATGAATGAATGCACCCAGCTTCTCGGTTCATTCTTAAACCAATGAACAACTTGACAGAAAGAGAAGCCAAAGCAGACACACAATCCATCAGTTGCAATATTCTTCCTCCCTGTGTTCCTGGTCAGCCATGACAGTTGTACTATCATTCTGAATAGAGTATTTCTAGACAAAGGATAATGTACAAAGTCAATATTCCTATTTAAGTAGCTGGTAGAGGCAAGCTGTCAAAAATAACCTGTAATATGCCTGGCAAGTTTTCTGAAGTACTTCTAAAGCCAGTGGAATGCTTAGTGGAATTGTATCCATAATATACACAAAGGCAGCTGCACATGGTAAACAAAGTGTCAACAGTATTGATCAATGTGAGATAACAGATGAGCACAGGGTTTTCCAATAGCCGGACATGGTGACCCTGTAATCCCAGCTACTTAGGAGACTGAGGCAGAAAAATCACTTGAACCCAAGAGGCAGAGGTTGCAGTGAGCCGATATCATGCCACTGCACTCTCTAGCCTGGGTGACAGAGCAAGGCTCCATCTCAAAACAAAACCAAAAACAGTCGAGGCACAGGGTTTTCCAGCATCTTTTCCCACAGGGAAGACTGAAATACATCTTACCAGGTCTCTAATTGGTGTGTTGGCACCTTGCCCTTCCAAACCACTCAAATCTGTTCTTTTTACAGGCTTCTTAAAAAACAATTAAACCAATACAAAGACCAGTTGCAAGCTATATACATCTCTCAGGAAGAAAGAAGTTGCCGATTTGAAACAAAGATTCACAGACTCAAAACCAACCAGGATAGTCTGCGGACCAAGCTACAGCAGATAAGACGGGACCTACAGGTATAAAATGTGAGAGGCACTGGCCATCTGGACCACCTGGAAGTCTAACCTTGAGTCCTTCAGCCAAGAGAGGAGCTTCCCACCTTACCTTGATCAGCCTGTTCCCTTGAGTCCTCTCTCCATACCCTGACCTCCCACTTCCATCCTTCAAGCTATATCCTATTCCTCCATGAAGGTAGTGTCATTGAAAGACAGCAAGATCTGTACCATTTGGAAACAATAGACTTTGGGGCAAACTGATTCTTTACAGCATCAGTTTTTTAACCTTTTGGTCTCAGGATCCTTTGTACATTCTTAAAAATATTTGAGGGGATTTTGGTTCTGTGGTTACATCTATTTGTATCTATATCTATTGTTATAAATATAACCACAGAAACAAAATGAAAATTAATTAATTAAAATTAAATTAATAATAAAATTAAAGAAATAACAAAGTGAATGAGATTAAAACAGAATTGTTCAATAAGTGAAATAAGTAACAAAGTTAATGCAAATTAAAACTGAGAAGTTAAAATGTATTCACTATCTAAAACATAGAACTAATAAGCCCATTAAATATACAGATAACATTTTTAAACAATATGTTTTTCTAAAAACCTTAGGAGAGTGGCATTGCTTTACATTTTTCACAAATCTCTTTAAATACCTGGCTTAATAAAAGACAGCTAAATTTTTGTAACCACTTCAGCAATTGATCTGCTGCAATGTGTTTTGGTTGAAGTATCTGAAGAAATCAGGCCTAACACAGATTTGCAGTTGAAAAAGAGAGAAGTATATTAATAGCCTTTCAGATACTGAGAGATGCTTCTCTTTTATAGTAGCCCAAAACATGATAGAGGACAGCTTCTTAAAGGATAGTTTCAATATGGAATCTGAAACCATATTTATGTCACACTGTTTCATTAATATTCAGTGTTCTTATGTGGTCTTTGAATGGGTCACCTAGGCATGCATGAATGTGTAACATTATATATTGATCATTTGGAAAATATAGGTTCATCAAGCTATGCTGAATGTCCTAATGCTCATTCATTTTATTAAACAGGATAAAAAAAATTCACATTCATTAATGTCACTACTAATCTCATTAAAAATTGTTGAAGAATTGGAAAGCTAACAAGCTCATGGTGGTAGATGCAAGTTTTCCAAAATTCTAATTTTTGCTTGAAAGCCTGCTTTTTTATGTATGTAAATATGTATTTTAGACAGGGTCTTGCTTTGTCACCCAGGCTGGAGCACAGCGGCAGGATCATAGGTCACTGCAGCCTTGAACTCCTGGGGCTCAGGCAATCCTCCCACCTCAGCCTCATGGCTAGCTAAGATCTCAGGCTCATGCCAGCACACCAAGCTAATTTTTAAATTTTTAGTAGCAAGGAGGGTTTCACTATGCTGTCCAGACTGGTCTTGAACTCCCGGCCACAAGCAATCCTCCCATCTCAGCCTCCCAAAGTGCTGGGATTACAGACATTAGCCACTGCACCCAGCCTTAACTATTATAACTGACAGCAAATACTGTTCATTGTTTTCCTTGCAGTGACATTCTTGCTTTGTTCATTTCTGAGAAACTGACAAATACCCAAGTCGGAATAACCATAGTCTATCAGTCTTTCTTTGACACATGAGGCAACTCTTTTATTTCAGTACACATTAGAAGTGTCTTATGCACATTTCACACGTTATCACACAAAATACTTAAAAGACTTGTGAATATTTTTAAAACTAAGAAATTTTTCTATTCCATCAAAGGTGTTGTTAAGCAGAACTGGCTTTTTTTTTGTCACTGCTAGTGTATGAGGGTGAAGAATAGCCTGATAATTAGGACTGTTTGGTATTGCTGTCTTGATTCATGCTAAAGCACCAACAGCTTTGCTTACTGATTTGGCGTCATCAGTGCACATGTCAATACAATAAACAAATGTTATCTGAGTATCTTTATGAATATAATTTTGACTTCACAAACTCCTAGAAGACTCTTGGGGATTTTCTAGGGTCTGCGGGCCACACATTGAGAACAGTGCTTCACAAGGAGCACATCCCTAAATTTTATGCCTTTGGCTTACCGTGAAGCCCCTCACAACTTACCTACCAGGAAGATTATTATAAGCACGCTTTATTGTAATAATTTTTATCTGTCAATTCAATATATGCTTATGTTTTCAGAAATTCCCTATGATATTTTTAGAACCTGGGCTTTTTAGAACCTAGAATTTTCCTAAATTTCTTGTAATTATTCCCTCTGTTATTTTAGAACTTGAGCTGTTCCAACTCTTGTAGAGAGTTTTAGGTTGACATAGAATTAGCAGCATAAAGTAAAATTAATAGTAATGATAATACATTTACAGAGGAGAAAGAAAAGTCTTGTATTAGAATGCTCTGTTGGAATGTTGAAATATAATGCATTTATGAAAAGGTCAGATAAATGTTAATTTCTTCATAAAGTTTTCTTTACCTATAATCCCAGGCAAGGTTGCAGCCACCCCGTTCTTCATCTTCTTCCTTTCAAAATGTGGAGACCAAGGTTGACCATTCTCCAACTGAGAGGGTTCCAAAGGGAGGGGATTATTTGCAGATCAAGAATGCCAGTGAAGATGGTTCAAGATGGGACCCTCTTCCTAACCCTGAGGAGGTTGGCAGAGGTCACAGAAGTCACACAAACGCAGAGCATGCTCTGAGAAACCCACAATTACCAGAGACCGCATTGCACAGCACCAGAGCACAAAGTCAAATACAAAAAATGCCGAAGAAAGTCATTAGTGCCCTACCCAGTTGTCAGGAGGGACTGAAGCAGGATACCCCCAAAAAGGCTCCTGGCGAAACGAGCAGTCCTGCTCTTGCAACTGTGGAAAGGCAAGAGGCAGGTAACATCGAGGAGAGAAAGGTTGAGCTGGAGGAAGAGGAACTGCAAGAACTATTGTCAAAACTTATGGATGCCTTCAATCTAGAAATGCCATCAGGTAAGGTTTTCACTATCCGTAGACATTGTGATGGCAAAGGATTCAAGCTGCCTTTTCAAAAACTTGATTTTATAACAGCCCAACAGCTCCAATTCATGTAGTACATAGCAGTTCTCTGAATCTATTGGTTATCAGCAGTGTCTCTGAACTTGATTTCTAGTATTACCTCATTCATAGGGCTGTTGTGAGCAGGAAAGGTGATAAACCATGTGAGACTTTAGTATAGATCTTGGCACATAGCAAGCATTCATTAAATGCTTATTATTTTGTTATTGTAAAATATTGCTATTATTATCAGTATCCCTAAATCACATATACCTGGGCAGCCTATGTCACCATTTAAAAATGGGGATAATATTGTAGCACTCTTTCTAGAAGTTCTATATTCTAAACCAAAATCAAGAGAATTGATTATGGTTTCTATGGTATCTCTAGATATTTCTATATCATCATTATTATCTTCTCCGTAAGCTATGATTTATTGCTAAATTCTGAAAGCTTTAAAAAATACCCTTCTTTGCTATAGTTACTGCTTCTGTTTTGGTGTGCCATTGTCTTATTTCTCATTAGGGTATTTTGTTATCTTTACATATATATAGAGAGATGCTTCTCAGCTTACAATGGGGTTACATCTTGATAAACCCAACATACACTGAAAATGTTGTTAGGTAGAAAATGCATTCGGTATACGTAACTTACCAAACATTATGGCTTAACCTAACCTACCCGAAATATATATATAGAGAGATACTTCTCAGCTTAAAATGGGGTTACATCTTGATAAACCCAATGTAAGCTGAAAATATTGTTAGGTAGAAAATGCATTCAGTATACCTAACCTACCAAACATTATGGCTTAACATAACCTACCTTAAATGTGCTCAGAACACTTACGTTAGCCTACAGTTGGGCAAAATCATCAAACACAAAGCCTACTTTGTAATAAAGGATTGAATAGCTCATGCAATTCATTAAATATAATGCACTGTGGAGTACACTGCTGATCATTTGTCTCACTGCTGACCAGCTTCACAAGATAACACATACTGCTAGCCTGGGAAAAGATCAAAATTCAAAATTTGAAGTATTATTTCCTTCTAAACACATATCACTTTTGCACCATCATAAAATAAAAAAAATTGTCAGTCCATCACAAGTCAGGAACTATTTATACGCACATGCGCACACACACACACACGAGTCTTGAACAATGCAGGAATTAGGGGTGCTGGTTTCCTGCACAGTTGAAAATTTGCATGTAACTTTTACTCTCCCAAACCGTAACTATTAATAGTCTGCTGTTGACTGGAAGCTTTGCCAGTTAACATAAACAGTTGATTAACACACATTTTGTATGTCATATGTATTATATACTGTATTCTTATAATAAAGATAGAAAAAAGAAAATGTTTCTAAAATCATAGAAAGATTAATATATTTAAATGGAAGTGGATCATTATGAAGGTCTTCATCCTCATTATTTTCATGCTGAGTAGGCTGAGGAGGGGAAAAGGGAGGAGGAAGGGTTGGTCTTGCTGTCCCAGGAGTGGTATAGAGAGAAGAAAATTCACATATAAGTGGATTTGAACCCTTACAAGTTCAAACCTGTATTGTTCAAGGGTCAACTATATATAAATTTCTTTCTAAGAAAGCCTAAGGTGTCTTATGTTGGAGTGATCATCTACAGATTTCTGATAAAATGAAGGATAAAATTCTCATGTGTTTTTGCATCAGAGGAGACCTTCTCAAAATATTTCTGAGTGGTGTTTTAGTTTGCTGGGGCTGCTATAACACAGTAATACAGATTCAGTGGCTTAAATGAAGAACCAAAATATATTTTCTCACAGTCCTGGAGGCCAGAAGTCCATGATCAGGGTGTTAGCAGTATTGGTTTCTTCTGAGACTTCTCTCCTGGGCTTGCAGAGGGCTGTCTTCCCATGCCTTTATATGGCCTCCCTCTATGTATGTCTATGTCTATGTCTATGTCTATGTCTATGTCTATGTCTATGTCTATGTCTATGTCTATGTCTATGTCTATGTCTATGTCTATGTCTATGTCTATGTCTATGTCTATGTCTATGTCTGTCTATGTCCAAATCTCTTCTTTTTATAAAAATCCCAGTTATACTGGATTAGGGACCATCCTAATGACTTCATTTTAACTTAATTATACCTTTAAAGACCCTGTTGGAGGGCTATAAACTGAGTACATAATAATATCACCTTTACATAGAACTTGGTAGAATCAACTCAACAAACTAATTATTTGGTGATTCAAAAAATGCTCTACGGTAAATTGAGTTGGAGTTATAATCTTAGTATTAACAAAAACAAGTTCAGAAAAATGCCAGAAGCATGCTCAAATTGCCTGAGCAAGGGATGGGAACACTTTGTGCCTGATTCTTAAGCTGACACAAAAGTCCACCCACTGCATATCCATCTAAACATCCTTGGGGTCATGATGAGTATTCAAAGCAAAGTCAATATCCACTTGACGTTTTAGGAAAATTTCACCAAATGGTTTGGACTTTATAGAAACTTTTTTTAATCTTTGACGTATTACTTTTTTTTTTATCTTTGTTTCTCTAAATAAGCTGGAGAAAGCTGATGATTTCTAAAATGTTGTATTGGGTCAACCCTCACAGATGTAGTGGCTTTATTGCACATTTTAGATTCCTCATAGACTAACCTACCACATGTATTTGGAAGACAGTATCCCAACATTTGTGCAATTTAGTACTTAAAGCTAAAAGATTCATTCATATTTCAAGTGACTTTATCAAGATATGTGTATATATATATATATACATGCATCACATCATTAAAAGGAAAATTATAAAAAGGTAAAGTATACTTCTAAATTCAATTGATGCAACAATGTATAAATATGCAATTAGCATTATCAAATCTTATAGAAAATATTTTTAGAAGTCTCAGAATATTTACTTAATGGTTTCACTCACAATCTCAGTAGGACCATTGAGATGTCTCTGCAGGAAGTATGATGATTATACACATGTACTTGTGATATCAGCAGAATGGTGCACATCTTTTTATATTACAGTGTTCTAGTCCTTACAATAATTCAAGAAATATTAATTGTTCGGATTTAAAACTTCACTTTCACTTCTTTTATGTTAGTTTTATTTCCTTGAGGCATTTAAACATGAAAAACTATATTAACCTTCATGGCTACGGTTTTGCTCATATATCACTCCTCACTCAATTATTTCTAATTATATTTATAACATTATTCAATTTGATATTGAATCTGATCCTATTTTCAAACTTCATTTAGTCATTGGCAATATAGATTATTAAAATATACTTTATAATTTAAATATAATCTATGCATACTTACCAAAATTGTACCAAACTTAATCAGGGCCAGAACTATGATAACCACATGGATGAAGATGTGGAAAGTGAAACAAGCTAAATCAAAGTACTTTCATTTACTTCTGTCTCTATCATGGATGCATCAAGTAATAGCAAGAAGTTTCTAATCACCCTACTGATCCAGTTTTTTAAATTTGAGAATTGTTTAGAGAATTAGAAAGATCTACTGTTTGTAGCAGATTAAAATTTACTCAGAATGTCAATATATATATCCAGTGTGGTCATTATCTTAGTAGCTGATTTCATTTTGGGTTGTAGCTTTTCTAGTGAGCCAACACATTTTAAAAATTAAGATAAGCCTTATATACTTAAAGCCTTAATAAGACTAAAACAGCAAACCTAATGATCAGTTTGGGGCAGTTGTTGACATTAGCTAAGTAGATAATGGGATTTCAAGAGACTATGAGAGCTTAATGGAAAAGAGAAAGTTGTATAGAAGTCATACAAACCTCTTTGAATTCCAAACATTGGATTGAAAATCAGTAGTGAATAATTTGGCTAAAAATTGAAGTAAAAAATAAATTTGGAAAGGTGTCTGCTGTTCCTTGCTTCCGTTGTGGCAAAAAGAGAGAGAGAGAGAGAGAGAGAATCCTCTTGTTTTACTGTATTATTAAACTATTTTCTTTCCATTTGATAGTAAAATCTCTTGCATATATCTACTAAGTTATTTTTCCAGCTTCTTTTTCCATCTTTTTTTACTATTCATTTGTCACTATAGGTTTCAGTGATGAGAAGTCAAGACAGAGGAGTAGAGTGATGATATTAGGAGGGCATGGTTTGAGAACAAATACGGTATCTTGAACCAGCATGAAAACACTTACCACAGTTTTTCCAACAGGCTCAATGCAAAGCAAGCGGGAAAATAAAATCCATATCCCAGCTTCTCACTTGGGTGGGAGACAATTGGACCATGCATACAACCTTCTAACTCTTCTGGGGGCTCTCCAAGGAACTGGGCTTCTATCTAACCTGTCTCAAATTACTGACAAGACCCATCATATTCTAGATGCCTGAGAGATGCTCAAAAACAAAAGTCAGCTGAAACTAGTATGAAGGTTTGAGAAGCTCCCTGTAATCTCTGACCAGACTTTGCTGAGGGTCTTCTTCTGTATGAGACCAATTTTGAAGACTAAGAGAGATAGTTATGTTTTTCTATTGCACAGATACTAACATAAAGAGTAACGAAGAAGAAGTAACAGAGAAACATAGTCCAACAAATAAGACAGAGCTCCAAAATGGACCCTTATGAAATGGTAATATTTGAATTACCTGACGGAGAATTCAAACTAACCATCATAAAGATGCCCAACGAGCTCAGGAGAACATTACATGAACAAAATGAGAATTTCAGCAGAGATAGAAAAATTTTTAAAAGAACCAAACAATAGTCTTGGAGCTGAAGAATATAATAAATAACTGAACTAAAAATTTCAATAGAATTTTTCAACAGCAGACTAGATCAAGTAGAAAAAATGGCAAACCCAAAGACAGAGCATTTGAAATTATCTGAAGAAAATAGGCTGTTATTACTATAAGATCTTTTCTATAAGTCTCATAGTAAGAGCAAACATAATAGCTGTCAAAGCTGCACAAAAGAAAAACATGAATTAAATCATATAAAAACAACAAATGATGACAGCAAACTCGGAGAAGGGGGGCAATACAACTAAAAGGTGAACAGGTAACAACTCTCAAAATGGCAAAATTGTCCTCCCCTATCAATAATTACCTTAAATGTAAATGGATTAAAGCCTCCAATCAAAAGTTACACATACAGTTGCTGAATGGGTTGAAGAAAAAGACCCAACTATCTGCTATCTACAAAATACTTGCTTCAGATTTAAGGACACAAAGGCTGAAAATGAAGGTATGGAAAAAGATATTTTATGTGAATGGTATTAAAAAATAGCAGGAGGGCTATAGTTACATCAGACAAAATAAACTTTAGGTCAAAAACTCACACAAGCGACAAAGAAGTCATTATATAATGATAAAAGTATCAATTTACCCAGAAGATATAACAATTATAATAATGTATACACCAAATGTCAGTGCACCTAAATATATAAAGCAATCATTGACAAAACTGAAGGGAGAAATAGACAGTGATATAATAATAGTAGGAGACTTCAATAAACCACTTACAATAATGAATAGAACCTCCAGACAGAAAGTCAGTAAGTAAAGAGTAGACTTGAACAACACAATAAACCATATAGGCCTAAGAGACATATTAAGACTATTTCACCCAAAATGTTACAAAAAGAAGAATTAAAAAAAAAGACTGTTTCAATAGTGCAGAATATACATTCTTCTCTGGCACACATGGAACATTTTCTGGTATAGATCATATGTTAATTAAACAAGTCTTAACAAATTTAAGAAGGCTGAAATCATACCAACTATCTTTTCCAACCACAGTGAAATAAAACTAGAAATTAATAGCAGAAGGAAAACTTTCTTGAACAACCAATGGGTCAAAGAAGAAATCAATGGCCAGGCTTGGTGGCTCGTGCCTGTAATCCCAGTGCTTTCAGAGACTGAGGTGGGAGGACCAATTGAGACCAGGAGTTGGGGACCAGCCTGAGCAACTTGTCAAGACCCTATCTCTACAAAAAAAAATTTGTTTTAAATAGCCGGATATGTTGGTATGTCCCGGCTACTCAAGAGGCTGAAGCAGGAGGATGGGTTGAGCCTGGAGGTTTAAGGCTGCAGTGAGCTGTGATTGCACTGCTGCACTCCAGCCTGGGTGACAGAGCAAGACCCTGTCTCAAAGAAAAAGAAAATTTCAATGGGCATGATGACACATGCCTATAATCCTAACTACTCAGGAGACTGAGACAAGAGAATCACTTGAGCCTAGGAGTTCAAAGTTACAGTGAGCTATAATCCCACCACTGCACTCCAGCCTAGCGATAGAGCAAGACTCTGTCTCAAAAAAAAAAATCACACAATCATCATGATAGATACAGGAAAAAATCATGTTACAGAATTCAGTACACCCTCACGAGAAACTCTCAACAAACTAGGAATAGAAGGAAATTACCTCAACGTAACAAAGTCCAAATATGAAAAGTGCACAGCTAACAACATATTCCTTTTTCTTAAGGGTGAAAAACTGAAGTTTTTTCTTTAAGATCGAGAACAAAGCAAGGATGCCTATTTTCACTACTTCTATTTAACATAGCACTGGAAGTCCTAGCCAGAGTAATTAGACAAGAAAAAAAAAAGAAGCGGTATCTCAATCAGAAAGGAACAAGCAAAATGATGTCTATTTGCACATGCCATGATCTTATATGTATGACGGCATGGTTAGAGGTTGGGAGCAGGAGGTTTATTCCTGTTCCTTTTGTCTCCATCTAGAACCGTCACTCAAAACTATTATTTTAAGTAATCAGAAAATAAAACTTCAAATTTAGCAAATTCTAAGGAAATGACCAAGCTCAGGAGAGAATTTTACTTGTATCTCATTTGTTTAGAAGATAATCTCAAATGTTGCCTGGGAATCCCAGAAATGTTTACTGGAATATTAATGGATACACAGTTGACTCTTGAACAATGTAAAAGTTAAGGGCACTGACCCTCCATGCTGCCAAAAATTAGCATATAACTTTTGACTCCCCTAAAACTTACCTACTAATAACCTACTGTTGAACAGAAGCCTTACCAGTAAAATAAACAGTTGATTCACAAGTATGTTGCATGTTATATGTATTATATATTGCATTCTTACAATAAAGTAAGCTAGAAAAAGAAAATGTTATTAAGGAAATCATAAGGAAGAAAAAATATATTTACTGTTTGTTAACTGGCAGTAGATCATCATAAAGGTCTTCATCTTTATCATCTTCATGTTGTGTAGGCTGAGGAGAAGGAGTAAGAGGAGGGTTGTTCTTGCTTTCTCAGGTGTGGCAGAGGTGGAAAAAAAATCCATGTATTAGTGGTGTCACACAGTTAAAACCCATGTTGTTCAAAGATTAACTGTATTCATTGCTTCATACATAGATAGATAGATATAGATACAGATATAGACAGAAGTAATTAATGGAAAGAGATAGACTTCCAGCATTTAAAACTTCATGAAGGCAGAAAAACATGTCTAGTTGGTTCATCATTCAACCACTAATAAATTCATTCAACAAATATTAATCAAGCATTTGCTATGTGCCAAGCACTGTGCTTGGTGCTGGGCATTTATTTTGAAGTGGGGTATGTTTCTATTTTTAAAACATTCTGGCACTGTGTGGAGAGTGACTTAGAGAAAGGCAAGGGGTGAGCAAAGAGACCAGGTAAGAGCCTACTGTAGTCTAGCCAAGAGATGATGGTGTGGCCCTGAACGTGCGGTGATACACTTCCTGCCATGGGGAAAGCTGGGAAAACTGTTATGCAGTTGGCAAATCAAGAGTTCTGTTTTGAACATATTGTGAGTTGCCTGAGAGACATCCAAATGAAGACATGAGAGAGGCAATTAACATGTACAATCTGGAGCTCAAGAGAAAGGTCTTAGTACAGGGTGACTATTCAATACATATTGGCTTGCTTAATTAATTACCGTAAATAAAAGATATGGGCTCAGTATTCTGGTTGCCCAAAAGAGTGAACATGCACTAAAAAACCTAGTACTTTTTTATTTCTACCTCTATCATTCTTGTAGCCTCTTCTCACATCCCTGATTTATTTGAATGCTAGACTTTTAATTACATTTAAGTGGATTATTTTGTCATTTTGTCATTTAAGTGGATTATTTTGTGATTTTCTCTGGACTGCCAATTTCACAAGTGTTCCACCTAACATCTCATTAGGTCTCTACCTATGTGCTATATTAATTCAGTCCTTACATTTATTTAATCCCAAGTATATGCCAAGCAACATGCTTGGTGTTAGGTGCATATCTTTGGCTATTTTTAATATTTCAAGGGACTAGAGCTGAAAAAGAAAACAACAAATAACAATAAGAAAAATTACAGTATATGAAATTGATTATGGCTTTCCTATTTATTATTGCTGTACTTTAAGTTTTTATCACTGTGGTCTGAGAAACAATGTCTTAAAATAAGTTTGCTTCTGGACAAGGTTTGTTAGTCAGACAATAAAATATTATTTAGTCAAGGTCCTCTGGAACAGTATTGGAGGATAAGTGGAATTAAAAATGCATGAACCCTCTCTCCTTACAAAAAACAGCACAGATGAACCCACAATATAAATTACGTAGCTAAAAAGTAAACAACTAACAAAATAAATCTGTTCATGTTTTCATTTCCTGTGATCCTATTTTTTATTAATTACACAAATAATGTAATACTGCACGTTTATTGTAAATTAAAATGCTAAGTATGCAGATTTTTAAAAAATGAATTCATCATCATGCTCTTCACTCCCTCCCACCTGTTTTTCAGGGGTATCCACTATTAACAGTTTAGTGAGTTTCCTTCAAACTGTTTTCTGTGCACATATGTATGTCTTTACTTTTTCAACATGTTAGATTATACTATGCTTTTGCCTTCTTCACTTGTTCAATATCTTACATTGAGCAATGTCATTTTTAAAATGCCACATAATATCCCAGGGTCTAAATGTACCATAATTTATTTATTGGTATATAATTAAGTTGCTTCCAATTTTTATTATCACAAAAATACTTTGGTATGTATCCTTATAATATATATATCTTTATGTGTAAAAGTAAATATGTTTGTAAGATCAATTCCTAAAAACAGAACTCTTTAAGTTAAAGATTATACATATCAAAATTTTAGTTGATACCTGCCAAATTGTAGATGTTTCTACACCACAGTCCCTAGTACAACAGATCATAGAGGCAACTCAAATCATTAATCAGGTAACTATAGAGCCCTGTTTCTCAAAGTGTGGTGTCTAGACTGGCTGCATCAGTATCACCTGGGAACTTAACAATACATATAAATGCTCGGGCTTCGTCCCAGCTGAACAGAATCTGAACTCTGTAGGTGAGGTCCAGCAATTTGTTTTAACACTCTCCAGGTGATTTTGATAGACACCACAGTTCCGGAGCCAATAGTAGGATTTCTGGCTACTCTCATTTGTGCTAGGATCTGTGGGAAAATGCTTCATAAGAACCTATGCCTGGCTGAATTCATAGTATTGATCATGGTAAATAACAGCCATCTTACTTGCTAGCTAACTTAAGGGCACTGTCCCCAAGAACTGAGGAAAAAATAGATTCTGTTTCTTCTCCATGTGAGAGCTTTATCAAGATATTTTTGAGAACTTATAGGCATGTTTCTCTGATTCTCCTGTTTGTTGACTTCAGGCCTGGAGTCTTCAGTTAACATGGATCTGTACAGTGGAGCTCAGCGAGTGTGCAGGGCCTTCTCTGCTCTTGTTGATCAAATCGCCTTGCCCAATTTGGAGTGAAATGGAGTCCAGGCTCAGAGGCTTCTTGGTGTGATGACAAAATGCAGTTGCACATCTGTATTAAAAAGAATTAAGACTTCTACCTTTCTTTTAATAGTTTGGTGTGAACTATGAAGAAAATAAGTTTTGTTTTCTGATCTCCTTACTTATGTATCTTAGGTCTTCATTTCAGAGTAAAGGTTGCGGGTTAGGGGGTGAGTAGAGGATGAAGAAGGAAAGAAGAAATGGCAGAGTCAGATCTCCGCATGGAATGGTCATGAATACCTCCGGAGTAACATTCAAGTGTGTGACCTCACGGATGCCTGCGACTGTCTTCCTCAAGTATCATGTAAATTACTGAATTGATGGCCTAATTTTTTATCTTGATGTTTCTGCTGGAGAATAGGCTTAGCAGAGAACTAAATACACACACACACACACACACACACACACACACACACACAATCGACTGCATGTAAAACTGGTAACACCTGAATAAATTTGGATTATACCAATATCAGTTTCCTGGTTATAATATTGTGCCGTAGTTATGCAAGATGGTCCCATTGGGGAAACTAGATGAAAGGCATACAGATGTCTCTGTATTATTTCTTATAACTGTATATGAATCAAGTATCTCAAAATAAAAAATTTAATATGAATGTCTGTCTCTAAAACCTCCACATTTGACAAGTTTCACCAAAGCATCTGTGTGCCTCCTTTCTCTGTATGTTGGATTAGGTTATAGATGCTTAACTTACTTATGTGCAAAGTAGTAGCTAACCTTCTTTGACTTTTAGAGCACTTAGTTTTTAAGCATTTTCTATGCACTAACTCATTTAATCCTCACAAGAAACCTAGGTAGTATATATCTCATTTTATAAGGAAAAAGAGGTTTAGTAACTTGTCCAAAGTGATGTGGCCACTTCTTGATGAAGCTGAGATTTGAACTCGGCTTCTGAACCTATACTATAACCACTACTCTGTACTTCCTTTCAATAAATATTGTGGTGATTTCAATGTGTTTGCCTATTATCTGGAGATGCAGGCCATGTAACATTCATAGAGGTTGTAGATTTTTATATGATCTGTAATTCCTAAAACTGTTCACAGAGTGAAATAATATCCCACTGGATGGGATTAGGACTAGGTTATCCCTGTTCCATCTCATCCTAACAGTTTTTAATCTGCTTTTTAGCCTGTCCTAAACTGTTGGTTTTAGTTTTGTCATTTAGCATAGCTACTCTCCTTTTTACTTCATCCCAGCTTGTTCCTTACACGTTTGATAAGCATGCCCTTCATCAGCAAGCTGTAGCCCCTGGGCCAAATTCTGCTCACTCCCTGTTTTGAACAGCCTATGAGATAAATGTTGTTATTTCATCTTTTTAAACCATTGAAAAAGTCCAAAAGAAAATGTTTTGTGGCACCTGAAAAGTGCATGGATTCCTATTTCAGTGTCCATAAACAGATTTTTATTGGAACACAACCATATTCATTCATTTATGTATTGTGATAACGCTTTTGTTCTGCCAAGGCAGAATTGATTAGTTACAGCAGAGACTGGATGGCCCACAAAGCCTATAATATTTACTATCAGACTACAGAAAAAGATTGCATTCCCTGTAGTGGAGTACCAAGGTGAGGGAAGAACAACAGGCTCTTCTGCAAGCTCATTCTCCAAGTGTACTGTCTCTTCGATGATTTATGAGATAGTGAATTTGCATGATAGCTTTGAAGAATATGATGAAAAACATTAGAGAAAGCATCAGAATGCAAAGTCATGAGCCTGTATATAGAAAAGGTAGTCAAAGGGTGGCATCTTTTTGGTAAAATACTAATTTTTCCAACCAACCAGTAGCTGAGGCTGGGCCTTCTCCCCCATGTCTTTCCCCAAGCTTCCTTTCCCTGTTGTCAAGACTCAGCTCATCTTCAAACAAAACTGTGTTTTCTGATAATAACCCTTTAGAAACAATTTCTAGTTTAAGGAGGGCCCTAATCCTTCAGTGAAAACATATACTGAGGCTTCCTTTGGACCTGAAAAGAGCAAGGGAATTGCTAACATATCTGAAATTCAAACCGGCTGTCAATCCTATATATTGGTTATGATAGAATGATTGGAGAGTTGGGAATAATTAGAGATAAAAATAGCATTGTGTCTCAAACTCAAATACATTTGCTAATTGGACTTCTCTGCTATAAACCTTGTTCAGGCCTGGTCATTTTTCAGGGAAATAATTATTTATGGGTTCTTCTCTTATAATGTCGTTCACTTTATTTTGCTTTTCAGTGCAAAATGTAACCATGTATAGAGTTATAATATTTAAGCAAAGAGTAAATATGCTTAGTGGGAAATAATTTGTACCTATTTACACTTAAACATTATTTTATTAGAATTTGGATGTCATTAGTGGTAACATTAAATGTTGAAATAAAGAGACTCCAATCACATTACCTGGGGTCCAGAGCTTTTATTAATTTTGTTTTCATTAGAAGAATGCTTTTTTTTGCCAGTTTTTTTGTTTTGTTTTACTTTTTGCTTCATTTGGTATTAAAAAATATGCTCTCAAACAAGATCCAGGTATCACAGATTGTCAGTAACTAGTGATTAATAAATATAGTCCCTTATGTGCCTATGCATAAGCACTCCAGTGGTTAAAGGCTTGGAAGCCATGCAGTGTATTCAAGTCAAATGTATGGCACACTAGTTTGTTAACATGTCAAGCATCCCAAAATGAACTACTAAATGAATACAAAGAATCCCCCAGTAATCTCTGGAAGTTATTTAACTCCTTTAGACTGGGGTATAGACTGGCAGTAATGTCACCTTGAAGAAACATGCTAGCAGCCTAAAAAAAATGAAGCTCTAAATAAGTATACTGAGAGAATGTGGGTTGATATTTACCCCTGGACATTTCCACCATTTAAAATAAATAAATAATCAATCGTTAAGAGAAATGTTATATATGTATATTTAATTTCAAGGCATGAATTAGCTCCAAGTTCCAATTATTTTCTCTTTATTTCCTGGTTCACTTTTCCAATGACACTAGACCCTCTCCTATGCACATGCATGCTTATCAAATCTTCAATCAACTCTTTCTTCTTTAAGAAAGCGGTCCTTAGGAGCTGAGAATATGTACCTGAAAGTAGAAAAATGAAACTTCTTAAGATCAGCAAATTATTTTCAGGTTAATTTAATATCAATAAATTATTTTTAAAAGGCAGGTTTGATGTTTCTGCCACTCTAATATCAAAACTCTGTATACATTTATTTCAGATGAATAGATGTAAATGTGTATTTATGCAAAGTCTTGGGTCCTATGCAGTTTAGTTACATAATCTAAAATAAAGAAATTATAATAAACACATTTCTTTGTCAATTAATAGGCATTGAAATATTTGTCTAATTTTTAAAAAGTGAAAAATAGTCATTATATAATTATTTATACAGAAATATAAAGAAAAAATTTAAACTGCTCATAATATAACCTCCTGGAGATAAACATAGCTTTGTGTATCCACACTTTATACTATAATTTATTTAACCACTACCCTATTGTGGGATATTTCGATTATTTCCAGGTTTCTTATTATTATAAGTAATATTGCAATGAATAGCCTTGGACTACATCATTAACTGTATCTCTAAATGTTTCTTAGTAGATATCTAGATGGGTAATTGCTGAATTAGAAAATTTCTTGGAATGGGTGAAGTAGAAAATCAAGCATTAGAGCGTCTGTTTCTGTTTCTGAACCATTGTTTTCTCTTGTGGTTAGTGTTTAAAATATAAGCACTATGAACATTTGCCAGCTAGTGAGACACCAGCTGCAAACACCATCAGTTTATAAATCTAAATTTTAATTTTTGCATCACAGAGGAAAACAAAGACTCACTATTTTTCTAGAACATACAAAATACCAGAATCGGGAAGGCAGGGTTTTTTGTTCCTTTCAGTGGCAGAGCAAGGTTTGTTGAAGGAGGAGGCCACCATTTTGACCCAACGAAGAATGTACATTGAAAATTCTTTATTTGCATAGAAGCTTTTACTAACTCATGAGTTACTCTCAATTCTATTATTTTCTACTTAGAAGTCATCAGTATGCTCTTTCCCTAACTCTCCCTCTCTCTCTCTCTCTCTCTTTTTCTCTGTTTCTCTGTGTGTGTGTGTGTGTGTGTGTGTGTGTGTGTGTGTGTGTGTCCCTTTCTTTCTTCCTTGACATAACCCATCAGAATTTAGTGGTTAACTGGTTAATCCTGGATATGTCCTCTTTATACCTTCTCTTGGATACTTCAACCTTCAGTTAGTAGCCCATGTCATTCTAGACTAAATAACAATAATTTTTAGAGGCTTTTCTCATAATGACATCTCTAGCCCATTTATTTCTGAACCTCATCTATTCCTGCTCATCATTATTATAAACAGCCATAATGTCCAGGTCATCATCCAACTCAGTCAACTGTCCTTGGGGTGAAGGCTCTTCCAGGTCCTTCCAGGCACATAGTTAAATAAGTGCCTTTCATATGATTCTTTTTTATAGAATCACAGAATATTGGGACAGAAAAAATGAGACTTTGTGTATCATCTACTTTCTGTACACTTCTTTTTCAGCTGAAAAAACTGAGGGCTAAGTAAGTTAGTTAACCTGCTCACAGTTACACGGTTATTTGATATTTTTTGTTTTCATATTTGTTGACTCAGTATTAACAAATATGATATATTAGCATGCAAAATTATATAGTTTTATGTTTTTGATCATAGTAAGATTTATCAAGTGCATTTGAACTATTTGATTTGAAGATATCAAAATAACAAGAACCTTTTTGCATATTATGTAGACACTTATTTTAGTTCTTCTTGTCTTCTGACCTGATGATGTGATTTTTCTTGAGAACTATAGAGACAAGCACTTCTTCACCTTCACTCCCACCCCAATCTGACAACATATTATCCCCAGGGACAAAAGAAAAAATTACTGGAGGATCCATGCAGGTACATTCAGAGCCCAGTTGAACCACTAGAGATTTAACCAAGCCTCTTAAGATGAAATCTCTATGTTCCTGTAACTATTTAAGATTTGAACATGGCATTTCCTTGACCCAAGACCCTCTTTGACTATGGTTTTACAAACCGAATGGAAAGTCTTGTTTCTTGGTCTGCAAGGAATTGCTTTTGTCAAACATTAAAATAAGCCCAATGAAGTGAAATGCTCACTCCTGCTACTTGGCTACTTGCATACCAGCTCTCTAAAGTTGCAGACCAGGTGAATCACCAACAACTCTGTAGCAAGATGAAGGAAGTGACTTCCAAAGCTGAAGCTGACTTGGGGAAAACCTTTATAAAATATATATATATATATATATGTAACATTTTCATGTGCAGCTGAATCCAAATAATATTTTCATTTATTCAGTGGACATTTCTTTGAGTTATTCAAAGTGAATGCAAGATAGAAAAAATATTGCTAGTGATTTGAGTAAGACAGCTAAATATGATTTTTTAAATATGGAAGAAAAAGCCCTACAGATCATCCTCAGCAGTATAGAATAAAAAAATATGGTCTTTACTGGTGCTGATTCCTGGGAAGCCTCTGTTCAAAATAGTTTTATAATATGGATAACCAACATTTTAAAATATTCATTTGGTATTTCCACTTTAGCAGCAAACCTGGAGAAAGAATATTTCCTCTAAAAAATGAAACTGGCTTGAGTTACAATAACACTTACTAAAATAATAAACTTATCTATAAATTATAGCCGTGAATTATCTGGACTTTTTGGATCAACAAATCATGAGGATTTTTAATTACTAAAGTTAAAACAAACTAGATATACAAAAGCTCCAAAATATCTTTGGAAAGGGCAGCACTAGAACTACCACTGTTAATTCGTATTTAAATATGGAGATTACAGGAATATGTAACAATTCTAACAATAAAATGGATAAATGTAAAAATTACTTATGCCCCTGTTTTCTACTGTAGCATATATAATTCTAAAGAGTTATTGCCAAACAGCTCTTGATACAAGGTTTCAATGCTTATTGGTCGAAATGATATCAGAAAGGAATTAAAATAATATGAATAAGGTCCAGGCATCTCTCTGATAATGCAGAGAGGCTTATGCAACCTCATTCTAATTGTATAAGGGATATTTTTTTCTATACCCTCAGATGAGACTATTTGAATATAGTATTTACTTCAGTGAAAAATCTCTAAATTTGTAGCAAGTTCCAACTTACTCAAAATTACTCAGATTGGTCCAAGTTAATTACTTATTTGAGATTCATTCAAAAAGCAACATGAAGTGAATCTACATGCCAGTTGACTTTTTTACTCTTTATTTCTTCAACTGAATACCTCTTACGGAGCCTCTCCACTTACATGAAAGCAATGTGTATTTTCAGTTTAACAGGGGCAAGAGTTTGTGTGCTGCAAATATTCCCTAAGCTTATATTCAAGTCTTCTCAATTTCACTACAAGTGGAAAACACCAAGTTAGGTTATGACTGCCAATGTTCAGGCTAATAGTAAAAAATAATGTTGATCTTGGGGCATCTCTTTATACTTTTGTGTTGTATTTTGGGAATCATACTTTTTCTCTTTTCTTTCTGACTCTTCCTTGCTGCTGTTCACAGGAAGTATGAGGATGAGGACAATATGTTGATATAAACAGCTACTGTGCAATGCAAAAACAAGTGCTATATATCTTCCTGTCACTTGTGTGTTCTTGGGGTTCACCTCTTAAGAGGAATATGTATGACACCGAATTCCCCTAATGCCATTTCCCTTTTTCTCACACTTCAGTACATTCATACTTGATTGACCCTTTCAAAAGACATGGGAGCTGGGGTTGACCACCTTGTTTACTTCTTGTGTGCTGTGGCTGTGCTGCTGAGATTTTCTCTTCCTCTCCAACCAATTGCCTCCTTCCTAATCCATGGTTCCTAGAGAGCACACAGTCCACATAGATGTCCCAGAAGAGTTGGGCCAGATCCCAAAACAGTGCTCCATGCTTCAAGTTCTCAGATGACTTCAGGTAGATCATAAAATCCCAGAATCCTGAAACAGTGTTGGAAATGCGAGGCTTTCGCATTTCCAGGAGAAGTACTGAGGAGGATTCCCAGCACTGAGGATCAGCTTGGTTAAGAGCCAGCAGGTCTGTCTGGCTATGGCAGAAGAAAGGAGATACACAGCAAATTCCCACAATGAGCAGGGAGCAGGTGAGGCTCAAGGGGCGGTGGATCCCTCCTCTGTTCCCAAGATCAGCCATGGCCATGAAGCTGCACAGGATGGAAATATGTTTTGTATCAGTCCTTGCATGTGCTTCACTTAGTATAGAAAATAAGTATGCCCTTAAGAACCTTAGTTCCAGCAAAGGAAACACATCATTGCCACAAAGTAGGGAAATCTTAGCCTAGCTCCCATATCACAAGTTCCATTCTATCTAAAATGACTCATTGCCAGGTCAGGGAGTGAGTATAAATCTAAGATAATTAGGCCAAGAAATATGCACTCCTAAGCTGTGTTTCTTTATAAAATAAATACATTAATCTGCTAGTCTGTTTTCCCTGGTACAGAAGAATGCAGCTTAAAGGAATACAAAGTGAACATTTAAAATTTTTCTGCATGGCTTTAACTCTTCTATAATATCTTAGTGAAGCCTGGCTTTCCTAATCTAGGACTCCTATATAATAAGAATTCGAATATACTTAACCTTTAGATATTTTCTTATTCACAACGACTTTAAATTTTTTTAAAAATACATCAGAATTGTCAAATGTCAAAGTAAAATTAACACAAGATAATGTGCTTAAAGTATGGATGAATACATGTGGAAACAAAGAGACATATCTTCAACCCATTAGAGTAAATCAATACACATTTTACAAACACTTAAAATGTTCTGCAATTCTGATATAACTTTCATAAAAATGTTTTATAATTTCTCTGTTCTTGCTATGAATCTCAAGGATTTTTTTTTAAAAAGTGACTGTCTTCACCTCTTCTGGATTTCTCTGTTGCCATAAAATTGAGGCATCCACATGCCACTTTGATATTGTTCTTTTGCTACTACTTCAGACAAGTGCAATGATAAATGATGCCCTTAAAATAATAATAAACTAAATGTTCACTTTTTGTCAGAAAAAGTATATCTATTCCCTCACAGACTATAAAAAATATATATCACACTTAAACAACTCTAACATAAAGAAAAAACAGGAAGGGCACATACAGCTCACTTTCAGGTTTGCATTATATTTCCAAACGTTTTAGATGGTAACATCATGAAAGCAAGCAAATACAGTTTATGGGAATACTCTTATATTGGAACATTGAATGATAACGCCGTAAAATGGATAATCTGTCTCTTCTGAACAGCAGTAGAACACGTTGAGGTACCGTTAAATAAATATTTCAGAAACTGTCTTTGAACACGCGTGTTCCTATTTTGAAGGAGCATGTTAGAGACACAAGATTATTCAAAAAATGTTTCCTCTATCTTTCATATCATGTACGCATTATCTCTACTCAAAATCATATTTGTTGTGTCCCTTTCCAAACTAAAATATCGAGGCACCTTGAAGGGTGGTTTTCCTAAAGGACAAGTCTAAGCTAAGTTTTCATAGGACGGGACTCTGTCCAAGGTGCTGAAGTTGGCGTTGTCCGGGACTCCCTGTTTGCTAGCGCCCCGGCGCTCAAATTGGCTCCTTTAGATCTCCTTCCAAATTTTGGAAGAGGCTTCCCAGAGCCTGGAAAGGTGTTTCTCTAAGTTCCTTGAACCTGGGGTCCTCCGTGCACCCCTCTAAGAGCCTCGCGCTGAGTCTCGGCCCCGCACTTGATTCCGCAACCTCACCCTCCTCGGGGCGGAGCTGCTAGGGACCCGCTCCGTCCTTTGGGCCCCACTTACCTCCCGACTCGGCGGCTCTAGTCCACTATGGCAGAAGGACTTCCCTCCGCACTCGCCCGCCTGGGCCCCTCCGGGTTCCCTCGAACGCGTGGAGAGAGTTCCCTCGAGTGCGCGGAGAGGAAAAGCTCAGGCTGCTCCCGAGCGAGTGGCTGTCCCCAGCTTCCGCGTCCCGGAGGCTACCGAGCCTCTACTTAAGCAGTGGGAGTGCTCGGCGCCTCTCCAAGTGTACGTCAAAGCTCCTGGAAACTGCCGCCACCTCTCGCCTCCAAGTCCATCTCCTGCACCCTCTTCTTCTCTCCCTCCCCGGAGAATTTCAGTTCAGGGAACCAGCAGGCCGGGCCACACACACCCTCACTGGCCCTGATCCGCACCCACTCTGCACCTGGCGGAGTTCAGCCTCGGTGCGGCTGGGCTTCCCGCTTCCACCACGGGGGCGTGCCGCGGCGGCGGGAACTGCAAAGTTAGGGCCCAGCTCGGTGCAAGTCCAGGGGACATAGGGGGTCCCCGCTCACCACAAGAGCCTCGTCTGAGAATAAAGGGATGTGATATAAGACTGTGGACTCTTGGGGTCGGAGAAAGAACTTGAGCACCCTCTCAGCGCTCAGCAAGGGCTCAGAGAAAATAAGGCTTCTCCCCAACATTCCAGGTGTGATTTTCCCCTGCCTGCCTGTAGCCCTGCGCTGAAAGGAGGAAAACATCCCCGAGGGCAGAGATATGGACAGGAACTTGGTGCCGCTGGAAGCTCCCCCTGACTGGGGCCAGGACACCCCGTTGTTTCCAGACCCTGGCCTGGATCACTCAGGAGACGGGGTTGCTGCTGGCATCCCTTTGCTCAGCACCCCTTCAAGCCCCCTTCACAGCAGGGTCCCTGCTTTCCAAGAAAAAATAGTGTCCGGGATTCCCTTTGATTCTCACGTCACAGCTAGTTGCTATCCCAGTCCCAGAGTAGAGCCCTGTCACTGCACCAGGGCTCTGCTGAACTTAAGGGACCACCTTAACTGAAACGTATCCAGCCAAGGGGCCTGAAGCAAAAGTCTTCCCTTTGCATGTGTTTCCAGGTTTTGCCCCTTCCCTCAAAATTCCCTCAGCTCCTGAAAACCACTTGTGGTCTCCATTAACGGAAGGCTTTTGTGCCAGCTCAATAGTATCCATGGTTACCTTCCAGAGGGGCACAAGGCTTTATAGTAAGATTTACTGAGGCCACAGAAAGCCAGCCCCTTCCCCAAGGTACCGTTAAATAGGAGATCTGAAGGGAGTTCTGAGGGGCTCTGAGCTATTCCTCCTGCTTGGAAATGATGGAGTGTACTTCAGTTTCTCTATGTGTGAGCTGGGTATCTTATCTAATGCCTGCTTTTATTCACCTCATAGGGCTGTGGGAAAAGATCAAGGGTGAAGTCTTAGACTTGCTTCCTGAACCTCAAGGACCTCATGCCTTTGGAGAAGGTTATCAGAAAAACAAGGCATTTTAGCACTGTGTGTGAGTACAGGGCTGGAGACTGGCATAGGAGGACCCAGAGGAGGAAAAGGGGGCTGGAAAGGACAGAGAAAGCATCTTGGAGGTGACTCGCAAACGTCTGGAAAAGGGAGTTGTACAAGTATCCTAAAGCCAAAAGGCTGGTGGTAGTCATTTTCAGGGGTAGAAGACAGAACAAGCAAAGGCAGAGAGGGAGTGTTCACAGCAGTTCATGCTTCAAGGGAGTGAAGTCAAAGAAAGCACAATAGAGAGAGAAGACCAAACAGAAGAGAGGTAAAGATGTGTCCCCTGGCTTGGGACATGTCAATAGTTACATTACTCTTGAAAACATTGATATATAAATATGCAGTGCTTACTTTATTTTCAAGTGCCTATGTGTTAGGCACTATTTGACATGCTGTGTACACGGAACAAAACAAAGTCCTTGCGTGCATGTAGCTTACATGCTAGTTGAGACTGGAGTGAAAGAGAAAAAGATTTATTTATATTTTAATTTTAAAACTATATACACATATATAGGTATATATGTATACATGTGTACACACACATATATAGTGATTTATGCTTCTAGTTTCTTGTTGATTGGTGAGTTTATAGCTATCAAAAACAAATACACAACTATCTAATTAAATAAACAAGTAGTTCCATGCATGAGTCAATAAAGAGAAGTTTATCTGTCATTCTGAAGCCCAGGAAAAAATATATGAGTAATGTATCAGATGTGATAAGAAAAGCAAAGGGTCAGCCAGGTGCAGTGGCTCATGCATGTAATTCCAGCACTTTGGGAGGCTGAGACAGGTGGATCACCTGAGGTCAGAAGTTGAAGACCAGCCTGGCCAACATGGTAAAACCCCATCTCAATAAATAAATAAATAAACAAAAATTAGCTAGGCATAGTGGCACGCACTTGTAGTCCCAGCTACTCAGGAGGTTAGGACATGAGAATCACTTGAACCCAGTAGCAGAGGTTGGAGTAAGCCAAGATCATGCCACTGCACTCCAGCCTGGGTGACAAAGCGAGTCTCTGTCAAAAAGACAAAGGGGCATCAACAAAAAGTAAAGCAGGGAAAAGGATGATGAAGATCTATTTTTATTTTGTTTTATTTTTTTGAGAGGGAGTCTTACTCTATGGCCCAGGCTGGAGTGCAGTGGCATGATCTCGGCTCACTGCAACCCTCACCTTCAGGGTTCAAGTGATTCTCCTGCCTCAGTCTCCCAAGTAGCTGTGACTAGGGGCACTTGCTACCACACCCGGCCAATTTTTTGTATTTTTAGTAGAGACAGCATTTCACCCCGTTAGCCAGGATGGTCTCAATCTCCTGACGTCATGATCCACCCGCCTCAGCCTCCTGAAGTGCTGGGATTACAGGTGTGAGTCACCACGCCTGGCCAAAGAGCTATTTTATATAGAATACTCAGAGAAGCCCTTCCTGGTAAGAAGATATTTGAGAAAAGACCCAAAAAAGTGAGAGAGTGAGTTATGAATAGTAAAAGAATGCTCAGCCAGGAGCATTAGTCTATAGTCCCAGCTACTCGGGAGACTGAGGCAAGAGAATCGCTTGAACTCAGGAGGCGGGGAGGTTGCAGTGAGCTAAGGTTGCTTTACTGCACTCCAGGCTGGGCGACAAGAGCGGGTTAGGGGTTGGGGAAACAAGTATGATGGCGTTGGGACAAGTGTGGTGTGAGTGAGGACATTTTTGATGCATAGTGGCAGGACATGAGGTCAGAGAAGTGACAAGAAGTGACAAAAATGACCCAAAAATCCATGTTGGTTCTTCAGTAGAGAACAGAGCAGAGGGGAGCAAGGGATGAGGCAGGGAGCTCAGTTAGGAGCTGTTGCAATCAAGGTGGGATAAGATGGTGGAATAGATAAGGGTGACAGCAGTGGAGAGGGGGAAAGTGGCCAGATTCTGAATATATTTTGATGGTAGAAGGAACAAGATTTGTTGATGGTCTGGATATAAGGTCCAACAGAGAGAGAGAAATTGAAGATGACAAGAAGTTTTGGGGACTATGTAACTGGAAATTTGAATCACCATCAGCTGAAAGGATAAATGGTTTGAGGAATAGGTTTAGGAAAGGGAAATAAGAATCTGGTTTTGAACATGTTGAGTATGAGATGACTGACATCCAGTGGAAATTCTAAGTAGGTAGGAAAGAAGGGGGAACTTAAGATAAATATTTGGGATACAGTGCTCGGGAAAGAGGTCCAGATTTGGGATTTCATCAACATGTAGGCAGTATTTTGAACCATCAGAGAAAAGTGTGGAAACTGGCTACAATAGTAGCCTTGGGATAGAACCTGGAAAATGCCAGTATTTGAGTGATTAAGAAACAAAGAGAAAGGACGAATCAGGAAAGTGTGCTGCCTTGAAGCCAGTAAGCTAGAACTTTTCACATAAAGAAGAAATCGACCATATCACACAAACTCAGTTGAGGGGGACAATAAAATGTACTAAACACTGGGGTCCATTGAGGGGGAAAGGGGAGGGCCAGTGGGAGGGGGAGGTGGGTAGGGATAGCCTAGGGAGAAACGCCAAATGTGGGTGAAGGGATGAAAGCAAACAAAACACACTGCCATGTGTGTACCTATGCAACTGTATTGCATGCTCTGCACATGTACCCCAAAACCTAAAATGCAATAAAAAAATAAGAATAAAAAATAAATAAATAAATAAAATGAAGACCGAAACGTTTTCATTGGATCTCAAAAATGCCAGGTCACTGAGAAGCTTATTAAAGGCAATTTCAGCTAAATGTTAGGTGAGGAGAAGTTGCGGTGGGATGAAGCAGATATGGAAGGTGAGAAAATGAAGACAGTGTCTGTGGGGCACTCTCCATGAAGTTCGAATGGGAGGGAGAAAGATGAAAGTGGAAGGTTAGGAGTTGGGCCTCGGTTATGTTTACAAGCTGAGGGGGAGAAACTTGTGGAGGAGGTGTTGCAGATTAAGAGAAAAGGATGACTAACAACCTCAGAGGAAACATTAAGCGATAAGGGTAAGAGGATAAGGAGGAGCCAGCCTCTAACACAAGGGAAGGGCACTTGCCCTGGGAAACAGAGCGGAAGTGAGGCTCTCTGTTGGTGCCGACACCTGCTCTCTGCAGGTAGTATGGTGGGGGAGTGGGAAAGTAGTTAAGAGACACGTGACCAATGGTCTCATTTTCTCAATGAAATAAGATGCATAGTGATGCAAAAAAAAAAGTGAAAGCAGGTAGGTGTTAAGTAGAAAGCTTAAAAAGAGTAGAAAAGCTGTGAATAATCCTTGAAGGAAAGCAGAGAGAAGGGAGAGGAGAAAAGAAATAGGAGAGAGGAGATAGACTAAAGAACAGGACTGAAATCCCAGGTAAAGTTTGCATCAATTTGTCATAAATCATTTTGCATGCTTGTCTAATTTTTTTATAAGGTAGAATAACATAATAGTGAAGACAATCATGCTATGGATTGCTCACTTGTTATAGGTCATTGATTCTTAGATGCACTGTTTTGCACATTTAGCCCCACTGAAATCAGGATGCACATGTCAACTTATGGCACCTTATAATTAGAATTGCAGCATTTTCTTTTATTTATTTTTTTAATAATGAGATGTCTACAATTTGATATAATCAAGTGCCTTTGATTTGATATAAAGCTTTGGGCACGTTAATCTTTGTGAAGTAGATTTCTTGTCTGTAAAATGGGCAGAAATGTTCCTCATCGTTAGTAAGAATAAAATGAGATAATATACAGAAAACACTTAGAATGGTGCTAAACGTAGCAAGACTCGACACATATTAGTTAATTTTTTTCCTTACACAATGCTCATCTGACTGGATGTAGGAGAAAAAAATGGTTAAAGGAATGATTAAAAAAATGATTAAAGGAATCATGGTGTAAGCAGGTTAGAAACAGGAGAGACTGCAGGTAGAGAAATGAAAGACTGGGAGAAAAGTGGGGAACTGGAAATCTCACTGAAGTCAGAGAAAACAGGTGTAAGTGGAATAAGGAAAGGGGATACCAAAAGGCAGGAGAAGGAGATTCATGACTCAGATTTCAGAGGTGGAGGTTTTCCCATTTTTGTGTTCTGAACCCTAAGCACAACCACTGAAATAAGTGGCTAAAATGAAGTAATAAAGGCCGCTGTGACTGAGCTCCACCTTTCTTACAAGTCTGAAAATAATGAATTAAAATGGTCATCCTGTTTCATAGAAGCTGAAGGTGTGTGACATCACCATCCTAATCAGATGGCCGGAACAGCTCTTAACAATGGGAATAAAAATTATTTTAAAAGATGGTTTAATTATGTCTAGCTGGTGTCTGCTCAAATACTTTTTTTTCTTTTCAATATAACAGTCATGTGTTGCATAAGGATGTTTCAGTCAACAGCAAACTGCATATAAGATGCTAGTCCCATAAAATTATAGTCTGTATTTTTACTGTAAATTTTTTGTGCTTAGATGCACAAATACTTACCATTGTGTTACAATCGCCTACAGTACTCAGTGCAGTAACATGCTGTACAAGTCTAGCATAAGAGCAATAGGCTATAGTCTACAGCCTAAGTGTGCAGTAGGCTATACCATCTAGATTTGTATGAGTATATTTTATGATGTTCGCACAACGAAATCACCTTACGATGCTTTTCTCAGAAAGTATCCCCAATATTAAGTAACGCATTACTTAATTACTTGGGATGGACAGTTTTGACCTTCAGTATACTTTTATACAGTCACCCTGGAATGCAATGCACTGATTAAACATTTATCATAAATTTAAGTTACCAACTTACATTTGTAAATTAAGAAATCACGTAATTGAATTTTTGAATTTATAATGAGAACCTAACCAATACGTATTCTGTTATAACATATATTTATTTTTCTTGGTTATCAGGGCAACTTGGCAATATTCTTGGGAAGGGGGATATATGGTTTTTAATCCTGATCCCCACTATCAGCTTGATAATTGCAAGAGAAAAATGACATTTCAATTTATGCATTTAGATTAAAAGAAAGCCACCACCAAGCCATTTGACTGACACACTCTATATTCTGTTGAACACATGGGGACGCTTAGTTAGATGTCTTATCTTTGTGGTTTCATTTTCACAGATTAGACTCTCTCGAGCAATGACTAACATTTGGACAGCACCTACATTTTATGAAACATTATTTTCATACACATAGTCTCAGGTGATGTCAAAGAAAACACCATTTTTCCCTCCCTTTTCCTCATTTTGCTATGAAGGGATTTTCATTGGGTCATTTAATTGATTAAGAGGGATGGTTCCGTTTCCAAAACTTAGCTTTATTCACTGTCATTTATCTGTCTAAATTATGTGCATTATCTGTCACTCTCTATTCTCTTTTCCATATAATCTATCCTTATTCCTCTACTTGCTCCCCAATACCAACCAGGAGGGAGCATAGCGCATTCTCAACTGCAGAGAAAATAATTTAACTATATTCATCTGAAATCAGTTCATCACATCATCATTCTGACTTGTTAAAAAATATTCAGAAAATCCATGGTCATTTAAAATTACATGATACCAAATAACTGGTTCAACGGGCATTTTTGTTTCAGCTTTGCACAGTTGCAACCTAAGGCTAAAGGATGACTAGTAGAAAAGTAAATTGCAATTAGCTGAATGTGCCCCATGGGTAGATTTTCTGATTTTTGCCACTTGAAGCAATCCTCAAAGACATTAAAAAGGACTTCTGATTAGTTTTAATGAAATTCGAGAGCAGTTATATAGATAGTTTGCATCTTCAGCAGTGCATTAATTTGCAAATGATGGGGACAACCTTTAAGAATAGGGTGCTTCTTTAACATTTAGGATCAGATAGTAAAAATAATTATTTTTCTCTCATTCTTTTGTGCTCTTCCATCATTTGGAAATGGCAATAAACAAGGACAATTTCCTGGAATACCCATTGGGTTAAATGGGTGAGTCATTCTTAAAGTGTCATCAAATTTATAAGGACAAGTTGCAGTGAGGTAGTCAGATGATACTGGACATTGATTCCAAAATGTGTAAAAAAGGAAAGTTACTTGGGAATACAGGAATCGTTCATTCACGTTTTTTCTGCTTGTCTAACTGTCAATACTGTAGTTGTAATAATAGATGTAGTAGTGTTATTTTTTCCCCCAGAGTGCATTCTTTGACCATTCTTTCAAGCAGGTTTCAAAACCCATAGGGATTCCTTTGGCTTTGTCAAGAGTTGGGTTTTTCTTTTGCAATTATCTCAGCAGTTCAAGAGTGACTATTATAGATACTGACTTTCAGAATTGTCCTATTTTTTGTCCTACTCATTTTCAAAAAACACTAGAGTATAATTAATTTGTTTTCAATTTAGTTTACGTACAAAGCCACAATGACAAAGGTCTAAGATTTTAGAATAGGAAGTTTCTTTTCCCTAAGGCTTCAATTATGACGGTGTAGAAAAAAAAACAAAACAAAACAAACCATAAAGTTTCTACTTCAACAATAGGAGCAGGAAGAGTCACAAAGCCTGGGGTCTAGTGACAGTCATGGACTTTTGCCAAGCTGAAAACATCTGTGAAAAACAAGGACATAGACCTATATGTTGGATGCATAAAACATCTTAGAGTTTCAGCAGGGCTTCTGGGATGAGGAGCTTTCTTTGACTAAGGGTTCTGCTGGGCTCTGTGTTCCCATACAATATTGTTCATACTTGCATTATTTGCCTCGTGTATTCTAATTGTTACACATGCCCATCTGTCTCTCCTCACCTTCCCACTACTGCTTAGACTGTGAGCTACTTCAGAGTGGGAGTCATGTCTAACTACTCTCAGCCTTAGAGCCCAGCATACGTATGATAATGTCCTATTCAATATCGGTTGGATTTATGTATGAAAATTGCCCCCTTTTCAATCTGAGGCTGGAGATTAATTAATTAATTTTGGTAAATTTTCTTTCAGATGTCTGGACAGTGAAGTAAAAATGTCAGTCAACTAATTTAGGATATTTTGTTCCTCCAGTGCCCAAAATGTTGATTACACTGTTGCTGAATGAGGATGCTGCTTTGACGTGATGAGGGACTAATTTTCTTAAATGAAGTTTCTGATTGAAAGACTATAATCTGAAAAGTAGATGTCAGGTATAAAAGTATAACAGCATTTTCCTCTGAGAAAAAAATTTTATATCTATTGACAAGATTTTTAATTTCTGTCATTAGAAAATTAGAAATATTCTAGAGCTAGTTTGAGATCATTTTTGTAACATGGTGTATCAGCTAGGGATGCATTAAGCTGTAAGTAACAGAACAGCTGACTATACGTGTCTGCTAATGTTAGTTCAGTGGTCCAAGGATATTAGACCCTACATTTCTATAATTTTCTTGACCTTTTTTAAACCTATAGGTTGGTTGCCACAGCTCCAGACATAAAATCTACACTTCAGGCAGTAATTAAATGGAAGGAATGCTCCAGCCCAGCCACAGATGCCTCTTTTTAAGGAAGAAAGTAAAAGCATTTCATAACCCCAACAGTGGATGTAGGCTTGAAATCCAAGAACTATAACTAAATTATGTGGTCATTTATAGATGCAAACGAGTTTAGAGAGAAAGATCTTCAGTGGGAGAAAGTAAAGTACTTTGTCCAAGCAGCTGAGAATGGTTTTCTTTGGAGACAGCAAGTTTAATACAAAATAATGTGAGCTGATGGGAAACCATGCATTGAGGAAATTCAAGCTTAACCCTAAATTGGGATAATTTCTTTTTTGCTTATCTTTTTATTTTTTTACTTATTCTCTTAAAAATGAAAGTTTATTATTACTCATCAAACATTATATATTTGAGAAACAGAAGATGCTGGTAATAATGCAATGATAGTTCCATAAACTATTTGGGACTGCATCTGAAAGTTCATTATTTCTATGACTTTAAGCAGTTCATTTCATCTATCCTATGCATAATGTTCTCCTCTGTAAATTGAGTGTGTCCAATTAGGAAATCTCAGATTTTTTTCCTGCTTTACAAATTTCTTATTCTATGATTTGTGACACTAACCTATTAATTCAATAAATGCCTAGATATCCTAGTGTTTAGTAAATTATTAAAATTAAGAACTAGAGTGGTAAGATCAATGTAGAAAAGAGTTTGACACTGACATAGTTCATGAGAAGCAATTACACTCCTTAATGTAAATGAGAGAAAAATGCTTCCACTTGTACACTAAGAAATATGCCCAAGAATATTCAGAGATACTATATGACTAGGTGCTTTAACAGATTAAAGTTTATGATTAAACCCACCTAGTCATATAGAAAATACAGGGAAGGAACTCAAATGCTCAAAGAGTAGGAAATGAATAAATAAACTGTGGTATGTTAATACAACAGACTATTTCACACCAGTTAAAATGAGTGAATTACAGTTAGTTGAACACTATGAATGGATGATAGCGATATAATATTGAGAAGGAAAACTTAAGTCCCCAAAGACTATATACAGAATGTCAATACCCTTTTTATAAAGCTAAGACAACTAAAACTTAATAACACATTTGTTAAGAATAATAAAAATTATGTTAAAAAAGTATGTTTTCAACAGGCAATAAAATCATTGTTACTATAATCAAGATAATAATTATGTTAGGGGAGAGGAGGCCTTGAACATGATAGAGGAGTTTAACATAGGCAATATCAGTTACTACCAAGGTTCTAATTATCACGTTGAGTGGTAGACTCATGGATAGTTATGATTTTTAAATAAATATGTAAGTATATAAATACTCCTATGCATATGAAAGGCCAATGAACTAATGATAGGTATATCAAAATATAGGGTTTATCAATGATAAGGATTATGATTAAACCCATTCTGTGCAACTATATTTCAAGTAAAAGAAAATAGAAGACCATATTGCCTATGGAACATCTTTATTCTCAGCTAATGTTCTTCATTCCTCATGTAAAACAGGTGGTGCAAACATTAATTCATCGAAAATGGTATAATTATCTTGGTTATTTAGGACGTCTTCTGTTAAAGCACCTAGTCATTTAACTTGTGTTAATAAAACAAGGAGGGAAACCAGAAATATATCACACACTGTCCTGACTCTAGTTGGGATGCCAACATGGAGGACAATAGTAACTGTCTATTTTCTGTGACTGTCAGTCTTGCCCCTGCTCCTTCACCGAAGTGAGGTCAAGACAGTGAGATGTGAGGGTCCATCCACAGCATCTTCCCGAGCAGAGAGATTGATGAGATGACCAAATACTTGCTATTTCTTTTCTTTCTCTCTTTCCTTCCTTCCTTCCTTCCTTCCTTCCTTCCTTCCTTCCTTCCTTCCTTCCTTCCTTCCTTCCTTCCTTCCTTCCTTCCTTCCTTCTGTCCTTTTTTTTCTTGACAGAGTCTTGCTCTGTTGCCCAGGCTGGAGTGCAGTGGCATGATCTCAGCTCACTGCAACCTCTGCCTCCCCATTTCAGGTGATTCTCCTGCCTCAGCCTCCCAAGTAGCTGGGACTACAGGCACATGCCACCACACCTCCTAATTTTTATATTTCTGGTAGATAACGGGGTTTCACTGTGTTGGCCAGACTTGTCTCAAACTCCTGACTTCATAATCTGCCCTCCTCAGCCTCTCAAAGTGCTGGGATTAAAGGCATGAGCCACCGCACCTGGCCAATACTTGCTATTTCAAAGCACGTTCTCTACTGGGTGCCATCAAAGATCATCAAGATATGTTCTAAACCACTGATGAATCCACAAGCTAATGGGAAGCACAGCAGACAAGAGTAAACAAAGTACAAGGGATTGAAATATAATGACAGACATGCACAAACCAAAGCAATTCACTTGTTTAATATTACATTCACACACACACACACACACACACACACACACACACACACACACACACACAAGGGAAGCAAAGTCTTTGCTCTCCAGGAACTTCCATTTCTCCTGGAGAAGACTAACAATGTAAAAAATAGATCAACAGGATAATCTAAAACAGCAAAAGTGAAACAAAGACAATAAAAGCATGTATCATGATAGAGATCAAGAGGAAAAACATTGTGTTAAGAGTACAAACAACTTCAGTCCTCCTAACTTTTTCAGATCTTCAATCCATGCTGGCTTTGAAATTGCATCAATGCTCATTTGAGCAAAAATCACAACTCCTTATATTTATAAAATGAATCATCCAAATTGAATTTTCTTTTTTTTTTTTTGAGACGGAGTTTCGCTCTTGTTACCCAGGCTGGAGTGCAATGGCGCAATCTCGGCTCACCGCAACCTCCGCCTCCTGGGTTCAAGCAATTCTCCTGCCTCGGCCTCCTGAGTAGCTGGGATTACAGGCACGTGCCACCACGCCCAGCTAATTTTTTGTAATTTTAGTAGAGATGGGGTTTCACCATGTTGACCAGGATGGTCTCGATCTCTTGACCTCATGATCCACCCACCTCGGCCTCCCAAAGTGCTGGGATTAAAGGCTTGAGCCACCGTGCCCGGCCCCAAATTAAATTTTCTATCATCCAAATTCAAGTATCATTAGGCATGTACATCTGAAACCACTGAAATGTAACCAAAGTGTATGTGGAGAGCTTAAATCTCTTCACCATTCAGCCACTCTGCAATCAGACTCCTGTTTAGTATCCCCCCCTTCTTTGAAAACCTTCAGGGTGACTGGTGCCCCCTGAACCTTCAGTAATAACTAGCAGCTACTGAAGCTCAACAGGCCCATGTTTCTCATATGTCTGAGGGTTATATCCTAAGAGAATTTAAAGGCATGTGTATACACAGAAACACAGATTTTTAAAGGCAAGTTACATATTCAAAGGTATGTTATAATATACATTCAAATATTCATACAAATAATCTCCATCCTGTCTGTGTATCCCATATTTAGACCAAGTTTCATATCTAATACACATCTTGAGGTGCCCATCCATACATCATTTCGATTTGATAATCCTGCAGAGCCAGGCACAATGGCTCACACCTGTAATCTCAGCACTTTGAGAGGCTAAGGTGGGTGGGTCGCTTGAGGTCAAGAGTTTGGGACCAGCCTGGCCAACATAGTGAAACCCCATCTCTTCTAAGAATACAAAGCTTAGCCAGGCATGGTGGGGGGAACTTTTAATCCCAGTTACTCAGGAGGCTGACGCAGGAGAACTGCTTGAACCTGGGAGGCAGAGGCTGCAGTGAGCTGAGATCATGCCACGGCACTCCAGCCTTGGTGACAGAGTAAGCCTCTGTCCCAAATAATAATAAAAATGATAATAATCATACAGAAAACTTCTAGACTCTGAGCTGTGACATCAATCAAGGTACTGATTAAGTTTTAGTGAGAAGTTTACAGTTTCCTGTATATCTTTGATATATGAGTTTGTAATTTTTTTCAACTCATAGACCTGATCAAGGTTTGCTCTCAGAAAATTGACCACCTCTGCTCTCAAACATGACATCTATCCTCAATATACAGCATAGCTTATCTTCCCCAGTAGAAAGAAATTATTTTGGAACAAGTTTCTTGAGGTTTTGGTCAACACATCTTCCTCACTAGGTAACAAGCTCAAGTGACGGAACTGTTGGGGAGATGTATTACCCGATCATTGCATCGATCCCTTTCAGGACCAGAGAAATGCCGTGCAGTTACCCATACGAGAAGCATTTGCTTTAAGCATTTCATAAACACCCAGCAGTGTTTGTGATGGGTTGTTGTTGCTGGTCATGAAGACTGTTGAACCCTTACCTTTTCCAGTGATAAACATTTCAGATGTAAAAGTCTAGAATAGGGGAGGGAATTAAAACTGCGAACAGAGTTAAAGTCATGCTCATCTGCTAATACATCCAAGCCCACTTTCTCTGTCCATTTTTGAAAAGTCATATTTACTGACTGAGGTATGACCCACCTCATTTCTAAATCACTGTAGTTTAAGAACACTCTGTACAGACCCACAGTCCTCAGCAGCTTTCCAGATACCACACTTCTCCCTTTCTCTAAAAGTGTTCCCAGGACAAGGGTCAGCCCCACAACACATTCTATGAAAAACCTTTCTCACATTGAAGAGAAGGCATGGAAGCATTTGCAGGCCCACATATCTGGAGGCAGGGAGAATATTATGAGGGGATGGGATTATGCTTTCAGGATGCTTCCAGGGCTTAATTTTTCCATGGTGGAAAATATCACTTGTTTTCAAGAGTAAGATTTCACCATTATTTTAACTGTTGCTCACATTTTTGGTAAGGAGTTCTGTTTTAGATATTGATAACTTTTTGTACAAGCAATTCAAAATTTATCCTTATTTTTCACTATGATAAAAGTAAATACATGTAAGACTTGGTTTCCAAATGAATTGCAAAGCTACTTAGCTAACTATTAAAACATTGCAGACAAGTCAGCCAGAGAGATTACCGATGTTACAACATATTTGTAATAGTCCCCTAATGCAAGTGATATGTGATTTGTGGATATATCAATTGTTTGCCTTTCTGTATAGCCGGAAATTGTATACATGTAGTCACAGGACTTCCTTCAAAGATGTTCATCTGTAATTCATTCATCTGAGAAAGCAAAAAGCTTTTTATTTTGTATCGGCAGCTACCCACTCAGTATATATCCTGAGAACAAAGCAAAAATGACTACATTTTCCTACTTTCATCTGAGTATTTGGTCTCATATCAATATGTGGATACAAAGCCTCATGTATTTTTTTCTGGAATTAGAAAACCTGAGGTAACGGGCCTCATATTTTTTAACTTTAATAAAGAAAAAATTATTTATTTCTAACCACCACAAATTAAATGTGGCTCCAAGCAATACCTCACCAAGAAAGGAGAGGTTACACAACTTTCCCGAAAACTCCGTGAATAACAACTAGAGCCATGCCTCCTTTTGTTTCATAGGTTGGGCCTCACACTTCTCAAGATACTAAATGCTTGATGAAATGTCTTAAGCATCTCACCTCTTTTTTTCTCTAACACTGAGCATATAATTTGGAGACTCAAGAACAATCACAACTTGCTTTGTGTTCTGCCTGTGCGGACCTTCTGCTCTTTTGTCATAGTGGTCCAGGAATATTTTTCTGTGGAAAGGAATTAGGAAGTTATTGATAAACAACTACTCTGCAGATAAACTAAAACTGGTTTCTAATAAGTACAGGAGTGTCATTCTCATCTCTTATTCCTGGAAGACCAAAAATCTTGCAATTTCAGCTAAGGCCTCAGCAAAGTACAATTGTGGTTGTAGTAATGGAAGTAAATGTTTCTTTTTTAAAATCATTCTTTTGCAACACAGAGATGTTATCAAAAACTTCTTTAAGTGTGGACATCCTAGTTTCCCTCAAAGGTGTCTTAGGTATCCTGTTAACATTCCCAGGTGTTTGGTAGTTGGGTTGTGTGTTGTCCATTATTGATTTCCCATCCATTGGAATCATGGCTACAACAGGAAGACCTGATTCATCCTTTCTTCATCAATTCTGTTTTTGGAACCGAGAAAATTCAGTTCTGCCGTCAGTAATCTCAGCATACCGTTCCCACCTCATGGAAATAATGGTCCCTGGGGGCATTTATTCAAATTTTTTCTCAGTCTCTTCATTCCCCTCTCTTCACCTCTCCCTTCCTTTTCCTTTCCATGCTACTTCCCCTGGAAATGGCCTCAAGTTTTTCTGGCTTCAATTATTTTATAGCATAAATTATTATGACTTAAACTTTTGAGTCTATACATGGTTCTCAAGTAAATATTTCTGTGCTAGCCCCTCTGATGAGTTCCATATTCTCCTTTCAATAGTCTGCTGGACATCCTCACCTAGATCCCCTTTAGCCCTTCAACTCCAACAGATCAAAATGGGATACATCTTTGCTCCCTAAATCAGGATCTCTTCCAGAAAGTCACCATTGATCCAGTCACTGGACATCAAACCTGGCCTTTATCTTTTACTCTTCCCTACCTCTTGCTCTGTAAATCAATTGCACAGTTTTGTTGTTTCTACTTGTGTAATCTTTCCCTTCTTAATCTTGCTTTGCCACAGCCCTGTGTCAGTTGTTCATTACCTTAGACCTGTGGTATGGCCTTGGCATCCTGTTTTGTGCACCTCTTGCCCCTCTTACCCACAGTCCATATATGACTTACTTATATATACCTTATATATATGACTGCCAGATAGCTTCCATTACTCTGATCCTCAGAAGCCTGCTCACAACTGCCTGCAGAACCAAGTCTACATGCTACTGTTCAGGATCTCTGCAACCTTACTCAAAGGTACAGTAGCTCACTCCTCCCTTCCTCCCTTCTGCCTTTATACACATTATGGACTGATGAAAACAAACTGCTTATTGTTCCTGATGGAGTTTCCCAGGCAGCAGTCTCTGGGGCAGAGATTAGCAGGCACAATGTTAATTGGAAGTGTTTTTCTACACCTGTGGAAAAGATGGAAGGAGGCAGGATTGGGTGAAGGAAGATGAATTTCCATGCAGAAAATTTGTTAGCAAAGGAAGAGCTTTTGGAGCTGGGATGACTTTTTACAGATGTCCTGAGTTGGGATAAGAGGACTGGGCCTTGAGAGCCCCATGTTGATAGTCACTGGGTGCCACCTACTTTGAGAAAGTCAGTTTTATTCGGCAGAGGCATTCTCCAAAAGGACCAACTGCAGGTGCCCATCTTTCCCTGATACTCCCAATAGAGAAACAAACACCATCTAACCCCCTTTATTCCTCAAAAGCGGGCCCGAGGAATAAGCCCATCATGGCACTCATTCATTTACCGCCATCCACTCCCACAACTTCACATTGGCACTTTTCTTTTAAGCTCAGTGGCAGGTTGCTTGCTCTCTCTCAATGACTCTTTCTAACCATCTTTCTTTAGGAATATCCCTGCCCCTCATTACATTTTCCAGCCTCTTTGCACTAGATGTGCTTATGTTACTAAGTTCTTTTTTTTTTGGAGACGGAGTTTCACTCTTGTTACCAAGGCTGGAGTGCAATGGCACGATCTTGGCTCACCGCAACCTCCGCCTCCTGGGTTCAAGCAATTCTCCTGCCTCAGCCTCCCGAGTAGCTGGGATATGTTACTAAGTTCTAAGCAATCCATATGATAAAAAGTGATATTCTCAACTGCCAGATTGGTATCCAGAGGAACTGATAGGCCTCCTATGTTTCCTCCTTTCCCTACTGATTACTGGAAGGCAAACAGGGTGAAGGGAGCTGTAACAGCTCATTTGTTCCATGAGGTGAAGGCTAGCACAAAGGATGGCACAGCAATAAGCCAATAGGTGTGCAGGGCCTCCCTACCAGCTCTGGACTGCTCATGCTGGAGAGAAAATCTTCGCTCTTCTTTAAACTTCTGGTATTTCGGTCATTGTTACATCAGCTGAACTTGTATATCCTACCTAGCTCAAGTTGCAACACTTTTCTCTCCATATCCATATGCCTATACTTTACCAATTGTTCAAATGCTACCTCCTCCATAGTATTTCATGGTTCTCCTCCCTGCACCCCTAGAGTGGGGGTGTAGAGCTGTTTCCTCTGTTGACTTTTCAGAAATATTTATCTGTATTTTCCTTACCAAGAAAGACACTTTCATCAGTAATGAAATTATTTTCGGATTCCTTAGCCCTTTTACCAAGCTGTACTATCTGGTAGGACATCTGAGCATAAGATTTTTTTATCCACCATGTGCACCAAAGAGTCTTTCACTTGGTAGATATTTGTACTACTTGTTGACTGAATGAAGTTCTTTTTAATATGAGATTGAAAGTGGCATTCCTGTGATTTTGCACTCATCAGTTTTGTAATAGAAACTGTTGCACTCATCAGAGGGAATAGAAAAATCCCATTTCTTCTTGCAACGACCCCTAGTGACATTTCAAGCTGCTCTACATATTCCCTCTCAGGTGGAGTGGCCTAGGAATTAATTTTCAAATTTTCCTTGGGTCATATGCACACACACCCACTCTCTCTTGATCTGACAAAAGGCTAGAATTTACATTTAGAGTTAAGGTTTTCCAAAACAGATCTGCTGGTGGTGACAAATAATGGTTCCAGCAGCACTCCAAGCAGAATCAGCTCATGAAAGCAAGCAGAAAGTAATTCTCTCTGAGGATCTACTGCTTCTCCCCTATTGCTCATGTTTTGGTGTCATAAGTGCTATTTTCCATGTTCTCTTGGGTCCAGAAAAGGATTCAGACTTGGACTGCCCGTGGCTTGATTGTGGCCCTGACACTTAATAGAATGGTGATCTCAAAAAAGGTACTAACCTCTCCAGTTGTGAGTTTTTTCAACTATAATTGGCTATAACATGCTTGTGTGCTCTGAAATCCCAGCTGCTTGGGAAGCCAAGGGAGCAGGATCCCTTGAGCCCAGGAGTTTGAGGCTGCAGTGAGCTATGATCATGCCACTGCACTGAAGCCTGGGTGCCAGAGTGAGACACTGTCTCAATCAATCAATCAATAAAATGGGAGTAAAAGAAGGGCAATAAAATGATGTAATTAGAGGATGGGCTCTGGAGCCTAAAATACTTGGGGGTTCATCTCAGCTCTACCACTAATTGGAGTTCCCATGTTCTCTGTAGAGAACTTTTTAAAGCTCTCTGGAAAGCTCTAAAAAGACCAGGAAAGACTTCATGAAGGAGGTAGTACATATTTGAAGTGACACTCGGGGATGCACAGGAATTTGATGGGCTGTGGTGAGCAGGAGCAGTCTTCTTAGTAGTATAAACAGGTTAAGCCAAAAACCAAGAGGCTAGTACTTCTTAGCCCTAAAGATACTCTCCCATTCTTTTCTGAAGCCAGCAGAACATGGCACACACACACACACACACACACACACACACACACAGCAGAGGAGTCAACACAAATCCTCTGCAAGAACCACTGGCTGCCTACTTTGTAGGCTGCTTTTGTGTTCATGGGAAAAAACAAGAAAATGGTAAGTTCGAGAAATTAACAAATTATTAATGGAGATTATATAGTGTTGATGATATTGATTTTATTATTTAAATTTTTTTCAAATTTTCTCCAGTAATCATGTAGGATTTCATAATTATCAGAAAACAACAATAATTTTTTAAAAAGCAATTGTTCCTTCCTGCTGGATTTTTCAGCTTCTGTATTTCTCTGCTCAAGAATCCGTTCCTTATTTCCCTTGATCTAGAATATTATGTGGGGCCTCTGGATTAGCCAGATTGAGTGATTCATCCCTATCTCCAATTATCCTAGAGAATCAAAGACAGAAAGAAACACCATTTTAAGATTTATGCGGACCTATTCAGGTACTTCTGGTTGCCAGGTAGCAGACATCCAAAATCAATCACAGCATTTTCTCTAATCGCTGGTTCAGGATCCAGGCAGCCACTACACCGCCTTAGTGAACATGAAGATAAAGCCTCAGTGAGCAGTGAGGAATGAGCCTCAATTTGCCATTGCTGGATTAATTCATCTCCCATAAATGAGGATATTCGAGTAAACTTAATTACTACACGATGCACCAGCATAAAAAAATATCTTTAGGCAGATTCTCTTTGATACTCTGTGGCTTTCAGTGGCCGCTTCTTATCCACACAATACAATAGTTAAGTCAACACTGTAAGTGGAAATTCATGAGAGTATCTACCTGAGCCTTCACAGCCTTCCAGCCTGTAACCCTGACTGGAAGCAAGGCCATGTCTACATACTCATTAGAGCTATCAGCTGATTCCAGAGGGCAGACATAAAAATGTCCTAATATCTTATGCAGAAGCTACCTGATAGGTGCCAGTAGACCCAAACCTATGTGAAGACAGGTTCTGTTTCCACTGTCTTGATCCGCAGTGTTTAAAAAATATGAATAGGTTTTACCATTTTTTTAAAAAAAGTAAATTTTATGTAAAAGTCTGCATTTTGGTCTTCTCTAGAAAAATAAATGGAATGGACAATGACAGGCCCACTTTTCCACATGATGACAAGTGTCTGGAGCTGAGTAGAGGCTGCTTCCTTCAGGACAAGGTATATGCTCTCCAACTCAGCTCAGCCTCCCTTAGCCCTTGTTTTGCTCTATTGCTGTGTTCGGCTCATTTTGGTAACTGACTGGCTCTGTAAACTCTAACATTTGTGACCTTTGCTTTGTAGCCCCTTCACCTATATAAGAAAAGCAGTTTAAAGCTACTGCATACAACTCATTTGCTGTCTCTACAGGAGTTACAATGGCTCTACAAGGCTGTGTCTGTTGCTGCAAAACAGAGGCCTCCCTGATGTCATTTATAATCCAAGTTACCTTTTTCTGTTCCTATCCTAAGTTCTGGGCCTAAAGAAGCAAGGAACTCTGCTGCAATCTCATTTACCTCCTGAAGGCTGGAAGCTATTTAAAGCTTCAAAGAGATCTGAAGAACTCTTCACATACTCTTGATCATTCTGAGAGATTTTGTTTTGTTTTGTTTTGCCTTGTTTTTGTAGGACCAATTGATTTACTGGGCGAATTTGGCTTTCAATGATCATCACAGTCAGATAAATGTTCTTCTAAGGGTGGACTCCATGGGGCCACAAGTGCAGTCCTTACAATCACACCAGGGAATGTGTGTGTGCACATGCAATCAACTGCCAAAGGAGCATCAGCAGCAAATCCCTGCAGGAAATCTGTTTTCATGTGAAGAATCATCAAGTCATTTCATTTCTCTCTAGAAGTCACATACAAGGCCAAAAACTTGTGCTACTCAAGAAGCCAGACCTGTGGATGGGCTGCGGAAAAGACTGAAGAATGATCATCTTCTCTCCAAAGCGTAGCAGATAGATAAATGCTAATTTTGCTTCACTGGAACACTTAGAAAACGATGTTGACCCCTAATTAGTGGAAGGACGTACTAAATGATGCTTTAAAAGGTTTTATTGTTCTTCTTACCCACCCCTCACTCCAGACTGAGATTAGCTAGGAAATTTTATGCTAAGAAAATATTAGATGTTCACAGCCAGGTCAAGAAACCCTCTTTGCCATTACTGACAGCCTCAAGCACTTAGTGATCCATGATGAGCACATCAGTGGAAAACTGTCTAAAAATGTAAGGTTTTAACAGAGATCATAATCTTCACACAAACAAAAGACACTCAGAAATCTGGTGAGGACAATTCTGAGCATTATGTGTTGTTCTGCTTGCAAGGCATTTATGAATGGGCTCCCCTGAGCCCACCATCAAAATGAGCAGGCCCCAGTTAAATCGCACAGTAAGGGATCACATTATTAGGCACAATTGCACAGGTATAGCCTCTTGCTCAACTGCCAGAATTACTGTGAAATTCTCCTTGACTCCAAGTTCAGAAACAAAGCCTTGCTCTTCTCTTCCTCTGAAGCACCCAATATTTATTATGGCACTTGCCACATAGGATTGCGCGTTGCATCTTGCTCACAAGATTGAGTTCATCAGGTGTCCTTGGAGCCAGGCATACTACTGTAGGATTCTCATAGATTGAGTTTGTAGAAAGGTAGGGAGGAAAGAAGGGAGGGAACTGAGGAGAGAGAAAACTGAGGCTGAATGGATAGGACATTGGGTTTTGGCGCCTCCTCCTGAGTCTTGGGCTTGTTGCTTCCTGTGCCTTGAGTACGTTTCCCATTTTATTAGACTGGTAAATTCTTGTCAGGTTTCAATATAGTTCAAAACTCACTTCTTTTGGAAAGGCTTCTGCATCCCTCTCCCACCTGCCCATCAGTGCTCTTCTTTTTACTCTTAGCACAAGAGTAGCTTAGTTTACTCATCACTTTGGATCTCGTGATTTTTTTAAAATATGTTTCTTCCTGCTAAATTGTGAGCAACTTTAAGCCAATAATTTTGTTTCCTCAGTTCCTAGGAGTTCCTGGCATCGGATAGAGGCATAATAAATAAGCTGAATGAATAAATTAGTGAGTGGAGGTCCCTAATCTTTGCACATTAACCTAAAGGGCACCTATTTTAAATTTTAAAAGTTACTTGGAAATTCCAGCATAAGCATATGGATTACCTACTTATTCACATCAAAATTGAACTCTTGGCTTGCTGCTCTATTATCCAGGAGTTTCTGGATCACCTTTCTCAAGCAGTTACCAAGCAAGCATGGAGTAGAACTCATTTCAGTGTCATCCTCAAGAACAGAATGACTTAAAACACACACAAAAACAAATCATTCATGTAAAGTCAAATACAAATAACACTCAAATACTCCAGTAAGCTTTCTAATTTTAAGTATAATATTCATGCTATTTTAAAGTGTTTCTATATTTATTATATGAAATGACATGGGAAAAAATGAATTATGGGTAATGGACGTAAGATTAAATAAGATTGTTGGGGTCTGAGTACAAGAAGTTCCTCTAAGGGACCTTTAAGGTGACTCCAAGAGGATGAGTCAATGAGGCCACAAAAAGCAGCAGGTTTGAGATCATGAGAGGTGGGCAGCACTTGACGTTGTGTTGTGTTAAATTTGAGCAGTAACTTACAGGAAATGAAAAGCCCTGCAGTTCTTTTGTCAAAGGAGTGATGCGGTCAGATTAGCAACTGTGTGTCAGTGTAGTAGAAACATGTGAGATGTATGTGTCTGTTAAGACCAAACCAAGGCATGGCAATGGGATGGAGAGGAGACACACTGAAGACATTCATGAAGAGGGAGTATAATCTGGTGACCAATTCCATGGGAGCTGTGAAGAAGTGCCTTCCTTGGAATGTTTTTTAGAATACAACTTACATAACCAGATTTTTCTTCTAGTTTCTTTGTTGCTTGATTATAAATTTGGTACCAGGTCCAAAGTGTGGATGTTATTACTAGCCATCCATTTTTAAAACTCAGAAGTGAGACACTAAAAACAACAACAAAAACAACTATCAATTCTAAGGTGGGTTTTCTGATTTATAGGAAGCAAAAAATTCCAGTGAATCCAATAAAACTGAATCCTAATTAGGGATATACTTATCATTAATCAGAGATTTTATTTTCTGCCATTGACTGCTTAAATGTTCAGTGAGCCTTTGGATGGGTGCTAAAATCTGATGATATCAGGCACATGGACCATTTAATTAGCAATACAAGAGGACACAGAAAAGAGGTGTAAAAGAAATGATTAAAGCATAAAGCTACAATATTCTATGTTAACGAAAGTTTTAATATACATTTGACTTAAAGATGCATACAATGACTACTAAATCTCCATTCATAGGCAGCCAACAAGATATGAATGAATTTATTAATTTCAAACAAAACTTCAGAGAGTGCACTTAAAAAAATTACAAAGCACTTAAAAATGGAAATTAACAATGGAAGCAACAATGACTATAAAACATGATGGGATAAATTTAAATGAAGGGTTCAAGTATTGTTTGTAAAGTTCTTCAGACACTAGTCTTTGAAAAGTTTGTGCCTTTCCCATCTTTGCATAGTAAAAAACAAAACCACACACACCACTTGGTAAAACTCCACAGCTCTATGTGATTCATGTTTCATAACATGCACTTATGTGTACTGCTCAGTTATCTAGTAGGAGTAGCTCTAATTCAATGGGCTCATGCACGATCCCAGATGAGCAATGAAGTTAGCGCATGTCTCCTCATCCAGGTGTCATTAATTGATGCAGTAAAAGTATAGCAGGTGAAATAGGAACTTGATCATCACTTAACACTAACTCTTGTTAGGTAACATTAAACAGTGATACACTTGTACTTTGAGCTCAAATTAATAAAAAGGAATATCCACACCACAAAAATAAGCAAATGAATGGCATATGCAAAAGAAAATAAAGAGTTTGAGACTATGTTACCCAATACCATCAAAAATAATTACATCCCATTGTTTACGATTGATATGGTTGCATTATCTTTCATATTCATACACACATAGCTTAAAGCTTGTGTATTTTACATATACATAAACAAATAATTTAACATTGGAGCATGGGTTCAATTACCTATGAAACTGCCAGTGTTACAAAAAGTTACACTGACATTTGCCATATGTACATAATATTTGGGGACCACTGTGGTCTGATTTAAAACATAACATCGCACATTTACAATGTTGTTTGTGAAATGCTTAAAAGTCAACAATAGAGATTTAACTTGTTTTGTAACCACCATGATTTTGTTTCTGTTAAGTCTCCATGGTGCCTCTGGAATCTTAGTGAAATGTGTATGGTGTACTTCGCAGCAGCTTAGCATCTACTAGAGAACAGGACCCAGCAACAAGGAAACACTAAGCAATGCAGCAACAAGAAAAGATACCAAGTAATCTGAGTTTCCTCCAAGCTTCCTCCCACCTGAAAGAGCCATTGTCACTAACTGGAGGGATGCTACCTGTGTCCTATGAAGCCAGGAGTAAGGCTGAGAGGCCTTCTAGATAGCCCTGTTATTACAATATAAATGTACAGCTTGTCCTAGAGAAAGCCTGCCTACCTGTGTAGCACCTATTACTCAGAAAGCAACACATGATAAGATGTTTGGTGATGGTCTAATATAGAATATAGAAATTAAAGTTTTTGCTCTATGATTGTGATACTTCTCCAATTAAAGACACATTGGAGGAAGAAACCCCTATTGTGTCTACCAGTGCATTTTTAGAACATAATATTTTCCAGAGTCAAAGTTGTAAGACTGATAACATGAATCTTGCTGAAAAGCGACTTGGAGCTAAATCTAGCAATGGATTTGGTGTCATGAAGAGTGACAAGTACAACTGCATGTTCTTCTCCTAAAAAAGGGGGGCATTAGGGAAGCAGGGGCTCTTCGGGAGTCTTTACTAAAGCTCATCTATAGACAGATGCTCACCTAAGTGATCACGTACAAGTTTATACATTAAAAAACAAATCTGTGACCAAATTTCTTTAGTTTATTTACTTAACATGTGATAGAAGCTATCTTGACCATATTTAGAGAACAAAATCAGTGAAAGTGAAGGAAACTCAGAGGGACTTGGAAAGTCCAGATTATATCTGCAAATCTGGCTGGAGGGAGAAGAAGAATGTGGATTTGTATATAGTAGAATCCCATTATAATCCAGTGCAACATTCCACTGATCAGTAAAATACCAGAGGTCATGCAATGTTTCTTGATAGCACAGGACAACATAAGAGCTTATTTTAACTACGCTGATACAAAGGTAGCTGCTCCTTCTATTCCCATGACCACTTTTCCAATAGGTTTCTACCATATATATTTTGAGGCAGGAATATGAACATGGATGAAATATTGACACTAACAAATACAAATAAAATGGAAAGCTTCATTGTTTCCAAGCTTTTAACATTTAAAAATTATTTTTTTTTATTTAAGGCTTTAAGTTTATCTTCCTTTCACATTAAAGACAGGGAAAGGAAATTGTCAAAACTGAAAACTAAAATCATGAGCTTGGCACTTTTGTGATTAATTTGAAAGGGTGTCTATTTTCTTACATTATATACATAGGTTTATAATGACATCAAAAAAATTTAGATAGTACATATATCTGCATTTACATAATTTTGTGTCTTTGATATGGGTTGTGTGTCCCCCCCGACTTTTATTGTTGGTTTAACGCACACCAACTTTAAACTGCACTTGTTTTGTGCCCAAACTCCCTGCATCTGTGGCTACATCTGCCTTTTTAAGCAAGAACAAGAGCCATTGTATAACATGTTGCAAGAGATAAGAACAGAGACAGAGAAAGAAAGAGAGGCAAGAAACAAAAAAGATGGGGAACAAAAAAGAAACTCAGGTTTACAGAGAAACTTTACAAGGAAAATATCTCAATACAGACAAGTGAAAATGATGTGTCAAAATCTCTTATTTCCGTATTTACATTTATAAAAGAACTATACAATAGCATCATTCTTCAAATTCCAGCTCCCATTCCCAAAGGATGCTCAGTCCAGGAGAAAACACAATGGGGAAAGTGAATCAACAAGAGCAAGGTCCGTGGAGTTCACCCTGGCCTGGTCTCCAATGGAAAGTGGGGACTAGAGAGGGTGGGAGGTGGGGGGTAAGAAGTGGGAGGATGGGGTGTGGGGACATGTCTAAGTGAAGAGGCCCAGGCAGCTTCTGTGTGTTCATCTGTTTTCTTCACCTTAGGAATTCTGTTGCAGGTTTTGCTGAGAATCGGCTTGCTAGCTGGTTGTATATATGCCATGCAGTTTTTACCCTTTCGAAAATTAGATCTTCATGCCACTGGAGTTTGTCATCGGTAGGAAAGAAAAAAAAATTCATGCCAAATCATTTAGAAGATATTAAGTGCCAGCAGGCTGAGGGAAAAAATCATTTGCTATTTATTTAATGCTTCTTTTATTGCACTTAATTTGAGTGTGTGTGTATGTGTGTGTGTTGTTCCTTCTTCTGTCAGGAAAAAAAAAGATTCGGAAAGAGTTCTTTTTATAGCATGGTCATTTGCCCTCTCCCCCCTTTATTGATAGGTGGTGAAAGCAGTTCTTTGAGATTATTTCCAAAAGAGACAGTTTTCTTTTAACCCATCCCTGTCACCCCAACTTTAGCTCCATAGTCATTACCACCCAAAGGTTTTGTTTATAAACTTAATAGTTCCGGCAACACAGCTGCGAGTATTTCATACCCAGAATCCAACAGTGCAAGGCGGTGTCCATCCAGCGCAGTTGATTCAGATGGGGCCTTGCTGAGTAGGATCGAACCTCCTCTTCTTGACATTTCTTCCAGAGTGCGTCAAAAGAAGATGTAAGCAGAGGGGGAAAATCCACAATATTAATCAGATGATGATGAGAGAGTGGTGATGATAATAACAATAATAATGCTAGTTCCAGAGCAGGGTAATTAACTCACATGGAGGCAGTCTCCAAAATAACTTGAAATTGAAAGACAGAACAGCTAATGCTTTTGAATGTCTTCACAACATACCCCCTAGAGTATGTCCTTTGGTGAAGACCAAAACAAGCTTTGACTTGTTCATTTTAAATCACAGGAAGACCCTGAGGCCCAATTTGTCTCTTATTTCAGAAATAATGACACTGCTAATTCATTAGGTGAAAATTATTACAGGAAGGCCTCTTCCGTGAAGGGGCGTATTGGGAGAGCCATGAAAAACGGACAGTCTCGTAGGTACACCCTCCAGGCTTACAGCAGTTCTATAGCATTGGACTGGCCTTTGCCAGGGTGGCAAAAAAGCCTTGCTCTATTCAATTATCTTGCTGCCTTGGGCATGTGAGCTCTTACCACACTATGGAACAAGCATTTTTCATATCTAGAAAGTTGAAAACAGAGTGCACAGTAAGACAGTACACTCAAAGGAGAGTGGACACAGATTTGGGTTAGTGAAGCAAATGCAGCATTTAGCTTAGTTGAAAATCGGCAAGTTAAAATGCTTTGCTCACAGTGTCCAGTCTCCTAAAAAGTGGCTCCTATGTTTAAAGAGAAAAGAAAGAACCAGCAAGACACTACAAGGCAACAATAAAAATTGGTTGCAACCTCCCCATGGTCTGGCTTCATGTGGGGCATCAAGCAAGGGGCTCATGCATTTCGTCTGCATACTGGGCGGGTGCAAGGCTGCTGCCACCGAGGCATCATGCAAAACTGGAGACTGAGGAGTCCCCAGAGCCCTCATTCCCCTGCCCACTGACTCAGGGCCAGCTGGATACCCTTACAGGCCCTAAGTATCAAAACCATTGCAATATATTCCTCCTTCCCCACTAGTAATTCAAAATAAAAACAATACCAAAGCTCAAAATAGGTATAAAGGCATCTGCAAAGTTCTTATTTTTCCCAAGATGGTCACTTAGATGCTTCTCTTTTGAAATAACATAAAAGTCTTTAAAGAAAACCTTTTATTTTTAAAAGTTTACATTAAAACGCCTTCACGAGTAACCTAAGCGTGTGACTGACTGGCCTAGCAGGTAACCACTGCAGCAAACACTATCTGCAACAATGCTGTTTACTTTTCATCACCATTCCCACCGAGCCCTCTTTTAAGTCAATATTCTTGAGAGTGGGCCCTGCGATGCTACCAAGAAACTAGTGTGAGACCAAAAGGCAAGTCTCCTACAATGCATCCTCCACCAAGTTAGTTTGCTGAGGAGCACAGGGTCTCCATCTGCCACCTGTGTTCATATCCCTGGAAGGTAGGGGTTTAAGGAGCCACACTCTGTGAGTCAGAAGGAAAAACAGAACCTGCCTGACCTTGTGAAATGACCCTGAAGGACCAGGGGCCCCAAACTTGTGAGCTAGAGAGTACTGCTAGAACTCAAGATAAATGTTACTAAAGTTTCCTCAATAAATCTAAATGTAGAGGAAAGGGCAAACCAAGCTAGCACTGTGCATGTAAATGACTATATTGCCCACATCTAAATTCCTTTATTCAACTTCAGGAATGACAGGTAAGTAGCCATGTCTAAGGTCATAACATCAACAAAGTCCATTTTCAAATGGAGATAGGAAATTCCATTTCAGTCTGGCACACAGGTAACCTCTGATGTCCAAAAGCTTGTGCTCTTTATAAAAGTTTGTCTTTGAAGCTTAGGTTGCACCTTTTTACAGAAATATTGTTCTTCAGGATCACTAGTTCCCAGGTCAGACCAAGAGGCCAAGCCATCCTGCAGAACTACATATTTTTTTGGATGAAAATGGACTCTGAACACCAATGGGGCATTCCAGGACATTAGCTCTTACACTGATGTTCCAGCAGGTGGAAGGTGAGCTCCTTTAACAAGGGAGGCGACCCCACGATGAAGACAGAGATGAATGTTCCTGAGGCACGTGGACTGTGAGGGTGCCTCACATATAAACTCTAAAACCACTATGGCCACTGTATGTTGAGAAAGGCCTGAATTTCCTCTCTGAAAAAAAAGTCTTCCAGTTCAACTTAAATATGAAAATACAACTACTGTGGGTAGGTCCTTGCTGTCTTTCTTCCATAACGGTTTCCTCTGAATACCCTCTGCTCACTAGGATTCTGAAGGTAATTAACTTTCTTATCATAACTTGAAAGGTATTTCTGGATCATTATAAAACACTAGCATAATCCATAAAGCTTACATTGCCACAGCTTTCATCAATTTTTACTACTTCTAAAATAATCTGGACTTTTTTCTACAATATACATTATACACATAAACAACTACATGAAATTAAAGCAAAATTCTTTGCATAACAGTAACCATCTCTGAGCTGGAAAGCTTCTAGATCTTTCAAGGGCATGTGTGTATCCACGGTTATCACATTCTTACCATCATCTCCTGCACCCCGGCGAAGTCCCCCTAGCCCAATCCCTCCTAAGCCACCTTACACTGAGTTTATTTCCCTGGGGTGCTGGGGCAGGGAAATGCACTGATCTTCCTGGCCAGCCCGGCACCATGAAAGAGAAAGTGCTTAACCCAGCAGTCCCAGGTATTAAGGGAATTAGGCTTCTCATTTTTGGACTGGGATACAGTCATGGAAGTAAAAAAAGCAGCAGTCTGGTTATACTCCTCATGGAAAGACTAGCCAAATTTAATTCCATTTCTTAATTCTGTAGAAGTCAAAAGACCCCCCCACAAAAAAGGTATTTACTCTTTTGAGAAAATATAATTAGCAATATTAAGTTCCTTTCAGATTGTAACTGACTTGACAGTCAGATAACTTTTTTTTTTTGAGACAGAGTTTCGCTGTTACCCAGGCTGGAGTGCAATGGCGTGGTCTCGGCTCACTGCAATCTCTGCCTCCTGGGTTCAAGGGATTCTCCTGTCTCAGTTTCCTGAGTAGCTGGGATTACAGGCATGCGCCACCATGTCCGGTTAATTTTTATATTTTTGGTAGAGACAGGTTTCACCACGTTGGCCAGGCTGGTCTCAAACTCCTGATCTCAGGCAATCTGTCCACATCAGCCTCCCAAAGTGCTGGGATTACAGGCATGAGCCACCACACCTGGCCTCAGATAACTCTTAACGTTTCTGGCAATAGTCTAGATATAGCTCTTTAAATATCATTTTGTGTAAGTACACTTTGTGTAAGTATATAAACAGCCTTTTCTTTAACATGTCCAGTAAAATGGAATGTAGGCCAGACAGAATCTCTTAGACCAAGAGTAAGGGACAGCATGAGCTTGTAACACAAATAACTTCTCAGAGAGAAGAAACCACATATGATAATTACACGGGGTTATTAATATTAAATTAACAACTTTAATGTAAGGAGTAACTATGCCAGGCCAGTATGGCCACTGTTGAAACCCACTTGGCCACTGAATCGCATGGACAGAGCAAGTAGTGGGAGAGTAAGACGTGGAAATGAGGCTCCACAGACTGAGGTGTTACAGTATGGTTGGAATAGCTCAGTGTTCATCCTGTAGTCCTTTCTATTTCAATTGTCAACAAAAGTCATCACTATTACCTTCATTTATTTTCCTACCATCACCTAGAATTTCTCTTTTCCTACCACCATCACCTACTAATGTCCATGTAAATGACTTTGCTCACATCTAAAACCCTACATTCAAGTTTGGAAAATATCAGATAAACAGCCATGTCTAAAGCACTGAAGGCAATCCTGTTCACTTTTAAATGGAGATATGAAATTACCTTTTCATATACTTTTCACGTTTCCTAAGCTTTAGGGGAGATGCTACTAAAGTGATCTTGCTTTTTCTAATGTCCAGTAAAAGCAACAGCTCTAACAGTCAATTTAAGAAGTATTATTATTCATGGTTGGGTAGGTGTCATGGGTCTCCATAAGTCAACCAGGACAAAGGTTTGTCATCTCTGCACCACAGTTCATAACTTTATTCTGTGTGTGTGGGTGCTGGGGAGGAACAGGAGCATGGGGTGAATGAAAATAAATGTAGACACAGAAGTAGAGCAAATTGGTATGCCACATGACATGCCTATGTTCATTTTTCGAAGCATTTCACAGAGCAAGTGCTAAGACCCTCAATACCTGGGAATCTATAATAGACTAGTCATACCCTTAGTAACCTCATACTTCTGGAGTATGAAATTAAGCAAAGTTAGCTGGGCACGGTGGCTCACATCTGTAATCCCAACATTTTGGGAGGCCAAGGTAGGCAGATCACCTGAGGTCGGGAGTTTGAGACCAGCCTGGCCAACATGGAGAAACCCTGTCTCTACTAAAAATACAAAATTAGCTGGGCATGGTGGCATATGACTGTAATTCCAGCTACTCAGGAGGCGGAGGCAAGAGAATCCCTTGAACCTGGGAGGCGGAGATCATGGTGAGCCAAGATTGCACCATTGCACTCCAGCCTGGGCAGCAAGAGCAAAACTCCGTCCCTTCCCCCACCCCCCAAAAAAGAAATTAAGCAAAGATACTAACTTAAATTAAGCAACGTTACTACCCATCACATTACACAATATGTAAGAATATATTTTTTTAAATCTACCAAACAAAGCTTTTAAAAATTCTTCAGGAAATCTACAACCTTACTTGTGGAAGCCTTGTTTGCATTTACCAAAGATGTCTGACTCAACTACTCTACTAAAAGGAAGTATGTAATTTAAATTTGTATTATTATCAGATTATAATAATCTTGATACATCTTTGTTATCAGTTCACACACACAAATGTGCACATATTCACACATGCATGCATATATTTTCATGCTTTTTACCACCTATTTCACAGGAAATATGGTTTAAGAACTTTAAAGAATGGCAGGTAAGGTCAGGGCTCAGAGCACAGCTGTATTTCTCATTTATACTTGAGCAGGTCACATATGGTATGATACTTCTACATCTAAATTACTCACTAGTACATCTAAAGAAATGTGATATTAGGAAAATGCAGTATTTTCCCTGAGCAGTTACTATATTTTCCTTTAATCTAAAAGTTGAACTGCCCTCAAATTGTTCAGGTTACTTTACCAACTTTTCTTCTTGAATTAAAGACCTGGTATCAGGAGGGATTCCCAATAGCAGTATATAGAACAATTTTTTGTACAAATTATTTTCAACTTCTTATTCTAAAGGAATCTATTTTCTTTTTTTTCTTTTTTTTTGAGATGGAGTTTCGCTCTTGTTACCCAGGCTGGAGTGCAATGGCGCGATCTTGGCTCACTGCAACCTCCACCTCCTGGATTCAAGCAATTCTCCCACCTCAGCCTCCTGAGTAGCTGGGATTACAGGCAGGTGCCACCATGCCCAGCTAATTTTTTGTATTTTTAGTAGAGACAGGGTTTCATCATGTTGACGAGGATGGTCTTGATCTCTTAACCTTGTGATCCACCCACCTCGGCCTCCCAAAGTGCTGGGATTACAGGCGTGAGCCACCACGCCCGGCCGGAATCTATTTTCAAACATTTACACTGAACTCAATGAAACCCAAAGGCTTTCCATTCAACTAGCAAATAATTATACTTACGAATTATCTCCAGACTAGTATCTCTAAAACTGACCAAATGGTGGGAATACCTAAACATTATCATTCAGCACCAAAAGCCTTTTATTACAAGGTAGAAGTGTTATTTAAAGCTGAACACAACTACACAGCTACTACCAAAATTTACAGCGAATTAAGACCCTCATGTAGCAACCAATAGTTGTTCAGGAGTAGCACATTTTCCAATGTAAACTCCTAAAGCTACACGTTCTGGAATTACTCTTATTCTTCATCATTTTCTTTGCTTCACCCTACTGCATGGCTTTCTATACAGTTCTGCCTGAAAGTCATTATTAGAGTTCTAGGGCACAGGAAGGAGCTTTGACTTAGTTCAGCAGTACAGGTCCCTACACAGCAACAACCAGGCAGCAGTCAGCAAAGGCTGTTTCTCATCCCACTAAGTGTTGATCCCCCACCTTTCGTTTTTTGCTCTTGTGATAATGAGATCTCACTCTCTCAGATATAAATAATCTTTACAGGGCCTAATCCACTTATATACACAGTGATAAAGTCTTTTCCATTTTTCCCCAAAGAAACATGCAATTCAAGCTGTGAGCTAGGCCAGGCCACTGTTTTGAGGTCCTGCTACAGAATAGTGTGCTCTTCTCTCCAACACCGCAATGAAAAATTTGGCATTGCATGTGACTAGATGGCAAAGACTAGTAATAGACTGTTTTCCAGGCCTTTGAACCCAGGATTTCTTAATGCCAAATGAGGCATAAACCCGGGCATGATCCAAATTTATTTTTCTTGAGGCATACTTATGAAAAAATTCAAGGAAGCATTATAAAATAATAACAGAGTATGGCAGTACTATAATGTTCAATGACTTTTTTTGTAGCAGTGGAACACTAAGAAAAGTTTTGCTTGAGTTAGGCCAGCCCGAACAAAAACATACTTCTTGCTAGATGCCACATGTGTGATTCACTACGGGGGCAATGTACCAAAACAATAACTTTAAGTATGAGTTGCCCATTTTATGTGTGTGTTTTTGGAAACACACTGATGCCAAAACTATTTTACTAAACAAGTTCAACTTCATAAATATACCAAGAGAAAAGAAGTATAATTTTATAATACTATTTCAAGTTAAAGGCACTCAAAAACTAAAGGCTTACTCATTAAATATTAATATTATAACAAATTGGCAGAAAATGTTGAATGTATTTAAATCATCTTTGGTTTATTTAATCAGCTTCTAATAATAACACTTTAGCTGGCTCAAACTGATTAAATTCAAAATCCCAAATATAAAACTTATAATGTTTATAATTAGGGCACTTATACATAGTTCAGGGCAAAAGCTTCCTTTACTGAGCAACCAGATGGAGGCAAGGTGGGTTTTGAATTTGGATAACGGTCTTTATTTCCACTTAAATTTGTTTCTGTAAATCTGGCTGAAACTTAATTTATCACAGGATGTACAGGAGGGCTTATCTACAAATCATAATCATCAAGTCACTATAGCATGAAAAGGTATAAAAAGTAATTATCCAATGATTCTGGAGTGTAGAAACATCCAACCTGGATAAATCAGGTTTAAAAATTTTGATCACAATTAAGGTTTATTTGTGAATACCTAGTGTGTCTATTTAAACAATCTTAGTTCAGTAATCAGTGTGCCATCCAAACTAAAAGGTCACTAGGAAAACACACCAAGTCTACCTGTCAGGTCAATATTTAGTCCTTGATTAGAAAATATTAAGTGTCCCAAATCCACATTTTTCAAATTCTGATTTAAAAATAATTCATTTGGTTGAGAATTACACAAATACTTTTTAAATCTGTTTTTATTAAATATAAAGCTTTTTAAATCACAAAGCTACATATACTATGTTACATATGAAAAATACCAGTAATGATTGCATGATTACTTAGGTTGTAAAAATTCCAAAATATCAGTGGACTATAAACAAGTTTTAAACAGATACAAGCAATTTACAACCACTTATTTTCAACTACACGGTTTCCTTGATTACCTGTTTATAAATGAATGCATCTCAGAATGCCTGCTCTTACAAGCTGGATTGTCTTCTACTGAAGAGCTTCTTTGTTCTCCTTAAAAATTAGTGTATATGAATTCCTTCCACATTTCCCACTTGCCTGAAGATGACAGTTGGGGGTCTGTGTTTCTTCTTTTCTAACCCATTTCTGAATAAAAAAGACTTATTTTTTTGCAGTTTGACTGATAGAATCTAAACTCTTGTAGCAGGAACTCAAAACTTGGTTATGTAAGCAGAAAAGAGAAGTGCCAGAGCCACTGAGAAGAAGACATGCGGCGTTGCTTACTTAAATCCCCAGCCTGTGCCCCCAAGGACAATAGCTGCTACCAGGATGGCACCAGCGATGGAGCCTATTATGAGATTGGTGGCACTAGGACCTGTGACAAAGGATCATGGGAAGAGAGTCATATGAACCAACCACTTTTGTTACCACAAGGGAAAGGCAGTTAAGCAGTTTCAGGAAGTAAATATCCTGTGTAAAAGATGGCTAAACATTTAAATTGCCTTTATTTACTTAACTTAATTGCACTTTAAATGCTATGGTGAGCGATTGCTTGGATTTATATGCCTTTAAATCTAAAGTTTCTGCACCATTGACAATTAAGTTCCATTAAATTCACCTTTCACAGAATTTGAATCAAATAGGCCTCATTTGCTGTCTTGGCACATTCTTCTTCTCTTCCCCTTTCCCAGTATCATAAATCAAGTAAGTAAAAGCGAATAGAGAACACCATCGCAATCAGATTAGCTCCATCTGACTGACAAATGGGGACATGGAGGAAAGGAAAAACATTCTGCTACAATGCCCTTCCAGAAGCACCTAAAAGTGGTCTGAATGCTAACTTTTTAATTCCCCACTTGGAGACAGTTAAAATTTAGCAGTCAGAAGGAAGTCACCAATAAAGATCTGACTTTTGAAGCCTTGCTCTCAAAGATACACTTACTTTTTCATGGCCCTTACGGTGGTAAAGACCAAAATGCGGTTCCAAAGGCAAGATATAAGGAAGCATAACTCTCATTTGGGTAATTTTGGGGAAATGGTAAAAAGATTCCTTAGATTCAGCTGAGAATAGCTTTGAAGTTCCCATTGATTACTAAGAGAACTTTGAGGCTTAGACATATAAAAAAGCAGAGAGCCAAAGAACAGCAAGAAAGAAAAGATCAGGGCATTTCTATCGATTGTGGAGTAAGAGCTAATCCATATTCAAGTAACTCCTGTCCACTCGCTCACTCCTCTCCTTGAGCTCAGCATTTTAAAATCTAAGCAATGTTAAACCTAGTATAATAATTATTTTAAATATCACATCTTTCAGGATGCTAATATGCAGGTATAGTGTCCCCCTAATAACAAAACACTTTCAGTCCTATCTATCCCTGCTCCAAGAATCACAAAGCCAGTATCACTAGTTTCTCTAAAATCCTCAAGTTTTGTGTATACATTCATTTCTGTGTAAAAAATTCTCTTTTCTGCTCACATCAGTGCCCTCAACTGTGTACATAAATGGATGCCACTTTTGGCGGCACTCAGTTTGCATGCACAATGTGTTTTTACTCCGAGATCACCCAGGGCTTGGTGGGCAGGTAGAGGACAGCTGCAAAGGGGTGCAGGTCTCTTCAGGCTCCTGGGCTTGTGACATTCTCTTAAGATTAACCACTGACCGTCTAGAGAATGAATCTCAGTTGCCTTTAGTGATGCACCAATAATAATAATAATGAAAGCCATAAAAATAGTTTAGCTACTGTACTGTGCACTTACTATGTGCCGGACACAGTTCTGAGCACTTAACATATAGTATCTCATTTGACCTTTACAAAAATCATATGAGGTGGGAACTATGACTATCCTTGTTTAATAGGTGAGGAAACAGAGTCTTCTTGAAGTTAGTGAGTGATAACAGCAAGATTTGAACACAGATTTGTTTAACTCTAAAACATATCCTATAAATCAAGGGTCAGCAAACCAGAGCCCACGGACCAAATCTGGCCACACTGTTTTTGCAAAAAAGGTTTATTGGAACACAGCCAAGCACATTCATTTACATATTGTTTATGGCTGCTTTCATGATAAGACAGCACCACTGAGAAGCTGTGATAGACAACAGCCCTGTAGGCTGAAAGCCAAAACAATTTACCATCTGGCCCTTTACAGAAAGTTCGCTAACCTGTTTTAATGAAACTTTATTCCATTTACATGTATTTCCTCCCCTCATTTCAACAGAGAAGCAAATTTCAAAACATATAACCATGTACATACCCTATGCTTTGGACATAATTTGTACTTCGTTAGCTTCAGAAAACACAGGCTAGGATTAGAATCCATATGTAACTCATGAAAAATGATTCCTGACTTACAAACTAAGGAGTAGAAATAAAACAAAAAAAACTCCTGCCCATGGAATTCCTAGCCACTGAATGAACGTTAAACAAAAACTGTTAAGACAATCTATATTGTACTATATTATTTTTTAAAAGCTATATTTACTTCTTGAGCAATTATGCTAAAACTTGGAATTTGAAGGAAAAAAGTCAGTAAGCTAATAGACAACTGGTGCTCATAAACCAAAAATAACAAATCTGTCTTTAGAAAAAATATATATACACTTACACAGACTTACCTGTCACAATTAGAAATAGTCACAAACGAACAAAACTGGAAATGACTGATGAAAATGGATGCTGGTAACAAGGACTATGTTTTACAACAAAGGCCTCTTTGATGTTACCTATCTCTAAGATTTAAAGGATTTTTAAAATTGATCCTTTCAATTAGTACATTTAAGGAGACCAAAATTACAGCCAATCTATAATGTTAAAAAATGCATTTGGGATGATTTTCAGAAAACTACCATTTGTCAAGGAGGAATTTCATATAAACGCATGCATGGAACTGGTCCTGAAAAAGGAATGTTTCTCCTATATATAATCCAGTCAACAGATCCAAGGGGAAATTTTATAGGACAAAGTTCTTGTCTCTAAATATTTTTACCTCTGTTACGGTCTTTGTTTTCTAATACATAGGAGAAACAAAATCTCTTTTCTAGTATGTCCAGCTTCCCCTATGCTAACCAGCTTCACAGTCCATAGTGATGAGATGTGAGTTAAGAAGATCTAAGTCTGGTCAAAGTCCTTGAATCCAGGAGGAATAAGGCTCATGTCTTCAACACAGGTGTGAACTATGAACCTGCTTTCCTCTTGATGCTATTTTGCTGCCTGGGTCTCCCAATTCCAGTAGGTAAGAGGAGCACCCGTTTGTTCTAACCAATGGGACTAAAGAAAAGCATGTCTGATATTCACAATAAGCCCATGATTTGGGGGTGGCTGAGTAAAAGATATCTAGTGATTCCTGAAGATACTGGTAATTCATTCCTGGGCCACTTTGAAGTGTTACCACCACCACAGTAGATAGAAAGATGGTGTAAAGGGCTACATTTGTCATTCTTAAACATCCTTTTTCTAATTAGAAGAAAAAAAAATCATCATAATCTTTTAACCTACAGATTAGCAATCTCAGGAAGCAGAGTCCCATGGAGAACTGACAGCTATTCTGAGGATGTGGATCAACTACAGAGCACCCTAAATCAAAGCATCAGGGTGAGATGCTTTGATTTAGGATGCTATTTCTGTGAGAGCTTAATGGGCAAGTGGCACACAATATATTTATGTACACCCTGGCTACTTTGAAGACCAACCCACCAGGTGATTTGCAGATGTTTGCTTATGGTTATACAGATTTGGATTAAATATTTTGTCATTCTTAAGGCTCCTTGCTTCCAAATATTTATGTAGACTTCAATTTCCTATAACCTATTTTATAGGAAAAATAGGAAGGTACTATGCTAAATATCTTTTTTAAAAAAATAAGCTGCAGCCTCCTATATCATTCTAAAGAAACAAAGAAAACGATAGTAGCTATCATTTTTATTACCTTTAAAAAGTGCTGTAACTGTTGATAATTCCTAGTTATATATGTAAATTTGACTGGCAAAGATTAACTTTATTACAAGAATCCTAAGAAAACACACACATAAAAGTATTTTTGCCAATAAAAGGTTGAATAAAAGTCTGTATTTTAAAATTACTTTTATGAAGTGGAGGAGCAATGGAAGTACTGGGACTATTGCCTGAATTGTGAAGATATCAGAAGCACACCCAGTGTTATGTTATGCCCCACATTGTTCCAGACAGGAGAAGGTTCTCCAGGACACAAGAAAAACACAGGACACAAGCAACATCCAGGTCACACCACAAAGTACACTACCACGAGAAACACAGTCAACAGGACAAGACATGGAGTCAGGTACAGGCATCACCTCACACACCAGGCACCACACAGAAACAGTCTGAAACTGGCAAGGATGCTTACTCTATTCCCCACCCTGTTCCTCCAAAAATCACCCCCAGGGCCAGAATGGTGCCAGCCACGGCCCCTATTAGCCTGCTTGTGGCCATATTCACTGTGTGGAGGGAAAATGGAGATTTTTTAACAAAGGAAATTACACACTAATTTCACTAACATACAAAATAATCTACCCAGGACATGCTTTAAAGTCGGCTAAATATTGAATTATTTTGCTATAGGTTTGAAATTAAGCTCTATATACACATTGAAGATATTTGAGGATAACTGTGAATTTACCTTCAAACTCTACACACTCTACTTTTAAAAAACATAGTATCTTATACATACTTATAAACACATAAATAATTCAATTTCAGTTATAGTTCCTACCAGATGTGAGGTAAACTTTAAAATTTAAATTGTGTAACAGCAAATCTGTATTTTAATTACAAAAGTAATGAACCATTAGTAGTTGTTCATAAAATTTTCAGACTGTTAAATATACCTAAGAAGCTACATCTTTTCAAAATTCAGAATCTATCATTCAGTTTTGTGAGCATCCTTAGAAATTCAAGACAGAATAGCTTTAAAATTAAATACATGTTAACCTGGGAATTTATTGAAAAGTATATTTCAAATAACTCTGCAATGTTTGGATTTCTGTCACAGTATTTGGACATTCTGTTTTTTGTTTAATTGTCTCCAGTGTATAAACTATGCACTGATAGAAAGTTAGGGTCTCTGGGAAACCGTATGAATTGCTTCAGACTACCAAGTGGTAGATGACTACCAGAGTGAGACTCTGAATAACTTTATATCACTGGTTCTGTGTACAGCTTTCCTATCCTGGAAAATGGGCCTGGAACGAGTGGAGGTCCCCAAGGTTCCCTCTACAAAGGCAAAGTGAAGTTTAGTATTAAAGTAGGAAGACACACTGTTTGCAGCTGTGTGTCTGTGCCTGTGTGTGCACAAGTGTGTGGACATATATACATGTTATCTTACATTTCTATAGGAATCAAAAGGACTGGCTTCAAATCACCTTTCCCATGGAAACAGAGATTAGCTTCAACAAGCCTAACCTTCACACGTGTTGTGTGCTCTGAGACAGCGAAACAAAACAAAGACCCACAACTCAAAGCCACCATTTTTTAACGCTTACTATTGGACTCACCGACCTTTTTAGCTAAATATTCTCACAAAGGAAGAGAGAATCTTGGATTTCTAACCTTGTTAAGCAACTGTATACTACTTCTTCTTATCAAAGGATAATAATGTGAGGGAGAAATTCCAGTTTTGTCATTGGCTAAGCACAACCTGCATTCTTAAAAAACAAAAAAAAGGTGGGGACACAACAGAGAACAGAGAATGTTGAGGGTGTTGAGGGCTAAGGAAAGAAGACCAACATAGAAGGTGGCAGCAATGTTCCCTCAATATGACAATACATTAGAATGCAAAACCACCTGAACTACTCTGATTTTCAAGTTATAGAGGCAAATACTGGGATTAAGAGGTATTCCAAATATAAAGCCCCATTTTAATAAAGACCTTAGAAAACCTTTGCTTTCAGAATACTAAATTAACAAGCATACATTATTTTATAACTTTTTTTTGCTTAAGTTTTAGGCATTGGTTCTCAGAGTTGCAATTCATGAGAGTCCTATGACTTCTGCAATTTTTATATAAGCCACATATGCTACATAATAGAAAGAAACCCTCTCCCATAAATTGTGATACTAAATGAGTGTTAATTTTTTAGAAATTATAAGAACTATATGAAAGATAAAAATAATTTAAAAAGACTTTAGTTTTTGCTATGGATATAATTTCTCAATGCAGAAACAAGACAATTAGGCAACCCATCAGGTAGGTTTTAGAAATACAACCTGAGGAACAAGACATTTCTACAGAGGCTTCAAATGGGTATTCAAGATAAACAGATATAGTCTGTAATCTCCAATAAGAAAGACTAATTACCTCTACATTCTTAACTGGTAAGTACTCTTAACAAAGCAAGATAAAAGTGGGAAAAAGCTTTTTAAAAAGGGTCCCTACCCTCCCTGTTCTCTCTCCCCACCACTACTTTGAGTTGCACAGTATCCTGTAAATACATGTAAAGTGCCATTTGATTCTTTGTCATTATACTGAACATGGTTATCTCTTAAGGAATTGACTTAACCTAGACCTAGCAGAGATTTTCTTTTTGTCTATCCTGCTTTGCTTTTGTTCTCTTCCTTTAGAGAGTGCTGAACTTTGTTTTGGCAAGTAGTAAAGTTACCTGTGCATCAGCTTGACATAAATTAACTGAGTAGCTCAAAGGTGGGTGGATTTTTACAGGGAACATACTTGAAAATGAAGGTTGCAGCTGGTTTTCATAGCTACAAAGAATTTATCTCATTGAAAAAAATTCTACTTCTATGCTAATTTATCTATTCTTTAATGTATGCATTAATTCGCTCATTCATTACCTATAAAATACCTTTTTCTGTTCAAGGAACTATGCTGGATGCACAATGTTACATCTTATTCTCTTTCTCATCCTACCAAACCTGGAGATGGAACTCTCAAAGCTTCTAGCTGACAACACGATCCTTGTACTAGGAACTTAACTTTGCTCCCTAACTCTTTGATACACTTACCTTTCAGTATAATGTTTGTGGAATTTGTTTATTACCTAACAGTATGTTTTCGTTTTTGTTTACTTGCTTAAATTTCCATTACTTGTTGGTTTTTAGTCTTGATCCCTGCTACCTAGGTTTACTTGTGCTAAAAGAATTTTTTATAAGTATAAAATATCAAAAACTATAAATTTTCTCCTTTTCTTAAGATTTTCTATTTTATATGTAGAATTTCTTTATAGATAAGTCATGCTTCAGACATTTTGAATATGTGTTGTTTTGAAATTGAGTGGCTTTTTCCCCCCTTATTTTTAGAGAGTTTCTCAAATAAGAAGGTGCATTATTTCCTCCATGTGATTCCAAAGGGGGTTAAAATCTTGTATCCTTTAATACTTCACAGGCAGGAGGTATCAAAGTCATCATTTGCACTCCATGGACTTTCTTCAGGTATTTATTATTCCACTACAATTCGAGATTAGAAAAGTAAGTACTAAATAAACTCTTTATACATTAGTGTATAATATTGGTATGTAGCTCCATATTTCAAGATTTTAGCTACAAGGACAAATGTCTAAAAGGATGCAAAATAAATAATTTTATGTAAGAATATATTTCAGTGTATGCTGTCAATGAAAATATAGTTTTTCTGAACTGAAAATAAATTAACAGTTACTAAGAAAAATTTTTAACTTGGTATATTGGTAACTTGGGTTATTGATAAGGCCATTGTTATTTGAGAAAAATATACAGGTAACACATAATCATATATGAGCATAATCATATGTGATAAGGATAACTTCTCATCTCTAATCAACTAAACTATAAAATCAAAGATTTGTGCACTGACAAAGACAGTTGCCAAAAGGATATACTGCAAAAGGTAAATGTAAATACTAAATACTCCTCAAGTATTTTTAATACCTTAGAAAGTAAGACTTCAAAACTATTGTTTTAAAAATACTAAATGCTAATAATATAATACTTCCTTTCTTATCTAATCCCATAAAAAGCACCATTGACAAGTAATGGATTAGCTAATAAGCTTGATTACTACCTGTTTCACTTCTACTTACTATTGTGCTATAAAAACTAGTAGAATAACTTAATACTCAATTTTCTTTTCTGTTTTTTTTTTTTTGAGACAGGGTCTTACTCTGTTTTTCAGGCTGGAGTGCAGTGGTGTGATCTTGGCTCACTACAACCTCAGCTTCACGGGATTAGGTGAACCTCCCAGTTCAGCCTCCCAAGGAGCTGGGACTACAGACACATGCTACCACACATGGCTAATTTTTAAATTTTTTTGTAGAGACAGGGTTTTGCCATGTTGCTCAGGCTGGTCTGGAACTCCTGGGCTCAAGCAATTTGCCCACCTCAGCCTCCCAAAGTGTTGGGATCATAGGCATGAGCCACTGTGCCTAGTCTCATTATTCAATTTCCAAAGAGGAGTGTGGAATAACAGAAAAAAGTATTTGGCTCAAGATAAGGTGATTATGTTATATTCTTGGCTCACTGTTAACCCTGAAAACTAACTTACTTTTCTCATTTGTGAAACAACAGATCTAGACTGAATTTTTATCTCTGACTTGATGAGTGTGGTTGTGATAAAAAGGTGTACCCAAAGCTTCCCAGGAATAATATCTCTGCGCATACATATCACTGAAAACATTAGCTATGTCCCAGTTTCTCTTCTTTCTTATAATGGTGATGTAAACTATCAAATGAGAAAACTTCCATTGTATTCTACAATAAGCACCTTGAGAAAGTGTCTATATACAGACAATAATTAGGGTACTTGATATGGATCTCCCTATAACAGGAAGGAATTCTAGGTCTTTTAAACAGAGTTAAAATACATTCTGTCCTTGTAGAACAAAGCAAAATAATTTTCTATAATGATTTTGGTGGAAACAAGTTGAGAGAAGGACTAGGCTTACAAAATAAAAATAATTAAAAATGAAATTAAAAAGTGTTTTTGTATGTGAAATTAACAACAATTTAGAAAAAAATGAATAAAGTATCATGTAACAAAAATATTTTTAAAAATCCTTGCTCACATGGTTTGTGTGCTGAGATTCTATTTCTTATCTTTCAATAGTTTGGTTTGAGAAGTTGGAGTGAATAATACAGCATGCCTTAAATTATGGGTCCACAGCAGACAACTGTAGCAGTACAGGGTGACTACAGTGGCAATGCTTTCAGATATGTTTCCAGTCCCCACACAGAGGGAGAGGTTGAATTTCCTATTCTTCCAGGAACTTATAGTTAAAACAAAAGAAATATCCAAAACATGTCAGTTCATTTCTGATAATCTCAATGAAGTCACAGAATTTGCCTTTATTTTCACTAATTTGGTCTTGATCCAAAGGGCAGTTGGGTACAATTTATCTTTTATGCCCATGTTCATGATTAAAAAGGCCATATTTTCATGATGTTTCTTGAATTTTTTTTCTCTATAATGGAAGCAAACTGAAATTAAATAAAACTAAGTACTTTTAATACTCTCTTCCTCTCTTCCTGCACCTATATAGAAAACCTTCGTCTATGGGTATGATTGGCCACTGTGGGTGGTGCCCATTATAAACGGCAAACATTTGGAGAGGGTCCAAACACTGTTCTCAATCAGACAAGTGACAACCAAACCAGTTGGATCTTGAGAAAAAAGATACAACATGCAGTTTTTGAGAAAAATCTGTGTCTCACACACTGCTGAGCCTACAGTCAGTAAAGCACTGATTGTTTTAATAACTTGAGTCCATTACCTATTATTCTTTGGCAAGGCAACAAAACAAATGAACATGGATAAACTGAAAAGTGGCACTAACATGCAGCATCTCATTTCCTTTACATATTTCGAAAGAGAAGAGTGTAATATTTATGGAGTGTCTGTGTGCCAAGTATATGTTATCTTTTAAATAGTAGACAGTCAATAAATATTTGCTAACCGAATTAAAAGAAAAGTAAAGCACATAATTTCTCACTTGGAATCTTCTTGTAATGTCACAATTAAAAATAAAAATAATAAAGTCTACATAAAGTTTTAACATTTTTAAATTTCTATTTTACCAGTATATTAAGAGATTTTTTAATAGAGGCTAAAAAGATATAGCTAGCCATTATAGATAAAGACCATTATTTTACTAGTGTGAAAATTGCTTGATTTTCTAAACATTTCTAAAAATAACTAATTCATTTATTTCAATTAATGACTTATTTTCAATTTAATCAAAATTATTAGAGATTCATAAGGTTTTCAATAATTGTAGGACCAATGGATACCTTTACTATGACTCTATTGTCTTCATTAAGAATGACAAAAGAAACATGCAACAGGAAAGAAGCACATCAGAAGGCTTATCTCTCTCTCTCTTTTTTTTTTTTGAGACGGAGTCTCGCTCTATCACCCAGGCTGGAGTACAATAGCATGATCTTGGCTCACTGTAACTTCCACCTCCCAGTTTCATGCAATTCTGCCTCAGCCTCCTGAGCAGCTGGGATTACATGCACCCACCACAATGCCCAGACAATTTTTGCATTTTTAGTAGAGACGGGGTTTCGCCATGTCGGTCAAGCTGGTCTTGAACTCCTGACCTCAGGTGATCCACTTGCCTGGGCCTCTCAAAATGCTGGGATAACAGGCATGAGCCACCATGCCTGGCCTCTTTTTAGGAGGGGTGGGTGGAGGAGGGGGACCGTGTCTTACTCTATCACCCAGGCTAGAATGCAGTGGCATGATCTTGGCTCACTGTAACCTCTGCCTCCTGGGTTCAAACAATTCTCGTGCTTCAGCTTCCCAAGTAGCTGGGATTCCAGGCATATGCCACCATGTCTGGCTAATTTTTGTATTTTTAGTAGAGACAAGGTTTCAATATGTTGGCCAGCCTGGTCTCAAACTCCTGACCTTAGGTGATCCACCTGCCCTTGGCCTCCCAAGTCCTTGGATTATAGGCGTGAGCCATTGCGCTGGGCCCAAGAATGCTTATCTTGAGCAGCTCTGAGTTTTAATACTTTCTGTATTTTCAAATTTTTCTACAATAAGTATGTATTACTTGAAGGATCAAAAAAGATTTTTTTTAAGATAATGTGGGATATCACCACATTAAATGGAGTAAACAAAGCGAAACAAAACAAAAAGGAGCTGTGAGTACTCTTTCTCTAGAATGTAGCTTTGTTTTCATAATCCCTCCAAAGTGTTTTAGGCATGCGTGGGTGAAGGAACAGGAAATATAATAGAACCAGACCACTAATAATCCCCTATCCTACTTAAAGAAAAAAAGGCAGAGTCTAAGTAAATGTAGCTCTGTTCATCTGTTGAGGCATCTTTATACATCACTTGAGGAAACAGCATCTAGATCTTAAAAAAAAAAATCACAGACACACTGTGGAGAGAAATTTGGAAAGAATGAACCTTGGCTTCTCTTGTTAGAGCTTAAATCTTCTCTAAATCTAACTTCAGAAGGTGGATCCAAGAATTTTTTGTTCTAATTTTAAAGTAACAAAAGACTAAGTGTAAAAGTGGAATATGTTCCCTTTTAGAAATAGAAGAAGGAGAACAGAAATAGACTGTGAGGGTGTGATTATGATTCTACAGAATTTTAATATCATGGGCATATTAAGCAAACACATAAAATGTGTTTTAACACACCCACTATTTACTGAACAATTCACATGTGCCTGAATCAGCCTAAATCTCTTCAGGAATTAAGGATTATAGAGCTTCATCTGTGTCTGAAATAATCTTTTCCCTGAAGTTCAGAGAGTTTCAATAAACTTTCATCCAAAACTAAGCTGATCAAAATGGTCCTATTCCTATATGCATTTTCCTACCCGTCAAAGAAAAGCATGGCAGTTACTTACAAAAGACTATTAACAGGACCATGATAAAGAAGCTGATGTACAGTGTCATCCCTGTATAAAAAAAACTGGTTCTAGTATTTTCTTGGTTTCTCTGGCACAACGTTGTAGATGCTGTAGTAAGCCTGATGGCTTTCCTAGGTCTTTGAAAATCATATGATGGGTTGGAAATGGGGAGAATAATGAAAAATAATTACTATACTCCTGATAACACAGATTATATTATAAGATGATGTAAGAGGCTGGGTACAGTAGCTTATTCCTGTGTAATCCCAGCACTTTGGGAGGCTGAGGTGGGTGGATCACTAGGTCAGGAGTTCAAGACCAGCCCGACCAAGATGGTGAAACCCCATCTCTACTAAAAATGCAAAAATTATCTGGGTGCAGTGGCAGGTGCCTGTAATCCCAGATACTCAGGAGGCTGAGGCAGAAGAATTACTTGAACCCAGGTGGCAGAGGTTGCAGTGAGCCAAGATTTTGCTACTGCACCCCAGCCTGTGCGATAGAGTGAGATTCCATCACACACACAAAAAAAAGATGATGTCAGAGGGGCTGAGTGCAGTGGCTCACACCTATAATCCCAGCACTTTGAGAGGCCAAGGCGGAAAGATCACTTGAGGCCAGAAGTTCAAGACCAGCCTGGGCAACAAAGCCTAACCCTGTCTCTATGAAAAATTAGCTGGGCATAGTGGCAGGATCCCTGGGCCTTGCAGTTTGAGGCTTCAGTGAGCCATGATTGTGCCACTGTACTCTTACCTGGGTGACAGAGCAAGACCCTGTCTTAAAGAAAGAAAAAAAGATGATATAATGGGAAGAGAATATGAGTCTGAGATCAGGCACTTGGGACTTGGGTTCTGGTTCCAACCTTCCCTCTCACTAACTAGGTGACTATAGTAAGTGACCTGACCTCAGGGCCTGGTCCTTCTCATCTGCAAAAACAGAGTGGGCCTAGGTGGCCTCTGAGTCTCTTTCTAATCCCAAAATCCTAATTTCTCTCCTCTTAATGATGGATTAAAACAAAGGTCCAGATCTTTTGCATTTTCTTTGAAGTACAAAAGTTCTGTGAAGAATTCCAACTCCTTCCTCATCAAAAGGTGTTCAAAATGAGCTTGGAAGGTGACAACTTCCTTCTGGAGGGATTCCAACACTGGAAAGTAACCAGATCTCATGTCAGCCAAAAAGATTTGATCTATTAGAAAAATGGCATAGCTTAGACAAACTGCAAAATAGTTTGTGGCTATGGAAAAAGAATAAGGTTTAAAGAAAAGGAACACTGTATTAAAGAAAATGTGTATATTTACTTCTTCCCAATCTCGATTCTAGAATAAAAATTCAAACACATTTTAAAAATATGATATATCAGAATCCTTAATTCTGCAGTAACATAAATTAAATACTTTGAAGGCAAAAAGATATATTCCTATGTGTCTCTTCTTAAATCAATTAGAAAGTTACATTGGTGCATTGGACAGTGTTGATGAATTCAGTATTCCATGAACTGAAACTGAAATCACACAAACCCTTGGGTCCTTCATCCTTTGGGGGGTGAAGGTTCCTAACTGGATCCCGGATACTGCAATCTGTTCCTGCCCAGGTGAAATCACAAATGCAGGTGGCTTCATTACTACACACCTGTGAAGAAAAAAGAACAGATATGGCATTTTCACTGTATTTTGTAGAATAAGGGCGGTACATGTAAAAGAGACACGGGGGCAGGGAGAAAGCTTTAAAAGCCATTTGGAATTTCTTTTTAAGTTTCCCATGGTTTTGATCAATAGGCATGAAGTAATAATGCATGGATCAAATGTGCAATATTTGATCCATTAAAGAAAAAATATTAAAAGGAAGAAATTATTGAATTTAATTATTTATTATTTTAAAATTAAATTGAATTATTCATGTCATTCTTAAATTAAATTGAATCATGATATTACTTAAGTACACAAATGTCTGATAAGATACTTTTTTCAACTTTTTTCAGAAGTAGCTGTTTTTAGGAACATACTTTAAAAACATATACACTTAATTCAATAAATTAATAGATAGTGGGCTCAAAAGCACTGCCAGAGATAAAAGGCCAGGAGACATAAATCACCAATACCTCATATGACCTCACCATCACCATGTCCAACACCAAACTTACTTAGTGGCACTTTCCCTGCCCAACAGGCATTACCCTCACCCCATCCCCACACTCCCAGTCCCTGGTATCCCTCTTTTCTCAGTCAGCCAGGCTGAGGACCCACCAGAACGCTGGAATGAAACTGTAATCTAGATGGAATAAATAATATTCAGCAAACTAAAGACAGGAGTGTTTAAACCCTTATCTTCCTGAGAAATACATTCGGGGCAGATTACTAGAGATGATAAAAATCAAACAAGGAAGCTTTTTAATCTGAAATGTTCTAATACATGATTGCACTGACAAGGCTGAATTTGGCTTAAAAAAACAGATAAAAAAGTGGGAGAGGCAGTAGGGCATTTTTACACATTAAGTTTTATGTTTTCAGAGTAATAACTGAAATAACCAAAAGACTTGCCCAGTAATTTTATTTTAATGTAATAATTACTGAGCATGTACTATGTGCCAGTATCTATGCCATATGCTTTAAGCAAGGCATGTCATTTAATCCTCACACAAGTGACTTCCCAAAGCCACTGGACAGCAAAAGGTGGAGCCAGGATTCAAACCCAGGATTATTTCTAGCCCCCAAATCCATGCTCTTAATCATTAATTGATACTGTCTCCCCTGTCTCCCCATGAGCTATGATTCAACCAAACTTAAAACTCTAGATACTTGTTAGGCACAAGCTTCCTGGGCTTTCCCACATTGTTCTACTCCATATCACCTTTCTATCTATCTATTTTGGATCATTTTTACCTTTAAGCCAGGATCTCCCTTTTATACTGTTGCTCAGTTTCTTCTCTTTTTCCATCTCTGAAGTCTGTATACATTTTGAAATATCTTATTTTAGCTAATCCTTATTTAAATAAGTATTAAAATTTATTTTTGGATAGATATGAAGATTAGGTTTACCAGTAAGAGCAACTCGCCCAAACACTTAGTTCACAGAATTACAGATGCATGCAGGTATGAATATGGACACCATCTTCTCTTTGGCTGACAATGGCCCAAGCATAACTGTACAACTTTATCCATGTGAAATATATCAATGACCCAGTCTCTAGGGTGATTTTGTATACATAGATACTCAGTATGTATACTGAGTAGCTAAAAGTGAATTGCTGAGCTGGTTTAAGTTGTTTTGAATCATACAAAATAGTCACCAGGGGTCTACAATTCCTTTATGAGCCTTATCAATTTTCTTCTAACTCTAGGTGATGTGCTGGTTAATTTTATGTGTTCCCTTTATTTTCTGCCTTACTGCATAAGCTGGGACATTTTATCTCATCTTACCCAGTCCTAGGACTGGGATTTATACCATCAGCTCTGTTGGTTCTCAAGCCTTTGGACTCAGACTGAATTATACCACCGGCTTTCCTGGCTCTCCATCTTCTAGACAGCAGATTGTTGGGCTTAGCCTCTGTAATCACATGGGTCAATTCCTCATAGTGTCTCCTTTTGTGCATATATGTATGTATTCTATGGAGAACCTTGAATAATACACAGATGTTGAGGTTTGTTGTTGTTTTTTTTAATTGAGACAGAGTCTTATTCTGTTGCCCAGGCTAGAGTGCAGTGGCATGATCTCAGCTCACTGCAACTTCCATCTCCTGGGCACAAGTGATTCTCCTGCCTCAGCCTCCTAAATAGCTGTGATTACAGGTGCATGCTGCAACACCTGGCTAATTTTTGTATTTTTAGTAGAGCTGAGGCTTTGCCATGTTGAACAAGCTGGTCTTGAACTCCTGACCTCAAGTGATCAACCCACCTTGGCCTCCCAAAGTGCTGGGATTACAGGTGTAAGCAACTGTGCCCAGCCTCACAGATGTCAAGTCATATATGGAGAATGTAGTGAATAAAAATAGCCAATGATAAAACAACAACAACAACAAAAAGAAGCCATATTAACACATGGTTTATTCATAGACGATAAGAGTACTAAGGAAATAATCATAATCAGTGCTTAGATATTAACAGCCACAATAGGAAAATGGCTGGAATGGAAGTCTAACCACTTTGACCATGCCAGACCATGAAGGTTCGAGCTGGCACATTGATATCTACTTACCCCATGGCCTGAACAGACTTTACCCTTGGAATCGAGTGGACAGCTACTCATATTTAGGGCTTGAATTTGTAGGCATTTCCGATCTAAGCACATCATAGACGGGCCACATGGTGTTCCATCTTCTACATAGCCCACATCTGTATCATCATCTAAAACTACATGAGCACCACTAAAACGAGAAAGATATCCATATAAGCATTAGCACCACACTTAGAAATAGAACAATATGAATGAGGCTTGCTCTTCATGAGACTAAAGAGGCTGTCAGTGGATGTGGATTTCTCCTAGCATTATCTCACTCTGCTTCCTCTTCTCCTTTCCCTACCTTTCCTTAATTAAAGAGCATGAAAAAGAAACTCTCTTTCATTATCATTGTTACAGTACAATGTCATTTGCATAAAGTGTATTCTAAATCTTCACCTGTTTTCAAGACCCAACATTAAGACTGGGGGAGGAGTATCCATATGAGAACAAAAGAAGCAAATATATCAGCTCTCCAAGGCTTTCAAATGTGGCATGGTAGAAAAAAGCAGATGATGAACAAAAATAGCAAATAAAAATATTTTGAAAAGTATTATTCTTACTTCAGAAGATTTAATTATCCATAATTAAAAAAAATAAACTGGTTAATTTTTACTGATATTTACAGACATGCCTAGCTTAATCATGGGGATGACATTTTAAGAAATGTGTCATCAGTCAATTTTGTCTTCGTGCAAATGTCACAGAATGAGCTTACACGAACCTGGATGGTATAGCCTCCTATACACCTACACAGTTATATGCTCTAGTATGGCTCCTGGGCTACACAGCATGTTACTGTACTGGGCAATTATAACACAATGGTAACTATTTGCCTATCTAAACGTATCTAAACATAGAAAAGTCATACTACTCCTTTTCTATGTTTAGATACGTTTAGATAGGCAAGTCCTTACCATTGTGTAAAAACTTTCGGTCAATGACAGACCACATATATGACAGTGATTTCATAAGATTATTTCATGTATTTCAGTGCTTACTTCTAAAATTTCAAAATTAGGAATAATTTGAAATTGAATGATAATGCTGTAGTCACTAATAGAATTAACTTGCTCAATATTTTGCAAATATGTTAGTTTAGTATGCAACAATATAATTTAACAAGGCCATTTTACCTAAAGGCATGAAAACACACATTCAAATAAAGCTTGTATACATCAAAGTAACTAGCTTTAGAGACTAAAAATTTATTCCAGGAGAGATCTTACTAAGACCCTGTTAGAATTCCCTTCAGTACCATTTAAAAGCCAGAAAAAAAAATAAGAATTTGACTTAGACAGCATTATCCAATTTAGTAGTACCCAATCAAATGTACTAAAATTACTTTGGATAATCCCAAATCTTATATTATCTCACTTAAGGTGACAATATAGTGCTCTAAGAGTACTAAAAGTAAAAGTGTGCAGACGATGAAGGCAATTCTGTAGGGGGAAGGCCAAAAGTGTTTCGAGCAACAATAATACCGCTGAACAAGAGAACAGTATCTCAGAATCATGACGACTTTGAAGGCAACAATACCTATTTGGAATATATCATGATTCCCTGGCTAAACAAAAATAAGCCTTATACTCACAGACAACTAGATATCAAATGTTTGTTTATAGCTATATATAATATTTTAATAAATATTTTATATATGTGAATAGGTATTTGTTAAGCCATCTTCCAAACCATATACTACATAAACTATAGTTTAAATTCTTTTTTTTTCAGTCATAAACACACACACACACACACACACACACACACACACACAGTGTTCAAACAGTGGCATACTCTAATGTTTAAAACTTTAATAATGGGTTAGAATGAACACCATAATTCTACTCTTAAAATTATGATGACAAACAAAGTCATATTACTACTAACTAGTCTCATTTTGAGCAATTGCAAGCTGCAAGTCAATATACAACTTTTTTTTAAGTGACTGTCAACACCAAAGGTGACAATAAAATCTAAATTAACTTTCCTCTTATAAAAACTAGAAAAATCTTTGGTTTTTGATTTTTGTGAAATTTGTAATTCTCATGGCTTATTAGGTCTTCCAACATTTAATATGTTACCTGCAGTCAATCACCCGGCCTTGATGGTAGAAGGAAGTTGGGATGATCTCACCCTGAAGTTGACCAATACGTGGAGCTCGAGTGAGATTGGTACACAGTAAGAATCCACAGAACACATCACTGAACATGTGTAAAAACAAACAAACAAACAAACAGACAAGACAGGAGGAATCAAGCTAAAAAAATCAAAATGATTCAGTCCACATTTATTCATATTTTCTAAATATTCTCTTTCTTCCTAAACCAAAATAGTTGATCATTTATCAGTGGTTAGTGATAACCCCCTCCCTCTTTGCTAAGAGGATCACAGTTTTGTTTGGAATAGCAAAGTGCCCAGCCCTGAAAGATGGACCATGACTGGTGTCTAAGCTATTCTTGGTACTTCCATTCTTGATACCCACTCTCCTACCCATTTCCCTTCTCATCTTCCTAGAGTTAAAAGTGGCCCCTGGGCTGTGAAGATGTGAGAAAAACCCAGCTCAGGAGTGGCTGCAAGGATTTTGTTTTCTGGATAAAAGGTTAGAGATTGACAGGGAGAAAACCTTTTGCTCCTATCCCTACTTCCCACCTTTGAATATGTAGCTTTTGCATCCACTTCACAATCATGAGTTCACAAAGCATAAAGACAAAAAGTTAATATGCTAAGGGTTGCAGAATAGAGGGGCAGAAATTATCTGGGTCTTTGATGACCTTGTTAAATTCATGCACCATGAGGACCTCTACCTCCAGTCTATCTGTTAAGTAAACAATGACTCCTTAAAAATGGGCAAAGAATAGAAGTGGCACATCCCAAAAAAAGGAAATCTATTTCTAACAAATGTATGAAAATGTGCTAAATCACACTTGTAATCTGGGGAAATGCAAATTAAAACCATGATAATATAGTAGGTCACACCCACCAGAACAGATAAAAGTAAAAAGTCTGATAATACCAAGTTTTGGTGAAACATGGTACAACAAGATTCTCATATACATAATACTGCTGGTAGAATTTACTAGTTCAACCATTTTAGAAAACAGTCTGACATCATTTGGTAACACTGATAACATCCCCTACGACTCAGAAATTTTTCTACTTATGTACAGGCCTTACAGAAACAGGTACAAATGTATACTAAGTTACATATATAGAATATTCACAGAAGCATAGATCCTAACAACCAAAAAATAAAAACAATCTAATGTTCATCAACACAGATTGGAGAACTAAAGTATAGTATATTCATTCATATGTACATTTATAAAAGTGAAACAAACAATAAAAATGAACAACAGATAACTATACACATCACAGAAAACTCTTAAAATGCTGTATGTGAGAAGCAAAATACAAAATAATATATAAAGCATTAGGGATGAAAACTTAGGCAGTAAAACTCTAAAGAAAAGCAAGAAAGTGACAGCCACAAATGTCAGGATCAAGGTATCTGCACTATTTCTGGGATGCTGCAATGTTCTATTTCTTGACCCATGTAGGAGTGACATGGGAGTTCATTTCATAATTATTTGGTAAAATGTATATTTATGTGCTACTTATTTTTAATGTTGATATTCACCATTTTTAAAAACTAGAGATGAGATCTCACTATGTTGTCCAGACCGGTCTTGAAATTCTGTACTCAAGCGATCCACTCGCCTCAGCCTCCCTAAGTGCTGGGATTATAGACATGAACCACCACATCTGCCCTATTTCACAATTTTTTCAAGTTTCAGAACACATTAATTTCCCATAACTTATTGGGGATTGGGTATTCTATTACCAGATCTTCAAAAGCTACGCTTTACAATAATCTAATCCACTGCCTCTCAAACTTTTTGAAGTCATGAGACACAGAGAAATAATCAGATATCTTTAGGACATGGAATGTAAGAATAAAGCTAATCAAATTCAAGGTATCCAATCACATGGATTTTGACTACCTCAGGCTCCCCTTGTGCCTATCCTGTGACACCTCAAGGACTGAGGATCAACACCTTGGAACATCTATGCTTCACTCATGAGACATCAGGTGGGAAACTCTGTTTTCTATTATTTTGGTTTAATTTTTTTTAAATCATAGTCAAAGATTTGTTGCCTACTATGGCCTCATCCATTATCAAAGACTACCTGGAATTACAAAGTTTCATAAAATATAGCACAGAGATCATTAACTGAGAATAAAGCTTCCCTTAAATTCTTGCTCTGCTTCAAAGTTAGGAGAATGTTCTTTGCTTTAGAAGGAAAAGTAAAGAGGTTTGGACTATTAATAATTCCATTGATCTACAGTAACTGAATCAACCTTAATAACCTAATTAATGAGAATTCTAACTTTCCTTAGCTAATCAAAGGGAAATATCAGGCTGGGCACTGTGGCTCATGCCTGTAATCCCAGCATTTTGGGAGGCTGAGGAGGGCGGATCACTTGAGGTCAGGAGTTTGAGTCCAGCCTGGTCAACATGGTGAAACCCATCTCTATTAAAAATACAAAAATTAGCTGGGCATGGTGGCAGGCACCTGTAATCCCAGCTACTCAGGAGGCTGAGGCATGAGAATCATTTGAAACCAGGAGGTGGAGGTTGCGGTGAGCCGAGATCATCCCACTGCACTTCAGCAGGGACAATAGAGTGAGACTCAGTCTCAAAAAAGGAAAAAAAAAAAAAGAAATATCAATGTACTCTGAAAGCATCTCATTTTCTGAGTAAAGATGCCTCTAATATGTACTAACTAGATGCTTTTTAGAAGAGAAAAAAATCTCTAATGTAGACATTAGATGTCTGATTAAATCAAATGTTACTACACCTGTGAAATGATAAAAAATACGGTAAGATTTCACGTTGGTTGCAAAAATATCCATGGTCTATATAGTTTCCCTTTTAAACTACATGTACACTAATACATTCATAGGCCATATATTCTAGTAAAAGTAGAAAATGAAAAGCTAGTATTAAATTTGTAATGCTTTGGCAAAGTATCTCGTCAGAACAAAAATGAAGTAAAATGCAGCACATGAGAAATCTTCTGAATTCTGTGGAAATGGCATGAGTCTGTAGCACAGCAACAATTTACAGCTATTTGTCTCTAGATATAATAATATCTATTAAAAATAAATATTTCAAATTTTTCAATAGGTGAACACTTAGGAAAAAAATCAGTAGTGTTTATTTTGTGCTCATTTTGCACTTGTGTAAGGGCTTCCAAGTCCAGTGATTACACCCTCAGTGCTGACCACTCACTGTTTGCTGCACTGAATCCACCGGTCTCCATCCTTCCCACAGTTTCCCTTCTCAGTGCCTTCTGTATTCAGCTTTTCATAGCAGAACTTGTCAGACCCAGCAGCCTCTTTTGGAGACAGGCAAGAGAAGAAAATTAATCTTCATTTTCTTTGTTATCTATAACCAATAGTGTGGCAGTAAGTGTTTAACACTTAGTTCTCCAGAAAAAGGAAAAAGAACACCCAGATTTGTAGCATTTGCAAGTTTCCATGGTGTAAATTCTCCATGCCTCCTCTCACACTATCAATGTGGTGTCCACTGGCCTGTAAAATTTTTAAAAATTTAACAATTGGCTCTTGCAAGCTAATACAAAAAAGCTCCAACACAGCACTGTTTTTAGCCTGAGAAACAGATTTCTCTCCAATCCTTGTTGGTGAGTTTGAAGACAGAAGATGAGAATGATTATCAGCACGAATTAGTGCAGCAATACACAGGAAACTAACATTCTTAATCTTGTCTTATATTAATATTAGGAGATTAATTATAAAGTCATAGCCCATTGAGATTTTATATTGGCACCTGAGTTTTGAAAGTTAAACCCTTCGAAATACAAATATGTCTCCATTATCTTTCCTCTGTCAAAACTAAAGTGCTGAATGTAAATCTTTCAAATAAATGATATTTGCTGAACTCTAAAATCACTCGTGCCAGAGCCCTGTTCTCCTTTTGTGTGCTTTTTTTTTCCCTTTAGGGTGAACCTAGCCTCGGCCAGCAAGGCAGAGTCATTTCTCCTTCTTCCATCTGGCCCTCATGAACTGATACTCACTGGAGAGGCAATGTAAAGGTTAGGAAGAGAATATGTGCATAAACTTTTAGGAAATGTACTAAGAACCATAGCCACCATGTACCTGCCTGCATCTCAGAAAGTATCTGCATATCTTCACTTTGAAGTGAGACAGTAAATGACATAATTTAAAAAATAAATCTGGTATTTTCCTGGGTAAAAACCAGAAAGCTAACTTGTGTGTGTTAATTGAAAAAAAAAAAGGGGTCAAATGTTAAATCCAAGGTACAAGATAAATCACACAAGTGGCTAGATAATCACTCTTAACTCAACCCGATCTTTGCAAGTAAATGCAACATTCTTCTCTGAGAACCACAGCCACTAAATGGCACTGCTCAGTTCTGACACGTACCCAACTTAAGCAGTTGTTTCCTATAGTTTTTGTGACTAAGATTCATAGTTCTCTTTATTCTCATCCTTTTTATGTTCTTTTTTTAAAACATCACTCCAAGCTGTGCATCTCTCTCAGCAAGACTGGCAGAAAAGAACACTATTAAGAGAAAATGGTATGTGTAACCACCAAGCAAGGAGATGCGACCTACTTGTTCCCCAGATGTACTGACACTGGTTGTCTCTGGTCTTGCACTCGCCATTGTAGCAGCGGCCCTGGGGACAAAAGCACACATGTGAGGCAAACAGAGTCAGTTCATTTTCCTCCAAATTTTTACTACAATGTCTCCCTCTAGTTGATTTGGACAAGGTTTTTTCATTCCATACCCTAATATTTTTATAGTGACCAATAAGAATCACACACATCTTAAGACTAACAGTTAAAAATTTAGAATTCAATACAGAACTCATTGTGCAGCTCTCTAAATCTAAACTAAACATCAAAAATTTGAAATTTTATGGTAAACAAAAATTGGTACGTTTCTGTGAGAGACACCAAAAAGATTTTTAGCTTCTTTTGTGTATAGATGGTTAGAAAACATCAAATCTGCATTTGACATCATGATACTCACCTGTAGGTTATAATATGGCTTCCAGGAAAAAAAAAACTCATGACAGATTGTCATATTTTCTTTCCCACAACAGGTCGGCTGAAATTACTGAAAGATGGTCATAACTCAATAAATGAGACTTCCAGTTCTTCAGCTATTACATTCTTTTTTTTCTCTTAATCTGGACAATTTGTCACCAGAAGTAAATATATTTAATATTTGGCATACATGAAACAACTCTAAATTACAATCCCACTATAATTATTTACTTGATTAAATTCCCTTTGAAGTTATATTAATATTTATCAAAAAAGGAAAAAAAACTTTCTAACTAACCCTTTTTAAATTACGCTTAAAATTTATAGCCCAGCATACCTGATTTTGATTGCATGCATATCCATCTTGCTTATGAAGATTTGGTGGGCACTGCAAAATATTACCTTTTTAGTTAATATTTGGCATGCTAGGTACCTTCAGATAATGTGCATACTATATAAAAATGCAAGCATAGTGGATATATATAACTAAAAGCATTGAGAAAAACACATGCAATTCCTCATTAATTCAAATTATTTATCCTACAATTGGTAAAATAAGTAAGTAAGGGCCATATAATGCATATGTTTTATATATTTCCTCTGTTTATGGTGAGGTGGACCAGAATAACAAGTCACATTCACTTGCCTACAGAGCTAAAAGTAGAAGAGATTAAAATGAACAATGAAGGAAATGAATCAGCTTGGTACACAGGAGGGGACACATTCAAGAAACTAATTTTCAAGAACTTCCTCAGCTCTGTGAAAATGTCAAATCTGCATTTGACATCATGACATTTTACCTATAGGCTACTTTAGTGAAACAGAGACATACTCTGCCTTTCCACGCAAAGTAAGTGCTATACCTCCATTATATTAATAGTTCTGACCTCTTCAAACCACAGACATGTTAGAACAGTCTGTGATGTGATAGTTATTTCTTTTTATAGGTTTATTTATCAAAATTTAAAAAAAAAATACTTCATCCCCCCCCAAATTACTCTCTGTACGTTTTATTTACCACATTTAAGAGAATGTAAAAAGGTCAAGTCAAAGACTCTGCTACAGTGTTTAAAACAAATACAAAAAGAAAAAATACGCAGGCAAGGCAAACCAATAAGAAACAGCAATGTGCACTGAGGTCCTCCCTCAGTCTTCACCTTCTCAGTAAATGATGTTCCGTCCTTCCAATTGCTCAAGCCGAAGACCATAGTCATCCTCTATTCCTCTCCTCTCTTACTCTCCCTCCGTCTAGCCTCTCAATAAATCCTGCTAGTTCTATCTTCAAAATATAATCCCAATCTAACCACTTTTCTCCATCCCTACTGCTCACACCCTGTCCAAGCCACCACCGCCTCTCACCTGGATTACTGTAAAAGCCTCCCACCTGAGTCCCTTGCTTCCACCCTAGTCACCTTAGAGTTTACATTGCTATCAGAGTGGTCTCTTTAAAAGGGTAAATATCAAAGCACATGTATCTTCTGTTTCCCAACTTACTCAATGACCTTCCAAGCTTAACATGATCTGCTCCTACACTCTCTCATCCCATCATCTCTGTGACATCATTTTCTGCTCACCCATGGCTGATGTGACTCCACATAGACACACCAGGCATGCTGCCACCCACAACCTTTGCCTTTGCTCTCCCGTTATTGCTCTGGATTTCTGCATGGCTCATCCCCTCACCTTTGTTAGATCTTTGCTCAAATATCATCATTCCAAAGAGGACTTCTCTACCCATGTTCTTCAAAGCTGCAACCCCTCCCATGCTGGCACTCTCTGCAGTTGTGCAAATTTAGGATAAGGGCTTTAAGGTTTTGTTTGTTTATTAGAGAAATCTGTACGTTTTTTCTTTTTTTTTCCCTTCTCTAAAACACTTAGCACCAACTGACAATTCATATGTTTTACTACTTGTTTGCTCATTGTTGCCCTCATCATAATGGGAGCTCCAGGCAGGCATTAAAAAGGGTTAGTTACCTGCTGCTGCCCCAGTACCTACAACAACACCAGTCATGTGGCAGATGTGCAACTACTGTGAGCTGACAGAGAAAATAAACAAATTTCCCACTAACCAGATACAACTATGTTCCTCTATGCTGCATATATTGAGCCATTTATCAAGTTCACTGCAGAAAGATAACAGAACTAATGTAACATTCCTAAGAGGCAGTAATTTCCTAACCAACGTTCCAAGGCAAATGCTTTGGTTCTACACCTTTCTAAAGAATAACTGACTCATACAAGTGTCATTTGCCCAAGCTTTTTATTCAACCTAATGAGTATTCAAGGGATCAGCACTAAAAAAAAAAACAGAAATACACAACTACACAACCGCACAAAAGCTGGATTCCTTGTGGTTTCTTTCATCCGTCCAGAGCCACTCAAAATGCAATCATTATCTCATCAACTATCATTAATTATTCACTCACTTTAAAACTAATACAACCAGTGATAGGGATCATGTTGGACCGGAGGCAGGTCTAGATTGCAGTTCTGGACAGAGCAATGTGTGGAGGCCTGCACTATGAATTTTAGCTCCTGATTGACTGCAAGAACAAACCAGCAATCTCAAAAGGACTGACAGACCCTCTGAAGGAGGCAGACTGCTCCTGCAGGACCCAGGAGACACCCAAATACCATGAGTACCCCAACTGCAAAAGGGAGAAAAGGAGACCCTCTTCTACTGAACACATACCCACACTGGAGAAACTGAAGATCTTTTTTGTAGGAGAGGTTTCTGACTTTACCTGGAGCTGAGTCAAGTTAGAGAGTTGAGCAAAATATAGGCATGGAGGAAGCAGCAGAAAGGCCCTGGGAGCTTGCTGGGTCCCCTAGCTGCTCATTCCTGCCTGGTACCACAGGGATCCATTGGGAGGGTGGCCAGAGGAGCAGGGGGTAAAACTCCACAGGAAGAAGGAAGTCTCTAGCTGAACTTTGTAACAATTTGAATTGGGCAAGAAGTCTCCTGGCCATAACTCTGGGGGAGGGAGTAAATTGGGTATGTAGATTTCACAGATGGGGGAAGAACTAAAGCCCTATTCTCTCCAAGCTGGGACCATCAGGTAGGGCAGGGTTAGGTGTGTCTGAGCTCAGACTATCCTTGAGCAGGTCTTGCTGTGGCTGCTGTAGGGGATGGGGGTAAAATTCCCAGGTCCCTGGAGTTCTGCACCTAGGAAGATTATGGCTGCCTCTGCTGAGTCATGCTGTTGTCAGGAAAGTGGAAGAAAGCTGGTAGTCACAGGCCTCACTCAGCTCCCATGTAACTGAAGGGCTGTTTACAGTGGAAGACAAAGGGTATATAATCTTGGGGGTTCTAGGGCCCAGTCCCCGCCTATAGCTATAGTAGTGTGGGTCCCTCTCCACACTACTGTAGCTGATGCTTTCTGGAAAGCACCACTTCATGGCAGGAGGCCAACCAGCACAAGGCTAAGGACCCTCATGGAGCCCATTGCATCCTCCATCACCTTCACCAGAACAGGTGCTGGTAGCCACAGCTGAGAGACTCATAGATGGTTCACATCACAGGACTCTGTGCAGACAACCCCCAGTACCAATCCAGAGCTGGGTAGACTTGCTGTGTGGCTAGATCCAGAAGAGAGGCAACAATCACTGTGGTTCGGCTCACAGGAAGCCATATCCATAGGAAAAGGGGGAGACTACTACATCAAGGGAACACCCCATGGGACAAAAAAATCTGAACAACAGCCTTCAGCCCTAGACCTTCCCTCTGACAGAGCCTACCCAACGAGAAGGAACCAAAAAACCAACTCTGGCAATATGACAAAACAAGGCTCTTCAATAACCTTCCAAAAAATCACACTAGTTCACCAGCAAGGGATCCAAACCAAGAAATCCCTGATTTACCTAAGAAAATGATTCAGAGGTTAGTTATTAAGCTAATCAGGGAGAGACTAGAGAAAGGCAAAGCCCAAAGCAAGGAAATCCAAAAAATTATATAAGAAGTGAAGGGAGAAATATTAATAAAAACAGATAGCTTAAAGAAAAAAATATAAAAAAATTCAGAAAACTTTGGAGAAATTTTTAGAAATGTGAAATGCTCTGGAAAGTCTCAGCAACAGAATTGAAAAAGTAGAAGAAAGAAATTGAGAGCTCAAAGACAAAGTCCTCAAATTAACCCAATTCAACAAAAACAAAAAAGACTAAGAAAATATGAATGAAGCCTCCAAGAAGTCTGGGATTATGTTAAACAACCAACGCTAAGAATAATCAGTGTACCTGAGGGAGAAGAGAATTCTAAGAGCTTGGAAAACATATTTGAATGAATAATTGAGGAAAACTTCCCCGGCCTTGCAAGAGACCTAGCCATGCAAATGTAAAAAACACAAAGAACACCTGGAAAATTCATCACAAAAAGATCATCACCTAGGCACATTGTCATCAGGTTATCCAAAGATAAGACAAAGGGAACAATTAAACTACAGACCAATATCCTTGATGAACATAGATACTAAAATTCTTGACAAAATAATAGCTAACTGAATCTAACAACATATCAAAAATATAACCCACCATGATCAAGTGGGTTTCATACCAGGGATGTGGGGATGGTTTAACATACACAAGTCAATAAATGTAACACATCACATAAACAGAATTAAAAATAAAAATCACTTGAACACCAGTAAGCGGGGGAAAAAAATAATAAAATAAAAATCACATGACCGTCTAAATAGGTGCAGAAAAAGCATTCAATGAAATCCAGCATCGCTTTATGATGAAAACTCTCAGCAAAATCAGCATTCGAGGGACATACCTCAATGTAGTAAAAGCCATCTATGACAAACTCACAGCCAACATAATACTAAATGGGGAAAAGTTGAAATCATCCCTCTAAGAACTGGAATGAGACAAGAATGCCCACTGTCACCACTCCTCTTCAACATAGTACTGGAAGTCCTAGCCAGAGCAATAAAAAAGAAAAGAAAAGAAAAAAAGAAAGAAAGGAGGGAGAAAGGGAGGGAGGGAGGAAGAAAGGGCATCCAAGTTACTAAAAAGGAAGTCAGACTGTCACTGTTTGCTGGTGATACGTTTACCTTGAAAACCCTAAGGACTCCACTAGAAAGCTCCTAGAACTGATAAAAGAATTCAAAGTTTTCAGACACAAAATTAAGGTACACAAATCAGTAGCTCTTCTATACATCAACAGTGATCAGGCAGAGAATCAAATCAAGAACTCAACCCCTTTTACAATAGCTGCAAAAAAAAAGCCAAAACCAAAAACAAACAAACACAAAACTTAGGAATATACCTAACAAAGGAGTTGAAAAGCCTCTACAAGGTAAACAGCAAAACACTGCTTAAAGAAATCATGGATGACACAAACAAATGGAAACACATCCCATGCTCATGGATGGGTAGAATCAATATTGTGAAAATGGCCATACTGCCAAAAGCAATCTACAAACTCAATGCAATCCCCATCAGAATACCGCCATCATTCTTCACAGAACTAGAAAAAACAATTCTAAAATTAATATGGAACCAAAAAAGAGTCCACATAGCCAAAGCAAGACTAAGCAAAAGAACAAATCTGGAGACGTCGCACTACCTGATTTCAAACTATACTATAAGGCCATAGTCACCAAAACAGTGTGGGACTGGTATAAAAATAGGCATATAGACCAATGGAACAAAACAGAGAACCCAGAAATAAACCCCAATACTTACAGCCAACTGATCTCTGACAAAGCAAACAAAACATAAAGTGGGAAAAGCATACCCTTTTCAACAAATAGTAACATGTAGGAGAATGAAACTGAATCCTCATCTCTCACCTTATACAAAAACCAACTCAAGATGGATTAAGGACTTAAACCTAAGACCTGAAAATACAAAAAATTCTAGAAGATAACATTGAAAAACCCTTCTAGACACTGGCTTAGGCAAGGATTTCATTACCAAGAATCCAAAAGCAAAACAATAAAAACACAGATAAATAGCTGGGACCTAGTTAAACTAAAGTTTTTGTATGGCAATAGTAACAGCAGAGTAAAGAAACAACCCAAGAGTGGGAGAAAATCTTCACAATCTATACATCTGACAAAGGAATAATAGCCAGAATCTATAACAAACTCAAATCAGTAAGAAAAAAAAACCAATCCCATCAAAAAGTGGGCTAAGGACATGAATAGACAATTCTCAAAAAAATATATACAAATGGCCAACAAACATATGAAAAAATGCTCAACATCACTAATGATCAGAGAAATACAAATCAAAACCACAATGTGATACCACCTTACTCCTGCAAAACTGCCATAATAAAAAAATAAAAAAACAGTAGATGTTGGTGTGGATATGGTGAACAGGGAACACTTCTATACTGCTGGTGGGAATGTAAACTAGTACAGCCACTTTGGAAAACTGTGGAGAATTCCTTAAAGAACTAAAAGTAGGTCAGGCATCATGGCTCATGCCTGTAATCCCAACATTTTGGGAGGCTGAGGCAGGCGGATCACAAAGGTCAGGAGTTCAAGACCAGTCTGGCCAACATGGTGAAACCCCATCTCTACTAAAAGTACAAAACTTAGCTGGGCATGGTGGTGCATGCCTGTAATCCCAGCTACTAGGGAGACCGAGGCAGGAGAATTGCTTGAACCAGGACCTGGGAGGTGGAGGTTGCAGTGAGCCAAGATCACACCACTGCATTCTAGCCTGGGCTATAGAGCAAGACCTCATCTCAAAAAAACAAACAAATGAAAAACACCCTAAAAGTAGAACTACCATTTGATCCAGCAATCCCACTACTGGGTATCTACACAGAGGAAAAGACATCATTATTCAAAAAATATACTTGCATACACATGTTTACAGTAGCACAATTTTTTTTTGTCTCTGTTTCCCAGGCTGGAGTGCAATGGCACGAGCTCAGTTCACTGCAACCTCTACCTCCCGGGTTCAAGCAATTTTCCTGCCTCAGCCTCCTGAGTAGCTGGGATTAAAGGCATATACCAACACACCTCGCTAATTTTTGTATTTTCAGTAGAGATGGGTTTCACCATGTTGGTCAGGCTGGTCTCAAACTCCTGACCTCGTGATCTGCCTGCCTTGGCCTCCCAAAGTGCTGGGATTACAGGCATTAGCCACCATGCCCAGGCTACAGCAGCACAATCCTTAACTCCAAAATCGTGGAACTAACTCAAATACCCAAGAATCAATGAGTGGATAAAGAAATTGTGATGTGTACACACACATATTGTGATATGTACACATACATATATTACTGTGCAGCCATAAAAAGGAATGGATTCACAGCATTTGCAGAAACCTGGATGAGAATGGAGACTATCATTCTAAGTGATGTAACTCAAGAGTGGAAAACAAAGCATTGTATGTTCTCACTGATATGTGGGAGCTAAGTGATGAGAATGCAAAGACATAAGAATGATACAGTGGACTTTGGGGACTTCAGGGGAGAAGGGGGAGGGGGCAACCTACAAATATGGTGCATTATATATTGCTCGGGTGATGGATGCACCAAAATCTCACCAATCACCACTAAAGAACTTAGGTAACCAAATATCACCTGTACCCCAATAATTTATGGAAAAATAAATAAATTTGTCATGCTAAAAAATAAAACTAATGCAACCACAGTCAACAGCAATGCAAAAGCAATGCTGCTACTAGAATAAGCACATTGAGATCTAAAATTAATTTATTAGATTTTACTTTTGTGATGTTTCAAGAAGAAAAACCCTTGTAAAATTCTTCGCTAATGAAAAAAAAATACTCTTATTCTAAATTGGCATAGCCACATGTGAGATTTCATATATATATGTGTGTGTGTGTGTGTGTGTGTGTGTGTGTGTGTGTGTGTGTGTGTAATTGCATTTTAGGTTCTGGGGTACATGTAAAGAACATGCAGGATTGTTGCATAGGCACATACATGGCAATGTGGTTTGCTGCCTCCATCACCCTCATCTATATCTGGCATTTCTCCCCATGTAATCCCGTCCCAACTCCCTACCCGCCATTGTCCCTCCCCGAGTCCCCACCTCCTACAGACTTCAGTGTGTGATGCTCCCCTCCCTGTGTCCATGTGTTCTCATTGTTCAACACCAGCCTATGAGTGAGAACATGTGGAGATTTCTAATCTATTTGGTTTTAGTTTAGGCTAATAAAAGACAGTTGCTTATCATGGGAATGTTTAACAAGGAAAATTAGGGAATGTCCTATGTTCTGTGGAAACATTTAAAACAGGAGAATCATAAATCTGTGTACTTCATTCTGCTTATGAGCAGAGCATTGGATTCAGTCTCTAAATGTCATTCCAGAACCTTCCTTATACATTACACTATACAGGATGTTTTCCTTGAGGCAGGCAGGCTTCAATAGTGCAATAGGATTTAGAAGTGTTTATTTTAAATTATGTTATACTACTCACTTAGAGGACATATTTCATAGCACTAAGGAAAAACATTTCTCAGATCTTTCAAGAATCTGTATTATATCCACCAGTATTGTTTGTCAATGATTTCTCTTAATTATATAAGTATTGTTTATTCTACTATAAATTATAAGTTTAATAAGTAGTTCTGAGGCATCAGTAAATACTAATAAAAAATAAAGAAAAACATATTATGAGGTAAAAGAAATAAAGTCGTAATGTTGCTTGTAGATACTGATTCTCAGAGTTGCAGAGATTACATTTTCTTATTAGTAGTATTAATTAAATCCAAGGCTCGTTATTTCTTAAGGAGTAAAAGAAGAATTTTGGGGGGTTTTAGTTCCCTCTACTCCAATGATCTATTTCAGGTTCATCCTGATCATGTTAGAAAAACATTAGCAAAAATATTCTGTTCTAATGTGCTACTGAGAAATTAATTTAACAGTATCATTTTCAGCTGTTAGACACAGGTTATATAAAGAAAAAATGTAATGCTTAAACAATAGAATAGTAGGTTGAACAAAGAGTTCTCATCATCAAAGTCTTATTTCTAGTAAATCTATGGCACTTAAAGAGTTAAAGATTGAAATGAAAAAACTATACTTCTAAAAGGGCTGATACACAGAACTAAAACCATCCATATATGGTGAATATGAAAATAGTAGTATTCTACAAAGCTAAAAATATAACTCAGTGAAACAGTATACCAGGATTGTCAATACTCTTGTCACTAAACACAGAACCTACAATTCTCATACTTTGTCATTATATTACAGAAAAATTACAAAAAAAACCCTGTATTTTGAGATGACTAAGAAACAGATATGCATCAAAATCATGAAAACATGGCTTGAACATATTTCACTGTACCATTTCTTTAAGAGGGTCCATTTGAATTGAGCCTCAAATAATATACATCAACACATTCACAAAAATGTTAATTAGGAACCCTTCTTTCTCCTCATGTTTTCTTCCAGTTAAGGGAACTCAGTGTAACCCCAGCTACCCTATGCCTTACTCACTCCATCACTGGGAGGTGGAGTGACTGACCAATGATAGATTTGGGAAGAAGAACTAGGCATGTGCCTCAGTTTTGCCCTTCTTTTAGAAACAAGCCTACCCACATAAACCATGCATTTTTCCATTGGTTCCTCAGGTCATATATTTTCCCTCTGGACCCATTTTGTCAGTAACCTGTTGCCATAGCCTGAACTGGGATTTTAAAGATAACTTTTTAGCCCTCATATTAAGCTACAGCCTTCAACTTAGGCATTTTCAATAATAAAAGTGATATTTTGACTGCCAAGTTTACTCTTTTGGGAGCTTCCTGGAAAACAGAATGCCTAGCAACAGGTAACCCCCACTTTCAGGAACTTGTCCTAAGGAGCTAATCCTGAACAAGAAACACTCTTTTAGCAATTCACAAAGATGTTCACTTCTACACTACTAATAATAAACTGCCAAAATCTAAATACATACATTGAGTATAAATCAACTGATAAATCCACATGACAGACTATCATACAACTGTGAAAAGAATTACTTATAAAAACTGTGTAATAGTATGGGGAAATGCTTTTAAAATAATGTCAGAATTAAAATGAAGATAGAATGAAACCTAAAATTCTTTGCAAGTCTACATGTCCTACCTGCCCTGATTCTTGACTTCCTTTTTGAAATGTTTCTGCTATTCTCCAGCTATGCTTGCTTTCATTCCATTTCACGGAGAAGCTAAGCTTCTGGGCTCACTGTTTACTGACAAGCTCCTTCTTATTTGTGTCTCTGCTTCAATGCCATCTCCTCTGGGAAGATATATCTGATCACCCTATCTATCACATCCTACCCTATAGTCTTTCCACTTCGCCTTATTTTATGTCTTGTACTTATCACCGTCTGATATTTTTGTTTACTTACTTGCCTTTCTATACCCAGCAGAATGTGGGATCCATGAGAATAAGGCCATGTCCCAGCATTTAGAGCAGGGCTTAACACATAGTAGGCCCTCACCAAATATTCATTTGAATGACCAATAAAGACTTAATATGTATAAATTAAACACATGAAATAATTTGTATAAGTTAAAAACATAAACATTATATAAAGAAGGAATTTTAGAGGGCAATAGTAATTATGTGACAATAATTTTAATGGGAGGAAGATCATGCCAAACCACACAGGCCATAAAGCCAGGGCTACCGATGTGGGACAGATGCGGTAATGGAGAATTAGGAAAGGTGGACTTCTGCTCCCAATCCCACCTCAACTAGAGTAGTGCTGCTTGTTCCTTATTTTCTACATTGGGCTTCCATCGAAAATTCATCTAGTAAATGGTTTCGTGGCTTTAAAATGTTTAAAAACAGTACATTAGTGCTTCATCAATATGACTGTACTATTAAAGATGTGAGGAACAAAAAAGAAAAATCAATTAACTGGGTATAAATTATAATAAAGAGAATGAATTATGAGGAGAAATTAGGAAGAAAAAGAGATTTAGGTCCCTTACCCCAACAAAAAAAGAAAACTACACCAAACTTTCCTAAAATAAAGGTATGGCAAAGAGCTAGAAATAACCAGAAAACCAAGCAAAACAAAACACAAAACAAAGGAACCAAAGCTTATTCACATATGTAATCTATACTGAAAACTTTAGAATATGTACAGGTTGAGCCAGGTTGAATGAGATTCCCTAATCAAAAAATCCAAGATCTGAAATGCTCCAAAATCTGAAACTTTTTGAGCGTTGATGTGACGGTGAAGATGACGTCATTAACGCTGCAGAAGTGCCTATGGACATATGGTGAACGTGTATGATGCGCTTACGGAAGAACCAGAGCAAGTGTGCATTCATAACATAACAAGACATCATGCCAGTTTATGTTAGGTTGGTGCAAAAGTAATTGTGGTTTTTGCCATTGCTTTTGATGGCAAACACCGTAATTACTTTTGCACCAACCTAACAAAGTCAAAGAGAGACTTCTAAGACAAAAACTCTTATTAATGAGGCAGATGACTCTGGAGGAAACATTTTAAAAACCCGTCAAGCAGAAAATCCCTTTATCCTTAGAGGACCTACTTCCTGGTCCCTCAACTGTTTTTGATGTTTCTTCTCAACTAAAAAAAAATAAAATAAAATGCAGTATATAGTAACCTTTTGAAAGGCTGAAAACACTGCATCATAAGTAGTGACTGAAACCCTGCAATTTTCTTTGTTGCTGTTTTTCAACAGCTGATACAGGTATTTGGGTGATGTTACTGTGCTGCTTGGTTACCTTGAACCCATTATTTTTTCAATGTCTTAATGATAGGTCAATGTTTTTTTTGTTTGTTTTTGTTTTTTTACTGTTAAGTACTTAGGTGTGAATAAGTACGGGAGAATAATTGACTATTGGTAACATATAGATTCAGAGTTAGGAATGATGGTGATACCATAGAACTACTGGTCCATGTGGGTGGTGGGGATAGTGATATCTTTGCTTTCTGATGGTTCAATGTGCACAAACTTTGTTTAATACACAAAATTACTTAAAATATTACATAAAATTCCCTTCAGGTGATGTATATAAAGTGATAATGAAATATCAATGACTTTCGTGTTTAGACTTGAGTCCCATCCCCAAGATATCTCATTATGAATATGCAAATATTCCAAAATCCAAAAAATCTTAAATCTGAAACACTTCTGGTCCCAAGCATGGTGAATAAGGAATACTCATCCTGTACTTACAAGTAAAATGCATTACCGAAAACTCAGTGTGCCATACCTGGCCAGAGTCTCCAGTACAATATTCAGTAATATCACACTCGTTCACAGCATCTCGACATTCATACCCTCGTGGCTGAAACTGCAAACCAAAATTGAATATTAAGAGTTAGGATTACATAATATTTCAGAGAGTTATTATAACATTCTTAGACTCACCAACAATGCCTGTACTCTCACATAATTATCACCAAACTCTTTTTAAGAATTAGCAAGATAGAACACCCTATTGCAGAATAGAAACAAGGACCAGATGCTACCCTCTATACTAAAGATGAATCATCAACCAAAGCTTTAAATGTTCAGATTTCAAAACCCACTGTCTCAGAGAACTATTTTCAGAAAACAGTGTGATGAAAATCGCCTAAAGAAGAAATTCTGGTTTGGCTTAAGACAAAATAGCAAAACACTATAATATAAACATTTAAGACCTCTCTGAAGAATTCATATATATATACAACTTTCATTAAATAACCTACTAGCATAGATATTAAACTTGTCTTTGCTAAATATAGACAATCAAATTTTAATAAATTCATATGAATTACCTTTAGTAACCCCAGGGAGTGCCTGTTCTATACAAACTATTTTACTTGAGGGTGTGGGTAAAAGGTGAAGGAAAGAGCCCATTACCCTCAAGCAATTTATAATCTGGTTGGGAAAAGGAAGCAAGGAGAAAGTAAACTAGAATCTTCTAAATACCATAATGCATAATGCCCTTTAACATTGAGAAAATAATAAAATTATGTAACTCTATGGTTATAAGGAATATTAGAGGTTGTGTACATGAGAAAAGGGAAGATTAAAATGACTTTTCAAAACTAACTGGTGGTCTCTGTAGATGGAAGACTGTATATGTCCACACACCCAAACTGTGTACATATACATATGAGGAAGCATTCATATGTTACTTTCCTGTCTCACTTTCTTGCCTTTAGAGGGGATTTAAAAAGCCCAATGGGAAAATATGAGCACCAGCTTTTATGTTCGAGTCTAAAATAAATTAGGGTAAGTTTTGAAGAAAAATGTTATAAGTAGGCCATATTATTAAAAAGATCACAGAAATTGGCCCTCCTCTGCAAAACAATTTAACTTGGATTTCATCTGTGTTAGTAGGGCAACTCTTTTGGAAGGAGTTTAGGTAATTTTATTAATGAGGCATTGGAGGATAAGATGGTTGGTAGTGAATAACAGGAGAGATAAATGTGCGGCCCACAGGATTTGAGACTTATTGATTCTACAAAACTATCGGGCTAATATGCACACTGCACCCAAGAAATTTGTAAGAAGCTATTCAAATGCTCAGTGTACACGCTGAGATGTCTGAATAATCTGTCAATTACAAGAAAGATGAAACTGTCAGAAAACTCACAAGACATGAGGTATTGTTACAGCAGGGCCCATCACTGCAGTGAGCCCCGTTGGAGAGGGAACATTTCTTACAGCACAATCCATAGCATTCCTAGAAAAAACACTTCATGTGAGTAAGCAAAGAGCCTTACCTGCTGGCCATTCATATTCTCTCCATACGTGGCATGCATATTCTAAATGAGTACATTTATACAGTAGTAAGCAAATATTCTGGGAAAGAATTAATCACTTTAAACAAGGATAGATTCCTTCCTGCCATACTTCTCAGCAAAGTAAGATCTTCTATGAAAGGACTTCAATACCAAAGAGAAAGCTTATATTTTTAGCAGGCAACTGTCCTCTGATTAGCTCCACTACATTCTAATACTCAATCTATTTTATAAAGATAAAAATAATATACAACATGGAAAGAATGTTTTATGATTTGGTACAACTTAGATGAATATGAGCTATAAATTTTTAAGAGGTAGGGAATTTAATTAGAAGAATCCATTAGGTTTTCTCAGACAAGGCCATATAACTAATTCTAATGGGTCTGAGCTGAATTAAGCACTGATCAGAGAGATGAGAAAGAAAAGCACTAAGACCTCAATGAATGTGCTGCCCTCTCACAAACGCTATTCCTGTTTGCACCAAGTAAGATCTATGCTGTAAGTAGAGAAGGTTTCTTATACCTACCACATGAAAACCACAATCACACTCCTCTCCAGCTTCCACATATCCATTTCCACATTCCGTGGGCTCAAATAACTAAAGAGATTAGAGAGAGAAGGGAAAAATGTTTCAATTTATCACAGAAAAATCAACATACCAACCAGGCCACAGACAAGGGGCCCTAAAATCAGCTACCATGTGATATTCTTCTATGATCTCTTGCTAAGGCATCTTATAAATAATGACTGTGTGGGAAATACTGTTCATTTATTAATAACACTTAAAAATATATATCTGAAATGGGGCAATGTCTCTTGGGGAATTCTCTTGCTGTGGCTCCAGAGATGACCTCTAGCATTAGAGTTACTTTTTATGGAGATAACCTGTCTAGAGGAATAGATCACTTTTCATATTTGCTAAAGGAGCTAAAACGCATTGCTAATAAGACTCACAGATACCTAATTTGCTGATTTGTCTCAAGACAGCTAAGAAGCCATAAAAACTGTCAAAAAGATAAATATGCTTCAGTCATAGCCAAATGTGATACTTACAATCAAGTAAATGCAAGTAAACTTAGATGAAAAATATGTTGTTAGAAATCCAAGCCCATCATTCTCACTGAAAAGAAATCTCAAGTGTCTGAAAGCATAAGACACATGTATGGATATATAGAAATCTCTTAGTCGTTCCTAGGGCAATAGAGGAGTACAGTTTCTAGAATAATCTACTCTACTGAACTTGCTTGCCAGATAAACTATATCATAGAGCAACTGTAAAGGTAGTTGACTGTTTAAGAAAAGCATGTGTACTTCCGGGGGTGGCAGGGAGTGGGGCAGGATTTCTCATTACACCTTAAATGAAAGCTGGAGCAGCACATTCCAACCCAAATGCTCTGAGCCCTGAATATGAGAGGGACTAACAGGCTCCATCCCCAGCAGCTGAACACACCTCAAGGAAGGGTTGCCTTCCTCTAAATTCACCTGAGAAAGAACTGATCCTCCTTCCACTTTCAGAAAGGCAAAACTATTATGAGAAGCAAAGGTTTCCAGACTACTTGGGTATGACTCTCCTTGTGGAAAAGTCCTATGAGTAAAAGCATCACTGAGCATCTCTGTGTTATTTTGATCAGGAGGCAAGAGAAAATCAAAAAAATAAGGACTGATTAGAACATGGACAGCACTTCATACCAGGCTCCCCGTTCTTTCTTTCTTAGGACTTTGCCTTCATCCTGAGATGGGTCACGATCTCCAACCATGTGGAAAACATGGCAGTGAGGAAGAGTTCCGAAGCACAGAAAATATGCACACATATAATATAAAAATACACACACACACAACACATGCATATACATACATTCAAAACACTTAGGGTAAAGTCGGTTCTTTGATATATACATATAAACTATTCCACTGGAATCCATAGTTGTTTATTAACCATTGTTCTATGTAGTTTAAAAAAACATAATTCCATATTTACTAACTTTAAAAATAGATGATTTATAGTTATTTTTATTTCATTTCCAAGTTATTGGAATACTTTTCTCCTAACTCTTAGGCAATTTCAGAAATCCACTGATGGACCCTTATGCATATGCTAGAAACCTGAACCTTTCCAAACAAGTGAGAGTTGTTTCCTTGGGCATGATGCTTATAATTAGCTGGTAAGCTGCAAGGTGGGTAAAATTAGCCATCTACACTTCAATTCAAAAATGCCAGCAGATCACATGCTTTCATTATTACTTATTTCACCCATTTTGAACACTTTGAAGCTTTTGGGTTTCTCTTGCAGAGAGATCAACGCTATGAAAGGCAGGCAACTAACTTTAACTATGCAAGGTCACTTTAAAAGTCCTGTTTCTTTTTCCACAGCCATACTGAGATTTTACACAGATGCCAGGCTTTAAGCGATCATCTCCTGACTACAGTAGTTGTCATTTAATTATGGGTTAGTGAATTAATTATCCTGTCAGTTACCACATTAGTTACTGATTTTGTTTTAAAAAGGTTGACATTATTTTGATGACATTATTTTGCTGTCAAATGTGTTTTCCACAAACATAAAAAACACTTCTGAAAATGTTCAGTTTTTTGAATTAAGACTATGTGAATAAAGGATTGTGACACTGTATACACAAAATTTGATGAAATGCCAATTATGTGGCCCTCTCCAGGTAAACAGACAATACATTATAAATACATATGTGTATTTGGCCAAGTACAGTGGCTCACATCTGTAATTCCAGCACTTTGGAAAGCCAAGACAGGTGGATCACAAGGTCAGGAGATAGAAACCAATCTGGCCAACACGGTGAAACCCCGTCTCTACTAAAATACAAAAAATTAGCTGGGCATGGTGGCAGACACCTGTAGTCCCAGCCACTTGGGAGGCTGAGGCAGGAGAATAGCTTGAACCTGGGAGGTGGAGGTTGCAGTGGGCCAAGATTGTGCCACTGCACTCCAGCCTGGCGAAAAAGTGAAACTCTGTCTCAAAAACAAACAAACAAACAAAACACATATGTGTATTTATGGTATCCATAAATACCTTGGGTAATTTTTTTGGCTGGTGGATATTCATAGGGAACTAATGTTTCAGGAGGACAAATCATTAAAAAAAAAAAAAAAAAGACGAAATTAGTTAGGCCCTGACATGGTTTGGCTCTGTGTCCCCACTCAAATCTCATCTTGAGTTCTAATCCCTACTGTTGAGGGAGGGACCCACCTGGTGGAAGGTGACTGAATCATGGGGGTGGTTTCCCCCATGCAGTTCTCATGAGAGTGAGTGAGTCTCACTAGAGCTGATGGTTTTAAAGTGTGGCACTTTCTCATGCTCTTTCTCTCTCTCTCTGGCCACCTTGTGAAGAAGGTACCTGCTTCCCCTTTACCTTCTACCATGATTCTAAGTTTCCTGAGGCCTCCCCAGCCATGTGGAACTGTGAGTCAGTTAAAACTCTTCTGTCTAAAAATTGCCCAGTTTGAGGTAGTATCTTTATAGTAGGGTGAAAATGAACTAATATTTGTCCCTAGAAAGAATGTCAAGGAGAAATGGAATTTTTATCAGAGAAATTGGTTAAAATAATATTTTATCTTAATTTAACCCACCATCTCTTAGCAGCAGAGTGAAAACCTTAACATGAAAATCTCAAAGACACTATAATTGAAGGACTGTTTACTTTTTGGAAGGGAGGATTTGGGAGTTCTAGCTAGTACTGAAAAACTAGAAACAGAGAACACTGAATCTATGGTTTTGTCATTCATTTAAACAGGACTCAATTTTTAACATGATAAGGCCTTATATAACTAAATATTAATCTGATTGACAAAAATACCTGCCTTCCAAGACAGGCATTGATATCCAGTACTATTCCATTGTAAAACACTAGAGAAATAATATACTTTCTTAGTACATTTTCTAAGTTACTAACCTTTGTTGGCCTGTTGAAAAGGCAAGCTCCACCCCCTCTCTGTAAAAAGTCTCTATATTCCAAAATGCTGCACTTTGAAAATTTTCGAGAATGGGACACCCTGAGGAAACAAAGAATGAACTGTGTAAATAATTTACCAAAAGCAATCATCAGAGAAGAAAATTAGAACCCCTAAATTGGAACAAAATGTTCACTTTGGATCCAAATGCATCTACACAAATTTTGATAAGGCACTTATGTTCAAATTACAACTTAAGTATGTGCGGTTGAGTTTGCAGAGATAAAAATTCAAAGAAAATCAAAGATTTGGGGGCTATGTTAAAACCTCCCCAGCAAAAAAAAAAAGCCCTTTTGTGACCAGGCTAGAAATAGTTTTTAAAAAGCTCATTATAAAACCTCTTCACATAGGCTGTATTTTAAAGTTTGTTAATTTTTATTGGCTATGTCCCATTAAAGTCAAGCATTTTCTTTTTTTTTTTGCCTCTGTTCTAAATAAAAAGAGCTCATGAACCTACTAGGGCCAGTTTATTGAAGACTATATCATGCAGGCCAACAATGCAATTCATGTAAACAAGGAAACCCTAAAGAGCTGTGTTAGATCATACTTGTATATGTATATATGTTTTCAGCATGCATATGCACAGTGACAAGAGAATTGGGATAAGCTCCCATGAATAATAGCTCTTTATTCTCAATTTCAAATACTATTTGGTGATATTCATTATTAAGCAGGAATAGAAAATAAGCCTCTCTGTGAATTACTTAATCAAATTTAACACCTCTGTGTCAGAACACAGGGGAATATTATACACATGGTTGTGGTTAAGCTGAATCACACACACACACACACACACACACACACACACACCTATTCCTCAGGAATACAGTGTGTGTGAATATAACAGTGCTTGACTTGGGAGTGACAGGCCACTTATTCTAGGAAGTAATTCAGTAATTTTATGCTTTCTGATGTAGGAAGGTAGTTTATAAAGTAGGTAAAACCTGCCACTGTTGAGAGGAACCTCTTAGAAAAACTATATAGAAATGTATTCTTGAGAAAATATATATTAACTTTAAAACATTTTATTATAATATCTCCTATGAAGAATCACTGTAAAAAACTCATAGAGATTAATTTAGAAGACAGAAGACATATCCCTATAGAACCAATATTATAGGCATTACCTTCTTATGGTACTCCCCAGAAAAGCCTGCTTAAGCTATAAATTACTAAACTATGGAGTAATAGTAAGGGAACCGTGGAAGTTAAGGGTTTCACATTTAGACTCCATTTCTAGAACTGCATTCTAAAGTAGCAAGGATAATGAACAACTGTGCAAACCCTCATGCCCACATTCTTCCCACCCTGGACTCCTAGGCAGGGCTGGTGAAAGAATAATAAACGGGCTCTGTCCAAGTAGGTCAGGGCCTCTGGCAATCAGGGCTCAGAGGAATGGAGGTAGGACTAGAAATGGTTGGTGTGTTGAGCTGGTGTCTGGCGGCAAAGAAAGCAAGAGAGGCACATGGGTGAGGAAACCTCTCCCCTCTACTAGGAGTAGTCTATGGTTTAGGGGGTCTGGGGGTAGTGGCTCCCATGGGGCAGGGGTCCCTATGAAAGAGGGCAATGTTTCCAGGCCTTGGTTCACTGAAGCAACACCAGTCTGGGGAAGCTGCGCTAGTTCCCAAAGTATTCACAAAAGAAAAGTGAGGGAATGTTCAAATGCCTATCACTAGAAGATGACCTGATTTAAACACAATAAGCCTGTCTTAATTTTAGAAAAGCTTTATTGATTTATAAACAGTATAGTAAAATTTTTATTACCGTAAACATATATATTTACCAGTTCCTTAAAATGTAAATTGATGACTAAATTGATTTTCACTGACTGCTTCAGGTAGACAACCAGCTTTTAATCTAAGTGTACTAAAAAATTAATGCCTCTACTAAACTTAGAAGCCTTTAATAATGTGCTTCCTTCAAGAGTTAATAAGAAGTAGAAGTTAATACATTTTACTTTTATCATCAACCTTAAATAAAAAATTAAAATATAAAGTAAATTAGCCCTTTCAGCTTAAAAATATCAGACACTTAATTATTGATTTTATATTGTGCTTAGCCTAAAAGACCAATACCAGAGAGACCTTGTTTCTAATTCTATGCAGCAATTTTGGCAAAAGGCATACATCAAATGCACACATAATGAAAATTTACCCTGTTTCCTCCATGATGCAGCCACCCCAGGATTCTGTGCAGTCACATTCTAGTCCAACAAAATAATAAAAGCAACAGAAGAAAAAGGAAACAAAGAAAGTCACATATTTAATTGGTATTACAACTTTTACAATAATTCTTTATTACCAATTCCATGTCAGGCAAACAGACACGGAATGTGAAGTCTTATAGAACAAAATTTATTTTTTTAATCAATATTTTCTTATCCTTTCCAGAATTATTGGTCACTTCCTAAGGAAACAGCTGGCAAGATATAAGATGGTGCCTCTCTTAATTTTTCTAACTCTGACAACTCAATTAGGTTCCTAGTTCCAATGTTTAGTGAAAAGCACCCTGGTCTACAAATTGGAAAGCCTGAGTTCTGTTCCCAGTTCTGCCATATGAGAGAGTCCCATAACTGAGTTACTTAGCATTTCCTGTTTCTCAGTGTTTCTACCTCTAAAATGGAAATAACACCTTTTTGTCTATCTCCCGGAATGGTTGTGGGGTTCACACTAGACGGTGTGCCTATGTGCTCTCAGTGAAGTATAAAGCTCTGCTGCACCAACACAACAGATCATCACCGAAGTTTTCTAACAGAGAATGCTGGAAGTTAGAGAAGAGAATTCAATTTGTTAGAGTCAAAGTGAGGATTAACAAGAGACTTGAATGAACACTATGCTAAAAGGTTTACTAAAAGAGTGCAATCTAAAACAGAAGTGTACATAATCACTTAAAAAACAATTATAACTTAACTTAGATACCAGAGACTGACATATTGATATTGTGAAGGGCTCTTCTCTTCATTAATTTTTTTCCTATTTCTCTTTTCTATACCTATCTATCTATATATCTATGTATCTACCTATCCAGATCTATATTAATCTATATCTATCTATCTACAGAGGTATACATATATCTATATCTATATATAGATATAGATATACACACACAAATATCTATATATAGATATACACACACATATATCTAGAGATAGATATAGATATACACACACACACACACACCCCTATATATAGAGAGAGGGGCATATTCAAAGAAATAATTCCAAATGGATTTTTTTAAAACTCAAAGTTTAGAACCAATGAAATAGCTACCTAAACAAACAAGTCACAAAGAAATAAAGAATTTTAGGAAGGAGGGAACTATGGCAGGCATTAGTAATGAACTCTACTTCTCACCCTATTTCACCATGCAATTCAGTACCATCTCTCAGATGACTCTAGCGCTGGCCTCTTCCCAGATCCAAGATTTCTAAACAAGGGCATAAACCTGGTCATATACCTCTCTGGCTTTAAGGTGTTTATGCCAGATGGCGAAACTCTAAATACATCCTTTAATGTGTACTAGGTGATTCCCGGGAAAGCAAACACTCTGACCAAGATAATCAATGGAAGTTTGTGGGCGTTTGTGAAATGCCACCAGACACTTGTGATAACTATCTTAATATACCCATAAAGGGAACTGAGAAGCCTGTGTACATATATTTTGTTTCCATTTTCCAGAACATTATGCATTAATAAAAAAAGAATATAAAATATAGAATGATATTAAGGTAAATTTTGTCCTTTTCTTTTCTGGGGAGGTGGGGTGGCAAGTGAAACCTTTACTCCCAGTGCCTAATATTTTCAAAACCTACGAGGGGACTTAAGTAAATAATATGAGTGAACACATTGGTCTCTCTCTCCACAGGTACACATCAGGTTGTTGCCCACTGCCATAAAAAATATATTAAAAAGTATATTTTACCACTCTGTTGGTACAAAGGCAAATACAATCTCGGTTGAATTTTACCCTGATTTTAAAAGAAATTAACATTTTTCAGGCACCCTTCAAATTATTGTGAGCCCTAGACCCTTTGCTTACTAGAAAATTATCCCTGTCTTTCTATCTACCTCTAATCTAATTAATGAAAAAGTAACACCTAACAGTCACCAGCTATGTTTTTTACTGATGGGATGTGTGGCCCTATTTGTTCTCCTTTTGGACCTGCCTGGGCACTAGACGAGAATCCCATCCTCTACCGCCTATTCCCATGCTTAAAAGGCTCTGGGGCAGAGTCTTTCCTTGGAGAGCCTTTTTCTCCAACTTTTCGGATGGGACTAGGTGAGTAAATTTCATGAGAGTTTAAAAATGAGCTCTCTTTGACTCTAGATCTAAGCAGTTTCCCAATCCAACTGTGATCTTACTAAGTTTGTGATGGAGCTTGATCTGGCTCCTTATACCTCTGCTCAGCCACTAGAACCCAGAGCATGAGAGTATTCCCCACCCCCATTCCCACATTCTGCAGTGTGAGAAAGAGCTGACTCATTCTGCTTTTACAGATTTGTAAGGGAAAATTTTTCCAACCTAAACAGATTAAAAATGACCTTAAGTTGCTTATTTTGTAAAAATAGAGGAAGGAGATATTCTACAATTAAACTATAATGACTGGAATGAAGAATATGTATTTATTGACTGGACATGCATTATACAGACAGAATGGCACATGAAAGTGAGTAAGAAGGTCAGTGTACATACTTGGCTTTCTGCTAGAAGGTTCCCATTGGATTCCAAGGTTTTGAGCCAGGCTCTGCGATAATACTTGTGCCACTGCCATTGGAAGACCATACTGTTTTTCAGAGTTGAAAGTGTGTGGGAGACATTTGAGAGAGTGCACAAAGCTAGTTATTATTTCTTAATTGTTACCGCAAATCTTCTCAGTTCCCTAAGTAGAGCCTGCCAGTATCTAAAGATGGCATATGCTCCTTCTCACCTCCTCCTTACAACTGGGCCCAACAAGCAGAAAGCCCCTCTTCCTATGTGGTATCTCTCAGAATTTGAAGCTGTCACATTGAAACATAAAATACAAGTCACACAGGCTGTGCTCCAATTCAACTTATACCAAACTAAGAATAAATTCAACTTACTAAAATACGTCAAGAGAAGTTCCCACTAAATGGGCTATTAGGATAACATGGTGTAATATACTCCAATATTACTCCAGGCTAATTGTGCGCTATTGAGATAACCTCATATATTTCAGTACTGACAAGAGTTTAGATATAATTGGTTATACTTTCTGGGTGCTGTTGCCAGTTAAGAATTTTCTTTATAAAACTGAAAGTATTAAAATCCAAACAATGAGATTAAGGAAATAGGTGTTGAGTTCATTCTACGGATAGGTAGACAGAGGCATGAAGATGAAAAAATATACATAGGGAGAAAAAAAGATACAGTACTGGTATCAGAAATCCATTGATTTTAATGAGTTAAATTTAACGTGGGCAGAGAAGCATTATAACAAAAAGAAGTCAGGGAAGGACTCATAAGCATATAAAAGCTTAATGACCTATCTGTAGAGGACTAGAAGTCTCTAGGCCAATCTTCAGCTGCACTTGCCTGATATATATGAAAAATTGTCATTATGATACCAAAATATGTCACTATGAACCAAAGGGACCACATGGGGTTCTATGCATTAATAACATAAGCCACTCATGCTACATTTGCCATGTCATCATTCTAAACAAGCACAAGAAAGGATATAAACTGGGCCATAGAAAAAAAGGAGAACAGATGCAAAGATGAAGCTCTACTTTAAGAAAATTGGTAAAATTTACCTCATTCACACCAACTCCTCTTGTGCGAGAACAGACACCTCCAAAGTAACTCAGACTGCTTCTCTTATAGTGAAATGTCACCCGCCTTAAGAAAAAGCAGTGCTATTAGGAAACCAATGTGGTGACCATCATTCCATACTCTCCCAAAATATGTTTTCCCTCCTATGTGGAACACCCCCAAACCATTCTCCTCCAAGAAATCAAAAACTATAGTTCAAATACCTTAACATTTATGACATAATTACCTTTAAATTTGTTCTGTTAAATAATTTCAGCTGAGCAAGCACTGAGTACCTACTAAGCATCATGTACTAGCACAGGAATTGAAAACACAAAGATAAACAGACACGGCTTGACTTTTTTCTAGTAGAGAATATCTAGAAGTGATTAAAAAGAATTAACAGTGCTGATTATTATAAATTGCTGATGAAAGCCTAAAAAAACAGGAAGTAAAAAGTAACAGTGGGAGGAAAGGAAGGAGTCATTTGGTTGGTTTGATTCCAGGACAGAACCTTAAAGGACTACCTGATAAAAGCTTTGTCATGACTGGGGAAGAGAATAGCTTATTATGTTAAAAATAAAACATGGAACTCTTTTTCCTTAGTAGCAGAAACTCAGCTGAATGGTTCATCTAAAAGGACTACATTTGCTAGTCTCTCATGTGACTACCATCTAGCAAACGTCTAGTGAAACTGACATGTGCAAGTTTTCAGGAAACCTGCTTTACAGGAGTCAGCTTGGGAGGAGGAGTACCCTTTTGCCCTTCTCCCGAGCATGTCATTCCCACTGCCAGTAATGAAGGCTGGAGGGCCAGGAGGAGTCCTAGACTGTGAGTTGACCTTGAGGATGGAAGTTATGGGCTCTGAAGTTAGATATTATGACTACAGAACCACCAGCATCCCAGCACTGGATATCCTAACTCCACGCTTCTTATCTAACAGACAAAGGAACCCACTGCAATCTTGCTCAAGTCACTATTTTCTGATATTTAACTTAACTGAACCAAAAAAGGGATAAGGATAAACGTCAAACCAAAGACAACACTAAAGGCTGAAATGAGTACATACGAGATGAGGTGCACAGCATCAGCATGCTGCTTAATGCGCTGCCGGTATTTTGAAAACTCATGGAGCATCTGCACAGGGTTGGTGGTGATGTCAATCTGATCCTTCTCAGTCCAGGTCTCTACAGCCACCAGGACAACCCTGGTGTTGAGCTGCTCCTTATAAATCTGAGGGTATACAACAGGACAGGTGCAGGAGGAAAACACTGGGTCAAACATGCACGATCAGTGAATCAGAGTCAGTGGAAGGACAGGAAGGGGGAGGTGAGAGGAGAACATGGGGTCATCATTAGCCCGTTATAGAGAATCTTTTTTTCCCTTCTTTTTTCCAAGAGCAAAAATAAAGAAAGAACAATCACACAATTTGGTTTTATCTCTCCTGTAGGGTTATTTTGATCCCAGATCAATATATTCACTGTCCTGGCATCTCACTAGGGGAGAGACAGTAAGGATTTGAAAGCAAGGACATAAATTTAAAAAAGGTTCAATAAATCACCCTTTTAAATCTCACAGTGCATAACAGGTTGGAGCCTGATATACTAGTTCTGAGTAGGTGCAGTGCAACCATTTATTCCTGCTGGATTGGAAAAGATCACTAAATCTCCAGATAAGCACTAAAGAATATAGCTGGCTTGACCTTGTGGGTCATATTATATGAAAAGTAAAATAACACTGGGAGAGAGAAAAACTCAAGGATCTGAGGCTAAAAAAGAGCAGATCCGTTTCATCCATCTCATCCTCACCACAGGGTGGCATCACCCGCAATATTTAAATTGTTCCCTTTCTGCTCTCTTTCTCTGCTTTTGGCCCAGTAGCTACACAATTCACATAATTAAGCGACTTTAATGAATGCTGTCATTTTGCCCTATTTTCAAACTAATCAATAAAACAATGGATGGATGATCTTTGAATGCACTGCAGAAGGGGAACACCATTATGCCTAAATGAAATTGAAGCTATTATATAATGACTTTACACAAAAAACAACTTAAATGTAATGTCTTTTAAAAATTAGTGGTCAGCTTCACGTTAAAAATTACACTTTGCATGACGTGAATCTATTCAATCACGTTGAAATGTCTAATTCAGAGATGCTACCAAGTAAACAGCTTTTGCAGGGGAAAAGATGTGTTTAAGATTCTCCTTTCCAGATTCACTTGTGGTTTTCTTCTGAGAAAACTGACAAGAGCTGAAATTAAAGAAAATTAATAAACTGGGTGTAAACTGGCTCTGAGGAGCAATCCTAACACTATATGACATACTCCATGTACATCCATTCATGTTATACTTTTGCTCTGCTATGTCCACCAGGCACATAACATACATATGAGTATTTACATGATTGAAGGTTTGTAGACTGCTTAAAGGGCAGAAAAGAAGACAGCTCATTGGAGTAAATAAATATCATTTAGATATTTGGCAATTTACAAAAATGGTGGATTTTTTTCCCATTTAAGAGGGAACACACAATAGAATACCAGATAAAAATATATTTAGCTGAGCAAAATAACACTTTACAACATATGAAGTAGTATTCTATATTTAATTTCTGACTAGTCAACTGAATTATTCATTGGAACATAATGTATAATGTTCATATCTATAGAGTTCTAACCTAAGGCAGGAAAAAGAAAGAAAATCTTAACCATTTTCTGTAATTCACAAAATAAGTTAGAAAACACATTAGTATTAAAGATTTGTATAGTTAGAAGTCTTTGTAATGAGGTATATATTTTATCATTTTGAATTAGCTTTATCTGGGGACTGCACTTATTCCCATCATCTAGAAATCATCTAGAAGATTCTGGGAATAACTCAGTCCTCTGAAACTCTCAGAGCACTACTAGTTTTTTTCTCCATTGTTGTTGTCCTCCACAGACTGGTGGCAACAGTGTACAGACACGACTAGGAAGCAACGCTAATGTATCTTTGAGATTCTGGGAATAACTCAGTCCGCTGAAACTCTCAGAGCACTACTCTGTGAAGCAGACCATCCTATAATTCCTTAGCCAGATGAGCTTTAGGATTATATTTTTTAATTTGTTCAAGAAATACCTAAAGTATAAGTAAGCAAATAGAGATAAACCGTACCAACTTGGCACACAAATTCAAGAAAACATCACACCAATGGGAACACTAAGAAAATACATTTGTGTCCTGAAAAATTTTTTTGTGTTATCTACATTCTCCAAACATAATCTGCCTCAATACATTTGTTCTTCTGTTACCACCATTTATTTAAGAAAAGCCCAGTTGTTTCTTGAAAAAGTCTCATTTGCCAAGTATAATTGCAAACGAGACCTTCAGTAGCTAGTTTTTTTCTCCATTGTTGCTGTCCTCCATAGACTGGTGGCAATAATGTACAGACACGACTAGGAAGCAACGCTAATGTATCTTTGAGATTCTGAGAATAACTCCGTCCTCTGAAACTCTCAGAGCACTACTCTGTGAAGCAGATCATCCTACAATTCCTTAGCCAGATGAGCTTTAGAATTGTATTTTTAAATTTGTTCAAGAAATACCTATAGTGTAAGTAAGCAAATAGAGATAAACCGTTCCATTTTGGCACACAAATTCAAGAAAACCAGGATACTTACAGAATCCACAAGGTTGACCACAGACTTTGCAAAGTTGTTGGTATGTGCATGAGAAAAGCGATGCTTCTTATACTAGGGGGGAAATATATACCAGTCACTGCCAAATCATAAGTGAATAATACATTTCAAAATTCTGTAAAAGCAGAAATATATCAGCAATAGTAGAAATAAGGATTAAAAAATATAAATTCAGTTTGTGGTATATTGGATTTGGTGGTGTTATTTCTCTGTTAGGCAGCAAAACTCTAAAACATTATGTTATCTGGGGACCATGGCTCACAAGCGTAATCCCAAAAGTTTGGCAGGCAGAGGCTGTAGGATTGCTTAAGGCCAGGGGTTTGAGACAAGCCTAAGCAACACAGTGTAATCCTGTCTCTACAAAATTTTTTTCCAAACAACCTATGATGGTCTGAATAATAGTAAGGGCCTACAGAAATCTATATGAGAATTGTCATATCTGAAAAGTAAGTTTTTAATTTAGTCTTAATATCTACAAATTCAATCCTTTTGTGTTCATTGAAATGACATTTTGTAGCTTATACAAAAGGCTTAACCCACTTTTCTCACTTTAAATTCAAGGCCGGAGGCAGATCAAGAAAATGTCTTTGTCAGCATTTTAGGTACTTTCCATGATATAAACAGCATTTGCCACGCATTTAGTGTATCCTTTCAGAGAGGAATGCCTCCTCCAAATGAAGCCATTTGCTTTTTACTGCTCAAAGTCAAAACAAAGAGAACAAAAAGTAAAAATGAAGTATGCTGAGAGTTTATGATTGTTTATGTTATTTAAGAAAATTAAGTAAATTAATAGAGTAATTCTATAAGGAGGGCTATGTTTTTAGCAACAAGTAGTACATTTTGCTTAATATGTCAAGAGGACATTTGAAAACTGAAGTCTACCACAGGAAGATCATGCCCTCTACTGGTCCATGAGGCTATTGTTACTTCCGTGACACTGAAGAAAAGAAAAACCTACTTAAAACCATCGATTCAGATTTGCACAAATCTTTGAAATTTATCTTCAATTGTAATTATGAAAAGAATGCATCTTTCATAAAGATTCAAAATATTTCTACATTAGAAAATTATTTTCTTTGTCCTTTGCCCACTCAAACCCTATAAATTTGTCAGATTCCCTTCATTTCATTCTATCTCTGTGACTGTTTTTTAAAACAAAGAATATACATCTCAATGTTTACGTATCTAGTGTTTATTTTCTATAACAATGAAAACAGTGACTACTCATAGTAAATGGTAAATAAATTAATATTGTGCTGTTAGTAATAGTATCATTAATATATAACTGTTGGTACAGTATTACTGTTCCTGTTCATGTAATTGCTACCACTGTACATCATAATCTGGCTCAAATTGTCTGTATTTGTGTTCTTTTAAAGTAAACTGTAATGTGTACATATAACTGGGTCATAAAACATCCTATTAATCTAAAAATGTGCATGCGTTTTAACACATTTGTAAACTTGGCATAAAGAAGTTTCTATAGATAGCTCGGCATTTCCAGTTGCCTAGCAAATTCTACAAGCTGAAAAATTTCCAAGATACACTTAAGAGTAAAAGCAAACATATTAACATTAAGTTCCTTTATGGTGATGAAAATGTTCTAGATCCACTGAACTGTGGATTGAAAGGAAAAATATTAGTTAATATTTATTCTTCTAATGCAATGGTGTTACATACCTATTAAGATGAATTTTATTTTGCTTCTGAATATTAATTTGTTCTTTTTAAGATTTCTTTTTATAGTATAATGATCATGAAAAACATAACAAGTTTTAAAACATCTTAAGTTTTAAAAATTAATAAAATGAGGTCTTTTAAAAGTCTATCAAAATAAATATTTTTGAAATTATGAAACAAAATAAAATTTATTTCATATTTATAATTTTCAATTCTCTGATTTTCTTTTTAGAAAAATTACTGTGCCTGCCATTGTTAAGTAAATTAGAGAGTGCCAAGAATGGAAGAACAGATACCTGATGGGAAGCTACTGCAATAGTCCAGGTAAGAGATAATGGAGGCTAAACAACTGCAGAGAGAAGAAAGTGAATTCAAGAACCACTACGAGGGCAGAACTCCCATGACTGGCTGATGTATAGGATGTAGAAAGTGAGGAAAGAGAAGAATTAAAAGATAACTCCTAGGTTTTGAACTTGAACTTGAACAGATGGGAGCCTGTGGTACCACTTAAAATAATAAGAAAAACTAGGAGAAGAGAAGTTTAGGACTTGGGAACTAAGTTCTGATTCAGAAATTTTATTCAAATAAATACTGAAGTAGAGATATCAAATAGGCAGTTGCATATGTGAGCACAGAACTTAGAAGGCTAGAGCTAAAAGTAGAGAGTAATGAATTTAAAGTGATGGTACCACTTAAAGACTTGAGACCGGATGTTGTCACTTAGGTCCAGAAAGAGAAGAGAGCCCTGAACCAAGCCCCAGGGAGCTCACGTGATTCGAGAGGTCAGATTTTCAAGACTTGGAAGAAACAACCGGTGAGGTGAGAGAGTCACTGTGTCACAGAAGCCAAGAGATGAAATAAAATGTTTCAAAAAAAGAGGGTAATGAACTGTGTCCAATACTGTTGAGAGAGTCAGACAAGGCCAGAACAATGACCACTAGATTTATTAACTTGTAGTGTCATTTAATTGGACACCTGGGATTTAGTAGGAACTATAAGTGTTTCTCCTGAAACAAATATTTGCTCCTCACAACTCTATGAGGTCAGTTTTATTATCCCCAAATGACCTACTCAGGATCACAGAGCTGGAATTTAAATCCTTCTAGTCTCTTGGTTGAAAGAGGAGATAAGCGGGTTCAACTAACAATTCCTATTACATCATTTATGTATATTCCTAACCAATCATGATTATTCATGAGAATTCATAATTTGTTAGGTGTATATAAAATGTAGTTTTTGAATAAGGAAAACCAAGTGAGGTTTAAGTTGAAAAATATTTATGTTATGCGTACATATTTACATTTATTGATGTATAGTTAAGAATGTAGCAAAAAACATAAGCAAAACATCTGCTTTTCATGCACTTTAAAAATCTCAACCAATTTTCTATTAGAATAGGTTTTTAATATTTATTTTTAACTTAAGCGGCTCAAAGATGTGTTTGTAGACTCTTATCAAGGCTATAATTACTTGCAAATGAGGTTCCGCCAGCCAGGTACTAAGAGGCCTTTTACTAAATTCAGGGATTTTTCTTTTCTAATGGAAAGCCACTGATAATGTGACACCTATTCAAAATAAAATTTTTTTTTCAGGCAGCCAATGTTAAATCACTCTCAATTAAAGGGATATGCTTGAATGCAAATGTAGGCAGAATGTTTCTATTTCCTACATGAATGAGAACTAATTTTGCATATAAAGAAAAATGTGCAATCACTATTTACGATAAAACTTACTTTCACATTTTCTGATCAGTTTAAAACTCTATTTAAAGTGGCAAAATTGCTTTTCCTTCCTGAACACATGCAAGCCTTAAGAAAACTGTCTTTTAGGAAAAAAAATAAGGTTAGAATTTGATTTTCAACCCAAAGGTGAGAATTATCAAAATAACTATTCTGGATTATATAGTATAAAGATTGTTAAGATGAGTACTGTCAGTGAGATGATTATCCTAAAGCCGAGTAGCAAATCTCCAAATATTCAGAAATAAATGTATTAATTATTCGAGTTCAGTTTGACTTTCAACACATGAATTTAAGTACTTTGATCCAATAAGTTCTGATTTACTACTGAAGTGACAATCACATTTAAAAACAACCTCCATCTCATAGAAAGCATATCTCAAAAAGTTTTTTTCAGCTCTCAAAAAAAAGTCTTATAAAATGACATATTTATTTGGGACTATTATGGATTCGAATGTAACTCTGTCTTAGAGCAAAAGGAATATATTTAGTTCTATTAGCCGATAAGACTATTTTTTTTAAATAGTAGAAATCTTAGGTAATTTCTATTTCAGGCACTTTTACCACTCAAAAATAAAAGCTTCCCTTTCCCCGCCGCCACTTTTTGAGACAGAGTCTCACCCTGTTACCCAGGCTGGAGTGCAGTGGTGCAATCTTGGCTCAGTGCAACCCCCACCTCCTGAATTCAAGTAATTCTGTCTCAGCCTCCCGAGTAGCTGGGATTACAGGTGTATATCACCACACTCGGCTAATTTTTTGTATTTTTTTTTTTAGTAGAGATGGGGTTTCACCATATTGGCCAGGCTGGTCTCCAACTCCTGACCTCAAGTGATCTGCCTGCTTCGTCCTCCCAAAATGCTGTGAATACAGGTGTCAGCCACGGCGTGCGGTCTTATTTCCTCTTTAAATATCTATTTCCTCCAAATTTATCACTACAAATTACAATTCCTTTTTCTTGTTTCAAAAACAGATGACCATATCATGCCTACTTCTCACCCATTTAATAATAATAATAATAGACCAGGCATGGTGGTTCATGCCCACAATCCCAGCACTTTGGAAGTTGAGGCAGATGGATTGCTTGAGTCCAGGAGTTCAACACCAGCTAGGGCAATATGGCAAAATCCAGTCTCTACAAAAAAAAAAATACAATAGCTAGGTGTGGTTATATGCACCTATAGTCCCAGCTACTCAGGGGGCTGAAATGGGAGGATCACTTGAGCCCAGGGCACTGAGCTGAGATTGCACCACTGCACTCCAGTCTGGGGTGACAGAATGAGAACCTATCTCAAAATAATAATAACAATAATATAATGAATTATCAAAATTTACCCTTAAAAGATTTCGCAGCCTAAATAAGGAACTTTATCACAGAACATGACTATGTGTACAAATTTTCTATATATAAAACAATATTTTTTAAAGTGTGCTATTTTATTATTCATAAGAACAAGACTATTTAAATCTTTACCATTGAGAAGGAATACAAATAAAATTTTAAAAATACATTGTTTTAAAAATTACCAAAAAATTATAACTGTTTAATTGTAATTAACAGTTAATAGTAACTGTTTCCTATTTTGCACAGGTACTGAGATTTGCTCTTTTGATTGATAACTTCATGTACTTTCCTGATACAGTATTGTAGAACAAGAGATTTGGAATTGCAAGTAAAGGTTTGAGAATGGATTCTATAGATTAACAGCTATTTGAGAACCCATTTTGTGCATTCAAAGACATTGTATACATCTTAATTATTATTTCCACTACTCTAAAAGAATTTATATAATGGATGTTGAAAAAAGCTTAGGCTTCAAAAGCTATAATTTCACAACATGCCACAATGCTCAAGATTGAGAATCAGCTGGGGAAAAATCTCAGTGTTCCAATAAACAAAAATAATTCAGATAAAAAAACCTATCTTTGGGTTTCAAGCAAATTAAGGTCCTTCAGAAACTCATTGTTTTTATTGTAGCCTTTATTGTTTAAAATGACTGCCTACACATCTGGCTTTCCTTTCCACCAGTAAGAACCTCTCTTAAATTATATGTGTTCTGATAAATTCTGCTTCTTACTAACATCTCAAGCAATGTATTTAAAGGCAACTGGAACAGAAAATAAATCTGCATACAAAGGTAAGAGGTATTCTATCGGAAAACTTTATTTTCAACACAAACTGTTAATGGAAAATATCCATTAAAGTAGAAACATAAAAGTTTAAATATAAATTAAGATACTATTTTTTTAAATTTATGGTTTCAAGGCCTTCTCTGAGTAGGGTCTGCTAATTAGAATTTCAAGTCATTTTAGCATGAAGCACAACCTCATCACATAGTCTGCTAATCTAATTTTGGTTTCCTTAAAGTAAAACAAGGACTTAAAGATATCTGCAAAGCAATCTCAATTTTTGTTTCAATCTTTCAGGAGTTTGTCACCAATACCTGACTTTTTTTTTAAAGTTTTTTAAAAGATTTTTTAAAAAGATTCTCATCTAGACACAGTCTTTCAGAAATGCAACTTTATTTTGATAAAAACAAGTACTTTTTGCCTTAGCGTATACAACTTTCAAAGTTCAATCATGTAACAACAACAAAGATTATAACTGGCCTACACAGTCTGGGAAGTGTGGCAGTGGTTGTCTGAGCTAGCTCCCATCAGATCACAACAGCCAACTAGATACCTCCTCTCGAAACTCCTCATGAGTGATCTTACTTTGGTAGCTTGAAACCAGCTATGGTGGGAGTATTTTTACCACAGATATCAGCAAACATTATAAATCAAGAGACGTAGGTGTTAAAATTTACTACCCAGTATCAGGTGTACTAGCATACAGCCTACTGACCAACACTCTTCTGGGCTTCAGGCAACTAATGTTATAAAGGAAATGGTTAAGTATAGTTAACAGAGTTTCTACTGTATCTTCAAGAGGGGAAAATGAGTAACAATGAATATTTTTCATATATCTTTTAAATTTGTTACTGAAATGACATATTCAATCACATTTTATTTCCACAGAAGTAACACAAGATTATTCATCTTTCCAATATTTAAAGAAGATAAATCATCAAAGATACTCATTTTAGATAAATCTTTATTTTATATGTTTACCTCCTACAATTATATCTACCACAATCATAATTAATTAGTAAGAAATAATAACATATTAGCAGGACAAAAGCGTAAAATAAAATTAGAAAGCAGTGACCAAATATATAGATGAAGAAAAGTAGAGAATAAGAATTTTAAATAAAGACAAACAAAAGATGCCACACAGCTAAATCTATTAATTACAATCATTATTAAACATAAGGAAAGTTTAAAGTTGTGAAAATACTATAAAACTCAGAGTCTCCAAACACCAAGAAATAAATCAAGTCACTTAATACGTCTGAATTTCTTGTGGTTAATAAGGTAGAATAATGATTAAATATAAAGTAAAATGTGTTCTTTCTTAAGTAAGCTATCTGGTCTAAAACCCATTTACTCCATATTCTTACCGTTTTGTGATCATTAACAATCATAAGTTCCAAATATTTCATTTCTTCAAATATACCACGTGATGGCTATGGAAAATAAAAATACATGGTCAGAATGGTGACTGACATCAAATCTCTGTAGTGCTAACTGTTAAAGTGTAGATAAGACTGTGAATTCAGAACTCTCTGCTGTATACTTTATAAATACCTTAGAAGAAACTTGGTCAGGGAAACAAAAAAAAGTGATCATAAGATATGGGTACATATTCAAGTATTTAGAAAACAACTATATTTTATTATTAAAGTACTTATCTACATAGAAAACAGCCATGTTGTTTGTACATGGTTTTAATATGTAAAAATATTCTAGAAAAAAAATTATAGCCTAATTCTGTTAAAACAAATGAATCTCAATTTCACATTAAAATGTGATAGTCATATTTATTTAAAACTTCAATGAAAATTTATGTAAAACTTATTTAATAAGAACAGCATAAGTTATAATTATTTCCAGGTATATCTGATACAGATCAACGTATTCAAATAGAAACATTAACTCACCGGAGTGAAATTCTAAAAATAATATACTAATTCTTAATTGCACAACTTTTCAAAGGAACAAACATTGCCAATTATTATAGTCTAACGTCTTCTAAATTTTCATTATACTAGATAATCCTTTAAGAGTAAGTATTTTAGCCTTCATTTGGACTTTTATTTCTTTTCCATAGTTGGAAAATTATAATGGTAGCTCTTTTTTCTTTATGTACATAGTCATTCATCACTTTACATTTGATGGGGTGGACTGTAGTGAAAGGACAGCAGCCATCGTAAAACTTCTTATTACCAACCACATCTTCATGAATGAGCCAAAAGAGATCTTATAATGATAATTTATATAATATATAATAAATGTGTCCATAATTATCATAATGAGTTTCATAAAAGGGAGAACAATTTAACCTGGAACTAAGATTTTGATGGCTGGTGGTCTGTTTTTTCACAAAAAAATACACTCAGCAAAACATCATCTAAAATGTGCAATTTCTACTATAATTACTCATTAAGTTATCTAGTAAATTACCATGTAATCTATAAGCTGTGGAATTAATTCTGTGTCACAGAATTCACCATGTAATTACTAAACAGTCCCCATCATTACAGCTTTCTAGTCTATTATGAAAAGACCAGAAACATAATTTCAGTTACAAAGCCCCTATATGTTTATCAATACATGTGAAGTACACAATAGTAGCTGATTACACAATTATGTGATTTTTATTTAGAAACTGTTTTGCATTATAGAAAACTATACTGCTAATAGTCAAATAAATTCCTTGTGTTCTGAAAAACACATACAGCTTTAAAATTTGGTGTAACTTGAAATAAACATAAATAAGCATGATTAGCCAACATTTCAAAATCTAACTCCTCTTCCTACTTTTTTATTAACAGAAATGTTTTATATGATGCTATATAAGCCATATAGAAAGAAGTCTGCTGTACTTTAAATAGAAAATAAAATGCACTGCAATTATCATAAGAAAACACTTTGAAAATAGAGCTAAAACAACACATTCTTTAGATGACATCAGGGTTCAGAGACTACTGTAATCAGTTTGAATCACTAAGAGAAAGAGATGAATAAAAAGCAGTGTGTTGATAAGGCTCAAATCATAGGGTTTTTTGTTTATTGTTTTCATTTTTAAACAACAGTCCCCCAAATCTAAACTGTTTCAGGTACACTTAGATACTGTGTGATGATAGGCACACGACTTCACTGAGTAAAATAGCCCCACCTGAGGCTCAATGGCACACTCACATTCACTGCTCTCTTCCTTCTTTTCAACCACTGTAATTCAGATAGAAAGGGCCACTGGTCACTGCTTTCCATAGCTGTGTAAAAGAAAAATGAGCATCAAAATGTTATGCTTATTTCAATGGGAGTGTGTTTTAAAATATTACATAAAGAAATAGAGGTACTGATAATATATGTCAAACTAAAGGTGAAAAAAAAGCACACAGATCATCATATATTTCATAGTCTCATGACCACAAAGATAGTTCAAATGTAATTTTGTTCCAAACATCATGAAAACATAATGTTCAAGATTCATTTAGAAGACGTCTATTTGACATACAACCACTTAACAATATCTGAAAATTTGAGAGAATTCTACTATGCCTAATTGATTTTAGCATTCAAAATAATGTATGACATTAGCATTCAAAATAATGTATGGCATTAGCTTTCGCATAAATCATTAAGGACTTTTGGCAGTAATATACAGAAATAAGATCACATGCCCCAACAATCCAAAAGAAGCTTCTGCCAACATTAGCATACTTAAAATGCGTCTGGAGTAGAGCATGAGAGGGAGGCAATACAAGCTGGCTCAAGAGCAGCAAACTGCCAGGAACATTTCAGGATGAGCCTCACTGTAAATCATTCTACTAAATTTGGCCACACTTTCTGGTTCCCAAGGCAGCTTTACTCACAGGCTTCATGTTTTAGTCTTTGCATTGGAAGTGACTCTCCATGCTTCTTTATACAAGAGCCACCATTCATTCTAGTGCTGATCCACGATATTCACCCCACATATATCAGCCCAATTCCACTTCCAACAAGCCTGTAAATCTACTGAGCTCCACCGAGAAACAGCTCCTACTACATAAAATATAATCACTATTTTAATCAAAACTTACTGAGATTCTTCATTTGCTTAGAATACTGTCCAGCCAAGGTTTTCTGGATTATATGTGGTCGACCTGTGCTTTTCTGAAACCAAATGATTGTAGGCAATTTAGAAAGCAAGACGTGAACAAGTCTCTACGAAACAGTGTTAGAACTTTCTCTAATGTCCTCCCTTAAATGGGAATATTTATATGTCAATCTTTTAGCTATCAATCAAAAGTGAAAGGTATATGTCTTATCGAAATCTTAGTTTTAAATAAAAGAGTATCATCTAATTGCCCCAGTTTAGATAAAAGCATAGTGTTATTATAGTTATTCTTAAATCTTAGCTTGCTTCAAAACTACAAATGGAAAATTGACAAGTAACACAAAAGGTCAATAAATATGTAAAAACATGCCGAAAGCTTTCATATCCCTTCAATAGGCAAATTTTTTTTTAAAAAATGACGCACCAACTTTTGCCATAAAACTAACAAAGTTTTAAAAATTATGGTATCTATAGTTAATTACAGTTGCAAGGCAAAAAGCACTCTCACACCTTGCTGTGAGAGGAAATTGGTGGCAAAGTTTGAGAGAGAAATTTAGCAAGGTCTATCAACAAATGTGAAAACATTTATATTTTTTGCCCTAGAAATTACACTTTTAGGTATGCCTATTATCATTATTCTTATTACTAATAGCTTCCATTACTGAGTACATAGTATGTACCAGGTACTGTTAATGTACACATTACTTAATTTATTCCTCACGCGACCCCTTATATAAAGCACATGGTTTATCCCTATTTTACAAATAAAGATATTAAGGCTCAGAGAGCTATATCATTGTCTTAAAATTATAAAATAATGATCCAATTTATTTTTAAAAATATATGGGACTATATCATTGAAAAACTGGAAGAACATACTTTGAAACATGACAAAAAGTTATCTTTGGGGGCAGGATAATTGACAATTGCTATAATTATTTGTTTGCTTTTCCAAATTTCCTATAATGTATTAGTTTTATAATCAGAAAAAATTATAGAAAAGAAACTTCTTAATAGGTTACATGAGACTTATAACGTTTTGCTATTCATTTATTAATTGAAATAAAACATGAATTCTTGTGAGAAATATCCCACATATTACTTATCACAAAGCATACTAAAATCAACAATAATAAATTAAACATAAAAAAGATCTAAAATTAATTACAGTAAGCTCTAAATTCTGATAAAAGGTGAAAACATCGTAATAAAATTCACAGTGGGATCAGCAACACAACTTAAAAAACCGACTAATTTAAAGTTTCAAGCACTATTCCTTTCCCCTACCCATAGTGTGGATGAGGACAAATGAACAAAAAGTAGGCAGTAGGAAGGAAGGCAAAGAGAAGGCAATTTGCCTGTAACAATCAGGTCCTGAATAATATGATCATGAGTAAACAATGTCAACCCAATGCTTTTAACATTATGATAACAATAGTTTATGTTTATAAATCCTTATTACAGTTTAATAGACATTGTCACCTACATTTATTAATTCATCAAATCTACAAAATCACCTTACTATGAATACATTAAAAAAATATATAAAATCTCATTTTATATATTTAAAAAGTTCTAAGGCTTAAATATCTATTATTTGGGATTCTATGTTTTGTTCTTTGTGGATTTTTTTTAGGATACCAGGGCCATTAGTCAAAGCCAGAGATCAAAGTCAGAGTTTTTGCTCAATTAGTCAAATAACTTTGCTGTACACAGATTACCTATCCTTATTGGAGTAAGAAAAAAACATTTTACTGAATCAAAATGTCTTTATCTGAGTGCCTTCATTATCTGATAATTTTTATAGTTAATAGTTGAAAAATGACAGAGGTTTATTCAAACATCAACCCTTTCAAACTTTTCTTCTTCAACTTTGAAATTTATCCCATATTCAAATGTACATTGCCATAACCAAGAGTGACATGAATAAATTCTTTAGTGGTGATTTCTGAGATTTTGGTGCACCCATCACCCAAGCAGTGTACAATGTACCCAAATATGTGTAGTCTCTCATCCCTTGCCATCCTCTTGAGTCCCCAAAGTCCAATGTATCAGACTTTGCCTTTGCATCCTCTTAGTTTAGCTCCCACATATGATTGAGAACATACAATGTTTGGTTTTCTACTCCTGAGTTACTTCGCTTAGAGTAATAGTCTCCAATTCCATCCAGGTTGCTGTGAATGCCATTATTTCATTTCTTTTTATGGCTGAGTAATATTCCATTGTGTGTGTGTGTGTGTGTGTGTGTGTGTGTGTGTGTGTGTGTGTTTATAGCTCACATTTTCTTTATCTACTTATTGATTGATGGGCATTTGGGCAGGTTCCATATTTTTGCAATTGCAAATTGTGCTCCTATAAATGTGTCTGCAAGTATCTTTTTTGTATAAAGACTTTCATGAAAGCCAGTTTAAACTAAAGAGGCTGGCTAGGAAAAAAACAAAATATCCTCTCTGCTCTTTTCATAGACTGGGAAGGACTAGGATTTGCTTCAGAAAACCTGTGTTTGATGCTTCTTATGATCCCTTACTGGTACGTGGGCCTGGCATGTGCAACTTAAACTTCAAAACTCAGGATACCCTTCTAAGTTTGAAATAAGGTAACATGCAAATGCACTTTGAAATCTACATTCTTTCCTCTTTTCTGCTCAAAGGCAAAGATGCTGCAGTATCATGCATCTGATGGCATAAACTCACCTCATCATGAACCAGCTCCAGTGGTTCTATCATATACACGAAGGTATCATCTTCAAACATGCCACTAGCACAAAAGAAACCACACAAGGAGGGAATAAACAAACACAGTAAATGGCAAGAAACAGCAAGTGAGCTTCATTATTGTGTCTTCAAAATAAAGAGTATAACTGAACAAATCCCTTTACGTGGTCTCAAATGTAATTCACATATCTGCATGGAGTCCCACTGTGGCCCCAGCACTCTACTAGGCAGCATGGAGGCTACAACTAATGTTTGAAATTCAACACATAGATTAGAAAATTACTCTGGGATAAGACTATTCACTCAATGGCAGTCTCTAAAGTTATTATTCCAGAACCATGTATAACTATACAAATTTCTAGTTATACAAATTCAATATTGCCTGTAAGAAAACAGGTCCTTTACATATAAGAATAAACTAAAACTATCTGGTTCTGAAGGAGCAAACAGAGGTATCTTTATGCTTGTAAATTCTGAATTGCCATCAAGCAGTATGACCCTATGTCATACAAATTACATTTAATATTCAGAGACGTTAAGATTTTTTACAAAAATGCAAAAAGTTTCAAGATTCTTTGTCATCACATGGCCAAAACTAAATCTTTATATGAGGTGCTACTGTGTTCAGGTCTAAAAGGTGCCAACGCACGATTCTGTTAGAGCCCACCCCTAGGTCAATGTGCGAACTCTGCTCTTTGTCACCCACCCTTGCCTGGCTAACTCCAACTTATTGTTAGGTCTAAGTTTCTTAGATCTACAGCCTACTGACCTCAAGTCTAGCTATAGGTCTAACTGATATGTCCTCTGGATTACACCTCTGGGAAACCTTCCTGGACTAGTTTTCCCACTCCGCAAGCTCCTCTCCTTCCCCTTTACAGCTCTCAGCACAATGGTAATTAAACATTCATCTATGTAATCATTTGGTTAATCTCTGCATCTCCTGCAAACACTAAGTGTTCAAGAAAACAGGGACATTGCCCTCCTTGTGCACCACTCCATAGGCAGTCCACAGCAATGGCACAGAAGAGTCACTAAAATATATATCCATAAAAGAGAAACTGAAGAGGGTCAACGAATAAAACACCAATGAGATTCCCACTTACTGAAGTCCATTGCAGGTTGACAGAGCCACCTTGGAGTCCTTGACGCCTCTGATGCTTCCATGGTAGTAACAGTGCTCTCCGCCCTGGAAAGCAGAAGGTTTAATTGATTGGTTGTATTTTATGCATCATGATTAATTCTTTGGGTGCTTCCATAAAGCAAAAAGAAATGCAAGGATGGGCATATATGTGCACTGTATTAATAACCCTTGAAACTCCTCCTAAATGAAGTTGCAAATAAGACTGGACAATTTTTCAACTTTTCTATAACAAGCATGTGTGTATTAAATTGAATGAAGGAGAAAAGGCTTTAAAAAAGAATGACACCAATGTAATTAGTAAAACATACATTCCTTTAAAAAAATGTTTTCTTTGTACATTTTATTTATTTATTTATACTTTAAATTCTGGGGTACATGTGCAGAATGTGCAGGTTTGTAACATAGGTATACACATGCCATGGTGGTTTGCTGCATCCATTCCCCCACATTTCTTAAGTATGTATTATAGGAGTATTGGTATTTCAGATGTTGTTATGGAATAAGGACTTCCACTTGACTGAGGAGAGACTCCAAAAGTGTTGTTTATAATCATTTTTTATGGAAAACTATACAAAATCTTATTTGTTTCCTTACCTTTGAAAATTAACTTAAAAAACATTTTAGAAACAACATATAAATGTAGTTTCAAAGTCAAATAATAACTACAAGTTAAAAAGAAAAACACAGCTGTTTCCTTTGTCCCTCTTTCCCCTCTACCTCCAAGGCAATCATTTTTAACTTTTTAAGCTGTTTCTTCTGGTGTTTGCCTACATATTTTGAAATGTTTATACTTCTATGTTCTGACTGATTCCATTTTAGAAATTACCTTCCTAATATAGAATCTTGAAAACCCCTCTCACCCCCAATACATTCTAATGCATATCACCAGTTTTAGTTAAATCTATATTCACTGGTTAGGTGTACTCTGCACATGAGCTCCTACCAGACTAAGGAAGTCCCTGACTTCCTATGTGGCTATCTGGCTGCATGGGGTAGGCAGTAAATTGGGGACTTAACTACTCTACATCTACTTTCAACCGACTTTTCATTTTTTACAGATGCTTTCAGTTCTGCCTTTCTGGGATAAGTAATGTAAGTTGACTTGTTTCTTCTTGGTTTTTCCCCAAACAAACTTAGCAGAGCATGAAAAGCTCAAAGCTAAAAGTCACCCCTCATTCACTTTCTATCTCCTGAAATTTTATGAATATGTCTCACCTACTTTTTTTCTCTTCTCCTGTCTTTGTCTTGGTGAGTTCATGTCCTTTTTTATCCCCTGTTATTTAGGTGTGTTGTTGCAAGAAAACAGAGATAAATATATATTTATACAGTCAGGGATTGGTTCTAGAACCCCTACATATTGCCAAATCTGCACATACTCAAGTCTCACAGTCGGCTCTGTGGAACTCGCATACATGAAAAGACAGCCCTCCATATACACATGTTTTGCACCCCACCAATACTGTGTTTGGTTGAAAAAAGTCTACATATAAGGGACCTGTGTGGTTCAAGGATCAACTGCATATATGTGTGTGTGTGTGTGTGTGTGAGCACGTGCGTGTGTGTGTGTGTGTGTACAGTGAAGAGCTGCTTTTCTTTTCTTCCTTTATTTTTTTAAGACAGTCTCACTCTGTCACCCAAGCTGGAGGGCAGTGGCATGATCTCAGCTCACTGCAAGCTCCACCTCCAGGTTCAAGCAATTCTTGTGCATCAGCCTCCTTAGTAGCTGGGATTACAGGCATGTGCCACTGTGCCTGGCCTTGCATCACTGTATTTTTTGAACCTTACATGAGAAAGCAGGCGGCATCCAATCTCTGATGTTTATCATCATAAGAAAGTTTTAACAGCTAAATTGTGTAGTTATATTAAGCATTATAAGCAAATTGGCAGCTTCCAATTTAGTATTAGTACCAGTAATATGAGAAGATTTTCTGGGCTTTTATTACTAAATTTATACCAAGTTTTTAAAAAGTATTATGGAAAAATATTATGTGGTAACACTTCACACCACTGCAAAGTAACATCTTATTTCATATAAAATAAATCTTGAGAGAGAAGGAGCGATCCCTCCTGGATGCCAAGCGCAACAGTGGTGGGCCAGTGCAGGGAGCCCACTTCTAAAGGGCATTGGCCATTATGACTTTGCACAGTCTGCTCCAGGGGAGCCTTCCACCCAGGGATCTAGCCATCTTCAACAACCATTACCTCACAGTGACTGTTGTCTCCATGTACCCAGAGGGGGACAAACACAAAGTGCCAAAGGGTCTTCTAAAAATAACAAAATAACAAGTTGATTCCTACATCTTCAGGTTCTCAAGTCCATGTTTCTTTCTCCAGTTAGAAAGACCTCAGATAATTAAAGAGGGCTGGCCCTGACCACCTAGGAGTGGGTCACAGATCTGTGACTTGGCAAATGGCAGCAAGCAGAATCAAAAAGAGCTCAGTTCAGCCCATGACACAAGTCCCTGTGCATCCCTACAGACATCAGCATTTTCAGATCCAAAACTGTCAGTTAATTAAATTTAACAAAAATGGAGCATCTGATAAGTGGAAGTTATTGGCTTGTCACAGGAAATTAAAAATCCTAGTATGCTCCCTACCTTTCTTAGCCTGCTACTTGCGCACAGCTGAACACTCCACAAGCCAGATCATGCTCCAATAATAATTCTGCTCCAGAAGGTCTCCAAGCTCAGAATCCCATTGGAACCTACCAGGTTGCTCTTTATATACTGACACACTGAAGCCTTGTTCATCTTTTTAAATACATCCTAACCAGAAATGGCTGGGGATAACAACCTTGTGACTCTAGTGATAACAACTTGTAGGGGTAAAGATACCTGGTTCCCTGGTATTACTAATCTAATAACAGGAACTAGACTGGCGTGATGGCTCATGCCTATAATCCTAGTGCTTTGGGAGGCTGAGGAAGATGCAAACTCCTCCTTGCTTAAGCCCAGGAGGAGGAGTTTGAGACCAGGCTGGGCAATGTAGTGAGATCCCACCTCTACAAAATATAATAATAATAATAATAATAACAGGAAATGTTGGATTCTACTCACTTTAGTGGAAATAGAACCAATAGTTTCAATTTGGTTTTAAAATCGCCCCACCTTTGTGTTTGTTTAATTATTTCATCTGCATAGTAAAGTTCCATTAGCCAGTTCTTTATTGCTTATGAAACTCCCAAAAACCTGGACATTCATCGTGACCACGCACTGATATTTTCAATCTATTCCTGAAAATCTGGATAAACATTTGAAAGGAAACTACACAGGCCTTAAGTAGAAAATATGCATATTATGATATCAAGGTTCTGAATATAATAATAAAACTATGACACTATATATATTGATTCTGAGTATTCTATATACATATTTTAAATACTTCAAGCTTATCAACTACTAGGATATGCAAAACTATTTTAAAAATCAACGAGCTGATAACAAATGAGAAATAGAAAGAAGATACCTATAATTGGATGTGTATATCTGACTTTGAGTACTGTAGAATAAGGAAATGAAAAAATAATATTGGAGAATTGGGGACTTGCAACCCAAACACACAAATTATTAATTTGTTTAATTATCTACTTGCATTAAATTTAATGGAGGAAAATGTTCTTGCAGTAGTTTAATTAATAAAGTATTAGAACAGTTTGGCTGTACCAATGCTATGTAAATTTTTAATAGTTCATATAAATTATATTATTCAAACTTAAAATAGTTCTGTGAGGAGCTTCTGTGGTCTGCTATCTTGATTCCTTGGGGTATTTTGTTAACCCCATGCTCCTTTCACATTTTATAATGTACTCTGAATGTTGCCAGGAAGGGCAATATTTTGAATGATTAATAATAATTTCAACTTTATACTCGAAATTCTAATAACTGATAATCCTGGATGTAATTTAAGTGATTTAGTGTGGATAGTTCTGTTTTCCTTGTTATTGCTTAAATTGTTATTTATGAAGTGGTAAGAAACTGTTTTCTAGAACTGGCTATTAATTCAAAGACTAGGGAAAAAGTTCTAGTGTATACAGAAGTAAAAGAGTGACTTTTAGTATAGGAGTGGAAATACAAACTGTAAGTTATCTAACTTTTTGGTTATAAACAAAGCACATAAACATGAATTTTTAAAGCCAATTACAGCAAGCTAAGAGGCAGTAAAAAATATAGGAAAATAGATTAAAAAATAGTCTGAAAAATTTATTAAAATATTACTAAAGGAAGAGGTAATGAGGAAAAGAAGCAGAAAGCACGGGGCGGGGGACTCAGAAAAGGGAAGACAGACTTGTGTGTCTGAAAATACCCCTGGCTCCAATACAGCACTTTGGCAAGACTCTGATGGGCTTCTGCAGAGCCCGCCCTCTCTTATTCATACACTGGACAGGGTCTTCAGAACGCTCAGTCCTCCAATCTCTTCCACTCTGCATCAACCCTACCTCCCAGCCAGGAGCCACATGCACAGAGACCCACTGCACCCGACCACAATCCATGCTCTCCTGCCAAAAAGCCTTCACTCTTAGAAGCAAGCTTGACCTGAGCTGTGATGATGATTTGATAAGGAAAGCACAAAGAACATTCTAAAAAGGTGATGTGGTTATACTGATAAAGAAAAGAATAAAAGTGAGATGAGAACACAAGACCCACAAGGGCAGGGAGGGATCTTTATCTGTTTGGTTCACTGATACATATCTAGTACCTAGAACAGGAACTATGACCTAAACTAAGTCACAGTAAGAGCTAAATCAATGTGTGTGTGTGTGTGTGTGTGTGTGTGTGTGTGTGTGTACATATTTTTTTCCCCTTTTTTGTTTTTTAAAAGTTATCTATATCAGGCTGGGAGCGGTAGCTCACGCCTGTAATCCCAGCACTTTGGGAGGCTGAGGTGGGTGAATCACTCGAGGTTAGGAGTTCAAGACCAGCCTGACCAACATGGTGAAATCCTGTCTCTACTAAAAATACAAAAATTAGCCGGGTGTGGTGGCACATACCTGTAATCCCAGATACTTTAGTGGCTCAGATGGGAGAATCACTTGAACCCAGGAAAAGGAGGCTGCAGTGAGGTAAGACTGCACCACTGTACTCCAGCCTGAATGACAGAGTGAATCTCCAACTCAAAAAAAAGTTGTGTATATCTAAAATATACAACATGATATTTTGATATACATAGTGAAATTATTACTATAGTCAGTCAAATTAACATGTTGTATTTCTACCTCACGATTACCTTTTGTGTAAGCATGTGGTGTGAGCACCTAAAATCTACTCTCTTAGCAAATTCCCATCATACAATATGAATGACCATAGCCCTCATGCTATACATTCCATCTATAGACTTACAGCCTGCATAACTGCAACTTTGTACCATCCGACCTAAATCTCCCCCTCCCACCACTCCACTCCCACCCCTCTACCTCCTGCCCATGGTAACCACTGTTCTCTCTGTTTCTCTTAGGTTGGTGCAAAAGTAATTGCAGACTTTGACATTACTTTAGATGGCAAAAACCTCAATTGCTTTTGCACTAGCCTAAATATATATTTGACTTTTTAAGATTCCACACATAAATGAGGTCACAGAATATTTTTCTTTCAGTGCCTGGCTTATTTCAACACACACACACACACACACACACACACACACACACACACTGGAATAGCGTTCGGCCTTAAAAAAGGAGATCCTGGCAATTGCCAAACATGGGTGACCTGAAGGACATTATGCTATACTAGTAAAAACATATTTGTTTAATGAATGAACAGAATGGCTTATTCATGAGCATGTGTGACAAGGCCAATCTTAAAGGATTCTTGTTTGATGAAGAGGGTAGGTAAGTAAATTCTTATTCCCCAGCTGGGTTTTCATTGTTGTTTAGATATAATTCACAAACCATAAAGTTTCCCTTTTTTAAGTATACAATTCAGTGTTGTTGTTTTTTTTAACAATTCTGTGAATTTACAATTCTGAATATACTATCCCTACTATCTAGCCAGAAAAGTCCCATCACCTCAGAAATAAGTCCTATACTCATTATCAATCATTCCCCATTTTTCCTCCCCTCCACTCCACCAGGCCCTGACAACCATGAACCTACTTTCAGTTCCTATGAATTTGCCTATTCTGGACATTTCAAATAAACAGAATCATACAATATGTGCTCCTATGTGTATGGCTTATTTTACTTAGCATAATGCTTATAAGATTTATCTATGGTGTAGTATGTATCAGTACTTCATTCCTTTATTGGTTGAATAGTAATTCCACTATGTGAATATGCCATATTTCCTTTATTCCTTCATCAATTGAAGGACATTTAGGGTGTTTCCACCTTTTGGATACTATGAATAATGCTATAAACATTTAAGTACACGTTTCTTTGTAGACATATGTGTTTAATTCACTTGGGTATATGCTTAGGAGTAGAACTGCTGGGTGATATGGTAACTCTTTGTTGAACTTTTGGAGGAACTGCCACACTGTTCTTCCAAGCAGCCACACAACATTTTACATTCCCACGAGCTGTGTATGAGGGTTCCAATTTCTCCACAATCTCGACAGCACTTGTTACTGCCCATCAGTTTTACTATAGCCATCCTAGTGGGTATGAATTGGTGCACATGCAAGTTTAAAATTAAATGAGAGAGTGACATAGAATTGAAACATCAAAATGTCACCTTCATTTATTATAGCGCTATACTGGAGGATAGGATTAGTTGAGAATCTAATAGGCCTGTTAATGCTGTACCCATGAGTTAGCTAGTCTTACTCACCCAGACAGAGACAATGTGGGACAACCTAACTTCCACCATACACACACACACACACACACACACACACACACACACACACACACACACACGGGGGTGGCCACAGTACAATTCAGAGAGGAGAAAGGTGGAGAGAGCACGTTTTTCCTATAGGAAGGTGGATCCTACAAAGAAAAAAAAAAAGGAGGGAGGAACTGGCTGCACAGACATACGTTCCCAGCAGTCAAGCTGCTCTTCCTTCCCTGAGCAAAAATGAGCAAGGGAATAGGAAGAAGCCAGGGTGAGAAAATAGACCTAGGAAAAGTTACTTTCCCCACCTAAGAATGACAGTGAAAAGGTAGAGGGAAGTTGGGATGGGGCACTTCCTCTATCTATTCATCATATGCTGCCAGTCAGGAAGCAGTTCCTTTTATAAGCAGAAGAGAAATCAAAGTATTAGTAAGACTGACAAATTCGTATTAACAGCTCACCAAAAAAAGACAACAGAAATATGTTAATTTTGAAAAGTACTTTTATACTGTTATATTGATGTTTATTCTTTTATAAGAACTGAAAAGCTAAAAATTATTTTAAATAGGCTCATCAGCAAAGTTGGTCAACACATCAATAAAGTAAAAGCTTCTGACAATTGTCCTGGCCACAGTGTCTTGGTCATGATCAAAAGCATGGCAACAGAAGCACAAATAGACAAGTAGGACTACATCAAACTAAACAACTTTTGCACAGCAAAAGAAACAATCAACAGATTGCAGAGACAACCCACAAAATGGGAGAAAATATTTGCAAACCATACATCTGATAAGGACTTAAAGTACAAAGTATATAGGAAACCAAACAACTCAATAGCAAGAAAACAAATAACCTCATTAAAAATGGGCAATGGACTTGAACACATATACCTCAAAAGAAGACACAGACATACAAATGGCCAACAGGTACATGAAGAGTGCTCAACATCAGTAATCATCTCATAATGAGCTAGCACCTCACACTTGTTAGGATGACTATTATCAAAAGAACAAAAGATAACAAGTGTTGGGGAGGAGGTGGAGGAAAGGGAATCCCTGTAAACTGCTGGTGAGAACTAAAATTGGGACAGCCATTATGGAAAACAGTATGGAGGTTCCTCAGAGAATTAAAAATAGAAAGGAAATAAAATATCAGTCTCAAAGAGATAATGATAGCTGCAAGCATTATTCACAATAGCCAAGATATCAAAACAGTCCAAGTGTCTATTGACAGATGAATGAATAAAGAAAATATAGTATAAAGAAATATTATGCAGCCTTAAAAAAAGAAAAAAATACTGCCATTGGTGACAACATGAATCTCCCTGGAGGACATTATGTTAAGTGTAATAAACCAGGCACAGAAAGACAAATACTGAATGATCTCACTTACATGTCCAATCTAAAATAATCTAACTAATAGAAGCAGAGAGCAGAATGGTGGTGGCCAGGAATTGAAGGGAAGGGGAAATGAGATGCTGGTCAAAGGATACAAAGCTTCCGTTATACAAGACAAATGCGTGTTGGAGATCTAATGGACAGCATGGTGACTGCAGTTAGCAATACTGTATTATATACAGTATCTGAAATATGCTAAGAGGGTGGATCTTAAACGTTCTCACTACAAAAAAAAAAAGATAACTATGTGAGGTGATGGGTGTGTTCATTAGCTTGAGTGTGGTGACCATTTCACAATGCATAAATATATCAACACAATGTTTTGTATAATACACGTAATTCCTATATATACAATTTAAGTTATAAACCCTAAATATATGCAATTTCTATTTTTCAATTATATCTCATTAAAGCTTGGGACAAAAAAGGCAACTTGTCACAAAGGCCCACCTATCATATAATTTCACTTCTGTCCAGAATAGGCAAATCTATTGAGATAGAAAGTATTAATAGATTAGTGATTATCTATGGCTGGTGAAAGAGAGATTGGGGAGCAACTGTTAATAGGTAATAGGTGGTGTGGTTTCTTTATGGGACAGTAAAAATATTCTAAAATTACATTATGTTGATGTACAATTCTGTAGACAAACTAAAAAAAATTATATACTTTATGATATATGTTACATTCCAATAAATTTGTTTAAACAAAAAAAGTAAATAAATTACTTTTTAAAGTAGTAAAAAAATTCAACCAAATAGTTTTATTATATATTATGTGCAAAGCACTGGCAGGAACTTAAACAAAAGCTATTGCTCCATCAAGCACAGAACAAAAGTTCTTCCTTACCCGTGGACTGATACCTAGCATTTATATTACATGCTTCTTTTTGACCTCTCCAGCTCCTAAATTTACTTCACATGGAAAGATGCACTTTTAACCCACTTCCATGCAATAAAAGTAAAAGCCAAGACATTAATCTTTTCTTAGTGAGAAATAGGAATGAGGGAGGGGCTTGGTAATGGTGAAATGGGAAAACCTAGACAATCCTCTTTTCAAAGTATGGTTGCAACCAATTCCTGGGATACTGTCAACGTCATGTCCACATTCATATTTAACTTCACAGCCAAATAGACTGTTCTTTAGTTATGTGGATATTATTGTGTGTCTATGTATGTGTGTACATTGTGTGCATGTACTTTTGTCTAAATAGTTTGAGATTTTTGGGGGGAAAAAGGCTGCATTATATGTGAAAATACATTTAACCTAGCCATTCTTACATATTAATTTCCTTTTCTAGTACTCTGTACAAAGATTTGCTGAAACAGCACAGACAATCTTCATGAAGTTTATTTAAAAATGCTTTAATATATATATGTGTGTGTGTGTGTATGTATGTACGTAGTGGTGTCAAGAGTATGAATTTATACAAACTTTCAGAAAGAAAAACTGTTAATATATACAAGAGTGTAAAAAAATTGTACCAACTCTTTGACTCAGAATTAATCCTGAAGCAATTATAAGGGATGTATTCAAAATGTATCTGGAAGTCCTTTCCTTGAAGTTATTCATATGGTGAAAGATAGGAAACAGTCAAAATGTCTATTATTATGGCATTTTTAAACAATTTATAACAAATGAATTAGAAATAATACTATGAAGTTTTTAAAAATTAAAGGTTTATAAGATTACTTAACACATGCTAAAATATTTTAAAATTTGTTACATTTTAAAAATCCTGATACAAAATAGTGTGTACCGTATCATCTTGGATTTTCTTGATGTACATAAATATAGACACATAAAAAAGAGATTGTTAATTCATTATCTATGAAGCACATAAGTTTGGATATGGAGAAAATGGGTCATGAATGAGAGAAAAGCAGTGAACACAGACACAAACTGCAGCAAACACAATTTCATTTGCTAGAGTTGAAATATCTTTTATTTTAAGTTTTAGTTACAACTGACATCAGATTAGGAGTGTCTTATTAATGATAAGGCCTCCTTTTGGGACCTCAAATGACCTCTGGAGGCCAATTAGCTATTGTGTTTCTTAAAAAAAAAAAAAAGTAACTGAGTGCCTTAGTGAGAAGTTTGGATCAGGTTTCTGTGTCCTGCAAAGGTGGCTCATTTGCTGAGTCTATAAAGTTCCCTGCAATCTTGTCTACTCCAGGCTCATGATTCAGCATCCGCAGTGCTCCTGGCACAGCTGACAGAAGCTTCAGTTTGTACAAATGCCAGGAAGCTCATTCCCACACTTGATTTAGCTTTTTTGCTCACTTTCCACAGCATTCACTTTTAGGAAGATTCAACAATCCCCAAATGCAACCTAAGGCAAGAACTGACAACTAATAAGAATGATACATGTTAAGTTCTTAATCTGTGGCACAAAACTCAAAGGCTGGAAAACACATCCAGTTACAAATGTGCCCACTGTGAATTGGAATGTTACAAAGCCTGAGAAATGCGAGGGCCTCCTGGGCAGTATTTATAATTAAGGACACCTATAAATATTTGCTGAGAAGCCGTCAGACTGAAAATCCCAGTTACCTATGCAGCACAAGTCCACACATGGGAAAGGTGCTGCTTTTATGCTGACATGTGTTAGCAATCTAGGAAAAAAACAAACAACAAATCTAGTGATGTTTTCCCACTTTGTTTCCTTTCCTGTGCCCCCAGTAGCCAGGACACTGAGGACACTGCTAGGTTCAGTGGCACTTGTTTACTCCCTAAAAGTCCAAGTTTCTTTCTGTAGCCATTCTGGGGATCTTCACCCTGACTGATGGAGATCACTGTTTCTTATATACAAATAATCCCTCTTTTGCTTTAATCCTAATCCACTTCCTCTTTATTAATTCTCCCTGAAGAAAAGAAAGTTCGTGTCCAAATGAAGGAACCAGATACCCAAGTACCCTCATATTCAATGCTCAGTGGCCTTAAGCAGGCTTATTTTCCCTCTCTCTTCCTCAACTTCTTCCGTGGTAGAGCAGGAATAATAACATCCTCATAGAATTGTTGTGAAGGCTAGAGAAAAAGTACTGCCTAAATCTCACTTCCCCCACCTGTCCTCTGCCCTTCTTGGGCAGCAAAGTTATTTGCACTAAACAGTCATTCTAACAGCCCATCCAGTCTTCTAATCCAGATTCGATGGCCATGAGCCTGGTCCTTCTTTATTGACTGACTACTTCCAGGTGCTGATTTGGAACTGTATAGCTCTTTATACTATCACAAAAGGTACTGTATTAATAATCAAAACAATAAACATTTCCTTATTGTCCTGAATATCTAATGTTACCTCAAACATTTGTACATTTTAATAAATTTCTCCTCACTAAAAACAGTATCATCTGTCCTGAATACCTAATGTTACCTCATACATTTGCACATTTTAATAAATTTCTCCTCATTAAAAACAGTATCATTGTAAAAGAGCACAGGTGATTTTACTGAGACATCAAAACAGTGCGGTGTGCATTGATCAACTCTGTAAGTACACTTATACTACAGGACTTGCCGACGCCAGTAACCGTACCTTAGAGTACTGTGGTTTCCCATTTTCGTAGTGAATCTCCACATAATCAGAAGACAACAAACCACTACAAAGGAAAGAAAATAGAGTGATTTCTGCATCTAAGACACTTGGAGATTTAAAAACAATCAGCTCAATAAAGGAACGTGAGATGCATGCAAACCACAAATAGCTGCAGTCCGTGGTTAGTGCAAAAACAAAAACAGGCTATCATTAAGACTCTCACAGTATCCAGGAACAAATCACTCCCCAGTCTATGAAAAAAAAAAAAAAGACAAGACACAGTCTAAGGCTGAACTCTTTTTATACACACTATTCAGGATCTGATTGATATGTTAATTGATATGGAACAAACCAAAAGGCAAGGAACATGAGGAGACAGATCCTATAAAAATTCTACAATTATGCCCTAAACAACTGGAATGTCATAAAATGTAATCACCAAGGAAAAGTATAAGACAAAGGCAGCCAAGTGTTTTCTATAAAGGCCAGAGAGTAGATATTTTAGGTTTTGCAGCCCATGCAGTCTTCACTACAACTACTGAGCTTAACCATTATATTGCAAAAACAGCTATGGGCAATATGTAAACAAATGAGCATGGCTATACTCCAATAAAACTGTATGGACACTAAAACTGGAATTTCACATAATTTTTATGTGTCACGGAATGTTACCCTTCTTTCAATTTTTTTCAACCATTAAAAAATACTTAAAACATTCTTAACTTGTAGACTGTACAAGTTAAGAATGGCCAGATATTGCTTGTGTGCAATAGTTTGCCAATTCCTGGTATAAAAGAAAGGGTAAGGGGTCAGGCACGGTGGCTCACATCTATAATTCCAGTACTTTGGAAGCCCATGGCAAAGGATTGTTTGAGGCTAGGAGTTTGAGAACCAGCCTGGCAACATAGCAAGACCCCCATATCTAAAAAAATTGAAAACATTAGCTAGGCATGGTGGCATGCACCCGTGGTCCCAGCTACTAGGGAGCCTGAGGCAGGAAGATTGCTTAAGACCAGAAGGTTGAGGCTGCAGTGAGCTATTACTGTATCACTGCACTCTAGCATGGGTGACAGAGAGAGACCCTGTCTCTGAACGACAAAGAAAGAAAAATAAATTTAAAATAAATAATAAAATAAAGGTTAAGAAAGTCTTTGAAGTCTAACTAGGTTTAAAACCTAGTTCAGTGCCTTATTAATTGTGTGACTCTGGGAAATTTCCCCAGCTTGTATGTCAAATGGAGATGCTCAAGAGTGTGAATCTCATAGAACCCTGTGAGGATTTAAAAAATCATGAATATACAGTACTTAGCTCAGACTATGCAGTACTGGGCTAAGAAATGCAGTACTTAGCCTAGTACTTAGTATAAAGTACTGAGTGTGCTGAGTAGGTACACATTAATAGGTATTGTGGCTGTCACTATCTTTATTTTAACTCTACTTCTTAAAACATATTTCTCCCTATACAATGTGGAAATACAAAATATGTGCCTCTGGAAGAGCACCGGAGTGTTAGGGCATCTAGGTTCCTGTTTGGGCTCTATCGCTAGGAATAATGACAAGTGATAACTCTATGCCCTATGTTAACTCAAAATGCCCTATGTTAGGGCATCTAGGTTCCTGTTTGGGCTCTATCGCTAGGAATAATGACAAGTGATAACTTACTATGGCACAGGTACTGTTATAAGGACTATAATGGTATATCAGAGCTATAGGTCCCACTCTGAGCCAGGTGTATACCCTAATGGGAACTGAAGGACAGGAGTAGGTCCCATACTGAGCCAGGTGTATGCCCTAAACTTGGGTCTTTATTTCTTTTTATGTAAAATGAAAGGTTGAAGCAGAACATTCCTCAGCTTCTGCCCTACTCTGCTCTTCTGATTTTCTATAATTATGCCTCATAGTAGGTTTTCTTGGTAGGAAACTGTAACACTACTTCTTTAACTGGAGAATGGAAGGACTCAATGATTTTGCATCATTTTGAGACCTGCATCTGATGCATTCTAAAAATGATCCAGTGAAGAGCGCTTCAAAGGGATGCTGAGCATCAGTCAACAGAGTAACTGGAGGCCTCCTGGGTACATCGAGCATAGTTTCCTGTGTGTGCTGAAGGACAACCTTTCCAACACAGAAAGGAAGCCAATGCTTAAACTTTAGACATGTTTCCCATTAAAATCACAAATCAAATGTGTATTGAAGGATAATTCTACACTTGAAACTAAATTGTGGTATATCTACTCACCTTCTTTTAAAAATCTCAGATAGTAAAACTAATGATAATTACTGAACTCTGTATACTGGGGGAATATCTGACAGGGTGCAGAAACTTTTCACTGCTAGTTAATTCAATTGGTTACCAGCACTGTGATATACATAGACAGAGCTGGTGATGGTACCATTCTTCTGCAGAAAGCTTCTGCAACACCAGGAGGCAGAGAGGTCTCCCTAACTGCCTTCTAACTGTGACTCTCTACAGTTAATTCATTATTTTCGACATTTTCAACCACACAATCATTGAAGCATGTCAAAGAGTTGGAAACAATGTTATTTTAATTTTGTCTGTAATTAGAAGGACAGAGAACTGCTTTCTAATCATGAATTCTCAAATCTGATAAAGGTCACTTTAATTATCCTATTTCCCTCTTTTTAAGGGTCTCTTTTTCTCATGCACATACCTATTTCTAGTATCTCTGGCATTTTAGAATCTTAAAGAAGAAAAACAGCTACTTTTCAGGAGGTCTATGGCAAACACTGAGACAAATACACGACCATATGCCCCTCCTCACTGTGCCAGTCCACTCTTCTACTTCCTATAAATAGCACACGTCCCCATTTACTCCATCCTTTCCTTCTGTCTGACCACAGCCAACCTCCCTTGAAACTAATTCTTCTGTTCATCACAGTATCCCTAGTACTTGGCATAATGCCTAATGCATAGGGCCTTAATCAATATGTGCTGAGTAAGCAAACATCTACCAACACCTGCTATATCGGCTTGGAAAAAGGATGAAGAATGCAACTCTTGAATTGAAACTAAGCAAAATCAGCACAAATGTGCAAGACTGATCACCTCGCTCAAAAACATTATTTTGTAATCTCCTTGAGAGTGAATTATGTCAACTGAAATGTAACCTAATTAATTATAAAAGTCTTGAAACAATATTGAAATGTAATTTTTGATGATGGACAAGAAACACTGAAAATGGAGAACTGAATAGTTGATTGTGCAGTGGTGTGCCTCCCGCCCCACCCAGCGGAGAAGGAACCCCTCCATCTCCCTGAAGATAAGTTGTCCTTTCCTCCACCTCTGCTCTCTATACTCCTAATACAATTTCCTGTTGGAAACAGAATGTTCTGAAATGCTAATACTCATCAATTTAGCAACTGTGGACCCAAACATAAACGGGCATTTTACTTTGTTGATCAGCCGATTGAATGTTTGGTTCTGAAGACGCTAATAACTTGTGGGCAAATTCTGAACATCCTAAGTTCTAAAATAAACAACTTTTTTCAATCACCAAAGCTACAGAAAAGCTATATTCTGTGGCTACTCCCATGCTTCTTATGCATATTATCTGTTGAAAGAGAGTGACCTTTATAAGTAAACGGATAAACGTAGGATGGAAGTTCAAAGCCAGTGAAAGAGAGTGGAAGAACTAGAACAAGGAAACTCTTGAACCCACTCACTCTGCACCTTCATGGTGAATCTGCACCACCAAAGTTGTAAAACCTCTAGAAATGCTAGAATCAGACTAAATATGATTTTACTCAAAATATGAAGAACATGTAAGAGCAGGAGAATATAAAGCTATTGAAATATGACAAATGAGCCAAGAATCAGGTCAATGGAGGAACTGAGGGAACTGTGGCAGAAATAATGCTGTGTATCCACCAAATGCTATTTCATTTTTCCCTTCCTGGCATGATAAGACCACATTGTAGCTTCTCCAGCAGTTAGGTCAGGGCCAAGACAATGGATCTTGGCTAATGAGAGATGAAGGAAGCGCCGTCTGCCCCTCTAGTGTGACCACTAAAATCCCTTCAGGATTACCTAGGCTCTCTCTTCCATGGCAACCCTGGAAGCCACCTGCTCCAGATGGCATCACTGAAATATGAATGCAGCCTAGATCCTTCCATCATGATTTGAAGAAGAACTGCCTAAAAGAGCTGCCCAGATTGCACTGGACCACAGTGTAGGGAACAGACAACATTATACAGTGTTAAAGTCTCAGAATTTATGTTTGTCACTGAAATATTCTCTAAACTATCCTGATTGCAGGATTTATCACAAAAAACTTTTAGAAATTTATATTCAAAGAATTTCACAATCATCAGCAAATATACGAGCAGAACTGCTATTATATTTAGGAACTGAAAATTCACAAAAAGAGATTTACTTCAGGAAGGTTTTGTGTGTTTGTGTATAGACGGGTGTGTGTGTGTGTGTGTGTGTGTGTGTATTTGTTGGAATCCTTAAGTATGAAATTCACATTTATTTTGTTTCGTTTTTGTTTTGAGACAGAGTCTCACTCTGTCGCCAAGCTGGAGTGCAGTGGTGCAATCTCGGCTCACTGCAACTTCTGCCTCCCTGGTTCAAGCGATTCTCCTGCCTCAGCCACCCAAGCAGCTGGGACTAAAGGCATGCACCACCACACCCAGCCAATTTTTTTTGTATTTTTAGTAGAGGAAGATTTCACCATATTGGCCAGGATGGTCTCAATCTCCTGACCTTGTGATCCACCTGCATCAGACTCCCCAAGCACTCAGCCAAGATTCATGTTTCTAATAGAAGTAGACAAATAAATAGCTGTGTGATCAAAACTTCCAAAAGTTTATATCGTCAATTACAGGAAAGTTCCACATGAAGAAGCCAAGGATTCTAATAATTGGAAAAGTTAGATACCAAGATTCCTTAGTACCTAGGAAAGCTATTAACCAAGAAGGATCCCAGTTTTTTGGAAAATAACTTGAACCCCTTACTTTAAACAAAGAACTGGCCAGGTGCGGTGGCTCATGCCTGTAATGCCAGCACTCTGGGAGGATGAGGCGGGTGGATCATGAGGTCAGGAGTTTGAGACCAGCCTGGCCAACATGGTGAAATGCTGTCTCTACATTTTACATTTTGTAAAAATACAAAAATTAGCCAGGTGTGGTGGTGTGTGTCTGTAATCTCACCTACTCGGGAGGCTGAGGCGGGAGAATTACTTGAACCTGGGAGGCGGACGTTGCAGTTAGCTGAGATTGCGCCACTGCACTCCAGCCTGGGCGACAAAGCAAGACTCTGCCTACAGAAAAAAAAAAAAGCTTCTCTTTGGAGCAATTCTGGTCAGGGAAGTTTAGAGGCAAGCTGATCAAAGAAAATAATTGTTCAGAACAAGACAATGTGGCTAACCAGGCCTTGAGCTTTGAGGAAAACTACTAGAAAAGATATACATTGGACCACAAAGGAAACCATTTTTCCATATGACTTAAAATCATTTACTTCATTGTAAAAAGTGGTTGAACTACCAGTCTCTAGAAGTCCTTGCTAGTTCTAAAATCTATATTCTCTAAAATGTTGTGTTAAGCACTCAGTTTTTTCCTAACTAGGAAACTGAGTGAGTAGTTAAGAACTAGCTTGTCTCAAACAATCTAGAGGCCCACACAGCATTCTGTCACCAGCAGAACTAGGTAAAAAAAAAAAAAAAACAGATGAACGGTAGCAAGCACCAACACCTAACAACCAGATGCCATAGAATTTATTATCCAAACTAGGACATTTCTGGAAATGAAAAGAGGCACATTAATAATTATGCCAGGACAACATACATACATAAACCAGGAAGGGCTATCCTGGGAAAACTGGGGCATATGGTCACCCTACATAAAGGCCAAATTTAAGGTACCCATATCGAGTTCTACATGGAAGGTCAGACTGATCTACAAGGTGAGAAATACTCAAAAGCTGAGATTCTAGTAAGCAAGCAGTCTGTGAGTATGTCTTCTCCTCAAGTTGCTTTTGGGTCCTGTCATGTTTCACATGGCCACTGATATGATCTGGCTGTGTCCTCACCCAAATCTCATCTTGAATTATAGCTCCCATAACTCCCACATGTTGTGGGAGGGACCTGGTGGGAGATAACTGAATCATGGGGGCGTTTTCCCCTGATTCTGTTCTAATGGAAGTGAATAAGTCTCACAAGATCTGATGGTTTTATAAGGGGAAACCTCTTTCACTTGGCTCACATTCTCTCTCGTATGCCACCATATAAGACATGCCTTTCACCTTTCACCACGATTGTGAGGCCTCCCCAGCCACATGGAACTGTGAGTCCATTGAGCCTCTTTTTCTTTATGAATTACCCAGTCTTGAGTATGTCTTTATTAGCAGTGTGAAAACAGTCTAACACAACCACTGTTTTGGGAAGGCCTTGAGTAGGTGCCGGAGGCTCTCTCTCTCAGTGTGTAACATCAGTAGGTAGATCTGGGGAAGAGGAGTCAGCAGTGTAAGATATGGAAGCGAGGAAGCTATAAGACCACATTCACTGCAAGACACTGAACTTGTCAGGTGGTGACTGGCCATGCACCTTGCCATACATGTCTTTGTTCCTAAGTAAACAGTAGCACAAATGCCCTAATTCAATTCTCAGTAGCAAAACATGTAAATTACTTCCATATGTGTTCAAATTGGGACTGGAACAGAAGTCAAACGAAGAGTAAAAAATTAAATGATATCTACAAAAGGAGTACCACAAATGCCCATATTTCTCATGCAAAATCTGTCATCTGATTTTCTTCGTCTTGATAGCGCTTAACTTCTCAGAACTGGGAACCCTAATCACACCCAAATGAGCCCTGACATTCATCCAGGAAGTCTCCTACCACCCCTTCTTGCCAGGTCCACATTTCATTCATTTAATAACAACCAATGCTGTCCTTCTGGAGACTCTCAACTTCATGGAGCCTCGACCATAGTGACATTGTTATGCCCAAGGCTCCATGAAGCCGCAGTAAAACACCATGCCCGCTCCTTCTTTCTTTTAGAAGCTTCTTTGTTTTGTCCTTTTATAAACATAAGATATTTTAAATTCACTAGATAAGTACTGTAAGTGGTAATAAAGACAGACACAGAATTTAAACTCAATACATGCATATAAACATAAGCTTGTAACCTATGATTATGCTTGCTCTTATATTGCTTTCTTTTGAAAACAGAGGACTTTAAAAGTATAACAATTTTTCAATCATTACTTTTCTAAGGTTTTAAGAAAAAAAATTAGACTTATAACACCTAAAATAGTTTTTATACCAAAAACTTTCAGCTAAAAAATATATACTCCTTTGAACATAAACAATACAGTAAGACTTTTAAGCTACGTTAAAAGATTGAGGACATGGAGAGGCTGGGATTTAAGCGTGTAGCAATGATATATTAAGTGGGTGAAAATAATTATAGGTTGCATAGAGGCTTTGTGTTAAGTCAGACAAAGATGGCATGCCAGGCAAGGGCTGGGAAGTGTGGGCATATTTCATAGGAACAGAGCTGCAGGCAGAGAATGTTCCTTGCATGAACAGGGTGTAGAGGTTTTCTTTAGGGTAACAAGAGAAATTCAATGAGCTCCTAAACCACATGAGAGATTGCAGTGGAAATGTAAATGTGTAGGTACTCCTGCATCTCAGGTAATGGTCCCATTAACCATAATAAAGTTTAGAAAACCCCAGTATAATGAGGACAAGAAACATATGCAGGGCTGCCAGCTAATTGTAGAGTGGAGAAAAGAAGAGTTAGGAGAGAAATAGGGATGAACTTGAGGTGATGATGTAAAAGCTGAGAACCCCTGCTCAGCTGGTTTGATCAGCCAATAAAAGCCAGTGAGAGTTCCCTTGTTAGGAGGGTGGTATCAGAAGAAAAATCATTAAATAAAAAATGAAAGATGTTTCATTTCTTCACCCTAACTTAAAGCGTGACCATATGAAGTGGATAACACATTTCTAGTTGTGGCTACCAGGTCTTTCCAAGTTTCCAGTAATTTTGAGATTCCTTTATGACAGAATCATGGTTCCTCTCACAATTTAGCTTTCCCCCTCCATATGTCATAAAACAAACAAAAAAAATGAACACAAGGAAAACTGGATCCAAATAAAAAAGGCATATCTTCTGCACAGTTGCACATGACTGAAGTGCTATGATGAACAAATTTCAAAGCTAATAACAAATACAGCTGGTGAATATTGCTAATCCAGGTTCTTTTCTGATATAACCAATATTTATTAATATAATTATAAAGTAAGAATCACACATAATGAAACTGCAGAAAATGGATAAGGATCCATGATTAGCCCTGCCTCTGAGTAACCTTGTACAAAGAAACTACTCTCTTCCAAGTCCAGTTTTTGCCACATTTTAGGAAAATAATTTGCTCTTTCTTCATTTTTCATTCTATACAGAAAAACTATACATTTGTTTATATGGTGTTCTATTCTTCCTAGGTATATACAAAATAGCCAAAAGAATAAAAAAGAAACCAACAGAAAAACTATCAGAAATAGTAAGATTTAAGTAAGGTGGCTGGTTACGAGATAATATGCAAAAACAAAATACATTTCTACATGTACCAACCAATAAAAAACATCTAAAAATAATCTAAGGGGAAAAGTTTCTACTAACAACAACAAATTTTATATATATACAAATATAGTTAGATTTATTTATATATGTATAATATATGCAGAGATACATGTATATAAATATACATATATATAGAACCTATGAATAAACTTGGGTTTAAATAGACATGAAGAAATACGTATGTGTAAATCCTTACTAAGAAACAAAAGAAGTCACGGCTGAATGAATCATACTACCTGATTGTCTATAACATTCAATACTATAAAGATGCCTATTACCCTTAGCCTACTCTATAGTTTTAACATAATTCCGAATACAATCTTGGGAAGTTTTGTGACTTAATAAAATGATTCTAAAATTTGTCTTAAAAAATGCTTGAGACTAGCACAAACGTTTTTTGAAAAAGAGGAGTAACAAAAAAGACCTTATATTACTACTATAGTAACTGAAGGTGTAGAACACTGGCCTAATTAGACAGGTGGCCCAAAGGGCAGAACAGAAAGTCCAAAAAGAGATTCAAGTTCCTATCAAAAACTTAATATACAATAATAATGATATGTTAAATCTATAAAGAAGAGAATTAATAAAGAATAAAGATGGTTCGATTAAATGACTAAACATTTGGAGAAAATAAGACCTTTAAATCACATTTTATACCAAACAAATGATATATGCATTAAAGGTACATATGTTTTAACATAAGGCCATAAGTTTATTATAGAAATACAGCTGAATATTAAAGAGAAGAGGCCTCTTAAGTAGGATATTAAATCCAGAAGTCATAAAGATAAAAATAGATAAGACTATAAAAAGTTTTTAAACTTCCATGAATAATTTAAAAAATACCACAAACAGGATTTCAAGGCAAACTAAGAAAACACATCTGCAACATTTATGAAAAACAAAGGGTTACCATCGTTAACAGAAGAAGTCCTTAAAAACTAAACCAAATAAAAACAAACAACCCAATAGAAAAGTAGACAAAGGACACATTGAGAATATACAAAATGCAACTCATGAAAAAAAGAAAACAAGAAATATTAATGGTGATCAATCATATACCAACCCACAGCTGCACTAGCAATAAAATACTTGTAAATTAAAATAATGAAAGAGAACATTTTCCACCATCACTTTAAAAAATAAAAATGAATGACAGTAGCCACTGCTGGCAAGAAGGTAGGAAACTGGCATGCAGAGGGCAATTTGGCTAGGTGTCAAAAGCCCTGAAAGCATGTTCACCCTTTAATCCACAAGTTCTGCTCATAAGGGTTTCCTGAGGAAATAACTAGACAAAAACAATACAGCATGACATAGGTGACAGTAGCTTTCTATGTGCTTTCAGACACTTAGGAAGATGTTCACAACATCATTCAGTGAAAAGAAAAATAAAAGAATACTATGCTTGATTACTTTATAGAAGTATGTTTATATGTACACATTCACATATCGAAAACTGTCTGAAAAGGTATACACCAAATATAACAGTGAGCTACTGTTTCCTGCAAAACTTTCAACAGTTTTTATTTTCTTTCCTTTTGCTTAATTTTAATTCCTAAAATTTTTACAATGAATGTACACTGCCATTTTAAGAAGACACCACAATACAAGCTATATTTTTAAAGGAAAAGAAGCATAGCTCCTTTAATAAAGGAATTATTTAGTGACTAGTTTCAGGCCCAGGAAAGGCCAGGAGCCACAAACATTCATATCATCACCCACCATGCAGGGAGCCGCAGCTGGCCAGGCTTCCCCTACATCCCCTAAACTCAAGGAGATGGATGGTCCCTGAACATCCGCTAGTGGGAGTAGGTGAGGACAGAAAGAGAAACAAAATGCACTCTCACCCTCAAGGTGATTATAATCTGATTGCTAAAGTAAGCCAAGTTAACATTTAGCCTATTCCCACAAATAACAAACAAAGCATCAAGCAGCCCTCAAGAAGAAAATTAATTTCAATTAATATGATCAGGGAACCCTTCAGTGAAGAAGCAGGGCTTAAGCAGTCTTTATGATAAAATTTGAGGCCGGGCGCAGTGGCTCACGCCTGTAATCCCAGCACTTTGGGAGGCCGAGGCAGGTGGATCACGAGGTCAAGAGATCGAGACCATCTTGGTCAACATGGTGAAACCCGGTCTCTACAAAAATACAAAAATTAGCTGGGCATGGTGGTGTGTGCCTGTAATCCCAGCTACTCAGAAGGCTGAGGCAAGAGAATTGCCTGAACCCAGGAGGAGGAGGTTGCAGTGAGCCGAGATCGCACCACTGCACTCCAGCCTGGGTAACAAGAGCGAAACTCAGTCTCAAAAAAAAAAAAAAAAAAATTGGACAGGGAAATATGGGCAGGAAAGAGAAGATCCCATAGACAGGGACCAGTGTGTACAAATCCACAAAACAGGAAAAGGCAAGGAGGCATATTCAGGGGAAAGCTAAAAGTACAGTTGAGCTGGGGCATCAGTGATACAGGACAATAGTGTTGAAAAGGTTGGTTTAGAAATAGAGACCCACAGGCTTAAGCAAGGGGTAGGACTTTCAAAGGAAAGGGAACTCTAGGACCAGAACTCAGAACTTGGAAGGCTATTTATAAAGGCTGAGAGCAAGCAGAAGCTACAAAGACTTCAAGGCCTGGGAAAGGCTGAACACAAATAAGATTCTCTTACTGGGTCAATTAGAGCCATCAGCAAAGTAATTAATGTTAGCAGCAGGAGAGAACGGCAAGAGACCAGCAAAGACACTAAGGAACAGCCTCTCCACATATGAAAACTTATGGCTTTAACTGTCCTCCACTCATTCAATTAACAGCCGAAGACACTGAGTGAGAGGAAAAATAAGAGGATGAGAAATAAAGAAACAATTAACAAAGATAAAGGTTTTTACCTAAATGCTGCCATTTCTTTAAATTTTTTCACTGTAAATCATAGATGTTTGTCATAAAATTTGTTATGCAAACGTTAATGTGTACTTTGCAATTTTACACTGATTTCATAAATGAAGAGATTTTTGTAGAACAACTACTATTGCCTTTTGTGTGCTCTCTTCCTCTCTTTGGGTCCTACCTTGTGTCCTACCTCTTCCTCTCTTTGTGCCCAAACTCTTGATTTTTTCCTGCACCACCACAGTCTGAGCCTGGAAAGTATCTACTGGCTGAACTGAGACAGGAGGCCTCTGTAGAACAAATCCCCAAGAGACAGGCTGAGGGCATGTCTGCACAGCCCTGTAAAGTAAAAGGCATTTGAAGTTGTCACCCTAGATGTCTCTGTACTATACAGAAAACAATATTCTGTGCCATCATGGTACCCTTTATACATAACACAGGAATGTTTAGAGGTGATAATCTTGGTTCTTTTCATTTATTTATTTTGACACAGGCTCTTGCTCTGTTACCCAGGCTAGAAGGCAGTGGAACAATCATGACTCACAACAGCCTCAATCTCCTAGGTTCAAGCAATTCTTTTTTCTTTCTTTCTTTTTTTTTTTTTATTTTTTATTGCATTTTAGGTTTTGGGGTACATGAGCAGAACATGCAAGACAGTTGCGTAGCAATTCTTTCACCTTTGCCCTCCAGAGTAGCTGGGGACCACAGGTGTGTGTCACCATGCACAGCTCAGGTTTGTTTTTTTTTTTTTTTTAGAGAGATCGAGTTGCATTATCCTGCCCAGGCTGGTATCCAGCTCCTGGGCTCAAGCAATCCTCCCTCCTTGGCTACAAGCATGAGCCACCTTGCCAGGCTGGTTCTTCTTAAGTAGTAGATATGTTTAAGTAATTGTCACAATGTAGCAATTAGAAACATACTTCTACAGTAATATCAAACCACTACAGCAGATAAGAACACAACCTAGCAAGAAAAGGAAAAGAACAGATAATTTTTATTGTTTTCTTTGTGTGGGTACAAAATTATTGTCATACAAAATGGCACCTTTTTTTAAATTACCATTTAGAAAAATTACCTTCAAATAAGCCCACCTTCTGAGCACATTTCATGGCATCAAAAAAATTATTCATTGTCTAAAAAAAAACTCATGATTTACCTAAAGCACAACTAATTTCTTTAACAAAGAGGATTTTCCTACTTCTAAATTATGTGCCATTTAAAAATAATAACAAGCTAAGATATGTCTGAAAATTACAGAATTTATTGGAAAAACTACCATTCATTTCTAGCTCATTTGGAAAGGAGAATTCCTTCCAACTGGTGTGGACTTTCAGGTAAGTGTCATTTATGAGAGTGCTAACCAGCCTTTTGTCACTGTGCTCACTGTCGTATCCCCAGTCACAGAGGAATGCCTGAACTAAACAGGCACCTAGGAGCTGACCATCTCTGAGATTCCAGAGAAGTCACTAACACTGTCAAACTAGTCTTCTCCCTTATAAAAAGCAAGAATGTTGACTCTAGCATCTCTAAGGAAACTTCTAAGTCTAAAAGAGTGAATATGAGTATGATTGTCATCATCTCCTTCCCTTAAGAACACCTATGCTAAATTGGAAGTTGGGGGCTATTAACATATACATCTATTTGATATTCTCATCTATTTGATACATGCTTTGTCAAATAATCAGCTACTGCATACTGGGATGACTTCAGGCCAATCTTTTTCAGAAGGTGCTGAAAGAACAGTTCCATTCATATTGCCTATAAGCTGTAAAGAGCTGCTGAAAGTTTCTTCTAATTCTACATATTTCTATGTACCTCAACGAAAACACTATACCTCAATTACCAAGATGTAAAGTGATACACTCGTTCTACAGATTAGATTGATAACAAAATTCCTTTACATAGAAATTAATCTGAGAGCTAATGATCAAGATCTGCTAAAGCCACAGCTGCATTAACACCAACCTATTTAAGTGGTCTGTTGAAAATCAGACAACACAAAACCATCACTTAATTGTAACGAAAACAAATTTTAAAAACCGTAGTCATACTAACATGTTTTTAATCATAAAGATACTAAAAACCAAATACACTGAAAACATAAGTATATTCATCCAGCAAATCTTATAGTAAGCAAATTTGATGACAATTGATGTCACTTTGAAAGATGTATAAAATAGTGATTAGAGGTGCATAACTTAATCTACTCCAGGCTAATTATAGAGTCTAGACGTTTTGCATAATACTAAAACTGAATTTTTATCTCTTAACGGTTTGCACTCAATTCTCAAAGTATATGTCTTGAAATCATTTTAAATAATTATAAGCACATGCATCCTTCTATCCTAATTATATATTGTGCCAGTAATAAAATAAAATCAGTGGTAGTAGAAAAATGCAGAACAACAAATTTATAAATCAAAGCTTTAAGATAATTTCTATAAAATGAGCATTTTTCCTGCAGCCAGACAACTTTCATTAAATGGTCTTAAATTTTCAGTCCATGTAGACAATCTTACTCACATTCACAAAGTGGTTTGCAGTGTTTGGATCAAAAGCAAAACCTTTATAAGATTCCAGAAGCAGCCAAATCCCAAAGAGACTGACACAGAAAAAGGGAGAAGCTATTCTATTTAGGTCTTTAGGAGGAACTATTTTTAATTTAATCTTAAAACCATACATTTTTAGAACCCTGGTAGAAATTGTAGCATTAACTGTACATGGTCCATTATGGCAAATTTACTATCAATATCAGTTCCAGGAACCAGAATGACTAGGACTACAGAAGATGGGAGAAAAGTCCTAAATGAACTGATTCACATCCAGGAAAGCCACACCAAGGTTGGTAACTCCTGACAGGGGTAGAAAAATGAAGTGGCCACTCCAGGAAAAATCCAGAAGCTTGTGGTCTAGTAGAGTCAAAATTCTGGGTCAAGAGAAATGCCTATAAAGTCTAGAGATCATACCAGCCTGTGAACAATAGTTAAGTCTCCAAAATGACCATCCCATAAAAAGGACAGTCACCACATCACATCCACAGTTCTTGGTATAACTGCCTACACAGTTAGCATTCTTATGTTTGTTGATGAAGAGTCAACAAGTCAAGAAAAAACAATATGGTACATCATATTCAAGACAGGAATCCACAGGGTCCTAGAGGCAGGGCTCAGCCCTCTGGTAAGAAGTAAGGGGCCTGAGATAGCACATGGCAGTAGCAGCAAGAAAACTTTGAGACTCAGGCCTTTCTGACTCTATCTTTTGTAGATAAGTACCTGTGAAGGCAAAAGTCAATCCCAGGCAGTCAGCCCATGAAGACTGGGAATGTGTGGCTGAAAGAAGAACAAAGGATGAGAGCAGACATGATTGCAAGATTACTTGAGGAACAGTCCTCTTTAGTATATTTCAAACAGAGCTTTACAAAGAAAGTGCATACAGGTATTTAGGTGTATGTGTTGTGTGTGTGTGTGTGTGTGTGTGTGTGTGTGTGTGTGTTTTAGCAAGCTATAACAAATAGTAAGACAAGGAAATGCTGCTGGTATATGTCCACAAAGATCAGGAGGAAATAAGGTCAGAAGAGGTTGTCTACCCTCAAACCACTAGGCCAAAAGAGAAAATTTCCAATTATTCCTTATCAGACAAGGGTGGGGTGCGAGCCCCCCACTGAATATTTGCATCATATGTGTGTGAACTTTTCTTTTTACACTAGTTCTAATTTCAGTGACACAGTGTAAACAGCTGAAATCCTTAAAGAGTGAATGTCTGTGCCCTCCAAAAATTCATATACTGAGGCCCTAACCCCCAATGTGATGGTACTAGGAGAGGCAAGAGGGTAAAGTCCTCATGATGAAATTGTACTCTTTTTTAAGAAGAGACCAAAGAACTTTTTCTCTCCCTCTCTCTCTCCACCAGGTGAAGACACAGCAAGAAGGTGGTTTTCTATAAGCCAGGAAGAGGGTCTTCACCACAACTAAACCTCAAGATGCCTTGATCTTAGACTTCCCAGCCTCCAGAACTGTGAGAAATCAATGTTGTTTGAACTTCCCAGTTGATGAAATTTCATTATAGAAGTCTGAGCAGACTAAGACAAGCATTAATCTTCCCAATCCTAAACAAATTATTCTTTTGTGGAATGTTAGAAAAAAAATGCATCTACATTATCTTTATTTTTTTTCCTGAAAACTTTATTGTTACTATTTTTATCATTATTTTGCTTTATCTTTCTTTTTTAATAAAGTGTCCAAATCTTCCACATAAGCTTCAGGATAAGAAGTTACCTTGCATAGGGGTGGGGGTGGACATGACTGAGAGGAACACAGAGAACTTCTGAGACACACAAGCGGTGTTCTATTTTTCAACCCGGATGGTGGGTATTTATATGAATGTCCACTTTATTACTCTTCTTTAAACTGGTTGAATATATTTTCTAATGCTTTATGTGTACATTTCATAATTTTAATAAATTAGAGGAAAAGAAACCCAAAATGTCTACAGATAATAGAAACAGAAGAGCCCAGTCCAATTCTGACATTAAAAATTTTGAGTATGAGACAAATTGAGCCAGAAACAGACCCAGGAAAAATCCTCTGGAATTAGAAAGCTGTCACTACTAAGACCAGAAGGAAAAAAACTCTAAAGAACATGTGGGAGGTGAAAAGCACAGAGAGAACAAAAGGCAACTTTCTTTCTCCTTCTCTAAAAATAGCCAGCCTATTAGGCCACTTTTAGACTCCAGTGTTCATGTAGAAGTCCATTTCTATTAAAAGAGTAAAACTTAGAAAGGAAAAAGAAGTTCTTGGAGGATGCCAAAGTATGGAAAAGTTCAAAAATTTCACAAAATAATAAACCAGACAGAATTTGAGCTATATCTGACTTTATTACCAAAATAGTGAACTCTCAGACCAGAGAGCTGCAGGGCAGAAGATTAAAGGGTGAGACAAACCAAACCCTTCCCCACACTGTTTTTTCTGTGGAAGGACACGGAGGAGCAGACTGTATGTGGTGTAACACAGGGAAAATCTCATGGAGCGTGCCACCATGGCAAAGCTGGTTTCAAAATAAAATCGCAGGGGAAATTATCCCAGGCCCTTCCGTGGAAGAATCTGCAAACTGATATTTGATTTTTAAAAAACAGATCTTGTTTTCAATCACCAAAACTGCCATGTCTAGAAAATATCAATCTCAGTTGTTTTGATGATTACTAGAAAACATTTCTGAGTTCATAATGACAATAAATGTCTTCCTTTTCTGACTCCCATATTCTCCTACTGTATTAAGAGATGTCTGTATACAGGAAAGTGAAATTCATGGATGATAACACCAACAGTCAATCTAAAGAAAAGCAAGACCCATATAATCACGACTATACTGAGATACAGGCACACCTTGGAGATACTGCAGCATTTGTTCCAGACTACCATGATAATGCAAGTATCACGATAAAGTGAGTTACACAATTTTTTTGGTTTCCCAGTGCACACAAAAGGTAAGTTTATACTATCCTGTAGTCTATTAAGCATGTAATAGCATTATATCTAAAAATACTTTATTGCTAAAAAACACTAATGATCACCTGAGCCTTCAGCAAGTCGTAATCTTTTTGCTGGTGGAGAGTCTTGTCTTGACGTTGATGGCTGCTGACTGAGTGATCAGTGATTGCGGAAGCCTAGAGTGGCTGTGCCAATTTATTAAAATGAAGTCGGCCTCATTGATTGACTCTTCATCAAAGATTTCTCTGTAGCATGTGATGCTGTGTGACAGCATTTTACCCACCGTAGACCCTCTTCACAATTGGAGTCAATCCTCTCAAACTCTGCCCAACCAAGTTTATGTAATATTCTAAATCCTTTGCTGACATTTCAACAATGTTCACAGCATTTTCACCAGGAGTAGATTCCATCTCATGAAACCACTTAAGCACCTCTTCATCCATGCAAGTCTTATCTTGAGATTGCAACAATTCAGTCACATCTTCAGGCTCCACTTCTAATTTTACCTCTCTTACTATTTCTACCACATCTGCAGTGACTTCCTCCACTGAATTCTTGAACCCCTCAAAGTCATTCATGAGGATTGAAATTAACTTATTCCAAACTCCTGTAAATGTTGATATTTTCACCTCCTTCCACTAATCATGAATGTCCTTAATGGCATTTAGAATGGTGAATCCTTTCCAGGTTTTCTATTTGCTTTGTCCAGATTCATTAGAGTGATCACTATCAATGGCAACTATCATCTTACAAAATATAATACAGAATGTATTTCTGAAATAATAAGACTTGAAAGTTGAAATTACTCCTTGATTCATGGGCTGCAGAATGGAGGTTGTGTTATCAGGCATCAAAACAATATTAATCCCATACATCTCCATCAGCACTCTTGGATGGCCAGGTGCATTGTCAACGAGCAGTAATATTTTAAAAAGGAATCACCTTTTTCCTGCTCCGTAGGTCTCAACAATGCACTTAAAATATTCAGTAAACCATATTGTAAACAGATGTGCTGTCATCCAGGCTTTGTTGTTCCATTTATGGAGCACAGGCATAATAGATTTTGCATAATTCTTAAGGGCTCTAGGATTTTCAGAATGCTAAATGAGCACTGGCTTCAACCTAAAGTCACCAGCTGCATTATCCCCAAAGAAGAGTCAGCCTATTCTTTGAATCTTTGAAGGCATGCATTGACTTCTCCTCTCTAGTTATGAAAGTCCTAGATAAAATCTTCTTCCAACAGGAAGAAGGCTGTTTCATCTACATTGAAAATCTGTTGTTTAGTGTAGCTACTTTTATTAATTATCTTAGCTACATGTTATGTACTTTCTCCATATCAGCAATAAAGCTGTTTCCCTTTCTTATCATTTCTGTGTTCACTGGAATAGCACGTTTAATTTCCTTCAGGAACTTTTCCTTTGCATTCACAACTTGGCTAACTGGCTCAAGAGGCCTGAGTTTTAGCCTGTCTCAGCTTTCAACATGCCTTGAAACTACACTTACTAATTCCTAACTTTTAATTTCAAGTGAGAGACATGTGACTCTTCCTTTCACTTTAACACTTAGAGGTCAGTATAAGGTTGTTAATTTACCTAATTTCAAAATTGTTGTGTTTTATGGAATAGGGAGGCCAGAGAGGGAGAGAGAAGCGGAATGGCCATTCGGTGGAAAAGTCAGAACACACATTTATCCATAAAGTTCACTGGATTCTATGGGTACACCCTGTGGCACCCCCAAAACAATTATAATAGTAACATCAAACACCACTAATCACAGATCACCATAATAATTTAAATAATAATGAAAAAGTTGGAAATACTGTGAGAATTACCAAAATATGGCACAGACACAACAAAGTGAACACATGCTGCTGGAAAAATGGTGCCAATAGACTTGCTTGATGCAGGGCTCCCACCAACCTTCAACTTATAAAAAGCACAATATCCGTAAAACACAATTAAGTGAAGCACAATAAAACAAGGTTTGTCTGTGTACTCATACAGTTCAAGGCACTTCCAAATGCCTTTTGATCAAAAAAATAGTCTTTTTCAGAGTTTCTATTTTTTCATCAAAGACAATACATTACAGTGTTAGACTATTTAGAACATCCAATAATTCTGAAAGGGGTTATTCTAGGAATGTCTTCACATGCATGCTCAGAGGGTCAGATCAGTATTATAAATTGCTCTATTTTTATACGCAAGTTTCTAAATCTTGAGTGATGGTACTCAATAGCCTTTTCACGACTATAATATCTAAAACCAGAGAACATTTTTGAAATAGCTATTAATTTAAATACCCACACTAAACTCAATTCAAAGTCAGAAATGGTGAGTGAAGCAATAGCATAATAAGGTTTTTTTCCTTTTTTCTGTGCCTCATGCCTGATCATTCTTACAATTCTTAACTAGAGAAGAATTTTAATTTGTTCATCCTTTAAGAGGATATTAAGCAGCTCATTTAGAAAATTGAAAGTAATTCTAATTTTTAAATCCATAATCTCATGTAATAAGCATGTGGATATCCGTTCTCTTTATCTCTTTAATGTGAATGCTAAGCATTACATCATCTCCTAGAGTTGCCTACATTTCACCACATGTGTAATTGAAACTACCTTCTAAATATTCCAAATCCCAGTCATCTCCACCTAGTGTTGAATAACTCAGTGAATGTTCCTAGTTAACAGAACTTCATTGTTACCTCATCATCCTAGGCCACTGCCACCATAACATACCTAAGAGAAATATGTAACAGTCAAAATACTTCCATGGAATGAAAATGTTTCCTTCCCTCTCATTTCTGTCTTAGACTATCATTAATTTTTCCACATTTGGATTTCTTGCAGAGAACAGTTCCTCATAAATAACAACAAAGGAATAAAAAAGAAGAAGAAACAACTACTACACATTCCCTCTAGAAAGAAATGACTCCAATTTCAAGTTGCTAAAAAACGACAAAGCTAAACACTGAGAAGTCTAAGCAACACGTGCATCCCCAGAATTTCAACAGGTCAGAGGACCTTTCAGAGGTGAAGTGAAGAAATGTGAAAGTTCAAACGCCTGCTTGCCACACAGAGCTTCAAGGAGGTTCTGCTATGAGCTCCATTGACCTGATTATGCCCCTAGGGACGGATGCACCCCTCTCTTCTCTAAGACAGAGAACAACAGACTGGTGAAGAGTGATCAAAGCAACAAACTCCAAACAAGCTGTGAAACCCTGGCTCACTCCTCCCTCCCGGTCCCCACTGACTCTCCTCCCCACACTCTGCCTCAGCAAATAGCTGTCCCCATACATGGATGAATCATAATGAGAAAGAAGAGAACCCAGATAACCGGGAAGAAAAGAAAGAAGGAAAGCAGCAAAGCCCAGGGGAGATGAAGGATATGCACCATAGGAAAATAGAGGAAATGTTCAAATATTCCGACTTCAAAGAAATTATAGAAAGAATCTCTTTTGTAAAAGGAGTCAAAGAGACATCATAAAAGAACATGAAAAAGAAGCTGGCAAAGCTCAGGAGAGAAAAAAATGAAATAAAAAAATAGTACAAAGGTGCAAGCCAAATTAGGAAAAGGAAAAACAATAAAAATATAGTCAGGAATCATGATAAAATGATACCGAGATGACAGACAAAGAAGACAACAGATACACACAGTTGGTACTCCTAAATAAAATAAAACACAAAGAAGAGAAAAAAAATAAGTAAAAATATAACAGAACATAACTTTCCTAAATCAAAGAAAGACCTGAATTTGCAGCTCAAAAAAATACACCATGTTCCTGGAAAATTTAGTACAGCAATTAACATGAGTAGCGTTAGTACACCTGGAAGTTACTGATAAAGAAAAATCATATGATCATCTAAGGCTGAAAAAGAGCTCTCTAAAAGGAAAGACTAGGTGCTCTCACCGTCACTGAGCAAATCTCCAGGTTAAGGACAGCGGAGCCATTTCTATAAAGTCCCAAAGAAAGTATGATACAAAATTTCATATCCAGCCAAGTCATTCTTCAAACACTTCCAACTGTTCAAGAGCTAATGAAATACAATACTCAAAAGTCTTTCTTGGACAATCTTTTTTTTAACTAATTCCAGTCAAGCAAAACACAAATAATCCAGAAAGTATAGAGAAACTATGCTAAAAAGACCCATGCTAGGCCCAGTTTGTTTTTTGGGGTTTTTGTTTTTTGTTTTTTTTGAGATGGAGTTTCGCTCTTGTTACCCAGGCTGGAGTGCAATGGTGCAATCTCAGCTCACCGCAACCTCCGCCTCCTGGGTTCAGGCAGTTCTCCTGCCTCAGCCTCCTGAGTAGCTGGGATTACAGGCACGTGCCACCATGCCCAGCTAATTTTTTGTATTTTTAGTAGAGACGGGGTTTTACCATGTTGACCAGGATGGTCTCGATCTCTTGACCTCGTGATCCACCTGCCTCAGCCTCCCAACGTGCTGGGATTACAGGCTTGAGCCACCACGCCCAGCCTGACTCCAATTTCAGGCCCAGTTATTTTAAGTAAAGAATTAATATTCATTGTGGTTACTAAACAAACTACAAATTTCATAAATCTTGGCAATGTAAAACAAATATTGTAACACGTGAGGATGAAGAAAAGTGAAGGAAGTCTTAGAACATAAATTTCTTCTCCTCTTAAACATACAATCTTAGATATTTCTTTTTAAATGACTCCAAACAAGGTTCTTCATAGCTTTAGTAGGATTTTTTTAGCAAGTAATATCTTTTGTTATGAAGAAATACAGTGTTCATCTGATCTTTACCAATTCCTCTCATTTCAGTTGTTTTTCTTTTAAATTTAATATTTATTAAGTCCCAAAAGAAGATGCTCATAATTAGAATCACAGACCATGGGTTCCTCCACGTATAATTCCTCTTAATGTGATATCATGCATAGTATAGGCACTTTATAATTATGATGCATAATTAGAAAGCAAAAACTAGGAAGGATCTAAAGAGACTGTCTATATTAAGTTTAGGAAATTAGTTTCAATTCAAGACTAACTGCAGTTGGGTCTAACTATCTACAAAACTATGTTGATAAAGATTCTGAAGTCAAGCCTGGGATCCAAAGGAAAGACTCCCACAACTATTTTTCCTTTTTTTTTCAAATTGTACGTGTGCAGATCATGCAGGATTTTTGCATAGGTACATACACAGCAAGGTGGTTTACCACCTTTATCCCCCAATCACCTATATCTGGTACTTCTCCCCACGTTATCCCTCCTCACCCTCCCCACTCCCTGCTGTCCCTCCCCTAGCCCCCCCGCAGCTGACCACAGTGTGTGATGCTTCCCTCCCTGTGTCCACATGTTCTCATTGTTCAACATCTGCCTATAAGTGAGAACACATGGTGTTTGGCTTTCTGTTCTTGTGTCAGTTTGCTGAGAATGATGGTTTCCAGATTCATCTACATCCCTATGAAAATACAAACTCATCATTTTATATGGCTGCGTAGTATTCCATGGTGTTTATGTGCCAAGTTTTCTTTTTTTGGGGGGGGAGTAAATTTTTTTATTGCATTTTAGGTTTTGGGGTACATGTGAAGAACATGCAAGATAGTGGCATAAGTACACACGTGGCAGTGTGATTTGCAGCCTTCCTCCCCATCACCTATAACTGGCATTTCTTTCCATGCTATCTCTCCCCAACTCCTCACCCCCTGCTGTCCCTCCCATATTCCCCCCAACAGACCCCAGTGTGTAGTGCTCCCCTCCTTGTGTCCATGTGTTCTCATTGTTCAAAACCTGCCTATGAGTGACACATGCAGTATTTCATTTTCTGTTCTTGTGTCAGTTTGCTGAGAATGATGTTCTCCAGGTTCATTCATGTCCCTACAAAGGACACGAACTCATCATTTTTGATTGCTGCATAATATTCCATGGTGTATATGTGCCACATTTTGCCTGTCCAGTCTATCATCGATGGGCATTTGGGTTGATTCCAGGTCTTTGCTATTGTAAACAGTGCTGCAAGGAACATTCGTGTGTATGTGTCCTTATAGTAGAAAGATTTATAGTCCTTTGGATATATACCCAGTAATGGGATTGCTGGGTTGAATGGTATTTCTATTTCTAGGTCCTCGAGGAATCACCACACTGTCTTCTAAAATGGCTGCACTCATTTACAGTCCCATTAACAGTGTAAAAGTGTTCCTATTTCTCCACATCCTCTCCAGCATCTGTTGTCTCCAGATTTTTTAATGATCACCATTCTAACTGGCATGAGATGGTATCTCAATGTGGTTTTGATCTGCATCTCTCTAATGACCAGTGATGATGACTCCCACAACTATTAGGTAATGTTAAAGCCATGGGCTCAGGAGGAGGAAGGAATCACTCATGTATCACATCGCCACTATTGATATGTGTCTTTATTACATAGTTTATTTTTTATCATATAATTTTAACTATGAAAATAACAGAAGTTCATTACAATGTCGAAAATACAGGCTCACTCCTGTAATCCCAGCACTTTGGGAGGCCAAGGCAGGTGGATAACCTGAGGTCTGGAGTTCAAGAACAGCCTGGCCAACATGGTGAAACCCTATCTCTACTAAAAATACAAAAATTAGCTGGGCATGGTGTCAGGCGCCTATAATTCCAGCTACTCAGAAGGCTGAGGCAGGAGAATCACTGGAACTCAGGAGGCAGAGGTTGCAGTGTGCCAAGACTGCGCCACTGAGCTCCAGCCTGGGCAACAGAGCAAGACTCCAAACCCTCAACCAAAAAAAAAAAAACACACAAATAACCTCCTCCTGAAAAATAAATTTAATATTGAATTCAAATTTTGTTATATTTAATTATTTATATTTAAAATATCATTATAGAGTAATCTAATATTTGTAAGCTAACAAGCCTTCTATCAGTATACATAGAGTTCTCCTAATTAAGTTTAACAATATTAATAATGGTTACTTCTGAATAGTAATCTGTTTTTCACTTTTTCTTTGTATTCTTTTTGTATCGACTTGAGATTTTATAATGAGCAGTGCCACTTTTTCAAAAACATTATCTCTTTACAAAAAACTGCTTTTGATTTAACAGCTATTCTTCTATGTCTCAAAATACAAAGATTTCTGACAATGAAAAAGAAACTAATATAAACATCTACTGCTATCTTCTTTTTATATGATGGTTTGGTGACAACAGGTCTCCAACTGCAATATTGAGGATGAACAAGTAACTTGGCATATTCATTGCTTCATCATGGCAATCTGCTATTTTAATGAATCCTTGCTTTTGGATGGAAATCAGTAAGACTAAAATTTGTCAGTGATCTCAGAGAGAAAAATTGAGAAAAATTACTCATTGAGTTACTAAGGTGCTTCTGTTACAAGTCTTAAGCTGTTGATGACTTCTCAGAAATGAGACAAGGTCTTTATTACTCAAATACAAAATGCCTATTTCAGCATGTGAAACTTCGTAGGTACTCAATGCATGCGATGGTTAGCTTAATTTGGTGATATCTGAAAAGCAGAGGGCTTTACTAAACCCCTTTCTTTCTTTCCTTTTCTTTTCTTTCTTTCTTTTTTTTTTTTTTTTTTTTTGGAGACAGAGTCTCACTCTGTTGCTCAGGCTGGAGGGCAGTGGTGGCACGATCTCAGCTCACAGCAACCTATGCTTCCCAGGTTCAAGCGATCCTCCTGCCTCAGCCTCCCAAGTAGCTGGGATTACAGGCATAAGCCACCAGGCCTAATTTTTGTATTTTCAGTAGAGACAGGGTTTCCCCATGTTGGCCAGGCTGGTCTCAAACTCCTGATCTCAGGTGATTCGCCTGCCTCGGGCTCTGAAAGTGCTGGGAATACAGGTGTGAGCCACCGTGCCCAGTCTAGCCCCTTCCTTTTCTAGGGCCTGTCAGTAAAGTGATATAGAAAGAACTAGGCAATTTATTTAGAAAGGAGAAAAACTGTCTCTTGTTTATTTCATTAAATCCTTACCTACGCTGGAAGACAGACCTAGAAATGAGGGAAGCCCAAGCAGATTGCACAAGATCATTGTCTACAGACTTGTGCTCTATAATCACCATTGAATACCAGCCTATACAATTATGGGCTAAAATAAAGTCTATCAGGAAATAAAAGACTCCCGAAAAGCTTAAAGACACCTAGAAACTTAAAAGGCAAGTTTGCATTTTTGTATCAGTGAGACCAAACAAAAGCATCAGATTTGGCTTAAAAATACACAGCCGTGGACATTGAGACAAAATTTCATCAAGAAAAGTATATTTTTGAATGAAGCACCTGGGAAAAAGCCATACAATAAATCCTACTGTATTCGTACTTTCTCACATTCCTATAAAGAGATACTGGAGCCTGGATAACTTATAAAGAAAAGTGGTTTAACTGGTTCACAGTTCTCTGCAGGCTGTACAGGAAGCATGGCTGTATCTGCTCAGCTTCTGGGAAGGCCTCAAAAGCTTACAATCACAATAGAAGGTGAAGGTGGGGGCCAGCACTTCACATGGCCAGAGCAGGAGGAAGAGGAAGCAAAGATGGCGGTGCTACATACTTATAAACCACCAGATTTCATGAGAACTCACTCACTATTGTGAGGACAATACCAAGGGGATATGGCACTAAACCATTCATGAGAAATCTGCCTTATGCTCCAATCACCTCCCACCAGGCCTCACCTCCAACATTGGGGATTACAATTTGACATGAGATTTGGTGAGGCCACAGATCCAAACCATATTACCTACCATGCTTGTCATATGGAATGTCATGGTTTTATCAACAATCAAATTTTAAATATACTTTCTTATAGTTAAAACAAAAATAGCCCTGCATTTATATCCCACTATGTGAATGCTGAAAAGCAGGAGTCCTTAAAATAGATGTGAATCTTCTTTCATTGCAAGGTAAGGTACAATCTAATCCCATAATGTTTTTCAGATCCTCTGAGCACCTTTTTCCATTTTCAAAAATGATTTCAGTCATCCCACCCTTTCACTTATACTTCTAGGTTTACCTAACAATTAATTTTGACAAATGCCTGCTGTTTTATGTCAAAATGCAAGTTTGATTGATTGGAAAATAAGATTTTTCTCATTTCACTTAGACAAAACTAAGGGGCATGACTATACACTTGCTTAAAGAATTAGAGTGTTTTGTGAACAGCAGAGAAGTTAAAAAAAAATTCCAAATGATGATAAAGCATGACAGGCTTTATCCTTCAGGGAGCAAACATCCATAAAAATAAACAGACTATACCTGCAATCTAGAAGGTAAAACCCAAATGAAGGTACTCTGTTTACCTGAGTATGAAAATATAGATTTCAAGATATAACTGAGGAAATGCTTGAAAGAGTAAAAGCCAAAGAGTGAGAACCTGGGCTGTTAAGGTCCATGACAGCCTGTAATATAAGTAGGTGGAGAAGCCCTGTAGAAAGACTCCTATAATAAAGTTCTCCTCTACCTAGCAAAACATAAGCCACTTGGTGAACCTTGAGAGCAGAGGCTTAGCCCACTACATGTCACTTTTCAGCTGAAGTTACTACTTTTTGCACCTGTATTCTGCTTCTACTTTATTTTCCCTGCCATCCTACAGAGTCTAGGATCAGCACGTGGTAATGCATCCCCACCCATAAGCCCTTTCCTCTGCAAAAGTTGCTTAAATATGACAGAGTAACTGTAGAAAAAGACCACCTTTTGTTTGCAGAAATTGTCATGGTAAGGAAACAAAAGGCTTGGCTAGAGTCTTGGTAAGAAATTTCATGAAACCTGGTAGCCTCTACCAGGCTTATGTTAATTTAACAGGAAATAAATTATTTTGTCTTGTCTGAGAACTCTAAAAGAGAGAGAGAGAGAGAGAACTCCAGAATTTAAATCTAACACTTCTTAATGTGATGATCCATTCTATAAAGTGTCAATACACAACTAAAAAAGGCTGAATCTTCCCAAGAACCAATGTAAATCTGTGTCACCCATAAAAACCCCACACTCTTTCTCTGTCCTTTGCACTTACAACTAGACAGGGCTGCCTCTTTACAGAACCAATAGAGATCCAGAGCCACAATATGGATCAAATCCCAGGGCTACCACTGACTAAACATAAAAACTTAACATTCAAGATCTAACTCCCCCATCTCAGTTTCATCATCTGCAAACAGGGATAACAACCATAACATGGTTTGTATCTGTGTCCCTGCCCAAATCTCATGTAATTCCCAATGCTGAAGGTGGGGGTGCCTGGTGAAAAGTGATTGGATCATGGGGGAGGATATACCCTTTACGTGCTGTTTTCATGACAGTGAGTGAGTTATCACAAGGCCTGGTTGTTTAAAAGTGTGTGGCACCTCCCCCTTCTCTCTCTGCCTCTTGCTCTGGTCGTGTAAGACGTGCCTGCTTCCCCTCACCTTCCACTATGACTGTAAGTTTCCTGAGGCCTCCACAGTCATGCTTCCTGTAGAGCCTGCAGAAGCAAAATCCATTTAAACCTCTTTTCTCCATAAATTACCCCATTTCGGGTATTTCTTTGTAGCAGTGTGAGAACAGACTAATACAAATAGTAACTATCTCGCCAATTGCTGTGAGGACTAAATGAGTTAGTTAACCCAAGGCATTTTGGACACTGCAGCACACACTGGAAATGTGTAGATTATTCGTATTAAGTTGATTATTAGTGTTATTTTGCCTGGATTCCAGGTAACTTTATTATTTTGCCTAGATTCCCTGCTAACTTTGTCTGAACTAAAATTTTTATCCTTTTGCTGATAATTCTGGAGGTGAAAACCAGCTCTGAACTAACATTTTAGAAGCTTTAGTTTGCAAACATATATACCTCCTGGTAAATTCTATAACTAGTAGGTTTGATAGCCCCTTCTTACCCTGTAAGCCACTTGGCTCTTACTGAAGTCAGGAGAATGGAGAATAAGTCATATAGCAATCAAATCTGGTATTGAATACCCCCAAACATATTCTCAGTCCCCGGATCTTCATCAATGTTTTGACATACTTATTCTTCTTTCTATTTAATCTTTACTATTTAAATATTCTGAAATATTTAGGTACAGAGGGTACATTTAATAATTCCACATACACAATCTATATCTTATACACATAAGAGCCCTAGAAGGAATACTGTCCCTATTAGCAAAGGAGAATGATAACAGCTATGGGCTGAAATTCCAGAGTCCTGGGTTCTAAGGCTCACACATCCCAAGGGGACCCTGGACAAAAGAGTCCACTGCTAAATTTCTGGGTCTTCATCTATAGATGCTGAAATTTGGTACAAACTCCATAACTCTACAAAGTATGTGTCAAATTAATAGCTACATTTCCAGAGTTATTTTGCTAAAAAGTGAAATAAAGTCCTTTGTTTTCCAGATTTCAGATTCATGATACTCTTAATCACCTGGAACATGGCTAGCATCTAGGATACAAAGTAAAAAAGGCTGTTGAGTCTTCAAAAGCACTATCTTCAAGGCAGGGCATCTCTTACACTTTGCCAGAGAAGATCTGAAGTCTTTATTCAAGGTTACTAACCCATGACTTTTATAAAATGCTACTAATTTTAGTTGTTTCTTATTCTGATTCTAACACATTAAAAAGTAACAAATTAAGTAAGAGCTGGGCTGATACAATAGGTTCACTGAGGGCAAATATGGCATGATAAGAAAACAGTCACAAAGCCTATCGTATTGCTGATTAAACAGTCAAACAATAATTTTGCATATTAAAAAGTAAATTACATCTAATATATTCTATCCAAGAAAAAATGTATTTAACATATTATAGAGGATTTTTTAATGGCACCTTTTTAAAAAAGTTGTACTAAAGATATATCAAAGTCATATAAAACTTCTATCAAGAAATAGATCATGAATACATCAAGGATACACCAAGGAATAAGTTTTAGTTATCTGGAAAACCGACTTAATGTGTAAAAATCCATTCCCAGAAACCTGTAAAAATGAGGTTTTACAATATAAGACCTTTCAAAATAGGCCTTTATAGGTTTTAGGTGATGGGGAAAAAATAAGGTCAAAATTTACATAGTTGCAGCAAACACAATTGTGTTAGTGAAGTCATTATAACTCTAAGTGGTTCTTAAGTAGAACTTTACTTTATTTTCAATCAAATGCTTCTATGAATAGTAAAATAGGAAATAACAGACTGTTTACAAATCCCTACAGCAGCCATCAAAAAGGCTAAGACCAGAATCAACTTAGAATATTTGCAGAAGTTGATTATTACTCGTCATGTAACAGAAAGTATACTTTATCGAAGGAATGAAACACCCATTAAATGCCTATTATACATGCCATTCCCTTCACATACCGTACCTCCATTAGCCCTTCCATCAATCTCAGTTTACAGTTTCTTAAACCAAGGCTCAGAATGGTCTTATGATTTCCCTTCAGTGGCAGAATCAGAATGTAAGTCAAAATATGTAACTATAAATCTAAAACATCTACCACACCACACTATTAATTCACTCATTATACAAATATTGACTGATCCTCTACCTTGTGTCAGGCCCAGTTTTAGGAGCTGATGGGCAATGTATTTCTTTTTCCCTAGTCCTTTTCTCACTTCATTATCTCCTCTTCTTTAACTTTCAGACAAGTACCTTCTTGTTTACTGTAAGAAATCATCCATTCAAACCTGTACTCTCATTCCACATGTACCAAGGTCTCCTTTGGTACATAGTTTAATACTTAGCTTTAAATAAATATGAATCTAATCCTGTAAAGTAAATATGCTCCTCCTTTTTAATTATGCTAACTTTTCAAATTACTACCATGACAACACTGGACAACACAGTGCATGAGAAGAGCAAAACTCTATTCCCATAAGGATCACAGTGGCCTGACCAAATTAATGCAGTCCCAAGGGAACTAATTTATACTAAAGGAGATGCTGCTTCACCTCATAAGATTTAATCTTACATTTCTGAAATCATTAATCAGTGAAAATAGGCAATTAGCTTCTCAAAATACAGAGAGTAACCATGCCTAGGGAAAAAAAGTCATCTAGTCCATCCCAAAAATGAATATGAGATTTGAACACTCCAGTGAACATCATGCTTTGCTCAAGAGGAGATCAGTGCAGCCTTTCTGGAGGACAACCCTGAAGTACTTTATCAAATTAAGTACACACTGGCCCAATAAACCAGCAAAAAAAACACAAGCCATATTATAATATATATGTATAAATCAGGATGGATAAAGCCCATTGGCCTATACAGCCAATGCATATGTATAAATGAGCTCTAGCCTTCCTAATTTATACATATACATTATAATATGGCTTGTGGTTGTGAAGAGCCACAGGGAATCTACATACCTTTCCCTGGGAGATGAAGCAGTTAGGGACACAATACAGGGTACTCTGCCACAGTCAGATATAAAGATATACAGTTTTACACATAGACCTTTAAACATTGTATTGAATAGAGAGGTATAGCATAACACTATTTTTATGAAATAAAATTACATGCCTACAAACTATATATTTTAAGAACACATATAATAAAAAGATCATGTAAAACACCTCAGATGGTTGCCTCATTAGGATATGGGCAGGGAAAATAAGATGGGGACTGGAGAGTATAGATAAAAATAATAAAAACATTAAATAATATTGGGGCTTTGCTCAGATCAATATTGTAACATGCCATGAATAAGAAAGACAATTAACAACAACCCTCTGTACCTGAAGTTCACTGGAAACTCAAGGAGTATCCTTTATAGTCACCAAAACATATGATTCATAAGCATTTGACTTCTTTTCTACAGTTCTTCAAAGTCGATGGAAAAATACCAATTTTTGCCAACATTTGTGTTACATATTAAAGAAGCAATAAGCTTCATGTCATAATTACAAAATCAAAAACAAACAAAAAAACTCTTTTAAATCTATAAACACAGAAGAGTTTCTGCCTGCTCACAGGCAACACAGGAGAAAATAACTACGGTTATTTATAAAATGTTTTTGGATAAAATCATCAAAAGGCGACCCATTTTGAACAAAGATTATGGCCAAAGAGCCAGTGTAAACAACTTGCCTTTATATACAGGTGCCTGCTGTGCATGCTCAAAAAGGGAGTTTTCAATCAGATTTGGATGATAGATATGTTAAGAATAACAAAATACAATAGTAATCACAAAACTGTGGTATTGCATGCTGATGATTTCTATATCATTTTTATACACCACCATCATTCCCAAATTTAAGGCAAAAGGAAGTTGGTGCATTGTAACATTATTCTTCCCAATGCAATCAGATACGAATTAATTTTTGGCATCAAAATTAATTTTTACAATGACCTAATATTTTCTGTAAAGAAGACACTAAAAACATATTTGTGTTACTGCATTTAAATTCTAACCAGAATGCCAAAATATTTTATCACATTTCAATTAAATTTTAGAAATAAAACTAAATTATATTTAACACATTGGTTTTATATTTAATAATGGGTAGGTATTAACTGCTCTCTTAATAGATGAAAATATCAATTCACCTGTAAAACATATTGAGACAGTAAAAATCTGGCAGAATTCAAACTGAGATTGCTATCACCTTGCAGAAAGTTCTTATAGACTCAAAATATCCTTTTTCAGACTGTAAAAATCTCCTACTGTTTAATAGTACTGGATACTGGCAGAAGAAACTATAAATAGCTTCTTATATGCTTAAAATATAGTATTTTTATGTATTATAAAAGTTCTTTTTATAACTTTCCACTCTTTTCTTGAAAAATGTTCTGTATTCTTATTTTGTATTCTAAGTAAATTCATATGAACAGAACTTTGGCTGTTATCTTTGGGACAATAGCAATGTCAGGAACCAATTTCCAGGAGGTGTTGATAACTGAATGAAGTATCCTGATGTTCAGTCTCTATGGGTGAGTTGCTTTTAAGTGCAAAAACTGAAACCAGGGGTAAAACATTACAGAATGACAGAAAAAAAGTACTTAATAGCAGTCAGCATAGTTTAAGAATCAGCTACCTGAGGCCTGGAAGTGTTCAGGAATGCACCAGAAGAGCTCTCAATGGAGATAAGAAGAGATTCAAAAATCAGCTAGGGAGTTAGACTGCATGACTTTTAAAGATTTATGTAACCCCAACATGTCATAATAAAATGGAAGCTGACTTTTAAAAAGCTACAAGTTGTTCTTGAAAACAGAAAACAAATACACAAAAAAACATGAGTTGTTTTCACTGAGGTGTCACAATCAAAGCTCTTTTCAACTCGGGAGCCTGTATAAATCCCTCCAATTCAAACATACACAATTAACCAAGTCAAAGAAAAGAAAAAGTGAGTGGCTCACCTCTTAGCCTTCTTTAATATTTTGACTTTAAACATAGAAAAACACCTAAACCCAACTTTAAAAAAAGAGGTTGGACTATGTTTTCTTCAACAGTAAGAAAACTTTATCTTCTACTAAAAAATAAATAATTAAAACCATGAGGTTGTGACACTCAAAGCCCTACCAGAGTTGGCAGATAGGAGAGGGTGATGCATCAAAAGTAGATGAAAATGCTGGCAGGAAAGTATCTCCCAGCTAACCAGGGACCCTTCACACAGGTAGACTCAGAGGGCAGTAGATACAGCTCAAATTTTGCTTGCGGAAAAACATTTTGATTGCAGACCCTGTATCATTCACAGCTGAGGTAGAAATCAACCTTACTAATATACAAGGTTTTGTTTCTCTCCTCAGAGCTACTTTTGAGCACCCATTTTTCATGAACGTAACATCCATTAACATGGCTAACTACCTACATGCCTGTGCTACACATGTATGGAGTCATATCTAAGAAATTGTGTTCTTTTTGTACTTTGATAGTCACATAATTTAATTATTACTTAGCAGGAAGCTGCCTTCAAAGAAAGAGACAAAAATATTAGTTTTCTTTTGCTTCCTATATGATGTGGCTACATGATAATAGATATAATGCAACAACGAGTACAAAATCTTCTACACTGATACTAGTATCTGATCAACACAACCAGGCATTACGCAAGCCTTATAATCTGGGCCTTCCATGAAGAAAGAATTTTCTGCATAAAAAATAACCAGCAAAAATAAATTTTCAAGCAGTCATGCAACATTTTAATCCTAAAAAAAAATACTTCCAAACAGCATATTTTAAGGAGAGAGAAACTCAGAAAAAGAAAAATGTAGTACTGGTATTGTTCATGATGCTGGGTACAGGAACAGTTTGCTTCCTTTAATCCACCAACCTGGAAACCTTGTCTCAAACTGCTTTTATGAAAAATATCTGATGGTGTCTTAGAGTCTGTTCATTTTTTCATAGTTCACTGAATCAAAAGCATACAAAGAACCCAGGAATTCAAAGCTGCATGAAGACAAACATATTATTTACTTCTAAAAGCACTGGTGTCACTAAATATTTACATTCAGACATAAGAATATTACTGATTTCACAGCAACACAGTTAACAAAACCTCTCAATGGAGAGATGACACGCACATTTTTAACCTCAGCTAAAGTATCAACAGCATTCATTTTTGCAGGTTATAAAACTTCTGGCGGTTAAAGCTATGTCAGGTTGAAATACCAGGGAGAAAAATATGCAAAAGAGCTAAGCTGTATCAACAATCCATCACTTGTATTTATTCAGGAAACGTTCGCTATCAACCATTGAATGGCCAGCTAAAATATATGGATGCTCAAAAAGTTATTGTCCCTCACCACACCCAGAAGTGAACTATCCATCCTTCAAAACAGCTCAGCCATCCCCTCTTCTGTGTAGCTTTCCCTGATCCCACCTTAAATTGTAGGCTCCTTAAACAAATTACATCTTATTCTTGTTTCCCTATAAGCTAGCACAGTGCACAGGGAGGGCAAATTCTAGCAATCATATAAAGAAATCCTTTGCTATTGAACAGCTTTAAAGAGCAAACATTTTTGGGTCAAATATTAGCTCAGTGCTTAATGAATAAATATGAACAGTAATAAGGAAGAGCCTCGGACACTAATAAGTTTCCAAGAACTCCTTGGTTGGTCAAAGGGTTTCAGTTTCCATTGTGTAGGTTGAGTAAGTTCTGGGGATATAATGTACAGTATGGTGACTATAATTAATTATACCATATTGTATAACAAATTTGCAAAGGGAGTAAATCTTACACATTCTCAGCACAAAAACAAAAAAAGATAACCATGTGAGGTGATGGATATGTTAATTAGCTGGAGTGTGGTGATTTCACAATGTATACAAAAATTAAAATATCACCTTGTATACTTTAAATATGTACAATTTCTATCTGTCCATTATACCTCAATAAAGTTGAGACAGGGATATTTAAGAAAATCAAGAAATCCTGGGGATTTATAAGAGATATAGTCTATCCTTATGCCGTGAGATCCTTCTGGTCACATGTATTTCAGTCTAATTTATTGGATGTGTGAACTCACTTGGGCAAAAAATAAAGGAGGAAGAAATGAAATGTGCACTCTACAATGTATTAGAGATTTCCATCTTCTTATTTGAAAGATATTTCTGTAAAACAGACAAATATATCTGTAATTATATTAAAGGACCTGAAACTTTCTATAGAAATGTTTAATTTTAAAAGCCAATACAGGCCAGACTCTCACGCCTTTAATCCCAGCACTTTGGGAGGCCGAGGTGGGTGGATCACCTAAGGTCAAGAGTTCGATACCACCCTGGCCAGCATGGCAAAAACCCACCTCTACTAAAAATACAAAAATTAGCTGGGCATGGTAGTTGGTGTCTATAATCCCAGCTTCTCAGGAGGCTGAGGCAAGAGAATTGCTTGAAACTGGGAGACGGAGGTTGCAGTGAGCCAAGATCCCACCACTGCACTACAGCCTGGGCAACAAGAGCAAAACTCCTTCTCAAAAAATAAAAATAAAAAGCCAATATAGATTATCTTGTTTTTAAACACAATCTAAATATTATATTAAGGTTCATGGATATCCTCATGGAAGAAGAAATAGAATGTACATGTTAAAGAGTACACCTTCATAAACAGCCCATAATAAACCACAGTTAGTATTCTTATTTGGGGATTCTAATTTATAATTAATTTTAAAAGATTAGGAGAAATGACTCTAGATGATGGTTCTAGTTTAGTATATGAATTATCCAAAAAAAATGGTTCTAAGATAACACAATTCTCATTGGCAACAGATGACCACCAACAGTCCTAATGAGCCATTTCATCTGATGTCAAACCCTTACTTTACATAAATCTATAGGGAATCCAGGGGAAAGTTAAATAAATCATTGTTTGGGCTAAATTTATGCAATAATAATAGTACTCAAAATAAGGCAAGGTTAAAACATAAATGATATAAAGATTTTTATTTCTGTAAGGTTCACCTTCGTAGAGCTTTTCAAACACATTTTCAGTCAGACTTCTTTATCACTGAAAAGGTCTGCTATGGTTTGAATGTATGGGTCCCTCCAAAATTCATGTGAAAACTTAAGCCCCACCTATGAAGAGGTGGGATGTCTGCAGGGTGATTAGGCCATGAGGGCTCTGCCTTCATCAATGAGATTAATTTGGCTCTTCCATATGGCTCTTCTGCCACATGAGGACACAGCAACAAGGCACCATCTTGCAACCAGATAGATATCAAGCTTTGATCTTGAATTTCCCAGCCTCCAGAACCATCAGAAGTAAATTTCTATTGTTTATATATTGCCCAGTCTATGACATTTTGTTATAGCAGCCCAAACGAACTAAGATAATGTCTCAACTCTCCAAAGCTTTGACAGTGGGCATTCCTAAGTCTGATCTTGGCTCTATCACTTACTAGCTGTGCGGTGCTGTTCACCTCTCAAAGTCTCCATTTTCTCTCACTCCATGCCCCAAATCTCTTGCTTACCTTCAGGCATCCACACTCTCTTCCCCTTCAAACCTTTTCTGACCAACTCTTAAACAAGCTTTCGGCCTTAGTTGAGACATTTAGCTCCACAAACATGTAGCTCCCTATCCATTTCCACCTCTAATCTGGGTTAGGCACCCCTCCTATGTGGGATAAAAGCATCCTGTATTTTCCCTATCACAGTACTTCTCAGACTGTCATTAAATGCCTACAGAGTTGTCTCTCCTCCTCCATTGTTCTATAAGCTTCATGGGAAGCCCTTCTAGAGAAGGACTTCTCTAGGGTAACTTTGACAATGTCTGGCACTTAGCAGGCACTCAATAAACATTTGTGAAATAAAAGTGCCTGGAATTGTTCATGAAAGGCTTCTGTCAATGGAAATCTACCAATCAACTCAGAGGTTGGAAGGAACTTCATGCACTTGGCTAATACAGAGGGTCAATATGAGAAGTCCATTTAAGAAACACTTCTGGTCATTTGCAAAACCATGGTTGTACATATTAACCATTATGCTACTGAATGTCCTGCTACATCAGGCATAAAGGGATAAATTCCTCTTTGACAAGGAAACATTTATATCTCTAGACAGATAAACTTCTTATATCGGATGATGAAAATTACACAACCCACTATCTTACCTTTCTCATGTAACTGTCAGAAAAGTACGATCTAAATTCAGTAACTACTGTAATTAACTTAGACACTTGGTCACATCTAATTCTGTGTGCTTTTCAATTTTTTGTCATGATTAACTTCTGTTGGAATTTTTATAAATTACTTTGTCTTTGTCTTCAAAAGACCAAGAAGAGCTCTGAAAAATGAGTCAAGTTCTGGTTTTATTTGCCCATATTCTACATTGGGATGGATACCTGCAAAGGGTCTCCTTTTATCCACCAGTCAAGAAATAGTCACCTGACTCAATAGAGATGTCTTTTATATCCTAGATAAGATAAACAGTGTAACATGATCCCGTTGACAATTAAATTCTTTTGATTTTGCTAGAAATTCGTAGTTGCCATACTTTTTTTCCTTCTGCTAGAGACTATAGCCACAGGGTCCTCTTTTCTGGGCAATCCCAGTTTTCTCAAGTCCCAGAACCTAGAAAATTTAAATCTAGCTCACGTGGCCCTCCTCATTTTCTCTAGCCTGGTGTTTAATATTCTTCAGTCACTCACAATAATTACTGTCAACAGGCAAGCAGGGGTAGGGGCAGGCAAAGGGTAAACATCCATTGAATTTCACCACCCAAGAGTTATGCTAGATTTTGTTCATCTATGAAAGTCAAGAATCAAAAGATAAGTATCAATGGTTTGGTTGTGATTTTATTTTTAATAATCTTGTTATTATGTTTATTTGTGAAAGTCATTCTCAAACCATTTTGAAAGTAGGTCACATAGATGCCCAAAATAAATAGAACTAGAATCTACTAAAATTTGGATAATATTTCCTTTATTTTAATTTTTTTCAAGATCTTCTGGGCCTGATCTACCAGCATAAAGATAAGTCATCAAAAGCAAATGATAATACCCAAGTCATTCAATATAGGTTTAACTCTTCAACCAGAATTGTCTAATCAACCTGATCGGAGAAAATATAGCAACAAAAACAGCTACCCAGCACTCTAGAATTAATATGCTCAGAATTAGACAGGAAAGGGTGGCTTCGGGAGAGAAAAACCCACAGCAACTTATTCCTACTAGCACTGGAAAGCTTAGAATACTCTCAGGCCTCTAGGACATATAAAATGCAATATTCTACGACATCATATTGCACACAGCACAGTGGCAATCAATATTTACAGCAACTTTGGGGATCTCTGCCTCTTAAGACTCCTTATCATACATTTTTTTAATACTACCAAAATAGTTCTAATCTTCTGAAAGTACCTAAATGCAAAAGAAACCACAATCTCTCAAAATAGCACTTGAAAATTATAATATAAGAGACAAACAGTTTTACCCATTAACAAGCAGCACTTAACGCTGAATGTCTCACTGCAATAAGTAAGCAGTAAGTGAATTAGTATTTGTTTGCTAAGGATGCCACAAAGTAACACAGGCCGGTAGCTTAACCAACAGAATTGTATTTCCTCACAGTTCTGAAGGCTAGAAGTCCAAGATAGGGGCGTCAGTAGGGCTGGTTTCATGGTGAAAGCTCTCCCCTTGGCTTGCAGACAGCCACCGTCTGTCTCACTGTGTCTTCACATGGTCTTTCCTCCAACACACTTTTTCTTTACTCCAAACTTTCTCTTTTCATGACAATAGCCATATTAAATTAAGGACCACTGAAAAGACTTCATTTTAACTTAATTACCTTTTTAAAGACTTTATTCCAAATATAGTTACAGTCTTAGGTACTGGGGGTTAGAACTTCAACATATGAATGGGGAGGAGGAGACACACAATTCAGAGCACGACAGATGGTTCTGCTCAACAGTGTTATTTTCAATCCTATTGGGACTTTCTGTGTTTTCCTTATATTGTTACAAATTGACCGAAACAATTCCACTCTTTTTCTCACTTAATGTGAACAGATACGCAATCATCAGAATGAGGTTCAGCTCACTTGCCAATTGGTAGTCCAGTGCTGTGACCACAGCAGCCACGGTGAAGGAGACTCTAAGCACACAGACCACGCTGGAGTCTCTGCATGTGACTGAATCTCACCAGGCCTCATGTTACTCAGCAGTAAAATGGGGATAATACATCTTCCTAACAGGGTTATCAAAGGAACTTAAATAGGCGACTATGGATAAAGGGCTTGGCACAGTGTCTATTACCATAATAGAAAGCCTTCCTTCATAGATCTCTTGAAACTGGAAGTAAAGCATTTAACCTATGAGTTAGCAGCATCATAAACCCTGAGACTCCTGAAACCGAAAACAATGGTCACATCATCTCCTCTAATTCCTTTGGACTAAAGCCTGCAGTATGCGCCCAGCTCTCTGCAGTAGAGCTGAGGTTGGAAGTCTTGACTCCAAATTCCTAGGGCTGGTGCCTTCCCTGATTCCCTCTCTGAGACATAAGAGAAATGTCAGCAGTGAGCATAATGGGCTGCTAGTTGGAGATAAAAAGGCCAGCCAGTTTGGGTTCAGGATTCACAGAAACTTAGAAACCGAGACCTAAGACAGGGACACCACAGCTTGGGCTGGTACAGCTCAAGGTGCCTGAAGCTGTCCCGAGCTACAGCTCCTGGCTCCTATCCTGGTCTTATTTAACCACAAGAGAAAAATGAAGCAGGAGGCCTGTTTCTTCTCCACATGTTTTTTCTTACCACCACATTTAAGTTCAATCTCCAAATCCACAGAGCTTAAAAAAATTTTAAAAAGTTTGGCCAAATGAAGCAGAATATCCCCTGGTAGGATCCAGGGACTCCCAACAGGCAGTTGCCTTCTGTCCACAGCTTGGTAGTTCTTTCAGTTCTTTCAAACAGGGGGGCCTCACCAGTCCTGACTCACCAGGAGTTTGGTGCTTTCGGGCTCCCACACCTCTGCCGGCCACTTCCCGTGGAGACTGCGTCTTTCTTCCTCCTACCTCTTTCAGTCTAAAGCACCTGCTGTGGCTCTTCTGGGCCCTGCCAGTATGCCCTTGGCATTCACTTCCACACACTGAAGGCAGCTGACTGGAAGTGCCTGAGATCCTGGGCCTGAGGGCTTTGTATTCTACCCAGGAGGAAGTAGTAAAGAGTTACTGCCCCAAGAAACAGACCTCAGCCAACAACAGACTGGCAGTTGGTGGACAAAACTCCAGTTCCATGCCTCTAGGTCGGATAGCTCTCTGGCATGAGTCCACAGACTCCCAGGGCTCTCAAGTGGGAATTCCAGCTGCCCAGAGGAGTACACAGCTTGAGAACTCACCTTTCCTAGCTCCCTCCTCTTCCCTATCTCATTTCCCCACTATCTCACAGTTATTTTCTGGAATCCTTGCCTCAGGGTCTGCTACTAGGGGACCCAAAACCAAGGCAGCATCCTGTAGGACTGCCATGGAATCCCACCTTCCCCAGAAAACCTTTTCTCATCATCAGGATCTCTCAAGTGACTTTCCATCATGTTTTAACACTGTTCATATATACTGTAATCTCATTTCTCAACCATGGGCTCCTGAAGAGGAGAAATTCTTTCACACAGCTCTGAATTCCCTCATGTTGCTCAGCACAGTGTCTTACGCAAATGAGAAGCTCAATAAATGTTTGTTGACTGAATGAAGAATGAATTAACCACGCCAGTCAGCAAGAAGGTTGGGCTCTGTATTTAAGCTAACTGAAGCTACGTCAGTGTGGCTGTCTGCTTCTTTCCAAAATGCAGCGTGAACTGCTTTTAATGAGCAAATTACTGCATGCATGTATTTCTTTAAATCAGCATTTTCTAGATATTCATCTTAAATCAAACACCTGATTCCCAGAAAACCAGAACAAATTTTTTTTTCCTAAATCCAAACTACCTTACTCTCCAAGTTTTGGGTCTACTTCTCAGTTTTAGGAGTCAGCCACCCAATGTGGATGTCTTAAATCAATTTCACCCAGAGTTCTCCCTAGGCATCATTCAAGATGAACATACAAAGACGTGTCACATCCCCACACTCTCTCACAGGAGTAGTGTTCTATTAGGAACATGCTGTTGCCTTTTTAACCAAGAAGGTATTACTTTTGATGCATCCTTAGAATTCTTCCCTCTCTGTATCAGGCAGGGGCCAAAAGAAGCACAGGGATTTCACTTCACAATAAACAGGACAGCATGTTGCAGGCCTGGGTGTTCACCTTGGACTAGTCAGATGGCCTGGAAACTTACATATCCACATGTATGCAAAAGGCTGCAAGCTGTGTCATGTTCTTTAATGGCTATCTGGTGAGCAGCTGTGGGAAAACTGGACAAGTACCAAGTGTCTCACAAGCATTCTTTCAAGTCAATGGAAGTACATTATCTGAATTCCCAATGCTAACTACCTTGAGCACTATCAACCCAGGGCCTGCCAAATTGTCTCCATTTTTTTTTCTTCAGCCCACTTTCAGAAGAGAAAAGATTACATAGTGCACCCCTCCCTTCTCACTTACTAAAGTCAGAAAAGGACTGACTGAAACCAAAGGGAAGACAGGCAGCAATTTTTATGACTTGAACTGCTCTCACCAGATTATAAGCTCCATGAGATCAATGACTCTTCTCCTGAATGCAGAATCCCCTAACATCCCAGTGCAGTGCCTGCCTCAATGAGGTAATAATAATTCCTTGTTAACGAACATGTGTAAGCATCACACATTACCTCATCTAATCCTTGCAACAACCTACAGCATCAAAAGGAAACTAAAGCTTAAGATGCTTAGAATATATCCATACAATGGTATATTACTCAGCTACAACATGGATGAACCTCAAAACCTTATGCTAAGTAAAAGAGGCCAGTCACAAAAGGCTACACATTGTATGAAATGTCCAGAATAGGCTAATCCGTGGAGACAGAATGTAGATTAGTACTCATTAGGGGCTTAAGGGAGAAGGGAATGAGAAGTGACTGCTAATGGGTACAAGGTTTATTGGGGGGTGATGAAAAGGAGAAAGAGGAGGAGGAAGAGGAAGATGAGAAGGAAGAGGAGAAGGAGGAGGACAGGAGAAAGAGGGAGAAGAGCAGAAAGAGGGAAGAGAAGGAGGAGGAAGAGGCAGAGGAAGGGGAGGAGGAACAGGAGGAGGAGGAGGGGGAGGAGGAAGAGGAGGAGGAGGAGGGGGAGGAGGAAGAGGAGGAGGAGGAGGGGGAGGAGGAAGAGGAGGAGGAGGAGGAGGAAAAAAGAAGAAAAGAAGTTAAGAAACTTGCCCAAAGTCATACAGTTGTCCATGCTTTCAACCATGATGTCGCTCTGATCATGGTTATTCTCAGTAAACATTTGCTGAAAACACCAGCAAATATAATTATGGGTAATTTAGGCTTTGGCATAATTCTAATCATACACAGAGAAGAGACAATCAATTCTCAGACCTTCTGAGACTTCCAAGGCCTGACATACATTAAGAACTGTTGATCTAATGTCAATCATACCTCAAAAACGTAGATAGTAAAAATCAAAATTAAAAATACTTAAAATGCTTGTTAGACACCAAAAAAAAAAAAGAAAGAGAAAAGAATAAAATGTTACCCTAGTGATCTTTTTAAAACCTGTAACTTGGAACAATGGTTATTTTAGAGGAAAAACTAAACAAAATTTTAAAACAGGAGCACCCTAAAAGGAGTGTAATTAAAGGACCTCTAAGGCCATAACTAGAACCTTTTGGGTTAAATAAAATAGAAATCTGACCATGTCTCTTTCATGCTTACTGCCATCCAGTGGCTCCTCACCCACACTCCTCACCATGGACCACAGTCCTTCATGACCTGGCTGCATAGCTGCTTCCTCTCTGATCTCCTCTCCTCATTCTCCCACCATCTCCTGTCCTGCACTACACTCTGTCCAGTGCAGTCATAATGGACTCTGTCCATCTTGAACATCCCACATACTCCTCAGCTCTGGCTGTCTTGCTGTCCCAGCTGTGCAGAACCCTCAGCCTTCCAGCAACACGTGGTGGCACCTCTTTGACAATCAGGGCTCAGCTCAGGTTTCCTCCTCAGCCCAGGCCTTTTTGCTTCTTCTGACCTTCTAAATCATGCTGGACACTCCACCTGCAGTCCCTCTCCTTCCCATATGTCTTTATGTGGTGGTCCACTGTCTGCCTCCTCCTCTGGACTGAAGCTCTAAAAGGGGAGGCACGAGTCTCTTGTCTATCTTATTCTCAGCAACATCAGCACCTGTAACAGCCAGAGGCATATAGCAGATGCTCACTCAACATTTGCTGAGCAAATAAATAAAACACACAGCACTGCCATGAGATGCCTCTGCAAGCCAGATGCCAACCAGGCTCTCCTCTCAGGAACTCCTGTCATGGTAGTCCTCATAAGCTGGGCTTCTGGACCTGGTGAGGTCACTAACCATGCAGATTCTATGGCCACCACCTATGTGCTCATTCCTCCACACCCTGAGCCCACATACTTACTTACCATGAACCTTTTCCCTCCACTGATAACTTAACACCTTTGCCTGTAATGTGGCAATCACCATCCTATAGTGGAAATGAGGTCCCTCTTTTCTCAGATCTTTTGGGTCCTCTATTGCTGACTTAAACATTCTCTTGACTCTCTATCTTTATTCTAATAGATATCAGATGTTTTGGTTAATCCCAGACAGTGGAAGTCATCTAAACTAGAGCCCACCATGAGCAATGCATCTCATATTCTCTAACACAATTCCCTCATCTCCAGTTCATCATGCCAGCCTTGCACACTCAGGTTGCACTCAGAAGGCTCAGGACAGCATGGGGGATGTATTACATTAGCTCATTCTCATGCTGCTAATAAAGACATACCTGAGACTAGGTAATTTATAAAGAATAAAAGGTTTAGTGGACTCATAGTTCCACATGGCTGGGGATGCCTCACAATCATGGAAGAAAGTAAAGGAAGAGCAAAGGCATGTCTTACATGGTGGCAGGCAAGACAGCATGTGCAGGGTAACTGCCCTTTATAAAACTATCAGATCTCTTGAGACTTATTCCTATCATGAGAACAGCGAAGGAAAAACCCACCCCCATGATTCAATTACCTCCCACTGGGACCCTCCCATGACACATAGGGATTATGAGAGCTACAATTCAAGATAAGATTTGGGTGGGGACACAGCCAAACCATATAAGGGTAGACGCCACATGAATGCCGGTCTCATGGCCTCTCTCTCACTGCATTTGGTTACCCATTCAGAGACCTCGATTTGCCCCCAGTTCATAGCTTCCTCTTGACCTCATCTCCCTTCTTATCCAGACTGGTTTCTGATACTAACTACCCAAGTTATTCATGAGTATTCAGAGCTTTGCCTCCATTGCTATTCTTCTGTGCTACCAGAGAGACTGAGCTCTGGATCCACACTATATTCATACACTGGCTCCTTCATTCACACACTGCTGACAAAGCACTCTAATTTTAAAAAATAATAACAATAAATGTTAAAAATACCACCAGGAAGAAATACACAAAGACTAATACATAGAACATGATTTCTAATGAAGGTTGCTCAAAAATTCTTGAACTTGACCTTGATGGGCTTCCTCACCCATTCTTCCCAGCAATTTCATCATCTTCCTCAAACCCCAACCCAACCTCCCTCTCCATCCCAATCCCTCCAGTACATAACAATGCCTCCAAGAAGATCTTCAGAAGTGTTTTTTTTCAACTCCATCCTGTCACCTGCAAATCAGTCTCCACCTACCTGCACACACCCTACAGCTTCACACCAGCGTAGAACAACCTGTCTTTCCTGGTTCAAAACTAAGTTCTGCCCTTTTGCTTTGATCTTATTCCCTTCAGTCTCTACCCAGCTCTTGACCTATAGATTATCTCCTCTCCCTTTCTGTATCTTCAACCTGTCACTCTTACCAGCTTTGTCTCTCAGTCTGCCAACTTGCTCTGTTAACTTGCTCTGTCATCACTAAAAAGACCTGGCTTGACCCCAATGTCTTCTGCTCTCTTTTCTTCTCATGCAAAGCGCCTCAATGGATATTTGCTGCCTCCACATCATCTCCTCTCAATCACTCCTAGCCTATGGTAACCTGGTTTCTGTCCCCTCTCACTCCCCCCACCCAGAGCTTCACTGAAACTGCTGCTTTCCAACCACTAGTGACTGCTCAAATGGTAAATCCAAAGGGCAAATTTTACTTCTTACCTCAGTAGATTATTCTACAGCATATGCCAGTAGATCATTCTACTGCAGATGACACTGTAAATCACACCTTCCCATTTTGAAACTCTGTTTAATCACTCTCCTGATGGCCCTATTTCTCCAATTCCTCCTTCTCAATCTCCTTCATGAGTTCCTCTTCTTCTCCCCTTCTCTAATCTGTCTTCCCAGCTTCTCTCCCCTCACTCTACTTATCCTCCCTCGGTAACCTCATTCACAGCCATGTTGATCATTAACCTTTATATAAAAATAGCTCCCATGTCTACTATTTCTAGCCATCTCTTCCCTGAGGCTATATCCAGCTACCTCCTAGACATGGCCTCAGGTATCTCCCAAAGCCCCTCAAATCTATTATATCTCTTATGATGTCACATTTTCTTCTCTTCACCATTTAACCTGTTTGTTCCCTGGTACTGCCAATTTAAGCTAGACATCACCCTTCACCCAGCCAACCAATCAAGGTACCACTGTTGGCTTTAACTATCCTCTCTGCATCCACATGGAGCACTCCTAATAATTTTTATCAACTGAAGATGTATTGAAAGCATTCCCTCTCCATGCCTCTTAGCACTTCCTGGGAACAGGATCTCTGTTTATTCTCCTGACTTGATTTTTCAGTCTAGGGGATAATGACCCAGCACTTGGGTATGAAATAACAGACCTTCCATGAGCTGAGCTGTTCCTAGGCTTACCTCTCCCAACTCATCTCCCTTGCCTCAACCTTGTCATTTATGAGGAAGCTCAACAAAAGACTCATGCTCCCCTAACATGTCATACTGCAACATGGCCTGGCCTCTTCAGACACACTATCTCACATGCCTAGAACACATTTCAAGATTTAGCTCAAGCATCACCCTTTCCAAGATGCCTTTTCACACTCCTCCAGCCTGAGAGCTGCCTCTCCTTGGTGCTACCATAACTTTCCATTTTAACCTCTAGCATATTTCATACTCCTAAAATTACGTATTTGTTTATCAATCTTCCCCCAAGTAGACTCTAAATTCCTCAAGTCAGGGACTGCTCATAATAGGTACTCAACTTGACTCCTTTACATGCTAAATGTTACTGATAACTTCTGGCACATTTCCAGACCTCTAAGTACCCTGGCCCTTTCTCCCATATTCCATATGACCCTTTCTCTGCCATGTGCTAATTGACTGGGAGGCTCTGCTATGGCTGTGATATTCTTCAAAATACACAGCAGTGTTGGTTGCAATCATCTTGCTACAGTTTGAAATGATGGTATCCACCAAAGTAAGAGTTAAAGGAATTGAAGACTGAAACTAAAATTAGCTCTGTCTTCCACTCAACATAGTTTAAGATTTGGCAAGACAAGTCTCTTAGGCAGGTAAACTGCTGACACAGCACAGTGAAACGTAACTCAACTACAGAAGAAAACCTGCAATACCTTTACACAGGCAATTCTGAGTTCTGCTGATTCATTCTTACTTAAAGCTGTAATAACACTTGAGTATGGAACACCCAAGCTGACTTTGCATTTTTTTCTGCAGAGCTCACAGAATTTGGCATACAAGAAATTTAAAGTTGTTCTTTATGATCCTTTGCAATTTCTCAAATATTGTTTGTGGTCACCTACATTATAGTGTCTGATAGCATTAACTGATATTTTTCTTGCAAAGATGTAGTCTTGATCAAAATACTGACAAAAGCTTAAAATACTGACTATAATTTCTATAACTCAAGAAAACCATACAGAAAATCTTTTCACCAAAGAAAGGCTCAGTGCTAGATCTATTTGAGGCTGAAGAGCCTTAGTTAAGTCAACAGCTCTTGTTCACACTTTGTACAAAGACATCTGTACAACTGGTTCCAACTTAGGAAACAGCATTTAAATATCAACAAACACATGCTCAGAGACAACTGGGTAAATTTTCATCAGGACCAAAATTTCTAAGAAACCATATTAGAGCAAATTATAAAGCAAAGAATCTTCTCAAAATAAGTATTTGCAAGTCATCACTTACTCTGTTCTTCCCACAGAAGTCATGTGAATTGCATTATAAAGAGTAAATGGAAGAAATTTCTAGACTGTAGTCAAGTTATTCTTGAATCAGTAATTTATCATGCTTCTTATATATAGTGATGATTATAATTAACATTTAACTAACTGGCATTACTTCAAATATTTATTCCATTTTATAATATATAAGTGCTGTGTTTGAGACACTAAACATGTTAAATGTCTTTTATTTCAAAAAAAAAGGATTAACCATTCAGATTTTTATACTTTATGTGTTCTATAATACATAATACACTAGAAAATAGTTGTTAAACAACTGACATTATTTTGACTAAACCAATATTATAAAAACAAAGCTTTATTGCACCTGCTTCTTAAGAGGATTATGACTAAATACTCACTTGTTCAGTGTGAGGTCAAGAATGAATTTGGAGCCGAAGGCTTCAATCTGGAAGCTTGCCTGGGCCAGATGGACAGCCTATGGATTCAAAAAGACAAAAGAACCTTAACTTCCTTTCCTGTCTTTCAGATGGATTATTAACAAGAATGATATTTAAGAGGAGTAACTTTTATGTATCAGTTCATTTCCTTATGCATCTTCACATAATTCATTTATTTAGGAGACTAGGTACAGAATCATGGCTTTGCTAGGAAAATCTAAATATTTGGGCAGCAAAGAGCTAGTAAGACAACCCATCCTTGAAAATGAACCCACTAAGATAAAAACCAACAGCATATTTTGCTGGAGTTCCAAAGTGACTGTGATGAACTATGCAAAAGTCTTACCAATTAAAGCTTGATTTCAGTCTGTTTTGTGCACAAAGATAACCAATTTTTTTTGCACACCTAAGTAAAAAAATCGTGTCAGTGTTCTGCTCTTCAGCAGGAATTAGAACTTTCTCTAAATGATGTATCAGTAGAATGTGACAGTAAAATGGGAGAGTGCAACTTTCTAACTTCAGAAAGCACTTAGAACCTGGCCTTTTGTGTATACTGAAAGCTTATGTCCCCCTTTAAGAGTCATATGTTTACAAATATTGTCATTGTTTTGTCTTAATTCAAAATACAAAGATAATTCCATTTAAACATGAATCCTATCTACTAGGTGTTAAAGATTATTATAGCTCACAGAAGCATCTTGAGTACTGCAAATTAACAAATCAATGAAGTTCTGTCAAAGTATTAGCTAACATAAAACTTTCCTTTGTCACACTATCAGGAAGAAAAAAAGAACAAAACTAAATGAAACACCTACACCCCCCCTTCCTTGACTCACAAATGACCTTCCTCCAGAACTGCATTCCTAAGGCCCAGTGTGTGCTGCAAATCATCTGTGAAGTGCTCCATGCATGGTAACTGGACATCAGCATGAACACACCAGGCATCCCCCTCCCAGTACTTTCTATTCCCACTGTTCTTCCAATACTATCCCTACTCCTCTTTGTCTTCCCCTATATTTTTGATGGTTGATTCCCTCCCCATCTTTCAAAGGCATCCCACCTGCAGTGCTTTCTGTGAAGTCTTCCTTCACACAATCTTCACACTCAGAGCTTCAGAAGCACTTTATTTATTTCTCCCTGTCCAGCCTCTCAGACCATAGTGCAATCAAGTTAGAACTCAGAATACAGAAACCAACCCAGAACCACACAGCTTCATGGAAACTGAACAACTGGCTTTTGAATGTTGACTGGGTAAACAATGAAATGAAGTCAGAAATAAAGAAGTTCTTCGAAACCAATGAGAACGAAGACACAACATGCCAGAACCTCTGGGACACATTTAAAGCAGTCTCTAGAGGAAAGTATATAGCAATAAGTGCCCATATGAGGAGAATGGAGAGATCCAAAATTGACACCCTATCATCAAAATTGAAAGAGCTAGAGGAGCAAGATCAAAAAAACTCAAAACCCAGCAGAAGACAAGAAATAACTAAGATCAGAGCTGAACTGAAGGAGACTGAGATACGAAAAACCCTTCAAAAAATCAATAAATCCAAGAGCTGGTTTTTTGAAAAGATCAACAAAATAGACAGACCACTAGCCAGATTGATTAAAAATAAAAGAGAGAACAACCAAATAGATGCAATAAAAAATGATAAAGGGGAAATCACCACAGATTCCACAGAAATTCAAACCATCATCAGAGAATATTACAAACAACTCTATGCACATAAACTAGTAAACCTGGAAGAAATGGATAAATTACTGGACTACTGTGTCCTCCCAAGCCTAAACCAGGAGGAAGCTGAAACTATGAATAGACCAATAACAAGGTCAGAAGTCGAGGCAGCAATTAAGAGCCTACCACACAAAAAAAGCCCAGGTCCAGACGGGTTCACAGCCGAATTCTACCAGACACACAAAGAGGAGCTGGTACCATTCCTTCTAAAACTATTTCAAACAATCCAAAAGAGAGGGAATACTTCCCAAATCATTTTACGAGACCAACATCATCCTGATACCAAAACCCAGCAGAGACCCAACAAGAAAAGAAAACTTCAGGCCAATATCCATGATGAACATAGATGCAAAAATCTTCAATAAAATATTGGCAAGCCGAATGCAACAGCAAATCAAAAAACTTATTCACCATGATCAAGTAGGATTCATCCCGGGGATGCAAGGCTGGTTCAACATACGCAAGTCTATCAACGTAATTCACCACATAAACAGAACCAAAAACAAAAACCACATGATTATCTCAATTGACGCAGAGAAGGCATTCAACAAAATTCAACAGCCCTTTATGCTAAAAACCGTCAATAAACTCGGTATCGATGGAACATATCTCAAAGTAATAAAAGCTATTTATGACAAACCAACAGCCAATATCATACTGAATGGGCAAAAACTGGAAGCATTCCCTTTGAAATCTGGCACTAGACAAGGATGCCCTCTTTCACCACTCCTATTCAATATAGTTCTGGAAGTTCTAGCCAGAGCAATCAGGCAAGAAAAAGAAATAAAGGGTATTCAAATAGGAAAGGTGGAAGCCAAATTGTCTCTATTTGCAGACGACATGATAGTATACCTAGAAGACCCCATCACCTCAGCCCAAAAACTCCTGAAACTGATAAGCAACTTCAACAAAGTCTCAGGATATAAAATCAATGTGCAAAAATCACAAGCATTCGTCTACACCAATAACAGACTTAAAGAAAGCCAAATCAAGAACGAACTGCCATTCACAATTGCTACAAAAAGAATAAAATACCTTGGAATACAACTCACAAGGAACGTAAGGGACCTCTTCAAGGAGAACTACAAACCACTGCTCAACAAAATCAGAGAGGACACAAACAGATGGAGAAACATTCCATGTTCATGGTTAGGAAGAATTAATATCGTGAAAATGGCTATACTGCCCAAAGTAATTTACAGAATCAACGCTATCCCCATCAAGCTACCATTGACTTTCTTCACAGAACTGGAAAAAAACACCATGAACTTCATATGGAACCAAAAGAGAGCCCGCATAGCCAAGTCAATTCTAAGCAAAAAGAACACAGCGGGGGGCATCACACTACCGGATTTCAAACTATACTACAAGGCTACAGTAATCAAAACAGCATGGTACTGGTACCAAAACAGAGATAGAGACCAATGGGACAAAACAGAGGCACCAGAAGCAACACAACATATCTACAACTATACAATCTTTGATAAACCTGACAAAAACAAGCAAGGGGGAAAGGATTCCCTGTTTAACAAATGGTGTTGGGAAAACTGGCTAGCCATGTGCAGAAAGCAGAAACTGGACCCCTTCCTGACACCTTACACTAAAATTAACTCCAGATGGATTAAAGACTTAAACATAAGACCTGGCACCATAAAAACCCTAGAAGGAAATCTAGGCAAAACTATCCAGGACATAGGAGTAGGCAAGGACTTCATGAACAAAATACCAAAAGCATTGGCAACAAAAGCCAAAATAGACAAATGGGACCTAATCAAATTCCACAGCTTCTGCACGGCAAAAGAAACAGTCACTAGAGTGGATCAGCAACCAACAGAATGGGAAAAAATTTTTGCAGTTTACCCATCTGACAAAGGGCTGATATCCAGAATTTACAAAGAACTCAAACAGATTTACAGGAAAAAGACAAACAAGCCCATTCAAAAGTGGGCAAAGGATATGAACAGACACTTTACGAAAGAAGACATATGTGAGGCCAACAATCATATGAAAAAATGCTCCTCGTCACTGGTCATCAGAGAGATGCAAATCAAAACCACATTGAGATACCATCTCATGCCAGTTAGAATGGCGATCATTAAAAAATCTGGAGACAACAGATGCTGGAGAGGATGTGGAGAAAAAGGAACACTTTTACACTGTTGGTGGGAGTGTAAATTAGTTCAACCATTGTGGAAGACAGTGTGGCGATTCCTCAAGGCCTTAGAAATAGAAATCCCATTTGACCCAGCAATCCCATTACTGGGTATATATCCAAAGGACTATAAATCGTTCTACTATAAGGACACATGCACACGAATGTTCATTGCAGCCCTATTTACAATAGCAAAGACCTGGAATCAACCCAAATGCCCATCGATGATAGACTGGATTGGGAAAATGTGGCACATATACACCATGGAATATTATGCAGCAATCAGAAATGATGAGTTTGTGTCATTTGTAGGGACATGGATGAATCTGGAGAACGTCATCCTCAGCAAACTGACACAAGAACAGAAAATGAAACACCGCATATTCTCACTCATAGGTGGGTGATAAAAAATGAGAACACATGGACACAGAAAGGGGAGTACTAAACACTGGGGTCTATTGGGGGGAAAAGGGGAGGGCCAGTGGGAGGGGGAGGTGGGGAGGGATAGCCTGGGGAGAAATGCCAAATGTGGGTGAAGGGGAGAAGGAAAGAAAAGCACACTGCCATGTGTGTTCCTACGCAACTGTCTTACATGCTCTGCTCATGTACCCCAAAACCTAAAATCCAATAAAAAATTAAAAAAAAAAAGAATGTTTAATATTTTAATTTATTTTAATTCTAAGAGGAAGCACATTTTCTATAAAAGATTTCCTCACTATATTCGCCTTCTTTGTGAATGTACCAAATGGAATTAGTTTTATCTAATATATTTACATCCACTTTAAGTCATTTAAATATATTGATGTATGCTACTTCTTATATTCTGTTTCTCTTTCCATTGCTATACATTCTGCAAATGTATATACATACAGTACACAATCTTCTCTATACCAAAATAAGTACTTGACAAGTGCTACTTTTCCTTATCATTTTATTTCTGCCCTGTCTTAGACACAATTAAAATAGTGTTTAACTTCTGGACTCTATGTTGTACCATTCCAATTTGTCACTTTTTCTTTAACAAAATACCATACAGTTTTTATATATGCCCATTGTAAATATGTTTTCAAATGATGTAAAGTAAGTCCTCATCATTATTATTTTATAAACCACATTGTTAGTTATAATTTTTTAATAAAATATTGGCTTGCTTCTTCCAAATGGTAGAAAAGCTAGAAGAATAGCTGGAATGAGTACAAAGTCTTATAACATATAGCCATATCATTTTTGGTTGATTTAATAGATTTTGGAGTTAATTAACTGACCAGCATCGATGAAATCCACTAAATATACAAAGACTACCTACAGTATTGTTCTTATTTTACAAAGGAACTATACAGTGAGGTTTAGAAATGTGTTCAGTAATACAAAATCAGATACTAGGAATACTTCAGAGAAGAGGTCATGAACCACATATTAGGTCATAATTAGTTATTTTCTCTTCTGGGATATCTGTTAAACAGCCTTGCTTTTATAAGCACATTGACTATAATAGCACTGTGGAAGAATGCAGGGTTTTACAGCCAAAGAACATCATTTCACAACAAGAACGAGCACGTCCCTGGGCTCAGAATTACCACCCTGAAGGACTGAGAACAGCTGTTGCCTAACCACTTTAGTATTTTTCTTTAACTCAGAATCTGGCACAGGGAAATTACAGGAGCTCTAAAAACAAAAACAATTAAACTCAATTATATACACAAACCTCCTTCATTGGAGAACAATTTACACATCTTAGCAATGTGCTTTTGTTTTTATTTTTTCTTTCTAGTAGATGGCATCTAATGGTATAGTATTAAATAACTTTAAGAAGGCTGTTCGGTTCTTCAGCTAGGACTTGTTTTGTACCTTATCATCAAGCAATGTTATAACATTAAGCAATCTCATACATGCTCAACTCTGTGTAAGGTACATTGAATAAGCTCGAGAGACACCGTTATGTTTTCCTGGAACTTATATTCTAGAATAGTTAATAAAGACATGAATACAGAAGAAAAACAACTGGATCTAATTATAAAAATAAAAAGTCATTTGCAGAATACACGTTTACATGCAACTATGTTTCACACATAAGAGGTGTTCAAACAGTATTCTTCACTAGTTGGAAAGAATTTGTGAGCTCTGTAGAGTGGCACCCATAACTAGAACTGAAAAATGGGAAATAACACTTTCCCAGAGTTAAAAAAATATTATAAGCCTGAATTTTATACTTTAGTAGAAATTGAGAAACTTGGGTAACTAGCCATTTTTAATTGTAATTTGGTTCTAATCCCTCATCTAAATTGACACACTGGTGATCGCACAGGCTTGTGTTAGGATAAAAATAATAGTGCCTCATATTTCTTATGTTTTAATCATTTCAAAGTACTATCATGTCTATCTAGAACACAGCACCCCATGCAGTTGGTAGACTAGACATTTTTATTACCCTTTTACAGGAGAGAAACATTTTGAAAAGGCACAGAGAGATTAAGTAATGTTATTGTCCAAGGTCATACATTAAAGGAAGAAATATGAAGTGTTGGTTAGTTAAATGACAAAAAGTGCCATATTTATGCTGGGAGCGGTGGCTCACGCAGTAATCCCGACACTTTGGGAGGCCAAGGCAGGAGGATTGCTTGAAACCAGGAGCTCGAGGCCAGGCTGGGAACATAGTGAAACCCCATCTCTACAAAAAATACAAAGATTAGCCAGGTGCAGTGACGCATACCTGTAGTCTCAGCTACTCATGAGACTGTGGTGGGAGAATCGTCTGAGCCCAGGGGTTTGAGGAGCTACAGTGAGCCAAGATCATGCAACTGCACTCCAGTCTGGGTGACAGAACAAGACCCAGTCTCAAAGGAAATAGAAATAATAATAATGTGACCGATGTAGCTCAGCCACATTGAAAGAACTCAATCATTTAGGAAGGAGACAGTAAAGTAGGAAAAACAGAAAAAAGAATATAGTAACATTTTAGAAGGGTATCAATCAGCCCCACCTTAAAGTTCCCTCCCAGGATAGCCACCATCTAGCAAATTCCAATGTGCACTTAAACTCTGCAATATATACTCTGCAAAGTTGGTAAATTTTATGTTTTTATTGCTAATTACCATTATGTATTATGCTTTGACATTGTTCAAGTTGACATGTCTTTAAAATAATATGAATCATTTTCCCGAGAAGTGAAACAGCTGCAAATGTTACATGAAGGCAGTTCTGCAAATTAGGGTAATTTGCTGAACATTCTTGCCATGAGGCATTTAAATAGGTCGTTCAAAGGAGAAAAGTATTATCATGTTTTCTTCTACCATGTTCCAACTGATAGTATTATGGGCTAATCCATCAACAGATTTGTATTGAATACCTACCTTGTGTAAGCTACTAGAGCAGATGTAAGAATATAGGAGAGGTAGTATTTTTTTTTTGAGACAGGTTCTTGCTCTGTTGTGCAATCTGGCGTGCAGTGGTGCTATCACAACTCACTGCAGCCTTGACCTCCTAGCTGAAGCAATCCCACCTCAGCCTCCCAAATAGCTGGGACCGCAAGCATGTACCACTACTCCCAACTAATATTTTTATTTATTTTTTGTAGATACAGGATCTCACCATGTTGTCCAGGCTGGTCACAAACTCCTGGTCTCAAGCAATTCACCCACCTTGATCTCCCAAAAAGTGCTGGGATCATATGTATGAGCCACTGTGCCTAGCTGAGAATTAGCACTTACATCAAAAAGATAATAATATGGTTAAGGAAATAAAATGAGTAATTGTAAAGAGTGAAAAATATAATATGTCAAATAATAAGAATCATTATTACTATTATTAGTATATAGATGGGTCTCACTGTATTGCTCCAGCTGGCCTCAAATTCCTGCCCTCAAGCAAGTCTCCCATCTTAGCCTCCCAAAGTACTGGGATTACAGTGTGAGTCACCACACCGGGCATAAATATTATTTGTAAAGGTACCACATACAATATAAGCATGATTAATTACTAAATTTGGAGTATGGGCAACAAGTGCATTTGAATTAATGGAGTGAGTCTGCCAGGGGCTAGAGAGAGCTGAGAATGGCTTATGAGAAAGACTTTCTTCGCATTTAAAGACAGAATTCAGACAGCTCTTCTAGAATTGATTTAATAGGATTAAATTACAAGTGGTTCTAATTATTTGCTAACAAATAAATGCTTAAGAAATATACTTGTAAAGTAAAACACAGGATGCCTTTCATTCTGGAGTGTTATACTGCAATGTGGATTGTGGTGTGAGTTAAACATGACATTTACCATAAGATAAAGCATTTCCCAAGATTAACAAGTAGAGGGAAAACATACACACCCAAAATTGCTAATGTATTTTGTTAATCAATCTATCTTTTGGCCTTAAATTAGGAAGCTTAAGTCATACCCTTTAAAGGCTATTACAAAAACAAGATCCAAACATCAGCAAACACACTCTTCTCACAGGCCACAGACGAACATCTCCCACTAAAGGAAGCAAATCACTGTTTGTTCTCTGTGCCAGCCTAGCTGGAAAAGATGGAATTTCTACAGTAAAAGACATATAACCTATATTCAATTATGCAATCTGATGATACAGAAAAAAGGAAAGCATGGATTAATGTGAATTTTATTTTCTGACCAAACATTATACAAGAACTCTTTTCTGAATAAATCAATTTTAAAGAGATTCCAAATTCATCTTCCTCCCTTTTCTTATGTACCTCAGTTTGAGGTACTCTTTTTCTTTTTTTCCTGAGATGGAGTCTTGCTTTGTCATCCAGGCTGGAGTGCATTGCCACAATGTCAGCATTGCAATCTCCACATCCTGGTTTAAAAGTGATTCTCATGCCTCAGCCTCCCAAGTAGCTGGGACTACAGGTGTACGCCAACACCCCTGGATAATTTTTGTATTTTTTTTTTAGTAGAGACAGGGTTTCACCATATTGGCCAGGCTAGTCTTGAACTCCTGACCTCAAGTGATCCACTCACGTCAGCCTCCCAAGTGCTGAGATTACAGGAATGAGCCACCATGCCTGGCTGAGGTACTCTTAAATACACAAAAGATGAACGCTGAAGAGAAAGAGGATGTAGGCACTTATATTCCAGTGAATACATATTCCAGTGAATCACGTTAGCTGCACTATTCATTTTAAAATCCTTCATGGCCAGCCAAAGAAGAGAAGCTACATTTAATCTTATGGTGGGTGGGGGCAAGGTCAAACTAAGATTTTCTTTAGTGATTATTTAGCAACGCTGGAGGACTCTGTAACAATACATTTCACTGACAAAGCATCCTTGGACATGTATATAAAATGTCTTCTATACATTTACCGTTAGTGATTAATGTTTGCTGGATATTAAACTAGCAATGCTAACTAAAAAGAAAGACTGAATTACAAGCCTTCGGAGCACTTGCTATTTAAAATGGGTAAAGCAGCACAAGTATCACTACAGCAGTATTATTTCACTTTCATATTTTTTTGAAAGATGAGTAAAAATACGACTATGACAACAGTTACCATGGAAGCGGTTTCTTTCGGCTGCCTTCCTGAATAGTAACATTTAATTTGATGCATTAATCTAGTAGCTGAGGTGTGATTCACCTTGTTCTTTTTCCTCGTCAATTCCTACATCACCAAACTGCACAACTCAAAAAAGGGTTTCTCTCTCTGCTAACACTTGTATCATAAAGCAAGAACATATTTTGTCTTTCTAGCCAGAATTATTGAACACCCACTAAATAATTTAAATAAAAGAATGGAAATAAAATATAAGTTTTGGAAAGCAAGACACCAAGCACCAAGCTTAGTGGCTGTGACTCAGTACACGACAGTTTTTCAAATTTGCTTATATAATGTGAATACTATCATGAAAGAAGAAAACAGCCTCATGTGAGGCAACTCTCCTTAAGGAGTCCTACTTCCCTGGTCTGCCTACTCTGTCCTTGGAATTTTGACTATAACTGCCCAGTGGACTCGTGTCAATGCAAATATCTATCCAAGGCAATGGAAGTTCCTGTAACCTGGGCCACATAAGAATTAGTTAAGAATGAGTAATTCTGAAATACAACATGAAAATTATGGTACTATAGTTATGCAGTCCATTTGAGCATTGTTGAATCTAGCAAACCATAAATGATGCAGAGTAGATTCAAATATTAATCTCCAATTCTCCCTCATTTATAAATTACTGAAAACGCATAATCAAAGAAGGCTAAGCAGACCTGTCCAAGCCAGAGCTCTCTTCTCTTGAAATACCTTGATTCACTGATCCTTGTTGGTAGGTTTCATACTATTTCTACCCAGTGATTTGTGTTGGGATCTCTATACCAGAACTGTTATTTCCATTTGCAGAATTTTTCAGGCTCTGCTTATAAGATTGCTCAAAGTTCATGTTAAATATACAGCTGTTTGACAATGATATTCCTGAGAGGCCTTTGCTTTCCGTGACTACCCTCAGCAAGTTGCATATTACTGGGGCAGAGATCCCTTTTATCTACAGAGAACTACAGCTATAGATCAGGGAAAGGTCAGTGTTCTCTGTCCTCAGCCATGTCTGGTTCTGTCCTTTGCACAGAATTCTGATCTTATCTATGACTATGGATGGGTTGCACTCTACCCCTTTGGATGAAACAAGTAACTTTCAAATTGGGAGTCATGTCAAAAATGGATTTCTCCATTTTACAAAAATGCAGGTGCCAGTAGACTTCCTAAGTAACAAGATTAAGGCCTGTTTCTCAACATAGAGGCCCACAATTGTCCTGTTTCATAATTTTATTTTCAAAACAAATGTGTGTGCTACACATACTTTACCCAAAGCTAGATGTAGAAAAGCTAATATTGATATGTGACCTAATGTTCTCTAACATCCAACTTCCACAGAGCTCTGGAAAATATTAACCACTCAATCTGCATTTGCACAATCTTAAAACATTCAGAACATTGATCACTATGCAGAATATTCTATTTTCATACACAGATGATAGGTTTCACCACATCCATGTAATGTTTTAGGCTTATTACAACTGCATTTTTGGCCAGGCACAGTAGCTCACGCCTATAATCCCAGCACTTTAGGAGTCCAAGGCAGGTGGATCACAAGGTCAGGAGTTTGCGACCAGCCTGGCCAGCATGGTGAAACCACATCTCTACTAAAAATACAAAAAATTAGCTGGACATGGTGACGTGTGCCTGTAATCCCAGATACTCAGGGGACTGAGGTAGGAGAACTGCTTGACCCTGGGAGGCAGAAGTTGCAGTGAGCCGAGATTGCACCACTATACTCCAGTCTGGGCGACAGAGCAAGACTCCATCTCAGGAAAAAGAAACCTCATTTTTATTTCTAAATGTGAACCTAGAAATTACATGGAGGCTTGAAGACATATCGAAATAAAAATAGAATATATCTAGGGAGAGAGATCCAAGATGGCCAATTACTAGCAGCTCAGGATTGTAGCTCCCAGTAAAAGAGCAGGGAACGAGAGAATGCCACACTTTCAGATGAATTTTTGTTGCTCACAGACCAGGAGATTCCCAGCAGAGGAGCCCCACGGATCGCCAGCGCAACTCTTGTGGCTGGCACGGCAGTTTTGCCAGCCCTCCGGCACAGTAGTTCTCGGTGCAGAGTAAACGGGACTGGGTCCCCTTTTGGTCGACGTTTGGAGCTCCGGGAAGGCAGAGTCACCCATTCAGCTGATTGAAAAAGAGACTCAAGAGGGAAGCCAGACTGGAGATTCCCAGGCAGAAAAGCACCATGAATCTTAACGCCAGCTGTTTTAGCCAGCACAGTGGGTTGCTCAGATTCTGGCACTGGGAATCAACAAGTTGGACGTCCACTCAGAGACCTAATTTGAAAGTCGGTAATTACAAAGATGACAGGTGGATAAATTTACAATGATGAGAAGAAACCATCGTAAAAAGGCTGAGAATACCCAAAATCAGAATGCCTCTCCCTCTACAGGGGATCACAGTTCTTCTTCAACAAGGGAACAAGGCCTGATGGAGAACGAGTGCATTCCACTAACAGAATTAGGCTTCAGAAAGTGGATAATAAGAAACTTCTGTGAGTTAAAAGAACATTTTCTAGCCTAATGGAAAGAAACTAAGAATCTTGAAAAAGGGTTTGATGAAATCCAAATGAGAATAGACAATTTAGAGGGGAATATAAGTGAATTAATGGAACTGAAGAATACAATATGAGAACTCCACGAAGTACTCACAGGTTTTAACAGCCAAATTGATCAACCAGAAGAAAGGATATCAGAGGTCTAAGACCAACTTAATGAAATGAAACGAGAGAAGACAAGATTAGAGAAGAAAGAGTAAAAGGAATGAGCAAAGTCTCCAAGAAATATGGGACTATGTGTAAAGACCTAATTTACTTTTGATAGGTGTACCTGAATGTCATGAAGAGAATGAATCCAAGTTCGAAAATATTCTTCAGGATATTATTCAGGAAAACTTTCCTAACCTAGTAAGGCAGGACAATACTCAACTCCAGGTAATACAGAGAACACCACAAAGATATTCTGCAAGTAGAGCAACCCCAAGACACATAATTGTTAGATTCACCAGGGTTGAAATAAAGAAGAAAATTCTAAGGGCAGCTAGAGAGAAAGCTCAGGTTACCCATAAAGGGAAGCCTATCAGACTCACAGCAGATCTCTCAGCAGAAACCCTACAAACTAGAAGAGAGTGGGGGCCAATATTTAATATCCTCAAAGAAAAGAATTTTCAACCCAGAATCTCATATCCAGCCAAACTAAGCTTCATAAATGAAGGAAAAATAAAATTTTTCATGAACAAGCAAGCACTCAGAGATTTCAGCAACACCAGGCCTGCTTTACAAGAGCTTCTGAAAGAAGCACTACACACAGAAAGGAACAACCAGTATCAGTCATCCCAAAAACCTACCAAAAGGTAAAGAGTATCTCCATAATGAAGAATCTATATCAACTAATGGGCAAAATAGCCAGCTAGCATTAAATGACAATATTAAACTCACAAATATCAATATTAATCCTAAATTTAAATGGATTAAATGCCCCAATCAAAGACACAGACAGGCAAATTGAATAAAAAGTCAAAACCCATTGGTACGCAGTATCCAGATCCATCTCATAAGCAAGGACACACAAAGACTCAAAACAAAGAGTTGGAGGAAGACTCACCAATCAAATGGAAAGCAAAAAAAAAATAAAAAAAACAGAAGTTGTAACTTTTGTCTCTAACAAAATAGACTTTAATAGTAACAAAGACTAAAAGAAACGAAGGACATTCCATAATGGTAAAAGGATCAATGCAACAACAGGAGTCAATGATCATAAATATATATGCACCCAATATAGGAGCACCCAGATACATAAGACAAGTTCTTACTGACTTATGAAGAGACTTGGACTCCCGCACAATAATAGCGGGAGACTTTGACACCACATTGTTAACATTCGATGCATCAACGAGAAAGAAAATTAACAGGAACATCTATGATTTGAACTCAGACCTGGAACAAATAAACTCAGGGAATATTTATAGCATACTTTACCCCAGGTCCACAGAACATACATTTTTCTCAGCATCACATCACACCTATTTTGAAAGTGACCACATAATTGGCAGTAAATCACTCTTCAGCATTTCCATAGCATTTCACAGACTTAAATGAAATATTGGTTGGCTATTTGTTTGTTATTTTCTTCCCTTATTCCTTCCTGTCTCTGCTGTTAAGCACAATTATCGGCATAAAAGAGGTTTTCAATACCTATTTTTAGATTGCATTCCAGCCCGGGCAATAGAGCAACACTCCTGTTCTCTTTCCCCCTTTTTCTTTCTTTTTTTCAGAGAAAAAAATAGAATATATCTATTATATAGCTGAGGAATATAACTATTTCCTGCAATATATATTGCCTTGTTGGCTTCTACATCATACATGAAAACATTTCCTCATTAAGCAAATAATCATGTGCATCTACCACATTTCAAACAGAAGCTCTGGTCTTCCAGGGTTTACATTTTAGGGTGTGTGTTTTGTAGGGGATGGCTAATGTGACCAAAAAGTAAATACAGAGTAAGTTAGATAGTGATGAGTGATTTAAGTGAAAAGATTAAAGTAGATAAGAGTCAAAAAAAAAGTTAGGGTATTTGCAGAACAGAGAGGTGACAGTTTTAAAGGGATGGTCAAAGAAGGAGTCTTTGAAGAGGTGGTATTTGAGCAAAGACTAGGAGGTAAAGGTGCAAGCGATGTAAATACCTAAGGAAAAAGAATCCCAGGCAGAGGGAACAGCTAGTTATAAAAGCCCTGAGGCAGGGGCATACTTGGTCTATTCAAAGAATATCAATAAAAAGGCCAGTTTGGGTCAAGTGGAGGGAGACTAGAGGAGTTGTGCAGGCAGCAGTCACAGAACCACTGAGGGGTCAATTGTGTAGCCCCTTGTGGGCCACTGTAAAAACTCTGCCTTTTATCATGAATGAAATAGTAATTTGCTGAGGATTTTGAGCAAGGAATGACATGATCAGGTTTCCATTTTTTTAAGTTCACCTGAAGCTACTGTGTGGACAATGCACTGAAGTGGTCAGGTAGCAAGGCAGAAGCAGAGTGGCCAGTGAAGGGGCTGCTGCAATAATAATCCAGGTAGGAAGTGATGGGGGTTTGACTTGGGGAACAGTGGTGTTGATGAGACTTGGTCAGATTCTGGGGAGATAGTGAAGGCAAAGTTAATAGGGCTTGCTTACAGATTAGACATGGATTATAAATGAAATAGAGGAGACAAGAAAACTCTAAAATGTCTGGCCTGAGTAACCAGAAGGAGCAAGCAATTTATTAAGATGGGGAAGACTGCAGGAGAAGGAGGTGGTGGTAGGAATTCAGGACTCTGAATCTAAGTTTGATAAGCACATTACATACCCAAGTGGAGTTGTGGAATAGGCAGTTAGATATAAAGAATAAATCTTTAAACTAATTGATATGGTTTGGATCTATGTCCCACCCAAATCTCACGTTCAGTTGTAATCCCCAGCATTGGAGGTGGGGTCTAGTAGGAGGTGATCATGAGGATTTGATGAGGATGGTTTCTCAGAGTTTAACACCATCCCCTTTGGAGCTGTCATCACCATAGTGAGTTGTCATGAGATTTGATTGTTTAAAAGTGTATGGCACCTCCTCCCCTCTCTCTTCCTCCTGTTCTGACCATGTGAACGCCTGCTCCCACTTTGCCTTCCACCATGGGTAAAAGCTCCCTGAGGCTTCCCCAGAAGCAGTTTCTATCATGGCTCCTGTACAGCCTGCAGAACCATGAGCCAATTAAACATCTTTTCGTTATCAATTAACCAGTCTCAGGTATTTCTTCATTGCAATGTGAGAATGGGCTAATATAGAAAATTGGTACTAAGAGTGATAAATTGTTATAAAGATACCTGAAAATGTGGAAGCAGCCATGGAACTGGGTAACAGGCAGAGGCTGGAACAGTTTGGAGGGCTCAGAAGAAGACATATATTGTGAAATTCAGGAACAAAAAGATTCTGAAGCATTATATAAATCACTTCATCCCTACATCTGTTCTCTGTGCTGCTACTTAAGTCACCAAATGACAACAAGAAAACTTTTCTTGAATTTTTCAAAAATTCACAATGCTTCAAAATATTGTAATAGTGCCAAAGAATAAAAAAGAAACAAAGCAATTTTTACAATTTTATATTATTTCAATTAACTATTTCAGATGATGTTTTTAATTACCTGAAATAAGCAAATAACTATATCTAGGCAATATTTGGTTAGTCAGAATTAGAGGAAACATAATGTTATTAATACTTGATAAAGAGCTCAGTATAAAAGCTACTTATAGTACATTAATTTTTTGCCAAAAGTGGAAGACTATAATAAATTTAACACTTTTATCTTGGGAAAAAGAAAATTCTAAAATCCATTTAAGTAAAGACTTCAAGCAAACTCTTTTCTTTCTGCTTCCCATTCCACTGAATACTAAATTAGCCAATTTCCCACAAAATAAAAATTCGAGAATCTGCAAGAAAGTAGCCCAGATGCAGTGGCTCACACCTGTAATCACAGTACTTTGGGAGGCTGAGGCCAGAGGATGAATTAAGGCAAGTAGTTTGAGGCCAGCCTGGGTAACACAGTAAGACCTTGTCTCTACAAAAAGTAGAAGAAAAAAAAATACCCAGGCGTGGTGGTACGAGCCTATAGTCCTAGCTACACAGGAGGCTGAGGTGGGAGGATTGCTTGAGCCCAAAAGTTCAAGACTACAGTGAACAATGATCACACCACTGCATTCCAGCCTGGGTAAAAAAGCAAAAACCCAGCTCTAAGAAAAACAAAGAAAGAAAATGTTGTAGTACGTAGGGCAGAAAAAGACTAAGCCGGCTGATTCACTGTGCAACTAGATGCAATGTAGGAAACAGTGCTCAGCGACAGAAAGATAACAATTGCCATATTCCTAACTTACAGGTTTATAAATCCAATTTCAGGGTTTCTCTAGATCAATACTATTTATATTTTAGGCTAGACACTTCTTTGATTTTAGGGGGACTGTCCTGTACCCTGTGGTACATTTCGCAGCATCACTAGCCTCTACCCACTAGATTCCAGTAGCCTCCACCGCCCAGTTGTGACAACCAAAAATATCTCCAGACACTGCCAAATGTCCTATGGGGGAGCATCAACAGCAGGGAGCAAACTGGTTGAGAACCCGGGCTCTGTATGGACAGAAGATGCATGTATAGATTCCTCTAGCTGTGTTGCCTCAACACAAAATTCAACTTTATTTTCTTTTTTATTATTACTATTTTTTGATACAGAGTCTCACTCTGTCACCCAGGCTGAAGTACAATGGCTCAATCTCAGCTCACTGCAACCTCCACCTCCCAGGTTCAAGTGATCTCCTGCCTCAGCCTCCCAAGTAGCTGGGATTTCAGGCACACGCCACACCAGGATAATTTTGTATTTTAGTAGAGATGGGATTTCAACATGTTGGAAAGGCTGGTCTTGAACTCCAGATCTCAGGCGCTCTACCTGCCTCGGACTCCCAAAATACTGTGATTACAGGCGTGAGCCCTGCACCCGGCCAAAATTCAACTTTATTTTCAAAGCTTATTTTCAGCTGTCACCAAGGCCCTTGAAACAAAACAGCAAGAAGTAACTGATGCAAACGAAAATGGAGAGTTTCGTTCTTTCAACAATTAAATATAACCCCCCTGAAAAGAACTCAATTTTTAAAAATATATAGCCATAGAAGCCTTCCCTCCAAATTAAACTACAGGTTTAAATCTGTCAAATAAGCTCATATGTATCCTTCAAAAAGTAATAACAGAAGAAATACTGCAACTATCTACAGAGTCCAGAAATCTGATCTTTGAAAAAGCTGCTTAATATTGCTTTCTTTCTCTCAAAGTGGCAACTTCATATTATCTTTTGAAATGTCATTTGATGACTCAAAGAAAACAACTATAATTTAGACAGCAGTCAATGAGAGGGAATAGGTCTCTATGCGGCATCTATTGGAAATTACTAAGCTGTTTTTTCACAATTCATGCAATACAGTCTCTCCATGGGTAAAACCCCCAGGTCTCTAAATACCACTTACCTGGTGAAGGCTCCCACATTTCCATCTCATCCTGACCTGTCCCTGAGCCCAGGGACAATGAGGTCATTAACATGTGCACAGAGATGACCAACAGTCCTCCTGAGCTCAACAGGCTTAGTTTCCTGTCAGCCTCCTAAACCTTCCTCCTCGGCTCCATGTTGGGACACAGTAGCACTATTCCCCAGGATAAAGCATAAAAGTCATTTTTGACTTCTGGATTATTTCCTATTGCTACCCTAACAAATTTCCCTGGATGTCAGGGCTTAAAACAACACAAATTATTATCTTATACTTTAGAGGTCAAAAGTCCAAAATCAAAGTCTCCAAGTTTAAAAGTTAAGGTGTTGGCAGGGCTGGCTCTATTTGGAGGTTCTAGGGAAGTTCCTCTTTCTTAATCTTTTCCACTTTTAGAGGCTGTCTGTATTCCTTGGCTTGTGGGTCCCTCCTCACATCACTCAAACCTCTGATTCCAACATCACATCTCCTTCTCTCTGACTGTAACAGGGCCCCTGTGATTACATTGGGCCCACCCAGATAATCCAGGATATACTCCCATCTCAACAGCCTCAGTTTAGTCATATCTACAAAGTCTCTTTGGCCATATAAGAGAACATATTCATAGGTGTTGGGGATTAGGATGTGGACATCTTTAATGGAATCTGTCTACTATAACTCCTCTCCTCTTCTAGTCTACCCACCTCCAAACCAGCAGCAATCTGGAGTCTCTACCTCTAAATTTATCCCAAATCTACTTGCTTCCCTGCAATTCCTCTGCTCATCACCCAGTGCAGTCCACACCATCACAGTCTGAACAGATGCAAGCCACTCCCAACTGGTATCCTACAGCCACTCTTGGCCCTGTCTTGTCTGTCTTCCAGAGGGCTGCCATAATTATCTTATTAAAATAAAAATTGGATAATGTTATTTCCTTGTTTAAAACCCATCAGTGGCTTCCTGATGAACCCATAAAAAAATCTATATAGACCCTTCATCCTTTGGCCCCTTCTTAACTTTAAAAAAAAAAATAACAGAACAGGAAATACGCAATTTTTCCTCCATAAAATGTCTCTCCATCCCTCACCATCAACCTCCTGAGGCTTTGTATGCCAGGCAGGAGCTACCAGGGAATCCTCAAATGGGGGTACTTGGGTTCCAGCTGTTCTTGTTGAGTCTCCAAGTTTACTTTTCTCCCCAGAGGCAGAAGACAACAACTGAAAACAGAATTCTAACCCTAAATCCTCGGCGAATTCAAAATAAGTAAGGGATAAAAATCAAAGTGGTAAGGTGAAAAAGGGAAGAGCACCATAGTGTGATATAGTCTCTGCCTTTCAAAGCAGGCAGACAAAAGATAGTACTTAGGTTGAAGGATCTAAAAATAGGGTACAGATAAATTATTTAACATTGTGAGAACTAAAAACAGAAATCTAACAGCCTTTGGGGAGTGCTCGGAGAGAAATTTTCACTTTTCATATTATATTTTTATGAACTCTGAATTCTTAAGACCATATAAGTAAATATACCAGAGTAATCACTAATTTTACACAACATATTTCCACTAATTTTACAGGCATAAGTGTGCATGTGTGTATGCAAATTGGTCATCAGTTTTTCACCTCCAGTAACATTCCTTTGCTCTGGACTCCCAGAACTCCTGTTTGGAATTCTCGGACCAGAAACTGTCTTTGTTTCTGGACTTCCTGGTGATAAATCAGGACTTTCTGGATTTCCTAGTGATAAATCAAGGGGGCAGTATGATACCCCCAGCAGCCTCTCTGCTGATCTCTGTTCCTTAGCCCCTCTCCTCTGCTTCTATTTTGCAAAAGCTCTTTTGTCCCTGAATCATCTCACACTAGCCACTCCTGAAGCCAGCTACCCTTTTCATTTTCAAGCAATAAATGTCCTCACTTCATAATTCCTACTGTCCATCCAACATGCCCAAATCTCAGGAGGCAGCTAGTCCACAAATGCAAACATGGCTTGGAATAACGAACAATCCCTAATTCAATGGTGCGTACCCTCATTTCATGTCCTCTAATAAATACCCAAATGCCTCTTATTGAAGGATATTTCACAGAATTTTAGGGCCATAGGGGTTCTAGAGAACAAATGCATCCACATCAAAATTCCCTGAGACTAACAAAAATGCAAACGACTAGACTCCATACAGACCTACAAACACAAAATCTTTTCAGCAACTTCCCCAGGTGGTTCCAACTCACACTAAAGTTTGAGATTCACAAATCTAATTCAACCTCCTTATTTATTTATTTACTTATTTTTACTCTTTTTTTCTTCGACTTCCAGAGCCTGGCCCCTTTACTCTCACCCAAGGGATGTTCAGGTAAAGAAGTCACCAGGCTACAACCTCCTTATTTTTAAAATTGGGAAATTTAAAGCTATAGATATAAGTGTCTTACCCAAAATTGGCTACCTAATGCACAGCCAATTAATTATTCTACTTGTAGTCTGGTCTCCCTTTTAAAGGAACTTGTGAGATAAAATATGCAAAAACAGATAAAAGGAAACTACTTCAGGTCAGACTCAGTGGCTCAGGCCTATAATCACACACTTTGGGAGGCCAAGGTGGGTGGATCACTTAAGGTCAGGAGTTCAAGACCAGCCTGACAAACATGGCAAAACCCCATCTCTTCTAAAAGTACAGAAGTTAGCCAGGCATGGTGGCAGGTGCCTGTAATCCCAGCTACTCAGGAGGCTAAGGCAGGAAAATCACTTGAACCTGGGAGGTGGAGGCTGCAGCAAAACAAGATCATGCCACTGCACTCTAGCCTTGGCAACAGAGGGAGACTTCGTCTCAAAAAAAAGAAAGAAGAAAGAAAAAGACAGACAGACAGACAGAAAGAGGGAGGAGGGAGGGAGGGAGGGAGGGAGGGAGGGAGGGAAGGAAGGAAGGAAGGAAGGAAGGAAGGAAGGAAGGAAGGAAGGAAGGAAGGAAGGAAAAGGAAAGAAAAATAATGAAAAAAGTTAAACAAGACACAAACAACTGGGAAACCATTCAAAAGGAAAGGACAGTCTTTTCAACAAATGGTGTTGGGAAAACTGGACATCCACACACAAAAAAATTAAACAAAGTTGGTCCCTAACCTTGCACCGTTTAAATATTAAATCAAAATGGATCAAAGTCCTAAACATAAGAGCTAAAATGTCTAAACTCAGCAGAAAACAGAGGGGAAAACTTCATAACATAGGATCTGGCAATGATTTCTTGAATACAACACCAAAAGCACAGGCAACAAAACAAACAACAGATACATCAGACTGTATCAAAATTTAAAACTTTTGTTTTCAAAAGACACTATTCACAGAATGAAAAGCCAACCCATAGAATGGGAGAGAATATTTGTAAATCATATATCTGGTAAGGGATTGATATCCAGAGTATATAGAAAACTCCTACAACTCAACAGCAACAACCAAAAAACCCCAAATGACTGGATTAGAAAATGAGCAAAAATTAAATACACACTTCTCCAAATAAAATACACAAATGGCCAATAAACACATGAAAAGATGTTCAACATCACTAATCATTAGGGAAATGCAAACCAAACTACAAAGATACCACTTCATACTCATTAGAGTGGCTAACACTTTTTAAAAATAAATGACAGAGGCTGGGCATGGTGGCTCACACCTTAATCCCAATACTTTGGGAGGCTGAGGCGGGTAGATCACAAGGTCAAGAGATCAAGACCATCCTGGCCAATATGATGAAACCCCATCTCTACTAAAAATACAAAAATCAGCTGGGCATGATGGTGCATACCTGTAGTCCCAGCTACTCAGGAGGCTGAGGCAGAAGAATAGCTTGAACCTGGGATGTGGAGGTTGCAGTGAGCCAAGATCGTGCCACTGTACTCCAAGCTGGTGACAGAGTGAGACACCATCTCAAAAATACATGCATACCAGAAAATAAAAACCAGTGCTGGTAAGGATGTGGAGAACTGGAACCCTTGTGCACCATCTGTGAGATTATAAAACGATGCAACCACCATGGAAAATGGAGCTTCCTCCAAAAATTTTTTTAAAAAATTGTAAGTGCCCAGCTTGTTATATCTCAATAGTCTTTCTAGGGTATGTGTTTAAATACATAAACATAAAGAGCACTTTCTGCCAACCAACTATAACAACTAACAGTCACCTAATTTTCTTCAGTGACCACATTATGATTGGAGATGGGGGAAAAAAGCATCATTCTGAGTAGATGGGAAATCCCTGGAGGTCCAACTGAGAATGAAATAATCCAATCAGAATTTAAAGGATCACTCTGCCTAATATGTGTGAAACACAGGAGAACCAGAGTGAAAAGAGAGGGCCAAAATCAGGGAAAAGGGAAGAAGATACTATAACAGTTCATGTGCAAGATCGTCGGTTAAACCAGGTTGGCAGCAAAAGAGAAGTGGTTGGATCTCCAGATAGTTTTTGAAGGGAACACAAGACTTGATGGCTTGGCTTGAGACTTGAGAGGAAGAGATGGGAAAAGGGTTCTGGCCTAAGCAACTGGAAGGTGATTTTCCATTTAACCAGACAGGAAGGATGTGAAAAGGACAGACTTGGGTAGGAGATAGTACAATCAAGAGTTCCACTTTGGGTATCTTGAGCTTGAGTCACTAATAAGACATCCTAGTGGAGATACAGGATAAGTAGCTGGACATGTAGGTCTGGGTATCAAGGGAGAGATTATGTTCTCTGTGAAAGAACAAAGATTCTCAAATGATTACATCACAAACAAGTGCTTCATACAAATAAGCTAATAAACGTTTAACACATTATGGTGTGAAAACACAGGGGAAGTCCAAGAACTCCGAAAAACTAAATGAAAAAACGAATTTAAGATCTGATGGCAGACAAGACAATTCATAAATATACTATTCGGGTAATAATCCTAAAATGCATTAGTAGGTCTTAAAAAGATTAACATTCCAAATAAAAGAATAAATAAGGATATAGTTATAGTTGATTAGAAATGCAAAGAATAATAATTAACCATTTCCAAAAACCATTTAACACACAACTGCAAGGCCAAAAATAATAAGACGACATCATCCCAGTATCACACTGGTGCTGAAGGGAACAGGTGACAGTACTCATGCAGCCCAACAGTGATAAATACTTCTAACTACAGTCTAAACGTTCTGCAGAGATGAAAGTCCATTACGTCACACAGGGCTGTCCATAGTAATTACCAAGTTTACTAACTCTCATAATTTTGGCCATAACTTGTAAGAAGAGGGGAATCAGCATATTAACTCTTCTTGGTTAAGACTGTTCATATGCAAAGACAAAGATCTTATCTCCTTGTCATAACATATTCAATTATCTTAGTGTCCAAATAAAAACAGAATTTATATCTGATATTTCTACCCTGTTAAATTTCTTCTGGTTGGGAGGTCTATATCCTATTCTATTTGTCATGGTTTTCTAATCGTTACATTTCATTCCAAAGCCAGAAAACTACCAAAGGCAGATTAAAGTATTTCTTAGATTTGATTTTGTTTGGGGAGTTGGGGGAAAGGGAGGAAAGGTAGGTGGATGTCTGATTGGAATACTTCTTGGGGAAATTATCATCTGAATGTATGCTATTTATAGAATAAGTATTTGAGGCCACATCATACACATCTTGGCAATTAGCTCCAAGAAGGAAATGGTTCACCTCGACAACCCACTAAAATGCCTAATTTCCAAGCCTGACCTAGAGTGCCCTGATTATAGGCAAAGGTTTATGGAAAACTCTGCTCCCCATGGTACAACTGCCTCTATGTGGTCCAGGGCTTGCAGTCTCTGAGACATCATGCGCATCCTAATGTAGTCTCTCCTTCTTAGGTGTTCACTTCTGTCTGAGGTAGAACAATCAAGCTCATCTGCAGCCATACAACCAGGAAGATCCTGAGAATCACCCTTGCCATGACTGTCTCACAATTACACTTAATTCCTTTCTTTTTTAGTAAAAGAAATTATTTATTCATGAAAGGGCAGTTCACAACTTAGATTCCCTAAGCCTCTAGTCAGTCACTAATCGGTAACATTTCTTGTATACTTCCCGTATGCCAGGTACCATGCAAACCATATTACATGGGGGATGCCATGTAGGCCAGCCATGGCCTCTGGGATGGTCACTATTATTATGTCCATGTAATTGATAAGGAAGCTTAGAGAGGCTAAGTAACTTGTCCAGTTCCAGATACTTGGTAACAGCCAATCTGTCAGACCTCCAGACACTTGACCTCCAACTATTCTTCCTCCAGAAGAGAGAAGTCAAAGGAATTTCTGATAGTCTATACAGCCTAGAAGCACAATCGTATTTATCCCACAAATAAATGGCTATACTGGATCATTAAAATGCCCATTTCCTTGCTTTGCATCAAAATACAATGTGAGTGTAGAAACGCTGGCTATACAGCATTTCACATGTTGACAAAAAAGTTTAAATTGGGTATATATCCTTTCTTCAATTAGTAAAAAATTAAAGGCTGTATTAACCAGTTCTAATTAAATTCAGCTTATTTTGAAGACCTACTTCTTCAAGCATCATAGCTCTATATTAGAAAATCTTTTTCAAAAAAAAAAGAAAATCTACTTCTAGAATGGTTCAAATATCTGACATATTGTTTGGAAACACCAAACATGACCACTTTTGTTCATTATACAAGAAAGAAGGAAAAACTGCTAGAGGAAAACAAAAGTTAAACAAGATTAGTAAAGAAAGGTAAGCAGATAAGCAAAATATTCTAAAAAAGCTACCAGTGTAAACAAGATTATTTATCTGGAGTACTCATTTAGAGAAGAAAAAAAAGATGAGAAAACCAGCAGATCACAGAGAAAGGCCAAGGGAGGTATGTATACAATGCATATAGTTCAGCTGTAATCAGTTCACAGGTCTTTATCATCAAGAAGGACAGAAGGTCTTTATCATCTACAAAGGACAGAAGTTTCCCTATTCAACCCACAGACATATCATTTGGTCAGGCTAATAATTCTTAAGACCTACAGCAAACTGACCTGACTTGTTTGGGCTTTTGACTCATCCTCTGGTTGCATTTCCTCACCCAAAACACAGAAATAATAGTCATCTTGGCAGTTATGCTGCGAGGACCATATGAGATTATAGATATGAAAGTGCCTCAATAAAACTGTTCAGGTTCCATAGAAAGGCTATGTATTATATTTATTACTAATGCATTGGAGAGTTGAGCTGAAGTTGATTTCATGCATTCTACTTACCTGAAAACATAAAAAGCGAGGATAAACATGGGGAGAGAGGACTCCTAAGCACTGATTGATTCACATTGTTCATGGAGCCCATCTGCAATACAGCTATTATAGTATATGGTATTAGCAGGTCTGCTTACAATGAAAAGACAGCACAAAACACCCAATTAAGTGAACCAGACTACAACTTGATGCAGTAAATTCTTCAACAACCACACAAAGGGAAAGGAGGTTCTAAAACTGGTACTAGAATTCAACAGATACTCAAAAATCTCCATCTTCATGGCTGTGGAATGTCCTTTATGATGTCTCTAGCTGTGCTTGGATTTGACTACTTCTAAATTTAATCTTTAGCCCTGCTAAGGGCAAAAAGAGGTGGTCCAGGAGTATGTAACTACCTTGTTCCCACTACCACCTGAGATTCTTTTAAAATGTGGCAGGATGACTCCCTCACTGCCATGCAGATAAGCAAAAAGCATGCCCAGCTATATAATTACTGATCGAAGCTCAAGAGCAATACAGTCAATGGTCCAAGGTTTACATGGTTTGGCTCTGTGCCTGCATGCAAGTATCATGTTGAATTGTAATCTCCAGTATTGGCAGAGGGACCTGGTGGGAAGCGACTGAATCATGGGGCAGATTTTCCCCATGCTGCTCTCAGTCACTGGTCCAGGGTTGATATGGTTTGGCTCTGTGTCCCTATACAAATCTCATATTGAATTGTAATCCCCAGTTTTAGGGGAGGGTCTTGGTGGGAGGTGACTGGATCATGGGGGCAGATTTCTCCCATGCTATTCTCATGATAGTGAGTGAGTTCTCATGAGAGCTGATGGTTTATAAGTGTGTATCGCTTCCCTATTTGCTTACTCTCTCTCGCCTGCTCCACCAGGGTAAGATGTGAGTGCTTCCCCTTTGCCTTCTGCCATGATTGTAAGTTTCCTAAGGCCTCCAAGTCATGCTTCCTGTACAGCCTGTGGAACTGTGAGTCAATTAAACCTCTTTTCTTCATAAATTTCCTAGTAACAGGTAGTTTGTTGTACCAGTGTGAGAACAAACCAATATAGAAAGCTGGTACCAGGAGTGGAGCACTGTTATAAAGATACCTGAAAATGTGGAAACACCTTTGGAACTGGGTAACAGGCAAAGGTTGGAAGAGTTTGGAGGGCTCAGAAGAAGAGAGGAAGATGTGGGAAAGTCTGGAACTTCGTACAGACCTGTTGAATGATTTTAACCAAAATATTGACAGTGATATGGACAATGAAGTCCAGGCTGAAGTGATCTGAGATGGAAATGAGGAACTTATTGGGAACTGGAGTAAAGATCACTCTTGCTATGCTTTAGCAAAGAGACTGGAGGCATTATGCCCTGCACTAGAGATCTGTGGAACGCCGAACTTGAGAGAGATGATTTGGGGTATCTGGCAGAAGAAATTTCTAAGCAGCAAAGCACTCAAGATATGGCCCTGCTGCTTTTAAAAGTATATATTCATAAGAGTGAACAAAGAGATTGTCTGAAATTGTAACTTATATTTGAAAGAGAAGCAGAGTGTAAATGTTTGAAAAATTTGCAGCCTGACCATGCGATAGAAAACAAAAACCCATTTTCTTTGGAGAAATTCAAGCCTGCTGCAGAACTTTGCATAAGAGGAGGTGAGTGGAAATGCCTTAAAGGCATTTTAGAGACCTTTACAGCAGCCCCTCCCATCATAGGTTCAGAGGCCTAGAAGAAAAAAAATGGTTTCTTGGGCCAGGCCCAGTCCCCACTGTTCTGTGCAGCCTCAGGACATGGCACCCAGTGTCCCATCTGCTCTAGCTACAACCATGACTAAAAAGGGTCAAGGTACCGCTCAAACTCTTATTTCAGAGGATGCAAGCCCCAAGCCTTGGTGGCTTCCACGTGGTATTGGGCCCACATATATGCAGAAGGTAAAAGTCGAGGCTTGGGAACCTCTGCCTAGATTTCAGAGGATGTATGGAAACACCTGGCTATCCAGGCAAAAATCTGCTACAGGGGAAGAGGCCTCATGGAGAACCTCTATGAGGGCACAGGGGAAATGTTCGGTTGCAGTTTCTACACATAGTCCCCACTGGGGCACTGCCTCAGGGATCTGTGAGAAGAGGGTCACTGCCCCCCAGACCTCGGAATGGTAGATCCATCAACAGCTTGCACCATGCACCTAGAAAAGCCACAGGCACTTGATGCCAGCCCATGAAAGCAGTCACAGAGGCTGTACCTTGCAGAGCTATAGGGGTAGAGGTACCCAAGGCCGTGGGAGCCCACTCCCTGCATCAGTATGCCTTGGATGTGAGACATGGAGTCAAAGGCAATTGTTCCAGAGCTTTAAGATTTAGTGACTGCCCTGCTGGGTTTCGGACTTGCATGGGGCCTTATAGCCTCTTTGTTTTGGCCAATGTATCCCGTTTGAAATGGAATCATTTACCCACTGTCTGTGCCCACATTGTATCTTAGAAGTAATTAACTTGTTTATTATTTTATAGACTCATAGGTAGAAGGGACTTGCCTTGTCTCAGACGAGACTCTGGACTTGGACATTTGAGTTAACACTGGAATGAGTTAAGACTCCAGGGGACTGTTGGAAGGTATGATTGGTTTTGAAATGTAAGAAAAACATGAGATTTGGGAGGGGTTGGGGTGGAACGTTATGGTTTGGTTCTGTGTCCCCACCCAAATCTCATGCTGAATTGTAATTCTTAGTGTTGGGGGAGGGACCTAGTGGGAAGTGACTGGATCATGGGGACAGATTTCCCCTATGTTGTTCTCATGATAGTGAGTTCTTATGAGGGCTGATGATATAAAAGTGTATGGCACTTCTCTCTCTTTCTCTCTCTCTCTCCTGCTATGCCATGGTAAGACTTACTTGCTTCCCCTTCACCTTCCACCGTGACTGTAAGTTTCCTTAGACCCCCCACCCCAGCCATGCTTCTGGTACAACCTGTGGAACTATGTGTCAATTTAATCTCTTTTCTTTATAAATTACCCAGTCTCAGGTAGTTCTTTAGAGCAGTGTGAGAAGGGACTAATATAAAGGTTCTATTTACACTTTGGTTCACTGGTGTGTTTGAACTACTCTGTAATTAGCAACTATCAGTAGAGGAAACTTGTTTGAATTTCCATCCTTTTCATTTCTAAATAAAAGGCTTAGAGAACACTTAGTGTTAAGGTAGATCTTGGTAACAAACATCTTTCACAATAAATAAAGCTTGAAATGATCAATGTGTAATGTTCCAGATGAGGAAATTAGCCTCTCTCTATTCTTTAGCCAGAGAGGACACCCATATAACAAAACTTTATTTGAAACACTGTGCCAATTCACAGGTTCACATCTGTCCCAGCCTGGGGTGCCCTTTGCTGGAGATTGAACCTCTCATCTCACTTTAAAGAAAGCAAAAGTTTTATTCAAATTGGCCATGAATTAACATAAATGTTTTTAAATTCTCATTATTCTGAGTAAAACATAATAACTGGATCTAGCCTTTTTATAATAGCATTTCTACCATTAAATCTAATTAAAATCATACTGAATTTATACAAATTCTAAATATAAAGACTCCCTTGTAAAATTGAAAATTCACTCAGTAGATTCTGAATGAATGAATTATATGATGAATGAGTCTTTCATAAGGCTAAAGGGTGCCCATATCAATTGTGAACTGAATACATTGTATGAATAAAGCCTTATAATTGTGTACATTCTTGAAAGGAATAAAATATTTTCATTTAGAAAATGCATACTCTAGGAGCAATTAATTACTCAGATCTTAAAGATGGAGATAACATGATGTTCTGAAGCAGGAATTTAACAGAATTTGGACTTAAAAGCCTAAGAACACATTACTGATAGATTTGGTTCCTGCCAGTGGTCACAAGGGTTTCCCATAACTAGCCCCAGGGTTTAGACAGCAATTAATAGAATCATACAAAATTATCTCCTGCTATGGACTGACCTTTGGGTAAACAGGCCTGGAAAAATGCTGAAAGGAGAAGGGAATAGCAAATGTGTGGTATAAGAAGGGAAGCAGCAGTTCTTCTCAAGAGAATTTTACATCCTCTCCCTTGCTCCACAAGGAAAATTTATCTAGCTGAAATTATGCTTGTTGAATGTGGATAAAGGGAGTCACATGATGAAATAAGTATTCCATGAAGATTAATCTGTCAGCAGTGGGACTGACAGATTGACAGAGAGAGAGACCAGAGGCGATGACAAGAACACAATGCAGAGAAGCGGGGAGGGATGGAGTCATGGGAGAAATGTCAAGACTTAATCGGTGACTATTTATAGGCAGGAGACAGAAGAGTCAAAGATGGCTCCCAAGGTTCACTCTTAGATGGCTAGAAAAACAGAGGGGTATGGCTGAGAAAGATGAGGAAGGCAGGAAGGAGAGCTCTTTTCCTACATGATTCACCTTCACACTAGGTGATGCCACCAACCCTGGGCATCACTACTGGGCAAATGCTCCTGGGTTACTTTTTCTTTTTAATTTTTTAAACTTATTGTAGACACAGGGTCTGGCTCTGTTGCCTGAGCTGCTCTCAAATGCCAAGCCTTAAGTGATCCTCCCACCTCAGCCTCCCAAAATACTTAGATGACAGGTGTGAGCCACTGCACCTGGCCTCCTGGGTTATTTTTTGACCAGCTATAAAGAGAAGGATGGTGGTCCATCCTGTTAACAAAGCCTGAATAAGTTAAGACAGAATGACAGTAGTAGTTACATAGTTAGCAGGAATGAGTCAACCCGTGAGCAAAAAGCATTATTTAGGAGAACACACTGAATCAAGACTTTCAACAGCACAGCTCAGCTGTAGTCTGCTGGAAAGCACAATAACAATTGGACCAAACCAGGACAAAATGTCCAAAAGACAAGGGTTCAGATTCAAATGCCCAAAGGGACCAGAAATGCAGACAGGTTAATGCTAGCAACAAAGAGTGAGGGCACTGCAGTAAAGAGCATGTGCCATCCTATCTAAAGAGGAGCCACGCCTCACCTGTAGGTGGGTTACTCCCTAGGTGAATTACTCCCACCCAGGGCTGTAAGCCCAATCTTCTGATTCTTCAAGAGAAATCATCACAACCACCACTCTCTACCATATCATGTCTTTTTATCTTCTGCAAGCACTTGTCAATACCTAAAATTTTCATGTGGTTGTCATTGCTGCTGTGGGCATGTTACAGTCTGTCTCTTCCTACTAAAAGTAAAGCTCACTGGGGAGCCACATAATTGGCACTGACCTATGCTCAATCAATATGCACTCACCTCTTGACTTCCCAGGACTTACAAGTTGATATGAAATAAATCCAGAGCGCACTCATATCTTCGCAGTCTTCACAACCTTCAACTTTTACTTCCTGCCACTCCCAATACATCCTACCTCTCCCAAGAATGACTCTACAAAGGAAAGACCTGGGTTCAAATCCTGGCTCTCTCTGCCACTTACTAGCTGTTTGTCCTTATTGAAGATATTAACTATAAATCTCAACTGCTACATCTATAAATGTCTATGTCACTGGGTTCCTAGAGGAACTGAGTAGGATATTCAAAAATTGGCAACAAATGTTATACTACACCAGGCACGATGGCTCACGCCTGTAATCCCAGCACTTTGAGAGGACAAGGTGGGTGGATCACCTGAGGTCAGGAGTTCAAGACTAGCCTGGTCAACATGGTGAAACCCCATCTCTACTTGAAACAGAAAAATTACCCAGACATGGTGGCAAAGGCCTGTAGTCCTAGCTACCTCTAGGAGGCTGAAGTGGGAGAATCGCTTGAACCCAAGAGGCAAAGACTGCAGAGAGCCAAGGTCGTGCCATTGCACTGCTGCCTGGGTGACAGAGCAAGACCCTGTCTTGAAGTTTCCTACACTTGCGTTTTCCCTTCTTGCACTCACCACTCAAATACCCTGCTACTACCCAAACAAGTCAGGCCTTTGCACCTGGAGCCTCTGCTCTGCCAATTCTGTGGAGCTTCCTTTCTCTGCCTTCTGCACAAACTTATCTCCTAATTGCTCTTTAGGGCCAGCTCAATTGTTTCTTCTTCTATGAGGTTTTCTTGACTTCCCTAGACAATGATTATTCTCTCCTTTGGATACCTACAGCCTTCTGTTCCTTACACTAGAAACTGCACTAACATAAACCACACGTTAGCAGCTGCCTTGATTCTGACACTCCACCAGTGAGCAAAGGTAGGGACTAACTGTTAGTCTTCTTCATTTTCCCCAGAGTCTAGCACTGCCTGATTCAAAAGAGGCATTTAATAAATATTTGCTGAATCAAACAAAATTGAACACCTACCATGTGTACATCTGATTTATTGGAAACTATTTGAGTAGAAAGACACATCTTGCTCCACCATAACAATAACAGAAACTGCCAGAGAGTCAGCTCCTGATTATCACATTAATGATGGGCAGCAGTGAGAGACATTATCTAAGAATTATTGATGTAAGTATTTTTGCTACTTTCAGTAGTATAGGCATAGGCATATAGTTAATGTGATTTATGCAGTGCTAAAAACTCAAGACCAAAATTATCTCTCCTACTGATCCAGCACAGTGCCAAAAATACTTAATAGTGTTTTTAAAGTCCTTTTGAATTTTAGTTTGATTATAACATAAATTCCATAAAAAACCACTATACTCTAACATGAGTGTTCAATCATCAATTCATTCAAGAGAAGGCCTACTACATGCCAAGCATTAAAAGTGAAATCATTACAAGCCTGAATTCTATACATTACAATTTTGTAATGACTGCTTAGGAAGACCTGGAAAACTTGGGAAGGCTGTTAAGATCGATACAAAGGTTTGCATTACCATATAACATAATAGTTGCCCCTCAACCAAATCTGAGAAAGGGCCCTGTGACAATACTGACTTGTCAAACAATCAAATTCATTTAAGTTAGGGAAAAGCAAGGTATGTCCATGGTATATACCATAAGGTTATACAGACAGCTCTTTAGATAAAGTCTGGGCTTGCTAAAGAAACTTCCAGAAGGGAAATCTTTTCCCAACATTCACAGTATAAAACTTTCTATTGATTTTTTAATTAATTCCTTATAATAAAGGTCATAAAAATATATGGTCCAGAATTGTAAAAAGTGAGCTAACACCTCATGGCAAAGACAGGTGGGACTCTTTGTCCCATGCTCCTCTTTCTGTTGTCCCATACCAAGAACAATGGAAAAACTGGCTTCTGGGAAGTCCAGAAATGTGGAACCAGTCTTGTCCTAAAATAGAAAAGGAAATAAAAATAATCATCAAGATCTAAATTCACTTAAACTTCTCTCTGTTCTCTTCAACCTCGAGTGGTGGGTAGCAGAGAAAGCAATAAAAGACTTAGCCACACACATGTCAACTAAAGACAGCTTTCCCCAATCTCCGTTGCTATGCATCATGCATCTTCACAATCCCTTCTCAACCAGAAGAGAAGAAAATTCTAAGGGAATATGATACAGGACAAGGAGTTTTTTCATTTTTTGTTTTGAGATAGAGTCTCATTCTGTCACCCAGGCTGGAGTGCAGTGGTGCTGACTGCAACCTCCACCTCCCAGGATCGAACAATGCTTGTGCCTCAGCCTCCTGAGTAGCTGTGATTATAGGCATGTGCCACTGTGCATGGCTGATTTTTGTATTTTTAGTAGAGATTGGGTTTCACCATGTTGAGCAGGCTAGTCTCGAACTCCTGGCCTCAGGTGATCCATCCACCTCAGCCTCCCAAAGTGCTGGGATTACAGGCACGAGCCACCGCGCCCAAAAGGATAAGTATTTTTTGACTAAAGTTCCATGAAAAGCTTCCTTAACTTTCCTAGGAACAGACCACATAGGATTATCTCAAAATAAATGAATGAATCTAGTATTTCTCCTGCTTTTTAAATGCATGGTCCATTTTATTAATATATTGCATTAATAGTTAACAAAATGCTTATATTTAGTAATCATATAATTCCATTTTTGCCCATAAAAGTCTCTACAAGTGAAAAAGATCAATCTTGATAACAAAGTAAGAGATATAAGAAGAAAGCAATGCTTTTTCCTTCTCTAGTCTCATACAACACTCAAACCAACACTTCTGACATCTGATGTATGGGAGGGTTTTTCCCACACACCAAGTAATTCTGCAGATTCTTCATCAGATACCACCTCAGTGTCCTCTAATTCAATTCAATTCTGACCTCTTAGTCTGGAGATAGTGTCAGATCCACTGGTTGAAGGCCTAGTCCCACAAGCCCACAGATGCTCACTTCAGATGCCAATCTCAAGCACCAGATGAAGGCCTGTGCTCCTGACAGACCAGCTATAAAGTGGGATAGCAACAATCCCCTTAATTTGCTAGATCAGTTCACAGAACTCAGGAAATACTTTACTTACACTTACCATTTAATAACAGATATTTCACAGAATACAGATGAGCAGCCAAATGGAAGAGACTCATAGGGCAAGGATCTTCAATGCCCTCCCCAGGAACTCCACCCTCCAGGAAGTTCCACATGTTCAGCTACCCAAAAGTTTTCAGAACCCACTCTTTTGGGTGTTTATGGATGCTTTCTTATGTAGACATGACTGATTAAAGCACTGGCTATTGGTGATCAACTCAAACTTCTGCCTCTCTCTTTGAGATTGAGGGCTGAAAGTCCCAAACCTCTGATAATGTGTTGGTCTTTCTGGTGACCAGCTCCCATTCTGAAGCTATCTAGGGACCCCCCAGCCACCTGTCATCTCATTGGCATATGAAAGACACTCATCACTCTGGAGATTCCAAGGGTCTTCAAAGCTGTGTACCAGGAAACAAGATAATTACCAAATATATTTTACAATATCACACAAAGCAAAATTAAATTTTTCCATTTCAAACCCTAATACTGCTACGTGGCAGAACACTGACTTCCTAGCTAGTAAGAAAGAATTTATACTAACTCATCAGAAAATAAAACTTTCTTTAAAGAATCTTGAATTTGGGTAAAAATCACCAAAAATCAAGGAATATAGCATTTAGATCCAAGGTGTCAAAACTCCCTGCCTGCTCTGGACTACCTTGGTTTATGCCTACTATCCTGGCATAATTATTAGGAATGCCACTTACACTTTCAAAAATGGTATTTGAACAACTGGTTATATAACACTCTACAGAGATAAAAAAGATTTTTCAACATTCTTTGACAAAGAAACATTAAGGCATTCAGAAACATTAGTATGTAAAGAGGTGGTTTGCACAATCTGCTTTTACACTCACAAATTCTGGAAGAGTTAATAAACATGTTAATTTTTACAGCTGTAAAGTAATAAAGACTGATCAACACTGAACATTTATGAAATTTCTTCAGACATAAATGTGGAACTTGGCCTTGCAACCTATATTTGAGAATTTCCATTTCCACCTCTACCCCCAGTCTAGAGATCCATGAGAAAGGCACAGTGATTCAGCATTTCTAAGGCTTTCATTAAAAATGTGCTTCAGTGCAATGAAATCAGGGGAGGGGAAAAAAAGGTACATAACAGAGATATTAAAATCAAAACTTCTTTATATGAAAGCAGAAATGAAATTCTATTCTTACTGAAACATTTCTAAAGCAGCAGAACTGGCAAGTATCTCTCACTACTGTTATTAAGCAAGCCATCCTAAGATACAGCAGAAAGCAAATGGAGCACTTTTTATCAACTACTTCAAGGGATGCGTAAAAACAGAAGTAAAAGGGAGATCACAGAACATGAAGGGAAATTTCAGGGTACCCACCTAACAACAACACTGTCTATACCCATATGAGAGCACTTTTAGAACCTTACTCATCTCATTTTCCCATCTCCTGGAGGATAGATCATGTCTTTTCACCCTTTTTAAACCTTATCTTGGAATACTTAGCATACTGCTTTGCACATGAGAAAGGTGCAACAAATATTCATCGAGTTAAACTAATAAGAAAAATGCTTTTAAATATGATTTCTGTATAAACATTCTTTTCAAAGTACAGTATTAAAAAAAAAAACTACAACTACGATTGAGGGGAGCGGGGAGGGAGAGACAGAATCATTCCAAGGGCAAGCAGGTGATCCACAGTGAGAAGTCTATTCCTCTAGGTAAGTGTTGGGGACAGGTTTAACAAATCTTACTGTCATAGGAAGTCAGGTATATTACAGTCAAACCACATCCCACCAAAAAAAAACAGCCACGAAAGGTTAAACTATAAGGCAGGCATTAGTCATAGCCTCCAACATCTGAGTTACTAAAAAGTTCCACTGAAATCTCAAGTCTCTGCTGAGGAGGGCTTGAGCATTCTTTGAAACATGCGTTGAGGCAGCTGTTTCTCCTTCCTCCGGCACCATAAGCAAAGGTGCTGGAGTTTGAGAACTAACCACTTAACTCTAGAAGGTCCCATTCATAAGGAAAGGTATAAAAGTCTCAATGCATTTTATCAAAAGGGCCTTGGATTTTTCTTCTTTAAAGACAACACCCATTTCTCCTATCGATAAGACAAATGAGTTAGACATGACCTAGTAGTCAGCCCATTAAGTTATATAGGAGCTTATGGAAAAAAGGGCTGGCCCGGAACAGAGACCCATTTATCTCAGCCATGGTGGGTAGCAGCTACTTCAAAATAATCTGAAAGAAAGTTCACCTCTCCAGTAATATTCAGTAATATTCAATGTGAAGGAAGCACTTTCTCAGAGACCTAACTTGTAAAATATAGTAAAACTTAAACATTCAGGTCACCTGAATTTTATATTAGCTGCTTTACAATATTAGGAAAACACCCCAAAGCCTTAAATTTCTAGCTCCCCATTTGTAAAATGGGGTTAAATACTGTTACCACTCACCTATAGTTTAGAAAACTAATAAAAACAATGACATAAACTGCAGATACTTTCTTAAATTCTAGATATTTAGACAGTTAACTGTTCTCACCTGAACATGTATAGGACAAAATGAAACATTTAACATATAGACTCTAATTTCTGCTCCCAATAAGCAACAGAGGCACGGATAACCCATTGTGTAAATCCGCTTAGGGTCCAAAATAATATTAATTCAAGTAAAGGATACTAAGCAGAGAAAAAGATCCCTTAAACTCTTTGGATATTAAGCACATTTGTCTCCCACTGAAACCTTTATAAGTGTCAGTCCCACTTTCTGAACTAACGTGAAAGTAAAGCAACTGCTCATAATCAATGCAGATTAAGTATTGAAGAACTATGTCAACCAAAATTGATCTTCATATTATGCAAATAATTTGTGTATACTCACCATAATCTTTTTAAATGTCAAATTGTTTACCAATGGAAAATACAACAGAAAAAATTTTTTTCCTCCTACTGATCAATTAAAGAAAGAAAGAGACTGTTTTAAACTTGCAATTTCTAAGTGGAAAGACTGATGGAGACACTGCAACCAAATAGCTTCTTGAAGCAATCTTAAATGTGCAGATTGAAAGCAGTTTTTATATCTTGAGAGGCAGTTTTATATCTAGGCAGAATACTGCACCCTTACATAAAGCCTCACAGAAACAAGTCAGAATCATAAACACGTTCACTTAACTACTGTTAAGTGCCCCATGTACCTGAAAGGTACATAGATATCATTTCAGGTATCAGAAAATTCCAGTTCCACTTTAGTCAGAGAAGAGAAACAACAGTCCTATCCTAGTAGATCCCAAGTTAATTCCTTCCAGTTTCTCTCCTATCATATTAATTGCTTTCTTAATAAAATGCTAGAGTAAAATTTGTGAAATCTGATTCTGGCAGAAAATCAAATCAAAGGAAAACTCTTCATGACAGTTACTTTTGCAAAGCCAGCCTCCTGCCTACCTTATTATGTTTTTGCTGGTGTCTTGCTTTTGTGTCAAGAACATGATAAGGGCTTTCCGAGTCTTGGTTGATGTAATATATGAGTCTTGAAGGCAGTGTGATTTCTTTCTGTTTTGCATTGCTGTAACTGATATTACTGCTGCTATTCTGTTGCAATGTATTGTCTTCATCTGCCAGGACTCCCAAATTTTTTTCTGCAGTTTCATTCCAATGCGGAGCTGGTGGGGGTGGGGGGGGGGGGGCAGGAAACAAACATACACAAACACACATATTTACCCCATAAATACATAAGCACTAAAATGCATTTTTCCTTTAATTGCAAACACAAAGTTTTCTATTTATAAGTAGTGAAGAAGTACAGCTACAGTAAAGCAAGTTATTTCAACAATAAAATGGCCTGGAGAGGTTAATAAATAGCCAGTAAGGCTTATACAACTGTGCACTCTTTATTTTGATTTATGTCTTACATATACATTTTCTAGTCAGACTAAAATCTGTAATTTAAGTGTTCGGGGGAAGGGGTAGAATGGATTTGAGGGAAGAAGAGTCATTAAATGAACATGTTCAGGGGTCCTGCCCCCGATTTCCACCCCTTCTTTGAGTCCACAGAAGCACAACTCTACTCTGTCTAGTGGCATCCCATCCGAGAGCTAAGAACGCTCCTAAGATAACTTGAGTACTGAATTCATGGATACCGAATGTATTCAGTACTTGACACTTTTAACAAAATGGACAGTTCCCTTATCTTTTAACTTTGAGATGAGCAAACATTCTTTTCCATGTAGGGATGCAGATGCTGGCAGCTTTCCAATTTCTTTTTATTTTCCTGACAAAGCTTTCTACTTTTAGTGATAATTGCCAATCATCAATGTGTATTGAAGATTGCATTATATTAATTGTTCCTTATAATGACAAGCACTTTGAGAAATCACAACCAAAGGTTGTGCACGAATTATGTCTTCGGCACCTTAATTCTTTGGTCCCCGAAGTGTGGCTCCCCCACCTTAACTCCACCCGCACTGAACATGCCGGATAGCAAATTTGAGGAAAAGCCCATTGCCACTATTATCACTACATCCTCCCCGAATTCCATTAAGGCTCCACCACGCAAGTAGCAACTTGCTCCCTCGCTGTATTTCCTCTCCTCTGGTTTCCCCTCCGCAAGTTGCACAGAGATCGCTGAGGGACCCAGGATCCACGAAACACCTCCCAGTGGAACCAACAAGAATTGGAATGGGTTTTTAGCAAATGCAACAGAAATGGACTTCCAAAAGTGAGCTGGAATGAACAGGGGTCTGGGAACGAGAAGGGTGGAAAAGCAGGCAGGGAGGGATGGAAAGGCCGAGACGGGGACAAGCCCGGAGCGCACAGACCCGCGCGCCCTTCGCTTTCCTCCGCAGGGCCCCGCGGGAAAGCCAACGCAGAGGGCACGGGGCCATACCCACCGCTGGGCGCAGCAGCCCCCCAGGCGCGGGGCCGGGACGAGGCGGCGAGCGGAGGCAGCAGGAGAAGGACGAGGAGCAGGCGGCAGGGCGGCGTGCGGGCCGGGGCGCTGGCAGGCACCGGGCCGGCGGGGCCGCGTTGGGGGCCGCAGGAAGCGCCGGCAAGGCTGCAGCCCGCCAAGGGCGGTTGCCGGGAGCTGCTGCCGGGCGGCTTCATGGCTCATAGCTCCCGGGCGCCGCTCCGTGTGGTCGGCGAGAGCGCCGGGCTGGCTGCGGAGCGGCTGCGGGCGGAGCCGGTCACGCCGGCTCGGCGCGCATAGTGCCGCGGAGGGTAGGGGGCTCCAGGCTCGGGGCTCGGGGCTCGGGGCTGGGCGGCGTCCCCTTTCCCGGCTCGCCTTGCAGCCACTCCCCGGGCGGACCGCAGAGGACTCGAGGGGTCCGCTAACTTGGAGCCTCCCCAGCGGCTACTCCCTCCCGCGGCGGGCGCGGCCGCTTCAGCGACTGCGGGGGTTGCCGCCGGGCCTGAGGATGCTGAGGCGCCGCTCGGGAGCGAGCGGTGCGGGGACGCGCGGAGCGGGCGTGCGCCCCGCCCCCCCGAGAGCGCGCCCGAGCGGGGCTTCGGGTGCTGATTCTGCTGCTTGGATGCTGTGCTGCTGCTGTTGCCTGGCCCCGAACGCACTGCGCATGCTTTGGTGGGAGGCGGGGAGCGAGGAAAAGCAGCAGAGTGATGCAGCAGCCCAGGCAGCATCAGAGGTGACGGCGGTACCTCCAAAGACGGGGGCGGTGGAGGAGGAGCAGGCAGTCACGGATAAGCCAGAAGGGCAGAAAGAGAGTGCGGGGGCTTCCAGGCCAGAGACAGGGATGATCGGGAGAGAACAACCAGTCGAAATCCTCCTGCCTTTTCCACCATCCCAACTTCACCTACCCACTCCTATTCCAACCCCTCCCTGCTCGGGATAAACTAAGGCCATGCATTTCCTTCTTAATCCCTTATTTATTTCCTTCTTGCATGTAAAAATAAAGGACTGCAGCCGGGGAGGCAAAAATAGCGCGGCTCCTTATTCAGCGTGCCAGCAGCGGGTGGGACGGCAGCTGGGAAGCGCGTTTGCGCCGCAGGGTGGCGTGGAGTGGCAGGAATCCCCTGCGCAGGGGCGCTTCGCCCCGGCCTGTGTCCTCTCTCCCTCCTGGGGTCTTGGAGGAAAGCACAAGAAGCCGGACGGTATTTGCTCAAAAGTTCAGAAAGTATGACTGGGCATATTCGGGAAGGACTTAGACATTCCGGCGGGGAAGCAACACAGATTAGAACCCGAACGTGTGGCAGCTATCTTGGGAAATCCGTTGTTTGTCAACCACGGGGGTGGGCACGCATTTAGGAGGACACATGTCTATTTCTGAGATCCAGTCCTGACTTCTGCAGAGGAAAGGGGAAATCTTCTCTCGTTGCTGTAAGAAAATGTGAATCTCTGACTTCAGTGGTTTCACAGCCACTAAATCTGATGGCTTCAGAAAAGAGTCTGTGGCATATTTCTGCCCCCAAACTCTCATAAGGCAAGCAATCATTTCTTCACTCTCCCAATGACAGTCCGAGTCACAACAATGTTGTCTTGCTTCGACATCTACGGGGTGGGGGCTGGGGTGGAGAATTCCATGATTAGAAGAAAGAATGTGGGTATAAAGTACCATGGCCACAACAGAACTCAATGTTAGCCATCTTCTCCACTTACACTCAACAAAGAGAAAAGAGAAAGACATATACATGCGCGGACAGACATACACATGCACGGACAGACATACACATACACACACATTACAGAACTGTTAAGTTAATGAGTTAACTTCCTTTCTGTGTTGAGCTAGGATATTATTACCACATATTTGTTCATATACATTTGTAACTGATGCTACCTCCAATGTGAGGACAACAACAGTTTCCCCTTCTACACACTGTTGTGTCCCTAAGACCACAGGGTCCCTAAGACCATAGTGTCGAAGGCACAGAGAAATCTCTTGGAAAATACGAACTAAATGAACAAAGAAATTGGTGGTACACACAAGCAAAAGTCACACTTGGCACAGGCTACTGAACACTGTAGCCCCCCTGAACACTGCAGGTCAGTATTCTAGGGGAGTCTCCCTCAAGTCAAGCATACTCTGGCTAGGTCTTCCAAATTAATATTTGAAACAATGTACATCGTGAAAAAGGGCCTGACAGAAAGCAACCCAGAAAGGAGATGTACAAGGAATGAGAAGGGAGAGGGAAATGAAAGGTGCAAAGCATCCAGATGCAAGTTACTTGAAAGGCATCTCTTGCAATTGAGTGACAACCTCTTAAAGTCTGTTCCAATAAATAAACCTACCAGCCAACCCGGACTGACCAAACACACCCACCAGTAACAACACACTATTTCATGCACTTGGGGTATGGAATGAGGATTCAATATAGTTTCTTTTTGTTTTGTTTTGTTTTTTTGAAACGGAGTCTTGCTCTGTCACCCAGGCTGGAGTGCAGTGGTGTGATCTTGCAACCTCTACCTCCCGGATTCAAGCCGATTCTCCTGCCTCAGCCTCCTGAGTAGCTGGGATTACAGGCATGTGCCACCACACCCGGCTAATTTTGTATTTTTAATAAAGACAGGGGTTTCACTATGTTGGCCAGGCTGGTCTCGAACTCCTTACCTCAGGTAATTCACCCGCCTCGCCCTCCCAAAGCACTGGGATTACAGGCATGAGCCACCATGCCCAGCCTCAATATAATTTCTAATAAGCGGTTGGGGTATTTGCAAAGAGGGATGTTGTTTTATATACTATAATCAAAATATTGCTTTTACTTATGGAGCTTTAATGTTTACAGACATTGCTAGAGTCAAGATGAGGTATCAGTAAATAAAATAATGAGTCAGAGAAAGAGTATGTTACTTAGAAAAAATTTACTGGAAGTTTAGACTTTAAGCCATATATTTAAGGGAAGGTTAAAAACAGAATCAAATATTAATTGATTAATAATGTAATTGGTCAACTTGGCAGAGTTAGTAATATTCTTCTTAGGTAGTTCAGAATTTTTATTGTTATAGAGTTTACTTCTGAATATTCCCTTCTGTGCTTTCATAACATTTAGTGACTTTCTTAATCACTTACCACCTCTGCTTTGCTCTGTATTCATGTATGTGCATATCATCCTTCTTCTATTAAAAAATACTGAGAGCAAAGCTACATCTTGGTGATCTTTGACTCCAGAGCCTAGTGTAGTACTAAGAATAGAATCAGCATTCAATAAATGTGTATTGAGTAGAGGGGCACTCACAGGTAGGAAAGGGAGGGATTCAGTAAGCTGGACTGGAACAAAGAAATATACCAGAAGCTTGAGTGCTATTATGGCCCTGGTTACCCTGCTTACAAATGTGTGTTGGATCCTAAGGCCATCAGAGGACCATTGGAGTGATCTGGTCAAAGTGGTAAGTATGGAGAAATGCTGCAGTCATAGGTGAAGGCAGGTGGCCAGAGGTCCATGGGAAGGAAATTACACCAGGCAATATGGACACTAGGTAACTACCACGAAGGGTGAATGTGAGCAATACCCACAAAGGGTCTGTCATACTGTTCACAAAAATGATCCATCGGTCTTGTGAGAGAGGAGACCAGAGGTCTCTATTTGCCAAAATCTGTTTCCAGAGGTAGAACTGGACCCACTTTGCAACCAGTGAGAAAACTGGGTCTGGACAGGAGCAAGCAAAGGACAGAAATAGAAATATTACCTGTGGAAGGCATTGGCCTCAAGAGGGCTGAGACGCTGCAGAAGAAGGTGGAGGAAGGCGTGATAGAAGAGAGGCCTAGAGAGTAAAAGAAGGTTAAAAAGAAAAAAAAAAAGCAGGGGAAGGTAGTAAAGCAGACTCATAAGAGCAATTGGAATGGAATAAGCATTTGGCCAAAAAGTCAAGGTCAAAGAAGGTGTGCAGCAAATCAGTGGACGATGCTGATACTGAGAGAGGTCTGGGGAGTGAGAGCAAGAGCATGAACAAGTATCAAACAGCAGCTCTGGCTCAAGAGCAGCCTACACCCAGAAGCTTTCTGGGGCAGCCTGTGTTACAGAGCCGGCTAGAGGAGCTTTCTCAGCCTGCTTTTAGAACAGCTATCACGACTGATTTTACAAATGGAAGTGGATACTTCCAAGGAGAAAAGACAGTGCACTTCTTCATGAAAGTAAAAAGTGAGTGGGCTTCATGATTGGTATTTGCCACATTGTTCAGGAGTCAGCAAGATTCCTGAATTTTCTGCACAAGACTAAACATTTTGGGCTTTGTGGGCCATATGGTCTATGCTGCATTTTTTTTCCACTACAAACCTTTAAGAATGTAAAAACCATGCAGCCTACAGGTCCTGGTTTGTCAGCCATTTTTAAATATCTCTCTCTCTCTCTCTCCCTCTCTCTCTCTCTCTCTCTCTCTCTCTCTCTCTCTCTCTCTCTCTCTCTCTCTCTCCAGTTTCATCGGCTGTATTATGTCCTATGCGTATAAGCAGAAAAAGAGAAGGAAGCATGTGCCACAATATAGACAGCTCTAATTCCAGAAAAGATTGCTCTCCATTGTAATTTAGCTATTTGCTTAATCAATAAGTAGTCACCAAATTCTTAAAAGATATTCATCATTTGAAGGGATTTCTAAGGAAAGAAAGGAAATAAATATTTCCCCATTTAGAGTGAATTCTCAGATGTAGATAATGGGAGAAAAGTCAGAAGTCATTCACAAAAAAATACATATGTCAGAAAGATTCGAGACATTTCTTCTGTTTTGCAAGCTAGATTTTCTGGTGAGTAGAGGATGCTGAATGGATGCTACAGCCATGAGTGGTCAGAGAATGCAGTAACACATGCTCTCTGGTCTCTCCCAGAGCCTGTTACCATCTGGGGTCTGCCTGTGTTTCTCAAACTCAATCCTGAAGAGTGGCCACGGGGCAGGGAATACACACACCTGACACAGAGCCACATCCCATGTCACAGGCAACCTTCAAGTTTATGAAAATAAGTCTACAGGTCTGTGTTAATTACACCACTACTCATTCTGAAGACCAGACCACAGTGGGACAATTTCAAAAGTCAGTGTGACTGATTTCAACACTACCGGGAAAAGAAAATGTATTCAATACCAAAAGAGCAATGTTAACAGACATTTCTAGAGGAGTAATCAAACAGACAAAAATGTTTTACAATGTCAAGCATGAAAATATCGGAAGAAAAGTAACCACTGAAGAAACCTAAAATTAAGTTCTTAAAGGAAATTATGTTAAACCGAGTTTAGGAATTCAGACGGAATAGGATACATTTGAAAAACAGTTAATTTTCCCCACTCCAAAACATTAGGCTTATTTATCCCACAGTTTTGTGTTTACAAGCTGTGACACAAAGGGGTACATGAGCATGGCATGGTGATTCATGGTGACAATATGTGCTCTGCAAAACTTGTAAAAATTGTGTTTATTAGGAATAATCACTGAGTCAACACATAATCATTAAGTCCTCACTGGGTCCCAGAGCAGCACTAGGAGTTTTTACAGAAGTAAATTACCACGTCTTACTGGGGGTCGGGGTTGGGGGGCTCAACTACAGCAGCTGAATTTCATCTGAGGAGGTTAGAACCCCAGCAAACAGAATTAATATGCTAATGTAATCCCTCCCACTTACATAATACTAAAGGCTAAGTCCTTTAATAATGTCTGCTTTAATTATTACTGTGCACTTACACACTGCAAAGTTCTTTTGTCTATATTATTTTACGTGATCCTCAACAGTGTGACACAGAGAGGGCAGTTACTATTACTGTTTTTAAGAGCTCCAGCTTAGATGTAAGGGCACTAAGACTCACCGGTCTTTGCAATCCTGGCACATTCAATCCTAGCACATTCAAATCACCTAGAGAGCTTTAAAATAAAATGTATACATTGTAGGTGTACAATGTGAAGCTTTGATATACATAGTAAAATGATTACTACAGTCAAACAGATTGACATATTCATCACTCACATAGCTACCCATTTTGTGTATGTCTAGCAAAAACCTAAAATTTACTCTCTTAGCAAATTTCTAATATGCAATACAACACGAATAGCTATAGTTCTCATGCTGTACATTAGCTCTCTAGACTTAGTCATCCTATATACCGGCAACTCTGTACCCTTTCGCTCATCTCCCCAAAGTCTCCCTCCCATCCTACCCTCTGCCCTCCACCCTTGGTAGCCACAGTTCTAGTTTCTGTTTTCATATATTCAACTTTTCTTTTTAGATCCCACATATCAGCGAGATCACACAGTAGTTTTCTTTCTGTGTCTGATTTATTTTGTTTATTTCTTTCTGTGACATTTATTTTGCATAATGTCCTTCAGATGCACTCATGTTGTCACAAATGGCAGGATCACCTTGCCTTTTAAGGCTGATTAAAATTTTATTGTATAACTTATTTGATCCTTGCAAATCATATGAATGTATTAAATTATCACATGTACCCTAAAACTATGTGCATCTCTTGTGCAACGATTGAGAATGAAAAAAATTTACATATACACACAATTACAATTTCTTTATGCATTCATTCACTGACAGACACCTCAGTTGTTTCTAGAGCTCAGCTATTGTCAATAATGCTGGGATGACTCCATGGGAGAGGGCAGATATTATTACAAGGTGATGATTTCACTTTGTTTGGGTATATAACCAGAAGAGGTATTGCTCTGTCATATGGTTGTTCTCTTTTTAATTTATATAGGAACTTCCATGCTGTATTCCACAATGGCTGCACTAATCTATTTGGTTGGTGCAAAAGTGCCATTAAAAGTAATGGCAAAAACTGCAATTACTTTTGCACCAACTTAATACAATCTCACCAATAGTGTACAAGACTTCCCTTTCTCCACACCCTCACCAACACTTATCTCTTTTTGATAGTAGCCATCCTAACAGATGTGAGGTGATATCTCATTGTGAATTTATTTTGCACCTCGAGAGCTTTGATACTCTACCAATCCCTGAGTGTTTAGGATTTTCAAGACTAGGGCTCAACATCAGTGTTATTGAAAATCCTCCCAGATTAATAAAATGTGAAACCACAGTTAAGATACACTGGGTAAAAAGATTTCCTTGAGGTTACATAGCTGCTCAGCATCAAAACCGGAATTTAAACCCTGAATTGGAATCCTGCGCCATTCCCAAGGTTTTCTTTCCTATTTCTGCTCTTACCACGCGTTAACCTTGAATAAGGAAAGATAGGAAACAAGTTTAATATAATTGCTGGAGGACCTAAGAAAATATAGAATTAGAAAACATTTGAGCCAGAAGTTACCTCTGAGATCATCTAGGAGTGCAAACTCGTTGTTGTGCAATTATGGAAACAAAGGCTCAGAGTTTAAGCTTGTTTTCCAAGGTCACACAACAGTCTGTGCAGAGCTGGGACTAACATCCAAGCCTTTTCCTGGCTTTCCAGTACTTTCCATAATGTTGAGTACAAGGTTTGATTAAAAAAGTGTTTTGACTTAGAAAAATTCCAGTCATTCTCCAGTGTATCCACTTCCAGTCTCCCACGTGACATTGCTTTGTAGAGAAGAAGGATACAGCTATGAGGTCTGGGTCCCTACATTACCGATTCCTGTAAGCCCAAGTCCAGAGCTTGGCAGCATAAAATAGTCTCATTCTGCAGCATGAAGAAAGCCCAGTATGAAAGGAAAGGTCACACGTGTTTGGAGGTAATCTACCCAAATAAAATACCTGTATTTCTCCTACTTCACTTGTCTTTTGTATCTCAGATACGAAAAGTGATTTCCAAGGAACAATTTTCTCATCAGCTGAGTTTCTTATAATGCCCTTAATATGTCTTACAAACTCAACAACTGCAGCTTCTTAAATCCTATTTTAGGTAGTACCAAATTTGGTGAGAAACATGAAAGAATGCAGGGAATAATAAAAATCAAATAATAATAAGAGAAAGGTGGAGAAAGAAAAGGAATTATTGTGTAGCACCTACTGTATGCCAGATGCTGTGTTAAACATTTTAGCTGGATAATGTCACTTACTCTCTATACAACTTTATGAAGGAGCTACTATTGTTACTGTCAATTTTGCCGATGAGAGAACTGAGGCTTGGAGAAGGTAAGTAACTTGTCTAAAGTCTAAAAAGCAAGACTTGGTCAGAAATCCATGTATGCCTGACTCCAAAGCAAAAACTCCCAACCATACCATAATAATTCAAAAATACTGTCAGTCTATCAGGTGTAATAATAAAAATCACACAAAAAACTGCTAAAATTCAATCTTCTATGAATTCCACATTTCATTAGTGATCAATTTTGTTTAAAATTAGAGTAAAAAAACAAACTGATGTTGTCTAATCTATTTGACTATAGCCCCAAAGCAAACCACCAGAAACAGTGTCTTCAAAGGAAATGTAACATTTGAAATCATGGCTCTTGGCTATAAACACAGTTTTACATTTCTTATGTTTGTTTAAAATATTATGTCTGTCAATGGTGGCTCACGCTTATAATCCCAGCATGAAGAAAGCCCATAGGAGGCCACACTTGTAATCCCAGGACTTTGGGAGGCCAAGATGGGTGGATCATTTGAAATCAGGAGTTCGAGACCAGCTTCTCCAACTTGGCGAGACCATCTCTACTAAAAATACAAAAATTAGCTGGATGTGGTGGCACACACTTGTAATCCCAGCTATTCATGAGGCTGAGGCAGGAGAATCACTTGAACCCAGAAGGCAGAGATTGCAGTAAGCAAAGACCATGCCCCTGCACTCCAGCCTGAGTGACAGAATGAGGCTTTGTTTAAAAAAAAAAAAAAAAACTATAAAACCATTGACACATTGCTCTCCACACAGAACTGTTCTTAATTATATTCCTTACTTCACATTAAATATTTTTGAATGTAGCCATTCTATACAATTATTTGTGTATCCAAAAGAAAACCTAATTTGTTTCTTACATTGGAGTACCTCTCTACAAGAGAAGACCAAGATCTCCACTTACCAGATAATTTATTTTTTTTCTAAATTTTAAATTAACCAATATAACCACCCATTAAATTAATAGGATCAATTATAATAGCAACATTTATTAACTACCTCCCCATATCAGATAACATTAGCTTTTGCCATATTAAGATGTTCAGATTTCTAAAGACCTAATTGTAAAAGCTTAAGCCCTGAACAGAAGTAATTCAATACTTTTATTCTGCTGTTGTCCTAAGAAAAAAATAGCTAATATTTGTATGGCTCCTTAAACCACACAACATGCTTTTGCACACCTAATGTCATTTAGTGCATTGCAGTATGTAGGCCAATGCTGAACTAGCTGTATTATTTCTGTTGGATTGTCATAGGATTTGACTATTCATGATATGTATATAGACATGGGTTAAAAACAGGAATCAATGAGAGAGACTAACAATCACTTCTCCAGAAGGAAAAGATAAAATCTAGGATTCTCTAGAATCCAAATCTAAGACTTTTTATTTGCTATTTTGATAAATTATCTGAAAGATTTCATATTAAAATGCCCAGTCATACAAAAAAACTATTAAGTTCTTTCAGGTATTCAGATGTTTCGGTGAACTGGGATAAACTATAAACAGATTTTCTGAGGCTTTAGGACATAAGGAAAAGCTGTTAGAAGAATTTTAATAACCATAAGTAAGTTTTGGAAAAAGTAGTCTCAACTATTTACATATCTAAATAGCCATTCTTCCAACCTTGAAATATCACTGCACACATAGATTATTATCCAAATTACAACTGGCATTCACACACACACATACACACACACACACACACACACACACACATATACTCAGATCCAATATGGGAAACAGACTGTGAAGTTAATATTGACTATTCCTTGACTTGGTTAAAATAATTTCATCTAAAAAATGCCAACATTGCACCATTGGTAACAAAATAGAAAATATCAAAATCACACCAAACTCTGAGGTACAAGCCATATAAAGGAATTGGATACAATCCAGGAAAATCATTTTAAATGACGAAGCTGCTGCCAGATGAAAATCTAAAAAGATAAGAATGGTACCATCTGGCAAAATAAAGAATGAGAAAGAATATTTTCTAAGGCTTTAAAATCATAAGCAGTGTAGATAAGGTGAACAAAACCATCCAAACCCTGAACTATTTTAATGAAGGGGTAGCATCTAAAATTTGAAAGAGAAATTTTGAGCAAATAACAAGCAATACTGCACATAACACTGAATTAATTAGTAGTGGACCTCTCTTTGGGAATCTCCCCTGCTCAGATATCAGAAGTAGGTCCAGATTTTTCTCCTTAAATACTGAACGGAGGAGTCATAGATATACTCAGCTCAGACGATCTTTAAATATAATAATCATAATAACTGAAACAATTACATGTATTGTTTACAATGTAATTGTACAATTTACAATGTACAACTGTAATGTACATTGTAATATACAATTGTACATTTTAAATTATACATTGTAATTTACAAATACAATGTTTATAATGTATTGTTTCATATAATTTATGTAATGATCTTCCCATAACAGACTTAGACATTATTTGTGAACATCCCACTTTAATTTTTCCCTTATCATTAGCTCTAGTGGGTAGTAACTTAATCTATTCGGAACCGTTCTCTAAGTATAGCTGAAAAAAAAAGTCTAGATGTCTGGTGATATGATGTAATGTAATAATGAACATTATTTTCACAAAGTAAAATATAAATATAAGAAAGTAAGTCCCCATGGTGGCCATGTCTATCCCTCAAAACTTTGATCCCCCAGGTCCTTCCCCCATTCACCCATCACAGCCCATTCATTTAGGGTCAGGAACCTGACGCAAGCTGGAACACTCACAGCGGTGCTTCTTCTTCAAGTCACAACTGATTGGCTCGGTGAGGCCAATCAAAGTCCTTACTGGGGGCTGTTTTTCTAACTGGATAAAACAGGATATAAAGCTCAGCTGCTCTGTTTCACATTCTACGGAAGTTGAGGGTAACATCTACCTGTAGTGAGCAGTATTAAGAGAGGGTTCTAGCTAGGAAGAGCAGATAAATTATTTACCAACCCATGACGCTTTTGCAGTGAAAGGGATAAAATGCATAAATTAAGAATATCTTAGACAAGCTCAAGTATATGATCCTCCTAGTCCTTACCAATAAACAGTCCCTGACAGACACAACAATGGGGATTGGACAACGGCTGTTTTATGTAAGTATTTATGTATCTAGTATTTGAATATTTTTGTTTTGAAAAAAACTAGCTTTGAAAAAAATAGTTTCTACTTTAATAATAGTAATAAGGTTAATTAAATGATTTTTTAATGTTTCTGGTTGTGAGAGAAACTTACTAAAAACAACAGCAAAAGGATGGTGTGATGGACATGAAGTGGGGCTGCTCAGACGCCCCTCAAGGAAGGCTCACTGCCGCAGCCACGGGGAGTGTTGTCAGCAGACGCCGCCATCAGCTCTCAGCCTTCATAAGGGTTACTTCAGTAGTGGAGAGCAATGATGCCACTCCACTACTGAAGTAGAGGGTCACATCATTTCTGGGGTGACCCACAGCCAAAAACTGGTTGAGGTGAGGATATAAAGTCCTGGCCATATTTATAATATAAAAATACAGAATGCAGACTGGGCATGGTGGCTCACGACTGTAATCCCAGCAGATCACGAGGTCAGGAGTTCAAGACTAGCCTGGCCAACAGAGTGAAACCCTGTCTCTACTAAAATTACAAAAATTAGCTGGGCATGGTGGCGCGTGCCTGTAATCCCAGCTACTCAGGAGACAGAGGCAGGAAAATTGCTTGAAACGGGACCTGGGAGGCGGAGGTTGCAGTGAGCCTGGATCGTGCCACTGCACTGCAGCCTGGGCTACAGAACGAGACTCCATCTCAAAAAAAAAAAAAAAAATACAGAAAGCCCAATTAAATTAGAATTTCACATAAATTATAAATTATTTTTACTATAAGTAAACCTCATTCAAAATTTGAATCTGAAATTCAAATGTGCAGCATTTTATCTGGCGACCCTAATGTTGCCCCGTGCACACAACTCTTATGGGCCATTCTCACCCCAGAGCTCCCTGTGAGGTGTGCCAAATAGCTCTCAGATCAGCTGGCTTCTCTCCCTGCCTTCCTCCTTCCCAAGGCCATTCCCTAGAAAGCATCCTCTATGTGAAACCCCGTTTCAAAGTTTGCTTCCCAGAGAACCTGCCACAGAAGCATCAGTCTTCTGTTTTGCCCAACTTTTTAAAAATTCAGATCATAAAAACAATACCACAAAGGTTTTTGAAGTCTAAAATGACAAGAAAATGATCACTAATTATTTTATCGATTGTTATATTTTTTTAACTATGGATTTAAAATAATATTAATTATTATTATATAAGACAGAAATAATATATATTCATGAAAATGGCTTTTTCCAAAATAAAAAAGTATAGTGAGAAGAGGGGATTCTTTTACATTTCATATTTTTGCAAGTTGCTTTCTTTTGTGTCTCATTACAAGACTGGTGGATTTTTATATCCGCTTATGCATTTAACTTGTTATTTTGGGTGAAGTGTATGAAAAAAGTTAGTAAACGTTTCAGATAATTGTAGATATTCATCTTTGCCATAAACTAAAACTACCCAACTAGTAGTGTCTTAAAGGTTAGTTACAATATAAAACCTGAAACTTTATCGTTGTTGAATTAAATCACTGTTATTAAAATGTGTAGGTCTATCTTGCGTATTTAACAGAACATATTCTAGCAAGCATATTCACTTTAAATGAGTCATATTTATGATACAGTAGAGGTAGAGTTTTTCTGGGTTTTATATAAACTTTACAATATATTTGAGCCATTGCATAATCAACATGTATAGACATTCCTTTCCTCTTTATAGAACTTAATTTTATTATCTTTTAAAAAGAAATATTGATAATAAATCTTTGTTATTTGTTATGAGATTCATGTCCTAAGTCAAGAAAGCAACCCTCAATTATAACATTGTTCTTTTGGGAATTCGCAATCCATTTTATGATTATTTGTTTTATTAAAGAATTTACAAGAAATGCATTTTAGCAAAACCCAAGAACTGCTGAGAGCAGCAGAAAGGCAGTGAAGTGCAGTGGCAGGGCCAGGCAACCCACGACTGAAGGGTCCAGAATCAGTCTCACGAGGGTTCAAAAAGTGGTTTACATGGAAGCACTTGGTAAAATGCAGCATATTGCAAAATAATCAATTATTATATTTGGGAATTTAGTTAAATGTTGTTTGCTAGTTGCTATAAATTGTTAAATGGAAACAGGTGTGGCATATGTCTCTAATATTTGATGATATCTACGTCATAGAAGAAAACCATGCTTTATTGTAGTATGAGCCTTGGAGCTGATCATAGGCTGTAATTTGGTGATACCCAAGGATGCATATCCTATTCTATTTCTGGAACATTTCCCAGAGATACAGCTCCATTTATAAGCCTAACTTTCACCCAGTGAAGTAAAGCACTGCATATATTGTGTAGTGATGTTATTATTATTAACATACATATTCTTTATGGCATCTAAGCTCCCTTCTCACTATAACATAATAGCAAAGTTTCTTCTGTTTTATTGGCTGTCAATCACCATAAAGAAATGAGACACAAGCCATGTTCAGTCAACAAGGTGAGGCAAACACAAAAGTAACCCATCTCCTGTCCAGTACAAACTTTGTATAAAGGTGCTAACAGTGATCAGAATCCCTAGTTGACAAAGTTCATCCTGCACCTATTCTGCAAAACACTCACACTTTGTTCTGTCCCACCCCTACCAGTCCCTCCTCTTCCCTACCACCATCTCCTTGGCTCTCTGTGCCCCCTCCATTGCTCCTGTCTCCTCACCATCCTCTGCATCTTTTCCTAGCTTCTCTAGAATCGCATGACTTACCTACCCTCTTGTGGATCAGACTTTCTTGGCTGACTATGGGGAATATATTCATATGCAATGGCTTTGGAATCATGTCTCATCAATTAAGATGTGCAGTTCAATAGACCAATCAGGAGCCATGCAGGGTGCTGTGAGGTCATGCTAAGTAGTGACTAATGAGGACAAGCTGGAATAACAGGACTCCTAAGTACTCAAAGGACCCTTCCTTCCCAGTGAGATGAGTGCTGAGTCAGAGAAACAATCACTTCAATAAATTTGACCATCTCCCATTTGGCCTGGGATCAGTCCTGTCTGAAGATTCTGTTGGCCATTTTGCATTTATTGCCTGATAAAAACCTCACATGGTTGTTCCTAAGCAAGAAGAAATATTACTAGAATAAAACATGTGTAATATAAACAGCACATCACAAAAGAAACATGGTCATATTTAAGATGAGATAATGTTAGATAAAATGACAAAAGGTAATAGAGTCAGAGAAACTGTGAGTCAAGAGTCACTGAATTTATCCTTCCTGTCAGTGGAGGGACTTCCTATAAAACAAGGGTCGAAAAGTCGAATTCCTATAGGGATTAGGCAGGTAATGAAAAAAGTAAAAGTACCAGGCAGTAAGGAGTGGTGAAGACTGTGGCAAACGATAAAACACGTCTTTCTACATCATGCCACCCCTACACAGTTCTATTCAATTGTTATTTTCCAGCGAATGGGCCCAGTGCTGCTAGATTTTCCCATTTTTCAAAAGAATCTTGAAATCCAGATTTTTAATAACTTTAAAATATTTAAGTTACTCATTCCACTGTTTTGAAACACTGCCTGGAGTCAAAGAAAACATGAAAGTGGACCAGACCCAGCTCCTAGTAGTGACTTCAGCTCTATGAAAAACCTAATAGCTGATGTAAATTTCAGCAGCTCTAATCCTAAGCTCTTCCCTGCACTGAACCAAAGCTCATATGGCACAACTTCCACTTTAGATTATATAATTCTGTCCTGTGGATCAACACAGAATAACCCTATTCTCTGTATGTATTTCCTTTTTGTTCTTGAAATGTCCTCCAAAAGCAATGCCTAAGCTTTTACCTTTACTCTTACCTTTGCTAATACATCCAGTCTTTTTTTGCTCTCTAAACTATCATTTTAAATTTATTTATTTCTGTTTTATGCTTTTTCTTAAATTGTCTTCATCTTGCTCCTTCTCAAGTATCTACAGTGAGTCTCTACTGCCTTTCATTTTCAATGTGTCTGTGGTCTGGCCCACGGTTACCTATTTAAATCTCCCAGTTTGTACCTTCTGCTCTAACATATTGTTGGCAGGAAATGATTCTTCCATTCCTGATGTTTCTTTCCAAGGAGGTGGAAGTCTGCTGCAGTCTACTCTTGCTTTTCTCTGTCCCTGTACTCTTCCCATCTCTGGTATACAGAAGCGATTTAGCTGATGAGTAAATTTGAGAATAATAAACTGGGCGTGCTTACATCAGCTTTCTTTTCTCCCACCCTGGGATCTCCTTTCTACTGGGATTGAGATACCCACAGAGAACAGAAGTTCTCCATCAGTAAGAGTGATATTTTGGCCTCCACCTGTCTTTTAAGTTGTACAGAACCAGGTTAGAGAACTGAGGAGTTATTTATTGTGCTCTCTGAAAAATGCAATTCACCATGTTCCTTCCCAACTAGGGAGATTCACAAATCATTACAACTAAAAGATAATGTCTTTAATCTTACCCAAGTAGCCCTGCAGCCTTTCAAAGAGCTGAATTCAGCCCATAGTAAAGAATATTGTATTTTACCAGGTTATACCACAGGTCATAGAGAATGTGATTATGTCCTCACCACCATCAGCAGCATGGTGTGTGTGTGTGTGTGTGTGTGTGTGTGTGTGTGTGTGTGTGTGTTGGAGGCAATGAAGAAAGACTAGTAGACTCACAAAGTATTTGTTCTTGCCCATGAGTCTGTGGTTCTGAGGAGGACAGAGACCTAGAAGAAGACCAGGAGGCAGTGTTTCCTACATTCGTCACATCAGGGCTCGCACAGAGAATGATAATATTTCTATGACTCTCTGGGGTAAACAACAAAGTCCACTCCCTGTCTGACAGAAATGAATAGCCCAGTCATTCCAGTCACCTCAGGCCCCACCTAGGTGCTCCAAAGGCCAAGAAGCTCAGTATCTTAGAACAACCTTATGCCTATGCACATCAGTTCAAAAACTCTGCCTTAAGTCCAGTGACCATAGCTTATTTGTCTTTATTTCCCTGGAATCTAGCAGAGGGTTCTACCACTCAAAAATCTTTATTGAAAGATAGACATGTGCCGGGCATGGGGATCACGCTTATAATCCCAGCACTTCAGGAGGCCAAAGCAGGTGGATCACCTGAGGTCAGGACTTTGAGACCAGCCTGGCCAACATGGTGAAACCTCGTCTCTACTAAAACATACAAAAATGAGCCAGGTACATTAAGGGGGTGCCTGTAATGCCAGCTACTCGAGAGTCTGAGGCAGGAAGACTGCCTGAACTCGGGAGGCAGAGGTTGGAGTGAGCTGAGATCACATTACTGTACTCCAGTCTGGGCAACAGAGCAAGATTCTGTCTCCAAAAATAAAAAGGTTAGACATGAACACACAGGCTCCTTCTAACCCCAGGGAATGGAAGGTGCAGGATTCAAATAGTCGAAGTCCTCGGAATACTGTACTGACTATTCAGAATCAGCTTGATCAGAGAAACTTGATGTTAATACTCAACTATCATCTGCATGGATTTTTAAAAAATAATAAAATGCAGGTGACACTGTCAGACATCCACACATTTATTGCTGGTAGAAACACAACCAAGGTGGCACAATTCTGGAAATGTGAACCATAAACCTTAACGTTTTCATACCTTGGGCTTTTAAGAATTTTTCTAAGAAAAATTTCAAAAACAAAAATAAAAATTTATACCTAGAGATATTTATTGTAACATTATTTGCACAATAATAAGGCATTAAGTAAATTATCATGTGATGGAATTTTATAAAGCTTTTTAGGCATCATTTGTGAAGAGTTTTGGTGACATAGGAAAGTACTTCTCTTGTACTATTAGGTGATTAAAAATAGAATACAAAGTGGTATATAAATTATAATTTCAACCATTTAAGAAAATATATGCATATCAATATTCCAAAAATAACCAAATAACTACTGAGTGATAGGATTATGGACAATTACCAGTTTCTCCTCTTTAACCTTTTTTTTTTCCTAAATTTTTGTTTTTTTTTTTTTTTTTTTTTGAGACAGAGTTTTGCTCTGTCACCCAGGCTAGAGTGCAATGGCACAACTTTGGCTCACTGCAACCTCCGCCTTCTGGGTTTAAGGGATTCTTCTGTCTCAGCCTCCTGCCACCTAGGATTACAGGCACCTGCCACCACACCCAGCTAATTTTCTTTTATTTTTAGTAAAGACAGGGTTTCTCCATGTTGGCCAGGCTGATCTCGAGCTCCTGACCTCAGGTGACCCCCCCAACCCCTGCCTCAGCTTCTCAAAGTGTTGGGATTACAGGTGTGAGCCACCACACCTGGCCTACCTTTCTATATTTTTTAAATTTTCTACTGCCTTATTTTTATAATCATAAAATATTTTTGTAAAATCATATTTATAGGATCTGTAATAAGATGGTAAATGCTTATAACAGCAAATTAAGATGTATAATTGTATATATAGTATGTCTACAACATTTAACTTTTGTAATATATATATTTAGAAAGGAAAACTCCAAAAAAAAAAAAAACTCCAAAATGTGGTTGTCTCTGGGTAATAAGATTGAGCAATGGCTAATTCTCCTTTCTACTTTTCTGCATTTTTCAATTTCAAACAATGAAAATATATTAATCTTATGATAATAACAACAATAAAATTTTATATTTTTTAGTTCAAAATTTAACTCAGCCTTATTTTGGTAGAATTTTCAAAGTAGAAGATTAAGTAAAACCAATTTGGAGGAGGATCTAATTATTGTTCAAGGAAGAAATCTTGGCAAAAACATCAGTGAGATTAAAACAGTCTCATTGTAGCTTGAAAAAGACCCCATTCAACTTGATTTTCATAATCTATTCTGCAGTCACTGTTAGACTTAAGAACAGCAGTTCAACTTTGACATTTTCGGTACTCTGACTTTTCTCTCTATTCCAACTCACAGCTATGTCAGTTTTGAAATTTAAAGCATCTCGGGAAATAAGAGACTGTTTAACAGACAAAAGGACAATAAAAATACAATGTCTCTTCATTGTCTTTTTCATCTTCAACATGTTTTACTAAGATTCATTTGTGAAGAAGTGACAGATGTGGAGAGTTTACCAAAAAGGGACACAGCCTTTTGCAGATGATCAGGGAGAATTTCTTTCTGCTGATCCGTGTTGTCGTTAACTAGCAATATGGTTGGTTGGCATTTCCTCCCTGGAAGTGAATTTTCCCCATTACTGGAATATCTTTCTTCCACTTCATAAATCTGATACTGTGAGCATCAGAAAGCCCTGTTACTGTCCGACACTGCTTCTAATGGGCTGGAAAATAAGCAGCTCTATGTTTATGACAACTCTGACTACTTAGGGGTGAAAACGGAGAAAAACAAAGAAGGCCATTAAAATGCAAAATAATTCAAATGGCGAAATTAATATCTTCTGTTTTTGGAGTATAATCTGCCAATCACTTTGTGTTTTAATGTGCTGAGAATGAAAAGAAGAAATTAATCTCAAGTAGCATTTTAGCTGATAATAAATTATCAATTTTAAACTAAGATTATTTTTCTAATGGAGCATGCAATATATCAGACAAAGTATTTATCAAGAAGCCTCCTTCCCCTTATCCCACCCTGAGGCTATAACACTGAGCTGCTTTACCATTAACACAGGAATTTGTTGATACACTAAACCTTTTGAAACCTTTCTCTCTATTCTTTCTACTCACACAGTAAATTATTATGTGATGGAATTTTATAAAACTTTTTAGGCATCATTTATGGAGAGTTTTGGTGACATAGGAAAGTACTTCTCTTGCACTATCAGGTGATTAAAAATGGAATACAAAGTGGTATAAAATTATAATTTCAAACATCCTAAATATATACATGTAAATGTAACTATTCCAAAAATAACCAAATAGCCACTGAGTGATGGGATTATGGATAATTATTGGTTTTTTCACTTTACCTTTCTATATTTTCTAAATGCGTATACAGATAAATAAATGTCAAAGGCTTGTGGAGTAAAATATGAAGAACAGAAGAAAGGACATTGTGGCAGAGGATGCTAGCTGCTCACCAATAACTAATTGCTGTCTTTCCAGGACACACGGGTAAACTACATTTGCCAGCCTTCCTTGAAGCTATGAGCAGTCAGTCACGTGGCTGGGTTCTGGCCAATGGAATTCAGGAAGAAGAGATGACATCACTTCTGGACCTGGACCAGAAGAACCTCCATATGCAATCCTGTCTCTCTTGCCTCACCTGCCAATTGATTAGAGAAGTCCTCAATGACATTAAAAACAAAACAAAACAAAACCAAAAAATGGTGAGGAAATAACACAGGAAAGCCGCCCAGGAACTGTTTGTCCACAAATGCTCATATTGAACTATTACATGAGCAAAAACTTAACTTTTATTATGTTAAGCCACTGAAATGTTGGGGTTGCTTGTTTTAGCCTAACTAGGCTACCCTACAACCATAATTACATCTACTTAAACAACTGTTGAAATAGCCATCCACATAGAGAACTTTACCTATGTTATATCCATGATGAAAAGCAGAAACTTAAAAAATGACAAATTCTATGTTTTCAGCCCACAGATAAATAATTCAAATTACTGTTTGATTTCACATACCCTTGTTCTCTAGATGTAGTGAAACATTGAAAACGTTTTTGCTGACTTGGTGGCCATCAATCTGAGAACTTCCTATCACTCTACATAGGATATGATTAGATTTAGATTTAGAAGAAGACATCACAGAGAAAGTAACAGGGTAACATTTCGGCTCAGTCTTGAAATATGAGTAAGAGCAAAACATGTGATTAGTGTCCAAGAATTTCAAACAGGAAAGGGTTCTTAAGATAAGAAAACTAAGAGCCAGAGAGGCTGGAACTTGTCCAAGGTCACACTACTATACAGTAGCAATACTTGGTTTAGATGAGGAATCCCTTCACTTTCAGGCTAATGTTTCTTGTCTTTCCCATTTTCCTCCGTATTACCTCACGTAGCAAAGTATGTTTTGTGAATTGTCTGCTATTAGGCAATGACTGCATGTATTTTCAAATTTTTAAACATCTGTCTACACACACACACACACACACACACACACACATCCATAAACATACCTGAATGTATGTAGGTATGTTTCTAGCTGAACTGGAGCAGATCCTCTAATAGAATGTGTCCATAATTAAGGAATACTTCTCCATTGCTGCTGTCTTCAAATAGCAAATATCTAGCCACATATACTATGTGGTAACTAGTCTCCTAAGATGGAAACCAAATTTCATGCCTCATGGTATTCATGCCCTCATGTGATTGTCTCCTACACTGACTCAAGATTTCCTGTCAAATGTGGTCAAAGTGGCCTGACACCAATATCAGCCTTTAAAAGGACTGGCTGCTACATCTTCCTCTCTCTTGGAACATTCCATTTGTGGAGCCCAGAGCTACAGTGTAAGAAGTACAGCTATGTAATTAGGGCAGGCACAGTGGCTCACGGCTGTAACCCCAGTACTCTGGGAGGCTGAGGTGGGAGGCTCATTTGAGATCAGGGGTTCGAGACCAGCCTGGCCAACATGGTGAAACTCTGTCTCTACTAAAAATACAAAAATCAGCCAGGTGTGGTGGCATGTGCCTGAAATCCCAGCTACTTGGGAGGCTGAGGGACAAGAATTGCTTGAACCAGGGAGGTGGAGGTTGCAGTGAGCCAAGATCATACCATTGCACTCCGGCCTGGGCCTGGGTGACAGAGTAAGTTTCTGTCTCAAAATAAGAAAGCAAGAAAGAAAAGAAAAGACAGAAAGAAAGACAGCTACATAACTAAAAAGGCCACAGAGAGAGGCCATATCGAGGAGGAGAGAGGCCTAGTTGTCCTGGGAGCCCAGTCACAGCCACCAGGTGACCCCCACCATAGCCAACATCTGACTGTAGCCACAAGAAAGACTCAGTTAAACCTGTAGAACTTCATGGATGTGTCAACCACAGAACAATGAGAGTTAATAAACTGGTTACTGTTTTAAGCACTCACTAAGTTTTAAGGTAGTTGGTTACACAGCAATAAATTACCAAAACAGAATTTGGTTCATAGAAGTAGGGTGTTGCCATCACAAAAACCTAAAACATATGGCATTGGCTTTGGAATTTAGCAGCAGGCAGAAGCTGAAAAGCTCCTTGAGGAGATGAATAGTGAAGTCTTGAAGGACAGCAAGGAAACTGTTATTGGAAACTGAAGAAAACGTGACCTGAATTATATGCAGCCCAATTAGCAAAACTCTCACCTGCAGCATGGAAGACAGAAAGAACATGCCATAAACAGATAGCTCTGGCTAGGAGATTTTCAGTCAGAATGCAGTCAGCTTCTCCATATCCGTGGATTCTCCCTCCATGGTTTCTCATCCATTGATTCAACCAACCATGGATGGAAAAAATATTCAAATAAATAATAATAGTACAGCAACAAAAATAATACAAATTTTTAAAGTGCAGTACAACAATCATTTACATAGCATTTACATTGTATCTTGTATTATATGTAATCTAGAGATGTTTTAAAGTATACAGAAGGACGTGCATAGGTTATATGCAAATACTATACCATTTTCTATAAGGCACTTGAGCATCCTCGAATTCTGGTATCTGCAGTGTTTCTGAAACCAATTCCCCACACGTATGACTGTATCGAAAGCACCAACTGGCTTCTTTTGGCTGCCTGTGTTAACATACAGAAGGAGAAAAATGAGCTAAAAAAACTAATTCTTCAACTTTTAACCAAAATTAGGAAAAAATATACAGAATTTAGGACTTTCTGGATTCAAAAATAACACTTTCTGTTTTCTAGCTCCTACAGGCAGTAAAAGATCCTGGAAGAGATGACTTCAGAGCAAAGATCAAATCCAGGACACTTCTAACAAAACGTGATCCCAGGATTAATTTTGCATCAGTGATATAGCTAATTTGTTGAGATCTTAGGAAGTGATAACCCTTAGGAAGGGTCCTCATAGACCCTTTTATCTACACAGAAAGACTTCTAAGAACTTTAAATCGTATGTCTCATAGACACTCTCACTCAGACAATAGAGCTTCTGAGAATATTAAGATATTGTCCCACAGCACCCTGATTCCCAGGCCAAGGTAGACAGGGTCTGTCTCAAAAACAATTGTGCATGTGGCTTCTGTGTAATCAAGTGAACCCTGTAAGGTTTATAGGACACTCACACAGTTTAAGAGAACTGTACTCATAAGGTACCATTAGCTTGGACTAAAAGATGTAAACATAGTTTAAAATGAAAATAAGTATCTGGTCCCCACGTTTGTACTGATAGAAATAAAGCTAAGGAAGCTACTCAGCTGTAAATATAGGCCATTTCTTATGCAAAAGGAAAGATGACTCAGAGAGTGAAAACAAAAGCCTAAGTGGTGGAACCCAGAGCCACAGACGACCACGCTAGGGAGTAGAACTGAATTTTGATCAAAGAATTGCAACATTTTCCCAACTTAATTTGAGAATTGCTATGAACCAGTGACTGCTCTATGTAGCCTATTTTTCCTTTCATGAATGGGATGTCTTTTTCCATTTTTCATCACTGCCTAACCATTGTATATGTGTGTTGGGTGGGGAGCAGATTCTTTGTCTTTTTACTTGATCAGTCGTCAGGGTGACAGTAGCCAAACCCAAGAAACCTTAAGCTTGCCTACATATGATTGAGGTGACATGAACCCGGATTTAAAGCCCAAATTCGATGTCATAGTATGAGTAGACTTCAATAGCCTTGGAAGGAAGAAAAATGTATTTTGCATGGAGGAAGGACATACATCATTGAGAAATAGCAGGTGGACTGTGCTAGAGTCTCCAAGGATGACCACCCATTATACCATGACACTCAGTATTCATGGCCTTGCATAAGCCTCCAATATTGAATCTGGGCTGGCCTGTGACTTGAGTTAACCCCTAGACTTCAGCAGAAGTTATGCTACACTATTTCTTAGCCTAACCGTTAAAAGAACTGACAGATTTTGTTTTCTCTGACTTGGAATGCTTGCTTTGGGAAACCCTAAGATGCCACATAAGAAGTCCTGCCACAGAGACCGCATGGAGTGACGATAAGAATAGAAGAGGTCTTGAGTCTCCTTAGGGAATAAACAGGCACAGTGATCCCAGTAAAGTCCGGATGACTCTAATCCCAGTCACCAGCTGACACTAACCACGCGAGAGATTCCAAATGAGATGAGCAGGCCTGCCCAGCTGAGCCCAATCAACCCATGAAACTATGAGAAATAATAAAACGATGGTTATTTAAGCCACTAGGTTTTAGAGATACTTGTTAACAGCAAAGATGATCAAAACTTATTTGCATGACTCCTGAGGACTACATGGGAATGAGTTTGAACCTATGTACAACCAAGATTCAGAAATATATAGGCATGTCCAGTGGGCTTGGGAAGAGGGCCACCATAAGCCAGACTCCAGAGAGGAGTCCGCCACAGCGATCCGGGCTTGAGGATAAGTGCTGAATAGATGGAAACATTTGTTCTGAGTTCAAATGAGCTTCAACTTAAGCCACCCTCATTGATCCACCTGGTTGCCTATATACTGTGAAGCTAAAAAGCAAGATTATCAGGAAAAAAAGTAAAAAAAAAACAAAAACAAAAAACAAAAAATACCTTATTATTATGAGCCTAAGCAATTTTGCCAGAAGGTCTTTTCTCGCTTCTACCTCACTCTCATCCCTTGTCTCAATCCCTACCAGAGAGTCGGGGGGAAATGTTAGCAACAAGCCAAAGAAAGGAGTGAACACCAAAGGTGGGAAACAGGTTAGTTCCCTTGGGTACACACCCCAAGTATAGCAAGAGAGAGCTTAGGCACCATCCATGTGGACAAACCAATAGATAGTTATTAATAATTAACGAGGTACGATGATGGAAGCTGCTGAAACAGAAGGATGGCAAGCACAGGCTATTGACACAAACTATATAAGAAACGTACTCCCATTTTTCTAGATTCACAGAGAGAAGAAAGATTGAGGTAAGGTGAGAAGGTAAGTTGAGAGATGCTATTAATTGACACACATATAGGGAAAAACAGTTGAAGTCATCTCATCCAAAAGCCAGAAACTTGTTGGAGACATTTGGGTTACATTTGTGCATCCTTTATAGGACTTATCGCAGTGAGCAAACACCATATTCTTAATCATCTTTTCATCTATAGTTCCCAGGACCATGCCTTGTACAGAGTAGGTCTCAATCAGTATTGGCTTAGAAATATTACGGCAATCAGAAATAAATGAAGAAGTGGCTGGGCATGTTGGCTCACGCCTGTAATCCCAACACTTTGGAAGGCCAAGCAGGCAGATCACTTGAGGTGAGGAATTCATGTTGACCAGCTGGTCAACATGGAGAAACCCCATATCTACTAAAAAATACACACAAAAAAAGGTAGCCAGGCATCATGGTGCATGCCTATAATCCCAGCTACTTGGCAGGCTGAGGCAGGAGAATCGCTTGAACCCAGGAAGCGGAGGTTGCGGTGAGCCGAGATGGCGCCACTGCACTCCAGCTTGGGCGACAGAGTGAGACTCCATCAAAAAAATAAATAAATAAAAGAAAAGAAAAGGAAAGAAATGAAAAAGTTATGAAGACCTGACTGGAGTCAAATATGCATTAAATGGATTTAGCTGTTATTATTTGAGTGCCCTGTTGTGTTTAAGACAAACTACAATTGCTGTATGTTAGGTGGAAAAGAAAGTAAATATTAAGAGTAAAATATGAATCATCCCAATTAACATTGACTATAACTCAAATCGGGGGATGTCCAGAAAGACCATCAATCAGTGACATGAGAGAAGTACAATAAGGAGTCTTTTTACTAGCATAGGAATGCATTTGTCTCATCAATCACCTTCCATGTGCAGAAAGCTATGAGGAATAATACCATCTCTTTAAGAAAGTGACAGGTCAAGACAACACACACACATACTGAGAACCAGTTTACATAGCACAGAAAGGTCCTGTTAATTCTGCTACTTCTCCTGACACCTTCCTTAATAAACACCCTGAGTTTGCTAGGATAACATGAGGAAATCAGAGCCTAGTTTGACTCATGGATACTTCGGAAACTTGATTGATTTCATGATACCAAGCTCCAGGACTCAACTTTGATAAGGATTATATGAAGTATTAGATTGGTACAAAAGTAGCTGCAGTTTTTGCCATTACTTTTAATGGGAAAAAACTGCAATTACTTTTGCAGCAACCTAATATGTCCCTGCCGATGGCACAATACTTTTGACAATTCCTGCCCAGTTCAGTTTCTCCCTTCTATTGATACCAGACCCCACCACTCACCCAATTAGCCTTTCAGTCAGGGATTTCCTTAGTATTGTCACTTTGCGGTCACCAGAAAAATGTTGCTGGACCCCATGGGTGGGTATCGACACAAAGCAACAATACCAAGGAAACCACCGACCCAAAGGCTAACTTGGGTAAGTGGTGGGGTACCTGGGTAAAGGATAAGGTTGGGTTAGAGGTCCAATTTAGGACCCTGTTTAGCATGTCATCAAGAAATAAACATAAAAGTGGGCAACCAGCAGCCCTTGGGGCTGCTCCATGGAGTAGCTATTCTTTTATTCCTTTGCTTTCCTAATAAATTTGCTTTCACTTTACTCTATGGACTTGTCCTGAATTCTTTCTTGTGTGAGATCCAAGAACTCTTGGATCTGGAACTCTTGGGGTCTGGATCGGACCCCTTTCCAATAACACAATCATCATTCAGACCATACCCACTAATAATTAGGAAGACTATTGTTGGGAGTGACTGCAAATATAATTTCCTTCAATTCAGTTTGGGTTTTTTTGGGGAGGAAGGTAAGATGTTCAGGGAACACATCTTTTTTTCCCCTAGTTTTACTAAGATGTAACTGACAAATAAAAATTTTATATATATATTTACAGTATATGTGATGTTTTGATATGTGTCTACATTGTGAAATGACTACCACAATCAAGCTAATTAACATGTCCATTGCTTCACATAGATTTTTTGTTTGTAGTGAGAACACTTAAGATCTACTCTCTAAACAAATATCAAGTATAAAATAACAGTATTTTTAACTGTAGTCACCCAGTCATCATGCCGTCGTCCCTGGAACTTATTTTCCTTCAACTCGATTTTTTTCATCTTGTGGAGTCTTATGCACTGTTTTATTTGGGAGGCTCTTGTACCTACCCATTAGCTATGGAGAAACTCCCAGATAGGTCTATATCCTCACACATGCTGAATCATATTGCATCTCCAACATCCAATAAATACTAACTTCATCATAAATCCTAAGGACACTGTTTAACTATACACCAAACATTAAAAAAAAAAAACCAACTATAAAGAGCATCTGTTGGGTCAGGCATGGTAGTGCATGCCTGTAATCCCAGCACTTTGGGAGGCCAAGGCAGGAGGATCACAAGGTCAAGAGATCAAGACCGGAAGCTCTCGGTGAATGCACGGAGAGGGTGAGTCAGGGCCACATTTCCACATGGATCTTTGTTGCCCACAGAACGGGGAAATTCCCAGCTATAAAAGAGACGCGAGACGCCAGGCAGAGGTTTTGGCTGGTGCAGCCGGCAGCCGGTGTGGCCAGCGGCCGGCGCTGTAGCACAGTGGCGCTACACAGAGCTCCGCACAAAGCGCACTGGTCCTGGTGCCCTGTTGAACCGGCAATCTGAGACTTGAGAGGGCTGAACTTGAGACTGAATGGGACTTGGACAGTGAGCCAGCCCAGGAGATTCCAGGAAAACACCGTTTGGGGTAGCACAGTGGGACAAACAAAACAAAGATTCCAAATGCCCCCGGTGGAGAGGTTCTCTTAGGGCACAGCTGAACCCAGTACGGTGCAGCTCCGTGGGGGAGGGGCGTCCGCCATTACTGAGGCAATCCGCCCCTACTGAGGTACACGCCCATTGCTGATGCAGCCTGCCGTTGCCGAGGCAACCCACTACAACAGAGAGACGCCGCCGCAGGGCGTAGCCCGTGGCAGCAGGGCGGAGACCGCAGCAGAAGGGCAGAGCCTGCAGCAACAGGGCGAACCTCACACCAGCAGGGCGGAGCCTCAGCAGGCAAATAGTAACTAGACTGCCTCCTAGCTGGGCAGGACAGCACAATGGACACTCACAAAGAAAGCCCCAACCCCCTCCGAGACAGAGCATCTGAGAAAAAAAGGGTTTTTTTATGAGTTCTGTTGCAGCAGAATTAAACGTAGCAGCCTAACAGCCCTGAATGAACAACAGAGATCACAGCTCAGCACTTGAGCTCCTATAAAGTACAGACTGTCTCCTCAAGCAGCTCCCTGACCCCTCTATATCCAGAAGACTGACATTTGGCAGGCATCATTCTGGGACAAAGCAGAAAAAGAAACTGGTAGCATCCCTCACTGTTCTGCAGCTGCTATAGGTGCACCCCAGACAAGCAGGGCCTGGAGTGGACCTCAGCAGTCCTACAGTGGAAGGGCTAGACAGGTAGAAGAAAAACCAAGTAACAGAAATACTTCATCATCAACAATCTGGGTGTCCACTCAGAGACCCAATTGAAAAGTCAGCAACTACACAGACAACAGGTGGATAAATCCACAAAGATGGGAAGAAACCAGCACAAAAAGGAGGAAAACACCCTAAACCAGAACACATCGCCTCTTACAAAGGACCAAAACTCCTCACCAGCAAGGGAACAAAGCTGGACGGAGAATGACTGTGACGAAATGACGGAATTAGACTTCAGAAGGTGGATAATGAGAAACTTTTGTGAGCTAAAAGAACATGTTCTAACTCAATGCAAAGAAACTAAGAACCTTGAAAAAAGATTTGAGGAAATGATAACAAGAATGGATACCTTAGAGAGGAATATGAATGAATTAAAAGCGCTGAAAAACACAATACGAGAACTTCGCGAAGCATGCACAAGTTTCAACAGCCGAATTGACCAAGCAGAAGAAAGAATATCAGAAGTCGAAGATCAATTCAATGAAATAAAACAAGAAACCAAGATCAGAGAAAAAAGTGCAAAAAGGAATGAACAAAGTCTCCAAGAAATGTGGGACTATGTAAAGAGACCTAACCTACGTTTGATAGGTGTACCAGAATGTGACGAAGAGAATGAATCCAAGCTGGAAAATACTCTTCAGGATATAATCCAGGAAAATTTCCCCCACCTAGCAAGACAGGCCAACACTCAAATGCAGGAAATACAGAGAACACCACAAAGATATTCCGCAAGAAGAGCAACCCCAAGGCACATAATCATCAGATTCAACAAGGTTGAAATAAAGGAGAAAATACTAAGGGCAGCCAGAAAGAAAGATCAGGTCACCCACAAAGGGAAGCCCATCAGACTCACAGCAGATCTCTCAGCAGAAACCCTACAAGCCAGAAGAGAGTGGGGGCCAATATTCAACATCCTTAAAGAAAAGAACTTTCAACCCAGAATTTCATATCCAGCCAAACTGAGCTTCAGAAGTGAAGGAAAAATAAAATCCTTTGTGAACAAGCAAGTACTCAGAGATTTTGTCACCACCAGGCCTGCTTTACAAGAGCTCCTGAAAGAAGCACTACACATAGAAAGGAACAACCAGTACCAGCCATTCCAAAATCACACTAAATGCTAAAGAGCATCAACATAATGAAGAATCTACAACAACTAACGGGCAAAACAGCCAGCTAGCATCAAAATGGCAGTATCATTCACAAATAACAATATTAACCCTAAACATAAATGGATTAAATGCACCAATCAAAAGACACAGACTGGAAAATTGGATAAAAATCCAAACCCATCAGTGTGCTGTATCCAGGAAACCCATCTCACATGCTAGGATACACAAAGGCTCAAAAAAAAAAGGATGGAGGAAGATTTACCAAGCAAATGGAGAGCAAAAAAAAGCAGGAGTTGCAATTCTCGTCTCTGATAAAATAGACTTTAAAGCAACAAAGATCAAAAGAGACAAAGAAGGCCATTACATAATGGTAAAAGGATCGATACAACAAGAAGAGCTAACGATCCTAAACATATATGGACCCAATACAGGAGCACCCAGATACATAAGGCAAGTTCTTAATGACTTACAAAGGAACTTAGACTCCCACACAATAATAGTGGGAGATTTTAACACTCCACTGTCAATATTAGACAGATCAACCAGACAGAAAATCAACAAGGATATCCAGGGCTTGAACTCAGACCTGGAGCAAGCAAACCTGATAGATATTTACAGAACTCTCCACCCCAAATCCACAGAATACACATTCTTCTCAGCACCACATCACACCTACTCTAAAACTGACCACAATTGGAAGTAAAGCACTCCTCAGCAAATGCAAAACAACTGAAATCATAACAAACAGTCTCTCAGACCATAGTACAATCAAGTTAGAACTCAGAATTCAGAAACCAACCCAGAACCGCACAGCTTCATGGAAACTGAACAACTTGCTCTTGAATGTTGACTGGATAAACAATGAAATGAAGGAAGAAATAAAGAAGTTCTTTGAAATCAACGAGAATGAAGACACAACATGCCAGAATCTCTGGGACACATTTAAAGCAGTCTCTAGAGGAAAGTATATAGCAATAAGTGCCCATATGAGGAGAATGGAGAGATCCAAAATTGACACCCTATCATCAAAATTGAAAGAGCTAGAGGAGCAAGATCAAAAAAACTCAAAACCCAGCAGAAGACAAGAAATTACTAAGATCAGAGCTGAGCTGAAGGAGATTGAGACACGAAAAACCCTTCAAAAAATCAATAAATCCAAGAGCTGTTTTTTGAAAAGATCAACAAAATAGACAGACCACTAGCCAGATTGATTAAAAATAAAAGGGAGAACAACGAAATAGATGCAATAAAAAATGATAAATGGGAAATCACCACAGATTCCACAGAAATTCAAACCATCATCAGAGAATATTACAAACAACTCTATACACATAAACTAGTAAACCTGGAAGAAATGGATAAATTCCTGGACTCCTGTGTCCTCCCAAGCCTAAACCAGGAGGAAGCTGAAACTATGAATAGACCAATAACAAGGTCAGAAGTCGAGGCAGCAATTAAGAGCCTACCACACAAAAAAAGCCCAGGTCCAGATGGGTTCACAGCTGAATTCTACCAGACACACAAAGAGGACCTGGTACCATTCCTTCTGAAACTATTCCAAATAATCCAAAAAGAGGGAATCCTTCCCAAATCATTTGATGAGACCAATATCATCCTGATACCAAAACCCGGCAGAGACGCAACAAGAAAAGAAAACTTCAGGCCAATATCCATGATGAACATAGATGCAAAAATCTTCAATAAAATATTGGCAAGCCGATTGCAACAGCAAATCAAAAAACTTATTCAGCATGATCAAGTAGGATTCATCCCGGGGATGCAAGGCTGGTTCAACATACGCAAGTCTATAAACGTAATTCACCACAAAAACAGAACCAAAAACAAAAACGACATGATTATCTCAATTGACGCAGAGAAGGCATTCGGCAAAATTCAACAGCCCTTTATGCTAAAAACCCTCAATAAACGCGGTATCGATGGAACGTATCTCAAAGTAATAAAATCTATTTATGACAAACCAACAGCCAATATCATACTGAATGGGCAAAAACTGGAAGCATTCCCTTTGAAATCCGAAACTGGACAAGGATGCCCTCTTTCACCACTCCTATTCAATATAGTACTGAAAGTTCTAGCCAGAGCAATCAGGCAAGAAAAAGAAATAAAGGGTATTCAAATAGGAAAGGTGGAAGCCAAATTGTCTCTATTTGCAGACGACATGATAGTATACCTAGAAGACCCCATCGCCTCAGCCCAAAAACTCCTGAAACTGATAAGCAACTTCAGCAAAGTCTCAGGATATAAAATCAATGTGCAAAAATCACAAGCATTCCTCTACACCAATAACAGAATTAAAGAAAGCCAAATCAAGAATGAACTGCCATTCACAATTGCTACAAAAAGAATAAAATACCTAGGAATACAACTCACAAGGAACGTAAGGGACCTCTTCAAGGAAAACTACAAAACACTGCTCAATGAAATAAGAGAGAACACAAACAGATAAAGAAACATTCCATGTTCATGGTTAGGAAGAATTAATATTGTGAAAATGGCTATACTGCCCAAAGTAATTTACAGAATCAACGCTATCCCCATCAAGCTACCATTGACTTTCTTCACAGAACTGGAAAAAACCACCATGAACTTCATATGGAACCAAAAGAGAGCCCAAATAGCCAAGTCAATTCTAAGCAAAAAGAACACAGCAGGGGGCATCACACTACCAGATTTCAAACTATACTACAAGGCTACGGTAATCAAAACAGCATGGTACTGGTACCAAAACAGAGACATAGACCAATGGAACAAAACAGAGGCATTGGAGGCAACGCAACATATCTACAACCATACGATCTTTGATAAACCTGACAAAAACAAGCAATGGGGAAAGGATTCCCTGTTTAACAAATGGTGTTGGGAAAACTGGCTAGCCATGTGCAGAAAGCAGAAACTGGACTCCTTCCTTACACCTTACACTAAAATTAACTCCAGATGGATTAAAGACTTAAACATAAGACCTGGCACCATAAAAACCCTAGAAGGAAATCTAGGCAAAACCATCCAGGGCATAGGAGTAGGCAAGGACTTCATGAACAAAACACCAAAAGCATTGGCAACAAAAGCCAAAATAAACAAATGGGACCTAATCAAATTCCACAGCTTCTGCACGGCAAAAGAAACAGTCACTAGAGTGAATCGGCAACCAACAGAATGGGAAAAAATTTTTGCAGTTTACCCATCTGACAAAGGGCTGATATCCAGAATTTACAAAGAACTCAAACAGATTTACAGGAAAAAAACAAGCCCATTCAAAACTGGGCAAAGGATATGAACAGACACTTTACGAAAGAAGACATATATGAGGCCAACATCATATGAAAAATGCTCATCATCACTGGTCATCAGAGAAATGCAAATCAAAACCACATTGAGATACCATCTCATGCCAGTTAGATTGGCGATCATTAAAAAATCTGGAGACAACAGATGATGGAGAGGATGTGGAGAAATAGGAACACTTTTACACTGTTGGTGGGAGTGTAAATTAGTTCAACCATTGTGGAAGACAGTGTGGCGATTCCTCAAGGCCTTAGAAATAGAAACTCCATTTGACCCAGCAATCCCATTACTGAGTATATATCCAAAGGACTATAAATCGTTCTACTATAAGGACACATGCACACGAATGTTCATTGCAGCACTGTTTACAATAGCAAAGACCTGGAACCAACCCAAATGCCCACTGATGATAGAATGGATTGGGAAAATGTGGCACATATACACCATGGAATATTATGCAGCAATCAGAAATGATGAGTTGGTGTCGTTTGTAGGGACATGGATGAATCTGGAGAACATCATTCTCAGCAAACTGACACAAGAACAGAAAATGAAATACCGCATGTTCTCACTCATAGGCAGGTGATGAAAAATGAGAACACATGGACACAGGGAGGGGAGTACTAAACACTGGGGTCTATTGGGGGGAAAAGGGGAGGCCCAGCGGGAGGGGGAGATGGGGAGGGATAGCCTGGGGAGAAATGCCAAATGTGGGTGAAGGGGAGAAAGGAAGCAAAACACACTACCTATGCAACTGTCTTGCATGTTCTGCACATGTACCCCAAAACCTAAAATGCAATAAAAATTTTTAAAAAAAAAGAGTGATCAAGACCATCCTGGCCAACATGGTGAAACCCCATTTCTACTAAAAATGCAAAAATTAGCTGGGCATGGTGGCACATGCCTGTAGTCCTAGCTACTCGGGAGGCTGAGGCAGGAGAATCACTTAAATCTGAGAGGCAGACGTTGCAGTGATCCAAAATTGCACCACTGCACTCCAGCCTGGTGACAGAGCGAGATTCCGTCTCAAAACAAGAAAAGAGAGCATCTGTTGGTGTTGGCCACTAAAATCCATTTTACCTTCCTGTGGTAAGTGAACTTTTTTCTGGAACCATTTTCCACCTACTTTCAATATGTGAGGTTCAAAAGGGTTGAGCCAACAGTGTGGTCCAGGGGTGGGCATATAACCTGGGCTTGGCTAGTTGGAATCCCACTGGCCACAGTAATTGATCCATTGATGGGTCTATTATTCACTTAAGCACACTTAAGCTAATTCTATACATTTACTAAAGCAACTGGGAGAGGGACCTTCTTCCCATCTTCCCACTGTAAGGGGAGTTGCCTGAGAAAAAAGCTGATATTGAAGAAAGCAAAGCTGCTAGCTGAAGAAGGAAAGCTTGGTAACATCTACTCTTGAACTTTCCAGGTAGGTGAATCAATAAATTCTTCCTCATACTTAAAATCTATTTTAGTTAGGTTTTCTATGATTAAAACTGAAAGTTCTGTGACATAAAGACATTTAAAAATTTTTAAGACATGAAGGAATGTCAATGTCTCTAGGGATTAGTCCAAGATGTAAAAGGGATGTGGGGACCCACTTAGAACCCCACAGTTAGTATGAAAATTCTTTTAAGCTGAAGATATTTGAGATTTAACAGATGTGGAAAGAAGCTTTCTAGGAGCTTCCCTCATATGACTAAAAGCAGAAACTGTGGGAAAAGAGACTTCCATATACTGCTTCTTTAGAGCAAGTCTACTCCCAAGAAGAAAACAGAGTACATCTACTCTCTGGAGGAGTTTCAAAATCATGAAGAAAACAAAAAGACGGAGAGTTCCTGCATGAACAAACATGATCATAAACTTTCTTATCTCCTACTTGTTCTCCTAAAACCCATTTTTCTTTTCTAAAGAAATCTATTTGTTCTTCCCATGGAAGTCTTTTCTACCACTTCCCTTTTTCCTACTGGGGTTGGTGTATAAACTTCAGTTATTTATGAAGCTAGCTACTTCTTTATTATTTGAATAATAAGCCTTTTCTTCTTGTTAGTCTATCTTTTGTCAGTTTAATTTTCAGGCCCCCTGTTATTGAACATAAGAAAGTAGAGGAAAAGTCTTTTCCTCCCAACAAAGACAAAAGGAAGAGGATAAATGCAGAGGTATCCATAAGCTACCAACTCTGGGTGCTCAGTTCCCAATTCTACCTGCATAGCTACCTTTAATCAGGGTAATGGACAACAAGCAGACCAAGTCAAGGAAACATGCCATTTAAAAGTAAAAAAGAGTGGTAATTTTTACTTTTAAAAAAAATGTGAGGCCAGGCATGGTGGTTCATGCCTGCAATCCCATCACTTTGGGAGGCTGAGGCAGATGGATCACCTAAGGTCAGGAGTTTGAGATCAGCCTAACCAACATGGTAAAACACTGTCTCTATTCAAAATACAAAATTAGCCAGGCATGGTGGTGCATGCCTGCAATCCCAGCTACTTGGGAGGCTGAGGCAGGAGAATTGCTTAACCTGGGAGGTGGAGGTTGCAGTGAGCCAAGACGTGCCATTGCACTCCATCCTGGGCAACAAGAGTGGGCAAACTCCGTCTCAAAAAAAAAAAGGAGAAAAAATATGTGGCCAGGCATTATGGCTTGTGTCTGTAATCCCAGCACTTTGGAAGGCCAAGGTGGGTCGATTGCTTGAGCCCAAGAGTTCCAGACCAGCCTGAGCAACATAGGAGACTCCCTCTCCACAAAAAGTACAAAACTTAGCCAGGCGTGGTGGCACACATCCATAGTCTCAGCTACTCAGAAGGCTGAGGCAGGAGGATCTCTTGAGCCTGAAAAGCAGAGGTTGCAGTGAGCCATGATTGCACCACTGCACTACAACCTGGGCAACAGAGGGAGATCTTATCTTAAAAAAAGAAAAAAAGTTAATGATTTTAAAGTATTTATGGATATTTACTTAAACAATTTCTTAAGTTCGCATTTCTCTATTTTGTAAACTCCAAAGAATGCGTTATCTAAAGTGCACTAAGGCATCTATCATTCCTTAGGAAATGGCCATCATTTGATTCCTGACTGGTCTCCTAGTCATATGTTTTGCTGGCTCATGGTTCTACCTCAGGCTAAGGTCTTCCAAACTGGCTACTGGCCACTTCAGCCTAAAATCTCAGAAAAAAACTGATCGTCCCCATTCCCTGATGGCTCCCAACCTCCCAACAGCCATATCCCCTAGTGATTATCTGATCTGCAAGTTTCCTTTTACTCGAATGCAGAATCTGCCCCAGAAATAATTCCAAGCCGTGCAACATCCTATGACCAGCTGGAATTAAAGTTATGCTAACAAAGATCTTGGCACCTTCTCTTGCAGGTTGTAAAGTTGTATACAGTAGTCCTTCCTGGATCTCTAAGGTCTACTTTATCTTTATTTCCATGGTAGATATTTTTAAAACATAGAAATAACAAAATAAAATAATGTTTATAAATAGATGCCAAATTTTAAAAATATTATCTATAAAGATTCAGTACAGAAACAAAATAAAGTATTAGTAAGATTTGCCTGATGCCCCCTTCGGATAATTTTCTACATCCTCCCGGGCTTTGGAAAGCCTTCATCACAATTCCCTAGGAAAGAACAACTTCTGGGCTGCTCTCTCTGGTTTTACTTTGTCTCTTTTTTCCACTCTTTCTCCATTCTTGTTCAATGTCTTGATCTCTAGATTCTGTTGTTTACCAAATTATTTGTAGATAAATTCTTATGTGACATAATTGCATTTTAATGTGGATTTTCTAAAGAAAATACCTTAATCTACATGAATTGGAATTTCAGGCAAGATGGAAAGTGATAGAGGTGCAATTTGGGGACGGAGATGCCATTTAAGCGCCTGCGCCTCAAATCATGTCTAGAAATATGTGTAGGTTCCGCTGGCCTCAACTTTGCCCATCAGGTAGTATTACTGATCAAGATCTAGCAGGAGAAGCAGCAGCCTCGAGAGAACTGAAGCATTCACCTTCCTTGAAGAATTCATCTTTTCTGACCACACTTAGAACAATCATTTTGTAGGCCAGACACGGTGGCTCACACCTGTAATTCCAGCACTTTGGAACGGATCACCTGACGTTAGGAGTTTGAGACCAGCCTGACCAACATGGAGACATCCCATCTCTACTAAAAACCCAAAATTAGCTGGATGTGGTGGCACATGTCTGTAATCCCAGCTACTTGGGAGGCTGAGAAAAGCACTTGAACCTGGGAGGTGGAGGTTGCAGTGATCCAAGATCACGCCATTGCACTCCAGCCTGGGCAACAAGAGCAAAACTCTGTTTAAAAAAAAAATCATTTTGTAGACATTTTAAAAATTTTTTGCTTTCAAGTTGCATTAGAAAGACTATTATGTATTATTTTTTAAACAAGAAGGAAATATACATGTCCAGGCCAGGGCAAAGCTCGCTTTTTCTCTACCAAAATCCCAGGCCACAGGACTCTGTAAATAGAAGCCACAGCGGGCTCTATTTCTCTCTCTCTTTCTGGCTTCTGTAAACATAAAATAAAATTTTAAGCCCCTAAACCATCGAAATGGACCCCTCCTCTCAGCCAACATCATTTCAAAGTTAACATAAAAAACTAGTTCAGGCCATAATGGGAAGTGGGGTCAGACATGCCTCATTATACTTACCTCCCTTTTGGAATTCAGGCATAGCTGACCAGCATTAACATCAACACAGAGACCTTAAGACTGATAGAACAGACTCTTAAACATTTACAATCTATTCCCTTCTATTGATGCTGTCTGTATAATGGAAACCCTGGTCTCTACAACCCTTTATCTTAACCCAGACACTGCCGTCCATTGATTCTACGTCTTCAGATAATAACTTAACTCTTCCAACCAATTGTCAGTCAGAAAATCTTTGAATATACCTATGACCTGGAAGCCCCCGCTTTGAGTTGTCCTGCCTATTGGGACTGAACCAATGTACATCTTACATATGTTGATTGATGTCTTATATCACCTTAAAATGTATAAAACCAAGCTGTAGCCTGACCACCTTGGGCACATGTTCTCAGGATCTGCTGGGGGCTGTGTCACAGTGAAGAGTTCAACTCTTCGTTGACACACTCTCCATTTCCAAATCTCTCGATGTTTTCTGCCCATCTTGGGGCTTCCATATGGACTTTCCCTCACCACCATGTCTCCTTAGGTTACTAGCTTGGGTGGACTTCCAGCTTTGATTGCCATTTCTCAGGACACTGTCCTGTGGTGATTGGTTCCCTTCAGCTCCAAGCACTGTAGCTTGCCTGACAAATCCCGCCTTGCTATGAATCTACAGAGCTAAGAAAAACACAAGTGTACGTTAGTGAGCCACACACTTATTCTACTAAAAGCAAAAATGATTTCAATGAACTTCCTCTCAACTGAAAAGCAGAAAAACATGAAAATTGCACTAATTCAGGCTAAATGCAGCCTACATGATGAATGAAAATATGAAATTCATTTGTAAATGAAATGTTTTGCTTTAATATATATATAGTAACTTAAATCAGGCTTAACATTTATCAGATATAAGTTCGTTAGAAGCTGGGTTTTTCAGTTTTATTTTAAGTTCAGGGGTACATGTGTAGGATGTGCAGATTTATTACATAGGTAAACATGTGCCATGATGATTTGCTGCACCTATCAACCTATCACCTAGGTATTAAGCCCAGCATGCATTAGCTCTTTTTCCTGATACTCTGCCTCCCCACCCTCCTGACAGGCTCTAGTGAGTGTTGCAGAACCTGTTTAAATGAACAAAATAAAACCTTTATTTGCAACCTGCCCACTCCAGAGCTCCCCACTTCTCCTGCCCTGTTTCTTTTCTTTTTCCCCCGCAGCACTATCACTTTTAGAAAAGCTAGATGATTTAATTATTTATTTTTGCTCACTGCATGCCCTTGCTAGAATGTAAACTCGAGAGCCATGAGATTCTTTGTGTCTTTCACTGATGCATCTCAAACACCTAGAACAGCGCTTGGCACATTACACATCTCAAGTAAAATTGATTGATTGAATGAATGAGAAGTAGCCAGTCAAAACTACTCATACAAAAAGGGCTTGAGAGATTTGAGTTTTTTCAATTTCCCCAGTAATTTTTAAAATATTATTCATTGACATATAACTTTCGTTGCTAGGTCCAAATAATCACTCTTTGTTCTTCTTTGTCCCTTTAAACACCTGAAACATAATTTTTAAATCACTTGATAATTTTATTTTGTTTTGTATTTCATTAGGAGTGGATTCTTCTCCTGATTGATAATTTTGTTACTGTCTTTGGTAGTGATAGTTTTCCTAATGGAAACTATTTATATTTGGGTTGGTAGACTCCTTTTGGGTGGAGTGTTTATGTTGACGTTTTTGCTCGGGTTGTTTACTTGCTCTGTGGTCACCTCTCCCTATGGATAAGTTTTGCAGTTGCCTCCACTCAGCCCCCAGGGAGAACTTTAGCACACAAATCCACCAGGTCTTGCTTTGGAGGTATGGTGCTCCTAGCCCAGAGTGATGGGACTATTGTAGATCTAGTCACTGAGCCAAATAGATCCTGCTGTTTGGCTTGCTCTATTTCCTCCCATTCCCTACAGAGATTCAGCTTTATGAAGCCATTGCTTCAAGCAGTGATCAGAGCGGTTCCAACCTCCTTTCATGGTCAGGCAGGCCCACCTAGCCTTTGGTTTTACACAGTGATGCTGGCTCTGGTGCCCCACCACATGTGGGCCACTTTGGTTTTCATTGCCCTGTAGGAGTAACCCTCCTCACTCTGTCTATTTCTGGACCTACAGCCCAGCAGGCCTATACTGCAGTCCAGCTTACCACTGAGTGTTTCCATTTCTGGCCCATGAAAATGTTTGGCTTTGGGTTTTTTTCCACAGCTAATGTCTTTCAAGTTTGGAGCAGAGAAGAAAGTCTTAAAGATATACGTACAACATACTTGATGGGGAAGTATGGAAAGAACATAAAGAAGGGTGTAGCTATAGACAAATCTGCAGATCAGGGGTCAGAAACTGAAGAACATCACAGTTTTGCTTAAGAATGGCTCTGCTTTCAAAGACACAAAAATATTCCAATCAAAGCTAGCAGGTATGTCAGCTGAGGAATGAATGATGCCCAAACACATATTCACTGTAAGATTCTAACACACAGACATTCAAAGAAGAGGAGGAAGGAGACAAAACCGGATTGCCAGGATGCCAGTCAATCCATGCAGTTGTCCGGGGTTCCTGCTTGTCAACTCCCATTAACTTAAACCCAGTTGGAAAGAACATGATCAGGAGATTAATTGTGCCACTAAATTCCAAATTTCATTGAAAAGTCCAACACTCTTATACACTGGTGTTTCTTGCACAGTTCAGAAATTTGCATTGAGGGTGTCACCAATCCCCAGGAATTTCTTAGGTTCTTTTCTGCCTATTTGTGTTCATTCTGCATTTTAAAAACTTCTTCCTTTGCTTTTATATTTATCTTCATATTTTCCTGGTGCCCAAATGCAGTACCACATATGAACTAAGCTGGAGCCCCATCTAAGAGTCCATGCTCTGCCTTCTTGCAATAGTGCTCTGCCTAGTTACACGAGACATCTCCAAGCACCCTATGTTCTTGGCCTTAAATTTCCCCTGGACCCAATTTCCTACTTCTGTTTCTGTCTCCCACCAAATACCATAGTTGGCTGGGTAGATGGTTTGTTTTCTTGTTTTAAGTCTGATGATATTGTTTATGCTGAAGATGCTACTGTTTTATACTTTGGAAATGTTTCGTTCTGACAATCCTCCTCCCTAGGTTAGATTTCCCCTCTGCCTCCACATTTATGCCAGCTGGAGCATCCTTCCATCAACACATTTCTGAACTGGAGCTAATGTTGTTGATGCTTCTCAAGGTTTCAGTGCTGCAGGGAAAAGCAACATGTCTTCTCCTATGTGCTTTCTAGCTTCTGTTCAGACCAACAGAAATACTGCTTTCTTGACCTCTTTTTCTACAGCAACACAACCTCTTTCTTATCTATTTCCCTCTCCTTAGGATGCCCTATGTCTCTCTTTCTCTTTCTCACATGTTCTTGCTCAGTCGGCCAGACTGGAGTGCAGTGGCACAATCACAGCTCATTGCAGCCTCTAACTCCTGGGATCAAGCAATCCTTCCCGCTCAGCCTCCTGAGTAGCTAGGACTACAGGCACACACCACCCCTCCCAGTTAATTTAAGATTCCCTATCTCATTCATGTAGATTCACATATTTTCCCAAATTTCATCTATTCCTAGAGGAATCTCATTCCTCCTCTACAACATGTAGGCTTACACATTTGTCTGATTGATGTCATCCTTCCCAGTATGTTCTCTTTCCACTTAACCTCAAGAAAAAAATCTATTCTTAAAGTTAGTCCTGTTTCCCTTCATGTTTCAGACTCACCACTACTAAAGCCCAAGCAGTACTTTTCTGATGCTCTATCATATTTTGAATCTTTCTTCTTCATCTGTACTTTTTCTTCTGCCTCTGAGCAAACACGGTACCTATAGCCAGAGTGTTCTGGCACCAGAGGCCTTTATATTTTCCAAGATGACAAATTCATGTATAGGAAGGGTCCACTTAAAATATGTATCTCTCTCTGTGTGTATATAGAAAGAGATATATGTAAATGGATATAAAGGAATATTCTTACAAATATGTGGATTTCTTAAACGAGAATCAAAAAGCAAAATGAAAAGCAGGTCCCCCAAAATGAGACTAGACCAATCAACTTGATTGCACTAACATTTAGGCCTGTATGACCAAAGATTCCATGAAGAAAAGCTGGAAGCTAAGCAAAGCTGACTAGGAAAAAGTATATGCAGCATACTTAACAAAATATCATCACATAGATTAATAAGAAAAAAATCAGGCAATGTAATAGAAGTCTGAACCGAGATTATAAACAGATGATTCACAAAAGAGAAAATGCAAATGGCCAATAAACATGAAAAGATGTTCAATCTCACTAGAAACCAGAAAAATGCAAAGTAAAACAATGACATACTGTTTCTCTCCCTTAGATTCACACAAAGATTTAATTTTACTTATGGGTTTTTGCAAGGTTTTGAGGAACTGGGTACTCTCAGATACTGCTGTGGGAATATAAATTGGTTCAAGCAATTTACACATAGTCTGCAACCCAGCAGTTCCACATATAGATTTCTATTTGAGAGAAACTCTGGCACATATTCACTTTGCAGACACTTATTCAAAGGTTCCAGGCAGCACTGTTTATAACAGACTAGTATTTGTAGCAATAATAGTTAAAATGAATATACTAGATCCATTTGTATCAACATGGATAAATCTCAAAACATCATTGCTAATTGAAAAAGGCAAGCTGTAGAATAACATGCATAGGCCACTATTTTGTCAAACACAAACACACAGATGACACTAAAATGATATTCTGAAAACTCATAATATTGGTTACCTCTTGCCCTCTTTTTCTACAGCAACACAATCTAACTCTTTACTCCTGTTGTTCCATATCCATTTCCCCCTAAGGATTACTTACCTCTCTTACTCTCTCTGTATTAGTCTGCTCTCACACTGCCAATAAAGACATACCTGAGACTGGGTAATTTATACAGAAAAAGAGGATTAATGGACTCACAGTTCCACATGGCTGGGGAGGCCTCACAATCATGATGGAAGATGAGAAGCAAGTCACATCTTACATGGATGGTGGCAGGCAAAGAGAGAGAGAGCTCATGCAGGGAAATTCCCCCTTATAAAACCATCAGATCTCATGAGACTTATTCACTATCATGAAAACAGCACAGAAAAGACCTGCCCCCATGATTCAATTACCTCCCACAGGTCCTTCCCACAATGAGTGGGAATTCAAGTTGAGATTTGGGTGGGGACACAGCCAAACCATATCATTCCATTTCTGGTCCCTCCCAAATCTCATGTTCTCACATTTCAAAACCAATTATGCTTTCCCAACAGTCCCCCAAATTCTCAACTCATTTCAGCATTAACTCAAAGTCCACAGTCCAAAGTCTCATCTGAGACAAGGCAAGTCTCTTCCACCTATGAGCCTGTAAAATCAAAAGCAAGTTAATTTCTTCCTAGATACAATGGGGATACAGACACTGGGTAAATACAGCCTTTCCAAATGGAAGAAATTGGCCCAAAAAAAGGAGTTACAGGCCCCATACAAGTCCAAATTCCAGTGGGGCAGTCAAACCTTGATTTTTTTTTCTTTTGTTTTTTTTAGACAGAGTCTTGCTCTGTCTTGCCCAGGCTGGAGTGCAATGGCACGATCTCAGCTCACTGCAGCCTCCACCTCCCAGGTTCAAGTGGTTCTCCTGTCTCAGCCTCCCAAGTAGCTGGGACTACAGTCCAGGCATGTGCCAGCACACCCAGCTAATACTGTATTTTCAGTAGAGATGGGGTTTCACCATGTTGGCCACACTAGTTTTGAACTCCTGACCTCAGGTGATCCACCTGCCTCAGCCTCCCAAAGTGCTGGGATTACAGATGTGAGCCACCATGCCTGGTCTCAAATCTTAAACCTCCAAATGGTCTCCTTTGACTCCATGTCTCACATCCAGGTCACATTGATTCAAGAGGTAGATTTTCATGGTCTTAGGCAGCTCTGCCCCTAAGACCATGCCCAGTCTCATGGTCTCATGAGCCACCATGTGGCTGTGACTTTGCAAGGTACAGCCATACTCCCGGTACCAATTTACTGTTTTAGTCTTTTCTTAAGCTGCTGATAAAGACATACCCAAGACTGGGTAATTTAAAAAATTAAATTACCTGGGTAAATTAAAAAGGAGGTTTAATAAATTCACAGTTCCACATGGCTGGGAAGGCCTCACAATCATGCCAGAAGGCAAGAAAGAGCAAGTTATGTCTTACATAGATGGCAGCAGGCAAAGAGAGAGAGAGAGAGACCTTGTGCAGGGAAACTCCCCCTTATAAAACCATCAGATCTCATGAGACTTATTCACTATCATGAGAACAACATCAAAAAGACCTGCCCCCATGATTCAATTACCTCCTACCCAGTCCCTCCTGTTTTGAATTCATGGGAATTCAAAAACAGAATTGGGTGGGGACACAGCCAAACCATATCACTCTCACTCTCTCTGTCTCTCTGTCTCTCTCTCTCTCTCTCTCTCTCTCTCTTTCTCTCTCTCTCTCTCTCTCTCTCTTATGAGCCAGCAGCTCACTCTGTTACCTAGGCTGGAGTGCAGTGGTGCAAACATAACTCACTGGATGATCTACAGGAAGAAGTATATGTCACAAGTGGGAAGTGGAATAACAATAGCTAACATTTATTAAGTGCTTCTGCATGCCATACAGTGTTTAAGTGCTTTACAAATATTATTACATTTAATCCTTAAAATCGCCCTATGAGGTAGGCATTAATATCCATTCTCCAGATAAGAAAAGTCAGGCACAGACAAGTCAAGTAACTTGCCTAAACTTGCATCGCTGGCTAATTGGTTTAATCTGTGTCTAAGCAATCTGGCTCCAGCCCTCCCATAGTACTTTACTGTAATGTCTAGAATATGGCATCAGGGTAGTGGGATAGTGCTCAGAAAGGACTTAATAGCAGCTTTAGCTGTAGGTTTCCATTTTTTGGAAGGAGGAAGTATTCGGGAATCACTTATATAATTAAAAATCAATTTTAAATAGGAAAAACAATTATTGATAAATCTCAAATGGAACTACGTCCAAAAGGAAAAGAAGCATGAATGAACAAAAAGAAAGGAAGAAAGAGAAGAAAAAAAAGAATGACTTTCACCCGTCTTCATTTGTTTAGTGATTAATTTCATAACTTTGATTTATTGGATAATTTTAGTGCTACAAAATTCCTGCCATTATCAGAATTCATCTCAGTCCAGGTAGAACAAAAGGAAATAAGAAGGAAAACAAAACCCTGGGGTTGTTCCTCCTGTCCATCAATGCCAGCATCATCAGTCCAAAATTGTCTACAGTGAAATTCTGCTGTTTTGAGACAAGCCTTCCTTTGCTCTTGAAATTAATTCCTAAGCTACTACAATCAGTTCTGTCTCATTACCCAGAAGATGTTGCCTGGCCTACAGTCATCCTTATTGTTTGGCTCTAATGAAAAAAAAAGGCAATTCCAATCAAATTCAATTAAAGCAAGGAAATAGGAAAAGTTTTTCCTGTTCTTAGAAACCATCCATTGCCCCCCACGACCTTCCAGGAGACAGCAGGGCACAAAAGTCTCAACAAAGCCTTCAACCTCTCTCATCACCCAGTTGAATAGAAAACCAGTTTTCCTAAAAAGTCAATCAAGGGAAAAAAAACCTACAAAATGAGCTAAAAAAGAAATTTTGCTACCAGGAACCATATTTAACTTTTCCTTCAGCACAAAAAAAGTTCCAGGCCCAAGCATAGTGACCTAAACTGTGTTCCTGGACTTGACCAATCCAATATTAGTAATCAACTACTTTGTGGGTGGAGTAATAGCAGAGGGAAGTGAGATTTGAGCTCCCCCACATGGCAGAAGCCTTCCACTAACCATGAAGGGGTGAATGGATTTTTGCAGACTAGCCTAGATTTCTCAGCTCTGTGTGCAATTCACTTATCTTTTGGGATATAAGTTTTTAACAGCATTTTCTGAAATAACATTTTGTGATAAGACTTCTTGTCCTATTACATTGAATACTGCAGTGACTGTGAGTGGGGTTAGCCCAGAATATCTTCTCAATAATAGACAGTCTGATCTGTTTATTTCTGTTTTTGCCAACCCACATTACACTTTTTATGTGAACTCATTTTTTTTAGCAAGTTTTTATTTTCAGGGATGTGTTACAACTAATTTAGTATCTGATTTTCCTATGACCAAGGAGAAAAAAATAACTCTAGCATGTGTTGTTCTCTCTAAGGTGGTACTTAAAATAGGGCGCATAGTCCTATGAATAAGAATAAAATAAACCCTATTGGATTTGATACATATTCCTCAACCCTCAAAACACCTTAGGAATACAAAACACAGAACTCCTTAGCCACAGCTTGCAGTATTTTTTCCTCCTCTGTCTTAGGAACTCCTTCTAGATATAGAACAAGCCTTGAATTTGGCAACTCTTCTTGCTGCTATAGCATATTTTCTCATTCCTAAGAAAATGTTTTTTCTCTTAAACAGTAAAATGACCAAAATTAAAAGTCAAACCACAAACTGCAGAAATACTGCACTTACATATGATAAAGCCCTTACATAAAACTATCTGAGAAAGACTATCTGGGAAAGACTACCTCCCTAATAGAACATAGAAGAATATAACAATTATTTCCCAAAGAGGAAACACGAATGCATAACAAAATTTGGAAATAGTTCACCTCTAAAGAAAGTTTTAAAATAAAAATTAGAATAATGTAACACCTTTTTCTATCATACTAACAAAGATGTTTAAAGTGGAGAACATTGTATCTATATATAGTAGAAAAGAGATTGAATAACTTGCTTTTAAAATCAATTTGGAAAAATATCAATAGCAGCCTTAAAAATAGCAGCCTTTGACCTCTGGGGTTAATACTAAGAAGATAATAAAAAATGAGGGAAAAGCTTTAGGCACAAATATTTGTATTGAAATACTATGGCTAGAAACAACCTAAATAATCAACATTAAGGGATTATTACAGTTTTTCTTACCCTACTGGTTTTCATTTCTGGTTCCACATTAGAATCACTTGGGTTGCTATATTTCACAATAATGATGCCCAAATCCTTATATCAGAACAACTGAATCAAAATCTCTAGGACTGAGACCTAGGCATATATAGTTTTTAAAAGTCTCCAAGTGGCTTCCATGTGTAGCCAGGGTTGAAAATCACTAGGCTAAAGAAACTATGATAGATTATCATGCAGTAGAATATTATGCAGCTGATTAAAAAATGCTTTCAGAGTTTTGAAAAAATATATACTTTAGGGCCGGACATCATGGTTTATACCTGTAATCCCAGCAGTTTTGGAGGCTGAGGTGGGTGGATCTCTTGAGCTCAAGAGTACAAGATGAGCCTGGGCAACACAGCAGAATCTCATTTCTACAAAAAAAAAAAAAAATTAGCCTGGCATGGTGGCGCACACCTGTAGTCCCAGCTACTCAGGAGGCTGAGGTGGGAGGATTACTTGAGCCAGGGAGGTAGAGGCTGCAATAAGCTGAGATCTTGCCACTGCACTCATTCTGGGTGACAGAATGAGACCCTGTCTTGAAAAAAGAAAAGAAAAAATACATATTTTATTTTGAAACAGTTCTAAACTTACCAAAAACTTGCAAGGTTGGCATAAAGAACTTTCATAGACCCATTATCCAGAGATGCCATTCAAGTTTAGCCAGCTGTCCCAGAAACATCCTTTTCAGAAAAAAATGCAGTTCAAGATCTCACATTGTTCACAGCTGTTATGACCCTTTTTCATGACCTCTACATTTTTTAAAGATTATAGGACAATCGCTTAGTGAAATATCTTTCAATGTGGGTGTGTTGGGTTCCCCGAGATCACCCCAGGTTTGATGATTTGCTAGGAGGACTCACAGGACTCAGCAGATGGCCACACTCATGGCTATGATTTATTAAAGCCAAAGAATAAAAAGCAAAATTAGCAAATAAAAATAAAAAGCAAAATTAGCAAAAGGCATGATGGGCAAAGTCCAGAGAAAACCAGGCAAGCTCCCAAGAGTCCTCCCCGGTGGAATCATACAGGACATATTAATTCCCGTACCAATGAGCTGAGATAACACATGTGAAGTTTACCTACCAGGAAGCTTATTAGAAATTCAGTGCTCAAGATTTGTATTGGGCTGGTTACATAGGCACTCTCTGTCCAGCAAGTACCAAAATTCCAGACTCCCCAAAGGAAAGCAAAATTCAACACAATCCTCATTCTTTGTACAAGCAGTTTAGGCAGAGTGAGCCATACACTGTGTGATGCGAACACTCTTTAAATCCAAGTTCCCAGCTACCAATCACGGCAAGCTTGCAAGCAGGCCTTTCTAAGGATAGCAGCCCCAGGTCTGGTATGTTAACTCTTGACTACACAGTGGATTTGTTTGATGTTTCTCTCTCTGTCTCTCTTTTTTTTATTTTTACTTGAGACAGAGTTTCACTCTGTTGCCCAGGTTGGAGTGCACTGGCACCAACTCAGCTCACCACAAGCTCCGCCTCCTGGGTTCAAGCGATTCTCCTGCCTCAGCCCCACTAGTAGCTGGGACTACAGGTGTACACTACCATGCCCAGCTTACTTTTGTATTTTTAGTAGAGAGAGGGTTTCACTATGTTGGCTAGGCTTGTCTCGAACTTCTTACCTCGTGATCTGCCCACCTCAGCCTCCAAAAGTGCTGGGATTACAGGCATGAGCCACTGCACCCGGCCTGTTTGATGTTTCTCATAATTAGACCCAGGTAATATATTTTTGGCTAGAGTATCACAGATGTTGTATTCTTTTCATTGCAACTATTGGATGGAGTATGGCATCTGCTTGTTCTTAGTCTGATTCTATTTTTTATGTGTGACTGCTAACAGCTTTCAAGCTCTACTCTTCTTTCTTCTTCTTCTGCCCTACATCTTGGCAAGCTGATAAGAAAGCCTGGGGGATTCCTTGTTTGATGCTGGTGGTAGGTTCAAACCACATGAGCCCTGTCCCATTACTGGTAACCCTCACCCCAGCCGGAACCCATTAACCACAATAAAAATCAAAACCAGTCACCCTCTGTGCTTTCTTAGCCATTTCCAGATCTGTTTGGGAGCCTGCCCTACTCTTCCCAGAAAGCCTCAGTATATGAGTAATAAATAAATCTCTTTTTATCCTCTTGGGGTATGTGTGCGTGTGTGCGTGTGTGTGTGTGTGTGTGTGTGTGTGTGTGTGTGTGTGTGTGTGTGTATCATTAGTCTCAAATCCTAAACCAATGTTGCAGGTGGGGGTTGGTCCATCTTGCACCTATAAAAGTCACATTACTGGTGGTGTTAACTTTACTTAGTCAAGACAGTGTTTTCCAGGTTTCTAAAACTACAAAGTTGTGTTTTTCCCCTTTTGTAATCAATAAAGATTTTCTGAAGTGATAATTTGAGACTACGTAAAATTTCACCCACTACTTTCACCCACTAGTTTGGGTATCCATTAATGTTAATTATTATTGTGATAGTTGTCAAACGGAGATTTTCTGATATCGTTGATCCTTCTACATTTATTAGTTGGCTTTCTACTCTAAGGAAGACTTCTCTTGCCTCCCCATTTATTTACTCATTTATTCCTTTTATCAGTGTGGAGCCACATGTTTGTTTTTCACTCAATAGATTAGAATCTGTAACTCATTATTTATCTTGATGCTCAAATCACCAGATGTGGCCAGTGAAAGCCTCTTTAAGCTGGCTTCTAAGAACTGTTGTTATCTTGTTGTTTGAGTATTTCTTTGCTTTCTAGCACAAAAGGATATTCAAATTCATCTTGTACATTCCCTGTCTCAGCCTTAGAATCTGATGTTTCTCCAAGAAGCCCTGCTTCCTTTCATTGAAAAGTGATATTAACAACTCAAAATCTAGATGCTAGGTGTGCTTGTGATAACTGGGGTGTGATTATTCCCAGGCCTTTTCTGTGAGTAGGGGTAGAAGATATATGAATGTACACACACATCACATCTCTATAGATTTCCATATCTGCACACATAAAAACTATGAGGTTCACATTCATACCACAAGGTCTAACAACACAAAGTCCATTCTGGTTTCCTTTTATTTTTCTGTAATTGTACTGAACTCCAACAGTGAAAAGCTTGGCTCCTCTTACATGAACTGTCCTGTAAATGGCCAATCTTTCTGCATCCCCCTCCTTCTCTCACCCAAAACTCATTTGAACCTGCCTCTATAAGCTGGCTAACTTGTGTGGATCTGCCTAATGGCTTTTTGTTTTATAGCTTTATGGAGGCATAATGGATATACAGTAAACTGAACATATTTAAGTGCACAACATGTTGAGTTTTGACATAGATATATGAACATAAAATCATAACCATCAAGATAATTAACATATCATCCACCTCAAATAGCTTCCTTATGCCCTTTTATAATCTCTCCTTCCTGCCCCAAACAATAATCCTCTGTGTTCCCAGGCAACCGCTGATCTGCTTTTTGTCACCATAGATTTGTTTGCATTTTATATAATGGAATCACACAGTATGCACTCATCTTTGGCTTCTTTCAGACAGCATAATTATTTTGAGAGTCATCCATTCTGTTACATGGATCAATAGTTCATCTCTTTTTATTGCTGAAAAGTATTCTATTGCATGGATGAATCACCATGTGTTGATTCATTCACCCACTGAAGGGCATTTGGGTTGTTTGTAGCTTTTTGTTGTTGTTGTTTGTTTGTTTGTTTGTTTTGAGATGGAGTTTAGCTCTTATCGCCCAGCCTGGAGTGCAATGGTGTGATCTTAGCTCATTGCAAGCTCCACCTCCTGAGTTCAAGTGATTCTCCCACCTCGGCTACCTGAGTAGCTGAGATTACAGGCATGCACCACCACACCTGGCTAATTTTGTATTTTTAGTAGAGACAGGGTTTCACCCTGTTGGCCAGGCTGGTCTCGAACCCCTGACCTCAGGTGATCTGCCTGCCTTGGCCTCCCAAAGTGCTGGGATTACAGGCATGAGTAACCGTGCCTGACCATTGTTTGTAGTTTTTTTCCATTACAAATAAAGCTGCTATGGACATTCACTAGGCCTTACTAGGCTTTATTTTGTGAACATAGGTTTATTTTGTCTTGGATCAATGCATAGAGGACAATGACTGGGTTGTATGGTAGGTAGAGGCTTATATTCTTAAGAAACTAACAAAATGTCTCCCCAGTAGATCATGCCATTTACACCAGCATTATATGAGAATTCCAGTTAATCCACATCCCTACCAATACTTTGTAATTTTACCAGGTTTTATAATGTTAGTCATTCTAGTGGGTGTGAGGTGGTTTTTATTTGCATTTCCCCAGTGAGTAAGACTATAGAGCATCTTTCCATGGGCCTATCTGCCATTCTTATATTAACTTTTACATTAAGTTTGGCCCATTTTTACCAGTTTTTTTTGTTGTTTGTTTGTTTTGGTCTTCATATTCTTGAGTTTAACAATCCTTTTTATACTGTAATCTTTGGTCAGATATCTTTCAAAAAGATATTCTCTCTTTCTGTGGTTTGCCGTTTCACTTTCTTACAATGTCTGTGATGCACAACGTATTTTAATTTTGTGGTGAAGTCCAAATAATTGACTTTCCCTTTTTATTTCTTGCTTTGTATGCTACATTTTAAAAACTTTGACAAAAACAGATCACCAAGGTTTTCTCTTATGTTTTATTCTAAAAGTTGTTGTTTTATTTAGGGATATGATCAATTTCAACTTCATTTTCCTGTATGATGTGACATAAGGGATGAGATTTATTTTGGTATCCATATACCTTTTTACTTTTTCATTAGAATGAACCAGCAACCAACAGAATGGTAAAAAAATTTTGCAGTCTAACCATCTGACAAAGGGCTAATATCCAGAATCTACAAAGAACTAAAACAGATTTGCAAGAAAAAAACAAACAAACCCATTCAAAAGGGGGCGAAGGATATGCACAGACACTTTTCAAAACAAGACATACATGAGGCCAACAAACATATGAAAAAATGCTCATCATCACTGGTCATTAGAGAAATGCAAATCAAAACTACATTGAGATACCATCGCACACCAGTTAGAATAGCGATCATTAAAAAATCTGGAGACAACAGATGCTGGAGAGGATGTGGAGAAATAGGAACACTTTTACACTGTTGGTGGGAGTGTAAATTAGTTCAACCATTGTGGAAGACAGTGTGGCAATTCCTCAAGGACCTAGAAATAGAAATTCCATTTGACCCAGCAATCCCATTACTGGGTATATTTCCAAAGGATTATAAATCATTCTATTATAAAGACATGTGCACACGTATGTTCATTCCAGCACTGTTTACAATAGCAAAGACTTGGAACCAACCCAAATGCCCACCGGTGATAGACTGGATAGGGAAAATGTGGCACATATACACCATGGAATACTATGCATCCATAAAAAATGATAAGTTCATTTCCCTTGTAGGGACATGGATGAACGTGGAAACCATCATTCTCAGCAAACTGACACAAGAACAAAAAATTAAACACCACATATTCTCACTCATAGGCGGGTGTTGAACAATGAGAACACAGGGACACAGGGAAGGGAGCATCACATACTGAGGTCTGTAGGGGGGATTGAGGGGAGAGACAGTGGAGGGCGGGGAGTTGGGGAGGGATAACATGGGGAGAAATGCCAGATATAGGTTATGGGGAGGAAGGCAGCAAACCACCTTGCCATGTACATACCTATGCAACAATCCTGTATGTTCTTCACATGTACCCCAAAACCTAAAATGCAATAAAATATATTTTTAAAAATAGAATTTATTGACATAAAGTTATTCATATTTATGTATTATTCTTTTACCTGTAGGACCTACGGTGATGTCAACTCTCTCACCCATGCTTATGGTAATTTAGGTCTTCTCTATTTTTTTTTGATCAGCTGGGCTTGAGATTTATTTTTTATTAACATTCTTACAGAACCAGCTTTTAGCTTCACTGATTTTTCTATAACATTTGCCTATTTTCTATTTCATTTATTTTCTCATTATTACCTTTCTCCTGCCTCCTTTTTGTATATTTTGCTCTTCTTTTACGGGTTTCTGAAGTTTCTTGATTGTGTGGATGTCCTGAAGAAGCTAGGTTCTTCAACACAGAGCTGGTCAAGGAATCAGAGAAGCTGAACTATTCAGGAGAATGCAGAGCAATTGCAGGTGAAGCCCTGCTTCTGGATAAATGTGGTGACTTAACAGATAAGAGACGTGTGTGAGCAACCAAATGGCTGCTGTTTTGCTTCTATCCTCCAAATAGCCCATAAGAATCTCTCCTGTGGTCTACTCTAATAGGATATATATAGGAAGGGAAATTACAGGAGATTTAGTTTAGTCAATCCAAGTCAATCCAATAAGAGGCAATCACAGACCTACTTGTGTCTTTATATTGAAAGTAAGTTTTTTGTAGGCAGCATATACAGTCAGGTATCAAATAGCAATGTTTCAGTTAATGATGGGCTATATGTGGAACCAAAGGTGGTTCCACAAAATTATAAAACAGTATTTTTACTGTATCTTTTCTATGTTTAAATACACAAATAGTTATCATTGTGCTACACTTACCTATAGTATTCAGTACAATAACATGTTGTACAGGTTTATAGCCTAGGAGCAATAGGCTATCTCATATAGCCTAGGTATATAGGCTATACTCTCTAGGTTTGCATAAGTACACACTATGACGTTCACACAATGAGAAAATTGCCTAATGATGCACTTCATAGAATGCATCCTTGTTGTTAAGCAATGCATGTAGTTTGGTCTTGCTTTTTTTTTTTTAAAAACAAATGCAGTCTGACTATCTGCATTTAATTAGAGAATTTAGAACATTTTTATTTAATGTGATTGTTGATATGATTGTGTTTAAATCTACCTTTTTTGTTTCTTTTCTAGTAATCCCACCTATTCTTTGTCTCCTATTGCCTCTTTTATTTCCTTCTTTTGAATTAATTAATTACAATTTTATTTTATATCCTTTGTTGGTTTACTAGCTATAACATGTAGTATTGTTTTTGCAGTGATTGCTTTAGAGTTTATATTATACATCTAATATTATACCATGTTATGTATAAACCCTACAACAGTAAAGTTCCAGCTCTTTCCATTCTGGTCTAGGTCTTGTGGTTACACATTTCAATTTTTTATTGTTATAAAGTCCATCACATTTTTTTGCTTTCATCAAGAATATTTTAAAGAAATATTTTTAATAAAAAGAAAAGGAAGCCAGGTGCTTGGCTCATGCCTGTAATCCCAGCACTTAGGGAGGCAGAGGTGGGCCGATTGCTTCAGTTAACAAGTTTGAGACCAGCCTGGGCAACTTGGCAAAACCCTATCTCTACAAAAAAAATTACAAAAATCAGCTGGACGTGATGGTGCATACCTATAGTCCCCAACTACTTGGGAGGCTGGGGTGGGAGGATTACTTGAGCCCAGGAGGCAAAGGTTGAAGTTATCTGAGATTGCATCACTGCACTCCAGCCTGGGTGACAAAGTGAGACCCTGTCTTCCAAAAAAGAAAAAAGAAAAGGATATTTATATTTACCCACATATTTATCATTTCTGGTGTTCTTTATCCCGTTGTGTAGATTCAGATTTCCATCTGGTATCACCTTCTTTCTCAGGTATCACCTTAGAACTTTAATATTTTAGTTCAGGTCTTTTGCTGATTAATCTTTCAGTTTTTTATATCTGAAAAAATATTTCACCTTTATCATCATTTTAATGGTTTTATTGAGATATAATTCAAATACCATACAATTCACCCTTTTCAAGTGTACGTTTCAATATTTTTAGGATATTCAAAAGAGTATGCATCCATTGCCACATTTCTGTTCTCCCTGAAGAAATCCTAATTTGCTTTTTCTGTCATTTTTCATTTTATCCTCCCACCTCCAGCCCTAAACAACTATTAGTCAACTTTGTCACTATAGACTTGCCCATTCTGGATATTTCATATAAGTGAAATCATAAAATATCTAATCATCTTTTACTGTTTTTTTCACTTACCATAACATTTTCAGGGTTCATCCATGTTGTTGCATGTATCAGTACTTCATTTCTTCTTATTGCTAAGTAATCTTCCATTATATGGGTACCCATGTTTTACTTATTCATTTACCATTTGATGAATATTTGGGTTGTTTTCACTTTGTAATCATTAGGAATGCTATGACATTTGTGTACAAGTTTTATGTAAATATACACTTTCATTTCTCTTGAGTATATAAACCTAGGAGTAGAATTGCTATGTCATGGTAACTACATGTTCAATACACCTCTACTGTATGACAAATACTTTTGCTGGTTGTAGAATGCTAAGTTGACAGTTATTTTTTCTTTAAGTATTTTAAAGATGTTTCTACACTGTCTTCTAACATGCATTGTTTCCAGTTAGCAGGCTGTGATAATTCTAATCTTCATTCTTTTGTCCATATGTGTCTTTTTCCTCTAGTTGCTTTTATTATTTTTCTCTTTATTACTGGTTTTAAGCAATTTAATTGTGATGTGACGTAGCATGGTTTTCTTCATGTCTTTTGTACTTAATATTTATCGAGCTTCTTCAATCTGTGTGGTTTAGAGGTTTCATTAAACTTGGAAAAGTTTTAGCCATTATTTCTTTGAATTTTTTTTTTCTATTCCCACTTCCTTTGGCTACTCCCATTATGTGTGTATTAGGCTGTTTAAACTTGCCCTAAACTCCCTGAGGCTGTGTTCACTTTTAATGGTCTTTTTTCTTTGCTTCATTTTTAACATTTTCTATTACTCTGCCTTAAGTTTATTAATATTTCCTTCTGAAGTGACAAATCTGCTGTTAATTCCATCCAATGTATTTTTTCTTTTAGGTATTGTATTTTTATCTCCAGAAGTTTGATTTACAGTTAAGAAATGTCTTTCATGTCCCTTTTTAACACACTCATGTTATAATCTACCTTCTTGACAATAAGAAATATAATTACAGGCCGGGCTTGATGGCTCAAGCCTGTAATCCCAGCACTTTGGGAGGCCGTGGCAGGCGGATCATGAGGTCAAGAGCTCAAGACCATCCTGGTCAACATGGTGAAACCCCGTCTCTACTAAAAATACAAAAAATTAGCTGGGCATGGTGGCGCACGCCTGTAATCCCAGCTACTCAGGAGGCTGAGGCAGGAGAATTGCCTGAACCCAGGAGGCGGAGGTTGCGGTGAGCCGAGATCGAGCCATTGCACTCCAGCCTGGGTAACAAGAGTGAAACTCCGCCTCAAAAAAAAAAAAGAAATATAATTACAATATCTGTTTTAATATCCTTGTTTACTAATTCTGTCTATGTTATTACTGAGTTTGTTTCTATTGATTACTTTTTTCATTATGGCTCATATTTCCTGCTTCTTCGCATATTTGGTAATATTTGTATTGGATCCCAGACATCACTAATTTTATCTTGTTGGGTACTGGATTTTTTCTTCTATATTTCTGTAAATATTCTTGAGCTTTGTTCTTGGAATTAAGTTACTTGGAAACAGTTTGATCCTTTGAGACCTGCTTTCATACTTGTTTTATACAGGATCAGAGCAGCTTTTAACCTAGGATTAATTTCATCCCATTGTTGAGGCATTATCCTTCTGAGTATACTAATACCCACAAATTATGAGTTCTATCCACTCCAGTATGTAGGAATACAAACTCTTCCAGACCCTATGTGAACCCCAATAATTTTTCCTCCTAGAAAACTTGAATAGTTTCTTCACACATACATGCTGTTCAGTACTCAGATGAAAACTCAAAGGGGATGCTCTTCAGATCTCCAGAGCCTTCTCTCTGTGCAGACCTCTCTTCTTTAGTATTATATCTCATGAACTCTAATTGCCATGACACGCTTGAACTCATACTACTACCTCCTAATATGCTGAAAGAAAAACCAGTTCCTATTATTCTGTCTTGTCCAAAGCAGAAGTCTCCTTCATGGTATTTGATGAAGAAAAGAAGGAAGGCAATAAACACTTTTAAAGAAAAGAATGGAAAGGAAGAGAAGAAATGAAAGAGAAAGAATAAGAGTTGTTTATGTAATTTTAATAACACTGGAGAAAGCTTATGAGTGCTAATTTTTTAAAAAACAAAATCACACATACAATATGGTCACAATTATAAAACAAAACAAAAATAAAAACAAACGTGAGCCAGGACTGAGTGAGACACTAACAACACTTGCCCTTGGGAATATGGTTGTTCTTATTTTTAGTTTTTCTACATTTTCCAAAGTTTTAGAAATAATAATTTTGTAGCATTTTTATATTGAAGGAGAAAAGATGCAACTGAGATAAACTGGATTCACCTTAAAATAAGAAGGGAAATAAGGAGAAAAAGAAAATAAAATACCCTAAATTTTCTGACAGTTTTTTAGGTAGAAGGATTCTATGGGTTGTCATAGTAAGATTGGTTGAAATGTTACCACCCACCACCACCACCACCACCAAAATGTAGCCCTCAAGGATCCAAGAGACTTGTAATTCTAAATAAGTTGCTACTACACAATACCAAATAAGATTGTCTTCCTACTTACACTGACCTAAAAACTCTCCAGTGATAGTAGCCAAAGATCCTCTGGCATTTGGCATGAAATCTGGCTCTAGCTACTATATTCTTGACAATGTTTTGATAGCACAAATAAGTTTTCAGAGTGGAGGTTTAACTTTCCAGTGGCATTTAAACTCTATACAATTCAAAGACAAAGAGGAGGTGGTTTGGTTTGGTTTGGTTTGGTTTTTTGGTTTTTTTATTTTTTTATTTTTTTGAGACAGAGTCTCACTCTGTCAGCAGGCTGGAGTGCAGTGTGGCTCTATCTCGGCTCACTGCAACCGCCACCTCCTGGGTTCAAGAGATTCTTCTGCCTCAGCCTCCCAAGTAGCTGGGATTACAGGCACGTGCCACCACACCTGGCTGATTTTTTATATTTTTAATAGAGACAGGGTTTCACCATGTTGGCCAAGATGGTCTTGATCTCCTGACTTCATGATCTGCCCACCTCGGCCTCCCAAAGTTCTGGGATTACAGGCATGAGCCACTGCTCCTGGCCAAGAGGAAGTTATTTTAAACAGCACAGAGAAGAACAAACAAATGTGTAGGGGTTGCTGCACATAAAAACCTGACTCTGTTTGCCAAACTTGTATGTAGCATGTTCTCCACTATGCTTCTCTGACGTCTTGTGGTGATAAATTCAGTGTTTGCAGGATTTAAAAAGATGTCGTGTAAAGATAATTTATCTGAATCAACATAAACAAAATAAAAAAGTTTTTCCCCCAAAATGCAAACATTTTGCCTCTTTGTTCATTGATTTCCCAGCAAAATTCAGTGTTTCTTCTTCTATGTAAACCTTGTATTTGCTATGGCTAACTCAGTTTTCTGCTTTCCTGTTCATACATATTAAAGGACTCAATGACATAATCGGCTTTGCTTTTCACTCAGTTGCTTAGGGCTTATAAAAATAAAACACAAATACCCACAGCTGTTCCAGGCAATCATTCAGCTCTTTGGAAAGAAAATACAGATACAGAGACAGGTGGTTCTGCTCTAAGCACAACACTCAAAATTAAGAGTGGAGAGACTGCAGCTGTGTTTCCAGGAGAAAATTAGCAAACTCCAAGACTTTCTGTGCTAAATACAGTTGCATATGGACACCCAGGATCAAGGGAATAGCCTGTCTCGAGTCTTGCTTCTCCTGGAGGTTGACCAAAGTCTTACTCTATGGGGATATTTCAGGATTTCTGATTGCTCAATGGAGGTGTTTCTGCAGTCCAGTTAATGGAGAGCTGACAGCATGCTGACTGTCCGAGGGTGAAGTTAGCAAAGAACACACAAGGAATCTACCCTTCTGTCAGCTACTCTGATTGCAGTAACTTGACTTTCTGCATACAATTAAGCAAAGGCATGGAGACAGAGTAAGGGAAGCTGATAGCTCAGATGGTTTTAAAGGAGAATAAGAAAGTGAGTGATATTGTCTGGTTCTACTCATACAGCACCCATACTAGCCGGAGCTTCTGACTGCTACCCAAAGAATGTGAGACCTTAGAAGCTATGACTCCTCTTTCAAAACTGGCTGTCCTTGCTGCCTCCAGCTCCCTTCGGCTGGTCCTAGAGCTTGCCTTACAGCTCCTTCAATTTCAGTACTGCTGTAAAACTGTTGTCAACTTTATGTACTTCTTTGGTTTCAAACTTACCGCTGAATTGGGTTGGGAGCCCCTACTCCATCTCTAGTGATGGGAACCACAGTTCTTGCCAGATTAGCCTTCTCCCTAGTGGTGGGATACACAAATAACAGCTTAAACCTCTATATGATTTTTCTACCCTACATCACCATAAAGCATTTTCATACCAATCCAGTCATTAGTTTACGGGCTATATTAGCACTTATCAAACATTTCTATGGCAATCTATCTATCCCACTCATTTCTAAATTTCAGCAGAAAAAAAGAATTTGAGAATAATCAAGATTACAAGAAAAAAAGTCAAACAAATGAAAAATCTAATGGTGATTTTTCATATATGTTAATAAATATTATTATGTAAATGAATATGAGCATAACAATAAAAGCCATTACCAATTCAAGTCAACACTGACAGTTGGGTATGATGGTAAATGCCTGTAACCCAACACTTTGGTAAGCCAAGGCAGGAGAATTACTTGAGGCCAGAAGTTCAAGACAAGTCTGGGCAACATAGCAAGATCCAAAATAAAAAATAAAATTAAAGAAGAATATTGTAATCTGCTTTTATGAATTTTAGGAGTTTTTGAGGTGGTTTTTTTTTTGGGACAGTTTTCCTCTCTTACCCAGGCTGGAGTGCAATGGTGAGATATCTTGGCTCACTGCAACCTCTGCCTCCCAGTCTCAATTGATTCTCCTCCCTCAGGCTCCTGAGTGGCCGGGATTATAGGCATGGGTCATGATGCCCAGCTAATTTTTGTATTTTTAGTAGAGATGGGTTTTTGACATGTTGGCCAGGCTGATCTCAAATTCCTAACCTCAAGTGATCCACCCGCCTTTGCCTGCCAAAATGCTGGGATTATAGATGTGAGCCACCATGCTCACCCTGCTTTTATGAATGTAGTTTTTTGTTTTGTTTCGTTCAAAACAGTGCTTCGCTATGTTGCCTTGGCTAGTCTTGAACTTCCAAGCTCAAGCAATCCTTCCACCTCAGCCTAATGAGAATTACGGGTGTGTGCCACCATGTTTGCTCTGCTTTTATAAATTTGAATTTGTACTAATTCTTGAGAGAAGATTCTGGGAAGATGGCACAGTACGAAGCACCATAAATCTGTTTCCTCAACTAGACAACAATTGCACTGGCAGAATCTGTCTGATATAAGATTTTTTAAATTCTAGCATCTATTAAAGTCTTGTAACTTCTAGGAAAAGGCATGGATGGTAAATTGAGGTTAATATTGGTCAATTTCAGCAGACAGCATTTTTCTGAAGAGCCTGCATGTAAGCTGCAGGAGTAAAGGTGGGCAAAAAGGATCCTGTCTTCCAAATATCATGAATCTGTGATTTAATTGCTGATTGCTGCTTCTGATCACAGAGATGCAGAGAAAGAGGCAGGTGGCCATTGTTTTTGCACCCCCTTCCCGTTATTGCAATCCCTTCTCCCATGACTGAAGTGACTTCCAGGGCACTTAAAGGGCTGCCATTTCAACACTACCACCATCACTTTCTTTTTCTTTTTCTTTTTTTCTTTTTTTAGGAGCCAGGCACTGAAGAGTAGGACATTCAAAAGCAGCTGGATATATAAAGGAAATTAGAAAGTCACTTCACATACTCAGGGAAAAATCCAGGATCAGAAAGAGCCTAAGAATACCGTTAAGTTTATGCTTCAGTCTGATCCTTGGCACAGACATAGGTTAAACAAACAACAAACAAACAAAAAAAAAAAGCAAACTTTGAGGAAGTGGGAGAATCTGATTTCTAGAGTTAACCTACCATTAGATTAAAATGTCAGTTTCCACAGAAAATCACAAAGCATACAAAGAAATAGGAATGCATGGCCCATTCAAAAGAAAAAAATAAACAAACAGAAACTGTCCTTAGAAAATATCTGCAGGCAGATCTACTAGACAAAGACTTTAAAACAACTGTTTTAAAGATGCTCAAAGAACTAAAGGAAGACATGGAGAAAGTCAAGAAAATGGTATATAAACAAAATGGAAATACCAACAATGTGATAGAAAACCTAAACACAAACTGCAAAGAAATTCTGGAACTGAAGAGTACAATAACTGAAAGGAAACATTCACAAGAAAGATTCAAACTTGAAGATGGGACCATGGAAATTATTGACTCTGAGTAAAAGAAAGAAAGAAAATCGAGGAAAAATTAACAAAGCCTAAGGGACTTGTGAGATACAATCAAACTAACCAATATACACATTGTGTGAGTCACAGAAGGAGAAGAGAGACTATTTGAAGAAATAATGGCCAAGAATTTTCCAAAAGTAATGAAAGACATAAACATTCCAGAAGCTAAACTAACTCCAAGTAGGATTAACTCAAAGAGACTCACATTGAGACACATTACAATCAAACTGTTGAAAGCCAAAAACAAAGAGAAAACAGCAAGAGAGAAACAACTTGTTATATACAAGGAATACTCAATAAGATTTTCGGCAGATTTCTCATGAGAAACTTCGCACTTGATCTTAGCCAAAAGACCTAGAAGTGATTCTCATGAGAAACTCTGGAGACTAGCAGAAGTGGGCTGATATATTAAGTGCAGAAACAGCTAATAACTAATAACAGACTACTAAAACATATGAAGCAAAGATCGACAGAGTTGAACATTGATGAAATAAATGAAGAAACAAATAAGTGGAAAAACAGCTCATGTTCATGGATTGGAAGAATATTCCTTTTTAAAAAATATATATTTTATTGCACTTTACATTCTGGGGTACATGTGAAGAACATGCAAGATTGTTGCATAGGTACATACATGGCAATGTGTTTTGCTGCCTCCATCCCCATCACCTATATCTGGCATTTCTCCCCATGTTATCCCTCCCCAACTCCCTACCCCCAACTGTCCCTCCCTTAGTCCCCCCTCCAGCAGACCTCAGTGTGTGAGCTCCCTTCCCTGTATCCATATATTCTCATTGTTCAACACCCACCTATGAGTGAGAACATGTGGTGTTTGATTTTTTGTTCTTCTGTCAGTTTGCTGAGAATGATGGTTTCCAGGTTCATCCATGTCCCTACAAAGGACACAAACTCATCATTTTTTATGGCTGCATAATATTCCATGGTGTATATGTGCCACATTTTCCCTGTCCAGTCTATCACCAGTGGGCATTTGGGTTGGTTCCAAGTCTTTGCTATTGTAAACAGTGCTGCAATGAACATACATGTGCATGTGTCTTTATAACGGAACGATTTATAATCCTGTGGAAATATACTCAGTAATGGGATTGCTGGGTCAAAAGGAATTTCTATTTCTAGGTCCTTGAGGAATTGCCACACTGTCTTACACAATGGTTGAACTAATTTACACTCCCACCAACAGTGTAAAAGTGTTCCTATTTCTCCACATCCTCTCCAGCATCTGTTGTCTCCAGATTTTTTAATGATCGCCATTCTAACTGACATGAGATGGTATCTCAATGTAGTTTTGATTTGCATTTCTCTCATGACCAGTGGTGATGACCATTTTTTCATATGTTTGTTGGCCTCATATATGTCTTCTTTTGAAAAGTGTCTGTTCACATCCTTCACCCACTTTTGAATGGGTTGGTTTTCTTGTATACCTGTTTTAGTCCTTTGTAGATTCTGGATATAAGTCCTTTGTTCAGATGGGTAGATTGCAAAAGTTTTTTTCCATTCTGTTGGTTGTCGGTTCACTCTAATGATTGTTTCTTTTGCTGTGGAGAAGCTCTGGAGTTTAATTAGATCCCATTTGTTTATTGCCAGTGCTTTTGGTGTTGTAGTCTTGAAATCCTTGCCTATGCCTATGTCCTGAATGGTTTTGCCTAGGTTTTCTTCTAGGGTTTTTATGGTGTTAGGTCTTACATTTAAGTCTTTAATCTATCTGGAGTTAATTTTAATGTAAGGTGTCAGGAATGGGTCCCGTTTCTGCTTTCTGCACGTGGCTAGCCAGTTTTCCCAACACCATTTATTAAACAGGGAATCCTTTCCCCATTGCTTGTTTTTGTCAGGTTTGTCAAAGATCAGATGGTTGTAGATATGTGGCCTTGCCTCTGAAGCCTCTGTTCTGTTCCATTGGTCTATATCTCTGTTTTGGTACCAGTACCATGCTGCTTTGATTACTGTAGCCTTGTAGTATAGCTTGAAGTCAGATAGCATGATGCCTCCAGCTTTGTTCTTTTTGCTTAGAATTGACTTGGCTATGTGGGCTCTCTTTTGGTTCCATGTGAAGTTTAAGGTGGTTTTTCCCAGTTCTGTGAAGAGGGTCATAGGTAGCTTGATGGAGATAGTGTTGAATCTATAAATTACTTTGGGAAGCATGGCCATTTTCACAATATTGATTCTTCCTAACCATGAACATGGAATGTTTCTCCATCTGTTTGTGTCCTCTCTTATTTAGTTGAGCAGTGGTTTGTAGTTCTCCTTGAAGAGGTCCTTTACGTTCCTTGTTAGTTGTATTCCTAGGTATTTTATTCTCTTTGTAGCAATTGTGAATGGCAGTTCGTTCTTGATTTGGCTCTCTTTAAGTCTTATTGGTGTATAGCTTGTGATTTCTGCACATTGATTTTGTATCATGAGATTTTGCTGAAGTTGCTTATCAGTTTCAGGACATTTTGGGCTGAGACAATCGGGGTCTTCTAAATATACAATCATGTCATCTGCAAATAGGGACAATTTGACTTCTTCCTTTCCTAATTGAATACATTTTACTTCTTTTTCTTGCCTAATTGCTCTAGGTAGAACTTCCAATACTATTTTGAATAGGAGTGGTGAGAGGGTGCATCCTTGTCTAGTGCCAGGTTTCAAAGGGAACGCTTCCAGTTTTTGCCCATTCAGTATGATATTGGCTGTGGGTTTGTTGTAAATAGCTTTTCTTATTTTGAGATATGTTCCATCAATACCTAGTTTATTGAGAGTTTTCAGCATAAAGGGCTACTGTATTTTGTTGAGAATTAATATTCTTTAAAAGTCCATACTACCCAGAGCAATCTGTAGATTCAATGCAATCCCTATTAAAATTCCAGGGACATTTGTTGCAAAAGTAGATAATATAATTCAAAAAGTTGTATGGAACCAAACACACATACACAAAAAAAACCTGAATAGCCAAATCAATCCTTGAGCAAGAACAGAAGCCCAGTAATTACACTACCTAATTTTGAAATGTACTACATAGCTACAGTAATCAAAACAACATTGTACTGGGAAAAAAACAGACATAAACACCAATAGAATAGAAGAGAGCCCAGAAATAAGTCCATTCATTTATGGTCAACAGGTCTTCAACAAGGATGCCAAGAACACACAACGGGGGGAAAGCAGGCTCTGAAATAAACGGTGTTGGAAAATTATATATATGCATTCAGAAGAGTGAAATTGGACCCATATCTCATACTACACACAAGAATCAACTCAAAATGGATTAAAGACTTAAAGTTAATAACTGAAACTGTAAAAATACTAAAAGAAAACACAGGAGGAAAGCTTCTTGAAATTGGTCTGAGCAATGATTTTTTGGATATGACCTTAAAATGACAGGCAAAAAAAGAAAAAATAGACAAATGGGATTATATTTTCACTTGAAGTCTTCTATGCAGCAAAGAATACAATCAACAGATGAAGAGACAACCTACAGAATGAGAGAAATTATTTGCAAGCCATACATTTGATAGGGGGCTAATATCCAAATATGTAAGGAACTAAATAGCAAATAAATAAATAAAACCCAATTTCAAAATGGACAAAGGAATCTTAATAGACAATTCTCAAAAGAACACATAAAAATTGCCAAATATATTTGAAAAAATGCTTAACATCATAAGCCATGAGGGAAATGCAAATTAAAATCACAATGAGCTATCATCTCACACCTGTTAGAATGGCTATGATCAAAAAGACAAACGATAACAAGTGTTAGTGAGGATGTGGAGAGAAAGGAACTCTTGTACACTGTTAGTGGGAATGTAAATTAATATAACCATTATGGAAAACAGTATGGAGCTCCCTCAAAAAAATTAAAAAGAGGCCGGGCGCGGTGGCTCAAGCCTGTAATCCCAGCACTTTGGGAGGCCGAGGCGGGTGGATCACGAGGTCAACAGATCGAGACCATCCTGGTCAACATGGTGAAACCCCGTCTCTACTAAAAATTACAAAAAAAATTAGCTGGGCACGGTGGTGCGTGCCTGTAATCCCAGCTACTCAGGAGGCTGAGGCAGGAGAATTGCCTGAACCCAGGGGGCGGAGGTTGCGGTGAGCCGAGATTGCGCCATTGCACTCCAGCCTGGGTAACAAGAGCGAAACTCCGTCTCAAAAAAAAAAAAAAAAAAAAAAAAAAATTAAAAAGAAAGGCCAGGCACAGTGACTCATGCCTGTAATTTCAGCACGTTGGGAGGCCGAGGTGGGCAGACTTCTTAAGGTCAAGGGTTCGAGATCAGCCTGGCCAACATGATGGAACCCCATTTCTACTAAAAATACAAAAATTATCCAGGCATGGTGGTGGGCACCTGTAATCACAGCTACTGAGGAAACTAAGGCAAGAGAATCACTCGAACCTGGGAGGCAGAAGTTGCAGTGAGCTGAGATGTCGCCACTGCACTCCAACTTGGACAACAGAGCCAGACTCTGTCTCAACAACAACAACAACAAAATTGAAAACAGAACTACCATAGGGTTCATCAATCCTAATTTGGGTTATATAATACATCAAAGTCAAACAAATTCCTCACCTCATAAAGATATCTGCACTGCCACATTCATTGTAGCATTTATTCTTTACAATAGCCAAAATATAGACAGAACTGGTGTTTGTCAACAGATGAATCATTCAAGAAAATCTGGTGGATGTGTTTATGCGTATATGCATACATATGTATATGGATGTAGGTATATGTGTGTGTGTATATGATAGAGTACTATTCAGACTTAAAAAAAGAAGGAAATTCTGTCATTTGCTACAATATAGATGAACATGCATTAGGCTAAGTGAAATAAGCCAAGCACAGAAAGACAAATACTCCATGATCTCACTTACATATGGAATCTAAAAAAGTTTAATTCATAGGAGCAGAGAGTAGAATGGTAGTTGCCAGAGGCTGAGGGGAAGGGTGCCAGAGGAAAGAGAGGTGTTGATCAAGGGATATAATGTTTCAGTTAGACAGGAGGAATACATCTAGTGCTGGAAGTTCTAGTCATAGTGATTAAGCAAGAAAAAGAAATAAAAAGCATCTAAATTGGAAAGCAAGCAAATTACCTTCATCCACAGATAATAGTAATCCTTATATCAGTACTATGCCAGGCCAGACTGGAGGCTGTGACAAAAAGGAAAGTCAGTGATATGGATCCTATTTTTATTTTAAAATTTGATGCTTTGTTCATCATTGTTTGCATTGATTTTTATTTTTAAAATATTACATTAAAGTATGGCTTCTTTTGAGTAATGAGTGTTTGGTGATCCCTTAAATTCTGGATCCAGGATGAATGCATCACTTGCTTGACCCCAGCCTGGGCCTTATTTAATACTCAGCATGACTATGCAGTAGTCTTAGTCATACCAGAAGATTATGTCATTTGCTTATGAGAATGGAAAGAAAATCTCAACATCTATGGATCCTTTTCTAATCCATCTGGAGACTTTTTCCCATCCAGGACCTTTGCATTGCTGGTCCTTAAGTCTGAATTACTCTTCACATCTTCACATAGTTGGCTGCTTCTCTTCCTTTCTTAACTTAAGTGTCTTCTCAGAAAAACCTTTGCCAAATCACTTCTAAAACAGGTCTCCTTTTTTATTTTCAACCCAGAGTCCTATTTGTATATTTCAAAGCACTTAAAAATTTGTACATATAAACTTGTTTGCTGACTTCTTTATCAAATGTCTCCTCCATTACTCTATACACTCCATGAGGGCAAGGACACTGTCCTGTTCATTATATGTCACCATCACATAGCAGAGGACCTAGCACATGGTAGGTTCTCACTGTATATTCATTGAATGGTTGAAGAAGCTAAGGAAACACAGAAACACCCAGATAGGTTGGGGACTTTCATGAGCAAGAAGGAAGCTTTTGTTGTGCTTCATGCTGAACATCTCGAATGCCACCACCTGGTTAATTGCCCACTATCCATCAGAGACAAAGCTCCTCGAAGTAAATCAAGTGGTGAGCATGGTTTGAGAAATGTGACCTGGATGAGATTCAGCTATAGTTGAAAGCGGGCTGGTGGTACAACTAGTCAGGGAAGAAGTTGTATGGGGAGGCCAGGGGTAAATGGAAGCCATAGCAAATCTCAAGGAGTTTACATTAGAGTATCAAATCACACCAGGCAACGGCTTTAGCTTTGAATGCTTTCAGGCCTGGCATCAATGAGGTACAGTAAGGAGTCAGGAGGCAGTGTATGAACCAATGACTCCCCTCCTCTTGATGCTACAAGGTTATATCAACAAATACCCCAAGAAATATCTTGTCAAAAGCTCTTTCTGCATCCATTGAGATGATCATGTGGGGAGAAGAAGGGCAAAAACTGAAAGACAAAAGATCCAAAAGATTATTTAAATCATTGAATTGGGCTCAGTTTGCTTTTTTTTCTTTCCCTTGCCTTGCAAGAAATTGTAAAGAAGACAACTTACGTTTTGGAAAACTAAAATATCTACATTTTCTTAGCCAATTCAAGTGACAGTGTAAGAGCATTGAAAGATTTCACAGCAGGTGAATGAAAGAATGCTGGTGGACTATGGTTTGGGAAACCACATCATAAACCATGGGTCTATATGACATATTTAAATACTACTCATTACTGCCTGCTTGTCTGGTTTTAGGATGATTGACTTATAAGTCACTAGAGCCGAGAGAAACTTGGCTATCGGCCAGGTTTGTTCTGCCCATGCACAGCAAGTCAATCACTGAAATGAAGAGTTTTGCAAAAGAGAAAGAGTTTATTCACAAGGCAGCCAAGCAAGGAGGCAGATGAACAGGTCTCGAATCTACTTTCCCAAAAATAGGGCTTGAGGGAACTTATGGGATAGAAATCTGGGTGGTCCAAAGTATGACTAAAGGTGATTGACAGGTAGTAAATGTGAGGTAATTGGGGTTTCTATGCAAATGTAATTGAACTACATGGTTTTCACAAGACACATGTGCACAAAATGGTGGCGTTAGCATGATCTCAGAGTGGAATTTGTGGGCCCCTGACATCAAAATTCACCCTCTAGACACCTGCACAGGCCCAGCTGAAGGGTCATTGGTCTCAACCAGCTTCAACTGAACAAGAGCTGCCCCATAGTTCCTGAAAAACAACGTTGACCACCCAGAATGACCCACAGTCAGAGATGTTATCTATAAGGAAGCTAGTGGGAGTTTTAAGATCAATTAGAAGTGATTAAAAGGAAGCAAAGCAGGTCAGAGTTGATGGGCTTAATGAGGTTAACCCTTGGTTTCACTTTAAAGCTGATGTATTTCATCCTTCCTCATTTCACAAATAAGGAAACAGATCTTATGATCTGTTCATCCCAGTTTGATCCCTTTAAGAAGCCCACTCCCACCTAAGCAAGACATGTCAGAATTCATTTGAAAGAAATATTCCTCCAAGCTATGTGGATTCCCCCTGCCTTTCACCTGCCCTGCACTCCAGTTCTAGCTCCAGGCTCTCAGTTTCTGTTAATTCTTCACGCAGACCCTGCATCTGATGCGTAATAGTGCAGGATCTCCCTCTTCAGTGTGCTCTGACTGCAGAGCCTGCTCCAATTCTAAGCAGCTGCTCTTGCTTCAGCTCTGTGATGATGTAATCTTATGAGCAGCTTTCTAGGTAATCTTACCCCTGGTATGATCTGGCCCCCTGGACCTCACACCAGTATATGGACCAGTAGGTTATATTCTCAGGTCTGTCTTGACCTTGGTAATGAGAATAGATTTTTTAAAATAATTTTAAACATCTTGATTTCTTCAACTAGATTATACATTTCTTGAAACAAGAATTATTAATCTTCATTTTCTTCCCTACACTACCTAATACAATTCCTGGTGATCAAAATATTAGTTAATTGATTTAATTTATTCCCTGACCACCAATGCAGCCCCCACATTATATTCTGAGTGAGCAGAGTAGGCAGCTGCTGGCGTGATATAAATTTAGAGTTTAGGAAAGCTCTCCCAGCCCAAGGACTATTTCTCTCTGCCAGGATACCTAAAATAACCACATTACTCACTCCTTTGAGTCGAGGCCTTGAAAACTCTTGTTAAAATGCAAATGTCATCTGGGAGAGATAAATTGAAGCTATCAATGCCTATTAATAACATAGAATATTATTAGCTTAGCAGAGAATAAGAAAGATCTAGAATGTAGAAGGGCAAACTTAAGAAAGCCCCCAAATTTAGGACCCAGTGAAAACGAGAACAGCATCTTGGCAATAGCTGGACGCATACTGAAAGAAATAAGGATCTCAGAAAACTAAAATGAGGTGAGAGTAAAAGACGACCTGATATAGCACAAAAAGATTAATAATGGCAGCTCATGTTTTTTCAGAGATGGGGTCTCACTATGTAGTCCAAGCTAGAGTGCAGTGGCTATTCACAGGCACAATCATAGCATACTACAACCTTGAACTCTGAGGCGCAAGCAATCCTCCTGCCTCAACCTACCGAGTAGCTGGGACTACAGGTCCATACCAAAATAACAGCTAATGTTTTAAAGTACATACTCTATGCCAGATAGTCCTCTAGGTGCTTTGCATGTGTTGCCTCACTTTTCGTTTTTTCATCTATGAGATAAATATAATTAATTATTCCTCGTTTTCAGGTGAAGAAGCCAAGGTAGAGAGATATTAAGTGATTATGGCTGAGCACAGGGGCTCACGCCTGTAATCCCAGCACTTTGGGAGGCTGAGGCGGGTGGATCATTTGAGGTCAAGAGTTCTAGACAAGCCTGGCCCGCATGGCAAAACCCTATCTCTACTAAAAATACAAAAATTAACTGAACCTGGTGGCCCACACCTGTGATTCCAGTTATTTGGGAGGATGAGGCATAAATATCGCTTGCATCCTGGAGGCCGAGGTTGCAGTGAGCCAAGATCCTGCCACTGAACTCCAGCCTAGGAGACACAGCGAGACTCTGTCCCCAAGCCCCCCAAAAATCAAGACATTGATTTGCCCAATGTTACAAAGCTAGTAAGGAGCACAGCTGGAATATGGACAAGCTGTCTGGTTCCAGGATCTCTTTGCTGAACCTCTGTGCCACAGGTCACTGTGTTTGGTTGTTGCTTTCATTAATATGGTCCGGATTTTGATCACAGAAAGATGCTGTTCACTCATTTCAATCTCCTTTAGCTACATTCTAGTTGTCTCCTCGTCCTAAAGACTCTGTCTTTCAGTATATCTATGCCTTTCCATTTCTCCTACTACCTAGCTCAAGTCCCCTTTATTTCTTTACTACAAAGTAATCACTGCATGCCAGGCACCAGGATATCTTATCTCATGTAAACTTTAGATGAAATACTAATAATTTCTACATGAAAAAACTGAGGCACAGTAAGGTCAGTCACCTGGCTCACTTCCCAAAGACACTCTATAAATATTACTCTTGGGATTTGCACCCCCGAGTCTGCCTCCAGAGCCCACATTGGTATTTCCCATGTGATCTAACTACCTGGCTATCCTAAGAGCTTTCCACCTTGCCTCCCTTTTGCTGTCTTTGCTTTGCCCCATCCCCACATCACAAACAATAAGGTCTACTTTGTCCCCACTGACTCCTAATCTGTCATTCAAGGCTGTGGATGCTAAGACACCCACCTCATGCCACTCCAGGCATAAGTACCTACAGAAAAGTCACTGATACATTAGATTACATTAAAAAAAAAAAAAAAAGTTGGCCAGGCATGGTGACTCATGCCTGTAATCCTAGCACTTTGAGAGGCCAAGGCAGGTGGATCACCTGAGGTCAAGAGTTCGAGACCAGCCTGGCCAACATAGTGAAACCCCCTTCTCTACTAAAAACACAAAACTTAGCCAGGCATGGTGGCACATGCCTGTAATCCCAGTTACTCAGGAGGCTGAAGTGGGAGAATCGCTTGAACCCAGGGAGCGGAGGTTGCGGTGAGCCAAGGTGGCACCACTTCACTCCAGCCTGGGTGATAGAGTGAAACTCTGTCACAAAAAAAAAAAAAAAAAAAAAAAAATGTGACAGAGGAGAGAAAACAGGCAATTTAGAGGCTTAAATCCAATTTAAAATGTTTGAACTTAATCATAATTAAAGAAATACTGGGTTGGGTGTGATGGCACACACCTTCAATCCCAGCACTTTGAGAGGCCAAGGCAGGAGAATCACTAGAGTCCAGGAGTTTGAGACCAGCCTGGGTGACATAGTGAGTCCCCAGCTCTACAAAAAAATTAAAAATTAGCATGACACAGCAGTGTGCACTTGTGGTCCCAGATACTTGGGAGGCTGAGATGGGAGGATCACTTGGGCTTAGGAGGTTGAGGCTGCAGTAAGGCAGTCTGGGCAACACAGCAAGACCCTGTCTCAAAAAAATGAAAGTAAAGGAGAGGAGAGGCAAGGAGAAAGAGAGATAGAAAAGAAAGAAAAAAGAGAGAAAGAGGAGAGGAAGAAAGGAGGGAGAAAGGAAGGGAGGGAAGGAAGAAGGGATGGAATGAGGGAATAAAAGAAGGCAGGCTGTTTAAAAAGTTTTTTTGTTTTGTTTTGTTTTTTGTTTTTGAGACAGAGTCTTGCTTTTTCACCCAGGCTGGAGTGCAGTGGTGTGATCTCCACTCATGGCAACCTCTGCCTGCCAGGTTTAAGCAATTCTCCTGCCTCATCCTACTGAATAGCTGGGATTAGAGGTATGCACCACCACAGCTGGCTAATTTTTATATTTTTAGTAGAGACAGGGTTTCACCATGTTCGCCATGCTGGTCTTGAACTCCTGACCTCAAATGATCCACCCACCTCACCTCCCAAAGTGCTGGGATTACAGGCATGAGCCATAGCACCTGGCCTGACATGGTATTATTTCTTACCTATTGGTTTGGACATTTTTAAGATTGATACCTAGTCTTGGAGAGAGTGGAAAAAGGAGTCTTTATAGACTAGTTTGGAAAGTAAATTGGTGCAGCTTTTTTGTAGGGCAATTTAAGATCATTTACCAAAATGCAAAAACCACATACCATTTCTGAACATTCTATTACAAAAAAAATATCCTCTAAGGACATAAGAATAGCTGCTCAAGGATGTTCACTGTAACACTTTTTGGCAAGAAGCCCCAATCACTGGTAAGTGGGTCATAGAAAATAAATTGTGATGTCATGAATACATTTCTAAAGATTATGGATGTTAAACTGCAATGGTTGGGTTTTAATCACCAAAAAAAAAAATTAGACCTAATATTTAATACACATTTATACATTTTAACTCATCCTTCTCACATCTTCTTTTATACATGTTTTAAAGTCTACATAATAGATTAATGTAGTGTTGTAGGTATATGACTTATAAACAAATAATACACATATGTTGGTATTAAATGACAAAAAAAATGTTGGGAATGCAACAGTTCAAATTTGTGCTGGAGATTGGTGGACTCAACTATGCAGGGTAAAGATCAGATGCCACCCATACAAGGCATTCAGCAACAGGGCTTTCAATTACCTTACTTCTCTTACCTCCTTTTCCACTCCTTCTTCTCTTCCCCAACCCAAGGCAGCATATGGCCCGGGAAACCAGTTTACTCGTGGGTTCTCAGTTATGTGTGCCAGGAGACACACCCCTGTGTGTGTCTTGTGCTCCTATGTGTCTTGCTGGGTGTATCAAGAATTCAAGGTTTTGACTAATCTTTACCAAGGCCGTTTCTCAAGGTTATGTCTGAAGCAAGCTGCCTTCAGGGATGAGGCAATGTCTCCCTCTGGGACAAAGAGCGAAGATCTGGGGTTCCACTCAGAACCCTAGAGTTGGTATGAAGATTATTTTAAGTTCAAACATTAGGGATTCAATAGATGCAGAAAGCCTCGTTGGAACATTCCTTACCTGACTGAAAGCAACAACTTCTGGGAAATGAGGCTACCATAAATTCCCTCTTCGAGGTGGGTTTTACCCCCAGAAAAAAAAGGCCAAGAGCAAATCTACCATAAATTATCTTGCCACAAGAGTTTTATGGCCATTGAGAAGATGAAAAAGATCACTAGCACCCACATAAACAAGCTTTATCACCAGCTTTCTTATCTCCCATTTCTTCCCCAGAAACCGATTTGTTTTCACCATAGAAGCCCTTTCTCCTCCCTCCCTTTTGCCAAGTCAGGTACATACACCTCTAACTTTAACCATTTAATGAAGCTAGCTACCTCTTTTGTTAATTCCCATATGCGTACAAACAAAACTTTTTCCTCCCATTAATCTGTCTTAATGGGAGGAAACAAGATTAACTTGCAGGCCCCCATTTAAAGAAATTAAGAGGATAGAGGAAAATTTTTCCCTCCCTGACAATGCCCATGTTGCTTGCCATGATATAGATAATAGACTTCGTAACTTATCCAGGAGTGTCATGTCTTCTGCCAACATCCATGAACTCATAACGGGCTCAGTAAATACTGTGTAAGTAGATTAAAGACAAATCTTAGACTCAACAATGGAGCATTTTTCTCACTTCTATTACACTGCCCGCAATTCCCTTAGCTTGAAATATCTTTTCTCCAGTATTTGCTTCTTTGTGACTTCTTTTTTTACTTTCTTTTATGGATAATATAGTTTCTAAATCCATTTATTTCCTACAGACTTCAAAATTATACTTTATATATTTATTCTCAGATGAATTATCCTTAGGTTATGCATTTGTTTCCCTCTGAAAAGTTTCATCAGTATCCCCTTCTCTCAAACTACAAAGATATCAGAATGCTTTAACAGAAATCACGTCCACTTTTTCCATGTTTTATATTGCCAATGAAAAGTGTCAAACTCTGTAAAACATTTAAAGAAATTTGTTCTTAGCGAAATATAAGTGACTATGGCCCATGAGATCCTAAGAACATGTTCCCAGTGTGGTTAGGTTACAGCGCTTGGTTTTACATGTGTTAGAGAGACCTAAGACATCAACCAATACATGTAAAGTACACATAGTCTGGGAAGGTGGAACAATTAGAAGCGGTGGGGCTTACAGGTCATTGGTGGATTCAGAGATTTTCTGATTGACAATTGGCTGAAAGAGTTCTTCTCTGAAGACTCAGATTCAATAGATAGGAGTGTCTGGATTAAGATAAGGGGTTGTAGAGACCAAGGTTCTTGGTAATGTAGATGAAGCCTTCAAGTAGGGGGCTTCAGAGAGAATAGATGACAAATATCTCTCATCAGATCTTAAAAGATCCCAGACTCTTGGTGAGATCTCTTCTGGCTCAGAAAAAGACCTGGAAAGAAAAGAGGATTCTTTACAGAATATAAATTTTCCCCACAAGAGACAGCTTTGCAGGGCCATTTCAAAATACTCTAAAGAACTACATTTTGGCATAAAATAGATACTTTCAGGGTCTGCTCCCTGTCATGTGATGCCATACTAGAGTCAGGTTGGAATTTAGTATCCTATTGCTACAAATAATCTATTTTGTCAGTCTTAAGATCTCTGTTTTAATGTTAATGCTGATCAGTTGTGCCTAAATTCCAGAGGGAGGAGAGTATAATGAGGCCTGTCCAGAACCTCCTTACCAATATGACCGGAAATCATGTTTTGTTTTGTTTTTGTGTGTGTCTTTTGGGTTTCTCTCAAAATCCCCTTGGTTGAGAGGAGGGGTCCATTCAGTTGGATGAGTAGATTCAAATTTTATTTTTTGGTTTACATGTTGTCTCTTATTTTAATTTTATCTCATTTTGATTTCCTTTCCCTTTTATTCATTTTTTAAATTGATTTGTTATTGCTAAAAACAATTATTCAGACTCACCCCATGCTTACCAAATGTTTTACTCGTTACTTCCTGCATTCCAATCCTTCCTTCTAGGTTTAATTCCTTTCTTGTATTGAAGTATATTCTTTAGGAGTTCTTTCAGCAATGGTCTGTAAGTGGTAAATTCCTTCTGCTACTTTATCTAAAACACCCTTATTTCATCCTCACTCTTTGGAGACCATTATAGCAAATGTTTTTAAAACTTTAGTATGCATAAAAATAATCTGGGGAGTTTGTCAAATGCAGTTTCTCACATCCCTTTGAATTCTATTTTAGTAGTTTGGGAAGGAAGGGACAAGGAATCTACCTTTTCTACTAACTCCTCAAGTAATTCTGACATAACGATGTCAAGCCCACACTTTGAAAAGAAATTAGGCTATAGACAGAGATAGCCATGGACAATATTTTTTGTTTTTTACATTTTTAAATAAAAGCAACACATGCTCATTAAAGACATTTTAGAACAATAGAGAAATAGGGAAGAAAAAATCACTTAATTCTATCCAAATACAATTACTGCCAGTGTTATGATATAGAATTGATCCTCACAAGGCAGAGGATCTGCAAATGCAGATTCTGTATTTGCAAATTCTGCCTACCTCTAAAATTTATTCGTAATCCAAAAATCAAAACTTGTGGTCATTCATGGACTGCAGACAGCAATGAAAACTTTGAGTCATTCTAACCTGTGGATGCTCCTAACTGACATCAAAGAAGGCCATGCTCTGCCTTCTTGTTTCAGCTCCCATGCAGATGTGAGAGGATGCAGAAGGTAGCAGGGAGGGCAGAGAAATACAAGAAGCTTCAGCTTTGCAGCCAGTAGGACAGGGGCAGCGCAGCTTGACATTTATTGCAACAGCCTTAGGCAAGTCTCTTAACACTTCTGAACCTCATTTTTTTCCTTTGTAAAATAAAGAAAACAGAATCTACCAAGATGGCTTTTTTTTAGGATTTAAAATTATAATCTGAGATATGTGATATACACATGTGTGTGTGTATCTATGCGAGAGATAGATACACACACACATACGTATTTCCCCTAGAAACAATGACTCAGTACTCACCAATTGAGTGTTCCCAGATTTTATGGAACATAACTATCATCATGAGAATCAACCATATTTCCTCCTAGACTTTCTAATAAGTGTAAATTTTTTGCAACATTGCCGTTGAGATTTATATGATACATTTATTACCAAAGATGAGCTTCTCCCATTCATGATCATCTTCCTCTAATGCAGTGGTTTCAACCTGGCTGCACATTAGAGTCACCTGGGAAGCTTCAGAAAACATTAATGCCCAGAACCCATCCACAGAGATTCAGATTCAGTTGTTAGGTGGCTGGGCCCAGCATTAGCTGCACTTAAAAGCTCCTGATTGTTCTAATGAACAAACTGAGGTAGAACTTCTATTTAATCTATTTGGAAATGAAGCCCGTGGTCTCAGTGCACTTTGGAGTCATCCATTTGGCAGTTTCTCTCCCTATGGTGTCCTGCTCCCCACTTCCTGTTCTGGTCTTGCCATGGCTCTTTCTTCTGCTTGTCAGTGCCTGGAACTCAGGCTGCCGTCCTTCCCTGGGCAATACTGCTATTTGTGCCATTGATCTGGTGGAAGGGTAAGGTAGGAAATGCCTTAGAGAGACATTACAGACACACCTCTTAGTCTCCTCACAACGGTATCCCACAAGGCTGGAAGAGAATAGCAGGCTTTACCAGGAGATGGGAGGCAATGAAAGGAGACAGGAGAGCAAAACAAAAACTGCCAGCCAGGCACCAAATGTGATTGTTTCAATCGTCTAAGGAAAAATCACCACCACCACCCCAAAAAATGTTCACCCAGACCCCTGCCTTCTGCCCTCTTCATTCCTTTAATCAATCCATAGGCAAACCCTCAGGATGGTTCCCAAAATATGAGATTCTGAGTCTAGAATAACAATCCATAAAATATGGAAAGGGATATCTCTACCATTGTGAGGTAAAGATATACTTCTTTATTTCTTCCTGATAGTTCAGCAGGTAACCACTGAATCAAATGCACATGCACATGTGCACACAAAGGGTGGTGGAGGGAGAGAGAGAGAGAGAAATTCACAAATAAAGCACATATCATGGATGTAAAGAAAAATTCTCCTCAGTGTGAATTAACATAGATCCCATATATATTGAAGATGATCTTTTACTTTACTATTCCAATAACCTCAGCTACCCACAACTAGTATTTACATTCCTGCTTAGAAATCCTTCCCAGAGGCCTGTTGGTGTTTACTTGTTACATTTATGCATCCTTTTAAAGCATCACAGCCACGTGCCTCAATGGCCATGCTTTGGTGCCACACAAGGAAATAGCACTGCATTCATAAAATCTATGCCCAGTCCAATGTTCTGAAAACTTTCCCTTTTGTTTTCTTCTAGTAGTTTTATAGTTTGAGGTCCCACCTTTAAATCTTTCACCCATTTTGAGTTTATTTTGCTATACAATGAGAGATAGGGGTCTAGTTTTATTCTTCTGTATATGGATATCCAATTTTCTCAGCTCCATTTATTGATGAGGCTATCCTTTCCCCAGTGTATATTATTAGCATCTTTGTCAAAAACTGGTTGACTGTAAATATGTGGATTTATTTCAGGGTTCTTTATCCTGTTCCATTGGTCTATGTGTATGTTTTTCTACCAATACCGTGCCTTTATGGTTACTATATAGATTTTGATGTTAGATAGTGTGATGCCTCCATCTTTGTTCTTTTTACTCAGGATTTCTTTGGCTACATGGGGTGTTTTGTGGTTCCATACAAATTTGAGAATTATATTTTCTATTTCTGTGAAACATGCCATCACCATTTTGATAGAGACTGCATTGAATCTGTAGATTGCTTTTGGTAGTATGGTCATTTTAAAATATTAATATTTCTAGTCCATGAACATAGGATGTATTTCCATTTTGTGTGTCTTTTTCAACATCTTTCATCAGTGTTTTGTAGTTTTTATTGTAGAGATATTTTTGCCTCTGATTAAATTTATTCCTAGGCAAAATTTTTGTAGCAGGGACAATCTGACTTCCTCTTTTCCCATTTGGATGTCCTTTGTTTCTTTCTCTTGCTCTGGCTAGGACTTCCAGTAATGTGTTGAATAAGAGTGATAAAAGTGGGTATCCTTGTCTTGATCCAGTTCCTAGAGAAAAAGACTTCAGTTTTTCCCCATTCAGTATGATGTTAGCTATAGGTTTGTCACATATGGACTTTATTATGTTTCTGTATGTTCCTACTATGCCCAGTTTATTGAGCATTTTTATCAAGAAGGGATGCTGAATTTTATCTAATGCTTTTGCTGTGTCTATTAAGATGCTCATGTGGATTTTGTCCTTAATTCTGTCTATGTGAGGTATCATGTTTATGGATTTGCGTATGTTTAACCATCCTTGCATCCCTGGGATAAATCCCACTTATCATCATGTAAATCCCACTTATCATCATCTTGTTGATGTGTTGTTGGATTGGATTTGCTGGTATTTTGTTGAGAATTTTTACATCTATGTTCATCAGGGATATTGGCCAGTTGTTTTCTTTTTTTGTCATGTCCTTGTCTGGTTTTGGTATCAGGGAAATGCTGGCCTCATAAACTAGGGGGTTGAGAATAATTCCCTCCTTTTCAATTTTTTGGAATAGTTTGAGAAAAATTGATGTTATTTCTTCTTTAAAGATTTGGTACAAGTCAGCGTGAAGCCACTGGGAGACTTTTTACACTACTGGTGGGAACCTGAATTACTACAACCATTATAGAAAACAGTATGGAGATTTAAAAAATAAAAAAAACTAAAAATAGAACTACAATAGGATCCAGCAATCCCACTATTGGGTATTTATCCAAAGAAAAGGAAATCAGTATATTGAAGAGATATATGAACCCCCATGTTTACTGCAACACTATTTACAATAGACAAGATGTGAAATCAACCTGTGTTCATCAACAGATAAATGAATAAAAAAAACATATGATATATATGCAATGGGATACTATTCAGCTGTAAAAAAGAATAAAAACCTATCATTTGTAGCAACATGAATGAGCTAGGAGGACATTCTGTTAAGGGAAATAAATCAGGCACAGAGACAAATACCACATGTTTTCACTCATATACAAGAGCTAAAGAAGTTGTTCTTAGCCATATGTAGGACCTTAAAAAGTTGTCCTCACAGAAGTAAAGAGTAGAATAGTGGTTACGAGGCTAGGAAGAAGAGGAGGCAGGAAGGATGAAAGAGGTTGGTTAATGGATACCACATTACAGCTAGATAGGAAAAATCAGTTCTAGTAGTCTCTAACACTGTAGGGTGAATAGTCAACAACAATTTATTGTGTATTTTCAAACAGCTAAAAGAGAGGATTTTTAATGGTTTCCAATACAAATAAATGATAAATGTTTAAGGTGATAGCTATGTTAATTACCCTGAATTGATCATAACATATTGTATATATCAATATGATACACAGTATGTATCAAAATATCACACTGTCCCCCTAAATATGTACAATTATTACATGTTGATTAAAAAATAATTTTTAGGCCAGACACAGTGGCTCACATCTCTAATCTCAGCACTTTGGGAGGCTGAGGATCACAGGCAGATCACTTGAAGTCAGGAGATCAAGACCAGCCTAGCCAATATAGTGAAACTCTTTCTCTACTAAAAATAGAAAAACTAGCCAGCATTGTGGCAGTAGCCTGTAATACCAGCTACTCCAGGCTGAGGCAGGAGAATAGCTTGAACCTGGGAGGCAGAGGTTGCAGGGAGCTGAGATTGCACCACTGCTCTCCAGCCTATGAGACAGAGCAAGACTCTGTCTTAAAAAAAAAAAAAAAATTAAAAAAATACCAAAGCATTGAAAAGACTTCTTTCTTTCCTATTATAGTAAATACTCTTCTTAGGGCATTTCAAAGACTAGCTTTTGTCAGTAGTAGAAGGCAATATGAGGATGTATTATCCCCCCATCTAGACCACTTCTCTACCTCACCTCAGGGCAGAGTGATGGAGAGGCGAGGAGAAAAATGAAGGCTCCAACTCTTCTTCTGTATTTTGTGATATTTGAATTTTAACACAGTTTTATATTTTAATATGTTTACTTAGCATTATAGTATAAGCACTTTCCCATGCTAAAAATACTATAAGTACTTTTGGTAGGTACAAAAGATTTCATTGAATAGATATATGATGGCTACTTAACTATTTTCCTATGTGTACATTAGATTTCCCTCCAATTTTTTATTATCTTAAATAAGGCTGCAATAACCATCTCCAGATAGTGCACTTTTCTACAACTACTTGCTAAGGATGGATGCTTAAAATTAGAACTGCTGGGCCAGGCGCAGTGGCTCATGCCTATAATTCCAGCACTTTGGGAGACAGACAAAAGCAGATCACATGAGGCCAAGAAGTCAAAAACAGCCTGGGCAATGTGGTGAAATCCCATTTCTTTAAAAATAATTTTTAAAAATTTAGCTAAATGTGATGGTATGTGCCTTTATTTCCAGTTACTCAGGTAGCTGAGTAATGAGAATCCCTTGAACCCTGGAGGTGGAGGTTGAAATGAGCCAAGATCATGCCACTGCACTCCAGCCTGAGCAACAGAGCAAGACCCTGTCTCAAAAAAATAAAATCAGTTTAAAAATAAATAAATAAAAGTAGAACAACTAAGCTGGTGCTGTGGCATGTGCCTGTAATCCTAACTACTTGTGAGGCTGAGTCAAGAGGATCCCTTGTGCCCAGTAGTTGGAAACCAACTTGGGCAACATAGTAAGATGCTGTCTCATAATTATGTATTTATATACCTTTTGACCAGTAGGGGTTGTGTCGTATTGATATATACACAATATATCGTATTGATATATACAATATGTTATGATCAATTCAGGGTAATTAACATAGCTAATATACACACACACACACACACACACACACACACACACACACTTTCTTCCAAAATACATGTATACATATGGGAATAGGTATACATGTGGGAAACAGCTTCCTCCAATAGACATGTATACATATGCACCTTTACCAGAAACATATGAGACTGGATGTGGGTGATTTTTAAACCAAAAAAGTGACATGATCAGATTTTTAAAAGGTTATGTCTGACTTCCTGTCTAGGCCTAATTAGAGGGGGGGTATGTTAGTCCAGGAACAGATGGTGAGGGCCCATTAAGAACTAGAGAGGGAAGCAGCTGGGTGCAGTGGCTCATACCTGTAATCCCAGCACATTGGGAGGCCAAGGCAGGCAGATCACTTGAAGTCAGGAGTTCGAGACAAGTCTGGTTAACATGATGAAACTCTGTCTCTACTAAAAATACAAAAATTAGTCAGGTGTGGTGGTGGGCACCTGTAATACCAGCTACTTGAGAGGCTGAGGCAGGAGAATCGCTTGACCCAGAAGGCAGAGGTTGCAGTGAGCCAAGATTGCACCACTGCACTCCAACCTGGGCAACAGAGCAATACTCCATCTCAAAAAAAAAAAAAAAGAAGAACTGGAGGGAAGGCTTCTTTAAGTAGGCTTACCTGCCAGATAACCAGCAAAGAGCAAAGAAGCAAGGCCTTGAACAAATAAAGTTTAAAGGAACGTGGAGAGGTTTCTCCCTCCGTACTACAGTTCAGACGTCATATACTGTCTGCTGCATTTGCTTGAAGGTTACTGCAGCATCTGAGGGTCCTTGAGGATGTTTTCTGTTCATGTAAAGATACATGATGCAGAAAGGTCATAAATATGTCATATTAAAGCAGGAAGAAGCACAGAAATGCTCAGATATTTTTTACATTCAAGCTTTCATTTAAAAAAATGCTTTTCTTATTTCATTTCTTATTGCAAAAATAAGCCATGATCACTTTTCTATTTGGAATTGTCATGCTGCCTCTCTCACATCCTAGAGAGCTTTAACGTCATTTTGATAGTCCTACAGCCTCAGAATGAATTTCCCTCAAGACCATTTTAGAGCCTAATGATAGCAATAGTGTTAACGTTACATTTTACTTGAGTAAGAAAGGTAATTTTTATAAATCATTTTAAATTGTCCATTTACAACCAACTAGAACTTAAATCTCTATTTTAAAGTTCTTAAGCTTGCCTTATAAACCCAAAAATATGAAGCATATTGGCCTAAACCCTGACTCTCGGCTATATTAACTCTCAATTGCAGCAACAATTTACTTAACTAAATGGGATAAAATCATCTAAGAAGAAAACAAGGAGGAAGACGGTGAGAGGAGGATGAAGGGAAAGGGAAGAAAGACAAAGAGGAAGAAAAATGCCTATTTCGTGTAGTTTTACCTAATTTGGTTTATCCTTCACATCCATGGAAATTTGCTTAGATATTAAAAAATTAAATCTGTCTATAAGGGAAACATGGAGTAAGATCCCATCACAATAAATTTTAATGCACTTCTTCATCTCTTACCTATCTGTATAAATTGGTTCTTTCATATGTGGTACTTTCACAAAAATTGGAAATTATTATTTTTGCAACCAGCTCCCTCATTCTCACCTTGTCTCTGTCACTGTGGAATCTGCCCTGCGGGCTTCATACAGTAAGTCTCATTTAAAACAAAAGCTATAGAGTAGCTTTTATGGCATCTCTAAGAACAGAATCAATTTTATCAGCTGATTTTCTGCAAATTATAACTGACTTCCCTCTAATGCCAACTCCAGTTTTTTTGATAAACAAAAAACACATTTTTGTTCAAAAATAGTCGTTAGCCCCAACAAGCCTATATAAATCTATTTACCCCCATAATATATCTAAAGTATAGTATGCATTTACACTACCAAGTGATAATGTACTAGAATAGTTACAGCCTGTGTTTGTGTGTGTGTGTGTGTGTGTGTGTGTATGGATGGATGTCTGTGTGCCTGTGTCTGTGTCTGTGTATTTTAAGAGATGGGGTCTCACTCTATCACACAGGCTGAAGTGCAGTGGCATGATCATAGCTTACTGCAGCTTCCAACTCCTAGGCTCAAGCAAGCCTCCCATATCAGAATCCTTCTGATTCCCTGGGATTACAAGCACGAGTCACCCAGACCAGCTTTAGTTTTTATTACATTAAGGAGTAAGGTTTTCGACAAACCTTTTGAAGTATCAAGTAACAGGAAGGCGTTTCACAGGCAATGAGAGAAACAAATTGGAGGCTCAGGCACTACCAGGAAGGGAAGGAGGAAAGGAGGAAGGAAGGAACAGAGAGAGGGAAAGATGAAAGGAGGAAGGGAGGGAGGGAATATAACACATAGATACTTCATATATATCATCTACCTACCTATCATAATGTATAGCTAAATCTAAACTAAGTCCCATAATTTGACCCAATTGGAAATCCAAAACTTATATACTAAAGAATTTATACAACAAAAAGATTTTTAAATGTCTGACTGGCTTTTATGCCTCTACAACACAGGCTTTAACTTTAGCATTTGTTAAAATGTCCCCGTTGACAAAACTTCATGGATTTAATCAATACTGGGCTCAAATTATAGTCATACGTGGGAATCACATGAAATTTAAACATTGTGCTTCCCTATGATCTTGAGAAGGTAACTAAATATAATATAAAGAAAAAAATGATTATGCCTCACTTTATAGCTTTGCCTAAATTTCCCATAGTCAGAGTATCCATTGCTGTCTATATTGGATGTATATACTCTGACACAATAATAAACTAAAATTAAAATAAGTTTTTAGTGCTTACAAACTGGCTTGATAAAATATGACACTGTGAACATCTGGTTAAAATGGATAATACGGCCCAACAGGAGTTAAAACTGGGCCTTCAAGGATAAAAATGTATTATGTGTATATATATATATATAAATCCAATTAATAAAGGGTCCCCATTACTTCTCCATTTGAGAGCTGATATGGTTTGGCTCTGTGTCCCCACCCAAATCTCCTCTCAAATTGTAATCCCCACATGTCAAGGGAGGGACCTGGTGGGAGGTGATTGAATCATGGTGGGGGTGGGGGCGGTTTCCTCCACGGTGCTCTCATGATACTGAGGGAGTTCTCATGAGATCTGATGGTTTAAAAGTGGCAGTTTCCCCCCATAGGCTTTCTCTCTTGCTGCCTTGTGAAGAGGGTACTTGCTTCTCCTTCACCTTCCACCATGATGTTAAGTTTTCTGAGGCCTCCCAGCCATGCGAAACTGTGAGTCAATTAAACCTCCTTCCTTTATAAATTACCTAGTCTCAGGCAGTTCTTTTAACAGTGTGAAAACAGGACCAGGCGCTGTGGCTCACATCTGTAATCCCAGCACTTTGGAAGGCTGAGGCAGGCAGATCACAAGGTCAGGGGTTCAAGACCAGCCTGGCCAACATGGAGAAACCCCATCTCTACTAAAGATACAAAAAAATTAGCCAGGCATGGTGGCATGTGCCTATAATCTCAGCTACTTGGGAGGCTGAGGGAGAATTGCTTGAACCCAGGAGGTAGAGGTTGCAGTGAGCTGAGATTGGGCCATTGCACTCCAGTCAGTGGCATGGCTTTTCAAAAAAAAAAAACACACGGTGTGAAAACAGACAAATACAGAGAATTGGTACTAGGCGAGGGACACTGCTATAAAGATAACCTGAAAATGTGGAAGTGACTTTGGAACTGGATAACAGGCAGAGGTTGAGATAGTTTGGAGGGCTCAGAAGAAAATGGAGTGGTAGTGGGAGGGAGGGCATCAGGAAGAATAGCTAATGGACACTGGGTTTATACCTAGATGATGGGATGATCTGTGCAGCACACCACCATGGTGCACATTTACCTATGTAACAAACCTATACATTCTGCACATGTATCGTGGAACTTAAAACAACATTTGAAGAAAATAATCCTTCATGTATTAAAAATGAAGAAGAAGGCAGGAAGATGTGGGAAAGTTTGGAACTTCCTAGAGACTTGTTGAATGATTTTGACCAAAATGCTAATAGTGATCTGGACAATGAAGTCCAGGTTGAGGCGGTCTCTGATGGAGATGAGAAACTTATTGGGAACTGGAGTAAAGGTCACTCATGCTATCCTTTAGCAAAGAGACTGGCAGCATTCTACCCTACCCTAGAGATCTGTGGAATTTTGAACTTGAGTGAGATGATTTAGGGTATCTGGTAGAATAAATTTCTAAGCAGCAAAGTGTTCAAGAAGTGCCCTGGCTGATTCTAAAAGCATTAAGTCATATGCATTCACAAAGAGATTATCTTAAACTGGAACTTTTATTTAAAAGAAAAGCTGAGTATAAAACTTAGGAAATTTACAGCCTGATCATGAGGAAGAAAAGAGAAATCCATTTTCTGGGGAGAAATTCAAGTTGGCTGCAGAAATTTGCATAAGTAACAAGGAACCAAATGTTAATAGCCAAGGGAAAATGTCTGTTGGGTGTGTCAGAGATCTTTGCAGCAGTCTCCCCAGTTACAGGCCCAGAGGCCTAGGAGGGAAAAATGGTTTCATGGGCCAGACCCAGGGCCCCACTGCTCTGTGCAGCCTCAAGAGTTGGTGCCCTGCATCACAGCCACTCTAGCTTCAACCATGGCTAAAAGGGGCCAAGCCATTTGCCATTGATTGAGCCATTGCTTCAGAGAGTGCAAGCTCCAAGCCTTGGCAGCTTCCATGTGGCATTGGGCATGTGGGTGCACAGAAGACAAAAGCTGAGCTTTGGGAGCCTCTGCTTAGATTTCCAAGGATGTAAGGAAATGCCCAGATGTTTAGGCAGAAGTCTGCTGCAGGGGCAGAATCCTCCTGGAGAATGCCTATCAGGACAATGCAAAGGAGAAATGTGAGGTTGGAGCCCTCCACACAGAGTCCCTACTGGGACACTGCCTAGTGGACCTGTGAGAAGAAGGCCACTACCCTCCAGGCCCTAGAATGGTAGATCCATCAACAGCTTGCACCATGCAGCTAAAAAGCCACCAGGCACTCAATGTGAGCCCATAAAAGCAGCCACAGGGGCAGAGCTGCCCAAGGCACTGGAAGCCCACCTCTTAACATCAGCATGTTCTGGATGTGAGACATGTAGATCATTTGCCAAAGGAGATCATTTCAGAGCTTAAGATTTAATGACTGCCCCACTGGCTTTTGGACTTGCATAAAGCTGTGGGCCCCTTTGTTTTGGCCAATTTCTCCCATTTGGAATGGGAACAATTATTCAATGCCTGTACCCCATTGTATTTTGTAAGTACCTAACTTGTTTTTTATTTTACGGGCTCATTGGTGAAAAGAGCTTGCCTTGTGTTGGATGAGACTTTGGATTTGGACTTTGGGGCTAATGGTGGAATGAGTTAAGACTTTGAGGGACTATTGGGAAGGTATGATTGGTTTTGAAATGTGAAGGGGACATGATATTTAGGAGAGGCCAGGGATGGAATAATATGAGTTGGCTCTGTATCTCCACCCAAATCTTATATCTCAAATTGTAATCCCCACATGTCAAGGGAGAGACCTGATGAGTGATTGGATCATGGGGGCAGTTTCTCCCATTCTGTTTTAGTGAGAGTGAGGGGGTTCTCATGAGATCTGATGGTTTAAAAGTGGCAGTTTCCCCTGTGCTCTTTCTCTCTCCTGCTGCCTTGTGAAAGGGGTACTTGCTTCTCCTTTGTCTTCTGCCATGGTCGTAAGTTTCCTGAGGCCTCCCCAGCCATGTGGAACTGTGAGTCAATTAAAACTCTTTTCTTTATAAATTACCCAGTCTTAGGGAGTTATTTATAGCAGCATGAAAACAGACTAATACAACAGCTCAATTTTACTTTCCTCTTAAACCTTTAAAAAGGGGATGGGAGAGTTCATGATGGATTGCTGTAACCTTAATGCTGTGCTCTCATCCATCAAGGCCCAATAACTGGTAAATAGTCTGCTATTATAGATTGGGAAGATGTTCTGTTCAGTGCTTATTTAAACAATCACTCAGCTACAGTTTTCCTCTCCCCCTAAAGAGACACAATATGCCTTTTCAGGTACCCATGGGGTACCCTAGCAGCTTTTTAATCACATGTAATCGTTTCAGATAAGATCTTAATGACATTTAGCTTCCTCCAGAAGCACAAGTAAAATATTACATTGATAACATCTTCTTTCAAGATTAATTTGCCACACTCAATAAGGGCATATAAATCTTTTAGCCCCTTGCAGGTCCTGGTGGCAACAGATACTGCATTTGCAAATTATACTCAACAGGTACTCCTGTTAGTGCCATCAAATAACTCCTTCACTGTATAGGTTTAGGCAATCTCTTCTTATGCCTCCTAGAATCTCTTGACCACTTATGATGGCCATTAGCTGCCCCAGGGTTTCTGATGCAAAAAGACTGCCCTTCTCAGCCTCATTCATATGTACCATGAGATTAACAAATGCCTAAGTACATACTGGTGTGTCCTAGAAATAGAGGCTCTCACAGAACCTGAGCCTGTGACCCTCCATATTCATCTGCCTGTTATACTCTGGGTTATGAAAACAGCACCCACAAACACAGCATGGCCACCAAGGTGTAAGACAAGACAGATTCAAACCTGGGCCCTCTGGCATATTCCACCTGCAGGAGACAATGGCTTCCCCTGTTCTCAGTGCCTTGAAAGATGCCAGGGTGCTAGAGGAGGCCACTCCATCCTCAGACCCCCTTGACTATACAGAACGCCCTTTGGGATTAACTGGTTGACAAGTAATGGGAGTTTGTAGGCTACGTGGATGGCACTGCCAGCCTTCATCTGTGATGGAGCTTGGTGGGATGTTGCTGCCCTCATCCCTTAGCCAAGATGTCTCTGATAAAGGACAGGACCCAGAAACAACACACTTGGGCAAACTTCTGGCAGGCGTCTTAGCTCTGGACACCCTGGTCAACAAATGAACCTGTCTTTACTTTTATTATATTGAGCAATAACCTAAAAATTGTCCCCTATAAGGTAAACTATTGAGCAATAACCTAAAAATTGCCCCCTATAAGGTAAAAAAAAAAAAAACAAAAGCAAAAACAAACTCTCCAAATTTCTTGCCTCACAGACACCCAAAAATATAAATCAAAATCACATAGTTCTCTACATACACTAAGGCCACACTACAAGGACATGCAGGACACCCCTTATTCCCCTTCGAGTTACATACATTATTGATAATAACAAAGACACACAGTTCACTTTTTAAAATACACACCACTGGGTTCTTGAAAAAGAAATTCACTAGAACTTTCATGTTCCTGATAGGTGTCTGATAACCAGTTAACTGAAAGATATAATGATTGATCTCAAACAATCCCTTTCAAATTCCAGTTTAACAAATAACCCTCCAAATAAATTTCCAGTTTGCCCCAGATCTTAGCTTATCCTTATAAATTTTCTTTCTTTTCTTTCTTTTTTTTTTTTTTTTTGTTGTTGAGACAGAGACTTGCTCTGTTGCCCAGGCTGGAGTACAGTGGCACGTTCTCAACTCACTGCAGCCTCCACCTCCTGGGTTCAAGTGATTCTCCTGCCTCAGCCAACTGAGTAGCTGGAATTACAGGCACTTGCCACCACATTTGGCTAATTTTTGTATTTTTAGTAGAGATGGGGTTTCACCATGTTGGCCGGGCTGGTCACATCTTGGCCAGGCTGGTCCAGGCTTGACCTCAGGTGATCTGCCCACCTCAGCCTCTCAACATGCCAGGATCACAGATGTGAGCCACTGCTCCTAGCCTTATCTTTACAAATTTTCAATCTCACCCCCATCCTGTAAGGGTTAGAGGCCAGCAGTAGGGCACTACTCTCTGGGAACTCATTCACCATAGATTATCCCACAGGCCAGGAAGCTGCTTATCAGATATGGGGCCCATTTGAACTTAAAATTCCACCCAAAACAAAAATTCCTTTCAGGCGCAGCTATACACCATTCTACTAAATGTTGGTCTTATTACTACTGGTTTTGGTGTTTTTGTTGGTTTAAAATCCAGAGGCCCAAATCCTCCAGCAAGCTACTGTTTCAACCAAACATGGCCAAGCCACATCAATTCGAGCAGGTGCACAAAGTAGAGAGCAGAGAAACATTTTTTGCTCTAATGTATGATGGTGCTGCTGAGAAAAGTTTATGTAGAATCAGGACTCAGTAGAAGAAATTTTGAGACCAAAGTCAGCTCTATTCAGGACTCCAGGAAGTGGAGAGTATCACTTCACTCACAATAGTGCTTTATATTCAATGTTCAGACTCATTTTCAACTGTGTTTTTCAGAATTAAGCACTTCCTTGGAAATCAAAAGGGAGATTCACAGGCTGTGAGAAGAAGCCTCCCACGGGCTTCTAATGTATTATCAGAGAGATAATAATTGTGAGGCATACTTTGTCATAGAATATCTAATATTGCCAGACTATGATTTTTATGGGATAATTTCAGTGGGCTTTAAGATGTAGAACTATCAGATCTTTAGTGAAAATACTGTGCTAGTCCCTCCCTACATCCAAATCAATGTTGCCTCTATCAGGTTTCTGAATGCTTCTGAAATCTCATTGTTCGGGAAAAAAAAAAAAAAGGAAAAAGAAATCAGAGTCTCACCCTCCCACTACAGAACACTTGTAGGGAATTCAAAATGTCTCAACGGGGAGTTGAAGGATGAGGAGTTGCCCAGTAAAGTGACAACCAAAGACACTGGGTTACAACTACAAGCTTTTACTGAGTACAGCTCTATCCCAAGGATTTTTATCTGCTTCCGACATCTCAGAATCTTCCTGGATTCTTCAAAATTATGTATAATTTGTTTTATTCTTGTATATTTATCTCCACAGTCTAACAAATGGCCACCACGGGCCTCTGCTTCCTATTGCTAACGTACTTTCATTTGTCACACTATCACTTCGCTCCTGCTCAGATGACTGAGTGTCATTCTCAGTCATCTTTCCCACTTAAATTATAAACAGGCTGTGAACGCAGTGAAGATATTCCTAAGGAAGAAGGGGAGAAATCTAATCCACATAATGATGGAGGAAATGTTATCGCATAAAAAGCCACCAGCATGTCTATTTTTCAGAATGATTCATTAGGGGTTTGGGGATTTCACTGTTAAGATTTGTGGATTGTGGGAGAGAGGCACCACATGTCCACAATGTCACACACAAAAAAAGGCTTCTGCTCCAAATCTAAGTTCATGTATCTCTAGTTCTGTGAGAATATAACCTAGAAAGGAGCTTTAATGAGCCACGTAGAAGAGCCATGTGATAGCAATGAGATCACCCTTTGCCATCTCAACCAAAATGACAAAAGCATCGTCAACAGTAGTAGATGGAAGTGGCTGCTGCGACGGCACTGTGCCTGCTAGCTGGAACCACGCAGGAGCAGAGCAGATTGCAGGTGGCGCCAGTGCCACAGAGGTTGCACGAGAGCTGTAACGGCCTCTCCTGAGAAAACACAAGCCACCTGAGGCCCTGCCTTGCTGATGGAGAACATCAGAGGCACCTGAGGACCCTGTGAACCTACTTGAAATGAGACATGGGGGGTCTCCTCCTTTGGCCCAGCATTTCCAAAACATACCAGGGTACTGAGAAGGAATAAGACTTATCCACCATTTCCTAGTAAGAATAAGACCAACAATAATATCCCTGATGATTAAAGTAGCTAACACACTGTGCTTATCATAGGCCAGGCATTGTTCTAAGGACTTCACACATTTATTAATTCATCCTTCCTGCTGGCCCCCTTTCTCCTGAATCTCCAAAAGGCACCTATTAGCCACTGCCAGCCTTTCCAGACTAGGAAAGCAGTGAGAGTGTGGGGGGTGCAGAGCCCCATCATTAACTAAGAGAGAACCCATGGATTAGGTCTATCTTCCTCCAAATCTACTCTTTCTGCTAAATTTTGAAACTAAATTTAAAAAATGTTTTTCTTCATTTCTTCTCTCTTTATCATAAATAAGATTGTAATTTTCATTTGGGAATGGCACTGCTGAGTTCCCGTGGGGAGCAAGTAGGGTGAAAGAGTGGTGCTGGGCAGTCACAGCTGATGGGACGCAGGCTTTATGGATTGGAGGTGTTTCAGAAGGGCAATGGGGTTAGATGGGGTCTGTGAAAGGATGCAGGCAAATTGCACTTCTAAGACTGCAGGTAGAGTTGTTCAATAGTACCTAAACATTTCTGCTTCTATTCCTGCCTTACACAAAATCTTCTCTTTTTAAAGTGAAGTTTTTCCGACAGGATCCTGGGCAATTATTCAATTGCTATTTGGTAAAATGTGACCCTTAGTGTACTTTACCAAGAAAAGCAATCTTTGTATTTCACAATTTTGGCACAACATAGGTCATTGCCTCCCTAGTGTTTGACACTTTAAAAGAATGGTCCAAAAACCTTACTCTACAATGTAATAAAAATGAGTCTAGCTCTTGTATTCTTCTAAGCATGCACTGGCTCAGTATATACCTAACAGGCACTTGGTGGAGGTTATTCCGTGTTAGTGCGTTTTTGCGTTGCTATAAAGAAATACCAGGTTGAGTAATTTATAAAGAAAGGAGGTTTGACTGGCTCACAGTTCTGCAGGCCGTACAGGAAGTATAGCACCGGCATCTGCTTCACTTCTGGTAATGGGTAAGGGAGCTTACAGTTATAGCAGAAGGCAAAGAGGGAGTAGGTATGCATATAGCAAGAGAGGGAACAAGAGGGCGGGGGGAGGTCCCATCCTCTTTTAAACAACCACATCTCGTGCTCAGAGCAAGAACTTACTCATTATGGCAAGAATGGAACTAAACCATTTATGAGGGATCCACCCCTCACATTAGGCCCCACCTCCAACATTAGGGATTACATTTTTTTCCTTTTTTTTTTTTAGACAATCTCACTCTTGTCAGCCAGGCAGAAGTGCAGTGGCGCAATCTCGGCTCACTGCAACCTCTGCCTCCTGGGTTCATGTGATTGTCCTGCCTCAGCCTCCTGAGTAGCTGGGATTACAGGCACCTGCCACCACATCCAGCTAATTTTTGTATTTTTAGTAGAGACAGGGTTTCACCATGTTAGCCGGGCTGGTCTCAAACTCCTGACCTCAAGTGATCCACCTGCCTCAGCCTCCCAACATACTGGAAGCTGTTGTCCTTCAGACTCAAGAATGATAGAGCCACTGGCAGCTTGCATTCTTAGTGTGGAAAAGCGGCAGGCACTAAACTCCAGCCTGTGAGAGAAGCCACGAGGACAGCACCCTACAAAGGACTTGTAAGTCCACCCCTTGTATCAGTGTGCCCAGGATGTGTGACATGGAGTCAAAGGAGATTATTTTGGAATTTTAAAATTTAATGCCTACCCTCCTGGGTTTCAGAATTGTACAGGAACCCTCTCAAGAGGGTTCTCAGATTTCATGCAAGAAATAATTCAGGGGGCCGGGTGTGGTGGCCCTATACTTTGGGAGACTGAGGCGGGTAGATCACCTGAGGCCAGGAGTTCAAGACCAGCCTGACCAACATAGCGAAACCTTGTCCATACTAAAAATACCAAAATTAGCCAGGTGTGGTGGCGGGTGCCTGTAGTCCCAGCTACTCAGGAGGCTGAGGCAGGAGAATCGCTTGAATGCAGGAGGCAGAGGTTGCAGTGAGCAGAGATCACATCACTGCATTCCAGCCTGGGTGACAGAGCAAGACTCCATCTCAGAAAAGAAAGGTCAGGTTCAGTGACTCATGCCTGTAATCCCAGGACTTTGGGAGGCTGAGGTGGGCAGATCACGAGGTTAAGAGATCGAGACCATCCTGGCCAACATGGTGAAACCCCATCTCTACTAAAAATACAAAAATTAGCTGGGCTTGGTGGCGTGTGCCTGTAGTCCCAGCTACTCAGGAGGCTGAGAATCTCTTGAACCCTGGAGGCAGAGGCGTGATCTGGGCTCACTGCCACCTCTGCCTCGCGGGTTCAAGAGATTCTCCTGCCTCCAAGCCCAGCTAAATTTTGTATTTTTAGTAGAGATGGGGTCTCCCAAAGTATAGGGCCACCACACCCGGCCCCCTGAATTATTTCTTGCATGAAATCTGAGAACCCTCTTGAGATCTGGATTGGGACCCCTTTCCGTTAACACTAGAATATAGACAAAATGCAGCCAAGCTCTTTGCTAGGGCATAACACAGGTGACATTTCCTCAGTTCCCAATAACTTCCTCGTTTCCATCTGAGACCTTGTCAGCCTGGCCTTCACTGCTTATATGTCTAACAGCATGTTGGTCACAACCATTTAACAGTCTCTAAGAAGTTCCAAACTCTCTGTCATCTTCCTATCTTCTGAGCCCTCCCAACTCCTTCAACCTCTGCCCATTACCCAGTTCCAAAGCCACTTCCATATCTTCAGGCATCTGTATAGCAACGCCCCGCTCTTGGCATCAATTTTCTATGTTAGTCCATTTGGGGTTACTATAAAGAAATACCTGAGATTGAGTCATTTATAAAGAAAGGTGTAATTGGCTCACACTTCAGTGGGCTGTATAAGAAGAATAACATTGGCATCTGCTCAGCTTCTGGTGAGGTCTCGGGGATCTTACAATTGTGGTAGAAGGCTAAGCAGGGGCAGACATGTCACATGGCAAGAGAAAGAACAAGCGGATGGAAGGAGGTGTCATGCTCTTTTAAACAACCAGGTATCTCAAGAACTCAAAACAATAACTCATTCATTATCATGCGAATGGCGCTAAGCCATTTATGAGGGATCTGCCCCTACGGTTTAACACCTCCCGCTAGGCCCCATTTCCAACATTGGAAATTACATTTCAACATGAGATTCGGTGGGGACAAACATCCAAGCCATGTCATTCGCTTCTGCCTCCCAGTAATGAGCCATTCAGGCCAAGAAAGACCGTGGAAGATAGTCCATTTCAGTCTGACCAGTAGTTCCTATTCTGGGTATTGATAATGACCATGGTCACCCCTCTTGCCCTACTAAGGTTGGCAATTTGTGGTTCCCAGGGAGGTCTCGGACTTTCTAAGACCCATTTAACATAGGGAGGGGAGTTTTGGCAGCACTCAACTAAGACAGCAGGCAGCAGCACACAGCAATAGGGGGTCTTCCCACATGGTGTCAGCCACATGGGAGAGCCAGTTGATAAGCTTAGAACAGCTGGTAAGCTATGTTGCTGTGACCCTCACAGTTGTGACCACACACCCTACTCACTGTACTAATTGTACTTTCCTCTCATTTGATGTTTTCATGGACTTTGGTACTGAAAAAGATCCTTCCCAGGAGAGTAGCTATATAAAGTCTAGCCCTGCCCCAACAGGGCTCTAGAGAGGTGCTTGTGGAGGTTTACAGGGTACCCTTCATAGAATACTTTTTTTTATCTATCCTGGCCTAATGCCTACATTTCCAGCCTGTGATCAGGTATACTTCTCACAGGAAGCTGGTTTACACTGGCAGATGCGCTTGTGGCTTGTGTCCGACCTGTGTCCAGTTTATTCTTACCAAGACAGCCACTCTCTAGGAGAACTCCGACTATGAGATGAATTATGTTCGGGTGTGTTGGTCAAGTGAGACAGAGTGGAAGTGGGTATACCAAAACACATGAAATAACCAAGGCATTTTATTACTCACAGATCCATGAGAAAAGAGCAGTGCCCATGAGTGCTGACAGAAAGTCCAGAGACAGTATGGCATTCAGCTAGCAGGTGGGAGGAAGACAGAGAAAGAGAGCTATAATGCAGGTATGTACAACCACTTATCTGTATGGAGTACATATTCATTGGGGAAATGCAAAGATTCACTAAATCCTACTTCAGGATCAGTGGAAAACATAACAGAGGCAGAGACAACCACTGTTCCATGGTAAATAGGTCTATGCAAACCTACCCCCAAAGGACAAGGGCGCTGAGAGACCAAAGAAAGAGGCAGACAAATCCAGTTTCTCAGAAAGAAATATTTAATAGGGACTTGCCAATGGAAGCCATTTCTCTGGTGGCCACAAGATTAAACCCTTCCATTAAATCATACTAATCTCTGGAAAGTCTCTAGAAAAATGTAAATATTATATTTCTGCCTAGTAGCTACTACCAGACCACCTTGTTGCCTCCTGCCTAGCCATCCTTCTATGGAGCACTATTGAGTCTTTCCCAGTTGTCCAAGCTAACTTTATGCATTTGGAAATCAGATCCCCACATCTGTCCTCCAGAAAGTATTCTTTATATAGCAAGGTTTTAGGGTAAAATATGTGCAGCTAGTCATGCCTCAGACTTTCTTGTAAAATTTGTGCCCACTGGGGAGGTTAAATAAGCATCTTTCTGAGGGGTTATCTATGCTACAGGCATGGTTTAAAGAACACTTTGGTATGTAGGGGTCAAACATTAATAATCATGGCGGTTTCACTTCAAGATGGCATCACTCTTGCCATACAGCAGGCTGTTTTCCTACAGCCACTAACTGGTTAAATACATAAATACATAACAAGTTAGGGACATTCTCAGGAGGAGATAAGGAAGGTTGGAATGCGTAAAGTGAGAATAGCATCAAAAATAGCGAGTGTGAGTCATGGTGGCTCAAGCCTCTAATTTCAGCTATTCAGGAAGCTGAGGTAGGAAGATTACTTGAGGCCAGGCGTTCAAGACCGCCTGAGCAACACAGCAAAATCCTATCTCTAAAAAAAGAATTATTTTTGTTTTTAATTAGCTAAGTGTGGTGGCTCACATCTAATTCCAGTTACTTGGGGGGCTGAGGCAGGAGAATCGCTTGAACCCAGGAGGCAGAGTTTGCAGTGAGCCAAGATCGTGCCACTTTGCTCCAGTCTGGACAACAGAATGAGACCCTATCTCAACATTAACAATGAAAAGAGTGTAGCTGCTAAATAGCTATTAAAATGCTCTCCAATGTGAACAAATTACTGTATGATAAAGCAGGCCAGTCCCTTAGCTAAATTACAACTGAGTTCCTTTGAGCTCTGAATACCTGTGACCCAATCATGTTCTGAACAGTTTATGTGCACAAGGATGATTACAATAATTGCATTTACTGTAAAACAGGCACACCCTGTCAAAACTTATTCAATTCTGAATCATATTCCAGCCATTTTGTGTGTCTCTTACAAATTAGAAGAAAAAACATTCCAGCTTTCATTAGGTCAGCAATGAAGATACTGAATTGAATCAGAATAGTGAGCAAGACAGTTTCACAGAGCTCTTATTTAAAATGGAAATCAGATGTTAAGCTGAGGAAAGAGGGAGGAAAATTAGTTCAAAAGACAACGTTTGAGTTATGATAGCTCCAATATGGTACCATAAGGACAGATTTCCAACCCATGATTAATTTCACCAGTCATATGATTAACCTGCCAGTTATGTCAAAATGAATTGGCCTGAACAATGAATTCTGAAAATAGTTCCAGCAGACATGAAGGCAATTAGGGAAGGGAGTAGAGAAAAGGAGGAAGGGAGGAGAGATTAGTTGAGAGAAAGGCCAGGGCCGGATGTGAAGCAGAATTCTATTCACTTGTCATTTCACTGACATTACTTCAGCACCATGGACTCTTCAACATAGCCTCAATTCAACGTGCCTCATAAAGTAAAAAGTACCTCTAACTCCCGGCAAGTTGTTGCTTGTTCAGATTGGGAATCACTTGTTCATAAATGCAAAATTAGCAGTCATCTATCTATATGCTGTGATTTAAAAGATACTGGAAGGTCCATTTGCCCCTAAATGTTTGCATTTCCAGGTTGACATAGGGTCTGATATTCTCACTATGATAACCCTTCCATTAAATCATACTAATCTCTGGAAAGTCTCTAGAAAAATGTAAATATTATATTTCTGCCTAGTAGCTACTACCAGACCACCTTGTTGCCTCCTGCCTAGCCATCCTTCTATGGAGCACTATTGAGTCTTTCCCAGTTGTCCAAGCTAACTTTATGCATTTGGAAAGCCTACAGATTCTGGCTGGTCTGCAACTACTGAGACAAAAGAGTATTCTTATTGTTAAATACGTGACTACTGAGAGACATAAGTAAAACAAGTTCCCAGTCCTCCTAGCTCTTTTAAAAATTAAAGGTAAGACTGTGAAAAATCAAATCTTACAGGAATGAAAATGAAGAAATTACAACTACATGTGAAAACATAGATGACTTCCACAAACAAATGTACAAAAGAAGCCAGAAATAAAATGAGTACAACTGTACAATTCCATTAATATAAAGTTCAAAAACAGGCAAAACTAAACTATAGCATTGGAAGGCAAAATTCGGAGGGGTAAATAAATGGAAATTGGGAGGAGACAAAAGAGGCTTCTGGTGTCCTGGCAATGTTCTTTTTATTGAAGCAAGTGATAGTTAACCAGGTATTTACTTTGTTATAATTGATTGATAAATCACTTTTGCTTAATGTAATTTCTCTTTCTCTGTCTCCTTCTCTCTCTTTCTTTGTGACAAGGTTTTGCTCTGTCATCTGGGCTGGAGTGCAGTGGCACAATTATGGCTGACTGCAGCCTCTACCACTCGAGCTAAAAGTGATTCTCCCATCTCAGCCTCCTGAGTAGCTGGGACTACAGGCATGCACCACCACACCTGGCTAATTTTTGTATTTTTTTGTAGAGACGGGGTTTTGCCATGTTGCCCAGGCTGGTCTCAAATGCCTCAGCTCAAGGAATCTGCCCCCTCAGCCTCCCAAAGTGCTGGGACTGTGCTTTTCTTTATATGTAACATAGTTCAATCTAAAATCATTTTTTAAAGAAACAATTGTTAAGTCAATTACATATATGGAATCTCAAGAGGTCACAAATAACCAAAAAAGATCTTTAAAAAGAAAACAAAGTTTGAGATCTCATACTTTCTGATTTCAGAACTTACTCCAAAACTACAGTAAGCAAAGCAGTGTGGTACTAGCATAAAGACAGACATATAGACCAATGGAATAGAAAAGAGATCCCAGAAATAAACTTTTGCATATATGGTCAAACGATTTTCAACAAGGATGCCAAAATCATTCAATGAGGAAAAGACAGTCTTTCAACTAATTGCTGCTGGTAAAACCAGATACCACATACAATTTTTTTTTAAATGAAGTTATACTCTTACTTTAGACCATATATAAAAATTATCTCAAACTAGATGAAAGACTTAAATGTAAGAGCTAAAGTTGTAAAACTCATAGAAGAAAACTTTGTGACATTGGTTTTGGGAATGATTTCTTGGATATGATAACACAAACTCAGGCAACAACAATAAAACCAGATTAAGTTGGACTGTACGTATAAAACTTTTGTGCATCAAAGGACATTATTAACAGAGTTAAAAGGCAACCGACAGAGTAAGAGAAAATATCTGCAACTCACATATCTGATAAGGAGTTGATATCTGTAGTAAATGAAGAGCTCTTGCAACTCAACAACAACAAAAAAGCCTGCTTTTTAAAATGGGCAAAGGGCTTGAATAGACATTCCTCCAAAGAACATAAATAAATGGCCAACAAGCACAAAAAGTATATTCGACATCACTAATCATTAGGGAACTATAAATCAAAACCACAATACAGAGATATTTCATACCCTTTAGGATGGCTATTTTTTTAAACAAAATAATTATCACTGGTGAGGATACAGAGAAATTGGAATGCTGTGAATTGTTGGTGGACAAAATGGTGGAGCTGCTGTGAGAAATGCTGTGGTGATTTCTTTAAAAATTAAAAATAGAATTACCATCTGATCAAGCAACTCCACTTTTGGTATGTAATCAAGAGAGATGAAAGCAGGGACTTGAACAGGTATTTATATTCCTATGTTTTATTATTGTGAATAACAGTATTATTCACAATACCCAAAAGGCGGAGGCAATAAAGTTTCTGTCTGCAATGTGGTGCAAAGGCATATTATTCAGTCTTAACAAGGAAGGAAATTCTGAGACATGCTACAACACAGATGAACCTTAAGGATGTTATGCTAAATGAAATAAGCCAGTCCGAAAGGGACAAATGCTGTGTAGTTCCACTTATGTGAGGAACCTAGGAAAGTCAAATTCACAAAGATGAAAAATAGAATAGTGGTTTCTAGATCCTGGGAGGAGGCAGAGAATGGAGAATGATTGTATAATGGGTACAAATCTTCAGTTAGGGAAGATGATGAAGTGCTGGTGATGGATAGTGATGATGGCTATGCAATATTGTAGTTATGTACTGAATGTGCTTAATGCTACTGAACTGTACACTTGAAAATGGTTCAAATGGCATAGATATGCAGATTTCTGGGGGAGTGAGACAAGGTCTCACTCTGTCACCCAGACTGGAGTGCAGTGGCCCAATCACGGCTCATTGCAGCCTTGCCCCCTGCCACCTCCAGGCTCAAGCAATCCACATACCTCAGCCTCCAGAGTAGCTAGGACCACAGGCATGCACCACCATGCCTGGCTGATTTTTCTGTAGAAACAGAATTTTGCCATGTTGTCCAAGCTGGTGTTAAGGCCTTGGGCTCAAGCAATTCTCCTGCCTCGGCTTCCCAAAGTGCTGGGATTATAGGCATTAGCCACCACGCGTGGCCAGTAAATTTTATGTTATGCATAATTTGCCACATTTTTTAAAAAGGCAACTACAACAAAATATGGCCCCGCAAAAGAAGCTGTACTCTATGCCAGCAGTTCACAAAAGTAAATGAGGACACTAGACCACTGCCTGGCTAGCTGCTTGGGAATTATTTTGGGAGCTTGGCTAAAATCCAAACTCTGGGACCCACATCAATATTCTAACTCAAAATATCCAGAGTGAGTGGGGCCTGCCTGAGCATTTTCTTACGTTCCTCAGGCAATTCTAATATGCAGCCTGAGATGAAGGCTGTTACTCTGCAATTTCACCATATCAGATTTAGAGGAAAAACGTGATTATCTACTTTTTGTTTATAACTGACTCAATCCCAAATAAATACAATCCCATATAAAATACTAATTTTATATGATCAAATATAGACTTCTGGTTATGCTTTGATATAACACTATGTTGATATTGAAGAAAAGCCTGAAATTGATTAAATCAAGGTCTGAAATCTTGGCTTCACTGACAGTTTTTTAAAGAATTGAGTAATGTAAATCTTTGAAAATTATGTTTTTAGAGGTATTTTATCAACACTGTTAACTTTGTGTTGAAACTTCTCAAAGGTCCACGAAATACTTTCTAAGCTATCAGAGAAATGTTATCTCACATTTTATATTGGCAAACACTAGCATTCTAGAAATGTCTGGTTCTTTGTTCATAGGTACATCATAGTTTATATTGTAAAAGTCAGCTTCCACCTGAGATAATCAGTGTCTTCAGTGAAAGCATGATACAGTAATTATATCCCATTTTTATCTACAGATTAATTCATTATTAACAGCTTTATGATTTTACATTATTGATCAGTATCTTTCTGAAGCCAGGACATCCATTTAATTATATGTTAAATCAAGAACTGAAAGATGTCTCTGAGAAGTTTTAGGTAAATGTTATCACGTGATAAAATGGAAAAATTGAACTAAAATTGGAAAACCTGGTGTGTGAGATTGGGCACCACCCAGATCCTCTCTTCAAGACTAGGTACTCTCGGCTTCAACTGAATAAAAGTGCCCTCAGCCAAAAGGTTATGCATCCCCCAGGAGTCAGCCTACATGCAATGATTGGGGGACTCTACATCCTTATCTTTATCTGCACATTTCTGAAAGTTCCTCCAGCTTTATTTTCCAGGCTAAGGCTGCATCAGAGTTCAATTTCTCTGCCCAACCCTGCTTCCCTCACTCCCAAGAACAAGCCTTAATAAATCATTTGCAATAGAATCTCCATCTCGGGCTCTGTTTCCAGGGAAACCAGATTTGCATCACTTCTACTCTTAACTAGCGATGTCGACCATATTAAAGTCACTTAACCACCGCTCTCTCTGTAAATAAAGCAGTCTGACTGAATGGGCTTGGGGCCACCAGGAATCTCCAGAGCCACACTGAACAATGTTCTGCAGTGGCAGAGACCTGCCCTTGGGTCTCACCTGCTGTGATCCAGCTCATACATTTCAAACTCATCCCTTTATATGGCAAAGTGGAGAAATTCTGTATCACTACCAGATGCCTCTTTAAAATTCATCAATTTCAAAGGTGGTTAGGGCCTGTCACTGGATAGAAAATTTTCTGGGATGAATATTGTCCTAGGTGATCAACTCATATCAGTTTACCCAGGACCTCCCTAATTTTAGCACTAATAGTCCCATAACCCTGGATGGCCCTCAGTCTGGTTGGTCACCCTATTGTAGCTTCATATGTCCCCTAGTCCCTTGGGCTTAGGGGACAATTAGTCACTTACTTGGTGACTCTGGCTGTCTGACCTGTATATACACAGGGCTGACTTTCAGTCCAAACTCACAAAGGTCAGATCTGCTTTACATTTCACAGCCCTCTCTATTTTTCCTAGATAGGACTTACCACAACTGTAATCATTGGTTATGTCATTATTTGTTTAATTTTTGTCTTCTCAATGAGATGGCAAGTGTCAAATGGACCTATGTGTCTTGTGCATGGACCTATCCTTTGTGCTTAGCAGGGAGCTGGGCGCACAAGCAATGATCAATGCATGTTTGCTGAATAATGAATGGAGAGAAGGAAAGAGGAGGGTAAGCCTGGGACTCACTCAGAGGATTACAGATTAGAAAAAGATAAAGTGCAAGTCAGTCGGAATGAAAGTAGATGAATGAGGGTTGGAGAACTGCATATATGGGCGTCCAATCTTGTGCCGTGTTTCCGTTTTCTTGTATCATATTACTATGTTGCTAAATTATTGTTAAGCCTTTGGTTAATTATAACACTCAGATTTGACATGTATTTATAACTTTTTCTCAGATCAATTATTCTGTGCCTTGAAAAGAGCAAACCCTCAATTTATTTTTAAAAAAGGGTTGTCTGAATAAGTGAGATGTGCCACCACATGGAAGGTCACTGCATCAGATAACCTCCCTGACAAGAAGCTACTAAGTTCTTAGGATCATAGCACTTTTTCTTAGCAGAGAGTTGATCAGATTTCTCAATTATTGTTCATCGCAAGACAACTGCATACCATATCATGGTTCCCTCAAAGCAGTAGTATCTATGGATTTCTATTGTTTCTCACTGGCTACTACTAATGCATAAAAAGCAAGTCCTTTCTTATCACCTGAGGATACACTGGAATTCTCTTTTTGCATATCCTCATGAGCATTCTAAAAACCTTTTTTTTACTGCATTTTAGGTTTTGGGGTACATGTGAAGAACATGCAAGATAGTTAGTATACTCTCCACTCACATAACAACTTTTTAATCTTGTTGTTGCCTAAACTGAAACGGACCTCAATCAAAAAGAGTCCTTAAAAAAAATATAACAGCTGTGTTCTATAAAGTTACTTATTGATAAATGTTACCCATTTCCAATAGCAAGTAATAGAAACAGAATTCATATTGAAATGCTCACCTTTTAGATTCCAATATCATAACGATTAATTTTGGAATGTGAAAATGTGCTTTCCCAGTGTGAAATACCATAATTGATTTCTGCTTTTTTCTCTATTCTTATAGGTGACTTACATCCTTGGAGCATCTAGAGTTCTGTAGAAGCTGAATAGCTTCATTTTTCAAGCTGAATGATTACCTTTTATCTCATCAATCTATTTCTTACCAACTATAAAATATTTATAAAATTCCACTGAGATGTTCACTGCTGTAGCTTGTAAGATAAACCATATGAACTAAGTGATATAAATAAGTAAACAAGCCATATGATAAACTGGTAGTTGGTAGATTAAACAATTCAAAGACTCTTTGTCCAAGCCTAACTTCAATGCAAAACTGTGACGTTTTCAGCTCCCAACCTCCTCTCTCAGGGTTCCTTGACTGAGATGATGAAGGCGTAAGCTCCTAGGAGAACAACATGCTGCAAATCGGCAGCAGCTCTCAAAGGATGACCCGTGGACTGTTGGAAATCTGGAAGACCCTTTCAGGGAGTCCATGAGATAAAAAATTAATTTTATAATATCACTAAGACATAATTGGGGGATTCTGCTCTGCCTCCCACAATGTTAACATTTCTATTGAAATCACAAAGCAATAGTGAATAAAACTGCTGCTCCTAAGCACATCTCGAGACAGTGGCACCAGACGGTGCTAGTGGTCCTCATATTCTTTACCAAAATGCATTTACTCTGGGGGTGGAGGGAAAAGGTCAGTTTCACTTCTATTTTGATAAAGCACAAAAAATTATTAACTTTTTTTTGCAGGGGAGGACAGAGTTTCGCTCGGTCACCAGAGTTTCGGCTGGAGTGCAGTGGTGCAATCTCAGCTCACTGCAACCTCCGCCTCCTGGGTTCATGTGATTCTCCTGCCTCAGCCTCCCAAGTAGCTGGGACTACAGGCATGTGCTACCATGCCCAGCTAATTTTTTGTATTTTTAGAAGAGACGGGGTTTCACTGTGTTAGCCAGAATGGTCTCCATCTACTGACCTCATGATCCACCTGCCTTGGCCTCCCAAAGTGCTGGGATTACAGGCATGAGCCAACACACCTGGCATTAATTTTGTTAAATTTGAACTGTTGGGAACATGTCTTTTAAATATTCTGGAAGGTGAAATGGAAAATACACAAAAGGAACTTCTACTGCATGCTAAAGTAAAATAATTTTGTATCTAGGAAGAGCATTTGTGAGGTGATTTGAGAGCTGAAATCGCTGCTTTTTCATGTAACACTATTTTACTAGAAAGAATAACTGACAGGCACAATGCTAATTCAGATTTGGGCATTTGGCAGACATTTTATTGAAAATGAACACAGTGAGACTTTAACTTCAAGGAAAACAGCTGACAAATTTTTTTGCTAATGATAAAATGCAAGCTTTCAATTAAACACTAAGATTTTTGAAAATTTGTATCCAACATTGTGTACCTAACAGTTTACCAATATTTAAAGACTTGTCTGATTAAATTGGTAATAATATAACAAATGTGCTTTTTCTGTGTTGTATAACAAAACTTGTCAACATTAGAAAGGTCTACAGAACTTAGGGAAACAGTGCTTTCCAGATAACCAATGCATAATGTTACAAAATCATGCATGGGGAAAAGATCCATTCAAAGTTCAAATTAGACCAACAAATTTGAATGTAACAAAGTGTAAAAAGATTACTGGTATGGGCTGGGCACAGTGGCTCATTCCTGTAATCTCAGCACTTTGGGAGGCCAAAGAAGGTGGATCACCTGAAGTCAGGAGTTCGAGATCAGCCTGGCCAACATGGTGAAACCATGTCTCTACTAAAAATACAAAAATTAGCTGGGCATGGTGGTGGGCACCCATAATCCCAGCTACTCACGAGGCTGAGGCAGGAGAATCACTTGAACCTGGACAGCAAAGGTTGCAGTGAGCCAAGATTGCACGACTGCACTCCACTCTGGGCAACAAAATGAGACTCCAGCTCAAAAAAAAAAAAAAAAATCACTAGTAGGAATTTTCATTCCACATTGCAACTAACCTTTAAGAAACTACCACTTACCAAGTTCTGGTGAAATTTCAAAGAAGAAGATCAATAATTATCTGACAAGGCTATTAAAATATTCCTTGTTCATTCCAATATATATCTCTATGAAGTCAAATTTTCTTTAGAGTTATATAGAAGCCACATTTTACAACTGTTTGAATACAGAAGAAGATATGAGAATCCAACAGTCTTCTATTAAATCAAACACTAAAATATCTTTTAAGTGTCAAACAATGTCACTCTTCTCACTAATTTTTTGTTTTGAAAAAATATAATTCTATTTTATTTAAAATGTGTTATTTGTGTTAGCATATACTAGGATTATTATTGCTGTTTTTAATTGATTTAATAAGTAAAAATGTTACACCTTTCTTAGTTTTAATTTCTAATGTAATAAATATCAATAAATGTAACCCAAAATTCTTTGGGAACCTTCGTAATTTTGAAGAGTGTAAGAGATCCTGAGCTCAAAAAGCTCGAGATCTCCTGCTTGAGATGCTAATGTGCTTATTTTGCCCAAGCCAGTTTAAGTCTGTGTTTTGTCATTTGCAACAAAAAGTCTGGGAACATACCAATGCCAAGATAAAGAATCAGCCTCAATATTCAGAACAAACAACAAGAATTCAGTGAATGCAAAATATAGGAACCAGTGGTGATTGTGATAATTTAAGCCTTGCTCTCCCAACTTAAGGATCTATAAAAACCTTGGAAACCAAGAGGTCAATTTGATCAGGTCTGCCTGCCCTTCTTGCTTGTGTTCACTTGCTTTTTGGGTTTTGGGGATTTTTGTTTTCTTTTTCCACGAAGCTGGAGGCCTTGCCACTGAACACCAAAACTTAACCTTCACTGGCTACTTTAGAGATAACATTCACAGATCACCATGGTAATGGTCACTTCAGTTATTTTTCAGAAACTCCTTTCTGAAAAACTAGTGGCCAGCTCCTTTCTAGTTCAAACTAGTGGAGACCACCGGCCCTTCAATTGAGCCTGTGTAAGTGCCTGAGGGGTGCTTTTTGACATCAGAGGGCTGAAAATTTCACCCTTTGATTATGGTAATGCCACCATTTTCTGTACATGTGTCCCACAAAAATGCCATGAACTTCAGAGCTACATTTGCACAGATTGGACCTGTTGCTTCATTTTTCTCCACTCTAATCACCTGTCCCCACACCTTAGACTACCCATTTCCCTAACGCATAAACATTCTTAAGCCTCATCTTTGGGGAGGTGGATTTGAGTGCTGTTCTCCTGTCTCTTCATTCAGTGTCTTTAAATAAGTCTTTTCTCTTTTGCAAAACTCGTGTCACAGTGATTGATTTACTGCTCACAGGCAGAACAAACGTGGACCTGCTGGAAATATATTGAGGGCATTTTGGACTTTCTACCAGATTCAGAATTGAGATTTACTCAAAACATTAAGAGGAACAATGATTCAAATAGACATCTGGGTAACACGTTTCAAATAAAAATTTTTTACCTGTAGAAATTTGATTTCAAGAAATTATACCCAAATGTCCATCACTGATGGACAAACCAAAGGGGGCATAGCTGTACAACAGAATATTACTTGACCATGAAAAAGAATCAGGTACTGATTCATGCCACAACATTCATGGACTAACCTTGGAAACATAATGATATGTGAAAAAAGCTGGGCCAAAAAGCAACATATTGTATAATTGCTATTTATTTACTTATCAAGATGGAGTCTCACTCTGTCACTCGGGCTGGAGTGTAGTGGTGCAATTTTAGCTTACTACAACCTCTGTCTCCTTGGTTCAAGTGATTCTCCTGCCTTGGCCTCTCTAGTAGCTGGGATTATAGCTATCTGCTACCACCCCCAGCTAATGTTTATATATTTAAAAAAAAAAAGAAAGAAAGAAAGAAAGAAATTTAGTGCCATTCGCTTATTGCAAAACCCACACTTTCTCATGCCCCTTTCTCTATACCCCCACCTTCCTCTTTCTCATCACACTGAGAATTCGAGGAGCATGCTTTAATCTAAGGGATTCCAGAAGGGGACACACAGAGGGGACTGTAAGAAGCACAGAGAACGCCCCCCAGAAGATCATTCTTTAGGAGAACCACATGTGTCTGGCATCTGTTTGCCATCTCTGCTGTACAAGATTTTATCAGTTCTAATTTCTTTTTTTTTTTAGGAAGGTAGGAAAGAAGGAAGGGAGGGAGGAAGGGAGGGAGGGAGGGAGGGAGGGAGGGAGGGTGAGAAGGGAAGGAAGGAAATCAGGCAATGAGAGAGACATTGCTGACCTGGATCTAGAGGTCTACAAGTTGATTTCTTTTTTTGAGAGAAGGAAAGACAAAAAAGGAGTGAAGGAGAGGAAGAAAGAGGAAGAAAAAGAGGGAGAGAATGGAAATGTTGCTTTATTCTAAAAAAAAAATGGGTATTAATAATGGCCAATCAATATTTCATTTAAACCTATGAGTGGGTGTGATGTGGTATTGACAAGAATGTATATGTTGTGTATTTAAAGTGGAGAGCTCTATAAATATTTATTAAGTTTACTTGTTCTGGATCTGAGTTCGAGTCCTTGATATCCTTATCAATTTTCTGTCTCATTGAGTCTAAGCCTCTATGTATCTGGGTGTTAGGATCGTTAGCTCTTGTTGTTGCATTGATCCTTTTACCACTATATTTTTGTTGCTTTAAAATCTATTTTATCAGATATAAGAATTGTAACTCCTGCTTTTATTTATTTATTTATTTATTTATTTATTTATTTATTTATTTTTGCTCTCCATTTGGTTGGTAAACCTTTCTCCATCCCTTTGTTTTGAGTCTTTGTGTATCCTTGCATGTGAAATGGGTCTGGATATAACATGCCGTTGGGTTTTGGCTGTATCTTTTGATTGGGGGATTTAGTCAATTTAAATTTAGGATTACTGCCATTTGATGTTAACTGGCTGTTTTATCCATTCGTTGATGTAAATTCTTCTTTATGTTGATGCTCTTTACTTTTTGGTATATTTTTAGAAAGGCTAATACTGGTTGTTTATTTCTAGTGTAATGCTTCTTTCAGAAGCTCTTGTAAAGCAGGCCTGGTGGTAATAAAATCTCTGAGTACTTGCTTGTTCATAAAAGATTTTATTTTTCCTTCAGTTGTGAAGCTTAGTTTGGCTGGATATGAAATTCTGGGCCGAAAGTTCTGTTCTTTAAGGATGTTGAATATCGGCCCCCACTCTCTTCTGGCTTGTAGTTTCTGCTGAGAGATCTGCCTTAAGTCTGATAGGCTTCCCTTTGTGGGTAACCTGACCTTTCTCTCTGGCTGCCCTTAGTATTTTCTCCTTCGTTTCAACCCTGGTGAATCTAACGATTATGTGCCTTGGGGTTGCTCTTCTTGAGGAATATCTTTGTGGTGTTCTCTGTATTACCTGGGGTTGAATATTGTCCTGCTTTGCTAGTTTAGGAATATTTTCCTGAAGAATATTTTCCAGCTTGGATTCATTCTTCCGTCACATTCAGGTAGACCTATCAAACATAAATTTGGTCTTCTCACATAGTCCCACATTTCTTGGAGACTTTGCTCATTCCTTTTTATCCTTTTTTCTCTAATCTTGTCTTCTCGTTTTATTTCATTAAGTTGGACTTCAACCTCTGATATCCTTTCTTCTGCTTGAACAATTTGAGTGTTTAAACCTGTGCATACTTCTCAGAGTTCCTGTATTGTATTCTTCAGTTCCATTAATTCACTTATATTCCTCTCTAAGTTGTCTATTCTCATTAGGATTTCGTCAAACCTTTTTTCAAAGTTCTTAGTTTCTTTACATTGGGCTACAACATGTTCTTTTAACTCACAGAAGTTTCTTGTTATCCATCTTCTGAAGTCTGATTCTGTTAATGGGATGTGCTTGTTCTCCATCAAGTCTTGGTCCCTTGTTGATGAGGAACTGTGATCCTCTTTAGAGGGAGAAACATTCTGATTTTGAGTGTTCTCAGCCTTTTTATGCTGGTTTCTTCCCATCATTGTAAATTTATCCACCTGTCATCTTTGTAATTACCAACTTTCAAATTAGGTCTCTGAGTGGACGTCCAGGTTGTTAATTCCCAGGGCCAAATTATGAGCAACCCACTGCTCTGGCCAAAACAGTGGCGTTAAGACTGATGGTGCTTTTCTGCCCAGGAATCTCCAGTCTGGCTTCTTCTTGAGTCCGTAATAGGTGACTCTGCCTTCCCAGAGCTCCAAACCTCGGTCAGAAGGGGAACCAGTCCCCTTTACTCTGTACCGAGAGCTGCCGCGCCGAGGTGCTGGTGAAACCGCTGCACCGGCCACAAGAGTCGCACTGGCAACCTGTGCAGCTCCTCCACTGGGAATCTTCTGCTCCATGAGCGACCAAAATTTGTCTGAAAGTGTGGCGTCCTTTCGTTCTCTGCGCCTTCACTGGGAACTGCAATCCCGAGATGTTAGCGATCAGTCATCTTGGATCGTTCTCACTAATGTTTAATATTTTTAGTAGAGATGGGGTTTCACCATGTTGGCCAGGCTGGTCTGGAACTCCTGACCTCAGGTGATCCATCTGCCTTGGTCTCCCAAAGAGCTAGGATTACAGGTGTGAGCCACTGCACCCAGCCTATTGCCTTTATAGGAAATGTGAGAACGGGCAAATTCATAGAGACTTAATGTGGATTCATGATTGCTAGGAGGCAGGGTGAGAGGAGATGCTGAGTGACTGCTATGGGTGATGGGCTTTCTTTTGTGGGGGTGATGAAAATGTTCTGGAATTAGTGGTAATGGTTTTACAATTTGTGACTACATTAAAAATCAATTATACACTTTAAAGAGGTGAATTTTATGATATGTAAATTATGTCTGAGCTTTTAAAATTACATAAAATAAATAAATTATAAACTTGGTGTATTAGTTTCCATGGCTGCTGTAACAAACAACTATAAACAATGTAACCTGTGCCTTAAAACAACAGAAATTTATTCTCTCACAGTTCTGAGGCCAGAAGTCTGAAATCAAGGTGTCGGCAGAGCTCCGCTCCCTCTGGAAGCTCTATGAGAGAATCTGTTCCTTGCCTGACAGCTTTGGTGGCTGCTGGCATGCCTTGGTCACATTTCTCCCATCTCTGCCTCTGTCCTCGCATTGCCTTCTCATGTGCATGTGCATGTGCATGTGTGTGTGCGTGTCCCCTCTGCCCCTGCCTCTTTCTAGTAAGGACACTTATAGCATTTAGGAACCATAGAGACCATCTCATCTTAAGGTCCTCAACTTAATCATATCTGCAAAGACCCATTTTCCAAATATTCCCAGGTTCTGGTGATTCAGAAGTGGACACATCTTGGAGAATCATTATCAACCTACCACGCCTGGGTTTATAGATAAATAACTGATGTAGTATACCAGCATCCATGCATGCCACTTGCATTTTCCTTCAAGAAAGAAATTGCCTCTCACTCACAAGTGGGAGTTGAACAATGAGAACACATGGGCACAGGGAGGGATACATCACACACCAGGGCCTGTTGGGGGGTGAGGAGCAAGGCAGGGAGATATTAGAACAAACACCTAATGCATGCAGGGCTTAAAACCTAGATGATGGGAGGACAGGTGCAGCAAACCTCCATGGCACGTGTATATCTATGTTACAAGCCTGCACATTCTGTACAGGTACCCTGGAACTCAAAGTAAAAGAAAAAAGACTATAAATCGTTCTACTATAAGGACACATGCACACGAATGTTCATTGCAGCCCTGTTTACAATAGCAAAGACCTGGAACCAACCCAAATGCCCATTGATGATAGACTGGATTGGAAAAATGTGGCACATATACACCATGGAATATTATGCAGCAATCAGAAATGATGAGTTTGTGTCGTTTGTAGGGACATGGATGAATCTGGAGAACATCATTCTCAGCAAACTGACACAAGAACAGAAAATGAAATACCGCATATTCTCACTCATAGGCGGGTGATGAAAAATGAGAACACATGGACACAGGGAGGGGAGTAGTAAACACTGGGGTCTATTGGGGGGGAAAGGGGAGGGCCAGCGGGGGGTGGGGGAGCTGGGGAGGGATAGCCTGGGGAGAAATGCCAAATGTGGGTGAGGGGGAGAAAGGAAGCAAAACACACTGCCATGTGTGTACCTATGCAACTGTCTTGCATGTTCTGCACATGTACCCCAAAACCTAAAATGCAATAAAAATTTTTTAAAAAAAAAAAGGAAAAAGAAAGAAAGAACTTGCCATTCAGCTTGAAGCCTCCAGCTATATCACCTCAGGATATGCCAAATCATTTGAGCTGAAGCCACATTCTTCTCAAGCAGTCCCAAGCCAGTAAGTAACTGAGTCTGGCAGATATATGAGAAGCTAGTCATTTGCCCAGCATGGAATTCATCTACCAGCATGTCTTCACACCAGAGCTCCCCATTGGGTTGGCTGAGATTTAGCTCTTCCCCCTTAATCTACCTCTCTTCTCCTTCTCCTTACCTGCTGATTCCCATTTCTTCTCCCTTTTACATTTCACAGGGTTACTCTCATGAATCTCTTGCATTGCCAACTTGGGCTTGGCATCTTCTTCCTTAGAGAAACCTGACTTAATCCATTGACACTGAGAGTAGTCCAAGACAGCAGATAGCAAGATGGACCTTGGGGATTAGGTAATTCACTTGCTCGCTAGAAATGGTAACCCTATGCCCCAGTGGCATGGCTAGTCTGTGGCACAAGGTAGGGGTCTGTTTGCTAAAGTTTTACCAGTGGTGACTCAAGACAGTAATCTGGTAGAGGCAACTTCTCTGGCCAGTGCAATAATTTGGGCAGTTGAAGGTGAACTATGCAGACAAGGACAGTGGAATTGGCTGGTTATCATTAATTTGTATTCATGCCATACAATGGAATAATGAGAAATTGAAGGCAGTTAACAAACATTTAAAAAGTATGAGAGCCGAAGGACCTCTCTGGCAGTTTACAAGGAAGCCTTTGTCTCCTGCAGTGAGAGAATAGACACAGCTGTGGAGCAAATTCGGGGTAGCCAAACTTCAAAGACAATTGAATACTCAGCTAAGGCAAGTCTGTTATGCTAAGATGGAGGCTTTGTTTAGAAACTATGGGACCCTGAATCATGGGATATGGATGCATCCCCAAAGACTTTGGCTCTCAGAGCCTGCAGAGTTTCCCTACCCCTCCCTATTAAGAGTTAGTGATTCTTCCATGAGGCCTTATTTTGAGTTAGCATTTCTGCTATGTGAAAAGACACTGTAAAGACCTCTCCCCTGCAAGACAACTGATCTCCCTTCAGAAGGTGTTCCCACTTCTCACCCAGCAGCCAAATTAATAACTTGGGTTGAATCCCAACTAAAACAACTGGGCACATACTGGCAATGATATGGGCAGACAGATTACATCCTAAAAGAGCTGCAAGGATTAGCTAGGATGTACTAGCAGAAACCATGGGATTGGATTTTGAGTATGCCTGATAAACTCCTGTTTGTTTAAGAGTTTATTGACTTAGGAGCACTTTCTCAGAACACGGGATTTAACACCCTAGCAAGGGGATGGAACAAACTAACTGAAGGGGTGGTTTTATTTTTTGAGATGGAGTTCCACTTTTGTTGCCTAGGCTTGAGTGCAATGGTGCAATCTCGGCTCACTGCAATCTCTGCCTCCTGGGTTCAAGAGATTCTCCTCCCTCAGCCTCCTGAGTATTACAGGCATGCACCACCATGCCCAGCTAATGTTCACCATGTTGGCCAGGCTGGTCTTGAACTCCTGACCTCAGATGATCCACCCTCATCGGTCTCCCAAAGTCTGGGATTACAGGTGTAAGCCATCACACCTGGCCTAAGGATGATTTTAAAAACCTGGAGAAAGTGATGGCCACCCATGTTGAGTGAACTTGAAATGCACAAATTGCTATAGCAAGCAGGGGTGAAATAATGATAAGGCGGGGATTTAGGCATACTGGAATGTATGTATCACGTAGGCCTAGAAGACCAATCAGAGGATTATGCTTCACAGGAGAACCTAGAACACACCCCATTCACAGAGGCCATCAGAAATGCAGTGGTGAGAGAAGTATCAACATCATTAGGGAATTCAGCAGTGGTCCTCTTCTACAGGCCAGGGCTGACAAAAAGGAGGGGCAATCTCAGAGAGCAGCTTGTTAACAGCAGCGGTGACAATGAGTCCCGGAAATAGTAGAGGCCAAGTGGTGGTAGAAAACTGCCCAGCGGAAGTCCCCCATAAGTATAGAAAAGGGTACATCTAGAATCAGCCCAGGCAGAATGAGCAGCATGTGTAAGCTGCATGAGGGGGTAGGGCAGGCTCCCACTTCAACGCTCCTTCTTTAGTTTATACCTACCGGTCATACAGAGGATTCCACATGACGAGCAAGTCAGAAGATAAAACCTAAGCTTCATTTATAAATGTGTTGGTTCTGTTTGTAGGTAAAAGCTGAAAATAAATGGAGACTGCTTTATAGTCTTTTTAGGACTGCCCTTGAAAAAGGGTAGTGAGAGACAACCTTTACAATGACAGAAGCTTCACCAGATACACTTGGTCCCTCACTTTGTGTGGAAGGAGAGGTGGTCTGACATAAGAATACATATGGAATCATGGGCAGTAATTAATGGCCCGGGAGGCTGGTCCAGGGCCTAGAAAGCAAATTCTGAGACTGATGCAAAGAATTCTGGAGTAGAGGCAAGCGGGTAGATGTATGGAGATGAGCATGAAGTGTAAACTGTTGTATCACACATTAATGCCCACCAGAAAGCATGTACCAGAGATGAGGCAATTAACAACCAAGTAGATAACATGGCTCAGCCAGTCGACATTAGCCAGCCTTCATTATCCATCACTTAAGAACTGGAAAGGGCAGGGTGTGACGGCTCATGCCTGTAATCCCAGCACTTCGGGAGGCCAAGGCGGGCAGATTACCTGAGGTCAGGAGTTTGAGACCAGCCTGATCAACATGGCAAAACCCCGTCTCTACTAAAAGTACAAAACTTAACCAGGCATGATGGCGCTTGCCTGTAGTCCCAGCTACTCCGAAGTGAGGCAGGAGAATCACTTGAAACCAGAGGTAGAGGTGGCAGTGAGCCAAGATCAGGCCACTGCACTCCAGGCTGTGTGACAAAGCAAGACTCCATCTCAGAAAGTAAAATAAAATAGAACTGGAACAATTGGCATGCAAATGGAGCAGTTACCCCAGCAAAAATGGAGAAACACATGGACCCAACAGCATAAACAACAGCATTTACTTGCCAGTGCTGATCTAGGTATTGTTACCATCAAGTGTCTAATCTGCCAACAATAGAGACCAATATTGAACCCATGAGATGTCACTGTTCCTCCAGGGGATCAACTAGCCATTTCTAGCAAGTTGACTACATTGGACTCCTCTGTCATGGAAGAACCACTGATTTGTTCTCTCAAGAATAAACAGTTATTTCAAGTAAGGGCTTGTCTTCCCTGCCTCTACCTCTCCTGCCAGCACCATGATCTGGGGATTCAGAGTGGCTAATCTGCAGGCATGAAATCACACACAACATAGCATCCAATCTACTTTATAGCAAAAAGAGTAGTGGGTCCATGACCATGAGATCCTCTGGTCATACCAGACACAATGCTGTCCAAAATGCAACCAGGCTGCTAGGGCTGGCTGGCTGGTGAGATGACCTGCCCAGATCCAAGTGGAGAGGCAACCCTCTGTAGCAAATCCTGAAAAAGCTGCTCCCCAAATGTGCATGGAGAAGTGGATCTGCACGGCATGGGAGGACCGTGGTAACCACAAAGTGCACCTCTTGGATATCCCCTCAAGAACTTGAAGTATTTGGGCTCAGCCCCTGATCTTCCTGGAAAGCCCCCAGCTAGCAACTGACTCACTGCTGCTCAAGGGGAACTCATCAACGGGAAATCCTTATACCAGAGCTTTCTGGTGGGCTGGCCGAGACTTTCTCAGACAGGCACCACAGTCTGTGGCTCTTCCCACACAGCCCTCTTTCTTTCCCCTGCCTCCTTTCACAGGCATCAGACTTGCACTGCATCTGAAGACTACCTCTGCCTCCCCTCACTCCCCCTTCTTTCTAATTCCCAGGCAGTTTTGACAGGTGTCTTTCATAATACCCCTCGCGCATTTCTAACTGCATCCCAGTGTCTCCTTCTTGCAGGGCCTAAACTGACACATGATAGGCTTTTCTTACTAAACAATCTAATAAAATTAACTTATATTTCTTACTTCATCACCCCACCAATGTGCCTCTATATACATAACAACACACAATTAAGTACTCATTAAGGATCTCAATTTGCAGTTAACTACAGCACCTGCCATAGGCCCAGAGTCACTCATTCATTCATTCAACAATTATTTATGAAGTGTCTACTCTATTGTAGATACTCTGGTGTGCAATGGGAATACAACAGGAACCAAAACAGAAAAAAAGTTCTTTTCTTCATGAAACTTACATTCTAATGAGACAGACAGACAGACAGACAATTAAAAAGATAGACCAGGCTGAATGCGGTGGCTCATGCCTAAAATCCCAGCACTTTTGGAGGCCGAGGTGGGAGGATCACTTGTGTCCAGGAGTTCAGGTACAGCCTGGACAACATAAGGCGACCCCTTCTTTACAAAAAGTGAAAAGAAAATAGCCAGGCCTGGTGGTGGGCGCCTGTAGTAATAGTTACTCAGGAGGCTGAGGTGGGAGGATTGCTTGAGCCTGGGAGATCGAGGCTGCAGTGAGCTACGATGGCACCACTGCTATTCAGCCTGGATGACAGAGTGAGACACAGTCTCAAAAAAAAAAAAGACCAGCAAAAAGATACATATTGCTTTTTATTCCTCAGTGGAATTGCCTGTCACCGTATGGCAGTGCAGACATTAGCCTTGGCTTTTAGTTATGAACAAATAGAAGAAAGAACCATATGTAAAATGTCTGTTGCATTTTGTTTTGGTAGAATGACTAAAACGGAAAGTTATTAGAGAGTATTTTTAAATGAAATTCAATGAAGGAGGAAAAACAAACCCTCTTCTGCATAATAAGAAGCCAAAAGCTATGTGGGAATTGAGGCCACAGAGTTAGAGGGAGAGGACACACACACACACACACACATGCATACACACAAGAAGGCAATGCGAGGACAGAGGCAGAGATGGGAGAAATGTGACCAAGGCATGCCAGCAGCCACCAAAGCTGTCGGGCAAGGAACAGATTCTCTCATAGAGCTTCCAGAGGGAGCGGAGCCCTGCCGACACCTTGATTTCAGACTTCTGGCCTCAGAACTGTGAGAGAATAAATTTCTGTTGTTTTAAGGCACAGGTTACATTGTTTATAGTTGTTTGTTACAGCAGCCATGGAAACTAATACACCAAGTTTATAATTAATCTTATGTATTTATAAATTATCTTATGTAATTTACATTTACTCAGACATAATTTACATATAGAATTCACCCTTTTAAACTGTATAAGTAATTTTTAATGTAGTCACAAGTTGTACAACCATTACCATTAATTCCAGAATATTTTTGTCACTCCCCCAAAAAAACCCATTAGCAGTCACTCTCCGTCTGCTAATGGAAATGGTTCCTTTCCCTGTTTCCTAGCAATCACTGCTCTGTGTGTCTGAATTTGCCCACTCTAAACCATTCATATAAATGCAATTATATAAAATGTTGGGTTTTGGTCTGGTTTCTTTAACTTAGCATCATGTTTTCAAGGTTCATTCATGATTGTAGCATGAGAGAAATTAACCCTTCCAGAATCCCAGTGTTAGGTATTTGAATTTTAATATATGTCAATTATATACATAATTTTATATATGTATAAATTTTTTTCAAGGCCATTTATAAACAAAAAAGAAGCAAGCTGCCATATGAAGTCTACAGCCCTCAGTGAATCTCAGGACCTTCTTCTGTCCAGCTTTGAAAACTGGGGGGGAAAAAAACAATGAAACGAAACTCATACCCTACACCAAAGTATGGAAAATTAAGAGCTATCTGGGAGAAAGAACCAGGATCTGGACTTAAAAGTCTGTGGGCTAATCCCACAGAGGAGGGGAGACACAGCAGCTGGGGAAGACAGTGGCCCTCCCAAGTCTGGGTTGAGAGAACTCCCACTCAGAGATCAGAGCCCCAGAAAGCACAAAGCAGCAAGCAGGGCCAAGAACATGGCCTGGTGGACAGATTCGATCAGCAGAGACACACGAGCCCTTTTTAGACTTAGATAATATATTGCTTACCTAGACAGAAGGTAGCCCAAAGTTCTAGCCCCCTGTGATCTCTGTCTCACACAACAAAAAGGATGGCCCAAAGCAAAGAGGGCCGGATGATTGCCACATGAGCTGTGGGCCATCACATTGCTGAAAGGCTAATTCTAAACTGCAGGTAGGCAGTTTTATAGTCTGCAGCTGTATTCTGAGGCAGAAAATTTCATAGCTCACCAGAACCTAGGAGGCCATGAAAAACTCCTGAGAGATGGTCTTGGAGCAGCTGATTGTGGCCTCGCATTCTGTCGTGTGCTGGGAGAATAACAAGGTGCTTCTACCAAGACTCAGGTTAGCTGTGGTTGCAGCTTTTGCCTGCACGGCCTATGTGGATATGGCCAAGGTTGCCCACTGTGGCATAGTGGAGCCATTCCCTAGCGACCCCACATGGAGTCTATCATTGGGAATCTCATGGAAAGACTATAAACTTTTGGAGTTCTGGGTGTGCTTTCTTGGAAAGGACAGGAGGACACCAATTGTTCAACCAATCATACTCAGTAAGGACAGCGAGGGAGGCTAAGAATTCCCAATCTAGAGATCATATGATTGTTAAACTGCACATAGTACCAGTTTAATTAATATTCTTTCTGTAATCCCAGCTCTTTGGGAGGCCGATGTGGGTGGATCATGACATCAGGAGTTAGAGACCAGCCTGACCAACATGGTGAAACCCTGTCTCTACTAAAAATACAAAAATTAGCTGGGCATGTTGGTGTGTGCCTGTAATCCCAGATACTTGGGAGGCTGAGGCAGGAGAATTGCTTGAACCCAGGAGGCGGAGGTTACAGTGAGCCAAGATCATGCCACTGCACTCCAGCCTGGGCCACAGAGCAAGACTCTTATCTCAAAAAGTAATACCAATAATATTCTTTCTCACTTCCAAGATAAGGAAATTAATGCCTAGACTATAGGAATAACACCTAATAATACAGTCATGTGCCACAGAACAAGGTTTTAGTCAAGAACAGACTGCATATATGATGGTGGTGCCATAAGATTATGATGGAGTTGAAAAATTCCTATCACTTAGTGACGAGATAGGCATCTCAATATTGTGATGTGACATGCATTTTGTGTTTGTGATGATGCTCACGTAAAACAAACCAATCATGTTGCCAATCACATAAAACTATAGCACATACAATTATGTACAGTATATAATACCTGATAGTGGTAATAAGCAACTATGCCACTGGTTTATGTATTTACTGTGCTATACTTTTTATTGTTATTTTAATAGAATGTACTCCTTTTAGTTTTCTTTTTCTTTGAGAAGTAATCTCACTCTGTCGCTCAGGCTGGAGTGCAGTGGTGCGATCTCGGTTCACTGCAACCTCCTCCTTCCAGGTTCAAGAAGGCGGAGCCTTCCAGAGGCACCTGCTTCCTGCCTCAGCCTCCTAAGTAGCTGGGATTACAGGCGCAAAACACCACACCCAGCTAATTTTTGTATGTTTAGTAGAGGCAGAGTTTCACCATGTTGGCCAGACTGCTCTTGAACTCCCAACCTGAAGCAATCTGCTGCCTCAGCCTCCCAAAGTGCTAGTATTACAGGCTTGAGCCACCATGCTGGCTCCTTTTATTTATTTGTTAAAAGGTTTGCTGTGAAACAGCCTCAGGCAGGTTCTTTAGAAGGTGTTGAGAAGGCATTTTTATCACAGGTGATGACAGCTCCCTGTCTGTTACTGCCTCTGAAGACCTTCCAGTGGGACAAGATGTGGAAGAGGCAGACAGTGATATTGATGATCTTGACCCTGTGTAGGCCCAGGTTAATGTGTGTGTATCTAGTTTTTACCAAAAAAGTTTAAAACTAAAAAAAAATAAATAGAAAAAAGCTTATAGAGTATGGTTATAAAAAAGAAAATATTTTTGTACAGGTGTACAAAGTGTGTTTAATAAGTGTTATAACATCAAGAAGGTTAACAAATTTAAAAGCTTAGAAAAGTAAAGTTACAGTAAGCTAAGGTTATTATTGAAGAATAATACCTTTTTTCATAAACTTAGTGTAGCTAAGCATAGTGTTTATAAAGCCTATAGTAGTGTATAATAACGTCATAGGCCTTCACATTCACTCAACACTCACTCAGCAACTTCTAATACTGCAAGTTCCATTTGTGGTGACCTATATAGCTGTACTATTTGACATTTTATACCATATTTTTATTGTACTTTTTCCGTTTAGATACAAATGCTATTGTGCTATGATTACCTACAGTACTCAGTACAGTAACATGCTGTACAGATTTGTAGTCTAGGATCAATAGGCTACACCATATAACCTAGGTGTGTGGTAGGCTACATCATCTAGGTTTGTGTGAGTACAATCTATGATGTTCACACAGTGACAAAATCGCCTAACATTTCTCAAAATGTATCCCCATAAACAATGCATGTCTGTAACATACTAGAGTGATTGTGAAGACTAATTTAGATAATATATGTAAATCTAGCATAGTGCCTCAGATGTAGCAGATGCTCATCAAATGACAGTTCTTTTCATTCAATAATTTGGTTCCAAATATATGTTTCCAAAACTTACTATCAGCCAGAGAGTGAATCACACTGGTATGATTTGGCTCTGTGCCCCCACCCTAATCTCTTCTTGAATTGTAATTTCCACGTGTTGAGGGAGGGAGGTGGTCGGATCATGGGTGGTGGTTTCCCCAATGCTGTTCTCGTGATAGTGAGTTCTCATAAGATCCGATCCTTTTTTAATTGCATTTTAGGTTTTGAGGTACATGTGAAGAACATGCAAGATAGTTGCGTACGTACACACATGGCAGTGTGATTTGTTGCCTTCCTCCTTCACCCACATCTGGCATTTCTCCCCATGCTGTCCCTCCCCTATTCCCCCCAATAGACCCCAGTGTGTAGTGCTCCCCTCCCTGTGTCCATGTGTTCTCATTGTTCATCACCCGCCTATGAGTGAGAACATGCGGTATTTCATTTTCTGTTCTTGTGTCAGTTTGCTGAGAATGATGTTCTCCAGGTTCATCGATGTCCCTACAAAGGACATGAACATATCATTTTTGATGGCTGCATAATATTCCATGGTGTATATGTGCCACATTTTCCCAATCCAGTCTATCATCAATGGGCATTTGGGTTGATTCCAGGTCTTTGCTATTGAAAACAGTGCTGCAATGAACATTCGTGTGCATGTGTCCTTATAGTAGAACGATTTATAATCCTTTGGATATATACCCAGTAATGGGATTGCTGGGTCAAATGGAATTTCTATTTCTAAGGCCTTGAGGAATCGCCACACTGTCTTCCACAATGGTTGAACTAATTTACACTCCCACCAGCAGTGTAAAAGTGTTCCTATTTCTCCACATCCTCTCCAGCATCTGCTGTTTCCAGATTTTTTAACGATCGCCATTCTAACTGGCGTGAGATGGTATCTCAATGTAGTTTTGATTTGCATTTCTCTAATGGCCAGTCATGATGAGCATTTTTTCATGTTTGTTGGCCTCATGTATGTCTTCTTTTGCAAAGTGTCTGTTCATATCCTTTGCCCACTTATGAATGGGCTTGTTTTTTTCTTGTAAATCTGTTTCAGTTCTTTGTAAATTCTGGATATCAGCCCTTTGTCAGATGGGTAAACTGCAAAAATTTTTTCCCATTCTGTTGGTTGCCAATTCACTCTAATGACTGTTTCTTTTGCCGTGCCGAAGCTGCGGAGTTTGATTAGGACCCATTTGTCTATTTTGGCTTTTGTTGCCAATGCTTTTGGTGTTTTGGTCATGAAGTCCTTGCCTACTCCTATGTCCTGAATGGTTTTGCCTAGATTTTCTTCTAGGGTTTTTATGGTGTTAGGTCTTATGTTTAAGTCTTTAATCCATCTGGAGTTAATTTTAGTGTAAGGTGTCAGGAAGGGGTCCAGTTTCTGCTTTCTGCACATGGCTAGCCAGTTCTCCCAACACCATTTATTAAACAGGGAATCCTTTCCCCATTGCTTGTTTTTGTCAGGTTTATCCAAGATTGCTGATGCTTTTATAAGGCAGTTTTCCCTGCTCTTGCATGCTCTCTCTCACCTGCCACCACATAAGACATGCCTGCTTCCCCTTCCACCATGATTATAAGTTTCCTGGGCCTCCCCAGCAATGAAGAACTGGGAGTTAATTAAATCTCTTTTCCTTATAAACTACCCAGTCTTAAGTGTGTCTTTATAGCAGTATGAAAACCAACTAATACATACATGCTGGATAGATATTGGTGAATAAACAAGGCCCTGTTCTCATGAAGTCTCTATGCTAGTAGGGAAGACAGGCACACAATAAATATATATGCACACGTTAGGTGAAAAAAAGGAAAACCATTTATTATACTAGGCATATTGACAGACACAAAAATGTAATGTACACAATAACTTAACACCTTTAAGGAGTCTACATAACCTAGTGAAGAGGACAAGGTGTACACATTTTTATCAAGAAATTATTTTAAAAGTTTTTCAGCTTTATAATTTAGTTCATTTTTCCAGTTTTTCTTTGATATTATTTGGTTAAGCCAAATTGTTCTTATATTTTAATTATTTAGACATGGTTTTCTTCAGACTTTAATGTATATATTAATATTTATATTTTGAGACAGGGTCTCAGTCTGTTGCCCAGGTTGGAGTGTGGTGGTCCAGTCACAGCTCACTGCCGCCTCAACTTCCTGGACTCAAACAGTCCTCCTACCTCAGCCACCAGAGTGGCTGGGATCACAGGCATGCATGATGGGGTTTTGCTATGTTGCCCAGGTGGGTCTTAAACTCTTAGGCTCAAAGCAATCTGCCCACCACAGCCTCCCAAAGTGCTGGGATTACAGGCATGAGCCACTGTACCCAGTCTATATTAATTTTTATATTTAGCCTATAAATGATAAATATATTTAATAGCTGGTTTAAAGTCTTTGTAAGTCCAACAATTAGATCCCTCAGGGAGAGTTTCTATTGACAATTACCTTCCTGTGCATAGGTCATGCTTTCCTACTTATTTGCATATTTCAAAATTTTTTATTAAAAACTAGGTATTTTAGATAATAAAATGTAAAAACTCTGGAAATCAGATTTCCCCCACCCTTAGGGTTTGTTGTTATTGCTGCTTTGTTATTTCTGCTGCTGATATCTGTTAGCATAGTGACCTTCTGGGACTAATTTGATAGTCTATATTCCCTGTACTGTAGAGCCACTAAAGTTTCTGCTCAATTAGCTTAGTGGTCAGCTAATGATTCGACAGAGATTTCCTTAAATTCTATGAACCAATAAATATTCCATTCCTTGCTGAGACACTCCACATGTATGTATGTGTGTTAAGACCTGCCCTCAACAGTCAGGCAGCTTAGAACTCTGCCTTAGCCTTCACCTCCTACTTGCACAGAAACTCCAGTGAGCCAGGGGTGAGAGACTAGGGCCCTCTCAGGTCTTTCCCAAGCTTGCACATTTATCCAACCTTTTAGATCCCCAGGAATATATCAGAGCTTTTTAAAGACCCTGTGGACAACTTGTTCCCCAGATTTTTTTTCAAGTTATGGCCAGGCTCTTGTTTGTCCCATCTGCTATCACAGTCTCAAAGCACAGGAGTGAAATTAACCAATATGGGAGAAATTTTAGGTAAATATTCAATAAAACTTTGTGTTAGGATATAGTGTCAAGATAAGTGAGGAGACAGAAATGATGCTGAGTCTACTATGTTATTCTCCCTGATCCAACTGCATTATGTTCATTTGGAAATGGGAGTAATTCACTGACAGAATGGACTCTGCTTAAGGAACAGGCTCTCTTCCTTTATTCAGGATGAACTACCAATGCCTCCACTTGTCATCAAGCACCAGCATCAAACAAATTTTACTTTAAATGATTTCCACACAATTTTACTGTGATCCAGAAGAAAAACAAAATTACTTGGCACAAGATGTTAAGCCCTAAATACTACATAAGGCAAACCCTTTTGTCTGTCCAAGAACAAGATAAATCACATATCGAAGACTAAATCAGAATCATTTTTCTACTGGACAGTGGGGCTCAGGAAGGAAATCAGGCTTCATGACCATTCCATAGTATAATTTTAACTCACAGAATCTGTGCTAAAAATTTCTTAAGCACTTACACTGTTAACAAGATCTGTTGCTACTACACACCTGCACATAAAAGAAATGTTTGCCCAAAGTTTCACCTATGGCAAGTGAAAACAGCTGTTTTATGATAAATATGGTATTTTAAAAAAACCTACTCTAGAGTTTAAACTTACATAACTTAAATACATGATTTACACTCAGTATACTCAACAATCTAAGAAGCAGCCAGTCCTTCTTAAATTAGCACTTAAAATGTAGTGGCCATTTTTCTTCAGAATAATTCTCATCAGCTTCTTCAGCTCAACAGGAACCCATATATTTTCATTTTGCTTTTATCTAGCCACTCATAGCCATCCTCATGTTCTGTCAGATCTTACATGACCAGCCAGCGTAGCCAAAGAAATGTCCTGGATCCAAATGCAATCTGGCAGTTGCGATTGATTACCCTGGGCAATCTGGGGTTATTGTGATTTGTTCCTCAAAAGACTCACATATTGTCATACCACATTCTAAGTTAGACTTGAGATCTTTTCTCTGTAGTAACCAAAAAAAAGAGGAATTTTGTAGCTCTGCTAAGTTACAGATGTGTTAAGTGGTAAGCACAGTATGAAAACCTGAAAACTATTAGTTATTAGGGCCAAGTTGTTTCTCTGGTTCTATAAAGGCATCAAAGCTACTTCACTCACTCACATAAATACATCCTAGACAAAATAAGGCAACTGTGTAAAACAGCAGTAATTGGACACAGTGAAATAACCACATTCGATCTCAGATTTTCAGGTAGCCAATCAGGTAGTAAAATAGATCTAGCTCAATGGATAAACACCATTTACTTATTTAATTGTCTATAACCAGGGATAACTCTCAAAGAAATAATAAACCTTCTATTTTTCCAGGTCAGAAAAGCTGACAAAATCTCAACTCAAAAACTTAACATCTGATGACTATGCTAACTTGTCCTTAGGATGTCATTTTTATGCTATGACAAATAAGTCTACATAACACTGGGCAGCGGCAGCTGGTAGGTGGGGCATGAGCTGACAGAGCACACGATGGGCACAGTGGGACTGCGGCCCATGGTGGTGGGCACAGGGACCTGTGCTGACTCGGTATGGGGAAGAAATTCCCAGCAAAGGAGAAGATCTAAGATGGCCCTTTAGGAGCAGCTCAGGATTGCAGCACCCAGTGAAAGCACAGAGGTTGAGTGGACGCTGCATTTCCAGATGGATCTTTATTGCCCACAGACCAGGAGATTCCCAGGCAGAGGAGCCCCACAGGTCACCACCATGGCTGTTTTGGCCAGTGCAGCTGTTTTCGCCAGAGTGGCGGCTCTCCGTACAAAACACACTGGTCTGGTCGCCCTTTTAAGATGGCAATTGGAGCTCCGAGAAGGCAGATTCACCCATTCCTCTGATTAAACGGGTCTGAAACAGGGAGCCAGGCCAGAAGACTCCCAGGCAGCGCCATTGTTTCAGCCAGCGCAGTGGGTCACTGCACGGGAAATCACACAGATCCCAGTGCCCTATCAGCAGGCGACTGGAACACCTGGGAGAGAGTGAACTGTTCAACTTAAAAAAAAAAAAAAGGCTTGGAGACAGGAAGCCAGGTGATCAGGCTCGGTGGGTCCCACCCCCACAAAAACAAACAAACAAAAAAACAGCAATTGGAAACGCTCGGGGTTGAGAGTTTCACGGCAAGCACAGCTGAACACAGAATGGTGACCTCGGTGGGGGAGGGGCGTCTGCCATTACTGAGGCACTCCACACCTATGAAGGCAGTCCGCCACTGCGGAGGCACCGTGCCATGGCCGAGGCAACCCACCATAACAGAGAGAGTCCACCATTACAGAGGCGGGCTACCATTGCCAGGCAGTTCTAACCACAGCCATATAAACAGGACTACAGGGAAGTTCACAGGGAAACAGGGCGGAGCCCACAGCAGCTCAGCAAAGCCTCTGCAGGCACACAGTGACTAGGCTGCCTCCTTGCTGGGCAGGGCAGCCCTGAAAAAAAAGGCAGCAGCATAACGGATACTCATAAATAAAGCCCTAACTCCTTGGGACAGAGCACCTGGGGAAAAAAAGGGGGTTTATGAGTTCTGCTGCAGCAGACTTAAACATACCTGCCTAGCAGCTCTGAATGAACAATGGAGCTCACAGCTCAGCACTTGAGCTCCTGTAAAGAACAGACTATCTCCTCAAGCAGCTCCCTGACCCCAGTATATCCAAAGAATCACCTCATAAAGGACTGATCGGACGGACATTTGGCTGGCATCATTCTGGGACACAGAGAGAAGAAGAAGAAACTGGTAGAAACTCTTATTACTGTTCTGCAGCTGCTGCAGGTGATCCCCAGGCAAGCAGGGCCTGGACTGGACCTCAGCAGTCCTACAGCAGAGGGGCCAGACTGTTAGAAGGAAAACTAAGAAACAGAAATAACTTCATCATCAACAATCTAAACATCCACTCAGAGACCCAATCTGAAAATGAGCAACTATACAGATGACAGGTGGATAAATCCACAGAGATGGGAAGAAACCAGAGCAAAAAGGAGGAAAACACCCAAAACCAGAACACCTCTCCCCTACAAGGGATCACAACTCCTCATCAGAAAGGGAACAAAGCTGGATGGAGAATAAGTGTCATGAAATGACAGAATCAGACTTCAGAAGGTGGGTAATGAGAAACTTCGTGAGCTAAAAGAACATGTTCTAACTCAATGCAAAGAAACTAAGAACCTTGAAAAAAGATTTGATGAAATGATAATAAGAATGGACAACTTAGAGAGGAATGTGAGTGAATTGATGGAGCTGAAAAACACAACACAAGAACTTCGGGAAGCATGCACAAGTTTCAACAGCCGAATTGACCAAGCAGAAGAAATGATATCAGAGGTCGAAGATCAACTCAATGAAATAAGACGAGAAGGCAAGATTAGAGGAAACAGCACAAAAAGGAATGAACAAAGTCTCCAAACAATGTGGGACAATGTGAAGAGACCTAATCAATGTTTGATAGCTGTACCTGAATGTGATGAAGAGAATGAAGCCAAGCTGGAAAATACTCTTCAGGATATTATCCAGGAAAACTTCCCCAACCTAGCAAGGCAGGCCAATATTCAAGTCCAAGAAATACAGAGAACACTACAAAGATATTCCGCAAGAAGAGCAACCCCAAGGCACATAATCGTCAGATTCACCAGGATTGAAATGAAGTAGAAAATGCAAGGGCAGCCAGAGAGAAAAGTCGGGTCACCCACAAAGGGAAGCCCATCAGACTCACAGCAGATCTCTCGGCAGAAACCCTACAAGCCAGAAGAGAGTGGGGGCCAATATTCAACATCCTTAAAGAAAAAAACTTCCAACCCAGAAATTCATATCCAGCCAAACTAAGCTTCATAAGTGAAGGAAAAATAAAATCCTTTGCAAACAAGCAAGTACTCAGAGATTTTGTCACCACCAGGCCTCCTTTACAAGAGCTCCTGAAAGAGGCACTACACATAGAAAGGAACAACCAGTACCAGCCCCTCCAAAAACATACCAAATGCTTAAGAGCATCAACAAAATGAAGAATCTGCATCAACTAATGGGCAAAACAGCCAGCTAGCATCAAAATGGAAGTATCAAATTCACACATAGCAATATTAACCCTAAATGTAAATGGGCTAAATGCACCAATCAAAAGACACAGACTGGCAAATTGGATAAAAAGTCAAAACCCATCAGTGTGCTGTATCCAGGAAACCCATCTCACATGCAAGGATACACAAAGGCTCAAAATAAAGGGACGGAAGAAGATTTACCAAGCAAATAGAGAGCAAAAGAAAGCAGGAGTTGCAATTCTCGTTTCTGATAAAATAGACTTTAAAGCAACAAAGATCAAAAGAGACAATGAAGGACATTTAATATTGGTTAAAGGATCGATAAAACAAGACGAGCTAACGATTCTAAATATATAGGACCTAATACAGGAGCACCCAGATACATAAGGAAAGTTCTTAATGACTTACAAAGAGACTTAGACTCCCACACAATAATAGTGGAAGACTTTAACACTCCACTGTCAATAGACAGATCAACCAGACAGAAAATCAACAAGGATATCCAGGGCTTGAACTCAGACCTGGAACAAGCAAACCTCATAGACATTTACAGAAAGCTCCACCCCAAATCCACAGAATATACATTGTTCTCAGCTCCACATCACACCTACTCTAAAACTGACCACATAATTGGAAGTAAATCACTGCTCAGCAAATGCAAAAGAACAGAAATCATAACAGTCTCTCAGACCACAGACCACAGTGCAATCAACTCAGAATTCAGAAACTAACTCAGAACCATACAGCTTCATGGAAACTGAACAACTTGCTCTTGAATGTTGACTGGACAAACAATGAAATGAAGGAAGAAATAAAGAAGTTCTTTGAAACCAACGAGAATGAAGACACAACATACCAGAATCTCTGGGACACATTTAAAGCAGTCTCTAGAGGAAAATATATAGCAATAAGTGCCCACAAGAGAAGAGTGGAGAGATCCAAAATTGACACCCTATCATCAAAATTGAAAGAGCTAGAGGAGCAAGATCAAAAAAAACTCAAAACCTAGCAGAAGACAAGAAATAACTAAGATCAGAGCTGAACTGAAGGAGATACAGACATATAAAACCCTTCAAAAAAAATCAATAAATCCAGGAGCTGGTTTTTCGAAAAGATCAACAAAATAGACCACTAGCCAGATTAATAAAAAAGAAAAGAGAGAACAACCAAATAGATGCAATAAAAAATGATAAATGGGAAATCACCACAGATTCCACAGAAATTCAAACCATCATCAGAGAATATTAGAAACAACTCTATGCACATAAACTAGTAAACCTGGAAGAAATGGATAAATTCCTGGACACTTGCCTCCTCCCAAGCCTAAACCAGGAAGAAGTCAAAACCATGAATAGACCAATAACAAGATCTGAAGTTGAGGCAGCAATTAAGAGCCTACCACACAAAAAAAGCCCTGGTCCAGATGGGTTCACAGCCGAATTCTACCAGACACACAGAGGAACTGTTACCATTCCTTCTGAAACTATTCCAAATAATCCGAAAAGACAGAATCCTTCCCAAATCTTTTTATGAGACCAACATCATCCTGATACCAAAACCCTGCAGAGACTCAACAAGAAAAGAAAACTTCAGGCCAATATCCATGATGAACATAGATGCAAAAATCTTCAATAAAATACTGACAAGCCGATTGCAACAGCACATCAAAAAGCTTATCCACCATGATGAAGTAGGATTCATCCCAGGGATGCAAGGCTGGTTCAACATACGCAAGTCTGTAAACGTAATTCACTACAGAAACAGAACCAAAAACAAAAACCACATGATTATCTCCATTGACACAGAGAAGGCCTTTGACAAAATTCAACAGCCCTTTATGCTAAAAACACTCAATAAACTTGGTATTGATGGAACGTATCTCAAAATAATAAAAGCTATTTATGACAAACCAACAGCCAATATCATACTGAATGGGCAAAAACTGGAGGCATTCCCTTTGAAATCTGGCACTAGACAAGGATGCCCTCTCTCACCACACCTATTCAATATAGTACTGGAAGTTCTAGCCAGAGCAATCAGGCAAGAAAAAGAAATAAAGGGTATTCAAATAGGAAAGGAGGAAGCCAAATTGTCTCTATTTCCAGATGACATGATAGTATATCTGGAAGACCCCATCGTCTCAGTCCAAAATCTCCTGAAACTGATAAGCAACTTCAGCCAAGTCTCAGGATACAAAATCAATGTGCAAAAATCACAAGCATCCCTATATACCAATAACAGACTTAAAGAGAGCCAAATCAAGAATGAACTGCCATTCACAATTGCTACAAAGAGAATAAAATACCTAGGAATACAACTAACAAGGAATGTAAAGGACCTCTTCAAGGAGAACTACAAACCACTGCTCAACAAAATAAGAGAGGACACAAACAGATGGAGAAACATTCCATGTTCATGGTTAGGAAGAATCAATATCATGAAAATGGCCATACTGCCCAAAGTAATTTGTAGATTCAATGCTATCCCCATCAAGCTACCAGTGACCTAACTCACAGAACTGGAAAAAAACACCTAAAACTTCATATGGAACCAAAAGAGAGCCTGCATAGCCAAGTCAATTCTAAGTAAAAAGAAGACAGTGGGAGGCATCACACTACCAGACTTCAAACTATACTACAAGGCTACAGTAATCAAAACAGCATGGTACCAGTACCAAAACAGAGATATAGACCAATGGAACAGAACAGAGGCATCGGAGGCAACATAACATATCTACAACCATAAAATCTTTGATAAACCTAACAAAAACAAGCAATGGGGAAAGGACTCCCTAGTTAACACATGGTGTTGGGAAAACTGGCTAGCCATGTGCAGAAAGCAGAAACTAGACCCCTTCCTGACACCTTACACTAAAATTAACTCCAGATGGATTAAAGGCTTAAAAATAAGACCTAACACCATTAAAAACCCTAAAAAAAAATCTAGGCAAAACCATTCAGGACATAGGAGTAGGCAAGGACTTCATGACCAAAACACCAAGGGCATTGGCAACAAACGTCATTAGACAAATGGGTCCTAATCAAACTCCACAGCTTCTGCACAGCAACAGAAATAGTCATTAGAGTGAATCAGCAACAAACAGAATGGGAAAAAAATTTTTGCAGTTTACCCATCTGACAAAGGGCTGATATCCAGAATTTACAAAGAACTCAAACAGATTTACAAAAAAAAAAAAAACAAGCCCATTCATAAGTGGGCAAAGGATATGAACAGACACTTTATAAAAGAAGATATACATGAGGCCAACAAACATATGAAAAAATGCTCATCATGACTGGCCATTAGAGAAATGCAAATCAAAACTACATTGAGATACCATCTCACGCCAATTAGAATGGCAATCATTAAAAAATCTAGAGACAACAGATAATGGAGAGGATGTGGAGAAATAGGAACACTTTTACACTGCTGGTGGGAGTGTAAATTAGTTCAACCATTGTGGAAGACAGTGTGGCGATTCCTCAAGGACCTAGAAATAGAAATTCCATTTGACCCAGCAATCCCATTACTGGGTATATATCCAAAGGATTATAAATTGTTCTACTATAAAGGCACATGCAAACGAATGTTGACTGCAGCACTGTTTACAATAGCAAAGACCTGGAATCAACCCAAATGCCCATCGATGATAGACTGGACAGGGAAAACGTGGCACATATACACCATGGAATATTATGCAGCAATAAAAAATGATGAGTTTGTGTTCGTTGTAGGGACATGGATGAACCTGGAGAACATCATTCTCAGCAAACTGACACAAGAACAGAAAATGCAATACCGCATGTTCTCACTCATAGGTGGGTGTTGAACAATGAGAACACATGAACACAGGGAGGAGAGCACTACCCACTGGGGTCTGTTGGGGGGAATAGGGGAGGGACAATAGGGGGTGGGGAGTTGGGTAGAGATAGCATGGGGAGAAATTCCAGATATATGTGAAGGGGAGAAAGGCAGCAAATCACACTGCATGTGTGTACCTATGCAACTATCTTGCATGTTCTTCACAGGTACCCCAAAACCCAAAATGCAATTAAAAAAAAAGTCTATGTAACACTACCCCAGTCCACCAAACCAACACAGCCTTTTCACAATACACAAACTCAGGAAAACAATCTTTCCAGACAATGATCAGAAATAGCTTGCAATGAATCTCAGGGCAGAAAGTGGAGAAACTTATCAATCCCAAAAAGCAGTATCCTGTGTTAGTTATGAGTCTATGAATGATCTGTTGAAAGCACAAGAATTATGTCACAAGCCCAGTGACTTACCACTACTGAAATTCCCCCTCACATATATCAGTGCATGAGGGTGAGCAACCAGAGGCCCGTTTGGTTGCTGCTTGGATCCTTGGCACCCACACAGGGGAAAGCACATAACAGGGGTAGAAGTAGTATTTGTTAAATGTATGAATAAGTGATTGTCTTATCTATGAGTTAAATGAGAAATGCCACAAAATATAACTATTTGTTGATAACTCAACCTCAGTGAGAGCCCCACTTCTATATGATTATGAAAACCATTTTCCCTTAGCACCAACACTGGGTATCTTCTATCACCACATTTACTCAAATTGACATCACATGGCTCTACTAAGACTGGCTCAGTTATAGAGACCCCCACACAGGTGGTGCTGAAGAAACTGAGAAGCAGACACCCAAACAGTACAGCAAAGTGGAACTATCCGGGGGGCCAACAGCCTTCTGAGCTGAGAGCCTCAGGGGTCTGATAGCATTCCAGGCTGAAGACCTCAAGCTGACTCTGACCCATGTATTTCTTCTCTCTGAACAAGTGATTATTATTAACAGGTGTTTGGTATTTTCTTATAGAACAAAAATAAACTAGGTAGGCAGCTGGTGCCTGCTTACCACTGATCACACACAAAACTAAAAAGTATTCTCCACAAGGGAGCCATGGGGGCAGAGTCACATATCCCACACTTAAAGAATTGTTTTAACCAGTGTATGATATTTATATACTGCCTTGCCACTTGAGAATGCCCCAAATAGTTTTCCACTGTGGGGGTGGTGGGGGTGGGGAGGGTTGGTAACTAGGCTTTCCTTGCCATTGTTCTTCCTAGCAAACAATATATTCTACCATACACTCAGCATTTCTCAGCAATTATACACTTAGCATTTCTCAACATTTTCCTGTTTCTTGTTTTGACAAAGCTAGGTAAGCAAGTGCAGCTTTATCTTGGTGAGCTATTTCTCAGAGGATTCAGGATCTGCACCTGCAGACTACACAAACAGAAACAAATCAATAACATAATCACAACAGTAATCATAGATCCTCCGAGTGTTTTCACCCAAGTCACTGGATTTAGGGCTGCCAATCCATCAGCAGATCCCTCAAGCACCTTGGATTCTAAAATCAAAGTTAGATGTGCTTGAAAAGCCTGAAAAACTTGTTCTTTTAATTTTCTCATATCCAGTGATATGTTTCCAACATGACCTTCTAGCTGATGCTTTATTCTTTCCTAATTACCTTCGGTCTCACTACACTTTTAGAGTTAATAAAGTCAATCTGTAACTCTCCCACCACCAAAAGATATAGGGGGTTTAACACAGCTCTGAATCTAAAGAGCTTTTATTCCTTATAAACTCCAATGAATAAGAATTAGGGCCTCATACTCTGTTTTCCTTCCCAGACTTTCATTGGTTTTTAGGGCCATAGGTATTTCCCAAAGTTCTTTTTATTCAGCTCTTATCATCAGCTATAACATTTTTGGTCATAGTCCTACTAATCCCCCATTTCTCTAGACAACAGGGTTGTTAGTTTCCATATGTAGATTCTGAATAGTTACAGTTTTTTTATCTGCCATCTGAGTTCCGTGTCACTACAAGAGGACTGACCTGTACAATCAATGCTAAATAACCACTTAGGGGACCATTCTTCATCTGCATTAAGGTCTTGATGGCTGAAACATTATTTTATTTCCTAAATTATTATAAAGAATACTAAAGCCAGCGATCATATGTCATAAAGGAGGGAAAAGAATCTATGCCCAATATGTGAAATTTCCTTTTACTTCTACCCCAACTCCAGGAATACTCACTGTAATGGTGGTAACTGCCATCATGGACGTCATCAAGCTACTCACAACAGGCTGTCTTGCTTTCTTCAGGTTTTCCTCAGCCATCTGTGAAAGCTTTAAAGGTCTGGATGGTACCCACACTGGTTGCTGATTTGAACCTGGAGAAACACAAGCAAATACTCTACCTCATATTATTACATTACCTTTTTCCCAATTCTTTGTGAGTGGACCTCGCCACCAGATAAATTGCCTTATACTTTCTTCTTTGGATTTATTCAGGTGTTGTTCAGCTATTAATTTTCTTCTTGGCAAACTCAAAAAATTTAATCATGCTAAATTTAGTTGCATTTGTGGAGTTCTATATTCACCATCTCCTTCCACAATTAAAACAAGCTCCAGGATCTCCTTTATTTTTAAACCTACCATTGCTTGTACCAGTAAGGTAGCTTTGTATAAATTTCCTCCTATTCCATCACACGCCTTAATGTAAACCACCAAGCGAGCTTTCCCTTTAAGTGGTCGTAAAACAGCCTGGCATTCAGAATTAGCATTGTTGAACACTAGTAAGTGTAATACAATATCCTGAGCCTCTGGTCTGAAATGGTCTTTGTTATGGCTTCCTGCAGTCCAGCTACGAAGTCAGTATATGGCTTTTTCGACCCCTGCTTAACAGCTCCGAAAGGAGGATTTTTTTTTTTTTTTTGCTTGCTTGCTTGCTTGCTTGCTTGCTCATGTAATTTTTTCCCAAGCTCTTAAACACACTTTCCTAATCTGCTCTGTGACTAAATCAACCATAGTAGCCTGTGCCTGTAAAGGAGACCATACACCAGTTCCTGTAAGCTATTCTATGGCAATACTAATCGGAGGTTGAACATTAACATTTATATTAGCTTGAATATTAGCCTCATCAGTCCAGGTCTTAAACTGTAAAAATTGAGAGGGAGATAAACAAGTTTGGGTTAAAATATCCCAGTCTATTGGCATCAACCAAACTTGCCACGCTTCTTTTTCTTGCTTGTTGAATTTCTGCCTGACTGGAACCCTTTACCGTAGTTCTAGGAGTACCTACGGTAACAGAAACAGCTAATTTCACTTTCGAGGTAGCTTCCAATTTCTTTAATGGAGAACTATCAAGAGGATCTGGCCATCCCTCAGCAAGATACTGGGGTGGTGGGGGAGAGTGCTGATGGGCACACCTTTCCTCATTTGATTTTTCATCCTTTCACGCTATAATTTCTCTGCATTTTTCATCATACTCCCCTTCCTCTCCTGAATCTTCTTCGTGTTGTCTAAAACAGCTCCAAGGCAGAACGCATTAAAGCCCAAACAGACCACACCGGAATAGGAATGTCCTTTGCTCCTTCTCCATGTACCTTCCTTAAAAGTAGTACCCACTTTTTCCCATTCTTCTATGCTCATCACTCCCTGCTCAGGAAACCAGGGGCAATATTTTTCAACCACATCAAGAAACTGTGTTAAGCTGTCAGTACTAACTTTAATTCCCCCTCTTCTAAGCAACTGACAAAGTAAACCAAAACAAGCCTTCTGTTTGTTTGATCCTTGATGCGTGTTAGCCTAACACTATCTACTGAGCTCCCCCAGCTCACCCTGGGAGATTTTTTTCAAGAGTTCTCAGACTACTTCTGAGCTCCCCCAACTAACCCTGGGAGATTTTTCCAAGAGTTCTTGTACTACTTCCAGGTTCCCACTAACTCACCTGAGAGATTCTTTCAAAAGTTCCCAGGCTCCTTCTTAGCTCCCCCAACTTACCCTGGGGATTTTTTCTCAAGAGTACTTGGGATACCTTCAGCTCAGCTTCTCCTTTCTCCGTTGCTCTGGCGACCCTTCGTCCCAGGTTTGAGTCTCACGTCTGGGTGCCACTTACCAAGATCAGTTCAGCCGCAGAGACCCCCACCCAGCTGGCACTGAAGGAATTGGGAAGCAAGAAACTCAGAACAGCAAAATGGGACTATCCAGGGCGGTGGGGTGGGGGGGGGGGGGGGGGGCAATAGCCTTCCAAGACGAGAGCCTCAGGGGGCTGACAGCATTCTGGGCTGAAGAGCCTTGGGCAGACTCTGACCCATGTATATATTCTCTCTGAACAGGTAATTAACAAACAGGTGTTCAGTATTTTCTCAGAGAACAAAAATAACTAGGTAGGCAGCAGGTGCCTGCTCACCACTGATCACAGACAAACTAAAAAGTATTCTCCACAAGGAAGCCACGAGGGCAGGGTCACATATCAGACACTTTAAGAATTGTTTTAGCTGGTATATGATATTTATATACTGTCTTGTCACTTTAGAATGCCCCAAATAGTTTCCCACTGTGGGGGCGGGGGGGGGACAGCTAGGTTTTCCTTGCCATCATTCTTCTTAGCAAACAATATATTCTATCATACACTCAGCATTTCTCAGCAATTATACACTTAGCATTTCTCAACATGGCTCCAGTTTATAAAACTAAGAATACAGAATTTCTGCTCCTCCCCTACAAAAGCAGATTATGAAGAAACATCAGATAAACTGAGCTTCCACCAAAAAAACTGGTTATCTTCAATAAGTCATACTACAAAATGCAAAGAAAGGCTGAGGAACTGCTCAATACTGAAAAAATTAGAGTCATGCCAGTAGATGATCCTGGATCAAATCCTGTACCTGGAGAGAACATTCTGAAATAATCCCCCAAATCTGAACAAGGTCTGTGGAGTAGACAGTTGTATCAGATCTATGCTGATTTCCTGATTTTGATGGTATGTGTTGTGGTTATGTAAGAGGGTAATTCTCAAAAAACAGTGTTCACCACAACCAGTACACCATCAACAGTTCCTGGTTCTGTGGCTCATGGAGATTAGAATAATGGGCAACTTGAATAAAAATCTGAGATTTCAATCACCTGGCAGCAGTCCACTGTGAAAGCACTGACAACACAGGGTAATGTGTTGACACTGAAAATCAGAATGCACAGAGCACAGTGAAAAGAATGCCAGGAAGTGCAGTAAAGGGACAAAAAGTCCAAGGGAGGACGCACAAGCATCCAGGCATGGAATAAAGTAACTCTAGAAGGCAATCGTTCTGTCTGGCTTTGGGTCTGGGGAGTTACCAAGGATAACACATAGAAGAGGCCTAAGGGGAACAGCTAGGCTCAAACCTACTGATTTTCTCTTATTTGCTACCAAGAGACCAGGGCTGTGATGTTATTTTCATTACAAAGTGTTAGTATTATTCAGCAATAAAAAAGAACAAAATACTTAACCATGCTACAACAAAGACAAAACATCACGGTAAATGAAAGAAGCCAGCACAAAATGACTGGTATTTTACTACACCATTCATATAAACTGTCCTGAAAAGGGTATACTGTAAAGACAGAAAATAGGTAAGTAGTGGCTCGCAACTGGGGGTGGGAATGATAATTAACTATAAACTGCAATATGCCACAATCTTCTCACCTAATATATCGTGAAAATTATAGTAACTCATAAAGGTCCTTTGAGGATCAAATGAGGTAAGTTTAAAGCTTAGAACAATCTCTGGCACTCAGTAAGGGCTCAAGATGTTCACACACACATAGATGTTAACCTTAAAATAAGTAAACATGGAAATAAATTACAACATTCATGTAATAAATTATAAACACAGAAAAGATTCAAAAACAACTATTTTTTTTTTGCATAAAAACCCTATGCTGAAAATGGACTTCCATTTTACATTTTCACTCTAGTGATTTTTTATTATAAAGATTAGAGGCTGGGCGTGGTGGCTCATGCTTGTAATCCAAGCACTTTGGGAGGCCAAGGCAGGTGGATCACCTGAGGTCAGGAGTTCGAGACCAGTCTGGCCAACATGGCGAAACCCGACTCTTCTAAAAATACAAAAATTTGAAGTCAGGTATGATGCCTCCAGCTTTGTTTTGTTTTGTTTTGCTTTGCTTTGCTTTGTTTAGTTTTGCTTTGCTTTGCTTTGTTTAGGATTGTCTTGGCTATGCAGGCTCTTTTTTGGTTCCATATTAAGTTTCTGGTGGTTTTTTCCAGTTCTGTGAAGAAAGTCAATGGTAGCTTGATGAGGATAGCATTGAATCTATACGTTACTTTGGGCAATTTGGCCATTTTCACAACATTGCTTCTTCCTAACCATAAGCATGGAATGTTTTTTCATGTTTGTATCCTCTCTTATTTCCTTGAGCCGTGGTTTGTAGTTCTCCTTGAAGAGGTCCTTCACATCCCGTCAGTTTTATTCCTATGTATTTTATTCTCTTTGTAGCAATTGTGAATGGGAGTTCCCTCCTGATTTGGCTGTTCGTTATTGGTGTATAGGAATGCCTTTGATTTGTGCACATTGATTTTGTATCCTGAAGCTTTGCTGAAGTTGCTTATCAGCTTAAGGAGATTTTGGGCTGAGACGATGAGGTCTTCTAAATATACATTTTCATTCATGTCATCTGCAAATACAGAGTTTGACTTCCTCTTTTCCTAATTGAATATCCTTTATTTCTTTTTCTTGCCTGACTGCCCAGGCCACAACTTTCGATACTATGTTGAATAGGAGTGGTGAGATAGGGCATCCTTGTCTTGTGCCAGTTTTCAAAGAGAATGCTTCCAGTTTTTGCCCATTCAGTATGATATTGGCTGTGGGTTTGTCATAAATAGCTCTTACTATTTTGAGATATGTTCCATTGATACCTAGTTTATTGAGTTTAGCATAAAGGACTGTTGAATTTTGTTGAAGGCCTTCTCTGCCTCTATTGAGATAATCATGTGATTTTTGTCTTTAGTTCTGTTTATGTAATGGATTACGTTTACAGATTTGTGTATGTTGAACCAGCCTTGCATTCCAGGGATGAAGCTGACTTGATCGTGATAGATGAGCTTTTCGACGAGTTGTTGGATTTGGTTTGCCAGTATTTTATTGAGGTTTTTCATGGCTACAATAATCAAAACAGCATGTTACTGGTACCAAAACAGAGATATAGACCAATGGAACAGAACAGAGGCCTCAGAAATAACACCACACATTTGCAACCATCTGATCTTGGATAAACCTGACAAAAACAAGCAATAAGGAAAGGATTCCCTATTTAATAAATGGTGTTGGGAAAACTGCCTAGCCATATGCAGAAAGCTGAAACTGGATCCCCTCTTTACACCTTATACAAAAATTAACTCCAGATGGTTTGAAGATTTAAACATAAGACCAACACCTTAAAAACCCTAGGAGGAAGCCTAGGCCATACCATTCAGGACATAGGCATAGGTAAGGACTTCATGACTAAAACACCAAAAGCAATGGCCACAAAGCCACAATAGACAAATGGAATCTAATTAAACTCAAGAGCTTCTGCACAGCAAAAGAAACTATCATTAGAGTGAATCAGCAACCAACAGAATGCGAAAAAAATTTTGCAATCTACCCATCTGACTAACAGCTAATATCCAGAATCTACAAAGAACTTAAACCAATTTATGAGGAAAAAAAATCAAAAAGTGGGCAAAGGATATGAACAGACACTACATTTATGCAGCAAACAAACATATGAAAAGAAGCTCCTCATCACCGGTCATTAGAGAAACGCAAATCCAAACCACATTGAGATACCATCTCATGCCAGTTAGAACAGTGATCATTAAAAAATCAGGAGACAACAGATGCTGGAGAGGATGTGGAAAAATAGGGATGCTTTTACACTGTTGGTGGGAATGTAAATTAGTTCAACTATTGTGGAAGACAGTGTGGCAATTCCTCAAGGATCTAGAAATAGAAATACCATTTGACCCAGCAATCTCATTACTGGGTATATACCCAAAGGATTATAAATCATTCTATTATAAAGACACATGCACACATACGTTTACTGCAGCACTGTTCACAATAGCTGAGACTTGGAACCAACCCAAATGCCCATCAATGATAGACTGGATAAAGAAAACGTGGCACATACATACCATGGAATACTATGCAGCGCAGCCATAAAAAAGGATGAGTTCATGTCCTTTGCAGGGACATGGATGAAGCTGGAATCCATCATTTCAGCAAACTGACACAAGAACAGAAAACCAAACACTGCTTATTCTCACTCATAAGTGGGTGTTGAACAATGAGAACATATGGACACAGCGAGGGCAACATCACACACCAGGGCCTGTAGTGGGGTGGACTAGAGCAGGGATAGCAGGGGGTGGGCAGATTGGGGAGGGATAGTATTAGGAGAAATACTTAATGTAGATGACAGGAGGATGGATGCAGCAAACTACCATGGCACGTGTATACCTATGTAACAAATCTGCGTGTTCTACACATGTACCCCAGAACTAAACTATAATTTAAAAAATTACAAAAATAAAAATACAAAAATTAGCTGGGTGTGGTGGCACATGCCTATAATCCCAGCTACTCAGGAAGCTGGGGCAGAAGAATCACTTATATCTGGAAGGAAGAGGTTGCAGTGAGCTGAGATTGCATCACTGCACTGCAGCTTGGATGACGGAGACTCTTTCTCAAGAAAAAAAAATTAGGATGTTGTTCATCCTGACAATAACATCCAGGCCAACAAACTCTGGAAGTCAATACTACTGGGGCCAAAGGCACCTACCTCACTGACACATGCACTTTCCCATGTTTTCTTGTCTTTTATAACACATGCTGTGGTAGTAAAGGCTCCCAAGTTCTACCTTCCCAGTAGGTGTCAAACATGAACTCAATCTTGTTCTTGTTCATGGGGCTTTTTTTTCTTTTTTTTTTTATTGAGATGAAGTCTCGCTCTGTCTCCCAGGCTGGAACACAGTGGCATGATCTCAGCTCACTGCAACCTCCACCTCCTGGGTTCAAGTGATTCTCCTGCCTCAGCCTCCAGAGTAGCTGGGACTACAGGCACGTGCCACCACACCAGGCTAATTTTTTGTATTTGTAGTACAGATGGAGTTTTGCTGTGTTAACCAGGATGGTCTTGATCTCCTGACCTCGTGATCCACCTACCTCGGACTCCCAAAGTGCTGGGATTACAGGCATGAGCCACTGAGCCCCACCACGAGCCCTTTCAATACAGGTACACAAAGTGAAAAGCTGCTAATTCACCACTCCACCAGAGGAATAAATAGTTTAATTTTGATCCCTTGAAATAACTACTGCATGGAATATAATCTGTATATCTTTGGTTAAACTATTTTCTCACTGACATCAACATTTACATTCTCTCATTTATTATCGCTCAGGCCATTATTCTCTTATTCTTCAAGTATTCCCAGAAAAGTTTCTAACGTGAAAAAAGAACAGAGACAAATTTCAAGGTTTAATAAATTTTATCTTGATAACATCAAAAACAAGTTTAGCTGTTACATTGCAATATAAAAAATACATTAGTCTTCACATTAGTTTTACATGGAAATATATAATTATTTGAATATTTAAATATAGCTTTTCTTTAACCAAAAAAAAAGTATTACTCAGAGCCCTAGTTACATAAATAATTTAAATGCACAAATGCAAAAACACACTTCACACAATATTGTCCACATACTGTAGAACTCAGGACAATTACAATAAAAATCTATGCAAGATACTGAACAAGAACAAGATTAATAAAATACTCATTATGGTTGTAATTTGACTTTTTACTATTAAAAGAATTTAATGCATTCTTGAATACACAAAAACATCAATTGTTTTATCTAATCTGCGAATTAAGCCAACATTTATTTAGACAAAGGGGCACATCTTGTATCCTACCAAATTCTGAAAGTAATTCATTTCTTTAACTTAAATTATAAGTTTTACAATTTCAAGCTTGTCTAAAATAATCATGATTACAAGAACTTAGTAAGCATTTGAAAAAATTTGAACAAAATCATCAGTACTGCACTGTACTTTTATGTTTGGTAATATAAATTTTAAATATAAGCCTTCTCCCTGCCCCCACTGAAAATGGTACTTAGAAGGGCTTCCAATGTGAAAATGGTAACATTTTTATAACTTGAAATTTTGATTATTTGAATTATAAGAGCTGTTCTCTCTGCATGATGTAATTACAACAGCTATGACATATCATATGTACTATTTCCATTTGAGCTCTTGCTTTTAAACTTACACTGAAAGAATGAAGAATGTCTATTAATGATATTTAAGGGAACTATGTGTCTATTCCATAGGGGAAAAAGACACCAATACCCACAAGTAGAGTTTTTTATGTATCAGCTGTTTTTTGTTTCCTAGTCAATAGGACAAAGCTCTGTTCCTAAATTAAAATTGGAGGATTATTTTGAAATAGTGGCTCACAGTGATCTTTTAAAAGTGAAAATATATTTGTATATGAGGAGGCAAGGTTGAAGGAAATGTGATATATGCTGCTTTGCAACTAAAAACACAAACATTTGTCTTTTTTTTTAAACATAATTACTATTTAAATTTAGAAGTACAGAAATCACAACGGAACTCCATCATAGTATACACAGATTAAATAATGGCCCCTGAAATAAAACCACATTTAGAAACAAACTGTTATACTACACTTCATTATTTCTAAGGTAACACATTTTAAATCCTGAAATCAAGATAATGGTTTAACATTGACCTTAGTTTCAATAAAATATGGCAGTCATACAATATAGCTGGAATTCATGTTTCCCCTTAACATTAACGATAGAAGATCCAGGATCTTGGCTCAACATGAATGAATGACAACTCAATGCCTCTATACCAACTCAAACAGTCCACCTGACTAAAGATTCTGGATATATTCTGACTATCCCAGACTCAAACTGCATCTCATTAACATCTTTTATTTGAACTGTTAAAAATCTGTTAACAAGCTTAGGACAAACTAATGTATAAATACAGGTTTCCACTTGGAAAATGGGCCTCCACAGAGGTTACCAGTTTTATTCAATTTTTTGAAATATTAAGTAATTTTCTAATGAGAATTAATGGCCTGCCCAAATATTACCAAGCCAATAATTTCAGTTCAAGCTATTAAAAAATGATATGGTGATGTCTAAACCATTTTAAGAGATAAGGCCACAAAGTAACCTGGATTTTCATATTAAACCACCAACTCTTCATGTGGAGGGGGGAGTAAAGGTGGTTAAACAAAGAGCGGGAGGGGGAATGCCTAAACACACGGGTGAAATTATTTTCCCCATTAAGATCTAAAAGGCTAATCCAAAAAACCTACAGAGACTGTATGTGTGCATGTGTCCAAATGATAAAGTAGAGACTTACAGATCAAATTTTTTAAATTTGTTCTTACTTTTTTTGAGACGAAGTTTCACTCTTGTTGCCCAGGCTGGAGTGCAACGGAGCCATCTCAGCTCACCGTAACCTCCGCCTCCCAGATTCAAGCGATTCTCCTGCCTCAGCCTTCCAAGTAGCTGGGATTACAGGCATGCCCCACCACGTCTTGCTAGTTTTTTGTATTTTTAGTAGAGACAGGGTTTCTCCATGTCAGTCAGGATGATCTTGAACTCCTGACCTCAGGTAATCTGCCCACCTTGGCCTCCCAAAGTGCTGGGATTACAGGCATGAGCCACTGTGTCTGGCCTTGCAGATCCAATTTAAATGAAGCAGGAGTTCATGTTATGCATAAAAAAATCACCAGGCCATTTTTTAAAAACTGTATTAAAGATTATGGAATCTCATTTTCTGGAATGCTTTAAAAAAGATAAATTATATTTTGTTTGTGTTCATTTAAGTCAACCCCACTCAAAAGCTGACATAATTCATTATAGTTCCTTCTTTATAATTGTCCAATTAGAATACTATATTGACAATGCCACTCTAAAACACAAAGAATATAGGCACGTATGCGTTTGTTCTGATTTTTAAAAAGTAATAATATAGCATTAATTAAATTTGCTATATTTATTCTAACAATATTAAATTTGCTGGCATGAGAGAGATAATCATAAAAAAATAAGTGGGATATGATTTGAGGGACAAAATTCTACATACTCTACTAAATTATTTTGTGACATAAATTAAGATGAAGGTCTTCTACAGAAAATGTTGAACAAAATGTAAGGTTCATTTTGAATCTTAAAATGAAAGGACTCTAAACACTAATTTTAAATGAATATAAAAATTCTGAAAAATAATATTTATAGCAAAATAGTTCAAGTTTAGTTTTCTCACCAAAGTTGGGAAAGCTGTGTGCACAAAGTACCAAATATATTTCAATTAAAGTACTGAACCCTCAACTGGCTTGAACACAAATAAAACTTCTATTTTACCTCATTACCTCTCAATTTGTTTGCTAGCCGAGTCATCATTCTTTCACAAGGTTGTGAACAAGATGAACTTCTCAGATTATATGCTCTCACGGGTCCAGAAGAAGTTTTCTTTTGGCTCTGGCATTTTTCACTCCTCTTCTCCTCCTCCCTTTTCGCAATGCGGCTAGAAAAACGCACAGGTCGAGAAGAACGCGCAGGTCGAGAAGAACACGCAGGTCTAGAAGAAGGTGCAGGTCTAGAAGAAAGCGCAGGTATAGAAGGTGGCGCAGGTCTAGAAGGCGGCGCAGGTCTAGAAGAACATGCACGTCTAGAAGAATGCACAGGTAGCTTCGGAGGAGGATTTGCGATAGCGCCTGACAGTTCTTCAGCACCAGCTGGTGGAACTGAGGAGTGTGAAAGCACGTTAGCTGTTCTCTTTGCCTTCTTTAGCCTACTGATAACAGTTTCCTTCTTTGGATACATTCCAAAAAAAGCATACCTAGACTGACATCTATGATATAAAAAGGCTGAGTATTTTGACATATACTTTCTAATTACCTCACTTGGTTTGGTCCAAATTGAAGGTGATTGTTTCTCTGAAGCTTTTCTGGTTTTTTTCTGAGAAATAATTGGTTTACTAACCTTTTTGGGAAAACCTAGCTTTCTACCACTAGCTGTCACCTTCTTTTCATGAATTTTCTTTTTACTTTTACTTCCCAAAAATTTAGTTCTAACTGATTCTGGATAATTTAAATGATTTTTTACAACATCATGATTTAAAAATGTTAGCTGGAAATTACTTTTCTTTGGAACCTCACGAACCTGCAGAACCTTTGATTCTTCCAGAAACAGAGAAGAGTCACTGGTTCTCTGATGTGAATTAAATCCATATCTTGCTGGCGCTGCCATTAAAGGCACTGAAGCAGAGCTTTGTCCATCAGCATCATTATCTCCTGCGCTGGAGTTTAGGTTGCTCCTATTAAAATGAATTTTAACCCAGTTATGCCTCTCAACCTCGGGTACTACTACATTCAGGGGAGGTACTACTACATTAACTACAATGTGCTTAATCAAGGGCTCAAAATAATCAAAGATATTCCGTTTATATTTGCATATAAACTGAATATCATTATCCCAACTATGATGCCTCATTTTAGGGAACTGGGGGCCTTCACCCTCCTTCAGTTTAATATTTAAAGAAGAAAGAACACAAACTAAGGCTTTGGGTTGCATAGGCTTCAAAACTTTAGTACACGATGCAGGAAACTCAACTTTTGTCCCAATTTTGACATTCTTTTTGGTTTTTCTGTCATCCTGTAAACGTGAACACTTACTTTTTGGTGGGTCTTCCTCTTGTCTAATTATTTTTCTTTTCAACACTGGGTAATTCTTACAACTGGTTTGAGTACTATGGCTGATGTTCGCTGTCTGGCATTCAGAAGCCACAGGCCACTTTTGTGTAGAAGGATTCTCTGCTGGAGGATGATGATGGCATGGTTGATCGAAGGCCACTGACAAGTCATCAATATCTGAACTACCACGTACAGTATCATCACTCTCGGACAGAGCTTGAATTGGTGCAGTGTCCTCCTTACCTTTCAAGTCAGCCCAGGTAACCCTTTTCTTCTTTGGAAAAACTTTTGTGGTCTCACAGTCATCATCAAAGTAACAGTGGAAACGGCCTTCCCTAAACTCCTTCACAAGAGCATTAATTTTTAAGTCATCTTCTCTCATTATCTGAGACCATGTTTTCCCCACAAATGAAGGAGGTACATGAGGTAAGGCTTCAAGAACTGGTTCATCAGAATTTTCTTCTATGATGTCCTTTGCTTTTTTCAGGTTCCTTACAGAATCAACCTCAGGAACAGAGCTTGGCTGGGAATCACAGTTCTTTTCTTTCAGGTCAAAAGATACCTTCCTGCAAGGATGTCTTTTCTTAACAGTTTCTTGAGGCTGATGAGTATCAGACGGAAGAGGGGGAGCACACTGAAAATTCATCTCAAAATCAACCAGTTCACGGCTCACACTTTCTAGATCTCCATGTTTTAACTTTGAAAGTTTTCTTTTATCAGCCCTTCTATGGAGCGCTGACTTAGAAGAGTCACCAAAATCCACTGCAGAAGCACTAGATTGACAGCTCTTACTCTTTAGGCTAGCATTTCTTGGATCTTTCCAAAGGTTGGCTTCTTTGTGAGCTTTCTGCATTCGGTGAGTCTTTCGATGAGAAGTATCTTCCAAATTAAATTTTCCTTTAGAGCCATTATATCCACAGTTATTATCTTCTGAGTCAATATATTTCACCATTTTCTTATCCGGTTCTTGTGACTCATAAGTCATGGACTGATTAGAGGCATCAACATTAAAATTCATTTCAGAACCACAAGACTGACAACTTGGCTCTCCCAGAATAATATAGTCTTTCTTCCGGTTTATTATTTTGAAAGTCTCTTTGCATTGGCTTGTCGTTGAGGGAGAAGAGGCTTTACAACTACATCTGACTTCAGAGCCAAAAGAGTCACAACTCTTATCTTCTATATCCATACATTCTGAATTTATACAGTTGATATCTTTGACAGTCAATTGAGGTGGGTCAGTCACTAACTGAAGGGGAGTATCATCTGAAATTACTTCATAATCACCATCACTGGGCATCACATTCACAAGTACCACCTTTGGAAGCTGTGTTTCTTTGTCTGACCCTTGAAATTGGTTAACTACTATTTGAAAAGGAACATCAGAATCATACATCATTTCTGAATCCATAGGTTCATCAGTCTTTTCTTCCATGACAACATGTTCTTCCTTCTGAAGGTCTGCCTCTTTGTAAGTCACTTGAGGTTGATCAACTTTTGACTGAAGACGAACACAAGAATCACATTTTATTTCAGAACCACAGGTTTTACAGTTCTTCTTTTCTAGATCATTATGATCCTTCTTTTGTAAGTTTATTTCTTCAACAGACACAGAAGATTGATCAGTCACAAACTGAACAGGAATATGAGAAGTACAACTTACATCAAAATCACCTAGTTTATAGCTCTTATCTTCCAGGTAAATATGGTCTTCCTTCCAAAGATTTATTTCTTTGACAGATTTTTGAAGTCCATCAGCTACTGTCTGAAAAGAGTCACTGAAATCAGAACCTTCTTCAGGACTGCAAGAATCACTGCTCTTATCTTCCAGATTGGCATGCTCCCCTTCCAAAACGTGTGGCTGTTTAATCACTGACTGAAGAGGGATATTTGAAACATAAATTATTTCAGAATCACGGGGTGCATAGCTCTTCTCATCCAGACAAACATGTTCCTCCACCAAAAGATTTAATTCTTGATTGACCCCTTGAATGTTACTAGTCATGGACTGAAGGGGTTCATGAGAATCAAAATTTATTTTGGAATCAGTAGGTTTGACAATCTTATTTTTCAAGTCAGCATGCTCTTTCCAAAGTCCAGCCTCTTTAACTACTTCTTCAGGTTGGGCAGCCACTGACTGAAGAACATCAGAATCATACATAATTTCAAAACCCTTAGCTTCATCCCTCCTATCTTCCATGTCAACATCTTCATCCTTCCAAAGGCTTATTTCTTTAACAGTTTCTCTCAGCCGGTCAGCTACTGACTGAAGAGGGTCATCAGAATCAAAACTTACTTCAGAACTACAACATTGATTGTGCTTATCTTCTAGTTCAATCTGCTCCTGCTCTAAAACAGTTACTTGAGGTCGACTGACTACTGACTGAACCAAGAAATCAGAATCCACATTCATTTCAGAACAACTATGTTGGCTGTTCTTAACTTCCAAGTACATATGGTTTTCATTCCCAAGGTTTACATGTTTAATAGCTACTTGGGGTTGGTCAGCCACAGACTGGACAGAAACATCAGAATCATGTATTGATTTAGAAGTATTAGGTTGATTAATCTTATTTTTCAGGCCAATAACCTCTTCCTTCCATTGGTCTATTTTTTTAACTGCTTCCTGAAGTTGTTCAGAATTAAAAGTTATTTTAGAATCACTTGATTTGCTGTTTCTGTCCTTCAGATTAACATACTCTTCCCTCAAAAAAGCTTGTTGAGGTTGGTCAGTCATTGACTGAGGTGGAATATTAGAATCCAGAATTATTTCAGAACCACTACATTTATCATTCTTGTTTTCTATAACACATTGCTTCTTTCTGTTTTTTTTGTTAACAGCTAGTTGAGGTTCAGTTACTGAATAATGAGGGACACCAGAATCTAAACTTGTTTTTGAACCACTGAATTCAGCACTTCTATCTTGGAATTCAGTATACTTTTCTCTTTGAAGCCATGTTTCTTTGACAATTACTTCAGGTTTGTGCATCGCTGACTGAAGAGAGATACCAGAATCCAAACCTGTTTCAAAAACACTCTTATTTTCTAAGTACATGTGCTCTTTTTTGTGAAGGTTTATTTCTTTAATGGGATCTTCAGAATGTCCAGTCACTGAATGAAACATGATATTATAATCCAAACTTACTTCAGAATTGGTAGGTTCATTTTCCTTATTTTCTAAGTGCACCTGCTCTTCTTTTTGAGGATATAGCTTTTTAACAGCTACTTCAGGAGAATTAGTCACTGAATGAAGAGGGGCATAGGAGTCCGAATTTATTTCAGAACCACTGGGTTCATCATTCTTCCTTTCTAAGTGAATGTACTCTTCTTTCTGAATTACTTCTTTAACAGCTACTTCAGGGTGATCATTTCCTGAATGAAGAGGAATATCAGAATCAAAAGTTATTTCAGAAACACAAGATTCATTACTTTTACTTTCCAGATCAACAGTTTCTTCCTCATAAACAGCTACTTCAGGCTGGTCAACTACTGAATAAAGAGGAATATCAGAATCAAATGTTATTTCAGAACTATCTGACTCACAGCTCTCATCTTCCAGGTCAAGGTGCCGTTCTTTTCCTTCGGCATCCAGCTGAGACTGCTCAGTAACTGACAGAAGAGGTGGGTCAGAATCAAAAGTCAGTTCAGAGCTGGAGCAATCGTAGCTCTTAACTTCCATGTCAATATTTAACTCTTTAAGATTTACTTCATCCAAAGCTCCTTGAGGCTCATCGTGGGCTGAATGATAAAGAGAAGCTGGAGAATCAGAACTTAGAGAAGTACTGCTAGACTGAACACTCTTATTCTCAAGGTCAACATCCACTTTCTGAAGGTCTATTTCTGTAACTGCTACTTGAGATTGGTCAGCCACTAATTGAGCATCAGCGTGAAAACCCATTTCAGGACCCTGGGATTCATAGTTTATATCCATAAGGTCAGCATTCTTCTCCTTCAGAAGATTCATCTTCACAACAGCCCTCTGGGATTCATTTGCAACTGTCCCAAGTGAGACATCACAACCAAGATGTGCTTTAGCCCTACTGGGTTTACGCTTCTTATGTTTTAGGTGAACTTGTCTACCTTTCAGGTTTCTTCCTTTGACAGTCATTCGCGGATGATCAAGAGAAACATCACAATCAAAACTTGTTTCAGAACAACTCGATCCATAGTTGTCAACCAAGCCAGTATGAGCTTTCTTCCGAAGTTTTGTTTCTGTGACAGCCACTGAGGGCTGGTCAACCACTGACTGAAGTGGGAAAACAGAATCAGCACTTAATTCAGAGCTACTAGAACCATAGTTCTTGTCAACCAAACCAATGTGTGCTTCCTTAGGAAGGTTTACTTCTTTTACAGATTGTTGAGGGTAATCATCACTAGTGGACTGAGGTGAAGCATCAAAATCAAAATTTGTTTCAGAACTACTAGATTCATAGCTTTGGTCAACCAGGCTAATACGCATTGTATTCTGAAGACTTATTTGGGATTGGTTGGTAGCCAACTGAAGAACATCGTCGCAATCAGAACTTACTTCAGAAATAGAAGATTTGTTATTCTTATATGGTACAGCAGCACGTACTTTCTTGGAAAGGTTTATTTCTTTGGCATTCATTTTAGATTGGTCAGTCAGTGAATAAAAAGAGGAACTGCAATCAAAACTCATTTCTGATTCTCTAGATTCATAGTTATCTTCTTGGTCAATTCGCTCTTCTTTCCAAAGATTTAAATCTTGTGCAGACTCTCGGGGCTGATCAGATGCTGACTGAAGAGAGCTACAAGCAAACTTCATGGCAGAACTCACTGAGCACTTCTGATCCAAAAAGGCTTTCTTGTTAAAAACCAAATGCTTTTCTTCTTGGGTACAATCCATATTAGAAAAGAATTTCTCACGATGCTTTGGAATAGTATCTTCAAAGATTCCTTTATTAGAAAACATGTCAGTTTTACTCGGGTTTACTGCTAATTTGGAAGGAGACTTAATTTTTAATAAGCCCTTAGTACCCACACGTTCATGGAATTTCAAGCCAGCTGACAAAGTTTTACCCTGAGATTTTACATCTTTCCGCAAAACCAACTTATCCGAATTTACACGTAAAGATTTCCTATTTGATTCTTTAGGTTTCTGACGCAAAACTGAAGAATTTTCCAGATGAGATGATGGCACAGGATTTCTAGAGGCCCTGTCTGGCTGTTCAAGATAGTTGTCCACTTTGTTTGGGTCACATTTGCTAGCTGAATCCAAATGAACTGCTGGTGGTAAACCAGTTGAATTAGTTGTAACTGGTCTACCATTAGAGCTTTCAGGTAAACAACTAGCAGGAGCATTACAAATCACTGGTGGGCGTACCAAGTTGCTTCCATTATTTGTAGCCTGAGCAATATCTCCTGGATTACATTTTTCCATACTGGCCCCAATTTTATGAACAAACTCCAAAGGCTGCTGCTGTCCCTTCTCCAGTTTTTGAATAACTGATGGTCGAACTGAAACCTCCTTTGTGCCTTCCTGAGATTTATGGGGTCTGGAATGCAACTCTTCAATAGGCTCAGAAGCCTCGGAGGGTCTCTTTTCAGTAGCATCCTCATCCTTAACCTCATTCTCATCCTCTTCCTCTTCTTCAGAAAAATCGTCATTCGAATGCACCACTTCAGACGATGACCCAGTATTCAAATTTGTCTCATTTTGTGCTGAACTAAAAAGAAAAGGGGGAAACTCATAAGCACATTCTAACATCTGTTTAAAATATTGAAATAAAGGCATAATAAATGTTATTTTCTTTCTATTCTGGACTATCCTTAAAGGATAAGGAATCCAGGCTGTCACCCCAGGCTGAACACTGCATGGACTACAGGGTGGGAATTACTGCAGAAGGTAGAGGTGGCTCCACCAATTGCTACTTAAGTACAAATGGCTCCTAAACTTGAAAAAATAAACAAACAAACAAATAAATAAATAAAACCATATATTATCTTTCAGTTATCAGATTACCGGAGTAGTAAATAGCAAAAAGTTTGACATATGTTACTTAACTTTGTATGCTTCAGTTTCTTCCTCCAAAAAAATGGAATCTCATTCCCTCATGAGACTTTTGATGACTAAATTAATTGTTACATGTAAAGAGCATTAAAACGAAAAAACAGGTTGGCACATAGTAAGCATTCACAAATGTTAGCTATTATTATTCTAAACATTATTGTTTTGCTGAGGGTGTAAAGACATAGGCACTTTAATACATTGTTCATAGGAGTATAAATCAGTTAACCTCTGTGAAGGTTACTGGTTAACCTCTATGTAGATTTGAAACCTCTACAAAGAGCAATTTGGCAATGTCTATTAAAATTAAGAATGTATATATGCTCTGACCTAGTAATTCCACTTTTGGTTTTCTCATGTGTTTAATGAAGGATGTACAAGAATATTTACTGCTACTTTTGGTGGGAGGGAGGGGTTATAGCAAATGACTAGAATCAACCTGAATACTCAGCAAGTGGGTACTGGTTAATAATTAATGGTACTTAATGAAATACAATATGGTTTTTAATAATAATAAAGCAGTTCTATCCATACAAATAAAAAGCAACTACTATAAACATTTTTAGTGAAAAGCAAGAATAGGCAGAATGCTACCACTGATGTGAAACAGAAGGGAAGAAAAACAATGTATTTAGAGTATCTGGAGAAGGGCACATACAACTGTAGAAGTGTAGAGGTAACACCACTTGTTGCCTCTAGGGTAGTGATTATAGGATGGGAGCAATTTAAGACTTACTTTTGAATGTGCCCTATGAATGATGTCTATGTCTATGATTTCCCATTCAAAAATTTAAATTCCATTATTTTTAAAAAGACTCAAATCTTTCATTATAAAATCAGTCTTTGAATCTCTTCCACCGGTATCAAGACAACATGCTTAACCAAAGCATTTTAGAGACTGCTCTTTCACGTATATAACCAGCTGACCTAATGATATTGCCATGGCCTTAATCCTTAAAGTCAGGCAAACATTCATTCACGTAACAACCATCTACTAAGGACTAAGGACTTATTACTACATTTCAGGCACTGTGCTAGGTACTAAGGCAAATTCAAAAAAAGATAAGCTGCCTCTTAACACCATTAAGTAGCTGCAGAAGACAGACACATTAAAAAAAATAACAATTCAAAGTGATAAGTATCATCACATCTAGACTTGCTTAAGGAAAAAAAAAGATTTAACCGTCACAGCCAAGAGGGGCCTAAGAGACATTACAAGTTAATGCAATGTAGTATCCTGGATGGGATTCTGACACAGAAAAAAAGTACAACTAAGAAAATCTTCGTTTAAGAAAACTAAGTTTAAGTAGAAACTAAGAAGTCTAAATAAACCATGGACTTTACTAATAGCAGTTCCTTACTCATAACAAATATACCCTGTTAATGTTAATAATAAAAAAACTGGGTGAGACGGTATTACAGGTGCACTCTGCACTATTTCCTCAATGTTTCCATTAATCTAAAACTTTGTTTATAAAGTAGCCTATAAAAATTAAAAATAGAATAATACCTTAAAATATATTGAATTGTTCCAATTTGAGATGTCATTTGCCATATGCAATTTCCTTTTAGCATAAGTATTGCTGTTACTATCTTTCCCATATAAATTTATTACCTGACGACTAATTTTAAATTTGGAAAATAAAAAAGTTATCCTGCATCAAAAGTATTGTGGTGTAGCAAAAAAAAAAAAAAATCCCAATTTTTCATACTTCTGAACAATGACATTGCAGCCAACCCACTTTACTCTAGTTTTCCAGAACCCTAGACAATACTCATTCATCTTAAGGACTATCACAACATTCTCAAAATAAAACCGATTTTGCAACATTAAGAAAAGAAAGAAAAGGGAGAAAAGAAAAGAAGGTAGAATCATAAAATCATACAGTTGGCAAAATCCCAAGAAAATCATGAACTACCATCTGGATGCTTTGATCTGCATCTATATCTGTGTGTGTACCTGTTTAACAATTAAATCATAATCCACATGTAACTTATCATTTGTAACTATACAATAACAAAAAAGCTCTCTAAAAATCTAACCACTAAGGCTTAAAACCCACTCTTTTGGCCAGGTGTGGTGGTTCATGCCTGTAATCCCACCACTTTGGAAAACTCAATTGGGAGCATCACTTGAAGCCAGGAGTTTGAGGCCAGCATGGACAACATAATGAGATCCTGTTACTACAAAAAATTTTAAAAATAAATTAGGTGACCAGGCGTAGTGGTTCACGCCTGTAATCCCAACACTTTGGGAGGCTGAGACAGGCAGATCACAAGGTCAGACATTCTAGACCAAAATGGCTAACACGGTGAAACCCCACCTCTACTAAAACATTAGCCAGGTAGGGTGGCACACACCTGTAGACCCAGCAGCACTCCAGCCTGGATGACAAAGCAAGACTCTGTCTAAATAAAATAAAATAAGCCAAGCATAGTGGTACATATCTATATTCCCAGATATTTGAGAGAGTAAAGAAGGAGGGTCACTTGAGCCCAGGAGTTTGAGACTACATGAGCTATAATCACACCACTGCACTCCAGCCTGGGCAACACAGTGAGACCCACAAACAAACAAAAAACAGCTAAACTCTTGAGCTAAAAAGAAAACATATTTAAAAGAATAGAATCTATGAAATTTGGCCAAAATAAAAATGTCATACTTTTAAATACTTCCATTAAGAAAAGAATTCATAAACACCAGGGCCACACAATTTAAGATGAAAAAATAACAACAAAATTGCTCACATAAGAAGGTAGATGAAATATATTACGAAAAGGAAAAAATTAAGGTGAAACAAAAATGAAGCAAGAGCTGATTTTCAGGAAAGCTAAAACAATAGAAAAACAATGTCTAGACAAGGGGGAAGAGAAAGAATTTTTTAAAAAATCATAAATCCTATAATTTAGAAAGCTTATACGTATATAATAAAATACTAGTGGCATGGGATTTTTAAAAAAGGAAACAAAACAGTATTCAAAACGAGAAATATGTACACTTATATACACAAATACGAGAACTTAGGTTATGACACAGGTGGTGACATTTTATAGCAGCAGCATAATTAGAGATACAAGAAGTACTTGCCAGGCACAGTGGCTCACACCTGTAATCCCAGCAACCTTGGGAGGCCGAGGTGGGTGGATCACCTGAGGTCAGGAGTTCAAAACCAGCCTTACTAACATGGTGAAACCCCACCTCTACTGAAAATACAAAATTAGCTGGGTGTGGTGGTGCATGCCTGTAATCCCAGCTACTTGGGAGGCTGAGGCAGGAGAATTGCTTGAACCCGGGAGACAGAAGTTACAGTGAGCCTAGATCTTGCCATTGCACTCCAGCCTGGGCAAAAAGAGTGAAACTCCGTCTCAAAAAAAAAGAAGTCCTGCCTCATACCACATATTAAAACAAACTCCAAGATGATTACACATATTTCAAAGAAAAAACAAAGGCATAAAGAAAAAGGTATAAAAGGAGCCATAAACAGAAATTCTCCTTACATCTGATTAAATAAAAAATTTTCATTTCTGTATGATAAAGAATAACATAAACAGTTAAAAGACAAACAATAGGTTCTGAAACAAAATCTCTAACACATTTAAAATGCAAAGGACTATTATTGATACTCAGATATTGCTAACAAATCCAAAATATACAAATAACAATAGAAAAACTGGCAAAGTATATTAACAAACATATCATAGAATAAAATACGGCCAATGAATATACAAAAAAGTTCTACCTGAAAATAGATTATATGGGATTATCAGTATGCATATCTACACGTTTTTGGTCTATTACGATGGGAGGGAAAAAAGAAGCTGATAATCCCAGTGTTAGCAAAAACTCCCTGAATCCTGCTCAGAGGGAGCCCATTTTAAAAATACAAAAACCAAAAAACTAAGAAATTACACTGATATCATACGAACAGCTAATCTACAGACCTTGTTTAAATTTTGCCAGTTGTCTTAACTCACGTCCTTTTCTTGGACCAGGAGCCAATCCAGAATCACACGCTGCATTTTGTTGTCAATATCTTCTTCGTTTTCCTACACCTTAAATAGTTCCTCAGTTTTTCTTTGTTTTTAAGCCTTGATGCTTTATTTATAAAGATCTGGCCAGTTAATTTATGGGATAGCCTTCAATTTGTGTCTGCCTGATATTTTCTTATGATTAAATTTCAGTCATACATTTTGGGCACGAATATCTTAGAATTGATGTTGTGCCCTTCTTAGTGTATGGAATCAGGAGACACATAATGTTGCCATATCATTTGGGTGATGTTAGCTTGAACCACTTGATTAAGGTACCGGCTGCCCAGTTACTCCACTGTGAAGTTACTGTTTTTCCTGTTGTAATTAATAAGGATCATATGGGGAAGGACTTTGAGACTATGTAACTATCCTCTTTCTTATCTTACTTTTACCCACTTATTTCATGCAACCATTAATGATCCTTTAATCAAAATTGTACCAAGAGGAAGAGCTTTTTTTTCTTTCTTTGAGACAGAGTCTCACTCTGTCACCAGGCGCCAGGCTGGAGTGCAGTGGTGCAATCTCGGCTCACTGCAACTTCCGCCTCCCAGGTTCAGGTAATTCTCCTTCCTTAGCCTCCCGAATAGCTGGGACTACAGGTGCACGCCACCATACCCAGCTAATTTCTGTATTTTTTAGTAGAAACAGGGTTTCACCATGTTGGTCGGGATGGTCTCAATCTCTTGACCTAGTGATCCCCCTGCCTTGGCCTCCCGATGTGCTGGAATTACAGGCATGAGCCACCATACCTGGCCAAGAAGAGCTTTAACTGGCAAATTGCATAAAAAGTCAAAACCCATAAGTGTGCTGTATTCAGAAAACCCATCTCATGTGCAAGGACACACATAGGCTAAAAATAAAGGGATGGAGGAAGATTTATCAAGCAAATGGAGAGCAAAAAAAAGCAGGAGTTGCAATCCTAGTCTCTGATAAAATAGATTTTAAACCAACAAAGATCAAAAGAGACAAAGAAGGACATTACATAATGGTAAAAGGATCAATGCAACAAGAGCTAACAATCCTAAATATATACATACCCAATGAAGACACAACGTACCAGAATCTCTGGGACACATTTAAAGATACATAAAGCAAGTTCTTAATGACCTTCAAAGAGACTTAGACTCCCACACAATAACAGTGGGAGACTTTAACACTCCACTGTCAATATTAGACAGATCAACAAGACAGAACATTAACAAGGATATCCAGTACTTGAACTCAGATCTGGACCAAGCCGACCTAAGAGACATCTGCAGAAATCTTCACCCCAAATCCACAGCATATACATTCTTCTCAGCACCACGTGGCACCTACTCTAAAACTGACCACATAATTGGAAGTAAATCACTCCTGAGCAAATGCAGAAGAATGGAAATCATAACAAACAGTCTCTCAGACCACAGTGCAATCAAATTGGAACTCAGAATTAAGAAACTAACTTCAGAACTGCACAACTTCATGGAAACTGAACAACTGGCTCCTGAATGTCAACTGGATAAACAACGAAAAGAGGAAGAAGTAAGGATGTTCTCTGAAACCAACAAGAATGAAGACACAACGTACCAGAATCTCTGGGACAGATTTAAAGCAGTGTCTAGAGGGAAACTTATAGCAATAAATACCCACATGAGAAGAGAGGAAATATCTAAAACTGATACCCTATCATCAAAATCGAAAGAGCTAGAGAAGCAAGATCAAAAAAACTCAAAAGCTAGCAGAAGACAAGAAATAACTAAGATCAGAGCAGAACTCAAGGACATAGACACAAAAAAACCCTTCAAAAAAAAAAATCAATAAATCCAGGAGCTGGTTTTCTGAAAAGATCAACAAGATTGATAGCGATTAATAAAAAAGAAATGGGAGAAGAATAAAATAGATGCAATAAAAAACAATAAATGTGGTATCACCACTGACTCCACAGAAATACAAACTACAATCAGAGATTACTACAAACAACTCCATGCACATAAACCAGTAAACCTGGAAGAAATGTATAAATTCCTGGACACTTGTACCCTCCTAAGCCAAAGCCAGGAAGAAGTTGAAACCTTGAACAGACCAATAACAAGGGCTAAAGTTGAGACAGCAATTAATAGCCTACCAACCAAAAAAGTCCAGGTTCAGACAGGTTCACAGCTGAATTCTACCAGATGTACAAAGAGGAGCTGGTACCATTCCTTCTGAAACTATTCCACACAATCCAAAAAGAGGGAATCCTTCCGAAATCACTTTATGAGACCAACATCATCCTGATACCAACACCCAGCAGGGACTCAACAAAAAAAGAAAACTTCAGGCCAATATCCATGATGAACATGAATGCAAAAATCTTAAATAAAATACTAGCAAACCAACTGCAACAACACACCAAAAAACGTATCCATCATGATCAAGTAGGCTTCATCCCAGGGATGCAAGGCTGTGAATATGAAAGTCTATAAATGTAATCCACCACATAAACAGAACCAAACACAAAAACCACAATTATCTTAATAGAGGCAGAGGCCTTCTATAAAATTCAACAGCCCTTTATGCTAAAAACTCTCAATAAACTAGGTATGAAAGGAATGTATCTCAAAATAATAAAAGCTATTTACAACAAACCTACAGCCAATATCATAGCGAATGGACAAAGAAACTAGAAGCAGGGAGCAAGATGACCATGTAGGAACAGCTCAGGATTGCAGCTCCCAGTAAAAGCGCAGAGGGTGAGTGGACGCCACATTTCCAGATGGATCTTTATTGCCTACAGACCAGGAGACACCCAGGCAGAGGAGCCACATGGGTAGCCAGCGTGGCTGTTTTGGTTGGCACAGCTGTTTTGCCAGCGTGTCGGCACAGCAGCTCTCCATACAAAATACACTCGTCTGGTTGCCCTTTTAAGCTGGCAATTGGAGCTCTGGGCAGGCAGATTAGCCCATTCATCTGATTAAACGGGACTGAAACTGAGAGTCAGGCCAGGAGATTCCCCGGCAAAAAAAGCACCACGAATCTCAGAGCCATTGTTTCAGCCGGCGCAGTTGGTGGCCGCATGGGAAATCACACAGATCCTGGCACCCTTTCAGCAGGCGACTGGAACACTTGGGAGAGAGTCAACCATTCAACTTTTAAAAAAAAAAAAAAAAAAAAAAGCTCTGAGGCAGGGAGCCAGCTGATCACACTCGGCGGGTCCCACCCCCACAAAAACAAACAAACAAAAACAGCAATTGGAAACACTCAGGGCTGAGAGTTTCCCGGCAAGCACATCTGAACCTGGGATGCACCAGCTGGGTGGGGGAGGGGTGTCTGCCATTACTGAGGCACTCCATCCCTACGGAGGTAGTCCACTGAGGCATCGTGCCGTTGCTGAGGAAACCCGCCATTGCCGAGGAAACCCACCATAACAGAGAGAGTCCGCATTAAGGAGGCAGGCCACCACAACGGAGGCAGTTCTAACCACACCCATACAAACAGGATTGCAGAGAAGTTCACAGGGCAACAGCAGCTCAGCAAAGCCTCTGCAGGCACACAGTGACTAGGCTGCCTCCTTGCTGGGCAGGGCAGCCCTGAAAAAAAAGGCAGCAGCATAACGGATACTCATAAATAAAGCCCTAACTCCCTGGGACAGAGCACCTGGGAAAAAAAAAAGGGGGGGTTATGAGTTCTGCAGCAGCAGACTTAAATGTACCTGCCTAGCAGCTCTGAATGAACAACGAAGCTCACAGCTCAGCACTTGAGCTCCTTTAAAGAACAGACCATCTCCTCAAGCAGCTCCCTGACCCCAGTATATCCAAAGAGTCACCTCACAAAGGACTGATCAGACTAACATTTGGCTGGCATCATTCTGGGACACAGATAGCAGAAGAAACTGGTAGCAACTCTTACTGTTCTGCAGCTGCTGCAGGTGATCCCCAGGCAAGCAGGGCCTGGACTGGACCTCAGCAGTCCTACAGCAGAGGGGCCAGACTGTTAGAAGGAAAACTAAGAAACAGAAATAACTTCATCATCAACAATCTGGATGTCCACACAAAGACCCAATCTGAAAATCAGCAACTACAAAGACGACAGGTGAATAAATCCACAAAGATGGGAAGAAACCAGCACAAAAAGGAGGAAAATATCCAAAACCAGAACACCTCTCCCCTACAAGGGATCACGACTCCTCACCAGCAAGGGAACAAAGCTAGATGAGAATGAGTGTCATGAAATGACAGAATCAGACTTCAGAAGGTGGGTAATGAGAAACTTCCGTGAGCTAAAAGAACATGTTCTAAATCAATGCAAAGAAACTAAGAACCTTGAAAAAAGATTTGATGAAATAATAAAACTGAACCACTTAGAGAGGAATATGAGTGAATTGTTGGAGCTGAAAAACACAACATGAGAACTTCACAAAGCATGCACAAGTTTCAACAGTCGAATTGACCACGCAGAAGAAAGGATATCAGAGGTCGAAGATCAACTCAATGAAATAAAACGAGAAGGGAAGATTAGAGAAAAAGTGCAAAAAGGAATGAACAAAGTCTCCAAGAAATATGGGACTATGTGAAAAGACCTAATCTACATTTGATAGGTGTACCTGAATGTGACGAAGAAAATGAATCCAAGCTGGAAAATACTCTTCAGGATATTATCCAGGAAAACTTCCCCAACCTAGCAAGGCAGGCCAATATTCAAGTCCAGGAAATACAGAGAACACCACAAAGACATTCCTCAAGAAGAGCAACCCCAAGGCATATAATTGTCAGATTCACCGGGGTTGAAATGAAGGAGAAAATGCTAAGGGCAGCCAGAGAGAAAGGTCGGATTACCCACAAAGGGAAGCCCATCAGACTCACAACAGATCTCTCGACAGAAACCCTACAAGCCAGAAGAGAGTGGGGGGGCAATATCCAACATCCTCAAAGAAAAGAACATTCAACCCAGAATTTCATATCCTGCCAAACTAAGCTTCATAAGTGAAGGAAAAATAAAATCCTTTGCAAATAAGCAAGTACTCAGAGATTTTGTCACCACCACACCTGTTTTACAAGAACTCCTGAAAGAGGCATTACACATAGAAAGGAACAACCAGTACCAGCCACTCCAAAAACATACCAAAAGGTAAAGAGGATCAACAAAATGAAGAATCAGCATCAACTAACAGGCAAAACAACCAGCTAGAATCAAAATGACAGTATCAAATTCACACATAACAATATTAACCCTAAATGTAAATGGACTAAATGCACCAATCAAAAGACACAGACTGGCAAATTGGATAAAAAAACAAAACCCATTGGTGTGCTGTATCCAGGAAACTCATCTCACATGTAAGGATACACAAAGGCTCAAAATAAAGGGATGGAGGAAGATTTACCAAACAAATGGAGAGCAAAAAAAAGGAGTTGCAATTCTCGTCTCTGATATAATAGACTTTAAAGCAACAAAGATCAAAAGAGACAAAGAAGAACATTACATAATGGTAAAAGGATGAATACAACAAGAAGAGCTAATGATCCTAAATATATACGGACCCTATACAGAAGCATACAGATACATAAGGCAAGTTCTTAATGACTTACAAAGAGACTTAGACTCCCACACAATAATAGTGGAAGACTTTAACACTCCACTGTCAATATTAGACAGATCAACAAGACAGAAAATTAACAAGGATATCGAGGACATGAACTCAGACCTTGAACAAGCAAACTTCATAAACATTTACAGAACTCTCCACCCCAAAATCCACAGAATATACATTCTTCTCAGCTCCACATCACACCTACTCTAAAATTGACCACATAATTGGAAGTAAATCACTCCTCAGGAAATGCAGAACAGAAATCGTAACAAACAGTCTCTCAGACCACAGACCACAGTGCAATCAAGTTAGAACTCAGAATTCAGAAACTAACTCGAACTGCACAGCTTCATGGAAACTGAACACTTGCTCTTGAATGTTGACTGGACAAACAATAAAATGAAGGCAGAAATAAAGAAGTTCTTTGAAACCAACAAGAATGAAGACACATCATACCAGAATCTCCGGGACACATTTAAAGCAGTCTCTAGAGGAAAATATATAGCAATAAGTGCCCACAAGAGAAGAGTGGAGAGATCCAAAATTGACACCCTATCAGCAAAATTGAAAGAGCTAGAGGAGCAAGATCAAAAAAACTCAAAACCTAGCAGAAGACAAGAAATAACTAAGATCAGAGCAGAACTGAAGAAGACAGAGACATATAAAACCCTTCAAGAAAAATCAATAGGCCGGGCGCGGTGGCTCAAGCCGGTAATCCCAGCACTTTGGGAGGCCGAGGCGGGTGGATCACGAGGTCAACAGATCAAGCCCATCTTGGTCAACATGGTGAAACCCCGTCTCTACTAAAATTACAAAAAATTAGCTGGGCACGGTGGTGCGTGCCTGTAATCCCAGCTGCTCGGGAGGCTGAGGCAGGAGAATTGCCTGAACCCAGGAGGCGGAGATTGCGGTGAGCCGAGATTGCGCCATTGCACTCCAGCCTGGATAACAAGAGCGAAACTCCGTCCCAAAAAAAAAAAAAAAAAATCAATTAAATCCAGGAGCTGGTTTTTCGAAAAGATCAACAAAATAGACCACTAGCCAGATTAATAAAAAAGAAAAGAGAGAACAACCAAATAGATGCAATAAAAAATGATAAAGGGGAAATCACGACAGATTCCACAGAAATTCAAACCATCATCAGAGAATATTACAAACAACTCTATGCACATAAACTAGTAAACCTGGAAGAAATGGATAAATTCCTGGACACTTGCCTCCTCCCAAGCCTAAACCAGGAAGAAGTCGAAACCATGAATAGACCAATAACAAGATCTGAAGTTGAGGCAGCAATTAAGAGCCTACCACACAAAAAAAGCCCTGGTCCAGATGGGTTCACAGCCGAATTCTACCAGACACACAGAGGAACTGTTACCATTCCTTCTGAAACTATTCCAAATAATCCGAAAAGACAGAATCCTTCCCAAATCATTTTATAAGACCAACATCATCCTGATACCAAAACCCGGCAGAGACTCAACAAGAAAAGAAAACTTCAGGCCAATATCCATGATGAACATAGATGCAAAAATCTTCAATAAAATACTGACAAGCCGATTGCAACAGCACATCAAAAAGCTTATCCACCATGATGAAGTAGGATTCATCCAGGGGATGCACGGCTGCTTCAACATATGCAAGTCTATAAACGTAATTCACCACAAAAACAGAACCAAAGACAAAAACCACATGATTATCTCCATTGATGCAGAGAAGGCCTTTGACAAATTTCAACAGCCCTTTATGCTAAAAACCCTCAATAAACTCGGTATTGATGAAATGTATCTCAAAATAATAAAAGCTATTTATGACAAACCAACAGCCAATATCATACTGAATGGGCAAAAACTGGAAGCATTCCCTTTGAAATCCGGCACTAGACAAGGATGCCCTCTTTCACCACTCCTATTCAATACAGTACTGGAAGTTCTAGCCAGAGCAATCAGGCAAGAAAAAGAAATAAAGGATATTCAGATAGGAAAGAAGGAAGCCAAATTGTCTCTATTTGCAGACGACATGATAGTATATCTAGAAGACCCCATCGTCTCAGCCCAAAATCTCCTGAAACTGATAAGCAACTTCAGCCAAGTCTCAGGATATAAAATCAATGTGCAAAAATCACAAGCATTCCTATACACCAATAAAAGACTTAAAGAGAGCCAAATCAAGAACGAACTGCCATTCACAATTGCTACAAAGAGAGTAAAATACCAGTATATCTAGAAGACCCCATCGTCTCAGCCCAAAAACCCTGAAACTGATAAGCAACTTCAGCAAAGCCTCAGGATACAAAATCAATGTGCAAAAATCACAAGCATTCCTATACACCAATAAAAGACTTAAAGAGAGCCAAATCAAGAACGAACTGCCATTCACAATTGCTACAAAGAGAATAAAATACCTAGGAATACAACAGGGAACATAAAGGACCTCTTCAAGGAAAACTACAAAACACTGCTCAACAAAATAAGAGAGGACACAAACAGATGGAGAAACATTTCATGTTCATGGTTAGGAAGAATCAATATCATGAAAATGGCCATACTGCCCAAAGTAATTTATAGATTACAATGCTATCCCCATCAAGCTACCAATGACCTTCTTCACAGAACTGGAAAAAGCCACCTTAAACTTCATATGGAACCGAAAGAGAGCCCACATAGCCAAGTCAATTCTAAGCAAAAAGAACACAGCGGGAGGCATCACACTACCAGACTTCAAACTATACTACAAGGCTACAGTAATCAAAACAGCATGGTACTGGTACCAAAACAGAGATATATACCAATGGAACAGAACAGAGGCCTCGGAGGCAATACAACATATCTACAACCATACAATCTTTGATAAACCTGACAAAAACAAGCAATGGGGAAAGGATTCCCTGTTTAATAAACAGTGTTGGGAAAACTGGCTAGCTATGTGCGGAAAGCAGAAACAGGACCCATTCCTGACACCTTACACTAAAATTAACTCCAGATGGATTAAAGACCTAAACGTAAGACCTAACACCATAAAAACCCTAGAAGAAAATCTAGGCAAAACCATTCAGGGCATAGGAGTAGGCAAGGACTCCATGACCAAAACACCAAAAGCATTAGCAACAAAAGCCAAAATAGACAAATGGGACCTAATCAAACTCCACAGCTTCTGCACAGCAAAAGAAACAGTCATTAGAGTGAATCAGCAACCAACAGAATGGGAAAAAATTTTTGCAGTTTACCCATCTGACAAAGGGCTGATATCTAGAATTTACAAAGAACTCAAACAGATTTACAAGAAAACAAACAAACAAGCCCATTCAAAACTGGGCAAAGGATATGAACAAACACTTTACAAAAGAAGACATATATGAGGCCAACAATCATATGAAAAAATGCTCATCGTCACTGGTCATTAGAGAAATGCAAATCAAAACCACACTGAGATACCATCTCACGCCAGTCAGAATGGCAATCATTAAAAAAATCTGGAGACAACAGATGCTGGAGAGGATGTGGAAAAATAGGAACACTTTTACACTGCTGGTGGGATTGTAAATTAGTTCAATTATTGTGGAAGAGAGTGTGGCGATTCCTCATGGACCTAGAAATAAAAATTCCATTTGACTAAGCAATCCCCTTACTGGGTATATATATCCAAAGGACTATAAAGTGTTGGACTGTAAGGACACATGCACACGAATGTTCATTGCAGCACTGTTTACAATAGCAAAGACCTGGAATCAACCCAAATGCCCATCAATGATAGACTGGACAGGGAAAATGTGGCATATATACACCATGGAGTATTATGCAGCAATCAGAAATGATGAGTTCGTGTCCTTTATGGGAACATGGATGAACGTGGAGAACATTCTCAGCAAACTGACACAAGAACAGAAAAGGAAATACCATGTTCTCACTCATAGGTGGGTGTTGAACAATGAGAACACAGGGACACAGGGAGGGGAGTACTACACACAGGGGTCAGTTGGGGGGAATAAGGGAGGGACAGCAGGGGGTGGGGAGTTGGGGACAGATAGCATGGGGAGAAATGCCAGATATAGGTGAAGGGGAGGAAGGCAGCAAATCACACTGCCACGTATGTACCTATACAACTATCTTTCATGTTCTTCACATGTACCCCAAAACCTAAAATGAAATAAAAAATGAATTAATTAAAAGTAAAATTAAAAAAAAAACCTGGAAGCATTCCCTTTGAAATCTGGAACTAGACAAGTATGCCCTCTGTCACCACTCCTATTCAATATAGTATTGGAAGTTCTAGCCAGAGCAATTAGGGAAGAAAAAAACATAAAGGGTATTCAATTAGGAAAAGAGGAAGTCAAATTGTCTCTATTTGCAGGTGACGTGATTGTGTATTTAGAAGACGCTATCACCTATCAGCCAAAAATCTCCTTCAATTGATAAGCAACTTCAGCAAAGTCTCAGGATACAAAATCAACGTGCAGAAATCACAAGCATTTCTATACACCAATAACAGACTAACTGCGAGCCAAATCATGAGCAAACTCCTATTCACAATTGCTACCAAGAGAATAAAATACCTAAGAATACAACTAACAAAGGATGTAAAGGACCTCTTCAAGGGAACTACAAACCACTGCTCAAGGACATAAGAGAGGACACAAACAAATGGAAAAACATTCCATGCTTATGGGTAGGAAGAATCAATATCGTGAAAATGGCCATACTGCCCAAAGTAATCTACAGATTCAACACTATCCCCCTCAAGCTACCAATTACCTTCTTCACAGAATTGGAAAAAACCACCTGGAATCAAATGAGAGCCTGCATAGCCAAGACAATTCTAAGCAAAAAGAACAAAGCCAGAGGCATCATGCTACCTGATTTCAAACTATACTACAAAGCTACCACAATCAAAACAGCCTGGTACTGGTACCAAAACAGAGATATAGACCAATGGAACAGAACAGAGGCCTTGGAGGCAACACTGCACATCTACAACCATCTCATCTTTGACAAACCTGACAAAAACAAGCAATGGGGAAAGGATTCCCTGTTTAATAAATGGTGCTGGGAAAACTGGCTAGCGGTGTGCAGAAAGCAGAAACTGGACCCCTTCCTGATACGTTACACTAAAATTAACTCCAGATGGATTAAGGACTTATGTATAAGACCTAATACCATAAAAAAAGAAAACCTAGGCAAAACCATTCAGGACACAGGCATAGGCAAGGACTTCATGACTAAAACAGCAAAAGCACTAGCAACAAAAGCCAAAATAGACAAATGGAACCTAATTAAATCCCAGAGCTTCTGTACAGCAAAAGAAACAATCATTAGAGTGAACCAGCAACCAACAGAATGGGAAAAAAATTTTGCAAGCTACCCATCTGACAAGGGCTAATATCCAGAATCTACAAAGAACTAAAACAGATTTAGAAGAAAAAACAAACAAACCCATCCAAAAGTGGGAGAAGGATATGAACAGACACTTTTCAAAAGAAGACATATGTGAGGCCAACAAACATATGAAAAAATGCTCATCATCACTGATTTTTAGAGAAATGCAAATCAAAACCACATTGAGATACCATCTCACACAAGTTACAATGGTGATCATTACAAAATCTGGAGACAGAGACTGGAGAGGGTGTGGAGAAATAGAAACACTTTTACACTGTTGGTGGGTGTGTAAATTAGTTCAGCCATAGTGGAAGACAGTGTGGTGCTTCCTCAAGGACATAGAAATAGCAATTCTATTTGACCCAGCAATCCCATTACTGCATATATACCCAAAGGATTATAAATCATTCTATTGTAAAGATACATGCATACATACGTTCATAGCGACACTGTTTACAATAGCAGAGACCTAGAATCAACCCAAATGCCCATTGAAGATAGACTGGACAAGGAAAATGTGCACATATACACCATGGAATACTATGCAGCCATAAAAAAATGATGAGTTCATGTCCTCTGTAGGGACACAGATGAATCTGAAAACCATCATTCTCAGCAAACTGAAACAAGAACAGGAAATCAAACACCTTATGTTCTCACTCATAGGTGGATGTTGAACAATGAGAACACATGGACACAGGCAGGGAAGCATCACACACTGGGGTCTGCTGGGGGGACCAAGGGAGGGAAAGTGAGGGGTGGGGCGGGGATCGGAGAACATGGGGAGAAATGCCAGATGTAGGTGATGGGGGGATGGAGGCAGCAAACCACATTGCCATGTGTGTACCTATGCAACAATCCTAAATGATCTGTACATGTACCCAAGAACCTAAAGTACAATAAAAAAGGAAAGAAAGAAGAAGAGCTTTACTTGTTCTTTCCTTTATTTATTCAAGAATTTAATATTTATGTATATCATTGGAGAGTCATGCATATTTCTTTTATTCTATGGGTTTTAATTTGTTATTTTTTATTTATTTTGTTGCTCAAATTGTTTGTGGACATTTGAAATCCTTGCTAGACACTTTCTAGAAGGCTATTATTAATTTATACTCACACCAGCAGCAAAAGAGAATGTTTATTTCCTGTAACTGTTGCTAACACTGGGATTATCAGCTTCTTTTTTCCCTCCCAACATAATAGGCCAAAAACACGTAGATATGCACACTGATAATCCCGTATAATCTATTTTCAGGTAGAACTTTTTTGTATATTCATTGGCCGTATTTTATTCTATGATATGTTTGTTAATATACTTTGCCCGTTTTTCTATTGTTATTTGTATATTTTGGATTTGTTAGCAATATCTGAGTATCAATAATAGTCCTTTGCATTTTAAATGTGCTAGAGATTTTGTTTCAGAACCTATTGTTTGTCTTTTAACTGTTTATGTTATTCTTTATCATACAGAAATGAAAATTTTTTATTTAATCAGATGTAAGGAGAATTTCTGTTTATGGCTCCTTTTATACCTTTTTCTTTATGCCTTTGTTTTTTCTTTGAAATATGTGTAATCATCTTGGAGTTTGTTTTAATATGTGGTATGAGGCAGGACTTCTTTTTTTTTGAGACGGAGTTTCACTCTTTTTGCCCAGGCTGGAGTGCAATGGCAAGATCTAGGCTCACTGTAACTTCCGTCTCCCGGGTTCAAGCAATTCTCCTGCCTCAGCCTCCCAAGTAGCTGGGATTACAGGCATGCACCACCACACCCAGCTAATTTTGTATTTTCAGTAGAGGTGGGGTTTCACCATGTTAGTAAGGCTGGTTTTGAACTCCTGACCTCAGGTGATCCACCCACCTCGGCCTCCCAAGGTTGCTGGGATTACAGGTGTGAGCCACTGTGCCTGGCAAGTACTTCTTGTATCTCTAATTATGCTGCTGCTATAAAATGTCACCACCTGTGTCATAACCTAAGTTCTCGTATTTGTGTATATAAGTGTACATATTTCTCGTTTTGAATACCGTTTTGTTTCCTTTTTTAAAAATCCCATGCCACTAGTATTTTATTATATACGTATAAGCTTTCTAAATTATAGGATTTATGATTTTTTAAAAAATTCTTTCTCTTCCCCCTTGTCTAGACATTGTTTTTCTATTGTTTTAGCTTTCCTGAAAATCAGCTCTTGCTTCATTTTTGTTTCACCTTAATTTTTTCCTTTTCGTAATATATTTCATCTACCTTCTTATGTGAGCAATTTTGTTGTTATTTTTTCATCTTAAATTGTGTGGCCCTGGTGTTTATGAATTCTTTTCTTAATGGAAGTATTTAAAAGTATGACATTTTTATTTTGGCCAAATTTCATAGATTCTATTTCTTTTAAATATGTTTTCTTTTTAGCTCAATAGTTTAGCTGTTTTTTGTTTGTTTGTGGGTCTCACTGTGTTGCCCAGGCTGGAGTGCAGTGGTGTGATTATAGCTCATGTAGTCTCAAACTCCTGGGCTCAAGTGACCCTCCTGCTTCAGCCTCTCGAGTATCTGGGACTACTCTTGAGTGTCTGGTGAAACCTGGTCTCTAGTAAATATACAAAAAGAAATTAGGCAGGTGCAGTGGCGGGTGCCTGTAATCCCAGTTACTTAGGAGACTGAGGTAGGAAGAATTGCTTGAACCTGGGAGGTGAAGGTTGCAGTGAACTGAGATCGTGCCACTGTACTCCAGCCTGGGTGACAGAGCAAGACTCTGTCTCAAAAGAAAAAAAACCTGGAAATTTACACTGACCCCAGGATAGGATTCTATCTTCCCACCAGCTAAGAAACCATCTTGTTTTCCTGTAAGTATTCCTCATTAAAATATTTTTGCCATTTCTAAGGTACACGTTAGTGATCTGCAAAACAGAGAAGTTTATTCCTTTTTCTACTAACTGGTATACCTCTCAGCTAATTCTGCAGAGATGTGCTAATAATCTATTTTTACCTTATCTTGTACAGCTAGAGCTACAAACTTACTATAGTATTTAATCTGATTTTCTACCAATGTTTTTCTTTAACATAGGGCATTAACTCCTAAATGTTATCAAAATAATTATTTTTATTAAAAACAACTAAAATTGATACAATAATAGCTAACAAGATACAGTCAGATTATTTAAAAAGGCAATTTCTTTTGATATCCCTTTTACTCAGAATTAGCAAAAGTTTTTATTAATGTGGAATTGACTCAGTTTTGACTTGATGTCCTTATTCTGCTATCGTCACCAGCTTTTGTTACTAATCTTTTAAAAACTATTTCTTCTTCCTTTTCCCCCTGCTTAGTCCTATAACATACTTACAAAACATCTTAATGATATATAATTATTTATTAGGCTAAGACTTTTACTTAGAGAAAAAAAACATAGTGTAGTCCCTATTTTCTGTAGTGAAATTTCTTACTTAAGCTAAGAAAAATTTAACATTGCAAATGAAAGTTACTAAAATTTCACTTGATATTCCTTGACTCAAAGATTCACTTTAAAGTATTGATGGGACATGAACACAAACACCTACTGTAATATGTACTTATGTATAAGTATTATTCCAATCAGCTACTTTACCTGTTCTCTTGACAATGATATGGATGGTGCTGCAGTACATCTTGTAAGAAACGTTCCATCAAACTACTGGTACATATTTGACGTCTACTCTGTCTGGTCAGACTCCTGTGCTGAGCACTGAACAAATGCTATAAAGAAAAAAGAAATGGAATATTTTCAAATGGGTAGTACTCAATAGTGAGGGCTTGACAAAATGGATTCACTTATACACTCCTGGTAAAATTATGAACTGATATCTTTTCTATAAAGCAATTCTGAAATTTGCATCTAAAAACCATAAAACTACTTTACTTTCCCTTAGGTAAAATAATGAGATTTTTAAAAAATATAACCTAAGGAAATAGTCTTAAAAGTAAATGATTCATGCAAAAAGATGCTGCTATCATAGTATAACCAAAAACTGGAAACCTCGTTAAGTTTCTAACAGTAAAATACTTCAATTATAATAGGCTCTAAGACATAATACTATACAGCTATCTAAAATAATACAAAGAATTTTAACAACATGGAGAAATGTTACATATTAAGAAAAAATGAGGGATGCAAAAGTCACATGTATGGTTTCATCTGAAACTACAGTTTAAAAACATACAGACAAGTAAATGGAAGAAATTACAGTAGTCCCCTATTATCCGCAGGGGATTTGTTCCAAGACCCCCAGTGGATCCCTTAAATGGTGGATAGTACCAAACCTATATACTACGTTTTTCCTTATGTACCTATGATAAAGATTAATTTATAAACTAGGCACAGTAAGAGATTAACGACAATAACTGATAATGAAATAAAACAATTATAACAATATACTGCAATAAAAGTAACATAAGGGTTACGAGAATACAAGCACTGTGATAGCCAACAGTCGCAAGAGTCGATCTAATAACCAAGACAGCTACTGAGTGACTAGCGGGCAGGTGGTATGTACAGCAGGAATATGCTGGACAAACGGATGATTCATTTCCTGAGTGGGACAATGAGTGACAGCAAAGTATTTCATCACGATACTCAGAATGACGTGCAATTTACTTGCCCATTTATTTCTGAAATTTTCCATTTAATATTTTTAAGCCACGTTTGGCTGTGGGTAACTGAAACCAACCACAGATAAGGGGGGACTACTGTATGCCAAACCTTACTAATATTGACATCAGCATGGTACAGTTATAGGTAGTTTTCAATTTTTCTTATAAATTTGTATATTTTTCAATGAGTAGATCTTTTTAAAAATAAAAATCTGTTAAGAGAGAGAACAGGGTTGGATTATTGTATTAAAAGAGGTCAAAGATCAACTGACAGAAAATGCCCCTTTATTTTCTTTCCGAGATTAAAAATCCTAACTTAAACAGAAAATTAAAATAAACACACTAAATTTTTCAGTTTTGTAATTCTCTCCAAAGTTAGAAAGATTTTTCCTTTGCTAATATTACTTAGTAGACTAGCAAGGAGAATGTGAAAAATTCTACCTACAGAGCACCTTGTACCAAACACAGTGCTATTCCATTTCCACAGTAATCTTCATTGACTTTTCATTGAGTAAGGATATTGTCCCCATTTAGCATGAAAAGACTAAGGCACAAAGAATTAGAGTAAACTGGGCTGGGCGCAGTGGCTCATACCTGTAATCCCAGCACTTTGGGAAGCTGAGGTGGGCAGATCACCTGAGGTCAGGAGTCTGAGACCAGCCTGGCCAACATGGCGAAACCCTGTCTCTACTAAAAAATATTAAAATATTACCTGGGCGTGGTGGTACATGCAGGTAGTCCTAGCTACTTGGGAGGCTGAGGCAGGAGAATTGCTTGAACCCTGGAGGCAGAGGTTGCAGTGAGCCAAGACTGCATCACTGCACTCCAACCTTGGTGACAGAGTGAGACTCTGTCTCCAAAAAAAAAAAAACAGAAAGAAAAAGAAAAAAAAGAAATTAGAGTAAACTGCCCAAATTTTTATACTGAGCCAACAGCAAGGCCAGGAATTGAATCTAAAGCTTCTCTTTCATTGTATCATGTTAGCAAATGGCATAGTTCTAACACGTTATTTACAATTTAATAGTGCATTTTAATTTAACAATACTTAGAAAATATGTATCTCAGTAAAGGTGCTCAAAGAACTTAAAACAGGTTGCTAACTCCTGGCTACTATTACAACTCTTGCAATTATTTTCTTCCATGTTGACTTCAGAGGTCCATGCTAGTGCTCCTAGCCCCAGGAACAATCTAAATTATGACACTTTCAAAATCTTGCTGCAAAACTCTCCACTGTCCAGGACCGATCGCCAGAGTTAGACTGCCTGGTGGTTAAAGGGGACAAATGCACAAGGAAACAAATAAATATCCAGTTAAAATTCAACCTCACTGAATAAAGAATATGTGGTACACATACATTGTGGAATACTACCCAGCCATAAAAAATGAGATCATGTCATTTGCAGCAACATGGATGCAGCTGGAGGCCATCATCCTAAGCAAATTTACACAGGAACAGAAAATCAAATACCGCATGTTTTCCCTTTTAAGTGGGAGCTAAACATGAGGTACATGTGGGCATAAAGATAGGAATAAAAGGCACTGGGGTTACTGGATCAGGGAAGACAGGGCAGGGGACAAGGGCTGAAAAACTACCTATCGGGTACTATGCTCACTACCTGGATGATGGGATCATTTGTACCCCAAACCTCAGCATCACACAATATACCCACATAACAAGCCTGCACATGTGCCATCTCCACTGAATCTAAAATAAAAGTTGAAATTACAAAAATAAATAATAAAATCCAACCCTGTCCTCTCATAAAAAGGCAATGTGAACAGAAAACTTCATTTACATCCCATAAAGTGTAGTTCCTTTAGATTTTTTGAATTGATGTATAACATACATAAAGTACACAAATCATATGCACACAGCTCAATCAACTATCACATGGTAAACACATTCTTACCATCCATGAAAAGTTGACAAGCACCCAGAAATCCCTGTAATGTCCATCCCAATCTAATATCCCTTCCCTTTTCCCCAAAAGTAAACTACTACTTAACTTTTAAGTACTATAGTTTTTAATTTTTCTGAAATGTATATAAATGGGGTCATACAATACGTATGCTTTTTCATTTAACTTATTTTACTCAATATTATATATGTGATATTCATCCATATTAGCTGAATTTGTTCATTTTCTTTTCTGCATATTTCATTGTATGAATATGCCATATTTATTTATTCATTCTACTCTTGATGGACATTTGCATTGTTTCTGGCTTTTGGCTATTACTAATAATGCTGTGAAGAACCTTCTTAAATGTCTTTTGGTGCCAATGTCCGTGCATTTTTGTTGAGTAATTAGGAGTGAAATTTCTGGGTCATAAAATTTGCATATGTTCAGCTTTAGTACTCATTACCAACCAGTCTTCCAAAGTGGCTGTACCAATTTATATTCCTACCAGCGATATTCCTACCTCCTTATCAACACTTAGTATTGTCAGTCTCTTTAATTTTAGCTATTGCACAGTTTTTTATGGTTATATCACTATGGTCTTACTCTGTAATTTTTGTGATAGCTTTCCCTATTTACTGGCCATCTGGATATCCTCTTTTATGTTGGGTCTGCTCAAGTCTCTCTGTTTTTCAAATGGATGTTCTGTCTCTTCCTATGGACTTGTAAAAATTCCTTATTTATTTTGAACACCAGTTCTTTGTTCAATTATATGTGTTTTGAGTACCATCTTCCTCTCTGCAGCTTTTCACTTTCTTAATCATCTTCCATTGTTTCTTAACTTTATTGCAGCCCAGTTTTTATCTTTTTTTGTCAGTCCTTTTTGTGGCCAGAAACCTCTCTTTACCATCAAAGTCATAAAGATTTTCTCCTGTTTCTAGAAGGTTTGCTATTTTGCCCACGACATTTACATCTACTTCTAACTGATTTTTATAGGCAGGGTGATTCGGCAATAAAGTTTCATTTTCCTCTCCATATGAATATTCCATTGACCCAGTATCATTTATTGAAGAAAGTCCTGTTCTCACTGCTCTACAGCGCCACCTTTGTGACAAATCAGACATCCATATATGTGTCTGTTTCTCAAGTTCCTGGCTTATTTCCATGGTCCTTCTAACTCTGCAGCAAGACTGTACTATTTTAAAGACTGTAGTTTCAAAAGTTTAGTATCTGGTAGAGGACATCTATTCACTTTGTTCTTAAGACTATCCTGGTTCTTCTGAGCCTCTTACTTTCCCACATTTATTTCTGGAATTGGTTTCTCATTAAAAAAAAAAAAAAAAAAAAAACACTTTTCTGAAGTTTTGATTGAATTACATTGGATAAATATAACAATCTAGGCAGAATTGACAGGTTTATGATATTGATTCTTCCAAAGCATGAACATGAAAATTTCTTTGAATTTTCATAGAAAAAATAATAATAGTTTTATTTCTTCTTATCCAATCTTTATTATTTTTATTTTTCTTTCCATATTTCCTTGACTAGGATCTCTGACAAAATATTAAAGACAGTTGTAATTCAAGTATCAAATCTATTTCCACTTAATATATTATTGATAGAGTTGTATTTGACTTTTTCAATCTGTTATTATTCTTGCCTATACAATTATCCCTTAAATATCTTACATTTTCTTAGGTTTATTCCCTAGAATTTGATGTTCTTTGATGCTATTGTAAATAACTGAATCTCATTTTCTGCATGGTATCCCTATATAAAAATACACTTCCTTTTTACATTGGTCTAACAACCTTTTTAAACTCACTTATTGATTCTGATGGTTTACCTAGCTATCTTTTGAGTTTTCATCTCCACAATCATGTTGTATATAAATAATAATAGTTTTATTTCTTCTTATCCAATCTTTATTATTTTTATTTATTTTTCTTTCCATATTTCCTTGACTAGGATCTCTGACAAAATATTGAATACAGTTGTAATTCAAGTATCAAATCTATTTCCACTTAATATATTATTGATAGAGTTGTATTTGACTTTTTCAATCTGTTATTATTCTTGCCTATACAATTATCCCTTTTCCTCTCCTTTCTTGTATTCTTGTAGAAAGGGTTTCATTATTTCAATTTTTCCCTTACTGTTAACTCTATAGTTGGTTATAGATTTTTTGTAGTCTATTTTGGTAAGAGATTACAATGAGCAACTCTTGAGTGTCAATGTCTAAAATGACTTGTTACTTTTATTCTCTTTATAAACAATGCAAAGTTCTCAGAAATTAACATCACTTACTCCCCTCCCAATTTATATGCCATTGTTGTTCATCCCACAAGACAGTATTCACTTAGATTGCCTACATATTTACCTTTCCACTGTTCTTCATTACTTCCTGTATCTGTGAGCTTCCATCGGGAATCATTTTCCTTCTGCCTGAAGAACTCCTTTTTAGTTTTTCCTTTAGTGAGAGTCTGCTGGTGACAAATTCCCTTAATTTTTATTTCCTGAAAATAGTTTTATTTCACCTTCCTTATTAAAAGATATACGTATTGAGTAGAGAATTCTAGGTGGCAGTTGTTTTGTTTCTTTTCGCTTCCATGTTTCTGTTAAAATACTTCACTAGATATGGGCCCCATATTACTTGACTGCTTTTATAGTTCTCCACAGCCTTGAAATCCAAGGCTGCAAACATCGTCAACAAATTATTAAGAGCAAACCAAGTCCAGCAACATATAAAAAGGATTCTACACCATGAACGAATGGGATTTATCCCCAAATGCAAGATTAGTTTAACATCTGAAAACCAATCAATCTAATTGCTATAGGTTGAACTGCATCCCTCCAAAAATTCACATGTTGAGGTTCTAACCCCTCATGTGACTGTATTTGGAGACAGGGCTTTTAGGAGGTAATTTAGCTTAAATGAAGTCATAAGGGCAGGGACCAAATTTAATAAGATTGTTGGCCTTATAAAATAGGAAGAGAAATCACCCTCTCTCTCTGCTACAGGAGGACACAGTGAGAAGGCCTGTCAGGTATCTGTCCGTAGCCTGTTAGGAACTGGGCCGCACAGCAGGAGGTGAGCCGCAGGCAAGGGAGTGTTACCACCTGAGCTCCACCTCCTGTCAGATCAGCAGCGGCACTAGATTCTCATAGGAGTGCAAACTCTATTGTGAACTGTGCATGCAAGGGATCTAAGTTGCACACTCCCTGTGAGAATCTAATGTTTGATGATTCAAATCCCAAAACACCCCTCCACCCCATCTGTGGCAAAATTGTCTTCCACAAAACCAGTCTCCGATGCCAAAAAAGGTTGAGGATTGCTAATTTAAGTTACCTAGTCTATGGTATTTTATTATGGCAGCCTGGGCTGATGAATACAGTAATATATCAATAGAGTAAAGAAAAAAAAATACTTATCTAATAGATGAAGAAAAGCATTGGACAAAAGCCTATACCCTTTCATGATTAAACACTTAGCAAATTAGGAATAGAAAGCTAAAACCCACAACTAACATCAAACTTATTGGTAAAAGACTGAACATTTTCTCCCAAGATCCAGAACAAAACAAGGATGTCCATCCTCACTACTTTAACACTGATCATGCTAGAAGTTCTTGCAAGAGCAAGAAAAAGAAATAATGGCATCCAGATGGGGGAAAAAAGTAGTAAAACTATTTGGAGACAAGATAATCTAGTACACAGAAAATCCTAAGGAATCTACAAAAAATTATTAGCACTAATAAACAAGGTGAGCAAGGTTGTATGATACAAGATCAATATTTAAAAATGTATCGAAGCTCTCCATTCACTCGCAATGAACAATCCAAAATGAACTTAAGAAAACAATTACAATAGCAACAAAAATAACAAAATGCTTGGGAATAAATTTAACATAAGAAGTGTAAAACTTGTACATTGAATATCACAAAACACTGTTGAAAGATTTTTAAAAAGCTCTACATAAATGTAAATACCCCTATTCATGGATTAGAAGATTTAATACTAAGATGGATATTCCCCATGAATCTAACTACAGATTCAATACAATCCCTATCAGAATTCCAGCTGTTTTTCTGCAGAAACTGACAGGGTGATCTTTAAATTCATATGGAAATACAAGGAACCAAGAATAGCCAAAACAATCTTGAAAAAGAGGAACCAAGTTGGAGGGCTCAAATGTCCTGATTTCAAATTTTACTACATAGCTACAATAATCAAGACTATGTGGCACTGGCACCAAGGCAGATACATAGATAAATAAAATGGAATTGAGGCCAGGCGCAGTGGCTCACGCCTGTAATCCCAGCACTTTGGGAGGCCAAGGCGGGTGGATCACGAGGTCAAAAGATCGAGACCATCCTGGCCAACATGATGAAACCCTGTCTCTACTTAAATACAAAAATTAGCTGGGCATGGTGGTGCACGCCTGTAGTCCCAACTACTCAGAAGGCTGAGGCAGGAGAATTGCTTGAACCCAGGAGGCAGAGGTTGCAGTGAGCCAAGATCCTGCCACTGCACTCCAGCCTGGCGCCTGGTGACACAGCGAGACTCTGTCTCAAAATAAAATAAAATGGAATTGAAAGCATAGAAGCAAACCTTATATTTATGGTCAACTGATTTTCAACAAGGATGTCAACTGAATGGGGAAAGGATAGTCTTCAACCAATGGTGCTGGGACTATTGGATATCACAAACAAAAAAATAAACTTGGGAAAAGATGGCCAGCACAATGAATGGACAACTATATTTTAATGAAAACAACTGAAGAAGGGCAACGGAGTGTATCAAAGGAGAAACAGAAACTAGGGTGAGCACAGAACTCAGAATGGCAACACAGAGAACAAAAGGGAATGCCAGGCCCCCACCACCGCATTCCCAACCGGGATCAGCTGGGAACCAGGAAGAACTTCTTCCTACAGCAAGGAGGCAAGCAAGAGAATCCCAACAGCCAGCCCCCATTAATATGTGGATACCTACAGACCCCACCCCTGTAGCCCATACCGTGCTCCCTAGGATCAAACCTCCAGAGCAACTATTTTTCCCTGAAGTCAGGCCAGTGCTGTGCCTGCCTTTCAGGGGTAGAATCTCAGTCCAGCTGACTCCCTGGACCCCAGCTTCTAGTACATGCCTGAAAGTTACAGGTCCGGGCTCTGTGGGCAACCTACATCTAACCGTACCTAAGAGCAAATCTGTACCCCAAGATCCAGGTGCAACAGTAGGTTCATAAGCCTATGAGCCTAGGACCCTGGTCCCACAGCTACTCCAAGCACCTGCACCTGGAACACAGTGCTACAAAAGCTGCTTTTAGGCCATGTCAGACCTAACACCAAGAGGGATTTACTCAGCTAAGTCTCCTCATTGTAATGAAAACAAGAACAGGTGGATCCCCAGAAGCCCTTGACATCTAGGACATTCACAAACTATGCTGTTGCCATCGCCACAATCTTCTACAGTGTAGGCTACTGTAGAAGCCTACACCATTGCTGATGGTGAACACAGCTAAAGAAAATGAATGAAGACTATATAGCAACAGAGTTGCTATCTAGCAACAGAGTAACCACACTCTCCCAACTAGCACACTAAACCCCAACTGCAAGTGAAAGTTATTCAATATAAAAGCCACTCCAGAGAGTATGGAAGAAGTGACTGTTCCACCAGATCCATAGACATCAATGCAGGGACATAAGAAACATTAAAAAAGAAAGTAAAGAAATATAAGACCACCAAAGGAACAAAACGTTCTCATTAAAAACCCCAATAAACACCCCAGAACTGAAAGTATAAAATAACAAAACCCAATGAAAAGAAAGCAACTAATTTCTGAAAAAAAATCAGAATGATCTTAAGGAAACTCAATGAGAGACAAGAAAATACACATAGACAATTCAACAAAATCAGAAAAACCATTCTCAATATAAACAAGAATTCAACAGAGATAAAAATCATGAAAAGAATGAAAAAGAAATCCTACAGCTGAAGAATTAAATGAACAAAATAAAAAAATACAATAGAGAGATTCAACAGCAGATTTGATAAAGTAGAAGAAAGAAATATTTCTATATCAGTCATTTGAAATTACCCAGTCACAGGCAAGAAGAGAGAAATAATGAAAAAGAGGTGAACAAAGCCTACAGGACTGAAGGGACACCACTGAGTGAACAAATATTTGTATTATGGGAATCCAGAGGGAAAGACAAGAAGGCACAGAAAACCTATTTAATGAGATAATAGCCAAAAACTCCCCAAGTATATGGACATCCAGATACGGGAAGCTCAAAGAATCCCAAATATATTTAACCCAAAAAGTTCCTTCTTGAGGCACATTATAAACTCTCAAAGGTCAAAGACCAAAGATGGAACACAAAAAACAACAAAAGCATCCAGTCACATATAAGGGAATCATCATTAGACTAACAGCAGATTTCTATGCAGAAATTTTACAGGCCACCAAAGAATGGGATGATATAGTGAAAGTGCTAAAACTACTCAAACAGCCAAACAATACTATACCCAGCAAAGCTATCCTTCAGACATGAGAGAAAAATCAAGTCTTTTCCAGAGAAACAAAAACTGAAGGAATTCATCACCACTAGACCAGCCTTACAAGAAATGTTCAAAGGAGTCCTACATCTGGTAAGCAAAAAAGATAATAGTCACTGTGGTGAAAACATGCAAAAATATAAAAACTCACTGGTAGAACAGATGTGCAAAGGAGAAAGAGAAAAGAATCAAAACCTACTTACTATAGAAAACCACCAAACTGCAATGATAAGAGAGAAAAAAAGAACAAAGCACATACAAAACAACTGGAAAGCAATTAACAAAATAACAGAACCAATTCCTTGCCTATCAATAATCATCTTGAGTTTAAATGAATTAAATCCCCCACTTAAAAGATTCAGTTGGGCTGAATCAATTTTTAAAATTATAACCTAACAATACACTGCCTACAAGAAACTAACTTCACCTGTAAAGACACATATTTTTATGTGGGGGGGGCGCGGCAGAGGGAACGGCTGTAGTCCCTGCTACTAAGAAGGCTGAGGCAGGAGGATCTCCTGAGCACAGAATTCAAGGCCAGTATGAACAACATGGTGAGACTCCTGCCTATTTTTTTTTAAGACACATATAGACTGAAAGCCAAGGGATGGAAAAAGACAGTCCATACACCAGAAACCAAAAGCAAGCAGGAGTAGCTCTATTTATAATAGATAAAACAGACTTTAAGTCAAAAACTGTGAAAAGAGACAAAGATCATCATATAATGATAAAGGGATCAACTTAGCAAGAAGATAAAACAACTATAAATATATATGTATTCAACACCAGAGCACCTAGATATAAATAAAGCAAATACTATTAGACTGGTTGAGGATTTGATTATCACTCTCAGAATTGGACAGATCTTCTAGATAGAAAGTCAACAAAGAAATACTGGATTTAAACTGTATTTTAGATCAAATGAGCCTACCAGATATTTACAGATTTCATCCATCAGCTACAGAATACACTTGTTTCATCAGTACATGTAACATTCTCCAGGATAGACCACATATCAGGCCACAAAGAGGTCTCAACAAATTTAAAAGAAGTGAAACTATATCAAGTATCTTTTCTGACTACAATGGCATAAAACAAAAAGTCAATAATAAGAGGAAATTCTGAAAATATACAGATATGAAACAAAGGCACTAGTACCATAAATTGGGAAAGGGACAGCTTCTTCAATAAATGAAGCCAAGAAAACTGGATATCTATATGCAGAAAAGTGGAACTAGGCCCCTATCTCTCACCACATACAAAAATCAACTCAAAATGTATTAAAAACATATATGTAAGCCCCAAACTATGAAACTACCAGAAGAAAACACAGGGGAAATGCTTTGGGACAGTGGTCTAGGCAAAGATCCTGTGGAAAAGACCTCAAAAGCACAGGGAACAAAGCAAAAATAGACAAACTGGATAATATCAAACTCATAAGCTTCTACACAGCAAAGGACAATTAACAGAGTGAACAGACAACCTAAAGAATGGGAGAAAATATTTGCAAACCATTCATCCAAATAATGATTAATATCTGGAATATGGGATACTCAAACAACTCAATGACAACAAAAGGAAAAATCCAATTTAAAAATGGGCAAATGAGCTGAAAAGATATCTTTCAAAAAGTCATATAAATGGCCCACAGGTATATTAAAAAACGCTCAACATCCCTAATCATTAAGCAAGTGTAAATCAAACCTCAGTGAGATATCATCTCACTTCAATTAGAATAGCTATTATCAAAAAGACAAAAAATGACATGCTGGCAAGGATGCAGAGAAGGGAATTCTTACACATCATTGGTGGGAATACAAATTATTATAGTCATTATGGAAAAAGAGTTCTCAAATAACTAAAAATGTAACTACCATGTGATCCAGCAATGCCACTAACTAGGTATTTATCCAAAGGAAAAGAAACCAATAAAGAGATATCTGCACCCTCATGTTTATTATTACAGCACTGTTATAATAGCTAATATATGGAATCAATCTAAGTGTCCATCAACAAAGAAAAAAGGGGCAGGTGTGGTGGCTCATGCCTGTAATCCCAACACCCTGGGAGGTCAAGGTGGCAAATCACCTGAGGTCAGGAGTTCAAGACCAGCCTGGTCAACATGGTGAAACTCCATCTCTAATAAAAATACAAAAATTAGCCAAGTATGTTGGTGCACTCCTGTAATCCTAGCTACTCGGGAAGCTAAGGCAGGTTAATCACTTGAACGCACGAGGTAAAGGTTGCACTGAGCCAAGATCATGCCACTGCACTCCAGCCTGGGCAACAGAGCAAGATTCTATCTCACACACACACACAAAAGGAAGTGTGGTAAATATACACAGTGGAATACTATTCAGCCATAAAAAAAGAAAATCCTTTCATCGAAGTTGTGCTCATAAAAGTAGAGAATAGAATAGTAATTACTAGAAGCTGGGAAGAAGTCAGGGGAGAGAAATTGGGAAAGGATAATTAATGAATGCAAAATTACAGCTAGATAGGAGGAATACGTTCTAGTGTCCTAGATAGCACTGTAGGATGACTATAGTTGACAACAATTGATTATAAATTTCCAAACAGTTAGAAGAGAGGATTCTAAATGTTTCCAACCCAAAGAAATGATAAATGTTTGAGGTGATGAGTATGCAAATCACTAATTTGGTTATTGTGCAAATTATCAATTTGGTTATTATGCATTATATACATGTATCAAAATATCACACTGTACTGTTTAATTACAGCAAAAAATAAAGTAAACAAATCAATATAAATACATATATATATACAAATCCAATATGAGTAACATAGGGAGAGCTCTGATAAGCATAAATCTTAACAGGATTTCTAGGAAATAGTTAATTTTACAGACTCAAAAAAATAAAAGTATACCCCTTTCTCAGACCCTATACAAAACTGAACTCAAAACAGATAAAAGGCCTAAATGTATGAGTAACTATAAAACTCTTAGAAGAAAACATAAGCATAAATCTTTGACCCTGAGATTAGGCAGCCCTTTTGACACCAAAAACCATAAGCAAAACATAGCAAAATTTAAAACTTTTGTACATCAAAACATACCATCAAGAAAGTAAAAAGAAGGCCAGGTGTGGTGGCTCACACCTATAATTCCAAAACTTTCAGAGGCCAAAGCAGGAGAATTGCTTGGGTCCAAGAGTTTGAGACCAACCTGGGAAACATCGTGAAAAATAAATAAAATATTAGCTGGGTATGGTGGTGCATGCCAGTAGTCCCAGCTACTTGGAAGGCTGAGGCAGAAGAACTGCTTGAGCCCAAAAGGCCAAGGCTACAGTGTGCCATAATTGCACCACTGCCCTCCAGCCTGAGCAACAATGCAAGACCTTGTCTCAAAAAAAAAAAAAAAGAGTAAGTAATAAGACAATCCACAAAATAGAGAAAGTATTTGTAAATCATATGTCTGATAAAGGTCAAGTATCCAAAATATATAAAGACTTCTACAGCTGAACAGTAAAAAGAAAACACAATTGAAAATAGGAAAAGACATACAAATGGCCAGCGAACACATGAAAAGACATTATATGTCATTAACAAAACCAAAATGAGATACTATTTCACACCCACTAAAATGGCTATAACAATAACAAAAAAAAGAAAAAAAAACAGACAATAACAAGTGCTGACAAGAATGTGGAGAAACTGGAACTCTATACATTGCTGGTGGCAAGGTACAGCCACTTTAACAAATGATGAGGCAGGCACCCTCTCAAAAAAGTTAAACACAGTTACCACATGGCCCAAAAATGCCACTCTACATGTAAACCTAAGAAAAGTGAAAGCATATGTCCACGCAAAAAACTTGTAGACTTCTGTTCATAGCAGCACTATTCATAACAGTCAAAAAGTGAAAACAATCCAAATATCCATAAATTGCTCAATGAAGAAACAAAATGTGATATATCCATATAATGGAACATTGTCAGCCATAAAAAGGAATGAGGTAGTAACGCATGTTACAGCATGGATGAACAGTGACAACATTACACTAAATTAAAGAAGCCTGACACAAAAGGCCACACAATGTTTGATTCTATTTACACATAATATTCAGAATAAGCAAATCTATACAGATAGGAATAGATTAGTGGTTGCCAGGTGCTGGTGACAGAAGGGAGGAGTGAGTTACTGCTCAATGGGTGCAGTTTCCTTTTAGGGTAATGAAAATGTTCTGGAATTAGACAGTGGTTGTACCACTTTGTGAACATCCTGAAACATCACTGAATTACACACTTTAAAGGGTCAAGTTTATGGTGTATGAGTTATATCACAATAACAAAATTTTTAAATCTCTATACCAACTATGTTTTCCTCAGCAGCCAGAATGAACCTTTTAAAACACAAAGTAGATTATTTCACCCCTATGCTCAGAACTTTGAAATGCTCTCCCATCTCACTTGAAATAAAATTCAAGGTCCTTACCTAAGCCTGCAATGTCTTAAAGAATCAACTTTTCTGATTTGGGTAATAGATACACTAGAAGCCTAATCCCGACCAGTTTGCAATATACCCATGTAGCCAACAAGCCTATATACACCCTGCATCTAAAATATAGAATTCTTTGCCTATTACTTATCACCTACCTTCCAACATCCATGCAGCCACCAGCCTCCTGGCTGTTTGTTAGTGTGCCAACCACGCAGCAGCCTCAGGGTCTGTGTCTCTTCCTTCTACCTAGAAACTCTTTCCCCAGATAAATGCAAACCTGAAACCTGAACTCCAAATCTCTACTCATGTCACTTCCTTAAAAAGGCCTTACCTGGCTACCCTACCTCTTCCCTATTTTGTTTTCCTCAGAACATTTATAATAATCTCACTTATTATGTACTAAATTTACATACTATTTATCTTCTGTCTTACTACACTAGAGTATAAGCTTCCTGAGAAAAAAGGCTTGTTTTTGTTCATGGTCATATCCCTAGAACTTTACACAGTATCTGCCAACTAACTGATTCCCAACACAATCTGTTCAATAAATAAATAAACAAATTTAATAAAATGTCAGAGAAAGTCACAACTAGGTCCTTTGAGATATTATCATATTAATAGAAACCTCTCACCTGTTCCAGGTTATTATATGGCACACGGCAATAACTGCAATATCCTTGTCTTTTCTGCATCTTGAATAAATAACTGAAGTCAGACGGCTACAGTCTTTCAATACTCAAACTGAAAAAAAGAAAAATGTCCAAAATCATAATAATTCCTTACTCTTATGAGGAAAATGGCTATCATAATTAGCAGAAAACAGAAATTCACTCTTGGGTCCTATCTGCTCCTACTTCTAAGAATTAGGAAAATATATGAGGTTGCCATGAGCCATTGAATAAATAAGTGAGCCTGAAGCAGAAACAAGAACTATACAGCTTATGAAAGAACAGATTGTTGCCAATATTTGAAGACTAAATGACTAAATATTTAGTTTTTTAGATTAGTTTTTCTAATCACTTATTAGAGATATTAGATATTGATTCAGTAACAAAGATTACAATATTCAATTTGCGAAGATCAATTACTTCTAAGTTATTGTTATGGTATATTTACTATACTCTAATGGAGCTCATTAATTTTCCCATCATGTTTCCATATAAAATCCCAGATTATGTGACGACGTCTCATTCTCTGTCATCATGAGAGTAAAGGCCCCACATGGCATTTTCTGCTCAGCTCACAGAGGCAGATTTTTTAATAATCTATCCAACACAGTAGCTAAAGATCGGAACAACTAATTTAGCCTCTGAAACACAAAACATTTTTCTTCTGCCAATTATATATGCCAGATAAATATGAAGGATTTTTTTCCTACTAGTGTTTGAGATTTCTCTACAAATAAATCGTTTTCCAGTTTCCGCTCACCTAAAAGCATAATCCTTCAACATTACAGACTGCATGGTTCCCAAACCAGGCTGAATACCCAAAATTTTAGTAGAGCTGAGGTGAGCCTAGGATTCAGAATTTTCAAAATTCCCCTGGTAATTTTCATGCTCAGCCAATGTATGAATTGACACAATGTACATATAATTTATGATGATTTTAAGTAAAAAATTTAATGCAGTTTATTTGCTGCTTTGTTAAGCTGAAAATAGAATTGCAAATAATTTTGTATTTCAAATAGTTAAAGCATTCTCAGCTGCTGGAAGATATATAACAATCATTCTATAATGTATTATGAATATTTCTGCAATGGGAAAAATTTAATCATTAAAATCAATAACTGAAACATGAAATCACAGCCTTAAAACCAATAAGATGATGGAAAAAAAGGCTTCATTAAGTCAAAATGCTAGCATAACATTTACTTACCTATTACTTTTTATTATGAGAAATACTGATTTTCCGACTTCTCACATTTATGGAGAAAATTAATCAATTAAACCAGCCTCTGACACAAAAAATATATAAGACATTACTTACTTAAAATTTAGTCTTTTTTCCACTAATTCACTTATTAACCTACAGCAATAAAACAGAACAAAGTTTTTTAAGTTGTACTTACACATAAGGCAAATTTCAAGCTAAGAGAACCTAGAGCTTAAATGTAAACTTTTAAAAATCCTAAAATAACAAACTTTGGGGGAATTTACTGAAAATATGATTAAAACATTCATTGACTAAAGTACAAAAGTAAAGCATTAGTCCAATATCACATACACACAAAATTTAAGTACTTAAATATTTTTAAATCTTTAATCCTATGGACCTTAACTCCTGTGGCATTATCACCTGTCACTCCCGTCATCTGTCATCTCTAGTGCCACACTGAGTTGCAATGAACCAGAAGCATGTGTTGGCATTTTTAAAAATTAACATGCGAGGACCTCATCAGAAACTTACCAAATCAAATCCCAGGGATTGAGGGAACCCAGGACACACATTATGAAGTAAATTTAAAATGCTCAAGGGGGCAGGGCACGGTGGCTCATGCCTGTAATCCCAGCACTTTGGGTGGCCGAGGGAAGTGGATCACCAGAGGTTAGGAGTTCGAGACCAGCCTGGCCAACATGGTGAAATCCTGTCTCTACTAAAAATACAAAAATTAGCTGGGTGTGGTAGCAGATGCCTATAGTTCCAGCTACTCGGGAGGCTGACACAAGAGAATCATTTGAACCCAGGAGATGGGGGTTACAGTGTGCCGAGATCAAACCAGTGCACCCCAGCCTGGGCAAAAGAGTTGGGGCGTTGTCTCAAAAAATAATAATAATAATATAATAAAATATAATAAAATAAAATGCTCAAGGTGATTCTGCTATAAGTCAACTCAATAACATAAGTCATCATTTTTTATAAAGTAATAAACTTACCTATTAAAGAGATCACTTTTTTAGGGTCTGGAATTATATTACTTTGGATGCCTAAATAGGTCTTTTTATACAAACTCTGAATTCTACCAGAACCCAATATTTTTATAAAGTAACAAATTATTTACCTGGAGCAGAAAAGGTCAAGTATTTAATCAGCTGTATTAGTTCTGGCAAATATCTGTAAATTAAAATAAAATCATTTTTTAAAAGAGTTAGGTTCCATAAGTATCTACCACAGACCAAATAAGTATACCAGGATATATTTTGAAAAGGGACATGTTTCCAATAATATAAGAAAAAATATTAACTTTTGAACCCAAAGCACTTTACATACTACAACTCACTGAACCTCACACATGACCTCCTAAAGTTCTGATGCAGTAACTGTGATGGCCCATCTAACCCACCATCAAACACTGAAGGTCCCTGCGTTCCTGGAACAGTAGCTGTAAAAGAATAGAAGGCGCAATTGTGCTTCTGGTAAGTAAGGTTAAGAACAAAAATGCTGTCAAACCGAAACAAAATTAGCTTCATGAGAAACTTCCAGAGGCTCAGGTATCACATTAGTTTTAATGAAAAATACTGTCAATTCTTTTATCACCTATCTCTATCAATACACTATTAAGCAGAAGCATGTTTTTTATTCCTCCGTATTGTTGTGGGCAAAATACTGCTCCTTATCCAGGATCACTGGTTAAGAAAAATTTCCAACACTTGGGCTCAAAAGAGCCAGTGACACCACAGTATAATCAAAGAATAACTAGTAAGCACCCACCCTGCGCAGAGTTCCATGCTAGAAACTTTAAGAGACAAAGATGAGACAAGTTTTCCTGCCCTCAAAAAATTTAAAATGAAATTGGGAAATTAGAGCCAAAGAATGAGGTGCTGCCTAAGAAATGCCTCAGTAAAAATGAGAACTGCTAATGAGTTCAACTGCAAAACTCAGTTTTAGCTAGAGTGGCCAGGGATGCCACTGTGGGTATGGTTTTTTAACCAGATACTGAAAAATGGGTAGGAATTACTCACTCAAAGGCTGGGAAATGATAGTCCAATTAACAAACAAGCCAGGGTACAAAAGCAAGAAAATTAACAAACTCAGCAAATCTAAGGTTGCACTTGAGAATTTTTTTTCAATATTTTATTTTTTATTAACAAATACTTTTACGTATTCATGGGGCAAAAAACTACAGAAAGTGGATTGGATTTTGACCTGTTAGTATTCAAAAGCAAACTGAAGAATTTAGACTGTGCCTTTAGGCACGGTGGAAGTTTTTTTGTAAAGAGGTATACTCTAGAGTGGTTTAAGAAAATTCTGAAACAATGATACTCTTCTACTCAAAGGAGCTTTTCAAAGGGTAAGGAAAGTAACTATTAACTACTCTGCACCATTTCCGAAATGCCGGAGAATTAGTTAATGCCGGAAATCTCCAAGCTAAGAGTCAGCATCCCTTAAAGCACAGTCATGTATGTTTACAAAATACGAAAACACACATTTTTCTTTAAAAAATGATTTTATTTTTACTACAAAAGTAAAACATTTATAATAGTACAATTATAAAGAGCATAAAAATCAGCTATAATACTACCACCCACCATTAACCTGTGTTATAGTCTTCTTTATTCTAAACATATTTTTACAAAAATGGGATGGTATAGAACATTCTATTCTATAGCCACCATCTCTCACTGAACCACATATAATGAGCACCTTTATATGCCATTATAAAATGCTATTATAAAATAGAAGAAAATAAATTAAACTAAAATAGAATGATTTTAATACTAATGATTGCATAGTATTTCATCATGTCAGTGTAAGATAAAAGCCCTGACAAGAACCAGTAGTTGGTGAGTTAACCTGAAAGTCAACCAGCAAGATAATTTAAATACACACATAATCTTAATATTTAACTTAAAACATATAAATGTATATATGTTTAAGGTCAAGTCGGGCTTTTTTGTTTCATTGGTATTTTTAGTATGGGTGTTGCTGCTTTTATTGGGGGACAGGTTAGCTAAAGTCTCAAGACACGTCTTTTAATAAACTATATTGTAATTCACCCCTGAGTTTCCATTTTTGTTCCTCTAAAGGAGAACAAAAATCTGAAGGCAGTTTCAAATCTGAGAGCAGAATTATGATCAATGTTAAACATTTTTCCCCAATCTTTCACAGTTGTCATACCCACTTAAGTATGTTTGCAAATATAGCCTTTTTATGAATCTGAAGCATAATATTTATTTTTCCTAAAAATAATAATGCTATTTTTAAAATGACTATGTTCACCTTCTTATTTTATTCGTTTAGGTGACATTTAAAATTGCACAAACCTATCCCGGGGAGTGAACAGAGATTTCTGAGCTACCCAGATGACTTTAGCAGAAATGAGGAATGCGACTGAAATGTCATAGCAGAAATGTCTCAAAATAAAAAGAAAACAGCATTTTGTTGTTGTTGTTGTTGTTAAGAAATATTTCTTGCACACCTGAGATCTGCACCAGCTGCAGAGGTAAACATCGGTAAAAAAAATTTTCTGAAATGACTTTGGGGTTGTCGTGTATTTCTCAAACTGAGTGTGGCACTGTAGTAACAACTAACAAAACCCACAATCCTCATAAAACAGATTTTTCAAGTACCTGACAAAAGACACATCAACTTAATTTAAAAAAACATATGGAAAGACAATAGAAAGGCATTTGGTTTTCTGAATAAGACAGTCTAAATTTTCCAGCAATAGGGAAACAACTGAGAAACAATGACAAAACAATGGCCGAATGACAAAAAAGACCACACCAATTCAGTATCAGTTCCTCCACACAACACTACTGATTTTCAATTTTCCACTTTTTTCAATTATCCACGCTATGCTGGCTTTCCTCTGGTGACAAGCATTATCCTAGACATCTCTATTCAGTCTTAGTAAAATAATAATAGCTAATACTTAGTACTTAATCTGAGCCAGGATCTCTGTCAACAGATTCCTGTGCATTATCTCATCTAAAAACCAAAACAGCTTTATAACGTAGCTGCCATGATTAATTCCCATTTAGCAAATCAGGGAACTAAGGTTAAGATAAAAGAGATACCCCTGAGCAGGTCTCACACCAATAACCAGCATTAACTGAGTTGTGACCACTGGTCAATTTGAGCAATTTATGCTATAATCTCTTAACGACTTCGACACCACTTCTCTGTATTTTCAGGAATACTGCTTGTTTGAATGTTAGGTGAAAACAAATCATTAGGACTCTTATTTGCTGCATTCAACATCACTATTCCAAATTTTAAAACCTAATGTTTAATTGCATCATTGCTCATCTGAGTGCTGACAATACCTTGCGTTAGTGACTTCCAAGATTATTTAACACGACACACAGTAACCAATACACTCTGAATTACAACCGAGCACACACGCACAGGTACACACGCACAGTCAAAACATTTTTCACAAAACAACACTCTCTTTACATGTAAAGCATTCTGATATTTTCTATGCGATCTTATTTAATTTTTTAGATTTTTAATGCTAGTCATGACCCACTAAATTAATTTCACAATTTACGCACAGGCTGAAAAAATGCAGTTTGAAGACACACTGCCTGCAATTATGATGACATATTTTCTAAACAATATTTTCTAGAAACCAGTTGTTACTGGTTTCTGAATTCAGCTTATTTCTTTCTATCCAAATCACTGGCCACTGCAGTGATACTTGTTTCAACTCTCTAACGAGTTGCTTTCTTGCCTTCTACGCTTTGGGTTCAAACGATATAGAAAAGATCTTCCATGCATTAAGTGAAAAAAGCAGACAAATAAACGACCCTTATGTGACACACGCATGTATGTTTGTGTATTAATTAAAGAGAAGGGAAAGATATCCCCAAAATTGTGAGCAGATTCTCTCGAGGATGAAATCGCCACAGGCTGTCTCCGCCGTCCCTCCCCCTCCCCACACACAGCAAATTGCTGTAAAAAAGAAAAACAAAAACAAGCTATTTCCTTTAGATTGGGGGGGTGGCGTTTTGGTCCCCTGAGAACCAGTATCTTGTTATGCATCTCTTCCACGAGCTACCCAGAATCAAAGCGTGGGATCATCGCAGGAGCTAGAAACGGCCTTCTTAGGAGCAAGTAAAAACGATGGCGTAACAAGACCAGATTTACACAACTGTTGCACGGCAGTAGTAAAACGATCATTGACACAAAAAAATCACACGTTTCCAAATAAACTAGCATCGCCAGCGGCTGGGAAAGGCCTAGGTCTGGGGCCAGCTGGACCCAACGCAGGGCACTGGGGGAAAGGGGTGTGTAGACAGGTGGCTCGGGATCTCGGCCCCACAGGTGCCCAGGCAAGACTCCGCGGGTTTCCGGCCCTCAATCCGACCCCGCAGGCTTCCTCCTCCCCAAGCCCGGGCCCGAGGCCTCGTCCGCCGGCCCCTCGGACCCAGGGCCCCGACCGAAGCGCAATGCAGCCCGCGCCCCACCTCCTCCCCTCGACCCACCACCTCGATCCCGGCCTGGAGCCGCCGAACCCTCTCACTCAGCAGGGGCAGAAAGGGACGCGGGATGAGGGGAAGCCGAGGACCTGCGAAGCGGCCGCGGGAGCCCGGCGAGCCGTTCTGGCGTCCCCCGGGAGAAAGAAGGCGCCCCGGGCGCCCGGCGAGCAGGCCCCGCCCGCGGGCGTCGCCCCGGCCGCGCCCCGCCCCCGCCGCGGCACTCACCTCCGCGGAGGCCGCCCGGATTCCTTCCGGGCCGCGGTAGAGACCGAGGACCGCGCCGGGCACTCTCCGTTCCGATTCCGGTTCCGTGGCGCCTCCCGAACCCCAGGCCGTCCGAGCGCCGCGGCCCCGCTGCCCGCAGAGCCAAAAATAGGCGCCTTCGGTCCCTGCGGCCGGGAGGGAGAAGCTGGGCGGGAGCGCGTCTCGCAGGACGCTCGCCCCGACTCGCGACTGGACTCACGCATGCATCCAAGGCAACGTGGCGTTGCAACCCTGATGGAGGTTTGACGTCAGGGAAGGTGCGAAAACCGGACCCCTTCTGACGCAGGAGCGGCGGGTCCGCCCCCTGCCCGCCCACCCCCTCGCTCTCCCACCCCGGCGGAGGAGCCCCTTCCTCCTCTCAGGAGCTCTTAAAGCGGACACTTCCTCCTTGGTCAGGGCCCCACTCCGAAGCTCGGGAAATCCATCACGATCCAAAGAAAAGGACTAGACTCATAGCACAGTTAGAGACCAAGGTTTTAGCGTTTGAGGGTCCAAATAAAAACTGCTTGCCAATTCAAAGCAACATACGAATGTAGAAAAAAAACGGGGCTAAGAGAGCTAGTCGTTTTTGCTGTTTCCACGCTTATTTCAGAGTGAGGTGCATCTCCCAAAAGCTGCTGTTCAATGAACGTTGCTCTGTGCTAGACACTGTTTAAGGTTGATATACATTCTTGCATATCATTTCAGAGTAACTCTGAATGAATCCTGAATTAGCCCCCCTTTGACTACTGAGAAAACAGGCTTAAGGAAGTTAGATATTCAAAGATCTACCCTGCACATGAAAGGGTTACAAATATTAACAAACAACATTGGCTCATGAAATTATATTCACTGCGCTGTCCACTACGAATATAGTCGTGAGGAAAAACAGTTTACGTGTAACGGAGGTCACTAACTTAAATGAATCACACTAGTGAATATGAAATTATAATCTGCGATAAGAGCTTCTGAAATACCTAATTTTACTATCTAAAATGGAGAGGAGCCCTGCTGCGAAGCTTATATCTAATGTAAAAATAATCTTAAAATGAGCTACTTTGCTCTTTGGCTGTAACTGTAATTGTCATTGCCCTTTTTAATAAGCTTGTGATTTTATCCCTTTAAAAAAAACTTGCCCATTGCTTTTACATCCATTGTTTCCATTCTTTCCGTATTTCTCAGCTCTTTCTTCCCCTGCTACATCTTTCTCTCGCTTTCTCTCGCTTTAGGCTCTTGCAACCATTCGATTTATAACCTCCCTTAGATTTAACATACCAAAAAGTATAGATTTCTTTTAAGGCAAGTTTTTTTTCCCACATCCCAACCTTGGAATTAAAGAAAAACCACTATACATGTTCTGTATTTCACAGATGCTAAACCACGTTTTTTCCCACAGCTTAACATCTGTGAAATGAGGATGCATCTAACAAACTCATGTTGACCAGGTGGCAATACAGACCTGGCTGTCATTACCTCCACGTATTACAACGTGGATGTTGCTGTTCAGGTTGTTCTCATTTCACTGAGATAAGCGCATTGTTTAATAAAACCCACAACCCTAGGAGGAAGGGAATTAACAGGCAAAACTTACTCAAACTTGGAGAGAGATTTTCCTAGGGAATGAGAAGATTTTTCTGGAAAAGAAGATTTTCCTAGGACCAAAAAGATTTCTCCAGCCCTTGGAAAAGGAGATGGTACTGGCTAAGAACTAGTAGTCTTCCTGGAGCCATGAGTTATTCACCAAGCACATTCATTCTTGATGGATTTTGGGAACCCATATCTGAACAGTTAAATAATAAGCCTAATTGCACCCCAAAAAAATGAAATAACTTGGATATTATTCTTGATAGCCTGGTTAGTCAATTACAACTCCTATAGATTGTATTCAATAACACCATTGAAGAAGGAAAACAAGTCCTGAATGTTTTACATGAAAACTCGAAATTCGGCTGGACGCCATGACTCACGCCTGTAATCCCAGCACTTTGGGAGGCCAAGGTGGGCAGATCATAAGGTCAAGAGATCAAGACCATCCTGGCCATGGTGAAACCCCATCTCTACTAAAATACAAAAAATTAGCTGTGCCTGATGGCACGTGCCTGTAGTCCCAGCTACTCAGGAGGCTGAGGCAGGGGAATCACTTGAATCTGGGAAGTGGAGGTTGCAGTGAGCCGAGATGGTGCCACTGCACTCCAGCCTGGCGACAGAGCAAGACTCCATCTAAAAATAAAGAACAAATGAATGAACGAAAGAAAGAAAAAAAAGGAAAGAAAAGAGAAAGAAAACTCATAATTGATATATTCAGTTGAGATCAAGCAGGCGCCAGCATCAAAACTTGCAAAATAAGGTAAGCTGGCCTGGAAGAAAATCCTGCATACACAGGGACGTGGATGAAACTGGAAGCCACCATTGCAGCAAACTGACACAAGAGCAGAAAACCAAACACCACTTGTTCTCACTCATAAGTGGGTGAACAACGAGAACACATGGACACAGGGAGGGGAACATCACACACGGGCCTGGGGTGTGAAGGGCTGGGGGAGGAATAGCAGGGGGTGGGGGGATTGGGGAGGGATAGCATTGGAAGAAATACCTAATGTAGATGATGGAGCGAGGGATGCAGCAAAACACCACCATGGCATGTGTATACCTATGTAACAAACCTGCACAATCTGCACATGTACCCCAGAACTTGAAGTATAATAAATTTTTAAAAAGAAAAGAAAATCCTGCATACAATAGTGCAGCATGCTTTCTTTTTTCTTTTCTTTCTTCTTTTTTTTTTTTTTTTTTTTTTTTTTTTTAGAAAAGAAAGGGTCTCCCTCTGTTACCCATGCTGGAGTGCAGTGGCTTAAAACACTGCTCCCTGCAGCCGCGGTCTCCCAAGCTCAAGCGATCCTCTTGCCTCAGTCCCCCAAGTGGCTGGGACCACAGGTTTGTGCTACTATGACTGGCTAATTTTATTTTTTGTAGAGACAAGGTTCTCACTTTGTTGCCCAGGCTGCTCTCAAACTCCTGGCATCAAGGGATCCTCCCACCTTCACCTCCCAAAGTGCTGAGATTACAGATACAAGCCACTGCGTCTGGCTGGAACACTCGTAAGGTTAGATGCATCACATACACCTTTGGTGGAAAACCACAGCCATGGGCAACTGGTTCAAAAAGCGATTCATGGCGTGGTGGCTCATGGCTGGGTGCTCCCAGCACTTCGGGAGGCCAAGGCAGGCAGATCACAAGATCAGGCGATGGAGACCATCCTGGCTAACCTGGTGAAACACCGTCTCTTCTAAAAATACAAAAAATTATCCAAGTGTGGGGGCACTGGTAGTCCCAGCTACTCCAGAGGCAGGCAGGAGAATCACTTGAACCCGGGAGGCAGAGGTTGCAGTGAGCCGAGATGGCGCCACTGCTCTCCAGCCTGGGCGACACAGTGAGACTCCATCTTAAAAAAAAAAAAAAAAAATCGATTCATATAAGTTGAGTTCTTGGCCGGCGCAGTGGCTCATGCCTGTAATCCCAGCACAGATCACCTGAGGTCAAGAGTTTGAGACTAGCCTGGCCAACATGGCAAAACTCCAACTCTACTTAAAAAAAAAAAAAATAGCCTGGTGTGGTGGCATGTGTCTCTAATCGCAGCTACTTGGGAGGCTAAGGCAGGAGAATCACTTGAACTCGGGAGGCAGAGGTTGCAGTGAGCTGAGATCGCGCCAAGGCACTTGAGCCTGGGTGACAAAGCAAGACTTCATCTCAAAAAAAAAAAATTAAAATTAAATGAAAGTTGAGTTCTGAATATGAATTAGTTTCTGAAATCCCTAAACCAATCTTACTTGTATTTCCCTTTTTATGCATGCACAAGATCGATGCATAAAAAGGATAAAAATGTATCAAAGTCTGAGAGTGCTCTTTTACTGAGTATGAAATAAAAATAGACCAGGTGCAGTGGCTCACACCTGTAGTCCCAGCACTTTGGGAGGCTGAGGTGGGAGTATCACTTGATCCCAAAAGTTCAAGATCAACTTGGGAAACATGCCTGTAGTCCCAGCTACTCAGGAGGCTGAAGCAGGAGAATCACCTGAGCTCAGGATGTAGAGGCTGCAGCAAGCCACAGTCACACCACTGCATTCCAGCTTGGATGACAATGTGAAACCCTGTCTCGAGAAAAACAAAAAAGGAAAGAAAAACACTAAATTACAAGAAATTATTGTGTTATAGTTTAGTTGGCAAAATTTTTCTTCCAACATGATACTATCATAACACATCAAAGGGAGTGCCATTCTGCATCAGATCAGCAATCCACACAAACAAAATTTCCCTCTAGTGGCAATGGGCACATTTTGTGGGAGAGCTTAGTTATCCATAAGGTTAAGCTCCACAAGTTGTAATTTCCTCCTCAATTCTGTATTAACCCATTACAGATCTAAACATATTACACATCTAAACACCTTTAGAGGAGCTTAGAGATCAGGATTGGGTTTGTATGTACCCCATTTCCTCCTCAAGCATATTTGGTCCAGGGAGAAAAAAGGTGCTATGTATGTGTTATTTCATCTTCTTCCTCTTTTAAGGGACACAAAACCAGCTCTTTTGTGTCTAGAAAGCACTCCAATAATGCTAACATTTTGTAAGCCATTAAGGCTAACATTATGCTAATGTCTTAAGGAAAGGCTATTGGGAAAAGCAAGATCTCATAGCTGAATCATAAAAGACTTTAGATTTCATCAGCTTAGAGTATGGGCCATTTCTTTTCCCAAATTCTATTACTGTGTACTTTGTTCTACCTATTCACCGTCGGGTGAGGTCATTATAACGCTTTTACCTCCTAAGCCTTCCACGTTAGCTCTTTAAAAAGTAAAACATTTTCTTTAAGCATAAAGAGATTCACGCATATGCCCCATCCAAATCATTATTTTAAAATTAATGTGGACCAGGCGCCGTGGCTCACGCCTGTAATCCCAGCACTTTGGGAGGCCGAGGCAGACAGATCATTTGAGCTCAGGAGTTTGAGATGAGCCTGACCAACGTGGTAAACCCCTGTCTCTTCTAAATATAAAGAATAAAAAATTAGCTGGTCGTGATGGCTTCCGCCTGCAGTCTCAGCTACTCGGGAGGCTAAGCCAGGAGCATCGCTTGAACCAGAGAGGTGGAGGTTACAGTGAGCTGAGATCGCGCCACTAACACTCCAGCCTGGGTGACAGAGTGAAGACTCCGTCTCAAAAATAAATAAATAAATAATTCAGAATAAAATTAATGTGAACTCCATTTGTCTTGTTGATTTCTCCTGCAAGACAGACAAAAGTTTCATTTGCATGGTAGAGGGAAAGATGGTAGTGTTAAATGTCCTTATCTTACTGATGGTTGGAACAAAAATGTTGATGAAAAAATGCAGGCTGGGTGAGCACCGTGGCTTACACCTGTAATCCCAACACTTTAGGGGGCTGAGGCAGGTGGATCATGAGGTCAAGAGATTAAGACCATCCTGGCCAACATAGTGAAACTCTGTCTCTACTAAAAATACAAAAATTAGCTGGGCGTGGTAGCACGCACCTGTAGTACCAGCTACTTGGGAAGCTGAGGCAAGAGAATTTCTTCAACCCAAAGGTAGAGGTTGCAGTGAGCCAAGATCGTGTCGCTGTACTCCAGCCTGGTAATAGAGACAGAGTCCATCTTCAAAAAAAGAAAAAGAAAGCAGGCAGACGCAGAGGCTCCTGACTATAGTCCCAGCCACTCAGGAAGCTGAGGTGGGAGGATTGCTTGAGCCCAGGAGGTCTAGGGTGCAATGAGCTGAGACTGTGCACCACTGTACTCCAACCTGGGCAACAGAGTGAAACTATAAAAAAGAAAAGAAAAGAAAAATGAAGGAAGGAAGAGAGGGAGGGAGGGAAGGAGGGAGGGAGGGAGGAAGGAGGAAGGGAGGGAGGGAAGGAGGGAGTGGGAGAAGAAAAGGAACTGGGCACAGTGGCTCATGCCTGTAATCCCAGCACTTTGGGAGGCTGAGGTAGAAGCATCACTTGAGGTCAGGAGTTTGGGACCAGTCTGACCAACATGGTGAAACCCCATCTCTACTAAAAAATACAAAAAAATTGGCCAGGCATGGTGGTGGACTCCTGTAATCCCAGCTACTCAGGAGGCTGAGGCAGGAGAATAGCTTGAACCTGGGAGGCGGAGGCAGAGCCAGAGGCTGTAGTGAGTGAAAATTGTGCTGCTGCACTCCAGCCTGGGTGACAGAGCAAAACTCCAAGAAAGAAAGAAAGAGAAAGAGAGAGACAAAGAAAGAAAGAGAGAGAGAGAAAGAAAGAGAGAGAAAGCAAGAAAGAAAGAGTGTATGGCTTTAAGCTGCAGAAATATACAGTAGACAATTGCAGAATGGGAGTTATAAGTGTAGGGAGAAGAGTACACAGGGAGACCTGTGCAAATGACTTACTAATAACTCCTCATCTGTCATGTACAAATTTAATATATAATGTAATGTCTGCAGTCAGCAAATCACTAAATAGCTATATAAGCCTCTTTTTAATGTAAACATACAGATGATTCACCTAGGACAAAATAATTTTTTTAAATAGAGACAGAGCCCCACTCTGTCAACTAGGCTGGAGTGCAGTGACAGGTCATTAACAGCAGCCTACAACCTGGACTCAGGCAATCCTCCTGCCTCAGACCCCGGAGTAGTTGGGACTACAGGTGCATGCCACCACATTGGACCATTTTTTTTTTTTTTCTTTAGAGACAGTGTCTTGCTATGTGGCTAAGGCTGGTCTCAAACTCACGGCCTCAAAGGATCCTCCCACCTCGGCCTCCCAAAGCACTGGGATTACATGCATGAGGCACACCACGCCCGTTTCAAAGTAAAATTTTAAAAATAGTTGCTTCTGCTTATCAGGAGTAGATGTGGCCAAAGGAATTGCAGGGGCAAGGAACTACAAGTATAAAATCATGGTAACATTTTCCCCCACATGAATTTAAAATTGTGCATAGTGTGATTTTAACTTCTCAGTTATAGTCTTCACATCGTATTCTTAGTCTTTTTCACTTTACATTGTATGGATACATTTGTAATACACCTCCTTCACAGACAAAGCTGGGGTGATCATTTCCAATAATTCTCTACCAATTCTTGCCATATTCTACTCCTTTCTTTTTTTTTCTTTCTCTACTTCTTTTTCTTTTTTACTCACCCGTTTTCTTCTTCTCCTTTCTCTTTCTTGCTAGTAGAAACACAATCAGTAGCTCTCAAAGATAATGCTTTCAATATCTGGTAATAGTTGGGGCTGAAAATTCTACCAACCAAACACTAGTTTCTTTAATTCAAAAATCATCCAAAGCTTATATCCTCTAAAGATTAACTTCAAAGAAAGAATTCCTGTAGGCATTTTATACGTGAAGTCATCAAGATGAAAACTATATTATTGAGCCATTCTATGTAAACTCACAGACATTTTCACCAGTTAACTTCCAACAATAAAGCAATTTATATTCAAATAGAGTAACTCTATAAGGAAGAATTTAGAAAGCTGTGAATTCCACAGATCCTATTTTTTAAAACTAATTGGTAGTGTTCAAATATTATGACATGGAAAGGGCTCCAGAAAATTTTGTAATGCTAGAGCGCTACAAGTCCAATCAGATTAACTATATGTTCTTATTTTCTGTATTCTTGATGCCTTTGGACGTGGATACCACCTATCTCAGGCTTAACTAATTCCCAGAGACAACAACTTGCCTGCCAGCATGCCTTTGCTATGCAAACCAACCAATCCCCGGTCCACCACTCCCAGCCATCTCCTCTATCAGAGCTCTACAGTCCGGGACACTATCCCCTGTCCTATGCACTATAGCGCCAGGTACTAGACCACCAGGGAACCACCTCATAACCCAGAATTCGCTGAAACCATGAAAACTATCCAATCCTAAATTTGCACCACTTGCTTACTTTGTTTTACCCACTCTTTGCTGAAAAATTCATAATAAAGGCGCTGTCAACAGTTCCCCTCTCTCTACATTTGCTCACCCCAATTCATCACTTTCCTGTGTGGCCCTGTGTAATATGCCTGCCTCCTGTGTCTTGGGAACTGTGGGTATAATAAAAAATGTGCCAGGCGCAGTGGCTTATGCCTGTAATCCCAGCACTTTGGGAGGCCAAGGCGGGCAGATCATGAGGTCAGGAGTTTTTGACCAGCCTGGCCAGCATGGTGAAACCCCGTCTCTACTAAAAATACAGAAAATTAGCCGGGAGTGGTAATGCGCACCTGTAGTCCCAGCTCCTCAGGAGGCTGAGGCAGGAGAATTGCTTGAACCTGGCAGTCGGAGGTTACAGTGAACTGAGATCACGTCACTGCACTCCAGCCTGGGAGATGGAGTGAGACTACGTTGCAAAAATAAATAATTAATTACTTAATTAAAAATGTCTGTGGGCAAGGTGCAGTGTCTCATGCCTGTAATCCCAGCACTTTGGGAGGCCAAGGCGGGCTGATCGCCTGAGGTCAGGAGTTCCAGACCGGCCTGGCCAGCATGGTGAAACCCCATCTCTACTAAAAATAAAAAAATTAGCCCGGAGTGGTGGTACGCGCCTGTAATCCCAGCTACTCAGTAGACTGAGGCAGGAGAATTGCTTGAACCCGGGAGATGGAGGTTGCAGTGAGCTGAAATCATGCCACTGCACTCTAGCTTGGGTGAAAGAGCGTGACTCAATCTCAAAAAAAAAAAAAAAAAAAAAAGAAGAAAGAAAGACAAAGGAGAAAAAAGTCTTGCTTCCTGACGATCATTTGTGTGTTTGGTGTGTGTGCCTTACTACACCTGCTCAAAACAAGTCTAGGGTATATTCTTAGAACAGTTAGCACAGCCAACAAGGTAGGTGATGTAAACCACATGGAGATGATGAATCTATAGAGTGCCCTGGGCTTAGAAACTGGCCCCAGTAGACAGCAGCCACTGCCAGAGAGGGCACCACCAATGTTGGCAGCTTGCTTGCTGGCTACTGCCTGTGTTGTGTCTTAATGGGTATTACCATGATTTTCCAACCTAAAATTAGGGGGCTGGAAAAGCTGAGTTCTCCCTGAGCTGTCCCATAGATTGCCATGAAGAGCACCACGCTGTGTAGATTCCCATATGGATCACACGCACAGTGCCTAGCGGCAGAGAAGGAAAAGTACAGAACCCTTGGCACATGAAAACTCTGTCTAAATCCCTGCACTGAGACCTGATTAAACAAGTTTGGCCTCTGACAGCATCAGGCTGTGTCCCTAGAATGATCCCAGGACCCTAAATAATGCCTGCCTGAGAAAGCTCAACACTGCCAGGAAAATTTACGATGTGCTCTAGCCATCAAACAGCTGATGATAGCTTCTTGACCTCCCTTTCTTAGGGCATTTACCAAAAAAGTCCTCACAATTGTACATATGTAGCTCTTGTAATGCAGGGGCATCTCTCTCAAAGACCTGAGAGCCATTCCTTCAAAATAGAATCATCAAGAAGGATAAGGCCTCTGTCTCCAACTCTCTGTGGGAGGATAGATCCCTAATTCAGATAACTGCCTGCTAGCAGTCACAGCTGGCCTAATCACGTTTATATTGACCAATGCTTTGTACTCTTTTCTTTGGAGCTTTAAAGTCATTTAATCTAGAAACATTATCCAATATAGGTGCTTAAATCATAAACAACAGTTCACAAGTATATCTATATTGTTTCCTGCATAACACACTGGAGTCATAAACAATAAGAAGCACATTTAGAGCAATATCCCTAGAATTAAAATTAATTCTAGAACAATACCAAAGAGCTGAAATTATATTATTGTGCTTAACAATGCCAAAAGTGTATGTTTTGTCCGTTCATTTGGGCATTGATTATATATTACCCATATAGCATTTCAATCAGAATCAAAACTTTCAGATGCATTATCACCAATAATGGGAAAAGTTCTTAAACCTTGTTTTCCTCCAGCTCTAACTTGGTACAAATGTTCTTTTATTTGCTGAGAAATACGGCAAATTCGCCTTTCTATGCCAGGTGCTGCAATTACTGCTGATGGCTTATCTGATTGTTCCTCAAAGGCTGTTAATAATGATGATTTGTTTGTAGTAGTAATCAAATTCATTCAATGGCCTGAAAGACACTGCTTCCTTTCCTACAAAATTTTTATCGATTCAAAGTGATTCATGGTGACTGTGGAAGGTACCTGTACAGTTTCTGTGTCAAACATTCAAGAACAACTATCAAACATAATCCAACTATTTTTCTCATGTGCGATATATTCTTTAATAACAAGAAGGTAAATTTTTTCGTTGAACTTTCACAGTATCTTTTATTCAATGTCCCAGTCCTGCATCTGAATTGAGTCCAAATTCTATTCCAACAACTTGAGAAAAACTCCCATCTAAAGCTGAATATTTACTAACCTCATATTCAAGACCTTCAAGCAACTGTGCTTGTGTTACTCTGACAACGAAAACTGGGGTCCACTACGAGAAGGATAGCCAAAAAAGCATGCAAAGTGAAATTCCCCACTGGATGTATTGAATTAGATCTGAAAATACTTGTATGACGTAATGCCACATTGGCATGAGTAGCTTACCACACGGCATTAGTTACCAAATTTCCAATATTGCTCTCAGTTCTTTTTACAATAATTTCACAGCCATTTAATTCAATATCAAGTGGGTGGAGAACTGCTTCTAACATATACACATCCAAGAGGTTCGGAAGTAAATCTATCATCAACGTTACTGAGAAATCACATGAAGTGCGTTTGTTTTATGGAGTCTTCCAAAATCAAACTCATGGTTTCCAAAAACTGCAAAATCACCGGGTGCAGTGGCTCACACCTATAATCCCAACACTTGGGAGGCTGAGGCAGAGGAGGAGTGCTTGAGGCCAGGAGTTCAAAACCAGCCTAGTCAACATAGTGAGACCTGTCTCTACAAAATTAAAAATAAATAAATAAATAAACATTAGTTGGGCAGTGTAGGGCGCTGGCGCCTGTGGTCCTAGCCATTTCGAGAGGCTGAGGTGGGAGGATTGCTTGAGCTCAGGAGGCTGAGTAGGTAGGGAGCTGTGTTCACGACACTGCACTCCAGCCTGGACTACAGAGCAAGACTGTGTCTGAAAAAGCAAAACAAAAACTGCCTAAATGTACTTCCAATTCATTAGTCTAGGAATCGCATGCTTTCCTTTCGCTGTGGTACTTAAAACTGATGCATTTAAGCAATCGCCACTAAACATAAAAAAATGGATTCAGAAAATTGAAGATTTTCACAGCTGTTGCGAATTTCCGTTTACCTGTTTACTATAACGGAAATTTCCATGTATGCAGATGGAAGAGATGCGCAGGGCAAGGGCGCGGAGGGAGTGGAGAGATTCCACGTGCTCTCTGGGGGGCCACCCTCCAGGATCCTCCTGTTTCGTTTCAGGAAGCTCCCTTTTGTACTTTCTCACTTCTCCGACATTTCTCAGCTCCTTTACTCCCCTCTTCCTCATTGTTTCTTTAAAAGGCCCAAATCACCTCTGCCCAAATCGGAATAGAGCTCAGCTCCTTCCCTGCTTTCAGTAGTTACTAAATAAAATCTGTTTTTTCGCCACTTTAACTCCTGTCCTGTGGTGTTTCCGACCGCGATCTGATGCAGCGACTGGGTCCGGTTGGGAACCACCTCCTGCAGTTCGGGTATCCAGTGGGGAATTGGACTCCACATCCAGTGCTTGAACAAGCATTTGTTGAGGCACATTGAGGACACACTTTGATTCCGACAATTCTTTTTTTTTTTTTTTTTTTTCCTTCGGAGGCAGAGTTTTGCTCTTGTTGCCCAGGCTGGAGTGCGATGGCGCGATCTCGGCTCACTGCAACCTCTGCCTCCTGGGTTCAAGCGATTCTCCTGCCTCGGCCTCCCGATTAGCTGGGATTACAGGCACGCGCCACCATGCCTGGCTAATTTTGTACGTTTTTAGTAGAGACCGGGTTTCTCCATGTTGGTCGGGCTGGTCTCGACGTCAGGTGATCCACCTGCCTCAGTCTCCTAAAGCTCTGGGATTACAGGCGTGAGCCGCCGCGCTCCACCTGATTCCTACAATTCTAAATATACTCTCAGAAGCTAGGTTAGAGTCCCAGGTTTCTTTTGAAAGGTACCTCCTAAGCTGGAAGTTCTTCTTCCTGGCTCCTGTTTTGAATGGAATTCATTCCCTGGCCCCCGGAAAATTTTCGTTCCTGGCTCCTCGCGATGTCTTTCTGTCACCTCTATTGGAGCCTGTTTCTCTCACCGGAACCTCTCACTCAACTGAAACCCCTGTTCCTCCAATCCTGCTTCACCACATGGTCCCAATACTGTCCGTGTTCTTTCTCTGTGGCAAAACTTTTCTGAAGACCTTGAATTAAATTACCCTCTGGGGCTCCTCGGATATCCCCAAATTAATCCACCTAAGGGGACACGCAGAGCAAAACGGAACAAAATTCTCAAATGCATGATGGTCTGCTTATTTAAGGAAGAAGCCAAAAAATAACGAAATAATTTATACCTCACTCAAACCATTGAGGCTTTTATATCATGCCTTCAGAAGCATGTTTTTTCAACCCGGAAATCCTCACAGCAATTCCGTATCCCACTCCCAGCTCTCTCCTGCATCCTTCTCTCCCAGAATATCCTCTGCCAACCGAACCTCAACGCCCCTCAACTCCCTGTAACCTTAAGATTCATCAGTCCCAGATCTCCTACAGATGAAGCCAAAACCTTGGTCTCGGTCTGAATTACACGCCATCACCCTAAAGGAAAGGAAAAAGAAAATTTACTGAACAATTTAGAATTGTCCTAGGGTCATACTCTCCCTGACCTATATCAATGTAACCAGCTCTTGGTTGAATATGGAGATGATTCCTCTTGGTTTAAAAAAGCCAAACGAACCATCATTTCCAGGGACCTTTTTCCTCAGCCTACCCCTGACCCCTTCTGAAGACTGAAGGAAATAAGAGATAACTACTGGGAGGCATCTCTCAGTTCTAACCCGTTTGCTGTGTACAGTTTTGAGTATCTGACTGAAACCAATCAGCCATATAATCAAAACTGTATACAACAAAGGGATGAAACTGTGACAAACTGTCATCATCAACTGAAGACAACATAGAAGGTGCATTCAGGGTGGGAAATGACTTCCCCAAAACACCTCTGCTCTGCCTACAAGCTTTGTAAATGGTCTCGGTCTGAATTACACGCCATCACCCACCTAGAATTGCACACCGCGCCTAGAATTGAACACCGCGCCTAGAATTGCACAGCTCTCAAAAGGATGGAAAACTTTCAGGACTCTCTCGCAGAAAATCACTGACTCCCCTCCAAGGAAGTAAATGTCCAGCACTCCCAACTGCCACCGGACTCAAAGTTGAAAGGCACCTCGCCACGTTTCTTTTATTTATTTATTTATTATTTATGTACTTATTTATGAGACAGAGTCTTTGTCTGTCACCCAGGCTGGAGTGCAGTGGCACATCTTGGCTCATTACAAACTCCGCCTCCTGGATTCAGTGATTCTCCTGCCTCAGCCTCTCGAGTAGCTGAGACTACAGGTGTGCACCACTATACCCGGCTAATTTTTGTATTTTTAGCAGAGACGGGGTTTCATCATGTTGGCCAGGCTGGTCTCGAACTCATGGCCTCAGGTGATCCACCTGCCTTAGGCTCCCAATGTGCTGGGATTACAGACATGAGCCACCTCAACCAGCCCATGTTTCTCGTTGATACGGACACCTGGGTGAGACAATCGTCTACCCTTAACACCAGCCACCACCCTGCTTCCCGTGCTCCTTTCTCAGCATGCCCAGACTTTTTCAGTGGCAGGTTTTGATCATTTGTCTCACGATTTGCCTTTCTCAACCTCTTAATCTTTCTTTGGGGGCCTCCTAAAGCTCAGCACAACTTTTTTCTCAATTCTCTCATCCCCGTAAATCTGTTAAGAAGGGATCTTTTCAGGAATTGGAGTATCCAAATTCAGTGCACCCGCAAGGGAGCCCTCCGCAACTCCTGCCCTACCCCACCCCCAGGTTTATGTCACCTAATGGCTTTGTCCGACTTCTCTGAGGTCCTCTTCCCTTCAACCTAGCACTGTTCGACTAAGGACTTACGTCAACTGTTAGACAAATCCCTCCTTTGCGGGCAACAAACTACCGGTATTGGACATACATGGCCCGCAGAACTCCTTAAGGTGGAAACAGATCTTTCCATGCTCCTCCCTAAACTGCCCAATATCATTTAAAACCATGGGGCCTTGAAGGGCTCCATCCAGTAACCCAAGATTTATTAGATAAAACACTGCTAATCCCCACTTCTAGTCTACGCAACACTCCCATTATGGCCACTATAAAGCCAGGCGGAAGAGGATTTTCAGCCAGTCCAAGACTTGAGAACTATCAATACAAGTGTCAAACCTAGATTTCCCCTGATGCTCAACCCTAATACTGTGCTGGCTGTGACCCCTTCCAACATCTAATATTTCACCTGTCATCAATTTGCGTTCAGATTTTTTTCGGCATCCTTTTTCATAAAGATGCCCAGTATTTGTTTTTCTTCACCTGGGAAAATCAACAATATGTCTGGACAGTTATGCCCCAAGGAGATACTGAGGGCTTTATGTAAAGGACTTAAAATACCCAGAAAACTTCACTTTATTTCAGTATGTGGGTGATTTTCTGTGCCCTGTCAGTTATGACAGTGCTCTTCTGAACACTTAAGGCATTAGCAATAAAGGACCACCGGGTGGCTAATGATAAAGTTCTGCATTCAATATGTGGATCATGATATCTCAGCCCCAGGAAAAATTATCTCCACAGACTAGGCTTCTACTATTCAACAGTTTACTCTGCCAAAAACCAAAAGACAATAGAGAGATTTTTGGGGGTCAGAAACTGCAGGATCTCTCTGTAATTGCCTCCCCACTTTATGCCACGAGGAGGCAGTCATCTTCCCACCTGGTCACCTAGGACCCCCTATCCAAAGATGCTTGAGAACCTTAAGAGCTCTTTGTTTTCGATCTCTCTGACTAGGCAGGTGTCCCCTCCCTCCTGAAGCTGCGAGAATGGCTCTTCAATGGAGGGTATTTGAGTCGCTGCACTTCCCTGTTAGAACCTCCAAATAGGCGCTAAAGGGTTATTTTCTTTTTTTTTTTTTTTTTTTTTGAGATGGAGTCCCACTCTTGTCGCCCAGGCTGGAGTACAGTGGCGTGATCTCAGCTCACTGCAACCTCTGCCTGAGTAGTTGGGATTTCAGGCATGTGCCACCACACCTGGCTAATTTTTGTACTTTCAGTAGAGATGGGATTTCATCATGTTGGCCAGGCTAGTCTCGAACTCCTGACCTCAAGTGATCCACCCACCTCAGCTTCCCAAAGTGCTGGGATTACAGGCAAGAGCCATCATGCCTGGCCGGGCTCTCAATTTTCACATCTCATCTTGGACTTCCCGATTACTCCCTACCTTCTTCCATGTGGATTTCTCCCTACCTTCTTCCAAATGGCCAGGCAGCCCGACTTCAAGAACACTCTCCATGCTCAAAGCCTGCAGGCACCAGTGCCCTCAGGTGCCCTCCCTGCTACCAAGATACCCAAGAGGAAGGTCCATACAGCTGAAGGGACAGTGGAGGAAGAGCTGAAGTGAAGACTGATGAGGTTATCAGCTAAACCTATCCCTACAAAAATGAAAACAAATCCAAAACAGGCAGCAGGAAAGGATAAATCTTCAAACAACAACAACAAAATGCAAAGAAAAAGGAAATGGGAGTATAAGACAAACAGGCCAAAGTAGCTAACCCAGAAAGTAAAGATTTTCCTGCAGAAAATAGAGAAACTGAAAATGAGGAGAGTCTACCCTCTACTAAAGCAGGAGAGAAAGAAGTCAAGTCTGGTTAACATCCTTCACCCTTGTCTTATCAGTGGTCCCTGTCTCCCTTCTTGTGCAATTCCTAGAACTATTTTTATCAAATACTATATTTTATAAACACAAAAGTAGCTCTGCAGTTTTGTTTTGTTTTGTTTTGTTTTGTTTTTTGAGATGGAGTTTCGCTCCTATTGCCCGGGCTGGAGTGCAATGGCGTAGTCTCAGTTCACTAAAACCTCCACTGCCTGGGTTCAAGCAATTCTCCTGCCTAAGCCTCCTGAGTAGCTGAGATTACAGCCATATGCCACCACACCTGGCTAATTTTGTATTTTTAGTAGAGGCGGGGTTTCTCCATGTCTCAAACTCCTGACCTCAAGTGATCCACCCACTTTGACATTCCAAAATGCTGGGATTACAGGCGTGAACCACTGCGCCTGGCCCAGTTTTTTTGTTTGTTTGTTTTGTTTTTTTTTTGAGACAGAATTTTGCTATCACCCAGACTAGAGTGCAATGGCACACTCATAGCTCACTGCAGCCTTAACTCCTGGACTCAAGCAATCTTTCCACCTCAGCCTCCCAAGTAGCTGGGAGTGCAGGCACATGCCACCATGCCCTGCTAATTATATTTTTAAAGACATGGTCTCACTATGTTGCCTGGGCTGGTGTAACTCCTGGCCTCAAGCAGTCCTCCCAGCTCAGCCTCCCAACTTGCTGGGATTAAAGGCATGAACCTCCACATCCAGCCTGGAAATATTTTTAAGAAGGAGAAAATCTGATTTTTAAAATGTAAATGCTTTTTTTTTCCTTTGGAGACAAGGTTTCACTCTGTCACCAAGGCTAGAGTGGCGTGGCAAGAACAAGAACATGGCTCACCGCAGCTTTGATCTCCTGGGCGCAAAGAATCCTTCTGCCTCAGGGTCCTGAAGAGCTGGGACTACAGGCATGCGCCGCTGTGCCCGGCTATTTTATTTTTTTATTTTTTTGCAGAAATGGGTTTTTGCCATGTTGCCCAGGCTGGTCTTGAACTCCTGGGCTCAAGCAGCCCTCCCACCTCAGCCTCCTAAAACGCTGGGATTACAGGCTTGAGCCACTGCTCCTGGCCTAAGTGCTTTATTTTTTTTTTTTTAAAGAAGCAAAATCATTTGCTGTTTATTTTTTATACAACGAGAAAACTGTGGGCTATGAATTATGGAAGGATTTGACTGTTGTGGGTGTCAGCTTAGCAAACCATAGGTGGAGAGGGTAGTTCTATATCCTGTAATACAAAGCTGTCGGGAATTCTTGTAATTTTATGTTGTCTGGCATCCACTTCAAATATAAGTTGGGCTTTCTTGTACCAGCTTCATCACCCTGGACACCATTTGCAGTTCTCAACCCTCCACCTCCTCTCAGTTCCTCCAGGTAGATGATCCAACAACCTACTTTAAACACCGCGTCCTGGTGACCACTTCGCTAGGGCACAGCTAGGCTCAACCTACTAGACTCACCCACTGGCCCCCACACCCTGCATGGACTGCACAGATACGCCACAGCATGCGTGCCCCCACTGAACTGGTCCTGCTTACTCTAAACTCACCAGTTAGAACTCCCCACAGGGGATGGGCGTGGTGTCTTACACCTGTTATCCCAGCATTTTGGGAGGCCAAGGTGGGTGGATCGCCTGAGGTCAAGGAGTTTGAGACCAGCCTGGCCAACATGGTGAAATCCCATATCTACTAAAAATACAAAAAATTAGCCAGGCATGGTGGCGGGCACCTGTAATCCAGAGGCTGAGGCAGGAGAATCGCTTGAACTCGGGAGGCAGAGGTTGCAGTGAGCTGAGATCCTATCTCTGCACTCCAGCCTCGGCAACAAGAACGAAACCCTCAAAAAAAACTCTCCATGGGAAACTTCCTTGGGTGACACTCTGGACCCCTCTAAAGGCTTGAACCACAGTTCCCATGCACGCTCTCACATGCTCCCCACCCGCTGCCTGAGCAGGCATGTCCCAGGCGGCTCCCCACTTCCCGCTGGGTCTGCACTGCGTGCTGTTCTCTTCTCTCTGCGATCTGTCACTGACACACTGCTTTTCTTACTTCAGGATAAAGAATTATTCTGTGAAAAGCGTAATATAAACATCCCCTCCAGGGCAGCCCCTTCAGGACAGGCTAGACTTTATAGCTACTCTCTGTCTCTGGAGCAAATTAGAGGAAAGATCAAATTAGAGGAAAATAAAACCGGTGCAGCAAGCAGAGTGCATGGTCATGTCCACAAGGGACACAACAAATGCCTCTGACCTGCTTGTAGCTTGCTGTGGCTCTCCCCCGTGGCTAGCACCACAGTTCCCCTGCACACTTGCGCGTACTCCTCACCCGCTGCCTGAGCATGCACGTCCCAGATGGCTCCCTGCTTCCCCGGTGGCCCTGCACCATGTGCTGTTTTCTTCTCTCTGGGATCTGTCATTGATAACAGCTTGCTGGAGGGGTGTGGTGCTGCTGTGGGGCTGCATAAAGCCCTCCTCCGCCTGTTGCTCAGATGTCCACCCTAAAGTGTCACCACTGCCATTATCAATCTAAGTCCTCCCAAAGAGAGCCATGCGACCAGGCATCTCTGGTCTAACAAGAATAAACCACATAGAGGCTCCTGATTGACTAAAGTTAAAGACAAGACAGATTAAAGACCAGAGGGTCCTCCCTGCCTCCAGCCAACGGGAGATAATGGGCGTGAAACAATTGCAAGATTACTGTCTCCGCCTGGGTGAGGCTAAATGCTAAAGGGAACTAGGAAACTAACACCCAGAGCAAGGGAAGGAGGACTTCTCCCCTCCGGCCTCTGAGTGAGTGACTCCTACCTGGCCTACCAGTCCTAACCCCAATGGGAGAAATAATCTCACCACAGGAAACCAAAGGCACCACCAAAGGTGAAATACCGCCCAGGCCTGTGGTCACTAGATTGGTCCTTATCTTGTTTCTGTTGCTCTCTGTCAGATGGCTACCACCAGGAGCTTGTCAGGTGAACATCAAAAGACTGGGGCGGGGGCGGGATGGGGGGAATTGTAGTTGCCTATAAATAAAAGCCATTCTAAAGATTTTACTTTCAAAAGGGGTCGGGTGTGTGTGGTGGCTCATGCTTGTAGTCCCAGCCTCTCAGGCAGCTGAGGCAGGAGGATCACTTGAGCCTAGGAGTTCAAAGCTGCAGTGATCTATGATCGCACCAATGTTTTCCAGTCTGGCTGACAAAGCAAGACCTTGTCTCAAAAAAAAAAAGGCAAAAAGAAAGAAAGAGAGAGAGAAAGAAAGAAAGAGAGGGGGAAGGAAGAAAAGAAAAGAAAAGGAAACCACTCCGTTTTTTTGGTTTTGTTTTGTTTTGTTTGAGATGGAGTTTCACTGTTGTTACCCAGACTGGAGTGCAATGGCACGATCTCGGCTCACCGCAACCTCCGCCTCCTGGGTTCAAGCAATTCTCCTGCCTCAGCCTCCCGAGTAGCTGGGACTACAGGCGCGCACCACCATGCCCAGCTAATTATTGTATTTTTAGTAGAGACGCCGTTTCGCCTTGTTGACCAGGATGGTCTCGATCTCTTGACCTCGTGATCCACCCGCCTCAGCCTCCCAAAGTGCTGGGATTATAGGTGTGAGCCACCGCTCCCGGCCAAGGAAACCACTCCTTAATCTTTACTCTCACTGTCAGAATGAGGATCCCTTGAAGTCAGGAGTTCAAGACCAGCCTGACCAACACAGTGAAACCCCGTCTGTACTGAAAATACAAAAACTAACCAGGCATGCTGGTGTGCGCCTGTAATCCCAGCTCCTTGGGAGGCTAAGGCAGGAGAATCACTTGAACCTGGGAGGCAGAGGTTGCAGTCAGCTGAGATCACACCACAGCACTCCAGCCTGGGTGACGGATTGAGATTCTGTCTTGAAAAAAAAAAAAAGCATTGTGTGCACTCTGTAACATCTTTGGTTATGGTAGTCCAGTTTTCCTAATAACTGTTAATATGCTGCAGAAAATTGAAAATTTGAGCATGTAATTTATACATTACATTGTAAATTAACAGCTCTTAAGGAAAAATTGCCTCCAGCTTTTAAGCTGAAAAGTCACTGGAATCATTTTAGAAAAGATCATAAGAACAAGGCTTTTGGGCCGGGCACGGTGGCTCAAGCCTGTAATCCCAGCACTTTGGGAGGCCGAGGCGGGTGGATCACGAGGTCAAGAGATAAAGACCATCCTGGTCAACATGGTGAAACCCTGTCTCTACTAAAAATACAAAAAATTAGCTGGGCATGGTGGCGCGTGTCTGTAATCCCAGCTACTCAGGAGGCTGAGGCAGGAGAATTGCCTGAACCCATGAGGCGGAGGTTGTGGTGAGCCGAGATCGTGCCATTGAACTCCAGCCTGGGTAACAAGAGGGAAATTCCGTCTCAGAAAAAAAAAGAACAAGGCTTTTGAGATTTTCATTCTAATACATTAAGAATTGTATTCAAATGGAAATGTGTGTGTACTGATCCTCAACACAGCCCGATACCCCCCTACTACAAGAAAAAAGAAACCAAAATAACTAGTGCTGGCCAGATAATAGAGAAGTTGGGACCCTTGGGCACTGTTGGTAGGAATGTAAAATAATATAGTCATTATGGAAAACAATATGCAGGGTTCTTAAAAAAATGAGTCAGTCACAAAAGGACTCCTATGAAGGATCTAAAGGAGTCAAAATTGCCAAGTTTTGTGGGGCACACTTGTAATCCCAGCTATTTGAAAGGCTGAGATGGTAGAATTGATTCAGCCCAAGGAGGTGGAGCCTGCAATGAGCTGTGATCCCATCATTCATTCCAGCCTGGGCAACAGAGTGAGACCCAGTCTCTTAAATAAAAATTGGAAAAAAAAAAAAAATATATATATATATATATATATAAAAGCAGGCCAGGTGTGATGGCTCATGCCTGTAATCCCAGCACTTTGGGAGGCTGAGGTGGGAAGATCACGAGGTCAGGCGATCCAGACCATCCTGGGCAACACGGCGAAGCCCTGTCTCTACTAAAAATACAAACATTAGCCGGGTGTGGTAGCACGAGCCTGTAGTCCCAGCTACTCGGGAGGCTGAGGCAGGAGAATTCCTTGAACCCAGGAGGCGGAGGTGGCAGTGAGTTGAGATCACGCCATTGCACTCCAGCCTGGGCGACAGAGCGAGACTCATTCTCAAAAAAAAAAAAAACCACAAAACACAAAAAACAGCCAGGCACAGTGGCTCACGCCAATAATCTGAGCCTTGAGGCCAGGAGTTTGAGACCAGCCAGGACAACAAAGGGAAACTCTGTCTCTACAAAATATTTAAAAATTAATAGGGGGCCGGGTGCAGTGGCTCATGCCTGTAATCCCAGCACTTTGGGAGGTGAAGGCGGGTGGATCACGAGGTCAGGAGATCCAGACTATCCTGGCCAACATGGTGAAACCCCGCCTCTACTAAAAACACAAAAATTAGCCGGGTGTGGTGGTATGAGCACTGTAGTCCCATCTACTCAGGAGGCTGAGGCAGGAAAATCACTCGAACCTGAAAGGCAGAGGTTGCAGTGAGCTAAGATCTCGCCATTGCACTCCAGCCTGGGCAATAGAGCGAGACTCCTTTTCAAACAAACGGCCAGGTACAGTGGCTCATACCAGTAGTTCCAGCCATGAGAGAGGGTCCCTTGAGGCCAGAAGTTTGAGACTAGCCAGGGCAACATAGGGAAACTCTGTCTCTACAAGAGATTTAAAAATTAGCAGGGTGTGCTGGTGAGTGCCTGTAGTCTCAGCTACTTGGGAAGCTGATGTAGGAGGATCGCTTGAGCCCGGGAGTGAGCTGTGATCTCAACATTGCACTCGCACTCCAGCCTGGGTAACAGCATAAGACCCTGTCTGAAAAAAGAAAAGAAAGAGGGAGAGAGAGAGGAAGGGAGGAAGAGAGGGAGGGAGAGAGGAAGGAGGAAGGAATGGAGGAGGGAGGAAGCGAGGGATGGAGGGAAAGAAGGAAGAAGGAAGGAAGGAAGGTAGGTTGGTTTAAGAAGAGAAAGACTAAATAATGTAGTGAAAAATCACAGAGACAGTAGAAAGAGGTTACCAAAGGCCAAGAAAGAGGGAAGGAGAATCAGTGTTTACTGGTTATAGAGTTTTCGATTTGCAAGAAGAAAAAGTTCTGGGGATTTGTTGCACAATAATGTGAATACACTTAACATTACTGAACTGCACGCTTAAAATGGTAAATATGATAAATTTAATATTATGTGTTTCTTGCTACAAGTTTTTTTTTAATTTTTTTTTTTTACTTTTGGATGTGCTTTTACACAAGCTACAAGTTTAAACATTTCTGTTTTCAGGAAAAGAGGAGGGAGAACAAGGGGCAGACTAGTTTCTAGGGCATTCACAGTGGGCTCCAAGCTACAGTTCACTACATTAGAGAAGCAGCAGTTTGCTGAGAGAGCACCAGGCCCTAAAATTCGTGATTTACTAAGAGACACTCAGAATCTCCAAAACCAGTCTTTACACAATTGGGGATGCACCCTATAGTGCAGAATCTGCTAAAACAATGCAAACTATCCAATCCCAAATTTGCGCCATTTGCTTACCTTGCTTTGCCCATTCCTTCCTGGGAAATCCACAATAAAGGGTCTGCCAGTGTTTTCCCTCTCTCTACCCCTTGCTCATTCCGCGTTGTCACTTCCCTGTGTGGCCCTGTGTGGAGTGATCCCCGCTCCCGTGTCTTGGGGACTGTGAGTTTAATTAAAAAATGAATTGTTCGGCTGGGCGCGGTGGCTCAAGCCTGTAATCCCAGCACTTTGGGAGGCCGAGGAGGGTGGATCACAAGGTCAAGAGATCGAGACCATCCTGGTCAACATGGTGAAACCCCGTCTCTACTAAAAATACAAAAAATTAGCTGGGCATGGTGGCGCGTGCCTGTAATCCCAGCTACTCAGGAGGCTGAGGCAGGAGAATTGCCTGAACCCAGGAGGAGGAGGTTGTGGTGAGCCGAGATCGCGCCATTGCACTCCAGCCCGGGTAACAAGAGCGAAACTCCGTCTCAAAAAAAAAAAAATGACTTGTTCATTGGCGATCATTTGCGTGTCTGTGGTTTTACTATACCTGCTCAAAACAAGTCCGGGGCATATTTTTAGGACAACTGGAGAAGCAAGCAGGATATGTGGACAGCAGATAAAGATGATGAGTCCATAGAGTGCTCTGGGCTTAATAGCTGGTGCCGGTACACAGCTGCCACTGCCCGAGAGGGCACCTCCAGTTTTGCCAGCTTGCTGCTTGGTGGCTACTGCTTGTGTTGTTTTTTAAAATAATTTTTTTTTTGTTCTTAAGAGACAGGATCTCGTTATGCTGCTCAGGCTGGAGTGCAGTGGCTATTCAAAGGCGCAGTCCCACTACTGATCAGCACCGGAGTTTTGACCTGCTCTGTTTCCGACCTGGGCCGGTTCACCCCTCCTTAGGCAACCTGGTGGTCCCCGCTCCCCGGAGGTCTCCGCTCCCCGGAGGTCACCGTATCGATGCTGAACTTAGTGCAGACAACCAATCCGCATAGCGCACTACAGCCCAGAACTCCTGGGCTCAAGCGATCCTCCCGCCTCAGCCTCCGGAGTAGCTGGGACTACAGGCACGCACCACCGCGCTCAGCGCTCGTGTTGTTTTGTTGAACAATGCCTTGATTTTTAGCCTAAAGCTGGGAAGCTGGAAAAGCTGAGTCCCCAGGCAGCTCCATGGAAAGTGCGACATATGGCAGCACGGGTGGCTCCTAGCCATGGGGAGTGCTGCCGGCGGTATCGCGTGCACTAGCGTGCCGCAGCGTGCCACGAAGTGTTCCCAGACGAAAAGACGAGGGGGGATGTGTCCCATAAAGAATTCCAAGACAAAAAAAAAAAAAAAAACTGGGACCTGCATTCACTCAAAGATTCCCAAGATGAAAAGACTGGGATATACTGTACCCCCCAAAGAATTGTGAGACGAGAAGACTGGGGTGTATGGCACTGCAGATGAATCCAAGACAAAAAGAGTAGGGCATACAGTACCTCCAAAGAATTCCAAGAAAAAGATTGGGGCAACTGGAAGTAACCAAGATGTCTCTCAATAGGCAAATAATGTTTAAAACTGCAACACATTGAAAAAAAACTGGGGCATATGGTTCCCCAAATAATTCCAAGATGAACTGGGAGTGTGGTACCCCAAAGCATTCTAAAATGAAAAGAATGTGGTGCATGGTACTGCAAAGAATCTAAGACAGTAACACTGAGGTATACAGTTCCCCCAAAGACCCCAAAATGAAAAGATTGGGGCATCCATCTCCGAAAACAATTCCAAGACAGATGACTGGGACTTGTCACTGAAATAATTCCAAGATGAAAAGACTGGGGTGTATGACACCGCAAACGATTATGACACAAAAAGATTAGGGAGCACAGCACTGCAAAGGATCCCAGGATGGAAAGACTGGGGCATGCGATCTCTCAAAAGATTCCAAGATTAAAAGACTGGAGCATATAGCCCTGCAAATGATTCCAAGACGAAAAGACTACAGACTGCAGCCCTGCAAGTGATTCCAAGATGAAAACACTGGGTTACACGGTCCCCCAAAGAATTCCAAGATGAAAGGACTAGGGCATATGACAGCACAAATGATTCCAAGACAAAAACTATGGAATAAATCACTGCAAACGATTCCAAGTTAAAATGACTGGGGTATATGGTTCCCTGAAAAATTTCAAGATGAAGACTGGGAAGTCCCGTCCCCCAAATAATTCCAAGAAAAAAACTAGAAAATACAGCACTGCAAATGATTCCAAAATGAAAAGGCTGGGGTGGATGACTCTGCAAATGATTCTAAGACAAAAAGACTGGGGTATACAGTCTCCAAAAAGATTCCAACACGAAAAGATGGGTGTACAATACCACAAAATTCTAAGACAAAAAGACTGGCGCATACAGAGTCCCAAAGACTCCTAGATTAAAAGACTGGGGTGATATTTCCTGCAAAGAGTTCCAAGATTAAAAGATTGGGGCATATGGCACTGCAAATGATTCCAAGACAAAGAGATTGGGATATACAATCTCGCAAAAGATTCCTAGATTTAAAAAAAATAACAAAAACAAAAACTGATGAATACAGTCCCCCAAAGAATTCCAAAAGAAAAAGACTAGGGCATAAGCTGCCCCCAAAGATTCCATGACAAAAAGTCTCAGGCATAAGGCACCCTCAAAAGATTCCAAGATGAAAAGACTGGAGCATAGTGTCTCACAAAAGATCCACGATGAAAACACTGGGGTGTACTGTCCATCAGAGAATTCCAAGATGAAAAGATGAGCGCATACAACACTGCAAATGACTCCAAGACGAAAGACTGGGGCATATGACACCCCAAAAAAGTCCACGGTGAAATGACTAGGGCGTAGGGCATTACAAGTGATTCCAAGACATAAAAAATGAGACATACAGTCTCCCAAAACATTCCAAGATGTTAAAACTGGTGAATACAGAACCCCCAAAGAATTCCACAACAAAAAGACTGGGACATACAGTCTCCCAAAAGATTCCAAGATGAAAACCTCGTGCATATGGTCCCCCAAAGAATTCTAAGATGAAAAAACCCAGCTTAAAGTATCCCAAAGGTTTCCAAAACGAAAAGATTGGGGTGTACAGCACTGCAAACGGTGCCAAGACAAAAAGCCTAGGGCATACTGTTCCCCTAGAGGATTACAAAATGAAAAGATTGGGTGTACAGTTCCCCAGAAAATGTCAAGACGAAACGATCAGGAAGTACGCACTGCAAACAGTTACAAGATGAAAATACCGGGGCAGACGGTCTCCCAAATGATTCCAAGACAAAAAGACTGGGTCTTATGGCCCCGAAGAATCCCAAGATGAAAAAACTAGGGCATCTGGCAATACTAAAGATTCCAGGACAGGCCGGGCACAGTGGCTCACGCCTGTAATTCCAGCACTTTGGGAGGCCAAGGTGGGCAGATCGCGAGGTCAGGAGGAGATCGAGACAGTCCTGGCCAACATGGTGAAACCCCGGTTCCACTAAAAATACAAAAATTAGCTGGGCATGGTGGCGTGTGTCCCAGATACTCGAGAGGCTGAGGTAGGAGAATCGCTTGAACCAGAATCAGAGGTTGCAGTGAAACGAAATTGCGCTACTGCACTTCAGCCTGGCGACAGAGCGAAAGTTTGTTTAAAAGCAAACAAACAAAAACATTCCAAGACAAAAAGACTGGGGGGTACGGTACAGCAAATGATTCCAAGATGAGGAGTGAGGCATAGGGTATTACAAAGAGTCAAACGCGAGCAGAGCGCAGCACCACGTACCGCAAACAGCAGACTGCCCAATCACCAACACCAACAGTTCCCAGATGCTTACACTGCCGCCTACCGTCTCCCATAGTCATCCGGGCCCAGGCTGTGCTCCGTGGCATTTCAAGGGGCCGCGTGGGAGGATAGCTGTAGCCCGAGTTTGAGACCAGCATGGGCAACAGAGCGAGACCCTGTCTCTACAAAAAAAGAAAAAGAAAGAAAATTAGCAAGGGATATTGGTGCGTGCCTTTAATCCTAGCAACACAAGAGGATGAGGCAGGAGGATCACTTGAGCCCAAGAGTTCCAGGTTACAGTGAGCTATGATCGCACCACTGCACTCAGCCTGGGTGACCCTGTTTCAAAAGAAGAAAAGAAAAGCCCACCAGGGAGGGTGGCCCATGCCTATAATCGCAGCACTTTGGGAGGCTGAGGCAGGAAGATTACTTGAGCTCAGGAGTTTGAGACTCACCTGGGAAACAGGGCAAGAATTCATCTCTACAAAAAGTCAAACTCTACAAAATCTCTACAAAATCAGCTGGGCATGGTGGTGTACGCCTGTAGTCCTAGCTACTGAGGAGGCTAAGGTGCAGGGATTGCTTGAGCCAGGAGGTCGAAACTTCAGTGAGCAGTGATTCCACCAATGCACTCCAGTCTGGGTGACAGAGAGAGACCCTATTTCAAAAAAAAAAAAAAAAAAAAAAACCACCTAGAGACAGCATAGAAGCTCTGTGCACTTTCCCATGTACTTTGTCCTATGCATCACTTCCATCTGGCTATCTCTGACTCCTAGCCTTTGTAATAAACTGGAAATATATGGAGTAAACTATTTTCCTGAGTTCTCCAAGCTGATCTAGCAAATTAACGCATGTGAGAGGCACTCATGGGAACCCCGGACACATATGGAGCTGGCCATAAGAACAGGCTACAACCCGGCCTGGAAAATGGGGGCAATCTTGACTGAGTCCTTGACCTGTGGTGTCTGTACCATCTCCAGATACAGTCAGAATTAAGTTGATTCATAGGACACTACTTGATGTCCATAGAGAATTGGAAAATTGCTTGCTGTGGGAAAACCTCTGAATCTTGTGGCAGAAGTATTGAGAATACCTTGAAAGTATACAAAAAAAACTCTGTGGCCGGGTGCAATGGCTCACACCTGTAATCCCAGTATTTTGTGAGGCTGAGGCAGGCAGATCACTTGAGGCCAGGAGTTTGAGACTAGCCTGGCCCACATGGCAAAACCCCATCTCTACTACAAATACAAACATTAGCCAGGCATGATGGCACACACCTAAAATCACAGCTACTTGGGAGATTGAGGCAGGAGAATCACCTGAAACCGGGAGGCAGAGTTTGCAGTGAGCCAAGATTGCACCACTGCACTCCAGCCCGAGCCACAGAGCAAGGCTCTGCCTCAAAAAAAAAAAAAAAAAAGAAAAGAAAAAAGTTTGTTTGTCCCATCATATACACAGTATGTGGCATATAGTAATCTTTTACTATAATCTCCTTTTCTATCTCTGGTCCCCTCTAATTCCCTATCTTCCCCCTATTTCTAGTGTCCCTCTAGTTTCTATTTTATTACTTGTAGGTAAGGCTTCTCAATTTTTTCTCAGTCTGACATAAATACCAAATAAAATACACTGATCACAGGCACTATATAAATTTTTAGCACAATATATTCTCAGTTCTTTATTTGTAATCTGGGGAAGAAACCTATGAATAAACCATTCTAGGTTTGCTATACAAAGGAAACAAGATAATGCATGTAAATGCCTAGCATAGCATCTGGCTCACAGTAAAAGCTCAGTAAGTGTGCAATATCACTGTTATAACCTTACATGATTAATCCTTTTGTAAGAATGTATGATGAAATATTTCACACAACACGACTTTGTTAAAACTTAATAATTTCTAAGCTTCTAGTAATTTAGTGATCAATGGCTCCAATCAGAGAGTTGATTTGATATTATTTTGGATTTACATTGAGACTACTGTGAGCAACAAAATAATGGCTTCCTGCTGTTACAGTAAAGCTACATTGTGCTCATATTCCATCCTTGACAAGTGGGACGTGCTGATTCTGTGATAATTTTCTACTAAATTACTTTATTTATTTTGCAGCAAATGATTTATGGAGATGAGTTTGTTTCCTGTGATGAATATCAGTACAACATAACCAGGTTACTTGCTATTATCTCACTGACCTGCTATCATCCAATTGACTAAAGAATTGATTAACTGTATATCTCAGCAACAAAGAAACCCAGCTTTTTCAAAGCAATTCTGTTTAAACACTATATTAAGCTTGATGAATACATTATTTACTGATTGCTTGAGAAAAACATAAAAGGAAGATATGTGCACCCTGTAGGAAATTACCGAAGAGCACCCAATCAATATGAGCAGATCCACTTGCAACACCTAGAAGACAGTCCTTTTTAAAAAAATCAAGTTTTATTTATTTAAGGCTGAAACAAATGAGAGTGAATATTCCTGTATACATTTGAATAAAAGGTAAAATGGCTGAACACTTGCTACAATCATGTTTTTCCTCTCTGCATTTTTAATACATTTCTGAGGAAATCTCAAAATGCCGCTTTTACACAATGTTGGGGATATTATAATCCCTCCTACAAGATCAGCTGTTTTCAGTGTATGCTGAAATTCAGCCCTTCCCATCCAACCTCCAAAAGTCCCAGAGGGAGACCCACCAAGAAACACTATATTTATATATGAAGTATCACTCCAGAGCAAGGAGTCCCCCCCAGACAAGAAAGGAAGAACTATTTTGTTTCACTCTCTTCTAAAATCTTCCCAACTTCTTTAGTGCATATAAAGAACTGAAATTCAGTATACATTTATATGTGTGTCAATAGTGATACAATCATTCCAGAGGTAGATGATTTTACTTTGTATAACGTTAATGAAATGAAAGTCCCATTTAGGCAGAATGACAGAAAGACCATGTTTAATGTTATCAATATAATTGAGTGATAGAATAAATAATTTATATCAACATGACATTTTCCATATGGTAACCAAAAATTGATTTGACTAAGCTTTTATATCCTGAACGTGCTGGCGGCTTTGGAATTAAAGAGAAAATCGCCAGCTCTTCTGAATTGTAAGTGGTACTTTTAGATATTAATTCCTTAGATGAACTCTTCCCTGCCTCCACAAACCTATATCCCAGCCTAAATCAGCGCCCCTGCTCTAAGCTCCTCACTTAGAGCAACTGTTATTATGTATGTGGAAGCTTATTTCATGGATGTCTGTCTCCCTCAGCAGCCTGCGGTTTTGCTTACCTTCAGACTCCCAGAGCCTAGCATAGTGCCTGACAAACAGCAGGGCTCAAGAGTATTTATTGAAGGAAAGACTATTCAGTAGGTTTTGATGAAGGATTCATGCACGTGGGCATCTTGGCAATAACTGTTTTGTCTGAGAAGGCAAACATGAACTGGAGAAGAGAATTTAAGTTCTTAATTATCATCAAATCCATTACTTCCTGGTGATTACTGTACCCCAAAGAATTCCACAACAAAAAGACTGGGGCATATACGGTCCCCCAAAGAATTCCAAGATGAAAAGACCCAGTGTACAATATCCCAAAGGTTTCCAAGATGAAAAGATTGGGGTGTACAGCACTGCAAACAGTGCCAAGACAAAAAGCCTAGCGCATACTGTCTCCTAAAGGATTGCAAAATTAAAAGATTGGGTGTACAGTTCCCCAGAAAATGTCAAGACGAAACGATCAGGGAGTACGCACTGCAAACAGTTGCAAGATGAAAATACCAGGGCAGATGGTCTCCCAAATGACTCCAAGACAAAAAGACTAGGTCATATGGCCCCCGAAGAATCCCAAGATGAAAAAACTAGGGCATCTGGCAATACTAAAGATTCCAATACAAAAAGACGGATGCGTACGGTACAGCAAATGATTCCTAGATAGGAGTGAGGCATAGAGTAGTAGAGAGTCAAACGTGAGCAGAGTGCAGAACAAGGAACAGCATACAGTAGAGTGCCGAATCACCAACACCAACAGTTCCGAGATGCTTACACTGCCGCCTACTGTCTCCCATGGTCATCCGGGCCCCAGGCTGTGCTCCCTGGCTCTTGCCTGGAATCCCAGCACTTAAACGGGCCGAGTGGGAGGATCTCTCGGGCCCAAGATTCTGAGACCAGCATGGGCAAAAAAGCAAGACCCTGTCTCTACAAAAAAACAAAAAAAGAAAATTAGCAAGGTATATTGGTGCGTGCCTGTAATCCTAGCCACTCAAGAGGATGAGGCAGGAGGATAACTTGAGCCCAAGAGTTCGAGGTTACAGTGAGGTATGATCACACCACTGCACTCTAGTCTGAGTGACCCTGTTTCAAAAGAAGAAACAAGAAAGGAAGAAAAAGAATAGAAAAGCCCGCCAGGCGTGGTGGCCCATGCCTGTAATCCCAGCACTTTGGGAGGCTGAGGCAGGAAGATCATATGAGCTCAGGAGTTTGAGACTCACCTGGGAAACAGGGCAAAAATTCATCTCTACAAAAAGTCCAAAATCAACTGGGCGTGGTGGTGTGTGCCTGTAGTCCCAGCTACTTAAGATGCTAAGGTAGGGGAAATACTTGAGACAGGGAGGTCAAAACTTCAGTAAGCAGTGATTCCATTAATGCACTCCAGCCTGGGTGACAGAGAGAGACCCTATTAAAAAAAAAAAAAAAATCCACCTAGAGACAGCATAGAAGCTCTGTGCACTTTCCCAGAATTAAGTTGATTCATAGGACACTTCTTGATGTCAATTGCTTGCTGTGGGGAAAACTCTGAATCTTCTGGCAGAAGTATTGAGAATACCTTGAAAGTATACAAAAAAAACTCTGTGGCCGGGTGCAATGGCTCACACCTGTAATCCCAGCACTTTGTGAGGCTGAGGCAGGCAGATCACTTGAGGCCAGGAGTTTGAGACTAGCCTGGCCCACATGGCAAAACCCCATCTCTACTACAAATACAAACATTAGCCAGGCATGATGGCACACACCTAAAATCACAGCTACTTGGGAGGTTGAGGCATGAGAATCACCTGAACCAGGGAGGCAGAGTTTGCAGTGAGCCAAGATTGCACCACTGCACTCCAGCCCGAGCCACAGAGCAAGGCTCTGCCTCAAAAAAAAAGAAAAGAAAAAAGTTTGTTTGTCCCATCATATACACAGTATGTGGCATATAGTAATCTTTTACTATAATCTCCTTTTCTATCTCTGGTCCCCTCTAATTCCCTATCTTCCCCCTATTTCTAGCGTCCCTCTAGTTTCTATTTTCTTACTTGTAGGTAAGGCTTCTCAATTTTTTCTCAGCCTGACATAAATACCAAATAAAATACACTAATCAAAGGCACCACATAAATTTTTAGGACAATCAATTCTCAGTTCTTTACTTGTAATCTGGGGAAGAAACCTATGAATAAACCATTCTAGGTTTGCTATACAAAAGACACAAGATAATGCATGTAAATGCCTAGCATAGCGTCTGGCTCACAGTAAAAGCTCAGTAAGTGTGCAATATCACTGTTATAACCTTACATGATTAATCCTTTTGTAAGAATGTATGATGAAATATTTCACACAACACGACTTTGTTAAAACTTAATAATTTCCAAGCTTCTAGTAATTTAGTGATCAATGGCTCCAATCAGAGAGTTGATTTGATATTATTTTGGATTTACATTGAGACTACTGTGAGCAACAAAATAATGGCTTCCTGCTGTTACAGTAAAGCTACATTGTGCTCATATTCCATCCTTGACAAGTGGGACGTGCTGATTCTGTGATAATTTTCTACTAAATTACTTTATTTATTTTGCAGCAAATGATTTATGGAGATGAGTTTGTTTCCTGTGATGAATATCAGTACAACATAACCAGGTTACTTGCTATTATCTCACTGACCTGCTATCATCCAACTGGCCAAAGAACTGATTAACTGTATATCTCAGCAACAAAGAAACCCAACTTTTTCAAAGCAATTATGTTTGAACACTATCCTAGGTTTGATGAATACATTATTTACTGATTGCTTGAGAAAAACATAAAAAGATGTGCACTCTGTAGGAAATTACTGAAAAGCACCCAATCAATATGAGCAGACCCACTTGCAACACCTAGAAGACAGTCCTTTTTAAAAAACCAAGCTTTATTTATTTAAGGCTGAAACAAATGAGAGTGAATATTCCTGTATACATTTGAATAAAAGGTAAAATGGCTGAACACTTGCTACAATCATGTTTTTCCTCTCTGCATTTTTAATACATTTCTGAGGAAATCTCAAAATGCCGCTTTTACACAATGTTGGGGATATTATAATCCCTCCTACAAGACCAGCTGTTTTCAGTGTATGCTGAAATTCAGCCCTTCCCATCCAACCTCCAAAAGTCCCAGAGGGAGACCCACCAAGAAACACTATATTTATATATGAAGTATCACTCCAGAGCAAGGAGTCCCCCCAAGACAAGAAAGGAAGAACTATTTTGTTTCACTCTCTTCTAAAATCTTCCCAACTTCTTTAGTGCATATAAAGAACTGAAATTCAGTATACATTTATATGTGTGTCAATAGTGATACAATCATTCCAGAGGTAGATGATTTTACTTTGTATAACGTTAATGAAATGAAAGTCCCATTTAGGCAGAATGACAGAAAGACCATGTTTCACGTTATCAATATAATTGGGTGATAAAAAATAATTTATATCAACATGACATTTTCCATATGGTAACCAAAAATTGATTTGACTAAGATTTTATCCCTGAACTTGCTGGTGGTTTTAGAATTACAGAGAAAATCACCAGCTCTTCTGAACGGTAAGTGGTACTTTTAGATATTGCTTCCCTAAATGAACTCTTCCCTGCCTCCACAAACCTATATCCCAGCCTAAATCAGCGCCCCTGCTCTAAGCTCCTCACTTAGAGCAACTGTTATTATGTATGTGGAAGCTTATTTCATGGATGTCTGTCTCCCTCAGCAGCCTGCGGTTTTGCTTACCTTCAGACTCCCAGAGCCTAGCATAGTGCCTGACAAACAGCAGGGCTCAAGAGTATTTATTGAAGGAAAGACTATTCAGTAGGTTTTGATGAAGGATTCATGCACGTGGGCATCTTGGCAATAACTGTTTTGTCTGAGAAGGCAAACATGAACTGGAGAAGAGATTTTAAGTTCTTAATTATCATCAGATCCATTAGTTCTTATTTTAGTTCCTCCTTTTTTATCAAAGGTTTTAAAAGAACACTGAGTACCTAGGAAAGCCACCCCCGCTCATGAGAAGTGTGTTCAATCTGTTCAGCCACTTCATTAGACTTGGACTTTGATAACAGGTCCCATTTCCCAGAAAAGATGATGAGATGTTTCTCTAAATTAGTATGAGGAGCAAACAAGTTCATAAAAACCATTGTTACTATCATGAATTGCTTATTATTAAAACAAGTTGACCTAACTCCACTCAAAGGAAGCAAGTACCAACCACATCTAATTATGTAAGTAGCATTTAACACATACAGTAATACTTAGCATTTCCTGAGTACAATGCTAAGCAACTTCACATGCATTGTCACATTGAACTCTCACAAGAATCCTGGGAGGTACTGTTATTATTTTCACGAGGCTAAGAGAGCTTTGGCACTTAGTAAAAGCGGTGAAGACCAGACTAAACATCTGGGTCTGTCTGACCTTGGGGCCTTCCTTCTTAACCCCTGTACACACGGTCTCTCTGAGTAATGATCTGTTAAGGTGTTCATCTCCCTTACTAAACTAAAACATCAAAGGCAAGAAATATCTTTTACTCATTCTTGTATCTTAGCAAGGAGCAGAGTGCTGGAAACATAATAGGTGCTCAATAAAGAAGGAAGTGCTTTCTCAGTCATCAAATGATGCTATGCTTAGTATGGTTTTAAAGTTATGTACACTTAACTATATTATGTATAGATATAAAATACAAAATAAGACAAATTGTATGTAATAAGTCAAATAATACATATATAAATATATATAGTTGTTTTTGACTTTTTTTTTGAGACGGGTCTCAGTCCATCATCCAGACTGAGTGCTGTAGCACAATCACAGCTCACTGTAGCCTACATCTCCTGGACTCAAGTGATCCTCCCACTTAAGCCTCCCAAGTAGCTAGGATTACAGGCACGAACCACCACATCTGGATAGGTTCTGATTTTTTGGAGAGACAATGTCTTGCTATATTGTCCAGGCTGGTCTCGAACTTCTTGATGCAAGCAATCCTCCTACCTTGGCCTCCCAAAGTGCTAAGCTTACAGGCATGCGCCATTGCACCTGGTGCATTTTTATTAATTTTTTTTTTGAGAGAGAGGAGTCTTGCTCTGCCGCCCAGGCTGGAATGCAATGACGACATCGCGGCTCACTGAAGCCTCTGCCTCTTGTGTTCAAGGGATTCTCCTGCCTCAGCCTCCTGAGTAGCTGGGATTACAAGTACACGCCACCACGCCTGGATAATTTTTGTATTTTCAGTAGAGATGAGGTTTTACCATGTTGGTCCGGCTGGTCTCGAGTTCCTGACCTCATGACATGCTCACTTAGGCCTCCCAAAGTGCTGGGATTATAAGCATGAGCCACTGTGCCCAGCCTTTTATTAAATTATTAATCCATATCTTATGTCAAAGCATAAGACATTGCAGTTTGTTAGGTCAAAAATGGTCAAGATCAAATACCAGCACTTTTACATGGCACAAGCTAATTTTTTTTTTTTTTTTTGAGACAGAGTCTTGCTCTGTTGCCCAAGCTGGAGTGCAGTGGCAAGATCTCGGCTCACTGCAACCTCCACCTCCCAGGTTCAAGCAATTCTCCTGCCTCAGCCTTCTGAGTAGTTGGGACTACAGGTATGCACCACCACGCCCGGTTAATTTTTGTATTTTTAGTAGAGACCAGGTTTCACCATGTTGGTCAGGCTGGTCTCAAACTCCTGACCTCATGATCCACCTGCCTCAGCCTCCCAAAGTGCTGGGATTACAGGTGAGAGTCACCACACCCAGCCAAACCAGCTAATTTTTTTTTAAAAGCTCCATCAACTATCAGTAATATAATTAAGTAAAATTCTCCAGTGCCAGATTTTTCCACTCAATTAGAGTTTGTTTTTTTGTTTTGTTTTGTTTTTTTGAGACAGAGTTTCGCTCTCGTTACCCAGGCTGGAGTGCAATGGCACGATCTCGGCTCACTGCAACCTCCGCCTCCTGGGTTCAAGCAATTCTCCCACCTCAGCCTCCTGAGTAGCTGGGATTACAGGCACGCGCCACCATGCCCAGCTAATTTTTTGTATTTTTAGTAGAGACGGGGTTTCACCATGTTGACCAGGATGGTCTTGATCTCTTGACCTCGTGATCCACCCACCTTGGCCTCCAAAAGTGCTGAGATTACAGGCTTGAGCCACCGCGCCCGGCCCTAGAGTTTTATCATTATAAGCTATTAAAGAGAAAATTTCATAAAACATTAAGGATGTCATACCTATAAGCACTTTCTTCTAGGTTTAATAATCTAAGTTTGATCCAACTTTGTATTTTATTATTTTTCATGCCAGTACGGAAAATTTGGTCCTAATGAAAATTCAAGCAGGCACATATATATTACACATGGCTTGGATTCACCATCTTTTTCAGCTGCCAGATTGCCTATCTCCTTTCAAACTCCTTGTCTATGAAGTCTTCTCTTTTTCAGATTAACTCCACCTTTATCCTATGCCTGATCCACCCCCAGTGTTCCTCAAGCACTTTCGTAATAATCATATTTCACGTTTATAGTGATCACTTTTTGTTGAATATTGGTCTCTATTGTATCTAATTATGTAAAGCATTCAAAATAGAGGAACTATACCCAACTCATTCAGTTATTATGCTAAGGTGATTGGCTGAGTTGGAAGATTAACTTTTTTTCTTTTTTTGTATAAAAAGAAACATACAATTAGCACTTCAGAGAGTGACCTTGGATGACATTTTAAGCACAGGTGAGCTCCGCTTTGCTTCTGCATAATGCTTGAGGGAGGACTACTTTCTCCTTACTGAATTCCTTATGTGCTAAACTTTATAAAACGGATTACATTTTTGGGCCAGGCATAGTGGCTCATACCTGTAATTCCAGTGCTTTGGGAGGCCGAAGCAGGATGATGGCTTTGGGCCAGGTGCTTGAGACCAGCCTGGGCAACATAGTGAGACCCTATCTCTATAAAAACATAGCTGGGCATGGCAGCATGTGCCTGTAATCCAAGCTACTCAAGAGGTTGAGGTTGGAGACTTGCTTGAACCTGGGAGGTGGAGGATACAATGAGCCAAGATGGCGCCACTGTACTCCAGCCTGGGCTGCAGAGTGAGATCCTGTCTCAAAAAAAAAAAAAAAAAAAATGTACTGGGCAGAAATGGTTGTTCTCAGAGAAGATAGCCCAAAGTAAAAGAGGGAGAAAATGGCTAAAGCTATGTTTTAATTAGCCAGTTTGGTAATTAAGGAAATATAAGCCACCTCTAGCGAGTCCATGAAATGGATCTAGTCTTCTGCTCCACTGGGAATAGGAGCCAGAAGCATCCACATGAAATGCATACGTTATCTCATTTAATACTTACTGTAACCTAATAAAGTCTCAGTATTGCCACCTCCACTTTATAGAGTTAATTTTTTAAAAAAAAAACAAGGCTCAAAAAGGATTAACAACTTTCTAGACTCACAAAAAAAAAATAGTTCTGTTAATAAGAGGTTGTTATGTCAGCAACATGGCAGTATAAAAAGTCCTGAATTGGGACAGGCACAGTCACTCACTCCTCTAATCCCTGCACTTTGGAAGGCCAAAGCAGGCAGATCATCTGAGGCTGCAAGTTGAAGACCAGCCTGACCAACATAGAGAAACCCCATCCCTCCAAAAAAACAAAATTAGCCAGGCATGGTGGTACACGCCTGTAATCCCAGCTACTTGGGAGGCTGAAGCAGGAGAATCACTTGAACCTGGGAGGTGGAGGTTGTGGTGAGCCAAGATGGCAGCACTGCACTCCAGCCTGGGCAACAAGAGCAAAACTCCATCTCAAAAAAAAAAAAGCCCAGAATTATCCTTCCCTCCTCCCCTCAACACACTGATTCAGCAAAATTCATTGACAAATTCCCTTTGTGAAAAATCAGAAATTATGTGAAAGTCTCCTGCACACCCAGAGAATGTTACATCAGACTCACCAAACCCAATAAGGAGACAGGACACTCTCTCACTGGAGACCCTGCCCTCAACCCCGTGCCATATGACCATGAAAAGATCCCCTTGCTCCCAAGCTTCCATCAGAGGAGGGGAGAGGTTGGTCTTTGTGTCCAGCACCCCAACCCTTGTGAGTGGACTTCCCAAAGGCCTAGCTTCTATCTTGCCAGTCCTGGAAGTCTCATGATCGGTTGCAGTTTGGATACCCAGGGGAGAGTGCAAGTGGAGTCTCTGACTGATAAGCGCCATTGGTCCTTCCCCTTGTGCAACACAGAGCTTGTGGATGAGAAAGTCCAGTTCTCAGTGTCTCTCAGGGGAGAGAGAATTGGCCCAGCATCCCAGCTTCTCTCAAGTTGCCCAAAAAACCATCACCTGTCTCACCAATCTTGAAGGTTTCATGCATCTGGCACAGTTTAGCCACCCAGGGGAGAATGGAAGGACTGTTGGGCTGATAAACACCATTGATCCTTTCCTCGGCATCCATTTCAACCAACAGCAACACATCACACCTTCGCCTCCAGTTCACATGAAACATTCTCCAGAATAGATCACATCTCAGGTTACAACAAATTTAAGAAATTCAAAGTATCATACCAAGTATCTTTTCTAAACACAAAGGAATGAAACTAGAAATCAATAACAAAGGAAAATGTAAAATGTCACAAATAGGTGGAGATTAAACAACACGCTCCTAAACAACTAATGAATCAAAAATGATATCAGTAAATATCTTGAGGCAAATGAAAATGAGAGGCTGGGTGGAGTGGCTCACTCCTGTAATCCCAACACTTTGGAAGGCTGAGGTGGGAGGATTGCTTGAGCCCAGGAGTTTGAGACCAGCCTGGGCAACATTGTGAGACCTTGTCTCTACAAAAATAAAAATAAAAAATTAGCCAAGCATAGTGCCACACACCTGTAGTCCCAGCTACTTGAGAGGCTTAGGTGGAAGGATTGCTTCAGCCCTGGAGGTTGAGGCTGCAGTGAGCCATGATTGCATCACTGCACTCCAGCCTGGATGACAGAGGGAGAACCTGTCTCCAAAAAAAAAAAAAAAACAAGACAAGGAGGATACAACATACAAAAATATATGGAATGCAGCCAGAGCAGTACGAAGAGGAAAGAGGGAGGTTTATAGTAATAAAGGCAGATACTAAAAAGAAGAAAGATCACAAATAACCTAACTTCACACCTCAAGGAACTAGAAAAAAGAACAAGCTAAGCCCAAAGTTAGTATTACTTTTAAATGGCAAAAACCACAATTACTTTTGTATCAACCTAATAGAAGGAAGAAAACAATACGGATTAAAGCTGAAATAAATGAAATGGAGAATAGAAAAACAATTTTAAAAATCAATAAAACTGGCCGGGCGTGGTGGCTCACGCCAGTAATCCCAGCACTTTGGGAGGCCAAGGCAGGTGGATCATGAGGTCAAGAGATCGAGACCATCCTGGTCAACAAAGTGAAACACCGTCTCTACTAAAAACACAAAAATTAGCTGGGCATGGTGGTGCGTGCCTGTAGTCCCAGCTACTCGGGGGGCTGAGGCAGGAGAATTACTTGAACCCAGGAGGCGGAGGTTGCGGTGAGTCAAGATCGTGCCATTGCACTCCAGTCTGGGTAACAAGAGCGAAACTCCACCTCAAAAAGAAAAAAAAAAAAAAATCAATAAAACTAAGTTGGCTTTTTGAAAAGATAAAAATTAACAAACCCCTAGGTAGACCAAGAGAAAAAGAAGACTCAGATAAATAAAAATCAGAAACAAAAGAGGATACACTAATCTGCTGCCCCAAAAATAAGAGATTATGAGACTACTATGAAGAATCATATGCTAACAAATTGAATAATCTAGGACAAATGAGTAAATTCCTGGAAACATACCCTACTAAGGCTGAATCATGAAGAAACAGAAAACATGAACAGACCAATAACAAACAAGGAGGCTGAATCAGTTATCAAAACCTCCTCAAAAAAGAAAAGCCCACAAGCAGATGACTTCATGGGTCAATTCAAAAAAACATTTAAAACACTTAATGTCATCCGTCTCAAATGCTCCAAAAAAATTGAAGAAAACAGTTTCAAACTTATTATATGAGGCCAACACCAGACAGACACTGTACAGAAAAAAAACAAAAAACAAACAAACAAAAAAAACCCTGCAGGCCAATATCCCTGATGAACATGGTGCAAAAATTCTCAACAAAATATTAGCAAACCAATTTTAACAACACATTAAAAGGATCATATACCATGACTAAGTGACATTTCTCCCTAGGATGCAAGGATGACTCAAGGATAGTACCCAAATCAATTAATATGAACACCACATTACAGAATGAAGGATAAAAATTGCATAATAATCTCAATAGATGTACTAAAGGATTTGACAAAATTCAACATATTTTCATCGTAAAAACTCTCAACAAACTAGGTTTATCAGGAATTTACCTCAACATAATATAGTTATATATGACAAGCCCACAGATAATATCATTCTCAGTGATGAGGAAGGATGCCCACTCTTACCACTTCTATTTAAGATAGTACTGGAAGTCCCAGTGAGAAAGAGACAGAGAAGGGAGGGGAGAAACAGAGAGAGGGGGGAAAGAGAGAGAGAAAAAGAAGGAAGGAAGGAAGGACAGAAAGGGAGAGGAAAGAAAGAAAGCCAACAACTGTTATGGCAGCTTCCCCATTCAGAAAAGAAAAGAAAAGAAGGAAGGAAGGAAGGAGAGAGGAAAGGAAAGGGTGGTTATTCAAATCCAAAAAAATAAGTAATATCTTTTTACAGATGACATAATTTTCTATGTAGAAAAACTCTAAAGAGTCCACTAAAAAACTGTAGGAACTAATAAGTGAACTCAGTAGTTTCAGAATACAAAATCAACCAACATACAAAAGTCAGATGCTTTTCTATACACTAACGACAAACTATCCCAAAAGGAAAATATTCCCATTTACAATAGCATAAAAAGAATGAAATTTTTAGAAACAAACTTAACCAAGTGAAAAGACTTGTTACACTGAAAACTACAAAACATTGGTGAAATAAAGACACAAATAAATAAAAAGACATCATATATTGGTGGATTGGAAGTCTTCATAGTGTTAAATATCTGTACTATTCAAAGTGATCTACAAATTCACTACTATCTCCATCAAAATTCTGGTGGCATTTATATTACAGAAATATATAGAAAAAAAGTCAAAATTTAACATGGAACCATAAAAACCCCTGAATAACCAGAACAATTCTGAGAAAGAAGTATAAAGCTGGAGGCATCACATTTTTTCATTTCAAAATATATGACAAAGCAACAATAATTAAAACTGTAAGAGTACTGGCATTATACCCAGAACATGCTTAGCATGTTCAATGGGTATAAAATTTCAGTAATGTCTCTATGAAAGATTACAGAGTTAGCTAGGCACAGTGGTTCACACCTCTAGTCCCAGCTCCAGTTGGAGCCTGGAGTTCAAGGGTGCAGTGAGCTGTGATTGCTCCATTGAACTCCAGCCTGAGTAAAACAGCAAGACTCTGTCTCAAAACAATAATTTTTAAAAAAATGATCACAGAGGTTTGTGGTTTCTCTGGGGCAGCATTAGCAGCATTCAGGCACTAGCTCCTCTGTCAAGGCACAGGGCAGGCTACAGCAGGTACAGCTCCATTCCGAAGCTGGTCATTGTGGAGACAGGTTTCTACTTATGGTGGCTTCCTGACTAGATCAGTGATGGTATGACTTCAGGGCCAACAACTGTTATGGCAGCTTCCCCATTCAGCAAATGCCTTCCTGATAAGAGAATATGCAGCAGCTTCCTTGGTGTTCTGATTCTGCAGTGTGGCTTTGAGAATCATTTCTGAATACTCAGCTGAGAATCTGTTTCTTTAGCCCTTCATATTTCTACTTTTTGGCTGGGCATGGTGGCTCACGCCTATATTCCCAGCACTCTGGGAGGCTGAGGCAGATGGATCACTTGAGGTCAGGAGTTCAAGACCAGCCTTGTCAACACGGTAAAATCCTGTCTCTACTAAAAATACAAAAATTAGCTGGGCATGGTGGTGGGCACCTATAATCCCAGATATTCCAGAAGCAGAGGCAGGAGAACAGCTTGAACGCAGGAGGCAGAGGTTACAGTGAGCCCTGACCGTGCCACTATACTCCAGGCTGGGTGACAAGAATGAGACTCCATCTCAAAAAAAAAAAATCTACTTTTCTACGGCTTGAGTAGATTCTGTTCTCTAAAAGTGAACCCCAATGAATACAGCAACCTAAGTCCTGTAACAGAGAATTATGAGGGTAAAGAAGGAATTCCAGGGAGGTCACATAAAATTTTTCTAATCCTCACAGCAACATAGGATGTAGGACTCTCATTTTAGAGAAGAGAAAATAAAACACAGGAGATAAAGTTCCTGAGTCAGTGTCATATAATTATAAACTATCAGAATTGGGACTCAAACCCATATCCATCTGAGTATAAAACTCATTTCCATATACACAAAAGCATGTATGTCAGCACGGCAATATGATCCTCAGGCTCATTATGGAGGAGGTGGTGGTGGTTTCTGTTGTCATTAATGTACAAATGCACTCGTGAACAGCAACAGGACAGAGATTAAATGTTGGTAGATTTATGTGACCCAGGATATTTCTCTCTCTCTCTCTTTTTTTTTTTTTTTTTTGAGAGAATTTTGCTCTTGTTGCCTAGGCTGGAGTGCGACGGCACGATCTCGGCTCACTGCAATCTCCACCTCCTGGGTTCAAGTGATTCTCCTGCCTCAGCCTCCTGAGTAGCTGGGATACAGGCATGCACCACCACGCCTGGCTAATTTTGTATTTTTAGTAGAGACACGGTTTCGCCATGTTGGTCAGGCTGGTCTCGAATTTGTGATCTCGGGTGATCTTCCTGCCTCAGCCTCCCAAAGTGCTGGGATTACAGGTATGAGCCGCCGTGCCTGACCAGGTACCGGTTATTTTTCTTTTAAGTATACCAGTGTCTTTTAATCTTTGGTTCTGTGAGGCTCACAAAACCAACTACTGAGAATCTGGTGAAACTACAAATCATTTCTCCAGAAAAAGTTCACCGTCAATTTTAAGGAGTTTATGTACCCAGGTAAATAACACATTTAATAAATGTTACTGAACTCCACTGAGTCCTAGGGTTCTAATAATTTTGTTTCCAGACAGAATCTCACTCTGTTGCCCAGAATGGAGGGCAGTGTCATGATCACGGTTCATTGCAGCCTCGATCTCCTGACTCAAGCAATACTCCCGCCTCAGCCTCCCAAGTAGCTAGGACCAGAGGTGTATGCACCACAACACTGGGCTAATTTTATTATTCTTATTTTTTGTAGAGATGGGGTTTTGCTCTATTGCCCAGGCTGGTCTTGAACTCCTAGGCTCAAATGAGCCACCCACCTTAGCCTCCCAAAGTGCTGGGATTACAGGTTTGAGCCACCATACTGATCATTTGCATGATCTTAAATCAGCTCTCTATGAATTTCATTCTTCCAAACAATTGGTTCACACAATCTTCCTAGTGACTTTTCTTAACAGATTCATCTGCTCAAATCATTCCCAGTTCTGGGCTTTCTTCAAGGTGTCAGAAGCCCTTACCACTGTGTCATTCTCACAGGGTTCCACCCAAGTTCAAATATGACAGAACCTCTAGCCTCACACATTTATCTGCCATCACGTGTTTGCTTTATGGGAAAACATCACTTTGTGCCTGGTTTGTCCATGAACATTACTGTACATTCACTCAGTTAAATTAAACAACTTAAGCCAGGAGCAGTGGCTAATGCCTGTAATCCCAGCACTTTGGGGAGCCAAGGTGGGCAAATCACGAGGTCAGGAGTTCAAGACCAGCCTGACCAACATGGTGAAACCTCGTCTCTACTAAAGATGCAAAAATTACTGGGCGTGGTTGCAGATGCCTATAATCACAGCTACTCGGAGGTTAGGGCAGGAGAATCGCTTAAACATGGGAGGAGGAGGTTGCAGTGAGCTGAGATCGAGCCATTGCACTCCAGCCTGGGCAACAGAGTAAGATTTCGTCTCCAAAAAAAAAAAAAAAAAAATTAAGTAACTTAATGTAATGCATATTTCCAGGCTTGTAGGTTAAAAATAGTCAAAACAGACATCACCTAAAAGCGTAGGCTCGATTTCATTCTCATCTATACTATAGGAAATCCAACCATCCATCAAATTCCTCCTAAATGGTGCCACGTAGCTCTATTGGGTGCCTCTAATGTATCCTCGAAGCCACTTTCCATGTACCTCACTCACTCTGGTGCCAGAGCCTCTAAAGCGACCATAACGTTACAAGACCTGACATCCTCGCTGCTTTTATTCCATAAGCCCCTGTGTCCACCACCTGCTCCAACTGCATCGAAAAAGAAACATATCCTGCCACTGGATGGAAATAAAACTGCATGAAAGCAAGCTTTAATGACTGCAAGAGTGCAGTCATTTCTGTCTTGCAAGAGGCCACAGTCCATACACAATTCATATCAAGGGGCAGAGAAATTTATTTGCTGCCTCCATCTATTACAAACAAACATTGGTGGAGGCAAGAGGAAAAGGAAGACTGATATTTCAAAGACGCAGCTCCTCTGTGTTGTTCAACTGTGTGATACAGAGAGTAGATGGTACATTGTTTTCACAGAGATATTCATGGGAGATGTCAGCTATAAGACCAAAGACCTGAAGAGCTAAGAGAGGGCAGATAATTTAAACCAGTGGCAATTGAAATACAGAGAGTAGGTGTCTTGCTTTAGGTTTTATAAAAAGCCGTGTAGGCAGGTTGCCCGGGAGGCGTTGCCAGGAAACAGAAGTGAGGGGGTGGGTAAAGTGAGAGACAGGAAAAAGAGAGAAGCCATGAAGGATTTTTGTTTTTCTGTTTTTTTAAATTAAATGTCATCTTGTTAATTGACAAATAATAATTGTATACATTCATGGGGTATATAGTGATGTTGCAATACATATGTATAATGATCAGATCAGGGGAATTAGCATACTCACCATCTCAAACATTTATCATTTATTTGTGTTGGGAACATTCAATATCTTCCTTCTCAATATTGAAATAACATAATACATTATTGTTAATTACAGCCACCCTACAGTGGTATATGTTAATGAGAACACTGCTGGTGCTGGGACTCTCTGCAGAGCTCTGTAGAACATGCTACACAGGCCAGGTGCAGTGGCTCAGCCTGTAATCCCAGCACTTTGGGAGGCCAAGGTGGGCAGATCACCTGAGGTCAGGAGTTCGACACCAGCCTGGCCAATATGGTGAAACCCCATCTCTACTAAAAATACAAAAATTAGCCAGGTGTGGTGGTGAGTGCCTGTAATTCCAGCATGACCAATAAGCTGAAACCCTGTCTCTACTAAAAATATAAAATTAGCCGGGCATGGTATTGCATGCCTATAATCCCAGCTACTTGGGAGGCTAAGGCAGGAGAGTCTCTTGAACCTGGGAGACGGAGGTTGCACTGAGCCGAGATCACGCCACTTTACTCCAGCCTGGGTGACAGAGCAAGACTCTGTCTTGGAAAAAAAAAAAGAAAGAAAAAACCAGGAGAAATAATACTGGGAAAGTGCCTGAACTCCAAATCTGGGTAACTGCAGAAGAGAAAAGCCAAGCAGGCTGAGGGGAGATGAAGAGGCCAATGGGAGCAGGAACCAGAGGATGGCCACGGGAAACTCTCAGGGTGAAGATCAGGGTGCTCTCAGATGAGGCTTCACAGTAAGATGTCCTGGTCCCCTTTGTGTCTTAGCAAGGTTACCAGTAGAGCAACTCTTTCCATTCTCATTTGACGTTTATTGCCGCTCCTTCTCCTCCTTCCTCCAGGATGCAGGAGTGCAGCCCGGCAAGCTGGCACAGAGGGCAACGGAAATGGTAGACATCCTCCACAACACACTCACAACGCTTCCCTCTCCTGTCCACAATACTTGGCTTTTTACTGTCTTTGAACCAACCTGTGAACTTTCTTCCCTTTAAGTGGTTCTTTTCCACGAGGCTCTTAATTCAAAAGCCCAACCCCCTGGGACACATCGGCCTTCCAGATCATGCCCAAGCAAGTCCGAGCCCTGAGAGGAACTGGACTTAGGCTATCCAGCAGGGATCCCTGCTGTGAACCTGCTGCAAATGAAGAAGGGATCAACCCCAGGGCAGTTGGCTAATTGCTGCCTCACAGAAATATATCACTGTGTCAGCACTTCCAAAGAGCACTCTTAAGGACAGACCCGCGGTGAACTAGAAAGAGCTGTTTTTCTGTCCACTGGAAAATATTTCTAAGACAAAGCCTGGTCCACCAAAGCATTAGCTAGGATTTTAGGCCATGGGCAAATTAATGACATTCCTGCCCAGTGGGGTTCCACTGAGGGATACCAGGGAGAGCTACTAAGCAGGTAACTGCAGTGCCTGAATAAATGCACCAGGATTCATACAGGCAACAAATCCCAGATCCTGCCTGAAGATGGGGAAGGAGTTCCAAATATCCCATCACGCTTGGTTCTCAGAGTTTCCAGGTCCAGACGGGGTCTAAGTTTCCAACCATTTTACTTTTCTTACTAGTGTTCTTGGAATACTTAGCAAGTCCTCTATAGACTTCCTAAAGTTTGAAGTGTCTCAACCTGCCGCAGCCCCAGCCCAGCCCCCCCGCTTCTTGCTCTGATTTTAGGGCCCATAGACTGGGCCACTCTCTGTCAGTGCAACACATTTTGGCAGGGAAGGAAGGGCCAGGTAGTATAATGCTGCCAAAAGGAAGATCTATTTTTCACTTCCATTCTTGTGAAAAGATCAGGGAAAAAAAAAAAAAAAAAAAAAAACCTCTGAAAACACAGAAACCTTCTCTGTGGTCCTACCTGAGAAAACAGATGTAGGTACCATTACTATGAGACCCAGATGGAGAACACACTCTTGGTGGCATTAAATTCTCCCTTGGCGGATGGGCATGGTGGCTCACGCCAGTAATCCCAGCATGTTGGAAGTCTAAGGCAGGTGGATCACAAGGTCAGGAGTTCAAGACCAGCCTGACCAATGTGGTGAAAACCATCTCTACTGAAAATACAAAAACTAGCCAGGCGTAGAATCGCTTAAACCTGGGAGGCAGAAGTCGTGGTGAGCCAAGACTGTGCAATAGTCTTGCTCTGTGCCTAGGCAATAGAGCAAGACTCCGTTTCAAAAAAAAAAAAAAACAGTAATTTCTCACTGACTGCACTTGTCTATCCCCTTTCCTCTAACTAATCCCCAAATCATTTGGTCCAGCTTGCTCCTTGACCACCCATCTGTCTGTTGCTGCTCTTGTAAAGTCACCAAAGACTCACCTGCTGCTTAAACCAAGGAATACTTTTCCCATTCTACCCTCCTGGTCATCTCTGAAACATTTCCACCTGATGGCCATACCCTTCCTTAAATCTTTTTGTTTAGTATTTTAGGACACTGGCGTATTTTAAAGACCCAGATATCGACCAGGCACAGTGGCTCACACTGTAATCCCAGCACTTTGGGAGGCTGAGGCGGGCAGATCACCTGTGGTTGGGAATTCAAGATCAGCCTGATCAACATGGAGAAACCCCATCTGTAATAAAAATACACAATTAGCCAGGTGTGGTGGTGCATGCCTGTAATCCCAGCTACTTGGGAGGCTGAGGCAGGAGAATCGCTTGAACCTGGGAGGCAGAGGTTGCGGTGAGCCGAGATGGCACCATTGCACTCCAGCCTGGGCAACAAGAGTGAAACTCTGTCTCAAAAAGAAAGTAAGAAAAATAAAAAAGACCCAGATATCATATGATTAAACCCATAAGCACTTCAGTATGCATTGCTAACTAACAAACTTTTCTAAGCATAATCATCTTTCCATTATCACACCTGACAAAATTAACAAGGAATCCTTTACTTACTTCATCTAATAATCAGTGTGTGTTAAAATTTCCCTGATTGTCTCAAAGGCAGTCAGGCTTCAAACAAGGTAGGTCTACAGATTTTATCCAGTTATAAAGGCCCTTAAGGCCGGGCATGGTGGCTCACACCTGTAAATCCCAGCACTTTGGGAGGCTGAGGCGGGCAGATCACCTGAGGTCAGAAGATGGAGACCAGTCTGACCAATATGATGAAATCTCATCTTTACTAAAAATACAAAAATTAGCTGGGCATAGTGGCATGCACTAGTAATCCCAGATACTCAGGAGGCTGAGACAGGAGAATCGCCTGAACCTGGGAGGCAGAGGTTGCAGTGATCTGAGAACGCGCTATTACACTCCAGCCTGGGCAACAGGAGCAAAACTCCATCTGAAAAATAAATAAATAAATAAAGCCCCTTAAATCACTTTTATTTTATGAGTCCCTCATCTCTCCTTTGATTCTCATACAATAAATTTGTTGGAGAATCATATATCCTTTAGAACGTTACACATTTTAGATGTGGCTGTTTGCTTTCTCATAATGTCATTTAACTCTTCCTCCATCCCCAACATTTCCTGCAAAATGGTAGTTAGATTTAGAGATTTGATTCTATTTGGCTCAATTTACTTTAGGCAGGAATACTTCATAGGTGATGCTGTACACTTTCTATTTTATCACATTAAGAGGCATAGAATGTCTGGCTGGCCCACATTTAGTGATGTTAAGATTGATCAGTTGGGTTCAGGCAGCCTAATTCTTCATTTGTAAAGTTCCTCCATCAACCTTTAATCTACTTATTTTAGCATCCACTGAAGATCATTGCCTAGATCCATATGTCTTTAGGAGTTGCAAAAGGGTGATTTTCTAATCCTATCATTTTTTCCCCCTACAATTATAAGCTGGTATTTTTACATAGATAAAAACTCCTTTATTAATTATTTGGCTATACTGGGCATAGTGTACACAAGAAATACAGGAATATGCTTAATTTTGTCCTTATTTACAGGGTAATGACCATAAATGAGTTATAATGTCCTAACAACCTCCAAATAGTGACCAATTAGCTTTTCCTTCAGTGTCATTATGAACTCATAGATTTTTAATATATTTGATGAGCTGCAGTCATTATTTATCTTGATTTCTGCCCAAAATGTCTCTTCTAAGACCAGAGAAAGGCCATTTAAGATGGTTCTTTTAGGTCTCAGTATGGTAGCTCATGCCTGTAATCCCAGCACTTTGGGAGGCCAAGGCAGGAGGATCACCTGAGGTCAGGCATTCAAGACCAGCCTGGTTAACATGGTGAAACCCTGTCTCTACCAAAAATACAAAAATTAGCAAGGCATGGTGGCTCATGCCTGTAGTCCCAGCTACTCAGGAGACCAAAGCAGGAGAATCACTTGTACCCAGGAGGTGGAGATTGTCGTGAGCCAAGATCGTGCCATTGCACTCCAGCCTGGGTGACAGAGTGAGACTCCATCTCAAAGGAAAAAAAAAAAAAAAGATGGCTCTTTTATCCTTTTGACTTAATTTATAACTTGTTTGTTTTCCAGCTCATATAGGTACCAATCTTACATAGGTAGTATATATTTCCTATCATTTTTCCAAAGAGCTCGACAGCTTTGTAAAGAAAATGGATAGAGACTATAATCCAGTCTCAACTGGAGCTTGTCACTACCTGCTTTTTATTACTTCCAGATGTTTTGGAAAACAGAGCTAAAATGTACTTTTTTTTTTTTTTTTTTTTGAGACAGAGTTTCGCTCTTGTTACCCAGGCTGGAGTGCAATGGCGCGATCTTGGCTCATCGCAACCTCCGCCTCCTGGGTTCAGGCAATTCTCCTGCCTCAGCCTGCTGAGCAGCTGGGATTACAGGCACGCGCCACCATGCCCAGCTAATTTTTTCTATTTTAAGTAGAGACGGGGTTTCACTATGTTGACCAGGATGGTCTTGATCTCTTGATCTCGTGATCCACCCGCCTCGGCCTCCCAAAGTGCTGGGATTACAGGCGTGAGCCACCGCGCCTGGCCTCATTTTTTTTTTGAGACAGAGTCTTGCTCTGTTGCCCAGGCTAGAGTGCAATGGCACAGTCTTGGCTCACTGCAACCTACACCTCCCAGGTTCAAGCAATTCTCATGTCTTGGCCTCCTCAGTAACTGGAATTACAGGCACCCAGAGACAGGGTTTCACCATGTTGGCCAGGCTGGTCTCGAACTCTTGACCTCATGATCCCCTCACCTCGGCCTCCCAAAGTGCTGGATTACAGGTGTGAGCCATTGTGCCCGGCCTGCTAAAATGTACATTTTTAAGAGAAAAATATAATTTTGAGTTCATTCTTATATTTTCAATTCAAATTTAAAATGTTTTAACTTTCTTGATTTTTAAATATTTTTATATTTTTTCTTTTTTAATAATTGTTTTAAATTATTTCATTCATATTAATTTATACATTTCTTTTGTTTGATTAACCCATGAATATAAACTTCCTTCATTTTTGTACATTATTTCTTTGCTCTTGTACTGATTACTGAATATCTTCATTCTGAATGATATTTATATGTTTTAATTTCACTTTACTTTTCAATATAGCAATATTAGTTTTAAATAATGCCAATATTTCTACTATCAATAAATACCGACTGCAGTTTCAAGTTTCTTTGTACTTCTTTTGTTCTTAAATTATATCTCATAAGGATGTGCAGGAAAAATACTGTATTTTAAAGTCACTTGAAGGAATTTTTTTTTCCTGTATGAATATGCTACCAACTCGACACACAGTTAGGTTCATTAGTTTCAGATTGTTTTCCATTTTTAAAGACTGCTCTCATTTGATTCAGTTTTATTCTTTTAATTAAATATAACAAATATAATTACAAAAACAGAATTATATATCAAGATACATGTTTTTTGGTTTTTGTAGGACAGGTTCTTACTCTGTCACCCAGGCTGGAGCATAGTGGCATAGTCATAGCTTACTACAGGCTCAAACTCCTGGGCTCAAGTGATCCTCCCACCTCAGCTTCCCAAGTAGCTGGGATTACAGGCATGAGCCATGATGCCCAGCTCAAGGCGCTTTTTAGAAACCTTTTGCTGCAAAGGGAAGGGCTTGTTGATAGGGATAGCTTTCATTCCTATCTTTTTCACCTTTTATACTATCCCATTTACAGATAATCATTTTAATGTAAGTGTGGGAAGTAGAAAAGTCCCTCTTCAAAGTTTCCTTTCTTACTAAAAAAATTAATAATAAATGTTAGAAATAATAGTCTCTTTTAAAGACTAACTTTCTTCAAAGCCTTCTTGCTTTTAAATAGCTTTTTTGTTAAGCCCTATCCTATGTAGCTGTTAAACATGCTCACAGGCACGTAGTACATTCTATGTCCTTGTGCTTTAACCAACATATCTGGGCTAGACGTGCTCACAAGCATGTCCCAACTCGCAGCCTATGCCTCTTCCTTATTTAGACTTCCTTTTTGTTCTCCGTTGCTTTCACCTATTCAAAAAAGTTTTAAGTTATTAGCCAGTCAAGTTCAGTTTTAGATTGTGAAGTCTAGCCCAAGCTAAAGAAGATCAGACACAGCAGTACAGACCACCCCAAATGCGTAAAGGATAAATGTGTCTGCTTTTCCTTTGTTTGTTGTACTCTCGTGGCAAGATAGCTGACAAGAGCACCCTTTCTGCAGAAAGTAAAAATTGCCTTGTCAAAATATCTTTTGTCTCAATGTTGATTTTTCTTTGTAGCACCAAGAAGCCATTTCCAACAATAAGTATACACAGAAGTGTGTGTGAGCACACATGTATACACACACATATTCACATATAGACACATACGCACACACCTTGTCTTAATAAAACATTAGCATACTATAACACAGTTCTAGACTGTCATTTTTTTTTTTTTGCCAAAATGTATCATGGTGATCACTCTTAAGTACACAAAGATTGTCTTTATTTCTCTGTCACCTGCAAAAGACTCCATTGCATATGGTATATCCATATATACCATAATCTCTTTGATTTATGTGTGCCTCTTATATACAGCGTAGAGTTGAATTAGCTTGTTTTTCACTATCACAAAAAATATTTTTTTTTTTTTGAGGCAGTCTTGTTCTGTCACCCAGGCTGGAGTACAGTGGTGCGATCTCAGCTCACTACAACCTCCATTTTTTTTTTTTTTTTTGAGACAATGGTGAAAACATCTGTAAGGACCTTCCCCGCAACCTGTGTTGGTCATTGTGACAAATGACTAATAATTAACTTTGAAACTTTCATATGGACATCATTCCCAGAATGAAACCTGAGTGAGGTCACTATTCACATGCCAAGGATTTTTTTTTAATTGCCCGTCTGTTTTAGCATTACGCTATTTTTAGTTAAGCTGTAAAAGAGTGAAAAAATGGAAGAGACAGCTCCTAGACACTGTGTATTTATCTAATCTTAAATTTATTCTCACTAGACGTAGGAGAAAGGCATCTCTGAAAATTGTTGGCAATGTCCTGAGAGTCTTGGTGTCACAAACATCTTATTGTGAAGCCACGGTGTCCTAGATGATGTGTAAAACACACAAAAGGTGCGATTACTGCTTTCCCAGAATTTTGCACTGCTTATCCAAACTATGACCTAATTTACATGGAAGGAAACATTTTGTACAACAATCATTTATAGCTATATTATATAGCTATATTATATAGTATAGATGGTAACCACCTTCTGAAATTATAAATCTTTTTGGTGACCTATAATCCCAACACTTTGGGAGGCCAAGGTGGGCAGATCACTTGAGGTCAAGAGATCAAGACCATCCTGGTCAACATGGTGAAACCCCATCTCTACTAAAAATACAAAAAATTAGCTGGGCATAGTGACACATGTCTGTAATCCCAGATACTCAGGAGGCTGAGGCAGGAGAATTGCCTGAACCCAGGAGGTGGAGGTTGCGGTGAGCCAAGATTGTGCCATTGCACTCCAGCCTGGGTAACAAGAGCGAAACTCTGTCTCAAAAAAAAAAAAAACTTCACACAGGCCGGGTGCAGTGGCTTATTCCTGTAATCCCAGCACTTTGGGAAGCTGAGGTGGGTGGATCACTGGATGCCAGGCGTTCGAGACCAGCCTGGCCAACATGGTGGAACTGTCTCTACTGAAACACAAAAAACTAGCTGGGCTTGGTGGTGCATACCTATAATTCCAGCTATTCAGAAGGCCAAGGCAGGAGAATCACTTGAATCTGGGAGGCAGAGGTTGTAGTAAGTTGAGATCACGTCACTGCACTCCAGCCTACACAACTCTCTCAAAAAATAAATTAAATTAAATTAAAACTTCACACAGAGCCACTGAGCCAATTCTCCTCCATGTTGTGACACTGGCTTTATCACCGGCAAATAGGAGTAGAGAATCTGGAAAGAATAAGCCAACCTCCGGAAACTGCACCCCGACAGGGTTAGAGAATTTGGGAACTAACAAAAAAGTTCTTGAGTTTGTCTTGCAGGACAGCAAATAAGGGAACAGTTTGTCACAATCCTTTCCCTTTCCAACAAAATTGGTTGACAGACTGAAACTGGCTGGAACCAATATGGCTGACTAGAGTCAGCTCAGAATAGACCTGCTTCCCCAGTGAGTGACCTTTGGACATCACAGCCCAAATTTCCACCACATGTTACATACGAGCTCCACCTGAACTTGCACATGCAACCTGTGAAGAATGAAGAGGCAACAAACATGGTGTGATGTATGTGAGTCACAAACAGCCCATGGCCAACTAACACTCTAACCACCAGACACAGCTGCCTTTTCCTGCATCTACGTCTAGCAAGCACTGAACAGTGATCTAATCCCTTCGGATACCGGGTAGAGGGTTTGGTCATATGACTTCTCTCATATCCCAGAAATGTAACATCCAGAGATTACAGATTGTTACCTGGCACTGTCTTCAAGTAGAAGGCCACTCCTTTTGTAATTCCAGTCTCATTGCCTTTCCTTAAGGCCTCGTCTCAATTATTTTTGAGAAATCCTCCTGAATAATGAATCTGTCAGACAAAAAAAGGTTTGGAAAATAACAATACAGATTGCCACGGATGACCTATAAAAATGATTGTCCCTGCTTTTTACTCCAAGGATAAACAGGATTTTTTTCTAGCTTGCTTCCCTTTGTGGTAGCCCTATAATATTAGCCACTATGAACCAAGTAACCACTATGAGTAAGGGACTGTGCTAAGCAGGTTAACTTATGTGCTTTCTTTCCATTCCATCGTTACAAAAATTGTGAGGGAGAGTTTGCAGTCAGTTGTTTTTCATTTATTTGTTTCAAACACAAAGTTACCCAGATCACCTCATACAACGTGACATTATTGTAATGATACCTTGAATGATAAAACTGTCGTTATTTGTCAAGGAATTTAACACGGTGTGATGTATGTGAGTCACAGCTTGGTTTGGCAACATATCATAGCAAACTCAAAGTAATGGTGACCTAAACACATAAGAGCTCGTATGTCTCCAGAGACAAAAATTCTGGAAATAAAAGGTTGCTAGCATTACTTCAGTGCCTCAAGAATTTCCAAACAGAGACAGTAATGGTAACTTCTGCCCTACACTTGCCTTTCCCTTGTATTTCCAAAAGAGTTGCTGAAGCTACAGCCATCTTGTCGACCTTCCAAGTCATACCCAGAAATCTGAGCGAGCTTTCCTTGAAGCCCCAGCCAGTGTTTTCTACTGAAATCTTAGTGACCATGTTCAGTTTCAGTGGAAGCTGGGAAGTGTAGTGTTTTGTCTGAGTACACTGCCGTCCTAAGTTAAACTGTGGTTCTGATGATAAATAGGAGGGAATGGATTTTTAGGTGCTAATTGTGGTCCCTGTCACAAGGTGAAGAGGTTGTACAGCACCTTACCAACAGAAAACAGTCTGGGCATGGTGGCTCACACCTGTAATCCTAGCACTTTAGGAGGCCAAGGCAGGAGGGTCATTTAAACCCAGGAGTTCAAAACCAACCTGGGCAACATAGTTGAGGTTGTTGATCAGCAGCACTTGTTTTCTGAGCACCCGTCATGACCCTGCTGATCAAAATAGAATATGGTTAAAACAGGATGCAGTAAATAAACTGGCCAAAACCAGCTACAACCAAGACAATGACAAAAGGGACTTCTAGTTGCCCTCACTGCCAATTATAATACATTAGCATGCTAAGACACTCCTACCAGCACCATGAGTTTACAAATGTCATGGTAACACCCAGGAGTTACCTTATATGGCTTAAAAGGGGAGGAACTCTCGGTTCTGAAACCTCTCTACCCCTTTTCTAGAAACTTTGTGAATGGCTATAAATCTAGCTGGACAGCAATTTGTATATGCTACTCTCTGCCTGTGGGATAGCCCTGCTCTGCCTATGGAGCAGCCATTTTCCCATACTCTATTGCTGTAATAAACTTCCTTTGCTTCCACTGTATTCTGTTGGCTTATTCTTGAATTCTCTCCTGTGTGAAATCAATAACCCTCCTGAACTGACCCTAATTTGGGGATTTATCTACATTATAGTGAGACCCCAACTCTACAGGAAAAAAAAATTAGCTGGGCACATGCCTAGAGTCCTAGTTACTTTGGAGGCTGAGATGGGAGGATAACTTGAGTCCAGGAGGTCAAGGCTACAGATGATGGCCACTGCACTCCAGCCTGGCCAACAGAGTGAGCCCTCGTCTCAAAAGAAAAAAGTATAAGGCTGGGCATGGTGGCTCACACCTGTAATCCCAGCACTTTGGGAGGCTGAGGCAGGTGGATCACGGGAGGTCAGGAATTCAAGACCAGCCTGGCCAACATGGCAAAACCCTGTCTCTACTAAAAATACAAAACAAAATTAGCCAGGCATGGTAGCGTGCACCTGTAATCCCAGCTACTCGAGAGGCTGAGGCAGGAGAATCACTTGAACCGGGGAAATGGAGGTTGCAGTGAGCCAAGATCACGCCACTGCACTCCAACCTGGGTGATAGAAATAAAGCACAAAAATAAAAATAAAGCAAGTATAACCAGAAAGAAGTATCTTGGGCAATTCATATCAAGTAATAATAATAACACAAACATTTATTGAAACTATTCATTATGTGCTTTCCATATACCATCTCAGTGAAACCTCACAACACTATGATATAGGTAATATCATTATCTCCATTCTCCAGATTAAAAAAACAGGGCTTGAATAATTTCAGAAACATGCTTAAGGTCATCCAGCCAGGCAGTGCAAGAGCAACAGGGATTAAAAAACTGGTCCTTCTAATGGCCCAGATTTTGCCATGGGTATATGATGATTTCCCCTCTCCCTCTGAAACAAGGGACTAATCACAAAATTGAAAGTTGAAGAGTCTCACTCTAGAGAGGAAAGACCACTCCTGGAAAATTCGTGGTCGGTGCCTTTCTCAGGGCTGGGCCCTTTATCTCCAAGTGCAACAGCACTTAATCAGTCTGACTCTGCTTTTCTCCCAGCGAGTAATTTCTTCAGTGCCATTTCCATTTTCTGTTCTGGCCAAGAGTGCCCTGCTCTTTGCATTTATCACCCTTATGTGCATTGGTGCCGTAATAATTTTGGTTTTTTTTCCAGACAAATTTCCAAAGCTGACATTAACTGCAACTTTTTGATAGCCACAATGACAGGAGAGGAAATAAAATATCAAGCATGCTCTTTTTATTATGCTTTAAAGCGCTATAAATTTGTATTCATCGCAGAGGGCTTGTGGACTCTAGCTGAAGCTATAAGCTTGCAACTCTGTTGCTATCTGACTCTAGACGATGCAAGAGAGGCTTTCATTTTTTCTATTTCAATATGCTTTATAATTCAGCAGAATTTCTCCTCACGTTCTTCCTGGATTTCATAAAAATGTAAATGGAAAATATTAAGTAGCTTAATAGCAAAGCAACACCAAGTAGCATGCTTGGCATAACATTTTTAAAATATAGTCTCATTATATTAAATAAGTCTCATTATTGTAATTATACTGCTAAAAGTACAGGGAATAACATATCACGTCATTATTTAATTTTATGGAAAAAGCTCTCTAAACTGTTTGTTGACAGATAATACCAGATTCTCTTTTTATTTTGCCTAAATTACAGCCTGTGCTAAGGTTTTGTCTTTTACTTTACTATTTCTTAATATGTACTTATCCTTGAGGATCCAACTTGATAATACTTTATTTCAGCATAAGATAAACTAGTAATTGCTTGGAAGACAGGTTCGACAGCACTGAAACTTTTGTGTTCTAGGGTGGCAATAAATTTAGTTGTCACTTTTTAAAAATGCCTTAAAGAACTCTGTAGAGTATGATATTATGCCGTCATTAAAAGCATGTTTGTGAATAATATGTAACAACATGAAAAAATGCTCATGATCTAAGTAAAATGCGTAGGTCATAAAAACTCCATGTATGACCTAATCTTGCATAGATTTTTCTTTTTCTTTTTCTTGAGACAGAGTCTTGCTCTGTTGCCCAGGCAATGGCACCATCTTGGCTCACAGCAACCTCCATCTCCCAGGTTCAAGCGATTCTCCTGCCTCAGAGTAGCCAGGATTACAGGCACACACCACCACACTCAGCTAATTTTTGTATTTTTAGTACAGACGGAGCTTCACTGTGTTGACCAGGTTGGTCTCAAACTCCTGACTTCATGATCTGTCCGCCTCGGCCTCCCAAAGTTCTGGGATTACAAGCATGAGCCACCGCGCCTGGCCAGATATATTTTAAATATAAACAATATGCCAAAATGTCAAGACTGGTTTCTCTAAATGAGGGGGTGGTGGTTAGAATTATTTTTGTCATTTTCAAAAGGGGGTCTCCTTGTGTTGCCCAGGCTGGTCTTGAACTCCTGGTCTCAAGTGATTCTCCCACCTCAGCCTCCCAAAGTGCTGGAATTATAGGTATGAGCCACAATGCCCTGGCCACAACTTACTTAATTGAAAAAAATTTTTTGGTTTTGGGGGTTTTTTAGGTTTTCTTTTCTTTTTTTCTTTTCTCTCTTTCTCTCTCTCTCTCTTTTTTTTTTTTTTTTTTTTTTGAGACAAGGTATTGCTCTGTTACCCAGGCTGGAGTATAGAGCAAAGTGACATAAACATAACTCATTGCATCCTCAACCTTACGAACTCAAGCACTCCTCCCACCTCATCCTCTCGAGAAGCTGGGAATTTGTATTTTTTGTAGAGGTGGGGTTTCGCCATGTTGCCCAGGCTGGTCTTTAACTCCTGGACTCAAATGATCTGCTAGCCTCAGCCTCCCAAAGTGCTAAGATTACAGGTGTGTGCCACCGCACCCGATCAAAGTTATTTTTCTTAAAGTCCCTTTGAATGGGTGAGTGGAAGGTGCTACAGGGTGACCCTGACTATAGCGTGGTAAAGCCTAAACAAGCCGCTACCATCTCATTCTATGGACACTTCAAAGATACCAAGCATCTCTCCAAAGCCTGTGGTAAAGATGACGGTCTGGGCCCTTTTTTATTCTCCTTCTTCCCTGGACCTCTGCCACTCCAGGCAGATCAGGCTATCCTATCAGGACCTGCTTGGACCCTTCTTTCTATTTACATTCCACTGTGAGATTGACTCCCTTCTTCAGGATGGCTGAAAGGATCAGTTGAACTCCCCTTTTGAAAATTCAGAGAAGTAGGCCAGGCACAGTGGCTCATGCCTATAATCCCAGCACTTTGGGAGGCTGAGGCAGGAGGATCACTTGAGGCCAAGAATTTGAGACCAGCCTGAGCAATATAGCAAGACTCCATCTCTACAAAAACAAAACACTTAAAATTAGTGAGGTGTGGTATCATGTGCCCGTAGTCGTAGCTACTCAGGAGGCTGAGATGGGAGGATCACTTGAATTCAGGAGCTATAATCACACCACTGTACTCCAGCTTGGGCAATAGAGTGAGAACCTGTCTCTAAAAAAAAAATTAAAATAAAAATAAATAAATAAATAAAGGAAGTAGTTGTTTAATGGGTATAAAGTTTTAGATTTTCAAGGTAAAAACATTCTAGGGGTCTGTTTCATGACAATATAAAAGCAAATTACTGAATCGTACACATAAAATGGTTACAGTCTCCTAAAAATAAAAGAAATTAGCTGGGCATGGTGGCACGCACCTGTAGTCCCAACTACTCGGGAGGCTGAGATAGGAGAATCGCTTGAACCCAGGAGGCGGAGGTTGTAGTGAGTCGAGATTGTGGCATTGCACTCCAGCCTGGCGACAGAGACTCTGAGTAATATATATTCACAGTACAAAAACAGAAGAAATGGACAATGATTTCTTCAGTTTTTATATCTAACTAACAATTCGACCATAGATCTCTTGGTTATATGACATAATGTTTTACACACATAATTGTCCAGCAATTAATAACTAAATTTTAATAAAACTGAAATGTCTGCAGAAGATCCAATTTTGGCAACTACTAAATCACATCATTGCCATAATGCCTTTATTTCTTGATTCAGTCTGTAGTTCTAAAACAGAACATTTTTAAAAGTTTTTAATTTATTTCATCCCTCTTTTTTTATTTTTTGTTTTTGTTTTTGAGACAAGGTCTTGCTCTGTCACCCAGGTTCTGGATTACACTGGCACAATCACACCTCATTGCAGTCTCGAAGTCCCTGAAGTCCCTGGCTCAAGTGATCCTCCTATTTCGGCCTCCCAAGTAGCTGGGGCAACAGGTGAAAGCCACCATGCCCAGCTTTTTTTTTTTTTTTTTTTTTGTAGAGACAGGGTCTCACCATGTTGCCCAGGCTGGTCTCAAACTATTGGGTTCAAGTGATCCTCCTGCCTCAGCTCCCAAATTGTTGAGATTACAGGAGTGAGCTACTGAGCCTAGCTGTATTGTTTTAGATTTTACTTTATACTGGCACTAACTTTCTACCTTGAGAAAATAGATCATTTTTAAAAATAATTTTTAGGCCTAGCGCAGTGGCTCACACCTGTAATCCTAGCACTTTGGGAGGCCAAGGGAGGCGAATAACCTGAGGTCAAGAGTTAGAGACCAGCTTGGCCAACATGGCAAAACCCCGTTTCTACTAAAAATACAAAACTTAGCCCAGCATGCTGGCGCATGCCTATAATTCCAGCTCCTGGGGAGGCTGAGGCAGGAGAATCGCCTGAACCCAGGAGGCGGAGGTTGCAGTGAGCTGAGATCACCCACTGCACTCTACCATGGGCAACAGAGGGAGACTCCATCCCCCCCAAAAAATTTTTTTAATGTAAAAAATACCCAAATTCAACAAAAAAATTTATCTGTGGTCTAAAATTTACAAGCACTGTTTAAAATTTATAAAAACTAAAAATGTCATGCCAGGCGCGGTGGCTCATGCCGTGACCCCAGCACTTTGGGAGGCCGAGGCAGGCAGATCACAAGGTCAGGAGTTCGAGACCATCCTGGCTAACACAGTGAAACCCCGGCTTTACTAAAAATACAAATTATTAACTGGGCATGGTGGCACACGCCTGAAGTCCTAGCTACTGAGAAGGCTGAGGCAGAAGAATCGCTTGAACCCTCGAGGCAGAGGTTGCAGCCAGCCCCAATCGCATCACTGCACTCCAGCCTGGGCAACAAAGCAAGACTCTGTCTCAAAAAACAAACAAACAAACAAACAAAACCTAAAAATTCCAAGACAGAATATGGAATAAAGAAGTTGAAATGACTTAAGTTCTGCTTCTTTGTTTTTGCCCTGATTATGCTATTATTATGTATTTTAAACCTATTGTTTGAATGCAGGCACATGTGGCCTCATAGTGGGAAAATACAATCTGTGCCAATGTTTTGGAACAATTATCAACTGAATCTCAAAAGAAAACATATCTAAATCAATACATGGCATCGGGCCAGCTTTATAATTGTCATCTTCAATGTAAACTACATTGTCTATTAAAGCGAAATAACGAAGATTAAAATAATAATACTTAGCTTTTATGTAAAATATATTGTCTATTTAAGAGTAGATAATCATACACATGAAAAGACAGCTCATCATAATCACAGTAATTGTTTACAACTGAAACCAACAAGGTCTCTTGAGGGGAGGAGCATTTCGTGATTGACCTGAGAATTGCTGGCACATGGTTACAACAAAAAGCAGGAGGGCTTATTTGGTTTTATTATCGTTCTTAAATTCTCTACAGACAGAAGGCCCCTTATTGCCTACACCTAGGTGGACTGCTCCCTGCTACGCCTCCTCTCCTCATGCCTCCATTCCACAGTTGAGCTCGGCAAGGTTGGTTTTGTTAATTTCACAGTGCTTTATACTGCATTCAGGTTTTACAATGGAAACATTGGGTATTCATTTTTTTCAATGAACAAATCACAAGTTCCTTATGCAATAAAAATAAGCACCCAGTGACTTATTATTCTGCATATTCAATTTTCCAAAATGGAAGAAACTCAATAGGAAAAAAATTAGAAAGATTTAAAAAAATTGAAAGTGCACATTGCTAGAGGATCCAGACGGTGTCCGTGAGTGAGGAGGACAGAGGAGGAGGGTGCGGAGCTGGAACCTCGATGCCGAGCCAAAAGTAGGCAGGTGGTGCTGGGAGTAAGCCTCTGTGCAGACACCTCGAACAGTATCCTTGTTGGGACATAGACCCACTGTTCCCAGGTCTGCTAATATTTTCATGAGAAGCCGATAATCTAGATGGCTAAGATTCCTGACTTTAAATGTGGAAAATTAATTCAAACTCTGGAAAACACTGCTTCACAAACAAAATACATCCACAGCTGCAGTAAGCCTTCAGGCTACCAATTTCCCAATGAAAAATGCAAAAGCAGCAGCTGAACAAGTTTAAAGAGGTTGAGAAAATATGCTGTCTTCTCTGATCCTTTTCCTTTCCTAATAAGTAGCATTTTGGAAAAATTCAGATACACTTACATCATAGCCACAATTATCTGCAGTTTAATGAGAAAAGTAGCATAATTAGAGTAGGTAGTTGGAAGTGACCTGAATGCCCACAGCAGTCCTTTCTCTTGAATCAGGGCCAGCAATGGTGTCACCCAGACGCTGTTGACTAACTAACGTACAACAGATTTACTTAACCACTGGCAAACCACATTTCCTTTTCCAGGGCAATAACTTAAAAGATTATTTATCTCCCTTTGTTGCAAAGAGAGGAAATACTTCTTCCTGGACTCAGGGCAGCTGTGACCCGTCCTCCCAGAGAAATCATTAAACCACAAGGATTCAGACAGAGCCGAGAGCCCTGAAAACTTTGGCCACGCGCTTCCTTCCCCTCAGCAGCCACAGGCACCAGCAACTCCAGAGAGGTGAGTGTTGCTTTGCCCCAAAAGCTTTACACCCGCCAGCATGCCGTGTGTCTGAGCCAGTAGATTGTACTTAAGCAAACCTAAAAATGCTTTGTATCTGGATCTCTTTTGAATTCGAATTTGGCATATTAAAAGTGAAAGTTTACTCAAATTAGATATAAAACAGAAGCTGTTCCCCACATTTCCACAGGTAATTAGAACTGCGGGAATCTTAGTGGAAAAGTTGGAGAGCTAAGTCCTCCGCAGACTCTCCCACTAAGTATCCTCAAGACTCACTCTCTACATGGAGCAAAACAGAATTAGAAGCAAGAATCTGCACAATGCTTTGTCCTCATTCAGAAGTCTTTAAGTATTCTCTGTCTTAAGTGGATGAAAACTTCCCTGTATGGCTGGGTTGCCATGGCTGCTTGCTGTGACCCCCAGGGCTACTGAATCTGCCACTGTGAGACCATTTCAGTCTCTGCAAAAAGCTTTTTGTGTCTCTAGCCTCACAGTTCAACCAAGTAAGGGCCCCCCAAGTATAATCTCCAACCTGCCTACCCTGAAGAACCAGGCATTTACACAAGATAATCATCACCCTGACAGGAGGAAAAAATGTAAATGTCTTTCTGTTATTCATAAATCAGCTTCTTTGCAGGAAAATGTCCTTTTGTATATCTCTTTTCCAGTGCTTCTGTTCTGGACTGATTTTTTTGTTTGTTTTTTCAAACAACAACAAAAAGACTAGAAATGGTCGTTGACGAGAATTAATACAACTTGATTATATAATATTTTCCCAAATGTCTATTTCTGAAATTTCTATCATCGGCGTTTTTAGACATTTGGGGGAATATGCTATTTTAACATCACACAAGAAAGAATAATGCTAACCTTGATGATATCAAAAGGTGAAAGGCCAAGTTGGTGACCCCAATTTTTCTGGTGAGGTTGATGGGAGGGAGGGGATGACCCACTTAAAATCATCCAACCCTTTCTTACAATTAAAGCTTCATTAAGTTAATATAAATCTTTTTTACAATGTAATCTCTTCAAAAAACAGTTTTCTAACAGTGATATTTCAAGCATTAGTGGAGAAATGCTATTTGTATGAAACGGGAGATCCTATTCCCCAAAATAATGTGATAGCGGCATTGTGTATCCTCCATCTCTGAACCCAGGTGGCCCTACAGATAGATCTGCTTGCACACATTCTCCAGCCAAGAAACCCTTTGAGAGCAGGCATGGTGCCTCACACCTGTAATCCCAGCATTTTAGGAAGTTGAGGCAGGAGGATTACTTGAGCCCAGTATTTCCAGACCAGCCTGGGCAACACAGTGAGACCCTGTCTCTATTTTTTTTTGAGACAGAGTCTCACTCTGTCCTCCAAGCTGGAATGCAGTGGCACAATCTTGGCTCACTGCAACCTATGCCTCCTGGGTTCAAGCAATTCTCCTGCCTCAGCCTCCTGAGTAACTGGGGACTGCAGGCACACGCCACCACTCCCAGCTAATTTTTGTATTTTTAGTAAAGACAGGGTTTCACCATTTTGGTCAGGCTGGTCTCGAACACCTGACCTTAGATGATTCACCCACCTCGGCCTTCCAAAGTGCTGGGACTATAGGCGTGAGCCACTTCGCCTGGCCCCATCTCTATTTTTAAAAATAAAAATAATATATATGAAAAGAAACCCATTGAAATACTAGCCATAACAGCCTTCAGAAAATCTGCAAATGATTTTTTAGAAAGTGGCAAAACTGGCTGGGTGCAGTGGCTCATGCCTGTAATCCCAGCACTTTGGGAGGCCGAGGCTGGCAGGTCACAAGGTCAGGAGTCTGAGACCAGCCTGGCCAACATGACGAAACAGCATCTCTACTAAAAATACAAAAAAATTAGCCAGGAGTGATAGCAGGTGCCTGTAATCACAGTTATTCAGGAGGCTGGGGCAGGAGAATTGTTCGAACCCGGGAGGCAGAGGATGCGGTAAGCAGAGATCGTGCCACTGCACTCCAGCTTGGGCAACAAGAGCAAAACTCCATCTCAAAAAAAAAAAAAAAAAAAAAAAAGAAAGAGACAAAACTGTCCTGAAATCCTACCTGGTAGAAGTTTTGCTATTCCTTCCTCTCATTCACTCAATTCTGTAAATATCTCTTCCAATAAGAAAATTGATAGCCCAATGGTTAAGTCTCTTAAGAGAATAATCTTTGAAATCAGAACATCTGGAACCAAACCCCAAGTCTGCCACTTACGCGAAAGGCTCTCTTAACAGATCTCCAATTATCTAACCCACCAGCTTAACCAATGCACCAAACAGCCTGGCTGGTATCTACTATACCCTTAATGCTCAGAGGTAGCGGGTAGCTTATCTCTAATACACTTGGGCACTTCAGCTACTTTTGCACAACAGATCAACTGCAAGTCATGCCTTAGGGTATCAAGGGGAAGCTCTTCAAACATATATCAAACTATAAGGCTTATTTGCAGAGATATTTCTTCCTTTTATTTATTATTTCTTAGACTAATTTCAAAGTGAAGCAAATATATGTTTTAATACTGTTTTAGGTGGTAACTACAACATAAAAATGCATACACTTTCCTGGGTTTCAGCGTGTACTGTGCTTAAACTATGCTTGGCACATAGGATAATCCTTGATCAATGTCATTTCTCTTGTTGCCCTTTATGTTCTTTGCTACTCATTGCCTCCTGCTCTACAGCCAAAAATAAACTCATGTAAAGTAACTCCCTGAAATTCTCTTCAGGAATAGCTTTTACAGGTGAAATTGTGATTTTGTGTGATGACAGAACATAGTACAGAACTATAGTAAACACTAATACTGCTAATGTAAAGGAATGGAAATTAACAGCGCTAGTAACTACCCCCCTCACTGACCACGTCTATTCATCTGGTCTCACGAAAGACTGAAAAATATGCCAAGACTGAATCAAGGGATTGTGGGTAGGTGTGGGAGAGTATTCATTCTTACAGAGCAGAGGGATATCTGTACTTGGTAAAAGTGCACCTCCCCGCCCCCGACCCCCACCATGAGAATTCCTGCTTTGGATTTCCTAGACTTAGACTTAGTCTTTAGCAGTGGACAAAAACAAAATCGTGTGCTTCTCTGGCAGCTGACCTTTCACGGCCTAACAATGTTCAATTTCAAATATCACATGGTTAAGCTGAAGTTAGACCAGACAAAAATAAAGATAGCTAGCTGTCAGAGAGAAGCCTGCCACATCAAGGCATGTCTACCTTCATGTTCCACTCTTGTCATCCTTTGAATTTATGAATTCTGAGTCCTGCCTCAGATACACAGATGGGCTCACATCTGCCAGGCCCACAGATGGTGACCAGAGATTAAAATCAAACATTTAGGCTCAGTGAGGTGGCTCATGCCTGTAATCCCAGAACTTTGGGAGGCCGAGGTGGGAGGATCACAAAGTCAGGAGTTCGAGATCAGCCTGGCCAGCATGGCAAAACCCTGTCTCTACTCAAAATACAAAAAGTAGCCAGGCGTGGTGGCAGGTGCCTGTAATCCTAGCTATTCAAGAGGCTGAGGCAGGAGAATCACTTGAACCTGGGAAGCAGAGGTTGCAGTGAGCCAAGATCACGTCACTGCACTCCAGCCTAGGCAACAGAGCAGGACTCTGTCTAAAAAAAAAATCAAACCTTTAATTCCCTCAGTACCAAGAAAATTCTCTTTCAAACTATCTATGTAAGTAAATTAAAAGTTAAAATTCATGCCAAGTGCAGTGGCTCACGCCTATAATCCCAGCACTTTGGAGACTGAGGCAGGTAGATCAATAGGTCAGCAGTTCGAGACCAGCCTGGCCAAGAGATCAACCAATACGGTGAAACCCCGTCTCTACTAAAAATACAAAAATTAGCTGGATGTGGTGGTGGGCGCCTATAATCCCAGCTACTCAGGAGGCTGAGGCAGGAGAATTGCTTGAACCTGGGAGGCAGAGATTGCAGTGAGCCGAAGATCATACCATTGCACTCTAGCCTGGGTGACAGAGTGAGACTCCAACTCAAAAATGAAAAAAAAAAAAGTTAAAATTCACACTTTTTTTTTTTTTTGAGATGGAGTTTTGCTCGTTACCCAGGCTGGAGTGCAATGGTGCGATCTCGGCTCACCGCAACCTCCACCTCCTGGGTTCAGGCAATTCTCCTGCCTCAGCCTCCTGAGTAGCTGGGATTACAGGCATGCGCCACTATGCCCAGGTAATTTTTTGTATTTTTAGTAGAGACAGGGCTTCACTATGTTCACCAGGATGGTCTCAATCTCTTGACCTCGTGATCCACCCGCCTCGGCCTCCCAAAGTGCTGGGATTACAGGCTTGAGCCACCACGCCCGGCCTTAAAATTCACACTTAATATGTGATTCCATCTCTTCACTGTCAGGACATACTGAAGCCCAAAAAGTAAAATCTCCTAATGAGCCTTATACCGTGCATTTGAAGAACATTCCATCTCCGCTCATTTTTTTTTTCTTTTTGAGATGGAGTTTCACAGCGGCGCAACCTCCACCTTCCGGTATCAAGTGATTCTCCTGCCTCAGCCTCCCGTGTAGCTGGGATTACAGACATGTGTCACCACGCCTGGCAATTTTTGTGTTTTTAGTAGAGGCGGGGTTTCATCATGTTGGTCAGGCTGGTCTCCAACTCCCGACCTCAAGTGATCCACCCACCTTGGCCTCCCAAAGTGCTGGGATTACAGGCTGAGCCACTGTGCCCGGCCCGTCTCTGCTAATTTAACTTGACTCTTCTTAAGCGAAAGCCTACCCAGACAAAGAAGGGTTGAGTGCCCCCCCATTCATCACTGATTTTCAGCCTGCAGCAGAACAGCTAGTAGCAATTATTTCCGTTCAAAAATCAAACTCGTTACACAAACACAGGCTAGGAGAGAGAATTAATTTGTACAGATGTTCATTGCTTACTTTCTTCATGGATTGCATGATGAGTTTTTTTTCCCCCAAGAGGGAGTCTTGCTCTGTCACCCAGGCTGGAGTATAGTAGCACAATCTCAGCTCACTGCAACCTGTACCTCCCAGGTTCAAATGATTCTCCTGCCCCAGCCTCCTGAGTACCTGGGACTACAGGCGTGCACCACCATGCTCGGCTAATTTTTGTATTTTTAGTAAAGATGGGGGGGTTTCACTATGTCGTCCAGGCTGATCTTGAACTCCTGACCTTGTGATCCGCCTGCCTCAGCCTCCCAAAGTGTTGAGATTACAGGTATGAGCCACCCCGCCCGGCCTGTAAGATTAATTTTTTGTGGAGGGTGGTGGGGGAAGGAAAGAACCACATTCAAAACCCAACATCATTCTTGTCTACACTGTCATTTCAAAAGCCAGATACCAGTGGAAGGAGGAACGAAGCGGTTTAGAACACCATTCTCCATTTCATTCTGGTGGGACAATAGCTTCTCTCATCCCAGAAAATTAACTGGTAAGTGCTTTCCTGTTTGTTTTCCTCAAGCTGATACATTTAGATCTGACCTGATGAGGTTTCTGAGGACGATTTATTTACAAAACAGCATTTTGACTAACTACTAGCTGGCAAAAAAGGAAAAGGACTCCTGATCATTTACAAAATGCTCTGTCTGCAGATTCATATTTTCGGTCTTGGCAAAAGTGTTTAGGGATGATCCTACAGGGTTCACTGCAGCTGCTGATGAATCCTAAAACCCTGCAAGAGAGAAAATGTGCATGTTGCTGGGGTGGGTGGACAAAGAAGGACTTTCAGTAATTTTCTTACCTTTTTACCTACATAATCACAGCTCATAAATCTGGCTTTTAAGGAGTTGTGATCTAGAAATAGTCAAACATCATTTGTGGAAGGCTCACTGTTGAGAAACTAGTAGAAAAAAAAATGGTACTCTGAGATGAAAACTGATATTGCCCTCTTTAGATTACAAGGTGGGAAAAAGTTCTCAATTGAGCTGTAATGCAGTTCCCCCACACGGGCTCCCCCTTTTTACGATGAAAGGCTTGTGGTTTGCTGTGCTCTCCCCTTTCTTTGTTGCTGTTGCCTTTTTGAAATCTCACTCTCAATTTCTTTTTAGAATAATTGATATCCAGGCTCTCCCAACAAGGGACAGATGGCTAAATGCAGGGAAGACTGGGAGAGAAGGGTTCAGCTATTTAATTGTTCCTTTTCTAGTCAGAAACTGTGAGCACCAATTGCTTTTATCTTTTCCTCCAAAAGAAAGCTAATGAAAACCAAATAACGTTTGATAACAGAACTTTCACTGGCAATAATGATGTTAAATTGACTTTTTCACTTAAGGCAGACTCATTTACTCAAGAATCCACAAACCTGTTGTTACATCAATCTGATGGTATTTTTGTTTTATTTTTTTAAAAAAAGGCCAAGGGAACTTTCTCTGGGTCTCAAGTTACAAGTAATTATTCTTAGTGAATAATTCTCATCATGTTTGTACATCTTCCAGATGCTAGATTATTATGTTTTTCATGGCCTATTTTATTATTTTATCTAAGTCATTTAGCTTATAAAAGGTCATACATTTCTGTTACTTTACCACTAATTGTCATGTCCCTGAGATAAATATTTAATAACAGATCATGTTAACCAGAATTATAATCATGTAAGAAGTAAATGAAGTAGAAAGGATTGAATGTGCAAAATTGATAATAGATGTGTTACTCTGATGGTGAGGTTACAGATGTGTCAGGGAGAAAAATCTTCTCCTGTTCCCTCTTAGATTTGTTACCAGGGGCCAGCAAATGAAATTGGCAGAAGAAAGATTATTAAGAGAAAACAAAATTTAATTGTACGTACACCGATGTGGGTGTTTCCAAGTAAATGTGACTCAGAGGTTGCAGTGAGCTATGATTATGCCACTACATTCCAGCCTGGGCAACCAGAACCTATCTCAAAAAAAAAAAGAAAAGTGACTCAGATGGGCAGTTAGAATTTGGGGCTTACATGCCGTCTTTTTTTTTTCTTTTTATGTGAGTGGTTTTTTGTTTTTTGTTTTGTTTTATATATGCCATCTGAATAGGAGAAATGGAAGAGAAGAAGGGCACTTATGAGAAAACAAATGACTTTTTAGAAACATAAATGGGTACTTAGGAGAATAGACCAGTGATATGAGAGTTTTAGTGACAATATCTGTTCGGGTGTGGTAGAAGACGTCTCATCTCTGGTGGTAAGAGTCAGTCTTCCCTGATTGCTTCCAGGGAGGGGATCTATGGCACGTAAGTTCTCTTGAGTTCTTTTGGAAGGCTCTGCTTTTAGGCAGATAACAGATTTCAGAACTTAAATTCCTTCTGCTCAAAATAATTTTTATGCTGCACTGGTGTGTTCTACACTGCTTCAGGCAATATATCCATTCCATTTTCCCAAACTTGCTCTAATCGTACATATGTTTATAATGTTAAAACTCTATAATATTGCCAGGTGCAGTGGTGTGTACCTGTAGTCCTAGCAACTCAGGAGGCTGAGGCAGGAGGATCTCTTGAACCCAAGAGATGGTGTCTAGCCTGGGAATATAGCGAGACCCTATCTCTAGGGGGAAAAAAAATGGGGGGAAAATAACTATCTACTTTTTTTCCAGGTCTGAATTACCACACAAACCACAAAGTTAAACCTTTAAATCTGGTGGCAATATACAATCCTGATTCACCTGGTTTCCTTGGTGGTATTAACTTGAGTATGGCTACGTTTAATGAAAATAATAGAAACTATGCCGCAATAAAAACTGACAGTATAAAATTAAAAGGTAGAAAAGGCATAACTAGTTGAATCAAGATTAGTAACATAGCACTGTCTTGAACTTGGACAATTTCCAAATATGCCTCTAACTGCACAATATCTACAATATCTTATTTATTTATTTATTTTTTTTTGAGAGACGGCATCTTGCTCTGTTGCCCAGGCTGGAGTGCAATGGTGCAATCTCGGCTCACCGTAACCTCCTCCTCCCAGGTTCCAGCAATTCTCCTGCCTCAGCCTTCTGAGTAGCTGAGATTATAGGTGTGTGCCATCACACCCAGCTAATTTTTGTATTTTTTAGTAGAGATGGGGTTTCACCATGTTGGTCAAGCTGGTCTCAAACTCCTGACCTTGTGATCTGCCCACCTCGGTCTCGCAAAGTACTGGGATTCCAGGCGACTGCACAATATCTTTACACTTGTTATTTTGATTTTGCCAAGTCATCCCTGAGCTCCGCCTCTAACTTGTGTCATGGCATGAGACAGAGCAAACTCTTTCGATCTTGGCTTCCTTTCCTTTACAATAAATCAAATGGATAAGATTCCTTCTAAAACTCTCCAATTTCTTTTTGGATTTTTTTTTTAACCCCTTCTTATTAAGTCACTACTCAGTGTGATCTATATGATGGATCATCTAACATATACAATGGGTACTTAATATTTAGTGGGAAAAAATCTTCTATTCAGACTCTGTTTTCACATTTTTCAATATGAACTTGATCTTATTATGTTCTGATTAGTTTGTTGAAACTCAAATAAGTGGAAAAATGTTCTTCATTGTTAAAGAAAGTGGTATCAACAGGAATAAAATATAACATGAATCAGGCAGAAATTTTTTGCTAGAAATTATGCAATCCTCCCTTCAATAGAGTGGAGAAGGGCAGGGGTTAGGAATGGGACCCGGCTTTGCCTTCAGAAAAGTTTATCTCTGGGCGAAGCCAATTGACCTAGGGGAGAGCCAATTACCCAAACTTGGTCTTAATGCGTTTTATTCAGCAAACAGACTCAACTAGCTTAGGTATGTTACGGCTTTTTGAATGTTGTCGTATTTTTGTTTTACTCTCAGTTTTCACCTTCGTTGTCAGGGAGAGGAAGATGGAAATCGAAAAATTGGGTTACTTATTTGGAAGTCTAATATTTTGCCGTTGGAGAGGTGCTTAGCATTCACTAAGAAAATCCACCTGTATTTGTCATTGTCAGTCAAGCAAATATTGACTGAAACCTCAGTTAGTGTGATGAGAAAAGACATGGGATTTTAGTGGAAAGTTCTTAACCTCAGAAAGCTTTGACTTGTACTGCCTGGGACACAGAATTAAGTTCATAAACTAAGAAGTTTTAAAATTCTGTAGTGCCTAGAGAATATGGAGTCCAGAAAAGGGATTGGATTTGAACTTAAGTATACAGGCTCACAGTTCATGGGGAAGGTGAGAAGGTGTGAGGGTTTTGCTGTGCCATCATAGGTCCAAGTGAGATGAGAAGATCTAGACTTTGACCAGCCGCTGGGGCACACCTACCAGAAGTCCTTCCTGGCCTAAGTAGAGGAAGAATTTACTGGGAGGGAGGAGCCTGGCGCAGCCTTTGACCTCTGAGAGGAGACGAAGTGTGAGAGCGGCACGCAAATAAAAATGGAAAAGTGGCTCACGTGTGTAATCCCAGCACTCCGGGAGGCCGAGGTGGGTGGATCACCTGAAGTCAGGAGTTCGGGATCAGCCTGGCCGACATGGCAAAACCCCATCTCTACTAAAAATACAAATATTAGCTGACTGTGGTGGCGCCCACCTGTAACCCCAGTACTCGGGAGGCTGAGGCAGGAGAATTCCTTGAACTTGGGAGGCAGAGGTTGCAGTGAGCCTAGATATCACCATGGCACTCCAGTCTGGTGACAGAGTGAGATTCCATCTAAAAAAAAAAAAAAGACAAAAACTATTTGCTATTCACAATAGCAAAGAAATGGAATCAACCTAAGTGCCTATCAATAATAGACTGGATAAAGAAAATGTGGTGCATATACACCATGGAATACTATGCAGCCATGAAAAGGAATCAGATCATGTCTTTTGCAGTGACATGGATGGAGCTAGAAGCCATTATCCTCAGCAGACTAACACAGGAACAGAAAACCAAACATGAGGCCGGGCATGGTGGCTTAGGCTTGTAATCCCAGCACTTTGGGAGGCTGAGGCAGGTGATCACCTGAGGTTGGGAGTTCAAGACTGGCCTGGCCAACATGGTGAAACCCCATCTCTACTAAAAATACAAATATTAGCTGACTGTGGTGGCGCCCACCTGTAACCCCAGTACTCGGGAGGCTGAGGCAGGAGAATTCCTTGAACTTGGGAGGCAGAGGTTGCAGTGAGCTGAGTACACTCAGCTCTGGAGTGCTACTGCACTCCAGTTTGTGTAACAGAGTGAGACTTTGTCTCCGAAGAAAGAAATAAAGAAAGAAAAGAAAACCATTCACAGGAACATGGCATGTTCTCACTTAAAAGTGGGAATTGAATGATTCGAACACATGGACACATGGGGTAACAACACACACTGGAGCATGTGGGAGGGTTGGGGGAGAGAGAGCATCAGAAAGAATAGCTAATGGATGCTGGGTTTAATACCTAAGTGATGGGTTGATTTGTGCAACAAACCACCCTAACACACATTTACCTACGTAACAAACCTGTACATCCTGAACCTGTATCCTGGAACTTAAAATCAAAGTTGAAAAAAGAGGCTCATTCTTGTAATCCCAGAACTTCAGGAGGCCAAGGTGGGCAGATCACAAGGTCAGGAGGTGGAGACCATCTTGGCTAACAGAATGAAACTCCATCCCTACTAAAAATGCGCAAAACAAAAAAAAATTAGCTGGGTATGGTGGCACAGGCCTGTAGTCCCAACTATTTGGGAGGCTGAACTAGGAGAATCACTTGAACCTGGGGGGCAGAGGTTGCAGTGAGCTGAGATCATACCACTGCATTCCAGCCTGGGTGACAGAATGAGTTTCCATCTCAAAAAAAAAAAGAAGTTGAAAAAAACAAATAACCAAAAAAAGTGCTATTTGGTGGGGCGGGCAGGGGGAGACAGAGTCTCACTCTATTACCCAGGCTGAAGGGCAGTGGTGTGATCTCAGCTCACTGTAGCCTCCACCTCTGGGTTCAAGTGATTCTCTTGCTTCAGCCATCAGAGTAGCTGGGATTACAGGCATATGTTACCATCCCTGGCTAATTTTTGTATTTTTCATAGAGACAGAGTTTCACCATGTTGTCCAGGCTAGTCTCCAACTCCTGGCCTTAAGTGATCCGTCCACCTCGGCCTCCCAAAGTGTTAGGATTACAGGTGTGAGCCACTGGGCCTGGCTGTGACCTTGACAATTTTTGATCTAACAAAATAGCAGTTTCTTATGCTTTAACATAAAAAATGAATCAATAATTTAATAAAAATAGGAGACTGGGCCCCATGGCCCACACCTGTAGCCCAAGCACTTTCAAGAGGCCAACATGGGAGAATTGCTTGAGCCCAAAAGTTCGAGACCAGCCTGGGCACCATAGTGAGTCCACATTTCTATCAAAATTTTAAAAATTAGCCAGGCATGGTAGTACATGCCTATACTTCCAGCTACTTGGGAAGCTGAAGCAGGAGGATTGCTGGAGCCTGGAAGGTGGAGGCTGCAGGGAAATGTGACCATGCCACTATATTCTAGCCTCCATTACAGAGTGAGACCCTGTCTGAAAAAAAAAAGTTACATACATTTATATATGTAAATATTTCTCATTTATATAAACATTTGTGTATTTCTACACATTAAAACCATAGTAAGCATGATTTGTTAGTTTTTGAGACACAGCTCTCTCTGTTGCCCAGGCTGGAGTATAGTAGCACTATCACAGTTCACTGCAACCTCAACCTCCTAGGCCCAAATGATCCTACCACCTCTGAGTAGCTAGGACTACAGGCATATACTACCATGCCTGGCTTCTTTTTCGATTTTGTAGAGATGGAGGTCTCATTATGTTTCCCAGCTGGTTTCAAACTCCTGGACTCAAGCAATCCTCCCACCTCTGCCTCCCAAACTGCTGGGATTATACCCAGCCTAAACATAATAGTTTTGATGATTGAAAAACACTTCCTTCTTCATTCACTTGACATTCATTGAGCACCTATTGAGCACTCTGCTCCTCGCTGAGATACAAGGATGAGTAAAAAATATTCCTTGTCCTTGATGTTCTTAGTTTACTAAGGGAGATGAACACCTTAACAGATCATTACTCAGAGAGACTGTGTGTACAGGCGTTAAGAAGGAAGGCCCCGAGGTCAGACAGACCCAGATGTTTAGTCTGGTCTTCACCACTTTTACTAAGTGCCAAAAATCTCTTAGCCTCGTGGAAATAATAAGAGTACCTCCCAGGATTCTTATGAGAGTTCAGTGTGACAATGCATGTGAAGTTGCTTAGCATTGTACTGTGCTTAAAAAGTACTCAGGAAATGCTGAGTAGTGCTGTATGTATTAAATGCTACTTACATAATTAGATGTGGTTGGTACTTGCTTCCTTTGAGTGGAGTTAGGTCAACTTGTTTTAATTATAAGCAACAGGCCAGGCAGGGTATCTCATGCCTGTAATCCCAGCACTTTGGGAGGCTGAGGCAGGTGGATCACCTGAGGTCAGGTGTTTGAGAGCAGCCTGGCCAACATGGTAAAACCTTTTCTCTAAAAATACAAAATTGTCGGATGCAGTGGCTCACGCCTGTGGTCCCAACACTTTGGAAGGCCAAGGCAGATGGATCACCTGAGGTCAGGAGTTCAAGACCAGCCTGGCCAACATGGTGAAACCCATCTCTACTGAAAATACAAAAAAAATAGCCAGGCATGGTGGTAGGTGCTGGTAATCCCAGCTACTCAGGAGACTGAGGCAGGAGATTCACTTGAATCCAGGAGGCACAGGTTGCAGTGAGCCAAGATGCACTCTAGCCTGGGCGATAGAGCAAGACTCCATCTCTTAAAAAATAAAATTAGTTAATTAATTAAATAAAAATACAAGCCGGGCGCGGTGGCTCACGCCTATAATCCCAGCACTTTGGGAGGCTGAGGCGGGTGGATCACGAGGTCAACAGATCTAGACCATCCTGGTCAGCATGGTGAAACCCCGTCTCTACTAAAAATACAAAAATAAGCTGGGCATGGTGGTGCACACCTGTAGTCCCAGCTACTCGGGAGGTTGAGGCAGGAGAATTGCTTGAACCCAGGAGGCAGAGGTTGCAGTGAGCCGAGATTGTGCCATTGCACTCCAGTCTGGGTAACAACAGCGAAACTCCGTCTCAAAAAAAAAATAAAACATAAAATACAAATACAAATACAAAATTAGCCAGGTGGGGTGATGTACACTTGTCCCAGCTACTCTGGAGGCTGGGGCAGGAGAATCTCTTGAACCCTGGTGGCAGAGAATGCAGTGAGCCGAGGTTGCGCCACTGCTCCAGCCTGGGCCACAGAGCAAGAGACTCTATCTCAAAACAACAACAAAAAAATTATAAGCAATACGTGACAGTGAGAATGGTTTATAGTGTACTTGTTAGTTCCTCGTACCAGTTTGGAGAAAAATCTCATCGTGTTTTCCTGGAAATGGGACCTGTTGTCAATCAAAAGTGCTGGGCTAAGGAAGTGGCTGAACAGATTGAACACACCAGGAGTGGGGCTAGCTTTCCTAGGTACTCAACATTCTTTTAATGCCTTTGATTTAAAAAAAAAAAGAGAGAGAGAAATGAAACAGGAACTAATAGGTTTGATAATAAATAAGAATTTAAATTCTCTTCTCCAGTTCACATTTTCCTTCTCAGACAAAATAGTTATTGCCAAGATGCCCATGTACATGAATGCCTTCCACAAAGCCTACTGAATAGTCTTTCCTTCAAGGAACACTATTGAGCCCTACTGTCTGCCAGGCACTGTGCTAGGCTCTGGGAGTATAAAGGAAAGCAAAACTGCAGGCTGCTGGGGGAGACAGACATCCATGAAATAAGCTTCCACATTCATAGTAACATGTAAGTGAGGAGCTTAGAGCAAAGGCCCTGATTTAGGCAAGGGCATAGGTTTGTGGAGGCAGGGAAGAGTTCATTTAGGGAAGCAATGTCTAAAAGTACCACTTACACTTTAGAAGAGCTGGTGATTTTCTCTTTAGTTCCAAAACCACCAGCAAGTTCAGGAGATAAAAGCTTTGTCAAATAAATTTTTGCTTACTATATGGAACATGCCATGTTAATATGAATTATTTATTCTGTCACCCAATTGTATTGATAACATTAAATATGGCCTTTCCATTTGTCACTGTGCCCCAATGGGACTCTCATTTTATTAACTGTATTCACAATAAAATCATCCACCTTTGGAATGATTTTATTACTATTAACACACACATATAAATGCACACTTAATTAATATTCTTTACATGCAACAAACAAGAAGCTGGGAAAAATTTAAATGGTAAAATGAAATGGTTTTTTTCTTATCTGGGAGGGACTCTTTGTTCTGGAATGATATTTCATATATAAATGTGGTATTTCTCCATGATCTTTTTGGATTTTTGGCAGTTGAATGGGGTAAGGTGTATTTCAGCAGACACTGAAAACTGCTTGTCTTGTAGGAAGGATGATAACATACCTAACACTGTGTAAAAGTGGCATTTTCACCTCACACCTATAATCCCACCACTTTGGGAGGCCAAGGCAGGAAGATCACTTGAGCCCAGGAGTTCAGGATCACCGTCTTGAACATAGTAAGAACCCCATCTCTACCCCAAATTAAAAAAAAAAATTAGCTGGGTTTGGTGTGCACACCTGTAGTCCCAACCACTGGGGAGGCAGAGGTGGGAGGACCACTTGAGCCCAGGAGTTTGAGGCTGCAGTGAGCTATGATCTTGCTATTGCACTCTAGCCAGGAGACAGAGTGTTTCCAAAAAAGAAAAAAAAAAAAGTCATATTTTGAGACTTCCTCAGAAATGTTAGATTTCCCAAAATGCAGGAAGTTTAAAAAAAAGTTTAGCTTTTTAACTTGTTACTTGAACACTTACAAGAATATTCACACATCTTTCAGCCTTAAATAAAGATAGATTTTTTTTTAAATAAAGAGCCATTTTCTAGATATGGTAAATAGAATCTGCTCAGAATCACTGGATGCTCTTTAGTAATTTCCCACATCATGACCACTTGTTTTTACTTTTTTCTCAAGCAATCAGTAAATGATATATTCATCAAACTTAAGAGAGTAAACAAATCAAATATATCTCTTGCTAAGACAAACCACTGATTGCTTCTTTAGCCAGTTGGATTATAGCAGGTCAGTGAGATCATAGCAAGTAGCTTGGTTATGTTATACTGATATTCATCACAAGAAATGAACTCATCTACACAAATCTTTTGCCGCAAAATAAATAAACTCCTTTGGTGGAACATTATCACAGGATCAGAATGTGCCACTTTGTCAGAGATGGAATGAACACAGTGTAGCTTTACTGTAACAGCAGGAAACTATTATTTTGTTGCTCACAGCAGTCTTTCAGCTGATATTTTCTCTTTGGATGAAACCCAGATCCAAAATGCCATCAAAAGTAAACACAACCCAGGCATGGTGGCTCACGCCTATAATCTCTGCTACTTAGGAGGTTGAGGCAGGAGAATTGCTTGAACCCAGGAGATGGAGGTTGCAGTGAGCCGAGATCACACCATTGCACTCCAGCCTGGGCAACAGAGCAAGACTCCATCTTAAAAAAAAAAAAAGGAACTACAAATAATATTATCAAATGAGCTCTCTGATTAGAGCCATCGATCATTAAATTATCTAGAACTCTGAGAATTTGCTACGTATCAACAAACTCATGTAAGGCATGTGAAATATTTCATAATACACTCTGAAGGGATCAATCAAGTAGAGTCATAACAATGATATTGCATATTTATTGAGCTCTTACTATGATCTGGACACTGTGCTATGCCCTAACATATACTATCTTGGTCTTTCATACAACAAACCTAGAACTGTTTACTCATGGTTTCTTCTCCAGTTCCCTAGATCACTGATGAAAGAACAGGAACTGATTGTACCAAAACATTTATTTATATGACAAGCTTGATCAATGTATTTGATTTACTATCTATGCTGGGCTGAGAAAAACATGCAGAGCAGTACCTATAATAAAAAAGCAGGAACTAAGAGCCCCAGCTACTTGGGAGGCTGAGGCCAGATTACTTCAGCCCAGGAGTTGAGGCTGCAATTAAGTATGATCGGGCCACTATATTCCAGCCTGGGTGACAGAGCAAGATCCTGTCTCTAGAAAAAAGGAAAAGAAAAGAACATAGGAACTAGAAGGACACTAGAAATAGAAGGAATATAGGAAATTGGAAGGGACTTGAGATAGAAAAGAAAATTAGAGTAATAGGTTATATATACTGAGTATATGATGGGATAAACATTTTTCTATACTCAAAATATTCTCAATACTTCTACCACCAGGTTAGAGAGTTTTTCCCACACCAAGCAATTCTCTAATTCTTTTCTTTCTTTTTCTTTTTCTTTTTGATTCAGAGTCTCTCTTTGTCACCCATGCTGGAGTGCAGTGGTGCAATCTCTGCTCACTGGATCTTCGACTTCCTAGGGTCAAGCCATTCTTCCACCTTAGCTCCTGAAGCAGCTGAGACTACAGGTGTGCACCACCATGACTGGCTGATTTTTCTGTAGAGACAAGGTCCCACCATGTTGCCCAGGCTGGTCTCAAATTCCTGGCTTCAAGTGATCCTCCCAGCCCAGCCTCCCAAAGTGCTGGGATTACAAGCCTGAGCCACTCTGACCAGCTTTTTCTTTTTCTTTTTTTTTTTTTTAAGAGACTGTGAGGTCTGGTCTGGTCTGCCTAGTCTGGAATACAGTGGTAGGATCATAACTCACTACAGTCTCAAACTCCTAGACTGAAGTGATCCTTCTTCCTCAGCCTCCCAAGTAGCTGAGACTGCAGGTATGCATGATCGCATCCAGCTAACTTAAAAAAATTTTTTAGAGGCCAGGTTTGGTGGCTCATGCCTGTAATCCTAGCACTTTGGGAGGCCAAGGTGGGCAGATTGCTTGAGCCCAAAAGTTCAAGATCAGCCTGGGTGACATGGTGAAACCGCATCTGTGCAAAAATGCAAAAACTGAGGTGGGAGGATCACCTGAGCCTGGGGAGGTGGAGGCTGCAGTGAGCCAGGATCACACCACTACACTCAAGCCTGACACCCCATCTCAAAAAAGAAAAAAAAAATAGCCAGACAGGTGGCTCATGCCTGGAATTCCATTTACTCAGGAGGCTGAGATGGGAGGATCTCTTGAGACCAGGAGGCAGAGGTTGCAGTCAGCCGAGATCCTACCATTGCACTCCAGCCTAGGTAATAGAGCAACATTCAGTCTCAAAAAAAAAAAAAAAAAAAAAAAAAAAAGTTATTTAGAGACTGGGTCTTGTTATGTCGCCCAAATAGGTCTCCAAATTCTGGCCTCACGCAATCCTCTGCCTGGCTGGTATTCCAGGCATAAACCACCTTGCCAGGCTTGAACATAAACTTGTGTCCTAAAAATTAACTCAGTTCGGCCAGGTACAGTGGCTGACGCCGGTAATCCCAGCACTTTGGGAGGCCGATGCGGGTGGATCACGCGGTCAGGAAATGGAAACCGTCCCTGCCAACATGGTGAAACCCTGTCTCTACTAAAAACAGAAAAATTAGCTGGGCGTGGTGGCGCGCGCCCTTAGTCCCAGCTACTCGGGGGAATGACGCAGGAGAATCACTTGAATACGGGAGGCGGAGGTTGCAGTGAGCCGCGCCACCGCACTCCAGCCTGGGCGACAAGAGCGAAACTTCGTTAAAACAAAACAAAAAAAATTAGTTCTGGCCTTTTCTGCCTGGAGATAGCACAGACCCGCGTAAATCAAGGGCGTCTTTACACAAGACCGCTCCCATTTCAGAAGCCAATTACAAGTCCAGGTTGTTACCCATTCTTCTAAAATACAATATAAATCAGGTTTCCCACGACCGCCCCTCACATTCATTAGTTTGCTAGATCAGGGGGGAGAACTCGGGAAAATGGTGTACTTACAAGATTACTACAAAGGCCAGAACTCAAGAAGAGCCAGATGGGAGCGAGGCACGGGACAAGGTCTGTGGAAGGGGCGCGGAGCTTCCATGACCTCTGGGCGCGCACCATTTGCAGGACCTCCGCATGTTCACCAAACCGGAAGCTCTGGTTTTTACGGTGGCTCATTACTTAGTCATGATTGATTAAACCACTGGCCATTGGAAATTAATGCAATCTCCAGCCCCCAATCATCCCCTGGAGGTGGAGGTTGGGGAGTGGGCTGTGGACACGATTTGTAACGAGTGCAAGGTACAGATATTGGGCTTTTTTTTTTTTTTTTTCTTGAGATGGAGTCTTGCTCTGTCACCCAGGCTGGAGTGCAGTAGCGCGATCTCAGCTCACTGCAACCTCTGCCTCCCGGGTGCTGGTTCAAGTGATTCTCCTTCCTCAGCCTCCTGAGTAGCTGGGACTACAGGCATGCGCCACCACGCCTGGCTAATTTTTTTTTTTTGGTGGTTTTATTAGAGACAAGGTTTCACCATGTTGGTCAGTCTAGTCTCAAACTCCCGACCTCAGTGATCCGCCCACTTCGCCTCCCAAAGTGCTGGGATTACAGGCGGGAGCTCAAATGGAGCTAGGTTCAAGTTTGTGGCTACAAAGGGGCACAAAACATGGTATCTAGGAGGGAGGAGGTCGATTTGGTAGGAGGAAAGAACTAGGGTAGAAGGTGAGTTTGGGAGGTGTTTGTTACAGAAGAGGAAACGTGCTGGAATGGGCGCAGTGGGTGAAGGGGTGACGGGCCTTGAGGGGCAGTAGCATCTGAGGTCCATAGTGCCATGTGGACTCAGACACTGAGAGGAGCAGAGTTTTCCTCTTCTGTGGTAAGGTAAGCTGGCCGCCTGACCTGGGTGGATTGAAACCCCGCCCCCCCGCAACCGCTGCCGCCACCACCCACCTCCCCATCCCCAGCCCTAGGAGGCGGGCGCCCTGGGCGAATACCTATGGAAGCCATCCAGCTTTAGCAAGGCTAGTGCGGAATGTGGTGGCGTGCCTGCAGTCTCAGCTACTCAGGAGGCTGAGCAGGAGAATCGCTTGACCCCAGTAGGTTGAAAGTGAACCATTATTGCGCCATTGCACGCCAGTCTGGGCAACTGAGTGAGGCCCATCTTTTAAAAACAAAGGGAAAAAACACACACGCACAACCAAGGCTGTGATCCCATGATCTTTAGCCAATCTGACTCCACCCCTTTTCAAACAGCTTAAAGATTGAAAAAAAAAAAAAAAAACATACCCGTCCTCTATACCCTCCATGTCACCCCATCCCTCCAAAAAACTTGGTGGAACCTAACAGAACCTTAGAGTGTCGGCATCGACTGAACTTTAGACATCAGTAAATCCAATCCCGTATAATGTCTGATTTCCTGCTTAACCCCCCCACTTTATGGTTGCATCATTAAACATCTCCAAGCATGAGAAATGTACCATCCTCTGACATAGCTTTATAGTAGAATGAAAGCTCCATACGTTCTGTGTCCTGCTCTTTCTCCAGGGCCTAGAATACATAGTAGGTACTGAATAAATAATTCATTTAATCAATTTATTAAATGTTTAACAACTATAATCTTTAGGAAATTCTGCCTTACATTGAGCTAACATTAGTGTACCTCAATTTTTTGAGGCCAGTTTAAACAGTTCCCTCTTTCAAATGTCAGCCCTTGGACATTTGAAAAAATGTGGGGCCGGGCGCGGTGGCTCACGCCCGTAATCCCAGCACTTTGGGAGGCGGAGGCAGGTGGATCACGAGGTCAAGAGATCAAGACCATCCTGGTCAACATGGTGAGACCCCGTCTCTACTAAAAATACAAAGGCAGGAGAATTGCCTGAACCCAGGAGGCGGAGGTTGCGGTGAGCCAAGATCGCGCCATTGCACTCCAGCCTGGGTAACAAGAGCGAAACTCCATCTCAAAAAAAAGAAAAAGAAAAAAAAAGGAAAAATGTGACCCTGCTCTTTCTTTTCCCAGAAAAAGAGCTTCCACCAGTTTGTTCAGTGCTCCTCACATGATATAGTTTCTGTCCATCCGGTTGTCTCCTCTGGTCATATTCCTGTTTATCATTGTTTCTCTTAAACTGTAATTCCTAGAAAAGAACAAAGTACCCCTAGGTGCTGTCTGATGAGTTCAAATAGAATTGGATAAACACTCCTCCAATTCTGTCAAGACAGCCAAAGGGCAAATACTTTTTTTTTTAGCTACCACATCCCGTTGTTGACTCACATTGAGCTCAAGGTCAAGGAGAAGGGTTGTGTTTGAGCAGAAATTTAGGATGTTTAAATGACAGAACAGGTCATCACAGGACACTAACTTTGATGCCTTTGGTGAATGGTACTTGTCCAAAGGATATGTATATGAAAAGTGGTTGATTGGGACCCCACTGGGGAATACTATATTTGCTTCCTTTTCATTGTGAAAAGGCACTAAATAAACCATTAGTCAATATTACATATCTCTTTAATGTAAAATTATGAAATCCATTTTAAGGAAATAATTCAGGGTCTGCAATTACTGTCTAGACACATTATCTGCTAGGAAAACCTGTTGGAGATTATTTGCTTTGCATTGCAATGACGTAAAGTTCAATGCAGATGTTGCTTAAAGTGAATGCTGCCCAGGCAGGGTGGCTCACGCCTATAATCCCAGCACTTTGGGAGGATCACTTGAGGTCAGAAGTCTGAGATCAGACTGGCCAACATGGTGAAACCTCATCTCCACAAAAAATACAAAAATTAGCCAGGAGTGATGGCAGGTGCCTTTAATCCCAGTTACTCAGGAGGCTAAGGTAGGAGGATACCTTGAGTCCAGGAGTTTGAGGTTGCAGATAGCTATGATCATGCCCCTACACTCCAACATTGGAGACAGAAACCCTGCCTCTAAAAAAATAATGATAATAATAACAATAGTAATAGAATGAAAGAAAGAAAGAAAAGGGGAAAAAAATGCTTTGTCTGACTTTGCCTTATTAGAGAAAATCTGTGATGAGAACAAAAGATACAGGAAATTATTCTAAAAGTAGAATTTTTTTAACAAAATTTTCTTGTATCAAGTGGTTGTTTACTATGTTCCTTCCAAGTTCCTTGTCGGAAATGAACTGCCTATTAGGTATGATGGTGCATGCCTATAATCCCAGCTACTCCAGAGGCTTAAAGGGAAAATCTGTTGGGCCAGGAGTTCTAGTCCAGCCTGGGCAACATAGCAAGATCCCATCTCTATAGAAATAAAATAGAAAGATAAAAAGAAAAAATGCTTGTGTTATGTTTCCGTGAAGATATATTGTATTACTGGTATACATGTCAAGATATTTTGTAACTTTTCTTGAACTTGAATACCTGGAGATCTACTTGGCTTTTGAATTATCTAAAGTATTGAGACCATAGACAGTGCAGATATGTACCTACGTCTGTCCTTTCTATGACCCACCATTCTTAATGGCCTTTAGAAGATCACTTTCATTTCCCTCAAGTACAAGATCTTTGCTTCTGGGACAAGGTGGTTAATATCAACTATGAAAGAAAGATTAAGTAAATTAAAATGACTTACTATACAGCTATTAGTATATACTCTTTGTGTCCAGAAGCAATTTACAAAATTGTCAAGAGGTATCTGAAGTGATTCTTACCCTTTCATTTCTACCACTGGTTAGAGAATGGGTATGTGGAAAAGATGTCATAGGGCCGGGCATGGTGGCTCACACCTATAATCCCAGCACTTTGGGAGGCCAAGGCAGGAGGATCACGAGGTCAGGAGTTTGAGACTGGCCTGACCAACATGGAGAAACCCCGTCTCTACTAAAAATACAAAAAATTAGCTGGGTGTGGTGTCACATGCCTGTAATCCCGGCTACTTGGGAGGCTGAGGCAGGAGAATCACTTGAACCCAGGAGCAGAAGGTTGTAGTGAGCCGAGATTGAGATGACATCAAAAAAAAAAAAAAAGGAGGCTAAGAAAAGACCTCTCAAAATATGTTTTATATTTTAAGGTCATGTATTTTACCATTGAATCAGTATCTTTAACCTCTCTCCTTTTCTTCTTTCCCTCCCTGCACTCTTTCTCATGCATATGCTCACACTCACACACTTTGTCTTCTCTCTCTCTCTCTCTCTCTCTCTCTCTCTCTCTCTCTAAATGAGACAGAATCTTGTGCTGTCACCCAGGCTGGAATGCAGTGGTAGGATCTCTACTTACTGCAACCTCCATCTCCTAGGCTCAAGCAATTCTTGTGCCTCATTGTGCCTCAGCCTCCCAAGTAGCTGGGATTACAGGCATGCACCACCATGCCTGGATAATTGTTTGTATTTTTAGTGGAGGCAGGGTTTCACCATGTTGGCCAGGCTGGTCTCAAACTTTTGGCCTCAAGTAATCTGCCCACCAGGGCCTCCCAAAGTGCTGGGATTACAAGTGTGAGCCATTGCACCTAGCCTCTCTCTCTCTCTTTCTCAAGGAAAAAAGGCGAAAAGAAAAGGGAGTTTGGGCTATATGCACAAATGTTCTCTGTCTCTGCTTTCTAGTTATGCCAACTTAAATATGAAGAACTAGTTGGGAAGTGGAAGTTCTGTTTCTTCTAAAATTCTACAGCTGTTTTGGGCATTGCTGATGTTTATAAACTTCTCTCACAGATGTTACATTTTATGAACTGTGACTCATTAGGGTGGTTCTAGCATCTTTAGATGGACAGAAAGCCCCAAAGGCAGAATGATTACATAAGTCTTCTTCACTCGAAATCTGAAATATTTGAATAGAATATTTCCTGGGGGAAAAAAAGTATTAAGACTGCCATACTCAAACGAATCAGAAACACCAATGATTTCAGTTGGTTCTTTTCTGTGGGAGGAATGAAGGAGGTACAATATTCTTGTTTGGGAAGGTTTTGTTTTCATTTGCAGAATGTTTTTAATTTGTATAGGCTTTTTGGTTTGGACCTTGATCTACATTTTTGTTCCAATGTGTAAAAACCATTTACTGGAAGACATTGTTTGAATATCCACTCTGCAAGGGACTGGATTTGGTGCTAAATTGAGGCATGGAGAATAATAAAAGAGCTAGAATATGCGGTGCTGCCATCTTTGAGCTTCTCAGTTAGGAAACACCAGGGGAGAATCATAAAGGTTTAGAATTAGATGTCACCTGTGCTTTCCACATGAGACATCTGGGGTCCCAATTGGGCCACTGACTATCCAAAGTCACACAGCTAGTGATAGTCAGAGCTACGTTTTAGAACCATCTCTCCTAAGTTCCAATGCTCTTTCAACACATAGGACTACATAATTTCCATGACTTAAACAGGATCAAGCCTGATGGCAGGTCAGAACTAGGATAAAGCAACTGAGGTAATTTTTTTTTTTTGAGATGGAGTCTTGGTCTGTTACCCAGGATGGAGTACAGTGGCGTGATCTCGGCTCACTGCAACATCCACCTCCCGGGTTCAGACAGTTCTCCTGCCTCAGCCTCCTGAGTAGCTGGGACTACAGGCATGTGCCACCATGCCCAGCTAATTTTTTGTATTTTTAGTAGAGACAGGGTTTCACTGTGTTAGCCAGGATGGTCTCCATCTACTGACCTTGTGATCTGCCCTCCTCAGTCTCCCAAAGTGTTGAGATTACAGGCGTGAGTCACCGAACTTGGCCCAAAATTTAACAGGGCACCAAAAGCCTCAGTAATTAAAATTAATGGAAAAAATCCATGATTAACAAAATATCAAAATTTTAAACAAAGACAAGGTCCTACTTTTCTCTTCCATGATCCAGCTTCACCTGTCTGACCCTAATCTCAGCCCTCCATCAGATAATCTGAACTTTTGGGTGGATCAAGGGGAAAAACAATATGGGAAATATCCCTTTGGCTGGAATCCCTGGATGTGCAGAGTGAGCTGTCCAGATGTTCGGAGACAGATCACAAACCTTTGTGCACAATTGTGTATTGAGAGAATAAAAAAGTGATGGCAGTTTTGAGGGTAAAACTATAAAAAGACAAAAAGAAAGACTGGGTTGAGCACAGTGGCTCACACCTGTAATCCCAGCACTTTGGGAGGCTGAGGTGGGAGGACCACTTGAGCCCAAGAGTTCTAGGCCAGCCTGGGCAACATAGCAAGATCCCATCTCTACAAATATTTTTTTAAATTGCAATGAAATTTTGCCGGGCACAGTGCCTCACACCTGTAATCCCAACACTTTGGGAGACTAAGGCAGGTGGATCACAAGGTCAGGAGTTCAAGACCATCCCAGCCAACATGGTGAAACCCCATCTCTACTAAAAATACAAAAAATTAGCTGGCATGGTGGCACATGCCTGTAGTCCCAGCTACTCAGGAGGCTGAGGCAGGAGAATCGCTTGATCCCAGGAGGCAAAGGTTGCAATGAGCCAAGATCACTTCACTACACTCTAGCCTGGTGACAGAGTGAGACTCTGTGTCAAAATATATATATATATACACACATACATATAGACATATACACACACATATATCTATACATATATAATATACATACATATGTGTGTGTGTGTGTGTGTGTGTATTATATATACATTTGCATTTGTCTGGCTGTGGTAGCTCATGCCTATAATCCCAACACACTTTGGGAGGCTGGGAGGCTGAGGTGGGTGTATCACCTGAGGTCAGGAGTTCAAGACCAGCCTGGCAAACATGGTGAGACCCATTTCTACTAAAAATACAAAAAATAGCCTAGTCTGGTGGTGTGCACCTATAATCCCAGTTAGTAGGGAGGCTGAGGCAGGAGAATTGCTTGAACCCAGGAGGCAGAGGTTGCAGTGACCCAAGATCTTGCTGCTGTACTCCAGCCAGGGCGATGGAGCAAGACTCTGTCTAAAAAACAAACAAAAACAAGAATATGTATTTGCCTGAGTGTCTTCTCTTCATTTATTCCTCAGAATGCAGCTGCCAGAGGCTGAATAAGAGTTGGCAATTTGGTCTGGCAATTTGGTTCTCATAAAGTCATCTTGCAGTGACTTTAACAGCAGAGTCAGAACCAGCCCGAGGAACAGAACAGACCCTGGCAAGTGTGGACCTCTGACACATTACTAAAATATAGGTAGGATAAAAACTGAAATTAAACTGTTCTTATAAACTGGCTGTTCCACTGGTCCTGGAGGCGGAGGTGAGAAGAGGGGAGTGGTGAGGGAGAGTCTAAGAAAGAACTGAAGTCGCTTTCTTTTCCATGCATCATCAGCATTCTGGGCTTCCTCCTATCAAGTCACCCTCCTCTGCAGGGAAGAATGGTTTATTTTGTGTTTTGTTTTCTTTTTTCATCAGCCAAAGGTGCAGCTCTAGAAAAGGAACATAGAGTTATTCTCTAAATTCAGCATCACTCTCTCCTAGTTTAAGCACTATTTATTTATTTATATTTTATTTACTTATTTATTTACTTATTTTTTGAGATGCAGTCTTTTTCTGTCACCCAGGCTGAAGTGCAGAAGCATGATCTTGGCTCACTGCAACCTCCACCTCCAGGGTTCCAGCGATTCTCCTGCCTCAGCCTCCAAGTAGCTGGGCTTACAGGCATGCACCACCACACCCGGCTAATTTTTGTGTTTTTAGTAGAGACAGGGTTTCACTATGTTTTCCAAGCTCATCTCAAACTCTTGAGCTCAAGTGATCCACCCACCTCAGCCTCCTGAAGTTCTGGGATTACAGCTGTGAGCCACCGTGACTGGCCTGGTTTAAGCACTCCTGAAGAAGGATTCTTGTGCCTCAAATGCCTGGTGGTTAAGAACATAAGCATTTACCAATTTGGATAAGAATGCTAACCATGCCACTGAATAATTTTTGTTTTTGTTTTGTTTTGTTTTTTTGAGATGGAGTTTTGTTCTTGTTGCCCAGGCTGGAGTGCAGTGGCATGATCTCAGCTCACTGCAACCTCTGCCTCCTGGATTCAAGCAATTCCCTGCCTCAGCCTCCTGAGTAGCTGGGATTACGAACATGTGCCACCATGCCCAGCTAATTTTGTGTTTTTAGTAGAGACGGGATTTCTCCATGTTGGTCAGTCTGGTCTTGAACTCCTGACCTCAGGTGATCCACCTGCCTCGGCCTCCCAAAGTGCAAGCCACTGCTCCTGGCCTCTAAAGAGTTTTTGTAAATTCTTTAATTTTTTTTATCTTCAGCTTCCTAATCTGTAAATAGAGAATAAGAGCTCAAAAATGAGATCCATTATCATAGTCTTACCCTTGAAGGATGATGTGAAAAGCCCCCTTAGTGCATGAGTCAAGTGCCTTCTGGAGTGTCCCCAGCCAGCAGCATCCAGGCTGTGATCAAACGCCCTTACTGCCCACCCAAAGCAATCCACTCTGCTTGCTTGCTTTGTTGGTTGGTAGGCTTGTAACTTTCTTGATATTAAACAGATGTAAGTTCTTGTTTCTCCTAAGCCAAAATTTTCTTGATTATTATGCCAACATTTTTTCCCTAGCATCTTCAAGTATCTGAAGATAGTCATCAAACTCCTTAAGTCTTCCTTTCTCACTGGTTCCTTAAGAATTCCAATAAATACGTGATTTCAAGTCCCCTCCATCACCCTCCTGGGTTCTTTCTTCTGCACCACTTTTGTTTTCCAATGGTCTTCCCGATGTCTGTTTTGCAGAACTCAACAAACTGTTTCAAATATAGATTGACCATGAGAAAACAGAGTGTTGCCATTGCTAGCTTTGTTTTCATTACCATAAAATAATTTAAAATGTCTATGATGGCCCAGTGTGGTGTCTCATGCCTGTAATCCCAACACTTTGGGAGCCTGAGGCAGGTGGATCACTTGAGGCCAGGGGTTTAAGATCAGCCTGGCCAGCATGGCGAAACCCTTTCTCTACTAAAAATACAATAATTAGCTGGGCATGGCTACTCCAGAGTCTGAGGCATGAGAATTGCTTGGGCCTAGGAGGTGGAGGTTGCAGTGAGCCATATCATGCCATTGCACTCCAGCCTCGGTGACAGAGTGAAACACTGCCTCCAAACAAAACAAAACTAAAGACCACAACGAATGTCTTAAACCATCACAATAATGAATCTGGCACCCAGATTGTTTAGTTGTGATCATTGAGCAAATCTTTTCACCTGTGCTTTATCTTTCAGGTTTACATTTTATCTTCCACTCTTCTGTATCTCCTCCTAGGAGAAAAAAGAGGCAAAAATAATTTCAAGCATAATCTATATGAATGAGAGGAAGTTCTAGAATTGTCCTCTTCCCCCTCCTTTTGCTGCTGTGTTGAAACAGCATTACTGTTGCTACAGAAACAAATTTTTCTTCCCACTCGTTCACCAAGTTCACTTATTACCTCTTGGATGATAAACAGTATTGTTTTGTGAAGTGGCTGCAATCTCAATATATTCTGCCAGTTCCCTGATTAATGTTCCTTCCCCTTTAGGAAAAAGGCTTCTCTTTTTCTTAAGAGAGAAAGTATCTGGATGTAAATTAAGATAAGAATATGTTTGCCACCAATTCAGTTCCCACACTAAACCGGATATTCTCCTTGGACTTCTGTAAATGTCATTGACAATGTGTGATTGAGAACCAAAGCATCTTCAAAACACCAGACATCTTCAAAGCAGACACAGGAGTACAGATTTCCACCATGTCCCCTGGCTTCCTGACCTGCAGAGATTTCAGGTCATGGTTAAATATTCTTGCCTCAGACACAGTCATTTTCAGCCTTAAAAATTTTTTTAAACCATGAATATTATCTATGTATAAGAAGTTTTATAATCTGGAAGGTACCCTGCCATGATACTTGCTTCCAAAATTAGTTATTTGTTATGTTATGATATATAACATTGCCCAGAAGACACTAAAGAGGATTAAAGCTTCAGTTCTGTTTATATGGATGAACATATCAGCAACATAAACTAAACATTTCAGATCTCTAACAGTTGTCCAGTCATATACCCTACAAATGTAAAGTTACAGAAGTCCTGTGCCTTCAAGGTTTCCAAATTCAGTGCCTGTATTCTTCCTGATAAAAAAGTGACTTGTATACACAAAAATCTCTTTTTAAGAAAACACAGTTGGGGCCAGGCACGGTGGCTCACACATGTAACCCCAGCACTTTGGGAGGCTGAAGCGGGTAGATCATTTGAGGTCGGGAGTTTGAGATCAGCCTGACCAACATGATGAAACCCTGTCTCTACTAAAAATACAAAAGCTAACCAGGCATGGTAGTGCATGCCTGTAATCCCAATTACTCAGGAGGCCGAGGCAAGAGAATTTCTTGAACCCAGGAAGCGGAGGTTGCAGTGGGCCAAAATTACGTCATCACACTCCAGCGTGGGTGACAAAGCAAGCCTTTGTCAAGAAAGAAAGAAAAAGTGAGAGAGAAAGAAATATGAAGAGTGGGAGGGAGGGAGGGAGGGAAAGATGGAAGGAAGGGAGGGAGGGAGGGAGGGAGGAAACAGTTTGTTCCTCTATATCTCTAGGTTCATAGATCAAAAATATTCAAAATAAGGAGGCTGAGGCAGGAGAATTGCCTGAACCCAGGGGGTGGAGGTTGTGGTGAGCCGAGATCGCGCCATTGCACTCCAGCCTGAATAACAAGAGTGAAACTCTGTCTCAAAAAAAAAAAAATATTCAGAATAAAAAAATCAATGGCTGTATCTGTACTAAACATGCCCAGACTTTTTTCTTATTGTTATTCCCTAAACAATACAACAGCTATTTTTATAGCATTTACATTGTACGAGATATTATAAGTAATCTAGAGAGGATTTAAAGTATATGGGATGATGTGCATAAGTTATATGCAGATACTGTACTGTTTTATTTCAGGGACTTGAGCATCCCTGCATTTTGGTATGCATGGCAGGTCCTGAAACCAATCTCCTATGGATTCAGAAGGATAACTGTACTAATTTTGAGATTTCTCTTTACTATGATCAAGACTTTCAAACATTACATTGTTGATTACATTATATTGTTACATTGTGATTCTTTCCCAGACTTGAGACAAAGTTTGGGAAGAAGTTGCCACTTGTTTCACTTTATGGAATAGAAAAAAAAAAATGGAAGAGCATGAGATAAAGACCTAGACTAAATCCTTTTAGAAAAGGTAAATAAAGAATTTTTGTTTTGTTGTGTTGTTGCTATTGTTGTTGTTTAAGAGACAGGGTTCTCACTATGGTCTTGAAGTCCTGACCTCAAGCAATTTATTCACCTCGGCCTTCCAAAATGCTAGGATTCCAGACATGAGCCACCATGTCCATCAAAATTAATACCTTTTTTGAAAAAAGAGAACTCCAGTCCCAGTGGCTCATGCTTGTAATCCCAGCACTTTGGGAGGCTGAGGTGGGCAAATTACTTGAACTCAGGAGTTCGAGACCAGCCTGGGCATCATAGTGAAACCCCGTCTCTACTAACAAATACAAAAATTGGCTGGGCATGGTGGTATGCGCCTGTAGTCCCAGCTACTCGGGAGGCTGAGGCAGGAGAATTGCTTGAACCCAGGAGGCGGAGGTTGCGGTGAGCCGACATCGTGCCATTACACTCCAGTCTGGGTAACAACAGCGAAACTCTCAAAAAAAAAAAAAAAATCAGTTGGGTGTGGTGGTGTGTGCCTCTGTGGTCCCAGCTACTGTGGGGGGCTGAGGTGGGAGGATCGCTTGAGCCTTGGGAGGTCAAGGCTGCAGTTGAGCCAACATTACACCATTGCACTACAGCCTAAGTGACAGAGCCAGATCCTGTCTCAAAAAAAAAAAAAAAAATTAAAAAAGGGAAGTAAGAGAGATATAGTGCTATACATTATCATATTTTCTCACCACTTTTAACCAGATATGGTGATAAACCATATGGCATTTTGGGGCTAGACACAGGGGTCCCCAACTCAGATGCCTTCAGAAGGCAGGCATGTAACGATGTGTGAACTCCATGCAGATTCAGTTGTTTTTTTTTAACATAAAGTTCACAAAGTAAAACATGTTTTTGGCCAGGCACAGTGGCTCACACCTGTAATTTCAGCACTTTGGGAGGCCAAGGCAAGTGGATCACAAGGTCAAGAGATCGAGATCATTTTGGCCAACATGGTGAAACCCTGTCTCTACTAAAATACAAAAAAAAAAAAAAAAATAGCTGGGCGTGGTGGCACATGCCTGTAGTCCCAGGGAGGCAGAGGTTGCAGTAAGCCAAGATCGTACCACTGCACTCCAGCCTGGCAACAGAGTAAGACTCCATCAAAAAAAAAAAAAAGTTTTCAAATCTCTACTTAAAATCTTCTCACCCTTCTCTTGAAGTAACTCAAAGAAGTCCCACTCTCTCTCTGCCTGCCCCTTTATCTTCTACTGCTTTCAGTCCTAAAGTAAAGCTTGTAGATAATGATCAATACCTACAATTATTGAGCATGCTTTATGTGCCAGGTACTGAACTAACAACTTTTGAGGATTTCCTCATGTGATCATTACAGCAACCCCATGAGTTAGGAGCTACTGCTATTCTCATTTTACAAGTGAGGAAACTGAGGTTTCTTGGTATCAGGTGATATAGGAAGGACTGGATTGGAGAGCAGGCAGTCTAATTCTACAACCCATAGACCACAATATTGCCTTATATTTAAATTATTCCTGTGTGTTAATTATCTTAAAGTCTTGCAAAGGAATTAAGCCTAAAAATTTCTTCCTGGCTGGGTGCAGTGGCTCACCCTTGTAATCCCAGCACTTTGGGAGGGCAAGGCAGGTGGATCACGAGGTCAGGAGTTTGAGACCAGCCTGTCCAATGTGGTGAAACCCTGTTTCTACTAAAAAGTACAAAAATTGGCTGGGCGTGGTGGTTCTTGCCTGTAATCCCAGCACTTTGAGAGGATGAGACGGGTGGACCATGAGGTCAGGAGTTCGAGATTAGCCTGACCAACACAGTGAAACCCCGTCTCTACTAAAAATACCAAAAAAAAAAATTAGCCAGGTGTGGTGACAGGCACCTATAATCCCAGCTACTCAGGGAGCCAAGGTGGGAGAATTGCTTGAACCAGGGAGGCAGAGGTTGCAGTGAGCTGAGATCATGCCATTGCACTCCAGCCTAGGCAACAAGAGCGAAACTCTGTCTAAAAAAAAAAAAAAAGTTTCTTCCTAACTTAAGGATAATCATTCACCCCCAGCAGTCAACAGGGCAATACAGATTGTACAAGTTGGAACACTAATTTCTGGGTGGAGCACTAAAACAACAGGTACATAAGTAGGCGTTGACTTCCGTACATGTGCTGTGTTCTCTTTTTCAAACTGTCAAAATGAAGCATGGGGGCTGACATGCAGATCAGGCTGCAAATGCCTTTTATGACAAGAATTTTATCCTAGCATCATGAAAATAGGTATCATTTAATTTCCATTTGATTCAATTATACTTTGTAAGGGAAAAACTTTCTTTTTCTCTCTCCCAATCTCACTGCCTTTAAAACTGATAAAACATTTGATTGCCTAAAATTAGCTTGCTTTTCTGTTCGAGGTTGGTTTTCAATGCCAACTCAATAAAAATTGTTATTGTGAAGATTATATGCAATTTAGCTAAGCTTCCTGAAAGATTCTATTCATTTCTCAAATCAATGTCTTTCAAATACATCTCCCTCAATCTCAGTTCTCTCACTGTCTAAGGCCCTTCCATCTTTGACTTCCATTGTGATAATAGTCTCCTAAATGATTGTCTTTCTTCCATTCAAATCCTTTTCCAAGCCATCTTGCAAACTGCTACCAGATGATCTTTACAAAAACAAATATTCTGTCATGTCACTCCCTGCTACAAACAATTTTACTTGCTCCCAACTGGCAATGGAATAAAATCCAAACCCTTAAGCATGACATTCAAAGGCCTTCATCATCAGAATATCAGAACACTCCCATTTATGTTGTCTCTTCTAAAACCCAATCAAAATAATTTCAGTCTTCCTAATATACCAAAGAATATTGTCATTTGTCTTAATGCCTGGCATTAAGTAATAAATGACATGGGAACTACGACTAGGCAAGCTGCATCTCTATTACAGGAAAAACTGCCAGGAGCTAGGGTGTGAGGGTTATTCCACCACCTCCCAACTGGCTGCAGTCAACAATATCACCACCCAACCTTCCATTTTCAGCTAAACTCTCTTTGCTTCCCTTGGGTGAATAAACAGGGTCTCTTTTTAAAGTGTTGCTGTGCCTCAACGCCTTCCAAGCAGAGATTGTTCATCTGAATGGCAACAAAATACTCTACTGATGCCAAACATCTTGAGTACATTCTGGAGTGTAGTATAGTTTATGTTTGACCGTGGAAAATATTGAGCAATATCCCAAATACCACCACCGCCAAGCAACACACACATATACATGTTTCAAAAAATCTTTCTTCCCTAAGAAGACAGCCCTTGAAAAACAGTTTGCTCACCATATGTTTGATAGGTCATAGATCTGTGGTTTTCACCTGAGAATTTCTTCTGCCCATCGATTCTTTCTATTCATTCTTTTTTTTTTTTCTTGAGATGGAGTTTTGCTCCTGTTGCCCAGACTGAAGTGTAATGGTATCATCTCGGTTCACTGCAATCTCCGCCTCCCAGGTCCAAGTGATTCTCTGGTCTCAGACTCCTAAGTAGCTGGGATTTCAGGCACCCACCAATACACCCAGCTAATTTTTGTATTTTTAGTAGAGACAGGGTTTCACCACATTGGCCAGGCTGGTCCTGAACTCCTGACCTCAGGTGGTGATCCACCTGCCTCTGCCTCCCAAAGTGCTGGGATTACAGGTAAGAGCCACCGCATCTGGTCTTTTTTTTTTTTTTTTTTTTTAGACGAGGTCTTACTCTGTTACCCAGGCTGGAGTGCAGTAGCCCCATACTGGTTCACAGCAACCTCCACCTGCTGGGTTCAAACAATTCTCCTGCCTAAGCCTCCTGAGTAGCTGAGGCTACAGGCACACACCACCATGCCTGGCTAATTTTTGTATTTTAGTAGAGATGAAGGTTTTACCATGTTAGCCAGGCTGGTCTTAAACTCCTGACCTCAAGTGATCTGCCTGCCTCAGCCTCCCAAAGTGCTGGGATTACAGGTGTGAGCCTTCACACCCTGCCTTTTCTATTCATCCCTGTTAGTTATCTAGTCAGAGGTGAAATACATGTTCCCTTGAGGGCCCCTATGGTTTTAACAGGAGACACATTCAGAGCTTGAGTTCTTTTTACCAGAGTGTGTGGGGAACTCTACACAGGAAACCTACCCAGACAAAGGTCAGCAATATCAAGTCCTTCTCTCTGTTCAAAGCAGCTTAGAGTCTAAACTGCCTTAAGATTCTGTGAGGTGCACATTTTCACAGTGGTCCATGAAAACCCATCTAACTCAACAATACAGAAGAAAATTAAACCTCTCTTCATTCACCAAATGTTCTGCCAGAAAAATCTTTGTGTTTTGTCAAGGTAGATGAACAAAATGTTTCCCTCTATAGCCGAGCCTTGTCTAAAGCCACATTTAAGTGTTTAATGTTACACACTTCTACCACATGTCCTTCCCCCAAATCATCTGGATGTTATAAACTATTTATTATTATACTTTCTGCCAGAACTCTTGCAGTAAAATTTATTTATTCAGAAAAGAGTTTCAGCTTTGCCATCTATTAAATCTGAATAGATCAGAAACCAGATTAATTCAATAAGTAGTTCTATGCTCTACAACCATTTGCCATTTGAGCATCTAGGTAGCAGTAGCCCAGGAATGTGATCACACGGGTCCTCGCAACAGCTGAATCCCTGCGGTAAATATGTCCCTTCACTTTCTTTGGAACTTAAACCAGAGACTTCATAGAGGTTCTCTGAACTTTGCTTCACATCCAGCACTTTTCACACATTTCTTATAGACTTGGGTGGCCCTACATATGTCGCTGTTCACAGCGCAGCTTGGCGGTTAAGTGGCTACACAAACATTTTATGATCATAGAGATCTTTATTAGTCTTTATTTCAACCCGAATTATTTACTTGCCTTTCAGCAGCACATATGGTTTAAGACAAATACAGTAGCTATTTCCTCTTTTCTATCAAGTCAAAAAGCCTCATCCTGGCATTCTTCTTGTGCTCTTCCAAACTGAGAAAACTACATGGACATCTCAACGGTAAGTCACTGCCCGCTGAGACCACTTGATCCCGCCCATTCAATGATCCTCTTTCTTTTAACCCTGGATTTAAAGTCCTAGTGCCACCAGGTATGGTGGCTCACACATGTAATCCCAGCACTTTGGGAGATCCAGGAGGGGGCTATATCACTTGAGGTCAGGAGTTCAAGACCAGCCTGTTTTGGTCTTGAACTCTACTCAAAAGACAAAAATTAGCTAGGTGTGGTTGCACATGCCTGTAAGCCCAACTGCTTGGGAGGCTGAGGCATGAGAATCACTTTATTTTTCACGCATGATTTTCACACTTGATTCTCAAGCGAGAATCACTTGAACCTGGGAGGTGGAGGTTGCAGTGAGTTGAGATCATGCCACTGCACTCCAGCCTGAATGACAGAACTAGACTCTGCCTCAAAAAAAAAACAAAAACAACCTAATGTCCACCTGCTATCTGTCTTCATTTCTGGTTACTGCCCACCACAGCTTTTTTCTATTGCCCAGACATCCCTCCTGTTCACCTCTGATCCTTCATTCACATCCTCCCATCCCCTCTCAAATACTATTTGTATATGTATATATGCACATGTATGTATGTGTGTGCATGGATATATGTATATGTCCACATGACTTACTTGAGGAAAAATTTCCCCCATTTTCTTTTTGTGTCTCTTTTTGTCCTTTCTCTTGTATCCCACCAAAAATAAATAGGAATTATAACATGACATGATTGATTATACAGTGTAATACTTCTTTTTAATAGGTATAGAAACATCTCTGTAGGCCTTTTAAGTTGGCGGAAATGGTCAAGGTAGTAAGCTTTCTTTGTAAACACATTTTTCCTTTGAGATCGCTGGTATTACTTTGAGATTACATTATCACAATTCATTTTCATGCTCATGTGCAGTTTCAATTTTTCAACAACTGTATTTCTAACTATATATAAAGCATGGTATCAGTAAAGATGACAACTTCTAGAAGGCTGAGACAGGAAGATTTCTTGAGCTCAGGAATTCAAGACCAACTTGAGCAACAGAAAGAGACCTACATCTCTACAAAAAATTAATTTAAAGGGGCCACGTGCGGTGGCTCAAGCCTGTAATCCCAGCACTTTGGGAGGCCGAGGCGGGTGGATCACAAAGTCAAGAGATCGAGACCATCCTGGTCAACATGGTGAAACCCCGTCTCTACTAAAAATACAAAAATTAGCTGGGCGTGGTGGTACGTTCCTGTAGTCCCAGCTGCTCAGGAGGCTGAGGCAGGAGAATTGCCTGAACCCAGGAGGCGGAGGTTGCGGTGAGCCAAGATCGCATCATTGCACTCCAGCCTGGGTAACAAGAGCAAAACTCCGTCTCAAAAAAAAAAATTAATTTAAAAAGTTAGCTGGGTGCAGTGGCATGTACCTGTAGTCCCAGCTACTCCAGAGGCTGAGATGGGAGGATCACTTGAGCTCAGCAGGTCAAGGCCACAGTGAGCCATGATCATGCCACTGCACTCCAGCTTGGGTAGACAGAGCAAGACTCTGTCTGGAAAAAAAGGAAAGATTGCAAATTCAACTGCTGACAGCATCCTGGAAAGTATCATAAGTGAGTGCACGGGAACTGCTCATGACTATGGCAAATAAGAGAGTGCATATCTTGTTTAAAGAGGAATTCAAGGCTGGGCTTGGGGCTGACACCTGTAATCCCAATACTTTGGGAGGCCGAGGTGGGTGGATTGCCTGAGGTCAGGAGTTCAAGACTAACCTGGCCAACATGGTGAAGCCCTGTCTCTACTAAAAATACAAAAATTAGCTGGGCATGATGGGTGGCTCACTCGAGCTCAGGAGTTCAAGACTACCCTGGCCAACATGGCAAAACCCCATCTCTACTGAAAACACAAAAATTATTTGGGTGTGGTAAGGCAGAGGTTGCAATGAACTGAGATCACACCACTGTGCTCCAGCCCAGGCAAGAGAACAAGACACCATCTCAAAAAAAAAAAAAAAAGAATGAAGTAGAAGTGGGTTAGGTATCTGCTAAGTTATACTCTGAACTAGAAACATGGTTGAGTACAACTTTGTGGCAGAGCACAGCTTACAGGTAGAAATTGACAGACCCAAGCTGTGGGTATTGGAGCAATGATGAAGCAGAGACACAGGGTTCTTCTAGCCAGAGATGGCAGGTAGCAGGCTGAGTGCCATTTACCTGGAGACTTACTCACTGTTCCTCTCAGGGACCCGGGCTTTGTCCCAGCCGCAGGGAATAACTCTGGGTCTGGGTGCTGATCCAGTGTTTTTGCTTTACTTCCCAGGGTCCTCCTTAGTAATTCTGATAGAAACCTAAGAAAGGAGTCCATGGAGTTTTTTTCCTCAGGGGTAAAAAATAGAATTGTCCCAAATTCTACAACTAGTCTCATCTATCTGTTGAGGGAAGCAGGATCTCTGGAGAGGCCTCTGAGTAACAATATATCTTGTGATTGCCTCCCTGGGAACAAGGAATAACTTACTGGTTGTTGTAAAAGGGAAAAGCCCACTTGGAGTTTCTATTTCTTTCCTTTTTATTTTTTTTTTTAGACAGCATCTTGCTCTGTTGCCCAGGCTGGAGTACAGCGGCACGATCTTGGCTCAATGCAACCTCTGCCTCCCAGGTTCAAGCGATTCTCCTGCCTCATCCTCCCAAGTAGCTGGGACTACAGGCGCACGCCACCATGCCCAGCTAATTTTTGTATTTTTAGTAGAGATGGGGTTTCACCATGTTGGCCCAGATGGTCTCAATCTCTTTACCTCGTGATCCACCTGCCTCAGCCTCCCAAAGTGCTGGGATTACAGGCGTGAACCACCACACTCCGCCTGGTCTGCCTATTTCTATACTTGTTTGCCCCACCATTATACCTAACAGTCTATTCTCTACACAGCAGAAAGCGAGCTCTTTCCATAATAAAAATTAGGTTGCTTTTTTTCTTTGCCAAAATCCTTCAAAGGCTGACAAGCATCTATATAACTTCCTGCATTCTTGTTGAACTTTTTTTCTTCTTTTCTTCCTCTTGCTTGGTTTTCTCATCCTATCCTAGACATACTGGTATCCTTATTGCTTCTAGAATATGTTAGACACATTTCTGCCATAGGGCCTTTGCTCTGGCTGCCACCTCTGCCTGGAACACTCTTGCTGGAAATATCCACAACTAATCCCCTCACCTCTGTCAAGCCTTTGCAGTGATTTTCTCAACAAGTCCTTCTCAGACCACCTTATTGAAAGTTAAAACCAGGCTGAGCACAGTGGCTCATGCTTGTAATCCCAGCCCTTTGGAAGGCTGAGGCGGGCTGATCACTTGAGGTCAGGAGTTTGAGACCAGCCCGGCCAACACAGTGAAACTGCATCTCTGCTAAAAATATAAAAATTAGCTGGCTGTGGTGGCTCACGCCTGTAATCCAAGCTACTTGGAGGCTGAGGCAGGACAATCACTAGAACTCAGTATGCGAAGGTTGCAGTGAGTAGAGATTATGACACTGCACTGCACTTCAGCCTGGGCAACAGAGCAAGACTCTGTCTTTAAAAAAACAGAAAGAAGGAAAGTTAAAACTACCTTCTACTCCCTTTATTTTGTTCAATGTTTTTCATCTTTCTATAGCACTTACCATCTTTTAACACACTATGTCATTTTATAATTATTATTATTTTTTTTTACTAACTATCCTTGCCTGGTAAATGTAAAATCTAAGAGGGAAGAAATAGTTGTCTTATTTAGTGAAGTATTTCAATCAGCTAGAATAGTGCCTGAATAATGTGGGCACTTACCAAATATTGGCTGAATGAATGAGTGATTGGGATTCAGAAATGATGGTTGCCACTATTGGGTTAGTGCTATGAGTTGAATGGTAACCCTCCTACGCCACCAAAAATAATTAAAAAAAAATATGTTGAGTCCTAACCCCCATTACCTCAGACTATGACCTTATTTGAACTGGGGTCTAGACCAGGTGCCGGTGGCTTATGCCTGTAATCCCAGCACTTTGGGAGGCTGAGGTGGGCAGATCACAAGGTCAAGAGTTTGAGACCAGCCTGGCCAATGTGGTAAAACCTAGTCTCTACTAAGAATACAAAATTACCTGGGCATGGTGGCACATGCCTGTAGTCTCAGCTACTCAGGAGGCTGAGGCAGAAGAATCGCTTGAACCTGGGAGGCAGAGGTTGCAGTGAGCTGAGATCACACCACTGCATTCCAGTCTGGGCAACAAGAGTCAAAACCTATCTCAAAAAGAAAAGAAAAGAAATGGGTCTTTATAGAGGCAATAGAATACAAAATAGAATGAGGTGTTCGTGTGGGCCCTAATCCAAAATGACTGGTGTCTTTATATAACGGGGAAATTTAGCTGGGTGTGGTGGCTCAAGCCTATAATCCCCATTGTTTGGGAAGCTGAGGTGGACGGATCACCTGAGGTAGGGAGTTTGAGACCAGCCTTACCAATACAGAGAAACCCGTCTATACTAAAAATACAGAATTAGCTGGGCATGGTGGCACATGCCTATAGTCCCAGCTACTTGGGAGGCTGAGGCAGGAGAATCACTTGAACCCTGGAGGCAGAGGTTGCAGTGAGCCAAGATAGCATCATTGCACTCCAGCCTGGGCAACAAGAATGAGACTCCATCTCAAAAAAAAAGGTGGGGGGGAGTTGGAATTTAGAAACAGAGTCACATAAGGAGAATGCCATGTAGAAATGAAGACAGAGATCAATGTAACACATGGGCAAGCCAAGGAAGGTCAAAGCTTGCCAGCAAACCACAAGAAGAGAGACCAAGAGGCATAGAGCAGGTTTTCCACAACAGCCCCCAGAAGGAAACAACCTTGATTTCAGACTTCGAGCCTCCAGACTGTGAAACAAACCATTTGTGGTCTTAGGCCAAGCAGTTTCTGGTGCTTTGTTATGGTAGCCCTAAGAAATCAATACATTTAGTCTCTAGATATTTGGGAAGGTCTAAATGAGGTCTGGAAACTTACTTAGATCTGGAAGTACCTGAAAACTGTAAAGCAATAGCCAAACAAGGTATAATAGGTAAACAAGAATATGCCCTCAAAAGTTCACTGTGTCTGCTCAAGGACTCAGTAGGGCAGTGGCTAAGTTCTGCATTCTCTCTCTCTCTTTTTTTTTTTTTTTTGAGATGATGTTTTGCTTTTGTTGCCCAGGCTGGAGTGCAATGGCGTGATCTCAGCTCCCTGCCACCTCCACCTCCCGGGTTCAAGCGATTCTCCTGCCTCAGCCTCCCAAGTAGCTGGGATTACAGGCATGTGCCACCACGCCTGGCTAATTTTTGTATTTTTAGTAGAAATGGGGTTTCTCCATGTTGGTCAGGCTGGTCTTGAACTCCCAACCTCAGGTGATCCATCCTCCTCAGCCTCCCAAAGTGCTGGGATTACAGGCGTGAGCCACCGTGACCACTGCCTTCTCTCTTTTCTCTACTCTGTCTCCCCTCCTCACCATCACCATCACACAAAAACATTTGCTCTAAATCTTAGGGGAATTCCTAAGCTCCTATTTCCCATAAAGGATTCAGCTGAGCAGCAACCAGCTGTTCTTGAAGCTTTTTCTCCAAGCCTGAACTACCCTTTTAAACTAATATTTTCATCTACTTTCTGGAAGATTAGGAACCTCTCTGGGGCACGGCTTTCTGTTTGAAGATGTTCTATTCAGATAGATCACTCATCCTCAAGGCATACCCACGCACATAAACATACCACTATCCCACCCTCCAACACTCCCCACTCTGCCGACACATTCCAACAGAATGTGGAAGAAGATGGTTGCCTTTATCAGGCCCTGTTATGATAACACTGTCCCAGGAGGGTCAGTGATGACATTGGACGGGTTAGAGGAGAGTGGCTAGAAGCTATTAACCGGTCTCCCATGGGCTTTTCTTTGTTTGAGGAATGAGATTCTGTTTAGGATTTTGTAAGGTGATTCAGATCACCCCATGTGCCCTGTGGCTTCTGAATTGCTAATAACCTAAAGGAACAGATCATAGGCACCAAGAAGGTAAGGACATCCTAGGACATAGGCAGAAAACCAAGACAGAAAGTTTTAGGCAAAGCTGGAAAGGATCTGAAGCCACCAGGAATGAGAGAGCAGGGTGAGATCCCAGGCCTGAAAGAACAGGGCAGCAAGTCAGGAGCCAATTCTTGCTCACTGGAGTAGGACCCACGGAGGAAGGGATTTGGTGTCGAGGAATAAGTCAAGATCTTGGTAATAGAACTGTGGGTCAAGGTTAGAGAGAGTCTGGCAGTGACACTGACTTAGGGGTGTACTCACAAAATCTTTGGTTTGCAATGGTAGCCAATCATTTATTAAGCATCTGTTAATCACCTGTGATATATGAAGATGTACAAGGCACTGTGGGTACAGCAATGACAGTCCTTATTCTCAAAGAGTTCACAGTGTTTCTCTTCTCTAGGGGAGAAATTAAAAATAAACTAATGACAACATAATGTGTTAAGTGTGATAAGAGAAGTATGACAGAAGAGGGGAATGCTGTAGTGGTTAGGAGTTCAGGCTATGGGTCCAACCAATCTGACTTTAGATCCTGACCCTGCAATCACAGGTTGCCTGATCTTGAGTAAGTTACTGAACTTCTATAAGCTTCAATGTTTCTTATAAATGAGTCCAATAATAGTACAGATGACTCTTGAACAACATGAGTTTCTTTTTTTTTTTTTGAGATGGAGTCTCATTTTGTCGCCAGGCTGGAGTTCAGTGATGCGATCTCAGCTCACTGCAACCTCCACCTCCCGGGTTCAGGTGATTGCCCTGCTTTAGCCTCCTGAGCAGTTGGGGCTACAGGTGTGCACCACCATGCCCAGATAATTTTTTTTTTTTTTTTTTGTATTTTAGTAGAGCTGGAATTTCACTGTGTTGGCCAGGATGGTCTCAATCTCCTGATCTCGTGATCCACCCACCTCAGTCTCCCAAAGTGCTGGGATGACAGATGTGAGCCACCACGCCTAGCTCTCAACATGGATTTCGACTATGCAGATCCACTTTTCTTCCTCTGCCCCAACCACCCCAAGATAGCAAGACCAACCCGCCTTCTTCCTCCTCCTCAGCCTGCTTGTGAAGATGATGAGGATGAAGCCCTATATGTTGATCCACTTCCAGTTGATGAATAGTAAATACATTTTTTTCTTCTTGATTTCCCCCTTTTTTTTTAAAGATGAAGTTTCACTCTTGTTGCTCAAGCTGAAGTTGTACAATCTCTGCTCACTATAACCTCCACCTCCTGGATTCAAGCAATCCTCCTGCCTCAGTCTCCCGAGTAGTTGAGATTATAGGCATACACTGCCATATGCAGCTAATTTCATATTTTTAGTAGAGACAGGGTTTCATCATGTTGGTCAGGCTGCTCTTGAACTCCTAACCTTAGGTCATTCACCCACCTTGGCCTCCCAAAGTGCTGGGATTATAGGTGTGAGCCATTGCTCTCAGCCTCTTATGATTTCCTAATAACATTTTCTTTTCTCTAGCTTACTTTATTGCAAAAATGCAATATATAGTACATAAAACCTACAAAATATGTGTTGACACTTTATGTCATTAGTAAGGCTTTTTTTTGAAATGGAGTTTTGTTCTTGATGCCCAGGCTGGAGTGCAGTGGCATGATCTCGGCTCACAGCAACCTCTGTCTCCCAGATTCAAGCAATTCTCCTGCCTCAGCCTCCCGAGTAGTTGGGATTACAGGCATGCACCATCATGCCCAGTTAATTTTGTATTTTTAGTAGAGATGGGGTTTCTTCATGTTGGTCAGACTGGTCTCAAACTCGCAACCTCTGGTGATCCAACCTCCTCGGCCTCCCAAAGTGCTGGGATTACAGGTGTGAGCCACCACGCCCAGCCAGTAAGGCTTCTAATCAACAGAAGGCTATTAATAGTTAAGTTTTGGGGGAGTCAAAAGTTATATGCAACATAAGTTTGGTGGTATGTTCCTGTAGTCTCAACAACTGAGGAGTCTGAGGTGGGAGGAACCTTGGACCTAGGAGTTTGAGTTTAGCCTGGGAAACATAGTGATACCTGTTTCTAAAAAAAATAATAATAGGGCCAGGAATGGTGGCTCACGCCTGTAATTCCAGCCCTTTGGGGAGGCTGAGGTGGGTGGATTATTTGAGCTCAGAAGATCAATACCAGCCTGGCCAACATGGTGAATCCCCATCTCTACTAAAAATACAAAAATTAGCCCGGCGTGGTGGCACAAGTCTGTAGTCCCAGCTACTTGGGAGGCTGAGGGAGGAGACTCTCTTGAACCTAGGAGGCAGAAGTTGCAGTGAGCCAAGATTGCAACACTGCACTTCAGCCTTGGCAACAGAGTGAGAGAGTTGGTCTCAACAATAATAAGCCCGGGCATCGTGGCTCATGCCTGAAATCTCAACACTTTGGGAGGCTAAGGCGGGCAGATCACCTGAGGTCAGGAATTCAAGACCAGCTTGGCCAACAAGGTGAAACCCTGTCTCTACTAAATATACAAAAATTGGCAAGGTATGGTGGCTGGTGCCTGTAATCCCAGCTACTAGGAAGGCTGAGGCTGGAGAATCACTTGAACCCCAGAGGTGGAGATTGCAGTGAGCTGAGACTGTACCACTCCACTCCAACTTGGGCAACAGAGCAAGACTCCATCTCAATAATAATAATAATAATAATAATAATAGGCTGGGCACAGTGACTTACTCTGGTAATTTCAGCACTTTGGGAGGCTGAGGCAGGAGAATCCCTTAAGGCCAGGAGTTCAAGACCAGCCTGGGCAACATAGCAAGATCCCATCTCTACAAAAATAAGAATATTAGCCAGGCATGGTGGTGTACTTCTGTAGTCCCAGGTACTTGAGAAGTTGAGGTGAAATAATCACTTGAGCTTAGGGGTTTGAAGCTGCAGTCAGCTATGATTGCACCATTGCACTCTGGCCTGGGTGACAGTGGGAGACTGTCTCAAATAATAATAATTAAAAGTTTTATGTGAATTTTTTTTACTGTGTGTGGGGACATCACCTCTAGGCACCCCCCATGTTTTTCAAGGGTCACCTGTACTTGCCTACAATGTAAGATTTTTTTTTTGCTTTTAAGAAAACAGTGTCTCACTTTGTTGCCCAGGCTTGTCTCAAACTCCTGGGCTCAAGCACTCCTCCTGCCTCAGCCTCCCAAAGAGCTGGGATTACAGGTATCTGTAAGATTCTTATGAGGATCAAATTAGATCATACATGTCTGACATCTAGTAAATTCTCAATAACACTGACTATTATTTTATAATAAATTGTTTTAATAACAATAATTATTATAATTATCTGCAGAAAGGTAAGTCAGAAAATGTTTCTAAGAAAGGTGGCATTTGAATTGAATCCTGAAGAACAAAAAAGTTACTGGGCTAGGGCTGGGAGGAAGTGAATAAATTGCTTTTGTTTTTTAATTATGCCCTGTCAGATTTCTCAGGTTTTAGCTAGGATGATGAATGAATCCAGTGATAGTCAAATTGAATTTGAGAAACCCATGAGCAACACAGGATGTTTTGACCTCTTTATAATCTCAAATTTTATGTATTTGCCTCATGTATGATTGTAGCTCCATGAAATGAATATAACTATTAATCTTTTTTTCTACTTAATCTTCAATACTAAAGATAGAAATAGCACAAAATAAAATGGAAGATTCCAGAGTTGCCTACAGTACACTTTCATTCTGATTGAAAAACTGACATTCAAGTCTTCTTAACCCAGAAAAACTGGACTTGATGAGAAAAAAGGGAGGTGGGTAGGCACAAAATAAAACTTACTTTGGTAGAAATTATGAGAAAAAATTTGGTATGGACAAAAATAAAGTGAAACTGATTAATAAATCCAATCTTCGGCCAGGCACTGTGGCTTACACCTGTAATCCTAGCACTTCAGGAGGTCAAGGCAGGTGGGTCACTTGAGATCAGGAATTTGAGACCAGCCTGGCCAACATGATGAAACCCTGTCTCTACTAAAATAGCCAGGAGTGGTAGCAGGCATCTGTAATCCAACAAGTCAGGAGACCGAGGCAGGAGAATTGCTTGAGCCCAGGAGGCAGAGGCTGCAGTGAGCTGAGATCACACCATGCACTCCAGCCTTGGCAACAGATCAAGACTCTGTCTCAAAAAAAAAAAATCCAGTCTTTGTCATAAATTATTGTAGAAAAGAATTATTTCAGTAAGGTAAAAATTTAAATAAAGCTTAGTTGCATTCATTAGGAAATTAATATAGAAATTAAGTGGCCATAATTAAGTATATTCCAAAAGCTACCTTTAGGATGAGAAGCCATTTATATTGATATAATTCTGATTACTCTTTTTGGTTGCATAAACATGGACTCAAAACATTCTTAGAAGCAAAATCTTAAGTCAAAATCTTCAGTAACATCCAGGTGGAGGGGTCTAGGAAGTAACTGGAACTGTTTGTCTAGAGCTTAAGAAATCAGGGCAACAACAAATCCAGATTTTGCAGGAAAATTTTTGTCTTGAGGTGGTGTCCTGCTCTGCTGCCCAGGCTGAAGTGCAGTGGCTCCATCATAGCTCACTGCAGCCACAAACTCCTGGGCTCACGCAGTCCTCTTGCCTCAGCCTCCTAAGTAGCTGAGACTACAGTATGAGCCACCAGACTGGGCTAATTTTTTTGTAGAGACAGGTTTTTGCTATATTTCCCAGGCTGGTCTCAAGTGATCTCCCTGCCTTAGCCTCCCAAAGTACTGGGATTACAGGCGTGAGCCACTGTGCCTGGCTGAAATACAGCTTTTTAAGTTATCACTGTGTAAGTATTAATATTTTTTTTTGCATCTGCCATAAAATAATAATGTATAGTAGGAATCTAATAAATGCTTGTTGAATGTTAGACTCTCTTAGTTAGCCCTACAAGCATTATGAACAGAAGAATTTTAACTGTAGAGTCATTCATTTTAATTTAGCAATTACTAAATACTTTATAAAAAAATGTAATTTCATAGCTGGGAGAGTGATAAGCTGAGTAAAACTGAGGCTCGCCAAGACTTGAACATGTGGAGTATAACCATAAGTCCCATCAAAAAATATACGATGTTGGCTGGGCATGGTGGCTTATGCCTATAATCCCAACACCCTGGAAGGCTGAGACAGGAGGATCACTTGAGCCCAGAAGTTCAAGATCAGCCTGAGCAATATAGTGAGTCCTCATCTCTATAAAAAAAAAATGTTAATTGGCTGGGTATGGCCATGAGGACCTGTAGTCCTAGTTACTGGGGAGGCTGAGGTAGGAGGCACTTGAGCTTATAAGGTCAAGGCTGCAGTGAGCCAAAATCATGCCACTGCACTCCAGCTTGGGCAACAGAGTGAGATCCTGTCTCAAAAAAAAAAGAATTACTATGTCTGATCTATAACCTGAAATATTTTTATCTTCATGTTCCTTATTCACTAACATTTTATTTTTCTTTAAAATTTTTTTCTTTCTTTTAAAATTTGTTTCTACAGATTTCTTCATTCTCCATTTACCAAGGTCATGGGAGATATAGAGGAAACATTATTTGAAGAATTTGAGAACTATTCCTATGAACTAGACTATTACTCTCTGGAGTCTGATTTGGAGGAGAAAGTTGAGTTGGGAGTTGTTCACTGGGTCTCCCTGGTGTTATATTGTTTAGCTTTTGTACTGGGTATTCCAGGAAATGCCATTGTCATTTGGTTCACGGGGTTCAAGTGGAAGAAGTCAGTCACTACTCTGTGGTTTCTTAATCTAGCCATTGCGGATTTCATTTTTCTTCTCTTCCTGCCCCTGTACATTTCCTATGTGGCCATGAATTTCCACTGGCCCTTTGGCATCTGGCTGTGCAAAGCCAATTCCTTCATTGCCCAGTTGAACATGTTTGCCAGTGTTTTCTTCCTGACGGTGATCAGCCTGGACCACTATATCCACTTGATCCATCCTGTCTTGTGTCATCGGCATCGAACCCTCAACAACTCTCTGATTGTCATTATATTCATCTGGCTTTTGGCCTCTCTAATTGGTGGTCCTGCCCTATACTTCCGGGAAACTGTGGAGTTCCGTAACCATACTCTTTGCTATAACAATTTTCAGAAGCATGATCCTGACCTCACTTTGATAAGACACCATGTTCTGACCTGGGCGAAATTTATCTTTGGCTATCTCTTCCCTTTGCTAACAATGAGTATTTTCTACTTGTGTCTCATCTTCAAAGTGAAGAAGCGAAGCATCCTGATCTCCAGTAAGCATTTCTGGACAATTCTGGCTGTGGTTGTGGCCTTTGTGGTTTGCTGGACTCCCTATCACCTGTTTAGCATTTGGGAGCTCACCATTCACCACAATAGCTATTCCCACTATGTGCTGCAGGCTGGAATCCCCCTCTCCACTGGTTTGGCATTCCTCAATAGTTGCTTGAACCCCATCCTTTATGTCCTAATTAGTAAAAAGTTCCAAGCTCGCTTCCGGGCCTCGGTTGCTGAGATACTCAAGTATACCCTGTGGGAAGTCAGCTGCTCTGGCACAGTGAGTGAACAGCTCAGGAACTCAGAAACGAAGAATCTGTGTCTCCTGGAAACAGCCCAATAAGTTACTGCTTTTCCACAGATCAGTATAACGCTTTCATATGGGTCCTCTGATGAATGCTTTCAGATTAAAATTGTTTCCAAGATAGAGAGCTGAACCTACTTTTATTTTTTTGTTTTTGGTCACTATATAGGCATCACATTTTTGTGTGGATATAAAACTTAGGAAGGATCCTCTTGACTCCTTGTGATGTGGCAATAAAAATTTTTTAAGAACTAAAAATATACTGGGCATGGTGGCTCATGCCTGTAATTCCCGTACTTTGGGAGGCCAAGTCAGGCGGACCACAAGGACAAGAGATTGAGACCATCCTGGCCAACATGGTGAAACCCCATCTCTACTAACATATGATAATTAGCTGGGTGTGGTGGCAAACACCTATAATCCCAGCTACTCGGGAGGCTGAGGAGGAGAATCACTTGACCCCAGGAGGCAGAGGTTGCAGTGAACTGAGATTGCACCACTGTTCTCCAGCCTGGTAACAAAGCGAGACTCTGTCTCAAAAAAAAAAAACAAAACTAAAAATACTTAGGAAGGATCTGAGTAATTATTTTCTGCAACTTAAATAAAATGCATCATTCTTGCTAATTATACCGTGGTGAATTAATCACTGTTAAAGCAGTATCAGTTATTTTTTAAATAATAATGTTTCTAAAGACTTAAGTCTTAATATTAAATATGTGATTGGCCAGGTGGAGTGGCTGACACCTGTAATCCCCTTTGGGAGGCCAAGGCAGGTGGATCATCTGAGACCAGCCTGACCAACATGGAGAAACCCCATCTGTACTAAAAGTACAAAATTAGCCAGGCATAGTGGTGGGTACTTGTGATCCCAGCTACTCAGGAGGCTGAGGCAGGAGAATCGCTTGAACCCAGGAGGTGGAGGTTGCGGTGAGCCACGATTGCACCATTGCACTCCAGCCTGGGCAACAAGAGCAAAACCCCATCTCGATCAGTCAATCAATGATTAATTTTTTTTTAATGTTAAAATGTTTGCTTAAATGCATTTTAATTTTGTACAAATAACCTACATTTTTTAAATGCAACATGTGTACTCAATTTCTTTATGTAATCTATGTATACACATTTGTGAATTAAAATAATAGTTGGTTATCTTAAAACATCTGTTCTAGTTAATGATTTGGGGGGATTTTTTCTTCTTTCTTTCTCTCTCTCTAATAGTATGAACAGCCTTTATTGGTTGCAATGGGAAATGAAAGAGGAGGGGATGTGATGACTCATGTTCCCAGGGCAGTGTCCACAGAAACCATCACCACACTCCAAAAACACAGCTAACTCCTGATGCTTAATAAACTGCTCCCAAACTTTGTTGCTTAAAACAATTTCTACTTGTGATATAATTTTCACAATTCTGAGGGTCAGGAATTCAAAGAAGTCAGGAGGGAAGTTCATCTCTCTCTGCTTTGCAATGTCTGGGGCCTCAGCTGGACTAAATGATGCAAATCACAGCTGGCAGCTGCCTAAGACATCCGTTCCCTCCCTCCCTCTCCCCTCTCAACACAGCTATACCACCATGGCACTTTAGGGTAGCCAGACTTCTTATGTGACAATGCAGGGCTCCAAGAGACCAACGTGGAAATTTCTAGTCCTCTTAAAGGCTATGATTGGCACTGGTACAGTATCTCTTCCACAGTACTGTCAAAGCAGGCATAGACCAGCTCAGGTTCAAGGAGAAGAGACATAGATACCCAACTCTCAACAGGAGGAATGCCAAAAAAAATTGCACTCATCTTTAATCCTCTACAATATCATTATAAACAGAAATGCTTCTTCAAGAATTCTGGGTATCAAGTACCTACCAATAGTAGACTGAATAAAGAAAGTGTGGTATTTATATACCATGGACTACTACACAGACATAAAAAAGAATGAAATTGTGTCCTTTGCAGCAACATGGATGGAACTGGAGGCCATTATCCTAAGCAAATTAATGCAGGAACAGAAAAACAAATATTGCTTGTTCTCACTTGTTTTTTGTTTTTTTTTTTTTGAGACGGAGTTTCGCTCTTGTTACCCAGGCTGGAGTGCAGTGGCGCAATCTTGGCTCACCGTAACCTCCACCTCCTGGGTTCAGGCAATTCTCCTGCCTCAGCCTCCTGAGTAACTGGGATTATTACTCAGCAATTGGCAGGCGCCACCATGCCCAGCTAATTTTTTGTATTTTTAGTAGAGACGGGTTTCACCATGTTGACCAGGATGGTCTCAATCTCTTGACCTCGTGATCCACCCGCCTCGGCCTCCCAAAGTGCTGGGATTACAGGCTTGAGCCACTGCGCCTGGCCTTGTTCTCACTTGCAAGTGGGAGCTAAGACCAGGCACAGTGGCTCACACCTGTTATCCCAGCACTTTGGGAGGCCGAGGCAGGCAGATCACCTGAGGTCAGGAGCTCAAGACCAGCGTGGCCAACATGGTGAAACCCCATCTCTACTAAAAATACAAAAATTAACCAGGCATGGTGACACACCTGTAATCCCAGGTACTCGGGAAGCTGAGGTAGGAGAGTCACTTGAACCCAGGAGGTGGAGGTTGCAGTGAGCCAAGATCGCACCATTGCACTCTAGCCTGGGCAATAAGAGCAAAACTCTGTCTCAAAAAAAAAAAAAAAAATCTGAGCACGGTGGCTCATGCCTGTAATCCCAATACTTTGGGAGGCTGAGGTAGGTGGATCACGAGATCAGGAGTTCAAGACCAGCCTGACCAATAGAGTGAAACCCAGTCTCTACTAAAAATACGAAAAATTAGCCCGGTGTGGTGGCTTGCACCTGTAATTCCAGCTACTCAGGAGGCTGAGGGAGGAGACTTGCTTGAACCCAGGAAGCAGAGGTTGCAGTGAGCTGAGATCATGCCACTGCACTCCAGTCTGGGCAACAGAGCAAGACTCCAACTCAAACAAAACAAAACAAAACAAAACTATTGGGTACTTTGCTTACTACCAGGTGACAGGTTTCATACTTCAAACCTCGGCATCACACAATATTCCCATGTAACAAATCTGCACGTGTTCCCCTAACTAAAATTTGAAATTTAAAAAAAAGGAAACGGGTATGTAAACGTGTATAAACTAAAACTAACTGTATATATGAAAACAACACTGACATTCAGATGGCAAATAGACAAGTCTAATTTCAGAATGATTTCAGAAAAAGCATGGGCCTATTGATATATTTTCACCTTCTATTCCTATATATATGTATATAGACACCAGTGTAAGATCAATAAAGCATACCTTTATATCAGTGACCCCTTCATGGTGCAAATCGGTTGCATTTTAGACTACACATCCCTTCCAAATCACTTTTTCCCTAAGGTATATAAGCCCTGGGTCTTGTGGGTAACGGTGCAGGGATCCACCATCTTGTCTTACCACTGTTCTGTTGATAAATCCCTATGAAATGTTTCTTTTTATTTGAGATGGAGTTTCGCTCTTGTTACTCAGGCTGGAGTGCAATGGCGCGATCTCGGCTCACTGCAACCTCCGCCTCCTGGGTTCAGGCAATTCTCCTGCCTCAGCCTCCTGAGTAGCTGGGATTACAGGCACGCGCCACCATGCCCAGCTAATTTTTTTTTTGTATTTTTAGTAGAGACAGGGTCTCACCATGTTGACCAGGATGGTCTCGATCTCTTGACCTTGTGATCCACCCTCCTCAGCCTCCCAAAGTGCTGGGATTACAGGCTTGAGCCACTGCGCCCGGCCTGAAATGTTTCTTTTTTTTTTTTTTTTTTTGAGACGGAGTCTCACACTGTCACCCAGGCTGGAGTGCAATGGAACAATCTCAGCTCACTGCAACCTCCGCTTCCTGGGTTCACCCAAGGACACAGATATGGCTTCTGTTCGTAAGTCCCTATAAAAGATTTCTTTTTTTTTTTTTTTTGAGATGGAGTCTCACATTGTCGCCCAGTCTGGAGTGCAATGGTACAATCTTGGCTCATTGCAATCTCTGCCTCCCGAGTTCACGCAATTCTCCTGCCTCAGCCTCCCAAGTAACTGGGATTATAGGTGCACGTCAACACACCCGGCTAATTTTTTGTATTTTTAGTTGAGACGGTTTCATTATGTTGGTCAGACTGGTCTTGAACTCCTGACCTCATGATCTGCCTACCTTAACCTCCCAAATTGTTGGAATTACAGGCGTGAGCCACTGTGCCCAGCTGAAATGTTTCTTTCTGAAAAACTGGATATGTCAGCCTCTTTAGCCTCTCAGCTTCCTCAGACTTCAGTGGTAGGTTTGCATAGTCTTGTGCACAGTGGAATGGGTTTAGAAAGTGAAATTAAACCTGCATTAAAAACAATCCTAAAATAAGGTAGAAATAATAAGTACTACAGAGAGCCAAGGAGAAGTTTGCAAATTGTTCGGAGGAAAGAGATTGCATCCGACTGTGGAGGTGAAGAAACACTGGAAATCTACATGCTTGTCTTTGGGGTTTCCCAAAGATCCTCCTCTTATCCCAGACCCTGCTGGAGTCTTTGTCTTATCTGACTCTGCTACTCACTACAAGTTTAAAAACATATTTCAATTTCTATAATTTCTCGATTTTCTTTCAAAAATTATGAAGGGAGCAGTCTTTTTGCCTGCCACCGTCCACAGAAGATGGGGCTTGCTCCTCCTTTACCTCCACTATGATGGTGAGTCCTCCCCAGCTCTGTGGAACTGTAAGTCCAACTAAACCTCTTTCTTTTGTAAATTGCCAATCTCAGGTATGTCTTTATCATCAGCGGAAAACAGACAAATACAGTAAATTGGTACCAGTCGAGTGGGTCACTGCTGAAAAGGGACCTGAAAATGTGGAAGCAACTTTGGAACTGGGTAACAGGCAGAGGCTGGAACAATTTGGAGGGCTCAGAAGACGACAAGAAAATGTGAGAAAGTTTGGAAATTCCTAGAGACATGTTGAATGACTTTGACAAAAATGCTGATAGCGATGTGAAAAATAAAGTCCAGGTTGAGGTGGGCTCAGATGGAGATGAGGAATTTATTGGGAACTGGAGCAAGAGTGACACATAACGTTTTAGCAGAGACTGGTGGCCCCTGCCCTAGAGATTTGTGGAACTTTGAACTTGAGAGAGATAAGTTAGGGTATCTGGTGTGTAGTAGTCCATTTTCACACTGCTGATAAAGACATACCCATGACTGGGTGATTTACAAAGGAAGGAGGTATAATGGACTCACAGTTCCATTTGACTGAGGAGGCCTCACAATCATTGTGGAAGGTGAAAGAGACATCTCATGTGGGGCAGACGAGAGAAGAGAGCTTGGGCAGGGAAACTCCCCTTTTTAAAATCAGCAGATCTTGTGAGATGTATTCGCTGTCACAAGAATAGCACAGGAAAGTCCTGCCCCGTGATTCAGTGACCTCCTACTGGGTCCCTCCCTCGACACATGGAAATTCAAGATAAGATTTCAGTGGGGACACAGCCAAACCATATCATTCCACCCCTTGCCCCTCCCAAATCTCATGTCCTCACATTTAAAACCCAATCATGCCTTCCCAACAGTCCCCCAAAGTCTCAACTCATTTCTGCATTAACTCAAAAGTACACAGTCCAGGCCAAGTGCAGTGGCTCATGCCTGTAATCCCAGCACTTTGGGAGGCCAAGGCAAGTGGATCACCTGAGGTCGGGAGTTCAAGGCCAGCCTGACCAACATGGTGAAACCCTGACTCTACTAAAAATACAAAAGTTTGAAGTCAGGTAGTATGATCCCTCCTGGCTGCCTTGTCAGGCTGGCATTATCTGAATATTTTCCAGGCACATGCTGTAAGCTGTCAATGGATCTACCCTGCCCCTCCACCTGGGCATCCAGGATTTTCCATACATCTGAAATCTAGGCAGAGGTTCCCAAACTTCAATTCTTGATGTTTGTGCACTTGCAGGCTCAACACCATGTGGAAGTTGCCAAGGCTTAAGGCTTAAACCCTCTAAAGCCATGGCCTGAGCTCCACTTTGTCCCCTTTCAGCCATGGCTGGAGTGGCTGGTACACAGGCACCAAGTCCCTAGGCTGCACACAGCATGGAGACCCTGGGCCCAGCCCAGGAAGCCACTTTTTCCTCCTAGCCCTCTGGACCTGTGATGGGAAGGGCTGCTGCAAAGGTGTCTGACATATCCTGGAGATATCTGCTTAGAAATTTCTTCGGCCATGATATGGTTTGGCTGTGTCCCCACTCAAATCTCATCTTGAATTTCCACATGGGAGGGACTGGGTAGGAGGTAATTGAATAATGGGAGCAGGTCTTTCTTGTGCTGTTCTTGTGATACCCAGTCATGGTAGGGTATCTGGTGGAATAAATTTCTAAGCAGCGAAGCATTCAAGAGGTGACTTGGGTGCTGTTAAAGGCATTCAGTTTTATAAGGGAAGCAAAGCATGAAAGTTTGGAAATTTTGCAGCCTGACAATGTGATAAAAAAGAAAATTCCATTTTGTCAGGAGAAATTCAAGCCAGGTGCAGAAATTTGCATAAGTAATGGGGAGCCGAATGTTAGTCACCAAGACAAGGGGAAAATGTCTCCAAGGCACATCAGAGGTCTTCATAGCAGCCCCTTCCATCACAAGCCCGAGGCCTAGACTTGTACAAGGAATAACAGGAATCTACCAGTGGAAAGTAGCAAACAGTGTGGGCACTTCTCAGCAGAAACAGCAGTTAATTTTTCAAATTCTCAGTTTGAGGAAAGATCCAAAGAGTAACATAAAACTCCAAGCTTGGATATGGGCTTGGGGACTCCAAGCCTCCTCCCTGGAGGTTAGAATCAGATTGGTGAGGGAGGAAAAGGGATCATCACAGAGCTAATGACCAAGAACAGCATGGCTGATTGTTTATAGAACAGAGGGGCTGAAGGTGAGGCATACTTTCTACTGGGGCATAGAACTGATGGACAGAGTTGCCTCCCTCTCAAGGAAGGGAAGTACTTTGAAATCCAGGGTGAGTCCCAGGGCCACAGAGGCAGGATAGCTGGATTTGAGTTATGACTTAAACACATTCTAGTCCTGTGACCTTGGCTAAATTAATTCCAAGTTCTAGACCTCTGTTTCCCCAATCTGGAAAATGGGGATAGGTTACTATAAAGATTAAATGAGTTAATGCAGGTAAAGCATTTAGAACGGTGTTTTAGCTTTATAAATACTTGATATATATACTACCTAGGTTTGTTGTTGTTTTTGCTTTTGTTTTGTTTTTTTGAGATGGAGTTTTACTCTCAATGCCCAGGCTGGAGTGCAGTGGTGCAATCCCAGCTCACTGCAACCTCTACCTCCTGTGTTCAAGCAATTCTCCTGCCTCAGCCTCCAGAGTAGCTGGGATTATAGGTGCCTGCCAGCACACCTGGCTAATTTTTGCATTTCTAGTAGAGACAAGGTTTCACCATGTTGGCCAGGCTGGTCTCGAACTCGACCTCGTGATGCACCTGCCTTGCCCTCCCAAAGTACTGAGATTACAGGCATGAGCCACTGCACACAGCCTAAACAAATTATTAATCATTAGTTTTTTCATCAGTGACTTTTAATGATACTTAACTTTTTTTTTTTTTTTTTTTTTTTGAGACGGAGTTTCACTCTTGTTACCCAGGCTGGAGTGCAATGGCGCGATCTCGGTTCACCACAACCTCCGCCTCCTGGGTTCAGGCAATTCTCCTGCCTCAGCCTCCTGAGTAGCCGGGATTACAGGTATGCACGACCATTCCCAGCTAATTTTTTGTATTTTTAGTAGAGACGGGGTTTCACCATGTTGACCAGGATGGTCTCGATCTCTTGACCTTGTGATCCACCCGCCTCGGCCTCCCAAAGTGCTGGGATTAAAGGCGTGAGCCACCACGCCCGGCCATACTTAACATTTTGGTCAAGCTATTTGGAACTCAACCCCTTTACTATGTGAATAATTGCGGATTTTTATTACCATTCACTTGTTTATTCGTGGTTTTGGGTGTTTTTGTTGTTGTTGGCATTTTTGGAATTCTCAGGCTCTTTGGTTTTCCAGAAAATGAAGTGCTGCCCTCCGCTGGCTCTCATGATGACAACCTGAAAATGTCTCCCATGACTTTCAGGCTGTGTTGGACTATAAGCATTGCTTAGAGATATTATTCGATGCATGTATCTGTTAAAGAAATCCTCTTTATAATTTCCCACAGTCAAGGCGGCCACAACATAAAATCAGACTGAGAGGAAAACTTCTGCTGATACTTAACATTTTGGTCAAGCTATTTGGAACTCAACCCCTTTACTATGTGAATAATTGCGGATTTTTATTACCATTCACTTAAGTTTATTCGTGGTTGTGGGGTGTTTTTTTTTTTTGGCATTTTCAGAATTCTCAGGCTCTTTGGTTTTCCAGGAAATGAAGTGCTGCCCTCTGCTGGCTCTCATGATGACAACCTGAAAATGTCTCCCATGACTTTTTTTTTTTTGAGACGAAGTTTAGCTCTTGATGCCCAGACTGGAGTGCAATGGCACCATCTCGGCTCACTGCAACCTCCACTTCCCAGGTTCAAGCGATTCTCCTGCCTCAGCCTCCCGAGTAGCTGGGATTACAGGCATGTGCCACACCTGGCTAATTTTGTATTTTTAGTAGAGACAGGGTTTCACCATGTTGGTCAGGCTGGTCTCGAACTCCCAATCTCAGGTGGTCTGCCAGTCTCAGCCTCCCAAAGCGCTGGGATTACAGGTGTGAGCCACTCTACCCGGCCTCCCATGACTTTTAGGCTGTGTTGGTTGGACTATAAACATTGCTTAGAGATATTATTCAATGCATGCATCTGTTAAATCCTCTTTATAATACAGTTTTCCACAGTTAAGGCAGTTACAACATAATATCAGATTGAGAGGAAATAGCATTGTCTAGTTCTTTTTTTTTTGACAGAGTCTCGCCCTATCGCCCCAGCTAATTTTTGTATTTTTAGTATAGATGGGGTTTTGCCATGTTGGCCAGGCTGGTCTCTCAACTCCTGACCTTGTGATCCACCCATCTCGGCCTCCCAAACTGCTGGGATTGCAGGTGTGAGCCACCACACACTGTCTAGATCTATTAAAAAATTGACCTAAAAATTTTTGATCATTTGAGATCAGCAATTCCCAAGCACTAGTTTTGTAAAACTACCGTAAAAAAAACGCCCTATCAAACGTTAGCCAGACCCCAAATTCACTGTCAAAATGAAGCTGTTTCCAATGCTTATCACTTTACTCAAATTACTACCCTCATCCCAGTATTTACCTGCAGCATGAGGACATCAGATTTCCAAATCCAAGTAAAATACTCCACGCCCACAATCAAGCAGCTATGAATTATCACAGGAAAGTGAAGTTTATCTGGGAAGCCTGGGAACCAGCTAGCTATATAATCCCCTCCTAGCACACAGTGTTACTCCAAATCACATTCCCAACTCTTAAAAGATGATTTCTTTACAACATGAGTCATTATTTTAAATTTGTAAACTTTTAAGTAGTTGTTTAATTCATGCCAAATTCTGGGAAGCCCTCCCTCCTCTGGGTTAGGTGTCTTCTAGCAGTGTCACACGTTATATCTTCAACTAAGATTTGCAATCATTGCTTTCCAGCCAACGACTGATCCCAATGCGAAGATGCTGGGTTACAATAAATCACGTCATCAGGCATTGCTAAGGACATCACAAGCGGGTAAAGTTGCACTACAATTTTTTTTTTTTTTTTTCGAGACAGGGCCTTGCTCTGGCACCTAGGCCAGAGTAGCGGCACAACCTCACCTCGCTGCAGCTTCAACCACCTGGGCTCAAGCAATCCTCCCACCTCAAGCTCCCAAATAGCTGGGAATATAGGGTTGGGTGCACCACCATGCTCAGCTAAGTGTTCTATTTTTTGTAGGGTCAGGGTCTCTCCATATTGCTCAGGCTGGTATCGACCCACCCACTTCAGCCTCCCAAAGTGCTGGGATTACAGGCATAAACCCCCACGCCCAGCCTGCACTACCATTTTTATTTTTTTATTTTATTTATTTATTTTTTGAGACGGAGTTTCGCTGTTGTTACCCAGACTGGAGTGCAATGGCACAATCTCGGCTCACCGCAACCTCCGCCTTCTGGGTTCAAGCAATTCTCCTGCCTCAGCCTCCCGAGTAGCTGGGACTACAGGCGCATGCCACCATGCCCAGCTAATTTTTGTATTTTTAGCAGAGACGGGGTTTTACCTTCTTGACCAAGATGGTCTCGATCTTTTGACCTCGTGATCCACTGCACCTGGCCTGCACTACCATTTTTTAACAACAATGCTGAACCAAATTTTTATTATTTAGGAATCCCATATTCATTTAATTCCTTCCCTCAAAATGAAAGGAATATACACACCACCCCTCTATATAACATACTCAAAAGCCATAGGTAATCTTTCAAGCTTTTATTTAAATGCCATGATCCAGGATGGATTTTAGATCTTGTTGAAAGCAGCAACATCCATGGACTGGACATAGTCCTCAAAAGCAGTGATCTGCTCCTCCAGCATATCTGTTCCAACTTTATCATCTTCAACTACACATTGTATTTGAAGTTTCTTAATTCCATATCCCACCGGAACTAGTTTAGCTAAAAAGAGCATTAAGAAAAATCTTAGTTAGAAAAGTCCTGTAGAGAAAGAACTGAAGCTGTATGAAAATTCCAGATGTCAGTTAAAAAAAAAAGCAATGCCTAAACTCACATGAGCCCCAGACTAAGCCGTCTGCTTGAATGCTTCTGACACACTCTTCTAATTTTGCCATATCTGTCTCATCATCCCAAGGTTTCACATCCAGTAAGATGGAAGACTTGGCAACAAGTGCAGGTTCTAAAAAACAAACAGCATTATTCAAATAATGAATTACATTTTTTTCACCCTACTCTAAGACACAAACAAATCATCTCAATTTGTTTTGAGAGCGACTATCTCCTTAGTCGAAACAACGGATACATCTTGTGTCTGTCACACATATGCCCACTTTCTGTTTTGCTAAGAAAGAGGTGTTTAATTGTGTTAACAGTTTCTTTCCCACAGAGGAATGCCACAACTGCTACCGTAAGAACAGCTGCAGACCAGTAGCTGTGGAAGAACACCTACAGGAGGTTTTCAACATTAACCTATTCAAGGAATGTGAAGGAAATTACTTCAAGGACGACTCTGAAAAACATTACTTACATTATTATGAAATAAATGACCTACTTTTGGCTTTCTTTGATTCATATTGTGCAAGACGTTCTTCCCTTAGCCTCTTCGCTTCTTCACTTTCCTGTAAAAAAGAAAAAAATTAATCCATTTTTTCAGAAAGCCACTTGTTCCTCTGCTTAAAACTAGTGGGGTCATCACAAAAAAGACTGGCCTTATCAGAAAAAAGCAAATACATCACGAACTCAGCCGAAAGATGGTGATTTGATTTTATTCATCATGCAACCAGTCAGAATTGAGAAAGGCATATAAATCAAAACCAGGATTCAAATCCAGGCAATCTGGTTTATCCACACTGATAAATTGCCGATCAGTGTGTGTGTGTGTGTGTGTGTGTGTGTGTGTGTTTGAGACAGAGTCTCACCAGGCAATTTGGTTTATCCACACTGATAAATTGCCGATCTGTGTGTGTGTGTGTGTGTGTGTGTGTGTGTGTGTGTGTTTGAGAGAGTCTCACTCTGTTACCCAGGCTGGAGCACCATCATAGCTCCTTGCAACCTCCACCTTCTGGGTTCAAGTAATTCTCTGCCTCAGATGGAATTACAGGTGCCTGCCACCACACCTGGCTAATTTTTTTTGTATTTTTAGTAGAGATGGGGTTTCACCAACTTGGCCAGGCTGTTCTTAACTTCTGACCTCATGACCCACCCACCTCAGCCTCCCAAATTGCTGGGATTACAGGCGTGAGCTACTGCGCCCAGCCGATGTATTCTTTATAGAAGATGCCATACCTCCTCATCATCAGATCCGAAGAGATCAATGTCATCATCATCTTTACTATCTGTAGCTCCACTTCCTGTAGTGTCTTCCACATCCACAGGACCATACTTGCCCAAAGCTTTCTTCACTCCTGGCAGGCTTGAAAAACATTTAAATTCAACCACTACTGAGCTAGTATAACAACCTTTTCCAGACAATACAAAATAACTTGTTTCAATCACTATTTATCACTAGATCCCTTTTGCAATAACTTACCCTTTCACATACTCCCAGGTAAACACTGTCATATGTTCGACTGGTCACTCGACAAACATTAGTCCCATGTGAGACAGGATTTTCAATACTCACTACGATTTACTCTTTCAGTATACACATTTCTGTTTGAAATTTCATTAAGTATGCTCAGTTCCATTCTTAGTGAAATGCAGTCCACTTCCCCAAACTTCCACCCTTGTTGGCAGTTTCAGAAGAATGGCCAAGGACTGAATGAATGAGCCACCCTCTCACCCCAGAGGTGGGCCCCCCAGGTCAGGGTCGAGGCACATTGGCAGGGCAGTGTGGGGAAAAGCTGAATTGCTGTTGTCCATGTTCTACCTGTTCTGTGAAAAAATGGAGGACTTCAGTCTCTTGGCCTTCTAAGGTTACTGAAAAATTTAGCTCATAATATCCCAACAAAGCTAAAGTAGCCTGGGTCCAGTTTTGTCATGTGAACATCCTGATTAACTTCGAGAGCAGCCTTATTGCTCAGCTAGACACAAAGATGATTTTACCTGGCCTTTTCCTTTTCATAGGACTTGATGTGATTATACCAACGTAGGGCATGACACAAGTCGGCAGGCGGTGGGCCGGACACTGCTTCAAATACTGCCACATCTGCTTGTGATGGCACATACCTGCCAATGACACAGAAACGTTCATACACACCTTTGAAAGACAAACGCCAGCGAAAATAATGCTGTATGCATCACATTAATTAGTGGGCACTAGCCCCGGCAGGGGTGCTTTAATGATTTTTTTTTTTCTTATCAGCTCCTTAAAATCAAACCATCCTTGGGTCGCCACGTTATCCTGAGAAATGTCTTCCCACTTAGTAGACCTCAACGATTGCAATCTCTAGCATTGCTCTATCTACAGTCCAATATTTTACTAACTGGGCAGCGACACGGCGACACCTGGCTGAATTAAGTGTAAATAAAGTACATTTCAACCTTTTACTGCTAGTGAACCGCTCCCCGGAGCCCGGGCTCGCACCACACGCGGGCCTTGGGAGATGGCAAGGAGAGGCGCTAACCCTTCATCCTCCCTCCCTCCCGGGGCAACCGACGCTGCCCCACGTGGCCCCGGGTCCGACCAGCCTCCTCACCATCCCGTCTCGGCCCGTCCGCTCACCCCTCGATGTAGCTCTTGTCCGCCAGGTAGTCGTTGAGCACCTGGAGGCCGGCGGGGCTTTTCAGGTCTCCGAAACCCATGACGTCTGCTGTATCAAGAGAGCTGGGGAGCAGCAGAGAGACAGAGCATACGCTTACAGCACCCCGCGCTCAAAGAGAAAAAAGGGCCTAGAGAGGCCGGAAAATTCCTTATATAGAGACGGAGGCGTTTCCCTCCACCGATCCCGACCAAAGGTTAAAGGTCAAAGTACGTTGGCATTCTCACTTCTCCACGTACGAATTGGGGGCCCTAAATTAAGTGGCCCACAAATTGTCCCTGGACCCTTCGTTGCGTTTGGAAATAAATTAATAAAATTGGCATGTTTTAAATTCGAACCTCCACAGCTCCGGAAGATAACGAGAACCACCCCTTGAAACGCCGGAGATGACCAAAGACGCTCGGCCACGGGGCTACAGGCCACTTCCGGCGGAACTGCGGGTCCAAGTTGTCCTTCCCGCCTCCCTGCTGGGCCGACCTCCGCTCCGCCCTCGGGTCGGCTGACGGAAATTGCCGACAGACTTGTCGAATGCGAGGATTCTAGTCCCTCCGGGCTTTCCGTTCTCCAGGCCCGGGTGACAGAGTTAGCTGAGGCCGCCATATTAAGTGAGCGACCCGGTCTCCGAAGGGTCGTTGTGGTCCGGACAGTTTAGCAAACAGCCTTCGCGGCTCCGGGGAGAAGGTGAGGTCTTGTATGGATGGGAAGGGTGAGGTGCGTCTCGGCCAGGGGTTTATTTCTTGACGGGACTGTTTCCTTTGGCCCACGCGACTTATTCTTCTCTTGTCCTTGACTGGGGCGCCGCCTCCCGCTCCGCAGCCTCAGAAGCCCCTGAGAACCGGCATGTGGGGGCTTTTAGCCACGGAGTCTGGTCTGATGAAGCAGAAAGGAAGAGGAGGATCAGGGGACACTTGGGAACGCTGGCCCGAATGCACGCTTGCAGGCGACCTTTCCTCTGCAGTGAAAATTCAGGACATTGCCCTCTCAGAGGAGGAGGACGTTTTGTTCCCCAGGAGAGAACTAGTGTCCGATGACTTAGGCGTTAAGACCGAGCCTGTCCCCCCAGATTTCCACACAGCTGGTACAGTGCCTGATTGTTTAGTCGCTGTTGCGTTTTCGTTCACGCCTCTGTTTGTTGATTTTGTTTTGTCCATTGACCACGTTGGACAGCATTTTATTCCTTTCACTGGCGGGGAAATTGAGAAAAAGGACTTTTGAAAAGTTAGCCCAGGATTGCATTGCGAATAACAAAACGTTGTTTACACGTTCTTGGGATCTAATGCTTATACTGTAAGATCTTGAATCAGGCACAACGCTTCACACACGAATTGACAGTATAGAAGTGTAACGGTAACTTTTGATAAGTAAACAGTTATTTTTGTTTTGCGGAATACTCTTGTTTTCACCGAGTTAAGGCTGCCAGAGCACCTGCACTTTTTAAATCCGGGGAAGTGCTCTGTGCAAGTTACGGCCAGAAATTAGAGATTCAGTTCACTTAACAGTTATTGAACATTTACGAGCCAAGAATACGTTCGTAAAGAAGAATAAAATAGGTGATATGACTGGGGAATCGTCAGGAAGTGTTAGATAGGCTGGACAGTGAAAATCTCCTTGAGAGAAAGTTTTTAAGCCAAGATGTGAAGGATGAGGAGTGGCCCGAAAGATGAGAGGGAAAAGCATTTCAGTCTGAGGTTACAGCGGTGGCAAGAGGGGAGGGGCTGTGTGGGAACAGTGTGGAAGTTTGGTGACCTGTTAAGAAGCTATTGAAATACTCCAGGCAAGGAATGATGGTGGATTGGGATAGGGTATACCTTGGATGGATGCAGGATCCATGTTGGAGAACGTGGAATAGTATGGCCCCTATACGGAAAGTTATCCAGTCCAGTATTAGAAATGATTGGTCATTAGCATTTTTCCATCTACAGAGACAAATATTTCTGTTACTACTTGGTATGTTGGTGTTCAATGCACATATGGAAGTGTTGCAAATCTGTGTTTCTTACGTTGGTCTATGCTTTGATGTTAGTGTCAACAGCCTAGTTCTAGTTGATGTCCTATCTAAAGTGAGTACTATTGTTATATCGTATTTTAAATAGTATTAAAGTTTTAAAATTGAATGAAATACTCATTGTTGATTTCAAATCTGTCAATGCTCTAATGCAGCAAGTTTTGGTTTACAATATACATATGCCATCAGTTTTTAATAGGACAGATGCTACTCATTTCTAGAACTTGGTGATACCGTGTTAGGTCTTCAGGAAGGGAAATATGCAAACTCTGTCCTCAAGGAGCTTACAGTCTGATAGGTACTAAAATTGATTACTAACCTACAGTTTAGTAAGTGGAATGATAAAAATAAATATGCAGTGTGTACTGGTACTAAAGAAAAGGCACAAAGAGCCCTTTAAAACTGATTGTCGGTGGGCTGTGGTGGTTCACACCTGTAATCCCAGCACTTTGGGAGGCCAAGGTGGGTGGATCGCCTGAGGTCAAAAGTTCAAGACCAGCCTGGCCGACTTGGCCAACCTTGTCTCAACTAAAAATACAAAAATTAGCCAGGCATGGTGGCAGGTGCCTGTAATCCCAGCTGCTTGGAAGGCACAGGTTGCAGTGAGCTGATATCATGCCATTGCACTCCAATCTGGGTGACAGAGCGAGACTCTTGTCTCAAAGAAAAAAAAAAGCCACACAGAAACTTATTGTCAGTGGCCACCAGTACTGCCTAAGTTGAATTCAGCTTTAACTGGCATTTATTGAGCTCCTACTAATAGCTCATAGTCTAGGAAGTACTGTTTTCCTCCTGCCTTGTAAGTAAAGAACCAGTAACTGATTTACCAAAAATTACTCGCTAGCAGGAAACAGAGTTGATGTTTGCAAATTCAGTATCACATATTCTTAATTAACGAAATGTTGAATTAATGACATTTCCTGTTGTACATCATCTGTGATAAGTGTGCAGAATTTTGTGCTTAAAACCAATGTATATGCACTGTTATCCAATAATACTGTTGCAAGTATTGAAACTTTACTGTCGAAATTTTTTTTTAATACATTCTAATCATATAATTTGCTGCTTCCTTTTTTGCTTGTTTGTTTTTTGTTGTTTGAGACAGGATCTTATTCTGTCTCCCAGGCTGGAATGCAGTGGCATGATTAAAGCTCATTGTAACCTTGAACACCTGGGCTCAAGCCATCCTCCCAGGTCAGCCTCCTGAGGAGCTGGGACTAAAGGTTCATGCCACCACACCCATCTCTTTTTTTTGCAGAGATGGAATCCTGCTGTGTTGCCCAGGCTGATCTCAAACTCCTCGAGGTGGCATCCCAAAGTGTTGAGACTACAGGCATGATGCCACCTCATCTGGCCAATTTGCATTTTTAATACCTTTAGAAGTTCCAAGTGATTTTGCTTAACCTATATGATCAAGCAAACAGGCAAAAAGGTCAGTGCTTACCCTATGTGATCAAGTAAAAAAAAAAAAAAACCAACAAGTTTAGAAGTTTTGGTAACTTGGATGGGCATGGTGGCTCATGCCTGTAATTCTAGCACTTTGGGAGGCTGAGGCGGGTGGGTCACATGAGGTCCGGAGTTTGAGACCAGCCTGGCCACCATGGTGAAACCCCATCTCTACTAAAAATACAAAAATGTTCTGGGCAAAGTGAATCACACCTGTAATCCCAGCACTTTGGGAGGCTGAGGCAGGCTGATCACCTGAGGTCAGGAGTCCAAGACCAGCCTGGCCAACGTGGAGAAACCCCGTCCTACTAAAAATACAAAAATTTGCCGGGGTGGTGGTAGGAGCCTGTAAATCCCAGCTACTTGGGAGGCTGAGACAGGAGAATCACTTGAACCTGGAAGGCAGAGGTTGCAGTGAGTTGAGATCACACCACTGCACTCCTGGGTGACAGCGAGACTCCCTCTCAAAAATAAATACATAAATAAATAATAAAAATGCAAAAATTAGCCTGGTGTGGTTGTGCACACCTGTGGTCCCAGCTACTCAGGAGGCTGAGGCAGAAAAATGCTTGAACCTAGGAGGCAGACATTGCAGTGAGCTGAGACTGCACCACTGCACTCCAGCCTGGGCAACAGAGTAAAACTCCGTCTCAAAAAAAAGAAAAAGTTTCGGTAACTTTTCTTTCTGTTTGTGTTGTTTGTCTTTGAGTCATGGTGTTTATGTAATCCACCCCCATTTATTTCAGTAATTCAGTAAGCCTTTTGGCGCAGTGTCTCAACTTCAGCACTATTGATACTTTGGATAATTCTTTATTGTGGAGGACTATCCTGTACATTGTAGGATGTTTAGCCGGCACCCTGCCCTCTATCCACTAGATGCTGGTAACTTCCCCCTGTTTGTGACAGCAGTGTCTTCAGACGTTGCTAAATACTCCCTGGGGAGCAAAATTGTCCCCAGTTGAGAACTGTTGTTTAGGAGCTTACTCTGTGCCATCCTGTTGGATAGGTACTGAAGATAGAAAAATCAAAGAGTTAATGCAATGAGGGCAGAATGGGCTTATAAACACATAATTGGAAATCTGTAAGACAAGTGTATCAGAAAATAGCACTCAAGACACCTCAAAGGCTTGGGCTGGCAAGCTATCTCAGAAAATGTCAGGAGCCTTTAGTAGACAGCTATGCTTGGAACATGAAATAATAGAATGGGTATTGGTAGGAAATGAAAGCAGAAAAGTAGACCTTATTTTACATAACCATTAGTGATAAGCTCACTGTTAGTCTTGTAGTTTATTTTACTGTGTGGTAGTGTTTTAAGTTTGATCCTTTCTAAATAATTTTTTTAAATGACAAAACTCCTCTCTGCATAGAATTAGGAAAGTGCAAATGTATACAATAGCTGTTGCTGCTTAGCTCTTTGACGTTGTACAAGTCTATGTCTCTGAGACTAAGAATTCTCATCTACAGACTTTAAGGGAAAAAATCAGAACCTATGAATGTTCAGCGACATAATGTATGTGAAATACTTTAAAGCCATAAACATTACCAGCGACATAATGTATGTGAAATACTTTAAAGCCATAAACATTACCAAACAGTTTTTTCCATTACAATAATATAATTCTTTGTTTTATTTTTAGCAATATGTTAAGGACACCTCTAAGAAAGGCCTTAGTAGGCCTTTCTAAGTCTCCTAAAGGATGTGGTGAGTATTTTTTTTTAATTTGCATTCATGGTTATTATACCTTATTTTTGTAAATTTATAAGTCTATGGAATATATATATATATATATATATATATATATATTTTAGTCCCAGATGGCTATAAAAAGTCTACAGAATATTTTATCAAAGACCCTAAACCCATAATTTTAAAAAATAAAAATAGAAACAGACCAGGCGCAGTTACTCATGCCTGTAATCCCAGAACTTTGGAAGGCCGAGGCACGTGGATCGCCAGGAATTCAAAACAAGCCTAGCCAACATGGTGAAACCCCATCTCTACTAAAAATACAAAAATCAGCTGGGCATGGTGGCGCACGCCTGTAATCCCAGCTACTCGGGATGCTGAAGCACAAGTCGCTTGAACTTGGGAGGTGGAGGTTGCACAGAGCCAGGATCACACCACTGCACTCCAGCCTGGGCAACAAAGGGAGACTCCATCTCACATACACACAAAAGAAACAAATGATCTAAGTTGAATAATTTTCAAAATACAATTTTACTTTAAACAGTTTATTGGAATTGTGGAATGGAAAGTATTAGGAACTACACACATCAATGCCAAAGTGGAAAAATCATATTCTGTTTTCGAAAAGTGATCTTCCCATGAATATTTTCAGTGGTATTAACAGTTTCAGTTTAAAGTTCAGCGCCGTGGCCCATGCCTGTAATCCCAACACTTTTGGAGGCCTAGGTGGGAGAATTACTTTAACCTGAGAGGTCAGGAGTTTGAAACCAGCCTGGCCAATATGGAAGAAACCCTGTCTCTACTAAAAATACAAAAATTAGTGAGCATGGTGGCATGTGCCTATAATCCCACCTATTCAGGAAGCTGAGGCAGGAGAATCACTTTAACCTGAGAGGTGAAGGTTGCAGTGAGCCAATACTGTGCCACTATACTTCAGCCTGAGTAACAGAGCAAGACTCCTTCTCAAAAGAAAAATTTTAGTTTAAACTACCACCGAAAATAGATAACCATAAGTTTGAATCTAGAGAAATACAGAGGAATAATACAGAATGAAAAATTTTGGGTTTATACTTAGAGTTAATTCATCCATTACCATCTGCTATAATAAATTAAACTCTGTTAATCTGTTTTTTACTTCAATATCTTTGAGGGTCAGCTCGAACAACTGCCACAGCAGCAAGCAACTTGATTGAAGTATTCGTTGATGGTCAGTCTGTCATGGTGGAACCAGGAACAACCGTCCTCCAAGTAGGCATACATTCTAATTCTTTATTTTGTGTGTGTGCTGATTTTTAAAAAAAATACTAATTTATTTCCTTTATACTGTTTAAAGTATTAGTAAATCTTTAAAAGAACTATATGTAGCAAAATTATACTAATATTATTTCATTTTAAATCTTGGCACTTGAAAGTGAGCTATTATTTATTTGTTGGTGGCATTTTTAGTGAACTGTGGTAGTTTCTTTGTTTCACTTCTGCATTCCAAATGAATACCCATTAAGAAATTGAAGTAACTTAAATTAGTTACTATGGGTAAGTTTGTGAAAAAATAACCGTCATTTATTGTGGGTCTGCTTGATGCTTTTCACTTTCATACAACCTTTCTGTGATTAGTAGAATAGGAATATGTCCTACTACAAAGCAGGCAAATGGAGGGTAGCATGTACTTAAATTCATACTCTATATATTTGATTTCTTCATATTCCTCCAGAAATAATAAATTGGTCATAGAGAGGTGATGCTTCATACCATTTTTAAGTTGTCACAGATCTAAATGTTCTTTGTTCATTTTAGGAGTCATTTCTAGACTATCTGCCAGTCACAGACGTGTAAGCAGAAAATATGATATAAATGTGTGTTTAAGGTACAATGAAAAGTTGTGGCAGGGATAGGAGGTAGTAAAAAGATGTCGGGTGCCTCAGATGATCCTTGAGAAAGTGTTAAAGGATGAACAGGTGTATTCATATGTGAATAAGAAGGACATGCTTGCATTTCCTATGGAAAAATCAGTTAAGGCAGATAACTTGTCATGTTTTGAAAGCTTCAAATAGTTTAATATTGATGAAACATAAGGTATAAGTAGAAGATGAGATTACAGGAAATCAAGTTATTGAGGACAGGAAGGTCCAGTCATGAAATACGATGTCTGCTACACGGAAGAGCTTATATTTTGATCCATCAGGAGTTTTGTTGCCTATTTAAGCAGGGTGACAGTGACTATAGAGGATGATGGTTTGGAGAATAGCAAGACTGGAATAAGGGACAAGGAAAAAGCATTTTGTATTGAAACAGGATACAAAAAGGCCTAAAACAGATAGTGGCGATGGGAATGAAAACAAGAGGATAGATTCAAGGGAGAATGAAATGTAGACAGGCCTTCAGGAATGATGAAGAGCAGAGGAATTTCTCCTCCGTTGTGCAGAATTTCCCAATATGCTTCAATAGTGGGGAAAAAACACAAAAGAAGTTTCAGTAGAGACATAGAGACAGATAGTCCTTTAGAATTCAAAGAGAACAGAGGAATTTTTGTGGTTTTCTGCATTTGTGAGGTTATTTTGAAGTATGTAGAAAGGAGAGATCATTTGAATTTAAGCTGTCTGTGGAACATACACATACAAATGCTTGTAAATCTGAAGCTTGGAGAAGTGGAGGACTAACACAGCTGCAGATGAAAGTTTGGACATAATCATCATAAGGAATGTCAGCTAGTGTGAAGACTGGGACACTGTCTTGTTTACTGCTATACCTGCATCCTGCACAAAGGAAACACTCAACACATTTTTGCTAACTAAATAATTTAAACACTGGAAATTGATGAGATTGCTTTAGAATGAAGTCTGGGGATGGAGGAAGTGACTCTAGAGGAAGTTTGAATATTAAAAGGACTAAAAGGAGGAAGAAATTGTGATGGAGGGTAGCTGACAATTGGTAGAGCAGGGGTAATCCCCCTTACTGGGCAAACAGGAATTGGGAAAAACTTCAGCCACAGTGGGAGATGAGTTCTGAGTGGGATATAGGAGCCAAAGACAGAAATAAATCATAGCCAGCTAGATGATGTGTAGTGAAATCTCTAATCCAAAGGAAGAGAGCAAGACAAAGAAGTCCAGGTATGAAACCATTGGGACAGAGGTTGAAGGAACGTTATGAACAACAGTTCAAAATGGATATGGGAAGTCAGGTCGTCAGCACAGTTGAAGGATACTTTATCCAGTTTCTTCCACATAAGGTGAAGTCATCCCAAGCATCCTAAGATCCTCTGAGGCAGCTTCAGAGGAGAGAGGGGTTAAAATCAAGGGCAAAGAAACGAACTGGAATGAGAATGAATGAAGCTATGTAGATAGTAATAAGATGGCTGTATATGTGTGTTTCAGCAATAACAGCAGTGAAGTCAGGTTATTCTAATGCTTTTTTTTTTTTTTTTACTTTGTCTTCTAGGCTTGTGAGAAGGTTGGCATGCAGATTCCTCGATTCTGTTATCATGAAAGGTTGTCTGTTGCTGGAAACTGCAGGATGTGCCTTGTTGAAATTGAGAAAGCTCCTAAGGTACTTGAAACCTAAAATTCTATACCATGCTCTAGAAGGTAGAAAACTTTAACTCTTGCAGCAAACTTCATTTAGAATCAATATTGTAGTGGAAAACCTAGAGAAAAGTAAAGCCCTCTTTACTTTTATCTATAAATTTAATTCTCTTGTGCAATTGATTCTCTTCATTTCAAAACTAGAAACAGAAGTGCTTTATAAACATATATGCCATATAATTGTAACAGATCTAGAAATTAAAGGTGATTTACAGTCATCTTTACTGATTTACAGTCACCAGAGGAAATACTGTCAGTATTTCCAAATGGTTGTGTGATTTATAACTAGGATGTAGAGTTGCCAAGTAGAACATTAGAATTGCTGATGCCTTGCCAGTTTTAATAGAGAGAAGGGTTTCAGGGAAGTGGTTTACTTTTAGTAGTTTCATTTTGGTGTATGCAATTTTTAACTCAGTAGTGCCTGCTAATCAAAGCATAGTTCTTTGGGTTCTGTTTCAGAGCAGAATAAAAAATTGCATTCACTATTAGAATAAACTTAAGAACCAGGATGTCTTATCTCTGAAATAAATGTGAAGTACCAGATCATCATACTGTGAATATGAAAATTTAGTTTTAAAAAATACTCCGTTCTTTGCCTGTTATCTAATGTATAATTTAATGTTTTTATATAATTTAACATTTTTATATATTGGGTTGCTACAAATAAATACAAATACACATTTTTTTTTTTAATTGAAATCCCAGGTTGTAGCTGCTTGTGCCATGCCAGTAATGAAGGGTTGGAATATCCTGACAAACTCAGAAAAGTCCAAGAAAGCCAGGTACCTTAGTGTTACTCAATGTTGTAGACTTTCATAAAGCAGAAAATTGTCGTTTTGTTTTTTAGACCTTCCCATAAATTAAGAATTTAATATCAAACTCTGAAGAAGCTGGTGTGCTTGGCATCTGGGAGCAATAGAAGTGAGTTCTACATAGTAGAAGAAGTCAAGTCAGGAGTTTATGGTATTGAGCCTTAGGACCAACGTTAAAAATTCTTGCTTAGTAACTTGCTCAACTTGTGATAAAGGGTGAATCTGGACTTACTAAGCTATCATTTCATTGATGTATTTGTACTGGGACTGATTTTTTTGTTTTAAGTTAATGTGAATATTTTCTGAGAACCATTCAGCAACTTTTGATCATTCAGTATTGTTCAAAGTTACAATTTTCTGGGTAGAAACGGTGGCTCATGCCTACAATCCCAGCACTTTGGGAGGCCAAGGCAGGTGGATCATGAGGTCAGGAGTTCAAGACCAGCCTGGCCAAGACAGTGAAACCCCATCTCTATTAAAAACTACAAAAAGAATTAGCCGGGCCTGGAGGCACCTGTATTCCCAGCTAGCTACTTGGGTGGTTGAGACAGGAGAATCACTTGAACCCAGGGGGCAGAGGTTGCAGTGAGCTGACATCCTGCCACTGAACTACAGCCAGGGTGACAGAGTGAGACTCCATCTCAAAAAAAAAAAAAAAAAAGTTATAATTTTCTTTATATTTTTGAAATATGGCTCACTATGTGGTCCAGGCTACTCTTGAACTCCTGGCCTCAAGTGACATCCTAACTTGACCTCCCTCCTGTAGTGCTGGGATTACAGATGTGAGCCACCAAACATGACCAAAAATAATAATTTTCTAGGCCCTCTAATGGTACTTTATTCTAGACTCCTCTAAGTATTTTCCAGATTGTGTGTTTAATACTACCAGAATGACAATTAGGAGGCTGAGGTGGGAGGATCACTTGAGCCCAGGAGCCCGAGGTCAGCCTGGGGAACATAGCAAAATCCGGCATGTTAAAAAAAAAACAAAACTGTTCACAGCCGAATTCTACCAGACATACAAAGAGGAGCTGCTACCATTCCTTCTGAAACTATTTCAAATAATCCAAAAAGAGGGAATCCTTCCCAAATCATTTTGAGACCAACATCATCCTGATACCAAAACCCGGCAAAGACTCAACAAGAAAACTTCAGGCCAATATCCATGATGAACATAGATGCAAAAATCTTCAATAAAATACTGGCAAACCGATTGCAACAGCACATCAAAAAACTTACCATCATGATCAAGTAGGATTCATCCCGGGGATGCAAGGCTGGTTCAACATACACAAGTCTGTAAATGTAATTCACCACATAAACAGAACCAAAGACAAAAACCACATGATTATCTCAATTGATGCAGAGAAGGCATTTGACAAAATTCAACAGCCCTTTATGCTAAAAACCCTCAGTAAACTAGGTATTGACGGAACATATCTCAAAATAATAAAAGCTATTTACGACAAGCCAACAGCCAATATCATACTAAATGGGCAAAAACTGGAAGCATTCCCTGTGAAATCTGGCACTAGGCAAGGATGCCCTCTCTCACCACTCCTATTCAATATAGTATTGGAAGTTCTAGCCAGAACAATCAGGCAAGAAAAAGAAATAAAGGGTATTCAAATAGGAAAGGAGGAAGTCAAATTGTCTCTATTTGCAGACGACATGATTGTATATTTAGAAGACCCCATCGTCTCAGCCCAAAATCTCCTGAAACTGATAAGCAACTTCAGCAAAGTCTCAGGATACAAAATCAATGTGCAAAAATCACAAGCATTCCTATACACCAATAACAGACTTAAGGAGAGCCAAATCAAGAACGAACTGCCATTCACAGTTGCTACAAAGAGAATAAAATACCTAGGAATACAACTAACAAGGAACGTAAAGGACCTCTTCAAGGAGAACTACAAACCACTGCTCAACGAAATAAGAGAGGTCACAAACAGATGGAGAAACATTCCATGTTCATGGTTAGGAAGAATCAATATCGTGAAAAGTTCCAGACTGCCCAAAGTAATTTACAGATTCAACACTGTCCCCATCAAGCTACCTTCTTCACAGAACTGGAAAAAACCACCTTAAACTTCATATGGAACCAAAAGAGAGCCCGTATAGCCAAGTCAATTCTAAGCAAAAAGAACACAGCGAGAGGCATCACACTACTGGACTTCAAACTATACTACAAGGCTACAGTAATCAAAACAGCATGGTACTGATCCCAAAACAGAGATATAGACCAATGGAACAGAACAGAGGCCTCGGAGGCAACACAACCTAACTACAACCATCTGATCTTTGACAGACCTGACAAAAGCAAGCAATGGGGAAAGGATTTCCTGTTTAATAAATGGTGTTGGGGAAAACTGGCTAGCCATGTGCAGAAAGCAGAAACTGGACCCCTTCCTGACACCTTACACTAAAATTAACTCCAGATGGTTTAAAGACTTAAACATAAGACCTAACACCATAAAAACCCTAGAAGAAAATCTAGGCAAAACCATTCAGGACGTAGGCGTAGGCAAGGATTTCATGACCAAAACACCAAAAGCATTGGCAACAAAAGCCAAAATAGACAAATGGGACCTAATCAAACTCCACAGCTTCTGCACGGTAAAAGAAACAGTCATTAGAGTGAATCGGCCACCAACAGAATGGGAAAAATTTTTGCAGTTTACCCATCTGACAAAGGGCTGATATCCAGAACTTACAAAGAACTAAAACAGATTTACAAGAAAAAAACGAGCCCATTCAAAAGTGGGCAAAGGATATGAACAGACACTTTACAAAAGAAGACATACCTGAGGCGAACAAACATGAAAAAATGCTCATAATCACTCGTCATTAGAGAAATGCAAATCAAAACTACATTGAGATACCATCTCACACCAGTTAGAATGGCGAACATTAAAAAATCTGGAGAGAACAGATGCTGGAGAAGATATGGAGAAATAGGAACACTTTTACACTGTTGGTGGGAGTGTAAATTAGTTCAACCACTGTGAAGACAGTGTGGCAATTCCTCAAGGACATAGAAATAGAAATTCCATTTGACCCAGCAATCCCATTACTGGGTATATATCCAAAGGATTATAAATTGTTCTACTATAAGGACACATGCACACAAATGTTCATTGCAGCACAGTTTACAATAGCGAAGACCTGGAACCAACCCAAATGCCCATCGATGATAGACTGGACAAGGAAAATGTGGCACATATACACCCTGGAATATTATGCAGCCATCAAAAATGATGAGTTTATATCCTTTGTAGGGACATGGATGAACCTGGGAACCGTCATTCTCGGCAAACAGACACAAGAGCAGAAAATCAAACACTGCATGTTCTCACTTATAGGCAGGTGTTGAACAGTGAGAACACATGGACACAGGAGCACTACACACTGGGGTCTGTTTCGGGGAATTAGGGGAGGGACAGTGGAGGGTGGGGAGTTGGGGAGAGAGAGCATGGGGAGAAATGCCAGATATAGGTGAAGGGGAGGAAGGCAGCAAATCACACTGCCACATGTGTACCTATGCAACAATCTTGCATGTTCTTCACATGTATCCCAAAATCTAAAATGCAGTTAAAAAAAAAAATAGCAGAATAATAGTTAATTGGCATTTCTGTTACTAAATGTACAATTACTCTTAAGTGTATAAAAAAATGTACACCTGGCTGGGCACGGCGGATCATGAGGTCAAGAGATCAAGACCATCCTGGCCAACATGGTGAAACCCTGTCTCTACTAAAATACAAAAAAATTAGCCAGGCGTGGTGGCACACACCTGTAGTTCCAATTACTCAGGAGGCTGAGGCAGGGGAATCCCTTGAACCTGGGGTGGTGGAAGGTGCTGTGAGCCGAGATCACGCCACTGCACTACAGCCTAGGCAACAGAGCAAGACTGTCTCAACAAATATATATATGTATATGTATTTATACATATATGTATACATATCTATGAAAGTTGTTTAAATGGCCTATAGATGAGCCTGGCACAGTGGCTCAAAATGCCTGTAATCCTAGCACTTTGGGAGGCCAAGGCTAGGAAGGATCACTTGAGGTCAGAAGTTCAACACCAGCTTGACCAATATGATGAAATCCTGCCTCTACTAAAAATACAAAAATTAGCTAGGTGTAGTGGTGAGCTCCTGTAATCTTAAATACTTGAGAGGCTGAGAATTGCTTGAACCCGAGAGGCAGAGACAGGAGGCATCAGTGAGCCAAGATCATGCCGCTGCACTCTGGCCTGAACAACAGAGTGAGATACCATCTCAAAAAAATAAATAAATAATAAAGCTTATAGGTCATTTTGAGTGCTAGCTGTTTATGTCAGTATGTGTGTATTTGAGAGTCATTTTATATGTTACAATCTTCATACAGAGAAGGTGTGATGGAGTTCTTACTAGCAAATCACCCACTGGACTGTCCTATTTGTGACCAGGGAGGTGAATGTGATCTGCAGGTATGTAGTAGAATTCTGTCAATCTTTTTGGTTGTCTCAGATTTTAGTCTTATTAGCAGCATTAGATTGACTCTTTCATAATCTACTTAAGGACCAGTCCATGATGTTTGGAAATGATAGAAGCCGATTTTTAGAGGGGAAACGTGCTGTGGAAGACAAAAACATTGGGCCATTGGTAAAGACCATCATGACAAGATGTATACAGTGTACTCGCTGCATCAGGTAAATTTTTTTCCTAGTTTCTTATATTATAGAATATCATTGTATACTTACTTAATAGTCACAGTTTGATGAATAATAACTTTGGACTGAATGGCTATTTTTGTCGGGTGGGAGAAGAGGGATGCTGTTTTTTATATACCAATAAAATAAGTTCACTTTCAATTAGTACCAACTTCAGGTGGATTTAAAAATTAAAATCTACAAGCATTCGCTTTTACTCTTAACTTGCTGAGTTGTACACATATGATTTGTACAAGTTTCTGCATATGTGTTATACTTCAATAAAATGCATACATTTAATTATTTTTTATTAGGACTGTGCTCACCATTGAAAATACACTCATTTATTTTTAGTGTTTTGAAAATCATCATCTCTTTATCACGAATATGGAAATAATTTTGCTGGACTTGACCATTTGATGGCACATTTTTTATCTTGTAGGTTTGCAAGTGAGATTGCAGGAGTTGATGATTTGGGAACAACAGGCAGAGGAAATGATATGCAAGTTGGTACATACATTGAAAAGATGTTCATGTCTGAACTGTCTGGAAATATCATTGATATCTGCCCTGTAGGTGCCCTCACCTCTAAGCCCTATGCCTTTACTGCCCGGCCGTGGGAAACAAGGTATCTTTGTATTTTATGATAATTTATTTTTGTCCTTAATTCATTACTATTCAAAAAAAAATTAAGGTTCACTTTCTTCCTGAGTTTCAGGAAGAATGTGTTGTTTTGGTCTGTTGACTTTTTGTTTGTTTAAGTAAAACCCTTTAAATAGAAGTTAAGTAGTTAGGATGAACCTGTGCAAATTAATTGTAGTTTTCTTGGAAATTAATTATAAAGTACTCACCACAAAGTTATTTGTTTCACGTGTTCTTCCAAGGAGTTTAATAATGTTGATATTTTAAATTTATAGTCTCCCATGTTGTATATTAATTTTTCAACCATTAGGAATGTCATGTTACTTAGGCAGAATGTAACAAGGCAGAATCTCTGCTTGCTGATTCAGGGTTGTCATACATCCCCTTTAATTTTTAAACATGATTTTCTTTGGTTCTTTGAACATAATTTAATATTCTTGGTTTTATTTTTAAATGAGGCTTAGGAGTTCCCCTGTGTCTGCATAGTTTAGTAGTCAGGTATGATTATACTTCAAACACCTTGACCTAATAAGGGTTATGTTCTTTGCCCGTGGATCTGTATGTGGATAGAGGAGCATCTTCAAAAGTTGAGGCTATTTTCAAGTCTGCCCAACTGTTATATTACTCTGCACTGGGCCCTTTGGGTCTCAGTATTGTCCAGGAGTTTGTGAATAGGTTGAGCCCGTTGTGGTTTCACCCGTGCATATAGCAACCTTGGCTAGGAATGCTTGCTGCAATTACCACTACAACCTCAGGTTAGTAAAATCTTGACAATCCTCAGCTATGATGACCTCCAAGGATCACCTCCACAGAGAAGTTTGCCTGTTGCTCCAAATTAAGTGAGTTGTGTCCCTCAGTAGCAAAGAAGTTCTCATTTTCATAGCCTGCCCCACACTCAGCAAAATTCCATTTCGAGGAACCAAGAGGAGCATAGGAGCAGCACTGAGCCCAGTCACGAGTTTTTCAGTGCATAGAAACTTCCCACATTGTTGTGTGCCTTTAGTAGATTTCCAGACTGCTAAGATGGTGTGTTTTGTCATTTTTGTCCAGCTTTACTTTTGCTTTTCAGTGGGAAGGTTTGTTGAGCTCCTTAATTTCTCATAGACAGAAATCCTGCCCCTTTTGTTGATCATCCCAGATTTGGCTAATTGGAGCCCCTTCAATCTAGCTTCTATGGCAGATAATAGTTTTAAAGCCTTCATTATTGTGCCAGGAATTTATGTGTTCAAATATGGGTGTGCTGGGAGCAGTGTCTCACACCTATAATTGTAGCATTTTGGGAGGCCAAGATGGGAGGATTGCTTGAGGCCAGGAGTTCAAGACCAGCCTGGTCAACATAATGAGACCCTGTCTCTACAAAAAAAAAAAATTTTAATGACTTGAGAGGATTGTTGGAGCCCAGGAGTTTTAGGCTACAATGAACTATGATCATGCCACTCTAACCTGGGCAACAGAGTGAGACCCCATGGCAAAAAAAAAAACATTGGGAGTTCTTTTATTTAATTGCAAGTCCTCTGAACGTCATAGTTTTAAGGTAATTCAGAAAGGGAATTAACTGTAAAAATTTTTTTTGGTAAACCAGGTAACAGAAATTTATTTTGTTCTCAAAGCACCATAGTAAACCCCATATGTGTTTCTCAGAAAGACAGAATCCATTGATGTAATGGATGCAGTTGGGAGTAATATTGTGGTTAGCACAAGAACTGGAGAAGTGATGAGGATTTTGCCACGTATGCATGAGGACATCAACGAAGAATGGATCTCTGATAAAACCAGGTATATGCCATATTGTTTTTCTTAACTTTTGCAGTTTATTTAAAGGAAATTTTATAATAATTTTAAAGAGTTATCTTTTATATTTGCAAATGAGTTACTGAATATAGACTACTGGAATCTGAGCTGCTTATATAATGTGATAATACTGACTTTAATAGTCCTAGGTCAATCCTGGATATTTTATTTACTTTGAGAAAGATCTTTTTTCCTCCTACATGGAGAAATTGAAGTAGATTGATACATCCTCAGCATATTTCAGTTTGTTCTTTAGAGAAGAGAAGCTAGGCTGGGCACGGTGACTCACACTTGTAATCCCAGCACCCTGGGAGGCCAAGGCGGATTGATTGCTTGAAAGAAACTAAATGTAAGAATTTGCACGATGTAATTTTGATAAAATGTCTAGAGGTACTCAGGTTTTGTAAATAAAAATGATTTGCCTTTTTTAGCTATCAGATCTCTTTGTATTGTAATTTTAAGATTGTTCAGTTAGCTAAAAGTATAAGAAATCAAACTTTTTTGGTATAGATTTAAGGGAAGAAATCAAACTTTTAGATGGTATTTTAGTTTTAGGTGAAGTTCATAAAATCTATTTATCTTTAAAAGTATCTGGAATAATTACTTGTGTCTAGGTGGTTAGATATTTGACACTTTAACCAGCAATGTGTTTTAATAACATTTTTTGTTGATTTTAAACTTGAAACTTATAGTTGCTTCTTTAGCAAGATTCCACAATGGTGAAATTTCTGTTTTCTAGATTTGCCTATGATGGGCTAAAACGTCAAAGACTTACCCAGCCAATGGTCAGAAACGAAAAAGGGCTTTTAACCTATACTTCCTGGGAGGATGCACTCTCTCGTGTAGCTGGAATGGTAAAAATGGAAATAAATAGTGTTAAATAGTGTTTTCCATGATCAAGAAACATTTTTACCATGGGGGGGGGGGGGGGCGTATGTTTCTTCCCTTTTTTCCTTTTACTAAGATTATGATTTAATCTTTCATTTTACAAACATCTATTGAGGACATATGCTAGATATTATGCTAGATTAAGGGATATAAAAACCGCTGACATGGTTCCTGCATTCTACAATCTTGTAGTGGCGAAAGCTGCACAATTCAGCAGTTATTATATGCAGCTATGAGTAATTATATAGGGAATAATATGAGTAAGAGCACATAGGAGGGATGCCTAACTAGGACAGGCATATTAAGTGTTTTCCTTGAAGGCTGCAGTGAGCCGAGGTTGCACCACTGCTTTCCAGTCTGGGTGACAGAGTGAGACTCATCTCAAAAAAAAAGCAATGCCTTCCTACAGAGGTGATTCTTTTTTTTTTTTTTTTTTTTTAAAGACAGGGTTTTACCATGTTGGTTGGGCTGGTCTTGAACTCCCGACCTCAGGTGATCTTCCCCACCTTGGCCTCTGAAGTGCTTGGATTACAGGCGTGAGCCACCACGCCCGGCCAAGAGGTCATTCGTAAAGAAGAATCTGAGAATGAATATGAGTATGCCAGAGCACAAGTGGAGGGAATAGTTTTCTTACTACAGAAAGACAACATAAAGCACTACAGGGGAAGGCAGATATTTCCGAGGAGGTGCATTTAAGGTAACTGTAGTTCCACTTTATTCTCCAGACCTCATTTTGAAGTGCCTTTCTTCCTAAGTATGAAACAAATAGCTTCCTTCCAAGCTAATGTTATTAGCCGTGGCCCCACATAATACCTCTGCAGCTTCTCACTTTTAGATTAATAATTATTGTAAAACTTTTTTTTTTCTTTGAGATGGAGTTTTGCTCTTGCTGCCCAGGCTGGGGGTGCAGTGGCACAATCTCAGTCTTCGCTCACTGCAGCCTCCATCTGGGTTCAAGCAGTTCTCCTGCCTCAGCCTCCCAAGTATCTGGGAATAAAGGCATGTGCCACCACGCCCAGCTGATTTTTGTATTAACAGTAGAGATGGGGTTTCACCATGTTGGCCAGGCTGATCTCTAACTCGTGACTACAGGTGATCCACCCGCCTTGGCCTCCCAAAGTGCTGGGATTACAGGCATGAGCCACTGAGCCTGGCTGTGTTGTAAAACTTTTTAATCAGAAATCTGTTAACTTTTTTTGTACTTAAAAAAAATTACTGACCGGGCACGGTGGCTCTCATGCCTGTAATCCCAGCACTTTGGGAGGCCAAGGCGGTGGATCACAAGGTCAGGAGATAGAGACCATCCTGGCCAACATGGTGAAACCTCGTCTCTACTAAAAATACAAAAATTAGCTGGGCATGGTGGCGCGTGCCTGTAATCCCAGCTACTCAGGAGGCTGAGGCAGGAGAATTGCTTGAACCCAGGAGGCGGAGGTTGCAGTGAAACGAGATTGTGCCACTGCACTCCAGTCTGGGTAACAAGAGCGAAACTCCATCTCAAAAAAAAAAAAAAATTTATTGTTTTATTTTCTGAATATTTCATTGTGGTCTTTGCTGCATGTAGGTTTCTTGGTGATGCCCTTTTCATCTATTTCTAGTTGCAGAGTTTTCAAGGCAAAGATGTGGCAGCAATTGCAGGTGGCTTGGTGGATGCTGAAGCCCTAATAGCTCTCAAAGATTTGCTTAATAGAGTGGACTCTGACATCTTATGCACTGAAGAGGTCTTCCCTACTGCAGGAGCTGGGTGAGAAATATGAAGCTAGGATCTAGGCTTTCCTTTCTTCTTTCAGTTACAAGTTATGTATAAAATGAGACAACCTGGATTCTCCAATATATCCCCCAATTTATTTTCACATATAGACCAAGATCAAACCAGAAGTTGTAGGAAATAGAGGAATCCACTTATCAATAAGTATCTGAGGCCAGGCACAGTGGCTCATGCCTGTAATCCCAGCACTTTGGGAGGCCAAGGCAGGCGATTGCCTGAGGTCAGGAGTTTGAGACCAGCCTGGCCAACGTGGTGAAACCCTGTCTCTGTTAATAATACAGAAATATTAGCCTGGCGTGGTGGTGTGTGCCTATAATCCCAGCTACTGGGGAGGCTGAGGCAGGAGAATTGCTTGAACCAGGGAGGGGGAAGTTGCAGTGAGCCAGGATTATACCACTGCACTCCAGCCTAGATGACAGAGCGAGATGCTGTCTAAAAAAAAAAAGTAACTATCTGAAATGTTCATTTAATTTAGAAATACTTCATAAAATTTTTTGTTTGGGAATGCAATGGGTTTGATGATATGAGAATATTTCATGGATTCTCTGTATGTATTAGTTTTAAATTTGCATTATATATATTGTATTTCTAGCACAGATTTGCGTTCCAATTATCTTCTTAATACTACAATTGCTGGTGTGGAAGAGGCAGATGTTGTACTTCTGGTTGGTACAAATCCACGTTTTGAGGCACCACTGTTTAATGCTAGAATTCGAAAGAGGTTGGTAATATTTATTCAAGTTTTTAAAATATTTATGTAATTTTTATGTTTGTGAAAAATGACATCTTCCTAATAGTGTAGGTGGTAATGAGACTCCAAAAGATAATTTCTTCTTATTTAAAATATTTTCTAATTTTTTAATTTTTTAGAGATGGAGCCTTGACATGTTGCCAGGCTAGTCTCAAACTCCTGGGTTCAGGCCATCCTTCCCCCTTGGCCTCCCAAAGTACTGGGATTATAGGCATGAACTGCCATGCCCAGTCGTAACCATTTCTTATAGGTCCATTTTCCCCTCTCCTTGCTAGTCTTTTAAATTTAATTTGTTAGTTTATTATTTTGAAATAATTCAAGATGCTTGAAATGGTCTTTGCATACCATTTTGTATATTGTTCACATAATTAACTGATGTTAACATCTTGTTATATTTGTATTATGATTCTCAGTATGTATATATGTACATTTGTATGTGTGTGTGTTTGAGAGAGAATCTAATTTTCTGAATCATTTGGAAGTTTCTGGTGGCCATGGTGCCCTTTTATACCTAAATTCTCAGTGTGTGGATTTCCTAAGAATAAGGAGGATTCTCTGAAATAATTAAGAAATGTCGGCCTGGCGCAGTGGCTCATGCCTATAATCCCAACACTTTGGGAGGCTGAGGCAGGTGGATCACCTGAGGTCGGGAGTTCAAGACCAGCCTGACCAACATGGAGAAACCCTGTCTCTGCTAAAAATACAAAATTAGCTGGGCATGGTGGCACATGCCTATAATCCCAGCTACTCGGGAGGCTAAGGCAGGAGAATCATTTGAACCTGGGAGACAGAGGTTGTGATGAGCCAAGATCGCGCCATTGCACTCCAGCCTGGGCAACAAGAGTGAAACTCTATCTCAAAAAAAAAAAAAACAAGTTTAGTTTTTTTTTTTTGGTTTTTCATACAGGATCTTGCACTGTTACCCAGGCTAGGATATAGTGGCATGATCACAGCTCACTGCAGCCTTGACCTCCTGGGCTCAAATGATGCTCCCACCACTGCTTCCTGAGTAACTGGGACTACAGGCATGCACCACCATGCCCAGCTAGTTTTTTTTAAATACTTTTTGTAGAGACAGGGTCTTACTATGTTGCCCAGGCTGGTCTTGAACTCCTGAGCTCAAGTGTTCCTTCTGCCTTGACCTCCAAAAGTGCTGAAAGTAATAGACATAAACCACTATACCCAGCCAGAAATTTAGTTTTGATACAATATTATTTCATAAGTCACTGTTTATATTTAAATTTCATTAATTTTTTTCATAATTTTTTCTATAACAGTTTTTTTCTTTCCTCAGGATCTGTTCTGGAGTCATACGTTGCAATTAGTCTCACAAGTTACTTTGTAATATGGCTTTTTTCTTTTAAATTTACATCTTAAGAGACTTATAAAGAGGGTAGCCATATAGTTATTGTCTAAACTAGGGGAATGAAAGGGTGAATTATTAATTATATCAGGATAACAAGTTAAAAAAAAAAAAGCACTGTCTCAGACAAACCAGACTATATAGTCACTGCACTTCTGACTCTTCTGACTTTTTTTTTTGAGACAGAGCCTTGCACTGTTGCCCAGGCTGGAGTGCAGTGGCACAATCTTGGCTTACTATAGCCTCTACCTCCTGGGTTCAAGGGATTTTCAGGCTTCAGCCTTCTGAGTAGCTGGGATTACAGGTGCATGCCACCATGCCTGGCTAATTTTTGTGTATCTAGAAGAGATGGGGTTTTACTGTATTGGATAGGCTGGTATTGAATTCCTGATCTCATGATCAGCTCACCTAGGCCTCTCAAAGTGCTGGGATTATAGGCCTGAGCTACCGTGCCTGGCCCACTTACGACTTTTTGGAGGAGCCAGAGCCATAGTTCTCTGCCATAGAGAATTAATATGAATATAACATAGTATATTTCCCTGAGCCTCATTGGTGAAAGCAGCACTTCCCTTGTGGGGGTGTCATGACCATTGCATTTGGGTGCATAGGTCACTTAGTGCAGCACTTGGCACAGAGTAGGTGCTCCCTAATTCAAGGTACTCAGTGACGTATATTTCCATGAATTATGAAAATGTTTAAATGTCCTTAATGGATAATTAAGGGATAAATGACACTACCATGTAAATATTGCAAAATAAAAATTACAGATTAATTCCAAAATTAAAATACTTGTTTATAGCTGATTGAATAGAGCATTTCTTTTTTTTTTTTTTTTTTTTTGAGACAGAGTTTCACTCTTGTTGCCCAGGCTGGAGTGCAATGGTGCCATCTTGGCTCACTACAACCTCTGCCTCCTGGGTTCAAGCGAGTCTCCTGCCTCCTCAGCCTCCCAAGTAGCTGGGACTACAGGCATGCGCCACCACACCCAGCTAATTTTGTATTTTTAGCAGACAGGGATTTCACAATGTTGGGCAGGCTGGTTTCGAACTCCTGACCTCAAGTAATCCACCTACCTCGGTCTCCCAACCACTGCACCTGGCCTAGATAGCATTTCTACACAGCAAATTAATGCATTGAATTGCCTTGGCATGCTGTTTTGTAAGGTACATAGTAAATTATATCTGTTAAATGTATTATCAGTGCTTTTGTGCTTTTAACATTTTGTAATAGTAAATAGATGTATCACTTAGCATTGATGAGACCGATAACTGCTTAGCTTAGTTACTGACTTTTAAAAATGTTGTTTTTATTTCAGCTGGCTTCATAATGACTTAAAAGTGGCCCTTGTAGGCAGTCCAGTGGACCTCACTTACAGCTATGACCACCTGGGAGACTCCCCCAAAATTCTTCAAGATGTTGCTTCGGGTAGCCATCCATTTAGCCAGGTGCTCTGAAGTTATATATATCTATTCTTGTTGATTTTTAATTAATATTTAAACTTAACTAATTTTGTAATAATCCTATGTGATTGTTAAAACTTATACCAATACTGAAAAGAATGTGAGGAAGAAAGTAAAACATTACCTAAAATCCCACCACCTCAAAACAGGTATTGATAAAACATCATAATCATCTCTCCATTTATACAGAGAGCAAAGCAAGATGGATGAATTGTCAAACAAAAATGAGATCTTATTGTACATGCAGTTTTTAATTACCAGGGTTTAATTTTCTTGAAATTATCTGAAAATAAATCGAAGTAAAACTGAAAGAATTGCACTTTCAACTTCAATTAAATCTTTATTGCAAAAGGAGTTATTCCCAAAATGTTGCCAGTCCTTCTATTTTCATTTCAGAGTTACATGTTTTTTTCAGTTGAGTTCTTTCTTTAATTCATTTTGTTGTTGGCTTTATTGTTTTTTCGCCCCAAAGGTGGCCCATGGTTGCCTCTGTTCCTTGAGTTCTTGCTTGTTTGAGAATGTCTGTTCCTGAAAAGACAGTTTGTCAGGATGTGAAATTCCAGGGTCAGACTTTTTTTTCCCTTTCTGAGCTTTATAGACACTGCCTTTTGCTAGTGAAGAAGCCTATAAACTTTATTCCCCCACCCTGCCCCAAACCCTTTTCTTATTATCATTCTTGAAATTCAGTAACTTCACCAAAATATGTCTTAAAGGTGATGTCTTATAGGACAGGGTATACTTTCTCTCTAAAGATACAAGTTTCTCTTTATTTTAGAATGTACGCGTGGTGGTGGTGGTGGTTGTGGTTAAAAAACTAACTAGTTGGCTGAGCGCTGTGGTTCATGCCTGTAATCCCAGCACTTTGGGAGGCCGAAACAGGTGGATCCCCTGAGGTTGGGAATTTGATACCAGTCTGATCAACATGGAGAAACCCCATCTCTACTAAAAATACAAAATTAGCTGGGCATGGTGGTACGTGCCTATGATCCAAGCTACTCAGGAGGCTGAGGAAGGAGAATCGCTTGAACCCTGGAGGCAGAGGTTACAGTGAGCTAAGATGGAGCCACTGCACTCCAGCCTGGGCAACAAGAGTGAAACTCTATCTCAAAAAAAATAAATAAGGAGTTTCTCACTGGGGGTGGTGGCTCATGCCTGTAATCACTTTAGGAGGCCGAGGTGGGCAGATCACCTGAGGTCAGGAGTTCAAGACCAGCCTGGCCAACATGGTGAAAGTCCGTCTCTACTGAAAATACAAAACTTAGTTGGGCGTGGTGGTAGGTGCCTATAATCCCAGCTACTCAGGAGGCTGAGGCTGGAGAATTGCTTGAAGCCAGGAGGTGGAGGTTGTGGTGAGCTGAGATCGTGCCATTGCACTCCTGCTTGAGGGATAAGAGTAAAACTCCATCTCAAAAAAAAAAAACTAAGGAGTTTCTGTTTGTCACACAAGAAGGTCTGGGGGTAGGCACTTGGAAAGATGATGTAGTCATCCAAGGATACCATTAAAGAGAGCCTGCCTTCCTGCTTTGCTGTCATCAGTGTGTTTGTTCACTGACATGTGAAAGTGTGTGTCTCTCTACACACTTGTGGCTACAAGATGGTTGCTTCACTTACAGTCTCAGGTGTAGGGAGGAAGGTGATGTGCAAGAGGATGAAGTAGCAAAACCCAACTTGTTTCTTTATTTTCAATAGACAAAACATTATCGTGATTAAAAGATAAAAAATATTTAAAAATATTCAGTGAAAAGTCTCCCTTTCTTCTCTCTAATTCCCCTCCCCATATGGTAGGTGACTAGTGTTTTCAGAGAACATTGTCTCCTATAATAGATTTAAATATATTTTTCATTAATTCTGTTCTCTTCATTAAGAACTCTTGATGGCCAGGCTCAGTGGCTTACACCTGTAATCCCAGCACTTTGGGAAGCTGAGGCGGGTGGATCACGGGGTCAAGAGATCGAGACCATCCTGGCTAACATGGTGAAACCCCGTCTCTACTAAAATTAGAAAAATTAGCTGGGCATGGTGGTGCACGCCTGTAGTCCCAGCTACTTGGGAGGCTGCGGCAGGAGAATCACTTGAACCCAGGAGGCAGAGGTTGCAGTGAGATGAGATTGCGCCACTGCATTCCAGCCTGGTGACAGAGCGATACTCCATCTCAAAAAAAAAAAACAAAGAAAACAAAAAACTCTTGACTGGACACCGTGGCCTCACAGCTGTAATCCCAGCAGTTTGGGAGGCCAAAGCAGGCAAATCATCTGAAGTCAGGAGGTCAAGACCAACCTGGACAACATGGTGAAATCCCATTTCTACTAAAAAATAAAAATTAAATAAAAATTTAAAAATTAGCTGTGCATGGTGGCGCATGCCTGTAATCCCAGCTACCCGGGAGTCTGCGACAGGAGAATAGCTTAAACTCGGGAAGTGGAGGTTTCAGTGAGTTGAGTTCGCATGATAGCACTCCAGCCTGGGTGACAGAGTAAGACTCCATCTCAAAAGAAAATAACTCATAACAATGCAGATACTGAATCTTCTTTAAGGGCTCACTTTGTTGCCCAGGCTGCAGTGCAATGGCAGAATTGTAGCTGACTGTAGCCTTCAACTCCTGGGCTTAAGCAGTCCTCCCTCCTAAGCCTCCCCTGTAGCTGGGACTACAGGCATGCACTACCATGCACAGCTAATTTTTAATTTTTTTTGTATAGATGGGTTCATTGTGTTGCCCAGGCTGGTCTCAAACCCCTGGCCTGAAGCGATCCTCCTACCTCAGCCTCCTAAGTGTTGGGATTACAAGCATGAGCCAGCCTTGCCTGGTCTTTCATAACTGTCTTTTTTCCTTTGTTCTTTTATTCTTTTTCCATTTGTTTTTATCCTATACCCTGTCTTTGCTGTCCCTGTATTTAGTCATGTTTTCTTTCTTTTTTGAGACAGGGTCTTGCTCTGTCACCCAAGCTGGAGTGCAGTAGTACAATCTTGGCTTACTGCTGCTGTCACTGGGACTACAGGTGTGCACCATCACGCCTGGCCAACTTTTTGGAGAGATGGATTTCCCCCTTTGCCCAGGCTGCTCTTGAACTCCTGGGCTCAAGTCATCCACCCACCTCAGCCTCCCAAAGTGTTGCAATTACAGGTGTGAACCATTGCACCTAGCCTATTTAATTTTTTATTGTTTCTGGAATGGTATTTAGCTCTTTAATTTGTTTCTTTTTCAGTTCTTTCCTGAATTCAGTGATACAAATCTTACTATATAATAATCTCTTCAGTGTTGCTTCTTCGAGCTCTTTTTTTTTTTTTTTTTTTTTTTTTTGAGATGGAGTTTCGCTCTTGTTACCCAGGCTGGAGTGCAATAGCACAATCTTAGCTCACCACAACCTCTGCCTCCTGGGTTCAGGCAATTCTCCTGCCTCAGCCTCCTGAGTAGCTGGGATTACAGGCACACACCACCGTGCCCAGCTAATTTTTTGTATTTTTAGTAGAGACGGGGTTTCACCATGTTGACCAGGATGGTCTCGATCTCTTGACCTTGTGATCCACCCGCCTCGGCCTCCCAAAGTGCTGGAATTACAGGCGAGCCACCACGCCCAGCCCTGAGCTCTTTTTAAATGAGAAAGAGTATGTTGTTTTTCGGTGTCCTTGAGACTATTAAAAACTATTTCTCTGAACTATTCACATTTCCTTGGGAAGTTTCTCTTGTGATGACTGTATTCCTCTTTATAATATCTCAGCATAATTTCCATGCTGATTCTTTGATTGTGGCCAGCTATTTATTTAAGAATGACACAAAGGATGGGTGGGAGAATGAGCTGTGTATTCTATAATGTTACACATTTTTTTTTTTGAGACAGAGTCTCATTCTGTTGCCCAGGCTGGAGTGCAGTGGCATGATCTCGGCTCATTGCAACCTCCACCTCCTTGGTCCAAGCAATTCTCATGCCTCAGCCTCCTGAATAGCTGGGGCTACAGGCACACATCACCACGCTTGGCTAATTTTTCCTATATTTTTGGTAGATACGGTGTTTTGCCAGGTTGGCCAGGCTGGTCTTGAACTCCTGTCCTCAAGTCATCCACCCACCTCAGCTTCCCAAAGTGTTGGGATTACAGGTGTGAGCCACCTTGCCTGGCTTATAGCTTTACAACTTACTTGTCCATCATCTGTGAAATCTGTAGTTTCCTTTACTCTTGGGATGCATTCTCCCATAGTTTTTGTCATTCAGAGTTACTGTGGTTTAAAACAAACCCTTAAAAATGTTAGGGATTCAACATTGTGATTTAATGATCATTGCTTTCCCTGCCTCCTCCTCCCTGTTTGTAGCATGGTAAGTAGATAGAAGATAGTAGACATGATACTTCAGCATGGTTTTTCCTATTCTTTAGTACCATCTGAATCTCTGTAGAGAAGTTTCCCAATTTTTCTGGGACCTGCCCTTAGTCATTCCGACCACAGGATAATTTGCTAGGCTTTTTATTCTGAATAATTACTTTTAGAAAATGTGTTTTAGCTGATATTCACTCAGGCATTTCACAGTAGCATTGCCAAGATGCTTTGTATTAAACTACATCTGGTTGTATATGTGTGTCTGTATGTTGGGCTAGCAAGTCAAAGACATTCATGTTAGATCTAAGACTTGGGACAACATACATTGTAGAGGCAAATGTGGTTTAGCTGTTCAGTTTACTTGTAATATTTTAAAATCAAAGTTTTTTTTGTTGTTGTTGTTTGTGTTTTTTTAAGGTCCTAAAGGAAGCTAAAAAACCTATGGTGGTTTTAGGCAGTTCTGCACTACAAAGAAATGATGGAGCAGCAATTCTTGCAGCTGTTTCTAGCATTGCACAAAAGATTCGGATGACTAGTGGTGTTACTGGTGATTGGAAAGTTATGAATATCCTTCATAGGTTTGTTGAGTAATTGCTTTATATGCTATAAATTCAAGTAATTTTGTGTGTGTATACGTGTTCCTGATACACTGTCACATTTAATTTACAAGCAACATTTAGCAACATTATCCCAGTTACACTGGGATATAGACATAGACCTTTACTCTTTGTATGAGAAGAGCCCAAGATAATAAGAAATATTAAAAATACTTGAAATAGCAGTGAGTGTTGAGAAAAAAAGTGAAGTACTTTAAAAATTGTTATATTAGTTATACCTTGGTTCAAAAATTGCAACAAGTTCTTTTATTAAATGATAAAGATATAAGCTAATGTGAATTCAGCTGAAGAATATCTTTTTTCTTTTTAATTATTTGGTTTTTTGTTTTAAGACGGGGTCTCAGTGCAATGGTGTGATCATAGTCCATTGCAACCCTGACTTCCAGAGCTCCAGTGATCTCCCACCCCTGCCTCCCAAGTATTAAATGGCCAAAACTACAGGCGCATGCCACATGCCCAGCTAATGTTTTATTTTTGTAGAGATGAGATCTCACTGTGTTCCCGAGGCTGATCTCAGACTCCTGGGCCCAGGCGATACTTCTGCCTCAGCCTCCCAAACTTCTGGGACTATAAGCGTGAGCCACTGCACCTGGCCTGTATTTCTAACTATATCAATAATGCAGGTTTAATTTAGGTAAGTTGAAAAGAGACAAACATGAGCAGAAATGGAGCTGATCCTTATTCTACGTTGTGTAGATAATTATTATTGCTATATTCATGCATTTTCTTCTAGTTTTTATTTACCCTGTGTAATATTTTACTTTTTGAGGCCAGAGTCTCACTCTGTTGCCCAAGCTAGAGTACATTGGTGCAGTCTTGGCTTACTGCAGCCTTCACCTCCCAAGTTCAAGTGACTCTCCTGCCTCAGCCTCCCAAGTAGCTGGGACTACTGGCGTGTGCCACCACAGCTGGCTAATTTTTGTATTTTTAGTAGAAACAGGATTTCTACACCAGGCTTGTCTCAAAGTCCTGACCTCAGATGATCCACCCACCTCAGACTCCCAAAGTGCTGGAATTACAGACATGAGACATTATTTGGTGGCTGTGTAATACTTTTTAGTTACGTAGGTGAAATAATACTGTGAATACAATTTTGTATCCTGGTTTTAATAGGTTTTCATTGCCAAACAAGAATTTCCTACTATGATCAGAATTTGTTTTTCCAGAAATTGTTTATAAATAAAAGCGTTGCCGGGCACTGCGGCTCACGCCTATAATCCCAGCACTTTGGGAGGCCAAGGCAGGTGGATCACGAGGTCAAGAGATTGAGACCATCCTGGTCAACAAGGTGAAACCCCGTCTCTACTAAAAATACAAAAATTAGCTAGGCATGGTGGTGCGCACCTGTAGTCCCAGCTACTCGGGAGGCTGAGGCAGGAGAATTGCTTGAACCCAGGAGGCGGAGGTTGCAGTGAGCCAAGATTGTGCCATTGCACTCCAGCCTGGGTAACAACAGTGAAACTCCGTCTCAAACAAACAAACAAAAAATTTAAAAATAAATAAATAAAAGCGTTAATGGCTAATATCATGAATATACTATAAATTTTTTTAGCCATTTTCTTCTTTTTAACATTTAACTTCTTAAATAATACAGTGATACACGCATATCTTTACACTTGATTTTTTTTTTTTTTTTTTTGAGATGGAGTTTTGCTCTTGTTACCCAGGCTGGAGTGCAATGGCACGATCTCGGCTCACCGTAACCTCCATCTTCTGGGTTCAGGCAATTCTCCTGCCTCAGCCTCCTGAGTAGCTGGGACTACAGGCACGCGCCACCACACCCAGATAATTTTTTTTGTATTTTTAGTGGCGACTGGGTTTCACCATGTTGACCAGGATGGTCTTGATCTCTCAACCTCGTGATCCACCCGCCTCGGCCCCCCAAAGTGATGGGATTACAGGCTTGAGCCACCTCGCCTGGCATACACTTGATATTATTTTCTTAGGATATATTTCTAAAAATAGGACTATTGGGGCACACAGGATAACCATTTCTGAGGCTTTTGAAGCATGCTTCCAACTTGTTTTAGAAAGTTTTACCTATTTATATTATATACAGTAGGTCCTCAGAATGGCTATTTCTAGGGAGTTAACCATAGCAAGTTAGACCAAAACAACAACCCTACTATTCAAAGTTTATTTATTCTAGACCTCTTCTTTAAAAGATTATTTTCTGCTGGGCGTGGTGGCTCACACCTGTAATCCCAGCACTTTGGGAGGCCAAGGTGGGTGGATTACCTGAGGTCGGGAGTTTGAGACCAGCCTGACCAACATGGAGAAACCCCATCTCTACTAAAAATACAAAAAATTAGTCAGGCGGGGTGACGCATGCTTGTAATCTCAGCTAATCAGGAGGCTGAAGCAGGAGAATTGCTTGAACATTGGAGGTGGAAGTTGCAGTGAGCTGAGACTGCGCCACTGCGCTCCAGCCTGCCGACAGAGCAAGACTCATCTCAAAAAATAAATAAATACATTTCTCCTTGTTGATTTTTGAAATAATTTGATTTTTCTCTAATGAATATATATAAAATCTTGTTTTATGTCTTACTATATTGAGTAAGAGTCAGACTTAAAGCAATTACAGTTGGCATAAAATTTCTAGAATTATTTCATTTGTTGCTATGTCATAGAGAGACAGAGTGTTTTAAGAATCTTATATTTCTTTGGTTGCCATTCTCAAAACAGTAAAAGACGGCTGTTTCTGGTTTTGGCATCTAATTTAAATGGGTAAGAATGGGATTTTTTGGCCAGGCATGGTGGCTCAGGCTTGTAATCCCAGCACTTTGGGAGGCCAACGTGGGTGGATCACCTGAGGTCAAAAGTTTAAGACCAGTCTGGCCAACATGATGAAACCCCATCTCTGCTAAAAATATAAAAATTAGCTGAATGTGATGGCACATTGCCTATAGTCCCAGCTACTTGGGAGGCTGAGAAAGTAGAATCGCTTAAATACGGTAGGCAGAGTTTACAGTGAGACGAAGTTGTGCCACTGCACTCTAGCCTGGGTGACAGAGTGAGACTCTTATCTCCAAAAATAAAATAAATAAATAAAATAGGTTTTTTGACAGCATTGAAATTATTCCAAGAATCACATTAATTTTTTTACATTGAAAACACTGCAGTTATGGTAAAATTCTATAATTGTTTTACAGGATTGCAAGTCAAGTAGCTGCTTTAGACCTTGGCTATAAACCTGGGGTAGAAGCAATTCGGAAGAACCCTCCCAAGGTGCTGTTTCTCCTGGGAGCAGATGGAGGTTGTATCACACGACAGGATTTGCCAAAGGATTGTTTCATTATTTATCAAGGTAAGTATCACCTGTGACACCAGAAACAAAAGAGAATAGTACATTGTGTATATTATAAACCATTTAGTAATATGTTTAGTGAATTCAGTGTTTTCCATTTGAGAATTTTACACCCCCCTTCTCACACCTATTTTTTTTAAACAAACCATAAGTGTTATTAGTTACATAGTTGATACTGCTTTTAAGAATTATTACCGCTGGGCGCGGTGGCTCACTCCTGTAATCCCAGCACTTTGGGAGGCTGAGGTGGGCAGATCACAAGGTCAGGAGTTCGAGACCAGCCTGACCAATAATGGTGAAACCCATCTTTAAAAAAAAAAGAATTATTACCTACTGGGTGTGGTGGCTCACGCCTCTAATCCCAATACTTTGGGAGGCTGAGGCTGGCGGATCACAAGGTCAAGAGATCGAGACCGTCCTAACATGATGAAACCCTCTCTCTACTAAATATACAAAAATTAGCTGGGCATGGTAGCCTGTAGTCTCAGCTACTTGGGAGGCTGAGGCAGGAGAATTGCTTGAACTTGGGAGGTGGAGGTTGCGGTGAGCCAAGATAGCGCCGCTGCACTCTAGCCTGGTGACAGAGTGAGACTCCACCTCAAAAAAAAAAAAAAAATTATTATTACTTGCCGAGCACAGTGGCTCACTGCTGTAATTCCAGCACTTTGGGAGGCCAAGGCGGGTGGATCACCTAAGGTCAGGAGTTCAAGACCAGCCTGACCAACATGGTGAAACCCTATCTCTACTAAAAATACAAAAATTAGCTGGGCATGGTGGGCACCTTAATCCCAGCTACTCAGGAGACTGAGACAGGAGAAATGCTTGAACCCAGGAGGTAGAGGTTGCGGTGAGCCAAGATCATGCCATTGCACTTCAGCCTGAGCAAAAGAGTGAAACTTGGTCTGAGGAAAAAAAAAAAGTGAAACCAAAATATATGAACTCAATCCTGTTCCTTGGGTGCTGTGACTTATGCTATAATCCCAGCACTTTAAGAGGCTGAGGCAGGAGGATTTGTTGAGCCTAGAAGTTCTAGACCAATCTGGGCAACATAGGGAGACCCTGTTTCTGCAAAAAAAATTAAAAATTAGCTAGGTGTGGTGCTGCATGTCAGTGATCCCAGCTACTTGGGAGACTGAGGTGGGAGGATCACTTGAGTCCAGGAGGTTGAAGCTACAGTGAGCCATGATCACGCCACTGCACTCTAGCCTGGGTGACAGAACAATAAAAAATGTTATTTTTTAATAAAATAGTAACATACATAAACTAAAATCCTGTTCCTAGTCCTTTCCAGAGATAATCATTAATGACAGTTTTGATATGTGTACTTCATAACATCTTTGTACGCATATACAAATGTGCCCAAATTATGTTACACTGTATATATTATTCTACGACTTTTCTTTTTTTTTTTTTGTGAGACGGAGGTTTTGCTTTTGTTGCCCAGGCTGGAGTGCAATGGCGCGATCTTACTCACTGCAATATCCACCTCCCAGGTTCAAGCAGTTCTCCTGCCTCAGCCTCCTAAGTAGCTGGGATTACAGGGATGCGCTACTACACCCAGCCTATTTTTTGTATTTTTAGTAGAGACAGGGTTTCTCCATGTTGGTCAGGCTGGTCTCCAGCTCCCAACCTGAGGTGATCCGCCCACCTCTGCCCCGCTAAGTGCTGGGATTACAGGCATGAGCCACTGCATCTGGCCTATTCTACGACTTCTTACACTTGATTCAGATGTTACTAAAGGTCTTCTTTTCTGAATAACTTTTTTTCTTCTACCAGTTTTGTTATTAATTGTTGATAGTGTTTCTGAATTTTTCTGTCATTTTTCGATTATGCCTTTTTCAGCATTGCTACTGTCATATTCCTGTCTTTGCATCTTCCCCCATTTCATTCTGCTTTACCAAATTTCACAAACTGGTACATCTGAGCAGTTCAACTTTGCAAGCATTTCTAGTTTGTTAGCATAAATATACTTACTGGCCCATTTTATATGTGTGTATGATATTACACTTACTTGTATTTGTATAAAATAGTCTGAGAAAATACTTTTTTTATTTTTTGACACGGAGTCTTGCTCTGTTGCCAGCCTGGAGCACAGTAGCTCAGTATTAGCTCACTGCAACCTCCACCTCCCAGGTTTCAAGCAATTCTTCTACCTCAGCCTCCCGAGTAGCTGGGACTACAGGCGCGTGCCAAATGCCCAGCTAATTTTTGTAATTTTAGTAGAGACGGGGTTTCACCATGTTGGCCAGGATGGTCTCAATCTCTTGACCTCGTGATCCACCTGCCTCGGCCTCCCAAAGTGCTGGGATTACAGGCGTGAGCCACCGCACCTGACCGAAAATACTTTTTTTTTTTTTTTTTGAGACAGAGTCTTGCTTTGTCGCCAGGCTGGAGTGTAGTGACACGATCTTGGCTCACTGCAACCTCCGCCTCCTGGGTTCAAGCAATCCTCCTGCCTTAGCCTCCCGAGTACCTGGTCTACAGGCATGCCCCATCACACCCAACTAATTTTTTGTATTTTTAAGAAGAGACCGGGTTTCACCATATTGGCCAGGATGGTCTTGATCTCTTGACCTCATGATCCACCGGCCTCGGCCTCCCAAAGTGCTGGGATTTACTGGCATGAGCCACTGTGCCAGGCTGAAAAAAAATTTTTTGAGACAGAGTCTCACTCTGTCATCCAGGGTGGAGTGCAGCAGCATGATCTCGGCTCACTACAACCTCTTCTCGGCTCACTGCAGTCTCTTCCTCATGGGTTCAAACGATTCTTAGGCCCCAGCCTCCTGAGTAGCTGGAATTCCAGGAACACACCACCACATTTGTTTATGTTTCTTTTATTTTTAGTAGTGATGAAGTTTTGCCATGTTGACCAGGCTGGTCACAAACTCCTGGTCTCAAGTCATCCACCTGCCTCAACCTCCCAAACTGCTGGGATTACAGGCGTGAGCCACCATGCCCAGCCCAAATGCTTTATCAATAATTTGCTTTGGGAAGGTAGTCGAATTAGGAGTGAGACGGGCTTTAATTTATATTACTTCACTGCTTTATTTTAATTTTAAAAACTTTTGTGACTTTACAAAATGGGATTTAAAATTATATATACTGTCATGTACAGTAGAAAATCAGTTTTTTTTTTTGTTTTTTTTTTTTAGGGAGGAAAGGAGGAAGGGAGGGACGAAGGAAGGAAGGGAGGAAGAGGGGGGAGGAAGGGAGGAAGGGAAGGGAAGGGAAGGGAAGGAAGGAATTCAAGCAATGAGAGAGACATTGCCGACCTGGATCTAGAGGTTTACAAGTTGATTTCTTTTTTTGAGAGAAGGAAAGAAAAAAAAATGAGTAAAGGAGAGAAAAAAAGAGGAAGAGAGAGGGGGAGGGTGAACGGAAATATTGCTTTATTCTGAAAAAAAAAATGGGTATTAATAATGGCCAATCAATGTTTCATTTAAACCTATGAGTAGGTGTGATGTGGTGTTGACAAGAATGTATATTTTATGTATTTGAAGTGGAGAGCTCTATAAATATTTATTAAGTTTACTTGTTCCGGATCTGAGTTCGCGTCCTTGATATCCTTATTAATTTTCTGTCTCATTGAGTCTAAGTCTCTATGTATCTGGGTGTTAGGATCGTTAGCTCTTGTTGTTGTATTGATCCTTTTACCACTATATCTTTGTTGCTTTAAAATCCATTTTATCCGCTACGAGAATTGCAACTCCTGTTATTTATTTAGTTATTTATTTATGCTCTCCATTTGGTAGGTAAATCTTTCTCCATTCCTTTGTTTTGAGTCTTTGTGTATCCTTGCATATGAAACAGGTCTGGATGTAACATGCCGTTGGGTTTTGGCTGTGTCTTTTGATTGGGGGATTTAGTCGATTTAAATTTAGGGTTACTGCCATTTGATGTTAACTGGCTGTTTGATCCATTCGTTGATGAAAATTCTTCTTTATGTTGGTGCTCGTTACTTTTTGGTATATTTTTAGTAAGACTATTACTGGTTGTTTCTTTCTGTGTGTAATGCCTCTTTCAGAAGCTCTTGTAAAGCAGGCCTGGTGGTAATAAAATCTCTGAGTACTTGCTTGTTCATAAAAGATTTTATTTTTCCTTCAGTTGTGAAGCTTCGTTTGGCTGGATATGAAATTCTGGGCTGAAGGTTCTGTTCTTTGAGGATGTTGAATATTGGCCCCCACTCTCTTCTGGCTTGTAGAGTTTCTGCTGAGAGATCTGCCTTAAGTCTGATAGGCTTGCCTTTGTGGGTAACCTGACCTTTCTCTCTGGCTGCCCTTAGTATTTTCTCCTTCGTTTCAACCCTGGTGAATCTAACCACTATGTGCCTTGGGGTTGCTCTTCTTGAGGAATATCTTTGTGGTGTTCTCTGTATTACCTGGGGTTGAATATTGACCTGTTTTACTAGTTCAGGAAAATTTTCCTGAATAATATCCTGAAGGGTATTTTCCAGCTTGGATTCATTCTCTCCGTCGCATTCAGGTACACCTATCAAACGTACATTTGGTCTTTTCACATAGTCCCACATTTCTTGGAGACTTTGCTCATTCCTTTTTATCCTTTTATCTCTAATCTTGTCTTCTTGTTTTCTTTCATTAAGTTGGACTTTGACCTCTGATATCCCTTCTTCTGCTTGAACAATTCGAGTGTTTAAACCTGTGCATACTTCTCAGAGTTCCTGTATTGTATTCTTCAGTTCCATTAATTCACTTATATTCCTCTCTAAGTTGTCTATTCTCATTAGGATTTCGTCAAACCTTTTTTTAAAGTTCCTAGTTTCTTAATGTTGGACTACAGCATGTTCTTTTAACTCACAGAAGTTTCTTATTATGCATTCCTTGAAGAGTGATTCTGTCATTGGGATTAGCGCTCGTTCTCCGTCAAGCCTTGTTCCATTGTTGATGTGGAACTGTGATCATCTTTAGAGGGAGAGGCGTTCTGATTTTGAGTATTCTCAGCCTTTTTACGCTGGTTTCTTCCCGTCATTGTAAATTTATCCTCCTGTTGTCTTTGAAATTACCAACTTTCAGATTAGGTCTCTTGATTGGACGTCCAAGTTGTTAGTTCCCAGGGCCAGAACGGCGGCATTAAGACTGATGGTGCTTTTCTGCCCAGGATTCTCCTGTCTGGCTTCCTTTTTGTGTCCGTAATGGGCAACTCTGCCTTCCCCGGGCTCCAAACCTCGGTCAGAAGGGGAACCAGTCTCATTTACTCTGTGCCGAGAGCTGCCGCGCTGAGGTGCCGTCACAACCGCTGCGCCGGTCTCAGGAGTCGTGCTGGGGACACGTGTGGGTCCTCCAAACCTTGGTCAGAGCGGGAGCCGGCCCTGTTTACTCTGCTCCGAGAGCTGCCACACCAAGGTGCCAGCGAAGCCGCTGCGCCGGCCACAAGAGTCACGCTGGCGACCCGTGTGGTTCCTTCACTGGGGATCTTCTGCTCTGTGAGCAACCAGAATTTGTCTGAAAGTGTGGTGTCCTCTAGTTCTCTGCGCTTTGACTGAGAGCTGCAATCCCGAGCTGTTATTGATCGGCCATCTTGGATCGTTCCAGAAAATCAGTTTTTAACAAAAATGTGGTTTGCCATTTTCCATCTTTGTACAGGACATCATGGTGATGTTGGGGCTCCCATAGCTGATGTTATTCTCCCAGGAGCTGCTTACACAGAGAAGTCTGCTACATATGTCAACACTGAGGGTAGAGCTCAGCAGACTAAAGTAGCAGTGACACCTCCTGGCTTGGCAAGAGAAGACTGGAAAATTATAAGAGCACTCTCTGAGGTATAATTTCTGAGGCATTTCTTAGTGATGCTACTAAAGGGATATTTGACATTTTAGCCTGTTAGAATGATTTTCAGAGTCAAGGAAGATGACAATTTGAAATGCAGAGATGATTTACATAATTTCTATAGGAAACATGTATTCAGAAACAGTAATTCAAGGTTACAGTGAACTCCCATTGCACCACTGCACTCCAGTCTGAGGGACAGAGCAAGACCCTGTCTCTTAAAAAATAAAGGAATTTGTGGGGAATTAGTGGCTCACACCTATAATTCATTTGTAAGCATTTTGGAAGGCCAAGGCCAGCAGATCATAAGGTCAAGAGAGCAAGACCATCCTGGCCAACACAGTGAAACCCCATCTCTACTAAAAATACAAAAATTAATTGGGTGTGGTGATGTACACCTGTAATCCCAGCTACTAGGGAGGCTGAGGCAGGAGAATCGATTGAACCTGGAAGGCAGAGGTTCTAGTGAGCGGAGATCGAGCCACTGCACTCCAGCCTGGTGACAGAGCAAGACTCTGTCGAATTAATTAATTTTAAATTGGTGCCTTTTAAATATTATTTATTTATTTTTTGAGACAGATTTTCCCTCTGTTGCCCAGGCTGGAGTTATCTCAGCTTACTGCAACCTTCATCTCCCAGGCTCAAGCAGTTCTCATGCCTCAGCCTCCCCAGTAGCTAGGATTACAGGCATGTACCACTAAGCACAGCTAATGTTTGTATTTTTAGTAGAGATAGGGTTTCATCATGTTGGCCAGGCTGGTCTCCAATTCCTGCCCTCAAGCGATTTTTCCACCTCTTTCTCCCAAAGTGCTGGTATTACAGATGTGAGCCACTGCACTAAGCCTGAAATTGGTGCTTTTATTGTTGAAAATTGTTGACTTGTCTTTTGCCTGAAAATATGTCTGTTAGCTCTTTATTGATGTAGAAGTAAACATCCTGACTTTTAAAATAATGATACATTGTAAACTTTGTGTATTGTTAGCAGAAACATTTGGATTTGTGTATTGTTAGCAGAAACATTTGTCTCTTTAATCATTTCATAGAGTCACTAATGTACTGACAGCTGTTTATGAATTAGAATTTTTGATATTTGTGTTGTCTGTTTAACTGTTTCTTCATAAATGTATGTCTACTAATGGACACCAATAGGTTTTTCAGTAGTGCCGCTTTCTGTTGTTTTTGGGAACCTGACGTAGATTGCGGGGATAACTCTTCCCTATGATACTCTGGATCAAGTAAGGAACAGATTGGAAGAAGTCTCTCCTAATCTTGTTCGATATGATGATATCGAAGGGGCTAATTACTTCCAGCAAGCAAATGAGCTCTCAAAGGTAACAGCTCGCCGATGAGCAGTTTTCATAATGGTATATCTACTGGTTTAACAGTACTAGTTTTCCATATTATTGTTCATCTCTTCTTTTTTGTGCAGCTGGTGAATCAGCAGCTTCTTGCTGACCCACTTGTTCCACCTCAACTAACTATAAAAGACTTCTACATGACAGGTAAGTAATTGTCAACATGACTGCCAAGTATGAGAGGTAAGAAGTAATCAGAACACCTCATTTGGTATTATAATTCCAATTTGTGATTGGTAGTGTTTGCAATTCTTAATCTTTAACGGTTTTCAAACATTGAAGCTAACATTAGCTTATTTTCTGATTGCACTCTAATTTTTTTTTGTTGTTTCTGAAATGTAAGCAAAGTTTGAAAATCCAAACAATTAATAGATTTTAAATATAAAATTTTATTATAAGGAAAGTCACTGTATGGCAATTTAGGGAGAATTTCCAAAGTGACAAATAACTGAAGGTTTTTCTGAGAATTACAGGTAGAAGACTCAAAACATTTAAATGTGAAACATGTTAAACAGTGCTTCTGATATAAGTTGTTAGGAATGTTTTTAGGAATGCAGACAAACTGAAACTTCTTTATTGCAGATTCTTAGAACAGTTGATATAGCATCTAGGTTATGAGGTACTTAATGGTTGATAGATTATTTTAACTATCTATCTAAAAGTACATAGGAGTCTATTTTAATTTTTGATACAGTTTGTAAGATTATTAGATGTTTTAGTTAGATAATGTTACCTTGGTTGTAAAATAGTACCTATGCTCAAAAGCACAACAAAAATCAATTCTACAGTATTTATCTAAAAATTTATGAACACAAAGAAGGAAACAACAGACACCATAGTCTACTTGAGGGTGGAGGGTGCGAGGAGGGAGAAGTGCAGAAAAGACGAGTCTTGGGTACGGGGCTTAATTCCTGGGTGATGAATATTCTGTACAGCAAACCCCCATGACATGAGTTTACCTGTGTAAAAATCCTTCACATGTACCCCGAACCTAAAATAAGTTGTTGTTTTTTTTTTAAAGTCACTACATTCCTACTACCAAGAAATAACTATAATTATTTTTAACATTTTAATCACTCTTCCTCCAGGGACACACATATCTATTATATACATATATAATATAATATTATGTTAATATTGGTATATTGTTATTTATATGTAATTATTACTATTTATATGTGTGTGTATAGCCCTTTTTTATAATTTTTTAATGGCTGCTGCACTGTCTATAGTTACTTGATTATTAATTGAAAGCATTTGGGTCGGGCACGATGGCTCACACCTGTAATGCCAGCACTTTGGGAGGCCATGGTGGGTGGATCACCTGAGGTCAGGAGTTGAAGACCAGCCTGACCAACATGGAGAAACCCCGTCTCTACTAAACATACAAAATTAGCCGATCGAGGTGGCGTATGCCTGTAATCTCAACTACTAAGGGGGCTGAGGCAGGAGAATTGCTTAAACCTGGTAAGAGGAGGTTTCGTTGAGTCTAGATTTCGCCATTGCACTCCAGCCTGGGCAACAAGAATAAGACTCTGTCTCAAAAAAAAATAAATAATAAAGCATTTGGCCAGTAAGGGGTTTGTGTTGGACTTTGTTGGTTACATATAATTATATATACTTGCATAGGGCCTTGTAATCTTTTTTCCTCCTAAATATGTGCAGCATTAAAGTTTCACTATGTGCTTTTTAAAAAGTTGTATTATCAAAATGACATTTTCTTAATATCTTTCAGATTCAATTAGCAGAGCCTCACAGACAATGGCCAAATGTGTCAAAGCTGTCACAGAGGGTGCCCAGGCAGTCGAGGAACCATCCATATGCTGAAGCATCTCCTAGGATCCCAGTTTTGCCACAAATAATTAATGGACAACTATAGTGGAGTGATCCCTTACAGGTTTATTTCTTTGTTTAAAAAAAAAACAAAAACCTGAATCATGTAATATTTAAGGTTATGCTATGCCTATTTGAAAATGATATTATCAACTGTGCAGTTTCAAAAACATGCATTCTGTGTAACGTTAAATAATAAAACTTTATGCAGATGCTCTTAAAAGCATTGATAAGCTTTGTGACAAATATATAGAAATTATTAAAGTATGAGTTGTTTATCTTCTTAAATCATTTATGTTTATAAATGGATGAAGTGAAAAGAGTTTCAATTAAAGCCCACTTTTTTCTAGTGCTAGATTTAAGTACTTTGTCCAGCTGGGTAAATAGGAAAAGTATATAATCATGCTCAGATATGTATCTGGGATAATTATAATAATTATAATAACAGTGGCTAATGATTATTTAGCTTTATTATGTTTGTAAAGCACTCTGGTTTTACATGCATTACCTTTTGTTCTTGCTACAACCCTATGAGATGGTGTTATCTCATTTTACAGCTGAAGACTGAAGCCTGGGTATGTTACATAGCTTGCCCAAGGCCACACCGCAAAAGACACAGACTCAAATATACTTCTTACTCACTCCAAAGCCCATTGTTCTTGACTGCAACATTATCATTTCTTCTCATTAATACAGATTCCATAGGTTGTTACTTCTAAGAATTAGTATTGAGTTTAATTGTTAACACATTTTTCTATTTTCTCTTCAATCTGCCTTTGTAATGTCATGGTGATTTATGTGGCTTTTTTTGTGTATAAGTTATACATGTATGCACACTTTTGGAATGAGGGAGGTCTCAAGAGATACAATTTAGATTCGCATTGATATTCCGTATTCATTATCCTAACACCATGTGTAGTGTTAAATCACCTAAATTATTCCAGTAATAGGAGACAAAACTACCAGCTTTCATAATTTTTAATTGTCAAAACAGAAAGGAATCAGGATAAAGATCACTTGAGAATTAAAAAAAAAAAAAAAGGCAGTAAAAATCTTAGTTAACTTAGAAGATAATTAAAGGTAGATAAAGGTTTTTGGTTTTTTGGTTTTTGTTTTCTTTGTTTTTTTATTTGTTGTTGTTGTTCGTTTGTTTTATTAATCTAAGACCAGGTGTGGTGACTCACACCTGTAATCCCAGCACTTTGGGAGTCCAATTTTTGGGGGTCGCTTGAGTCTAGAAGTTGCAGACCAGTCTGAGCAACGTAGCGAAACCCCATCTCTACAAAAATTAGCTGGGTGTGATGGTGCATGCCTATAGGCTGAAGTGGAAGGATCACTCGAGCCCAGGAATTTTGAGGCTGCAGTGAGCCATGATTGCACCACTGCATTTCAACCTGGGCAACAGAGCAAGACTTTGTCTCAAGACAAACAAACAAAAAAAACTATGTTCACAATTTTTTTGTTTTGTTATTATTTTCTGTTTTCACTGAAGACTCAGCCCAAGTATAGGATACCATTTTCCTTTTTTTTTTTTTTTTTTGAGATGGAGTCTTGCTCTGTCACCCAGGCTGGAGTGCAGTGGCACGGTCTTAGCTCACTGCAACCTCCACCTCCCTGGTTCAATTGATTCTCTTGCCTCAGCCTCCCCAGTAGCTGAGATTACAAACATACACCATCACACCTGGTTAATTTTTGCTTTTTTTTTTTTTTTTTTGAGATGGAGTTTCACTCTTTTTTGCCCAGGCTGGCGTATAGTGGCACAATCTCATTTCACTGCAACCTCTGCCTCCTGGGTTCAGATGATCCTCCTACAGGCAAGTGCCACCACACTGGGCTAATTTTGTATTTTTGGTAGAGTCGGGGTTTGGTGAAGACAGGGTTGGCCAGGCTGATGTCACAGTGTCTTTAAAAACAACAGGTACAGTGGTTCACATCTGTAAGCCCAGCATTTTGGGGGTTCAGGGCAGAAGGATCAGTTGAGACCAGGAGTTTAAGACCAGCCTGGAAAAATAGCAAGATCCTGTCTCTACAAAAGAAATTTAAAACTTAAAATTACATAGAATTTGTCATCTGTACCAGCTTTTAGAACTGTTTATTTTATCCTCCTCAGTGATATATCTTGAAGTTGTGTACTTTACTTAAAATGCCCAGTTGCCTGAAATTGTATAAATTCTTGCCTAAAGTGTTTGAACTTAAAAAAAACTTCCCATCTCTTACCCCTTAGCACTGTGCTTACCTTGAGGAGACCTAGTCCCAGTTTTTTATTTTACATAATACTCTTAGTGAGTATGTGTAGACCTCATTTGGTGGGTAAGAGAATACTGCATTCAGATAGAAAAGATGATATATGGCTAAGTTGATCCAGGATCCTTGGGCTACCTGATGGGCAGCTTGTGGTGAACAGTCATAATCTCTAAAAAATACCTTGTCTGGGGTAAGTAGTGCTCAGTCTGTCTCATGGCCACATATTAGTGTCATAATGCCAAATAATAAGGTTATTGTAAGCACAAACATTGAAGATAATTGCTAGAGAAAAACAGACTGAAAAAGAGTCCTCAGATGTAACAAAAATACATGTAGATGAGAATAACGTGGCTGGTGGAATCATGACATTCTAAACAATGAAGGAGTCACCAATGAGAAAGGCTACAAAGGCTAAAGGCCACGTCTCTTTAGGTGAATAGGGCAATTTAGAAAGATCTTGGAAGAATAATACAATTTCCTGAGGACCTTCTAAATAAGTGCCATTAAATACATTATGGATCATCTTCACTAAATCTCTGCTAATGGTAGGTATTGAGACTCAAGAAATATTAAATAACTTTATCTATGGTTACACAACTAGATACTAATGGCAAAAGTGTTTAATTATTAGAAGTACTTTACTATCACAGGTTGCCTCAAATAAAAACATTTTGGACAGCAATATAAGGTGAATAGTTGAGCATGATGGCACAAGCCTATAACCCTGGCTACTTGGGAGGCTAAGGAACAAGGATTGCTTGAACCAATGAGCTTGAGTTCAGCATGGACAACTATATTCCTGTAGCCTGCTCGTACTCCTCTCCTAAAAGTGCTTTTTCCTTCTGTGCCACATGACTAGCCTGTGAATTTTCCAAACTTATATGCTCTGCTTCCCTTTTAAATATAAGTTACAACTCTAAATTATTTATTTGTTCCTATATCTGATTGTAGTCCGCTCACATCAGCCAGGCCACATCTTGAATGCTTTGCTGCTTAGAAATTTCTTCTGTTGAATTGCTTGAACCCAGGAGGCGGAGGTTGCAGTGAGCTGAGATCCGCAATTTTATAATTGTGGAAATGGAGGCCAGAAAGAATAAGAGGCAAGGTAGGGGCAGATCTTGGGTTTGGATCAGCTCTTCTGACTCCTGTTTTTGTGATATTACAAAGCCTGAAATTCAACTCCAACATCTATTAAACATTTGCAGAGTTTCTACTGTGTGTCAAATACATTATTTACCCAAGACTACAAAAGAAATATAATTTAGCTCATATCCTGAAGAAGCTAACAGTATACTAAAAGATATGTGGGCATCAATTATAGTAATGTCATAACATATTCTAATAGAGATATGTACATAACACAGTGGCCATGGCTAATTGTCTTTGTTGCTGCTGTTAAAACAGCATACCACAGACTGGGTGACTGATTGACTGATTTATTTATTGATTGAGGCAGGGTCTCACTCTGTCATCCAGTCCAGGGTTCAGTGGCATGATCATAGCTCACTGCAGCCTCAACCTCCCTCGATCAATCCTCCTGTCTCAGCGTCCTGAACAGCTGAAACTACAGGTTTGAGCCACCATGCCCCACTAATTTTAAAAAGTTAATAGACTACTTGGTTCTCATCCTTTCACAGAATGTAACTTTTTTTTTTTTGATACAGAGTCTTGCTGTCATTGCCCAGGCTGAAGTGCAGTGGCACGACCTGGGCTCACTGCAACCTCTACCTCCTGGGTTCAAGCAATTCTCCTGCGTCAGCCTCCTAAGTAGCTAGGATTATAGGCATGCACCACCATGCCCAACTTATTTTTGTTTTTTGGTTTTTTTTTTTTTTTTTTTTAGACAGATCTCACTCTGTTGCCCAGGCTGGAGTACAGTGGACTGCTCCCAGCTCACTGCAACCTCTGCCTCCCACGTTCAAGCAATTCTTGTGCCTCAGCCTCCCAAATAGCTGGGATTACAGGTACCCCCCACCACACCTGGCTAATTTTTGTATTTTTAGTAGGAATGGGGTTTCACCATGTTGGCCAGGCTGGTCTCAAACTCCTGACCTCAAGTGATCCGCTTGCCTTGGCTTCCCAAAGTGCTGAGTTTATAGGCGTGAGCTACTGCACTGGCCTCCGGCTTATTTTTGTATTTTTAGTACAGACTGGGTTTCACCATGTTGGCCAAGCTGGTCTCGAACTCCTGACCTCATGCTCTGCCTACCTCAACCTTCCAAAGTGCTGGGATTACAGGTGTAACCCACCGTACTTGGCCAATTTTTAAAAGTTTTTTTATAGAGACGGGTCTCACTATGTTGCCCAGTCTGGTCTTGAACCCCTGGGCTCAGGCACTTCTCCCATCTTCACCTCCCACAGTTCTGAAATTACAGATGTGAGCCTAAAGAGACACACCAGGCCCAGACTGGGTAATTTATAAAGAAATTTACTTCTTAGTATTCTGGAGCCAGGAAATCAATGATCAAGGTGCCAGCATCTGGCACGGGTCTTCTTGCTGTCCTCCCATGGCAGAAGATGGAAGAGCAAGAGAGAGCTGACATGCTCCTGCAAGTTCTTTTTATAATGGCATCAATCAAATACCAGGGCAGAGCCCTGTGACCTAATCATTTTCCAAAAGACTCTGCCTCCCAACCCTGTTGCATTGGGATCAAGGTTTCAACACATGAATTTTGGAGACAACACATTCAAACATAGCATTCCACACCTCGGGCTCCCCAGATTCATGTCCTCACATGCAAAATAAATTCAGTCCATCCCAGTAGCCCCGAAAAAGTCTTAACTATTCCAGCATCAACTTTAAAGTCAAAAGTCCAAAGTCTCATCTGAATCAAATATGAGTGAGACTCAAGTCATGATTCATTGTGAGACAAAGGATGTATATTTGCAATGTTTGTCAGACAAAACAAAAATATTTAAATATCCATCAATAGGCAACTGCTTAAACATTTTCTTGTACGATCATAAAATGAAACATGCAGATGTTTCATGAGCTGTATCTCAACATGCTGATATGGAAAGAGCTTCAGGATGTATTAAGGACATAAGTGTACAATTAATGTATGTGTGTATATATATGTGTGTGTGTGTATGGAAAGTATCTCAGCAGATACAATAAAAACTTAATTGTGAGTACCTCTGGATCAACTAACGAGGTATAGCATAAGAAAATGAATGTTATACCTTGATCATTTGAACATTTGAAAGAATTTAGAATATATTGCTTTATAATTGTTTAAAACACCATATTGTTTCAGTGAAGAATCTGTAGGAAAACAAAAAAATTTAAGTTGATAAAAAGTAAAAAGCCAGGCCCAGTGGCTCACACCTGTAATCCCAGCACTTTGGGAGGTCGGAGGCAGGCAAACCACGAGGTCAGGAGTTTGAGACCAGCCTGGCCAACGTGATGAAACCCTGTCTCTACGAAAAAATACAAAAAATTAGACGGGCATGGTGGCACTTGCCTGTAGCCCTAGCTAATCAGGAGGCTAAAGCAGGAGAATCACTTGAACCTAGGAGGCAGAGGTTGCAGTGAGCCAAGATTGCGCCACTGCACTCCAGCACTCCAGCCTGGGTGACAGAGCGAGACTCTGTCTCAAAAAAACAAACAACAACTATATATTTTTTTGGCGGGGGAGGGTCTTGAGAATCCACATCTTATTCCACTTATTTTTTTGGCAGGCATTGGTTCTTCTAGTCATGTTTGTGGTTTAATTCAGTAATTACATATGTAAGAATAGCAATTTTCAGAAAATGAAAAACACCCTAAAAAGGGGCAGAAACCTTTCTGCTAAGCAAACCACCAGAGAGATCATAGGTGCTTTTATGCTTCTAATACAGTGACCTGCAATTCTTTATAGTTTTACAATTCAGGTTACTAAGCAAGGACTGTGCCTACTCAGTATTGTACCCTGGGCAATATTCAACATGCTTTTAAATGTGACCTTTCTGATGTTAAGCCTAACTATTATGCCTCATCCTTACTGTTGTGTAAAGGAAGTCAACTGCTTCCTCCTGGGGGTAATAGTTAATTTTTCCCAGGCATCAAGATACTGCTTAGGGCACCAGGCAAGGAATTTTACTAAATAGGTCCTCTTAACCCAGGAAGAGATCATTTCTCTCTCCTTCTGAGCACTTTCCACCCAGAGTGGGGTTGATGCACCCTCTGACTCAGCATGGTCACACACAATAAATACCTGAAAAATTATTGTCTTTGCTAGCGTCTCTGATGCAATCTAGCTTATTTAGTGACCAAAAAGATTCCAGATACCAATTTCCTATTGGGCCCATAGTTCTTTCCCCCAGTGTCTTTTTTCCCCTGAACTTCCCCCTCCCACCAAACTAATACATCAAAGGTATTGGTCATCATTTTCTCTCCCATCCAAGTGAAAAATTCACTGTCAGTTAGAACTTCTTTACCAAGCAGGTTTGATTAATAAGTTATATTCTGTTTTTGTTGTTGTTGTTTGAGACATTCTGGTGTGATCCTGGCACTGCAACCTCCACCTCCAGGGTTTTCGAGTGATTCTCCTGCCTCAGCCTCCTGAGTAGCTGGGATTACAGGCGCCCACCACCATGCCCAGCTAATTTTTTTTTGAGACGGAGTTTCGCTGTTGTTACCCAGACTGGAGTGCAATGGCACAATCTCGGCTCACCGCAACCTCTGCCTTCTGGGTTCAAGCAGTTCTCCTGCCTCAACCTCCCGAGTAGCTGGGACTACAGGCACGCACCACCATGCCTAGCTAATTTTTGTATTTTTAGTAGAGACGGGGTTTCACCTTGTTGACCAGGATGGTCTCGATCTCTTGACCTTGTGATCCACCCGCCTCGGCCTCCCAAAGTGCTGGGATTATAGGCGTGAGCCACCGCGCCCGGCCTTTAATTTTTGTATTTTTAGTAGAGATGGGGTTTCACTGTGTTGGCCAGGCTGGTCTCGAACTCCTGACCTCATGATTCGCCTGCCTCAGCCTCACAAAGTGCTGGGATTACAAGCATGAGCCACTGCACCCAGCCCAGTGATATTCTTACATGCAATTATTGTATCACGCCTTCAACTTTTCTTCTTCTGTCAAGGCAACTATAATCATTAACCATTCCTATTTGTTCACCATCTTGGTGATTCATGTAAGCTTGGTAGCCACTCACATTCCCACAATCCGAGTGGGATTTGCTCTGTTATCAACTAGTAACCATTTCCTTTTATTATACTGTGCAATTTATTGGTTCTTCAGGACACTATCTTCTATTTCTTTAAATTTGTTGATAGGAGACCCAGTATATCAAAATCACTTCCAAATGATTAGCAGTTTAGTAGAAATTAGTCATGTGGCTGGGTACGGTAGCTCATGCCTGTAATCTCAGCACTTTGGGAGGTTGAGGTGGGTGGATCGCCTGAGGTCAGGAGTTTGAGACCAGCCTGGCCAACGTAGTGAAATCCCATCTCTACTAAAAATACAAAAATTAGCTGGCCATAGTGAGGTGCCTGTAATCCCAGCTACTCAGGAGGCTGAAGCAGGAGAATTGTGTGAACCCAGGAGGCAGAGGTTGCAGTGAGCCAAGATCATGCCACTACACTCCAGCCTGGGCAACAGCGAGATTCCATCTCCAAAAGAGAAAAGAAATTTGTCATGTGTATTCATACATATTGTGACAAAACTTACTTTCAAATTATAATAAATATAAACATTTTGAATGTACTTTATGTATTTTACCGGTCTATATAAGTCACATTTCTTACATTATTTCTTCTATTTTATTCCAGAACTTTTTATTATCTTGAATAATATTCCTTCTTGTTAACTGTATCCATATTTAAAATACTTGTACAATTGTGGATGTAAATTGAAATAATTGTTTCCCTTCCAACTTAGCTGGCTTTTTAAAAATAAAATAGAGATAGGATCTCACTATGTTGCCCAGGCTGGTCTTGAACTCCTGGGCTCAAGCAATCCTCCCACCGTAAGCCTCCCAAAGTGCTGGGATTTTAGGCATGAGCCCCTGCATTTAGCCAAACTTTTTTATTATAGACAGGGCCTCACTCTGTTGTCCATGCTGAAGTGCAGTGGGGCATTGCAGCCTGAACATTTCTGGCTCAAGGGATTCTCCCACCTCAGCCTCCCAAGCATCTGGGACTACAGATGCATACCTCCACAGCTGGCTAATTTTTATATCTTTTGTAGAGACAGGATCTTGCTATGTTGTCCAGGTCTTGAACTCAACTCAAACAATCCTTCCACCTCAGCCTCTCAAAGTGCTAGGATTACAGACGTAAGCCATTGTGCCTGGACTGCCTTTTTTTTTTTTTTTTTTTTTTTTTTTTTATTTGAGATGGAGTCTTGCTCTGTTGCCCAGGCTGGAGTGCAGTGGTACGATAGCTCACTGCAATCTCCGCCTCCTGGATTCAAGCAGTTCTCTGCCTTGGCATTCCAAGCAGCTGGGATTACAGGTGCCCACTGCAATCTCCGCCTCCTGGATTCAAGCAGTTCTCTGCCTTGGCATTCCAAGCAGCTGGGATTACAGGTGCCCACCACCACACCCAGCTAATTTTGTATTTTTCGTAGAGACTGGGTTTCACCATCTTGGCCAGGCTGGTCTTCAATTCCTGACCTGGTAATCCTCTCGCCTCGGCCTCCCAAAGTGCTGGAATTACAGGCATGAGTCACCTCGCACAACCTTTTTTTTTTTTTTAGTAGAGTTGGGAAACTTCATGAACTTTATCGTGGAAATATTATAGACTTGAGTGTCCTGGATTAGAAAACATTACATACTTCTATGAATGAAATATTGAAGTACTCAAATATAGAAATTAAGCAAATATGAAAACCTTTCTGATTAGGTATTAATAGAATATACTTTCAAGAATCTAGGACTAGGCACGGTAGCATACGCCTGTAATCCTAACACTTTGGGGGCTCAAGGCGGGAAGATACTTGAGGCTAGGAGTTTGAGACCAGCCTGGGCAAAATAGTGAGACTCTGTCACTACAGAAATTTTTAAAATTAGCCAGGTATGTGGCTGGGCATGGTGGCTCACACCTGTAATCAGCATATTGACAGGCTGAGGGACACAGATCACCTGAAGTCAAAAGTTCGAGACACCCTATCTCTACTAAAAATACAAAAACTTATCTGGGTATGGTGGCAGGCACCTGTAATCTCAGCTACTCAGGAGGCTGAAGCAGATCACTTGAACCCAGGAGGCAGAGGTTGCAGTGAGCCAAGATCATGCCATTGCACTCCAGCCTGGGCAACAAGAATGAAACTCCATCTTAAAAAACAAAAAAGAAGCCTGGCACGGTGGCTCATGCCTGTAATCCCAGCACTTTGGGAGGCCAAAGCGGGTAGATCATGAGGTCAGGAGTTTGAGACCATCCTAGCCAACATGGGAATACCTCGTCTCTACTAAAAATACAAAAATTAGGCAGGGATGGTGGTGGGCACCTGTAATCCCAGCTACTCAGGAGGCTGAGGCAGGAGAATTGCTTGAACTGGGAGGCAGAGGTTGCAGTGAGCCAAGATTGTGCCATTGCACCTCAGCCTCGGTGACAAGAGCAAGACTTGATCTCAAAACAGAACATAGAAAGAATCATCACTAGGCAGCCAAAATTCATTTACCCAAGTATATTCTTCCAGGAATTTTCTAAGGACTGGAAAAATAATAACTAAACTGACAGCAGTCTCTCAATTGTGGGAAAGTAATTGCTAATGGCAAAACAGGCACTAGAATATAGTTACCTTATTCTGAATAACTGTGCTGAAGCTGTATTCTCCCTGAGTCAAATGCCATCAAATTAAAGAGGCTATTTCAACAGCAGCAATGATGAACTTGCGTTAACAATGTCCTGGGTGCTAGTTATTGTATGTATGTTCAACAGGACTTTAATTTACTAAGTTGTATAGCACTTAGGCTCTTTCTGAAATTTCATTCTTGCATGTTTTACTACCCATTAAGGTTATAGTTTTTCAGGCCGGGCACGGTGGCTCAAGCCTGTAATCCCAGCACATTGGGAGGCCGAGGCGGGCAGATCACGAGGTCAAGAGATCGAGACCATCCTGGCCAACATGGTGAAACCCTGTCTCTACTAAAAGATACAAAAATTAGCTGGGCGTGGTGGCGTGTGCCTGTAGTCCCAGCTACTTGGGAGGCTGAGGCAGGAGAATTGCTTGAACCAGGGAGGCAGAGGTTGCAGTGAGCTAAGATTGTGCCACTGCACTCCAGCCTGGTGCCTGGCAACAGAGTGAGACTCTGCCTCAGAAAAAAAAAAAAAAAAAAGGTTATAGTGTTTCAGTGTTATTTCAAAATTGGGAAACATGATCAAGCTATGAGCAGGGTTTGGGGCAATCATTATATCCAACACTATTTACTGAGTGGCAACACTACGAGATACTGTACACACTGATGTATGTGTTAAGGGAGGAAGTGATGGGATGAGTTCCCAGATTTAAATTCTGGCTCTACCACTCACCAGCTATATCATCTCTATTACTATTACCTATGACATGGGGATGTTGATAACACCTGCCTCATGGAGTTGTTGGGAAGATGAAATCTGTGTAAAGCTCTGGGCAGGAGTAAGTGCTTAATAAATGTTAGTTGTTTTTATTGTATTACACTTTTAAAAAAATTCTTCTGGCTGGGTATGGAGGCTAACACCAGTAATCCCAGTACTTTGGGAGGCCAAGGCAGGCGGATCACCTGAGGTCAGGAGTTTAATACCAGCCCGGCCAACATGGTGAAACCCGTCTCTACTGAAAATACAAATATTAGCTGGACATGGTGCCGCAAGCCTGTGGTCCCAGCTACTCAGGAGGCTGAGGCAGGAGAATCACTTCAACTGGGAGGCAGAGGCTGCAGTGAACCCAGATAGTACCATTGCACTCCAGCCTGGCCAACAGAGCGAGACTGTCTCAAAACAAAAAAGAAGTAAGTATATAAATGTGAGATTGTACTTGAGTTGTTATCTGAGGTTAAGCTATTAAAAGCAATATCCCCATATTTTGATTCATGAACTTATACTTTACTGTTCATCACCAATACCTGTAGCAGTACCTTGCACAGACATTCACTAAACATTTGTTCCATGAATAAAAAGTAATAGCACACTAGCCAAGAATATGAAGAGAATGTTTACTTTTTTTCATTTAGGTCTGGCAATATAATTCCCAACCAATGATCTAAATACAGGTCAAATAAACTGAGCTCTCTGAACAGCAGAGTAATGCATCATGGCAAATTATAATCATTGCTTTTACAATTGTGTATGATCCATCACTTTTACAACTGGTGAAAATCTGTGCTGTTTTTGATCAACACAAAGGAGGACAGACAGATGGATTAACAAGAGTTCTTCACTGTTGCTGGAGGGCAAACGAAAGCCAATGTGCTACCAATGGAAGATTAATGACATTACTTTTTATGGAGCTAGATAAATGTGCAAATATATTGAAAATTTTTAAAGAGCTACTCATGGCCGAGCGTGGTGGCTCACATCTGTAATCCCAGCACTTTGGGAGGCCAAGGCAAGGTGGATCACCTCAGGTCAGAGTTTGAGACCAGCCTAGCCAACGTGGTGAAACACCGTCTCTATTGAAAATACAAAAGGGCAGGGCATGGTGGCTCATGCCTGTATCCAAACACTTTGGAGGCCAAGGCGGGAGTTCAAGACCAGCTTGGCCAGCACGGTGAAACCCTGTCTTTTAAAATTAATTAATTAATTAATAATAATAATAAAGAAAATACAAAAAATAGCCAGGCATGGTGGCTTATGCCTGTAATCCCAGCTACTCCAGAGGCTGAGGCAGGAGACTCACTTGAACCCAGGAGGCAGTGGTTGCAGTGAGTTGAGATGGCCCCACTGCATTCCAGCCTGGGCAGTAAAGCAAGACTACGTTGTGGGGGGAAAAACAAAAGCTACTCACTGGGATAAGAAGATTTGAAGGAAAAGTAAAAAGAAATATGTCATTTAAGGAACATTTTCCCGGCTGGGCGCAGTGGCTCACGCCTATAATCCCAGACTTTGGGAGGCCGAGGTGGGTGGATCACAAGGTCAAGAGATCATGACCATCCTGGTCAACATGGTGAAACCCTGTCTCAACTAGAATTACAAAAATTAGCTGGGCATGGTGGCGCGCACCCATAGTCCCAGCTACTCGGGAGGCTGAGGCAGGAGAATTGCTTGAACCCAGAAGGTGGAGGTTGCGGTGAGCCGATATCGTGCCATTGCACTCCAGCCTTGGTAACAAGAGCAAAACTCCCATCTCAAAAAAAAAAAAGGAACATTTTCCCTTTGCCTGATTTATATGAACTGATTGTCTTATTAGTCTAAATATATTCGTGTGGTAGGCAGAATAATGGCTCCCAAAAGTGCCCATGTTCTAACTCCCTAAACCTGTGAATATGCTACCTCACCTGGCAAGAGGGATTTCTTTAGATGTAACTAAAGTAAGGATCTTAAAATGGGGAGATGGTCCTGGAGTATCTGGGTGGGCCCAGTGTAATCAGAAGCATCCTTATGAGAGTGAGGCAGGAGGGTCAGAGGTGGCAGACCGGAAGATTCTATGCTGTTGGCTTTAAAAGGGAACCTGAGCCAAGAAATGCAGGTAGCTTCTAGAAGCTGGAAACAGCAAGGGAATGGATTCTCCCCACAGCCCCCAGAGGGAATGCAGGTTTGTTGAGATCTTAATTTGAACCCACTATAACCCGTTTCAGACTTCTGTCCTCCTGAAATGTAAGACAAAAACTTTGTTTTATTTTAAGCCACTAAATTTGTGGTAATTTGTTAGAACAACAAGTAGACGGTGGCTCAAGCCTGTAATCCCAGCACTTTGGGAGGCCGAGGCGAGTGGATCATGAGGTCAACAGATCGAGACCATCCAGGTCAACATGGTGAAACCCTGTCTCTACTAAAAATATAAAAAATTAGCTGGGCATGATGGCGCACGCCTGTAATTCCAGCTACTCGGGAGGCTGAGGTAGGAGAATTGCCTGAACCTAGGAGGCGGAGGTTGCGGTGAGCTGAGATCGCGCCATTGCACTCCAGCCTGGATAACAGCAGCGAAACTCTGTCTCAAAAAAAAAAAAAAAAAAAAAAGAACAAGTAGAAATGAATAAACTCATTAATCAGCATCTAACCTATGAAGATGCTAATTTGAGATAGTAAACAGGATTGTTGTAAGCTGCTAGGCTTGAGGTAATTTGTTGTAACAGCAAGAGAAAACTATACAACTGGTGGCCGGGCCTGGTGGCTCACACCTGTAATCCCAGCACATCAGGAAGCTGAGATGGGAAAGATTAACTACCTGGAAGAGAAAAAAGATATTAGGTCGAATGCAGCTTATGCCTGTAACCCTAGGACTTTGGGAGGCTGAGGCAAGAGGATCACTTGAATCAAGGAGTTCAAGAGCAGCCTGGGCAACACAGCAAGACCCCATCTCTACTAAAAAATAATAATTAAAGCCAGGTATGGTGGTGCAAGCCAGCAGTCCCAGTTACCTGGAAGGCTGAGGTAGGAGGATCACTTGTGTGTGCAGTGAGCTGTGATTTTGCCACTGCACTCCAGCCTGGGCAACAGAGTGAGATCCTGTCCCCCAAAATGGAAAGAAAAGACAATAAAGTAAAAGAAAAGAAACAAAAGAAAAAAGAAAAAGAATATTAGGGGGAAATTGGTGAAATCTGAATATGTCTGTACTTAGCAACAAGATGACAATAAAATAACAAGTTATTTCTCTCTAGAATTGGGCTAGTCTATGTAATCTTAAGTAATTCACTTGCTAGTACTTATTTTTTCCAATTGTTAAGATGAAAAGTGTAATGTGTCTGTTTTTTGTTTTTTTTTTTTTTTGAGATGGAGTTTTGCTCTTGTTACCGAGGCTGGAGTGCAATGGCGCGATCTCGGCTCACTGCAACCTCCACCTCCTGGATTCAAGCAATTCTCTTGCCTCAGCCTCCCAAGTAGCTGGGACTACAGGTGTGCACCACCATGCCCAGCTAATTTTTGTATTTTTAGTAGAGACGGGGTTTCACCTTGTTGACCAGGATGGTCTCGATCTCTTGACCTCGTGATCCACCCGCCTTGGCCTCCCAAAGTGCTGGGATTATAAGCATGAGCCACCGTGCCCGGCCAATGTGTCTGTATTTTTATAAATAAAAATAATGTGTCTAATTTTAAAACTGTAATAAATTACTAAGATTTGTAGGTTAAATAGTAACAGCTGCTTACTGTTTTCATTTTAATAATTCTATTTTCTGGCTGGGCACGGTGATCCCAGCACTTTGAGAGGCCAAGGTGGGTGGATCATGAGGTCAGGAGATCGAGACCATCCTGGTTAACACAGTGAAAACCTGTCTCCATTAAAAATACAAAAAATTAGCCAGGCGTGATGGCACGCACCTGTAGTCGCAGCTAATCAGGAGGCTGAGGAAGGAGAACTGCTTGAAACCAGGAGGTGGAGGTTGCAGTGAGCCGAGATCACACCACTACACTCCAGCATAGGCGACAGAGCAAGACTCTGTCTCAGGAAAAAAAAAATTCTATTTTCCTTTAGGTAGCATAATTTTTGGAAGAGTTAGTGTGCTTCAAAAGAATTTTTTTTTTTTTTGAGATGGAGTGCAGTGGTACTAATCAGCTCACTGCAACCTCAGCCTCTTGGGTTCAAGTGATTCTCCTGTCTCAGCCTCCTGAGTAGCTGGGATTACAGGTGCACACTGCCATGCCTGGCTAATTTTTTGTATTTTGTATTTCACCATGTTGCCCAGTCTGGTCTCAAACTCCTGAGCTCAGACAATCCACCCATCTTGGCCTCCCAAAGTGCCAGTACAGGTGTGAGCCGCTGTGCCTGGCCTGCTTCAAAAGATTTAACATGCAGCCAGGCTCTGGCTCATGCCTGTAATCTCAGCACTTTGGGAGGCTGAGGCAGGCAGATCACTTTTTTGACTGTCTCAAAAAAAAAAAAAAATACTTAACATGCTTCAACATTATAATAATATTGATGTAATAGTATAGATTAATGAAAGTAAATATATGCTGGGAATGATGGCACATGTCTATAATCCCAGCTACTTGGCAGGAGGCTTGCTTGAGCCCAGGAGCTTGAGACCAGCCTGGGCAATATAGAAAATGAGACCCTGTCTCTACAAAAAACAAAAAATTAGCCAGGCACGGTGTTGCACCTGTGATCCCAGCTACTCACTGCTTGGAAAGCAGAGGTGGGAGGATCACTTAAGCCTGGGAGGTCGAGACTGCAGTGAGCCAAGATCTGCACGCCAACCTGGACAACAGAGCACGACTCTGTCAAAAAAAAAATGTGATTCTTTGAGTTCTGTACTGAAAGACAGAATAGTTCTATGGTTACCATGGTAAAGTTGAAAAATTCTAAGTCAAACCATGGTAAATCAGGGACCATCTGTACTAAGTTGTCCTTTTTTTCCTTTTTCTTTTTTTTTTTTTTTGAGGAGTCTCGATCTGTCGCCCAGGCTGGAGTGCAATGGCATGATCTTGGCTCACTGCAACCTCCGCCTCCCAGGTTCAAGTAAGTCTCGTGCATCAGCCTCCTGAGTAGCTGGGAGATTACAGGCACCTGCCATCATGCCCAGCTAAGTTTTGTATTTTTCATAGAGACAGGGTTTCACCACGTTGGTCAGGCTGGTCTCGAACTTCTGACCTCAGGTGATCCACCTGCCTCAGCCTCCCAAAGTGCTGGGATTACAGGTGTGAGCCACCGTGCCCAGCTTTTTTTTTTTTTTGAGACAGAGTCTTGCTCTGTTCCCTGGGCCACTGCTGGATCACACCACTGTTCTCCAGCCTCGGCAACAGCAAGACCCTCTCTCAAAAAAAAAAGTGGACAACTTAGTATAGATGGTCCCTGATTTACTATGCTTTGACTTAGTATTTTGCAGCTTTACTATGGTAACCATACAACTATTCTGTCTTCCAGTACAGAACTCAATCACATGAGCTGTTCAACACTTTATTGTACATGTGGGCCTTTGTTTTTACTTTTGTTTTTGTTTTGAGATAGAGTCATTCTAAAGCCTGAGTGCAGATCATGGATCACTGCAGCCTTGACCTCCCAGGCTCAAGTGATCCTCCCACCTCAGCCTCCCAAGTATCGAGTAGCTGGGACCATAAGTACTCCACCATGCCTGGCTAATTAAGAAATTTTTTTTTTTTTTGGTAGAGACAGGGTCTCACTATGTTGCCCAGGCTGGTCTTGAACTTCTGGGCTCAAGTGATCTTCCTGCCTCAGTATCCAAAAGTGATGGGATTATAGGCATGAGCCTCTGTGCCCAGCCAACACTTCATTTTAAAATAACTTTGTTGGGGCCGGGCGTGGTGGCTCATGCCTGTAATCCCAGAACTTTGGGAGGCCGAGGCAGGTGGATCACGAGGTCAAGAGATCAAGACCATCCTGGTCAACATGGTGAAACCCCGTCTCTACTAAAAATACAAAAAAATTAGCTGGGCATGGCGGCACGTGCCTGTAATCCCAGCTACTCAGGAGGCTGAGGCAGGAGAATTGCCTGAACCTAGGAGGTGGAGGTTGCAGTGAGCCAAGATCACGCCATTGCACTCCAGCCTGGGTAACAAGAGCGAAACTCCGTCTCAAAAAATAAATAAATAAAATAACTTTGTGTTTGATGACCCTGCCCAATTGTAGGCCATTATTGTAAGTGTTCTGAGCACATTTATAGTAGGCTAGGCTAAGCTATGATGTTTGGTGGGTTAGGTATATTAAATGCATTTTTGATTTAACAGTATTTCCAATTTGCAATAGATTTATCATGATGGGACCACATACCACCTGTACATTGTGGAGGCTTTTTGTTTTTGGTTTGGTGTTTGCTTTTTACTTTTATTTCAGAATAAGGAGTCAGCACGTGTGGCATAGTAAGATATATATATTATATATATATTTGGCCTTTGTCCCTGGTGTTTGACACAGAGCTCTTAAAACTGCAATTTCTTGAGTGATGGGATGACAGGACCCTCGTTTGTCCTAATATTTGTCTGCGTCCCCAGTTTCTGATTTAGGGCTCCTTAATCTCTTGGAATTTCCTGGGTGATAGAAGCATCTTTTGTTCTACTGAGGTATTTATTGCTGGGGCCCTAGATAGCTTCCGGATGGGGCCTGCTCACCAGAAAGACCAGGCCTTGATGAGAAGCCTGGAACTTTCAGCCCATCCCCTCAGTATGTGGGGAAGTGAGAAGGGTTGAAGACTGAGTTAATTGACCATACTAATTTGACAAAACCTCCATAAAAACACATAATGACAGGTTCAGAGAGCTTCTGGGTTGGTGAACGCATCAAAGTGCTAGACGGGTGGCCAGGCGTGGTGGCTCATGGCTGTAATCCACGCATTTTGGAAGCCAAAAGTCGGTGGATCTCCTGAGGTCGGGAGTTCAAGACCAGCCTGACCAACATGGTGAAATCCTGTCTTTAAGGAAAAAAAAAAAAAACAGCGCCAGAAGGGGGGTGTGCCTGGAGAGGGTGCGGGGCTTCCAACACCCCTGCCAATATCTTGCTCTCTGCATCTCTTTTGTTTGGCTATTCCCAAATTACATCTTTTTTTTTTTTTTTTTGAGATGTAGTTTCGCTCTTGTTACCCAGGCTGGAGTGCAACGGCGCAATCTCAGCTCACCGCGACCTCTGCCTCCTGGGTTCAGGCAATTCTCCTGCCTCAGCCTCCTGAGTAGCTGGGATTACAGACGCGTGCCACCATGCCCAGCTAATTTTTTGTCTTTTTAGTAGAGATGGGGTTTTATAAAAAGCCAATAAATATTAATATGAGTGCTCCTGTGTTCTGTGAGTCATTGTAGCAAATTATCAAACTAAAGGGGGAAAGTCGTGGGAACTCCCTAACTTTGTAGCCAAGTCCGACAGAAGTGTGTAGGTAACCTGAGGACGCAATACTTGCGAATGGCATTGGAATTGAGGACTCTCTAAAACCTGTGAAGTCCGCTGCTAATGCTGGGTTGCTAATGTCAGAATTGAACTGTAGGATACCCTGTTGGTGTCCAGAACATTAGAAATTTGGTTGGTGTGAGAAAAAATCCACACATTTGATGTTAGAATTTCTGAGGAAAAATAGCTCAGCATGTAAAACCATAAATATACAAAATCCTTTCAGACAACTTACAAGAATTAGCATTTTCCAAGTTTTCTGAACTCAAGTCAAGATAAGGAGAGAGAAGCAAAAATGAACTCAATAATGTAATACTCTGATAGTTTGATTCAGAGAAAATAAAAACTCCCTTCTAACAGGAAAACAAAAAGTGGCCTGCATAGCGCAGTTGCATGAGCTTTCTAATAATGCAAACGGGAGTCTGTTATTTCCCTACAATTTTTTTCTTAGCTTCATATCAGAGAGAAGGACACAAACTGTAGAAATTGAATGATAACTTATCTTATCATTGATGATCATCGTATGAAGTATTCAGTTTGCAGCTCATAAACTTAGGTAACATCATTCTTCCCCTCCTCCTCAATAGAGAGAGACAATGGTTACTGTCTAGCTCAATGCTGGCTTAACGGCCTCCTCTGAGGTTAATGTTAACATCATTCTGCACAGGGCAACAGGAAGCATCTGTGTATCTTACCACAAAATGAGATGATCCATTTCCCCCCCTCCATTTGACGTATAAATTCTGTTGGTATTAAATTACTTAATTGCTCTTGCTTTATATATACATTTAAAATATTTAGATATATCATAGCAATAGCCTTAGAGAAAACTAAAATGACTTATGACTGTGTAAATATGTATTTAGTTTTTCCCAGTTTGTCAATATAGGTTATTTTTTCCTCTATGATTTAAAGGAAACTTGAGTGACAAAAGCTATTCTTACAATCTTTTTCTTGTTATGTTCTAGAACCACCGATGGTGACAACAGAACTCAGGGAATGTTAGTCAATTAACAGCTGCCAAGTTACCCAGAGGAGCAGATGGTATAACTGACTATGTCCTACAAAATGTGAAAAGGGAATACTCAAAAGATGTTTGCTCAAATACACTAGACTTTCCACACAAAAGGCTATAATGGCAACCATATATATTTTTTCATCTCGTATGTTTGCTTTTTATTCCAGGTGATTCTCTTTTGTTCTATTTTTAAATTTTTGACCTGTAGACTAGTCATTTTAAAATAACCTACAATATGCACTCATTTTGAGTATTTTTAGCAATAGAAATGCACAACAGAAAAATGTCAATAGAAAAGAAAAAGAATACTTAACACCACTCCCAGATTTTTAAACTATAGTATGGCCAGTTGGAATATAATGCTGAGGGTTGTTGAAATAACTATAATTGTACAGATATTTTGCTAATCATCTTGGACTAATCATTTGTAGTGAGATTGTTAGAAAGTCCATGATCAATTCCTCAGAGTCCTTCTAATTTAATCACCTTAAAAGCCATATCTTAATTTTTTTTTTTTTTTTTGAGACAGAGTTTCGCTCTTGTTACCCAGGCTGGAGTGCAATGGTGCAATCTCGGCTCACCGCAACCTCTGCCTCCTGGGTTCAAGCAATTCTCCTGCCTCAGCCTCCTGAGTAGCTGGGACTACAGGCGCGCGCCACCATGCCCAGCTAATTTTTGTATTTTTAGTAGAGACGGGGTTTCACCATGTTGACCAGGATGGTCTCGATCTCTTGACCTTGTGATCCACCCGCCTCGGCCTCCCAAAGTGCTGGAATTATAGGCATGAGCCACCGCGCCCGGCCAAAAGCCATATCTTAATTATCAAATAGTGAAGAATCCAAAATCTCAAATATTCATTAATCCAACAAATATTTATGGTGTATATTTCATGCCAGGCACTGTTAAAGAGGCCAAATGAACAAAATAGACAAAAGCAAAACAAAAAAGACAAAATCCCTGGACTGATGGAGCTTATATTTTTAAAAGCTTACATTTCAGAAGGATCTATATAAAAATAAACAACCCTAAAACAATAATTCTTTTGTCTTTTGCAAGACTGAAGCCACTCAAGGGCATGAGCTGTTTTCCCAATATCCTTACCACCTGTGCCTAATATGCTGTAACTGATTTATAGGCACTTCTTGAGTATGTATGTATTTATCTATTATTATTAAAAATAATTTTTTTTCAACCTTTTCAGCCCAAGCGATCCTCCTGCCTCAGCCTCCCAAATAGCTGGGACTACAGGCTCATGCCACCACAAGTGGCATAAATATATATATATTGGAGGCAGAGTCTCCTCTATTGCTTGGGCTAGAGTGCAGTAGTGCAATCTTGGCTCACTGCAACCTCAGCCTCCCAGGTTCAAGCGATTCTCTTGCCCCAGCCTCTTGAGCAGCTGGGACCATAGGTATGCGCCACTATGCCCAGCTAATTTTTGTAGAGACGGGGTTTCACCATGTTGGCCAGGTTGGTCTCAAACTCCTGCCTTCAGGTGATCCACTCAACTGGCTAATTTGGCCTCCAACTGGCTAATTTAAAAAAATTTTTTTTTTTTTTTGAGACGGAGTTCTGCTCTTGTTACTCAGGCTGGATGGAGTGCAATGGCGCGATCTCAGCTCACTGCAACCTCCGCCTCCTGGGTTCAAGCAATTCTCCTGCCTCAGCCTCCTGAGTAGCTGGGATTACAGGCGTGCACCATCATGCCCAGCTAATTTTCTGTATTTTTAGTAGATACGGTGTTTCACCTTGTTGACCAGGATGGTCTCCATCTTTTGACCTCGTGATCCACCCACCTCGGCCTCCCAAAGTGCTGGGATTATAGGCGTGAGCCACCACGCCCGGCCACAATTTTTTAAAGTTTTTGTAGAGACATGGTCTCACTATGTTGGCCAAGCTGGCCTCAAACTCCTGGCCTCAAGAGGTCCTCCCACCTCAGCCTCCCAAAGTGTTGGTAGTGTAACTGTGAGCCTCTGTGTCTGGCTTGTGGTGTATTCTCTATGTACTCTTTCTGTACCCCCTTTTATATCTTAAGACCTGATTGAGTCTGAAGGGCACCAAAATCTCAGCTAAACTTAAAATTATATAAATTAGCTGGATATTTAAGATATCTGGGCTGGGCGTGGTGGCTCAGCCTGTAATCCCAAGATTGGGAGGCAGAGGTGGGTGGATCACCTGAGGTCAAGAGTTCAAGACCAGCCTGGCCAACCTGGCGAAACCCCATCTCTACTAAAAAATGCAAAATTTAACCAGGTATGGTGGTGGGTGCCTGCAATCTCAGCTACTTGGAAGGCTGAAGCAGAAGAATCGCTTGAACCCAGGAGGAGATTGTGCCACTGCACTCCAACCTGGGTGACATAGTAAAACTCCATCTCAAAAAACCAAAAACAAAACAGTACTTCCTGACCTTGAGTGGTGCTGCCTGTAGGTGTTTGCTGGCAAACAACCGAAAGGAGCAGCTGACCTTTACTTAGCACTTACTATGTGCTAGAGTCTTGTGCTTTACCCACTATGCCAATTAATCCTCAGAACACCCCAGTGAGACAGATGCTATTATTATCTCTAGTTTTACAAACGAGGAAACTGAGAGGGTAAGGGATGCTGTTGTCTGAATGTGTCTCCCAAAGTTATGTTGGAAACTTAATCCCCAAGCAACAAGGGTGAGAAGTGGGATCTTTTTTTTTTTTTTTTTTTTGAGATGGAGTTTCCCTCTTGTTACCCAGGCTGGAGTGCAATGGTGTGATCTGAGCTCACTGCAACCTCCGCCTCCTGGGTTCAGGCAATTCTCCTGCCTCAGCCTCCTGAGTAGCTGGGATTACAGGCACGCGCCACCATGCCCACCTAATTTTTTGTATTTTTAGTAGAGACGTGGTTTCACCATGTTGACCAGGATGGTCTCAATCTCTTGACCTCGAGATCCACCCACCTCGGCCTCCCAAAGTGCTAGGATTACAGGCGTGAGCCACTGCGCCCGGCAGAAGTGGGATCTTTATGAGGTGATCAGGTCATAAGAGTTTTGCTCTACTGAATGTATTCATGCTGTTATCACAGAAGTAGGTTAGTTATTGTAGGAGTGGGTTCCTGATAAAAGGATGAGTTCTGCCCCCTTCCTCCCCGACCTCCCCCCTCACACATGTGCTCTCTTGACCTTCTGCCTTCTGCCACGGGATAACACAACAAAACAACCTCGTCAGATGTCAGTGCCATGCTCTTGGACTTCTCATCTCCAGAAGTGTAAGAAACAAATTTCTTTATAAATTTCTCTGTCTGTGGTATTCTGTTATAGCAGCATAAAACAAACTAGACAAGGAGCTTGCCCAGGGTTACACAGTAGGAAAATGGTAGAGCCAACTTTCCAAATTAGATGGCCTTGACTCCAGAGTTCAAACTATTAATGACTACAGCTCCTGCTGCGCATGTAGAAAAAACCCAAAAACTAAGAAAAGCTAGAAAACAACTCAAGGTATTAAAGGAATGTTAAGGTCAGTATAAACTCAGCTTGGCATCAGAAGGCTTCAGGGACAAGAATGTGAACAAGTCATCAAAGCAGATTGGGATTTAATTGGCAGAGCTGAGAACAGAGAGCATAAAAACAAGAATACAGAGAAGTATCAGAACAAGAATGGCCATGGCTTGCTGTGTCATGTAAAAAGGGCATTAGCCTAGTAGAAGGATGACATCTAGTAATTTTCGGCAGAATCTTATCTAGTTTTTCTTTAATAGAACAAAATACAAATACCAGGCTGGGTGTGGTGGCTCACACCTGTAATCCTAGCATTTTGGGAGACCAAGGCGGGAGGATCACTTGAGGTCAGGAGTTCAAAACCGGCCTGGCCAACATGGTGAAACCCACCTCAAAAAAAAAAAAAAAGAAAAGAAAAATGCAAATACCTATAATACTATCATATGGCACCCAGGTATGCATAAAACAAACTTCAATGTATACAGAGTAAATAGTACAATTTTCAGTTATTGAGGTTGTTTTTTTCCTTCCTGGTGTACTAGAACTGGCTTTACCATTTAATATCTTTGATAATCTTTCCCACCTGAGTTTAAGTAAAAAAAACTATTTAGGTTGTGTTCATAGTTACTTCTTTTTTTGAGAGGATTTTCCTTGTATTTTCCCATTCTTACCATCGAACTCTGGCAGTCTTTAACAACTACATGGCGAAGATGTTATAGCACAGGAAGTCCAAACTTAATGGGCTGAGATCCCCTGAACATCACTGTAAATTTGTTGTTTGGAACCTGGAATTTATTTTCCCATGGAAATAGTGGTAAATTCCCAGCGGGTCTACAAAAGCTTGCTTAGCCAGGAATGTAGCAGAAATGAACAGTCACCTTTGTGTTAACCTCTACCTATTATTCTGAGGTCTCAATGGATTTCTCTCCTTACTTCAATGTTTTAGCTAACCGCCACTTTCGGGACAGTTTTTTTCATTATATGGAAAAGGCTATTACTTCTGATTCTGCCACCTAATCGTTCATACTGCTTTGGGGTGTTTCTTTTTACTAAGAATTCCTGAAAACATGACTTAAGTTGGAGGGTTGTTTTCCTTTTTCCAAAATTAGGAGTCCAAGAACGCCTATGGTATACAGTGTCTACAATGTCACATTTTCTGCCTGGAGCATGATGAAAAGGCAGCACAACACTGACCATCTGGTTCCTGGAGGGTATCTTTTGGCCCTTGTGGGAATTTAAAAACAACCAAAAACCCACTTCTTGGCTTCTGGCATGTAATCAAAGGTCTGACTGCCCCTGGTTAGATGTTAGCATTAGGGAGATTACCTGATCAACACAATATATGTGTGTGTTTGTGTGTGTGTATATATATATATATATATTTTTTTTTTTTCTAGACAGGGGCTCACTTTGTTGCCCAGGCTGGAGGGCAGTAGTGCAATCAGAGCTCATTGCAGCCTCCAACTCCTGGGCTCAAGTGATCCTCCTTCCTCAGCCTCCTTAAGTTTTGGGATTACAGGTGTGAGCCACCACACCCAGCCTTGAATCTTTATTACAGAAATTTCATAGTCAATCTAAAACTATGATGTGTATGCCTGCCAAATATAGTGTTTATCTCAGAAACACTTTCTTGTAACCACAATAAAACCAAAATCTTTGTTTAAGGTAGAAACATTACCGACAAATGTTTCCAAAACAGAAATGCTTTAAAGTGAAAAGAATTCGTGTCTATGGCCATAATAGTGTGACTTTGAAAACTTTCAGGCAATGTGCATACCCCATTTCTACTCCCTCACCTCCCTCGGGGTTATTTTTTATTTTATTTATTTATTTATTTATTTTGAGACGGAGTTTCGCTGTTGTTACCCAGACTGGAGTGCAATGGCATGATCTCGGCTCACCGCAACCTCTGCCTCCTGGGTTCAGACAATTCTCCTGTCTCAGCCTCCTGAGTAGCTGGGATTACAGGCACACACCATCATGCCCGGCTAATTTTTGTATTTTTAGTAGAGACGGGGTTTCACGTTGTTGACCAGGAGGGTCTTGATCTCTTGACCTCGTGATCTACCTGCCTCGGCCTCCCAAAGGCTCCCAAGCCTCCTATAATCCCTGGAATTATAGGCTTGAGCCACCGCGCCTGGCCTAATAAAATTTTTTTTTTTTAATATATTGGCCAGGTGCGGTGGCTCATGCCTGTAATCCCAGCACTTTGGGTGGCTGAGGTGGGAGGATCACCTGAGATCAGGAGTTTGAGACCAGCCTGGCCAACATGGTGAAACCCTGTCTCTATTAAAAATACAAAACTTAGCTGGGTGTGGTGGTGGGCACCTGTAATCCCAGCACTTTGGGAGGCTGAGGCAGGAGAATAGCTTGTTCCTGGGAGGCGGAGGTTGTAGTGAGTCGAGATTGCACCACTGCATTCCAGCCTGGGCAGAGTAAGACTCTGTCTCAAAAAAAAAAAAAATTAAGGTCAGCATTTCCTACTTTAACTAAAGGCCAAACAGCTATTTGGGAAATTAAGGCATAATAGAATAAATAAGCTTGTGCTTTATACCATATACTGCTCATTTTCAGGATCGGGAACAAAGTCTTAATCATAATGCATTTGTTACTTATTTATTTGCATTCCTCAAAACAACTGAGATTTAGGTGCTAGACTTCACAAAGGTGAAATAAGCCAGTAGGTGCCACCAATGAATGAAGGGGGCTCCAACAGCTGGCTACTCAAAGTTTGTTTTTGGCAAACAGCATAGAGCAGGAACCTAGCACTTCAGGCATAGTGTACAGAATTGTGAGAGGCACCTTGGACACTCTAAACAGAGGAGAATTGAGAATCTTATTGGAGAGCTTTTGGGCCAAGGTGGTACATGATCCTTGACAGGAAAGACAATTATCCCATCTGTATTTTTTTTTTTTTTGAGAAAAGAAAAATGTTATACTTTTGGAGCTAAAGGAATTAAATGAGAAAACATAGATAAAAGTATCCAGCAAGGTTATCAAGATGCATTAAGTGCTCAATAATGTAGCCAAATTTGAGTAGTGGAAATTTTATTGGGAAAAAAATAAGCTTCCTCAAATTGTATCAGTAGTTTTAGGTCAGGCTCGGTGGCTCACACCTGTAATCTCAGCACTTTGAGAGGCCCAGATGGATGACTCACCAAGTCAGCAGTTCAAGACCAGCCTGGCCAACATGGCAAAACCATATCTCTACTAAAAATACAAAAATTAGCAGGGCGTGGTGACCCGTGCCTGTAATCCTAGCTACTCCAGAGAATGAGACAAGAGAATTGCTTGAATCCGGGAGGTGAAGGTGGCAGTGAGCTGAGATCGTGCCTCTGCACTCCAGCTTGGACAACGGAACGAGATTCTGTCTCAAAAAAAAAAAAATTAATAAAAAATAAAATTATATCAGTTTTGTTAGTAGTTGCAGATTATACAAATCAGACACAGCACTTTTTTTGAGACGGAGTTCAACTGAAATAAACCCTCATCAATATCACAAATTTAGTGAGATTTCCTTCTTGACTAAGCTGTAATCCTCCAAGTCTTGTTTTTGTTTTTTTTTTTTTGAGATGGAATTTCACTTTTGTCACCCAGGCTAGAGTATAATGGCTCAATCTTGGTTCACTGCAATCTGCCTCCTAGTTCAAGTGATTTTCCTGCTTTAGCCTCCTGAGTAGTGGGGATTACAGGCACCCGCCACCATGGCCAGCTACTTTTTGTATTTTTTAGTAGAGACAGGGTTTCATTATGTTGGCCACGTTGGTCTCGAACCCCTGACCTCAGGTGATCCACCTGCCTGGGCATCCCAAAGTGCTGGGATTACAGCCACCATGTCCAGCCTTAAGTCTTGAATATTTTGCTCAAGATGGATAAACATCATAGATTATAGGTCTATGGATAGACCTACCCATCCAAGTTGATGGATAAACATCATAGATTACAGGCCTGCACAAGTCAAACTTTATACAGAGAAAAGCAGGCTGGGCGCGGTGGCTCATGCCTATAATCCCAGGGCTTTGGGAGGCCGAGGCGGGTGGATCACGAGGTCAAGAGATTGAGACCATCCTGGTCAACATGGTGAAACCCCGTCTCTACTAAAAATACAAAAATTAGCTGGGCATGGTGGCGCGTGCCTGTAATCCCAGCTACTCGGGAGGCTGGGGCAGGAGAATTGCTTGAACCCAGGAGGCGGAGGTTGCGGTGAGCCGAGATCGTGCCATTGCACTCCAGTCTGGGTAACAACAGCGAAACTCCATCTGAAAAAAAAAAGAAAAAAAAAAAAAGAGAGAAAAGCACTGAAATACTAAACTGATGCAGCATAGCCCTATCCAGTGACAGATACCATGCAAACAAGTTTCTTTGGTCACAGGGGGCATTGCAAAAAAGGGTGCAGCCAGCTTAATGCAAACAAGTACATTTTATTTTATTTTATTTTTATTTTTAGAGACAGGGTCTGCTATGTTGCCTAGGTTGGTCTCGAACTCCTGGGCTGAAACAATACTCTCACCTAGGCTTCCAAATTGCTGGGATTACAGGCATGAGCCATGGGATCTGGCCAAACACATTTTCATTTCTTGAAAAATTCAAAACATATCCATAAAGTCATGTCATATATAAAGAAAAGTAAGTTGTTAGAAAACATGTTTTTCAATTCCAGTAGAGGTCTAGTTAAGGGAAGTAATTTCCTTGTGATAACTAATGTGTTTGATGTCCAATGTCTAAAAAAAAGTATTGTAAATAGAATATAACTTCACAACTGAGGTTTCCAAGATGATAAGAATCAGTTAATTTTACTTTACATAACTTTTTCCACCAAACAGAGAGGGAAAAAAACCACAAAAGAAAATCCACAATAGGTAAGTACTATATTCAAAGTTATATGATAAAGGTGGGGTTCAGGTAGAAACTAATAAATATCTGATATATGCTTTACATGAACTCACTTTTAAGTTAGGACAATTTCTAAATTTGGAAGTTATTTCTAAATGCTTTATAATAAACTTTACAAAGAAATATTCTATGGAATCAGGACACTAATATAACAAATTCATTCCTGCCAGGTTAGCTAACGTGTCAGAAAAATAACTTTTAGTACAAGATTTAAATCATCATCCCCAGGAGAACATACAAAGATAGTTCGTTTTCTGTTATTTTTATTTTCACAAAAATAGAAAAATGTCTCTGGAATCCAATAACTCCTCCAGTAAGAGTTCTCTTGCAACTGATACAAGTGAGTACGCTTCCTCCCTCTCACCGCTGTGCTAACAGCATTGTTTAACTCTGATCCCATTTATCTACTAAACTTTGCTCATTTAAAAAAGTAAATTCACGACATCCACTGCAATATACAAAAAAATCACTCATACAGGCTGGCAGCACATTGGAAGTTCTGAACTAACATAACTCTAACAAAAATAACCACATTTCTCAATTGTGTGACACAAGAAGCAGACAGCAACCTGTGTAATGTACCAAAGATCTAGCTAGAGTTTAAAGAATCTAAATAAATTAAAAAATTAAATGCCTAGATATAATTCTTAATAAGCTATTTACTTAAAATCTAAGGCTGTCCTCAAAATCTCTTTTCAGTTTTACTGTAATCTTTCTTCATGGGCAGATCATAACAGAATTTCCAGAAACGGGCTATTTTTAAATCCCCAGTGATATCTGCCTTTATTTGCACTGTGGAAAATGACACACTGTATCATGACTTGCTGGACAGTCCATAGGTTTTATTTACATTGCTTTGAGAAAGAGACGAAAGACATCTTTTTTATAATTGTTTTACAGCAATCTGAGAGAAACACAGAACACAAATTTTTATATGTAATATATGAAACATTTATATATTCATTAACATAACTAGACAAATAAATGAAGTCAGTATTAAGTCTCTTTAAGTATAAATTTATCAACTGACCACCAACCACAGAACTTAGCCCTGTAATGGAGAAAAATTATTATTGGCCTGAAAAAAATTAAAATATCACTGTCACTAACGAAAAAAAATTTAAAGTAGAAAACAGAAAATAATAATCACCGGAAAACCAGTGTCTTGTAAAGATTTCTTTCCATCAGAAGATGCAGAAACATTTTTCCCCCTGGAGCAAATGAAAACGTTTCTCATGCACCCCTAGTTTCTTCCTTGCTTTTTCCCCCAGGCGCCGGTGTAGACGGCCGGTGTGGACTTTTTTCCAGAGATGAGAAGTAAAAATTTGTACTTTATCGGGAGCGGGTGCACTTTTCCCCCTGGCCCCCCTTTGCTCTGCCTCCAAGATGGTAGGAAAGTTGTCGTTTCGGAGGGCAGAGGAGCAGCTCTCTGGTGTTATGTCCTCGCAGTGCCTGTAGTGGTGCTGTAGGAGGCTGCTGCCTCTTCTTGTACAGCCCCGGCAGCCCTGCCTTCTTGGCTGGAGAGTATATTCAGGGATTTCCCCTTAATAATCACCGACCCTGGGAGCACTTTTTAGTTTCCAAAATAAAAATATGATCCTCACCCCTCTTGCTTGACAGGGAAAGGCTCTCGCCGGAGCCCAGGTGGGAGCAGTAGCAGCGGCAGCCGAGCTTCCTAGTCTATTGCCAGCGCCTCTCACTCTGATCTGTCAGCCCAGCCGAGGGAAAAGGGGGGAAGGAGAAAAAAAAAAAGCAGCTGAAAGGTAAGCAGAGGCGGCCCCAGGCCCGGCCCACATCCCCGGGCTCCCGTACGGCGGCGGGCTGGGCCGCACGGGCTGGGCGGGCGGCGAGCGCGCTTACGTGAGGCCGGGGATTCGCCGGCCCACGCCAGGCCCCGGGCGGAGAATGAAAGGGTGAGTGGGGCCGGCGCCCGGGTGGTGGAGGCCGGGGGCCTGAGGGCCTCCGGGGCGCCCGCGGACGGGGACGGCGGGTGGGCAGGGGTGCAGCCTGAGCCGGAGCGGGGCGAGCGGCGCGGCCTGCGCGGGCTGGGTGGGGGTGTGCGGAGGGAGGGGGTGCGCGGAGGGAGGGGGTGCGCCGGTAGGCCTCGGGCCGGTAGGCCCCACAGCGGCCGCGCCCTGCCCCCTGCACCCCAGGCCTCCGCTCGCCCCCTCAAGTCCCCCAGGGCCTCCGGTGGGACGGCGGCGCTGCGGGGCCGAATCCCGCGCCGGCCCGGAGGCTTTCCCGCGGGGCTGCAGGCCCGAGCTGCCGGGACAGGGGCGTCAGGGCCTAGGACTGGGGAATGGGCGCCCGACCCCACTTCCCTCGGGTCTCTAGCAGACGCCCCCCGGATTCCGGTAAGAGTTGAATTTATTTATCCCCCCTCCTCCGCGCTCCGGGCGGCCTGGCCGGGGCGGGGCGGAGCGGGCGGCCTGGCGGGCGTGGGGTCGGGTGGAGGGGCGGTGAGGAGTCAGGTGCAGCCGCGGCTCAGAAAGTTTCCTTTTAGGCCCGAATTGGGGGCCGCTGTCTCTCCGGGAGCCTTGGTCCTAGCGCCTGGGACACCCCCAGGGCGTGGGGGAGCGCACTCGGCTATTTTGAAACTCTTTGCCAGTTCCTGTCCATTGAAGAAGGTACTCCGCCCCTGCACCCCTCGCACGCGCCCCACCCAACTCCCCGCGAGCCCTTTCGGGGCTGCTAACTCCAGCCCGTTCCCCCTCTAGCCCCCGCAGGTTGGGGAGAGGGCCTTCTCTTCCGGTTTGGAAAAGTTTGCGAGGGGCTTTTCTTAGCTTTATTAGTTAGTGACTGGGCTTTTTGGGGTAGGAAGGAGGAGGTAAACTCAGGTGGTGTTTCTGCCGGACTGTCTTTCCGTATTGCCTTTTTTAGCCCTTATCCCACCAACTGGGGGTGTTATTTTCAGCTTGAGTACCCACCCCCTTTCATCCCGACTCCTTTGGGTCCAAAATCCCCCTTCTGGACAGCTCCGGCGGAGAGGAAGATGTAGGGAACAGCGAGGAGACTATCAGTTAGAGGGGCAGGACCAGGCGGGGTTTCTGGAGCAGTCCCCAGATGTAGGACTTTCCCCTCTCTTTTGGTCACTGTCCGGTAAAATCAACACCGGAACAGATCCCAAAGGGGAGAAGTGGTTGTCAGATGGCTTGGAAGCCTCCGGGATTGGGAGGAGGGAGAGGAAGTGGGCAGGGCAGCTCCTGAAACAAGGTCTACAGTTTCAGGATCAGTAGTTCATTTATTCTGATAATCACTATTTAGATTTATGTGATATTCTTATATTCGATACTAGAAATGAAATAATGGAGATTTTAAGGAAACCTAGACTTGTTATTGCCACAACTCAGAAGGGTCTGTGGAAGAGCCCTTGGAAAACTACACTTTGGTTTTGGGGTGTGTGTGTGTGTATAACATTTAAACCGGAAAAAAATATAAAATATATATGTGTATGTATATATTTTATATGTATTTATACACACATATATATTCACAAACACACACACCCCCCTATGTTTTCTGTTTAAATGGATTCAATTTTAGCTATATTTTGGTGCCCTGAGCTCTGAACGCTAAAAAAGAGTGATAAACACAAATTTCCAAACTCGATTTCCCGCTTTTCAGGGACAGGATGTTTCCCGTGGCTGTTCTCACCTCCTTGTCGTTGTTCTTGAGTGTTGAAATTGAAATGTTAATGGACCCTGCCCCCACTGCCAACCCCCACTGTGGGCGTGTTTGGAGAGGTTATTTTCCGTCGTTTATTTGTTGGTTTCTTTCCTTCTCTTTTCGGTGAGGTTAGGGCAGAATGTTGTGTGTCTGTGCGGTGTCCTGCTTGGTAGCAGGCTGGAGTTTGCTGGCAGGAGATGTCCCACATTCTGCCCGTTCAGTGCCCCTAGCACTGTTAGTGAAAAGCTGCCACTTGCAGGGCAATGGGTAACCTACGACTTTCAGTGCTGACTTCTGTGAGGCTTCTAAGTCAGACTCAAGTGATTCTTCTAGGTATATGCCTTTCTTTTCCTTTGGTCTGCCTAAGATCAAACTGTTTCTTCACAATGATAGATATCCGGGCATTCAGTATTGAGCTTAAGAAAGTCTTGATATTTGAGATTGTATGGATCTGATACAAAAATGCAAATTACATTTAGTGGTTGTTTTAACTTTATTGATTAATTGAAATTGCTTATTGACTTGGACATTTTCATAAACGCGTACCATTATAGTTTGTTCTTATTTTTAGAGCATACTGGATGGAAAAAAGTCATTCTTAGTCTTTTTTCTTAGACTTTTAAAGTTTGAAAAAAAATTGTTATTGCCTTATAATTTGGTATTTTAAAAGTATATTGTTGACTTCACATTCCTAAGTTTTCCAAAAGTATATGTACAAATACCAAAAAAGTTTTGTACTTTTTCCCACCCTATCTCAAACATACATAAATCTCCTAACCTAATCACCGAATGGGCTACTTCCTGGAGTAATGACAGCTTTGATGCTTTTAAAAGTTACATTCCATTTGAAACTAATAAAAGATTTTCAGGGAAAATACTGAATTAACGTCAAATTACTAAGGGAATATGCTTTTTTTTTTTTTTTTTACTATTAGATGTTAGTTAAAAAGGAAATGTTTAGTATAATTACAAGTCTGAAATAAGTTTTCTTTCCTCTGGAAGATTTTTAGAAGGAAATTTGTATACTCCATTCCAACCTTTTCTCAGCAAATCATGTTGCTGCTGTTTTTAGAGAAATGAAAATTTTAGTTTAGGAGGAATTAAACATTTCTGAGAGCACCCAAAATTAATGTCATTTCAAGAAAAATGCTGAACTATTTATTCTACCTGAGATGTTCTCCAAGGGTTACCAGTTCTTACTATCTAGGTTTGGTACTATGGTTATGGCTAATGAAAGGTCACTTATATTTGAATACAGGTAGGGCAGTATTCTCAGACTCTTCTTTTCCCCCCTCCCCCACACTTGGTAACTGGTAAAACAGTAGCTGAATAGGTGAAACTGGATTGGAGGCAGCAAATTGTCCCCAGTGTTAAGTCAGTTTTAACATACACATGTAGTTCTGTGCTCGGCAAAACAAACAGCAGTAGAGTCTCCTTACTCTTTAAAGCAAGAGTTTGTCCCAGAGGTCCTGACTGTAAAGGCTGATTTTTGACTCCTGGCTAGTTTGAGATACTGGGGAGATACTCAATTTAAAACCTTAAGCCTTCCACTTTTCCCTCCATGCACGTAAGGTGACAGACTACTTGGTTCTCATCCTTTCACAGAATGTGATTTTTTTTAAAATTTTGAGGCGCAACTTTGCTCTTGTCACCCAGGCTGGAGTGCAGTGGCACGATCTCGGCTCACTGCAACATCTACCTCCTGGGTTCAATTCTCGTGCCTCAGCCTCCGGAGTAGCTGGGATTACAGGCATCTGCCACCATACCCGGCTAATTTTTGTAGTTTTAGTAGAGACGGGGTTTTGCCATGTTGGCCAGGCTGGTCTCGAACTCCTGGCCTCATGATCTACCTGCCTCGGCCTCCCAAAGTGCTGGGATTATAAGCAGGAGCCACTGCCCCCGACCGTGATTTGTTTTGGTGAAATTTTATTTGTAGCAGCAGTGACAACTTTGGACTGGGCTTTGAGTTCTGATCCCAGTCCTTCTGCTGGGCAAGTTACTTAATCTGGTTTCTTTAACTGAAAATGGGAATAAAATTTTTTGATATAAGGTTTAGATGAGATACCCATGTGTTTGGCCCATCATAGTTACTCATTAAATGTTAATTCCACTAGTTCACTTTTCTTTTTTTTCTTTTTTTTGTAACAGGGTCTCACTCTGTTGTCCAGCTTGGAGTACAGTGGCATGATTACAGCTCACTGCAGCCTCAACCTCCTGGGCTCCAGTGATCCTCCCACCTCAGGTGTGCCTGTAGTCAGCCAGGACTATAAGTGCGTGCCACCATGGCCCAGCTAATTTTTGTATTTTTTGTAGAGATGGGGTTTTGCCATGTTGCCCAGGCTGGTCTCATATTCCTGGATGCAAGGAGTCTGCCCACCTCAGTCTCCTCAGGTGCTGGGATTACACATGTGAACCACCATGCCTGGCCTCCACCTTTCTTTTCCAGGAGTAAACATCTAAATACTATTTCTCTTGTTTGCTTTTTTTAAATAATCGAAAGTAATACTGTATGTACTATAGTAGGCTTATACTGTATTTGGAGAGTAGACCTGTTTTTCCACTCAAGGGATAACCACTGTTAACACTTCAGTGTGCTTTTTCTCTGTTTGTGTAAGCATACAGCAGAAACAGGAAAAACGGTAAGTGTAGGATTGTCCATGTAACAGTAGTTGTATAGTTTTGTATTGGTTAAAAGTTTGGGCTCTGGAGCAAATAGGCTTCGCATCCTAAATGTGTGACCTTGAATAATGAAAATTACTTGATCTGATTAAGTCTCAATTTTCTTCATCTGTAAAAGGGGTAATAATAGCACCTACTTTGTAGGGTTACTGTGAAGACTAAGTGAGGAGTTGAACATTAAAGCCTTTAGAATGGATCCTAGTGCATAACCTTTTTCTTTTCCTGGTGCATAACTTTTCTATTTTTTCTAAAGATTTTTAATATTCTTGATGTGAATTTTTAATGAGTTCTTGCCTCAATATATATTAATAATACTAATAAGTGTTTGAGTACAGAGAGAATATTATAATTAATGGGGCAAATAAATATATTTTGCCAGTAAAAAATTACGCAGCATATTTAGTTTTAGCAGCTTCATGTTAGCATAGTCTCTGCTGTTTGAATTTGGAACTGGCTAATATAAAGGTATGGTAAGTACACCAAGGGCAAAAGAGTACAGGGTGGGTTTGCTTTACTCCTGGATCCCCTCTTTCACATTTTGGAGTGTTTTTGAGAGTCCCCAAGCAAGGTAGTGTTGCGTGGTTTTGAAGGCACTGAATAGTGTGTGGTCTTGGTAGGCTCACTTTAAGAGTCCTGAGGATGTTTACCTGACTTGATTGGTAGGAGTTGCTGCCGGCTCATTCATTTAACAGATTAGCTTCTTTGTTATAGCTCAGAGCTTTGCAATACAAAGACACATTCTCTGCCCTCGAGGAGGTTTTAGTCTATTGGAGAAGAGAAATAAGCAGACATTTACAATGTCAATGTGAATGTTAAGTGAAAGCTTAGTCTGGAGGAATATTCTTCTATTCTGGCCTAAGGGGCAAACTTGGTTTTAAAGTTAGGACTTTGATGTTTCTTTCCTAAGCAAATGGGAGGACTTAGGCATTCCAGAAGGTAGGACCTGTGAGTATGAATCAAAGTTTAGGGACAAAAGAGTATCCTGTGTTGCAGATGGTGGTTCTGTTACTGCCCATAAGTTGGAGGAGGAGGGGAATAAATAGTGAAAGGGAAAGGTCAGTCTGGCTGGGTCCTAAGGAGTTTCGTGTCAAGGTTAAGGAGTTCGAATTTCTTTTAGATTACAAGCAGACCCTGAAGGCCTTTGGCCAAGTAAATTCTTTGAGATTTAGAGGATTTGAGTTGTACTGAGTAGCAAAAAGAAGGGCAAGACTGTGTAATTAGACCAGTGAGGCAGCTCCTGACAAAAGATTTGAAGAGGATTTGAATTAAGGTGTAGCGGCAATGGCAATTGAGAAGAGTAGGTGGCAGTGGCAGAGGCATGTTAGGGAGGTAAGGAGATCTCATTGGTTGACCGGATGTAAATGTGGGACTCATCCTCACAGATGGCAGCAGAAACAGAAGTAGATACATATAGGCTTGTTAGTGATTCTTAGTCTTGGACATTTCTCCAGAAAAATGCACATATGCATTTCTATACATTTGGTTTGAGTCCTGGGATAGGCTTGGCACCATGACTCACAACTAGTCCCAGCACTTTGGAAGGCTGAGTTGTGCGGATCACTTGAGCTCATGAGACTAGGCAACACGGTAAAACCCTGTTTCTACAAAAAATACAAAAATTAGCCAGGTGTGGCAGTACATTCCTGTAGTCCCAGCCACTCAAGAGGCAGAGGGTGGGAGGATCGCTTGAGCTCAGAAGGTCAAGGCTGCAGTGAACCTTGATCGCACAACTGCACTTTTCAGCCTGGAATAACTTGTCTCAAAAAAAAAAAAAAAAAAAAAAACCAGATAAAAGAAAGCCTATAGAAATGTTTTGTTTGACTCTCTTTTTGTGATGGTCTGTGTGGCTTTTCATTAGTGCTTTTTCATAGATGAGGAAAGAGATTTCTAAAATAACTTGCTCAGGGTTACACATCTCGTCCTTCCCTCCCTCCTTCCTTCCTTCCTTCTCTCTTTCTCCCTCACTTTTTTTTTTTTTGCCAATCAGTTTGAGCTTACGAGGTTAGCCTTGAACTGATGACCTCGCCTTCGCGAGCGCCACGACCTCCGGCGGGAGCCACTTTGGACCCCGTCTCCCTCACTTTTTTTCTCTCTCTCTTTCTTTCCCTCCCTCTCTCCCTCCCTTCCTTTCGTTTCTTTCTTGTCTGTCTGTCTTGATCTGTTGCCCAGGCTGGAGTACAGTGGCATGATCTTGGCTTACTGCAGCCTTCACCTCCCAGGTTCAAACAGTTTTCTGCCTCAGCCTCCCGAGTAGCTGGGATTACAGGAACCTGCCACCACACCCAGGTAATTTTTCTATTTTTAGTAGAGACAGGGTTTCACTGTCTTAGCCATGCTGGCCTTGAACTCCTGACCTCGTAATCCACCCACCTTGGCCTCCTAAAGTGATGGGATTATAGGTGTGAGCCACCACGCTCGGCCTCCTTTTTCTTTTTTTTAATAAAATGGAGACTGGGTCTCACTATGTTGCCCAGGCAGGGCTCAAACTCATGGGCTCAAGTGATCCTTCTGCCTCAGCCCCCCACAGTGTTGGGATTACAAGTGTGAGTCACTACCCCTTGCCTTCATATGTTCAAAAGTTTAAAGGAGCTGCTGACATGGAAAAAGGAGATTTTGTGGGGAAATTTGGATTTTAATCTTCATTTATTTATTTATTGAGACAGAATCTCCCTCTGTTGCCCAGACTGCAGTGCAGTGATGTGATCTCAGCTCACTGCAGCCTCTACTTCCTGTGTTCAAGCAATTCTCCTGCCTCAGCCTCCCAAGTAGCTGGATTACAGGCATTCACCACCACACCTGGCTAATTTTATATTTTTAGTAGAGACAGGGTTTCACCATATTGGCCAGGCTGGTCTCGAACTCCTGATCTCGTGATCCGCCCGCCTTGGCCTCCCAAAGTATTGGCATTACAGGTGTGAGCCACTGCTCCTGGCTCTATCTTCTTTTAAAAACATGGAAGAGTTGGAAGTTCTGGATCTACCTTAAAAGAAAAAAAACCCAGAAAACATTGCAACAACTTGCAGGAAATAATTGGAGCAAAGTGTGCCAAAGAATGCCCCTGGCCTACTCTTATGGCCCATATGGGCATTTCATCTTGCACCCTTGTAAAGTAAGATTAAGGGATGTTGTCATAGAAGCAAGAGGGCCAAGAGAAAGGAAGTCACTCACTGGCTAGAAAGGAGAGATTTTCAAGAAAGAGAAAGTGGTCAACAGTGTCAGATGCTGCAGAGAGGTCAAGTTAGCTGAAGACGGAAAAGTATATGTGAATTCAGTAACAAAGAGGCCATTAGTTTCACATTTTTAGAACAAAAGAACTTTGAGGAGTAGAGCTACAACTTAGTTTTTCTTCTTTCCTCTTGTCCTGTAATGCAGGGGGTTTGTAACAACAGAGAGTGACTGTGACATGGATAGGAACTCAGAAGGCATTTGTTGTGAAGGATTATTAACTGGAGCTAATAAATACTGTACCCAAATCAGTCAAACAGTGTTCTTTCTGCTAGTGTTTTCTGTCACAAGAATATTAGTATAAAAGTGCTCTATAGAATGTAGGGAATATTTTTGACACTAGATTTTTAATGTGGATCATAGGAAACAGTTCTCAGTGGATTCTGTAACCTACCTCTCAAGAAGGTGGGAGGACCTGAATTAATGGAGTATTACGCTGTGCTATTCAGAAAACCACTAACCGCCAGAGAATGTATTTTATTCCTACATATTCTAGATCAAAATGATAATACAAATAAACCACCACTTACTGCTTCTAATGGTAGTTAATATTAAGTGATTATATATGCTGGGGTCACAGTTTATGAAATACCTAATTTAATTATCCTAAGCAACTCAATGAGGTACATAGATTTATAATCTTCCCTTTACAGATGAGAAAACTGAAGCCTAAATAAATTTCCCAAGGTCTTACACTTAGTAATTAGCAAAACCAGACGTGAGTCCCCTCTCTGATACCTACCAGAGCCAATGAGTGATCTCTTCTGCTGCATAAACTATCCTTACCTTTCTAATATATCAGAGAAGGAACTAGTGTAAAGTTCTTTGAAATTCCTAATGTAAACTTATTTGTACAGTGCTGTCTGAGTACAGTATATGGCACATACTACAAAGTCAGTAAGCATTAATTTAAAATATTCTGGTTTGAATGTGATTATAACAAATGTTGTTTATATTTTTGAGTGATAAGCAGTTTTCTCACTGCTTCTTTCTCTTCCAGTCACATCAATTGATAGATTTTCATCATTCCTCAGTCTGATTTTACTATTTTTTGCATTGATAATATGGATGTTAGATTCTTTTTTTTATTTTTTAACTTTTTTTTTTTTTGAGATGGAGTTTCGCTTTTGTTACCCAGGCTGGAGCGCAATGGCGCGATCTCACCGCAACCTCCGCTTCCTGGGTTCAGGCAATTCTCCTGCCTCAGCCTCCTGAGTAGCTGGGATTACAGGCACGTGCCACTGTGCCCAGCTAATTTTTTGTATTTTTAATAGAGATGGGGTTTCACCATGTTGACCAGAATGGTCTTGATCTGTTGACCTCGTGATCCACCCATCTCGGCCTCCCAAAGTGCTGGGATTACAGGCTTGAGCCACCACGCCTGGCGGATGTTAGATTCTTAAAATCAATATAGCCATCTGTTTAGTATCTTATTACATTTTTATTCATCAAGTTGAATTAAAACTCATTTAAGGGCCGGGCATGGTGGCTCACGCCTGTAATCCCAGCACTTTGGGAGGCAGGTGGATCACGAGGTCAAGAGATCGAGACCATCTTGGTCAACATGGTGAAACCCCGTCTCTACTAAAAATACAAAAAAATTAGTTGGGCATAGTGGCACATACTTGAAATCCCAGCTACTCAGGAGGCTGAGGCAGGAGAATTGCCTGAACCTGCCAGGAGGCGGAGGTTGCGGTGAGCCGAGATTGCACCATTACACTCCAGCCTGGGTAACAAGAGTGAAACTCCATATCAAAAAAAAAAAAAAAAAAAAAAAAAAAGAAATCAACTTAAGAAAGTTATAATATGGAAAAATGTTTTTAAGACTTTATGATACTCTAAATGTGATTTTAACAGTAGCCACTCTTTCTTGGATAAGTAAATATTCTTTTCATTTGCATTAAATATGTGGGAAAACAAACATTCTGAGAATTTAGTAGGTTCATGTTAGTTTTATTTATTTTTGTTTCTTCTGTAGAGACAAGGGTTTCACGATATTGCCCAGCTTGGTCTTAAACTCCTGGGCTCAAGTAATCCTGCCTTGGCCTCCCAATGTGCTGGGATTGTGGTGTAATCCACTGTGCCCAGCCTCATACTAGGTTTCGTTTGTTTTTGTTTTTCTTTTTTTTTTAATTTATTTTTTGTTTCTTTCGGTATTCAGAACAATGTTTTTGTTTATTTAGATGGAGTCTCACTCTTTCGCCCAGGCTGGAGTGCAGTGGTGCGATCTTGGCTCACTTCAACCTCCACCTTCCAGGTTCAAGCAATTCTGCTGTCTCAGCCTCCAGAGTAGCTGGGATTACAGGTGTGCACCACCATGCCCAACTAATTTTTGCATTTTGTAGAGACATGGTTTTACTGTGTTAGCCAGGCTAGTCTCAAACTCCTGACCTTGTGATCCGCCCGTCTTGGCCTCCCAAAGTGCTGAGATTACAGGCATGAGCCACTGCACCTGGTATCTCACGCTAGTTTTAAAAAAATTAAAAGATATGGACTGGGCACAGTGGTTCATACCTGTAATCCCAGCACTTTGGGAGGCTGAGGCGGGCAGACCATTTGAGGTCAGGAGTTTGAGACCAGTTTGGCCAACATGGTAAAACCCTTGTATCTGCTAAGAATACAAAAATTAGCCGGACGTGATGGCACATACCTGTAATCCCGGCTACTTGTGAGGCTGAGGCAGGAGAATCGCTTGAACATGGGTAGCAGAGGTTGCAGTGAGCCAAGATCATGCCAGTGCTCTCTAGCCTGGGGAGCAGAGTGAGACTGTGTCTTAAAAAAAAAAAAGATACGTTGTAGATCGAGGGTCTTTAAAATTGTTAGGATATAAAATTACAGATGGCAATTAGAGAAAAATGGTGTGGCAGTGAAACAAACATGCTTCTGAAACAGGATATTCAAAAGAACAGCAATGACATCGAAATTCCACACGGAGATGATAAACTGGTAGTCCCAAAGAGAATAATGTTCATATTTTTGTTAAATTGTTTTGTGGTTGTCATTGGAAGACTTGAAAGGGCTTCTGGCTGCTTTTGTTAAAAGTGTATTTTCCTTTTCTCCTTGCTAATGTCTCATTCCTCAGTATTTGTAAGAAGTAAGAAACTATGGAAATGAATTGTTCAATTTTCCTGTTAAACTCAGTGTATAATATCACGGAGGATTTTATTAAAACCTAACTATATTTCCTACTCTTAAATTCTCATATATGGATATGTTTGCTGTTGAATTTTTTTTTTTTTTTTTTTTGAGACGGAGTTTTGCTCTTGTTACCCAGGCTGGAGTGCAATGGTGCAATCTCGGCTCACTGCAATCTCTGCCTCCTGGGTTCAGGCAATTCTCCTGCCTCAGCCTCCTGAGTAGCTGGGATTACAGGCGTGCGCCACCATGCCCAGCTAATTTTTTGTATTTTTAGTAGAGACGGGGTTTCACCATGTTGACCAGGATGGTCTCGATCTCATGACCTCGTGATCCACCCGCTTCGGCCTCCCAAAGTGCTGGGATTACATGCTTGAGCCGTCACACCCGGCTGAAATTTTTTTTTGTTTTGAGACAGAGTCTTGCTCTATCATCAGGCTGGAGTGCAGTGGTGCAATCTCAGCTCACTGCAACCTCCACCTCACGGGTTCAAGTGATTCCCCTGCCTCAGCCTCCTGAGTAGCTGAGACTACAGGTGCACACCACCATGCCCAGCTCATTTTTACATTTTCAGTAGAGATGGGGTTTTACCATGTTGGCCAGAATGTTCTAGATCTCTTGACCTTGTGCTCTGCCCACCTCAGCCTCCCAAAGTGCTGAGATTACAGGTGTGAGCCACTGCGCCCTGAAATATTTTTTCTGTGAGACTTGAATATTGTCTATTCTCAGTAATGGTTATTTCCGTTTTTTGGTGTGTATATTCTGCTGCTGCTCTAAAACGCTTAATTACCTGCATTCTCTCCTTTAAGGGAGCAAAGTTCTGCTTATATGTGAAGCAAGTTGTCTCCACAGCCGAAGATGTTATTTGCTAGAACTGTTAAACTATTAATAAATTTAATTTGGCTACTGTTTTTTTCCTTCCTTTTTAAAGTGATATTCATTATACATTAAAATATGGAGTTTGGCTGGGCATGGTGGTTCATGCCTGTAAACCTAGCAGTTTGAGAGGCTGAGGCAGGAGCTTACTGAGGCCCAGAGTTTGAGACCAACCTGGGCAACATGGTGAAATACCCCCCATTTCTAAAAACAAAAATAAAAACAAAAAAAGATGGTGCTTAATTTTAGCCTTTTGTTTGCCTGGATTAGGAAATGTGGTTTAGGCCTATAATCCCAGCAATTTGGGAGGCTGATGCTGGTGGATGGCTTGAGCCTAGAGGTTCGAGACCAGCCTGGACAACATGGTCTACTATAAATATGAAAAATTAGCTGGGTGTGGTGGCGTGTACCTGTTGCCCCAGCTCCTTGGGAGTTTGAGGTGACAGGATGACTTGAGCCTGGGAAGTCAAGGCTTCACTGAGCTGTAATCATACCACTGTACTCCAGCCTGGTTGACAGAGCAAGACCCTGTCTCAGAAAAAAGAAGAAAGGAAGAAAGAAAATGTGATAATATTTACATATTAGGGTCTAAAAGACATTTGATTAAGATTATGTGGGCTTTATATATTGTATGTTTCCTTTCTTCTTTATATCTTGCACTGAATGCCAAAGAGTGAAAATGATGTGAACTTCACCTTTAGTGAAATCAGGGTAAAAATCGCCAGCTCCGGAAGGCTATGGGTAAAGAGTGAAAAATATGTAGGATTTTTTCTGAGAACTGCCTCAGTGCATTCATCATAACTTCTTTATTTAAAAAGGAGAAGCTTATTAATGAAGAGAAAACCAGATATTCATGTGTTTCCAGTTTACAGAGAAGTGATTTTGATACTGCAGTAATACTCAATTAGAAGAAATTTAGGCTGGTTGTGGTGGCTCACGCCTGTAATCCCAGCACTCTGGGAGGTGAAGCAGGAGGATCACTTGAGGCTAGAAGTATGAGACCAGCCTGGGCAATGTAATGAGACTTCATCTCTACAATAAATTTAAAAATTAGCTGGGCACAGTGATGCATGCCTGTAGTCCTAGCTACTTGCGAGGCTAAGGTAAGACGATCACTTGAGCCTCGGAGTTTGAGGTTGCAATTAGCTATGATTGTGCCACTGCATACTCTGGCCTTGACAAGAGAACAAGAGTCTGTCTCTTAAAAAAAAAAAAAAAAAAAAAAAAAGCCAGGTGTGGTGGTTCATGCCTGTAATCCCAGCACTTTGAGAGGCTGAGGTGGGTGGATCACCTGAACTTCAGGAGTTCAAGACCAGCCTGATCAACATGGAGAAACCCTATCTCTACTAAAAATATAAAATTAGCCAGGCATGGTGGCACATGCTTGTAATCCCAGCTACTCAGGAGGGTGAGGCAGGAGAATTGCTTGAATCTGAGAAGGGGAGGTTGCGGTGAGCTGTGATTACACCATTGCACTCCAACCTAGGCAACAAGAGTGAAACTGTCTCAAAAAAAAAAAAAAAAGGAAGAAGAAAGTTAGATTTCAAAATTATTACAAAAATAATGCATTTGTTGTAAAAAAAAAATTCCATAGTAAATTTCCATAGTAAATTGCTTTATGGTTCTGATATTATTATGGAATATTTTACTATTCAAAATTTAAAAAGATATTTGTGGTTAATGATAGCAAGTACTGGCATCTCTATTCTTCCTTCCCCAAACCAACTTTAAAACTAGGGAGAATTAGAAACAAAATAAACTGAAACTTTGACAATTGCTATAACCTTGTAATCAAAATATATGTATTATGACCAGGCGCAATGGCTCACACCTGTAATCCCAACACTTTGGGAGGCCGAGGTGGGTGGATCACCTGAGGTTAGGAGTTCAAGACCAACCTGGACAACATTGCAAAACCCCATCTCTATTAAAAATACAAAAAAAAAATAGCCATGCGTGGTAGTGGGCGCCTATAATCTCAGCTACTTGGGAGGCTGAGGTAGGATAATTGCTTGAACTCAGGGGGCGGAGGTTGCAGTGAGCCTACATCATACCATTTCACTCCAGCCTGGGTGACAGAGCAAAACTCTGTCTCAGAAAAAAAAAAAACCCCCAACAAACCCCCTACCCCAAAAGAAAAGCCCAAAATATAGGAATTAGTACTATTGAGTGCAGTGAAAATTGACCCAGGGCAAGAGATGATGCCAAGAGAAGATGATTTCCTCTATAGACCCAGGCAAAGCAAAGGAGGCAACTTTCTCCCAAGAAAGCAATACACCTGGAGGACAAAACTGGTAACCCCCGTACATGGATGGCAAAGTTGGGTATGTATGTTGGGCTTCCTGAGTGGCAGGAGGGGTGGGGCTGAGTTACAAACTGTGCAGTCCCACCAGCTTTGTAGGAAGTTCAGAGGGGAGGAGAAACTGGCAGCAAGTAGCCTTTCAGCTGCTGATCTTGGTCATCTGAAGAGAAATAAAGACTGAATTATCATTCCACCTCCAGTTTGATGGCATGTGGACTCCTGTGAGTTAAGGAATGTAGTTCAGCATTGGAGTCAAGCCTCAAGGGAAAGTGAAAAAATAGTTCCTGTCGTGGATGGTGGGGGTGAGATATAGCTCCTCTGAAACTAGAGTTTGAAGATGAGATATAAGAGCTCAAGAAATAAGACAACAGAAGGATCTAAGAGTGAGCTGATAGAATCAGGGTACAAAATAAGAGAAAAGTAACATTGTAGAAACATTCAAAGCAGCAAATATCAACTATAGCTGGGGGTGATGGAGGCAAGCTTGAGAAATTTGAGGTACCCAAAATGGAGCAAATAAAAATAAAGACTAGAGAGAGAGTGATAGATAGGGAATACAGCAAATCTAGCATGCCAATAATTGATACCCCTGAAGCTATTGGCAGGATAAATCAAGCAGAAAGAAATGTCAACACATTAAGGGAGAGTTTCCCACCATAAAAGAAGATTTGAGGACAGTCATGGTGACATGCACCTGTAGTCCCAGCTACGGTGGAGGATTGCTTGAGCTCAGGAGTTCAGTCTAGCGTAGGCACTATAGTGAGACCCTATCTCTAAAAAAAAAAAAAAAAAAAGTCCCCTGCAAAATCAAGAGACTGGCCTCAGGATTTTTCAACATGAAGTAATATATACAAAGTCAGTAGATATAAAAAAGAAAAAAAGTACAATCCGGCCAGGCGAGGTGGCTCATGCCTGTAATCCTAGCACTTTGGGAGGCTGAGGTGGGCGGATCACCTGAGGTCCAGAGACAGAGACCAGCCTGACCAACATGGAGAAACCCTGTCTCTACTAAAAATAAAAAAAATTAGCTGGGCATGGTGGCGCATGCCTCTAATCCCAGCTACTCGGGAGGCTGAGGCAGGAGAATTGCTTGAACCTGGGAGGTGGAGGTTGCAGTGAGCTGAGATGGCGCCATTGCACTCCAGCCTGGGCAACAAGAGCGAAACTCCGTCTCAGAAAAAAAAAAAAAAAATACAACCGATGAGTTTTCTGTCCAGGCAAGCTATTGTTTAAGTATAACACCAATTGACATCTTTTCTTTTCCTTTTGTGAGACAGGGTCTCATTCTGTTACGCAGGCTAGGGTGCAGTTGGTGCAGTTTGGCACACTGCAGCCTCGACCTCTCAGGCCCAAGCAATTTTTTTCACCTCAGCCTCTCAACTAACTGGGACTGCAGGTACGCATCACCACACCAGGCTAATTTTTGTTTTGTTTTGTTTTGTTTTTAGTAGAGATGGGGTTTCCCAAGGTTGGCCCGGCTGGTCTCGAACTCCTGACCTCAAGTGATCCGACCCCTCACCTCAGCCTCCCAAAATGCTGGGATTACAGGCGTGAGCCACTGCACCTGGCCTAATTTTTGTATTATTTGTAGAGATAGGGTTTTGCCGTGTTGCCCAGGCTGGCTTCAAACTCCTGAGAAGCAGTCTACCTGCGTCAACCTCCCAAAGTGCTGGAATTACAGGCATGTGCCACCATAGCTGGCTAGCGTATATTTTCAAATAGAAAAATCATGGCTTATAGTTTCTACAAATCAGCTCTTGATGGGATAGAAAAGAGAGGAGACTATGTTGTAAACTGTTGAATCAAGGAGTTGAATGGAAGACTATGTTAAAAGAATGCATTGAATAAATTTAAATGTAGAACTAAGGTTAAAATCTTTTAAATTATGGCAGTGTGAAAATAACAGGAAAAAGACCTGAGAGTTGGGGATGGGTAGGTAGTTATAAATCTGGAAATTTTTCTTATTATTTATAACATGGGATATATATATACTACTACATGCAGTAGTGCCAATAAGTATACTGATTTTCTTAGTGTGGAGTAAAGAAATGTTATCGTAAAAGGAGATAGACTATAATTCTTTTGAGAAAACAGACTACAGGTGACCCTCGAACAACATGGGAGTAGAGGAACCAACCCCATATACTGTTGAAAATCTGCATTAGAATTTTTTTTTTTTTAATTGAGATGGAGTCTCGCTCCTGTCGCAGAGGCTGGAGTTTGGTGGTGTGATCTCCGCTCACTGCTGCCTCCACCTTCCAGGTTCAAGTGATTCTCCTTCCTCAGCCTCCTGAGCAGCTGGAAGTACATGTGTGTGCCACCATGGCTGGCTAATTTTTGCATTTTTACCAGAGATGAGGTTTTGCCATGTTGGCAAGGCTGATCTTGAACTCCTGACCTCAGGTGATCCACCTGCCTCGGCCTCCCAAAGTGCCAGGATTACAGGCATGAGCCACTGCACCTGACTGCATTAGAACTTTTGACTACTCAAGAACTTAACTAATAGCCTGCTGTTAACTAGAAGGCTTGCTGAAAACATAAAGATTGATTAACACATATTTGTTTATGTATGATCTATTATATTGTTACAATACAGTAAGCTACAGAAAAATTGTTATTAAGAAAATCATAAGGAGGAGAAAATATATTTAGTATTAAGTGGAAGTGGAGCATCATGAAAGTCTTTACATTGAGTAGATGGAGGAAGAAGAGAAGGGGTTTGTCTTACTGTCTCAGGGAAGCAGAGGAGAAAAAAAAATCCATGTATAAGTGTAGCTACACGATTCAAACTTCTGTACTGAATATAGTGAAATGCGTAATAAAAAGACTGAATTAAAGGCTAAAAGCAATACAAAATATAATAGGATTAAGATGAAATATGTCATAAAATTATAAATTGGATAAACTCATTTATTAAAAGAAAATGACTTGGGCCAGGCAGGATGTCTCACCTCTGTAATCTCAGCACTTTGCGAGGCCCAGGCAGGAGGATCACTTGAGATCAGGAGTTCAAGACCAGCCTAAGCAACATAGTGAAACCTCATCTCTACAAAAAAATACAGAAAATTAGCTGTGTGTAGTGGTATGTGCCTGTAGTCCCAGCTACCCAGGAGGCTGAGGTGGGAGGTTTGCTTGAGCCCTGAAGGTTGAGGCTGCAGTGAGCAGTGATCATGCCACTGAACTCCAACCTGGGTGACAGAATGAGACACTGTCTGACTCAAAAAAAGAAAAAAAATTACTCAAAAGTAAAACGATTCATATCAGATCAAAAAGTCAAATCCAACAAGAGTTGCATCTAAAAGGGATCAGCAAATAACATGTTAGTAAATATTTTTATCTTTGTGGCCATATAATGTCTGTTGCAACTACTAAATTTTACCATTATAAGCCGGGCATGGTGGCTCAACCCTGTAATCCCAGCACTTTGGGAGACTGAGGTGGGTGGATCACCTGAGGTTGGGAGTTCGAGACCAGCCTGACAAACATGGAGAAACACCGTCTCTACTAAAAATACAAAATTAGTTGGGCATGGTGGCACATGCCTGTAATCCAGCTACTCGCGAGGCTGAGGGAGGAGAATTGCTTGAGCTTGGGAGGCGGAGGTTAAGGTGAGCTGGGAATATGCCATTGCACTCTAGCCTGGGCAATAAGAACGAAACTCTGTCTCAAAAAGAAAAAAAAATTACCATTACAGCACAAAAGCCATGGACAGTATGTAAATGAATGAGCACAGCTATATTATTTACAAAAAACAAGCAGTAGGCCACATTTGTCCTATAAGAAATAGTTTAGTTTGCTGACCTGTGATCTAAAACATAGTGTAGCCAGGCACAGTGGCTCATGCCTGTAATCCTAGCACTTTGGAAAGCCAAAGTGGGAGGATCTCTCTCTCTCTGTTTTTTCTTTTGAGATGGAGTCTCACTCTCTCCAGGCTGGAGTGAAGTAGCATGATCTTGGCTCACTGCAACCTCCGTCTCCCAGGTTTAAGAAATTCACCTGCCTCAGCCTCCTGAGTAGCTGGGATTACAGGCCCCTGCCACCATGCCTGGCTAGTTTTTGTATTTTTAGTAGAGACGAGGTTTTACCATGTTGGTCAGGCTAGTCTCGAACTCCTGACCTCGTGATCCACCTGCCTTAGCCTTTCAAAGTGCTGGGATTACAGGTGTGAGTCACTGTGCCCGGCCGAGGGAGGATCTCTTGAGCACAGGAGTTTGAGACTAACCTGGGCAAGCATAGTGAAACCCAGTCTCTACAAAAAATTTAAAAAATTAGCCAGATATGGTGGCAAACACCTATAGTCCTAGTTGTTTGGGAGGCTGAGGTAGGAGGATCTCTTGAGCCCAGAAGTTTGAGGTTGCAGTGAGCTATGATCATGCCACTGCAATTCATTCTGGCAACAAAGTGACACTCTGTCCTCAAAATAAAAAATAAATAAAAATAGGCTGGGTGTGGTGGCTTATGCCTATAATCCCAACACTTTGGGAGACCGAGGCAGGTGGATTACCTGAGGTTGGAACTTTGAGACCAGCATGACCAACATGGAGAAACCCTGTCTCTACTAAAAATACAAAATTAGTCAGGCGTGGTGGTGCATGCCTGTAATCCCAGCTACTTGGGAGGCTGAGGCAGGAGAGTCGCTTGAACCCAGGTTGTAGAGGTTGCAGTGAGCCAAGATAGCCCCATTGCACTCCAACCTGGGCAACAAGAGCAAAACTCCATCTCAAAATAAATAAATAAAATAATACATAAAATAAAATAAAACAAAACACAACACATACCTCAAAAGTTGAGAACAGAAGTACGGGCAAAGACTCAGATGATAAATTCAAACCAAAAAAGCAATAGTTCAGATATTTGTGTCAGACAAGCTTGAATTTATCACAGAATTGAGTTGCATTTGGTTTCTTTTGTGTGTGTGTGTTAAACAGATTTTCCTCTGTCACCCAGGCTGAAGTGCAGTGGCACAATCTCGGTGCACTGCAACCTCATATCCTTCCATCCCTGCCCTGAGACTTCTTATGATTTGTGAAATACTGTCTTACATACAGACATTTAGATTTCTTTTTTTTCTTGAAGTTCATATAGGTTTCCTTGAAATAATTTGTGAAAGATCCATGTGTGTGTTTGGCTGGTGGGTGAATAGAGCAAAGATGGTGAAAAATGAAAAATGGCATAGATTTGCTTTGAAATATTCCCTGTCCCAAACATCCAGGGAAACGAAATTTAAATGTTTACAATTTATAATTTTTAAATTAGAAAATTTTAATGGACCCAAAATAATTGTATGTATTTATGGAATATATAGTAATGTTTTGATTCATATAATGTGTAGTGATCAGCAGGATCATTAGCATATCCATCATCTCAAGCATTATTTTTCTGTGTGTATTGGAAACATTCAATATCCTCCTTCTAGCTAGTTGAAACTGTGTAATAGTTATTGTTAACTATAGCCATCCTACAGTGCTATAGAACACTAGGGCTTATTCCTCCCTTCTAGCCATAATTTTGTGTCCTTTAACAGATGTCTCCCTGTTTCCTTTTCCCCCCCACCATTCCCAGTCTTTACTTTGTAGCCTTTCTTTGTTCTACTTTTTACTTCCTTTTTTTTTTTTTTTTGAGATGGAGTCTCGCTTTGTTGCCCAGGCTGGAGTGCAGTGGCATGATTTTGGTTCACTGCAGCCTCTGCCTCAGCTTCCCGAGTAGCTGAGATTACAGGTGCCTGCCATCACGCCTGGCTACTTTTTGTATTTTTAGTAGCAACGGGGTTTCATCATGTTGGCCAGGCAGGTCTCGAACTCCTGACCTCAAACGATCCGCCCACTTGGCCTCCCAAAGTGTTGGGATTACAGGAGTGAGCTACCGCACCCAGCCTACTTTTTAATTCTATGAAATCAGTTTCTTTAGTGTCCACATGAATGAGAACATGTGTGTTTAATTTTCCATAAATGAGTTTAATTTGTTTCACTTAAGATAATGTTCTCTAGTTCTATCCATATTGCTGTGAATAAGGGAATTTCATCCTTTCGTGTGTGTGTGTGTGTGTGTGTGTGTGTGTGTGTGTGAAAGAGAGAGAGAGAGTGTGTGTGTGTCAGTCTTGCTTTGTCACCCAGGAGAGAGAGAGAGAGAGAGAGAGAGAGAGAGAGTGAGTCTTGCTTTGTCACCCAGGCTGGAGTGCAGTGGCACGATCTCATCTCACTGCAACTGCCAGCTACTGGGTTCAAGTGATTCTCCTTCCTTAGTCTTCCGAGTAGCTGGTATTACAGGCGCCCGCCAACACACTTGGCTACTTTTTGTAATTTTAGCAGAGACTGGGTTTCGCCATGTTGGCTGGCTGGTCTTGAACTCCTGACCTCAGGTGATCCATTCACCTTGACCTCCCAGAGTGCTGGGATTACAGGTGTGAGCCACGACGTCTGGCCCCCATGAATTTCATTCTTTTTACTGGCTGAATAGTATTCCGTTGTGTATATATATGCCACATTTTCTTTATCCATTCATCTGTTGTGAGACATCAAGTTTGATTCCATATCTTGGCTGTTGTCAGTAGTGCTGCAATAAACATGGGAGTGCAGATATCTCTTTGATGTATTATTTCCTTTTCTTTGGATAAATGCCTGGTAGTGGATAGTTCTATTTGTAGTTCTTTGAAGAACCATGCTGTTCAGTTTTGTTTTTGTTTTTTGTTTTGAGATAGTTTCGCTCTGTCACCCAAGTTGGAGTGCAGTGGCATGATTTTGGCTCATTGCAGCCTTGATCTCCTGGGTTCAGGCGATCCTCCTGCCTCAGCCTTCTGAGTAGCTGGGACTTATAGGCACATGCCACCATGCCCAGCTAATTTTTGTAATTTTAGCAGAAACAGGGTTTCACCATGTTGACCAGGCTAGTCTTGAACTCCTGACCTCAAGTGATCTACCTGTCTTGGCCTCCCAAAGTGCTGGGATTACAGGAGTGAGCCACTGCACCTGGCCCTACTGTTCTTTGTAGTGGCTATACTGGTTCACATTTCCAGACAACATACAAGAGATCCCTTTTTGCTGCATCCTCACCAGCATTTGTCATTTTTTTGTCTGTTTGATAATAGCCATCTGAAGTGGGGTAAGAGGATACCTCACCCCAATTCTGATTTGCATTTCCTTAATGATTAGTGATGTTCAGCATCTTTTCATATGTTTGTTAGCCATTTGTGTGTCTACTTTTGAGAAATGTCTGTTCAGATCATTTGCCCATTTTAAAATTGAATTGTTTGAATTTTTTCTGTTGAGGTGGTTGTTTCTTAAATATTCTGGATGTTAATTCCTTGTTGGTTGAATAGTTCGCAGATAACTTTCTCCCATTCCGTAGGTTGACTTTTTGGGCTGTTGGTTGTTTCTTTGCTGTGCAGAAGCTTTTTAGTTTGATAAGATCCCATTTGTTTGTGTATTTTTACTTGCATTGTCTGTACTTTTCAGATCTTAACTCATAAAATCCTTCCCCACATCAGTGTACACTATGTTTTCTTCTAGTAGTTTTATAGTTTCCGGTCTTACAATTAGGTCTTTGATCTATTTTAAGTTAATTTTGTATGGGGTGAAAGGTGGGGGTCTAGTTTCATTTATCTGCCTGTGGATATCCAGTTTCTTAGCACCTAAATTGAAATTTCTAGTCCAACTTTTTTTTCTTACATTTTCATAAGGTGAAAGAGAAAGCTTTATTTTTTTACATTACTGTGTGATTTACTTAGTAATGAAAGTGATTTTTTTTCCTTCCAGAAGAGAAAATATGACTTTTATTAACTAAGTTAATATTTCGAGTGTTTTTTTTTTTCTTCCTACAGCAAGTGAAGTATTTCTGGAGAAGAATACAAAATCTCTACTTTTATTACTGGCAGGTGGAATGTAGTCATGTATCATAATCATGTATTATAAGAATGAATGCTTAGGAATAATAATTTGTTTCTCCAGTACTTACCATATACTAAGAATGTTACTTAGTAGGTTGCATGCTTTGTATCATTTGATCCTTCCAGCATCCTGATGATAATATAGCTGCTTTTATTATCCCTATTTTACAGATGAGAAAACTGAGATTCAGATAGGTTAAATGATTTGTTCAAGGTAACACATTAAGTGGCAGATTTTGTACTTGAGCAACGTCTGACACCTCCAGCATTTATATATCTTGTCATTCACTGGTAAAGGAGAGAGTATTTCTGGACTTTTTCAGTAGCTGATATCTGAGCTGTTCGATCAGCCATCTTGGTTGCTGGAAGTGAGGAGGATGGGTGAGACTCACTTGGCAAAATAGATTCAGTTCGATGATAGACTAGATGGTGTTGTAATATATAAATGCTACCATTGGGCCTTTTGTGTATAGACTGTTAGTATTGTGTAATTCTCTCCTTCCATTTTCTCACTGACTCTGAAAAGACCTGTAAGCCATGATTATTATGCTATTTAGTGTGATTGGAAGCACCACGTGGTACAGAACACTGAACTGAATGATGTGTGGTCAGGTGACTGGTCTTTGTGTCTGAGAAGTTTATAAAGATTGGGATGGGATAGGTGTGTGGAAATATTATAAGGGAAAGAACATTTTTAATGGCAGAAATTTGCTTTATTTTGTGTTTCATAGAAACTTTTATAAATTGCCACATATTTTACTATCATATAAAAAAGGAATTTCTGAGAGAAGCTTTAGGTCTACCATTCTGTTGGCATTGTAAAGGGATGTGGGTTCTGAAAATAAGTATAGCATGTAAACACCAGTAACGAAAAAGAGACCTGCTACCTGTGACATTCGTTTGGTGGAAGAGTTCTGCTGCTTTGAGGTATTCATAAAACTTAACCAGAGCAAATGTTATTTAGTTCGATTTTGGAGGATAAGGTACTTTATTTATTTATTTATTTAATTTGAGACAGAATCTTGCTCTGTCACTCAGGCTGGAGTGCAGGGGTGTGATCTTGGCTCACGGCAACCTCCACCTCCTAGGTTCAAATGATTCTCCTGCCTCAGCCTCCCAAGTAGCTGGAATTACAGACACCTGCCACCATGCCTGGCTAATTTTTGTATTTTTAGTAGAGACAGGGTTTTGGCATGCTGGCCAGGCTGGTCTCAAACTCCTGACCTCAGGTGATCCGCCTGCCTTTGGGAGCAAAGTGTTGGGATTACAGGCGTGAGCCACAGTGCCCAGCCAACTTAATGTTTTATAATGTCTCTTATTTTCTTATTTAACCTCATTATCGGAATGTTGATTTACAGTGAAGAATCCATTGCATTAGGAAGGGTGATACTGTAGTATTTTGCTTCCTGGGTGAACTAGCTTTGCTTATTTCTGTTTGTTAACTAGGCCTTTTGATATTTTTATAGACAATCTGCTTCATCTTGATTCTGCGGCATTCCAAACTGTGGTATCCTTGGGGGTTCTCTTAACATTGCTATGGTGCAGAAGATTTAAAATCAGGTATGGCTGTGGGGCCAGAAGTCCCTCAGTGAAATTCTCAACCTAAATCTGCGTTATACTCTCTGATTTATCATTTGGGTTTCTTTTTTTGTGGTGGCCTTTTAGCTGATGTTCACAAGGAATAGAGTCACGTGATGTATGAAGGGAAACATATACACTTCTCTGAGGTTGACAATAAGCCCTTGTGCTCATATAGCCCCAAACTGTGCAAGCAGAGGCGACTCAACGGCTACGCCTTCTGTATCAGACACGTTCTGGAGGACAAGACTGCCCCCTTCAAGCAATGTGAATATGTGGCCAAGTATAACAGCCAACGCTGCACCAACCCCATCCCCAAATCAGAGGATCGTAGGTAAGGGCTAATCATGAGAATCAATTCTTGACGTAATTAACAGGCTTGGAATTTTTTTTTTCTTGTATTTTCTTCTCTTTTTTTTTCTCTCTCTCTCCTTCATTTCTCCCTCCCTTCCTCCCTCCCTCCCTCCCTCCCTCTCTCCCTCCCTCCCTCCCTCTCTCCCTCTCGGTATTTAAATATTGAATTCTGGGGGTAATCTAAGTAAACTATGGGTGAAATAAGGCAATTTTTAAAAATAGAGTAGTAAATGTGGGGAATTACTTGAAAAGAATGTTTGAGTATCTTCTTTTTAGTTGATTTCATGAACTTCTAGAATTACTAAAAAACATTTGTTTCCCCTCAAAGTTGCTGCTTAAAGTCTTGAAATGGATTTCTTTGGTGTGTGGCCTTATAAAGAATTACTGACTTCTCTACTTAGTTTTCTCATTTGCCTAAATGAGAGAAATTATAAGAACTAATTAGATGTTGTAATTATGATAGTAATTTTGGAGTTTAAAATCTATGCCTACAAGTTAGTAAAGGATATATACTTATGGAAAAAAAATACTACTTGAATCTTTTAAATATACTTTCTATCAGACTGCTAACCAGTGTTTGGCGTGTTTTATAACCTTGCCTTTTTTTGGTTAAAAAGTGTTCCAAACAGAATATGTTTACCATAATTTGGAAACAGTATTTCACATTAAGGGTTGGTTTTACCACTGGAATGATGAATATATGCTTTGCTGAATTAAAAGAAAATGGAATTGTTTTTAAAGGAGTCTTACACTGGCTATTTGTCTTCCATATTGTTAGGAAAATTCACACTATTCATATATGATCTCTTCTCCAGTTTCTTTTATTTCTGTTCTCCAGAAACCATATAGATCATTGCAGGCCTTCACTGAGAGATACATGCTTGTTTTCTAAAAGTTTCTAGATAACTCGTCATCTCTAGGTAGAAAATTTGAACCTTGTGGCCGGGTGCGGTGGTTCACGCCTATAATCCCAGCACTTTGGGAGGCCGAGGTGGGTGGATCACGAGGTCAAAAGATTGAGACCATCCTGGTCAACAAGGTGAAACCCCATCTCTACTAAAAATGCAAAAATTAGCTGGGCATGGTGGTGCATGCCTGTAGTCCCAGCTACTCGGGAGGCTGAGGCAGGAGAATTGCTTGAACCCAGAAGGCGGAGGTTGCAGTGAGCCGAGATTGTGCCATTGCACTCCAGTCTGGGTAACAACAGCGAAACTCCGTCTCAAAAAAAAAAAAAAGAAAACTTGAACCTTTTACTTCTATCTTAAAACACACACACAACTTTCATCCATGTTTCTATATATTAGCAAATGTCACTTGCGTAAATTGGTTGAGAGAAATCAGATATTTTATGTCTTGAATACTTTTTATGCTGGTAGTATGAAATAAATAATTTGTGTTGGGGGACATCTCACCAAAATGAGTACAAATAGTTTAATGGGGATTTAGGAATACTCTCTTAGAATTTCTAATGAGCACCTAAGGCTTCAAATTACAATACCTGAAAGAAACAGCTGCTTAGTGAGGCAAGGAATAAAATTTTAATCTCAGGTGAGAAAGGGACCTATGTATTAGGCTAAATATATCTGTCTGGCTTTTAGCAGACTGAAAATGATAATTTCTTGCCCTTTTTAAATTTGAAGAATGGATGTGCTTGGATTAGTATTTTTTACATCAAGCTCCATTATAAACACATTTCTAAAATTTTGTGCTAAATCAGTTTATTATAGTTACAGTTGTCAGCATTGGATTTGTTTTCAGTTGAACCAAAGCAAGGGTTATCTTAATAGTTAGTAGCAGGGACTGGGTATGATGGCTCATGCCTGTAATCCCAGCACTTTTTGGAGGTCGCAGCAGTGGATGGCTTGAGCCTAGTTCAAGACCAGCCTGAACACCATGGCGAAAACCCATCTCTACAAAAAATACTAAAAGAGTCAGATGTGGTGGTATGCACCTGGAGTCCTAGGTACTCTGGAGGCTGAGATGGGATCATGACACCTGTACTCCAGCTTGGGCAACTGAACAAGACCCCATCTCTCATAAGTGAGAGTCCTTATGAATTTCTTTAAAATATTCTCTGAAACATCTATATTCAATTTTGTCTTTGAAATAGTTTGCTCTTCTGAGAACAAGATAAGGGAAAGGACTTTCATGTTTTGTCTCTAGAGAAGCTGTGTTTAATAAGTACTGATTTTTTTTTTTTTTTTTTTGAGATGGAGTTTTGCTCTTGTTACTGAGGCTGGAGTGCAATGGCGCGATCTCGGCTCACCGCAACCTCTGCCTCCTGGGTTCAAGCAATTCTCCTGCCTCAGCCTCCCGAGTAGCTGGGATTACAGGTGCACCCCACCGTGCCCAGCTAATTTTTTTATTTTTAGTAGAGACGGGGTTTCACCATGTTGACCAGGATGGTCTCGATCTCTTGACCTTGTGATCTACCCGCTTCGGCCTCCCAAAGTGCTGGGATTATAGGCGTGAGCCGCCGCGCCCGGCCTAATTTTTTTTTTTTTTTTTTTAACGGAGTCTCACTCTGTTGCCCAGGCTGGAGTGCAGTGGCGTAATCTTGGTTCACTGCAACCTCTGCCTCCTGGGTTTAAGCAATTCTCCTGCTGCAGCCTCCTCAGTAGCTGGGACAACAGGTGCACACTACCACACCTGGCTAATTTTTATATTTTAGTAGAGATGGGGCTTCACCATGTTGGCCAGGCTGGTCTTGAACTCCTGACCTCAAGTAATCTGCCCACCTCTGCCTCCCAAAGTGCTGAGATTACAGGCGTGAGCTACTGCACCTAGCCATAAGTACTGAGTTATACATTTGTTTTTCTTTTCTTTTTTTTCCTTGAGATAGGGTCTCATTCTTTTGCCCAGGCTGGAGTGCAATGGCATGATTGTAGCTCACGACAGCCTCAAACTTCTGGCCTCAAATGATCCTCTTGCCTCAGCCTCCCAAGTAGCTAGAACTACAGGCATGTGTCGTGTAGACAGCTGATTTTTAAAAAAGTTTTTGAGGAGATGGAGCTTCCATCTCCTTGCTAGGTTGCCCAGGTTTGTTTCGAATTCCTGGCTTCAAGCAATCCCTCTGCCTTGGCCTCTCAAAATGTTGAGATTATAGACATGAGTCATCACACCAGGCCAAATTTATTCTTTATTAGATTTTTTCGTGTTCTTGAGAAACTTCTTGGTTAGTGCAGTTATCCCAGATGCCTTCTCTTTCTTTGCTGGCCATTGCTTTGTGAATCTGTTCTGTTTCAGATGTATATATGGTACCTAGCTGAAACCTGCTAGGCATGCACGTGTGCATGCACACAGACACACACACACTGTGTGTACACAAAGTGTACATAGTGTACATTCACTTTGCTGGCTAGAAAGGTTTTTCTCTTTTTCAGCGGCTGCACATGACAAAGAAAGCTTTTTCTTAAGAGGCCTATCTTACGTTTTTTTTTAAGATGGAGTTTCGCTCTTGTTACCCAGGCTGCTGGAGTGCAATGGTGCGATCTTGGCTCACCGCAACCTCAGCCTCCTGGGTTCAGGCAATTCTCCTGCCTCAGCCTCCTGAGTAGCTGGGGTTACAGGCACATGCCACCATGCCCAGGTAATTTTTTGTATTTTTAGTAGAGACGGGGTTTCACCATGTTGACCAAGATGGTCTTGATCTCTTGACCTCGTGATCCACCCACCTTGGCCTCCCAAAGTGCTGGGATTAAAGGTGTGAGCCACCGTTCCCAGCCCCAAGAAGCCTATCTTAAATAAAAGAGTGCCTCTGATAGATTTATTTCTAAAATGACACAACAAAACATACACACATACTCTGTTTATGAGATTTTCTGATTATTTGGTGAATCTGTATTTTTTTTTTTTTTAAGAGATAGGATTTCACCGTGTTGGCCAAGCTGGTCTTGAACTCCTAGCTTCAAGTGATTCACCCACCTCAGCCTCTCAAAGTGCTGGGATTACAGGCATGAGTCACCACGCCCAGCCAAGGATTGACGTTTTTTTACTTTAGTGTTTTTTTCCCAAACTATGTTTTGTGGAGCTATTATTACCTATATGCTACAAGAAAAATAGGTTCTCTTTTCTTTGTTTTTGTTTGTTTGTTTTGTTTTGTTTTGAGGCTAAGTCTTGCTTTGTCACCCAGGCTGGAGTGAAGTGGCATAATCTCAGCTCATTGCAGCCTCAATCTCATGAGTTCAAGGGATTTTCCTGCCTCAACCTCCCAAGTAGCTGGAATTACAGGCGCCTGCCACCATGCCTGGCTAATTTTTGTATTTTTAGTAGAGATGGGGTTTTACCATGTTGGCCAGGGTGTTCTCAAACTACTGACCTCAAGTGAACCACCTGCATTTCTCCGAAAGTGCTTGGATTACAAGCATGAGTCACTTCTCTGGCTGGTTCTGTTTTCATTGTTTTTTTTTTTTTTTTTTTTTTTTTTTAATTGAGACAGGGTCTTGCTAGGTTACTCAGGCTGATGTTGAACTCCTGGCCTCAAGGGATCCTCTTGCCTTGGCCTCCCGAAATGCTGGGATTACAGACATGAGCCACCACATTTAGCCCTGGGTTTCATTTTCAAATAACTTTGGGAAACACTGCCAGATGGGTACATTTTCCTCTTGGAACTTCATGATGCACATTATACAAAATGCTTTGAGTAATTGCACATTAGTAACAAAAAACAACAAAATTATTCTTTAATTGTGTTTAATCCAGCATTTTCCAAATTTATTTAAGCATGGAGTACTTTTTTTTTTTTTTTGAGATGGAGACTCACTGTCTTCCATGCCGGAGTGCAGTGGTGTGATCGTGGCTCACTGCAATCTCTGTCCCCTGGGTTCAAGCGTTTCTTGTGCCTCAGCCTCCCGAGTAGCTGGGATTACAGGCACCTACCCCACATCTGGCTGATTTTTATATTTTTAGTAGAGATGGGGTTTCGCCGTGTTGGCCAGGCTGGTCTCGAACTCCTGACTTTAGGTGATCCACCTGCCTTGACCTCCAAAAGTGCTGGGATTACAGGTGTGAGCCACCCCGCCTCGCTGGAATACTATTCTTATATGAAGAATATCAACTTAAAAACACTGTTCTTCTGGTTAAAAGCCTTCATAGGTTTTCAGTGTGGTCAATTGGCGTGACATGTATTCTGTTTTCTCATTATGTGAAGGGATTTTATTCTTTCTTTTCTTTTTTTTTTTTTTGAGACGGAGTTTTGCTCTTGTTACCCAGGCTGGAGTGCAATGGCGCGATCTCGGCTCACCGCAACCTCCGCCTCCTGGGTTCAGGCAATTCTCCTGCCTCAGCCTCCTGAGTAGCTGGGATTACAGGCACGCACCACCATGTCCAGCTAATTTTTTGTATTTTTAGTAGAGATGGGGTTTCACCAGGTTGACCAAGATGGTCTCCATCTTTTGACCTCATGATCCACCCACCTCGGCCTCCCAAAGTGCTGGGATTACAGGCTTGAGCCACCGCGCCTGGCCTGACTTTATTCTTTCATAGGCTTTTGTTTTTAAGAATATCTCACTTTTTCACCCAGCCTAGAGTGCAATGGCACGATCTTGGCTCACTGCAGCCTCATCCTCCGGTGCTCAAGTGATCCTCCTACTTCAGACCCTCAAGTAACTGGGACTACAGGCAGGCGCCACTCCACCTGGTTGATTTTTGTATTTTATTTTTGTAGAGATGGGGTTTTGCCATGTTGCCCAGGCTGGTCTGGAACTCCTGAGCTCAAGCTATCCTTCTTGACAGAGGTTGCAGTGAGCCTCGGCGTTCCAAAGTCCTGGGATTACAGCCGTGAGCCACCACGCCTGGCCCTTTTATAGGGTTTTAAAATAGCATTTTAATTACAGGAGTAACTTGTTCTTTTTTTTTAACTTTCCACAGGAAAAGTCCATGTTGAGATGTCATCACTGGTGAATTCTATCAAGCATTTTTTTAAGTTATTATTTTATTTTTCCATAAGTTATTGGGGTACAGGTGGTATTTGGTTACATGAATAACATGAGTCAGTTCTTTAGTGGTGATTTGTGAGGTTCTGGTGCACCCATCACCTAAGCAGTGTACTTGCTCATTGTTGAAGACTAATGAGTGTCTTCCTGAGCTGTGATTTTAGATGGTCTTAACTCTGACTCTTTCCAGCTGGAAAGAGTCTCAGGCAAGTTAATCAGTTTCTGTAAAGCTTAGTTTCCTTGTCTGCATTAAGGGCATTATTTTAGCGCCTACTGCAGGTAGGTACTATAGGAAATAATTCATATACTTAACATCTGGCTACTGAAAAAGGCATTTCACCTATAACCCCACTAGCCATCCTTTACTTTCTTGTTCCATTCTCTTTGTCTCTCTCTCTCTCTCTCTCTCTCTGTGTGTGTGTGTGTGTGTGTATGTTGTGTGTCTAAAGCACTGTAGACTCTTGACATTCTTGAGGGTTTTATGTCATACGTGCTTTGTGAATCTCCAAATACTTTAATGCATTAGAAAATATATTTTTTTCTCTATAAAAGAATTTTAAGTGATCTTTCAGAATCTTGATGAGTTACTTTGTATATTATGAATAGAGAAGCAGTAGATGAGCAGTTATCCAGGGCCACTTAGTAACTGAATGACTTGGTTCTGTCTGGCCACCTCTGTGCATGTACAGTTCACATATTTGCCTCATCAAAATTACACTGACTTTGAGAATGGCTTGCATGTTAAGGCACCGACTTTCAAGAGTCACAATAGTGATGCAGTTTTTAACATGTTAGGATTCACATGTAGTTTATGTTCTACGTTTTAAAATATGTATCATGAATATTGTCTCATGTATGTGTGTGTTTTTAAAGGTACTGCAACAGCCACTTGCAGGTACTTGGCTTTATCCCGAAAAAAGAGAGGAAGAAAAAGAATGATCCGATAGATGAGGTGAAGGTCAGGCACCAGATGGATACCATGGCCTTTAGCCTGACGGTGCCCACGCTGGCCTTGAAGATGCCCAACGGACTGGATGGAATGTCCCTCTCTCCACCTGGGGCAAGGGTCCCTCTCCACTACCTGGAAACTGAGTTGGAAGACCCATTTGCTTTCAACGAGGAAGATGATGACCTAAAGAAAGGGGCAACTGTGAGAAAGAAGTTACAGAGCAAGTTGGCCCAGAATCGGCAGCGCCAGAGAGAGACAGAGATTTTAAAAGTTCGACAAGAGCACTTTAGCCCCCCTCCTGCACCTTCACAGCAGCAGCCTCCACAGCAGCACTCCCACCTGTCACCTTTATCCACTTCTTTAAAACCTCCAGCGCCACCGCAGGGTTCAGTCTGCAAGTCACCTCAACCTCAGAACACCAGCCTACCAATGCAGGGAGTGGCACCCACCACACACACTATAGCACAAGCACGGCAGTTGTCTCACAAGAGGCCTCTGCCCCTCCTGCCATCCAGTAGGGCTCCCCCCGTGGACCCACCCAGGACTGACCGGATCCTCATGAAAGCCACAGCCTTCTCTCCACACTTCTCATGTATAAGTCGACTGCAGAGACTGGTGAAACTGTGCACCCAAAAACATCAGTTGGACACTGATCTGTTTCCCCATTTAGGTGAGTTACCTATTTTATCATCTCATAGATACATAATATGGCAAAATGTGTTCTGTTGTGTCGGGCTTCCCTTTCATAATTACTCCATATGTGATGGGGGTGGAGTAACAATTGGGCAGAGTGGTACAGTGAAAGATTCTGTATTTAGGTAGATCACCTTAAAGTAAACACAGTCGTCCCTATACATGTGTGGTGGATTGGTTCCAGGTACCAAAATTTGAGGATGCTCAAATTCCTGATATAAACAGTATAGTATTTGCACATAACCTATGCACATCCTCTCGTATTCTTTAAATCATCTCTAGATTACTTATCATACCTAATATAATGTAAATGCTATGAAAACAGTTGTTATACTGTATTGAGGGAATAATGACAAGAAAAAAAGTCTGTGTATGTTCAGTACAAATATAATTTTTTTTTTTAAAGGCTAGTCAAGTGAGGCAGTGGGAGTGGAGAAGGAACAAAGAAATCCGTAACTGGTTGTGATCAATTAGTTGTGAACACCACTGCACTCGGACCAGCCTTTTATTTTTATTATTATTTTTTAAAATTTATTTTTTAATGTAATCTTTTTTCTCAAATATTTTTGATCAGTGATTGGCTGAATCCACAGATGTGGATCCCATGGATACAGAGGGCCAAAACTGGAGGGCATAATACTTACTGAATAGGATACAGAAATAGGAGTTGGGAATGTAGAATTCCACACATAGCTTTTATTTGTAGTGATAGCAGCATGAAAAGGCAGTCGTGTTTGGTTGTATGCCTTTATGAGTTTAGCACCTGTGCATCTAATGAAGTTCTTTGCATGTCTTACTCTAGGAATGATCATAGTATTGTTAGTATCTGCTTACAGTTTTAAAACATTTTTTCCTGTTTAAAAAATTCTCAAGGCAATGCCTGTTTATGATTTAAAAGTGAGAAAATACATGTAAAACTTGTAATTTAATGTAGTCACATGTCTGTTTCTTTTTTGTTGCTTCTGAATTTTCTGTTTTGCTTGAGAAAACTTCCTCAATCCCAAGTTTATACAGATATTGTATTTTCTATTAATAGTTTGATTGGTTTTGATTATTTAAACCTTTAATTCAGTTGAAGTTTATTCTTGAATTTGATATGAGTTATGATTCTCATTTCACGAAAAATTATTTGCATAATATGATAGCGATGGAAATATGAGCAAAGATAGAACATGAAGAGATACGAATAGTCAATAAGAAAATGAAAACCTCAGTCTCTCAGCAGGCAGGAAATACAAATTAAAGCAACAATGAATTACCAGATTGGCAAAATAATAGCCATGGTTGGTCAGGGTCAGGGTATGATATCTCATACATTTCTGGTGAGTAATTTAGCAACATCTAATTAAAAATATATGTATAGGCTGGGCTTAGTGCCTTATGCCTATAATCCTAGCACTTTAGGAGGCTGATGCAGGAGGATCACTTGAAGCCAAGGGTTTGAGACCAACCTAGGCAGCATAGTAAGATCCTGTCTCTAAAAAAAACAAAAATAAGGCCGGGCGTGGTGACTCATGCCTGTAATCCCAGCACTTTGGGAGGCCGAGGCAGGTGGATCATGAGGTCAGGAGTTCGAGACCAGGCTGACCAACATGGTGAAACCCTGTATCTACTAAAAATACAAAAAAATTAGGTGGGTGTGGTGCCGAGCACCTGTAATCCCAGCTACTCGGGAGGCTGAGGCAGGAGAATCCTTTGAACCCTTGAGACAGAGGTTGCGGTGAGCCAAGAGTACACCATTGCACTCCAGCCTCGGTGACAGAGTGAGACTCCATCTCAAAATAAATAAATAAATACAAATAAAAAATAAAAATAAAATATATTTGTAGCCAGCAGACTCACTTTCAAGACACTGTCCTGAGGATTAAAAAAATCAAAATGTAAGGGTATATGTGCAAGGATGTTTATTGAAACATTGTTTGTAGCATTAAAAACTTGCAAAGAAACAATTACTGCTTGGAAACATTGACTAAATTATGGTTCATGTATGTTTTAAGAAATATTATGTAGCAGGCTGGGTGCAGTGGCTCACACCTGTGATCTTAGCACTCTGGGAGACTGAAATGGGAGGATCACTTAAGCCTAGGAGATCAAGACCAATCTGGGTGACATAGTAAGACCTTGCCTTTATTATTTAAAAAAAAAAAAAGAAAGAAATACTATATAGCTATTAAAAAGAATGAATGAGGCCCGGTGTGGTGGCTCATGCCTGTGATCCCAGCATTTTAGGAGGCTGAGGTAGGTGAATCACCTGAGGTCAGGAGTTTGAGACTAGCCTGGCCAGCATGGTGAAACCCCATCTCTACTAAAAATACAAAAATTAGCCAGGCATGGTGGCATGCACCTGTGATCCCAGCTCCTCAGGAGATTGAGGCAAGAGAATTGCTTGAACCCAGGAGGTGGAGGTTGCAGTGAGCTGAGATCATGCCATTGAACTTCAGTCTGGGCAACAAGAGTGAAACTCCATCTCAAAAAAAAAAAAAATGAAATTTTTATCTTTTGATTGGGATGTGTCTGTGGTATATTAAAAAGTGGGAAAAAAATCAAGAGGTAATCATTGTCCCATATTGGCAAAAACAAACAAGGTAAATAAACAGGGGATATCGGTATATTAAGTATTTGGCTGTTTGCCTGATTGGTGTGAGCACAGGTAAAAGTATGAAAGGATATATACTTCCAGGCTGTTAACATCAGCTACCCTAGGGAGGATGGAATTCAACAGGATATATTTTATAAGAGAAGAGAGTGGTGGCTTTTCTTACAGCTTTTTATCATTTAACCTGTTGTTAAACCATCTTTGACTTTTTGTGATTAAAAAGCAAAACTTAAAAAATATATAGATAAAAATAATAAATTAAAATACTCCAAGCTATATTAATACCCATTTGTTAATACTTTGGCATATTATTAATACCCATTTGTTAATACCTTGGTATATTCTTTTTTTAAATTCTCTTAAAAAAATTTAACTTGCTTTACCCACATGCCAAATTCTTTCCAATATATAAAATTTGGTTCTTACTATACATACTGTTTTGTAACCTGTTTTAAAATTTTTCATAGACAGTATAATTTTTCATGGCTGAATTTTTGTCTTCCATTTAAGTTGTATCTAGTTTATGTCTTTATAAACTGTTGTAGATGTATATAGCCTTGCAGTAAAACAATTATTGCCACATCTTTCATTTTTTCTTTGAATAGATTTTCTTTTTTTTGAGACTGAGTTTCGCTGTTGTTACCCAGGCTGGAGTGCAATGGCACGATCTGAGCTCACTGCAACCTCTGCCTCCTGGGTTCAGGCAATTCTCCTGCCTCAGCCTCCTGAATAGCTGGGACTACGGGCATGTGCCATCATGCCCAGCTAATTTTTTGTATTTTTAGCAGAGATGGGGTTTCACCATGTTGACCAGGATGGTCTCGATCTCTTGACCTCGTGATCCACCTGCCTCGGCCTCCCAAAGTGCTGGGATTACAGGTGTGAGCCACCACACCCGGCTAAAATATAATTTTTATTTTTTAGACAGGGTCTTGCTCTGTTGCCCAGGCTGGAGTGCAGTGGCATGATCATGGCTTGCTGCTGCGTTGACCTTCTGGGCTCAAGTGATCCTCCCACCTCAGCTTCCCAAGTAGCTGGGACCACAGGCACACACCACCACAACTGGCTAATTAAAAAAAAATTTTTTTTGATAGAGATAGGGGTCTCACTATGTTGCCTAGGGCTCAAGTGATTCTCCTGCTTCTGCCTCCCAAAGTGCTGGGATTACAGGCATAAGCCACTGTGCCTGGCCTGCCACATACTCTTTCAAATAAAAATGATGAATGAGAAAAAGCAGTTTGGTCAGTTGCCATTAAAACAGTTGTGCAAGTCCTCTTCCTCAGGATAGCTGGCATACTTTCTTCCTCTGAAGCAGAGGTGTTTTATGTACGCTTCACATTTACTCAGAATAGTATAAAGAGTATAAAGACGTGTACTCGGGTTGGTTTCATAAAATAAATAATCTTTAATAAACAAAACATTATTAAATAAAACTTGGAGGCATGGTGTGAGGAATACAATGACTCTTAGTAAGTTTGATGGCACTGCCTTAATTCATGCTAATTAAGGAGCCTGTTTACCTGTGATTACTTTTATACTATCAGTTTAAGTGTCAACACAGTGAAAAAGGCAAATAAGGTCTTAATGTTATTTTGTTGAAAATAGTTTTGAGGCCAGGCGAGGTGGCTCATGCTGGTAATCCCAGCACTTTGGAAGGCCAAGACAGGTGGATCACTTGAGTCTAGGAGTTTGCGACCAACCTGAGGAACATAGTGAGATTCTATCTCTTTTTGAAATTTTAAATTAAAAATAATTAAATAAATAAAACTTAAAAAAAAAATAGTGTTGACCTATATACCCTGAGAGTATTTCAAGGACTTCTGGGGATCTGTGGACCATACTTTGAGAACTTCTATTTTGGATTCATAATATAACTGAGTGTTTGTTCATATGATTTTTTGGACATTTTATTTATTTTGCCTTTCACTTCTTCCATCCATTTATTTATTTTCTATTGATTTGTAAGAGCTTTTTATATGTATATTTGTTGCAAAGTCTCTCCCTCCTCTCCTTTGTTTTTGTTTCTGGGTATCTGTGACAGCCAGGCATGGTGGTGCACTTGTAATTTCTCTGCTGTTTGGGAGGCTGAGGCAGGAGGATCACTTAAGCCCAAGAGTTTACAGCTGCAGTGAGCTAAAATCATGCTACTGTGACAGAGCTGAGACCCTGTCTTTTTTTTTTTTTTAAGACGGAGTTTCCCTCTTGTTTCCCAGTCTGGAGTGCAGTGGTGCAATCTCAGCTCACTGCAACTTCTGCCTCCCAGGTTCAAGCGATTCTCCTGCCTCAGCCTCCCGAGTAGCTGGGGTTACAGGCATGCACTACCACACCTGGCTAATTTTATATTTTTAATAGAGATGGGGTTTCTCCATGTTGGTCAGGCTGGTCTTGAACTCCTGACCTCAGGTGATTCACCCGCCTGGGTCTCCCAAAGTGTTGGGATTACAGGTGTGAGCCACCATGCCCATTGATTTTTAAAATCTTTTTTTTTTTTTTTTTTTTTTGAGACGGAGTTTCACTTTTGTTACCCAGGCTGGAGTGCAATGGCGTGATCTCGGCTCACCGCAACCTCCGCCTCCTGGGTTCAGGCAATTCTCCTGCCTCAGCCTCCTGAGTAGCTGGAGTTACAGGCACGCGTCACCATGCCCAGCTAATTTTTTTTTGGTATTTTTAGTAGAGACGGGGTTTTACCATGTTGACCAGGATGGTCTCCATCTCTTGACCTCGTGATCCACCCGCCTTGGCCTCCCAAAGTGCTGGGATTACAGGCGTGAGCCACCGCACCCAGCCTTAAAATCAATTTTTAAAAAATTAATTAATTAATTAATTAAATTTATTTATTTTTTGAGACGGAGTTTCGCTGTTGTTACCCAGACTGGAGTACAATGGCATGATCTCCGCTCACCGCAACCTCCGCCTTCTGTGTTCAAGCAATTCTCCTGCCTCAGCCTCCCAAGTAGCTGGGACTACAGGCGCGCACCATCATGCCCAGCTAATTTTTGTATTTTTAGTGGAGATGGGGTTTCACCTCGTTGACCAGGGTGGTCTCGATCTCTTGACCTCGTCAAGATCTCTTGATCTCTTGATCCACCCACCTCGGCCTCCCAAAGTTCTGGGATTATAGGCATGAGCCACTGCGCCCGGCCTTAAAATCATTTTTAAACAGAATGAAAGCATACAGAAAAGTTTTTAGCCTTAAAAATTTTTTTTTCTGTTTTTTTGAGATGGAGTCTTACTCTGTCACCTAGGATGGAGTGCAGTGACGTGATCTCAGCTCACGTGATCTCGGCTCTGTAACCTCCGCCTCCCAGGTTCAAGCGATTCTTCTTCCTCAGCCTCCCAAGTAGCTGGGATTATTGGCGTATACCACTACACTTGGCTAATTTTTTGTATTTTTAGTAGAAATGGGGTTTCACCAGGTTGGCCAGGCTGGTCTCGAACTTCTGACCTCGGGTGCTCTACCTGCATTGGCCTCCCAGAGTGCTGGGTTTATAGGCGTGAGCCAGCACACACAGCGACCCTTTTAAGTTTTTAAAAATGCAAACATTTTAGAGGCTTAAGCTTTCAAAACAAAGGTTATTTTGGAGAAACCAAAAATTGTACTGCCCTTTTATGACAAAGTGTTGTCTGTATTCATGTCAGCAAAGAGTACTTAAACAAAAACTCAGTCTTATTAGCTTATATAGCCCTGTCTAGGCTAGTTATATCAGTTAGCATATCAGTTACATTAAAACTAGTGATAATGAAGCCAAGATCAAAGGTTTGCTTTATTGGACAGTTAGTTTCACAGCAGAAAAGACACCTCAATCTAGGTTGTATGTTTTTTTGTTTTTGTTTTTTTAATGAGATGGGGTCTCATTCTGTCACCCAGATTGGAGTACAGTGGCACAATCTTGGCTCACTGCAACCTCTGTGTCCTGGGTTCAAGCTGTTCTCCCATCTCAGCCTCCTGAGTAGCTGGGATTGCAGGTACCCACTTGGCTAATTTTGGTATTTTTGTGGAGATGGGGTTTTACAGTGTTGGCCAGGCTGATCTTGAACTCCTGACCTCAGGTGATCCTCCCACCTTGGCCTCCTGAAGTGCTGGGATTATAAGCGTGAGCCACCACGCTCAGCCCCGTCTTAGTTTTTCTAACTTAGATCTTGACTTCCTCAGAGAAAGTATAGGTGTCTGAGTAGAAATTATTCTATTGAAACAAATGAAAGATAACTCATACTCTGTTTTTTAGTGGTGCCTTAAATGTCACTTAGAAGGACCTTACCTTTAAACACACTGAACTTGATGCTGTTGTGATCACTTAATTGCTTTTTTACCTTTCCCCTTCAAATTATTAATTATTTCAGTTGAGAGAAAGTAACTCATTTTTAAAGGTGACCTGACATTTTAGATAGTCATCTTGGAACTAGATTTGAAGTTTCTTTATGCCAATGGCAATGTGTTATTTAATCTTAAACATTTATAATTTGCATTTCAATTAACCTTTTCTTAATTTCCCTATTTGGCACTTGTAAACTCATTTAAACTAGGGAAGCAATCTGTGAAGTCCTTTTTAATGTAACTGTTTAATACTCTTGATTTTTGAGGTTCTCAAGAAGGAAGACATAAATAAAATATTTATCAAGGTGTCTTGTAAGTTTCATAGAGGTATGAATATATTAAACTTATAGTCCCACATACTGTTATACTTTAGGCTGTGCAACATCAATCTTTATCAAGACCTCTTCAAAATATAAAACTTTTTTTAACTTTTAGAGATAGGGCCTTGCTCTGTCACCAGGCTGAAGTGCAGTGGCATGATCATGGCTCACTGCAGCCTCAACCTCCTGGGCTCAAGGGTCAATTGATCCTCCTGCTTCAGTCTCCTGAGTAGTTGGGACTGCAGGCATGTACCACTTTGGCTGGCTAATTTTTAAGTTTTTTGTGGAGTCGGGATCTTGGCTTTGTTACCCAGTCTGATCTCTAACTCCTTGCCTCAAGCAATCCTCCTGCCTCAGCCTCCCAAACTGCTTGGATTACAAGCATGAGCCAGTGTACCTGGCCAAGATATAAGACTTTTAAAAGGGTAAAGCTTTTATGTCAGGAGTTAAAAATTATTTTTAATCATTAAAAATTATAGCATTTGGCTGGGCACAGTGGCTCATGCCTGTAATTGCAGCACTTTGGGAGGCTAAGGCAGGTAGATCACTTGAGCTCAGGAGTTTGAGAGCAGCCTGGTCAACATGGTGAAACCCCATCTCTGCAAAAAATAGAAAGATTAGCTGGGCATGGTGGTGCCACCTGTAGTGCCAGCTACTCTGAAGGCTGAGGTGGGAGGATCACTTGAGCCCAGGAGGTCAAGGCTGTAGTGAGCTGAGATTGTACTGCTACACTCCAACCTGGGCAACAGAGCAAGACCCTTTAAGAAAATATTAATATATACTGCATTTATTCACTTCCTTCTAACTTTGTTTTATATAGTGGAACACAAAATCTCTCAGCTTTTGTTTAAAATAATTGAAAGAAATCCCAAATCTCATTAGTAATAGAGCATTACCACCCCACCCTTCCATTTTCCCATAGAAGGTAAGAACTAAAGAATGGTTTGGGAGTAGGGTATGGAGTGTTTCTGCCTTTGATACTTTATTGTAGGGCCCTTCTTTGTTGAAATGTAGAGTGTCTCTGTCTTCACTTTTTGACCTTTTTTTGTTTGTTTTCATTAAACCATTCAGAAGCAGGTATTGACCTTCTTCATGCCTGAACATATGTTGAGCTTCTTTTTTCACCCTCTTGAATGTATTTTACGTTTTTCTGACATCATTTCAGTGGATGAAGTTTTGATACTTAAAGAAATTCTGGCCAGATGCAGTGGCTCACACCTGTAATCCCAACACTTTGGGAGGCCAGGGCAGGTGGATCGTTTAAGGTCAGAAGTTCGAGACCAGCCTGGCCAACATGGAAAAACCCCGTCTCCACTAAAAATACAAAAATTAGCTGTGTATGGTGGCGGGCATCTGTAATCCCAGCTACTCAGGAGGATGAGGCAGGAGAATCACTTAAATCCAGGATGCAGAGGTTGCAGTGAGCTGAGATTGTGCCACTCACTTCAGCCTGGGTGACAGGGCAAAACCCCAGTGAAAAAAAAAAAGAAATTCTACCTTTTTTGTGACCTGAACTCTCTCTTTGCTTTTGTTATTTCTACCCCATTAGTGAAGTGTCTGACAAAAGAAGTTCATCTGTAGAATATAGCTTAGGCTTTTTGTTGTTACGTCATTTAAAAAACCCTATTGTGCATCATACATTCATTATTAATATCTTTGTATGAACAGAAATGAGATTCATCAGGAGGCATTTATTCACACCATGATGGTACTTGCTATAGGTGTGTTGGGTTATGTTATTTTGTGTAGCTTTTTAATTTGAATTTTGAATAACAGTAAATTTTTTCTAACTTGCAATATCTCCTATCTACCCCAGGGTTGGACTGGTCTGAAGAGAGTGGAGAGGAACCAGAGGACTCAGAGCAGGCCTCACCCTACCAGGTTGCATGGTCCATCCGGGAAACCCTAAGATATGAAAGACATGCGTAAGTCTTCTGTTCTATTTTTATTCTTTTTTTCTTTTTGAGATGGAGTCTCACTCTGTCGCCTAACCTCTGCCTTCCGGGCTCAAGCAACTCTCCTTTTTAGCCTCCCGAGTAGCTGGAATTACAGGTGCCCACCACTGTGCCTGACTAATATTTTTATATTTTTAGTACAGATCGGGTTTCACCATGTTGGCCAGGCTGGCTTCGAACTCCTGACCTCAAGTGATCTGTCCGCCGAGGCCTCCCAAAAGTGCTGGGATTATAGGCATGAGCTACCACTCCTGGCCCAATTTTTAACTCTTGAATGACTGCTGTAGCAGGCTGATAATTCCCCCTATATATGCTGATTTTTTTATGTTATTAGATCTAGTTTTATGTAAAATAAAGGTTCAAAAAGTTGGAAGTGAAATAGACTTCACTCCAGGAAATTGGAGGTAAAATAGATTCCACTTGGGAAGAAATGTGCTATATTGTTTGAGCAAAGCTACTCTTAAATTTTCTTGGTAAATTTGTTTCTATACCTGTCCTATTCATTATTAAAGGAATTAATTATTATAGAACTTCGAATTGGAAAGAACCTTAGAGATTAATTGATCCAATTCCCTCATTTTACAGAAGAGGAAAGCAAGGTCCACAGAGGTTGAGAAACTTGCACATGGTCTCTTGGAGGGCTACGTGGAGTCCCACTGTCTTGCTTCTCCATATCTCCTTTGCTGTGTCTGCACAGTAGCTAGAAGTAGTGCTTTTTTACTTCACCTCTATCTTCTGCAACATTGATCCATTCTTTGCTTCTACTGTGACACAGTGGTTTTTGTTTTTTAAGGATAAATATCCTGAGGGGTTTCCTTTGTACCTTCCTAATTGGAAATCTATTTGGGTATACTGACAGCTCTCTTCAGTTTTTTTTCACATGTATGTCTTAGGAGAGGAAACATTTGTCTAAGATCTGCAGAAGTTGAATACATATCCCCTTCAATGATAGTAAGAAAACACTTTTTTGGGAGACTGCTTTTAGCATTGTACAGATTCACTTGGTGCAGTTTGACAACACCAAGATAGATCCTTGTCTTTGGGGCCAAAAAATGACTCACTTACTCAGCTAATTATTTATTTAAAATGTTGTGGTTTGAATAGATATTCAGCAATATAGAGGGAGACCAACTGTCTGTGATGGTTTTTGAATTTATAGGATTAAAAATGTGATTTGTTAGTATACCCAGAGGTGATTAGGCTTAGGGAACTGATTCCCTGGAGTCTAATCTGAACACTAAAATGTACACATAATGAGAAGTATAATCATCAAGTAGTACAAATGGTCACTGAACAAAATAACACAGGAAGCAAATTATCATCAGAAGCTTATTTGAACATGGAATTAGAGCAAGTAGGTTAGTTGGATTTTAGTAATGGTCAGTGTCTTAAATTATAATAGCATGATGCATCCCACTCTTGGGATTTATTTCCCATCTAGTAGTTCCTGTCTCAATTACCCCTTAGATAGTATTGGAGAATGTTACACCTTTTTTTCTTACTCTGAGGTGCCATTTTATATGTCATTCAAGACTATTTCCTTACCATTAACAGATTCTTTCCGATACAGTACAATAGAGTCAGTTGAGCTTAAGCTTTTTAGTTATAGATACCATCAGTCATACTTCCTAACGGTAATTCATATCAGCTTAATTTGACTTATGATATTTTGGGTTAATTTTACAAATCCAGCAAAAACCTGGTACATGGGAAATTATTATTTCCATAATAATTGGTTATTATCATTGGTTAATAAATGGTTATTATCATTTTAAATTTAATTCTCAAGGTAACCTTGACATCAGTATTGAGAGTATATGCTTTTGATTGGAAACAATGTATATTCTATTCTGCCTTCTATTCTTGCAGAGTTATCAAAATACTTCTTTTGTCGTTTTAGATTTGTGGCCCTCCTCATTTTTCTTTATCTCCATAGCATGTTACTTTCTTGGCCACTCTTGTAGCTTGCTTCCTCTTTGACTACCACCATACTCCGCTCTCCTGATTCTTCTCCTTTACTCTGTCTTCCTCTCCCACCCCTCTTTTTTGAAACAGATATTTATCCTTACTTCTTCCCAGCTGTTGTTGTTTTCATCTTTTCCCCTTCATTCTTTTCCTTCACTCGGTTATTCATTTTTCATACATTTGTCGTTTACTTATTCAGCACATTCTTGTTGGGCTCTTACAATGCTACAGTCATGGAGCACTCTCTATTTTTAATGTTGGGTAAAACAGAGATTGAATCAGTTTACCCACCTGTCTATGCCTATAATTCCACATTTGTATCTGCCACTCTGCCCTCTAAGAGGAATCTCTGTCCTGTATTTTATTTATTTATTTATTTATTTATTTTGGGGTGGGGGGAAGGCAGGAAGGAAGGGAATAAGGACGGTAGGGAGGAAGGAAGGGATGAAGCAAGGAAGGAAGGGAGGAAGCGGGGAGGGAGGGAGGGAAGGGAAGAAAGGAAATCAAGCAATGAAAGAGACATTGCCGACCTGGATCTAGAGGTTTACAAGTTGATTTCTTTTTTTTTTTTGAGAGAAGGAAAGAAAAAAAAAAATAAGTAAAGGAGAGGAAGAAAGAGGAAGAGAAAGAGGGAGAGTAAATGGAAATATTGCTTTATTTTGAAAAAAATTGGGTATTAATAATGGCCAATCAATGTTTCATTTAAACTAATGGGTAGGTGTGATGTGGTATTGACAAGAATGTATATTTTGTGTATTTGAAGTGGAGAGCTCTATAAATATTTATTAAGTTTACTTGTTCTGGATTTGAGTTCGAGTCCTTGATATCCTTATTAATTTTCTGTCTCATTGAATCTAAGTCTCCTATCTGGGTGTTAGGATCGTTAGCTCTTGTTGTTGCATTGATCCTTTTACAACTATATCTTTGTTGCTTTAAAATCTATTTTATCTGATACAAGAATTGCAACTCCTGCTTTTTATTTATTATTTATTTTTGCTCTCCATTTGGTTGGTAAATCTTTCTCCATCCCTTTGTTTTGAGTCTTTGTGTATCCTTGCATGTGAAACAGGTCTGGATGTAACATGCCGTTGGGTTTTGGCTGTGTCTTTTGATTGGGAATTCAGTCAATTTAAATTTAGGGTTACTGCCATTTGATGTTGACTGGCTGTTTTATCCATTTGTTGGTGTAAATTCTTCTTTATGTTGGTGCTCTTTATTTTTTGGTGTATTTTTAGAAAGGCTAATACTGGTTGTTTCTTTCTGTGTGTAATGCTTCTTTCAGAAGCTCTTGTAAAGCAGGCCTGGTGGTAATAAAATCTCTGAGTTCTTGCTTGTTCATAAAAGATTTTATTTTTCCTTCAGTTGTGAAGCTTAGTTTGGCTGGATATGAAATTCTGGGCTGAAGGTTCTGTTCTTTGAGGATGTTGAATATTGGCCCCCACTCTCTTCTGGCCTGTAGAGTTTCTGCCAAGAGATCTGCCATAAGTCTGATAGGCTTGCCTTTGTGGGTAATATGACCTTTCTCTCTGGCTGCCCTTAGTATCCTCTCCTTCGTTTCGACCCTGGTGAATCTAACGATTATGTGCCTTGGGGTTGCTCTTCTTGAGGAATATTTTTGTGGTGTTCTCTGTATTACCTGGGGTTGAATGTTGACCTGCTTTGCTAGTTTAGGAAAATTTTCCTGAATAATATCCTGAAGGGTATTTTCCAGCTTGGATTCATTCTCTCCGTCGCATTCAGGTACACCTATCAAACGTAAATTTGGTCTTTTCACATAGTCCCACATTTCTTGGAGACTTTGCTCATTCCTTTTTATCCTTTTTTCTCTAATCTTTTCTTCACGTTTTATTTCATTAAGTTGGACTTTGACCTCTGATATCCCTTCTTCTGCTTGAACAATTCGAGTGTTTAAACCTGTGCATACTTCTCAGAGTTCCTGTATTGTATTCTTCATTTCCATTAATTCACTCATACTCCTCTCTAAGTTGTCTATTCTCAATAGGATTTCATCAAACCTTTTTTCAAAGTTCCTAGTTTCTTTACGTTGGGCTACAACATGTTCTTTTAACTCACTGAAGTTTGTTATTATTCATTCCTTGAAGAGTGATTCTGTCATCAGGAGGCGCTCGTTCTCCATCAAGCCTTGTTCCATTGTTGATGTGGAACTGTGATCATCTTTAGAGGGAGAGGCGTTCTGACTTTGAGTATTCTCAGCTTTTTTACGCTGGTTTCTTCCCGTCATTGTAAATTTATCCTCCTGTCTCTTTGAAATTACCAACTTTCAGATTAGGTCTCTTGAGTGGATGTCCAGGTTGTTAGTTCCCCGGGCCAGAGCAGCGGCGTTAAAACTGATGGTGCTTTTCTGCCCAGGATTCTCCTGTCTGGCTTCCTTCTTGTTTCCGCAGTAGGCGACTCTGCCTTCCCGGGGCTCCAAACCTTGGTCAGAAGGGGAACCGGTCCGGTTTACTCTGCGCCGAGCGCTGCCGAGTCAAGGTGCTGGCGGAACCGCTGCGCCGACCACGAGAGTCGCGCTGGCGACTCGTGTGTTTCCACCACTGGGGGATCTTCTGCTCCGTGAGCGACCAGACTTTGTCTGAAAGTGTGGCGTCCTCTAGTTCTCCGCGTCTTCCCTGAGAGCTGCAATCCCGGGATGTTAGCGATCGGCCATCTTGGATCGTTCTCCTCTGTCCTGTATTTTAATTAATTCATTCATTAAATTTTTGAAACAGGAGTTTTGCTCTGCCCAGGGTAGATAGAGTGCGGTGACATGATCACAGCTCACTGCAATCTTGAATTCCCAGGCTCAAGCCATCCTCCCACCATAGCCTCTCGAGTAGCTGGAACTACTATACCACCACGTTTGGCTAATTTTAAAATTTTTTGTAGAGATGGGCTCTTGCCAGGTTGGTCTCAAACTTCTGATCTCTAGGGATCCTCCTGCTTTGGCCTCCCAAAATGTTGGGATTATAAGCATGAGCCACCATGCCTGACCTGTACTGTATTTTAAACTTCCATCTTTATTCCAATTTCTTGTTGAAGCTACTTGTCATTTATTGTACCTTGCTGTGTTTAAGTGTGGTAGAAAATGTCAAGCTGTAGAAAACTGGCCTTACCTGGCTTGGCGCAGTGGCTCACGCCTATAATCTCAGCACTTTGGGAGGCCAAGGCAGGTGGATCATGAGGTCAGGAGTTCGAGATCAGCATGACCAGCAAGGTGAAATCCCGTCTCTACTAAAAATACAAAAATTAGCTGGGTGTGGTGGTAGCATACCTATAATCTGAGCTACTCAGGAGGCTGAGGCAGGAGAATTGCTTGAACCCAGGAGGCGGAGGTTGCAATGAGCTGAGATTGCACCACTGCACTCCAGCCTGGGCGACAGTGCAAGACTCCATCTCAAAAAAAAAAGAAAAAGAAAAGGAAAAAAAAGAAAGAAAATTGGCCCTACCTAGGCTATTCATTATATTTTCAAGAGGATGTTGCCATTCAAATGCTTCAATGAGGTCATTGAGTTTTTAAAAGAAAAAGGACAGTGATCTGGCCACCAAGTTTGTGCCTAAAGAACCTCTTTGTGAGTTTTCTTGCTAATCCAGGATTGTACCTTAAGGAATTTTTTTTGTTTGTTTGTTTTGAATCAGGGTCTTACCCTATCACCCAGGCTGGAGCACAGTGGCTAGATCATAGCTCAAGGCAGGCTCAACTTCCTGGGCTCAAGTGATCCTCTTGCTTCAGCCTTCTGAGTAGCTAGGACTACAAGTGCAGGCCACCGTTTTAAAATTTTTGTAGAGATAGGGTCTTAACTGTGTTGCCAAGGCTGGTCTCAAACTTCTTGCTTCAAGGAGTCCTCCTGCCTTGACCTTTGAAAGTATAGGGATTACAGGCATGAGCCGCTATACCTGTCCCTAAAGGATTCTTTTTTTTTTTTTTGAAACGGACTCTCACTCTGTCATCCAGGCTGGAGTATAATGGCATGATCTTGGCTCATTGCAGTCTCCCCTCCGCACCGAATTCAAGTGATCCCCCTGCCTGAGCCTCCCAAGTAGTTGGGACTACAGGCACCCACCACCATGCCCGGCTAATTTTTGTATTTTTAGTAGAGATGGGATTTCACCATGTTGGCCAGGCTGGTCTTGAACTCCTGACCTCAGGGGATCCACCTACCTCGGCCTCCCAAAATGCTAGGATTACAGACGTGAGCCACCTTTTAATCTTGCTTTTGGTTTCTTTGATTCTCTTTATTTTTATATTTTTATTTATTTATTATTTATTATTTTTATTTTTGGGGGATGGAGTTTTGCTCTTGTTACCCAGGCTGGAGTGCAGTGGATCCCAGCTCAATGCAACCTCCACCTCCTGGGTTCAAGCAATTCTCCTGCCTCAGCTTCCCAAATAGCTGGGACTACAGGCGCACGCCACCATGCCCAGCTAATTTTTGTATTTTTAGTAGAGACGGGGTTTCACCATGTTGACCAGGATGGTCTCGATATCTTGACTTCATGATCCACCCGCCTCGGCCTCCCAAAGTGCTGAGATTATAGGCGTGAGCCACCGCACCCGGTCCTATTTTCATATTTTTAATTTCATTGCTTTCTGTTATAATTTCTGTTATTTCCTTCTGCTTGTTTTGGGTTTCATTTGCTTGACTTTTTGTAGTTTTTAAGGTGACAGTTTAAATCAGTTGTCTGAGATCATTCTTATTTTCTAATATTGACTCCTCGTTTTACATTTCCTCTAAGCACTGTTTATAGCTGTGTCCCACAGATTTTAATAAGACATTTTCATTGTTATTCAGTTCAGAATACTTTTTTTGAGACAAGGTTTTACTCTGTCACCCCGGCTGGAGTTCAGTGGCATGATTATGGCTCACCACAGCCTTGACCTCCTGGCTTAAGAGATCCTCCCATGTCAGCCTCCTGAGTGACTGATATCATAGACATGTGCTACCACCCATGGCTGATTTTTTTTTTTTTTTTCTTGTAAAGATGGGATCTCAAACTCCTGGGCTCAAGTGATCCTCCCATCTTGACCTCCCTAAATGCTAGGATTACAGGCATGAGCCACTGTGCTCAGCTCCAAAATACTTTGTAATATCCCTTCTGATTTCTTGTTTGATCTATGGGCTATTTAGAACTTATATTTACTTTTTGAATATTTTGGTGTTTCCCAGATACTGATTTCTAGTTCAATTCTGTGATCAGAAGCCACATTTGAATATAGTATTCTATAAATGTAAATTAGATCAAGTTGGTTAATAGTGTTGTTCATGTCTTCTACATCTGTGGTGATGTTTGTCAATTTATTATATCAATTACTGAGAAAAGGATCTTGAAATCTCTTAGTGAATTTGATTATTTCTCCTTTTGAGTCTGTCATTGTTTATTTCTCACATTATATATTTCTGTTATTAGATGCATAATTGTTTAAGATTGTTTTGTCCTCTTGATGAAGTGACCTCTTTATTGTTATAAAATGGCCCTTTATATCCCAGTAACAGTGTTTGCTCTGAGATCTTTCCTTATGTAGCATTAACACAGCTACTTCGTTTTTCTTTTGATTAGTGAAAGCTTGGTATCTTTTTCAGTCCTTTTGCTTTTAACCTGTTTGTGTCTTTATATTTAAAGTGAGTTTCTTATTGGCAATGTATTACTGGGTCTTGCTTTTCTATCTCCTCTGACAGTCTCTACTTTTTATTTGGAGTATTTAGACAAATTCAATATGATATTGATATTATTGGGTTTAAATTTACTGTCTTTTGTATTTGTCTCATCTATTCTTTGTTCTTTTCTCACTTTTAAAATTATTTTTATGATTGTATTTTATCTCTTCATAGCTTATTAGGTGTATTCGTATGGTTTGTTTTTGTAGTAGTTGTTGTAGGGTTTATATTATACATCTTTAATTACTACAGTCTGCCTTCAAGTGTTAAACCACTTCACATGTCAGAACCTGTAACAGTGTCCTTTCATTGCTACTCATTTATCTACTCTTGACAGTGCCTGCTTTTTACTTGGAGTGTTTAGACCAATTGAATTTAATGTTATCATTTGTATTACTGCATTTATTTAATTTTTGAGACAGAAACAAAATATTGAAAACTGTAGCTTCTGGAAGAACTGCTTGTTCTTGCCCGTCTTGTATCTCTCTTTGAACTTGACCTTGGCTTCCCTTTGGACCTTGTGTTGAAGAGCAGGATCTCTGAAGATCCTTGTCATCCTTGTTGATGACAGTTTTGTGTAAGGGGCTATCCACAGAGTACGTTGTAGGCATAAGATGATTGTAGTTATAAACCTTCACAAAAGACTCGATCTTTGACCTCTTGGTAATCTTTTCGCCCATGGCAGCTGTCACTTTGCGGGGATAGTAATCAATTCCAACCACCAGAGCTTGAATTTAGGGCCAGCCTGAGGTATTGTTTATGATGACAGCTTTGTGTCCAGCCAGAATAGTGCTGGCCAGGACCAGCACCAGCACCACTTTCCCAGGTTTCATGCACTTGCCCATTTTGACAGCAACCACTAAGGGCTACATCAGAAAGGAAGGAAGGCTGTTATTGCATTTACATCTAACGTATTAATTCTTATTTAAATGTTTTAGTATAATTTACTAGTGAAGCCATCTGGTCCTGGGCTTTTTTTTTATTTTTGAGACAAGAGTCTTACTCTGTCATCCAGGCTGGAGTGCAGTGGCATGATTTAGGTTCACTAAATCACCTGAGTTCCAGCGAGTCTCCTGCCTCAGCTTCCTGAGTAGCTGGTATTATGGCCATTCTTGCAGGAGTGAGATGGTATAGTATTGTGGTTTTGATTTGCATTTCTCTGCAAATCAGTTTTGCAATTAGTGATGTTGAGCATTTTTTTTCATGTTTGCTGGCCATTTGTTTATCTTCTTTTGAGAATTGTGTATTCATGTCCTTAGCCCACTTTTTAATGGGATTGTTTGTTTTTTCCTTAGTGATTTGTTTGAGATCATTTTGTGGATTCTGGATATTAGTCTTTTGTCAGATGTATAGATGGTGAAGAGTTTCTCCCACTCTGTGCGTTGTCTGTTTACTCTGCTGACTTCTTTTTTCTGTGCAGAAGCACTTTAATTATGTCTCAGCTGTTTATCTTTGTTTTTATTGTATTTGCTTTTGGATTCTTGGTCATTAACTCATTGCCTAAGCCAGTGTCTGGAAGTTATCTTCTAAGTATCGTCTAAAGTTTTAATAGTTTCAGATGTTAGATTTAAGTCCTTAATTAATCTTGAGTTGATTTTTGTGTAGGATGAGAGATGAGGAGCCAGTTTCATTCTCCTACATGTGGCTAGCCAATTATCCCAGCACCATTTGTTGAAAAGTATTCTTTCCCCACTGTATGTTTTTGTTTGCTTTGTCAAAGATTACTTGGCTGTGAGTATTTAAGTTTATTTATGGGTTCTGTATTCTTTTCCATTGGTCTATGTGCCTATTTTTATACCAGTATCATACTGTTTTGGTTACTATGGCCTTTTAGTATAGTTTGAAATTGGGTAGTGTGCTGCCTCCAGATTTGTTCTTTCTGCTTAGTCTTGTGTTGGCTATGTGGGCTATTTTTTGATTCCATATGAATTTTAGAACTTTTTTTTCTAATTCTGTGAAGAATAATGGTGGTATTTTGGTGGGGATTGTGTTGAATTTGTAGATTGCTTCTGGCAGTATGGTTATTTTCTTCTTTTTTTTTTTTTAGATGGAGTTTCACTCTGTCACTTAGGCTGGAGTGCAAGTGGCACAATCTCGGCTCACTGTAACCTCTGCCTCCCAGGTTCAGGAGATTCTTCTGCCTCAGCCTCCCGAGTAGCTGGGACTACAGGCACCTGCCTCCATGCTTTGCTAATTTTTGTATTTTAAATGGAGACAGGGTTTCAATATGTTGGCCAGGCTGGTCTCAAACTTCTGACCATGTGATCTGCCTGCCTCAGCCTCCATAAGTACTGGGATTACAGGCATGGTCCCTGGCATTTATTTATTTATTTACTTACTTTTTGGACAGTGTGGTCATTTTCACAATATTGATTCTACCCATCCATGAACATGGGATGTGTTTCCGTTTGTCTGTGTCATCCATGATTTCTTTTAGCAGTGTTTTGTAGTTTTCCTTGTAGAGGTCTTTTGCCTTTTTTTTTTAGGTATATTCCTAAGTTGTTGTTTTTTTTTCTTTTTTACAGCTATAGTAAAAGGGGTTCAGGCCAGGTGCAGTGGCTCACGCTTATAATCCCAGCACTTTGGGATGCCAAGGCAGGCAGATCACAAGGTCAGGAGATCAAGATCATCCTGGCCAACATGGTGAAACCTTGTCTCTACTAAAAGATAAAACATTAGCCTGGCGTGGTGGTGCTTGTCTGTCTTTCCAGCTACTTGGGAGGCTGAGGCAGGGGAGGCTTGAACCCAGGAGGTGGAGTGAGCTGAGATTGCACTACTGCACTCCAGCCTGGCAATGGAGCAAGACTCCATCTCAAAAACAAAAACAAAAAGAGGTGGGGTTTGAGTTCTTGATTTGATTCTCCGCTTGGTTGCTGTTGGTATAGAGAAGAGCTACTGATTGGTGTATATTAATCTTGTATCCTGATACTTTGCTGAATTCTTTTATCAGTTCTAGGAACATTTTGGAGGAGTCCTAATGGTTTTTGAGGGTAAATGATCAGATCATCAGCAAACAGTGATAGTTTGACTTCCTCTTTACTGATTTGGGTGCCCTTTATTTCCTTCTCTTATCTAATTGCTCTGGCTAGGACTTCCAGTATTATGCTGTAGAGGAGTGTGAAAGTGGGCATCCTTGTCTTGTTCCAGTTCTCAGAGGGCATGCTTTCAACTTTTCCCCATTCGGTATTATGTTGGCTGTGGATTTTTCATAGATGGCTTTTATTACATTGAGGTATTTCTCTTGAATACTGATTTTGCTGTGAGTTTTAATCATAAAGCGATGCTAGATTTTGTCAAATGCTTTTTCTGCATCCATTGAGATGATCATGTGATTTTTATTTTGAATTCTGTTTATGTGGTGTATCACATTTATTGACTTGCGGATGTTAAACCGTCCCTGCATCCCTGGTGTGAAACCCACTTGACCATGGTGAATTATCTTTTTGATATGTTATTGACTTTGGTTAGCTAGTATTTTCTTAAAAATGTTAGCATCTACGTTCATCAGGGATATTGGTTTGTAGTTTTCTTTTCTGGTTATGTCCTAGTTTTGGTATTAAGGTGATGCTGGCTTCATAGAATGAATTAGGGAGGGTTCTTTCTTTCTCTATCTTGTGAGATAGTGTCAAAAAGATTGGTACCAATTCTTCTTTGAATGTCTGGTAGAAGTCTGCTTAAATGCGTCTAGTCCTGGACAGTTTTTTGTTGGTAATTTAAAAATTACCACTTCATTCTTGCTGCTTGTTACTGGTCTGTTCAGGGTATCTAATTTTTCTTGATTTAGGCTAGGAGGGTTGTATTTTTCCAGGAATTTATCCATCTCTTCTAGGTTTTCTAGTTTATATATGTAAAGGTGTTCATAGTAGCCTTGAATGATCTTTTATATTTCATTGGTGTCAGTTAGATCTCCTGTTTTGTTTTTTAGTAAGGTTATTTGTTTTCTCTCTTCTTTTCTTGGTTAATCTTACTAATATTCTATCAATTTTATTTATCTTTTCAAAGAACCAGCTTTTTGTTTCATTTATCTTTTGTATTTTTTTGTTGTTGTTTCAATTTCATTTATTTCTGCTCTGATATTGGTTATTTCCTTTCTTCTGCTGGGTTTGGGTTTAGTTTGTTCTTGTTTCTCTAGTTCCTTGAGGTATGACTTTAGAATGTCAGTTTGTGCTTTTTCAGTCTTTTTGATGTAGGCATTTAGGGCTATGAACTTTTAGCACCGCCTTTACTGCATTTGAGAGGTTGTGTCATTATTATCATTATTATCATGGAAATAAAATGTCCATCTTATTTCGTTTTTGACCCAGTGCTCTTTCAGGAACAGGTTATTTAATTTCCATGTATTTGCATAGCTTTGAAGGTTCCTTTTGGGTTTGATTTCCAGTTTTATTCCACTGTAGTCTGAGAGAGTGCTTGATATAATTTCAATTTTCTTAAATTTACTGAGGCTCATTTTGTGACCTAGCATGTGGTCTATCTTGGAGGAAGTTCCCTGCGCTGTTGAATAGAATGTGTATTCTGCGGTTGTTGGACAAGGCCTTTTACCATTATATAATGTCCCTGTTTGTCTCTTTTAACTGCTGTGCTTTAAAGTTTGTTTTGTCTGATATAAAAATAGTTACCTCTGCTGCTTTTGGTGTCCATTTGCGAAATGCCTTTTTCTGCACCTTTTCTTTAAATTTATGTGAGTCCTTATATGTTAGGAGAGTCTCCCGAAGGCAGCAGATAGTTGGTGGGTGAATTCTTATCTATTCTGTGGTTCTGAATCTTTTAAGTTGAGCATTTAGGCCATTTGCATTCAATGTTAGTATTGAAATGTGAGGTGCCATTGCCTTCATTTTGCTCTTTGTTGCCTATATACATTGGTTTTTGCTTTCTAACTTGTATTTTTGTTTTATAGGTCCTGCGTGATTTATGCTTTAAAGAGGTTCTGTTTTGATGTGTTTCCAGGATTTGTTTCAAGATTTAGAGCTCCTTTTAGCAGTTCTTGTAGTAATGGTAGTTTGGTAATGGCAAATTCTTTTGGCATTTGTTTGTCTGAAAGGACTGTCATTCCTTCATATATGATTAGTTTTGCTGGATACAAAATTCTTGGCTGATAATTGTTTTGTTTAAGGAGGTTGAAGAAAGGGCCCCAGTCCCTTTAGCTTGTAGGGTTTCTCCTGAGAAATCTGTTAATCTTGGGTTCAAGATCCCTGTGATGTTAGGCAGGTTACCCAGTGCTTCTGTCTCACAGCTCTTAAGATTCTTTCCTTTGTCTTAACTTTGGATAACCTGATGACAGTGTGTATAGGTGCAGGTTCCCAGGTCAGTGGAGTTGTATACCTAGGAGTATTATGGCTGCCTCTGCTGAATCATTCAAGTTGTCAGGGAAGTGGAGGAAAGCTGGCAGTCATAGGCCTCACCCAACTCCCGTCCAATCCAAAGGGCCAGCCTCTCTCCCACCATGCCCTGCCTAACAGCCCCATGTGTTTCCAGGCAGTGGGCAAGCAGGGCTTGAGAACTTGCCCCAGGCTACCTGCCTCCTAGCTGCAAAAGAAAAGGGCTTTGGTTCTTTCCCCACCTCTGGAGTCTGCACATGGGATTTGCGCCCTCCCCCAAGTTCTGGCCAGGAGGGTTCTTGCCAGGTTCAAATTGTTACAAAGTTCAGCTGGAGATTTTCTTCTCTCTGTGGCATTTTCCCCATGCCTCTGGCTGCCCTCCTGAAAGATCCCTATGATGCCAGGTAGGAATGGCCTGCTAAGGGACCCAGTGAGCTCTTAGAGCCTCTCCTTCTTCTTCCTCTACCCTTGTAATTCACTCGGCTCTCTAAGTTGACTCAGCTCCAGGTAAGATTGGAAACTTCTACAAACTAGACCTTCAGTTTCCCCAGCGCGGTGTGTGTTCCCAGTTCCCAAATACTTTGGGCACTCACAGTATTTGGGATGTCTCTCGGGTCTTGCAGGAGCAGTCTACTTCCTTCAGATGGTCTGTGGGTCCTCTTGGGATTCCTATTTGTTTTTGCAATTGTTTTGGAGCTAAAATTCACGATGCAAGCCTCTGCACTCTGCTCTGTCCGTCCAAGTCAGAGATGCAGTCCAGTCCTGCATTGCATTGCCATGGTGATCACCAGTATCTTCTCTATTTTAAGCCAGTCCTGGCAGTAAAGTGCCATCTGGGTCTAGTGCATGAGGGGTGTGCAGCACAGGAGGCAGGCAGGGCCAGGCAATGGTTGCAGTGCTGTCCTAAGAGTGGGACTGGAGCCAGGGGACACTGAAGTGGCGATAATGGTTAGGGGGGGCGCAGATTTTCGCAACTGATTATTCATCCAAGCTTTACCTTCCCTTTAAGACCTGCCCTTTCTCTCCATTTACTTTTTCTATGAATGAGACATCCAGTTTTCTAGTTATGTAGATTTAAAGCCATTGAGTCATTGACTTTCTAATCCTTCATATTGAGTCACCAAAGTGAGTTACTTCTCTTATGATAATGACCCTTATATGTCTTGCTTTGTTTGTTTTTAGACAGGAGTCTGTTGCCCAGGCTGGAGTGCAGTGGCGTGATCTTGGCTCACTGCAACCTTCGCCTCCTGGGTTCAAGCAATTCTCCTGCGTCCGCCTCCCAAGTAGCTGGGACTACAGGCATGGCTAATTTTTTTGTATTTTTAGTTCTTTGCTTTATACATGATGCTACTGTCCTCCAGTCTTCCTTAGTGGAAACTGCTGCCTGCTTATTGTCCCTTCCCTGGTCCTTGCTAGCTTGCAAAGCTTGTCTTTTATACATGCAGATTGCTTCACGCTCTCCAGTCCTGCTTCTTCCATCCTAGCATGGATCATTGTTACTTACCTCTTACCTAGAGTTTCACAGTAATTTTTTAACCATCTTCCTCTCTTTATTTTATATCTGCTGCTGACTGTAATCATTGTCATGGCACATCTCTGTTACTGTATTTTCTTAACCATTACAAAGCTTAGCAGTTAGGATTGCAGAATTTAAAAAATTACGAGGTTTCTGCCTTGCCTGTGGAATAAAGGTTAAACTCTTTAATTTGACATTTAGGTTTAGAAAGCTAAACTTACCTCCGGGCGTGGTGGCTCACGCCTGGAATCCCAGCACTTTGGGAGGCCAAGGCAGGTGGATCACGAGGTCAAGAGATCGAGACCATCCTGGTCAACCTGGTGAAACCCCATCTCTACTAAAAATACAAAAAATTAGCTGGGCATGGTGGTACGTGCCTGTAATCCCAGCTACTCAGGAGGCTGAGGCAGGAGAATTGCCTGAACCCAGGAGGCGGAGGTCGCGGTGAGCCGAGATTGCGCCGTTACACTCCAGCCTGGGTAACAAGAGCGAAACTCTGTCTCCAAAAAAAAAAAAAGACCGCTAAACTTACCTATCATTATTCCCTTACAGACCCAATACCTTAGCCAAACCAAGTTACTTACATTCTTGCTGTTCACCATCCTGTCTATCTCTTTATCTTGGATTATGCGTTCTATTTGTCTGAGGTCCTCTTTCTTCAGGGCTCATTTCTGCTGTCACCTCCTCTGCAAAGCCTTTCTTTCCTTCCAGCAGAGTCTTTTTTTTTTTTCCCGAGACAAAGTTTTGCTTTGTCACCCAGGATGGAGTGTGCTGCTGCGATTTCAGCTCACTGCAACCTCTGCCTCCTGGGTTCAAGCAATTCTCCTGCCTCAGCCTCCCGAGTAGCTGGGACTATAGGTGCACGCCACCATGCCCAGCTAATTTTTGTATTTTTAGTAGAGACGGGGTTTCACCATGTTGACCAGGATGGTCTCGATCTCTTGACCTCGTGATCCACCCGCCTTGGCCACGCAAAGTACTGGAATTATAGGCGCGAGCCACCGCGCCCGGCCCGAAACTCTTGACCTCAAGTGATCTGCCCACCTTGGCCTCCCAAAGTGCTGAGATTATAGGAGTGAGCCACCAGGCCTAGCCCCTCCAGCTGTCTTTCCAGTGAACTTCAGTAATACCATACCTAGACCTCTGTTGTGGTGCTTTACTATTCTCTATCTTGTGTGAAATATATTTATCACACTTGCTAGTTCTGTGAGAACTCCCAAGTGTAGACCTACTGTCAGAGGTCAGGGAAAAATTCAAAATGAAGAATCCTGGGCCCTATACCATTGTGATTCTGGTACAGTAGACTTGGCGTAGGTCCTAGGAATCTGAAACTTTTAAGTGTTCCCAGATTTTTCTTATTTGTGGTCAGATATTTGAATCATTGGCCCATCTGCCCCACTAATTAACTTATAAAAGTAGTTACTGATTTTATTATTTTTGTTTGTTTGTTTTTTGAGACAGAGTCCCACTGTCTTGGCCAGGCTGGGGTGCAGTGGCATGAACTCAGCTCACTGCAACCTTCATCTCCTGGGCTCAAGCAATTCTTTTGCCTCGGCCTCCCAAGTAGCTGGGATTATAGGCGTGTGCCACCATGCCCAGCTAATTTTTGTATTTTTAGTAGACACGGGGTTTTACCATGTTGGCCTGGCTGGTATTGAACTCCTGATCTCAGGTAATCCTCCTGCTTTGGCTTCCTAAAGTGCTGGGATTACAGTCATGTGCCACAGCGCCCAGCCACGGATTTTATTCTTTCTTGGATTGTTTTAACTTCTGGGAAGTGTCTTGTCTAAATTGCATTATAAACTTTGAAACCTTTGTCTCTCTTCTGTAGTACTGAGCATAATAGATACACAGTAAATGTTGAGTGTTGAATAAATGAAAAGATTGAAGTAAAATCCTTCCGTTTGTAGATCTGTAGTAAAAAGTATACTGATGAGAATGTTCTTAGGAGAGGACTAAACAGAAGTTTAGCTGGGCACGGTGGCTCACACCTGCAATTCCAGCACTTTGGGAGGCTGAGGCAGGCGGATCACCTGAGGTCGGGAGACAGAGACCAGCCTGACTAACATGGAGAAACCCTGTCTCTACTAAAAATACAAAATTAGCCAGTCATAGTGGCGCATGTCTGAAATTGCAGCTACTCAGGAGGCTGAGGCAGGAGAATTGCTTGAACCCAGGAGGTGGAGGTTGTGGTGAGCCGAGATCACACCATTGCCATCCAGCCTGAGCAACAAGAGTGAAACTTCATCTCAAAAAAAAAAAAAATTAGAAGTTTATACAGTAGCCTGTTATAGGCTGTGCTGAAGAAAAGAATAATAATATCACTTAAGAGAAACCAAGCAATGAATAGCAGAAGATTAGTATGATAATACATAGTCCATGGTGTCACATGTGTGGTATTTACTCAAGATAGAAGAGAAAGAAGCTAAAACAACAGTTCAGTAGGCAGTATTTCTAATGGTAAAAAGTCAGATCACATTTGTTCTATAGAAAAGTGGCCTTTTAAACCTCGCTGGCGGTAGGTATTGCTAACTAAGCTCAGCATCCTTCCTTGTTGAGCTTAGATGTTCCGTCAGCATCATTTCCACATAGCCTTTCAGCCAGGACACCAATCAATCACATTATTAGCATGTGATGGAAAATCCTGTATGTAATCCCTGATTTAGTAAATGCTGTTTAGGATGATAATTCCATAGTTTAAAAAAAATACATGGTAGAATTAATGTGATCCCTACAACCAAAATTCTCTAGGCACTTAGCAAGAAAAAGGTAGTTAAAAACCAGAATGTTGAAAAGGGCAGCTCTTAGATAGTAGACTGTTAGGATTCACTACTTGATTTCTGGTAGGAGCTTCTTTTATGAAGTTATGCTGTGTGATTCCTCATAACTGTCATGTCATTTACTCAGACTTTTTAAAAGTAAAGATAAAGAAACGAATTGTTTTCTCAAGAGTCTCTAGTCACTTAAAATTTAGAAGACACTCATATATTAAGTGTCTACTGATTCCAAGCTGTTTTGGAAAACACTGGATTAACGCTATCCTTATTGTTGAAATACTGTACTTATTTTTAGCTCTACTGGAATTCTCTTACTCTAATTATGTTAAGTACCTGCTTACATGCCACGAAAGTTTTAAACCTGTGCACTCAGCCACACTTCCTAATTCTCTTTTCCCCTGCCTAAAATGAACCTAATGTGTAATCAGGTTTTCATTTCTCTCCCTGTACTTTCCAGGTCAGATGATGATGATGCGGAGAGTAGGAGCTCCAGGGTGACCCAACTTTGCACTTACTTTCAGCAGAAATATAAGCACCTCTGCCGCCTGGAGCGGGCAGAAGCTCGTCAAAAGAAATGCCGGCATACGTTTAGGAAAGCTTTGCTGCAGGCAGCCAGTAAAGAACCAGAATGCACTGGTCAGTTAATACAAGAACTGCGGAGAGCTGCATGCAGCGGAACCAGGTGAGAGCTGTGCACAGCTACCTGTTCCTAAGGGGCTCGTCTCAGTTTGTTTTCTTGATTTTGTGAGAGGATAGTTGGAGCACAAGGGGAGATAGCCACTGAGTCCCAAATATTTAAGCATTGTATTTTGGTTTTCTTGCTTTGTTAAAGTGCTACAGGTGGCAAAATAATATTACCATGACTTAACAGTGAAAGTAAAGCATTACTAACATTTTGCTGAAATTTGATTAGAATTTATTCATTGAAGATTTGAGAAGGTTACCTGGCTTAAAAAAATACAAAGCTTAGAAATTTCATGTTATTTAAAAGTAACAGTTATAGTTTTTTAACTACATAAGCAGTATTTCATGTTTATTTACTTGTGTTATTTCAGTTTCTTTTCTGTGTTGGTTTTTTGTTTTTAGAGACAAGGTCTTGCTCTGTTGCCCAGGCTGGAGTGCAGTTGTGTTATCATAGCTCACTGCAGCCTCAAACTCCTGGGCTCAAATGATCCTCCCAGCTTAGCCTCCTGAGTAGCTGGGACCATAGGCATGTGAAACCTTACCCAGCTAATTAAAACAAAAATTTTTTTTTTGTAGAGATGAGGATGACAGAGGGAGACTTCCTCAAAAAATAAAATCAAATAAAATCTGAATAATGTTAGTCTTTTCTAAAAAATAACTTTGTCGTATTTATTGATGAGTAAGTGGAATAAGCCATTGAACCCAAATTAAGTATCTTGCAGCCCACAGTCCTACAGTGACTATGTTGTTTGTGTGGAAACATCATTGTTTATGGGGGATGCTATAGGTCATATCAAAGGGAATCCTGTAGTAGATTTTTTAAATATTAAAGACATGAAAAAGTTTTGGTAATTTCCTTTGTTTTCTTGGGCTTATTTGGATAATAAAAGATATCTAAATTACATCAAGCATTTTTGCCTTATTTTTTTTTCTTTTTTCTTTTGAGACCAAGTCTTGCACTGTCACCTGGGCTGGAGTGCAATGGTGTGATCTTGGCTCACTGCAACCTCCACCTCCCAGGTTCAAGCAATTCTTCTGCCTCAGTCTCCCAAGTAGGTGGGATTACAGGTGCCTGCCACCACACCTGGCTGGTTTTCTGTATTTTTAGTAGAGACAGGGTTTCACTATGTTTGCCAGGCTGGTCTCAAACTCCTGACCTTGTGATTCGTCCACCTCAGCCTCTCAAAATGCTGGGATTACAGGTGTGAGCCACCATGTCCAGCCATTTTTACCTTAATTTATCCATGGGATTATTGAAATTCTGACTTTGGATTTATTTTAAAAGGTAATTGGTAAGTTAGAACGTAAGGCAATTTTAAAAAATGAAACCAATAGTTATTTTGCAAGTTTAGAATAAAGAAAATGAGGGAATGTATTATACACTAGGCTTGTTAGATAGCTGAACAGTTTATTAGAGTGTTTAATGAAAATTATCCCTTCGGGCCAGGTGTGATGGTGCACGCCTGTAGTCTTAGCACTTTGGGAGGCTGAGGCAGGTGGATCACCTGAGGGCTGGAGTTTGAGAATAGCCTGGCCAACATGGTGAAAGCCCGTCTCTACTAAAAATACAAAAAATTAACCTGGCATGGTGGCAGGTACTTGTAATCCCAGCTATTCAGGAGGCTGAGACAGGACAATCACTTGAACCCGAGAGGCAGGGGTTGCAGTGAGCCGAGATCATGCCTTTGCACTCCAGCCTGGGCAACAGAGCAAAACTCCATCTCAAAAAAAAAAAAAAAAAAAGAAAAGAAAAAGAGAGAAAAAAGTTATTCCTTTAATATAGAGAGCCTTCTATTTAAATCTAGACCAAGAGAACTTGGGCTTAGCTGCCAGAATAGTAAAGGTTTATTTATTTGAAATTGTATATTATTTTTACGGGGCTAAATTTAATGTAAATGACTTTTTTAAAGAAATGATGGATAAACTAGTAGGAATAAACTGTTTGGTTCTATGATGATCCACTTCCCTACTCTTATAATCCTGACGAATCTTGCAGAAATCCTAGTTAAGGCAGGTTCTAAGGCAGCACCATGGACATATAAACAGTGTTTACAGTTTATATGAAACTAATAACTAAGGTTGTAGTGTTATTTATATTTTGTGTAAATTCATATGTAATTTAGATTCTGTGTGGCCTTACCTAATGAGTGTAAATAATTCCATTGAAACCCTGAGAAAGATATTAGAAACAAACAACTCAAAATATTTTTTGTTTGTGATATCTGACTTGAACTTAGTATGTTAAGTAGATTTTTTCCCTCATACTCAGACTTGTAAAGGCCTAATAGTTTGTAATGCTTTATAGAGTCATGTAAATAGGATAGGTTTTGTTACTTCTAAGAATTGTCTTTTTTTTTTTTTCAATAGAGATGGGGGTCTCCCTCTGTTGCCCTGGCTTGTCTCAGACTCCTGGGCTCAAGCGATCCTGTTTGATTAGGGGAGCCCTCCTCTGCCTCCCAAAGTGCTGGGATTACTGGTGTGAGCCACTGCACCTGACCCCCAGCTAAGAATTTAAATGTTATTTATTTGTGTTTTTGTATGTTTGTGTAAAGAAACTGGAAGGATCTGCAAACTAATAACATGAATACATTATAGATTGAGTGGGGGGCTGGCAAATTAGGGGGCAAGGGCGAGAAGTCGATTCTTCACTGCCTAGCGTTCTGTTCTTTCATTTTTTTATGGATCTATGTGAATGCATTGCTTATTCATAAGATTTTAAATAAGTTAAAATATTTAAATATTAAGTGTACAAATGGAGATAAGATTTAAATAATGAAACATGGATTGCACGTATAATTGAAACTTGAAAAAAACAGATCTAAAGTGAGTACATTTTGGAGGATAAAAGCTACACAGCCATTTCTGCATATCAGTATCCTCTTCCCCATGTATGAGATGATTTTTTTTTTTTTTTTGCAGATTTATGGGTTTAGCAGCATGAGGCAGTCAATTCCTAATGATGGTGATAATTATAGTCATGACTAACAACCGCTGACTGTTTACTGTTTAACACTATATACTGTATATAAGTGGTTTAGATGTGCTTAATCTTTTTATGCTCCCAACAATCCTGCCAGCTCAAGGAACCTTATTGTCTCTGCTTTACGGGTGAGGAAATTGAGGCTTAAATCAGGCCAGGTAACATGCCCATGGTCACACAGCTAGTAAGAGGGAGAGCTGAGATTCAGAACCAGGTCTGTCTGATTCTGTTTACTGTAGTTCTTCATCACTTTACTGCTTCTTTGTGAAGAAAAAGGAAACAAGACATCACTTAAAAACAACAACAGATAGACATACTTGAAACATATTATGATAAAATTATTTGCTTTGAATGTCAGAAAATTAGGGAAATAACACAATTGGTAATTGTAATACCTTCTTTCTTTAACTCACATTTGCATTTTATTTAGTGACCAGAGATGTTACAGATTTATAATGAGGGTGTTACAGAGTTGTGACATCATGTTGAAAAATTACCCTGCATTTTAAAAAACTTAATTTTGTGGTTTTCTTTCCTTAGCATAAGCCGAACCAAGTTGAGGGAGGTGGAACCAGCAGCATGCAGTGGAACCGTGAAGGGTGAACAGTGCACTAACAAAGCCCTTCCATTCACCAGACATTGTTTCCAACGTATCCTTTCAACTCAATGGAATGTGCCCTGAAAAAGTACTACCTAATTTGGGACCATATATTTCATTTTTAAATCAAGTGAATGATTTTGAAACCATAACTGTTTAATGTTTAAAATAATTTTATATAACTTATAATTTTCATGATGTTCTCTGAATAATTTTTCCTGCTTTATTCAAACACCACAACAAAACAAGCAAAATTGATAGCAAATGGCAAGTTCCTCCAGTGTCTGTCACTTAATTATATTTCGTTAATAGAATTCTGGTCTCTCAGGAGATTCCTGGTAGCTTGTGAGACGGAGCTATAACATTCATAGATTGAAAAAATTCAATCACATTATTTAAAAACTGTTTTTAGTCTTCTAAGACAGTTACACAGTTTTACACTCATAGTACTTTTTCCTGTAAGAATACTTTACTCTTTTTAGTGAGTACAGTGCTGATTTCAAATGAATGAAAGGTAACAAACATCACTGATTAGGAAAGAAGATCTCTTTTTAAACAGTATACTTGAGGAAACCTATGTTAAGGAGCTTGAGGTTGGTGATGAAATCTTGTTGCTGTGACTTTTACTGAATATTTTAAAATTAGATAGCATTTAAAAATAACAGTTACTTATCTTTACCATCTATTTAATTTTTGCCCTCCTTTCTGTTCTTAGAACAGCTTTTTCACCACACTTTCTATATAATAAAGGCTGTATAAATAATTTTACCTAAAAACCATAAAGGAAAAACACAAAGATCCTTAATAGATATAAGTCTTAAGGAAACGTAGTAGCTAAAAGTATGAGTGATTAAAAACATTGATGATGTAAAACCCATGTTTGTTTGTTTGTTTGTTTAGAGACAGGGTCTCACTCTATCACCCAGGCTGGAGTACAGTGGCACAATCTCTGCTCACTGCAGCCTCGACGTGCCTGGGCCCTGGTGATCTTCCCATCACAGCTTCCTCTATACCTGGGACTACAGGCATGCACTACCATGCCTGACTGATTTTTGTAGTTTTTTGTAGAGATGGTGTTTTGCCATGTTGCCCAGGCTGATCTTGAACTCCTGAGGCTCAATCAGTCCATCCACTTTGGCCTCCCAGAGTGCTGGGAGTATAGGTGTGAGTCACTGTGCCTGGCCAATAGTAAAGTTTTGATTTAAAAGTAATTTTTCATAAGTTATAAGTTTGGTGCTAGAAATGTGAGGCAAAATAGTTAATTCTGGAAAGATTGGTTTTTAATAATTATATCTTAAAATTTTTAATCTTGGTAAGTACCATAGGCAGAAAATTTTCCTTTTAAGAGCTGTTAAAAAATAAAAATAAAAACCATTGGCCAGGCGTGGTGGCTTGCACCTATAATCTCAGTACTTTGGGAGGCTGAGGCAGGTAGATCACTTGAGGTTAGGAGTTCAAGACCAGCCTGGCCAACATGGTGAAACCCCATTTCTACTAAAATACAAAAAATTAGCCAGGTGTGGTGGCATACATCTGCAATCCCAGCTACGCAGGAGGCTGAAACAGGAGTGTTGCTTGCTTGAACCTGGGAGGCGGGGAGGTTGCAGTGAGCTGAGATAGTGCCATTGCACTCCATCCTGGGCAACACAGCGAGACTTCATCTCAAAACAAAAAACAGAAACCATTAAGTGGAACTTTAAATGGAGTTCACATGTTAAGAAGGAAATGACCCTGCTTTTCCAAATAACACAGTTTGGTTCAGAATGGTCATTAAGGAGACTGGTGCCAGGATCCTATTAGCAAAATAGAGTCCTTCAGAGTTGCCATCTGATAAATTCTACTATTATTTTCCCATATCAGTAGTTGAGCTAGTACTTTATAGCTTTTATTGATAATAAAGTTTGTACTTACTAAACATAAGTAGGGGAACAAGCAAATTTTATATAGAAATTGAAAATTAGAGTTTCAGTGTATGTTATTCCTAACTTACAAAAAACCCAGATATCCTCTTGAACCACTCTCAGCAGCTCTTCTCAAGTTGCACAGCCAAGTTTGCAGATGGACAGCAGTGCTCTGTGCCAGTTTTTGACATTACACATCAGACACCTCTGTGTGAAGAACATGCCAAAAAAATGGTAAGTTCTGCGACAGAGGCTCTCAAACTTTTGATAGTTATCCACTGTAGGAAATACTTTGTGACTTAGCACAAACTATATATGTATATAAATCACTGAAACAAGTTTTGAGACAGGATTTTTATTCCCTTAAGATACATTTTATTACCTTAAGATACATATCTTATACATAGCACATTTTCTAAATACTCTTTGTTCCTATGTCTCTAGGTTTTTGCTTTCTTATATAAATTCTACAAATGTCTTGAATAGTTGATGAAGTTTCGGTCAAAGGTCTAGTCTTTCTATAAATCTGTTGAACATAATTATTGCTTTCGTTAATGCTGGTATTATATATCCTAATTAATTCAGAAATAATTTAGAGGAGAGACAAATTTGAATTTGAGGAATATCTAAATTATATAATCATTTAAAGGAAGTTCTTTTTTATTGTTTTATCCATGAAGCAGTTGTTGCAAGATACTCTCCTAGGTACCTTATGTACTAGAAAGTGAGATACTTCCTGCCCTCTGTAAGCATGTTATAGTTATCCGGGATCCTTAAGGTAAGGGAATGGGTATTAGACCAGGACTTAATAGTTGGAACTTGTGAACCTTGCTTTGCCACCAGCTTGGTGTATAACTAGGGACTACAGATTCAGCCTTTTTGGGACCTCAGCCTCAATATGTGTGATTCACTGGTATATTAGTCTGTTTTCGCCCTGCTGATAAAGACATATCTGAGACTGGGCAATTTACAAAAGAAAAAGGGTTAATTGGACTCACAGTTCCACATGGCTTGTGAGGTCTCAGAATCATGGTGGAAGGCAAGGAAGAGCAAATCATATCTTACATGGATGGTGGCAGGCAGAAAGAGAGCTTGTGGAGGGCCAATCCCATTTGTAAAACCATCAGATCACATTGTGACCCATTCATTATTATGAGAACAACACGGGAAAGACCTGCTCCCATAATTCAGTCATCTCCCACTAGGTCCTTCCCACAACACATGGGAATTATGGGAGCTACAAGCTGAGATTTGGGTAGGGACACAGAGCCAAATCATATCATTCTGCCCTGGCACCTCTCAAATCTCATATATTCACATTTCAAAATGAATCTTGCCTTCCTAACAGTACCCCAAAGTCTCAGCTCATTTCAGCATTACCTCAAGGCAAGCCCCTTCTGCCTATAAGCCTGTAAAATCAAAAACAAGTTAGTTACTTCCTAGATATAATGGGGGTACAGCCATTGGGTAAATTCAGCCATTCCAAATGGAAGAAATTGGCCAAAACAAAGGGACTACAGGCCCCATGCAAGTCCAAAATTCAACAGACAGTCAAATCTTAAAGCTCCAAAATGATCTCCTTTAACTCCTTGTCTCACATCCAGTTCATGTTGATGCAAGATGTAGGTTCCCATAGTCTACTATTCTGGGGTCTAGAAGATGGTGGCCCTCTTCTCACACCTCCACTAGGTAGTGTCCCAGTAGGGACTCTGTGTGGGGGCTTCCACCCCACATTTTCCTTCTGCATTACCCTAGCAGAGGTTCCCCTTGAGGGCCCCTCCCCTGCAGCAAACTTCTGCCTGGTCATCCAGGCATTTCTCAACATCATCATCTTTGTTTTTTATTTTTGAGACAGAGTCTTGCTCTGTTACCCAGGCTGCAGTGCAGTGGTGTGGTCTTGGCTCACTGCAACCTCTGCTTCCAAGGTTCAAACAATTCTCATACCTTAGCCTCCCAAGTAGCTGGGATTACAGCCACCATGCCTGGCTAATTTGTTTGTAGTTTTAATAAAGATGGGATTTCATCATGTTGGCCAGAGTGATCTCGAACTCCTGACCTCAGGTGATCTGCCCACCTTGGCTTCCCAAAGTGTTGAGATTACAGGCATGAGCCACCATGCCTGGCCTGTTTTTATACATCTTCTGAAATCTAGGTTCAGGTTCCCAAACCTCAGTTCTGGACTTGTTCACTTACAATCTCAACGCTACGTGGAAGCTGCCAAGGACTGGGGCTTCTACCCTCTGAATCAACAACTGAGCTCTACCTTGGTCTCTTTTTGCCATGGCTGGAGCAGTTGGAACACAGGTTACCAAGTCCCTAGGCTGCACAGAGCAAGGGGGCGCTGAGTTTGGCCCATGAAATCATCTTTTCTTCCTAGGCCTCCGGGCCTGTGATGGGAGGGTCTGCCATGAAGACCTCTTCCATGCCCTGGAGATATTTTCCCCATTGTCTTAAGATTAACATTCAGTTCCTTGTTAATTATGCAAATTTCTGCAGCTGGTTTGAATTTTTCCTCAGAAAATGGGATTTTCTTTTCTATTGCATTGTCAGCTGCAAATTTTCCAAACTTTTATGCTCTATTTCCCTTTTAAAATGGAATGCTTTTAACAGCACCCAAGTCACATCTTGAATGCTTTGCTGCTTAGAAATTTCTTCCACCAGATACCTGTAAATGATCTCTCTCAAGTTCAAAGTTCCACAAATCTCTAGGGCAGGGGCAAAATGTCACCAGTCTCTTAGCTAAAACATAACAAGAGTCACCTTTGCTCCACTTTTCAACAAGTTCCTAATCTCTGTCTGAGACCATCTCAGCCTGGATTTCATTGTCCATATCATTATCAGCGTTTTTGTCAAAGCCATTCAACAAGTCTCTAGGGAGTTCCAAACTCTGCCACATTCTGAGCCCTCCAAACTGTCCCAATCTTTGCCTGTTGCCCAGTTCCAAAGTCACTTCCACATTTTTGGGTATCTTTTCAGCAGCACCACACTCTGCTGGTACCAATTTACTGTATTAGTCTGTTTTCACGCTGCTGAATAAGACATACCTAAGACTGAGCAATTCACACACAAAAAAGAGGTTTAATTGGACTCACAGTTCCATATGGCTGGGGAGGCCTCACAATCACAGAAGAAGGCAAGGAGGAGCAAGTCACATCTTACGGGGATGGCCCCAGGCAAACAGATAGTTTGGGCAAGGCAGCTCCTGTTTTTAAAGCCATCAGATCTTGTGAGACCCATTCATTATTATGAGAATAACATGGAAAAGACCCACCCCCATAATTCCGTTATCTCCCACTGGGTTCTTACTGCAACACATGGGAAGTAGGGGAGCTACAAGATGAGATTTGGGTGGGGACACAGCCAAACCAGATCAACTGGCTTCTTCACCAAGAACTTGTTTTATTTTTTAGGTTTCTTTTACAGAGCATATGTTTTGAAAAATTTGCATACTAAACCATATATTACAAATGTTGAATAATTATTTTTCCACTTTAATATAAAAACATTTAAAATATAGCCTTTTTTTGGGGACGGGGGAGGGGGATCGAGTCTCACTCTGTTGCTCAGGTTGGAGTGCAGTGGCTCCATCTTGGCTCACTGCAAGCTCTGCCTCCTGGGTTCAAGCGATTCTTGTGCCTCAGCCTCCGGAGTAGTATATGCCACTACACCTGGCTAATTTTTATTTTTTTAGTAGAGATATGTTGGCCAGACTGGTCTCGAACTCCTAACCTCAGGTGATCCACCCGCCTCAGCTTCCCAAAGTACTGGGATTACAGGCGTGAGCCACTGTGCCCGGCAAATATAAGCTCTATAAGCTCTTTTTTTTTAAAGCTTATTCAGGCTTTGTCATAGCTAAGGAATAATTTTTATATGCTTTTTCAACCACTTTTGTGGACCTTCATTGATAATTTCACAGACCCTCGGTATGGGCCCTGTAGCTTTTGAATCACGAAAGTAAATGATCCCAGCTGCATATTTTTATTTTAAAGTTCCAGCATACTTCAAAGACCAGGAAGATATTGTTAAGTAGAAAAACTGGACTTCAGTGTCTGCTTTAGGAACTTCATATGAATGAATTTTTGGTTCCTATAACAATTATTGTGTGAATGCTTTTAGAGTAATTAAAAGCAGCTTTATTCTTTTCAGCTGGTTAAACATTCCTACTTAGGTGAATTAATGAGGCAAACCTAAGACAGAATTAGTATAATGTAAATTAGTCATAAAATAACATACATTTTATATAACTATCATAATTATACTAATTATTTTTTTAAGTATTTACAATACAAATTTTTGAAAGTGGTTTTCTCTGAAGATAGTTAAAGAATCTGACGCTAGTTTGAGCTATTTTGGTTTTAGGTTAAAAATTACATAAGAGACTATAAGAAGAATTGTACCCCATCAGTGCTCCTCTGAGAGACTGACACTGGGAGATGAAAACTCTGTTCAAATCTCTTGGCTCTGCTTTCTTTTTTTGTTGAGACAGAGTCTAACTCTGTTGCCCAGGTTGGAGTGCAGTGGTGCAGTCTCGGCTTCTGCCACCTCTGTCTCCCAGGTTCAAGCAGCTTTCCCATAGTAGCCTCCTAAGTAGCTGGGACTACAGGCATGCACCACCACGCCCAGCTAATTTTTGTATTTTTTGGTAGAGACGGGGTTTCACCATGTTGGCCAGGTTGGTTTTGAACTCCTGACCTCAAGTGATTCTGCCCACCGTGGCCTCCCAAAGTGCTGGGAGCCACTTTGCCCAGCATCTATTTTCATATATTCTGAATCCAAACACATTTGATCAATTTCACTGCTACCATTCTAGTTGAAGCTACCATTATCTTTGCCTGGATTATAATAATAGTCTAATTGATCTCCCTTCTTGCCATATCCCCTGCAGATACATTTGTTGTTGTTGTTGTTGTTGAGTTAGAGTCTCACTCTGTCACCCAGGCTGGAGTGCAATGGCATGATCTTGGCTCACTGCAACTTCCAACTCCCGGGTTCAAGCAATTCTTCTATCTCAGCCTCCTGAGTAACTGGGAGGCACTTGCCACCATACCTGGCTACACAGGAGGTATATTGTTTACATAGCAGCCAAAGTAGGCTGGGTATGTGTGTGTTCTACTTTCTTTGAATTGAATTCACTTTTGAGTTATACTTTTAGGAGTTTTACAGATGCATGCAGTTGTATAACCACCACCTAAATCAAGATACAGTACGGTTCCCTCAGTTCTCCAGAGTCTCTTATACTATCCCTTTGTGGTTATCCCTTTACTCCATCTTCACTGATCTATTTTCTGCCCCTATAATTTTGCATTTTCCAGAATGTCATATAAATGGTATTCTGTAACAAGTAGCCTTTAGAACAAGCCCTTTAGAGTATATATCTGTTCATATTAGCTCCATAATCAAAACCTGCTAATGGCTTCCCATCACATCCTCCTGGCACTGCCTCCCAAAGTGTTGGGATTATAGACATGAGCCACCACATCTGGCCTTTTCCCAAGTGTCTGCATGGCTTGCTCCTTCCTTTCATTCAGCTTTCTTATCACGTGTCACCTCATCAAATAAGTCTTCCGCCTGCCTGTTACCCTGTACGTTTTTATCTTCATATTCTACCTAATTTTTCTTCCTGACATTTTTCTGCCTAACATTCAGTTATTCATTAGTTTGTTTATTTTCTGTATTCTCCTTCTAGAATGTCAACTTCAAAAAGGCAGGAGCATTTTTTTGTTCACTACTGTATCCCTAGTGCTTAGAACAGAGATGCTCAGTAAGTAACTGTTGAATACATTAATGGTTAGGCACATGGATGGAAGGGGTTAAGATTCAGAAATAGGATGTGACAGCCATTGGTGAGAGACTCCAGCTGCAGGAAGTCCAGGCTATCAGGCAGAACATAGTATTCCAACAAATGTAAGATCCTGCGACAGATGGTGAATGCATTGCCTTGACATGGAGGTAGAATGAGACAAAAGTTGGGAGTGAATAGTATTTCACTGTGCACTGAAGCTAGGTAAAAGAACAGCTGGCATTAGGAAAGCCTCAGGCAGTGGGGGCTCTAGCTCTCAGGAGGCGAGTGAGGCAGGTATCGATCACGGGCTGTTCTGGGGCTGTTCTGTGTAAAGTGTCTGGCACAGTACCAAGAGTCCCGCAGGGCCCCTGCATACAAGCGTAGGGGAATCAGGGAGGAACCTAAAACCTGACCCAGGTGATTACTGAGAGTCTTACAAGTAGGACTTGTTTCCTCTTGGGTGAGAGCTCCCTAACTTCCTCCTGAGATCAGCACTGGTGCTGGAGGCAAGCCTGGAATGGATGCTGAGCACAATGTTTGGGTACTGGTCATTGCACATTCACCATTTGTTGAGTTAAATAGTGGACATAATACAAGTAGACCTCAAGTGTTGAGACAAAAAAACTATGAAGTCTGAGAAGTAGCCTCCTTTTAATTTAATTTTATTTTTTTGAAAAGGAGTTTCGCTGTTGTCGCCCAGGCTGGAATGCAATGGCATAATCTCAGCTCACTGCAACCACTGTCTCCCGGGTTCAAGCGACTCCCCTGCCTCAGCCTCCTGAGTAGCAAAGATAACATGCACATGCCACCACGCCTGGCTAATTTTTGTATTTTTAGTAGAGACAGAGTTTCGCCATGTTGGCCAGTCTGGTCTTGAACTCCTGACCTCAGGTGATCTGCCTGCCTCAGCCTCCCAAAGTACTGGGATTACAGGTGTGAGCCACTGTGCCTAGCCAGAGCTAGCCTTTTTTTTTTGGTTTGTTTGTTTTAAATGTGTGTATTTGTGACTTAATCTGAATTATGTTTATATTCAAGTATTTGAGTAGGATCAAACCTGTTTTAGATTTCCTGAATTTATGCTTTAATTTTATTCTTCTTGTTTTCAGTTTTTTGATGCTAGAGTTAAGGAATTAATTAAAGGTGACATCAATTGCAAACCCCACTGTTTTGTGTGCTACTAAGAAAAAATGTTGCCACTTTATTATCACTTAGAATTTTTGTTTTATACTTATTAAAGAGCTCTTAAAAGACTTACTTAGACTAGATTTTTATCTTATATACTCTTCTTGGTTTTGGCTGTACTGCTTGACATGTGAAAGGCAGTATTTTCTACGTACTTCAGTAGAACAACTTCATCTACTTTGTGGTTACTTTCCTTTCTCACTTGGTTGTTGCCTTACAGAAAAAAAAAGAAAAAAGAATTGTGGTCAGTTCTTCAGTAATGAATGTATGCTTCACTAATATTATATTTATTTTATGCCCTACTGCTCTTTGTACCTTTCTGCATTGACAAAAAATTTTCCTCTACATGTACCAACAATGTATATACCTTAATTCAGATGATGCCAGTACAAAGAACTGGAACTGAGTGTGTGTGTGTGTGTGTGTGTGTGTGTGAATGTGTGTGTCAGTGTCAGCAATTATAAGATGCCAAGAATTTAAAATGCTTCCCAACTGCAGAGATATTAAAATATAGATCTTAGAATTCATGAAGTTTGGTGTCTTCATTATTGTTAAACATAGTTTTTGGCATCCAGTATGTTTTAGGCATCATATAGAATATTAAGTATTTTCTTAGGTAACTGTCAGGTTTCTCTGAGATAATCTCAGTTTAAAAACCCATTTATTCATTCCAAAGGATAATTTCTTGAGAGGAGATAACTCCCGTAAAGTTCAGCACCAGCAGCAGAGGAAACCCAGGAAAAAAACCAAGCCTCCTGCACTAACCAAAAAACACAAGAAAAAGAGAAGGCGTGGACCTCGTCGACCCCAAAAACCCATTCCCCCTGCAGTCCCCCAGGGGAACCTCAGCATGCCCGCCAGCGTCTCACTGCCAGTGGAGGCCTCTCAGATCCGGTCAGTGGTGGTAACGGGACTTAATTTTTCTTAGGTATTTTCAGATTCTTCTCTGAACATCTAGTTTCAAGTGGTTATTGTAAAGTTGTCCCTAGGCTACAGAAGCCATTTAGTATATCAGCCTAGATTTTTAAAGTAGTTTTTGGTACAAATTTTACCTGTATCTGACTGTATACAGGTAAAATTTTTTTTTTTTTGAGACGGAGTTTCCCTCTTGTTACCCAGGCTGGAGTGCAATGGCGCGATCTCGGCTCACTGCAACCTCCACCTCCTGGGTTCAGGCAATTCTCCTGCCTCAGCCTCCTGAGTAGCTGGGATTACAGGCACACGCCACCGTGCCCAGCTAATTTTTAGCATTTTTAGTAGAGACGGGGTTTCACCATGTTGACCAGCATGGTCTCGATCTCTTGACTTCGTGATCCACCCGCCTCGGCCTCCCAACGTGCTGGGATGACAGGCTTGAGCCACCGCGCCTGGCCTCTGACTGTATTTTATCTAAAATTAAGCTTTTGCTCATAATAAAGAAAGTAGATGCCAAAATTGAGTTTAATTGTATACTCTCAGAAAACATTTTTTTTTCTTTTTCATTTTTGGACACCAAGTCTTGCTCTGTCATCCAGGCAAAGTGTAGTGGTGCGATCTCAGCTCACCGCATCCTCTGCCTCCAGGGTTCAAGCAATTCTCCTTCCTCAGCCACCCTAGTCCAGGGTCACTGGCATGCACCATCATGTCAAGCTAATTTTTGCATTTTTGGTAGAGACAGGGTTTCATCATGGCCAGTCTAGTCTGGAACTCTTGATCCTAAGTGATCTACCCTCCTCGGCTTCCTAAAGTGCTGGGATTACAGGCATGAGCCACCACCCCTGGCCTCTAACTTTTAAGAGTGTTAGCAGAGGGCCAGGCGCGGTGGCTCAAGCCTGTAATCCCAGCACTTTGGGAGGCCGAGGCGGGTGGATCACGAGGTCGAGATATTGAGACCATCCTGGTCAACATGGTGAAACCCCGTCTCTACTAAAAATACAAAAAATTACCTGGACATGGTGGCGCATGACTGTAATCCCAGCTACTCAGGAGGCTGAGGCAGGAGAATTGCCTAAACCCAGGCGGCAGAGGTTGCGGTGAGCCGAGATCGTACCATTGTACTCCAGCCTGGGTAATAAGAGGGAAACTCCATTTCAAAAAAAAAAAAAAAAAAAAGAATGTTAGCAGAAATTCCATGTATGTTCCAGCAGAAGTATTCCATCAGAAATATGAGGCATTATTATTTTGGCAGCATTAAACATTATTTTGACCAGAAGAATGAAGCTTTTGTTTAAGCTAAGCATTTCAGTTTTACCTGTTGTTAATTTCATTTTTAAAATTATTATTTGGACCAGATTTGAAATTCTAAAAAGCATCAATACACATTTGATACACCAAATTATGATTCATTGTACTAATTTGAAGTAAAAATATTACCTAGTAGTTGTTGTTGCCTCTTAATACATGGGTCAAGGTTGCAGAAATATGTGACTGCATATGGTGAGGCCTGTATTTTTGCAGTGATTCTACTTTCAGATTTCCTTCTTTTAAAGTAGGGGAGGAGATACTGTAAGTTAGGATTTCTCATGTTTCTGTTGAATATAAAAAAACCTAGGGTCAGGTCCAGGGCTCACAACTGTAATCCCAGCACTTTGGTAGGCTGAACAGGTGAATCACAAGGTCGGGAGTTTGAGACCAGCCTGGTCAAGATGGTGAAACTCCATCTCTACTAAAAATACAAAAATTAGCCAGGTGTGGTGGCTGGTGCCTGTAATACCAGCTACTCGAGAGGCTGAGGCAGGAGAATCACTTGAACCCAGGAGGCAGAGGTTGCAGTGAGCCAAGATTCCGCCTCTGTACTCTAGCCTGGGCAACAGAGCAAGACTCCATGTCAAACAAACCAGAAGACATTAGGATTGGCTTTAGCTCAAGTAATTACTTTCCATCTGTCTAATCCCTATGCTGGAGTTCAAACCTGCCGGGGCTTTCTGACCTTTAGAAAAAAAAAACAAAAAACAAAATTTAAAGGACATTAGCTAATTTTGTTTTGTTTGAGACAGTGTCTTGCTCTATTGCCAGGGCTGGAGTACAGTGGCATGATGTCAGCTCACTGCAACCTCTGCCTCCTAGATTCAAGCAATTCTCATGCCTCAGCTCCTGAGTAGCTGGGATTACAGGTGTGTACCAGCATGCCCAGCCAATTTTTATATTTTTAGTACAGACAAGGTTTTGCCATGTTGACAGACTGATCTTGAACTCCTGGCCTCAAGTGATCCACTTACCTTGACCTCCCAACATGCTGGGATTACAGGTGTGAACCACTGTGCCCAGCCTGACATTAGCTTCTTTTCATGTTGAATGAACTTGGCTTGGTGGTATTGGTATGAAGATAAAGTGGAAGTTACAGAACCGACTGTGTCCTCTTTCCCAGGAGCCCATCCACGCCAGAGCTGAGTGCTGATGAGTTGCCGGATGACATTGCCAATGAGATCACTGACATTCCACATGACTTGGAATTGAACCAGGAGGACTTTTCAGACGTCCTGCCACGGCTACCTGATGACTTACAAGATTTTGATTTTTTTGAAGGTATAGTCAATATTTTGACTCAAGGAAACTGGTTTTAAAAATGAGTTTATAAGAAAGGAAATACTGTTTTGAGATTTGTTTGTCATATTTCTCCTTACATACAATGTCTTTTGCTGTAAATAGGAAATATAATACCATTGCAGCTATTTTACCCCTTTCAGAAGATAAGGAATGTACAGTTTGTTTAGCCATCTCATAATTTGGTGACTAGGTTTATAACTTTGTTTCTTTCTTTATATATTTTTTTGGAGATGGAGTCTCACTCTGTTGCTTGGCTCACTACAACTTATGCCCCTGGGTTCAAGCAATTCTTCTGCCTCAGCCTCCCAAGTAGCTGGAATTACAGGCATGTGCCACCATGCCCTTCTAATTTTTGTACTTTTAATAGAGGTGGGGTTTCACTATGTCAGTAAGGCTGGTCTCTAACTCCTGGCCTCAAGTGATCCACCCACCTTGGCCTCCCAAAGTGCTAGGATTACAGGCGTGAGCCACTGTGCCTGGCCCAACTTTGTTTCTTTAAAGTGAATACTTTTACTTTATTTTTGGACAAGGATATCTTGAACAGGAGTTTTGTTTTTTGGGGGGAATGGAGTCTTGCTCTGTTGCCCAGGCTGGAGTGCAATGGTGCCATCTCGGCTAACTGTAACCTCTGCCTCCTTGGTTCAAGCAATTCTCCTTCCTCAGCCTTCTGAGTAGCTGGGATTGCAGGCGTCTGCTACCATGCCTGACTAAGTTTTGTATTTTTAGTAGAGACAGGGTTTCACTATGTTGGTCAGGCTGGTCTTGAACTCTTGACCTCAGATGATCCACCTGCCTCAGCCTCCCAAAGTGCTGGGACTACAGGTGTGAGCCACTGCACCTGGCAGAACATGAGTTTTGAAGTCTTTTAGAACTTGCCCTAGTTTTACTTCAATGGAAGTGCACTTTTCCAAAACGAAGTTTGTTTAATCCTGCCAATTCCCCCATACTTTCCGGGGAAATCTTTTATACTCTTAGCATTCTTTCGTCATTAAAAATTGAATATTTTCATGGCGATTAATCAAGGTCCTAACCGTAGATTTTTAAAAATATTAGAAATGAAATCAAAGTAGATCCATTGGTTTCCATTTTATGAAAATTAGTAAGAAATGGGAAGAGAATGAGGGAGAAGGATTAGAGAGTAAAGCAAAAGCATTTTGAAAGATAAACCCATGGAATGAACTGAGTGCTTAGTGTGCTAAAATAGATATATGAACATCTGTGTTTTAAACTTCCACCGCTGCCCTCTAGCTGGGAGAGTCAGGAGTACAACAGGCAAGGTGGACCTGTTCTACACAGCCTTTTATCTCAAATCCAAGTTGATATTATATTTCTATTTTAATGATGGTAATATAATTTTAGGTAAAAACAGGTATAATAATTACCATGAGTTTTAAATTTGTAATCCGTAGTTTCTAAGAATTTAGTATTTTGATAAGATGGTTTTTGAGATGTTTTTGGTAAATAAACTGAAGATGGTGATTCAGGTTCCAGGACAGCTGACATTTCAGACCTGTCCTGCAGATTATTATTTCACTTTTTCCTTCCAGTCCAAATCTGGAAATTTTTCTTTTCAAGAGGGACTCTTTTTTAATAGAAAATTGTTTAAAATAATTCAAATGTGTGATTTTTGTGATACGGAACTGATAAAAGCTCTACTGATTCTTGATGGCTTTTGTTGACTCAGGGAAGAATGGAGACCTCCTTCCAACTACCGAAGAGGCTGAGGAGCTTGAGCGGGCCTTGCAGGCTGTAACTTCTCTCGAGTGCCTGAGTACCATTGGGGTCCTTGCCCAGTCAGATGGTGTGCCAGTCCAGGAGTTGTCAGATAGAGGAATAGGGGTGTTCTCCACAGGTACTGGAGCTTCAGGAATACAATCCTTGAGCCGAGAAGTGAACACAGACCTAGGGGAGCTATTGAATGGGCGTATAGTACATGATAATTTTTCTAGTCTAGAGCTGGATGAGAACCTGCTCCGTTCTGCCACCTTGTCAAACCCACCTACACCCCTGGCAGGGCAGATCCAGGGGCAGTTCTCTGCCCCAGCCAACGTTGGCCTTACTTCTGCCACTCTGATCAGCCAGAGTGCACTTGGGGAGAGAGCCTTCCCAGGACAGTTTCATGGACTTCATGACGGCAGCCATGCCTCCCAGAGGCCACATCCTGCCCAGCTGCTGAGCAAGGCAGATGACCTAATCACCTCACGACAGCAATACAGCAGTGATCACTCACACTCCTCGCCCCATGGAAGCCATTATGATAGTGAGCATGTGCCGTCTCCCTACAGTGACCATATCACCTCTCCCCACACAACATCGTACTCTGGTGATAATATGGCAGCTACCTTTTCAGCAGAGATGCCCATCATGGCGCAGCACTTGCTCCCAACCCAACTTGAGGTGCCACTTGGAGGAGTGGTAAACCCCAGAACTCACTGGGGCAA